>NC_080581.1:14110000-16610000 GCF_029962835.1 Magnolia sinica
ATCTAGGGCAGACTAGATTGATTTGAGATTTGAAATCAATCTAATAGTTGAGAGATTTTCATTAAAAATTCATAGGGATTATCTTTAGAATCTATTAGTGTTTTAAATAGCGGTAGCGTGTTGGGTAGAGCGTAAGCTAGACGATACTTCTATTTTTTAATTTAAAAATAGGAAAAATATGATAAATAATTATAAAAATGAAAAAATGAAAATATAAAATCCCTAAAAAATAATTCATTTTTTTCAAATATAATCATATTCAAATAAGTTTTTGATTATCATTTATCAAAAGCCAATCCACATATATCAACCAAATCAAATAATTAGCACATTAACAACTTTCTAAGCAAACTACTTTAATTAATAATGTTTAATTGAAATCACAAGTCACAAGTATGAAAAGAAATAAAAATCTCATAGGTTAAAAGTATAATACTTATACAAATGTCAGATTTCTCAACATTAGATACAAAGAAAATGTAAATAAATAAATAATACATTATAGCATATGCTACAACCCCTGTGGCGTATGCTACAGGGGTTTGTGCTATTGAGTACACCACGTAGCATACGCTATGAATGCTATTTGAAACATTGTGTCTAGGAGGTATGCATTCCAAATTTTTTGATGTAAGTTTTCCAAGTATTGTATGAGAAGTTTGTATCAATAAAGTTATTTCTCTCTGCCTCTCTATTGAAACATTCCTATGGTTATACCTCTTGTCCATTTCTTTGCAATTCAGGTGTGGAGATCTTCTTAACTCAATGATGAGGACATCTGACCATTTAGAGTATACTAGAAGAGGAGGAGATCAGCCCAACCTTCACTTTGGCTTGATGACTTGTGCATGGGCCCAGGTGGGCCACACTGAGGACTTGAAGACCCCACATGCATGATCGTGTGTCTTACATAAGTAAGATGCATGTGAGATGTTTCTTTGAGGAGTTTTGACCGTTGGATCGCGAGGACACGACAATCGGACCGTTGGATAGTGTGGATCCTTTGATCGGGTGGTTAGATCATTGTGATCCTTAATCACTTTGGTCATTAGTATTAGGATTAGTTGATTTTTTTTTTATGGTTATTTATAATTTAGGATGAATTATTTTTAGTTTATTGTATCATGAGACATGTGAGGTTTGCTTTTTTTAAGTGAGGGGTATGGGGTATGTTTTTTTTTTTTTTTTTTTTTAAAGTGAGGGATATTTTTGTCAAAACACATGTTGAGACTCCCATAATGATGGAATGAAAAACAATTCTTTTGCTTGAAAAAGCTCTTCTTCTCATGTGATTTAAGATTCTTCTGTGAAATGGATTATTTGGTGTGAATCCAAAGGTGTAAAGCCTAGTTATACTTTACATATCTTATATTATTCCCTTTTAAAAAGGTTTTTTTTTTTTTTTTTTTTTTTAAATTTTAATTTTAAGTTCTCATCTCTTCTCAAATCCTTCTTCCCTACCACTTTCCTTCTAAACCTAAACCCGTTACCTAAATCTATCTTTTTCTATCCATCACTCCAAACATAACCCGTCACCACTAGCCCCACACGTACGAATAAGGCCATACGACCATATGGTTAGTTCCTTCCCCTCTGTTTTATTCCATTTCTTCATTCCATCTTCCTATCCTATAAACCCTAGCCTAAAACCATAATCCTCGATTCCCTACAAAACCCTAATTCCCCAATTCCTTACAAAACCCTAAATCTTAAATTTCTTATTTTCCCCATAATTCTCAAAACCCCTTGAAACCCTAACCCTAGAATTTTGCAAATCTGCCAATTGAAGTAGAACCATAGCTATACTAACGTGAGAGTTCCAATCTCTCATTGGACCTTAGATTTCCTTGCTTATGTGTTTTCTGCTTGTGTGGGCTTGTGAATTAATGTAAATCTGATTTTTATTATCTATTTGGTACTCTTTTAATCATGGTAGAATGGCATGTTATTATATTTGACTTAGTTTGATTAACCCATTAATAATCTCCTGCTTCCAAATGGTTAGATCACATGTCCTACATCACTCGATAACCAGGTTGCACCATTTTGGTATTAGTAAGGGTGATCATTGGGGGACTTTCACCTCTACATCATCTCCTAATAGCTTCGAAGGGAGTGACACAGGAAAAGTTTGTGCTAGTAACCCAATTGATCAACATACTCATAGAACGAGTAAATCAACTCACGCATATGGTGGATAATCTCACTAAGCAGGAAAGCTCCGACATAGAGAGAATCCAGAAACTGAAGTTGGTGTATGTGGACACATGAGAGGGTCCCCACCAAGCTCCTGACCAACAACGGGCGACTCTAGCTTGTGAAGACACTAATGATTGGATCCTTCGATTATTAGAACTTAACAGAGAACCCGAAATTAAGGTAGAAATTTCAAAATTCTATGGTCGTTTGTATGTTGATGAATTTATCAATTGGCTTAGGGTTTGTTTGGTTTTCCCATTTCCCATAAAATGCAAAATGAGTCATCATTATCATTTCTAGGTGTTTGTTTAAATTAGAATTATAACTCGTAAATCAAGAGTCAAATACACTTCTAAAAGTAGTTGAAGTAAATTGTAATCATTACATTTTCACATTATAAAACTACCACCTGTACAATGATTTCTAAGTGAAACAAACAAAGTAGCAAAATCATCATTGCAGACAAATGTAAGTGGTGTCACCACACAATCACAAGAGTAAACAATCACTACCCATTTTCAACCATTTATCGTTGTAATTGGAAAACCAAACAAGCCCTGAGCAAGGTGGAAAAAGGTGTTCGTGTACAAAGAAATCACGAATAGTCGAAGAATTAGGTTAGTAGCTATAAGGTTTTTCGGTCACGCATTACTATGGTGCAAGCCGAATGAATCTGTCAAATGAGAGAGTAAATGCTTAGGAAAAGTTGACAAATTAGTTAAAAATGTTAGTTCCTAATTGCGACCATTTTTTTTTAAAAATTTATTTATTTATTTATGTATTCCTACTTTGACATCTATCTAAGATGTCTACATCAAGGGAACAAATATATAAATGAATATACCGAGGAGTTCCATACAATGACATCACAGGCAGGGTTTTATGAGTACGAAGGCCATAAGATTTCAAGATATCTTAATAGTCTTAACATGGACATCATAAATGAATTGGCTTTCAAAGATGTATTTAAGATGTCTGATGCAGACACACTTGCATTAAAAGCAAGGAGATAAATTGGGGACTTGGAAGGTGATTTGGTAGCCCACGAGAATTGCCATCAATGATGGGGTCACATGCCAACTTTTTGCATAAGGTAACCACAAGACCTCCCATAAATCGACAAACGATGGGCCAACATCCAACATTAAAGCTAATAAGTATGGGCAACTAGAACATTATTATTTTCACTGTCCTAAAGATCGGTCCACAATTAAAGTAAATTTGGCTGAGGAATGAGAATATGTTAAAGACTCCCAAACACATTGCAATTGAAAGCTAAAGATGACCAATATGAAGAAAATGCATACAAGGATGGGAAGCATGTTGGGGAAGATGTAGAAGATGTGTATAGTGATAGGAGTAAGACATACCACTTGCACTTTTAGTGGGAAGATATCCACACCAATACTAGATTCATTAGTTCAAGAAAGGGGAAGATTAATTTTTTTTACTCCAACTCCAAGTGCCTAGTTTCCTTCTCTATTGGAAGTACAAGGATGAGCTGTGGTGTAACATGATTCCCATGGATGCATGCCATATTTTATTAAGGAGACCATGGTTGTGGGACCAAGATATGGTTCATACGACTTAGGTTAACACCTAGTCTTTTGCCAAGGATAGTATCAATATCACATTACACCCAATGAAACAATGAAACATCGTTCAACACCCAAAACTGAAAAAGACAAGGGTCATAAATCATCAATGCTCAGTGTAAAAAACTTCGAAGAGAAAAGTAAGGAGATTCGCATCATTTGTCTTGGCTGCTAAAGAAGAAGCAAAACAATCAAATGTTCCGCCTTCCATAGAAAATCTCCTTCATGAATATCACAACTTGGTGCTAGAAAAAAGAAAAAAAAAGAAGTTTTTTGGACTTCTTCTTATGAGGAACATTCAACAACATATTGACTTGGCGTCAGGTTCGAGCATGCCAAATATTGCGCATTACCGAATGAGTCCAACCAAACTCCTACCGATTGAATGTTCCGGCATAAAGAAGTTCAAAAGAAGGAAGAGAAAGAGGGATATTAAAAAGAGTAGAGCCAAATACGAAGAAGTAGCAAACAAACATTGTAGTGAGACACTACCAAAAAAAGGGGCAAAGGCTACGGATTTAATCCGTAGCCATAGGCCTAAGGCTACGGATTAAGTCTGTAGCTAGTCCGTAACACGACCGTCATTGTAGGTGCCATAACGATAGGTCTGGAACCTATGGCTACGGATTAAATTCGTAGTCATAGACCTATGGCTACGGATTTAATCCGTAGCCTTTTCCCCTGTAGCAAAAAAAATAAACAGCTATAGATATTATTTGTAGCTAAAAGTCCGTAGCAATAGGCCAAAATTTAAAAGGCTACACCTATCTGATTATTGGCTACGGATTTAATCCGTAGCTATATGTTAAATAGCTACAGATATAATCCATAGCAATTATATCTGTAGCAAAAACTTCAAACAGCTACGGATATTATTTGTAGCTGAAAGTCCGTAGCAATATGCCAAAATTAAAAAGGCTACACCTGTCTGACTAGTGGCTACGGTCAGTATCCGTAGCTATTTTGTGCATTGAAAAATTAAATCACCTGTTCATTCAATTACCACCTGTTCATCCAAATACCACCTGTTCATTCAAATACCACCTGTACAATCATTCATTCATTCAATTACAATCATTCATTCATTCAATTACAATTACAATTCTTCATTCATTCAATTACAATTACAATCAATTATAGTTACAAATACAATAATGCTGAAAATACAAATCTTTGGCTTCATTAGAGAAATGTGCTCGACTTCACCGAATTTCAGCAGCTTCGTATATTCCATCATCCTACAAACAGTCATGTCATTCATAAATTAGAATGCCCATTAGAGAAAAGAAAGACAGTGAAAGAAGTGCATCACGTATAACCACTTTTTTTTCTTAATGAATTAAAAAAAAAAAACTCAAAGAGGAATGAAATTGACACAAAAGAAATGGTCTCACCATATGATTATAGGTTTAGGTTTGGTTTAGGTTTAGGTTATAGGTTTAGGTTTAGTTTAGGCTATAGGTTATAATTAAGTTTAGGTTATAGGTTAAGGTTTAGGTTATAGGTTTTGGTTTAGGTTTAGGTTAAGGTTTAGGTTATAGGTTATAGCTTTTGGGAACTTGATTACAGGTTAAGGTTTAGGTTTAGGAAATCGGGTTCGGGTTCGGGATCGGGTTTAGGTTTGGGCTTTCAAGTTTAGGTTTAGGTTAGGGAGTTGAGATTAGGATTAGGTGTAGGTTTGGGTATAGGGATAGGTCAAGGTTTAGGTTAGGTTATAGGTTATAAGTATATGTTTAGGTTAGGTTATAGGGATAGGTTTAGGTTAGGTTATAGGTTATAAGTATATGTTTAGGTTAGGTTATAGGGATAGGTTTAAGTTATAGGTCAAGGTTTAGGGATTTGAGTTTAGGCTATAGGTTTAGGATTAGGTCTAGGTTGAGGTTTAGGGAATTGAGTTTAGGTTATAGGTTTAGGTTGAGGTTTAGGGAATTGAGTTTAGGTTATAGGTTTAGGTTTAGGTAATAGGTTTTGGGATTTGGGAATAGTTTTAGGTTATAAGTATAGGTTTAGGTTAGGTTATAGGTTAAGGTTTTGAGATTTGAGTTTAGGTTATAGGTTTAGGATTAGGTCTAGGTTGAGGTTTAGGGAATTGAGTTTAGGTTATAAGTTTAGGTTTAGGTTTAGGTTGAGGTTTAGGGAAATGAGTTTAGGTTATAGGTTTAGGTTTAGGTTTAGGTAATAGGTTTTGGGATTTGGGAATAGTTTTAGGTTATAAGTATAGGTTTAGGTTAGGTTATAGGTTAAGGTTTTGGGATTTGAGTTTAGGTTATAGGTTTAGGATTAGGTTAAGGTTGAGGTTTAGGGAATTGAGTTTAGGTTATAGGTTTAGGTTTAGGTTTAGGTTGAGGTTTGGGTTTTGGGATTTGAGAATGGGTTCGGGTTTAGGTTATAGGTTTTGGTTTTGGTTTAGGGAATATGTTTTGGGATTTGGGAATAGTTTTAGGTTTTAAGTATAAGTTTAGGTTAGGTTATAGGTTAAGGTTTAGGGATTTGAGTTTAGGCTATAGGTTTAGGTTTAGGTCTAGGTTGAGGTTTAGGGAATTAAGTTTAGGTTATAGGTTTAGGTCTAGGTTTAGGTTTAGGTAATAGGTTTTGGGATTTGGGAATAGTTTTAGGTTATAAGTATAGGTTTAAGTTAGGTTATAGGTCAAGGTTTAGGGATTTGAGTTTAGGCTATAGGTTTAGGATTAGGTCTAGGTTGAGGTTTAGGGAATTGAGTTTAGGTTATAGGTTTAGGTTTAGGTTTAGGTTGAGGTTTAGGGAATTGAGTTTAGGTTATAGGTTTAGGTTTAGGTTTAGGTTTAGGTTTAGGTAATAGGTTTTGGGATTTGGGAATAGTTTTAGGTTATAAGTATAGGTTTAGGTTAGGTTATAGGTTAAGGTTTTGGGATTTGAGTTTAGGCTATAGGTTTAGGTTTAGGTCTAGGTCTAGGTTAAGGTTTAGGGATTTGAGTTTAGGCTATAGGTTTAGGTTTAGGTCTAGGTTGAGGTTAGGTTATAGGTTTAGGTTTAGGTTTAGGTTTAGGTGTCGGTTTGGGTTTTGGGGATTTGAGAATGGGTTCGGGTTTAGGTTATAGGTTTTGGTTATGGTTTAGGTTATACGTCTTGGGATTTGATAATAGGTTCAGGTTTAGGTTATAGGTTTTGGATTTGAGAATGGGTTTAGGTTATAGGTTTTGGGATTTGGGAATAGTTTTAGGTTATAAGTATAGATTTAGGTTAGGTTATAGGTCAAGGTTTAGGGATTTGAGTTTAGGCTATAGGTTTAGGATTAGGTCTAGGTTGAGGTTTAGGGAATTGAGTTTAGGTTATAGGTTTAGGTTTAGGTTTAGGTTGAGGTTTAGGGAATTGAGTTTAGGTTTTAGGTTTAGGTTTAGGTTTAGGTTTATGTAATAGGTTTTGGGATTTGGGAATAATTTTAGGTTATAAGTATAGGTTTAGGTTAGGTTATAGGTTAAGGTTTTGGGATTTGAGTTTAGGTTATAGGTTTAGGATTAGGTCAAGGTTGATGTTTAGGGAATTGAGTTTAGGTTATAGGTTTACGTTTAGGTTTAGGTTGAGGTTTGAGTTTTGGGATTTGAGAATGGGTTCGAGTTTAGGTTATAGGTTTTGGTTTTGGTTTAGGGAATAGGTTTTGGGATTTGGGAATAGTTGTAGGTTTTAAGTATAAGTTTAGGTTAGGTTATAGGTTAAGGTTTAGGGATTTGAGTTTAGGCTATAGGTTTAGGTTTAGGTCTAGGTTGAGGTTTAGGGAATTGAGTTTAGGTTATAGGTTTAGGTTTAGGTTTAGGTTTAGGTAATAGGTTTTGGGATTTGGGAATAGTTTTAGGTTATAAGTATAGGTTTAGGTTAGGTTATAGGTCAAGGTTTAGGGTTTTCAAGTTTAGGTATAGGTTTAGGTTAGGGAGTTAAGATTAGGATTAGGTGTAGGTTTAAGTTTAGGGAATTGAGAATACATTTAAGTTATCGGTTTAGGTTTAGGTTTTAGGTTTTAGGTTAAGGTTATATGTTCAGGTTTAGGTTATAGGTTTAAGTTAAGGTTGAGGTTTTGGGTCATAGGTTAAGGTTTTAGGTTATGGGTTTTGGTTTAGGTTATAGGTTATAGGTATAAGTTAAGGTTTAGGTTTAGGTTATAAGACATAGGTTTAGGGAATTGAGAATAGGTTAAGGTTTAGGTTTAGGAAATCGGGTTTGGGTTCGGGATGGGGTTTATGTTTGGGTTTTCAAGTTTAGGTATAGGTATAGGTTAGGGAGTTAAGATTAGGATTAGGTGTAGGTTTAAGTTTAGGGAATTGAGAATACATTTAGGTTATGGGTTTAGATTTAGGTTTTAGGTTTTAGGTTAAGGTTATATGTTCAGGTTTAGGTTATAGGTTTAAGTTAAGGTTGAGGTTTAGGTTATAGGTTAATGTTTTAGGTCATGGGTTTTGGTTTAGGTTATAGGTTATAGGTATAAGTTAAGGTTTAGGTTTAGGTTTAGGTTATAAGACATAGGTTTAGGGAATTGAGAATAGGTTAAGGTTTAAGTTTAGGAAATCGGGTTTGGGTTCGGGATGGGGTTTATGTTTGGGTTTTCAAGTTTAGGTATAGGTTCAAGTTTAGGTTTTGGTTTAGGTTAAGGGTATGGTCCCTGCAAAGCAAATATAGATATAAATACGGTCATCCGACATAAATGCCAGGCCCCTCCAATGCTGTCTATAAAAAATGGACAGCTTCATCATGGTCATAATAGCGGTTCCCTATTTCCAGGGAACCCCGCTCTTCCGAATAGCTCCGACGCACATTCGGGTCTGCTCCATTAATTTCGATCAAATACATAAACACGGCCTGTCCAAATGGCCAGGCCCCTCCAATGCTGTCCATAGAAAATGGACAGCTTCATCATGGTCATAACAGCGGTTCCCACCTTCCAGGGACCCCCGCTCATCCGGATAGCTCCGACGCACATCCGGGTCTGCTCCATTAATTTTGAGCAAATTTAATGGAGCAAATACGTAACCACTTGGTCCCAAATACTTACTTTATAAAAGAAAATCTCCTATGTTTTCTCAAATTTTTCATTTCGATCTTTTTTAGCCCAAATCCATGTTAATGCATGAGAATCATGCATAAACATGAATTTTAAGCAAAATACATGAGGGAAATTACAACATAGATATCATGCACACGATATCACATAATGTATTTTTTGATGAACTACACATGTGCATTCTTGACAAGAGACGTACCAGATGCTTGAATCTGAAATATGCAGCTCCAACCCTCCCACATGCAACATCCACCTGAAAGAATGCGCATAACCGTCATGCTTGAGTAATCAATACAGGAATGTACAACATCCACCTGTACTTTAAAGCAAATAGCACCCTGCCAAATTAAATGCTTCTTGGAAGTTGAAGTTATTAGAGATCCATATACTTTAAAGGTATTAATAGATAACACCAAATCTGGTCACTGTTGACATTTTTAGAAGAATTATAAGAAGAGAAGTACAGGCTCCACCAATGAGGTCAATCAATCACAGTGTGAAGAGCATCGCACATCAGTATCTTATGAATATCTTTTACAGTCTTGAGTTCTAAAAGGATGTTAATAGATGTTTTCCGGAGCTAAGATTTTCTTGATGTAAACAAGTGTAAGTAGATCCATCAGAAAGAAATCCCAGATGAATAACCATATCTGGTTGTATCAGTGCTGGAAGGTCAACTAGCAACCGCTAGAAAAGTCCTAGAATATAGAAGACATGCATAAAATCAATAAAAAGTTATGAAGAGACTTAGATCTAGGTTGCTCCCTACGGTTCCAAGTTCCAATCGCATGCAGCGGCAACAAGTTTAGTAATAGGGGTACCTTGGTAGGCACACCTCTTTTCAAAGCAAATTGCACTTGTGCCTCGTGTGAGTCCCTCAGTGCAAAGGACATTGCCAATACATTTCTTTTCAACAGATAAGCACCCCAGCTTGCAACCTGTGCACAGTTTCCTAAGTTAGCTGATAAACTACAACTAACGCAGTATCCTGAAAACTGTAGTGTACTAAAAAACTGGCCCAGTCAGATCGACTCCATCCAACTTGGCTGACTTTAATCAGTAACTTGGTTAAAAATTAACCAGAATTGGTTGGAGCACATTCCATCCAAGGTGTGGTCCATCAGATCAACAAGCTGGATCATCGGACCATGTCCGCACTTGTAAATAGGTATAATTGATTTCTTCTACATGACCATTTAAGGCTATTGACATTGACAGCCATTAAAGTATTCCAAGAACTTTTTTTTAAAGTAGTACAAGAACATAGATATGAACTTTAAAAGCTGGTAGTAGTAAGTGATGAATGAAAAGGAATGAGCTTTCAAATCCAGTACATAGAATTGAGATACCATACCTTAAAGTAGCAGACATGAGAAGGCATTGGTAGTGTCGAGGGACATGTGGGATAAGGGCTTTTAAGTCATCTTCATAGCCATATGACAAAAGGAGATCTACCTAGAATCAAATATAAATCAAGTATTATTCTTGCAAAAGAAACCACACACACACACGCAAAAAACCCACATTCCATAGTTGAATAAAAGAGGAGACAAGTAGGTAAAACTTAACATCAATAAAACCTTGATTCCATCCAATACAATTTGAAATGCATTCAAATGAAAAAGATAAATATGGAGAAGCTTTTCAAAATTAACAAGATTTAAAAATTAAAACAATTCGAGCTTCGACTAATATGAAGCATGTGTAAGTGTCAAGTTTCTAAACCAAAAACCAAACAACAAGCTAGGTACCATATAAACCTCTTGGACAAAATCAACCTAACACTAAAGTTTGGAGATGTTAAACACAAAGTTATATCGTGCTAAAAACAAGATCTTGTGTGTTTCACTTGAGATTTGGATCTGATTGAGTTTTGGGACTGCATCCTAAAATGGCCCGGATTCCTCCATGGTATGAGAAAATTGAATAAAAAAAATATTTCCAAACTCCTTTTTAAAAAAAAAAAAATTTAATTTTTTTATAGCTTGTTAGTACACCCCACTGTCAGTTAACACTTCACTGTTAGCCACCCCCACTAGGGAATCAATACCAAGACTATTGTCAGTTAACACTTAACTCATTTTTACAAGTAAAGCATCGATCTATGTGGCTCAAGAGGAGAATGTAAGACTATTGTCCATTTAGTGGGCCATCATAGATCAATGATTTGATTAAATAGATTGAATCAAGTTGTTGGATCTTAACTAATGAGCATGTTTGTGAGCCCCACTTATGATTTGATCATATCCTACATAGTATGGGCTGATCATAGACACTCATGTGGTGGGGTCTTAGCAAGTGTGGGCATTCTAAAAGAATAGAGACTTGAGGGCTAAGGAACCTTGATGGGCTGAATGTTCTTAAGAGTCCCTTGTATATAGAAGTGTTGGTCCCCAAGCATCTCTTATGTCTTCCACTTCTTCCCTATCTTAAAAGTGATGTAAAGGGAGAGAAGGCGAGCAAGAACAAGTCTCTGAGCCTCCTCAAGATTCAACAATGACCCAACATCGCCTGGTACACATTTAGTTTATTAAACTCCATGGTATTGATGCAAAGATATTGTTGGTTTACATGGTCCAACACTCTGCCCAAGTATGACATCAACCACAAAATGGATGGTTCGAATCATTTGATGGATGTAATTTTCAGCTTACTTTCTATCAACTATGAGCACAAGATGTGGACAGTCTGGATGCAAATATACAAATTCATGGTTGATGAATTTCCACAATTTGGTTATTTGTGAAGTGCCTAAGAGAAGATTGCAATAATGCCCTCTAAGAAGTTGGGGAATAGAAATGCATACATCACAAATAAAAAAGAAAGCAAGAAAATCCACAGAATCCTCATTTGTATCCTTGTGATGCTTGTATATCCTAGCAACTCTAGAAGCCACATAGTACCATTATGGATTGTGGTACATGCTTGAGATCCAAACCATCTATCAGTTTCTCTACAAGCGATCACATATACTAATGTGGCATATGCATGCAAGAATCCAAGCATTCCATCAAGCAGGCCCTGTGTGTATATTATCCCTCGCGAAAAGATCAAGCCGTAGTTTTCATGTGGGCTATCCAAAGTGTACTTAACAAATAGATGACCGAAGAAAGTTGGTCGAATATCTTTCTTTCTAGTCATCCATTTGTTTCATAGACTAGTGTACCCGATGGTGGTACATGCCTATTTTGGTGACAGCGCATATACACGAGCAAGCCCACCTGATGGGGGATTTCTTGTTTGGCACACATGCCAATTTGAGAGATGTGGCAGCTTGTAGAGGGGCTGTGTGTACGCTTGTGGAATTAACAAGGTCTGTGTTACCCGATCTAAATTTTAATTTCGTGTTTGTTACTAGCATGAATATGAGCCTATCCGATAATGGTGCTGCCACTGTGAATGAGGAAAAGACGACTCTGTTAGACAGTGAGAATCACAAAGAGATTAATGCTAGTGAAGATCAGTTCCCTGTTGGGAGTAGCGACAACCTGATAGGCGCTTTGGTCGAAAATCCTTCTATTCCTTTTCAAGCTGACATGGGTCTTGAAGGGACTGCCATTCTGAATTCAATGACTAGGGAGGAGAAGATGCCAGTTGATCATCCAGCAGGTGATTCTAGAAATGATGTTCAAGTTGTAGAGGAAGATAAAGCTTGTGATTTAGGAAACCATGTTGAAGTTGCAGGTAAAGAACATACTGCAGCAAATAGTAATAGTTATGTTGAATCCAAGTTATTGGTTGAGGATCATTCCTCTGTTTCAGAAGGCCAAAATCGAGATGCTCTTCCCATCAAGCAAGTTGGACATCCCCTGACAGCTGCTGCAGGAGACGGTGGTAACTTGACCGTGGTGGAGATGGAAGAGAAAGCGATGGATGAGGTTAATCAGACTCAAACAGCTGTAGGGAACATAGAAAAGGTGATGACCGATGAGGTTGATCAAATTCAAATGGCCACTCATTCTACATCAGATGTGGGTGGAGACGCGAAATGCAAAAATATCGATCTAGCTACTGGGATCGATGTTGTTCTAAATGAGAAGGCCATGGAATCAGATGGAAAGCTGGTGGAAACCATTGCGAGTTCTGAACAGGCAAGCATAGAACTGGATAGTGAGAGAGTGCTTCGATGCGTGAGTATGCAGATGCTGGAAAAAAACTTGCTGTTAACCGTTCGATGTTCTCGGAATTCGATAAAACCATTGATTCAACATTTTCTTCATAATCTAAAAGGTCCATCAATGTTTTCTTCACAATATCCACGACCCATGAAACAAAATCCTAAAATCCCCAATTTGTAAAATTAGAAAAACCCAAATTCAAGGTCCACATTCAAATCTGTAAGCCCTAAAATCCCCAAATCCCTAAATGAGGGTCCATATTCGAATTGGAAATCCACAAATTACTAAATCCCCAAATTCATAAATCAACATTGAGATTGAGAGAGATTGAGAGAGAGAGAGAGATACCTCACGGTCGAGGATGGGCAGGGAGAGAGAGAGAGAGAAGTGGAGCCGTCCGAACGAGTCCCTCACGCAGTCGAGGATGGGCAGGGAGAGAGAGAGAGAGAGAAGTGGAGCCGTCCGAACGAGTCCCTCACGCAGTCGAGGATGGGCAGGGAGCGAGAGAGAGAAGTGGGGAGAAGATAGAGAGAAAGGAGCGAGAGAAGATAGAGAGAGAGGTGGGCGCGAGAATGAAAAATGCAGTGGGCGGGCGGGCTATTTTGTTTTTTTGCGCACGCGGCCGCCAAATTGAGATGGACGGTCATGTTAGGGGTTCCTTGTGGCCCACCATGACGTATGTCATTTATCTATGCCTTCCATTCAATTCAATGAATTATTTACGGATTTATCCCAAAAAATGAGGCAAATAGAAGACTTACATGGACCACACCACAAATCAACAAAAGACACTAAATCTCCATTGTTTCCTATGGTGTGGTCCACTTAAGCTTTAACTTTATCTAATTTTTGAGCTAACGCATTAAAATGATTTGTCAAAATGGATGGACGGATTAGATTGAACACAAAAATTGTGGTGGGCCCCCCATAGAACTTCTAAGAGACCATTAATACGAGCAAAGGCTATGAATGATTGGAGTCTTTAGCTACGGATTTAATCCGTAGTAATATTGCTACGGTTTATATCCGTAGCTAAAGACTCCAATCATCCATAGCCTTTGCTCATTTTTTTGGTAGTGAGATGAAATATAAAGAAGGTGATCACTTAGGTTATGGTTTTATCTCCATAAAGAAAAGGTTTCTAATAGGAACTTACAACAAGCTTAAGCCTAAAAATATTGGACCATGCTGACTGAAAAGAGTTTGGTGGCGACATCCTGAGATCAAGTTTATAGATAACTTGAATATCTCACCAACTTTCAATGTAGTGGAATTGTTCGAGTATCATGGCGAGGTGCTTGATGCATAAGACAAAGTTATTGCTGATATGGACAAACAACTCCTCAAGAAAAAAAGAAGAAGAAGAAAAGGAATGAAAAAAAATGGAGGGTTGCAGATGAAGAGCATTGGCACTTGACGAAGCCAATAGTACTTGGTGAAATGGAAGAATGAGTCCTATTCTAAATGCATATGGATCACAAGTGACGAATTGAAAATATTGGATCCAGATTTCTAGTACTTGTATGAAGCGCCCAACCGCCAAAGTCAAGTTCTTTCCAACCCAGGAAGAATGATGTAGGCCTCAGGCCCACCATCGGCCCCCAGCATGTGCTAATTTTGGATTGTTTATTGGTAGATTTGAGGCCCAAATATCATGAACTGTAATATATTATTTGTGGAAGATATGGTTGTTGATTTAAGAATGTGATTGAAGATTTTGAAGATAATTTCTGCTTTTACTGTTATTAGGGTTGTTGCCATCTTAGGAAGATTAGATTGATTTGAAATCAATCTGATGGTTGGAGGATTTTCATTAAAGATTAGCAGGAATTGTCATAAGGGTCTATAAAAGGGGGTTGGTTTAAGAGGCAAGCATTCCACATTTTTTTAGTGTGAGTTTTCTTCAGCATTGTAGGAGAAGAAGTTTGATATCAATAAAGTTATTTCTCCCTCTCTAGTCAAATATTCTTGTGGGTGTACTCTTGTTCAGTTCCTTATGATTCAGGTGTCAAGGGGGTTGGTTTAAGAGGCATGCATTCCACATTTTTTTAGTGTGAGTTTTCTTAAGCATTGTAGGAGAAGAAGTTTGATATCAAGAAAGTTATTTCTCCCTTTCTAGTCAAATATTCTTGTGGGTGTACTCTTGTTCATTTCCTTACGATCTAGGTGTCAAAATTTCATTGACTCGATAACCGGGTTGCACCAATCATGTAGATGCCCGGCCTAAAAATTGAGCTAGTAAACCCATCAGGCAAACCAGAGGATACAAAACAAATAAGCAGCTAAAACTCGGTTTAGCCATCCATTTGCTTCATACACAGTGACCCACCTGAGTGTTGACGTCCAATTTTTTTGGAAATGACATCTACACAGTGGGCCCACCTGATACATGGTGGGAAGTGACATCTACATAGTGGCCCAACATGATCCATAGGACATCCAATCCATCCATCAGCTGGACCCATTTTGTAGATGCCCTAGCTGAAAATCATTCAAGGATATAAAGCAGGCCACAATGTATGAAACAACAGCTAGGATAAACTGTGTTCCCATCAATTTGTTTCCTACACCGTGACACATTTGGAGTGCGGTGACCTGATTTTTTGAACCGACAGTGTGTGAAACAATGGCTGAAATAAAATTGGTGCTGCCATCCATTTGTTACCTACACTGTAGCCCACGGGAGTGCAGCAGCCTGATTTTTCGAAATGATATCTGCACGGTTGAGCCACCTATCTACATGATCAGCCCACCTGATGGACAGCTCAGATGTTCCACACATGTACCATCGGGAGGTCTTCATGGAGGTTTGGGTATAGTCTATACACACATGTGGGATTAGCAAACAGCATGGTTCTTTTCTTTTCTTTTCTTTTCTTTTTTTTCTTTTTGGGATGATACATGTCGGTTACAGCAGATAAAAACCAACAAGAGCGGAACTCGAACCCGCTACCTCCCCTTGATGGCAGAAGTAACCAACTCAACAACTAGTGCCAGCTTAACCTGACAGTACTTGAACATGTATACTATTACCCATTACTTGGAATGAGAAGTTGACACATTAGTTGGACATGAAATAAATAAAAGAAGAAGAAGAAGAAGAAAGGAAAGAAAAAAAAGGAAACCTAATTATGCCATTTTTCGACAGAGGAACAAAGGAACGATATACCTAAGGGCGGAGGTAACGCAAGGAGGATAAACTCTCTTAGTACGTTCGGGGATTTTCCATAACTTCTCAATATGAGACCTTGTCCATGAAGAGTTCACCATTGCAAGGTGTGCACAGGAGCCTACCTTCCCATACATCCAACCAAAGAACATGTAATAGATGATCTTGAATCAGGACAGCCAAACGCTGCCACAAAAAAATGGACTGCATCAGTAAGAATGGATGTGCCTGAATTCACTCAAGACGCGTTCATCAACACCAATGCTAAGCAAAGTGATCTTGTGGCAGATAACATACAAAAAGGTCTAAAACCAACTACAATTTCACCAGCATAAAGCTGACTTCCTTAACTGAAGAAAACAGTTACCCACATTCTTGCATGAAACATGATTGGTGAAAGTGGCCCACCCAATGAATGGTCCAAATCTCACACGTCACATTGACCATGAGGCAAGGTGTTCCGTATTCATTACAACACAGGTGTAAAGGCCGATACGTATAGGTAACGGTCATGACCGTTACGGGATACGGGGTTGAAATGCGGTAGTCGGTTTTTTGGGACCTTATCGGCTGTTACGGGCCATAACGACTGTTACACCCATAACGGTAAAAAAGTGGTCACTTTTTTTGTATTTAAATCAAAATTTCTCCTTTTTTTTTCATTTTTTCACATTCCAAAAACTCTCTTAAATCATTCTATAGCAGATTTCGACCACTCTTACTATAATTTTTAGCATTAAAACCGTAGGTTAAAGTGATTTGAGCGAACAGAAGCTCCTAGGGTAAATTTTAAAAAAAATGAAAAAAGTAGTATTTATGCATTTTTTTTCTTCTTATTTCTAGTTCTAATGCTTGATTGTGATGTGTAAACATTAAATACATATAACCATGTTTATAAATTCACTACACAACCCTCTACAACACTCTCGCCAAAGAGTGGACCGTTACGTTACCATAAACATGTTCAAAACAAAAAATGATTATATATTTGAAATATTTATATTATTCTGCATTTTTAGATATTTTTTTAGAATTTTTTGGGCAATTTTTTTTTTCTAACCGTTATGAGGGTCGTAATGGTTGTTACGCCCCCATATCAATTGTTACGGTAGATGCCCGTATCGGTAATGGTTGTGACCGTTACAACCACCGTCACCGATACGGAATACCTTGCCTTGAGGTAAAAGGTGCCATAGTGGCATGTCGGAATTTGTCTAAGTTCTTGCTTTTGTATATTTGGTAAATAACAAATTCTATGGAGGAATTTTTTTTTTAGCCCAAATCAATGGATTCATTGTCACACAAACAGCCCCTAAAAGATTTAGTTTTCTTTTTCTTTCTTTCTTTTCCTTTCTTTTCTTTGAAAACACATACAAGAAAATGTCTTATCAAGATTGGGAAGCATGCCGGCCTGCAATTAGCGCGTCGTTGTTATACATCGAACTGCGTTGGCGAACACGGGAGAGCATATCTAAGCTGATGGTCGGATTGTGTGTATAGCAAAAAACTTTGCACCCAAACGTCCGTGCCATTGGATATGTAAAAGCATAGCCACTGCTGTCAAAATAAAATAAGGGAGTGAATTTGCATAGAGCCTCCCATGAGAGATAAACTGAGCCAAAGCTTTGTCCAACCATTGTGAAACGCGGATAAGTGGCTTCCTCAATCCACTTCCTTTTATACAGGCACACCACCTAACCATTGGTACATGGTTGAAAAGCATAATGAGATGGTAAAAAAACAAAAGAAATAGTACAAGTGCAATGCAATTTGGGTGAGGTAAAAATACATGCTAGCAGTCTCTTTATCCAACTCGAGCGTATGGATGGAACATCTGCTAAATGCAGACAGCAGAATGCAACCGGGAATGAGAATGGTACGAGAAAGGTTGGACCTGTTATCATCCCATTCTCATTTTTGGTGCATTTTGCAGACAGGAGCATTTAGTGCATCCTGCCATCAGCACATTGCAGAATGTGCCATGCAACTCCACTTCCACAAAATGCACATGAGTGCATGCACATTCGGTTCCATTTCCCTCTGTGACTCCCAACGAGAGAAGAAATATGTAAAGATTTGTTTTCTGAAGCAGAGTAGTTGAACAAACTCAAACTTAGAGGATACAATACAATAAAGTATGGAGGAATTAAATATAAAACATTCCTTGAGCTTTTATTTGGTTCAATGAACCGTGCATGTATGGTTCGCCTTTTGGAGATTCAAATTGATCATATGGTCACCCTCATGATGGTAGACAAACCAAAGTGGGCTTCTGATTGCTAAAAGGGTTTTTTTTTTTTTTTTTTTTTTTTTTTTTTTAATGGTTTGGAGGATTAATCAACTACTAAGGAAATATAAAATGTTTGATGGAATATTTGCTTGGGCTGATAAAGCTGTACATGAGAGGCCCACCTTTTGCAAAAATTAATAGCATCAACCATAATTCTTTGATCCAATATAACTGTAACAAAATCAAACAAATTAAGGAAAAACTCTATTATGTTCTTCTAAGCATGAGAAGTTTTGTGTCCGAACTCTGAAGAATCCTACACTTGCAGCATGCTGAGGTTTCTCTTTCAGTGGAATGCAACCGTTTAGACACAACTGAAAACAAAGAATCTTCTCACTAGAAACTTCTTTTTTTATCTGCAAAAAGACTTTTATCAAAAGGGCCCCAAGGGGACGAAAGAGTCCATTAAGGTGATGAATAAGAATCCTGTCTAGAATCTAGATAAAGAAAATCTATGATCTCCTTTCTTTACAGACGAATCTACATACAATTGGACTCGCAATTAATCTGAATTTTTCCTTTCAGTGGAATCCAATCATTTAAACACAACTGGAAGCAAAGAATCTTCTCACCAGACACTTCTTTTTTATCGGCAAAAAGAATTTTATCAAAAGGGCCCAAAGGAGGTGAAAGAGTCCATTAAGGAAATGGATAAGAATCCCCTATACATAAAGGAAAGCTACGGACTCCTGCCATTGCCAACGGATCTGCCACACAATTCGGAGTCACGATTAATGTGAGAAATTACAATTTCCATGACTGGGATATCAAACTTAGCCCATTAAGAATGAACCCAAGCTTCCAAGGAGGGCGACTCCCTTATACATAAGTCAACCTTATTCCTTTCGGCTTTCTTTGAAGATGAGCTCATTTGGATGATTAGATCTAGTCCCCAAAGCCTCATTTTCCTCTCAGAAATTTCTGAAGGCATTGTACATGGTTTTATCTTTCTAGGTTGCCTCAGGCAAAAGTATGAGAGTCTTGTGCCCCACCTTGGGTGGTGGCCTTTATGCAGACCACCGTAGCCAACAGAATTCTCATGACAGATACCGTTCAAAGGCACCAGTGATCCATGCCCGGCATGTGCATAATTAAGTCTAATAGAGTTTAGCTTTCAGATATCAAAATTGAGATCGAGCTCTTCACCAATACTCTCAATGCGCCACTCATTGTTGAGGAAGATTCATCTTTGGCTATTGCATGGGCCTCGGGGAAGATTGCCCATCTTTTGTATTTGGCCTTTATTTTACACGATATTAGGATCTGTTGTCAGTCTTTGCCAGTTAGTTTTAGCTGGGCAGGCTATTCAAGATAATCGTATTGACGATTCTCTTGCGAAAGAGTTCATAGATCAAATCATTAGCATTATATAGGGTACTTTTATCCATTGCCTTGATGGGCCTTGATGGATGTTGTGTCCCTTTTTATTCCTTTTGAGTCTTGGGTCACCCCAACCTAGTGACCGAGTCCTGAGCCAAATCCCATGCCTGTCGGGTCCCCTACAAACTATGCACCGATACTTAACCAATACGGATTCCAACACTTATATCCGTGTCCATGCAACACAAGCAAAAGCCCATCTCTATAAACCAAACCCCAAAAATAAACATCATGCCAAAGTGAGGAGATATAGAGCAATGCCCTAAATATACCCGGTTTTTATTTAATGGTGTTCCATATGGTAGTGCCCTCCTTTCATTGATCCAAACAATTCATTAGGTGAGCCACACTATGGATGGGCAATGTTGCAAGGAAACAAATGCTCAACTACTGCAATTCTAACCATCTGATTGGGAATTCTACACCCAATCCCCTCATATGGACTATTGGCAATCATCATCATCATCATCATCATCATCAAAGACATGTCCTAGCATTTGGGGTTGGCTTTACGACCAACGATGTTGGATATACTAATCATTAGCCATTAGTTGTAGACTAAACATTCTAACCATCTGATTGGGAATTCTACACCCAACCCTCCCATATGGACTATTGGCAATCATCATCATCAAAGACATGTCCCAGCATTTGGGGTTGGCTTTACGACCAACGATGTCGACTATACTTATCATTACCCATTATTTGTAGAACAAATATTGGAGGGCTAACATCATTCTCCAGGGGAGATTTTGGACCATGTCAATCTACACCACGGCACGTGGATCATCCCAAGGTAGGGCTCACCTTTATGCTCACCCAGTTCAACTAATCATTCTATAAACCTCTATCAAAATACGGCCAATGCAATTGTATTGATTTAAATAACGGGTCTTTTGGATGCCTATAAATAGTTTATAGGTTGTGTTTGGATGCTAAAAAATGCCTTTAAATCATTTGGGGGTCGTTTGGATGGTGGTAAATGGTTTACGTTGTAAATGATTTATTAATAAATCACTTAAAGGCTGTAAAGGATTTATAGCCTGTCTGTTTGGCTTTAAGTTGTAAATGACTTACCATTGTTTGGACGGCCTATAAATGGTACATGAAATCTGCTTTATAGGCTTTCATTCAAAAAAGTAGAGCCGTTGCCATCTCCTCATTTACTAGGAAATGAAAACTCACCTTTTTGCTAGTAAATGAGAAGGGGGATTTGCTAGTAAATCATTTACAAGTAGTAAATGATTTACTAACAAATTAGAGCTTT
Organism: Magnolia sinica; assembly: GCF_029962835.1. Lineage (NCBI taxonomy): Eukaryota > Viridiplantae > Streptophyta > Magnoliopsida > Magnoliales > Magnoliaceae > Magnolia > Magnolia sinica. Next base: position 14,131,048 of record NC_080581.1, read on the forward strand.
CAAACACAAGTAATAAATGACTTCCAAGTAAATCATTTACTATTTGCACCATTTACCACCATCCAAATGACCCACTACAGCTTTCAGCCGCATTTGATTTACAAGCGAAAAGCTGTGATTTTATTTACAGGCTCTCCATTTACAGCCTAACGTCTATAAATAGAAGGATTGGCTCTCCATTTACAGGACCTAAACAATTTACAGGCTATCCAAATACAGACAATCATTTACACCTGTGATTTTATTTACAGGCTCTCATTTGCCACTTAAACCATTTATAGGCATCCAAACAACCCCTAAAATTAACATAAACCTATTTCTACAAAATACATCAAACAAACGAAAGGCAAGAGACAGATGATCACTAACAAAGGGCAACCAAGACAAAGCCCGTGAACTCAAAACCGCCCGAAAATACAAAAATCAACAAAAACTAACAAATACCCATTTGAGAATGGACCGCAGAAACTCCAAAAAGAAATTGAATTTTCAAAAAAAAAAAATCCATGTACTAAATGATCTGAAGAGTCTACTCGAGGTGGGTAGAGGAGCTTTACGTTGAACCGATCGAGCGCCCGGGCGGCGAGGCTTTGCGGAGAGGCGTCATCGCCGGTGTAGACAACGCAATCGAGATCGGGATTCTCTTGCTGGATGGCGCTGACGACGCACCATATTAGCCACTCTCCACCACCACCATTGTTGGTGTAGGGGTGGAAGAAAGCAACGACTCTTTTTCTGTTGCTTCTCTCTTTGAATATGGAAAGCGATAGAAATGAGAGAAACAGAGTAGAGAATGAGAAAATCAGTTGAGCTAATAAAACCCAAATTGTCATATGTCTGCAGAGATTTCACTTTTCTTCCTTTTGATTTCTTGAGAGAGAGCGTGAGAGAGATCTACTGAAGAGTCGTGTTCTATCCACCAGCAACAAGCACAAGTCACTGTGGGCCGGTTCGGTTCAGGTCCAGTTCGGGTCATAGACTTCGACGTCCGACCCGGGCTAATCGGGCCATCTAGCGGACTCGGTTGCGTAGTGTAGAACATAGCACCGACCTCGGTGCTGTGTAAACATGGAAAAGCTATGTGGACTCTACCATGATGTATGTGTTTTATCCATGCTGTCTATTCATTTTTCCATATCATTTTAGGACATGATCTAAAAACTGAGGCAGATCCAAAGCTCACAAGAAACAGTGGAGATTGAACCAAAGCCATTGAAAATTTCTTGGGGACTACCGGAAGTTTTGGATCAAGATTATATCAATATCTACTATTTATTGTGGTGTGGTCCACTTGAGCTTTAGATCTGCCTCAATTTTTGGCTCATGCCCAAAAATGATTCAGAAAAATACATGGACGACGTGGATAAAATATATATATCATGGTGAATCCAATGGGCTTTTCCAAGCATATAATGTCAAGGTTTGAGTTGGGTTGTACATTATGCAATTAAGTCCGTTTATTTATCTTAGTTGTAAACGCTAGAGGGTGGATTTTCTGACGGGATGAGAGATCGACTCTCACTTTCCACTAATTACTCTGCTTGAGGGCTTTCGTTTGGGGGTAAAAGATGTTATATTTGACCAGAGACGCCACTAACCAATTATTATGATCCTACAGTCAACCAAACCCTTTAGAAACACTTAAGATTATTGAGAACCCAAAAATTCTTAACCCTAAGATGACTCGTGAGTTTGCGTTATAGAGATTTTGAGTAAATGACTGCGATTACAGAGAAGGAATGTGTTAGGCACCCACTTTGCCCATACGAATGTACAGTTTTTACTTCACAATACCTAACTAAATTATGAGGAATATGATTAGTTTTCACATGCAAAAAATACAATACGATGCAATGATAGTGATGATTGATTGATTTGAATTTCTTATGGGTAAGATCTGATTATATCGGTAAGCCGTAAAGCATACGTTCGAAATAATTGAGTGCAGGGTGCAAAGTATGCATGTATAGGGGTGCACACGGTTCGGTTCAGTCCGATTTTGGGGTGAGACCGGAACCGAACCGTTCCCTACTGTTCTAGGATTTTTGAAACCGGAATCGGAACCAGACCGTTAGCACCCTAGAACCGAACCGGAACCGAACCGTGAAAACCGGTTTGGTTCCGGATCGGTTCCATGGTTTCGGATGTCGGATTTCACCACCATGCTTTTCAAGCTTACCATCTGGTCATAGTGGGCAAGGCAATTGTCGACGAAGATCCTCAGCTTATTCTCCTGCAGGTGTTCTTACATTGTTGCGCGGAGCTCGCACAGGAGGCGATGGTGCTCCTCGAGCCACCTTATGTACTCAATGTCGAAGACGACAACCTCTGATTCACAAAATAAATGGTCTCTGTAAAACAAGGTAGCACCTGACGATGGGGCCTTAAGATGAACAACGCACACTGTCCACATGGGTTCTCTCTAGCAGAAGAACAAGGAGAAACCCAATGTGTGTGTGTGTGTGTGTGTGTGAGAGAGAGAGAGAGAGAGAGAGAGAGAGAGGGACTGAGGGAGGGCAACAGTCCTCAGTTGGCGTCGGCGAGAGGGCAGGGTAATAGGGGTAGGGCACTCAACGAGAGGGGTGAGAGGGGCGAGAGGGCAGGGGGCGCTAAAGCCTTTAGGGTTTTTTATGTTTTGTTTTAAACTAAAGCTCGGATCCACGGTTTGTGTCACGGTTCGGATCTATGGTTCATGTAACGGTTCAGATTAACGGTTCGATTCGATTCTACAGGGCCTTAAACCGGAACCGATCCGTAATCAACGATTCTGGGAATTTTGGAACCGAAACCGGACTGTTAGCACCCTAAAACCAGACCAAACTAGACTGATCCAACGGTTCTGGTCTGGTTACACGGTTCCAATGGTTCAATGTGCACCCCTATGTATGTATGGGATGCTTATGATGTATTGATGTTTATAATCAAACGATGGCCAACTGGCTAAGGTTTCTAGTGGACCTACTCTAATTATATCAGTAGGCCTCAGAGTATACATCCGCCAGTCAAATACAGAAAAAAAATATGATGGAATGCAATTTATATGTCAAAATGACAGTTAATTATCTAAGGTTTCTGGTGGGAATGATCTGATTATATCGGCAAGCCTCGGAGTATATGCCTGCCAGTTAGATGCGAGAAAATGATGAAATACACTATGATGCTGATGTATGTCAGAAGCAATGTGGTTGAGAAGGAAGTGAATGTTGCACGATGCTTATGATCTAGTTTAATGAAACTGATTGAAGCTCGAATAGCTGAATAAAGAGTAGTATCGCAAAGCTAGATTGAGTGGCTTATATTTGAACTTAGGTGGTTCATAAGGCTTAAGACTTTGACTGGGCTAAGCTAGACCAGGGTTGGATTCTCTCTCACTCTAACTCTCCTTGGTAAAGGGATGGCTAGATGGTTAAGAATAAGGGACCTCTGGATGAGACTGAGTTGAAATGAGAGTGGGTGCTTCTTAGATTTCCTCCTAATGCTTGAAATGAGAAAGAGAGGGGGCTACTTATAGCCTCCAACCCGATTTTCTTGTAATTTCTGGTGATCATAGGGGCAAAAGGTAGTTGAAGGGTTAGGATTAGAGATTGCCAGATGACATCATCTTATGGGTTAGATGAAGTAGTAAAAGTGTAATTTTGGGTAAGGAGATGTCATCAGAGTAAACACACTTCAACAATATACTTGGAATTTGAAAAAGGAGAGTTCCACGTGCTTGAGAGACGCCGCCCCAAATAGGGAAAGTGCCACATGGCCGGCGGCAACCTATCTGCCGCCGGTCCCCACTTGGACTCCATACTTTTATAAACAGCATCTTTCAAGCGTGTGGAGGCTCTGCTGTGAAGGTTGTTGCTTTGAGGTTTCCCCTACTTCTCCGATTGGGCTTGTCTTTGGGCTTGGGTTCGGGCTTGGTTTTAGGCTTGATTAGGTGAGTTGACTCGGTTGTTGGATTGGGTAGGCTAATCGAGTGAGTTGACTTAGTGAGTTGATAGGGGTGAGTTGACTCGCCAAACTAACTCAAGGCTCTAGCTAGGGTTTCAAGTTCTTAGGGTGTAGGATTAGACTGACTGGGTTGAATGGGCTAAGTTTGAGGTTTTTGACCAGGGTTCCTAAGATTTAGGCTTCTAGGATTGGGGTTCGGTTGTTCATCCATTAGTTCAATTCAAACTCAATTAGCTTATCAGCTTGGGGTGGAGTGTCTACACCAATGTACTCAAGGCTATACATAAAGTTTTTAGGGTACATGTTACATATATGAAACGGTAGATAAAGTTTTTAGGGCCAATATGTTACATATATGAAACTGTAGAACCCCCTTCCCCTACAAAAATAAAATAAAATCACAAATACTATTTCACACAATTACGACAAACTCTTGAAATCCACAACAAAGTGATGTAGGTAAATAGAAACAAAGTACACCCATAAGATACTTAGGATCATCTAAAGCCAACTAACAATCTAGATTGGCCAAGAGTGATTGTTTGGAATTGAATCCATGTCAGCCACGTGCGTGGCAACAATCTAAACCAATTAATACTCATTCCTCGTGGCAGTTGAGGTAGTGAATTTATCTTACAAAACATGGAAAAAAAAAAGTACCTGCGGGGGATCTGATTCCCACCAATTAAAAAAGTTCACTTATCAGCTTGCAATGACTCTTATCACCCCGAGGTCCATGAAGAGCCCAAAATCATGCCACGTTAGCACCAACAAGAATCTTATTCCCACTAGCCACTTTTATATGTACCAAGCTCCTCTATCTCATTTGCACAACACCAACAATCGAAAATGATCACAACCACAACAAAAGATTATTGTGAGGGTTTGGAAGGGTTTTACGGTTTCTTCTTGAAGCCAATCTCCTCAATGTTGGAAACCTGTCAGTTTTTGAAGAGTTCATCGATTAACGGGGTGGAGTTAGAATTGGGAATGCCCGATTAGCTCATTGTATATAAGAGTGCTTGGCTTTCCTTTTTTCCATTCTCACGTTTTCACAAATTCACACTATCATCCCACACATGGGATAACATCATCACATTCTTATCTCTTTCTATTTACTCTTTGTGCTCAGTAGTTTTTCTATTTAAACTCTGAATGTAATTGCCTCTATCATACACCCAAATCTTTGAAAAATCCAAAATCTCATGAAGTAAAGACCAAACTCAGTGTGAAGCAGAAAATAGTGCCCAACTCTTTCTTTTTCGTTACCAAAGTCCTTAGAATCTTCAGCCTTAACCAATCGCAGGAATTATTCAAATCGAGAGATCTCTTGGTTTTTCATTTCGTAAGCGATTCTGTAGTTTTTAGCCAACCATAGATCTTAAGTTAAATTAGCTAATAGTGATTCCAAAATAAGCCATCCATCATTCATAAGGCAATACCATCCCCATCATCATCAAAAGAGTAAATGCAGGAGGAAAAGCTAGTGGGCCAACCCGCTTTTGCACTCGGTCGGGGTTCCATAGAAAATCCACAGAAAACTTCGTGCATCAAGTAATAACATTTATATTCACCACAAAAACAAAAGATTAATCTAGTGAAAAACTTTGATGAGCCACACTAACGAGACACTGTACATGATTTTGCCTACTCGTGGTCAAAAGCTATGTAGGCTACCGCAATGTCATTGTGAGATTCGATCTATCCATTAGTTTAAATGACTCTTGTTAAGATGTTAGTCTAAAAACAATGCAATCTAAAACTATAAGTGATTCACGCTACAGGATTCTATGCCCACCATTGAAAGCTTTGGGGCACTACTGAAGTTTTGGGTTAGGTTAATTAGGAATGGTTTTGTAACGCCCGGCCCATCCAGAACAGTGTCCTGAGGCATTCACGTGAGAATTGCTGAAGGACCGCTTGATTAAACCGCTCTTGTGAGGGGTACCACCAACAAATTAACACAGGTTATCCCATTAAGACGGTCGAGTCTGGTTATGTTCGTACCAAGTGCGCGCCGTTAAGCCGGTTGGTCTGATTGTGCTTGTTAATAGCCGGCGCGGGCCGTGAAATGGCCAGGGAAAGGCAGAAAAGTCTAAAACTTGGGGAGGTCATGGGCCTCACTGGGCTTGTGGTCTGTCACGGACCACGGACTCAGAGGATGCTTAGAAATTAAATACCCATGCCGTCCAGACGACACTTGCCAAGCGCAACTCACTCTAGCCTTGGCCCAGGGATTGAAATTTTAAATTAATGACTCTCTTATTTGAAACAGAGATATGAGGCATTGCAGCCGTTGGATCTCTTCTAAATTTACGTTGAAGGTCGAAAATATTTCTCCATGCCCGTTTACAAAATCTGAACCTCGATCGTGGAATGGTGACCGTCGATTAAAAATCGGCCCCTTGCGGTAAAACCTCGCATCCGTTTGCCTTCAAATTTTATACGATCCTTCATCGAGCCATGAAGCACTTATTCTATAAATTTCATGGCCAGGGGACTATTAAGGCAGCCCTAATAGCCAGAAATGGCGTGTAAGACCCGTATCCTAGTATGTACTGTTCCGTTGACTCTCGCGATTCTTCCTTACGAAATCTGACAATCCGCGACCTATAATCAATGTTTACGCGTGACCCTAAGTCGTATTTTATAGATTTGAGTTGGCTTAATCTGAGATTTGTACCATTACGACCGCACCATCACCGCGATTCCAACGCAGCGACTCGCGCACTGACCCAATACCCAAGCTGGAAGATGTGGGACAGCGTTTATTTTGAAAAAACGCCACGCGTTTGCAATCTCAAGAAAATCTCTACAATATGTCCCATCAATCAATCACTCAAATCAATCAATCAATCACCTCATGTCAAGTACAAGAGCAGCCCATGCTTTCTTTTTCCAAAAGTCAAACAATCCCAAAAGTCAACCAATCTCTCACCTCACCCATCACTCACCTCACATCCATCGCTCCTTACAACCCTCTCTCTCTTTCTCTTCACATTTTCCAAGTAACCAAGCAAAGAGAGAGGAGTGGATGTCCATGGTTTTTCAAGAGAGCAAGTGCATGTGTGTGGCCCACTTTCACTCCAAACTCATTCATCCTAGCCATTCACCTTTCATCACCTTCTATCAAAGTGAAGCACAAGGAGACCGGCTTTCCAACGGACCAAGAAAATCAAACGGTGGATGCTTATTATGCTAGATTTTTCATGTTTTGATGATGGGCCAAGTGAGGACTACCGATTGATGATATGGATCTCACTTTGGACCCTTGATGTGGCCGATGGACCACCTTGATCCTCATGATCGTTCTATGATGGGGCCATTCTCCATGGCCCCCATCATGATGTTTCTTTTCCTTCTATGGATAGGGTCATCTATACCTTACATTTGGTGGAGAAAGGATCTCCACCGTTGATTTTCGGTTTGATGGGCCCACGTGTAATGAGACCCGCTTGATGTATGATTACTTGCAGGGGGGCTCATAGTGGCGGAGCCCTCCATCACACGTGTCCCACTTTTTCTCTCTCTCTCTCTCCCTCTCTTTTTCATTTGTTTTGGTGTGTGAAGATGTGATTGTGTGGCCTACTTAATGAGCTATGAGATGTCCAAACCTCTCATCAAATGGACCTCACCTTGATATGTGCCTTATGCACACCATCCAATCATTTGGTGGCCCACCCTAGTAGCATGTCTATGGGTGGGGCCCACCTTAAATGTGTTATATGCAACAGTCCAGCGTCCCTGGATGCTGGATGGGCTACACAGTGAAGAGTGAGCTGACAGTGGGTGTACTGGCATCAATAGCAAAAAGAAAAAAAATGGTTTTGAGAACGGTTGTCCATGTAGGCCCCACCTCGATGTATGAACCCAATCCATACCGTCCATCCCTTTCCCTAGACCATTTTAGGCGTTGAGCCGAAAAATGGGGCCAATCCGACTTTCTGGTGGGCCATAGCATAGAAAATAGTGTCTGTCACTGTTAAAAATCCACATGATGTTTCCACACCCCAAAATATATTGAATATTGGGCTTGTTTGGCCCGTCGTGAGCTATGGGAAGCAGTGGACGGGGTGGATTCTTCCGACGCAAGCCCCACACCTAAAAAACTGTGAGATTACGTGATTTTTGAAAAAAAAAAACAAAGGCAGCAGACGTTGTTGCTGGCAGCGGCGCAGATAGCGCCTGCGGCACTTGGCAGATGGACAGCAGTCCCCACGACCCAGCCGTGGGCCCCACCATGATGTGTGTTTTGTCTATCCACACCGTCCATCTTGTAGGCCCTTAGGGCAGTGGGCCGCCCTCCAAAAATCAGCTATATACCACACTCAGGCGGCCCACATCATAGGAAACAGTGTTGATTGAAGGTCTACCATTGAAATCCTTTTTTTGGGTAGCAGAAGTTTTGGATCAGTTATGAAATTTGTTTTTACTCTTCGTCAGGGTCTGTGTGACCCTATCAACATTGGATGGAAAATATATGTTATGGTGGGCCACACGTGTGGACTCACCTTATGAAGCGAATTGGCTGGGGTACCACACACGAGCTATATAGCTGGTGTATGTTTCTTACCCACACTGTCAACACCATTTGGATGGTGGGACTCCCTATGACGTATGTGTTTTATCTATGCAGTCCAGCCACTTTGGCTGGGCTGCTGGACGGCAGGGGACCCCACCTGTATTATCCACACTGTCCATCTATGGGACCCACTATGATGCATGTGTTACATCTAAGCTGTCCAACCATTTTGTAAGCTCATTTTATGGCATGGGCTAAAGAATGAGTCCGATCCATAGTTCATGTGGACCCCCACCATGATGCATGTGTTGCATCCAAATCATCCACCATTTGGCAAGCTTGTCTTAAGGCTTGAGGCTAAAAATTAAGGCAGATCTAGGATCAGGTGGACCATATTACAAGAACGGTGGGTTTGAATGTCCCCCATTAAAAACCCCCTGGGCTACAGGGTTTGGACCAATGTGATATTGGTTTTTCCCTCTTAATCCAGGTCTTTAAGACCTTATGATAGATTGGTTGGAAAATAAACTTTATAATGGGCCCTGTTGTTTTTTTAACCATGATAATTATTATCTCCGTTACTATTTGTGGTATGGTCCAAATGATCCTCAAATATGATTTTTGGGATGTATGATTAGGCCCATCTTGATTTATTTGTGGCCCGTTGTTGAGGCCCACCTTGATGTGTATGAGGCCCACCTTGATGTATATGATGCCCATGTTTGAGGCCCAATATGAGGTGTACTTGGCTCATGGGTTGAGGCCCATTGTGATGTAATTGGAGCCCATGGGTAGAGGTCATTGTGATATATTTTCAGCCCATTTGGTAAGGCCCATTGTGATGTATTAGGGCCCGTGGGTTGAGGCCCATTGTGATATATTTGGGGCCCATGGGTTGAGGCCCATTGTGATGTATTCAAGGCCCGTTATTGAGGCCACCGTGATGTGTATGAGGACCATATGATGAGGCCCATTTTGATGTATTCTAAGGCCCATGGGTCGAGGCCCAATGAGATGTATACAAGGTCTATTGCATTGTGTGATTCCACTATGGGTTATGTAATAATATTTATGGCGGGCCATGCCTTAGGAGCAATGTTGGTTTGACGTCCATATTGTAAGAATAATGTTGGTTAAATGTCCGCATTATAACTCTCCCTAGGGCCCATTGATAGGCCCATACTTGTTGTGTGTAGGCCATCAAGGCCCATCTTCGTTGTGAGAATAGTTCATCACCATATAAAATGCTTAGTATAACTCCATGATTCATGCCCATACGCATTATATGTATGCCTGATATGAGGAATGTTTAATCATAGCATATGCCATTGGGCAGACTATTTACAGGACTCCTTATGAGACTAAGTGCCCACATTATCACGCCGTACGCGCAGAATTGTTGCATGACTGGATAGTGTGACTCATGCATCTCGCATATATGTGACTTGATTATTGTACGCCCTAGCGACATCAGGGCCGTGGCCTCCACAGACACATCGTGGCTGGTCAGATGGGACACCGGAAATGTTTGGTTCTAGCACTATAGGCACGTAGGATGTCATTGGGTAAAAATTTTAAAACCTCCTTAGTACCGGGAGATGCTCCAACGTCTAGACCGAATGAAATATGAGCGCCGGTGCCTATACCATGAGGTCGTATCTCCCACTGTGTCGTGGTCGGTTGGAAGAGGGTGTGGCCTTATTCTCCCGAGTGAGGGGGGCTATAAGGTAGACTGAGTATGACCAGCTCGTAAATGGGTCTGCTATCGATGAGCCGAGTAGGTATTGGCAGACTGGCTAGACGGATAGTGAGGTCTCTTCCACTCACTGGGCTGTGCAGCTAGGGAGGAGGCAGTCGTGTGGAGTGTAATAGACTCCGGTGATTTCCCTAGAGAGTAACCATACTGATATGTGGACTTATTGAGTAAGAATTGCATATCCATTCATTCATTCATTCACTATCCACTCGGGCTGGTGGTGCATAACTATTTGTTACGTGTACCTTCGTATGGCTAGGATTTCAGTTGGGCGCGTGACTAACCTGAGATCAGGAGTTTACCACATTGAGTCGGACTATCCAAATTTAGGTATGAGACTGGTTTAGATCGAAGTCTCTTGTGGTGGACCCCGTAGCCTACGATACTACGTACTATCACCCCGACTTCACATCCAGCATGATCATTTCATTCGCACCGCATATTACATTGCATTTGTAGTACTTAGTATTTTGGATTACTATATTTTTGCACTTATATGGCCTAGATGAGGTTGATGGTATTCGTGGCTCGTCAGGATTTGCATATTGCATTGCATCCTCAGCATCTGTTATTGTCTTATTATGTTGCGCATCGCATAGCCTTGGTACGGCTGATAGCACTCATGGACTTACCAATACATTTCGTCTTACTCTAATATCATATGATCTTGTCAGTATTTTCACTTATTCTTATTATGTATGATTTATGGGCTTTATGGTATACTTGGCACTTATCTTGTGCACACACTTTCACCACCCTTTAAGCTTTTGTAAGCTTATGTATGATAGATGCGTGCAGGTGGCGTTAGGTTGCAGCAGCAATGAGCTTGGAGCATGTAGCTGACTTATGGAGCTTGGATTTGACATATGTATTTCCCTTTCAGCATTGTATCCAAATGATTATATTAATGAATATATGATGATGATGTTGCCTTTGTGATTTGGGTAAACTTATGGTTATGCTTCTTACGAAGAAAATGTACGTTGAAAAATTCTCCTTGTAGGATCCCAGGATCAGAATCTGGCATGTGAGTGCTGGGATCTAAAAATGGGGCACTACGGAGGCTATCAGCGCCGGATTTGGTGATCGAAAATTTTGTGAGCCCGTTTTCCCAGTTTGGGGCGTGACATGGGGGCCATTTGAAGATCGGACTCGTACGATAAAACCCCACATCCGTTTGCTTTCAAATTTTACACAGCTCTTCATCGGGCCTTGGGGCACCTATCCTATAAATTTGGTGGCCAGGGGGGTGTTAGGGCAGTCCAACAGCCAAAGAGGGGTTCCATAGGGCCATTGAAGGGAATTATTAGAACTTAAGGCCATTTGGCCCAAATCTAGGGAATAAAACCCTCTAACTCTCCCTCTCACTCACTCCTACAGCAAGCTCCAGCAACAAAAGAGAGAGGAGAGAGAAGAGAGGAAGAAGAGAGGAAGAAGGGAGATAAGGAGAGTGTAGTAGGAGGTGAGGCCCAAGGAACTTGGAACCTTGGAGAATCTCCTTCCTCTTCCCCTTATCCACAACTACAAGCACAACTTTCAACCGATTGGAGAGGTAACCACTCATCTTCTCGAGAAATTCTTTGTGTTGAGCTAGACCTTGCATGTAATCCTAACATGCAAATGCATTTGACTCAGGACCTCAACAAATGGACCCGTGAGTTCGACACCCCTGGGTCGTTTCCTCAAGCTCTCAACGATCCATAGGTGCGGACCATTATCCTTATGTGGCTAAGTACCAATTTTAGGATAAATTTAATGATTGTGAATGTTAGAGTGATGTGCATGATTGATTTGGGGAAAAATCTAGCTAGAAACCTACATAATAGGTCCACCGACATCCATGTAACATTAAATTATTATTTGATTGGTCTTCAACATGTTTGCGCATGAATTGGTGTTGCATGTTCATCTCACATCTGATTCTTGCATGATCTTCCCTGTAGCATGTATGATTGCATTATTTCTTGTTGTATTTATTCTGTTTTATGAGTGATGTGTTTGTATTTATTCTGTACTATGAGTGATGTGTTGTCCTTGGTCTCTTAGGCAATCCAGCACTGCACGTACACACGATTAACTTATGCTATTAAGAGTAGTTGCATTTATTTTAATATCCTGAAATTTTATGTTCGATGTATTGTACGTATGATTCCACCTGTACTAGAAGATGATCTTTTAATTACTAGACGTGTTATTGAATATAACCCATTTTCTGGGTTGGTTAGGGAACTGAGATTTGTGAAGGTGGTTCTGTTGGTTAGACCATCCTGTGACTAGACTGACTGATTTGGGCGGATGCGAATAAGCGACAGTAGTAGGACTACATGGGCTGTTTGCGGTTGATGTCGTGCGTTACGTGCTAGCCTGAACTTGGACGGTTTAGTCCACTGACTGACCAACCATGTTTGTTAACCATGTTTACCCACACCTGTTTAGAACGTGTAACACCCCTCACCTATTGACACCCACTGATAACTGCTAGACGTTGATCCACAATCTTGTGAGCAGGGCATGGTGGAATGGGACACTATGTCTGAGCTGTCAGCCTACGCTGGGGTGACGAGCCTCCCCGTAGTGACCACGAGCGATCCCGAATCCTAGCACTCCCCATGTGCTTGAAATCGGGGATGGGGACCCCGATGGGATTAAGGATCGCGGGATCCTGGCCTCGCATGTTGAGGGGCCCTGGCCTCGTAAATGGTTGAGGGCATTGATACCGTCAGGGTGTACCAGTTTCCCCAATCTTCTGGATGAATGAAATTAATTAAAGACTCGGCTAACATGTCACAATTGCATCACATTAGTTAAGTTGGCGAGTCGGCAATTGAGGTCGCTCGAGAGAGTGTTATTGTGAGGTCATGCATCATACCATAATTCATATATGTGCATTAACAAGATTAGTTAGAGAATTGTGAATGTATATTTTTCATCAAATTCATTATAGAATTGATTTTGATGTAACTTAAGGCTAATGACACCCACTGAGTTGATCACTCACTCCCATACTAGGACTGTGTTTTAAAACACCAACCATACTTTTCAGTAGATGCAGGTGATGCTGAGCTCGACGAATCGAGCGGTGCGAGCATAGACGAGGAGGACGAGCTATCCTACTTCTAGCTTATGGACGGGTCACCGTAGATTGAGTGGGCTGTCTATGGGATTGCTGATTGGTAGACTCAGCACATTATTTTTTTGGGTATCTCATTTTTGTATTTTGTCGAGCGACGCCTTGTGCTCTGTTGATATTTTTTGTAGACTTGTATACATTAGTCACTTTCATTTCAATAAACCTGTGAGCGACATGACTGCCTCTCCGCCATGACCGCCTCTCCTCTCACACGCATGCTAAAATATATGAGATGTTTTCGAAAATTGAAATCATTAACCATTACTAAAAGGGTGAAAATTTGAAATTCGGGTACGTTGGATACATGACTGGACCACAATCTCATATTTAATTCTAATAAGGCCCTCCTGATAGTTGAACATATGGACCAAACCAATCCCAGCTTTTGCTAATTGTTGACCTTGTGGTGTCACCTCCTCATTTTTACACAATGCAATGCACTTGTGCATCCAAATTCACATGTCCCTCTAATAATAGGAAATTTTTTAATGTCTTCAACAATTATTCTAATAAATACATCTCTGTTTTGATCTATGTGCAAATATGCAAATATGTTTAAGGGTCTTTTTTAATTAGTAGCAATGAGATTTTTCAGTATCATTCTAAGAATAGCTAGACCTTTCAGAAAAAAAGGAAGAAGAAGAAGAAGAAGATATCGATTTGATGAGAAATGAAAAGAAATATTGCATATTCGAAGCAAATATTTTTAAAGTAACAGAAAGAAAAGTAATGACTAAGAATGGGGGAGGGTCAGGCTCCATGGCTCAATGGTAGATAGGATGTATTTCAATATTGAGATAATGAGATCTAGGTGTGTGTGAGTGTGTGTTAAAATTAGAGTTGTACACGAGTCGAGTTAGCTCGGCCATCTTGCTCGACTCGAAATTGGATTCAGATTGAGTTGAGCTGATTTTTGGAGCTCGAAAACATTTCGAGTTGAGTTCAAGCTTGCCTGATCTTGACTTGACTTAGATTGAACCTCAACTCGAATCGAATCGGATCGAATCAACTCAGTGACTTGGTTATTTTGATATGGATGCTGATCACCGAGTGTTTGATGAAATGACTCAACGAAGTGTTGGCGAGGAAGAAATGGATACACCGGGTGTTTGATTTTGATGTTGCTCGCTGGGTGTTTGATCTTGAGGTTGCTCTCTAGGTATTGGATGAATTATCTGTAAAAATGTTGTTACTGTTTTGCATTCTTTGAACAATTGAAGATGCATTTTACGTGTTTGAGAAAATGCTGCATATGCTTGAACTCGGCTTGAATTGGCCCGAGCTTTTAACCAAACCGAGCTAAGCTAGCCAGACAGGCTTGAGGACCGAGCCAATCTGAGTTCGAGCTGGGGTTAGCTACCGGCCGAGAGCAGTGCTAAGCTCCACTCGATTCAACTCATGTACAGCCCTGGTTAAAATAAAGGAGACTAAAGTGGGAGAAACCTTCAACTAACTTTTAGGGCCTGTTTGGGAGCATGGATTTGGAACCCCCTGGATTCGCAACCCCCAAGATTGGAAACCCCCTGGATTGGCAATCCTCTCGGTGTGTTTGGTACCCTTGAGTGTGAATCAACTTTAATTCAAAAATACCTATACATGGTATATTCACGGGAGTTTGAATTTAATTACTAAATCAACTTTAATATCCCCAATTAATGAGATATATAATTTTTGACACTATGGTTGTGATAAGCCCGTTAAGATATATGTTTTGCCTAAAAGTGATGAAATTTCAAGTCTTAGATGGACCGCAAGCACAAGATCGTGTCTGAGTGACTAACCAACGATTTTTAATCGTTGATTGATATGGACAATGTTTGGACGGTGCTGGACAATATTTGGACGGTGCTGATCATCGTTAGTGGGCCATGTGCCCAGTAGAATGATAGTGTACAGTGACATACATTTATACCTGCAACTATTCAAATGATTTTAAGTGTAATCCAAGCTCTCACCTTGGATTACAAACCCCCTCAAAGAGGGGATTGGAAACCCCCTGGATTGGCAATCCCCAGTTACTTTATGCTGCCAAACAACCATGGTGATTTGAAACCCCCTCTGATCCTCTCCAACCCCCTCCAATCCAAGGTGCCAAACGACCCCTTAAGCATGTCAAAAAATACACAGTCCACTTTGTACGAGCTTCCCACACACATTTGTGCATCTAAACCATCCAACAGAATGGTCCCCCAGTAACAAAATGAGGCCAATCCACTCATCAAGTAGGCCACATGTGTACTTAGGACTAGATTGAATATTGTCCATCATTTACTATGGTGTGGGCCTCATATCGAGTAGATCGGCCTCCTTTTTACCATTTATGTTCTTTGCAGTGGGGCCAACCTTCTGAACCAATTGGATGAAATACATTCATGAAATGTTGACACTCAGGTGCTAGTTGG
Source organism: Magnolia sinica (assembly GCF_029962835.1). Lineage (NCBI taxonomy): Eukaryota > Viridiplantae > Streptophyta > Magnoliopsida > Magnoliales > Magnoliaceae > Magnolia > Magnolia sinica. The sequence goes on from NC_080581.1 coordinate 14,146,797, forward strand.
GCTCCAATGGTTAGTCATGCGTGAAACTCCAATTTTAATAGGGTATGGTCCCAGAGTTGATGCGCAGGAGTGGGTTTGAACTTTCAACGGTGTGGATCTCGTGCACATTACCTCTTTCATATAACTACATGCACGAGATGTGCACTAAAACCAACCTTATCAAAATAGCTATATTCTAACATTTTCTTGAAATCCAGCTGTCATGACAGTGTGGCAGTTAACAAGCAAGGAAAAGTGCCAAAATAGGGTTATTTTGCCAGCGATGCTGTTAGCAAGGGGAACGGATTGGCTACGGGCTGGTGGTCGGTACTCTGTGGGCCCCACCATGATGTATGTGTTTCATCCATTCCGTTCATCCATTTTTACATGTCATTTTAGAGCTTGTACCCAAAAAATGAGAGGGTTATAAGTCTCAGGTTGACCACACCATAGGAAAACAATAGTGATTTGATATCCACCATTAAAATCCTCCTAAGGCTACTGTACTGTTTATTTGAAATCCAATCTGTTGATTAGGTCATATAGACCCAGATGAAGGGAAAAAAAATAAAGATCAGCTTGATCCAAAACTTTTATGGCCCCAAAAAAGTTTTTAATGGTTGGCGTTCATTCAACACTCTTCCATGGAATGTGATCCACTTAAGATTGAGATAGAACTCATTTTTGGTCTCATACCATAAGATGATCTAGAAAAATAGATTGACAGCATGGATAAAACACACAGCTGCAAACTAGTCGGTGTCACTGCCAAGTGACAAACAAGACCAACTGGGTCCTTTACGTTTTGACGGTAGACTCACAGGAGTTTCAATACGATATCACGGGTTTAAGCACCCATTGTGGTGAATTCCACGTGTGTCCATGTAAAAGTATTTATTTATTTATTTATTTATTTTTTTTAAATTTCATACTTATACATCCCATGCACACATGTACACTCACACCATAATGGGTGCTTGAAACCATGATTTCATGTTAAAACTCTTGGCACTGAGCCATAGGGCATGAGTACGTGTGGTGTGTGAGTGAGTGTGTTAAAAATAAAAATTCATTAGATCAATCATACATGTTCATATCTTATTAGCCCTCATATGCATGGAATCAATGCACTTTTCCACAAATAGTTATGCATATATAATTATTAAACTTATGGATTAAATATTGTGAGAAGAGATGTATAATCATCAATAACACTTTATAGTTTTGATGTATTAAAAAGTTATATAATATGAATCATGTTTCAAAGTGCCATGTGTATGATTGTGCAAGTTCAGCATCTCACATGTGTATTATGTACCACCATAGATCTTTGAGCACCAAAAGCAACATGTACTAATATAACATGCCAAATCTGCAACCACCAACCAATCTTTACGTTCTCCATGTGACCCGTAATTTATCCCATCAGTGTTCTAAGAATAACAAATCAAGCATATGTCACCCCATGTGGTCTAGCATAAAGGGAGTAGGTACCTCTTAAAATTATTAGAACTTAGATATGAATTACATGCAACAAAGGGTTACAAAAATCCATTGTATTCCAAAGATACAGGCAAATGAAAAAGTGACATATACACATGTCATTTATTATTAGCCACACATCTAACACATGTACATGGCATATATACTCTTTTCTTGGGTCATGTATAGGTAAAAGAAATCTTAGTAACAAGTAAGGATTCACGTTCATGGAACCATTAGGTTATGTTGGAGATGAAGGAGATTCCAATAACCAAAAGAGATTCATGTCATTTGGAGAAAGAATGGAGTTATCATTGAGTCATTTCTAACCAAAGGGACTCACGTCCATGGAACTCATTAAGTCATCTCAGGGGTAAAAGAGATCTCAATAACCAAAAGAGAAGAGAAGATAGTTATCATCAAATCATGTCTAAGTTAAAAAAGATCTCAATAATCTACATGGATAACCAGAAGGGATTCACGCAGTGCAACTCATTTAAGGCTCATTTAAATTCCACTAAATCAATTACTTTTTCTACTTAAGCAATGGATAAGTAATTTATTTAAAATATAGGCATTACTCATGCCTCTGTTGTAAACTCACAAGAGTTTCAACACACAAGTATGGGTTGGAGTACCCATTGTAGTGAAAAGCTACTGTGGTGTGAGTGTGTGGGGGTGTGAATGCATGTGCCCAAAAAAAAATAACTTAATTGAAATAAATAAGTTTAGTTTATAATATATTATAAGTAACTTATTTTACTTTAAGTTACTTAGGCCCCATTTGGATACCGCTAAAAAAGTTAATTTTTCTACTTGTAATGACAAGTAACTTGTTTGGAATAAGTAAGTTGCTATATAATCAATTATAAATAGCCTTTTTATTTAAAGTTATTTAGTCCCTTTAGTTTAATTAGTATAAATCTAGATAAGCTACTCAACACAGTCCGTAACGTTTTTTTTAATTATTATTTTAAAGGAGAAGCAGGTGGGAACTCAACACAGTAACTTATTTTAAATAACTTGAGATCTAAACTCTCCCTTAATTACTTCAGCAAATTAAGGTTAGCTTAGAAAAAAGAAAGGAGCTATCATGGGGACACGGGTTTCCTGCCAAAGCCTTCGGCACCAAGGTTTTGTGCTGAAAACTTAAGTGGGGCCTGTCATGATGTTTGTAAGAAATCCCCTCTATTCATCCCTTTAGTGAGAATAATTTAAGAATGAGCCAGGTCAAAATACTCAAGTGGGCTGAAAATGTGAGGATTGAATGTCCATCCACAGTTGAAATATTCATGGGGCCACATAAGTTTTGAATCAAGCTAATCTGCGTTTTAAGTTCATCTCAGTAGGAATCTTGTTACGAGTGGTATGGAATGCCCGTAAACATCACTGTCAACCCAAGAGAGGTTTCGCAGGTCGGAATTTCCATACCCACCTTTTCCTTCTGTGTAGCCCACTCGAGACTTTGATCCTTCTTACTTTTGGTCTCAAGTCACTTAAATGAGCTCACAAAACGGCTGAACTGAGTGGATTTCTCACAAACATCATGGTGGGCCCTGCCCACTTGAGTCTTTGATCCTACTTGCTTGTAATCTCAAGTCACTAAAATGATCTCACAAAACGGCTGAACGGAGTGGATTTCCCACAAACATCAAGGTGAGGCCCCACCTGGGTTACCAGCACATGAACTTCCCGCGACAGCCTTTCGCAGGAAATACGCGTCCGAGCTCATTTGGAGACAGGAACGCAGCGATCATTGATGGCCCACTTGCTTTCAAAAATAGAAACTGCCCAAAGAAGGTCACAGGCATTTTATTTTATTTTTTTCCCCATCTAGGGTGTAAAATCCGGTCCTTTTACCAGGTGACTCTGCCAGAATTCAGGCCGTTGTCTTTTACCCCCCTTTCTGGAAAGGGTACATTTTCATAATTTGAATTTAGCCCATAGCAAGTCTACCGGACAGATTTTGATAGTCACCGTTGGATGGTACAAACATGTGATTGATCGGGACCATTCATTAGGTAGTACTTAACGTGTACATCCCATACACCACAGAATATCTGGGTATTTACCTTCATCAGTTGAATTTGAACCGTTGGGCTTTTCCTCTCACACAAGCTTGATTCAAGTGATGAATGGCCCAGATCAGCAGACCGACATTAATTCTTTATCAAGGGCAAGACGAATTTTCTTTGGTCAAGGTCCGTTGACAGAGTCCAATCCCTGATGATTGGCCCCGATCCCTGACATGCGTGCCATCCAACGGTTGGAACGTGGCTCTTTGTGGTAGAGATCCTCTCTCCAATCTCCCGGTAACCCAAAGTTCTGTGGGACCCACGTCGTGTGAAATCCACTCCGCCAATCAGTTCCTCCATCTCGTATTAGGGTGAGAGGCCCAAAAACGAGGCAGATCAAAGTCCCAAGTGGGCCACACCACAAGAATCTGCGGGGATTGAACGCCCACCAATGAGAAACCTTCTTGGGACCCACCGTGATGTTTTATATGCCATCAAACCCATTCATAAAGTGATTCCCATCACTATCCATAACTTCCGTGGCCCCAAGAAGATTTCAATTCTAACCATTCAATCCCACCTGTTTTTGTGGTGTGGCCCACTGGAATCTTGGATCTGCGTCATTTCTAGCCTCTAATCCTAACACGAGCTACCAAAACTAATCAACGGATTGGATTTCACACAGACATCGTGGTGAGCCTCACAGAGTACAGAAAACAGGCATCCAATAACGTCGACTGATCACATACATCAACGGTCCAGAGCACCAAAAGATGGGCCCCACCTTCACATAAACAAGGCCGAGGATACAACCCATTTACTCGTGCTAGGGTTTTCCGTTCCAACTAATTAAAATCTCAACAACAAACACCTTCCAGCTTGCATTTCCAGCTCAAACCAAACAACAAACACAACGAGAGCAACAACAAAATCAAATCAAATCAAAACATGAATTACAAAAATACCCTCCACAAATTTTATTTTTTTTTTAAAACCCTAAACCCTCACATCCAATTCCACCAGATCGAAACCGCCACAGCCAACAAAACCGCCATTCCCGGCCGGGAAACCACCTCTACCCCGTTCTTCACCTTCCCGGCCGAATCCTCCGCCGCCTTCGGCGGCGACGGAAGCGGCAGCACGTGCACCGCCACCTTCATGCCGCTGTTGCAGAACCAGTTGCCGCAGATGAAGTAGTACCACTTGGGATGGTCGAGCGAGATGAAATCCTTGCCGCTGCTCCAGTTTCCATACGATACGTCCGTCGTGCAGTTGTCGTAGCCGGTCTCATTGACCCTGTAGACATTGTACATGTTCTTCTGGTACCTGAAAGCTGGAATGATGAAGATAGATGATCAGATCTGGAATGTGGGGCCCAGATGGGAGGGATTGATGGGGCAGTCTACTTACAGATGAGATCTCCGACGTAGAATGTGTGGTTGTTGGCCCAGAGCGTGTAGTTGATGCCTGGATTCCAGCCGCGGTTGCCGCCTACGATGTGATCGGTGGAGTGAACGGTCGAGATGAAGAGGAGGATGAGAAGGACGGTGGAGATGGAGTTTAGCATTGTGAGATGGGGTTTTGGAGAACAGAGAGGGACGCTTTTTTTGGACTTTTCAGTCGGACTGAGGTGTGAGAGAAAGTGTGGGTTGGAAGGAGAACTGCGTGTATTAAAGGGCGGGGTATTTGTAAATTACGAAAATAGCCTTGATTGGTAAAAAGGAGGGTGGTCCACGTGACTACTGAAGTTAAATCGTAGTTCGCATTAATGTACAGGTTAGGGCCCGTTTGGATGCCACCAAATAAGTTACTTTTTCTACTTACAACAGTAGATAAGTAACTTATTTCCAATAAGTAAGTTTGATTTATAATTAGTTATAAGTAACTTTTTTACTTAAAATTACTCAATCACTTTTACTTTTCATAAGAGAGAGGAATAGGGAAACCAAAGAGATGAGAAGCTGATAAGTATGTTGTTTACCAAGCATCTTTATCTACTTAATGAGTAGAAACTAAGATAAGTTACTTGAGGCATAAGTAGCTTATCTTAACTTATAATATAAACACACTCTTAGGGCCTGTTTAGGCATTTGATTTACAGTGGTTTATGAGAGGTAGGATTGTAAAATCCTCCCCTATTCCATCCCATGTACGTTTGGGCAACCGAGCGATCGTGCCAACTTTCACTTCCAAAATCCTCTGTCAGATGTGCGGGATTCGGGCGATCCTGCGGGCGGGATTCAAAGGATTTCGGACGACTTCTCGAGCCCAAAATCCTCTTGCACCTTCTTTCTTAGATGTCTTCGTCTATTCTCTTCTTTTATCCTTTCTTTCTTTATTCTCTTGCAGATCTACGTCCTGATAGGCATTTTTTCTCCTATTTTTGATCATTTCTTTCTGATCTCGTCCTCTCTCTAGATTTAGCTACTTCATCTGCAGATCGATAGATTCTTGACGAGATCTTGCCTCCCTCTTTTCGGAAATCTCATATGTCACCGATTTACGATTTAGCGGAGGTTTTGTGTCTTTTCTTGTACTTTCTTTATAGTTTTTAGTTATCTTGCAGGTCTTTTTTTTCCCCCATTTGTTTCTGAGGCTTACGATTTATTTCCAAAGCATGAAGGAGATTTCGCCTATGAAGATGGTTGGTCTGTGAGCTGGAAGATGGGTTTTTGCTTTTGATCCCACATATGTAGAGGTTGTTGTCGTTTTCATTAAATGTCTTGTTTTCGCAGTAATCGCTCATCTGATGCTTCTGACATGACTATAAATCAGCCTATTTTAGGTTTGATGTTCCATTACATGTATAGAGAAGTTGTCGATGTTGGAGAGATGAAAAAGTGTTGTATCCCATGGCAATCCAAACAACCACACCGTGATATCCCATGGGATCATGAAACGAATCCCCTAATTTCCAAACAGCAAGTCGGACCATCCTGGGATAGAGGTGTATATTTCTATCCCAAGATGGTCCACTAATATCCATAAATGTTGTTGTCGGCTTAATTCCATCCATTGTAATCCACCATAACGCAAATGCCCAAATAGGCCCTTAGTTGCATGCGTCGGCTGCTAGACTTTTGTTCATCCAGTTATCCTAGCCTTAGATATAAAAGCCTGAATAATTTTGGGCTAAGCAATGAAAACAAATGCGTGACATATAGGCACCCGATATACCTTCTTCTTCAACCTTCTTAAATTAGTTTTGATCTTTTGGAGCATGTTTGGTTTTCCATTTACAATGAAAATGATTGGGAATGGGTAATGATTATTTACTCTTTTAATTGTGTGGTGATGTTACTTACATTTTATTGTAATAATGATTTTACTACATTGTTTATTTCACTTAAAAATTACTTTTAAAATAATAATTTTATAGTATGAAAATATAATGAATATAATTTTCTGTATATATTTTTTTTTCATGTATTTGACTTTTAATTTACGAGCCATGATGCATGTTTTAACAAATACATTAAAATGATAATAATTACTCGTTTACTTTGCATTTCATAGGAAAATGGAAAACCTAATAGGCCCTTTAGTCATGCATGTGCTTAGGTATATGAGTGATATGAGATACATTTGGAATTCCAATTTTTTCATTTAACTTGGACTAACATAACATAAGATTCGCATTTTTTTTTTCCATAGCTGGCATATGAAAGTGGTTTGTTAATCATGTATCCTCAATGCTAGACCCTTGAGGCTCAGACTCAGCTAGATCCACAAATTAGTAGGCGCATCAAATGGAAAAATGAGGATGGGATGCCAACTTGGGTTCACCATTGTGTATATTTCTTTGAATTGATTAATCAGGTGTAACTCACAAGGCTAAATAGAAGATTTATGTGAGTCCACAGCTAAGGCATTACGGCCCCCATGAGTTTTGGATAAGCTTGTTTTTGTGTACTTCTTGATCCTGGGTGAGTCACACTTGATGAACGGGTTTGATAGATGACACAAACATGATGGTGCACAACAAAAGCCTATGGTTGGCATCCCATTGCCATTGTTCTTGTAGTTGTACTTAAGTTATGGATTTGATTGATTTTTAGCCCATGCCTAGTAAATGTTATACTCTAATTCTAGCCGAGTCATTTAGAAGAAGACGTGTCATTGCACGGGGAATGAATGTGTAGCGTGTGTGAGATCCTTAGAGATATTTGGAGTACTCTTTATGGAAGTACAACTGACGCCATCTAATGAAGGAGCACGATCGAGAAGTCCAAGAGAAAAGCAGTTGAGCGGAAAGAGGGATGCGACTGAGAAGTTCAACAGATGAAAAGCAGTCAAGCGGAAAAGAACGGTTAAAAGAACTCGAAGAGACAAAGGGATCTAGAAGACCAATGTGACAACGCTTCAGCTACCATAGTTGACTAAAGAAGGAAGAAGAAATGACTCATCTAAAGAGTTCTTCTCTTCCAGAAAATGTTTATAAATAATAGGAGAAATTAATAGAGCAAGTCGTCTCATACCAATCAAACAAAGCAATTAAATTATCTTTCAATTATCTTACAATTTATCTTTCCTTATCATAACTTAGCTCTTCCCTAAGAGTAGTTATAATCGTTTGGCTATAATTTCAGTATACACTCATATATTAGACTTTTATCTTAATCCAGGCAGTTCTTCATTTAGAAAAGCTTCTTGTAGTTGTGCGTCGACTGACTGTGAGTATTTCCTTTTTGTTTGACGATAGTTAGGTATCAGGAAAGTCCTTTCGTACGAAAGTCAAAGTGTAACCCATTTTCAAATGAAGAACCCTACCCTTCGAATATCGCCTGATCACTTTATAAAATAATTTGTAAGTGGCTGAATAGGCAATTGATGTACAAAGATCTTGATTTTATATGATCACAGTCATCATATCTGCCTATATTGACGCCTGGGGTTAAGTTGTTCGGTTGGAATTGAGCCACACGGTTGGTTTTGGCACACCTGCACACATCACACGTGACAAAAGCATCCAAATTGAAATATTGTTGAACAATAACAATAATGCACTTGATGGGCGGAATAGATTTCTCATACACAACACGGTGGGCTAAAGAGTGGTGTTTTACCCATTGCCTAAATAAATGGTGTAGAGGATTTGGTCCCTTCATAAGGTAAAATCCATTATTATCAGGTTATAGAAGATCCTTTTGTTCTCCCTATATGGATGTAAACATTAAAAAATTTAACTTGTTGTGGATCTATTTACACTTCACCTGTGACAACTAGATTTAACAAGTAGGATACGGCCACGTGTTGCCACATTCGTCTGGAAGTAAAGAAAGGTACTCATAGATCTTAAAAGAAAATATGAGGATTTTAAACAACTCTCTCTAAAAGACGTGTCAAGCCAGAAAGGTAAGGATGTTCATAGACGCACGCACGGCCAAAACTTAAGGCAACAATCATGAGTAAGTATAGGCTATACATATGCGAGACACTCTAAAAGCATGCGTAACATAGCATAACGTAAAGGCAGTAATATCCATTGATACATGACAAACTTCAATTGGCCATATACACCTGTGGATGGCTAAGCAGAGGAAAAGGCCATTTAATTTAAAATAAAAATACAACCACACATGACAACATAATAGTTAGCTAGAGTCATCTCAAAATAATAACATATCAAGCCAATGCCCTTAATCGATCAAAACATCAGCCTCGAAAATTGAGGGACCATAAGTAAGGCCACCATCTAACCCCCATCTATAAAAGTAACATAGAATGAAGAGTTGCGAGCCGTCACCAATCCAAATACAACTCTCAACTCAATGATGTCTGTCAATCTTTCATCATTCATGAGCGCGCATCCTAGCATGACTTAGTTTAACCTCTTTACTTTTGTCGAGCATCATGCTGCAACAAGTCAAAATTGATTAACATAGTTTATTTAATTCTTCACTTCTGTCCAATGCATTGTTGCATCAAGTCAAATTTAATTTAGTTAAATATTCATTATCCTATCATTGGATCTCTAAATCCCCAGGTCCTTGGCAATTCTATGGTCACATCCTGCTGACCAAGCCACTATCATTTAGGTTTTCAAAACCGTTTCATAACCATCTATGTTCAGAAGATCGTCCAGTCCACATGATCATCTTACCCACTTGAATTGTCATTGGTAACCTTTTTTACTTTTTTTTTTTTTGTCAACCAATTGCATTGTATTCATATTTAAATTAATAAAATCAACATTTATAGAGCGCATTCTGTATTCACCATTAAGCCAGACTCTTATCGCACAAAGAATTCAATGAAAAATCACTTGCGCTTTTTGATTTCGATGTTTACAAACAATTGTTGATATGAAACATTTTCTCAATTCTGCGTTTAAGTACTATTTTTTGGAGTTAACAAACATGCCCCTAGTCTTTAAATCTCTCTCTCTCTCTCTCTCTCTCTCTCTTTCTCTCTCTCTCCCTCCCTCTCTCTCTCTCTCTCTAAATTTTTTTTATTTATAACATTATTTTTTGTTAATAAATATAACCAAACTATTATCTTTGCGATAAAAGTCTTATCTCGAAGGTAAAATAACTCATCCCAAGGACTAACTTACATGACCATGACATGGATGGTATATATGAAATAGTACCATTCACACCTTTGCCTGCGTGTACCTATGCCTGCGTGTCAAAATTGAATAGCAACGGGATCGTAAGTCCTTGTCCAAAAATCTAACCGCATTCTTTGTACATTCATACTTTTCTCATGGACTTTTTATGGTGGGCCCGATCTCGTGAAGGCTTCCGATCATCATGAAGCACTGCCCAAACAGCTGACTTGGGTAGTCCGTGGACTACTACAAGATCCGGGCATCGCGCCTTGATTGAGGGCTACGGGTGTCAATGGGCCGGGCCCTATTGAGAACAATATATTATCGAAATCCAGGCACGTGAAAACGCAGTTGGAATCGCATGCTACACCTGATCTCTACAGACCCTGCCCCACTGCGAATCCAGTCCGTTCAAAAACTGTGCCACCTCATATTGACTGTATATAACCAGAACCAACTACATCCAAAACTCAGTGGGCCGCGCAACATGAATAACATAAAATCATGCCTAAAATCTCTAAATTCATTCGGTGTGGCCCACTCAAGTCTCAGATCAGTCTGATTTTGGGTGGATCTCTTCATCCCAGTGAGATTTACCTGATTAACGGACGGATGGAATAAAAATAGGGTGGTGGCCATGGGAAGGTTCCTATGGTGGGTGTCCCATTTCCATCGTTCCCTGTGGTATGTCTCACCTGAACTTTGGATCAACCCAATTTGAGGATACAAGTACTAACATGAGGTATATCAACTGATGGACGGAGTGGATTTCACGATGGCCCACAGATCTCGGTTATTTCACTCCCTTCCCAGAACCATTGCTGCATAGGATTCCAGCCGAAAACGGACGGCTGTGCCGCACGCATACGTGTCTAATATCCAGCCCCTTTATTTAACTCACTAGTCAAGACAAACTTGCATGCGAAACATGAGCGGTTGGATAAAATGACCGTTGATCTGTATTCTTCGAACATCAGTGGCTTTTCTGACAAGAGAATAAGCATGTTTTGCGGTCTAAGATATTCTCACCATGTGCCCTACCAGATGAGCGGCTCAGATCTTGTGCATGTGCACCTTGTTAGAAATTCTCTGGCGAGAGCACGCGTGCATCTTAGATGAGCGTGAATTACGAAAATAGCCGTTGGAAAAGTTTGCAGTTACTTTACAAGTCGTACAATATGGTAATCCTGCGTGTGGGGCCCACCATCGTGTGTATGACATCAAATCTGTCCTGTACGGCCGACACGCCGAGAAAGTTGGACTGTCCAGATGAGATCCGATCCATCCATCCATCATGTGGCCACCGCATGAGTATGGAGGTTTTTGTGCGGCCGTTGATAGTTTTCTATGGTGTGGCCCACGTGATGGTTGATTGTATAAATCTGATTTTTGCGGCATCCCATCATCATGGAAGGATAACATAATTCACGTGTTGGATTGCATATACACCGCATTGTAGGCCCCACCCAGAAAACAATTGATAACCATCCAAACAACTCCAAATTAATGCCGAGTCCACACGACGGCTGGATGGTCTGATTTTTGGGGCGTCCAAAATTTCATGATGGAACTCACTTAATACACGGGTAGGATGCCATACACGGACCGTGGTGGGGCCCACATGCAGCGCTGGAGGATAAGCATATTCTACATGCACGGACAACGACACCGACATCGTAGGAAAAATAAAAAATGGGAGAGAACTAAATGACCAAAATACCTTAACGGAGAGGATATCCAGTTGCCCCAGTCGGAGAAATTTGGGACTGTGGACCCCACCTTTTATCCAGCTGTTTTTCTGAAACAATACAAGCTTAGTTAGGGAAATTAGACCTGCTCGTACGGACAGCGAATTTGAGGACGAAATTACCCCTCCTTTCAAGGAAACGGATTGGTACTCCCCTGCAACCAGCCAATGGCGGATGATCATTTGTCTGTGGGCCCTACCATGATGTATGCTTTTCATCTATGCAATCCATATGTTTTTCCACATCATTTTATGATATGAGACCAAAAATGAGGTATATCCAAATCTCAAGTGTACCACATTACAGGAAATAGTGTTGAATGAGCGTCAACCATTAAAAACCTTTAGGGGGCTCACTGTGATGATTGTGAGAAATCCTCTCTGTCTAAGTTCATTCATAGGGTCACAAAGACCTGGATGAAGAGGAAAAACAAATTTCATAATGATCCAAAACACAGTGGCACTCGGACGCTCATGTATCCACTCGGTTTTGACGTCTGCCTTTTACAGTGTGGTCCACTTGATAGTTAGATCTATCTTATTTTTTGTCTCAAGAAATAATATGAGCTCGCCAAATAGATGGACGGTTTGGATATAACACAGACCTCATGATGGGACCCACAAAAGCAACACAAAAAAAAAAGACTGTCGTGGCACTGCTACTTGCGCAGTTTGGCTAAGGTTATGATCCGTAGCCATAGTGTATCAAAAATTATAAGATTTTTTAGGCAAACTCGCTAGACAGTTCTAGACTTTTTCGATAGTATTAAAAGACCTTCGATAGATCCAAGCTACGGTCATAATCCGTATCTATAGGCTTCCACTGACCCTAACTCACTAGCTTCTTTTTTTCTTTTTTCATTGTAATCCTGACGGCATTTTGTGGGTCTCATTATGAGGTATGTGTGATATCCAAACCGTCCATTTATTTGACAAAGCTCGTATTAAGGCTTAAGGCAAAAAATAAGACAGATCTAGCTATCAAGTGGACCACATTGTAAAAGGCAGTGGATGATTGAACGTCTACTATTGAAACCCTTTTAGGGGTCATATTTGTTTTGGATCACTATGAAATTTGTTTTTCCTCTTCATCCAGGTCTTTGTGACCTTATGAATAGATTGGATGGAAAATATATGTTATGGTGGGCCCTACAAAATTTTTAACGGTGAAAATCAATTTTCCCGCTGCTCTTTGTGGTGCAGTCCAGTTGATCTTTGGATATGATTCTTATATATATATATATATATATAATGCTCCCAAATGATCTTGAAATATGGATAAACGTTGTGGATATAATAAATACATAACTGCGGGGCCGATGTAACTTTAATCACTTTTGAGAGGGGCGAACATGAAATTAAACAAGGCAAACTAGAAATTGAGCGGGGCAAACATGAAATTAAGCAGGGCAAACAGAAATTGAGTGGGGCAAACGAGAAATTGAGCGGGGCAAATATGAAATTGAGCGGGGCAAACTAAAAATTGAACAGGGGAAACATGAAATTGAGCGGTGTAAGACCCGTATCCTAGTCCGTTCTATTCCGTCGAATCCCGCGATCCTTCCTGTCGAATTTCGGCAACCTGTGACGTATAATTGACGTTGCGATCGACCCTAAGTCGTATGCTGTACATTTGAGTCGGCTTAAATCAAGACTTGTACCATTGCGACCGCACCGTCGCCGCGGTTCCGACGCCGCATCTCTCGCACCGATCCGATACCCTGGCAGGAAGATGTGAGCCGGCGTTTATTTCGAAGAAAACGCCGCGCGTTTGCAATCCCAAGAGAATCTCTACAATATGTCAAATCAATCCCATTAATCAATCCCATCCATCACCTCATGTCAAGTACAAGCAACCCATGCTTTCTCTCTCCAAAGTCAACCCTTTCTCACCCTCTCTCTTACACACCCATGCTAGTCAAGTACATATCACCTCACCCATCACTCACATCCATCACTCTCTCTCTCTTTTCATCCCATCTCCCTCTCTCTCTCTCTCTCATTTCTCAACTCAATCCCAAGCAACAAGTGAGCTCACGTCCAAGCTTCTCCATGTGAGAGAAGTGTGATTTTGGTGGCCCACTTTCCCATCCCAAACCCTCCATCCTAGCCTTTCATTTTCCATCTTCCACCATTGAAGTGAAGCTCAAGGGGACCGGCATTTCAACGGACCGAGAAGATCGACCGGTGGGTGCTTATTAGACTAGATTTTTCATGTTTTATGATGGGCAAAGTGAGGCCTACCGAATCAATGGTATGGATCTCACTTTGGATCACTAGGTGTGGCCGATGGCTCACCTTGATGCTCATGATCATTCCATGATGGGGCCATTCTCCATGGACCCCATCATGATGTTTATCTTCCTTGCATGCATAGGGTCATCTAGACCGTCTATTTTGGTGGAGAAAGGATCTCCACCGTTGATTTTCAATTTAATGGGCCCACATGCAATGGGACCCACTTGATGTACGATTGGATGCTTGAAACGGAGGGCCCATAGTGCCGGGGTCCCTCCATCACACGTGTCCCACTCTCTTTTTCTCCCTCTTCCTCTCTTGTTATGTATTTTATGTATGATGGAATGGCCATATGGCCCACCCGAATGGACCCCACCATGAAGCATGGTTTGGACCCAATCCATTTGTGGGTGAGGCCCATCTTGCATGTGTATGTGATCCTCACCACCCCATCATGTGATGGCCCGCCTAAGCAGGGCCCACCCCAATTCACGTGTTATGTCCAGACGTCCAGGGACGTCCCTGGACGTTACTTGAAAACACAAATATTAGCTTTTCCAAAGCTTATTGGGTGTGCCATTCATGTAGGCCCCACCTTGATGTAAGTGTTCAATCCACGCCGTTCATTCTATTCTTGAGATCATTTTAGGCGTCGAGCCAAAAGATGAAATGATCCAAGCTTCTGACGGGCCATACCTTTCAAAATAGTGCTCTCACCGTTTAAATTCTCTTTAATTTTTGCTGCGCGCCGAAATATATTCGATGTTGGACTTGTTTGGCTTGTCCTGAGCCATGAAATGCAATGAATGGAATGGATTCACTTGATATGGGCCCTATGTATGAAAAACCTCAAAAAAACGAGATTTCAAGAAAAAAATAAAATACATTAAAATAGGCAGCAGCACTGCTGCTGCTGCTGACGCCAGGACGCACGGCGTCCTGCGTTTGACGCTGAAGGCAGAGGAGTGGGTCCCATACGTGGGCCCCACAGTGATATGTTTTGCACATCCACACCGTGCATCTGTTGTGTCCCCTGTGGGAAAGTAGGCCACCCAAAAATCAACCCTATACATGGCTCAGGTGGCCCACATCATATGAAACAGTGTGGATGAACGTCTGCCATTGAAACCCGTTTCTGGGTTCACAGAAGTTTTCGATCGAGATGAAATTTGTTTTTACTCTTCATCTAGGTCTGAGTGACCTTATGGACAGATGGTTAATGGTGGGCCCTACATGGGACCCACAGTGATGTAAGTGTTCTAGGCCCACCGTCCACCGCTATGGACGGTGGATTCCACCCAGATATATGTGTTTCACCACGGTTGTCCAGTGACTGGACGGCCAGTGAGCCCCACCATGATTTATGTGTTTATCCACACCGTCCACACCTGGACGGTGGGACCCACCATGATGCGTGTGTTGCATCCAAACCGTCAATCCATTTTGCAAACTCATTTTTGAGCGTGAGCTAAAGAATGAATGAGATCCATGGTCCATGATGCATGTGTTGCATCCAAGTCATCCAACCACTTAAAAGCTTATTTTAAAGCCTGAGTTCAAAAAAATAAAAAAATAAAAAATGAGACATATCTAGGAATAGGTGGACCACATTATAGAAAGTAGTGGGTTTGAAGGCCCACCATTAAGACCCTTGGTCTACTAAGTTTGGGACCAAATATGATATTGGTCTTTCCTTTTAATTCAAATCTGTGAGGCCTTATAATCAGATTGGATGAGAAATAAATATTAAGGTGGGCCTTAGAAATTTAATGGTGGAAATCATTACCACCACTTGTATTTGGGTGTAGCCCATTTGATATGCATATGGCCCATGCGATGTGGCCCACCTGTCATATTTAAGGCCCATTTGAAGAGGCCCACCTTGATATTTATAAGGCCCATTTGAAGAGGCCTACCTTGATATTTATAAGGCCCATTTGAGGAGGCCCACCTTGATGTATTTGTGGCCTGTTGTTGAGGCCCATCCTGATATATGCGAGGCCCACTGTGATTTATACAAAGGCCCATAGGACATGGCCCATTGCAATGTACATAAGGCCCATTGATGCGGCCCACTTGATTTATATAAGGCCCTTATGAGGCGGCCCATTTGATGTATTTGAGGACTATGGGTCGAGGCCCAATGAGATGTATATAGGTCCATTGCAATGTGTGATTCCCTATGGTTTGTGTAATGATATTTTATGGCGGGCCATGCCTTGGGAGCGATGTTGGTTTGACGTCCACATTGTAAATACAATGTTGGTTAAATGTCCGCATTGTAACTCTCCTTAAGGCCCATTGATAGGCCCATACTTGTTGATAGTTCATTACTTTATAACATGCTTAGTATAGCTCCATGATACATGCCCATACGCATCATATGTATGCTTGATATGAGGAATGTTTGATCATAGTATAAGCCGTTGGGCTGAGACATTTACGGGACTCCTTATGAGACGGAGTGCCCCACATGATCGCGTGATACGCGCAGGATTGCTGCATGACTGTATGGTGTGACTCATGCATCTCGCATATGTGTGACTTGATCACTGCATGCCCTAGCGACATCAGGGCCGTGGCTCCACAGACACATCGTGGATGGCCGTATCGGATACCGGAAATACTTGGTTCTAGCACTGTGGGCACTTAGGATGTCTTTGGGTGAAAGTCCCAGAACCTTTTTGGTACCAGGAGATGCTCCAACGTCTAGACCGAGTGGATACACGAGCGCCCGAGTGCCGAATACCAGTAGGCCGCGTCTCCCACTATTTCGTGGTCGGTTGGAAGGGGGTGTGGCCTTATCCGCCTGAGTGAGGGGGCTATAAGCTAGACTGAGTTTGACCAGCTCGCAAATGAGTCCGCTATCGACGAGCCGGGTAGATATTGGCAGACTACTGGTCAGGCGGATAGTGTGGTCTCTTCCACTTGCTTGACTGTGCAGCTAGGGAGGAGGCAGTCAGTGTGAGGTGTATTAGACCCCGGTGATATCCAGAGAGGAACTGTATTGATATGATGAGTACTGGCACGCTTGCTTTGCATCTCGCATATGACATATGACTACATAGGCCTTGCATCGCATGGCCTTGGTATGGCCGATAACATTCATGCCTTGCATCACATAGCTCTGATATAACTGATAGCATTCATGGACTTACCGCATATTTCCGCATTACTCTGATATTATACACTTGGCACTCGCCTTACACACACTTTCACCACCCTTTAAGCTTTTTATAAGCTTATGCACGATAGATGTGTGCAGGTGGCGTTAGGTTGCAGCAGCGTTGAGCTTGGAGCGTGCAGCCGAGCTTCTGGAGTTTTTGTTTCTATCATTATATTGTACTTTCCATTCATACGCATTGTACTTAAAGTTTTTGATATAGTGGATATGTGGTATTGTTGTTTTGTGACTTGGTTATGTTTGTGGTTATGCTCCATTACAAAAAAAATTTATACTGAAAATCCTCCTTGTAGGATCCCAGGATCGGAATCTGGCGTATGGGCGCTGGGAGCCGAGAATGGGGTGCTACGGAGGCTGTCGGCACCGGATTCGGCGATCGAGAATTTTGTGAGCCCGTTTTCCGAGTTTAGGGCGTGACAAGCGGTGCAAACATGAAGCGGGGCAAACAAGACATTCAGTGGGGCAAACATGAAATTTAGTAAGGCAAACTAGAAATTCAGTGGGGCAAACATGAATTTCATTGAGGCAAACATGAAATTGAGCGGGGCAAATATGAAATTGAGCGGGGCAAACTAGAATCGAGCGGGGCAAACTAGAAATTGAGCGGGGCAAACTAGAAATTCAGTGGGGCAAACATGAAATTGAGCGAGGCAAACTAGAAATTCAGCGGGGCAGACTAAAAATTCAGCGGGGCAAACCAAAAATTTAGCGGGGCAAACATGTACATTAAACAAATACCTTTTTTTAAAATTATTTTCTCTCTCTCTCTCTCTCTCTCTCTCTCTCTTTTGTTTTTATGTTACTTAGAAGGTGTTTGATATAACACCTGTAAAACCATTGTCTTTGTTTGTAAAACAGTGGGTTTTTGAAGTTGCAGTTTAGGTGTTTGTAAAAATGCCTCATGGTAAGGGCTACATTACTCTAGGTGAGGCTGGGGTGCATCTAATATACTCTTGAAAATTTGGTGGCTTTTCACTTATAGGACAAGACGTATCAAATTGTTTACATTCTCTTTGCTTGTGCAATCGTTTGCATTCAGCGGGGCAAACTGCCATTATTAGTAAGGAATGAATGTTTAATTAACCTATAAGTGAGGGAATAGAAACTTTACAGACATCATTTTCTGATAGTTAATGGAAGAACCAATTTTATGAACTAAACATCTTTCTTACGTTGAAAAGTTACCAGACGTGAGACAAACAAATTGTTTCCTTTTAGTGTTCAAATTGAAGGGAAAAAGTGAAATAGCATGGAGCTATAAGAAATCAAAGCAAAAATAAAGAAACTTGAATTAACAAAGAGGAGAGGGATACCCTCAAGGCCATCTGTAAGGTCTTGACCTCGGCACAGGTTGTCGCAGCCACTTCCGACTCCGCAGCTTGGGCTTGGATCTACTTCATTTTTTGAAGCATGCCTTAAAATGAGCCATCAATTTCATTTTAGCCGGGCAAACATGAGCCATCAATTTGAAGCATGCCCCGCTCAATTTCTAGTTTGTCCCACTCAATTTCATTTTTGCCCCACTCAATTTTTAGTTTGCCCCGCTCAATTTCATGTTTGCCCCGCTCAATTTTCAGTTTGCCCTGCTCAATTTCTAGTTTGCTGCGCTCAGTTTTCAGTTTGCTGCGCTCAGTTTTATAGTTTGCCCCGCTCAATTTTCAGTTTGCCCCGTTCAATTTCTAATTTGCCCCGCTCAGTTTTCAGTTTGCCCCACTCAATTTCTAATTTGTCCCACTCAATTTCATGTTTGCCCCGCTCAATTTATAATTTGTCCTACTCAATTTCATGTTTGCCCCGCTCAATTTCATGTTTTCCCCGCTCAATTTCTAGTTTGTCCCTCTCAATTTCATGTTTGCTCTGCTCAATTTTCAGTTTGGCCCGCTCGATTTCTAGTTTACCCCGCTCAATTTTCAGTTTGCCCCGCTCAATTTCTAGTTTGCCCCATTCAGTTTCTAGTTTGCCCTGCTCAGTTTTCAGTTTACCCCACTCAATTTCTAGTTTGTCCTACTCAATTTCATGTTTGCCTTGCTCAATTTCTAATTTGCCCTACTCAATTTTCATGTTCGCCCTGCTCAAAGGAGATCAAAGTTACATGGGCCCCATAGTTATGTATTTATTATATCCACAACGTTCATCCATATTTCGAGATCATTTGGGAGCATTATATATATATATATATATATATATATATATATATATATATATATAAAAGAATCATATCTAAAGATCAACTGGACCACACTACAAAGAGCAGCGGGAAAATTGATTTTCACTGTTAAAAATTTTGTAGGGTCCTTCATAACATATATTTTCCATCCAATCTATTCATAAGGTCACAAAGACCTGGATGAAGAGGAAAAACAAATTTCATAATGATCTAAAACTTATATGACCCCTAAAAGGGTTTCAACAATAGACGTTCAATCCTCCACTGCCTTTTACAGTGTGGTCCACTTGATAGCTAGATTTGTCTTATTTTTCGTCTTAAGCCTTAATACGAGCTCGTCAAATAGATGGACGATTTGGATATAACACATACCTCATAATGGGACCCACAAAATGTCGTGGGGATTACAACGGAAAAAAAAAGCTAGTGAGTTAGGGTCAGTGGGAGCCTATAGCTACGGATTATAACCGTAGACATAACTGTAGGTTCAATATATCAATTATCTTTCGATATTATCGAAAAAGTCCAGAACTGTCCAGCGAGTTTGCCTAAAAAATCCTACCATTTTCGATACACTATGGCTACGGATTATTCCGTAGCTATAACCGTAGCCAGATTGCACTGGCGGCAGTGCTGTGGTAGTCTTTTTTTTTTTTTTTTTTTGCTGTGTTGCTTTTGTGGGTCCCATCATGAGGTCTGTATTATATCAAAACCGTCCATATATTTGGCGAGATCATATTAAGGCTTGAGATGAAAAATAAGATAGATCTAACTATCAAGTGGACCACACTGTAAAAGGCAGTGGGAAATTGAACGTCTACCGTTGAAATCCTTTTAGGGGTTACAGAAGTTTTGGATCATTATGAAATTTGTTTTTCCTCTTCATTCAGGTCTTTGTGACCCTATGAATGAACTTAGACGGGGAGGATTTCTCACAAACATCACAGTGGGCCCCCTAAAGGTTTCTAATGGTTGACGCTCATTCAACACTGTTTCCTGTAATGAGGTACACTTGAGATTGGGATATACCTCATTTTTGGTCTCATATCATAAAATAATGTGGAAAAATGTATGGACGGCATGGATGAAAAGCATACATCATGGTGGGGTCCACGGACCACCGACCATCCCCCATTGGCTGGTGGCAGGGGGAGTACCCAATCCGTTTCAGTGAAAGGAGGGACATTTTCTTCCTCAAATTCGCTGTCCGTACGAGAAGGTCTAAGTTCCCAAACTAAGTTTGTATTGTTTCGTAAAAACAGCTGGATGAATGGTGGGGTCCACAGTCCCAAATTTCTTCTTCAGTCGGGGAGCGGATTACGTGTTAACCAGGTGACACGTTAGTGAGGGTTACACTTACCGTGGGGCCCACTTTGATGATTTTAATGATATCCACGCCATCCATTCGTTTTTACAGACAATTTTAGGAGATACTACAAAAAAAAAGCATATACAAGTCTCCTTTGGACCACATTATAGGAAAAAGTGATTATTGAGCGCTCACCATTAAAAACTTCCTAGGGCCCACCATAAGCATAAAATTATTTTTTATTTTCCATCCAAACCGTTAATAAGGTCAACCAGCATGAAGGGAACATACAAATATCAGATTGTTCCAAAACTTTTGTAGCCTACAAAAAGTTTTTAATGGTCATTCACC
The DNA here is from genome assembly GCF_029962835.1 of Magnolia sinica. Classification (NCBI taxonomy): domain Eukaryota; kingdom Viridiplantae; phylum Streptophyta; class Magnoliopsida; order Magnoliales; family Magnoliaceae; genus Magnolia; species Magnolia sinica. The sequence continues at coordinate 14,167,822 of NC_080581.1, forward strand.
ACTTTTTCCAGTGGTGTTGTCCAATGGAGAGTTTTAGGGCCTGTTTGGGAGCGTGGATTTGGAACCGCCTGGATTCGCAACCCCCAGGATTGGAAACCCCTGGATTGGCAATCCTCTGGGTGTGTTTGGTACCCTTGAGTGTGAATCAACTTTAATTCAAAAATACCTATACATGGTATATTCACGGGGGTTTGAATTTAATTACTAAATCAACTTTAATATCCCCATTTAGTGAGATATATAATTTTTGACACTATGGTTGTGATAAGCCCGCTAAAATATATGTTTTGTATAAAAGTGATGAAATTCCAAGTCTTAGATGGACCGCAAGCACAAGATCATGTCTGAGTGACTAACCAACGATTGTTAATCGTTGATTGATATGGACAATGATTGGACGGTGCTGATCTACATGAACAATGTTTGGACAGTGCTGATCATCGTTAGTGGGCCATGTGCCCAGTAGAACGATAGTGTACAGTGACATACATTTATACATGCAATTATTCAAATGATTTTAGGTGTAATCCAAGCTCTCACCTTGGATTACAAACCTCCTCAAAGAGGGGATTGGCAACCCCCTGGATTGGCAATCCCCAGTTGCTTTATGCTGCCAAACAACCATGGGGATTTGAAACCCCCTCTAATCCTCTCCAATCCCCTCCAATCCAAGGTGCCAAACGACCCCTTATATGCTTAAATTTTGGTACAGCGTTCTAAAATGACTGTGAAAACGGATGGGCGGCGTGGATATGCAACACATTCATCAAGGTGGGCCCCACACAGTAACGGTGGCACCCAATAATGTGTTGCCTGGGTAACCGTTTATCCACTCCCATCGAATCAAGTTTGGGTGGGTTTGGATTTACGGATTTGGCTACGTTATAAGTGCGGGCGTGCGGCTCAATACGTAATAAGTGCGGGCACAACTCAATTGAAACCGAGCAAGTATTACCCAAGCTCCAAAATAGGCACACATGTACTTTGTGATTAATATCAAATAAGTTCTATAACTGAAAAAATTGAAGTGACTAACCATATGATACTCGTGGCAAATAACCTGCAAATTAACCTACGTCTACCACAAGAGAAGCCGAGTTGGGCTACGATGAAGGACCCGCCTACCGGGTTGAGAACTAGTTAAGAACAGAGTGTTCGACAATAAGATTCGTCAACCAACCTGATTATCAAGGCTTTCTTACTGACCTCGATATCAAAATAGAAATATTTGGAGATAATCTCATATCGTATTAGGACGGGATTGACCCGACGTGATTTTAGTCGAAAATCATGACAATCGAGGTAAAATTAAAGATATTCCCAAAAACATATTCTTGCACGCTGTTCATTCATTTTGAAAGATCATTTTAAGGAATGAGCCCAAAAATGAGGCATATCAAAGGCTTACGTGGACTACACCATAGAAAGAATTGAAATTGAAAACCTTTTGAGGGCCATAAATTTTTTGGATGTAACTCATTTTTTGACCGATGACATTAAATTAAAATTTAAATCTAATGGACGGATTGAATTCGACACATAAATTACGACAGGACCCTTTTAACATGACAACCTCGATCCTTATAACCATGAAATCCATACGTCATATGACAGTCACGACCCATATAACATGACAACCGCGACCCATGACAACTACGACCCATATAACATGACAACTTCAACCCATGACAACCACGACCCATATAACATGACAACCACGACTCATATAACATAATAACCTCGACCCTTATCACATTACAACTACAGCCCATATAACATAACAACTATAACCCATACTCATATAACATGGTAAGTGTCGTGATTGTCAGGTTGATGTAATTAATAATTTGATTATTTTTAAATAATAGGAGTCGAGGCCCACAATGGGGTGATCTGTTCCGTCCACATTGTTTGCTAGCTCACCTTGGGTCCAAAAAGTCTTGACTTGGGTAGTGTCTACTTTTAACAAACATTATAGTGAGTCTAGAAAGTTTCAACAGTGGGTGTCATTGTCACCATTGTTTTCTATTATGTGTGGTCCACACGAGCTCTAGATCGGGTTGATATTTGGACCCTAACCCTAAAATGACATGACAAAAAGGATGAGCGGCATGGATTATACACATACATCAATGTGGGCCCCACGAGTTAGGCCTTATCCACGCTTAAAAAGGCCTCCGCACACATCACTCTCTTAATAATTTTTTATTCACAAAAAAACCGTATCAAACCAAGGACAAGGGCTTTTTGGTCAGAATAATTTTCTAAAACTTGTCAGAAAGCCACCCTTGGAATATTTAGAAGGTGGAACCTCTTTTGAAAATTTGACCATACAATAATGCTAGTACGATCAAAATCCCATTTATTTATTTCATTCCAATGGAATAACCTTGCACGTGTTTTTGTTGGTATAAAAATATCACAGCAGCCTATAAGAAGTTTTCAACGGTGGGCATTTCTATTCCACTTTTACTTGTTGCACGACTTACTTGAGTTTTAGATATGCCTTAATTTTGAGCTCATGAGCTAACTAAATTAATAGACAGAGTGGATTTTTCAAGAACATTGCAATGTCCCAGTAGAATTAGGTAGAAAAATTCCTATAATATATAGACTAGTTAATGAAGTAAATCGCGGTGGTTAGGGGGTGTCAATGGGCCAAGTTAGGTCGGGCCAAGACCTATCCAAGCCCAGCCCATATTACGCAATGTTAATCCAAACCCAGGCCCGAGTTAGTCAGCCGAATCCATCACTGAAAGTTCCAGCGGCCTATCTTCACCAAGTCCAGCCCAGCCCAATTTATAAACGGGCTCGATTTTTAAGCCCTAATCCGGTCACGGGCCTGGCCTGAAGTGGGCCAGCCTGGCCCATTGACACTGCTATTGGTGGGCTAGATTGTTATTTACGAGAATGCTCCCGTTCTCTTACATGAGTGTAAGTTAGAGTGCTCGTAAATGCATTAGGATAGTTAAAGAATCCAATCAATTGATCTAAACCGTCAATTAGGCCTAACATAGATTCCATGGGTCACCATGAAATTAAGACAACAATACGACAATCCTAACCATCTGATCAATAGTCTTTAATATGGACAGTCCATTCACACAAAAATAGGTCCAATCAACAATTTGATTATTCTTATTCTCTGGCTCTGTTAAAGATTGCTTATGATTCTAAAGAATCACTTTTTAGCCAATCATGACCATCCATCCGTGGTTGCTCGAGAAAAGGATGGCTACAAAAATGAGGACAAATCAAGGAAGGATTGGACCATCCTCTAAGTGTGTTTTTTGCACAGAAGCTCACACAAATGTGTTTTGGAATTAATAGACAGTTCAGATTGATTGATTAGCCTGTCCAAATGATAGATACAGCAAGAGACATTGGAGCATTTCTCTATAAATATTATTTATTTATAAAATCAGATTTTCTACTTCTTGTCTGGACCTGTTTTAGCAATTGCTAAAGGCTGTTATTCTTAAATTACTTCTTTAATTCAATCCTATGGTTAGTGATTGAACACTGAAACTCTAGCTTATGGTATTCAAAATCAATTATGTAACAGTTGGCCATTACGTAACGGTAATGGCCATAACAGTTACGTGTTATGGGGTCGAAGTGGCTGATATAGATAAAATAGGTATTAATGGTCCTATAATGGTCCGTAACAGTTCTGTAATGATCCTATAACAAATAAAAATAAAAATAAAAATGGTCGTGATGTCCAATACGGGGCGTACCATAATGGTTACCGTTTTGGAACACCTTGCTCCAACCTAAGTAGGGACAAGTTATCAATGGGCCGGGTCCGGCCTGGCCAGAATAATTCAAAATCTGGGCTGGATCCAACCCCAGGCCTGGCCCAGTACAGCCCTAACACTAAGTGGCAATCACGATCGTAGTTTCAATGTCGATATGGACATATCTAACAACGGTGGTAGATGTACAACAATCGAGGCTGCATGTTCATGGATCATCATTCTCCACCGTTGGATCTGCTAATTCCCCATTTTGTAAAATGGCCATCCAGGCCAACAAAATGACCAGATGTACCTGGCCATGTGATTAGATGATGGGGCACATCTTTCAACGGTTTAAAATTTGGATCTGTGGCCCATCGTGATCAGTAATATCTAAAGTAATTAATCTGTATCCGTACATGCCATACACGTGCATGAGATCAGGACCTTCATCTGTTGGCCCTATTTAAGCCCGGCCCAAAAAATAAAACCGATACCTGGGCCCAGATGGGCTAAAGAAACATGCCCGAGCGTGAGCCGGCCACAAATATTTATGCAGGATTTGGGTTGTTCATTAATGGGCCCCACATGCATGATAGATGAAAAAAGTGGGCCGGGCTTGGGCTGGGTCATCGGGCTCTTAGACATAACTCGTGGCTGTTGATCAAAATTTTGAATAGGCCCAGCCCATCATGCCGGGACCAAACAGTTCAAAATCTAGGTTGAAGCCATACGCCCACAGTTATGTGTGCAGGCAGGCAACGATGTATCTATTTATCGCCGTTCATCCCTTCTCTCAGATCATTTTAAGATATGAGCATAGAAACGAGGTAGTTTCAACACTCAAGTGGAGCACACCATAGATGACTCTTGCATTTAATGCAACCCAAGCTTATTATTTGGGGTGGTCCACTTGAGCATTAGATCTACCTTATTTTTGTGCTCATACATTAAAATGATTTGAGAAAAGGAATGAATGATGTAGATAAATAGATACATCACAGTGGGCTTGCCTACAAAATTGCCTGTGGCTAAAGATAGGCAGCGTAGGAGGCAATCCAGCATCCAGAATTGAAATGCATTGAAAATTTTCAACATATTCATAGGAACATACGTGATATCCAACATCAACTTTAATATCGCAAATTAATGTATATATATTTGATATTCAACCAAAGAGTTGTAAAAAGGCCATTAAAACACATATTTCTGCATTAGGTAATTGCGAGCCTTGAGTTGGCCTCAAATATAAGGATCATGAGCAAGCAACTTGTTAACATTTTTTAACTGTCTAGTTATATGGGTAACATTTGGAAGGTTTGAATAATTCTATTAATATGATTTTAGTGATGTAGCTAGTAATTGAATTATTTCGGAGTATCATTGGCGTGCCACCACAGCAAACATATGCGCTACACACCTTTATTTACCTGTATGACTCTCTGGGCAGCCTGGACGTCTCTCCTTTTACTCTCGATTTCAAATCAACTCCATTTATCTTCATTTATGCTCATCCAAACACACCTCTTATCTTACTTTTAATTCTTCTATTTACTACCACCCAAATGGCCTTATATTTTGGGTTATGTTCCTTTCTTTCTTTTTCTTTTTTTCCTGTTACGACCCATCCTAAATGGGCATGATGATTTCATGACTTGTTTTGAAAAAACTAGTTTTGAGTGCATGCATGTAAAACCATAAAACAAGCACATAATTGAAAACTTGACTAATTGGCAAGTAGGGTAGTCATTCCATACAAGTAACTCAAATCAAACCATCCAAATCATAGATCCCATCTTAGATGGACCACATAACAAAATTACATAACCTAGTGTCATGTTTGGTTGCTACATCACACCAAACTACCATCTCCACATCTTCTCTACTGTAACCATCTTAATAGTCTAGGAGAATCCAAGGTACACACCAATGACAGATTTATGAAGAAATAAAGAACCCACTTTAAAAAGGGTTGTAATCATGATTTCCAAATTGGGTTTTGCATATCAAATCATTCACCACTGATGTGGGGTCATATCGCTCCATGTCACCTTTATATCGGGCCGTTTTGAGGTACAACCATATTATTCATGGACAATACTGTTACATGTAAGGTGTTACCCACCAAACATTGGTTATAATGAATGAAGAGTAATAGTTGGTCACTTTCAAAAATGGAAATCATCCTAATCTTTTTCAAGATATTGTAAATATGTAAAATTGGGATCCTCAAGCAAGAAAATCCTGTTTCCCTACATTGTAATTAATACACGTCATTACTGTTGTCTGCATTAAATACGGTGTGCGATGATGTGGCCCAATTAGATTGCAACAAATAGAATTTTTCTGTGTGTGTGGCTAGAAGAAGATTTGATTTAAATATTTATTCTACTTTCTAGTCATTTTTTGACATCACCAAGTTATGTGGGTCCCACCATGAGTTATGTGTTATATCCAAACCTTCTTATCATTTGGTGAGAACTCATTGTAAGGCTTAAGCTGAAAATAAGATAGATCCAGAGATCAAGTGGACAACTCTACAGAAAGCAGTGGATGATTGAACGTCTACAATTGAAACCCTTTTAGGGGTCGATGAAGTTTTGGATCAATATGATATTTGTTTTTCATCTTCATCCAGGTCCGTGTGACATTATGAACAGATTGGATGGAAAATAAATGTTACGGTGGGCCTACAAATGTTTTAATGGTGAGAATCATTGTCCCCACTACTATTTATGATGTGGTCTACTTGAGCTTTATGTATAAATCGTTTTTTAATTCATGCTCTAAAGTGATATCTCCAAATGAATGAACGGTGTGGATATAATAAATACATCATTGTGGGGCCCATGCAACTTTGATCTCCTTTGAACCGTTCGTCCACCCCGGAGCTCGTCTTCGCACGACACGTACACACACCACACCAATCCGCTTCCCATTTCCACTTGACTTTTTCCCGCCATTTCCAACTGAATTTAAAATGAGTTGGTTCACTTTAAATTCCATTTTCCCGCCTTTTCTTTTTATATTCTCTCATTTTTTGTATTCGACTCTTTGCACTTTCCGCCAAGAGCATCTCATTCGCTGCAAATGCAAAAGAGAAATGATGGAGTACTTCTTTTCCGGACGCGGATTTCCTGCGAAAGCCTTTCGCATGAAGTTACTGCGCTTGAAACTTAGGGGGGGTTCCACCCTGATTTTTTCAGAAATCTACTCCGTCCATACGTTTTGGGAGCTCATTTTAGGAAATTAAACCAAAATTGAGGACCATAAAAGACTCAGGTGGGCCGTACTAAAGGAAAAGGTGGTTAGGGAAATGTCTACCGTTGAAATCTCCCGAGGTTCGAAAGTGATGTTTAAATGCCATCCATACCGTTAATAACGTCATTTTTACTGGGATGAACTGAAAACATAAATAATACCATGATTCAAAACTATTTTGGCCCCACAAATATTTCAACTGTAGACGTTCAATTATTACATTTTCGGCCCACTTGAGCATTGGATACGGTTCATTTTTGGCTTTATATCCTAAAATGAACTCAAAAAACGGATGAACAGAGAGGATTTCTCACAAATACGACAGTGGGCCCCACCTGGGTCCCAGCGCAGGAACTTCCTGCGAAAGGCTTTCGCAGGAAATCCGCGTCGTTCTTTTCCTGCTAACATTCCAGTTACGTGAGACATCTGAACCGTTGAATATGGTTAGATCATAGGAAGATCAATTGCTGCGAATATCATGCTAATAAAGTAATCCGGTGGCCCACATGATGAGTGGATCTTCATGATGAGGCTGAACCTTTTCACGGCTTGGATGCTTTAGACATGTGACAATTTGGCGGGAAAACAGAAAATGGGTGATGCTAAATGGGACTTGATTCTCATTCAGCTTTAGTACAGATGCGACTCGTCTGAGTTGACTCGGACTCGGTTGAGTCCGATCGGGCTCACCACAAACCTCTAAAGCCAGGATTGAGAATAAGATTTTCAATGGTTTGAGTTCATCTTCAGAACCCAATGGTCAGAGGTCATCCTTTCAGTGTGATTATTGGGCAGTGGTCCCATCTACAGTAGTGCCCAGAAATGGACGGTTCTGATCGTCTGGTTTAAAACAATTGTTATTGATTGAACATGGGTAGTTAGGTGTAGTTGCCTGCAAACGCGGCATCAACAGTGTGTAAAGGACAGCAGGGTGTCGATTGTGGCCAGGGATCACCTGATACTTAAGTCAGGTCGGGTGGACTAAAAGTAGATATGGGACCTGAGTTAGGGTTTTTAGTGTTTATATTTCTCCAATTGCAATAGGTGTACTTATAAGATGTTTAGATGGCTTCAAGACTTACTTGGAATATGCTAGATTCACTAGAGAGTCTTTATTTGGATGGAGATCTATTTTCGAAAGTATCGTCGAGCCCATCTCAGTCAACATGATCTTCGAATAGAATCATATCAAATCTTTTATTATTATTTCTTGATTCGAAGGGAAATTTTCTTCAAATATTCCGTCTTTCTAATCAAGGTTGATTTGGTCAGCTTGGGAGGTGATTCTTATCTCTGAGATCTGTCCTTAAACAACTCAGTTCAAGGTTAGCGCAGGGCTCATCTCTCTGTCGGTGGCTTATTAACTCAAGAAGTTCATTCTAATATCCAAATCTAGTCAAATATATTCCTATTATGGTTGGTTGTATTTCCCATATAAATATGTTATATGACCGATTCAGTTACATCCGTAACAACAACCTTGACAGAATTTAACAGACATAACAAGGCAAGGCATAGCACATTTACCAGACCAGATGGTAAGGCCCCACCAATTGAGCCTAGACATATTCCCGATTTTGCAGGGCCCCACGTAAACATGGAGGCTCACATGGCAAAAAGCAGCCCAAGTGCATGCCGATTGGTACGTGGTCTACCCAAGCAACGGCTCTTTTTGTACTGCTGGAAACGCCCCAGCTCATACTCTACTTAGGTGGGCCTCTTAGGTGGACCAATCAGCATATTTGGAATGGACCAAAATACCCATGTGGGTATAGATGGCAAATGGCCCACCTATTCAAAGTGGGTCTATCATAGAAGGCTGATTGCATATTCCATATCGACCAAAAAGAAATCCACGTCAGCCTGGCTTAGGTAGGCCACATATCATGCGCTTTGCAGTAGCATTTATCTGAAACAGAAAAGGACTACACAAGCATGCCTGGCTTCTTTCTTTTTTTCGCCGGGCTTGAAAACAAAAGGAAAAGGAAAAATCTTTACAGGACACGTGCCAACTAGATAGGCATGTGTGTGGAGTATATCAGGTGGTGGTCACAACAAACATGCCATGGCCCATCTAATGATGGTCCACACATGTATTTTGAAACTCATGATACTGGACAGCTTTCCCTACTCTCTCATTTTCTGGTACACGTGTGGCTAATGATAAGTGGGCCGGCTTAATGCGCGTGCAAGCTGTGGCCCACCTGATGAATGGCCTTTATCTATTACACTTCTCAAGAAAGATACCAAAAGTAGAAACCAGGGCCTGTTGATTTGAAATGAGAACCAACGGCAGAGATCTGTTCTCCAAAGAAGCATAATGGTGTAGAGCGGGTCGTGGACAGTTACATGGCCAAGATGGATTAGAAAAGGCCTGATCGTTGACAAAAGTGATCCAGACCATCGGACCTTAGATCGGGCGTATCTCGCAATCCGGAATGACTTATCTGATGTAAAATATATAATTTTGGGGTAAAACGAGCTACTTTAGCCAACCAACCAGGCTATGTCGGGTTGCCCAAGCCGGATTTGCAAAATACCGGCAGATCAAGGGTTGTTTCCCTATTTTAATTTCATTTTTACTATAAATAGTAAGTTTTAGTTTGATTATAACTCTTCATCCGTTGGGCTTTAGGAGTTGCGTCCAACATGAAAAGAGCTTAGAAAAATTAGGAGAACAGCTTGGTAAAACCAAATAGGACACTTACTATTTTTGGCCAAAAACCTTGTGCATTAGTAGACATCACGACTGTTTATAAATAGTAAGTATACTATTTATAGTAAGTCGCAAATTCTAGGAGTTTTAGTTGTAATTTGATTCTGATTTCTTTCCCATTGTTTGGTACCCCTATTTAAAGGGTTGTGAACTCGTTTTTATTCATTCGTTAATCAATTTCGAATTTATTAGAATTTATTTCTATTTTCTGCTTTCTTTCCCCATGGATTTGAGAAGTCTCTGTAAGGAGTCGAGAGAAGTTCCGTGGATTTAGAATAGTTATTCTCTTGAGGAAGATGGTGCTCGACCTCACGTCCTTCCCTACGTTAATTTGGTATCAAAGCGAGGTTTTTCATCGGATTGATGGCTTCTAACGACAGGTCAGACAACAATTCTATGGGTGGTGCTCCAGGGAATTTATGTTTAATGGCAGCAGCTTTCGAAGCAGTACAACAAAAGAATCGGCAAGCCATGCAAGGGTTGCAGGCTTCCATTGACCGCTTAACGGATCTCTTGGCGAAAACCCTAGGGTAACTCCGTGCTCCTGGTGGTAATCCTCCACCGCCAATTGTTAAAACTTGTAATTGCCCTGATCGCAGGATAGTACAGGCAGTGCATCCAAGGGTCACTCCTAAGGAAGGGGGATCCACTGAGGAGGAGATCGACGGCATAATCTTCCAACACCCCAGACAAGGCGGCGATCGAGTAGATCGAACAGATCGAGAATTCAAGATGCGGGTTGATATTCCTAACTTCAATGGCCAACAACACATTGAGGATTTCCTCGATCGGCTTTCTGAAGTTGAGCGATTTTTTGACTATAAGGACATCCCTGAAACAAAGAAAGTCAAGTTTGTGCCCTACAAGTTGAAAGGTGGAGTTTCAGTTTGGTGGGAACAACTGCAACTCGCACGAACTAGACAGATGAAAGCCTCAATCTGCACATGACAGCGGATAAAGCAGCCACTATGTGCCTGATTCCTCCATAGTGATTACGATCAGGTATTATTCCAATAATACCAAAATTGTCGACAGGGTAGTCGGTCGGTGAGAAAATATGCAGAAGAATTTTACCGCCTGACGGCGTGTAACGATTTGGTTGAGACTGAATCACTGTAAGTCCCCTGATTCAACGGTGGATTGCATATGACGATCTAGGATCAGTCCAGATGCAGTCCGTCTGGACGATGAATGATGCGATCAAGTTGGCTATTCGGGCGGAAGCGCAACTTGAACGTCCTAACACACGGATCTATCCTACCGTAAGGATTGCTGCGGCAGGTTCGCCCTAGGGAGTTCCACAACATAAGGGGAAGGAACCCGTAGGAGCACGCACTCAACCTCGTATGTCTGAGAGTTGAGATCAGGTAAGCGGGCAAGCTAAACCCCAAGGGGTGTATCGACTGCTGTTGGTCCAAGTAGAGTCTCGAACTCCTATGCTCGACCAAGGCCCAACAACTGCTATCGTTATAGCCAATCGAGCCTGTAAGACCCGTCTCCTAGTCCGTATTGTTCCGTTGGCTTCCGCGGTCCTTCCGGTCAAATTCCGGCAACCTTCGCACCGTATCCGGAGTTTACGCCCGATCCTAAGCCAGGTTCCGCGCACCGACGTCGGCTTGATCTGAAAGTTGTATCATAGTGACCGCGTCGTCGCCGCGGTTCCAACGCCATGACTTGCGCACCGATCCGATACGCAGGCAAGAAGATGCCGATCTGCGTTTATTCCGAAGAAACACCGCGCGTTGCGAATTTCGAGGGAATCTCTACAATTAGTCTCATCAATCAACCATTAATGCAAGCCTTACCTCAAGTACAACAACCCATTTCCTCCTTTTTCAAAAGTCTACCCTCTTTCCACCTCACCACTCCTCTTTTTCCAAATTTCAACCACAACCATACCACCTTTACAAAATTTCAACCCAACCCATCACCCATCACACCTCACCCATCCATATCACCTCTCTCTCTCTCTCTCTCTCTCATTTCTCAAATCTCCAAGCAACCCAAGCCTCACACGTCCAAGCTTCCCTCTCCCTCCCAAGTGTGGTCCACCTTCTCATCTTCCATCTCAGCCATCTAAACCCCATCAACCTCCATCAAAGTTGAAGTTAAGGAGGATTGGAGTCTAAGGGACCAAGAAGAAGGAAGATAAGGTGAGTGATTTACCATTATCTTAAATTTTAGGGCCCACTTGTTGATGGGACCCATTTGGATGTATGTGATTTAACCAAGAGGGCCCATAGTGGCGGGGTTCCTCTATCTCACCGTATACCTTTCTCTCTCTCTCTCTCTTTGTGATGGTGTGGATCCCACCAATATGTATTATATCTACCCGTCCATCTACATCAGACGGCGTGGCCCGTCCTATTGTAGGTGATGATCCACACCATCCACTGTTTGGATGGACCCAATATATTCCCTTTTCTATGTATTATATTTCATATAATATATATATATATATATATGATATAAAATATATTTTATATATATATATATATATATATATATACATATAGGTGGGCCACGTCCAAGTGGGACCCACCACAATGCTTGTATTGCATGTGGACCGTCCAGCGTCCAGGGACGTTGGACATGGAGTGGTAAAAAGGGAAAAGTGCTAGTTAACAAGCCAGCCTTAAAACAAAATAAAGATTAAAAAAAAAGATATAATAATATAATAAAATATTTTTTTGGGCATTCATGTAGGCCCCACTTAGATGTATGTATAAGATCCAAGCCATCCATCCTCTTCCTCAGATCATTTTAGGCGTTGAACCAAAACATGAGGCTGATCTGGTTTCCTGGCGGGCCATGGTATAGGAAACAGTGTTCCTACCTTTGATTTACTCCTAGATGCTCTTGTATATCAAAAATAGCTCAATATTGGACTCTATGGGTTTGTATCGAGCCACAGGAACTAATGGCTGGTGTGAATCTTGCTGATGCGGGCCCCGCCCAGGAAAAACCATAGAAAAATAACTTTTTTTCAAAAAAAAAAAACACAAACAGCGGCAGCAATTGCTGCCACTGACAAAGGCGCAGGCAGCGCCTGCGCTGGACGGCCTGACGGACAGACCGAGCAGGGGCCCTCACGGCCCGACTGCGGGCCCCACCTTGATGCTTTTCGTCCATCAGCACCGTGAAATTGATGGGTCCCCACAGATTAGATGTCCACCCCAAATATCAGCTTTATATGGATCTCAGGTGGGCCACACCATCTAAAGTAATGTGAAGACATGCCAAAACATATAAAATCACTTGGTGGGGCCTACCCGAGTTTTGGATGTTGCTGAAACTTGGTCTGGACGGTCAGCCAAGTGGGACTCACATAATGGGTGGGCTGGATTTCACTGATGAGGGTCCCACCTAGAAAATTCCTCAGAAAAGTAAATTTTCAAAAAAATAAAAAATAAAAATAAAAGTAGCAACAGCGCCCGCTGCTGCCGCGTGGACGGACGAGCTGGGCCTCACGGCCTCAGCTGTGGGTCCCACCGTTGAAAATCGACGCCGTGCATTTGGTGGGTCCCCTCGGACCAGGTGGTTGCCTCAAAAATCAGATGTATATGGAACTAAGGTGGGCCACACCATTTAAAATCATGTGAAGACATGCCTAAACACATAAGAACACTTGGTGGGGCCTACCTGAAATTTGGATACGGCTGAAACTCAGTCTAAACCTTCAGCTAAGTGGGACACACATAATGGGTGGGCTGGATTTGTAAACTATGTTGCGGTGGGCCCCTGACTAGACCCTATCAACAGGTTGTATGGCCAATAAACGGTTCAGTGGGCCCTACCCAAGGTCCCTGTGAACTTATAAACAGTTGGATGGCAAATAAATAGTACGGTGGGCCCAGTCCCACCCAGGTCCAAGTGACCTTATGCACAGGTTGGATGAAAATAAACATTATACTGGGCCTTGGTTGGGTGGGAAATGAATATTAATGTGGGCCCCAGATCTGAGTGACCTTATCAATGGGTTAGATGAGAAACAAACATTATGGTAAGCCCCACATGGGACTCACTTATATATATATTGTAATCTACATCCTCCGTTAGTGTGGGCTACACCATGATGCATGTGTTTCATCCAAACCGTCTAACCATTTTGGGGATTATTTAAGGCCCATTGTAGTGTGATTCCACCATGGTATATATGTTGATTTTATAGTGGGCTACACCTTGGGAGCAATGATGGTTTGATGTCCACATTGTAAGGAAAATGTTGGTTAAATGTCCGCATTATCACTCTCCCTAAGGCCCACTGATAGACCCATACTTGTAGTAAGTAGGCCATCTAGGCCCATCTCCGCTATACACAGAGTCCATCTCTTCATAACATGTATACCATAGATCCATGATTCATGATCATACGCATCATATGTATGCCTGATATGAGAAGTGACTGATCATAGCATATGCCTTTGGGCAGATCGTTATGGGCCCCCCCTGATAGGCGGAGTTGTCTCATATAAGTGCATGGTACACGCAGGACTGTTACATGACTGATAGTGTGATTCATGCACTTGCATTTGTGTGATTGTAGTTACTGTATGCCCTAGCGACATCAGGGCCATAGCCTCCACAGACACATCGTGGATGGCAGGATTGGATACCGAAAATATTTGGTTCTAGCATATGGGCGCCATAGATGTCCTTGGGTGAAAATTTCTAAACCCGATGGTACCAGAGGATGACTCCAACGTCGAGACCGAGTGGATATATGAGCGCACGAGGGCCAAATACCAGGAGGCCCCGTCTCCCACTGTGTCGTGGTCGGTTGGAAGGGAGTGTGGCCTTACTATCCCGAGGGTAAGGGGCAATACTAGGCTAAGTTTGACCAACTCGCGAATGGGTCCGCTATCGACGTGCCGGATAGGTATTGGCAGACTATTGGTTAGGCGGATAGTGAGGTTTCTTACGCTCACTTGGACTGTGCGGCTAGGAGGGCGATAGTGCCATTTGGAGTGTATTGAACCCCGGTGATTATCCAGAATGAGAACTGTACTGATATATGATGAGGATTGGCATGCTTGAGTTGCATCTCGCATTGCATGGTCGTGTTATGGCCGATAGCATTCATATCTTGCACCGCATAGCCTTGATACGGCCGATTGCATTCATGTGCTCATCACCATGATTCCGCATTACTCTGACCTTGCATTTTGAGCACGCTTATATTGCGCACATACTTACACCACCCTCTAAGCTTTCTATAAGCTTATGCACGATTGATGCGTGCAGGTGACGCCAGGACGCAGTCGCAGCCATAGTCTTGCCGTAGTTGGAGCATGCAGCCGAGCTTCTGGAATTTTGTTTCTTTCATTGCATTGTATTTTCCCTTTCAGACGCATTGTACTCAAAAGTTTTTTATCATAGTGGATTTTGTGGCGGTGTTCTTGTCGTTATTGTTTGTGGGTTATGCTTTTGGTTATGCTCATTATGACTCAGACTGATGATTATAAATCCTCCTTATAGTATCCCAGGATCGGAACCTGGTGAATGGGTGCCGGGAGCCGAGAATGGGGTTCTACGGAGGCTGTCGGTGCCGGATTCGGTGATCAGGAATTCTGTAAGCCTGGTTTCCGAGTTCGGGGCGTGACAGAGCCACCTATCAAAAACTTTTCCCCAACAAAAAGTGGTGAACTTTGCCATCAATGATGGTAGTGCTGATAACGCATATGAAGATCCAGATGTTGAAGAACAGGAGCATACCATCGAGGACGAGGCAGATGATTTAAGTTGGGTTCAGCAAGATCGCGGCGAGTCGCTCGTCATGAGGCGACTATTATATGCACCAAGAAAAGAAGTGCATCCACAGCGGCATAACATCTTCCGCACTAGGTGTATGGTGAATCGAAATGTTTGTGACGAGATCATTGATAATGGAAGCAGCGAGAACATCGTCTCCAAGGTCATGGTGAAAAAATTGCAATTGAAAACGGAGTGTCATCCCTCCTCATATACAATCGGTTGGATCAAGAAGGTTAGCGAAACAAAAGTAACTGAACGGTGCACTATATCCTTTTCAATTGGCAAACATTATAAGGATGAAGTAGTATGCGATGTGGTTAACATGGAAGCATGTCATGTACTACTCGATCAACCCTGGTAATCTGACCGTGATGTCACTCATAAAGGGCAAGATAACATATATATCTTCGTCAAGGACGGCCGGAAGACCATATTGGCCCCTATGGATTTAGATGGACCACTTGAAACTTCTAAAGTGGAGGATCGTTTTCTCTTAACCATATGAGACTTCGTGGAAGAATCTGAAAAAACAGGATAGGCTTATGCATTAATTGTAAAAGGGGAATAACTTCACCCTACTATCATCCCTGAAAAGCTAAGGCCCTTGTTACATGAATTCAAAGAAATCTGGCCCGATGACCTTCCCGATGGGTTACCCCTCATGCGGGATATCCAACACCATATTGACTTTGTCCCTGAGTCCAGTTTACTCAACAGTCCTCATTATCGAATGAGTCCGAATGAGTGCGAGATATCCAACACCATATCGACTTTGTCTCCAGGTTCAGTTTACCCAATCGTCCTCATTATCAAATGAGTCTGAATGAGTGCGAGATTCTACAGGGGCAAGTGGAGGAGCTGATCCGTAGGGGTCTTATTCGAGAAAGCATGAGCCCATGTGCCGTACCAGCTCTATTAACTCCAAATAAAGATAGGAGTTAGCGCAAGTGTGTCGACAACCAGACCATCAACAAAATCACCATAAAATACATGTTTCTTATACCACGGTTAGACGATATGCTGGACATGCTAGATAGTATAAAATTATTCTCTAAATTGGACCTAAGGAGCGGCTACCATCAGATTCGAATACGGCCGGGTGATAAGTGGAAAATAGCCTTTAAGACCAAGGAAGGATTGTGCGAATGGATGGTCATTCCCTTCGGTCTTTCGAATGTGCCTAATACATTCATGAGATTGATGAACCAAGTTCTGAAACCTTTCATGAGCTGTTCGTTGTGGTTTATTTCGATGATATTTTGATATACAGTGAAGACGAAACCACCCATATAGAACACCTCAAGAAGGTCCTTCAAGTGCTCACTGAAAATAAACTGTATCTCAATTTTAAAAAGTGTAGCTTCATAACTGATAGCCTATTGTTTCTGGGTTTTGTTATAACATCCACGTGCATTCGGGTGGATGAGAAAAAAGTGAAGGCAATCAAAGAATGGCCGGTTCCCACAAATATTCACAAAGTACGAAGTTTTCATGGACTGACGACATTTTATCGTTAGTTCGTGAAAAATTTCAGTACCATTATGTCACCAATTAAAGATTGCATGAAAAAAGGGCAGTTTCAGTGGACTGACGAAGCTAACAAGAGCTTTACCGAAATCAAGCGTAGATTATCCACGACTCCGGTTCTTATACTTCCCAACTTTGACAAACTGTTTGAAGTTGAATGTGATGCCTTATATGTCGTGGTTGGGCGAGTTTTGTCTCAAGAAGGTAGGTTGGTAGCCTTCTACAGTGAGAAACTTAGTGATGCAAGCAAGAAGTGGTTTACATATGAGATCAAGTTGTACGCGGTGGTCCAAGCATTGCAATACTGGCGACATTATTTGATTTAAAGGGAATTTATACTTTACATGGACCATTAAGCTCTCAAATTCATTAATAGTCAAGCTAACATTAACCGTGTGCATGCTAGATGGATCTCGTTTTTGCAGAAATTCACGTTCGTGCTAAAACATAAGTCAGTACAATAAAACAAAGTAGCAGATGCGCTAAGTCGCCATGTAATTTTGTTAGTCACTATGAGCAATGAGGTTGTCGGGTTCGAGCACCTCAAAGACATATATGCCGCCGACAACGACTTTAAGGACGCATGGGTTAGATGCCAAGAAGGTCACCCCGACGATTTACATATGATAGACGGGTTCCTTTTCAAGGGAAATCGACTGTGCATCCCCAACAGTTCGCTAAGGGAACCGATAATCCAAGAGCTACATGAAGGTGGCCTTAGTGGACACCTTGGGTGAGACAAAACGCAAACTCTTGTGGAAGAACGGTAATACTGACCGCAATTGGTACGTGATATGGGAAAGGCAGTCCAACGTTATTATATTTGTCAGACCTCGAAAGGGCAATCTCATAATACGGGCCTCTATACCCCGTTACCCGTGCCTGACGGCCCTTGGGAGGATTTATTTATGGACTTCGTGTTTGGTCTCCCACGAACACAATGCGGCATGAATTCAGTGTTCGTGGTAGTAGTTCGTTTCTCCAAGATGGCGTACTTTATTTCATACAAGAAGACTCTCGATGCAACACACGTGGCGAATCTATTCTTCAGAGAAATTGTGCGGCTACACGGGGTTCCCAAGACTATTACTTCTGACTGTGACACGAAGTTCATAAGCTACTTTTGGCGGACTTTGTGGACTCGATTCGATACACGACTTCAGTTCAGCAGCACCTACCACCAATAGACTGACAGACAAACCGAGGTTGTGAATTGCACGTTGGGAAATCTCCTTCGATGTATTTCAGAAGAAAAACAGAAGCAGTGAGATTTGGCCTTATCTCAAGCGAAGTTTGCATTCAAAAACATGGTAAACCGCTCGACAGGAAAATCCCCATTCCAAGTTATTTATAGACAAGTACCTCGCCACACACTAGACTTGGTCCCTCTACCCAAGTTCCCGGACATGAGCATTGCAGCAAAACATATGGTGGACAAGATCATGGACATTCATGCGGAGGTACAGACCAAGTTACAAGCCTCGAACGAAAAGTACAAGGAGCAAGAGGACAAGTATCGGTGACAAAAATTGTTCTAGGTGGGCGACCAAGTAATGGTCCATCTGCGCAAAGAAATATTTCTGACTGAAACGTATAACAAGTTGAAGAATAAAAAGATTGGACCGGTACCAATCATCCGAAAGATTAATGACAATGCCTATGTTGTTGATCTTCCAAATGACATGGTGATCTCACGGACTTTCACCGTCTTGAACCTGACCGAGTATCGTGAACCAGAGCAGGACGAGAACTCAAGGACGAGTTCTTTTGAGGTAGAGGAGATTAATGTAGAGTGGGTCGCAGACAGTTACATGGCCAAGATGGATTAGAAAAGGCCCGATCGACGACAGAAGTAATCCAGACCATCAGACCTTAAATCGAGCGTATCTCGCAATCCGGAATGACGTATCTGACGTAAAATATATGATTTTGGGGTAGAACGAGCTACTTTAGCCAACCAACCCGACTATGCCGGGTTGCCTAAGCCGGATTTGCGAAATACCGCCAGATCGATGGTCGTTTCCCTATTTTAATTTTGTTTTTACTATAAATAGTAAGTTTTAGTTTGATTATAACTCTTCATCCGTTGGGCTTTAGGAGTTACGTCTAACATGAAAAGAGCTTAGAAAAATTAGGAAAACAGCTTGGTAAAACCAAATAGGACACTTACTATTTTTGGCCGAAAACCTTGCAAACTAGTAGACATCACGACCGTCTATAAATAGTAAATTTACTATTTATAGTAAGTCGCAAATTCTAGAAGTTTTAGTTGTAGTTTGATTCTGATTTCTTTCCTATTGCTTGGTACCCCTATTTAAAGGGTTGTAAACTAGTTTTTATTCATTCATTAATCAATTTCAAATTTATTAGAATTTATTTATATTTTCTGCTTTCTTTCCTCATGGTTTCGAGAAGTCTCTGTGAAGAGCCGAGAGAAGTTCCGCGGATTCGGAATAATTATCCTCTTGAGGAAGACGGTGCTCGACCTCACATCCTTCCTGCGTCAGATAAGGAAAGAAACCAAAAGCAGGGTTGAGATGGCCTGGTCCCCACATGAGTCAGAGCTTTTTCTAAAGCCTCGAGGCCCATCAAGTGGATCTAGGCCCAACATTTTCGAAATATATCTAGGGATTTTTCCATCTAACAGCCTACGTTTTAGGGAAACGCATGCTTTCAAAGTACTCATAGAAAAACGCTCACGTTTTAAGAATATCGAGAAAAAGCTCCGTCTTTTTAAGTTTATATGTACTTTGTCTTAAATCAACAATAAATGCAGGCGATTATAATTACGCAGCCGTTGGAAAGTGAAGACGAGCTCCCAATGGCGAAACAACAAGTTATCGAAAGCCAAAACTTTGTGGGCCCATCATTATATATGTGTTATATCCATGCCATCCATTTATTAGTATTGCTCATTTTAGGGTACGAGCCAAAATATGAGCTAGATTCAAAGCTCAAGTGAACCAAACTTCAGGAAAAAAGTACATATTGAACCCTAACCATTTAAATGTTATCCCTATGGTGTGGTCCACCTTAGCTTTGGATCTGCCTCATTTTATGAGGCATGCCTTAGAATCATGTGGCCAAATGAATGGATGATGGGGATAAAATACATATATCTTCTTAGTGGGACCCATATAGTCTCATTTTCTGTGAGTTAAAAATTACTGTTGTCACGTCATACTTGGCCCTATACACATTATTTTTACATATATACTCCATTGCAAGGGGCAGGCATGCTTAGGATTCCACGGAGCCCACATTTATATATGTGTGTGATCTACGCCGTCCATCCATTTTGTAATCACATTTTAGGCATGAGCTAAAAAATAAGCAAGATCTGAAGTGTAGGTGGACCTGGCCACAGATATGCTAGTGATGGAATGCCAACCGTTAAAAAGATCAAGCTGATTTTGCGTCTTCTCTTCGCTCAAGCCTGTGTAGCCTTATCAACAGGTTGGATGGCCTTGATGATATGCATCAGGGTGTCCTAGGAACTTTCCAAACGGCGGGGGTAAAAAAATGAGAGGCAGATTGCGTGAAGGTATGGGACAAGGATTTCCTGCCAAAGGAAGTTCCCGCACTTGGATGCTAGGTGGGGCCCACTACGATGTTTTTCAGAAATCTACTCCGTTCATCTGTTTTGCAATCTCATTTTAAGACATGCGACCAAAAATTAGGTGGATTCAAAGTTTAAGTGAGCCAGATGACCGGGAAAGTTTTATATCAGGCTAAGTTTCTTGTGTTTTCACTTCATCCTTATGGGAATGACCTTATAAACGGGTTGGATGGCATATAAACATCAGATATCATAAAATGAGCTTATAAAATGGATGGGCAAAGTAGATTTCTGACAAACATCATAGTGGCCCCATTTGGCATCTGCGCTCAAGAACTCCTGGGATTTAGATTGGGTACT
Organism: Magnolia sinica; assembly: GCF_029962835.1. Lineage (NCBI taxonomy): Eukaryota > Viridiplantae > Streptophyta > Magnoliopsida > Magnoliales > Magnoliaceae > Magnolia > Magnolia sinica. Next base: position 14,188,739 of record NC_080581.1, read on the forward strand.
ATTCCTGCGGGTCCCGAGGTCAGAACAGGCAGGGGCTCAGGGGGGCCACCATGATATATGAATTTAATCCACACACTTCATCCATTTTACCTAGGGGTGTACATTGAGTTGGCTCGACCACTAGCTGACCTCAGCTCATACTCGGCTCCGCTCGGTCCTCGAGCCTGATTGGCCAGCTCGGTTCAGTTTGGTCAGCAGCTCAGGCTAGTTTGAGCCAAGATTGAAGCCGAGTTCACCATTGCAGCATTTTCACAAACACCTAGATTGCACCTTCAAAATCTCACTGTATTTGAGACAACAACAATAGTTTTATAGGTATTTTATCAGACACCTTCTAAACAACATAAAAATTAAGAAAAAAAGGGTGTTGGTTTCATATACATACCTTCCTTGCCACTGGCCACACTTCTCTGAGTCATTTCATCGAACACTTGTTGAGCAACATCAATATCAAAGTAACTGAGTCACTCAACTGGTTCGATCCAAGTTCAATTCGAGCTGGGGGCTAGCACGAACTCAGCTTTAAACCAAGTTGAATCGAGCTAACCGAGCTAGCTCGATTTGTATACACCTCTAATTTTACCATACCATTTTAGGGTATAAGCCAAAAAATAAGGAAGATGGAAGGCTCAAGTGGACCACACCATAGACGTAGCCGTTCTAATGACTCTTACTATTGAAACCTTCCTAAGGCTCACTATAATATTTTTTTATTTTTATTTTTTTGCCATTCAACCTGTTCGTAAGTTCATATAGACATGGATAAACAGAAAACACAGATATCAACTTCATTCAAAACTTATGTGGCCTAGAAAATTTAATCCCCACTTAATAGCCTGCCTGAGCTTTGGATTGTGTCATTTTTGGGCTTATATCCTAGAATGATATGGTAAAATGGGAGGACGGCATGGATAAAATCCATACATCACAATGACCCCTCAAATCCTTAGCTTGTCCTAAGCTCGAGACAGGCAGGGTTAGTACCCAATCAGCGCCCTGAGGTTATTACTTGAAATGACCCATATTAGAATACCTATTTAACATTTTTTTAGGACGAAAACATCTCATTTATCCGTCATCCTTTGTACTATGATAGCTTTTTGCGGAAGTTGAGAGAGCCTTTGGAGAATGGGGGTGTAGGGTCCACTAAATCAATGAATAGGGCCACCTCTCAACTGATTTGATCTATTTACTTCAATAGGACAGGTGTAAACCCATAGTAGGGTCATTTTAAAAAATTAGAGTATTTATGGCTCACAATTGTATTAATGCTGTGAGTTAATTCCAAACTGTTTGCTCTGGTTTGGTCTATTCATGATGAGTTTTTTCTTCAAACTTGGACAAATGGCATGAAATTAAAACTCATTTCATTAGTACGACTTAGATCTATTACAAGACGATCCAATGGGCCCCACACAAGCTATGGGATGGGTTCAATAGGTGGGTCCCTTACGGGTAAATGCCATTTATTATTCTTTTTTTTTTTCTCTCTTTTTCTTCTTCATTTTTTTCATGGGAGGAGACTATTTTATCTGTTAGGACTGTTGTCACCTTCGTGACACCCACTTCGATGAACTTATGAGTGTTTTTTTTTTTTTTTTTTTAAATTTAAAGATTTCTTGTTATACTCTTTCACATAAAAGCTATGACAGTCAAAAGTAAGTTTAGGTTAGGATAATAGTGGTTTTTCTGTGTTTTTTTTAATTTATTCGCATCAATGATGAGAGTTTATGAAAGGGAGGAGGGTTTGTGGTTCTCTTTATAATTATTATTTTTTGTTTTTATGAGTATGAATTGTGGAAGTTTATAAAAGAGATAAATTTTGTAATGGAAAAATGTTATAATGGATAAATTTTGAAATAAATGAATGTGATGAATGTTGTAATGGAAGAATGTTGAAATGGATGAACGGTCATAACTGTCATAATGAGGGAGTTATGAATGTTTTTGTCGGATTGATGATTCACAGTGTGTATTGATGATCCTTAGTCTTTGATGAACTTTGAGCTTACTTTTGAGTAATCAAATAGTATTCAAATGAGATGATTCTATATTCATTTGAAAGGTTATTAACTTATATTTTTAACGAGTACAAGATTACTTTAATTGAACATGTAACGAGAGAGTTAATTATGACAAATTTTGCTAGATCAACAATCCATAGATCATATAAGTGATCTACACTTATTATCGGTGATCTTTACTGAATATCAGCGACCCATAGAAAATATCGACGATCTATAATAAATATTAACGATCCATAGTTAATATTAGTGATCTTCACTGAATATTAGCGATCCACGCTGACTATCAATAATCCATATTTAATATCGACAATCCTCACTAAATATCGCTGATCCATAATGATTATCAGTGATCCACCATACAACATTCATCCATTATATATATATATATAAAGGGAACCACCACTGTCACGCCCCGAACTCGGAAACTGGGCTCACAAAATTCTCGATCGCCGAATCCGGCGCCGACAGCCTCCGTAGAACCCCGTTCTCGGATCCCGATACCCATTCACCAGGTTCCGATCCTGAGATACTACAAGGAGGGTTTCAAATCATTAGTCTGATTCATAATGAGCATAACAAAAGCATAACCCACAAACAATAACCACAAGAACACCACCACAAAATCCACTATGATCAAAAACTTTTGAGTACAATGCGATAGAAAAGGAAAATACAATGTAATAAAAGAAACAAAACTCCAGAAGCTCGTTTGCACGGTCCAACTACGGCGAGACTATGGCTGCGACTGCGTCCTGGTGTCACCTGCACGCATCAATCGTGCATAAGCTTATGGAAAGCTTAGAGGGTGGTGTAAGTGTGTGCGCAATATAAACGTGCTCAAAATGCAAGGTCAGAGTGATGCGGAATCATGGTGATGAGCACATGAATGCAATCAGCCGTACCAAGGCTATGCGGTGCAAGATATGAATGCTATCGGCCATAACACGGCCATGCGATGCAAGATGCAACTCAAGCATGCCAATCCTCAACATGTATCAGTACAGTTCTCTTTCTGGATAATCACCGGGGTTCAATACACTCCAAATGGCACTGTCGCTCTCCTAGCTGCACAGTCCAAATGAGCGTAAGAAACCTCATTATCCGCCTGACCAATAGTCTGCCAATACCTATCCGGCACGTCGATAGCAGACCCATTCGCGAGCTGGTCAAACTCAGCCTAGTATTGCCCCCTACCCTCGGGCGAGTAAGGCCACACTCCTTTCCAATCGACCACGACACAGTGGAAGACGCGGCCTCCTGGTATTCGGCCCTCGTGCGCTCATATATCCACTCGGTCTCGACATTGGAGTCATCCTCTGGTACCATCGGGTTTAGGGATTTTCACCCAGGGACATCTATGGCGCCCGTATGCTAGAACCAAACATTTCCGGTATCCAATCCAGCCACCCACGATGTGTCTGTGGAGGCTATGGCCCTGGTGTCACTAGGGCATACAGTAACTACAATCACACAATGCAAGTGCATGAGTCACACTACCAGTCATGCAATAGTCCTGCGTAACCCATGCGCTCATACAGGGCAACTCCGCCTATCAGGGAGCTCGTAACAGTCTGCCCGAAGGCATATGCTATGATCAATCACTCCTCATACCAGTCATACATATGATGCGTATGATGATAAATCATGGATCTATACTAAACATGCATATAGGGATGGGCTCTGCGTATCACAGAAATGGGCCTAGACGGCCTGCAGAGTATAAGTATGGACCTATCAGTGGCCTTAAGGAGTGTGACAATGCGGACATTTAACCAACATTGTCCTTACAATGTGGACGTCAAACCAACATTGTCCCCAAGGCATAGCCCGCCATAAAGTACCATTACACAAACCATAGGAAATCACACATTGCAATGGACTAATATACATCTCATTGGGCCTCGACCCATAGTTCTCAGATACATCAAATGGGCCATCTCATATGGGCCTTATATAAATCAAGTGGGCCGCATTAGTGGGCCTTATGTACATTGCAATGGGTCATAACCTATGGGCCTTTAAATACGTTAAATGGGTCGAATCACATGGGCCTTATGTATATACTAAGGTGGGCCTCAATAATGGCCACAAATACACATCCAGGTGGGCCTCAACACCAGCCACAAGTACACATCAAGTGGGCCTCAACAACGGCCATATGGTTGAACAACTTAGATACAACACATGCATCATGGTGGGGCCCATATAGGCCCACCATCATATATATATATATATTATATATAATATTAATATATGTAAATATATACAATATTATATATATATACACACACACACACACACACACACACACACACACATATATATATATATATATATATATATATATATAGATATGTATGTATGTATATCCACACACTCACACAAGTGCACACACACCCACATGCATACACACGTGCACACACGTGCACATTCACGTGCAGCAGGGAGGGGGTCCCACCGTCCAGGACGGTGCGGACGAACACATACATCAAGTAGGCCCCACCGTCCGTCTGGACGGTGGGCATGTAACACATGCATCACTGTGGGTCCCATGTGAGGCCCACCATAGCGTTTATCTTCCATCCGATCCGTTCATAAGGTCACACGGGCCAGGGAGAAGGGGAACAACAAATTTCAGCTTGATCTGGAACTTCTGTGGACCCAGAAAGGGTTTCAATGGTAGAGTTCAATTCACACTGTTTCTTGTGATGTGGGCCGCCCGAGCGTTGGATTGGCCTGATTTTTTTGAGGGGGGTCCACGTCAGATAGTGGCCCACCAAATGGGTGGTGTGGATACAAAATATACATCATGGTGGGGCCCACGGATGGAGCAGTGGGTCCCTGCCTCTTGGCCGCCCGCCCATGCACAGGTGAGGCCTTTATATATATATATATATATATATATATATATATATATATATATATATATATATATATTTTTTATTTTTATTTTTTGAAAATTCATGATCTCGGGGTTTTTCGAGTGCGGGGCCCACATCAGGTGGATCCGTCCCAACTATCAATTGCTGGGTCTCAATACAAACCCAACGAGCCCAACATTGGGTATTTTTCGGAGTACAGAGACGGTAGGGTGATTTTTGACGGTAAGGAAGTTGTTTTCGTATGCTCTGGCCCACCAAAAAATTGGATTAGTCCCATCCTTAGGCTCAACGCCTAAAATGATCCCCTGAATGGGATGGACGGCGTGGATTAAGCACAAACATCAAGGTGGGACCTGCATGAGCGGTCCGCCCCAAAACCCAAAGAAATCTCTTTTTTTTTTTTTTTGGTTCAGCCAACGTCCAGCGTCTCTGGACGTTGGACGATTTGGATAAACACTGCCTCATGGTGGGTCCCACGCGTGAGTGGCCCATGTTCATCAAGGTAGGTCCCACATGATCATGGCCTACATATATATAAATATTAATAAAATATTATAATATATCATTTACTCTAAATAGGGGGGAAATCTCTCCTAAAATGAGGTGGGCCTCCCTATTTGATGGATGGAGTAGATTTAATATATTGGTGGGGCCCACTTCATTCTAAGGAAGAGAGAAAGAGAGGGAAAGAGAGAAAAATAGAGAGATACACGGTGAGATAGAGGAGGGACCCCGCCACTATGGGCCCTCCATTTCATACATGCATACATCAAACGGGTCCCACCACATGTGGCCCAAAAAAATAGGAGAAATGACGGTGGATCACCCACCTTATCTTCCTTCTCCTTGCTCCCTTGGACTCCTTAGCTCCTTACCTTCACTTTTAATGGAGGTTGATGAAAGATGAATGGTTGAGATTGGAGATGAGAGGGTGGGCCACACTTGAAGTTGAGAGAGTGTGTTGGATGTGTGAAATTTCTCATGAAATTTGGAAAAGTTGCTAGAGAATGAGAGGGAGAGATAGAAATAATGGATGGAGGGATGGGTGGAGTGATGGTTGTAAGAAAGGAGTGATGAGGGGTATGGTTTAGTTTGAAATTGGTGGAGAAGAGAGATGGTTGTGGTTGAAAATGAGAAAAAGAGGAATGGTGAGGTGGAAAGATGGTGGACTTTTGGAAAAAGAGGGAATGGGTGAAGTACTTTGAAGTATGGTTGCATTTATGGTTAATTAGTAGGACTAATTGTGTAGAGATTCCCTCGAAATCCGCAACGCGCGGTGTTTCCTCGGAATAAACGCTGATCGGCATCTTCTTACCTGGGTATCGGTTCGGTGCGCAAGTCACGGCGTTGGAACCGCGGCGACGACGCGATCGCCAAAACATAAGTTTCGGATCGAGTTGACGTCGGTGTGCGGGACCTGGCTTAGGATCATTCGCAAACACCGAATACAGTGCGAAGGTTGCCGGAATTTGACCGGAAGGACCGCGGAAGCTAATGAAATGGTACGGATTAGGACACGGGTTTTACAACCACACCTTCCTCCCTTTCACAAACTCTCACAATTAATACCTATAAAAAGTAAACAAAAAACATTATTAGCTTAACCTAAACTTATCTTTGATGATTATAGGTTCTATATCAGAGAATGTGGACGAAAATCTTAAAAAAAAAAAAAAAAAACCACTCAAAAGCTTACCAGAATGGAGGGAACGACACTGGATGCAGATCGGATGCTCAGGCAAAGTGGGTGCCTCGGAGGTGGAAACGGTTATAACGGCCAAAATAATCTCCTCCTATAAAAAAAACTGAAGAAAAAAGATAAAGAAAATGTAAAATGACATTCACATACAAGAGACTCACCCATTGAACATATCACATGTCTTGTATGGGGTCCACTAGATCGTCTTATAGTAGATCTAAACTATTTACATGAAAGGAGTTTTAATTTTATGCCATCTGCTCAAGTTTGACGATAAAAATCATAACGGAAGGACCACATCGGAGGAAATAGTTTGGAATTAATTCACAATGTTAATGCACTTGTGGGCCAGATAGCTCCATTTTCTTAAAGTGAACACATCAGATCGGTTGAAGGGTGACCCTAATTGGTGATTTAGTGGGGCCACTCTCAATTCTCAAAAGATTCTCTCAACTTATGTGAAAAGCTAACATCATAGAGGGAATGACATTTTCATTTGGAAAAAGTTAAAAAGTACCCAAAGGATTAAAGAAGTTACAATTTTGAAATTCTAATGGTGGAAATTCTAATGTTAGCGCATATATTGCATCATAATTTAGGACTATTTCAATTAATGGCCCTACTCGCAGATTGTGGGAGCATGGCTTCAGTGGATCTGGGATTTATGGAGGTGGGTGGGATTCTTACTGTGGGGCCCATGGGACAAGAAACAATGATAATCAAATATTAAAAATTTGTGGACTAAAAAGTTTTGGATGAAGATGATAATTGGGTGGTCTCTTCATCCATGTCCTGTGACTTTATCAACACGTTAAATGGGAAATAAATACTCCTGTGGTCCCATTAAGTTTTTAATATCTGAGATTCAATAACAACTGTTTTCTGTGGTGTGGTCCACATAAGATCTGGATCTGTTTCATTTTTAGGAAACGTCGTAGAATGAGCTGTCAAAATAGATTAAGGAACACACATCATAATGGTCCCCACAGTTGGGGATCCACCGACCCCCAACCTCGGTGGATCGAGGGATCCATTAATGAAACCACGCCCCGGACGGAAGTGGCCGATTGGGTACACTGAGTAAACACTGTAGGGTCCACCGTGATTTACATATTTCATCCATTCCTTCCATCTATTTTTTCAGATAATTTTAGTTCTTGCACCTAAAAATAAAGCATATATAGAACTCAAGTGGACCACACCACAGGAAACAATGTAAATTGAAAGTCTGCCGTTGAAAAATTATCGGGGCTACAGAAGTTTTGGATCCAGCTGGAAGTTTTGGATCCAGCTGTTATTTGTTTTTTCCCTTAATACATGTATTTATTATCTTGTGAACAGGTTGGACTAGAAATAAATATTACTGTGGGCTCTAGGAAGGTCTCAATGGTGGAAATCATTATTCCTGCTGTTTCCCGTGGTGTGGCCCACTTGATCTTTGGATATGCTTCAATTTTGAGATCTACCACTAAAATGAGATGGAAAAACGTATGGACGGTGGAGATAAACTGTATATATTCCCGGTGGGCCAATGGAGTTTACTCAGTACGATAAAAGCCTACGTAGTAACTCAGTAGCTAGGCAGTCTGATTTCGCCTTGGACTGCCTCCTGGTGCTGCCAGTAGGGATGTTGATGCTGGACGATGATCAGTGGGCCCACGATGGTGTATATATTTATCCATGCTGTCCATCCAATTTTCAAGTTCATTCTAGGGCACGAGCCCAAAAATGAGGGAGATCAAAGTTTCTGGTGGACCACACCACAGGAAAACAGTGGTGATTGAACACCCACCATTAAAAACCTCCTACGGCCCACTGTAATGTTTATTTTCCATTCAACCCGTTGATTAGGTAATAAAGATTTGGATGAAGGGAAAACGAAAATATCAGCTTGATCCAAAACTTTTGTGGCTCCCAAGAATTTTTTAATGGTGGGTGTTTAATGACCACAGTTTCCTACGGTGTGATCCTGAGTTTTGTATCTATCTCATTTTTGGGATCATGCCATAAAATAAGCTGGAAAAATGTATGGACTGCGTGGATTAAACACATACATCATGCCAGGGCCCATAAGAGCAACATCCAGTAGCCTTTGTCAATCTTGGTGGAAAAACAGGAGGGAATGAGGAGATGATTTATAGAGAAAATAAGGATAATTTTACCATTTTAAAAATAAATTTCTTAAACTGTATATAATATTACTGCTATATGATGGCTAGATGTCAAATCCAAGAATTTAGGGGGATTTGAGGGGATTTCATCCAAAAATTTCCCATGAGTGGCATGTGTGACTTATGTGTTACTAGGCTACTAATCCATTGGGCATGTGGCCCACCGATGATATCCCAAAATAATTAGATTATCAACTGCATAATTAACATTACTTTAATAGGATGATCTGTGTAATCCAAGCATTGTCCATATAAATCAATGGTTAAAAATTATTGGTTAGTTGCTCGGATGTGATCCTGTGCTTGTGGCCCATGTGAAACTTGAAATTTCATCATTTTTTGTCAAAGTATATATTTTAATGGATTTATTACAATCAGTGTAAATATACTAGGCATAGATACTTTTGAATTATGGGGACAAATACAACTATAAAGAATTCCAAATCTAAGGTATTTTAAATCTAGGGCATTTCTAATCTAAGGTATTTCGAATTCACAGTGCCAAACTAGGCTTAACCATCTTACTTTAAATATTTTGAAAGCATGTGTTTACTTACGAATAGTGGTTATATGAGAAAATTCCTCAAAAATATTTTTTTGGGAATTATTCATATTACATGCTTAGCCTTTACTCGATTTACCGAAACACACTTACTTTTCATAATTTTGTCTTTGGAGCTGATTCCTTTGTGCTGTAGAAAATCTAGAGATACAAATGCTCTTGGTTTGAATGCTGTATATGGCTCTATTTTCAAAATGACAAATTCACACTCAGGGCCAACTTATGTTTGAACCGTTATTCCCAGTGATGTGGCCTATTTGAGTTTTGGATTTGCCTTATTCTTAGGCTAACCCCCTAAAAATGTTTGGCACAACCAGCAGAGGGTGGATTTCTCCTAAATATCATGGTGGACCTGTGTTTCAATAGCAGCCATTTAATCTCCACTATTTCTAGCTATGTGGTCCACTTGAATTTTGGATTTAATGACTGTTTCAAGGCTGGGTCTTCAAACATAGGCAAATAAGTCATTTTTACCTACTAACCATGTTTTTCCATTCATACAATAGTTAGTCAAAGTCAACATAGGCATTTTTTTTAACATGCTTCTCAATGCGGATTGGATATAGTGTATTGAATATATTCTATAGGGCCCACCATTATGTATGTCTCTTATCCACGTTGTCCATTTATTTTTCCAGCTCATTTTAGGCCATGAGCCCAAAATTAAAGCATATCCAAAGCTCAAGTGGACAAACTAAGGAAACGGTGTAAATTGAATGCTTATGCCTATATATAGGTGAAAACTTTTTGGTGGCCATAAAATTTTTTGGCCCTTCATGCATGTTTGTGTGACCTTATTAATAAGTTTGGTGATAAATCAATATCGCTATGGCCCTAGGAACGTTTCAACTGTAGACATCATTATCTACATGGTTTCTATGGTATGGTTCACTTGAGTTTTGGATTAGCTTCAATTTTGGGCTCATGACTTAAAATGATATGTAAAATGGATGGATGGTGTAGAACACATATATCGCGGGCCCAAAATAGTTTACTCCGCATGCTATAACGTGATAGTATGCTGAACTACTCGGCACGTAATCTATAAATAATAGGTGGCTTAAAAGAAAGCTTTAAAAAATAAGAGTGCTTCGATCAATTCAATTAATGGTAGGAGGTCGAAAAATATATTTTTTTTAGAGCTAGAATATAAATGAATAATACTGAGCATTGTAACTGATAGTGGCTCTAAGAGCCCAAGTTTAGTTAGACGGTCCAATTAATTGATCTAAACTGTCCATTAGGTCAGCACGTTTGTCACAACCTACCAAGCATTTATTTGGAACGTATTTCTAAATGGCAAGTGGCTTAAAAGAAAGTTTGGAGAAATAGGTGTTTTAATTGATCAACTAAATGGCAAGTGGGTATATGATTATTTTTTTTTATTTTGAAAAAACTAAAATATTAAATAAGAGATGCTGAGCACCATAACTAATGGTGCTCCTAGGAGCCTAGGTTGGTTAGACAGTCCAATTAATTGATTTAACTACCCTTATGCCAGCACATATTTCTCAATCTACCGTGAAAAATAGCATTGTTTAAATGTGTTGCTATTCCATTAAACATGAGGCTATATATGTTAACAAAAAACTCATATTCAATTAAATGTGTGTAATTAGGATAGTGTGGGCATGCCAAAGTTGTACTCGACTCAAATTTTATTGAACGCTTGCGACCCCATGCAACAAATTAGTCGTAAGATCAAATCTGTGAAGGCTGGCCTGACTGTCCAACCACAAATGTTGCAATGATTATGCGATTTGGAATAGGAGGGTTAGTCCTTCTGAATGGATTTTTTTTGCCCTGAGTTAATGGCTTTTCTTTCCATTGTAATCATAAACTTTAGGTTTCTAATAATGCAATAATAGATTAAGAGAATTAAAAACTAAAGGTTGAATCGTCAATTTTATTAATTTGCGATGAAGATCAGTATAATAAATTAGAAATAAAATAATCTAAGAAATAAATAAAAGATAAATATTTGCGATCACTTGTGCGGACAAACAATCAAGGCATGATCAATAGAATGTAACTGGGGTGTGATCTTTTAGGTAAGGACTTGGTTGAACTGAAATTCGACAACGGTAAGCCGTAAATATTTACACTACTTTCAGGTGTACTACAATAATAGCGCTGGACAATAGCAATCTAAGTTACCCTATTCTCTAGATGTGCTACAATGGGGGCTAGATAGAAGTGGAGAAACTAAAAGCTAGAATTAAGATAAGCAAAGTTGCATTGTGGGTAGAGAAATTATGTTTTTGCAAAGGGCTCGAGCTCTTCATTGGGTAGTCCTTATATATATTTGGAAGGGGTGATTGTGTTAGGGTTTCTTTGTTGTAAAAGATTTAAATGACCAACTATGCAAATCTTATTGATTCTTCACATAAGCATAACTTATTGTATCGTGACACGTAGACAAGAGAGTTCCTTAAGCTTCTTTCTCTTTAAGCTTTGCAACATGCATAGGAAGCTTTGATAGAGTCTTGATGTGATTGGACTCTTTCCTTAACTCTAGTCATGATTTTCCCTATACAAACATGTCACTAGCCCTTTGACTTTAATGTTTATCTTCATCACATGTTGTAGCATGATTTGCTGGCATCTTCTGAACCATTTGATCTAATTATGATCAGCTGGGTGTAAACAAGATTATCTAATCTATCCTTGATTTAAGCCCTATTTTCTATAGACATCCATTTCCAAGTCATGGATGGGATGGTTAAAATTGCCTAACAAAAGTGATTTTTTTGAATCATAAGCAATCCACCATTATCTCTAACAAATACATGGATCAAATTGTTGATTTGTACCTATAAGTGATCCCACCGTCCTATTAAAAACCATTGGCCCAATGGTTAATATATGACAGGTTAGTGTGAAGCTTGCATGGTTGCCCATCAAATATGCATTGGACCTAATGAACAGCTTAGATCAATGGATTGGACAGTCCAAGCGCCCAAATACAACTGGATCACTATGACTTACAGTGCTCTACAGATGGACTAGGTCTATCTTGGCCTTTGGAATCAATGGATATCCGTTCATCTGATCAACCCACAAATCTGACTTGAGAAAATCGGATTTGGATACAGCATTTTCTACTCAATTCGATTTTTTTTTTACTGATTACCCGATTTCTAAATAGGTCGGATACAGATATTGCAACATCCGACCCATTTAAACCGGAATAACACTTTAGTGGGGGTCACCTTTACCGTGTGGGGCCCACCTTGATGAATATGTTGTATATCCACCACGCCCATCAGTTTTTTCAGCTCCTTCTAGGACATTATGCCAAAAATTAATCACATCCAAGTCTCCAGTGGACCACACCACTGGAACAAGTGGTTAATGACCATTAAAAACCTTTTGTAGGCCACAAGGATTTTGGATCAAGACAGATCTTCGTATTGTTCCTTCATCAAGGTTTGGATGGCAAATAAACATTACAGATCTGCTTACGGTGGGACCTGGGATGTTTTTAACGGTGGGTGTTCAATCACCAATGTTTTCTGTGGTGTGGTCCACCTGAGATTTGGATCAGCTTCATTATCTGGGCTCATGACCTAAAATGAGCTGGAAAAACTGATGGATGGTTGTATATATAAAACACATTCATCACGGTGGGCACCACAGACACGGATCCACCAACCTCGGCGGTTCTCCGAATCCACCGAATCCGGGTCCTTTTCAACCTAAACTGGTCTTTTTTTCTTTTCTTTTCTGGTAAACCTAATCTGGTCTTTTGGTTTGTGATGTAAGGCTAATGATGATAGATTGCTAAGAATCTTACCACAAAGCTACGGAACTTGGGAGCTTTCCTTACTGCACACGTGGCATGTACCTCAAATCCAAACCGCCCAAATAGTGGGGCCCATTGGAGATTGATTATAAAAGAAAATTTCACCTGAAAGTATACTCCAAACTGTCCAAATTCAACCCAAAAAAAAAAAAAAACTATCTGATCTGATCAATATGATCCAAGGGCTATAACCAATCTACAATGGGTCCCACTACTAGGGCCTTTTGGACTTAAGGCACACTCCCAATAATACCCCATCATGTCAAAGGCTCAGATATTCCAGATTTTAGGATTATATAAGCTTATCAATCACTCAATTGGAGCAGACAGGTACCCCTTATATGAGATCTGGACACTCCATCTGTTGGATCCCACATGAATAGGGATTCCCCCAAAACTACATTGGTCAGGAGATCTTAGCCACTGATTGGACTCTCGATGGTTTTAAGTAGGCACTAAGAAAAAATGCCCAGTAGGTCCAGGTAGATGAACGGTTTGGATCTTGTAGATGCATGCCATGTGCAAAGAGACCTAGCATTCAAATATATTGAGATCACCATATGTTCAAGCTGTGTGGGCCCACCGTGATGTGTGAGTACCACCAACCCTTCCATTAGATGCAGGCCCACATGTTAGACCTAGATCACAAAACCCAGCCTGATCTGTAACTCAGGTGGGCCGCACCAAAGGGAACGGTGGGGGAGTGGTGGGCACCCACCATAGAACTTCCGGATTGAATGTCGTGTCCACCGTGTTGTTTATATGCCATCAACCCAGCAATCGGGTGGGTCCAACCAGGATACAGGAACAAAACTCAGGTGGGCCACAACAGGTGAATACATACGCTTTAGGCATGATTGGACACTGCCCCTAGCAGTGTGTCTCACAAGAGTCTCGGACCATGATGATTCCTGCAAACATGAGGCGCACTAGACACACGGCATGGATTCTACATACACATCATGAGTGGGCTCAACACAGCTCGAACCTACGGTAATTATCATATGTTCGAAAATATGTGATTTGATGCAGAAAAATGGGAGCCACACACAATGTGGGTCCCATGAACATGAGGTGGCGCAGCAGATGCATGGTGTGGATTCTGCATGCACATCACAGGTGGGCCCCACATAGATCGAACGTATGGTGATCATCATATGTTTGAATGAATGTGATTTAGTGCAGCAAAATGGGAGCCACCTACAATGTGGGTCCCATTTTCAAACCCCAACAACAAGCTTATTGCTCAGCCAAAACTGCCACACTGATCGCGATTCACGGTTACATGCAAACAGGCCCTCAAATCACAGAGGGCTGAGAATACATGTTGAGAAAATTTCAATAGAAAAAAAGCACAGAACACCCCACATAAGCTGAAAATGATTCCATATTTACATCATAGAAATACAACAAAGGACACCATCATATGTTTTTTACACCAACTGCATCATATTCCTCTCAAAGCACAAAGCTTCATTGCAATTCCTAAAATCAAAACATCCAAACAAAACAGCTACATTCATCTCCCCTATGAGGAATTATATGATTTGCGGCTCGCATCTTCACCGCAGTACAAGCTGCGTTTCAGTTCTTACAAGTGCAGCCTATGGTTCGGTAACCCAGACCATTGGTCTCTTGATCCCACCGTCGATGGACAATGTCCCACCTTTGAATAATCAAAAGAGTAATAGCAAGAGGTCGAATATGGCATCATGAATCCATTCCATTTCTAAAAAGGATTCCTAATCCTTAAAACTGTTCGAGGAATCCTTCATCAGTGATTGTGAATTACTAACTTTTTCAATCTTTTCAACCTTTGGTTAGACAGCTAAAAGAAGAAGTATCAATATTGATTGTTCCGATCTTCCAATTTGGGGATTTTGTGGCATGGTCTATGGTGGGACACAATATATCAACAGTCTGGATTATCGAACCATGGGAATGGGTGCTATGTAAAGAGGCGGGCTGCACATCATATATTCATCTTCTACATGTTACACTCAACACAAGCTCAAAACAAACACTTAAATTAAAAAAGAGCAGTGGATCAAGGACTTACTCGGCATCCGCCGCAGGTCTTCTCCGTGACCTACTGAAGAGCTTGGAAGGTGGGGATGGTGAGAATTCGAATGGAAGTGACGGAAGATCCATCTCCCCTTTCAGAATCTTGACAATGTCGCCAATCTCCGGCCGCATTTCCGGCATCTTCTGTAAGCACATCAGCGCAAGATTAATACACAGAAGTGCTTGATCTTTGTTGTATGTATCTTTCAATCTGTCGTCGACGAGATCCAACACATTGCCCTTGTGTGCTAGATGCCGACACCAGCTTATCAAATTGGCCTTCTCCAACTTCATCGGCGACGACAGAACATGCAACGGCCGCCTGCCGGACACAATCACGAGTATCAGGACTCCAAGGCTATAGATATCAGCCTTCTCCATCAAATATCCACACCCACCGTATTCAGGAGCGACGTAGCAGACTGTCCCCCTCATGCTCGTTGTGCTACTGAGCTCCCGGCTGAAGAGATCCCCACTCCACATATCACTGCCAACCGAACGGCTCTTCTTCTTCTTCCATCCCTGTCGGAAGCTGATGTCCGCATTCAGGTCGTGAGCTCCACGGCTCTCTTTCCGGAGGCTGCTGCCGATCCTCCGCAGCTGGAGTTTGTGACCCAAATTGAAATGTGCCATCTTGAAGCCTTTCTTCCATTTTCCTTCAAGTTTTCTAAGCTTGCTGCCTTTCTTGCTGATCTCTGCAAAGTACTCTTCTTTCCACCATTCTTTCATCTTCCTATGCTTCTTCTTCTTCTTGCTACAGCCATTACAGCTGCTGCCACTAGCCTTCGCCTCTTTCTTACTGTGATCATCAGGACCCAATTCCCTGAATTGGGTTTCATCCGCACCATCCATTTTCTCAACCTGATTTGAATCATCCAAATCCAATTTCTTGGGGGAGTTCTTCTTCTCATCATCCCAATCTGGGTTGCTCGACGGGCATATCTGGCTCCCGATCCACTCCATAACATAATCTTTACTACACAATTCGCCACTCCCGTCCTGTCTCCACCACCAATCCCTCCCCCATAGCTTTGAATTGGCCGCCCGATCATCAACAGCGGCTGGTGGAGAAGAAACCGCATTCGCGCTCAACTCCTTGCTATGATCGATGCTGCCGAGCTCATCGTCATAGGGCCCGAACTTGCTCCAATCTTCCCCACCAAACACCTCCTTCCCCTTGAAATTACCATTACCCTTACATTCACCCTCATTTACGACAATGCCATTGGGATTCAACAAACAAAAATTCAAATTCGGGTTCCTAACAGGGAAATCTATTCTACTGCTTTTCGAAGAAGAAGCTTGCAATGCAAGAGCAAAATCTACCTCTGTAGTTTCTGCCGGAGTCCCGATCTCTGTAGACACCGCCGCCTGATTCCCTGAAAGATCCTGGCTTTTCCACAGCTCCTGGCTCCGACCCAATTCCTGGCTGAACATCTCAATCCCAAATTCACCCTCTGTCTTGATCCGCGCCAGCCCGAAATCGGCAACCTTCGCCCTGCAATCCGACCCAAGAAGCACATTGCTTGGCTTGATATCCCCATGAATTACAGGCGGGTTGCACCCGACGTGCAGGAATTCGAGAGCGCGGGCAACATCAAGCACAATTCCAAACCGTCGATCCCAATCCAAAAACCCAATTCCCGATTCTCCGAAAAGAGCATCCTGGAGGCTCCGATTCGGCATATACTCATACACCAGCAGCCGCTTCTTCCGCTCGAAGCAGTACCCAAGGAGCGTGACGACGAACGGCGACCGCAGCGAGCTCAGGATCTGCAGCTCGTTCTGGAATTCCCGCTCCGATTGGGAATTCGACGCCGCCGACGGCCCGCCGGCATCGAGGGCCTTGATCGCGACGGATTTTCCATCGGGGAGGATGCCGCGAAAGACTACAGCGCCGGACCCGCCGCGGCCGACAGTGTTGGCGGGATCGAAGGAGTTGGTGGCGGACCTGAGGTCCTTGTATGGGAATTTCTGGAGTTTGAGAGGGGCATTTGTGTCAAAAGGGAGGGTGCGAGTACGGCGATCGGAGAAGGAGAAGTAGAGGTAGAGGAGGAGGAGGATTAGGGCGAGTATGAAAATGACGGAGGAGGAGATGATGAGGGAGAGGAAGAGAAGGGTAGTTTTGGAATTTGGCGGGGGAGGGTGGGAAGGGAAGGGTCTGGAAGGCATCGGAGGGGAGGGGTAGTTTGGGAATTTAGGGGAGGAATGGGCTTTGAGGGTTTTCGGAGAGAAGAAGGGAGTGGAAGTGTCATTTTTTTGGGGTTGGGATTAAAGAAATGGAGGGAAAAAGGTGGGTTACAGTTGGAAAAGTGGGGATAGATTTTCTCCTTTTCAGGAGAGAGGGAGAGAGAGTTGAACCGGACCGGACCGGCTTACTAAATAACCATCTGGGTTAGTTTCGCAAACCAGGAGACACGCGTGTAGAATTTATAGTAAGATCCACTCCGTCCATCATTTACATTGCGCCATTTTAACCATTGATTCAAAAAATAATTGTCATATGAAATCCAGGTAGGCCACACGACAGGAAAAAGATGAGACGAAACCAACCATTGATTTTGTGTAGAACTCATCGCGGTGTTTGTATGCTATCCAATCCATTCATCTGATGTGAATCATGAGGTCCTCAAACAATTATCCACAATTCGTAGTATTTCATGTGGGGCATACCACTTGAATTTAGAGGTTTTAGGTTTTAGTTTCATGGGCGTGGTTTGAGTGGATCCCTGACTGTGGACCACCATGATGTATGTGCCTCAAATCCACGCCGTCCATCCATTTTTATAGATCATTTTATACCATGATCACAACAATGAATCACATCAAAATTTCATGTGGGCCACACCATGAGAAACGGTGGTGATTGACAGTTAAAAACTTCCTGTGGGCCAAAAAAGTTTTGGATCAATATGATATTTGTATGGTTCATTCATAGAGGTATTTTTGACCTTATAAACAGGTTGGATTATGAATAAACATTTCTATGGACCACAAGATGGTTTTAATGGTGGATACTCAATTAACACTGTTTCCTGTGGTGTGGACCACCTAAGATTTGTATCTTCTCTATGTTTTGTATCGTACCTAAAATAACATTTTAAAACGGATGGACAGCGTGGATTTAAAGTACATGCATCACAGTACGCCCCACAGTTAGGGATCCATTGAAGCCGCGGCCAAGTTTCATGGGGGTGGCCAAATAAAGGGTTGAATCAGTCTGATTTTTGCCATCAGGACATAACATGAGGTGGTGTACCTGATAAACGGCCTGGATTTGAAATCCTTTCTCCCGAGTTGGTGAGCCGTACTGGTACAACCCAAAGTGTAGATGATACGGTACAGTAGGAAGAACCGTATTAGGGTAGAACACTACGGATGGATATACTGAAAGCTGAACGGATCGCTTATCTTTTAAAAATAAAATCCACCAGAGAATCCTATCCGTAACTTTTTGTGATGCTTATACCTCTGCATATATGACTGAACTCTTGGGCGACTGTGCATGGTCACACGAGGCGTGACTCGGGGTGCAACCCAGCCAGTCAGATCAGGTTCAACCAAACTTAAGTGGACCCCAACCAAAATGAAGCCAAGACCTTTAAATTCATTTGATGTGGCCCACTTCAGCTTTAAAAGTGTAAGTTTCTCCACAAGTACCTTAGTTTTAGTAAGAAGAGCCATGTGAATGGATTAGATGGTGTGTGTATGCCACGGTTAACCCCAAACATGACTTACAATGGGCATCCCACACCAACTATTCATTATGGTGTGGCCCTTCTAATAGACGGTAAGCAATTTTTTAGTACTTGATTTTCTCTATTTAGGAAGCCTTTTTGATGGGATATGTTTAGGATGGTATTACTCCTTTTCTTATAAAGAGAGAGATTGACTTAGAATTCTAAAAAAGAGCCTATCCCTTACCTCATAGTCTCTCTTCTATATTTCTATCTTGTTTCTTATTTTAACCCAAATTCAGAACTTGAGAGAGAAATGCCACCGGAGATATTCTGAAGGAAAAATGTATAATACTCACTTATTGATGATTGTTCACGAGTAGATGGTGCTACCCCACCAAGACTTAGGTAAACAGCAAACGGTACTAGTGGGGTATACATCAAGGTGGAGCCCACTTTGATGTATATGATATTCAACCACTTTGTATATTATTTTTGTTAGAAATAAAAAAAATAAAAAACTTATACACATCAGAGGATAGATCGCACAAAAGAATATGGACTTCGTACCATTTTTGAGGAGATTTGAATAGAAATAAAAATTCATTCTCTTACCGTATAACTACACTCTTATTATAGAAAGATTTAAGTATTAATATATTTATTTATTAAAATAAATTTTTATTTGTGATTTTTTTTTTAAAAATTTTAAAAACACAACAATTTTAGGGTAAAAAATTTAAAAAGAAGAAGATAATAAACTCAAGTATATTAAAACATGGGAAATAGTGAGAATTAAACACTTACATTGAAAACATATTGTGAGCTATGAAAGTCTTGGATTAAACTGATATTTATGTTTTCATTTTATGTAAGTTTATGTAACCTTATAAATAGGTTTAGCTTTGGGAAGGTTTCAACGGTATGTTCCATTGCCACCTATACTTTCTATCATGTGATTGGCTCAAGCCTTTAGCGTACCTCATTTTTGAACTCATACCTTAAAATAATTCGTTAAAATGAATAGAATACAAACATTACTATAGCTCCACCAAGCTTCTTCTAATATTATTCATTTCTGGCTATGTCTTGGTGGGTATAGTCCCGCACCCTTTGTAACTAAGCACGCATGCCTGTATCCAACATCACCGCCACTTTTGCTTCTACCTAACCAGTGGATCCTGAATTCAATGAGAACAACTCACATACACTTATATACATATAATGGATGATAGACAGTTATTTAGAAATTAATTATAAATTAGATAGAATACAAGTAATTTAAATTGCCCGCTCTTAATTATATATAAGACTCGAATTAGAAGTATTATTAAACAAAAGTTGGGCTTATCTGATTATCCGATGGTCATGCATCAATTGGACAGTTAAAATAAATAATATTCAATGATAATATTTCAATAAATAATTGTCCTCAAACCCGAGGTCAGGATTTGTCAACGATTTTGATTTTAAACGTGACTCAATGTGGGTTCCACAATTTAGATAGTCCAATTTAGATAGTTTAGTTTTGTCATGAATTGCCTCACAACCCGTGACCTGACCCTTTGGGTCCCACCATGATGTATGAGTTTTACCCACGCCGTCCATTTGTTTTTCCAGCTCATTTTAACCCCGAACCTAAAAAATGAGACAGATCCAAATGTCCAATGGACCACCACATGAAACAGTGGGATAATGACACTCACCGTTGAAAACTTCCTAAGGTCCACCATGATGTTTATTCATCTGTTTATAAGGTCACACAGACTTACATGAATAGAAAACCAATATCAACTTCGGTAGCCCTGTAGCCCCATGAAAATTTCAACAGTAGGCGTTCAATTCCTACTGTTTCCTGTGGTGTGGTCCACTTGAACTCTGAATCTGCCTAATCTATCAGCCCTAAAATGATCTGGAAAAACAGATGGACGGTGTGGATAAAACACATACAAGGTGGGCCCCGAAGAATCAGGTCACCAAGGAGTGAACCGATCTCCAGGCAATCCGCGTCCGTTTGTGTCCTGTCAGGACGCGGCTTGCGTCCTACCCCCGTCCGGACAGTAATCCGTCCGGGTGGGGCTTTGTGGGGCCCACTGTGATGTAAGTGTTTTATCCATATCGTTCATCGTTTTTCTTAGATCATTTTAAGTAAGGGCCATAAGAATAAAGCGTACCCACAGCTCCAGGGGACCACACCAAAGGAAGGTGCAATGATAATGACACCCACCGTTGAAACCTTTCTAAGGGCCACCGTGATGTTTTTTTTTTACCATCCAACCTATTCATAAGGTCATGTATACGTGGATGAAGTAAAAAAACAAATATCAGCTTGATCAGAAGCTTCTCCAGCTCGAAGAAGTTTTTAATGGTGGATGTTCAATCCCCATTTTGTGGTCCACTTAAGCCCTTTACCTACCTCATTTTTTTGTTTCATACTTTAAATGATCTACGAAAAACTATGAACGGCGTGGATAAAACACTTACATCACGGTGGGCCCCACAGAGCCCTGCCCGGACGGATTACCGGGGGTAGGACGCAATCCGCTTCCTGTCATTATCTGCCACGTGTAAAATTCCAGGGTACCCGTGTATCAAGGTCACTCATATACAACTAAAAAAATTCCTTATCTTATTAAGAGTTTGGTTTGCATCTGTGACGTTTAAATCACAACATGTGTTGGTCTGTTGGGCTCCACGTGCTGAGATGGTCAGATGATCGGATATGTCCACTTTCTGCATGCTAAGCTATGTGGCCCACCCTAAGGAATTTATGTAGAACTGATAATTCTAACTATCACCACTTCTACGCCAATTTACAATATTAAAATAAAATTTCAATGGGTTACATTCAACTCGAAAAATCAAAGGCCAGGATCATCATCTAAGTTCAATTGTTCGATCAAGATTTATTAAAGATAGTACTGTGAAAATGAACCGTTTAAATCATCAGATCTTCCCAGAACGTAGGCTCCATTGAGGCGACGCATGGTGAGCGTTGTTAGTTGCGATACTTGGCGAAAATAACTATTTTCTATCATGCTCTGGACATTTATGATAGTTCAGCACCAACTAAAAAACGGTGGTGACTTTTCAATTCACACATGGCATAGGTAAGGCAGCGTGGACCGTCCAAATCACTGACGTGATCATGGATGGAGCATAACCAAAAAATTAAATTGAGAAGATGATGGTAACCATCTGATTTTGTCCTCAGAACTTAGACCACATTAATTTTCTATTAACCATATATGATAGCCAGCAATTGCACGGCTAGGATTGATCAATCGGTGTGATGAATTTCATATGAGAGAAGGATGAATGCCCACCATTTCCAAAACAGTGGTGAACTATTATCAGTGTAGCCCTTAACCAGACATGATGATTCCACTGCCCAGGTGGACCCGAGGTTGGAGCGGTTTGAACCGGACCAACACCCAAAACGGACCGGGTTGTGTCCGGGTTTTAGACCCCAGAGAGAGAGAGAGAGAGAGGATGCTTTTGAGTAAAGGATGGAAGGGAAAGGAAAGAGGGTGGCGTGAAAAGGACGGTCGACATTCAACCGAAAAAATGTCTCTGATATTGACGGTCAGGAGAGGTTTGGGCATGCCGATCTACGGTAAGACTGAACAGCACAGAAAACGCTGGCCTACCTCGCACACGTACCTACCGGCGTTACTTTATCTAATGTGGAGGAAACGACTCAACTTTTAGTAAATCCACGCCGTCAATCAGGTACACCACCCCTTTTTTGGCCTTGATTCCAAAAATCAGGCTGATTTAACACTCATGTGGCCCACCCAACCTAAAAAAATCCTTAATTCAGGTGGTATGGCCCACCTGAGATTTTGAATACTTTGATTTTTTGATATTTCTTCCATCCTCAGGTGGCATACCAGATGAATGGATTGGATGGTATATAAACACCACATTGGGCCCTACGAAAATCTAATGGTAGTTTCTCATCCCAAATTTTTCCTATGGTGTGGCCACTTGATTATCATATCATAATAATTCTTGGGTCAGATGACTAACACGAGGCATCGTACCTAATGGACGGAGAGGATCTTATGAAAGTTTCATCCACATCGTTTTCGGTTAACCAAAGTAACCAAGCGACTGACCTTTCGCGAGGTACGCTGTCGCGGTTCAAACAGACCAAAGGTCGTGGGTTTCACTTTTCAGACATGGTAGCTCGTGCATACTGTGCAATGATGTGGGTCTCGGATCCTATGTTTCGTGCAGAGGTTTGTTAGAGTACATGCCGATGTACTGTAATACTGTACGTCTGGACACTTTAGTTGTTTTTTTTTTTTTTTGCAATCATCCAAACCGCTGACATGATGGGTCTCAGATTGTATGGTGGATAGATATCTACTAAATTGGATTATTTCAACCCTTAATAATTTGGCTATTTGGCTCTAAATATGGACGGTTATCTTGACTTTCATATAATCAAAGGGTTGAAATGCCCGGTCAGTTTCGGTTACTGAAAAGAATCCAAACACCATTACTATTCAATCTGGACACAGCCATCTGTGGAACGAATGGCTCGATTGCGTGCTGGAGTCCTATTAGACTTAAATTAAATAGAGCACCTTGTGACCTTAGGTGCATATTAAACCAATTACAATTAAATTTGTGAAGATTGGTCGAACAATTCACCACCCATAATTAAAGTGGTAAGGTAATTTAAGAAGTGGAAGGTTAATCTCTTAATGGATTTAAAAATAAATAAATAAATAAAGAAGAAGAAGAAAAAGAAAATCTTGAAAACAATGACTCTTCTTATGGTGGTGATAGTTTTAATAGTTCTTCTCAACAAGATTAATAAAATATAGACAAACTAAGTATTTGATTGTTGATTTTATTAATATGAAAGTAGAATAATATATAATCAATAAAAAAGAAAAATAAATAAGTAGAAGAGATTATCAATATTGGTATGTGTGGGCTAAATGGCCGAAGTCTTAATGGTACTTTGGACTTAGATGGTCATGAGAAACATCTAAAGCAGGTCATGATCAGAGAATTAATAGGTAAGAACTCAATAATTTGGAGATCCAATGATAAGGTTGTAGATATTTATATTAAACTAGCTAGCGTAATGTATTAATGCTTTGGACGATAGTGGAAACTAAGCTAATTAGGAGCTAAAAACTAAAGACTCTAGTGTTAGAAAAAAAGTAAACTAAATTTCATACTAATTTAAGTAGATATCCATGAGGGATCGTAGACACTCCACCTAAAATGAGACTAAATTATTCTTCAAAATTCAGCTGAATTTCGATAAAATTATCCCCAAGTAATTTGAGGACCGTTAAAGGGGTAGGACTCTCAACATGTCACGGGAATAACTGATGAACTTGATCGACAAATCCGAAACTCAATGATTAAGATCCTAGCCGATTATCCATGCTCTCTAACAAATTCTGATTATGCTTTATTTCACTAAAATCTATCTTTATTTGGCCCGTAAAGTATCACAAATTCAAACGAGTCACATATTAAGGGTCCTTAACATCTACTGGAAGCAATCGATGGATTAGATTGACCAAATAAAAAAGTAGGCTTGCTATGAGCCGACAGTGGCATCATTATTCATATTTTTGTTTTTCGATCTAACATGTGTCAAGGAACCTATTTTGTTAAACGAAATGGTACCAAGTGGACTGTTTGTCACGCTCCAAACCCGGAGATCGGATTCACAAGAATCCCGATCGCCGAATCCGGTGCCGATAGCCTCCGTAGTACCCCATTCTCGGCTCCTAGCATCCATACGCCAGATTCCGATCCTGTGATCCTACAAGGAGGATTTTTTTGTATATTTAACTCGTAATAAGCATAACCACAAGATTACCCAATTCACAAAGGCAACATCATCATCACAAATCCACTAATATAATCATTTGAGTACAATGCTCAAAGGGAAATACATAAATCGAAAATCAAGCTCCAGAAGACCACTCTACGCTCCAAGCTCAACACTGCTGCAACCTAACATCACCTGCACGCATCCATCGTGCATAAGCTTATAAAAAGCTTAAAGGGTGGTGTAAGTGTGTGCACAAGGTAAGTGTCAAGTATTCAATACAATGCTATAGTCATATAATATCGAAAATACTGGTAATCCATAAATCATACAATGTCGGAAATAAGCAGAAATACTGACAAGATCATGAATTATCAGAGTAAGCAGAAATATTGACAAGATCAAGAATTATCAGAGTAAACAGATATACTGACAAGGTTACAAATCATATGATAACAGAGTAAACAGAAATACTGACAAGTCCATAAGTCATACAATATTAGAATATACAATACAAATCAATTATGCAAATGAGGAGTCCTAGAGAGTCAAATATCAGATGCAGAGGATGCAATGCAATATACATTCCTATTGAATAACACAAATAGTGTCAGCCGTACCTAGACCACATAAATGCAGAAATACAATAACCCAAATTGTCATATGTCGCGGATGTAATGCAACATGCGGTGCGAATGGAATGACCGTGCTGGAGTGTGAAGTCGGGATGGTAGTACGTAGTATCGCAGGCTATGGGGTCCATCACAATGGACTTCCATCCAAACTAGTCCAATACCTAATTTGGATAGTCAGACTCAATGTGGTAAACTCCTGATCTCAGGTAAGTCGCGCGCCCTAACCGAAATCTTGGTCATTACGAAGGTACACGTAACAATTAGTTGCGCACCACCAGCCCGAGTGGATAATGAATGATGAATGAATGAATAAGTATGCAACTCTTACTCACTAAGTCCACATATCAGTACGGTTCATCTCTGGGATCATCACCAGGGTTTAGTACACTCCAAATGGCACTGCCGCTCTCCCAGCCGCAAGTCCAAGTGAGCGTAAGAAACCTCATTATCTGCCTGGCCAATAGTCTGCCAATACCTATTCGGCACGTCAATAGCAGACCCATTCATGAGCTGGTCAAACTCAGCCTAGCAATGCCCCCTGCTCTCGGGTGGGTAAGGCCACACCCCCTCCCAACCGACCACGACATATTGGGAGACGCGACCACCTAGTATTCGGTACTCGGACGCTCATGTATCCACTCGGTCTCGACGTTGGGGCGTCCTCTGGTACCAAGAGAGTTTAGAAATTTTCACCCAGGGCCATCTATGACAGCCCGATGCTAGAACAAATTTCTGGTGTCCCATCTGGCCATCCACGATATGCCTGTGGAGGCTACGGCCCTGATGTCGTTAGGGCATATAATAATCATAATGCAAGATGCATGGGTCATACAATCCAGTCATGCATCAAACCTGCGCATACCGTGCGCTCACGTGAGATAACCTCCGCCTATCAGGGAGCCTCATAACAACACGCTCAATGACATATGCAATAATCAACCACATCTCATAACAAACATGCATATGATGCGTATGGGCATGTATCATGGTGTTATGCTGTCACATACTCATAATTGGTATCGAATGATATACTTGTAATCGGCATCGATAACCGGCACCAATAATCGACCTTGACAATGTGGACATTTAACCAACATTGCCCCCAAGGAATGGCCCTCATAGAGCCAAACATATAATGGGCTCACGACCTCACACAAGGGCCTAATATTCAACACAGTGGACCTTACTCACAGGCCACATATACACAATAGGTGGGCCTTGCTCATGGGCCTCAAATACATGACATGTGGGCCCCACACATAGGTCTCGAATACATCAAATGGGCCTAATACATATCCCAATGGGCCTTGCTCATAGGCCACGAATACATCACAGTGGGCCTTACCCATAGGCCATGAATACATCATGATAGGCCTTGCCCATGGGCCTCAAATACATTATAATGGGCCTTGACAAATCGGAATCGATCGATAATCGGAATCGACAAATCGGTCATGCCAATCGGAATCGGCAATTGGCCACGACAATCGGGATCAGTAAGAATGGGCCTAACAAGGCCTAATGGAAGGTCACAATGTAGACATCCAACCATCATTGCCCATCAATGTAGACATTAAACCATCATTGCTCCCAAAGCATGACCCGCCATAATAATCATTACATACATTATGGAGTAATCACACATCGCAATGGACCTCATATATATCACATTCGGCCCTATACAAAGGCCCCACATATGTTTCATTGGCCCTCAATCGTGGCCCTTATATACATCACATTGGGCCTCAACCCTTGGGCCATCAAATACATCAAGTGGATCGCATCCCCAGGCCGCACCAATGGGCCTCATATATATCGGGTCGGCTATATCAATGGGCCGCACCAGTGGGCCTCATATACATCAAGTGGACCGCGTCCATGGGCCGCACCAATGGGCTTCATATACATCGATTGGGCTGCATCGATGGGCCACAGTAATGGGTCTAATACATATCACAATGGGCCTCAACCCTTGGGCCATCAAATACATCAAGTGGATCGCATCCACAGGCCGCATCTATGGGCCTCATTTACATCAAGTGGACCACGTCCATGGGCCACACCAATGGGCTTCATATACATCGATTGGGCTACATCGATGGGCCGCATTAATGGGCCTAATACATATTACAATGGGCCTCAACCCTTGGGCCATCAAATACATTAAGGGGATCGCATCCACGGGCCACACCAATGGGCCTCATATACATCAAGTGGACCGCGTCCATCCAAGTGGGCCACACGGCCACATCATCGCATATAATAGAAAAAAGAGAGAGAGAGAGAGAGAGAGAGAGAGAGAGAGACGGTGGAGATGGGAGGGACCCCACCACTATGGGTTCCTCTAAACCATGCATACATCAAGTGGGTCCCACCATAAATGGGCCCTCTAACCATCAAAATCATACAAAAATCACCCACCTATTAGCTGCCTTCATGGTCCGATGAAATGCCAAACTCCTTGGCTTCGGCTTAGATGGAGGATGATGGAAAATGGATGGTTGGATTGAGTGATAGGGAGGTGGGCCGCACATGATCTCTCTCCCATGGACGTCCACCTCTCCCATGGTTGCTTGGGAGATGAATTTTTTTTTTAAAAATGAGGGAGTGAGGAGTGGTGTGTAAGAGATAAGGTATGGAAAGTATGGGTCTCTTTGACTTTTGGGATGAGAGGAATAGGCTAAGCATGGGTTGCTTTAATTAGTTGGTGGGAGAGGTATGGGTGAGTGATGTGATTGATGTGATGTTGGGTAGAGATTCTTTTCTTGGGATTTGCAATGCACGGCATTTTTTTCTCAAACTGAACGTGGGCCCACATCTCCTGGCCAGGGTATCGCCTCGGTGCGCGAGACGTGGCATCGGAACCGCGGCGACGGTGCGGTCGTACTGGTACAAGTCTTGGGTCGAGTCGACTCAGATATGTAGGACTTGGCTTAAGATCGCGCACAAACATTGGTTATAGGTTGAGGGTTGTCGAAATTCGACCGGGAGGACCATATGAGTATACGGAATGGTACGGTCTAGGATACGGGCCTTACACTGTTGGCCTCTCACAAGCCGATGACCACCTGACATGCTTTATACCTAACTAAGATCCTATCTCGGCTTCTTAAATGCTAAAATCTTAAAGTATGGACATGTGTCACATCGTTAGCTCACCACGAGCACACGGTCTTGATTTATAAATGCAGTGAATAGTTGTCATTTTGGACAGAGGGAGAGAGGGCTGGGGCCTAGAGATAGAGTGATAGAGGGCGAGGGAGGGACTGGGACAGAGATGTTTGGGTGGGACCATTTTCTCCAAAGACTTTGGAGATTCTTGACTGACGTCGAGGTCCCGCCTAACCTAGGAGGCTAGATTAAGGAAAAAGTCTACTAAAAAAGCTAAAGAAGTGAGAAAAGTCAGGAGTAGAGTTGGAATCGGGGATATCCAACTATTTCTTTTGAATAAAAAGGGTAGTTGATCTCCAATTTACTTTCTTACATCTTAATTAGGCTCATATTGCATTACACTCCATACATCAGTTATTGCTTGCCTCCAAGTACAAAGGTTCATAAGTAATATCCTGTGAATACAGGGTCGATCCCACAGGAAGATGATTTATGAGAATGAGAAAATCAAATGCAAAATTAATTAAATAATGGAAACTAAACAAATGAAATGATTTTGAAGGTTTTGAATATATGTAATTCAATTAATTTGAAAACAACACTCAAGCTTCAAAGTTTCACACATAGGTTAATGTTCAATAAGTCATGATGACTTTGATAACACAACTAAGATCTGAGGACTATGGTTAGCCCAATCGAAAAATAAAACAGTTTAAATATTTTAATAAATGATATAAAAGATTAGAGAATCATGGATTAGCATCATTGATATATATTCCTATGCACTAGTGATTTTAAGCATTCAATATCCGTGAGATAATGAATCAAAGAAATATAGCATGTTGAGAACATCTTCTATCTAAGAAATCTAATTAATCCAGGTTAAGCCTATCCATCAATATTGATCTCATATGATGGAAACATATGGATCTCGCATGAGGATAAAAAATCTAAACTTAAATAATTGATAACATGCATACACAATTCATCTCATCATTGAAAATAATCAATCATCATAATTTATAAAATCATTAAACCAATGTGCTTCCCTTCTACCTTGGGTCAGAGGGAACTAGAAAACATAACTAAATTATAAAATAGAAAAATAATAAGAAAGAAATAAATGCAAATAGAAAGGATCTAAAAGAAAAAAATAATTTATAAAACTTTAATAAAATTAAAAACTCTCAAAAAACCTTAAATCTTACTCTTGAATACTTTGAATGATGCCTAAGAATGTCATGAGAAGCCTTATTTATAAGTGGGGAACTCCCTCCTTCAAACTAATTTGAAAAATTCGAAAACTGCTTAAAATTTACGCAGTTTGGTAAAATAGACTTCACTCTATGCAGTTTTTCCAAATAGACTTAACTCTGTGCAATTTCACAAAATGACCTAGAGTTTCAGAATATGCTTTTTCAGGACGATTTTAGGATTCCTTTTCTTCACTTCAAATCTTTTATTTTCTTTATTCCTCACTTGGTTTTCTTAGATCTTTGGCACGTGAATTCTTTAATCTTGGTCTCCTAAGATCCATCCCTTGCCTTAGTAATTCTTGAGCATCAAATCCATGCTTTTAGTACCCTTTTCAATCCAAGCTCTTAAATTCACCTTGCAACACAAACATGAGTAAAATAGATCATTAAGCATTATCATGTTCATAAACCAAGATATAAATGGAGGATAATATGCAATATTTGACATTAAACAATTAGTAATACATTTGTATCATCAACTTGCATTTTTATTTAACCTTTCTTTTGTATATCTCTTTCTTTATTATATTCGCTTACTAAGAGTCATTTGACCATGTGAAATAAGGCTGGAATCCTTTTATTTTACTTGCCTAGTCTCTCATGAGTTATGTGAAGTATGACTTGATATATAATGTCAAATTTTTGTTAAATCCCTAAAAATTATAAAATCCAGTAAAGTAAATGTCACATGTTGTACGGGCAGAAGAGGGCCCTTCATGGGTTACGTGAAGCATGACTAGATATTCCTCTTCTCTCACTAAGATTCTTACTCTTCTGTAGGTCACAGATCAACCGTAGGTGTCACTTGAGTCAGGGAATTTCGCGATTCCCTAACTTGTAAGCGATTCTATGATTTCTAACCAATCATAGATTTTAAACTTCATATTGTTAGTGCACTTATTTGTGCACGTATTTGTAAATCACATGAATCCTTGTATGAGTAAGTCAGTTGAGCCTTTATAAGCTGAAGACCGAAGACACAAGATGTCACGCCCCAAACTCAAAAATCGGGCTCACAAAATTCTCGATCACCAAATCCGGTGCCGACAGCCTCCGTAGTACCCCATTCTCGGCTCTCAGCATCCATACGCTAAATTCCGATCCTGTGATCCTACAAGGAGGACTTTTCCAATGTACTTTTATCTCGTAATAAGCATAACCACAAGTTTACCCAAATCACAAAGGCAACATCATCATCACATATCCACTAATATAAACATTTGAATACAGTGCTGAAAGGGAAATACATATATTGAAATCAAAGGTCCAGAAGTCAGCTACATACTCCAAGCTCTACGATGCTGCGACATAACGCCACCTGCACGCATTTATCGTGCATAAGCTTATAGAAAGCTTAGGGCCTGTTTGATTTCGAGGGAATAGGGAAGTACCCTTGAAAAAGGTCATTATTACCTTTTCCCCTGTTTGAAATTTCAAATGCATTTTCGCCTCAAAAATTGGTCCGAAAAAGCTGACTTGCATTTGTGAACCCCACTGTGATGTGCATGACATATCCACACCGTCCATCTGTTTTATTAGAAGATTTTAAAGCCTAAGTCCAAAATTGAGACAAATGCAATGCTCAAGTTATCCATATCACAGGAAACAATGGCCTTAAACGTCCGCTATTAAAAGTTATTTTGTTTATTGGGCCCACATTAATGTTTATTTGTCATCTAACCTGTTCATGAGATCATAAAGACATTGATAAGGGGTAAACACAAATATTAGCTTCAGCCAAAATTTCTAAGGGCCACAAAGTTTTTTATTTGGCAAACATTAAATTTCCACTGTTTCCTATGGTGTGGTCCACTGCAACTTTGGATCTGCCTCATTTTCGGGTTCATGGCCTGAATGAGGCTGACATATAGGATGACCTGTGTTGATACATCACGTACATCACGGTGGGTCCTGTCACGCCCCAAACTCGGAAACCGGGCTCACAAAATTCTCGATCGCCGAATCCGGCGCCGACAGCCTCCGTAGAACCCCATTCTCGACCCCCAGCGCCCATTTGTCAGGTTCCGATCCTGGGATGCTATAAGGAGGATTTTGTACATCAGTTTGATTCGTAATAAGCATAACCAAAGGCATAACCCACAAACAACAACCAAAAACTCCATCACATTTCCACTATAATCAAAAACTTTACAAGTACAATGAGCATAAGGGAAATACAATGAAGATAGTCTAAAAGCTCCAAAGGAAGATCAGCTACGCGACCAAGCCTCAGCGCTGCTGCGAACCAACGTCACCTGCACGCAACGGTCGTGCATAAGCTTATAGAAAGCTTAGAGGGTGGTGAAAGTGTATGCTTAAGGTGGTAATGTAGTTATGCAATATCAGAGTAATGCGGAATATGCTGATGAATGCCAGGAATACCATTGGCCGTACCAAGGCCATGTGATGCAAGAATGATGTCGGCCATACCAAGGCCATGCAATGCGAAATGCAACACAAGCATACAAATCCTCATCTAAGTCCACATGTCAATACGGCTCAAATCTGGAATACCGGAGTCTAGTACACTCCAAGCCGGATTGCCGCCCCATCGCGCGCAATAAGGTGAGTGGAAAAGACCTCACTATCCGCCGCCAATATCGGGCTCGGCTCGTCGATAGCGGACCCATTCCTCGAGCCGGTCGAACTCAGCATACATATGATGCGTATGGGCATGTATCATGGAGCTATACTAAGCATGTTATAAACTGATAAATTATCCCTACAATGCAGATGGGCCTAGAAGGCCTAACACCACGAGTACGGCCTATCAATGGGCCCTAGGGAGAGTCGTAATGCGGACATTTAACCAACATTATGCTTGCAATGTGGACGTCAAACCAACATTGCTCCCAAGGCATAGCTTGCCACAAACCATGGAGAAATCATGCATTGCAATGGACCCTAAGGACAACCCATTGGGCCTCGACCCATGGGCCTTAGGTACATCAAATGGGCCATATCACATGGGCCTTACATTCATTAAATGAGCCACATTAATGGGCCTCACCAACAGGCCTTATGTACATTGCAATGGGCCATAACCCATGGACCTTAGAATATATCAAAATGGGCCTAATCACATGGGCTATATGTATCTTAAATGGACTACACTAATTGGGCCCCATATGTACATCAAATGGGCCTCATAACACGGGCCTTATAAATGCCAAGTTGGGCCTTAAAAATGGCCACAAATACATACATACATACATACATATATATATATATATATATATATATATATATATATATATATATATATATATATATATAAAAATCATGTCCAAGGATCAACCTATCCTCACTTCAAATAATAGTGGTAGGACCCACTTGAACCACAGATCGGACTCATTCTTTAGCTCATGCCTTAAAATGAGCCTGCAAAATGGATTGACGGTTGGGGTGCAGCACAAGCATCATGGTGGGGTCCACTGTCCAGACAACGGACAGTGTGGATAAACATATAAATCATGGTGCGCCCCACCGTCTGCTGGACGGTGGAAATGAAACACGTACCCCACATTGGGCTCCACCATCCAGTGGGTAAATACATAAATCACTGTGGGTCTCACGTGGGGCCCACCATAACATTTATTTTCCATCCAGACCGTTGATAAGGTCGCATGGACCTGGATGAAGGGTAAAAACAAATTTCAAATTGATCCAAAACTTCCGTGGCCCAGAAGAAGTTTTCAAAGGCAGACGTTCAGTCCCATTGTTTCCTACGATGTGGGCCACCTTAGCTTTGAGTGAGGCTGAAATTTGGAGGATGGCTCTCTGCCCTAATGGCCCACCATATGAACGGCTTAGATGACATATAAACATCAAGGTGGAGCCCATGGCTGGAGCCGTGGGACCTTCCTGTCCACTCGCCCGCTGGCGGTGTCAGCGCCTGACACCGGTAGCAGCAGCAATGCTGCTGTTGATGTATATATATATATATTTTTAAAACCTTAAATTTTGTGGTTTTTCAGAGGTAAGGCCCACATCTGCTGAATCCGGGTCTGCCAATGGATTCTACCATACATAACAAATCCATCAAGCCCAATATTGGGCATTTTTCGGCATGTAAAAAAACTAAGGTGAGTTTCAACGGTGCAAATTACTATTTTCAAAGGTGTGGCCCGCCAGAAAGTTAGATCAGTCCCATTTTTCGGCTCAACGCCTAAAATAATATGAAAAATGAGATAGACGGCTTGGATTTGAAGCATACATCAAGGTGTGGCTTATATGAGTTGGCCACCAAGAAGCTTGTGAACCAAGCTTATATTCGTGTTTTCCATGGACGTCTAGCGTCCAGGGACGCTGGACGGTCTAGGCCTATCACACGCATAAGGTGGGCCCTGTTTAGGTGGGCCACCAAATAATGAGTGTTGTGGATACAATACATATAAGGTGGGTCCCACCTATAGATGGTTTAGGATAAAATACAAGCCTTATGGTTGGGTCTATTCGGGCGGGCCACACAATCACACCAACATCACATGAAAAGAAGAATAAAAGAAAGGGAGGGAAAGAGAGAGAGATATACACGTGTGATGGAGGGACCCCGGCACTATGGGCCCTCTGTTTCAAGCATCCAATCATACATCAAGTGGGTCCCATTGCATATGGGCCCACCAAATTGAAAATCAACGGTGAAGATCCTTTCTCCACCAAACTAGAAGGTCTAGATGACCCTATTCATGCAAGAAAATAAACATCATGATGGGGTCCATGGATAATGGCCTCATTATGGAATGATCTTAAGCATCAAGGTGGGCCATTAGCCACATCAAGGGTCCAAAGTGAGATCCATACCATTGATCGGTAGGCCTCACTTGGCCCATCATAAGAACATAAAAATCTAGCCTATAGAAGCACCCACCGGTCGATCTTCTTGGTCCGTTGAAATGCTGGTCTCCTTAAGCTTCACTTTGATGGTAGAAGATGAGAAGTGAAAGGCTAGGATGGAGGATTTGGGATGGGAAAGTGGGCCACACACATGCACTCTCTCACATGGAAGAGAGCTTGGACGTGAGCTCCCTTGTTGCTTGGGATTGAGTTGAGAAATGAGAGAGAGAGAGAGAGGGAGAGATGGGATGTAAAGAGAGAGAGTTATGGATGTGAGTGATGGGTGAGGTGATGTGTACTTGACTAGCATGGGTGTGTAAGAGAGAGGGTGAGAAAGGGTTGACTTTGGAGAGAGAAAGCATGGGTTGCTTTGTACTTGACATGAGGTGATGAATGGGATTGATTTAGCATATAGTAGAGATTCTCTTGAGATTGCAAACGCGCGGTGTTTTCTTCGAAATAAACGTCGACTCACATCTTCCTGCCAGGGTATCGGATCAGTGCGAGAGATGCGGCGTTGGAACCGCGGCGACGGTACGGTCGCAAAGGTACAAGTCTTGAATTAAGCCGACTCAAATCTACAGCATAAGACTTAGGGTCGATCGCAAACGTCATTATACGTCACAGGTTACCGGAATTTGACAGGAAGGATTGCGGGATTCGATGGAACAGTACGGACTAGGATACGGGTCTTACAACGCAGTTTTCCAAAATAGACTTAATTCTGTGCAATTTCATAAAATGACCTAGAGTTTCAGAACATGCTTTTTAAGGATGATTTCAGGATTCCTTTTCTTCACTTCAAATCTTTAATTTTCTTCATTCCTCACTTAGTTTTCTTAGATCTTTGGCACGTGAATTCTTCAATCTTTGTCTCCTAAGATCCATCCCTTACCTTAGTGATTCTTGAGCATCAAATCCATGCTTTTAGCACCCTTTTCAATCCAAGCTCTTAAATTCACCTTGCAACACAAACATGAGTAAAATAGATCATTAAGCATTATCATGTTCATAAAACTAAGATATAAATGGAGGATAATATGTAATATTTGACCCTAAACAATTAGTAATACATTTGCATCATCAACTTGCATTTTTATTTAACCTTTCTTTTGTATATCTCTTTCTTTATTATATTCGCCCACTAAGAGTCATTTGACCATGTGAAATAAGGCTAGAGTCCTTTTATTTTTCTTGCCTAGTCTCTCATGAGTTATGTGAAGTATGACTAGATATATAATGTCAAAATTTTGTTAAATCCCTAAAAATTAAAAAATCCAGTAAAGTAAAGGTCACATGTTGTACGGGCAGAAGAGGGACCTTCATGGGTTATGTGAAGCATGACTAGATATTCCTCTTCTCTCACTAAGATTCTTACTCTTCTGTAGATCACAGATCAACCGTAGGTGTCACTTAGGTCAGGAAATTTCGCGATTCCCTAACTTGTAAGCGATTCTACGATTTCTAACCAATCATAGACTTTAAACTTCATTTTATTAGTGCACTTATTTGTGCACATATTTGTAAATCACATGGATCCTTGTATGAGTAAGTCGGTTGAGCCCTTATAAGCTGAAGACCGAAGACACAAGATGTCATGCCCCAAACTCAGAAATCAAGCTCATAAAATTCTCGATCACCGAATCCGGTGCCGACAGCCTCCGTAGTATCCCATTCTCGGCTCTCAGCGTCCATACGCCAGATTCCGATCCTGGGATCCTACAAGGAAGATTTTTCTAACGTATTTTTATCTCGTAATAAGCATAACCACAAGTTTACCCAAATCACAAAGGCAACATCATCATCACATATCCACTAATATAAACATTTGAATACAGTGCTAAAAGGGAAATACATATATCGAAATCAAAGGTCCAGAAGTCAGCTACATACTCCAAGCTTTACACTGTTGCGACCTAACGCCACCTGCACTCATTTATCGTGCATAAGCTTATAAAAAGCTTAGGGCCTGTTTGATTTCGAGAGAATAGGGAAATACCCTTGAAAAAGGTTATTATTATCTTTTCCCCTGTTTGAAATTTCCAGTGTATTTTCGCCTCAAAAATTGGTCCGAAAAAGCTAACTTGCATTTGTGGACCCCACTGTGATGTGCATGACATATCCACACCGTCCATCTGTTTTATCAGAAGATTTTAAAGCCTAAGTCCAAAACTGAGACAAATGCAATGCTCAAGTTGTCCATATCAGAGGAAACGATGGCCTTAAACGTCCGCCATTAAAAGTTATTTTGTTTATTGGGCCCATATTAATGTTTATTTCTCATCTAACCTATTCATGAGGTCATAAAAATATTGATAAGGGGTAAACACAAATATTAGCTTCAGCCAAAATTTCTAAGGGCCACAAAATTTTTTATACGGCAAACATTAAATTTCCACTGTTTCCTGTGGTGTGGTCCACTATAGCTTTGGATCTGCCTCATTTTCGGGTTCATGGCCTAAATGAGGCTGACATATAGGATGAACGGTGTTGATACATCACGTACATCACAGTGGGCCCTATATTCATTTGGCAGCCATCCTCGATTTTAACGCTAAAAAGCTACGCCGTCAACATAGGTGCAGGAAACGATGGGTAATTCCCTGGTAAGTAATTATTACTTATCTACCAAGTAATTCCCATTTACTTCAAAAATCAAACAAACCCTTAGAGGGTGGTGAAAGTGTTGCACAAGATAAGTACCAAGCACATAAATACAACACCATAATCATACAATGTCGGGAATACTGACAAGATCATGAATCATAAGATATCAGAGTAAGTGGAAACATACTGGTAAGTCCATGAGCGCCATCGGTCGTACCAAGGCTATGCGATGTAAGGCATGAATGCTAACGGCCATATCACTATAGAAACATGGCAACCCAAAATGCTAGATGCTGCGGATGCAATGCAGTATGCTGTGCGAATAAAATGACCAAACTGGAGTAAAGTCGGGATGATAGTACATAGTATCGCTGGCTATGAGGTTCACCACAAGGGACTTCTATCCAAACCAGTCCCACACCTAAATTTGGATAGTCAGACTCAATGTGGTAAACCCCTTTTCTCAGATTAGTCGCGCGCTCTAACCAAAATCCTGGCTATTGCGAAGGTACATGTAACAAATAATTATGCACCACCAGCCCGAGTAGATAGTGAATGAATGATGAATAAGTATGCAACTCCTACTCAATAAATCCACATATTAGTACGGTACATCTCTGAGATCATCACCAGGGTCTAATACACTCTACGCCACCTGCCACCCCATCAAGCGCACAACTTGATAAGTGGAAGAGACCTCACTATCCGCTTGCTAATATCGGGTCCGGCTCGTCGATAGCGGACCCATTCCTCAAGCTGGTCAAACTCATCCTAACATTGCCTACTCCCTCAGGTGGGTAAGGCCACACCTCCTCTCAACCGACCACGACACAGTGGGAGATGCGGCCTACTGGTATACGACCCTCATATGCTCATATATATCCACTCGGTCTATACGTTGGGGCGTCCTCTTGTACCAAGAGGGTTTATGGATTTTCACCCAGGGCCATCTATGATTATCCGATGCTAGAACCAAACATTTTTGGTGTCCCATCTGGCCATCCACGATATGCCTGTGGAGGCCACGACCCTGATGTCGCTAGGCATACAGTAATCACAACACACAATGCAAGATGCATGAGTCATACAATCAGTCATGCATCAATCATGCGCATATCATACGCTCATGTGAGACAATCTCCGCCTATCAGGGAGTTTCATAACAACCTGCCCAATGACAAATGCAATAGTCAACTATATCTCATAACAAACATATAGATGATGTGTATGAGCATGTATCATGATGCTATGCTGTCACATACTGTCTCATAATCGGTATCGACAACCGGCACCGATAATTAGCCTCGACAATTGAAATCGGAATCGGCCTAACAAATGGCCTAAGGGAATGTCACAATATGGACATTTAACCATCATTGCCTATTAATGTGGACATTCAACCAACATCGCTCCTAAGCAGTTGGCCATATAGAGCCAAACATAAAGTGGGCCCATCACATGGTCCTAATACATGTCACAGTGGGCTGCATCACATGGGCCTAATACGCATCATGATGGGCCACATCATATGGACCTCGAACACATCACAATGGGCCTCACTCATGGGCCACATATACACAACATGTGGGCCTTGCACATGGGCCTCAGATACATCACACGGGCCGCAACCCATGGGCCTAATGCACATCATAATAGCCCTTATTAAATGGGCTATAAAAACATCATAATGGCCATGCCATATGGGCTGGAAATACATCTCAATGGGCCACGACCCATGGGCCCCAATACATCATAATAGGCCACAACCCATGGGCCCAAATACAATAAGTGGGTCGTATCAATGGGTCGCATCAATGAGCCCCATATACACAACAAGTGGACCTCATTAATGGGCCTTATATACACAATAGGTGGGCCCTGCACATGGGCCTCAAATACATAACATGTGGGCCCTGCACATGGGTCTCATATGCATTAAATGGGCCGTGTATCTGGGCCTCGAATACATCAAATGGGTCACGCGTCATGGGCCTAATACATATTAAAATGGGCCTTGCCCATATGCCACGAATACATCACAATGGGCCTCGAATACATCACAATGGACCTTGCCCATGGGCCTCAGATTCAAGCAGATGGGCCCCATCATATGGGCCTCAAATATACATCATGATAGGCCGCATGGATGGGCCGCACCAGTGGACTTGGACCATACCAAAATCATTTCAATAGTTGTAGGTGTAACATGTGTATCACTATACACTATCATTTCATAGGGTACACGGCCCACCAATGACAATCAGCACTGTCTAAACATTGTCCAGGTAAATCAGCACCATCTAAACATTGTCTATGTAAATCAACACCATTCAAACATTGTTTATGTAAATCAGCACCATTCAAACATTGTCTATGTAAATCAGCACCCTCCAAATATAGTCCGTGTAAATCAGCACCATCCGGACATTGTCCAACTCATTAGCACCGTTCAAATATTGTCCAGCACCGTCCAGCACGATCTGGACAGTGTGGATGAAATAAATACATCATGGAGGTGTCCACGTGTTTGGATAACATGGATAAAACACATATCAATGTGGGCCCCACCGTCCAATAGTTGTTGGATGGTGCCGAAACACATACCTTCAAGGTGGGTCCAACCGTCCCAATCCAACGGACGGTGTGCTGACACCAGCCGATCAGTTTCAAAAGCAGGTGGGTCCCACGTGGGGCCCACCAGATATATATGTTATATATATATATATATAATATCATATTTTATTATTATTGTTATTATTTTTTAAAACAATCAAGCCAGCATCCAGGGATCCAATGTCCAAACCCTGGATGCTAGACAGTGTGGATTGAAAACCATTACATTATGGCTGGGGTCCACACGTAGGGATGGTGTGGATACAAGACACGCATCACGTGTGGGTCCCACATGGATGAATGGTGTGGATATAAAACATACCTCATGATCAGCGCCCACAGAGCTTGCTATGTCAATACAGCAGCAATTGCTGTTGGCCCACCATCCAGATGATGGACGGCTGGGATCAACAGATACATCATGATGGCCCCTACGTGCTGCACTCAGCACATTATCAAGATGGGCCCCACGTCCCATACATGGACAGGATGGATAATATATATACATCAAGGTGCGTCCCACATGGATGGGGTCCACCGTCACATGGACGGTGTTGATAAAACCCATACATCAGTGGTCGCCCTACCCAGCACGTCCAAATGGATGGCTGGATGGCATGGATACATCACAGTGGGCCACATAATCATCACACAAAAAGGAGAGAGAAAGAGAGAAATCAGATGGTGGAGGGACCCCGCCACTATGGGCCCCTCAATACAATACATACATCAAGTGGGTCCCACCATATATGGGCCCTCAAATCATAAAATCCAAACAAAATCACCCACCTCGAATTCCTTCCTCCTTCTGCCTATAGGCTTTAGAGCTTCAAGGGGGTCGATCTAATGGTTGAGATCGGTTTTGAAGGGTTAGATTGGGTGGTAGGGAGTGGGCCACACCTAGCTTCTCTCTTGAAAAGCTACGACATTGGGCTCTCATGGAATTGCTTGAAAATGGAGACAGAATAAGAGAGAGAGAGAAAGAGAGAGAGAGAGAGAGAGGTGATAGGAGAGAAGTGATGGGAGAGAGGGATGGTGAGTGATGGATGGGTGTACTTAATTGTAAGAAAGAGTTGACTTTAGGGGAGGGGTGGTTGTACTTGGGGATGGGACATGATTGATTGATGTGTACTCAATTGATGGGACATTTCTCTTGGGTTTTGCAAAGCGCGGCGTTTTCCTCGAATTGAACGCAGGCCCACATCTCCTGGCACAGGTATCGCATCGACATATGAGACGTGGTGTCAGAACCACGACGATGGTGCAGTCGCACTGGTACAAGTCTCGGGTCAAGCCGACTCAGATCGACAGGATGTGACTCAGGGATGCGTGCAACTGCTATCTACGCGCTGCGAGTCACCGAAATTCAACCGAGAGGACCACGGAAGCCTATGAAATGGTACGAGCTAGGATACGGGTCTCACACAAGAGGACATGAAGCATAGAGGAGTGAAAAATAGGTATTTCATGAGGTGCTTTAGTGACCCTGATCTTAGATCCAAAACAACCTAACCTTTAGATGATTGATTTTAAATAGGTAAACCTTTATTTAATCATCCCTCAGCCTTATGAGTCTTATTTGAACATGATTATATAGGCCTTAAGAGGTGCAGGCATGTTGTAAAATATATAGCCCAAAACAGCAGGCTCATAGGTGTCACTGATCAATCCTTGATCGATCAGTGGCCCTGGTCGATCGATCGATGGACCTGGCTGATTGATTGACGGTAGCTGAAATTGTTTAGTAAGTGCTTGCCTGAAATCCATTTCGGCCGATCGATTACCACTCTAATGAGGATTTCAACCTCCATTATTGTAACGTCTCAGATTTTTGCTATTTTGGATATTCAAATATCCTTGAAATTTTTCGATATGACTAGATTACATTATAACTTACTGACCATTAACACTTGATGTTAGCCTATACATGGATAGTAGCCGTAAAGAACCGCACAAATCTGATTAATCAACCATAGGAAGCCAATAAATTCACCCGATCACTTAAAAATCGAGTTTAGCTATGTGATTTGTTCACTTATATCCAAAATCTAGCCGACTTATCACTAACTAATTGAGACAACTACAACTAAACAAAGACCTATCAAAAGTCGAGGCAATTAGGGGTCAAATCTTAGTTAACAAAAAAATTTAACCTAGTTACTCCTTTAGCCTAAAAACCAACGGTTTATAGTGATTACGACTGAATCATCATTCCCGCTAATTGTGAATAGGCCACACTGTAAATTTGGCCAATCCACACCATATTCATTGCTTACAAGAAATCTTGCTATCCAATTCATTTTCAGAAATGCCCTGATTATCCAAACAAACTCTATATTGCTCATTAGTGGGCCATTAAACCCGAGACTATAGAAAGACATTCGTCTTAGTGGGCTTGACGTCCGTCGCGGGATATCGAGCTGAGGTTATGTCTCGAATTACTCAATTTGGACCCACAAGCTAAGTGCATGAGATGTGTAAATGCCTTAAGTAAAAGCCTAGAATTTAAGTGATACTAATCCTTTTACTCTTTCGCAAAGTTGTAACTTTTGGACTGTCGATTCATGACTAACATTGTAACGCCTCGATTTTCAGAACCCGAGTATATGACTCATTTCCTAAAAACCCAGGTGTTAAATAAAAAAGGTAATCAAACTAAGTTAAAGTACGATTTACGGAATTAAGCGTAATATAGATATGATCAAAATGTAAATAATATCCAGCGCCACTCAGCTGGGGCTCATATACAAAACCTCAAATCTCTAAGTGTATTGAAATGATAATAAGCAAATACTCTACTGATTTAATCCAAAATAAGCAGTCGCCACCTGATACGGCTCCTCATTGTAAGGCTCCTCCTCGACTGTAGCCGCCTTTGGATCTGCCGTAAGTCCATCAGTCCCTGTATCCTCTGTATAGTTGAACATTGATGAATAAGTGTCCAGCTCAGTTTGATCTCCCCTCAAGATTACACACCATCGCCCTAAACAAAAATAGCATAAAACATACAGGCAATCCAAAACATAGCAAATGCAATCTTATTATGTGCATGGATGCGTGAATGCAATCATCACCCCGGGAATGCTCATCCGTGGGAACATTGGGCTCATCACCCATGCAATCATTGTCCCAGGAAAAACATCTAGTCGGACGAATACGTACATCACGTACGGTAGCAATAGATGCTGATCTGTGCTATGTATGCATGATTAGCCAACCCGTTATTAGTCCAATTACAACTAGCCAATTTACATAAGCTCAAAGGTCACTACGAGAGCTAGTTGCCAGCGTAGGCTCACAGCTCAGGCATAGGTCCCATACCACCATCCCTGGCTCATGAAGCTACCGCC
Source organism: Magnolia sinica (assembly GCF_029962835.1). Classification (NCBI taxonomy): domain Eukaryota; kingdom Viridiplantae; phylum Streptophyta; class Magnoliopsida; order Magnoliales; family Magnoliaceae; genus Magnolia; species Magnolia sinica. The sequence goes on from NC_080581.1 coordinate 14,231,843, forward strand.
TTAGGTTGTATATAGAATCTATCAACATGTAGCCAATCAATTCTCAAGATAAGGGGACCACCATCGTACGCTGACTAGGGACGAAGGGTTGAAATCATTTAAATACAACGACTAAATGGGGCGGTATGTATGATTCAAGTACGAGTAAACATCGATGATGGTAAATGTCGCAAGGTTCATTCCTTAGTCAGGTAAAAGGAATCACTCCATAGATGGTGAACTCCATGAGTCACATGTCACAAATCATAACCTCCATGTTAAGGATTAAATCTTATCACAGTCAGTTCGGTTACACCCTAAGCACAGACTCTCTTTAAATAGGAGTTTTCATAGAGAGATTTCAAGTAATGAATGTTTTACAACCAATACAACCTTATAGAGATTCAGACATGCTTTAATATTTAAAGTAAACCTCATGTATACAAATAGTTCAAGAATCCTATTATCCTAACTTATCAAGTTCTAAAGCGTGCATCTCAATCAAACAATCAAGTATTTTAGTAAATCCAAATCATGCTTCCAAGTTAAACTATTTAGTGATTTAACAGGTTCCAGGAGCCTATGATAGATTGGACCTATGGCATATGACAATAAAGATTAAGGGTTTGATCCATTCTCAAAATATGCATACAATCGTTAACCAATGGTAACTAAACTATGAGGCACGTATCTAATTAAGCAAGTTGAATGATCACCCACTCCTGATAGATATTAGCAATTCTTAATAGAACAATAATGGACAAATTTAAAAAAACTAAAGGCTAAAAATGACAATTTTATTAATATGTATATGAGGCTTAGTGCAATTAGTAAATAAAAAATAAAGTAGAGAAATAAACAAAAGAAAAATACTTGCGATTGCCTATTGGACAAACGATCGAGGTGAACAGTCAGCAGGATATGACTGGGGTGTGATTTTCCAAGTAAGGACTCGATTGATCGGGGAACCAATGATAATAGGTTACGGATATTTGTATTACTCCTAAATGTACTACAACGATAGTGCTAGCCAATATCGATTTAAGTTAACCTAATTGAACTTCAAATATTTTACAACATGGCTGGATATAAGTGGAGGGATTTAAACTAGAATAAACAACATTGTGTTGTATATGTGAGATTGTGTTTGGCATGAGCCTAGAGCTATTCATCAGAGACCAAATGCTTTCGTGAGATTCACCATATCCATCAGGTGCACCACCCTATGCTAGGCCTTGTTGAAAATAATGTGCTGAAAATAGTAAATCATACTAAAAAATAATAATAATAAATTAAATAATAAAATAAAGTAAGAAAAGATGACTTACTTGTTTGAGTCAAGGCGTGATTGGGTCCCTCGGCTTGAAACCAAATCTGCCCCCTTGTACCATGTCCTAGTGTAAAATGAATCTTGGATAGTTGGCCTCCAAGATACAACGAATATGGCCCGGTCCCATAGTTATTTTGCAGAATTCATTATTTTCTTTTCAATTCTAATTTGGAAAATGTTTATTTCCCTATTAAATGACAGGTTCTGTGCTTGACCTATTTGGCAACAAGTGTGTCTTTTAGACCTAGATCTGATCCTCTCTGCATCCAATTTCAAATACAAATCCTTGAATTATTGGGTTGTATGGTCAACGTTGCCCATTTGCACCCCTTGGTTTGGGTACATTCTGGTCAAGCACCTGTAATTATAGCATAACTATAATTATCCACTAGTTATAACTATATACTATCAAAAACAATTTCTGATACTTTTTCCTGCACTTGATTAGATGAGATGTATTTAAACGACTAAAATACATTTTTTGTCAATAACATTTGAGACCAAATACTTTCATGAGATCCACCTTGTCCATCGGGTGCACCACCCTATGTTAAGCCTTGTTGGAAATAATGTGCTGAAAATAGTAGGTAATATTCAAAAAAATAGAAAATTAAATAATAAAATAAAGTAAGAAAATATGACTTAATTGTTAAAGTTAAAGCGTGATTGGGTCACTCAGCTTGAAACCAAATCTGCCAACTTTGGACCACGTTTCAAGTGCAAAAGGAATCTTGGACAGTTAGCCTCCAGGATATAACAACTACGACCCAATCAATCCCAATGGTGCACTCGCTATATACTAAAAACAAAACAATTACAAAAAGAAATATAAGGAAAAACTTTAAAATTTGAAATAAATTATTTTAAAATACAACAAGCCTTGATTGCAAACATCGATGCAAAGCACAATTAGCCTAGGAAATAATGTAAAATCTACTTAAAACCTGTAAATACATGTAGGGTCACTTGAGTTTCACTATAGAGTGATTTTTGAAGAGTAATTTGTGTTGGTGAAAAGAGTCATATGAATGAATTAGATGGGATGTATGACTGGATAAGACGTGGTGCACTTGAGTTTTGTCTAGACCTAACTTTTGGATCCCATGGTGAAGATAAAGCAAGGCTCTATGGGCGCATAGATCTTTTGCACATTCCTCCACGTGGTGCTCTATTACTTGTAGGCATGCACATGCATGACTATGCTTAGTAAAGATAGTGCAGCTCTTTTGGAGAGCCATCGGTTCTTTTAAGTCCAGGAGGAGGTTTGCTTGGCTAGATTCGGGTGTATTACAAGAAGATACATTGACACTCTACCTATTGGATTTGGGTCTTTTCAACCCACATCAACCATTCATTTGATACGGATCTCCTTGGATGCAGGGTGCTCAAAAGAACCCTTAGATGAAATATTTTAACCCATTTATCATACAAAGTTTATATCGATCGTGTTCAAAGCAAAAGAACTAAATTATCAAAGGGTTGAAATAATTCAACTTCCACCCTACAAAGTAACACTCGTCATATAAATCACTTGGATAATTGGAAGATGAAGCCACGAGCAAACCTTGTTTTCAAGACCGCTTTCCATGCAGAAACATACGAGTGACTTATGTAGTCACAAGGGAGAGTGACTTTCCATGAAACTATGTTGAGTTATATGGATGAGTTCCACTCCATCCATAAGGTGTGCTATCTCTTTATTTAGAAAGGGATTAAAAAATTAGACAGATTCAAAAATATGTTGAGTTACCCAACATTCGAGATGAGGATGCCCACTAATAAGATCCGTTGTTGATAAATCTGGATATGTGGCCACACATATAATGAATGGTCCAATTTTGGTTAAATGCGTACTATTAGAATAAATACCGGACATTTTAGAGTTGTCTTTGATTCAAATCGAACTGCACATTGTGACCCCATGTGCCAAACTAACCAAATTAGGACAAGATATGTGAAGATTAGCTTGACTGTTCAGTCATCAATTGTTACAACAATCATGCGATTTTAGAAAGATATGGTTAGTCCTTTTGATTGATATCTTTTTGGCTTAAAGAGGATGACTCAACGGTGATAGCTTTGGTCGTGTTTTTCAATAAAGCAATAAAGATTGGTAAGTTAAAAATAAGGTCAGGATGCTAATTTATTGATTAATGTAATAGAACAGTACAATTAGCACAGAGAAATAAAACAAGCAGAGGAAAACTACCTACGGTGGTCGATCCTGATAAAACAATCATAGAAAATACCAAGCGGTCCTGAGATGATCATTGTGTAAGGTTCGAAAGATGTGAACAGATATATACCAAGTAGGAGCCTAGCAATATGGGAATTCAATGATTGGTCATGAATATTTAAGCTACTTTTATGTGCGTATTACAATACGTTGGACAATAGTAAAACTAAGCTAAAACTACTGGCTCTAAATAAGCTAAACTAATAATTAATTGTCCATAGAGGTCGACAAAAGGGATAAGCAACATATAACTGAAAAGATATTAATTAATTTGTGTTGGCAAGGACCCAGGGCTCTTCTTCGAATATTGCTTTTATAGGCTTAGGAGAGGTGGTAGCCGTGCATAGGGTTCCGTGACTTGTGCATGAATCTTCTAATTAAGTGGTGATTGTATTCTATTTGGATTTGGAGTTCCTATTGGGTAATGACATTGTAAATGATGTACTTTTATTTTTGCATGATTTGCTGCTATTCATTTTATCTTTTCTGTTATTTGCGAAAAAGTCTCGGACGTTCTCTCTAGGGAAATTTCTCATTTAGTTTAATCAGACAGCCATGTCGAGCATATGCTAGCTACGAGGAATCCGGCAATGGCGGGATGCCTTGCATTCGTTGGTTACGTGTCATACAAGAGTAGACCGCCTTTTGAGTCTTGGTTGTGTGTATAACACTGTACATTCGGATCTTTTGCCGGGATACATGTCTTCGAGAGATAGGCATCAATGATCTCTCCTGCTGGGAGTATGTTTCTCCCATATTTTGTACAGGTGTATCAACACATGACGGCTTCTCATTAGTAAATTTGAATTGTGTCAGATTGGGTGTAAATAAAATTGTCCAAATTGTATGTGTGGTCCACTTAGTTGTATATATTACCATCCATTCTAGTCATCCGATGCTCACTTTTAGGACGAAGGGACACTTTGAAAATCAAGACATTTTAACACTAAGGTGGGCTACGAAATGTGAGTTTTGAGATTTTAAGCATGATTTTACATCATTTTCTATGGTGTAGCACACCTATAACTTAGATTGGATCGTCAGTGAAAATATAACGATGCATATGATGTATGGGATAGATCTTATACAAGTTGTTTCCCACATGTTGATCAAACAGCATCAACTTTTGTTGTGCCCACGTATAGTTATCATGCTAAGAAAGATTGTTTTAGGAAAAATAAGTTAGGCCTACTAAAAAGGGCATTTTCATCTTTTAAATGAACTTTACTTTATTGACTTTTTAGCCAAACGTGAAAAAGTCTTATGAAATGCCTAAGGCTAAAATTGTAGCTAGACAAATAACTTGTGGATAACTATAAATATAATTATTGTCTTTTGTTTATGCTTTTGACTAATCACAGGACGCGGCATATTTTTCCGATACATAGGTTACAAGGCTCTTTTGTAACTCAAAACTTTTAGAGCCACATGATTTTGTGTTATATTCATTTCATTCATTGATGTTTCAACTCATTTTAAGAATATTGGCGAAACATCAAAGAAAAAAAAAAGTTTAAGTAAACCATACAAAATAGGATTGAAATGCTTTCATGCGGAATAATTTACTTGAGTTCATATATAAGCCAGCGAAATAAATGTATAGAATAAATATAAATAACTTAAGGTGACTTTAGATTAAGAGTTCATGTAACATTAGTCTATGGGCAAGTCAATAGTGGGGTCATCGGATGATGAAAACCATTAGTTTGATGTTGGTATTGATCTTCTATTAGGGTTGAAAGTTGGGTGGGCTGGGTTGGGTTGGTGCTTAACCGAAGGTTCCTATACCTCAACCCTAATCCAACCCAACCCAATTTTAGGTTAGGAATTCTCAACCTAAGCCCAACTCAAGCAGGCTCAGGTTGGTTGGGTTGGTCAGGTGAATACATGTTGATATTTTCAATATTACAGTAGTCTAATATTTTTCAACACATGTCTTATTTTTTGTACCTATGATTTTATTAATTATATATATATATATAGTTATTTATCATAAAGAACTTCATTTTATTATTATTATTATTATTTTAACGAACAAGTTAAAATATCGAACAATTAATCCTTTAAAAGTTATGTTATGTATCACACAATCTATTTAGGAGAAAGATATCCCATGTCTCTTGTTAGCTTGAGTAATAAAAATGGACATGAACTAAAGAAACCCAGCGGCATTGGAATTTTCTGCGCCTTTAACACTAACCATCCACACTCAATTATAATTTATAAGTAACTTATATATTGGCCGGCTTCAAATTGGGTGGGGCAACCCCAGCCAAACCTATGTTTTATCGGGTTAGTGTTTGTGTAGGCCATGCCCGAGATAGAAACCGACACATCTGCCCAGGCCCAACCTTACGTCGAGTTGGTCACGGTCGGTCGTGTATCAGTACGCCCCAAATCCACATGTTGTGATTAACCTTGGAAAGGAGATCTTTGGGAGGCATAGTACATCTGCCAATGGTCTGGATTACGTAGTCATGGGCCCACTCTTGCGAATTGAAAACCCACTCATACCCTGCAATGAAGTGGGCCAGGCGTCCTATCAAATTCTCTTTTCCTTTCTCTTCTTTACGGAAAGGAGTAGTGGCTCTATCATACGATGAGTGCGCAGTACGCACTGTGGAGCTAGAAGGAATTATCCGCCAGCTGCACTGAGTCACTGACACCTAACATGTGGTATAATGATTGGGTGATATGGACCGTTCATTCATTTACAGGATCGTACAATGAATAACAGACAAGAATCAGGACAGCTTTGTCCAATTAATCGGTTTCCACGTGCCAGTGTTCCACACGTGTGCGAGATCCAAGCTGCTTATATCATGGCAAGCCAAAATCAGGGCAATTTGTTCATCTAGTAGAGCACACGTGTTTAAACGCTGGCTGTTGGACATTATCTTCTATTCATCCGTTTCTTTGTATACACTAATCCACGTGGTTGAGTGACTCAATTACTCAACCTCGTATAACTATAACGCAGGCCCACCTGATGAGCGGCTTGGATCTTGCACCGTGCGAAGCTGGCAGCGATATATACGGCTAACAACATACCATCTGCTGATGCAACGGTTAGGATGTAGATCGATTGACAATTGGATAGTCTGCACTGCGCATTGGGGCCGCCATGCGGTTTACATGTAATCCGAGCCGTTCATCAGACATGCCCCACCAGGATGAAGGGACACTTACAAAGAGGCAGTATCATTCAATCTAGAGGTTTTAAGCATGATTTGACATTGATGGCCCACCTGATTCTTGGATCAGATTCATTTTTGGAATCTACGGTGAATGTGCAAGCGCTAACCAGATGGATGGAGCCCGTGCAATCCAATACATACATCGGATCTTCGTTCCAACGAATGATCACGTCCACGTGCGTTCCCACGCATGGTAATTACCGTACGTGCAAGTTGTGTGGGGGCACACTTGTAATGGGCACGTGTAATCCAAACCGTTAGTCTGTTGCGCCTCCTCCTAAAACCTATATATATATATATATATATATATATATATATATATATATATATACACTTTTTATGGCCAAATTGCTTTAGGCGTCCCTTGCCTTGATCCTGGTGGGTGCGCACAACGGATTGGCTACTACCCCTGCCACCAGCCAATGGCTGATGGTCGGTGCTCTGTGGGCTCCACCATGATTTACATGTTTCATCCATGCGGTCCATATGTTTTTCTAGATTATTTTATCGAATCAGACCAAAAATGAGGTATATCCCAATTACAAGTGAACCACATTACAGGAAACAGTGTTGAATAAATGTCGACCATTAAAAGCTTTTTGGGGCCATAAAAGTTTTGGATCCCTGATCTTTGTTTTTCCCTTCATCTGGGTATGTATAACCTAATCAACAGATTGGATGTCAAATAAACAGTACAGTGAGCCTTAGGAGGATTTTAATGGCGGATATCCAATCATATTGTTTTCCTGTGGTGTGGTACACCTTATATTTATATCCCTCTAATTTTTGGGATCAAGACCTAAAATGAGCTGTAAAAATGGATGAACGGAATGGATGAAACACATACATCATAGTGGGGCCCACAGAGCACCGACGGTGGCTGGTGGCAGGGGGAGTAGCCAATCCGTTTCCCCATATGACTGGGTTTGATGACATATGAACAACAGCGGATCCACATTCCACCTGAAAGCTTCAATGGTGAGAGTTCCCATCACCAACGTTCCCCATTCTTCTCTTTGTTGTGGCCCACTAGAGTGACGGATCAATCTAGATTTTATAACTTGGGGCTAACATCTAGAGTAGCATCTCTTTGACGGGTTGGATTTCACTTAAACATCATGGTGGACCCCAAACAGCCCATGCGTTGGAGCACTTGTGTGTTATTCCCTGGTATAACCATCTCTCTAAAATATACCTGACAGGTTCATCTGCCAATCAAGACCATCCATCTAGTGGGCCCCATTGAAGATGGCCTAAATTTCTAAACTATCGCAAAATCAGAACCATCACTTTTCTCCACTTTCCGGCACTAACTTTGAAGGCGACCGTTTAGATGATTAGGACCGTCCGATTTATGTGTATCCTGAAACTTCTATCTGTGGTGGGGCCCAGTACATGGAGACTTACGAATGACCAATGATCTGGCTCCTCCTCGCTCGACCATATCATTTCCCACTGTGCCTGTCCAAAGCCCGAGTATCATATGATATTGTACGAGTAGTGGCCCACTAGATAGTGAGGTGTTGCAGTGCTGGTGGACGGGACCCACCGTGATATGATTACACCCCGGCAAGAAAAGAACATGTATGGTGGGTGGGGCCCACTACAGATGATATCTTCGATGACGTTGGTCGTTGCTTATCGGATATCATGCGGCGGTATGTTGAAAAATGGATAAGGTTCTGTTTCGGTGGAAGAGTATGGTAGTCCGCGGGACATGCGTCGGAAAGATCACTGGGGTTCCAACGAGCAGTGTGGGACCCACCTTCGTGTATATTACATCCAAACTGTCCATCAGATGCGTCACCCAATTTCAGAATCAGTGAACAAAAGATAGCCTGATCTGAAGCTGTGGTGAGCCACGTCAGAGGGAGAGATGAATCACAATGGGAGGGAAACCCACCCTTCCGAAAAACATGAGTTTTTGGATTGGCTAGATTGGCCTGATTGCTTTTAAAAAGGGGGAATGGTACTCCGAGGTCGACGTCCAGCAGTGTGGGCCCCACCATGATGTGTGTCCATCATTAACACCATCAGCCAGATGGGTCCCCTTGAAGTTATGGGATATCCCAAAAATCAACTGCATACAGCGCCCAGGTGGGCTTTACACACACACACCACCACACACTCACGCTGAAGCAGGATTTCCCCACCTATGGGTACTCGAACTCTCAACCGGGTGTCGAAACTCCTGGGAGCCCACCACCGGAGTAAGAGCAGACTTGATTGAAGATACCTCGTTTCAAACACTTGAGGTATTTGTATCGATCCATCTAAAACCATGTGAAGACATGCTTTACACCTATAAGAGTACTTGGTGGGGCCTACTTGAGTTTTGGATGCAGCTGAAACTTGGTTTGACCCCTCATCCAAGTTTGACACATACAATGGATGGTCTGGATTTATGAAACACATCTCAGTGGGCCCAATAAATAATTATGAATGTTTCAATGGGAGGTAACCCCTCTCAACTATTGTATGTGGTGTGGCCCACTCAAGTCATAGTGTTGAAAATTATACAGATTAATATAATTTCTGTATAATATGGAAACCGAAAAATAAAATTAGCTTGAATAAGGATAAGCTGAAGCACGTCTGAAACACTGTCCTTAAAGCGTTATTTGCCCCTACTCAAATGGATTGAGTATGCTGATAGGTTACAGGCAAATCGCTTCTAGGATACAATAAGCCTGGTGTGGGTCTGCGTTCAGCAAACACAAAGGCCCACCAAATGGAACTCTTGTACACACTATCTAGCAGAATTATAAAATAGAAAAAATCCCAAAAAAAGAAAAGAGAAGAGAATATGTGATTTTAGAAGATCGCTGCGCTGGTCAGTTCTTCAGCCACGGGTTTAGTTGAACCGCTCTAGACCACACCATTGGTCTGTTCTTCAAGCAAAAGTTCAACCATTACTGTCTTGCTGGAATCACTAGATTATAGGAGAGGAGTGATGACTGTCTCAATTTGTATGGGTCTGATGGAGTGGGTTGAGAGATGGTTTGAAAACTCATCCAGACCCTCCTTTTATAGGCTATGGTGGCTAAGGGGTTATGGTCCAGAGACATAAATTCCATTAGGCCATTTCTGACTGTTGGAAAACTAGCCGTTTTTTACTGTTGTGCATGGACATTAATCTGCTGCATGCTGACTGTTGTGAGACAGCAGCTAGCCGTTTTCTAGCTGTTGGGCTAGCCATGCAGTAGTTACAACTAGTCTCTACACTAATGGCACAGCTGTTACAGTTTCTGCTGCAACAGCTCTTTTCAGTCCCTCTATATATACTGAGGGATATCTCTCACAGTCCTCTAGTCTCTCTGTCAACCAGTCACCCGTCTTAGCCACTTAGTCGCACCGCGACTAGCACACGTCTCGCTCCGGTTCGCTCAAAGTCGCGAAGGAGCGACCCTCTGCGACACGATGCGGATGTGCAAAGTGCAAAGTGAGCTACTAGTGCCTCTACAGCCACACTGCCCCCACATGCCCACGCCCTCGCACCGAGCCTGTGACCGAGACCGAGACCAAGACTGTGCCCGTGACTGAGACCGAGTCCGAGTCCGAGTTTGAGACCGAGCCCGTGCCCGAGCGCCCGTGCGCCCATGTGGGTAAATATTATAATACTCTACCATTCTCATATAAACCATTTTTTCTTCTCCTCTTTTTTCAATGTGAGACTATTTCCAAAAACTCACAAAACGGTGTTTTTCCAAACAATTTTTTATATATTATATATTATTTTATTATTAAATTATATTTTATTAAAAATTAATTTCTTTTGCAACAATCCCCCACTTGATTTTTTAAACATATATTTTCTCGATTAAACATTTCTTCTAAAATAATTAGATTAAATGCATACAGAAAGATATCTTTTGATTTTAATTTTTTCTTAGTGTAAGTATCTCAAAACTCTGTCGAAATGACTGATAGCTGCAGCATTGAACCAGTTATTCCTAGATAAAAGAGTCGGAGAAACCACATACATATTCGCTATGTGTTTGTTAGAGTTCTCACAATCTTGCTCAGCACATTTAATGGCCATGTGCTTATCCTAATTTGTGAACAATCCCGAGAGAAAACTCCTAACTCTCTTGAGAGACGGCACCACCTTTCTGTTTATATAGAGATATTTTATATGTTTTAGACGAAATTCTATTTAATAGATGGCATGCTGCAAGCAGTGCCTCACACCATAGATTTAGTGGCAACTTTACTCTTATCAGCATTGAGTTGACCATTTCTACTAATGTTCTATTCTTTCTTTCAGATATTTCGTTTTGTTAATGTGTGTATGGCGCTGTACATTGATGTATCAGTCCATACTCTTCACAAAAGTTGTCGAATTTATTAGAGAAGTATTCCCCTCCTCTATCGCTACGGAGAATTTTTATCTTCTTATTTAGTTGATTCTCTACTTCTGTTTTATATATTTTAAACATATTCAATGCTTCATCTTTACTCTTTAATATGTACACATACATATACCTAGAGCAATCATCTATAAAGGTTATGAAGTACCGTTTACCTCCACGAGTAAGAATGTCGTTTAACTCACAAATACCACTGTGCACAAGATCCAAAACTTGAGACAATCTTTCAACACTTGGAAAAGGTTTCTTCGTCATTTTGGATCGTATGCACACTTCACATTTTTCAGTTTCATTATTTGTGTATGAGATTAAACCATTCTTAGTCATGAACTTTAAGGTACTATACCTTATATGGGCTAGTTTATCATGGCACAATCCAGCGGATTCAACCATATACGCAGAAGTGCTACTTTCATTCAGAGAAAACTTAACCATTCTGTTACAAATATATCATTTTTTGACAAAATTCTCATTCTTTGATAGATTCAGTTTACCTGACTCGTACACCACACTTATGTCTGGTTTACCCAGAAGATTCCTAGAAATTAAGTTTCACCTCATGTTTGGAACGTGTAGTACATTAGTCAGAATCACTTTCTTTCCAAAGGTAAATATCAGTTCGACAGTTCCTTTGCTGACAACCTTCGATCGGACTTCATTAACCATTTGGACTTCTTGACCATCGGTCAATTCCTCATAGGTTTTGAAGGCTGATTGTCGTAGCACACATGTACTGTAGCCGCAGTATCATACCACCAACCTGGAACTTTGCCTTGGATGGTATTTACCTCAGTGATCATAACCACGATATCGCCTTCTTCTACTGCACTTGCCTCTTTTTTAGATTTGTGATAGCAGCATACTCGAGCATAGTGCCCGATTTTTCCACTAACATGACATGGGCCTTTGAACTTTTCGTTCTTCTTTTGGGTGTTTTTCTTAAATTTCCCTTTATTGGGTTTCAGAGAATCATCCTTCTCGGGATGTTTGTTATTAATGTTCTCTACTCCATGTACCTTGGATGAGGCATTCTCGTTATCATTCTTTCTATCGTGGTTACGGGATTCTTCCTCAATCCTGATGTATTTCTGAATTTATTCCAGTGTGTAGTCCTCGGTTTTATGCAGCAACTTCTTTCTATAGTCTTTCCACATCGGTGGCAATTTAGCGATTATAACCCCGACTTGGAATGATTCGAGAAGATCAATCTTTATCGCTTTGATTTTGTTTACTATTAGCTGCAGTTCTTGGACTTGGGGCAGCAATAGTTTATTATCTACCATGTTGAAGTTAAAATACCTGGCGATGAGAAACTTATTGGTACCTTCTTTTTTAGCCTTGTATTTGAACTCCAAAGTGGCCCAGATCTCCTTTGTTGAAAACGTCTATTGGTACAAATTGTACAGGCGGTCGGAGAGCGCGTTCAGAATGTGTCCTCAACACAAGAGTTCATCTTTGGCTCGTTTGGTGCGGATAGCCACATGTTCAGGTGTGTCTGTGTCGGATATTTTAGGTAGCGCTTGCAGATTTGAATCTAATATGTAATAGATCTTCAGCGCCGTCAGGAGAAATTTCAGCTTGTTTAGCCATCTTGTAAAATTGGTTCCATCGAACCGATCAAGACGTATCAAGTCTTGATTCATCAACTTGATGGATGAAACACTGTCGGCTTCTATCAAATAACGCTTTAAAATTGTTGAAAATTATATAGATTAATATAATTTCTGTATAATATGGAAACTGAAAAATAAAATTAGCTTAAATAAGGACAGGCTGAAGCACATCTGAAACGCTATCCTTAAAGTGTTATTTGTTCCTACTCAAATGGATTGAGTATGCTGATAGGTTACAGGCAAATTGCTTCTAGGATACGACAAGCCTGGTATGGGTCTGCGTTTAGCAAACACGAAGGCCCACCAAATGGAACTCTTGTACACACTATTTGGCAGAATTACAGTATAGAAAAAATCCCAAAAAAGAAAAGAAAAGAGAATATGTGATTTTAGAAGATCACTGCACTGGTCAGTTCTTCAGCCACTGGTTCAGTTGAACCGTTCTAGACCACACCGTTGGTCTGTTCTTCAAGCAAAGGTTCAACCCTTGCTGTCTTGCTGAAATCACTAGAGTATAGGAGATGAGTGATGACTGTCTCAATTCGTATAGGTCTGCTGGAGTGGGTTGAGAGATGGTTTTGAAACCCATCCAAACTCTCTTTTTATAGGCTATGGTGGTAAGGGGGTTATAGTCCAGAGACATAAATTCCATTAAGTCATTTCTGGCTGTTGGAAAACTAGTCGTTTTTTACTATTGTGCATGGTCATTATTCTGCTGCATGCTGACTGTTGTGAGACAGCAACTAGCCGTTTTCTAGCTATTGGGCTAGCCATGCAACAGTTACAGCTAGTCTCTTCACTAATGGCACAATTGTTACAGTTTCTACTACAACAGCTCTTTTCAATCCCTTTATATATACTGAGGGATATCTCTCCCATTCCTTTAGTCTCTCTGCCAACCAGTCGCCCGTCTTAGCCACTTAGTCGCACCACGACTCGCACACGTCTCGCTCTGGTTCGCTCAAGGTCTCAAAGGAGCGTCACTAGCGCCTTTACAGCCACACTGCTTCACATGCCCACGCCCTCGTAGCGAGCCCGTGACCGAGTCCGAGTCTGAGACCGAGACCGAGTCCGAGACCCGAGCCCGTGACCAAGTCCGAGACCGAGACCGAGACTGAGCCTGAGTGCGAGCGCAAGCGCGCGCAACACGCAAGTCCATTCTCCTTTGGACCATGTGGGTAAATATTATAATATCTACCATTCTCATATAAACCATTTTTTCTTCTCCTCTTTTTCCAATGTGGGACTATTCCCAAAAACCCATAAAATGAAAAAGAGGAGAAGAAAAAATGGTTTATTTAAGAATGGTAGAGTATTATAATATTTACCCATATGGTTCAAGGGAGAATGGACTTGCGTGTTCCAGTACTATGCACTGGAACACCTGCGCGCGCCCGTGCCCGTGCCCGAGCGTGTGAGCACACGTGCGAGCACTGGAACACGCAAGTCCATTCTCCTTTAGACCATGTGGGTAAATATTATAATACTCTATCATTCTCATATAAACTATTTTTTCTTCTCTTCTTTTTTCAATGTGGGACTATTCTCAAAAATCCACAAAACAGTGTTTTTTCAAACAACTTTTTATATATTATATATTATTTTATTATTAAAATATATTTTATTAAAAATTAATATTTTTTGCAACACATAGATTGTATGATTTTTAATCCCATGGTCCACCATGGAATGGTGCATCTGTTTGATGGTGTTAATGTTCGACGTACATCACGTGGCGCCCACAATGCTTCGACCTCACAGTACCATTTCCCTTTTTAGAAAACTGCAATAGTCTATTGCGGGCTATGTTTAATTGATGCTCTACGGGCCACGACAACTCAAAGAGGAACCCAAGTGTACGAAAGAAAGACGGACCGGGTTTCACGGAACCCACCCAATTCCGGGACACGTGCGAGATTTTGGAGTTCGGGCCGCTAATGGGTGGGTCCCACCACGAGTGGCGCAAAAATCATGCTGGTCCAGTCGTTCAGTTCGACCCCCTTGAACGTCGAATGTTGAGTCGTGGTCGTTAATCCTAACCGTTTACTCATGCATGCGTGGCAGTTACGATCACTACCCCTGATGAACGGTCCTGAGCAATTTCTTTTAACCCCCGCCCACACGGAGTCCGGAATCGGAAGCTCTGTGGGGTCCACTACGACGTCCACGTGACATCTACTCGATCCGTCGGTTCGCCAGCTCATGTTAGGAGACGAGCACAAATGAGGGAGATTGAACGCCCGCCGTTGAAACCTTCGTGGGGGCCACAGAAGCTTTGGATGTTGTGTTTTCCGTTCATCCTGAAGTGAATAACCTTACCAACAGCCACTGGGCGTGAGGGGCAGAATATGTTTCAGAGATCTGAGCCGTTCATCACGTTAGGCACTTCGTGAACGTGCCATGGGCAAAAGCATGTTGATCCGTTAATGAGGCAGACGAAAAATGGACGGTTAAAAAAAGGTCAGAAGTAAAATTACATATACATGCGTGGCCCACTTGATGTTATTACTAGACTGAGTTTTGGTTTATTTCATGATCACTTCGCGCCATACCTAATGAATGGCTCAGATCACTGAATCATGACACGAGAATTGCACGTACCATGTATCAATTTGTGCAACAGATTCCAACACGTGGATGAGGTAGGAGCCATCCTTCTTGTGCGTAAAATAGTGGTTGGGCCATTGGCCAATTATCGCAATGTATAGAAAATCCTAACCGTTGGGTAGACATGGACATCGGAAGACAAAAACAATCACAGGCTTCAATTAAGACCTGTTTGAAATGTGAGATTAGGTGGCATGTAATTGCATTTGTGTAAATTTGATTGGTGTTTGGAAGCCACGAGGAGTGATTAATCCGAGTATCATATCTTGCTGTCCCAACAAGAGATAGTGGGATTTCTTTCAAAGTCTGATATGTCCGTGGCCCCATGTTAATGCATTTACACGTGATAATAGAGTTGCAAATGAATATAGGTGGCATGTATCAGTTCTGAAATCATGTCGGCTGATTACATTCCATGATCCACCAAATGTAAGTTTTATTTTGTGTTGTTTACAATTCAATTAAGCAAGGTTACTTGTGTAATTGAAGACTTTTATTTGGATTTTATGTACAATTACGAAGAATGAGCGTGCTAGATCTACTCAACTCAATGTTTGATTGAACTGTTGGTGTCTATCATGTTGAGTCAAAATGATTAGAGTGTGGATGCAGGATCTAACCATAGTCTCAACCAATGATTGTGATCTGCAACAATCAAGTGGCTTGTGAAAGGATATGGGTTAGCTCTTCCGAATGAATTATTTTGTCGTGTATATGGACTTAAGGACTTGTTCTTGCATTAATACTTTTAACAATGCATTTCTTAAATGAATGAAGATTAATAGATAAATTAATATGATTGAATGATGTCGATTTCATTAATTGAATAAATAGCTCATTACAACTGATAGAGTATTGAACAAAACAACCTATAAAAATAAATAATCAAGAGATAAATACCTAACTTGTCTATTAAACAAGCGATCAAGGTAAATGGTCAGTAAAATGTGCTGGATAGGTGTGATCTCCTAAGCAAGAACTTAGTTGATTAGGATCCAATAACTTAAGGTTATGGACAATTAATCTAATCTTACGATAGTGGTGAACGCTAATGTTGTAGTGGTGGAGACTTCAACGTCTCATTATCACTCCTTAACTTCTGTGTGTGTGTGTGTCTCCTTCTCTCTCTCCACCTCCTCATATACGGATGAAGACTAGTCTCCCTTATGTTTTTCAAAGTGCTCTCTCACATGGTGTTATATATATAATAAAAGGGCCTCTATAGATAGAGAGAGGTATCGTATTATATAGTAATCATCTTCTGGGGTATTCCTTATATAGGTGGGAAAGACGTAAGCATTGTATGTATGTTTCTCTTATTTTTAGTAAAGAAGAAAACTCTATGTTACCGTCCGTGGAGTAAGTTTACTATTGAACCACGTAAATCCTTATGCTTCTTGTTGTTTGTTTTCGTTTGGCCTTTTTGGCATTTGTTTTAGTCTTTTCTTTTGTGTTTTAGCCTCGCCAACATTGATAAAGTGCGGAAATTTTTCTGCAAAAATTGGTATCAGACCTAAAGGTTAAGAAAACTTTTAGTGCAAGATCGGTGTTGGCGTTTGTTTTACAATTGTATTTCAGATGGCTAGATTGAGTTCTATCAGATTCGATGTGTCAAAATTCGATGGATCCAGTTACGCGTTGTGAAAACTGAAGATAGGCGCCGTATTGGTGAAGGAAGGATGTGCAATTACAATTTAAAGAAAAGAAAAGAAGACTGAAAAGATAAATTAGGATGAGGTATTTGATAAGAAAAATGAATTAGCCATGATGGACTTTTTTCTTATATTTGATGATTTAGTTTTGTTCAATGTTTCTGATCAAACCACTACAAAAAAAAAAAGTTTATGGGATAAATTGTAAAACCTATATGAAGGGAAATCTATATCGAACATGATATTTCTCCGACAGCAACTGTACAACTTGAAAATGACGGAAGGGTCCTCTTTGCAAGAACATTTTAATGGGTTTAAGCTTGATTAGCCGATTGGCGATGGTCAATATGAAGATTGACGATGAAGAAAAGGTCACACTTTTGCTCTATTCAATGCTAGATTCATGGGATGGTTTGATCATGAATCTCATCAACGGTCCAAATCTCACTATGGAGTTAGTCGTGTCTTCATTGCTTATTGAAAAATCTTACAGAACAACACATGAAAACTCTGTTAGTGATGCTATGATGGTTAGATGAAGATCTATTAAGAAAGGTACTGGTGGGAGCGATCATACGAGATATAAGTCGAAATGATATAAAATAGCTAGGTAAGTATTGGAATTACGGAAAGAATGAACACTTGCGTAAAAATTGTACACTCAAAAAAGAAAATAAAAAAAATTACAAATATAATTTCCATGATGAAGCATCAAATTTAAATGATTCACAAGAAAATCTAGTTGAGAAAGATAATTTATTTGAGGATGGAGAAGTGTTGTCAGTAGTGATTACATGAGAAATTCTAAGTCATAAATAGATCTTATATTCAGGCACCTCGTTTTATATAACTCCACATAGAGATTGTTTTTACATATATCAATTATGTGATGACGACACAGTTTATATGGGCGATGATAACCGTGTAAAATTGTGCAGATTGAAGATGTCAGAACTACTATGTTTGATGGTATCACACGTAGTTTCTGATATGTGTCTACTGAACTTGTGGAAGAGTCTTCTGTCATTGGAAAAGTTTAATGAAGATTGATATAAATTTTCTGATGAAAAGAGTCAATTGAATATTGTTAAATTGGCGATGATGGTGGCAAAATGAGATTTAATAAGCGGCTTATATCGTTTAATTGGAGATACTGTGGTTGATGATGCTATTGTTGCCAATGTCATGACAGACTCTA
The DNA here is from genome assembly GCF_029962835.1 of Magnolia sinica. Taxonomy (NCBI): domain Eukaryota; kingdom Viridiplantae; phylum Streptophyta; class Magnoliopsida; order Magnoliales; family Magnoliaceae; genus Magnolia; species Magnolia sinica. The sequence goes on from NC_080581.1 coordinate 14,250,025, forward strand.
CTACAATCTAGCACAGGTAATTGGGCCACATGAGCAAGTAATAACTAAATGTACTTCTTGATTGATATTTATTTTCTGGTTTAAAGTCTATTAATTTAGATTTTTATCAGGATTGACTATTTGCAAAGTTTTATATATCTCATTTTCCCTCATCCACTGCCAAAAGTGATGATGTTTTAAATCTTATTCATTCTGATACTTGGGAGGCTCCAGTCGAATCCTTCGGAGGTTCGAAGCAATTTGTTTTCTTTATTTACGATTTCTCTAAAAAAGTATGGGTTTACATGTTAAAAAGAAAAAAGTTATTGTCACGCTCCAAATTCGGAAACCGGGTTCATAAAATTCCTAATCGCCGAATCCGGTGGCGACAGCTTCCGTAATACCCCATTCTCAACTCCCGGCGTCCATACGCCAAATTTCAATCCTAGGATCCTACAAGGAGGATTTTTCAATGTACATTTAACTCGTAATAAGAATAACTACAAGTTTACCCAAATCACAAAGACAACATCATCATCACATATCCACTAATATAAACAGTTGAATATAATGCCGAAAGGAAAATATATATATCGAAATCAAAGCTCCAGAAGTCAGCTACATGCTCCAAGTTCCACGTTGCTGCAACATAACGCCACATACACACATCTATTGTGCATAAGCTTATAGAAAGCTTAGAGGGTGGTGAAAGTGTGTGCGCAAGATAAGTGTCAAGCACACAAATACAACACCATAATCATACAATGTCGAAAATACTGGCAAGATCATGAATCATAAGATATCAGACTAAGGGAAAACATACTGGTAAGTCCACGAGTCATATAATATCAGAGTACGTAATGCAGATCATAATGAGCCAAATATCATATACTGCGGATGCAATGCAATATGCAGATCCTGCTAGGTCTGTTTAGGCCATATAAGTGCAGAAAACATAACAACCCAAAATACCATATACCGCGAATGTAATATAATATGCCGTGCAAATGAGATGACCAAGCTGGAGTGTGAAGTCGGGATGATAGTACGTAGTATCGTAGGCTATGAGGTCCATCATAAGGGACTTCTATCCAAACCAATCTCATACCTAAATTTGGATAGTCAGACTCAATGTGATAGAATCCTGATCTCAGGTTAGTCGTGCGCCCCAACTAAAATCCTAACCATTGCGAAGGTACACGTAATAAATAGTTGCGCACCACCAACCCGAGTGGATAATGAATGAATGAATGAATTAGTATGCAACTCCTACTCAATAAGTCCACATATCAATACTGTACATCTCTGAGATCATCACTAGGGTCTAGTACACTCTAAATGCAATCGCAGCCCACTGGATGTGCAACCATGCAAGTAGAAGAGACCTCACTATTTGCCTGGCCAATAGTCAGTCAATATCTACCCGGCACGTCGATAGCGGACCCAATCACAAGCTAGTCAAACTCAGCCTAGTTATGCCCACTACTCTCAGGCGGGTAACACCCCTTCCTAACCAACCATGACATAATAGGAGACTAGGCCTGCTGGTATTCGGCACTCGGGCGCTCATGTATCCACTCGGTCTCGACGTTGGGGCGTCTCCTAGCCTCGAAGGTTTAGGAATTTTCACCCAAGGCCATCTATGGCAGCTCGATGCTAGTGATAGATTTTCGGTGTCTCATCTGGCCATCCACAACATGCTTGTGGAGGCTACGACCCTGATGTCATTAGGACGTACACATAATGCAAGATGTATGAATCATACAATCCAGTCATGCATCAATCCTGCACATACTGTGCACTCATGTGAGACAATCTCCGCCTATCAAGGAGTCTCATAGCAACCTGGCCAATGACATATGCAATGTCACATACTCATAATCTGTATCAATAACTGGCACCGATAATCAACCTCGATAATCGGCATTGACAATCAGCCTCGACATCTGTCTTCGATGATCAGCCTCAACAATCAGAATCGGCCTCGACAATCGAAATTGACCTTGGCAATCAGAATTGGCCTCGACAATTAGAATCGGCCTTGGCAATCGGAATCGACCTCGATAATCGGAATCAGCCTCAACAATCAAAATCGGCCTCGGTAATCGGAATCGATCTCAACAATTAGAATCAGCCTCAACAATCGGAATCGGCCTCGACAATCGAAATCGGCATCGATAATCGAAATCGGCCTCGACAATTGGAATCAATGAGAATGGGCCTAATAAGGCCTAAGGGAAGGTCACAATGTGGACATTCAACCGTCATTGCCCATCAATGTGGACATTTAACTAACGTTGCTCCCAAGGAGTGGCCCACATAGAGCCAAACATATAACGGGCCCATGGCCTCACACAAGGGCCTAATATATATCATCATGGGCCACATCAGTTAAGCACATCACATGGGCCGCATCACATGGGCCTGTATACGTCACAATGGGCCAAGTCACATGGGCCTAATACACATCGCATGGGCCTAATACACATCACATGGGCCGCATCACATGGGCCATATATACATTACATCGGGCCTCACACAAGGACCTAATATACATCGCATTGGGCCACACTCATGGGCCTCATATAGATCACATTGGGCCTCATCATATGGGCCAATATACATCACATCGGACCTCATCAAATGGGCCGTAATATACAACACCTCGGGCCTTATTACATGGGCTGCTCATACATCATAAAGGGCCACATCTCAGGGCCTCAAATGAATCATAGCAGGCCTCGGCACATGGGCCATAAATACATCACATCGGATCTCATATACATCAAGTGGGCCACATCAATGGGCCGCACTAATGGGCCTCATAAACATCAAGTGGGCCGCATCAATGGGCCACACCAATGGGCCTCATATACATCAAGTGGGCCGCATCAATGGGCCACACCAACGGGCCTCACATAAGAGCCTCATACAAGTCAAATGGGCCTCAATCAATCAACAAGTGGGCCTGATAAAACACATGCCTCTGGTGGGCCTGAAAATTGATGGACGGTAAGGATAAAACATATATCATGGTGGACCGCAGCCCATGAACGGCATGCATACAAAACATACCTCAGGTGGATCCCGTCCCAGCTGGACGGTGCCAATAAAATACATACACCATGGTAGGGCCCACCATCCTATGGACGGTATAGATAAAACACATACATCATTGCGAGAGCCATCGTCCACGTGCTGCAAGATGGATGGACGGCACATACATTTCAGTGTGCCCTACACCACCCGTCCAAATGTACGATGTGGGTAAAAACATACATCATGGTCGCCCACACATCACACCATCCAGATGGACGGTGTGAATACAGAATATATACATCAAGGTGGGTCTCACCCCACACGTCTGGCATGTGTGGGTGGGTCCCACACCTGGACAGATGGACGGCTTGAATTTATATAAAAAAACACATCACGGTGGGTTGCACCTACCACCATACAAATTCCGACAGTGTGGATGTAAAATGCATACATAGAGGTGGGTCCCACCCCACACATGTCACACATGTGGGATGGGCCCTCATCTTCAAATGGATGGATGGTATGTATAAGATACATAAATCATGGTGGATTTCAATAGAACCTGGTGACGTCAACGCAACTATGTTGCTGGTGTGGGGTCCACATGTGTGGGCGGTGCAGATACAGCACCTCCATCAAGGTGTGTCCCACGTGTGGATGGAACGTACATCACAGTGATCCACACCATCCCAATCATTTAGACAGTAGAGGATATACAATGCATACATCATTGCTGGGTCACGTCCCACGTGTACGGCCACCACAACAGGGCCCCACCATCCTTACGTGGACGGTGTGGATAGCATAGATGAAACACATATGGTGAGTCCCACAAGACCTAGTGACATCAGTCCAGCGACTATGTAGCTGCTGGCTCTTGCTAGCCATGGCTGGCCATCCAGTAGATGGACGGCCCAGATATATATATATATATATATATATATATTTGATATATATTTATTAAGGTGGGTCCCATGTGGTGGGCCACCCTACTTGATATGTATTATATGTATATAATATTATATTACAATTGCTGGTGCTGCTAACGTCCAGGCCCTGGACGGCCTGGATATGATACACGTGAGGTTGTGACGGGTGGACGGTGTGGATTCACACATATATTAAGGTGGGTCCCACAATCGGATGGTTTGGATCATCATACCATATCACAGGTGGACCACACACATCATCATCATAAAGAGAGGGAAGGAGAGAGAGAGAAAGAAAAACGATGGAGATGGAAGGAGCTCTGCCACTATGAGCTCCTCTATGCACATGCATACATCAAGATGGGTCCCACCACAAGTGGGCCCTCAAATGAAATCAACAGTGGATCACCCACCTATTGGCCTCCTTCTTTAGCCCCTTGGACTCCTAGACTCCTTAGCTTACTATTTGATGGTGGATGAGGGAGATTGAAGGGTGAAGATGAGAGATAGGGTGGTAGGGAGTGGGCCACACTATGCTTTTCCATGGGAAGCTTGGACATCCACCCTTGGGAGTTGCTTGAAAAATGGAGTGTGAAATGAGAGAGAGAGAGAGAGAGAGAGAGAAAGAAGTGATGTGTATGACATGGGAGGTATGGGTCCCATTGACTTGTTGGTAAGAAAGGAATGGCTAGGTAAGGGTGTTGTTGACTTTGGGTGAGAGAGGGATGGGGTGATGGAATATATACTTGACTTAATTGATTGATGGATTGATGTGATGGGTTGTACAGATTCCCTTAGAATTCGCAACACGCGGCATATTTCTTAAAATGAACGTGGGCCCACATCTCCTTGCCCGGATATCGCATTGGCACGCAAGACACGGCGTCGAAACCGCGGCGACGGCATGGTCGCAAGAATACAAGTCTCGGGTCGAGCTGACTCTAGAATATGAGATACAACTTAGGGTCACGCGTAACTGCTATCTATGCATCGTGGGTCATCAAAATTCGACCAGCAGGACCGCGGAAGCCTACGGAACGATACGGTATAGGATACGGGCCTCACAGTTATGATTTTACTTGTTTTACCAAGTTTAAAGTATTAGTTGAAATCAGAAGGGAAAGGAAATTAAGTATCTGAAAACTGATAATAGATGAAAATACACCTTAAAAGAATTTAAAATTTTTTACAGTAATCATGAAATTGAGAGACACTACATAGTCTATAACACTCCAGATTTTTGCCAGCTAGGAATTAGATGTCCTTAGGCAGTACATTTGATTTATGGACTTAAGAGTGTGTCTGTGTGTGTATTCACAAGTGTTTGGGACCAAAAGGAGTGACTTTGGATCCACCAAAACTGGCCAACTGAGTGAAATTTGAGAATTTTGAAGAACAAGGATGGCAAGGTTCAGTTATACCAAGTAAATTGGGGTAACTGGGGCAGCAATGCTCGGTTGCACCGAGTAAATCTTGAGCAACCAAGTAAATTTGGATAATAGGGCTCAATTGCACTGAGTAACCCTATTTAGAAATATTTTGCATGTTCGGATTTTGATAGTTTCAGTATACTGACTTCAAAAATTCATATATATTTTTATACAACTCCGATTGAGGTGATTCAAAATTCAGATTGAATCTTGATAAGTCTAGTTTTATATAAAAATAAATAAAAGTACAAAATAAAAACAAAACTAAAAGGTTATTAATTTAATATATTTTTAAAAACTATACCAAAAATATTAGTTTCAGGCAGCTGATACTCTTAGAATTTTTAAAATTTTTATGGAACTCAAAATAAGATTAAATTTGGTAGGTATGAATTAAACTTAATGAAAATTAACATAAAAATTTTAAAGATAATTTTCCTAATCAAAGTATTAAAAACATTACAAGTAATAGACCTGCTGAAACTAAAAATTTCAGCAACTACATGTTGCCAATAGACCACGCATATCTTTTTCATTTTAGAGTTTTTGTATTCGATGTCTTCTTAGGAATTGCTTAGAATCATACCAGGAATCATCCTATTTAATTAAATTAATAATTTCTATTTTTTTAAATATATTTTACTAATTCGGATAGCTTCGAGTATAGTTGAATTATGGTCCTTAACTAGGGTGATTAGAGCCGAATTACCATTTTCAATGATTACAAATAGGCCACACTATGAATTTAGCTAATCCAAACTCCAATCATCGTGCATGAGAATTCTCGTTGCCCAATTCATTCTGAAAATGCCCAGATTTACCGGATTAGATATAGATCGCACTTTTTTTTGAAACGCAATGAAGATTCATTAATATACAAAAAAGGAAGAAAACAGACTGCTGAGATAGCAAACTGAGAATTGCCAAAAACAAAGAAAAACAATCAAAGCACAAAGCAAAGTGGGAAAGAAAGAAAACAAAATGAAACAAAGGACAACCCAGCAACAGAGAACATAAAACATAACGTAGCTACGTCACGCTAAGGTGAATGCCGGTAAGAAGAGAAATGTGACTGATGTTTACGGAATTGTAGGCCCAATCAGAGAGGAAATTTTGGATTCTCTTGATCACATAGACGACAAAATGGGACTTGTCTTTAAAACAATGGCAATTTCTTTCTTCCCAGATGGCCCACCAAGCTGCAAGAAGAGTGGTTCTCCACGCCGCGGATCTATTCTTTCCTAAGGAGACTTCGTGCCAGGCCGCGAGGATGCTATTTATGGAATTAGGCAAGGACCAGCAAATGTCGAAATTGGACAGGATGGTTGACCAAACCGTATTGAAGTGAGGGCAATGCACGAACAGGTGGTCCATCGTTTCTTCATTTGACAGGCAACGGATGCAGATATTCGTTAATATCATTCCTCTTTTCCTCAGATTATCAATAATGAGCACTTTTCTCTTTCTAACCAGCCACCCAAAGACAGCAATCTTTAGAGGAACCTTATATTTCTAGACCTTCGCAGTAAGTGCCTCCTCTAAAATTTCTGTCTTCTTATCAAGAAACCGATACAAAGATTTAATCAAGAACACACCCTTATTGTCTAAGGACCACAAGAGCTTATCTTGCTAATCCGGATCAGGATGAAAATTCTCTATCCGCTGAAGAAGGCTCACATAAGACTCAACTTCCCAGTCATGCAGATTTCTACTGCAGGGAGGACCCCAGACCACGACATTACCTTGGAAGGAGTAACAGTCAGCCACTGAGAGAAGCGTGTTTGGGGCTAACCTATAAATATCTGGAAATTCTTCTTTTAACGCTTGGGAACCCGCCCAAATATCCTCCCAAAAACGTCTGTTATCCCCTTTCCCCAATGGAGAAATGACATTGACTCTACACCTCTCTATGGCATGATATAATTCCTCTCCAAACAGCAGATGCGCTACTATTTGACTTGCCCTTTGTCCACCAGCCTTCAGCTAATTTCTCATATTTACATTTGATCAACCTGTTCCATAGGGTCCCTTCTTCTACTCCAAGTCTCCACCACCATTTGCCGAGGAGGGCACGATTCATATCTTTGAGCACCTCCATCTTGAAAGTGTTTGCACACATCTTTCTAAGCAACCAAATGAAACTTCTTTTTGTCCTCAGTACCATGCTAGAAAAAATTTCGTCTGAGCTTCCCAAGGGTATTTAATATCTTTGCCGGATATTTAAAAAGCGACATGAAGTATATAAGGGGAGATTTGAGAGCACCGCTTTTATCAAAGTGAGCCGGCCTCCAAGCGAAAAACATCTACATTTCCACCTTGTGAGATGGAGTTCGAACCGATCAATGATTTTGTCCCAAAACACCATCAAAGGCTTGCCAATACATAGGGGAAGATTGACAAAAATTGTAGGGAGGCTACTTGGGGTACAGCAAAAAAAATCAGCAAAGCTATGTGTCTTGGACTCACTAATATTGACGCCTATCATTGTCAACTTGCTTAGATCAACTTTAAGGCTTGAAACTGCTTCAAAACAACGGATAGTGGTACGAAGATTACCCACTTTGTCCCAGTCGGCTTCACAAAATAGGAGCGTATGGTCTGCATACTGGATATGAGAAATGGGATGTTCCATATCTTTGATCTAAAAACCCCCTATAATACCTTTCGTCTGCCCTTTTCTCAACATACGTGAAAAGCCCTCGACCACAATAAGCAAAAGGAACGGGGATAGCGGATCTCGCTATCGAAGACCTCTCGAACTTTTGAAAAAACTTTTTGAAGATCCGTTGATGAGGACCAAAAATATAGCTGAGCCGACACAAGCCTTAATCCAATTTAACCATCTGGCATCGAATATCATCCGCTTTAACATGTACAGAAGGAAATTCCAATCAACATGATCGTAGGCCTTCTCTAGATCAAGTTTGCATAAGATTTCTCTTGACTCGGATTTATGACTGGAGTGCAGACAATCGGCAGCCATGAGTGCACTGTTTATAATTTGCCTATCCTGAATGAAGGCACTTTGGTGGTGAGATGTAATCTTGTCCATAACTCCTTGAAGGTGGTTGGCGAGAAATTTTGCGATAATTTTGTACGAACTCCCAAGAAGACTGATAGGCCTGAAGTTATGGAGAGAGTCAGCCCCTTGCGCCTTCGGGATGAGGACAATGAAAGTAGCCCCAAGCACATTTGACAGATGGCCTCTTTCATAAAATTTGTTAACGAAATCGCGGATGTCCCCTTGCAACAACTCCCAAAAATGCTGAAAAAATAAGATAAGAAAGTCATCTGGACTAGGGGCTTTGTCCCTTGCCAGCGACTGAATCGCGTATTTAACCTCATCAAGAGAAAACCCAGCTTCCAGGGTGGTAGCATCTAGCTCAAAAATCCGTTCCATAGGCAGGAAGTCCAGATTGGGCCTGTGATGGGTGTCTAACTTGAGAAGATTGGAGAAGAAAGAGATGGCCTCATCTGAGATCAGCTGCTTATCTTCTGTGCGCTCCCTGGTTATCGCACGTTAGCAACCCGCTAGACTCAAAACTATAGAATAATGACCGTCTTACCGGGCTTAACATCCATCGCGGATGTCAAGCTGGGATAGTATCTAGAATCACTCAACTTGGGCCAAAGATCAGGTGCATGGGATGTGCAAATGCCCTAAGTAGAAACGTGAAATTTTAGGTGAATTAAGTTCTTTGATTTTTTATGGAGTTGTGACTTTCCAACCGATGGGTTACAAACAAACTCGAGGTACGAGTTAATGATATTTTACCGCTCGTATTTGTATAGTCATGACTCTGATTGATTACCAATGACCGTCTATCACAAGTGGGGCCCCCATGGCTAACTGGAGCTTCCGATTACCATCCGATTATGATGAAACGTAGATCCCATAGCGGGGCATCTGCCCTGTGGTGTAGATAAGCTAGTGGGCCCCAGAAGGCCCTGTAAATTCAAAACCGACCTCCCCCATGACAAGTTTAATAGAAACGGGAGGTATAGGGCCATTTCAAACATTTCTGGCCCTATATAAAGCCTCATTTAACACCTCCCCTCATCTCATATTGCCAAAGAAGAGAGAGGGAGAGGTGGAAAGAGGGGGAAGCAAGGGAGAGGAGCTGGTGTAGAGGATCCACCCTGCTCCCGCCGGCTGACGACACATCCACACCATGACGTATTGTCGAAACTTCTCTCAACAACAATTTGAGGTGAGAAACCAACATTTTCATGTGAGTTTTCTCTTAAGAACCAATTACATGATCCCTTATGAGCCCATTGTCTTATTTCATGACGTTGGGGAGTTAATTCGTGGAAACTTAACATAGGAATGAGCCCCTATACCCGTGGCACCACTCCAAGGTGCGCACTATTACCTTTATGTTGCCAATTATCAAACTCAAGCCGCAATTAATGGTTTATGTAGTGAATAGATGAATGCATGATGATTAGTGTTGATTTGTAAATGTGCAGTGCATAGATGAATATATGTCAACCAGTGTCAATTATTGAATTAGGTAATGTATGGGCCAAGGCATGATAATTTGTATCGATTTATGAATGTGTAATGCATAAGCGCGGGCATGCTAACCAGTGCTGATTATTGATTTTGGTAATGTATGGGCCAATGCATGATAATTTGTGTCGATTTATGAATGTGTAGTGTGTAAGCGAATGCATGCTAACCAGTGCTGATTATTGATTTGGGTAATGTATGGGCCAATGCATGATAATTAGTGTCGATTTATGATTGTGTGGTGCGTAGACGGATGCATGCTAACCAGTGCCAATTACTATTGGTTGCACATGGATGAATGCGTACTAATCAGTGATGATTAATGATTGAGATAATGAGTAGAATGCATGCTAACCAGTGCGCACTCGTAAGACCGTTGACTTTCCATGTATTTGTTATCTTAGTATAATACTACCTGTATGTTCGATGAAATGCACTATAAAGTAGGATAGTCTGAATTCACTATTTATATACCTCCAAATTAGTCACGGTAGTCAATTTATTAGTGCGATTAATTGACCGAGACTACCTGGGTATTTCGGTTGGTTGGCAAACTGCGAATCCATGAGGGTGGCCCCGATTGGTTTATTGCATCATACTAGTCCGATTGATCCGGGCTGAACACGGATAACTAGCAGTAACCGGTTATGCCGGTGTTTGTCTAAGTCAACCGAATTAGCCTAACAGCCAACTAATCATGTGTATTCACCATGTATGATCACGCCTGCTTAAATATGAAGCACCCTGTACCTTTGAGAGACATGCTATTAACCGTTAGTGATACGATCCCAAGTCTCAAGAGCTGGGCACGGTGGTATGAGATACTATGTCCGTACTGTCGGCCTACACTGCGGTGACGAGCCTCCCCATAGTGACTAGCAAACACAGGAGGTGATAGATCCTTATTCGAATGGCCCCCGTCAAATTACTCGGCCGATAGTTCTGTGCCAGAGTACTATTCGAACAACCTGAGCATGAATAAAATTTGGTGACAAGCTATTTTTTTCTTGTGGTATTTGGTTTTATGTGACAAGCCTGCACCTCAGAACTGAGTGATCATACTCGGTATTGGGTGATGCCATACCGAGTTGATCATCATATATTTGGATATCATGTTGTACCTTTGAAATTATTGATTCGTGAGTTAAATGGGTGATACCGAAATTTAGATCATGGATCGTAAGCTCAGAGCCGCTACGGCCGCCCTGGGCCAAGTGATCTTGATAGGACTATTAATTAAATGGAGGTGTTTCAGCTTTCCCAATTTTACTGGATAAATGGATATAATTAAATACTTGACTAACATGAACTTTCATAACATTACATTAGCAAAGGTTGTGGCAACTTAGGTGTTGTGGTCGTGTGTTCAGGGAGTATTGGCATTTGTAAATGTGGTGTTAGAGTTACTTATGAGGGAGTGTTGGATTGTGAAGGCATGTATCATCTTATAACAACATGCACGTGCATTAGTAAGAGCATTTAAGAACTGAGTGTTTAAGTTGCTTTATTATTACTTGTGCTACTGGAATTGATAACATGCGTAACTTAGAGCTAATGGAACCACTGAATTGATCACTCACTCCTACTCCGAGATGGTATTTTAGAACACCAACCAAGTGATATTATCAATGTAGGTACTATCAAGATCTCAGACAGGTAAGCTTAGAATGGCTTACACAGCCGACGTTGTGTTTCAGATGATTGGACCAAACTAAAAAATTTACACTTTAATCATTTTAGGTATGTAAATTGTGGCTTGTATAATCCCCATTTAGGTGGACATTATATTTTAATTATATTTTTATTGTTAACCCTATAATTCTAAATTTTTGTTATCTTTACCTCGCTTTGAGATCCGGTAAATTGCATTGCGTTACTCTGATGGCTCGTGCGTGAAATGAGTGTGAATATGAATGAGGTCACATGTGCATTTTTATTTGATTAATGCCCGGAAACTTGGGATCAGATTTTATATACTCAAGTGCCGATTTTCAGAATGTTACACAATCCCTAGTACTCCATAACAGAATGGAGTTGTAGAACATATGAACCATACGCTTATGAATCGTGTTAGGAGCATGATGTGTTTGTCTAGGCTTAAGCACTATTTTTGGGCAGAAGTCGTTAACTACGACCTATTATATGGTAAATTATTCTCCTACTAGTACACTTAATTGCAAGATCCCTAAAGAGGTATGGTCTGAAAAATCTGTTAATTATTCATTCATTCATAGTTTCACTTGTAATGCTTATGTATGGATTTCTAAAGAGTACAAGACTAAGCTAGATGCGAGATCTAGAAAGTGTATTGTTCTTAGCTATGTCGATCGAATAAATGTGTACATATTTTAGGACCCTACTACCCACAAGTTATTGATTAACTAATATGCGGTTCTTAACGAAGATTCATTAGAGAAAAATAAAAAATTATCGAGCTCAGAGTTATGAGAGCTAATTGAATTGAAATATTTAAACGATATTCAATATTAATCTATTAATTCAAATGATCAGCAAGTTAATGATATCATTAAAGATGAAGTTGATGAACAACATACTGAGAAGATACCAGGTGTTGAAACTCAAAGAGAGGTACAAAACTCTCTGTTTAACTCAATGATTATGTTACGGCTTACGCTTGCATGATAAAAGAGCACGAGTCTTGTTTATATCAAGAGGTATGTGAATCTGGCTGGTGTGTTGACGTTACCAAGTTCTATGGGTGTACTACACACCGACCTGGTTGGTGTGTTGACATCATGAAGTTTTGTGGGTCCCATCATGAGGTATGTGTTATATCCAAACCGTCCGTCCATTTGATGAGCTCGACATAAGGCTTGAGCCAAAAAATAAAACAAATCCAAAGATCAAATGGACCACACTGCAAAAGGCAATGGGGGATTGAACGTCCACTACTAAAACCCTTTTTTGGGTCACAGAAGTTTTGGATCAATACAGTATTTGTTTTTCCTATTAATATTTTTACGGTGAGAATCATTGTCTTCACTACTGTTTGTGTAGTCCACTTGAGCTTTGGATATGATTCATTTTTAGGCTCATGCTCTATAATGATCTCACCAAATGAATAAACAATGTGGATATAATAAATACAACATTGTGGAGCCCATGTAACTTTGCTCTCCAAGAGCATCCACATGCATGCACTAGCCAGGTCAGTGGTACATTAGCCAATCGGCTTCCATTGGGTTTGTCCTGGCCACATGAAAATGGATTGGCTGGTGTGGCACACACCACCAACATTACTGGTGTGAGTACATGTCGTGCGAAGAAGACCGTGCTTCCGCTTCTCCAACTAGAGTTGTATGAAGGAGATCAAAGTTACGTGGCCTAGCAATAATATATTTATTATATACATATCGCTCTCATTGTAGTGCATGAGCTTAAAAATGAGCCATATCTAAATTTAAAATCAACCACATCACATATAACAATAGGGACAATGATTCTGACCATTAAAATATTCATAAGGCTTACCATAACGTTTATTTTTCATTCAATCTATTCATGGACACAACCCCGACTGAATTGAAAAAACAAATATCATATTCATCCAAAACTTTTGTAACCCCAGAAGGTTTTCAATGGTAGACACTCAATCCTCAACTGTTTCTTATAGTGTGGTTCACTTATCTTTGGATCTATCTTATTTTTCGGCTTGAGCATTACAACAAGCTCGAGCCCGTCGAATGGATGGACAGTTCGGATAATATAACACATACCTCATGATGGAATCCACATAACTTTGTGACGTTAACATGAAGTGACACCAGGTGTGGTACACCAGCCAATCCTCTTCGGAATTGGATTTTCGGTGCTCTATGGGCCCCACCATGATGTATGTGTTTCATCCATTCCGTTCATCCATTTTTACAGATCATTTTAGGGCTTGATGAAAAAAAAATAAAATGAGAGGGATATAAATCTCAGGTGGACCACACCACAGGAAAAGAATAGTGATTGGATATCCACCATTAAAATCCTCCTAAGGCCCACTGTATTGTTTATTTGACATCAAATCTGTTGATTAGGTCATACAGACCCAGATGAAGGGAAAAAACAAATATCAGCTTGATCTAATACTTTTATCGCCCCAAAAACTTTTTAATGCTGACATTCATTTAACATTGTTTCCTATAATGTGGTCCACTTGAGATTGGGATATACCTCATTTTTAGTCTCGTATCATAAAATGATATATAAAAATAGATGTACAGCATGGATGAAACACATACATCATGATGGGGTCCACAGAGCATCGACCATTAGCCATTGGCTGGTGGCAGGGGTAGTAGCCAACCCATTTCCATTGGCTTCCGTGCCATAGGAGGTGGATTGGCTGGTGTACCACACACCAGCTATATAGCTGCTGTAGGTACGTGTCGTGTGAAGACGAGCGCTAACACTCCTAGATCTCCGAGTTGTACCAACGGTTCAAAGGAGATTTTTCGAGATTATTTTAGAGTAATATCCAAAAAATGAATCATATCCAAAGATCAAGTGGACCACACAACAAATAGCAGCCGAGATAATGGTTTTCACTGTTAAAATTTTCATAGGGCTCATCATAACGTTTATTTTCCATACAATCTGTTCATAACGTCACAAAGACCTAGATGGAGAGGAAAAACAAATTTCATATTGATCCAAAACTTCCGTGACCCCCAAAAGGGTTTCAATGGTAGACGTTCAATCCCCCCACTACTTTTTACAGTGTGGTCCACTTGATTGTTAGATATGTCTTATTTTTCATCTCAAGCCTTACTACGAGGTAGGAAAATGTATGGAAGATTTGGATATAGCACATACCTCATGATAGGACCCATAGAACTTGCTAACATTGTGAGGTACACCAGCCATTGCTGTTGTATTGATGTCAACAAGTTCTGTGGGTCTGATCATGAAGTATGTGTTATATCCAAATCATCCATCCATTTGGCGCGCTCGTATTAAGGCTTGAGATGAAAAATAAGACAGATCCAACTATCAACTGGACTACACTACAAAAATTAGTTGGGCATTACATGTATGCCATTGAAACCCATTTTGGGGTCATAGAAGTTTTGGACCAATATGAAATTTGTTTTTCCTCTTCGTTGAGGTCTTTTTGACCTTAAGAACAGATTGGATGGAAAATAAACATTCCGGTGGTGCATTTATTCACAATCAATCTATCCAAGTACAAATGAACTAACAATTCGTTTTTCTCCCTCAACCGCTAGGGGCAATAAGGTCTTTTTTGTTCGGGGGGATATGTATTTCTATTACTATTAAATTAATAAATGAATTAATGGTGGGGTTACCATTATCCTTTTTATAGTGATGAATCGCGGTATGTGTTCCTAACAACAGGATTTTGTCCATTTTTCGAGGTCTTAAAAGGGCGTGGAAACACAGAAGAACTCTTGAATGGAAATTGAAAAGAGACTCCAGTTCTTTCAGAATACGGTTAACCAACATGTTAACTATTCGATTACGAGAAATTGGATCGAATTTTGCAGTTTTTTCTCCTGCAGTATCTTTACGTGACATGAGCATGGAAGAGGTTCAGGGATCAGTTTTATGGTGAAATTCATCATCTCAGCTGCTATATATAATAAATACATCACCGTGGGGCGATGTAACTTTGATCTCCTTGGAACCGTTAGAGCAGCTTGGAGTTCGAGGAGCGTTAGTGCTCGTCTTCACATGACAAGTACGTCCTACAGCAGCTATGTAAGTGGTGTGTGGTATACCAGCCAATCCGCTTCCATGCTGCATGCGTCGTACACGGAGGCCGACATATTAGTAGCGAGCCTCGCTACTGAAGTGACGTCACCAAGGCATGAGCCAACGAATGTGGCCGATCCAAATCTTCAATGAACCACACCACAGAAAACAGTGTGAAGATTAATGTGCATCGATGATACCTTCCTAAGGCCCACCGTGATGTTTTGTTTGAAATGAAACCTGTTCAAAAATTAACAAAGACATTAAATTAAATAAGAGAAAAAATAATATAAGCTTGATCCAAAACTTTTGTGGCTTTTGTAAGTTTTTAACGGTGGAGTGACTCTTCTCACTGTTTTCTGTAGGGTCTACTGAATTTAGATGTAACTCATTCTCTGAATGTTACCCTGAAATTGCCTCTCCAGGTAGATAGACGGCGTGGGTACAAACCATACATCATGGTCGACGTCACTTAGTCTCGTTACTGAACCTGTAAGTAGCCAACCCGCGTCCGTCGTACACAACTGGAGTCCTGCCTACAGTGACGACGAATCCGCGCCCAAAACCATGTCGTCCTTACACCGTACAGATTTTTAAATTCCGTGGTCTCTCACATTCGGACGGCGACCGTCTATAACACCTGCCTTACACACCACGTAAAATACCTATGATTTGTGGGCCTACCATGTTCTATATATACAATCTACTCCTTCCATCAGGTGAGTACTATTATTTATACCGTACATACAAAATTTAAGACCAGTTAAAATCTATTATGTTCCACAACCAACTGGAGAATGTAAAATTTAATCGAAAACAGATATGTTCGCATGGTGTGGCTCGATTTAGTTTTATATCAGCATATATTTACAATTTTCATTAATCATGATTCGTCACTCCAGATTAATGGATTTGATGAAAGACAAACACCATGGTGGTCCCACAATAAATATATAGTTGGAATCTCAGTTCCATTGTTCCATTTGGTGTGGCCCATATGAGTTATTTTATCATCCGAGTTTTGATCATAGGAACTAGAATTGAGAATAGAACCTGATGGACGGATTGGATTTTATATATACAACATGGTGGGGCTTGACATACCTGTGTTTTTTACGCACTAAGAAAAACAGGTGCTGTAGAGTTTTCCAGTACCGCGCACACACGGGAACGGATTGGCTACTCCCCCTGACATCAGCTAATAGCTGGTGGTCGGTGCTATGTGGGCCACACCATGATGTATGTGTTTCATCCATTCCATCCATCTGTTTTTACAGATCATTTTACAATACGGATACAAAAATGAGATCTATCCAAATCTCTAGTAGACCACATTATATGAAATAGTGTTGAATGAGGGTCGACCATTAAAAACATTTTGGGGCCCATAAAAGTTTTGGATCAAGCTGATATTTGTTTTTTCTCTTCATCTGGGTCTGTATGACCTAATCAACAGATTCGATGTCAAATAAACAGTATAGTGGGCCATAGGAGGATTTTAATGGTTGATATCCAATCACTATTGTTTTCATGTGGTGTGGTCCACCTGTGATTTATATCCCTTTCATTTTTGGGTCAAGCAATAAAATGATCTGTAAAAATGGATGAACGGAATGGATGAAATAGATACATCATGGTGGGGCCCACAGAGCACCGACCACCATCCACGGAGCTGGTGTCAGGGGGAGTAGCCAATCCGTTTCGCACACATACCGTACACGTGGCATGAAAAACAGTGTAGTCAGTGCTAAAGTATTGAGTACTCTGTCCTCCTGGACGACTGCGAACGCGGTTCTCCATGCACGCGCCGATGACGCATGCAAGCAAGATCCTTTTCGTTCATCAGGTGGGACTCACCAATTAAGTACTCTGGCTAAGAAATCAATCTGGACCCATCATCATGTGGTTTAAAAGAAAAGGAACAGTAAAAGCAATTAAATACATGCGTGGATAACCCAATAACCATAAGATCCTGGTTTTTGTTTTTGCGTAGAAATACGGTGGGACACACATTTTGAATGGTCTAGATGAGCACAGGCGTGTTGCATTCGCACGTGTTGCCAAGATTATCCTAGATTCTACTCTCGCGAGTATCTTTATTCTCGAGTAGCTTTAGAGACACGCTATCCAAAATTGTCGTTTCTCGTAGTGCTCGCTATGTTTTCGCGTGTCGAACCAAGATTCTCTTCTGTTCAAACCAAGATGCATCAGAGCGTGTGAACTGTGTCCTGATATATCCATTTTCTGCAAGTGGAGCCATATTTTAGATAATCTGAACCGTTGATATGGATACCCCACTATGGATGAAACAACCACTTAAAAATTTCAATATTGAATGACTTCATCCACTCTATCCATAACTGACATTCAGACCGTTAATTTGTTTTTCCCTAATCATTGATTTTAGACCACTACTTTTATCATCTGGGAGATCATCTGCTGATCCTTCATGCATTCCTTCATATCAACGGTCTGCGATCCTCTAAAATGAGCTCTAAATGTACAAACTAGAGCATCAGGACCTTATATTTTCTCACACGAAAATTGGGCGCGAAGCTATATGTGGACTCCGATTGGGTAGTGACACCTCCAGTACCGAGTTCGGTTGCAAAATCTGTGGGCTCCATGATGTATGTATCTTATCCACACCGTCCATTCATATTATGAGCTAATTTTAGGATATGATCCCAAAAAATGCGACCGATACAAAGCTCGAGTGGACCACACCACAGGAAGCAGTGGAGATAGTCACACCCACTGTTGAAATTACCCTCCAACGTGTTCATAAATTCACATAAATGTAGATGAAAGGAAAACATAACATTCAGCTTCATCCAAAACTTCTATGGCCTGTAAGAAGATTTCAACGACAGAAATTCAATACACACTGTTTCTAATGGTGTGGTCCATTTGATCGTTGAATCAGCCTATTTTTCTTTTCTAGTAATGCCAAAAAAATGAACTGAAAAAATGGATGGACGGAATGGATAAAACACATACTTCATAACTCGCGGACAGTTACATGGCCAAGATGGATCAGAAAAGGCCCGGTCGACGACAGAAGTGATCCAGACCATCGAACCATAAAATAGGCATATCTCGCAAACCGGAATGAGTTAATCGACGTACCATATATGATTTTGGGGTAGAACGAGCTAATTTAGCCAACCAACCTGGCTATGCCAGGTTGCCCATGCTGAAATTTGCGAGATTCTATCCTATTGACGATGAAATTCCATGTTTAGTTCCGTTTTTATTATAAATAGTAAGTTTTAGTTTGATTATAACTCTTCATTCGTTGGGTTTTAGGAGTTGTGTCCAACATGAAAAGTGCTTAGAATAATTAGAAAAATAACGTGGTTAAGCCACATATGAAACTTACTATAAAAAGTAAATTTACTATTTATAGTAAGTTGAGAATTTATAGGAGTTTTAATTTTAGTTTGCTTCTGATTTCTTTCTTATTGCTTGGTACCCCTATTTAAAGGGTTGTGAACTCGTTTTTATTCATCAATTAATCAATTTCGAATTTATTAGAATTTATTTCTATTTTCTTGCTTTCTTTCCTCGTGGATTCGAGAAGTCTCTGTGAGGAGTCCAGAGAAGCTCCGTGGATTCGGAGTAGTTATCCTTGAGGAAGACGGTGATCGTCCTCATCATGTTCATCCATGCGTCAATTGGTATCAGAGCAAGGATTTCCCTTGGGCCGATGGCAAACAGCGAAGGTATGAATCAAAATCCTGTGGACGGTGATCCAGGGATTCGTTATCTTTCGGAAAGAATGGAAGCTTTCCACCGGGAGAGTCAGTTGACCATGCAAGGGCTGCAGGGAACTCTCGACTGTCTTGCAGATGCGCTACTTCCGCCCCGAGCCCTAGGCGGTGCTCCACCACCCATGGTTGTTGTACGACACAACCCGAATTTTCGTAAAGCACTACCAGTGGCAAACCATAGGGCTACACCAGATGATTCAAGTTCTAGCGACGAGGACCTTAATGAGGGTTTTGCTCGACGACCAATCCATAGAGGTGATCATCTAGATCGTGCTGAAAGAGACTATCGAGGTAAGGCTGAACTTCCTAGTTTTAACGGTTTATTACGTATAGAAGATTTTCTTGATTGGCTAGCCGAAGTAGAGAGATATTTTGATTACATGGACGTGCCAGATCATAAAAGGGTAAAATTGGTAGCGTTTAAATTAAAATCTGGTGCTTCTGCATGGTGGGAACAATTACAACTCTCACGAGCCCGCCAGAACAAGGCGCCCATCTCATCATGGCCACGGATGAGAAGTCTTCTTCGATCACGATTTCTCCCCAGTGATTATGAGCAGATATTATTCCAGCAATATCAAAATTATGGCTAAGGAGCCATACCAGATTACATCGAAGAATTTCAACGGTTGGCTCACGAAACGATCTGTCAGAATCTGAGTCACAGAAGGTGGCACGATTTATAGGTGGGTTGCGACCGATAATTCAGGATCGAGTTCAGATGTACCCAGTCGGGACCGTGGATGAAGCAGTTTAATTGGCGGGTAGGGCAGAAACACAACTTGCAAGAGCTCCTGCTCGTCCATATTCTTCAAATCGACCGCCCATGACGGGTCCCACTCAGGATCCAGTGCTGCCACGAGGAAAAGATCCAGTACCTCAACTTCCTACAACCGCAAACCGTGATACGAGGAGCGGCTCATCCAGACCTCAACGTGCAGCACCCACAACAGCAGGTCCGAGTAGGATTGCAAATCCTTATACTCGGCCAAGGTCGAACAATTGTTACCACTGTGGCCAACCAGGCCACTTATCAAACACTTGTCCTCAACGTCCCGCAGCGCACTTGACTATAAACGAAGGGGGCACTGAAGATGAGGCCACAGAAGAAGACCACCACTTTGATGAACATGAACAAACCACTGAAGAAATAGCAGGTGGCGATGAAGTGACGGACGAGGATCGTGGTGAATTTTTAGTTGTGAGGCGATTACTGTATGCCCCACGAAAGGAATTACATCCAAAGCGGCACAATATATTTCGTACTTGGTGCACCGTCAATGGAAAGGTCTGTGATATGATCATAGACAGTGGTAGTAGCGAAAACATCGTCTCGAGAGTAATGGTGGACAAGTTGCGGCTACCAACGATGAAACATCCTTCCCCATACTCAATTGGCTGGATAAAAAAGGTGAATGAGACCAAGGTAACTCAACAATGCACTATCTCGTTTTCAATTGGCAAAAATTATAAGGATCAAATACTTTGTGACGTGGTCGATATGGAAGCTTGTCATATGTTACTCGGTCGACCCTGGCAGTCGGACCGTGATGCGACCCATCGGGGACGAGATAATGTTTACATATTCATCAAGGATAGTCGAAAAATAATCCTTGCCCCTATGGCACCAGAGAACCACCCTGAAGCTTCTAAAGTGGAGGGGAGTTCTCTCTTGACCATTCGAAATTTTATGGAGGAATCCAAGGAAACCGGTGAGGTATACGCTGTAGTGGTGAAGGGGGAGGAAGAGGAACCCTCAAACATCCCTCCAAGTTTAAAACTGTTGCTAAACGAATTCAAAGAAGTCTGGCCTGAGGATTTACCTGATGGATTGCCCCCCATGAGGGACATCCAACATCACATAGACCTCGTCCCTAGGGCTAGCCTGCCCAATCGCCCTCATTATCGGATGAGTCCGAAGGAGTGTGAGATACTTCAGGGGCAAGTGGAGGAATTGATCCGTAAGGGTCTCTTGAGAGAGAGCATGAGCCCATGTGCCGTACCAGCATTATTAACGCCAAAAAAAGATGGAAGCTGGCGCATGTGTGTCGACAGCCGATCAATCAACAAAATTACCATCAAATATCGGTTTCCAATACCACGGTTGGACGACATGCTCGATATGTTAGAAGGGGCCAAGGTGTTCTCTAAACTAGATCTAAGGAGTGGGTACCATCAGATTCGTATTCGATCCGGTGATGAGTGGAAAACGGCATTCAAGACCAAGGAAGGGTTGTATGAGTGGCTGGTCATGCCCTTCGGCCTATCGAACGCACCAAGTACTTTTATGCGTTTAATGAATCAAGTTCTAAAACCGTCACTGGCCGATTTGTGATAGTATATTTTGATGACATATTGATATATAGCCAGGATGAGGTGGAGCACAGGAAACATCTCAGGCAGGTGTTACAGGTCCTACAACTTAACAAGTTGTACCTCAACTTGAAGAAGTGTAGTTTTTTAACTGATAGCCTATTATTTCTAGGATTTTTTGTAACGTCCACAGGCATTCGTGTGGACGATGAAAAGGTGCGAGTTATTAGGGAATGGCCGATCCCGACAAACATTCATGAGGTGAGGAGTTTTCACGGGTTGGCGACTTTCTATCGTTGATTTGTACGAGATTTTAGCACCATAGTCGCGCCTATAACAGATTACATGAAAAAAGGACCGTTCCGGTGGACCGATAAAGCTGATAAGAGCTTTCATGAGATCAAGCATCGTTTGTCTACAACACCGGTCTTGGTGCTTCCTAATTTCGACAAATTGTTTGAGGTTGAGTGTGATGTTTCATACGTCGGAATTGGAGGAGTATTATCACAGGAAGGTAGGCCGGTAGCCTTCTACAGCGAGAAGCTCAGCGAAGCCCGAAAGAAGTGGTCGACTTATGAACTTGAGTTGTACGCAGTTGTTCAGGCGCTGCGACATTGGCGGCATTATCTGATTCAAAGAGAATTTATTTTGTACACTGACCATCAAGCATTAAAGTTTATTAATAGTCAGACTAACGTGAATCGTGTGCATGCTAGATGGGTTGCGTTTTTACAGGAATTCACGTTCGTTCTGAAGCACAAGTCAGGGCAGCAGAACAAGGTGGCTGATGCACTTAGCCATCGTGCATCACTACTAGTTACAATGAGCAACGAGGTAGTCGGCTTCGACTGTCTCAAGGAGCTGTATGCCGAGGATGAGGACTTCAAAGATTCTTGGATGAAGTGTCAAGAGGGTCACCCAAGTGACCTTCATATACAGGACGATTTTCTCTTCAAAGGGAATCGATTGTGCATTCCCCAAAGTTCTCTGAGGGAGCAGATTATTCAGGAGCTACATGGAGGTGGCCTTGGTGGACACCTGGGGCGAGACAAGACGCGAGCTCTTGTGGAAGAGCGGTATTACTGGCCGCAGTTAGTACGCGATGTGGGAAAAGCCGTACAACGTTGTCATGTTTGTCAGACCTCCAAGGGGCAATCTCAGAATACGGGCCTCTACACCCCGCTACCTGTGCCTGACGGTCCTTGGGAGGATTTATCAATGGACTTCGTGCTTGGTCTCCCACGAACACAACGCGGTATGGATTCGGTGTTCGTGGTGGTAGATCGTTTCTCAAAGATGGCGCACTTTACCCCATGCAAGAAAACTCTCAATGCAACACACGTGGTGAATTTATTTTTCAGAGAGGTCGTTCGGCTACACGGGGTCCCCAAGACCATTACTTCTGATCGTGACACGAAGTTCATTAGCCACTTTTGGCAGACTTTATGGAATCGATTCGATACACGACTTTAATTTAGCAGTGCTTACCACCCACAGACTGATGGGCAGACTGAAGTTGTGAATCGCACATTAGGAAACCTCCTTCGCTGTATTTCAGGAGAAAAATCGAAGCAGTGGGACTTGTCCTTGTCCCAAGAAGAGTTTGCATTCAATAACATGGTGAACCGCTCGGCAGGGAGATCACCGTTCCAGATTATCTACGGACGAGTGCCTCGCCACACACTTGACTTGGTCCCTCTACCCAAGCACCCAGGCATGAGCATTGCAGCATGGCAGACAAGATCATGGGCATCCATGCAGAAGTGCAGACCAAGCTACATGCCTCGAACGAGAAGTACAAGGAACAAGCGGACAAGCATCGGCGATAAAAAGTATTCGAGGTGGGCGACCGCGTTATGGTCCATCTGCGCAAAGAGAGATTTCCGACCGGGACGTACAACAAGTTGAAAAATAAGAAGATTGGACCCGTCCCAATCATCCAAAAGATCAATGAGAACGCTTATATTGTTGATCTTCCAGATGACATGGCAATCTCACAGACTTTCAATGTCGCGGACCTGACCGAGTATCATGAACCAGAGCATGACGAGAACTCGAGGACGAGTTCTTTTGAAGTGGAGGAGACTGATGTAGAGTGGGTCGCGGACAGTTACATGGCCAAGATGGATCAGAAAAGGCCCGGTCGACGACAGAAGTGATCCAGACCATCGAACCATAAAATAGGCATATCTCGCAAACCGGAATGAGTTAATCGACGTACCATATATGATTTTGGGGTAGAACGAGCTAATTTAGCCAACCAACCTGGCTATGCCAGGTTGCCCATGCCGAAATTTGCGAGATTCCATCCTATTGACGGTGAAATTCCATGTTTAGTTCCGTTTTTACTATAAATAGTAAGTTTTAGTTTGATTATAACTCTTCATTCGTTAGGTTTTAGGAGTTGTGTCCAACATGAAAAGTGCTTAGAATAATTAGGAGAATAACGTGGTTAAGCCACATACGAAACTTACTATAAAAAGTAAATTTACTATTTATAGTAAGTTGAGAATTTATAGGAGTTTTAATTTTAGTTTGCTTCTAATTTCTTTCTTATTGCTTGGTACCCCAATTTAAAGGGTTGTGAACTCGTTTTTATTCATCAATTAATCAATTTTGAATTTATTAGAATTTATTTCTATTTTCTTGCTTTCTGTCCTCGTGGATTCGAGAAGTCTCTGTGAGGAGTCCAGAGAAGCTCCATGGATTCGGAGTAGTTATCCTTGAGGAAGACGGTGATCGTCCTCATCACGTTCATCCCTGCGTCAGATTTTCTTAATTACCTTTAAATAGAATGTAAAGGGTGATTAATATCTTTTATACGGTTTATTTTTTAAGAAATTACTGTCTAAACAATTATAATAATTTTAATTGAATTTCATGTATTTATATGGGGTGGATCCCACTCTGGGCCCACCTTGATGCATTTAACTTACATCTACACCATCCATCCGGTCTGAAAGCACATTTTGGGGCATTCCTCAGAGAATCAAGTATATCCAAATCTCAGGTGGATCACACCACAGGAGACGGTGGTGATTGGCCAATAAAAACTTCTAATGGGCCACGAAAGTTTTGGATCAAGCTGATATTTTTGTGGACTGTTCGTCCAAATCTTTTGAAACTTATCAACGGGTTAGATGGCAAATAAACATTCCGGTGGCCCCCAGGAATTTTTTGATGGTGGGTATTCAGTCCCACTGTATCATGGGGTGTGGTCCACTTAAATTTTGGATTTTCTTTATTTTTGAAAAATATCCTAAAACGAGTTGTCGAAATGGATGGACGGCGTGGATGTATAGTAAATACATCATGGTGGGCCCACAGTCTAGGATCTGGGGATCCACCAAAGCCGCGCCCTCCTACCATTTATATGTATGCATGGGCCCACCTTCTCCTCATTCTAGCTAGGGCTGAGTCGAGCTAACTCGAAAAGCTCGCTCGACTCGGCTCGAGTCAGCTCGGATTGACTCGGCTTGAATGACCAATTCGGGTTGAGTCAAGCTAATTTTGTGAAGCTCGAGTTGAATTCGAGCATGGTGCATTTCAACTCGACTCGACTCGGCTCGATTAATAAATTAAAAATTTTTAATATTATATATATTATATTTATAATATATATACTTAAGTTTAAGTTATTAAATAAATAAATAAATAAATAACCCTAGTACCCGACCGGCCTTACTACTTCCCTTTGCCTTTCTTCTCTAGTTCTCAACTACCCCACCCAGCCGCTGCCCGCACGCTTGCCTGGCCAGCACTCCACCAGTCTAGGCTTCAGCATGCTGCCCGTACGCCCGCACGGCCAGCACTCCACCAATCTCTATCTCAATTTCTCTCACTCTCACGATCTCTCTGAGCAAACCTGCGCCCAATCCCGACTCGACTGATCTCTCTCTCTCTCCCAATCTCTTCGAGGTAGGTGTTTAACTTATTTTTTATTTATTTAACTTATATATTTATTGTAGATCGGGGGCTGGATTGAGTCAGGTTGGGGGGGCTGGGTTGGGTTGGGTTGGGGGGTTTGGGTTGGGTTGGGTGTTGGTTTGAGTTGGGGGGGCTGGTTTTAGTTGGGTTGGGTTTTAGGATGAGTTGGGGGACTGGGTTGGGTTTGGTTGAAGTGGCTGGGTTGGGACGGGTTGAAAAAGCTCGACTCGACTCTAGGTAAACTCGACTCGAATCGAACCACTAGTTCGACTCGAACTCAACTCGACAACTCTGACAAACAAACCAAACTTCAATGTTGAACTCGAGGGCGAGCTCGACCTCGACCTTAAACTCAAGTATAGCATGGACGAGTTAAGCCGAGCTTCGCCTACCTCGACTCGACTTGGCTCCATATATGGCCCTAAATTTCTAGCAGTTCCGTGGACTTGCATTCAAACACTACAACAAATTAGGGCTTAGCCGACTGATGGGCTTACCCTTTGCCCGCAGCCCGTTTTAACGGCTGCGGGCAAAAGGTCCGTTTCTTAAAAAACAAAAAACAAAAAAACATAAAGGCCTATCCCGCAGTATCTCCCTCTCTCTGCCTCTCTCTGCCTCCCCCTCGTATTTATCTTCTTTCCTGTTTTTTCCTTCTTACAACACCCGGCAATAGCAATAAAGGTGAAAGCTCTCTGCCTCCCCCTCGTATTTATCTTCTTTCCTGTTTTTTCCTTCTTGCAACACCCAGCAGCAGCAATAAAGGTGAAAGCTCTCGAATTTTTCTCCGACCCGCTCCCTCGATTCTCTTAGAAAACCCTACTACCGATTTTCCATCTCTATCTCTCTCTCTCACTTTAAATACTGGAGGAGAGAGCTCTCCTTTGGATTCGCAGATCTTAATGAGCTCACATTTTCAAAGGCGGACCCGTTTGGTTGTCGCGTTTGCATCAGATCTAGGGTTTCTTTTACTTTCTCGCTTCCCGTTTTATCGATTTAAGGTAAGAGAAAATGCAATCTTTTCGATCTCGTCTTCCTGCATTGTAAGGTTAGGGTTTCATCGACCTGCATTATGTTTTCTAGGGTTTTTTGAGTCACATTTGTGTTCTGCAACGATTTTTGGGGATTTTCGGAGCTGCATTTTGATGTTGAGATCGTTTCATAGTATTTTTATTTTATTTTTAAAAAATTGTCTGATGTTTTTCATTTGTGCTTTGATGATGTACATCTTTTGAATATTAATTAATTTATTTTTTAAAATTTTCTTTTAATTGAGGGATTTGAAATTTCTGGGGAGGAGATCGTTTTTTGGTGTAGTTCTTTGATTGGGAGGAAAAACAGAGAAATTGAAAAAAGAAAAAAGAAAAGAATAGAGATAATGCCTTTTTTGGTAATAGGTAGCATTTGAGAAACTGATATGTGCAGTATTTGATTTCCATTGCGGTTTGGGATGTTTATTTCAGAGATAATGCCTGCCTGGGAAGAAAATCTGACCAATAACGTAATGACTAATATGCAGAATAGTTATTGAGCTCTCCATCTACATTCATATGACAGTGGCAAAGATGTATAGGATCGAGATCGCTCATCTGCTAGGCCCCTGTTTGGATGGGCACCTATAAACTTACACTGGTGGGATGATTTTATCCTCTGATTTGATGATTTTTGTTGATTAGAAACCGATGGTTAGAAAAAAGTCTGACCAATGATTTACATACAATGAGCAGAAATTCTCCCATAAGGGGCTCCGATCAACCTGACTGTTGGCTTATGGCACAACAGATGAGCTGTCTAGATCTCATATGGATGTATATTTGTAATATTAGGAAGATGGTTACAAGAGTACATGTGATCTGCAGTTATTCATTTATATAATTGATCTTGTCCTTTGCCTTTTGTTTTTTTTAATAAATGTGATCTGTAGTTATTCATTTATATAATTGATCTTGTCCTCATCTACTTCCTGATTTGGAGCCAGGCTCTGTTTTTGCAAATGTTGTGGTTATAGTTTGTGGCTCTATAAAATAGGTGAGTTAGAAGTTTACATAAAGCCCACCCAAATGTTTGTACAATCTATTTTCTCATCAACACACTTATAGTTGGTGAGCTCCCACCTTTTATTTATTTTTTCTTAAAAGGAGAAATGGGCAAATTTTTGCACTGTGGAGATAATCATGAATGGTGAGCCCCCAGCATGAAGATAATCATTTGCAAAAGTAAGGCTGGTCCACTCATTTTAAGAGGCATGCCCAATATACTCATTGAAGAGGTTACTAAATAATTTCCATTTGTCTATAAGTCTGCTTTCGCCAATGCCTCTCTTTAAAAGTAATACAGTAGTTTATGGAATGATGAAATACCTCTAATATATTCTGAGAGAAACTGTGGAATCTGCTCATGTTTGACAGGCAGATGAAAATTTGCGATTGATTCGCTCCTCCCTCCGTGAGGCAGTTGAAGCTTGTATTGATGCTACAGGTCATGAATTTGATGTTTCATGCCAAAGGACACTACTAAGAGCTACAAGCTATGCCCAGGCTTTTTGCAAGTTAGTTTTCCTATGTGGTCTGGGTAATATCCGTCTATAGGAAGAATGTTAATAACCTTGGACATCCTATCTTCCATCATGTGCCTTGATGTATAGCTCATCTTCTTGCACTAATCTTGATCCTGCTGGATTATATGTACTAGTATGATGTTCCACAAGATATGATTTAGATCTAGAAAAGACGGATATCCTTTTCCCCCCTTTTTATGTGGAAATGATATATACCCGAATATCCTTTCAAAAAAAAAACAAAAAACAAAAAAGAGAAAAAAAATAAAAGAAAAGAAAAGAAAGGCAAAAAGACGGATCCCTTACTGAAGGGGGAAAAAACATCTTGGTGGCCTCATTAGCTCATATATAAAATTTGTGGGCCTATTGGAAGTTACTAGACATAATGTCCATAAGTTGCATAAAAAAATGATGGCAAGCTACCAGAACTGACTATTGAAAAACGTGTTGGATCAGTGAAATGGAGTGAAAAATGCTGCTATGTAGACCAGGCTATTGCTATGTAGACTAGGCTGTTTAGGTTTCATACCAGCATGGAGTCTTGACAATTATGCTTATAATCCAGTGAAAATTGTCCCAAAGCGTAACAATGAAATTGAATATGTGCTTGTTAATCTTCAACAGACTGCATGAGCAATTGACTACTGCAAAACAGTTTGATTTTTTTAGCTGGGTCTCCATTCATGGCTCAATGGTAGACTTATTACAAGTTTCAACAAATAAATTAGACGCATGCATGTTAAGTTGCCCACAATCTGCCCAGGATCAAGTTCATGAGATCCAAGCCATTCATTATCTAGTTCCAAATGAAGTGCATTTTGGAACCTAAAGGATTTAAATCCTTTTGAATCTGATGAATGAGAACCAGTCCTTAGTTTCTTATTTTCTACTAAAATTGTGAGATCACCCTTATCAGACCACAATTAAACAATAAGATCCAGTTGATGCTGTAGGTTTCTTCAAGGCCCTGATACAGATCAAGGAACTGTCTCTAAAATTAGAGAGGCTATCAAAGAACAGAAGGAAATCACCGTTCAACTGATCAACTACACAGAGTGGTAAGTTGCTAATATCAGTACTTCCAGGTATGATGTCACTATATCATGTCAGTTCCATCATTTATTGCATTAGGAACTCAACTTTTCCATGTGCGTGATCAACTACACAGAGTGGTAGGTTGTACCTTTGATGCTTTTCCATGTGCTTGACCTTTGAAATCTGGGAACTGTAGGGAAAAATTTTCTATAATTATGCTATTTAATTATATTTCATTTCTTAATATCTATAACTTGCTTTTTTGTCTTATTTACTTTACTGATGGGAGTAGGTACATGTTTTTCTTAACTTGGGTTTCAATTGTTTCCCTATGGAGTGTAAATAAATTGAGACAAAAACAACCCTGGAAGCATATTAGATTATCAGTTTCCGTTTAATTTGGAATGAGAAAAAAAAAAAAACACCTTTTCTCCTGGATTTTTTGTTTTCAGTTGAATATTGCAATTATTGCTGGTGTCAACCAATATTTGTGAAATATTGCAAGTATCACTCCACACCATGTACTTGTACAACTGGCACTGTGCTGGCATATAGTGATAATATCGATATTGTGATATATCAACATGTATCAATGACTACATTGTCGATACAAATCAATTTTTGTGATGCCCCTCTGTTTCCTATCACTGACCTGCGATACTGAAAGTATCAGTCCACACCATTGATGCATTGAATACTGTTCCATACTATTAGTACACAACCAAGTGAAAACTGGTTGACATACCTTCGCAATATTGTCAGCATATTTTATTACCATTGACACAACAATTCCACTGCAGGCATCCAATTAGAGAAATAAGATCCCAATTTGACTTGAAAGTAAGGCTATCAAAGGCTACTGAGTTAGTTGACAGGCATTTATAGGTAGAAGTATTGAATCTAATTCTACAAATCAATGATAGATTAGTTTTCTTTGAGAATTTTTGTGGGATCACTGCCATTTATCTTCTGGGTTCTGCATTGCAACTGTGGGAGGATCACTGCCATTTATCTTCGGGGTTCTGTTATTATTATTACTATTTTTTGAAATTTAAATGTCTTTTCATTAACTAAAGATGAAGAATATTTTATTGTCATACTGTCATATTGCTAGACATATACAGGTGTTAGACATGAGGCGCATCAAACGCATGGCTAGGCGATCAATAGGTCCTATGACTGATGCGGGACCTAGCCAGCCTCAAGTGACCCAGGCTACAATGGGTCCCTCTAGTGGTATGTTATGCATCGATTATTTTATATGTTTTTATGCTAAGGAACTATACGAGTATCCATATTAATGTTGTTGTTTTAACAGATTCACAGGGTGCGATAAAAAAGAGAGGCCACACACGATGCCTCGAAGTTTGGAAAATACGTGAAGGACAACACATTACTATTCCCATCAACACTAAAGGACAACCTGTTGGTGACAATGTTAACAAGTTGACAAACTTCCTAGGGACTGTAGCACGCAATGGGGAATATGCACCCCTTACATTTACTGATTGGAGGGCAGTGCCGAATGAGAAGAAGGATGATATGTTGGGACTTGTTATGGTAATAGTGACAATGCTTACTTTTTTTCATTTTTCATTTTTTTTCCATTTTTTGTTCATTATATGATTGTCTGGTTTTAACATGTGATGCAGTCCAAGTTTGAGTTTAACGCGGATGCAAAGAAGTGGGTGTTACAATCAATTGGTAGAAAATGGAAGGATTGGAAAGGTGAACTGAAAAAACTCTACTATTCTCCTCATGAGACTGACGAGGAGCGGCTTGCGAACCTTGATGAGCGGGTCAAAGAGGATCAGTGGAAGACACTAATTCAGTTTTGGAACTCTAAAGAAGGGAAGGTATGTGATGAGTAATTATTGATTACTTTATGTTTTAGAATTACACAATAATCTTTCGTTGATATCTTATAATTTACTCCATCGGTGTGTTCACATATAGGCTCGTAGTAAGACAAGTTTAGAGAATCGAAAAAGACAATTAATCGGCCACGCTGCAGGCTCAAAGAGCTTTGCACGGATACGTGAGGAAGAGGTAAATTTTCTTAATCACTCGATCAATCATGTTGGTCTATTCCTTATATATAACTTGTTTACATAATGATAGAGGAAGAAAATAGCTAGTGACGAGGATCCAAGCCGGGCAGATGTGTTTATATTGACCCATACGTGCAAGAGTGGTAAGCCTGTGGATGAGGCTTCATTAAGAGTAATGGTATATCCCTGCATCTAATCATTATGTTTTATACTTTTAAAAAAAAAATTCTCTCATTTATCGTTGTACAATCTAAACCGATATTTTTCTATTGCAGGAACAACTTAATGAACAAATTTCTCAGTAGCCCGATACCTCACAGAATAGCACAGGAAGGAATGAGTTGTTCTCTCAAGTAATGGGAGAAGATCGACATGGCCGAGTCCGCACTTATGGGTTAGGCCCCACTCCTACTGATTTGTGGGGAACAACACATAGCCAACGAAGGATTGCCTCCGCTGCTCAGATTAGAAATGAAGAATATGAGGAACTGCAGATTGAAGTATCATCCCTAAAATCAAAAGTTTCATACCTAAAATTGGAAGTATCATCCCTAAAATCAGAATTTTCATCTTTTAAAGAATCCATGGTGCAGCTGATATCCTCTAGGACAAATCTGAAATCCACAGTATCAGATAATTCAGCTAATCTCAACCTAAACCAACCGGCCTCATCATCAAGCCAGGTAATTATATGCATATATTTACATGTGTATTATGTCCTATATTATATAGAGTTTAGTCGGTATATGATGATTGACATTGATTTATCATTTGTAGGGACACTTAGCGAAAAAGGGAAAGACTACGACTTGCAGTAGTACCGGGGTAAATTTTCACACAAATAATAGTTCTTTTATTATGTTTTGAGATTATTGTGTTCTTAATTAGATGTGGTATACAAATGATGCAATGTATTGTGTTAAATAATAAAATTTATTTGTAGGACGTAATCGAAGTTCTTCTTACTAGTATCTGTGGGGTTACCGTCGCTAGAGGGATTGTCTTGAGTAAGGATCCGCTCACAAAAGTAGGCGGGTTTCCACTTGGAAATGGTTTTTGGGAAGAATATATTCAGGTGGCAATTGTACGTGAAGAGACTTTGATGAGACCCTATGGATGATACAAAACAATTGGGGATGCGGCTGGAACAAGTATTTGTTGGCCTGATTGTTGTTGTTTGGTAAGATTATTTTTTTTTCATATACAATAGAACTTATATAAGATTGTAAATATTAACTAATTTCTTTTTGTTATTTTATTTTGTAGGTTACGACAACTATGGATTGAGCTAAATGGAGGGATCTCTCTCTCTCTCTCTCTCTCTCTCTCTCTCTCTCTCTCTCTCTCTCTCTCTCTCTCTCTTTGTTATTTCTGAAAACAAAAATAATTGATTTTGACAGTTGGTTGTGACAGCTAATGTTTGTTTCATGTTAGTAGTTTTGCTTGACTAATCTACAAAGATTTATATTGTGATTTGTTTCAGCTTTTCGTCTTCTTATGCGTAACAGAAGGTACACATTTCTATTATGATTTGTTTTGATTTTTTCTCTACTTATGCGTAAAATATTCTGATTTAAATATTAAGAACTACGTAGTGGCTTGATCCCAATCTTTCAAACATTGGGTACGTAGGCAGCCGTTCATAGTAGACTGTATCGGTGCAGCCACAATTATTTTTTTCCCCTTCTTGTAGTGTAGATGCATTTTCATCAGGACTATTTGACAGTAAGAGAGGTGGATGATCAATATATACCCTTGTGTTCAGTTTCTATGCAGGTAAGCAGATATTCCACCCCATAAGTTTTTGACATGTTTATTTATCTATATGTTAGAAAGATGATCTTAGAGCAAGTGGTTAATTATCCTACATTAATAAGCTCCAAGGATGCTCTCCAATAGGGGGAAAAGGGTGCTTCGAAATCTTTAAGATGATACCCACATGAGTGGACTCAATCAATTCCATTGTTTCCACAAGAGTGGCTCACAGGATAAGGGGACAGTCTGATTTCTGTTGTTTGAAGGGGCACCTGGACTGTTGCCCAATAACATGATATTGAACCATTGAAAAGAAGCAATGACTTGAATTTCTAAATGGTAAAAAGCTTTTACCTTTTCTCCATCTGTCGTGTCATTATATACCTGCCAAAAAATGAAATTCTTTCTAATAGTATATAACACTGTTTCGTTAGACCATATATCACAATTCAGCACATGTGAATTAAGTTCACTCTTGGATTGTATATTTACGGTTAACCAATTATTCTCAATAGAAGCATCAATCAAAGATTGATAGAAATCTCCTTCATGAAGTATCTCATATGGAGGCCGATACAACATAGAAAGATGACTTTCATTGATAGAAGGCTCCCAGACGTTGAAAGATTGCATCTCCTCTACAGAGTTCGGATTCTGTAAGCTGTTATATATTCTTGAATGTGAGGGAGGAGAGGACGCAGGAGAGGATGGAGGGGAGGATTCAGCTAAAGGATACCAGTCGGACTCGAAACCAGATTCAGACTCGATCTCGCTCTCTTGATCATCCACATCTGATTCAGGCTCCATCTTGCTGAACTGATCATCCACATGTGAGGTATCGTTTTCACTCATCGCTTCTGATTTTTACAAAAAGAGTAAAAGAGAGAAGAAAAAAAAAAAAAAAAAGATAAGATTTTCACTTTTACAAATAAGCAGGAAAGAAATAGAAAAACTGAGAGACCAGACGTTTCGTTTATATGCTGTTATAGAGAGACACCAGAGCTGGGATGCGGTTTGGCTGGTCGTGCTTTGTGGGCCCATCATGATGTATGTGTTTTTTATCCATGCCGTCCATCTAATTTTTCAGATAATTTTATGGTTTTATCCAAAAATGGGGCAGATGTAAATCTCAGGTGGACCAGACCACAGGAAAACAGTAGCAATGAAATGTTCACTATTAAAAACCTCACATGCCACTGTAATGTTTATTTTCACATCCAACTATCCAAGTCATAAAGACATGGATGAAGGGAAAAAACAAATATCAGCTTAATCCAAAACTTTTGGAGCCTCCAGGAGGTTTTTAATGGTGTGCGATCAATCAACACTGCTTCCTGTGGTATGGTCCACTTGAGATTTAGATGTGCCTATTTTTGGGATCATGCCATAAAATGATCAGGAAAAGTGGATGGACAGTGGATGAAACACACTCTGTACTGTTTCTCATCGTGTGTTCCACTTGAGTGACGGAAGGGGCTAGTTTTTTTAACCCTTCCCCTAAAGTTGGACCACTCACCCGATGGTAAGAGAGGATTTGGAAAAAATATCATGGTGGGCCCCACCGTGACAGAAGCTGCCCCGGAAGGGGATTAATATCAAAAGTCCGATCCAGGACGAAACTTTCCTCTCCTAGTGGTGTGGATTAGGTGCGGCCAAACCTCAACCAACACGGTGCTATAACAGTGGGAATGATGGTCATGAGATATTTTGTTTTAACCATCCAATCAATGTCCACTAATTTAAGTAATCTAAATTTTTGTTTGACGATTGAAAGATGAGAAAGTAAAGAAGATAGGAAAGAAGAAGAAGAAAAAAAGAAAGAAATAAAACAGAGAGAGTAAGAGAGTTCAAGTTAAGAGGATGACTCACGCTAACAGAAATTTCCTTCTCTTTCTTTCCCTGTGAATCCATCCTTTCCAAATTCAAGCTTTCCTTCTCTTTCCCTGTGAATCCTTTCCAAATTCAAGCTTTCCCTGTGAATCTCTAAGCGTGTTTATTCCTGATTGCTGAATTTGACTACTCTCAGTCTCTCCCACCTTATAAATAGGGGACGCCGATTTCCTGCGATAGCAGAAGTTCATGCGCTGAGAAATTAGGTGGGGCCCACTGTGTTGTTTGTGAGAAATCCTCTCCGTCCATCCGTTTTGTGAGCTCATTTTAGAACATGTTACCAAAAACGAACCGTATCCAAAGCTCAAGTGAGCGGAAAACGTGATAATTAAATGCGGGAAGGGTGCTTCGAAATCTTTAAGATGGTGTGGGTTGCGGGTACAATTTAAGATCTTCTTTGGGCTTGGCAGGGAGGTGGGGTTTGCTACCATCAGCTTTGGAAACTTGAATAATTCCATTCACCAATATTGTGCTGTTAGATTCTCATTTTCACATACCTGATTGTCTCTCGTCCATCGTTTTGGTGATCATTAGCTATTACTTCTATTGAACACATGGTTAATTATTGTGAACTTGAGCTCAAAAAAATAATTGTGCGCTTGGTCTTTGTTTCCAGGTTCGCAACTTTGACCCTGAACTTTTGGATCCAATGTATCAGGCCAGGTACACACTTTTTTCAGCTGACATTCCATCAGAACTGATGCGTTGGAGTAGCCCTAGTCTGGCCTACTCTCTACTCTTCATGCTTTAAAAAAAAAAAAAAAAAAAAAAATATTTAAACAAGCACACACACCGCCACACACTCACGTCGTAGTGGGTTTTCACCATGCATGGATGCTCGAACCCTTGACCAGGTGTTGAAACTCCTAAGAGTCTACCACTGGAGCAAGAGCAAGGACCCAGTCTACTCTTGATGCTTTTTATCTTCTCAGTTATTTGCTCAAGGACGTGTTGCCCTTAAGGTTCCCTTATTTCTATGCTGCAAAACTTACTCAAAGTGTATCAACCTTGATGCTTCTCCTCCTTTCTATGCAACATGCTCAGGACCCAAAAGGCAGCTGTTGAATTTTTCTGGACTGGTGGACTACAGCTGGGATCACCATCAGACGAGCACCAAGACTGCAGTATAGAGACTTTTCCTGGTTTATCCCACAATGACTTATCCTGCTGGGAGTCTAACATTTTGTGGTCTCTAAAGTCATATGACCATGCTGGTGGGCTGCTGGTTCTTTGGGATGTCATCTCAGCACTATTGGTTTTCAAGGAGTCTGCATCGAACTATGTGGAAGCTATACTGTTTAAATGGCTCTCAAGTTGGTTTTTGAGCTATCATCCAGGCCTTGCAACTGAGGAGATTCTGTTTCAAGCCCCAAATTTGTTCCCCAAGATCGATTCCTGCCATCTGCACCTTCTAAACATTATTTGTCGACGTGTAATGCTGTCTGAGATATTGGCGGCAACCGATGGTTCCACATTCTGTCATGTGCTGAAACTGGAAAGGTTTTGGATACAGCTGAAAAATCACATTAAGGTTTTGGATACAGTGTATAAAGATTTGTTTCAGATATTTTGATATGTAACCATGTGCTAATATTTGTTATATGTTCTGTACTTTAATTCACAGAAACTGTTCAATTAAGGTTTGATTTATTTCACTATAGGCATTGTCTGCCTGTAATATGTTAGTTAAAAACTGAAATAGGAAGCAATTTCTTTACAGTATATGCCTAGGAGGGCTTCCATGAATTTTATTTATTGCCTATCATATGCCTAGAATAACTAAGAGTTTCGCTGTATCTTATTGGGGTAAGTTGATATGGATTCAACACTGCCGTATCAGCATGATGTGAAACTGATTTTCTGAATCCCACTCAGCAGGCTATGCATTTACTGTGGTACCAATGGCTACGGTCGTACTGTGGGGCTAGTCATATTTAGTACGGATTTTATCCGTAGCTTTTGACCATTTTTAACAAAAACTAATTATTTAGCGGCGTCCAACACAACTGTCAGTAAAGGTTCTGGCCGCCGGTAAAGCCTTTACCTACTGAGGCTTTACCAGCTGTTAGATAACCGCGGGCAAATGATTTTCCGGCGGTTTTATTGGCCTTTGCCGGACCGCCGGCAAAGGCCAGTTTTCTTGTAGTGAAAGTCACCGTAGAGTTAGAAGAACCGAAATACGGTAGTACCATCAAAGTTACTTACACGTGTCAGGTTGAGATGTCAATCGGTGCCGTCCATATTGTGGATCGTAGTAACGATGGCCCATGGTTTAAATAAAGGCTGACGATTAAAGCCATACTTTTGCACTTTCTATCAATGATGCACCACGGCAGATTATTCTGCTTTCCACCGTTGGGTAGTTGAAGACCACTGATTGCAATGGATGATACGTTTTTGAATTACCTTTCATCCTACTGTCCAAAGCTGGAAGGACGGTCCCGATTAATACCACTTATGTTCCACGCGTGCCACACGGAGGATTTTTATTTTTATTTTCCGGTAAGACGGGCTCTAGCGTATGGGAGCGGATTAGGTGTTACCCGGGTAACAACTCAGTGGGTTACCTTACCATTGAGTCGGTGATGTGTTGTATATCCACGCCGTCCATCTGTTTCTCCAGACCATTTTAGGAAGGAGTCCCAAAATTTATTCAGATCCAATTCTAAAGTGAACTACACCACACGAAACAATGGTGATTGAGTGCTTCACCTTTAAAAATTCCAAGGGGCCCATCGTAAGGTTTTTGTAATTTTTATTTTCAATCCAACCTGTTGATAATGTCAATAATATATAGATGAAGCTACAATAACAATATCAAATGATCTAAAACTCATATCATCCACAAAAGATTTTAAATAGTCTTTCATCACTGTTTCTAGTGGTATGGTCCACCTGAGATCCGGATCTTCTTAATTGTTGTAATATCATCCTAAAATAAGATGGAAAAATATATGAACGGTTTGGATATACCAAAATACACCAAGGTGGGCCTCACATGATTAGGGTAACACCCACTGAGGTTTTACGCGGGTAACAGCCAATTCATAGTACCGAAGTCAAAAGGCCTGCCAAAGTTACCGGTTCGGGATTATTGTGTCAGATTCGTATGTCTTCGACTGAGAGGTTGTTGATTCCACACGCGTGTAACGCCCTAGATGGAGGGAGCGGATTAGGTGTTACCCTTACCGTGTGGCTATATCGATGATGCTATGTATATCCACGCCGTCCATCCGTTTTTTAAGTCCATTTTAGGCAGTCCAAAAAATTAAGCAAAATTTAAGTTCAAATGGACCACTCCACACGAAGCAATGGTGGTTGAACACCATATCATTAAAAACTTTCCAGGCCCAACCGTAATGTTTATTTCACATCCAACCTTTTGATACGTTCAAAAATACATTGATGAAGGAAAATACTAATATCAACTTTATCCAAAACTTTTATGGCTCACAAAAAGTTTTTAATGGTCATTCACCACTATTTACGGTGGTGTGATCCAAATGAGATTTGAATATACTTAATTTTTCTGGAAACATCTTAAAATAAGTTGAAAAAACGGATAGACGGTGTCGATATACAAATAATGTATTAAGGTTGGCCCCACACGGTCGGGTAACACTGATTATTAAGTTGTTACCTAGGAAACACCTAATCCGCTCCGGAGGTGGAAGCGACTGCGTACGCAAACTCTGTTGGCCATGGTGGATGTATTTATCTTATCCATCCATTTTTCCATATAATTTTAAGGCATTAGCCCAAAATCGAAGCGTATCCGAAGCTTAACTGGACCACACCATAGGAAATAATAATGTCCACTGTTGAAACCTTTCTATTGTCCATCGTGATGTTTATTTGTCATCCAACCTGTTCATAAGGTCACGGAAACCTCGGTGAACAAGAAAAACAAATATCAATTTTGATCCAAAACTTCCGTGACCCTCAAGAAATGTTCAACGGTAAGCGTTCGATTCACCCGGAATCCTGTGGTGTGGTCCACTTGAGCCTTGAAGATGGGTCGGTTCTAGCCTCATGTCCTAAGATGATCTGAAAAAAACAGATGCACGGTGTGGATATGTGTGTGTGTCCAACGCAGAAGAGAATTCCCTACTGGCTTATTAAGTGAACTCCCTGAGGCCTACGGTGATGTATGTGCCTTATCCACACCACCCATCCTCTTTACCAGATCATTTTAATGCATGAGCCTAGAATTGAAGCATATTCAATGCTCAAGTGGACCACACTACTGGAAACTGTGTGAATTGAATGCTTACCGTTGAAAATTCCTCGGGGCTGGAGAGAAGTTTTGAAAAGCTGATATTTGTTTTATCCCTTCAACCAGGTCTTTGTTACCTTATGAAAAGACACAGTTTCGTGGTTAAGACACATACATTCTAGCAAACCGACATACATTCCAGTGAGGGCATAAACTGAAAAAACAGATGGACGGCGTGGATAAGACCCATGCATTCTTACTCAATTGACAATTGGCCTCATGCACACGTAGGGGTGTACACGAACCGAGCTAGATCGGTTAGCTCACTCTACTCTACTCGAAAAAGCTCGATTCGACTCGGTTCGAAGTTGAGTTCGAGCCGAGTTGAGTTGATTTTTTTAGCTCGAAATTGAGTTTGAGCTGAGTTCGAGTAGGCCCCAGCTCGACTCGACTTGGATCGAATCCAGCTTGAATCGAACTTGGATCAAACCAGTTTGGTGACTCGATTACTTTGCCATTGATGTTACTCACCAACTGTTTGATAAAATGACTCAACGAAATGTGGCTGGTAGCAAGGAAGGTTTGGCCGGTGGCAAGCAAGGTATGTACATTAAACAAATACCTTTTTTCTCTTCTTTTTTTTTTTTTTAGTTTTTATGTTACTTAGAAGGTGTTTGATAAAACGCCTGTAAAACCATTGCCTCTATTTGTAAAACACCGGGTTTTTGAAGTTGCAGTTCAGTTGTTTGTGGAAACGCCTTAATGGCGAACTCGGCTCGATCTTAGTTTGAACTTGGCCCGAGCTGGCCCGAGCTGCTAACCGAACCAAGCCGAGCTAGCCAGTCAGCCTCGAAGACCGAGCCGAGCCGAGTTCGAGCTGAGGCCGGCTCGACTCGGTTCGACTTGATGTACACCCCTATGCACACGTGGGAGCCTAGGTAAAATATGAATGTGAAATTTGATATTTATCCAACGTCAGAAATAATACTATGATATTCCAATAACAATTGCAAATCCTACTCTTTCAGGTGAAAAACATGACCATTAATGTTGGAAGGATTGTCAAATTGCAGTGGAAAAGAGTTTAGTTGTGGAACATAAGCTAACAGTTATAAATATTTACATTGAGAGATGAAAAAGGAAGAAGTGAAATTAATAATTATTTAAAAATTAGGTAATGGATTTTGAAAGGAGAGAAAATAATGTTATTAAGAAATAAATTTACGTAGTATTGAAATGGGAACATTGTTTTTTGGGTGATCCTACATACTACCATATATTTTCTCTCATTAGAATATTAATATAAATTAGAGAGGGATGTGTGTGAAAATCTCAATCTATTAGCCTTAATTCACATGGTATCAAAGAAAGGGTTTGTATAATTTTAATCTAAAAATAAATAAATAAAATTCAAATCTAGCCAAGTCATCGTCGTTGTCTCTCCTAAACACCTCTCCGACGTGATCTCATCATTACAACGCATCAACACTATCTTCACTCCCTTGCTCACCACATAGTAGCACTACCTTCACACCACACTAAGAGCATTGTTAACACAAACACCCTCTATTTTTAAAGGTGTAATTATGAGTTATACCCGCTCGTAATTCCGAATCCTATGAGGAATTGAGTAAGGGTGGACCATATTAATATTAAAGAAGTCTGTAAAGAAATCCCGATCTGAAAGTATCTTTTAATTAGGAAAGGGAAGCTCTGAAGACTTCTTTTCTTTAATAAAATACCACCTACCTTGCCCGTTGCTCGCTCACCTTCTCCCTACCTGCACCACCACCGAGCAATAGTACCTTCGCCTCTGTCTAAAACCTACGGACCCGAGCCTCCAACATGAACCTAGGTAGATATAGAAGGATAGTTGGCAAGCTTTTTTCTTTTGTTTTTTTTTTTTTCCACATGCACTCACACCCCACACACTCACGCTGGTGGAATTTCACCACCTATGGGTACTCGAACCCTTGACCGGGAGTTGAAACTCCTGAGAGTCTACCACCAAGCAAGAGTAAGGGCCCAACTAGATATATCTTATAGTCACTCGACTAGATATTGCATTTGCTGTCAATATTGCGAGTAGATACATGCACCATCCAAGAGTTTCACATTTGGAGGCAGTTCTCATGATTCTTAGATATTTGAAGAAAACGCTTGGTCATGGAATCTTATATTAAGCTAACAATCACTTTCATATAGCTAGAGGCATTTTAAGATGCAGATTGGGTAGGTTCCATCATGGTTATGTGGTTTACTTCAAGATATTGTACTTTTGTTTGGGAAAATTTAGTCACTTTGAAAAGTCATAAGCAAAATGTGGTGGCCCGTTCGAATGTTGAGGCTGGGTTCAAAGTTATAGGTCATGTGGTTTGTGAGATGTTATGGTTCAGGTCCTTATTATAGGAAATTTAGTTACTTTCAGGTAGTCCTATGATGCTTTATTATGATAATCAATCAGTGGCTTACATTGTAAATAATCTAGTCCTCTATGAGAAAACTAAGCACCTATGTCTAGTCCAAATCACAGGTTACAAATATCCTTATGAAATGTTTACCATATGTACACTTTTTTTTCTTTTTTTTAAAACTATGTTCTAAGCTGGTGCTGGAGGAGGGGGGCATTATACTTTAGGTGGTCTTACGGATTACCATATAATTCCTCTCATTAAAATATTAACACAAATTAGAGAGGAATCTTAATTAGTCATAATTTACACAGAAGAAGAAAAGTGGAATATTGGAAAAAAGAAAAAGAAGGTAAATGTTATATAGAATGAAATGATTGAGTGCATAAGGAAGGTGGTAACAAATATTTAAGAATATCTATAAAGAAAAGCTAATGATATAAAGAAACTTACTGATGGAATAACAATGTATGAAAAGCCATTCATATGAAATGTTTATAATTCAAAGTATAACAATGGGCTAAAAATGATATAATTTTTTAACAATGTAGAATTCTTAAAGAAGACTCTTATAGAGAAGTAATTAAGATTAAACATCAGGATTATCTTTACAATAAATTAGGAAAAAATGTAAGAACAACATCTTCAAACTTGTAAAAATGAGAGAAAGAGGAAGGGTAGAGACTTAGATAATGTTAAATACATTAACAAAACTAATTAAAGTGGGTTAGTAAAAGACAATAAGATTAATGAAGGGTGGGG
This sequence comes from Magnolia sinica, assembly GCF_029962835.1. Taxonomy (NCBI): domain Eukaryota; kingdom Viridiplantae; phylum Streptophyta; class Magnoliopsida; order Magnoliales; family Magnoliaceae; genus Magnolia; species Magnolia sinica. Next base: position 14,292,329 of record NC_080581.1, read on the forward strand.
AAACTATTTTCAGAATTTATTAAATGACAACCATTATGAGAGCATAAGATTGGAAAAAATCATAAATTTAAATGATATTGGATACTATAAGTACTTTTATAGGATTAGGATACATGAAATGGAAAAAGCTTTGAGAATGATGAAAGTAAGAAAAGCCTTTGAATTATATGGTACCGGTAAATGTTTGGGAGTGTATCGAGACACTCAGTTATTTTAGTTAATAAAGTTGTCAAATGAATGAATGAAAAGTGTACCATAATACATTTATAAAAATAAATGAGACATACAAAGCCGTACTAACTATAATGGAGATTAAACTTTTGAGCTATACAATCAAATTTTAGGAGAGTAATTGAACAAAAACTAAGGCATGAGATGAATGTATCAGAAAATCAATTTGGTTTTATTCCTAAAAGGTTTATTGCTGAATCTATTTTCCAACTTAAATAATTGATAAAGAAATATAAAGAGAGGTGAGAGGATTTCGACATGGTCTTTATTGATTTAGAGAAAGCATAAGAGATGGTCCTTAGAGATTTAATTTGGTGGGTGTTGGGAAATACTGACATTGTTATGGATATGTATAAGGGTGTGATAACAAATGCGAGGACTATTAGTGGAGATATAAGTAAGTCTTCAATTCCTGTAGGCTTACACCAAGGGTTGGCATTGAGCTTTTACTATATTGCATTGGTTATGAATGAGATAACAAGATATTTACATTTCATGGTGTATGTTATTTGCAGATGGCATAATTTTATTAACAAGATAAGAAAATGCATAAATGTAAAACTAGATTTATAAAGAAATGCTTTAGAATCTAAAGTTTTTAAAACTAGTCGAACTAAAACAAAGTAGGTAGAACATAATTTTAATAATAATAAAAGTAAAAAATGAAGAATTAGTAAAGATTGCTAACCAAGAACTTTCCCAAAATGACTATTTCCAATACTATGGATCACTAATTCAGGAGAGTTAAGAGATTAAATAGGATGTCACTCATAAAATTGAAGTAAGGTGGAAGAAATGCAGATTTGCCTTTGGAGTTTTATGTGATTATGTGAACGCAATGGGACTATTGTAATTGCTTGGATAGTGTTACTTTTTATCTACCCCTATTGGTATAGAGTAAGAAATTTTAGACGGTTGGAATTTGGCGCATGCCAAAGTAGACATGCTCCTCTATTGCCTCCTAAGTGAGTTAAGTAAAATATCTAAGGTATATTATCAAGATGCCATAACGGGTCCCACATCAATGACTTAGGTCATTCAAAGGTCAAGAATGAAAAAAAATGAAGTTCACTCTTTCTAAAAAAATCACTTTGTTGTATTAACTGGGTAGGATACCTAATGAGCCGATTAGTCTAGTTTTTTTACTAGGTGATTTTCAGTATGGGGCCCACCATTTGGATGTTAGAGATGCCCTACACAAGAGAAATGTTAGGAGGAAAGAATGGACGCTGGATTGCACTCACGGGTGTCTTTTCAGGACTTTTCATGTGTGTGTTTGAGGCATAGGGGTATTATATTTGACTTGGAGTCGCCACTAGCCAATTACTCTTATTTTCACAATTGACTAGACCCTGTAGAAACCTTTAGAGAATGAATAAATGGATTCCCTATCCTAAAATGACTCCTAATCTATGATTGAAAATTTTAGATAAGGGGATCATGATTACAAAAAGGGAAGGTGTTATGCATCATCTCTGCTCGCAAAAGTATACAGTCTTTACTTCATAGGACTAAAAAATATATCAGGAATTGGATTGGTTCTTATGCATTGATGATACAAATATGTGTGCAATGTAGTGTGGCGATGTGGTGCCTACAACAAGCGATGCATGACCCAAGTCAGATAAATCTACCCTGAAACACTCACTTGAAGAAGTGGTTGAAGCCTAGTCAGTTTTAGTTTTTTATGGGCAAGACCCGGTATATTGTTGAGTTATAGAGCATACACTTGGACCAACTAGACCAATAGGTGGGTTGGAGTGGAGATGATGATGCACGATGTAGATGCAAGTATGAATGAAGATGGTAAGAAGAGAAAACATCTAGCCTATTCAGGTTTTTGATGTGCTAGGATCTAAGTAAACCGGCAAGCCCAAAGCATCCACTGAACAAACTAGAGAAGTAACATGTTTGGAAAAAGAATGTGCATTGCGACTAATTATATGCAAAGTAAAGAAAGCAGTAAATGGACCCAACAATAGATGTGGGAGAAGAAAGAAGAGAGCTGACACGCTTAGCAGAAGAGATGATTAGATATCCTCAACCCCTACCCTACTCTACAAAATCTAAATATGTGAGATGATTTGTATGCATTGGTTAGATGATGGCTTTGAACAAATTGAATTGGTTTTTGATATGAGCTAGGCTTTGGATGCATGGTTTGAATTGATAAAAATTAAATTGAAGGGTTTGAATGAACTAGGTGGGATATGTTACGGCTAGGCTAATGAACTAGGTGGGATATGTTAGGGTTATGCTAAGGGTTGGATTATTTAGGCTAGACTAGAGAAGGAATGGCTAGGTTCAGGATGAGGGCCCTCTTCTCCTCCTCGTCTCTCTTTCTTTTAAGGATTGAGTGGTGTTGGAATGAGATGGTGAAGCGGTATTTATAGGTAGAGGTGGCGGCGTTTCGGTGGTTTTTAAAAGTTTCGCAGCTAAAAAGGTCTTAGGAGGTTGTGATTGGCTGAGGGCATGATGGGCCATGTGACAGCCTCTCATTAGCCAAGGGGGTTATTACGGGGTGTAATTTGGTGGAAAACTAGGTGTAGAGGAGTCATTGCACTCCGGGCGACCATCTCTAGGCCTGAGTGTGCTCATTTCACCCCCTCCCCTAACGCGTGCCAAATTTTAAGGTGATCCACATGCCGGGTGGTGCATCATGTGCCACCTGACACATGGATGGGCCCAAACTTTGCCTGGAGCTCCGGAGATTGGGCTGATTCCTTTTGCTTGATTATGGTTTGAAGCTAAATGTGCTTGGACCTTTTAAATTTAAAACCAAAAAAAAAAAAAAATTACACACGCACACACACCACCATACACTCACGCCATGGTGGGATTTCACCACCTATGGGTACTCGAGACCTTAACCAGGTGTTGAAACTCTTGAGAGTCTACCACTGGAGTAAGAGTAAGGCCCAAACTGAGTTTTGGTTTGAACTTTTAAAGATTGACGGGTGCAGTCTCACGGAAGTCATCAATAGTTCAGATCTTATTGCAATTAGTCATTGCACGTATGATGAGTTGTCTATAGAAAGAAAGCGGGTGAATTAGGTGCGGCCTTGATCTATGTACTGTATACCATGCTGTCCATTTATTCTTGCGTATCATTTCAAGGCATGAGCTCAAAAATGATGTAGATCCATTTCTCAGGTATTGACCATTAAAAACATGATATTTGTTTTTTTTTTCTTTCTTCGTCCATGTCTATGTGACCTTATCCACCGTTTAAATGGGAAAATAACATTAGGGTGAGCCCTATGAAGTTTATGGGTGTTCGATCACCATTGTTTCCTATGGTGTTGTCCACCTGAGATTTCGATCTGCTTCATTTTTTGGATCATGCCTTAAATGGGCTGAAAAAAAATGGATGGACGGTGTGGATATACAGTACATACATCTTGATCTACCCTACGGTCTAGGCCGCACGTAATCCACTCTCAGCTGGAATGATAGTAGAATTTTCAGATGGAAAACACTTGGGCTACTTTCACTAACGTAGGAAAATGACTTTACCGTCTGTAACATCTACGCCGTCCATCAGGTACAGTAGGCCACCTCAAAGAATTTCTACCTGACATGGCCCACCTGAATTTAAGAACAGTGTCATTTTTGGGTAATACTTTCACCCTGATGAGGTACATTATATGAATGGATTGGATGGGATATAAACACCACAGTGGTTGCTACACAAAACTAATGTTGAATGTTCCATCTCAATCGTGTGGCGTGGTGTGGACTACCATAATTTTGGATGATCATGGTTTTTAGGTTCAATGGTTAAAATAAGGCAGAGTACCTGATGAATGGGGTGGATCTCATGAAGTTAAACCCACGTGGCTCTCGGTTTGTAAAATTAATGCCAATAGGTGTTGGGTACATTGCACAACTGGTCTGAAGTAGAGGTGTACACTAACCGAGCTAGCTCGGTTAGCTTGACTCGAAAAAGCTCGATTCGACTCGATTCGAAGCTGAGTTCGAGTTGAGTCGAGCTGATTTTTTGAGCTCGAAAATGAGTTCGAGCCGAGTTCGAGCTGGCCCAACTCGACTCGACTCGGATTGAACCCAGCTCGAATCAAACTCCGATCGAACCAGTCCGGTGACTTAGTTACTTTGATATTGATGTTGCTCACCAAGTGTTTGATGAAATGACCCAATGAAGTGTGGCTGGTGGCAAGGAACATATGCATATGAAACTAATACCCTTTTTTTTTTTTTTGTTATGTTGCTTAAAAGGTGTTTGATAAAATACTTATAAAACCATTGCTGCTGTCTTCAATATGGTAAGATTTTGAAGGTGCGGTCCAGGTGTTTGTGAAAATGTTGCACAGGCGAACTCGGCTTGTTCTTGGCTCGAATTGGCCTGAGTTGCTAATCGAATCGAGCTAAGCTGGCCAGTCAGGCTCGAGGACCGAGCCTAGCCAAGTTCAAGTTAAGGTCAGTTAGTGGCCGAGCCGAGTCGAGCTGAGGCAGCTCGACTCGGTTCAACTCGATGTACACCCCTGGTTTGAAGGATGTGGATTGCTTCCCTGACGTTCAGAGCAAGGGCTCTGATGTAGAGCAAGTCGTGGATAGTTTCATGGCCAAGATGGATCAGAAAAGGCCCGATTGAAAGCAGAAGTGATCCGGACTGTCAGGACTTAAAACGGACGTATCTCACAAACCAAAATGAGCTATCAGACGTACCATATATGATTTTGTTGTAGGACAAGCTGCTTTTCTGCACCCTGAATTTGCGAAATACCATCGAATCGACGGTCCAAATCCCGTTTTATTTTCGTTTTTACTATTTATAGTAATTTTTAATTTAAGTATAACTTTTCATCCGTTGAGTTTTGGGAGTTGTGCCCAACATGAAAAGTGCTTAGAATAATTAGGAGAACATCATGGTTTGGCCAAATAGGACACTTACTAGTTTTGGCCGAAAATCATACGCACTAGTAGACATCATGACCATTTATAAATAGTAAGTCATGATTTCGAAGAGTTTTAGTTGAAGTTTGATTCCGAAACTTTTCCATGGCTTAATATCCCTATTTAAAGGGTTGTGAGCTCATTTATTTCATCTATCAATCAAATTACGAATTTTATAGAATTTATTTCTATTTTGCTTCATTTTTTTTGGTGGATTCGAGAGGTCTCTACGAGGAGTCCCAGGAAGTTCCGTGAATTCGGAATAGTTATCTTTGAGGAAGATGGTGATCGACCTCATCACATTCATCCCTACATCAGGCTCTGTGGGGCCACGATGATACATGGGTCTTATAGATATTGCCCATCCATTTTACAGGATCGTAAGAAAAAGAGAGAGAGAGAGAGAGAGAGAGAGAGAGGCAGATCCAAGGCTTCAGTGGACCCCGTCACAGGAAGCAGAGGTGATACTGATACTCACCATTGAAATTAACCTTAGTAGGTCCGACCGTGATGTTTATCTACCATCCAACCTGTCCATAAGGTCACGATGCCTTAGTTGGAGGGAAAACACAAATATCGGCAAAGTTTTCAATGGTGGGCGTTCAATTCCCACAATGTGGTCCACTTTAGCCTTGGATCTGTCTCATTTTTTAGTCTCATATAATGAAATCATCTATCAAAATGGATAGACAACATGGTGGCCCCAAGGAGCCCTTGCTGGGACCATCAAAATAGTGGAGATAAGGAAACCTATCGTTGAAACCTTCCCAGCCCATAGTAATTTTTATTTGCCATCAAATCTTTTAATAAGTTCACATATACCTGAATGAAAGAAAATACAAATAATAAGCTTGATTCAAAACATTCGTTGCTTCCAAGAGGTTTTTAATGGTGGGAAATTAATTACCACTGTTTCCTGTGTTATGGTCCACTTGAGCTTTTGATCTACTTCATTTTTGGTGAGGAAACAAGCAGATGGACCATCAGGATATAAAACACATACATCACAGTGAGCCCCACAGTAAAGAAGACATGATGGCTTGAATCATTATGGTGGAGACTTTTGATGAATTGAGATGCTCACGGATTTTGGATTTTACTAAACAGTGCTTCTTTAGTAGAAATGCTCAGAAAGTGCTGCTCCAAGACGAATTGACTGAAATGCTTTCCTTTTCTTTTCTTTTCTTTCTAAAAAATCTGCAAAGTCAGAGCATCATGGAGTCCACCTGGTGTCCATCCAACCCGTCCAACATGTGCAAAACATCATGATGATCATACCAAGTAAAAATCAAGACGATCCAATCCTGGGCCACACCATAAAATATCTACACCATCCAATAAGCTCCTAATTCATGACTCATTCACCAAATCACATCAACAAGGTGGGGTGAACCTGTTGGGCAGATTGGATGTCATACATACTGTGGGCCCCACACAACGCATGCTCAACCTTGTAACCTTTTAGAGAGAAAAAATTGCTAGGACACTTTGGTCATTTAACCTCCCAAAAAAGAACTTTGTAGCAATTTGCATGAAAGTAGGCTGTTTTCGTAAAATCATGAATCTTGAGTAATTTTGTGGTAAAAATTCCTAAAATAAATTCATCTGTAAATGTGAAGCATTGATCGTTCCTCCAACCACTCAACAACAACGGTTATAAATAGCTTTTGAAAAGATGGCGATCCCACCACTTAATCATCTACCCATCTTGTGATTGGATTGAATACAAGATAATCTTACAAAAAAAATCATAATTCAACGAACAGGATCCAACCCTACAATCTGCCTTCAGTCATTATTACGTGCACATGCTACACGGCGGTGTAAACGGGCTGGGTTAGGACGTGCCAAGCTTTGTTGGAGCCCGGCCCGTATGCATAATGTAGCTACAAGCAGGCCCAGGCCCATGATGGGCCGAATTTCCAACCCAAGTCCAGCCTGGCATTCTGATGCTGGGCAGGCTGAAGGAGAGAGACGGGTTTTTTTTTTAAAAAATTATAAAATTGCCATCTTAAATCCTACTTAGAGCTGTACAAGAACCGAGTTAGCTCGATTAACTTGACTCGGAAAAGCTTCACTTGATTCAACTCGACTCGACTCGAAATTGGGTTCGAGGCAAGTCGAACTGATTTTTTGAGCTCGAAATTTTCGAAGCTAGGCCAAACTCGACTTGACTCGGCTTGGAACTGGACTTGAACTTGACTCAATTAAAATCAATTCAACTTGAATCGAGTTCACTTTGTGTGTGTGTGTGTGTGTGTATAAAATTATAAAACCTAAACTCGAACTCAGCTCATAGGCTCGAATTCAAACTCAACTTGAAAGATTGAGCTCAAGCTTGCCTCGAGCTGGCCGAGCTGCAAATCAAGTCAATTCGAACTGCCAAGTCAGGCTTAAGGACTGAGCCGACCCAAGTTTGAACTAGCCTATTGGCCAAGCTGAGCCGAGCTAGGCCAAGCTCGACTTGGTTCGACTCCTGTACATTTATAATCCTAATGGACCAGTTTGGATTCGTGCTGGGCTGATGGGCTGCTGTACGCACTCCAAACCCAGCCCAATTGAATCATGCTCGAACTTTAAGCCTAAGCCCGTTCCTCGGGCCTAATAATCCAGCCCAAGGCAGGCCGCACCTAAAATCCGGACAGGCCAGCCGTCCCATGACAACCCTAGTTTTCCATCAGCTTCTATCCTTGATCAGGACCTTGAGGAAGAGTGGGGATAGGATGCCGACCATAGGTTTATGTGGGGGCCACCACGGTGTGTCTTTTTCATCAAGCCCATTAATCAGGTGTAACTTATCAGGATGAAGTGAAAATACAAAAAGATCAACTTTATCAAAATATCAGGTGGGCCACGTCACGTGAACTTAAGAGGTTTTAGTAGCTCTTTGACATTGTTCCCCTTGGTATGGCCCATTAGAGTTGTCTATTAGTCTGATCTTTTGCATGTATGGCTTAAATAATTCTCCTCACCTGATCAGAGGCAGTGGATTTACATGGTGGGCCCACAGCTTGACTGGTTTTGTAGATGATTCCTGTTTGACAGGGCCCACAAGTTAAAGAATAGTTTCTCATTCTTAGAAGAAGCAGAGGTGAGGATATATGGTTAGGGGATTTCTATAGCAGAATCAAATACCATTCAAAGCTGAAGATAAATGCTTACATTGGCAATTGGAATAGTTATGTTTGCTGGGCCCCACCAAGACGGTCTAGATGATCATAGATAGTTGGGTGGCCCACTCAACACCATCAGTTGATCTAATTCACTGATGAATAGATGAACCTCGTGAATCAGAAGCGTGTGCAGAATCTGATCATGGCAGTCGGATGTGAGGATGAAGAAGAGCTTGATGAAGACCGCACCAAATGGGAGTATCCTGCCGACCAGTGCCGAAAAGGAGGGGTACTTGTGATGTTGTTCATCTTCAATGGGTGCTTGATCACAGGCTAGATGCCAAACAAGAGGAAGATGAGAGCAAACATGGTCTCGAAGGTCACAGCCCCGTAATGTTGGATATGAGCCCGTGGGGCCCACTTGTGGGCAACTATTATAGGGTGAGTTCCACATGAGTTTCACTCCAATTCCTCATCTCCATTTTTCTAATTGAGGTTTGAAATTAAATATACCTATTCTACATCTGGTTCACCCTATAGATGATCTAAGCTTTTGATCGTAACGTAAGAATTAGAGGAGCGGTAAGATCCTATATACACTAGTAGTAGTTAGGTAGATCTTTTTTGTTGGGAAACCACGTAACTTTTCCTTTTATGTGCAAATTAATGGGATTAACAATATAAAATATTTAGCGGAAGAAAATCACTTCTAACATAAACAAACAAATCATCAAACATGTGGGATGCAAGAGACACGAAATTTTTTTTACATGAAAACCCTCTGATGTGAAGGAAAAAACTATGGAACCTACTTCCACACAAATCCACTATAATCAAAATAATAGAAGTACAATCGTCAAGAGACTTCTCTTGAATACCCAAACTATATAACTTAAAGGTGCATTACAAGCAACATGAAATAAAGGAATTCTCACTAACTAAAGATTGTAGAAAATTCCTAACACAACCCTTGGAGAAAATAATTAAGGGAACCAGCATTGTTGATGGATTTTCATGAACCCGGATGCGGAGATTTCGGTGGTAGAAGGTTGTTCTTCTTCTTTTGCAAAATTTCATTCTCTTCTTTTTCCTCCTCTTTTTTTCAAGATCGAAAATCTAAAAAAATGTTACTCTAACTATCTCTAACCAAAAGACCCTTTTCTCTGATTTTAGTTACTTGGCCAAAAGACCAAAATAATCTCACACACATATGGCACTAAAATGCTACTTAAGCCCACACGTGTGTCCTACTCAACATGAGGAGGGACCGCAACAATCTTCCCCTCTCAACTCATGAGGAGGGATCCGTCATGCCCAAACCTACCATGCTTCTACAAAAAACATGCTTAATTGTCTCTAGGTAAGGCTTTAGTCATCATATTTGAACCATTCTTGTTGGTATGGATCTTCTCAAGTTGTAGTAACTTTTTTTCAAGGGCATCCCAAATCCAATGATATCTTACATCCATAACATTTAATATCATTTCTTGACTTGGACTTACCATTTGACTTCTCATGGTAGTCAGGTTTTCTGTTTTCTCTTCTCTCCCAATTTTCTATGACAAGTACTTCTGATTGAGTGGGACCCGATGATTTTCATCTTTTCTCTTTATTCAATAAGCTACTTGTTACTTGGCTCATTGTAACAATTCCATCTAGAGTGGAGTTACTTAGAGACACCAATAAGGTTTCCCAACTATCGGGTGAAGAATTGAGTAGTAACAAGGCCTGTGACTCATCATATAACAGCATCTTCATATAAGAGAATTGATTCACTATACTTTGAATTTCATTCAAATGCTACATAATTGAGTTTCCTTTTTTATACGTCAAATTCACAAGTTTCCTAATCAAATAAGCCTTATTGCCCGTAGTCTTTCTCTCATACAACCCTTCCAATTTCTTCTAAAGTGATTATGCCGAAGTTTCTGTGGAGATATGATGAAATACACTATCATCCACATATTGCTGATTAAACTAAACAATTTTTCAATCTACTTTCTTCCACTCACCATCGGTCATATCTTTTAGTTTGGCTTCAACAGGTGTGTACAAGTCCTTACAATACAATAAAGTTTCATCTTGGCTTTCCAAATCATTCAACTGTTTCCATTCAAACTAATCATTCGACTTATTGGAAAACCACACAACTTTCCTATCTATGTGCAAATAAATAGGGATTAACAATATAAAATATTTAGTAGATAAAAATCACTTCTAACATAAACAAGCAGATCATCAAATATGTAAGATGCAAAAGACACTAAGATTTTTTATGTGAAAAACCCTCCGGTGTGAAGGAAAAAACCATGGGGCCTAATCCGACACAAATCTATTATAATCACAATAATAGAAGTACAATCATCAAGAGACATCTCTTGGATACCCAAACCACATCACGCAAATGTGGATTATAAGCAATATGAAATAAAGGAATTCTCACCCACTAGGGATTATAGAAAATCTCCAACACAACCATTGGAGAAGACAATTGAAGTAACTGGCATTGTGAATGGAGCTTCACGAACCCGAATGCGGAGATTTCGGTGCTGGAAGGCTCTTATTCTTCTTCTCTTGCAAAATCTCTGTTTCTCTTTTTCTTCCTCCTATTTTCTTCAAGAAAGAAAACTCCAAATGTTGCTTTAATTATTTCTAAGCAAAAAACCCTTTTCTCTTATTTTAGTTGCTTGGCCAAAAGACTAAAATACTCTCACACATATGTGGCACTAAAATGTTACTTAAGCCCACATATGTAGGTCCCACTCAACATGAGGAGGGACTTCAACACTTTGGCTGTCTTTGACTTTTGTGAAGGTCCCAAGTTCATGTAGACTGTTAGGTACTGAGGGCCCACCCATCCAGGCTGTGTTGTAAATTATACAGATTAATATATTTCTGTATAATGAGGAAACTGAAAAATTGCAAAATAATCTGAAATCAGGATAGGCTGAAGCACGTCTGAAACGTTGTCCTTAAAGCATTATTTGCCCCTACTCAAGTGAATTGAGTATGCTGATAGGTTACAGGCAAACCGCTTCTAGGATACAACTAGCCTGGTGTGGGTCTGCGTTCAGCAAACACGAAGGCCCACCAAATGGAACTCTTATACACTCTATCTAGCAGAATTACAATATAGAAAAAATCTCAAAAAAGAAAGAAAGAGAAGAAATTCCTTTTGATTTAGACCACTGCACTGGTCAGTTCTTCAGCCGTTCTAGACCACACCGTTAGTTTGTTTTTCTAGCAAAGGTTCAACCCTTGCTGTCTTTCTGGAACTACTGGAGTATTGGAGAGAAGTAGTGAGTTGTGTCTTAATTCGTATGGGTCTACTGGAGTGGGTTGAGAAATGGTTTGGAAACCCATTCAGACCCTTCTTTTATAGGCTATAGTGGCTAGGGGGTTATGGTCTAGAGACATAAATTCCATTAAGTCATTTCTGGCTATTGGAAAACTAGCTGTTTTATGGCCGTTTTTTACTATTGTGCATAGCCATTAATTTGCTGCATGCTGACTGTTGTGAGACAGCAGCTAGCCATTTTCTAGCTGTTGGGTTAGCAATGCAGCAGGTACAGCTGGTCTCTGCACTAATGGGACAGCTGTTATAGTTTCTACTGTAACAGCTCTGCAAAGTGCGCCACTAGCGCCTCTACAGCAACACTGCCTCACATGCACACGCCCTCGCACCGAGCCCATGACCGTGACCGTGACAGTGACCGTGACCGAGACCAAGACCGAGACCGTGTTCGAGCCCATGCCCGTGCCCGTGCCCGAGCCCGAGCCAGAGCCCGAGCGCAAGCGCGCTCGCGGGTGTTCCAGTGCTACGCACTGGAACACGCAAGGTCCATAGTCCTTGGACTAGATGAGTAAATATTATAATACTCTACTGTTTTCATTTAAACCATTTTTTCTTCTGTTCCCTTTCTCATATGGGATTATTCCTAAAAACCCACAAAACGGTGTTTTTTCAAAATGTAAAAATGTATATATTTTTGTAATAATGTAAAAATGTTTTAATTTTAAAAAAAATTTGTCAGTAAAAATGTATGTGTGTGCATATATATATATATATATATATATGTTTAGTTTTCATATCATATGAATGGAAATTTTTTTTATGTATAATTAAAAGGTAATATTTAGATGATTTGTAATATCTCATAAAAAAGAATATTGAAAAGCTTAGAAATTTTTACTGTGTTTAAGAAAAATTTTGAGAACAAAATAATGCTTTTGAAAGAAAAAATCAGCATTTTGAAATTTTTGAGAAAAAATTAAAATATGGAAAAATATTTGAGATTTTAAAAATAAAAATTCAAAATTTGTATTTTAAATATTTTTGAAATATTTTATAATAAAAATGATATTTGGTTAAAAGAGTAAAAAATATATATATACATTTTGGAAAAAAAATGTGATTTTTAAAAGGAAATTGAAATTTATTTGTGAAAAATAAAATTACTAAATTATTAAGCACATCCACTAATTTAACCTTTAATTATTTTTGGACAATCTAATCAGTTCAAATTAAAGAGTAAATAACTTCAGATGTTTAAATCAAATTTCACTGAAATTGTTGATCAATCATGTATGCCCAATATTTTTCTCATATGTAACCTGATTGAGGTTCCAAAATTATTCTTATGATAATTTCAATCGGATGGTGAGAAGCTTCTAAAATTATTCATTTGAGTTTGGTATGATTTGCATCTTCTGAAATTCTATAATGACAGTAGAAAATGATAGCAAATCATCGAGTTTTGTTAAGCGCACATGCGTGTGCAATTAAACTCGTGTACATGCCACACATATGCCAGCATGACACATACATGCTAGATCTCATCCATCCATCAGGTTGGTCCTACTCTGTATATGTTTTTTTCTTCAAAATAAAATCTGGTCCAATGAGTATGTGGGCCATAATCTGGAAACAGTGAATGGGTTAGAAAACTTCAACCAGGTTTTTCAGAGCCATACTTTTTTTTTACAAATTGTGGCCCACATAACACGTGGATCAAACGAATTCTTAAATTAAGTTATTATTATTATGTTTCTGTTCTGATGGATGGACTAGATCTCAGATCTATTGTGCCATGCTGGCAAATATATGGCATGTACTCGAGATGTATTGCACATGCGTGTGGGCTTAGCAAAGCTCAGAATACAATGTTGATATTTCAACATTTTAAAAAGAGAACTGATCACCTATATGCAACGGTACCATGGCTCGCGTTATCGTGTCATTTATGGAGGACATCAGTACCATGAAAAAGGTAGGCCCCCCAATGAAGATTGTCCTTCTCGAAAAATAGGTTGATCGTCCATTCATTCTCCTTACGCGTGACAGTGATGTACGACTATCTAGACCATCCAAATTGTGAGATTAAGCAAATCTCTAGAACCACAAGGTCAAGTAATCTTGACCATCCAATTAATGGCCATCAAATAGATTATTAAAAGAAAGCAGCGAGGGGTCCAAATTCAAAGTAAAAAATCAGGTGCATGGTTAATAATCTTCTCTTTGTCATTTTTCAATTATACTCCATCCACACTTGGTTTAGCGATTTGGATGGTTGTGATTACTGTAAAACCATGCCACCTATACAACTAATGAATTACCAAATTTTAAACGTTGCCCACTCTAGAGTCACTATGGTTGTACATCGAGCCAAGCAAATGGATCATATGGATATACAATATATAAATCAAAGTGGGCCCACAATTACCCCATCAGTCAAATGCACCATTCCATGGTGGGCCTAGGGCTTAAAAATCAAGTCAATCTGTGACTTTTTTGGGCCACACCACATACAAAATTTGAGAGGGATTACCCTCCATTAAAATATTCATAATCATTTGTTAGGCCCACCGAGATGTGGTTCACAAATCTAGCTCATCCATTATGTGTCCCACTTGGATGAGGAGTCAGACTAAGTTTCATAAGCATGAAAATTTCAAGTGGCCTCAACCAAGTGCTTTTGTATGTTTTAGGCATTTATTCACATGAATTTAGAAGGTATGGCCTACCTAAGATCTGTATACAGTTGATTTTTGGAATATCCCATAATTTAAAGGGGGCCCGTCAAATGCACAGTGTTGATGTTTGACACATGTCATGGTGGAGCCCACACAACTTGACCTTTGTGTTTAATCCATGCCGTCCCCATGAGGTCAAGCTTTGTGGGCCCCACCATGACATGTGTCAACAAACATCAACACCATGCATTTGATGGGTCCCCTTTAAATTATGGGATATGTCAAAAATCAGTTGTATACAGAACTCCGTTGGGCCATACCATATAAAATCATGTGAAGACATGCCTAAAACATATAAAAGCACTTGGTGGGCCCCACCTTAAATTTGGATGCATCTGAGACTAGGTATGACCCCTCATCCAAGAGGCACACACATAATGGATGGGCTGGATTTGTGGGCCACATCTTGGTGGGCTCAAAAAATAATTATGAATGTTTTAATGGAGGGTAACCCCTCTCAACTTTTGTATGTGGTGTGGGTCACAAAAGTAATACATTGATTTGATTTTTAATCCCTTGGCCCACCATGGGATGGTGCATCTGACTGATGGGGTAGATGTTTGATACGCATCGTATGGTGGGGCCCACAGAGCCATACCAGACCAAGGACTAAATTTGGGCGCGCGCTTAAAAACAGAGCCGCGCCCAAAAAAAACCCCTAAATCCCACCAAATCTCTCTCTCTCTCTCTCTCTCTCTCTCTTCCCTAACCCACATCTGGTCTGTCTTCTCCTCTCAGCAGCAAAGTTGATTTCCACAAAATCCTAGCCGAACCCGTCTCCGCCCTCTCTAGCCCAAGCTCCTTCCCCATCCATCGTTGCCCCGGCCAACATCGACGCCACCATAGCTGAAAACCCTATCCAACGCTGCTGCGCCACAGCGTAGCCAGGAAAGTCATGGGAAACTGAAAAACTCGCTGGATTTGGTGGGTATTAAAGGAAACCGGCTAGGATCGGCTCGTCTTCCTTGATTTCTGATGCATAGAGGTATGATACAGCAACTGTATGATAATTTTGGTAGAAACATACAATTTCTGGTCCTATTTATGGAATAGGCAGCTTTAAACTGGGATTGTTTAAACCATAACCACAATCTACAATGTTACAGCTATGTATACAGCTTGTCAGGAAAGAAGCCTTGCAGTTTTCGTAGTATAAAATTCTAGATATTCTTGTTTCCTTTTATAGAGGAGCTATTGAGAAATTTGATAATACCAACTTAGAAATAGATGGCAGAGACACGTTATCTTTAGAAACTTCTGTTCGAATGCAACCTACAAAAAGATGGCGAACACATACAAAGCAATGGGTTTTATTTTTTTAGTTTTATATTTTATTTTTTTAAGAATTATAGCAATGGGTTTATTTATGAGAAAAAAGAAAATTTGTCCCTGCAGTTGCTGATCTTATTCTTACGCATGCGTTGCATGATTTATGCATCACTAGATCTTCTATTAGCACGTGCTGCTAGACTGTTTGGTTCATACCAACAGTCCACTACTTTGATTTTTTTTCCAACCCGTATAGTCTGTAGTGGAACTATTTGGTTTCTTAGTGGTCCATAAAATTCCAAACTTTGTTTGTGTTGATCCTGCTACCTCATGAAGTATTCAACATGATTAGACCTATGAGCATTAACCGATCTTTACTGTAACTGTACCCAGAGAATTTGGATTTCAAGGTTCCACCAAACCCAGTACTTGCAATACTTGATACCTGAAGCTACTTTGAGTAACACAGGCTATTCTAGAAACTATTTACATCCACCATTTAGGTGAGGCTACAACACCAGGAGTATAACTGTCACATACAGGGATAGACTAAATGGAATTCTGATTCTTGATTTTCCACTGAATAGAAAAGATCAAATCATCTTCACTCGGAACTTTATCTGGTTCATCTTGTCCTTGGCAGCTGACACCCAAAACTCAGCAAAGATCAAGTGGCAAGTCAAAGTTGGGTTCAGGATCCTAGGAAAAGTGGAGTTGATATACCCAAGCTTTGATGCTTAGGGGTTGATTTATCAACAAGAAAAATAAAATAAACTAAATATTTATGTTGCTGCTCTTCTCAAGGCATTGTCTAAACTCACATCCATTGGACAAGAATGCTAAGATGACCACCACATGCCCTACTTTTACATGAGCCCGAGTATTTGTTGATCCATGTGCAGATGTTGCTTCATATCTCTTGTTAATTGCCGTTGCGGTGCATGCATCGATTTGTTTAGTATGTTGGCTCTTATTGCACACAAATCAAATTCTAGGTGACTATGGTGGGAAGAAAATTGCCTCACAGCTTGTGTCAGCTTGATGACTCAAATTGGCAAAATGATTCAGCTCTACTAAGCACCTCATCTAAGCTAGCAATCCAACTTAGCTTGACAGCTCAGCTCGATTGAAGCCAGCTTCTTCAACAAGCTTTGTCACCCTTTTGGCTAGCATGAAGGGCAATATTTCTTCTTCAAGAAGCTTCCTTAAAGCACAACTTATAGAATGGAAAATCTAACAGAGAATTGCTTTTCTTCCATCAACAAAAGTTTTTCTCAAACCCTTCATTGCATTTTTTACTTGCCGGTAGAGCTAATAGGTAACAGCAACAGTGGGCAACTTGTTACCAGAGTGGACAAGCAACGGGGACAATGATTGAAATTTTGAAAGGTCATATTTTCTAGGCTAACTGTGGCAGCACCAATGAAAAAGAAAAAATAGGTTTCTTCACCATTCTTGATCAGTGACAAAGAACTGATAAGAATGCTGAGAAACTATAGCAAGGATGAACAAAATGAGTGTCACTGTCAACGAGCACTCACGGTGAACAGTGGTGATGGATGCATCTTCTTTGAGCATTGAAAGATATGATGAGATAAACAGGGAGCATACAGGTGATGGACGCAAAGTAATTAAGATTAGCATACACAACAGGTCATTAAGAAAATAGTTCAATTATATTATGAAATTGCAGAGTTCAAATCACAGGTTCACTGCCTGGAAAAAAAAATATTCGACCCAAATCCATATTAAAAACTCAATAAGTAATACTTATTCTAAATATGACAGCGAATTTTTATATCTAACCTTTTCTTGGTCCTTGATTACGGGTTCCTTTGAGTGATATACTTGGCAGCTTGCTTTTGCAATCTCTATCTGTGGACGACTTTGATCAAAGAGAAATATTTTGCCTCTATCTTTTTCCTAGAAACACCAAGAATAGAAAGGTGTGTTCACATCGGTCCACTGCCTTTTTTCCTTTTCCTTTTTCAATTCATTTTTTCAATGTTCTATTTTATCCAATTATCTGTCTAATTGTGTATTTGTGATGGTTTCTGCTAAACTAGTTAATGCATGACTTCTTATTTTATTGTGGCTGTATTTTGTTGGGTCACAATTTATGGATTCTGTTCATATTAGAAGCCATGTTAGTCTGCATTTATCATGGAAGCCATTACTTCCAAATGTCACAATTAAGGAGTATAGATTTGTCCACACTACTTGGAACAGGTTTCAGAAGTATTTTCTTATGTATTTTCTCTCTGCCAATGGATGATGCATTTAAAGATCCCAAGTAGCTGAAATTTGCATTATGGAGGGCATGCCTTGTTGATCATCACAGGGATAGTGAAAGTTCCATGGGATGAAGAGTGGTACCTATTGCTAGAGGTAGAGGAGTGTACTCGCATTTGCAAGGGAGTGAGTCTTTTTCAGTGGTGGATATATAATTCACCACATCAGAAATGTTGTTGTTGAGTAGTTTTTCATTAATATTACAAAGAAAATAGCAGATCATGTAAACCCAAGTACTTGGACAATGCACCTGTTCATAGACTACAGATTTGTAAATATTTGTGTCATCATGAATCCACTCCACTCACCAGATTGCTAAACAAGGGTAAAATTTTCAAACTGAATCTTTCTTATACTCATGCCAAAGACTGAACAGATTTTACCAACCATATTTTAAGGGCTGCAGATAATGCTTGACTGACTCCTGGTATTGTTAATGTGCACATTGAAGTTGTGCTCTTCTTTCAAGGGATGTTTGAAAGCTTGTTTGTCAGGGCAGCATGGTGCATGATAATCTTGGCAGAGATCATTCTAGTAAAAGGTGGTTCAGATTACAAAGAAAATGACATTTCATTATCTGTGTCAACTGTGATTTTACCAAGTGTCTGGGGAACATGTATGACACAGTAAGAACCATCTTCTATTGCCTTAAAAAAAAAAAAAAAAAAAATTCTTCCATGCTTTAAGCATTTTCAAGATATCTCTAAAACACTACATAGAAGGAATGATAAAATGGATATCTTACCCAAGTAAATATGTCGAGTGCTTCACACGAAATGACAATGCCAGACTGTTTACGTCGAAGGTCGGTGTTTTATGCCGATCTTTGATCCCCCTCCCCCCCCACCCCCCGCTGGGGAGACGTGACAGATGATGTGCGACAGCTCATCCGTCAGCGCCTTCAGGTAAATTTTAGTTTTTTAAAATTTATTTTATAAAGGTTCATTTTACGGTTAAGTTATTTTCTTAATAAGTTTATTGCCTTAATTTATTATTTACAAAACTACAGGATAAATTTGACTTCGATTTGAGTGTTTCGCACATTTCCTATACTGTCGACGACATGATCAAGGAGCGGTTCAAGGAGTACCGCTCTGTATTACACAAGCGGTATAAGAAGTGCATGAGTCACGAGGTCGCACTGTCTGCACCGCCACACGTGACCGATGACGACTGGCGGATACTCTGCGATAGATTTTCATCTGATTCTTTTCAGGTAATATTTACATATTTACGATATCTTAAGGTAACAATTGAATTCGCAATTAATAACAATGTATTATGACTAATGTGTTCAGAAGAGAAGCAAAATAAATTCTGACAACAGGGAAAAGTTAGAAGTGAACCACGTATCTAGTTTAAAGTCATTTGCAGAAATTCGTCACAACATGGTAAGAAATTACAGGTAATTATTAAGTTGATATATTCTTTCCATGCATTTATATTAACTCTATTGTCTTTTCGATTGCACAGTGAGATTCCGTCATTGGCCAGGAGCCCGGACCAGTAGACCTATACAAAGGGACTCACTGTCGACAGGCGACGGGATCTTGGGTACATCCTAGAGCCGGCGAGATTCGGGTAAAAATCCTTACATTGTAAAATTTAATTGCATTAAATTATAATAATGTCATTTTTTAGAGAAAATTCATATGTTTTCATTACAGGCGGCGATGGACACCTTACACAATCAGCCCACTCCCGATGGTACTCAGCGGAGTGAGCCAGAGATCCTGAGTGAGGTGCTTCCCACCCGTTCTGGATATGTGCGTGGGCTTGGCTATGGTGCCAAGCTCATGGCACCCACTAGAGCTGTCTCCACTCGATCCATTGTCGTTGGTGAGAGTGCCACCCGCTGAACTGATATCGCAGAGAAAGAGGTTCAGCAGCTACAAGTCGTCGTCCATGACATCAGAGAGCAGCTAGAGAAGAAGAGTGAGCAGCTGGAGAGGCAGATGGAAGAGCAGGAGAGGAGGATGGAGGATCTGACGAGGCAGAGGGAGGAGCAGGAGAGGGGGATGGAGGATTAGACGAGGCAGAGGGAGGAGCAGGAGAGGAGGAGGATGGAGGAGCAGGCGAGGGGGAGAGGAGCAGGAGAGGAGGATGGAGGAGATGCGGGTGGAGCATGAGCGACGGATGACGGAGATGTTTCAGGCTTTCGTTGCACGCTTACCCACTGATGCTCCACCGCTTCCGCTCTCATCTTTGTGATTTTTTGTATTTTATTTATGATGTTAAACTTATATGTATTTATGTGTGAATGAATGTCATGTTGATGGATGTAGTTTATATTTAGATGGATTTATGTACTTTGGGTTTAAATGGATGTGAATGTGAATATGATGAAATATTTATATAACAGGTGCACATTAGGAATATTGTAACATGTGTATATCAGGAATTTTTTGTTGGAACATTGAAAAAAAACAAAAAAAAGACACTTTCACCTACGAAAATTTCGTAGGTAAAAGTAGCAGCTAGGTACAGTTTTACCTACGAAGATTTTCGCAGGGAAAACTTCAATAGATAGGTAAAAGTTTTCAAAAAATTCAAAATATTTTGGCCTACGGAAATATTCACAGGTAAAAGATTTGTAAATATTTGTAACTACGAAATTACTCACAGGTAAAACTTTTGTAAATATTTGTAACTACGAAATTACTCACAGGTAAAACTTTTGTAAAGTTTTGTAAATATTTTTAGCTACCAAAATTATTTGTAGGTAAACATTTTGTCATAATTTTTACCTACGAAATTATTTGTAGGTAAAATTTTTGTCATTATTTTTACCTACGAAAAACGTCATTGGTAAAAGTTTCGTAAATCTTTTTAGCTACCAAAACAACTATAGGCAAAAAGATTTGTCAATATTTTTCCCTACAAAAGTCTTATCTTATCCAACGAAATTTTTTTTTCATGGGTAAAAGTTTTCTCCCACGGTCTTTTAGCAACGAAATTGCCGACGAAATTTATTCGTCGGCAAAAGGTTTTGCGTACAAGGCTTTTATCTACGAAAATTTTTGTAGGTAAAAGTCTCTTTTCTTATATTGAGGGACCGCAACAATCTTCCCCTCTCGACTCATGAGGAGGGCTACGTCATGCTCAAACCTACCATGCTTCTACAAAAATCATGCTTAATTGTCTCTAGGTAAGGCTTTAGTCATCATATTCGAACCATTCTTGTTGGTATGAATCTTCTCAAGTTTAGTAACTTTTTTCCAAGGGCATCCCAAATCCAATGATATCTTACATCCATAACATTTAATATCATTTCTTAACTTGGACTTACCTTTTGACTTCTCAGGGTAGTTAGGTTTTCTGTTTTTTCTTCTCTCCCAATTTTCTATGACAAGTACTTCTGATTGAGTAGGACCCAATGATTTTCGTCTTTTTTCTTTATTCAACAAGCTACTTGTTACTTGGCTCATTGTAACAATTCTAGTTACTTAGATACACCAATAAGGTTTCCCAACTATCGGGTGAAGACTTGAGTAGTAACAAGGCCTGCGACTCATCATTTAACATCATCTTCATATAAGAGAATTGATTCACTATATTTTGAATTTCACTCAAATTCTCTGTAATTGAGTTTCATTCTTTATATATACTTCAAATTCACAAGCTTCCTAACAATGAAAGCTTTGTTGCCCGTGATTTTTCTCTCATACAAACCTTCCAATTTCTTCGAAAGTGACTGTGTCAAAGTTTCTATAGACACATGATGAAATACACTATCATCCACATATTGCTGATTAAACTAAATAATTTTTCAATCTACTTTCTTCCACTCACCATCGGTCATATCTTTTAATTTGGCTTCAACAAGTGTGTACAAGTCCTTACAATACAATAAAGTTTCATCTTGGCTTTCCAAATCATCCAACTGTTTCCATTCAAACTAATCATTCAACTTATTGGAAAACCACACAACTTTTCTTTCTATGTGCAAATACATAGGGATTAACAATATAAAATATTTAGTGGATAAAAATTAGGGGTGCACATTTAACTGGTAGAACCGTGGAACCGGACCGGAACCGACCAAACGGTTCGGTTTGGTCCGGTTCTAGAGTGCACCGGTTCCGGTTCCAAAAATCAAAGAACCGGTGACATTGGTTCGGTTCTCGGTTTGGAGGTATGTAGAATCGAACCGAACCGTGAACCGATCCGTAGAACTAAACCGTGGATCCGATCCGTGGAACCGACTATGGAACCGAACCATGGAACCGAACCGATGTATTTTTGCACACTTTATAATTATTTTCTCTAGAACAATTATTTTCGTAAATGTATTTTTGCACACCTTATACAATATCTAAACCATTCAGCAAATGGACCACAACATGGATGGACATGGGCTTGCAATTGGGCTGGATTATAAAAAGCCCAGAACCGTGGAACCGATCCGAAATCGAACCGGTTTTAACGGTTCGGTTTTAGGGTGCCAACGGTCCGGTTCCGGTTCCAAATCTCCTAGAACTGTTAGGAACGGTTCGGTTCCGGTTTCAACCCAGAACCGGACCAAACCGAACCGTGTGCACCCCTAATAAAAATCACTTCTAACATAAACAAGCAGATCATCAAATATGTAAGATGCAAGACACATTGAGATTTTTTATGTGAAAAACCCTCCGATGTGAATGAAAAAACCATGGGGCCTAATCCGACACAAATCCATTATAATCACAATAATATAAGTACAATCATCAAGAGACATCTCTTGGATACCCAAACTACATCACGCAAATGTGGATTATAAGCAATATGAAATAAAGGAATTCTCACCAACTAGGGATTATAGAAAATTTCCAACACAACCATTGGAGAAGACAATTGAAGTAACCGGCATTGTGGATGGAGCTTCACGAACCTGGATGCGGAGATTTCGGTGCTAGAAGGCTCTTGTTCTTCTTCTCTTGCAAAATCTCCTCCTCTTTTTCTTCCTCCTATTTTCTTCAAAAAAGAAAACTCCAAATGTTGCTTTAATTATTTCTAAGCAAAAAACCCTTTCCTCTTATTTTAGTTGCTTGGCCAAAAGACTGAAATACCCTCACATATGTGGCACGAAAATGTTACTTAAGCCCATGTATGTGGGTCCCACTCAACATGAGGAGGGACTCCAACACTTTGGCTGTCTTTGACTTTTGTGAAGGTCCCAAGTTTACCTAGACTGTTAGGTCATGGGGGCCCACCCATCCAGGCTGACTTTCACATAAGACTTCTCTTCCCAAAGAGTGTGTTCAAGAGAAAGAAGATGAGGATAATTTTCTTCCATTCCGTCCCCTTGAACAGCTTGTAAAGGCGGGCCATAGAGTAGCTAGCAAATAGGCCCATGAAGATCCAAAGTAGAAGCATGAGCCATCCACCATCCACTGCCAACACTAAAAACAATTTGTATTTTGTTGGAGGGCAGATATCTCAGGTATCAAAAAAGTGGCAGCTCGTTTAATTTCTTGGAGCTTTGAGGTCCACATGAAAGCCGTGCTGATAAATGATACTGGATTCCAGATCTAGCCTTTTAATGGGATCAATCAGAAGGTTATCTAAGGTTCTCTAACAAGAAACAAAGAGCATTTAAACATATGATGTTGATTTGATAGGGGCATGTTTGGATACAATATCAAATTGAATTGCAATAAATTTTCCATTAAAGTGGAAATGGACAAATAATAATCACCTTCCTTACAGTGATAATGAAGGCTGGGAACCATATCACGATTACATTACTTGAAAAGTTACTTTCACGTTGGCTTGAAAGGAATGAAACTTCAATTGGAGGGCTCTTCCTCATTATGAATACTGGAAAAGCATGACTGCAATTTGGTCCCTTCTGTGAGGCAGCTCTCTCTCTCTCTCCCCCTTCTGTGAGGCAGCTCTCTCTCTCTCTCTCTCTCTCTCTCTCTCTCTCTCTCTCTCTCCCCCTTCTGTGAGGCAGCTCTCTCTCTCTCTCTCTCTCTGCTTTGCTCTTATGTTTTCTTAAGTAAAGCTTAATTCCACACATGCTCTTATATATGTGTGTGTGTGTGTGTGTGTGAGGCATGCTCACCTACACAGCTACGCACGTGCACACCTTTGCACATGTGTCATAGGTGTCGAATGCGAACAGTCCATAAGATGCGGAATCCCAAGAAACCGCAGGGGGTGAATTTTCGCCTTGATCTAAGATTTTGGTGGGCCATAGTAAAGATAAATTCAAATCAAGGGAAGAAACTGTTTGCATTTTTCATGACCCACCGAAGTTTTGTTTCAAAGTAAAAATTGGAACTAGGGGATTTCATGAGGTTATGTTCCATGTGGACCGTTCAGATTTTCGAGACTCATTAGATATGATGAGTTCTCAAAAAAGTTCGTAGGTGAGCATTCCGCTATATATATATATATATATATATATATATATAAGTAAAAAAGATTCATGTTATGACCCTTTAAATATAGGTATATTGCCGAACCAAGTAAATCTCTATCTCTTCTTTAATTTATTTATTTTTAGTTTTATTCTTTTTGTGTTTTCGCTCTAGCTAAGTGAATCGCACATGGGTATTTTCACAACACCTTCCTCATGTTTAAACTGAAATTTTGCATTTCAATCCACCATGCATCGAAACAAAAAGCCTTAGCAGCTGACCAGGGAGGAAAGTTCATCAACAACAGTGCCTTACATGTTGACCCGACACTCATCATCTATCTTTTCCTTGAAGTTCCTTGCAGCTTTAGCATCCAGTTCTATCCTGCAGATGATATTACACATCCGTGGCTTCCCTCATCTTAAAGTGAGGAACACTGCTCAGAAATCACAATACCCTGCTCATAATCATGAACATAATAATAGTACTTGGATTATCTGAAGAAAATATAACTGACCACATAAGGAGAGTTTTCAATTCCATCACTGGATTCTCTGCATTATCCACTATGGAATCTTGAGGAAGGGGAGAGAATAGCAGGAATATGGAAGCTGGTTTTCTATTGAGGTCAGCTTGTTCACTTTCATCTTCAAAGGATCCCCTTGCAGCCAAAACTCGTTTGATGTGAGAGGACTTCTGCAGAAAGTGAACTCATTTCAACTGGGTCAACCTAAGCAGGGCGCTTCATTAACCGGGCCTAAAAATCAAGCTTGGGTCCAGCCATTTAGTAAATAGGCCATTGATTTTAAGTTCAATCCTGCCTATTAACATCGTAAATGGGCATGTATCGGGCTCAGGTTGGGTCCAATAGAAAATCTTACAACATAAAAGCATATGCTCCGCCCATTTATTAGTGGGTCCTCAAGATACGCCGGAGCACAACCTGCAGGCCTGTGTTATGCTCTGACCGTATCAGATTTGGATTTTTGTTTTATTTTCATACAAACAACTGCCTAAAGATTTCTTCTTCTTTTTTTCCGCACAAGAATAGTTCAAAGTACACTATTTAATTACTTTGAACTATTCTTGTTGTTTATTTTCAAAATGCATAAAAATAGATTTATAGTTTAATTACAGCTTTTCCAACTTTGTTTTTAGTTTAATTACTTGTTTTCTAACTTTTTTGTAATGCATAAAAATAGATCTATAGTGTAACTACTGCTTTCCCAACCCCTTTTTTTTTTTTTTTTTTTGTAAAAACAGATTCATAACAGTATATATAAGAAATTATCATTGAAAAATTATGACATTTATAAGATTTTGAATATTCCAATTTCAAAAGGAATTCATACACAGGCATTCGATTGGACTGTGGGGCCCACAAATCTAATCAAGTGGTCAAATATAACAACCAGTTGGACTGGGGCCACAAGTCCAACCATACATGTTACATGGGCCAAACCAAAACTTCAGAGTATTTAGTATTTGTGGCCTTTTATAAACCATATATCCCTAGGTTTAGGACTCAGCTCGTTTCTTTGTTTAGATTTATTTCTTTAATTTTATTGCAAGTTAATTAGGAGTACTTTGATTGAATTTTGGAAGCATTACATAGTAGAAAGCAAGATTTTATGATAGTCTATCCGTCTTCCACATCCTCCAAACTAGAACCCAGACAGACGGTCATATTTTGAGAGAGAGCATTATAAATTTCATTAATAACAATAAAAATATCTAAAAAATAAGAGGTAAATATCATTTCCTATTCCCTAGCTTTGATGATATGTTATATGCATGGCAATAGTGGTAACATTAGGTGTTATGGGGGCCATTACATAATGGTAATGGTGGTGCCGTTAACGTTACATGTTACAGGGCCGAAACAGCCATTACAAAATGGTCCAGTAATCGGGCCAGTTTCTTTAAAGGCTGTATATAACTCAGCTATATGTGACGTCTAATGCTTCTATTTTCAGAGATCTAGCAGATATCATTGCGTTAGATTCAGCCATGTGATGAGTGAAAGATAAAGAGTTAAAAAAATAAACACATGTATATGAGTAATTAGTCATTTCTTCATGTATGCACTGATGCACCTAGCACTTTCATGCCCATCATAGTACATTGGTAAACTTTTCGTTATTTAGTTTTACAATATTAATGTCTACATTAATTCACACGGGAATCATTAAAGTTAATCTTTGACGGTTGTGAGAATTGCACCAAGAAAAACTCTGATCTACCTCAAGAATGTAATTAGATGAGGTAAACTATGGCTATTTTATGTTTTATTTATATTTTACCTTAAAATCAATGATTATTTCTGAGATGCAATTAAGGGCTCATGGCATGTCATGCCTTTCATGTAACTGAACATAGAATATGATGAAAGTCTTTTGAAGTGTGAGCTCTCTTTCTTCTCTTGTGTTAAAGTAGTAATTTGATGGGAATGTCTAACAAATGTCTACGAATGAATGGTATTAAATGTGATCTCAAAGCATATTTATATTTATTCCAAAATCACATAAATAACACAACACTTTGATGTCGGACTGCATGGAGAGGCAGGTGAGGGATTTGCCGTCGGAGTAGATGTCAAAATCTGAAAAGTAGTATATAAAAGAAGAAATTAAGAAACTTAAAATGACAAAAAAATAAAATAAAATCAGATTTGTGGGTTCAATTCTTGACTATAGTAGTCAATATCTCAAGTAGATTTGTTGCCATTTTTATTTTTATTTTTTATTTCAACAAGTGCAAACAAAAGAAGATGGCAAATTGTTTTCATAGATTTAAAATTCAACATGAAAAATTTCACCTCTAAGTGTTGAACAAATCTTCAAGAGTTGGGCATTAATGTGCCTCTCACAAACATTCTCAAAAGGACAATTACAAAAGGGGAAAGATAAGAGCATAGGAATATGAATGGATTGATCTAGGAATGGTGTTGTCTTTCTAGACAAACACCCAATGTTATGTCCCAAAATTCGGCACCCAAGTACAATGTTCCCAGTAATGAGTTCAAGGGTACGAGAAGTGTAAGTTATGCATTATTCTTATTCCAAAATTACAATAGTTCCAATTTACATATAAGAATAACTCCAACCAATCATCAACAACCATAGAAATAAATTCACGTCCTCACATAAAACTAAGGAATCATAAACTAATGCAGGGGCATTTTCACACCGGACTCGAGTGGGGTCGCTTGTTTGATGCAGGGGCACACTCGCGGTGGGTGCGGCTCATGGAGGAGGTCTCGTGTTCGAGACTCCTCACCGGGGGTGATTAATGCGCATTTCACACTAGGCTTGAGTGGGGTAGCCCATAGGATGCGGGGACACACTCAGGGTGGGCGGCCCATGTGATTTGGGGCCCACGAAGAGGGTTCGGCCGAGGTCCTAACCCATGCGATGTGGGGCCTGGGCTATGAGATAAAGG
Organism: Magnolia sinica; assembly: GCF_029962835.1. NCBI lineage: Eukaryota > Viridiplantae > Streptophyta > Magnoliopsida > Magnoliales > Magnoliaceae > Magnolia > Magnolia sinica. Next base: position 14,319,966 of record NC_080581.1, read on the forward strand.
GATTAATTCGTCATACTCTAACAGTTCGAGCTTTTAGAGCAAGTGGTTAATTGTCCTACATCAAATTGGTATCAGAGCAAGAGGTCTCGTATTCGAGACTCCTTACTGGGGGTGATTAATGCAGGGGCATTTTCACACCGGGCTCAAGTAGGGTCGCTTGTTTGATGTAGGGGCACACTTGAGGTGGGTGCGGCTCACGGAGGAGGTCTTGTGTTCGAGACTCCTCACCAGGGGTGATTAATGCGCATTTCACACTAGGCTTGAGTGGGGTAGCCCGTGGGATGCGGAGACACTCAGGGTGGGCGGCCTATGTGATTTGGGGCCCACGAAAGGGGTTCGGCCGAGGTCCTAACCCATGCGATGTGGGGCCTGGGCTATGAGATAAAGGGATTAATTCGCCATACTCTAACAGTTCGAGCTTTTAGAGCAAGTGGTTAATTGTCCTACATCATAAACCATAACTTTAAAAACCAAGCCTACTATATAAGGTCTTATTACAAAAGTTTCAACTACTAAATCCACTACTCTAATACAATATCATAGATAAACTAAATTAATCTTCTGGATAGTCATCATGCTCATGCTCACGCTCACGAGTGTCTTCCTCAACTTCAAATTCTGAAGCTGAAATTTTCCACCCACAAGTATTGAGTAATCGGTAACATTGGGGCCTTTTTTACTATATATAGTAGGCTAACACTTTCTTGACCCACTTGGCCTAACCATGGCCTTTTACAATCTTGACATTTTCATCCACGAGGCTTCGTAGTAGAGGTACTAATTGAACTTCAGAGACTTTTGACCCAGGAATTGAGCCCGATATATTTAGCTTCAGGGACTATGCCTGACGTTCTAGCTTTAAGGACTTTCAACCCAAGGAATCTGCCTGGTATATGGGCTTTGGAGACTTTCAATTCAAGAACCATGCTAATCTATTATTTGCCAATGTTTCAGAAACCCATGATCAGATTCTCCACAGAAAACTTTCTAAAAGTTTCTTTCCAAAATAAGATTTTAATCATCAATTTTTCTATAAACAAATATTTCAACACATAAACTTTCCATCATTAGTATTCCTAAACTTTTCTTTCACAAGCATTATTCCACAATTACTTTCCAGAAAATACGTATTTTCCCAACAGCATATGTATAGGCTTCCTTCTACATGCATGTAAAAATTAAGTTTTCATAGAAATCAAATGGAAACATAACATTAACAACCAAGCGTACACCTTGATGGGATTTTCTGAAAATTCATAGAAAATTTTAAAATATAAACAACTTGCATAATGGTGTAGATTATCAAGCATATAACAATGCAATGATGGATTCTAGTTAAATTGCCATCCTATACATGGATTGTAGGTTCAGTTGCTGATCTAAAGTCATGTGATATTTTTAGTTTTTAATTTGTTTCATAAAGTATTGCAATAACCAAATAAAAATTCAACAAAGTCCCAAGCAAGGTATTCCGTATCGGTAATGGTGGCCGTAACTGTCACCACTGTTACCGATACAGTTACGACCCTTGTAATGGTTGAAAAAAAAAAAAAATTTGTCCAAAAAGTTTTTAAAAAATATTTTAAAAATTCAGAATAATGTAAATATTCTTAATATGCGTTCATTTTTTGTTTTGAACAATGTTTATGATTGTGTAACAGTCCACTCTTTGGCGAGAGTATTATATTTGGCTGTCAGATAAATTTATGAACATGGTTACATGTCTCTAATATTTACACATCACAATCGAGCATTAGAACTAGAAATCAGGAAAAATGTATAAATACTAGTTCTTATTTTTTTGAAAAAATGATCCTCAAAGTTTTTATTCACCCAAATTGCTTTAATATATGGTTTTAATCCTAAAAATATAGTAAAAGTAGTCAAAATCTGTTGTAGAATAATCTAGAAACATTTTTGGAATAAGAAAAGAAGAAAATTAAATTTAAATAGAAAAACGATAACTGTTTGTTTTTACCGTTAAGGAGGTAGCGGTCGTTATACCCTGTAATAGCCCATACAACCCTCGTAATGGCAGATACTGTCCCAGAAAACCAACTGCACCTTTCCGCCCCCATATTGTGTAACGGTCATGGCCATTACTTATATGTATCGGCCTTTACAGTTGCAGTGTCATGGATACGGAACACCTTAGTCCCAAGACTTCAATCCTTCATACATATACATTGATTGGAATCAAACGGTCTTGGAATTTAACAAATACACAAACTTTGAATTCTAAATAATTTGACAAGGAACTAAATAGATGGAATGTTATTTACTATAAATCACTGTCATGTTAAAATAAGAGAAGTAAACTAAACATTGGCTGGTAGAGAAATTAACTTCCCACACTGCGCATAGCAGAAACAAATAGAGATAAAATAAAACAATAGTACGATAGATTATAAAAAATAATATAAATAAATATTGATATGGAATCAAATAGTACAGATCCGCTCACATGAGTAACCAGGTATGCTTCCTCTGCTTAACTCTTTCTTCCTCTTTCTTCTTTTCCTTCTTGTTATTTTTTTTCTTTTTCTTTCTTTTTTTCTTTTTTTTTTTCTTTTTTTTTTTTTTTGTAGCACATGCAACAGCGTCCAGCTGCTGATGGATGCTTGATTTTTTTTTTTTTCCTCTCATTTATAGACATAACGTCTCTCTTTTTAGTGCTGGAACGCAATAGCGTTCACACTGTTATAAGGATAGTGGCAATGCTGCTGCCCTCTCTTTCCTTACACGTCTTACATACGTATGCCAGGAGGCGCACACACCTCTCGAATGCCAGGTTGGCATGAGAAGACACAACCCAAAAAAATAATAAAAATAATAAAATATCTAGAATTGCCGATGCCAGCAGTATCCAAATGGCGTTTGGAACAAGAACCAGGTTCTAGCTTTGACATGGGTACATCCCACATGTGAGAAATGGGGCTGGGGTTGGTGTATGTCATACATGGTGACGGGGAGTCGAGTGGTCCTATCGATGGACAGCTCAGATTGCCAAAAACAGGGGCTTTGAATTGAAGATTTTGAATGAATGATTTGTTTATTGTTACATGCGAATTTGCACCCCACGCACACCTATGCACTCATACCACACAGTGGGATTTCACCACAATGGGTACTCGAACCATGACCTCCTGTTGAATGAATGATTAAAATGTACTTGAAGCACATATGGACAATTGGGCAGCTGGTCATAAGGGGAACTTACACTCATAACATGATCTTAATGAATGGTTTAAATTTGGGTGGCAACAGGCCACGGGGTATGAATCAACAGATGGTTAGAATACATCCCATGTCTTCACATGTCTAACCTGTTAAAAGTAGGAGAAACCTTCTTTTAGAAATTGCTCTAACCTCCACATGGGTCCCACACGATGCATGGGGTGGTCCCTTTTGGAACCACACCAGTAAACTTAAAGTATACTGCATATATCGTCTAATGTACTAATGAAATTATGATTGGACAAGCTGATTGAGTGATACTAAACATTTGCATAATGGACGGTTGGATGAACTCGAGAATGGCAATAAAGTGAATTATCGAGTTAAGGATAGGTCGGAAGGCTAGTGTGTAATCGACTCTCCAAGTGGGGGATTGCTACATTGAGAGGTCTAAGTTGGTGGACTATGGATATGGAGAGGTTGGGTGCATGCATGGAGTATACAAGAACTTCTAATCCAGTGGAGTTTTCTTCTACGGTCTAATGGTTCTGGAAAAGTGTCTAAACACAGTCTATTTCAAAAAGTAAACGGGTAGAATTGATGAAAAAATGAGGAGGATCACATTGATAACTTTGGTTTCAATGACTGCACTGGCCATTAAGGAGATACTGAGTAAAATTGTAATGGACGGTCAGATTGTAATGTCTAGGAGTGCAGGTTATAGCTATGGTTCAAATAAATAAAATGACTCATGGTTAAGATTTCGTCACAATAGGACATGTAGAAATATGCTTTTGAGCATTGTCCAAGTGTGCAGTGTGTGAGCCCTAAGATTCACTAGGTTTATAGTTTACACGCCGAAGGATTCTTTGAAATGAAAAAAACAACAGTAGGAAATCAGTAGGAAATGTTCATATACCTTTAGGAAACCAATTGGTGGGTTCATATCCTCAAATGAATAAGAATATATGTAGATCTAATGATTCTAAGATGAGATCTCTACGATGGAGTCGTTTGATGAGGACATGAATAATTAGATAGCTAAATCGAAGGCCAACTACATACCTCTACGGTTGGTTGGATGATTAGACAAGCATAGGCTCATATATGGAGAATGGTAAATGAATGACCTAAAATCAATGATAGCATTCTAAGATTTGTACGCGTCGGTGTAGGGTAAAAATCAAGAGATTGGTCCACCACCTTGAATGGGTTGATTTAAATGATTTAGGTTTGTTATCACATGGTTCAACATGCTTATCTATTTTATGGATTCAACAATCACTAGTGATGTGATTCTATGGTGGAGATCATTGGTCAATCGAAGGTGGATTGATATCAAACTTTAAAGGTTTGCCATGGATCATTATAATTTGAAATTATACGGGTTATAAGAGACTGATTTGATATCCAAGTAGGAAATCTAACTAGGGCAGGTTTTTAGTGTAAAATAAGGGTTATGATTGAGTGATTTTGATACACAAGTCGTGGGTTATGATTGGGCGGATTTAGGGTAAGTTCAATGGTTAGATTTAGGGCAAATTAAGGATGAACGGATAATCTTGTGCACATATGTGATGAGAGTAGGCATATGCATACTCGTATATATTTATAAACATGAAAATATATTACTACCAATTATATAAATCAAATAACACTAAATAGATCAATCACACCTTACATAAATTGATGGATGCACAGTTGGTCATGTATAAGTATATGAATGCATGTATGAATGGATAGATATATGTACATATAATTGAACAAATGCAAGTGTACATATATGCATGCACATGAGTGTGTACTAAAATTACGGGTCATTACACCCTTACATCTACATACCCATTGACATATATCAGTCATATTATCATGAATGGAAATGAACTTTTACTTATAGATATTTTACTTTTACTTATGATAGATATTTTCGTCACTTTTGGATAGAGACGATTAAACAATAGCAAAAAAACTGTTGCTACATGGCAATACATATAACTATCATACAAACCATCATCAACCTAACTGCTGACAGGTGTATGACATGTGGCACCAATGCCACATGTACATCCACATGTTAAGCACGCTCACCAACAATATGATTATAACTGTGGGCACCAATGGGTTAAACCTCTAGCTAAACCTTGAGAACACCATGACTCATTTAGGTCCAAACAAAGTTACAAAAGGATAGGCTATTTAGGCTCTTTACAGCAATGTGAGTACAAAGTACGCCTACGCCTAATAAAGCACCGAAAAGTGCTCAAGTAGCCCTACGGCACACACCATGTACATGAAAACATTGCTTAACACTATCCTTTTGGAGATTTAAACATAGGTTCTTGAGACAAAAAACTTCCTCCTCTTACAACTAATCTATATTATTTTTTTATAAACTTTCCATATATAGTATATTTATTTACTTTCTACAAAATAAAAGATTTTATTTTTGAAATTTAATTTCCTTACAAAAATATAACAATAAAAGCGGTTGTTCTTCTTTGAACCAAGGCTCACGATACAGGTGATGTTCGCACCGGTCTGGTCCGTGTAGAGGTGAACAATGTCCCACCACCTCAAGACAAAGGGGGGCTTGGCTTGCACAACAGAGATCAGATCAAGCAGAGGAAGGCATGGATGATGCACTTTTGGGAAGGCTTCCATGTAACATACCAGAAGAGTGGATAGTGATGTTCGCTGTGAGGACAGGGCCTTGGGGTGGGTGGTGATATTGGCCATGAGGACAAGGCCAATGTGATTCATGAGGTGTATGATTTTGGATGATTCCTTGTATTTCTTTTTAGTTCTCTAAGGTTGAGGGAGGTCGAGCTTATGAAATGATGGGGCCGCAGGTGCCATCCCACGACTAAGCTGCATATGAGGAAGAATGCTAGCAGGAATAAAGCTCGAGCCTGGAACTAAGGCTGTTGGATATTGGCCGACACTATCCTAGTATATGTTAGCAAGGTGGCATTATTAACCAAAATAACCTGGTGAAAAAAAATCATGAAATCTCATAATATTTGGCAAAACTAAGTACAAGGTTAGTTAAAAATCTACAAGTAGCTGTAGCTTATGCACTTTATGCCTAAGAGGTGTGAACACCGTGATGCACTTTATTTTCTAGTTATAACATTGATCCAAACGGACTGCCATTGTAGGAATCCATCAGTGAATAGTGCTTGAATGTCCACACAGTAAATTACTGGTATCCAAACAAGCCATAATATTATGAAGACTGATATTTTTTTAATGCATCATATATATATATATATATACGGGGGAAAAGGTTCTATACGGTCGAGCTCATGGGAACTCCCCATGAGGTCGAGCTGTGTGGGCCCCACCATGATGTATGTCAAACATCTACCCCATCAGTCAGATGCACCATTCCATAGTGGTCCTAGGGCTTAAAAATCAAGTCAATCCGTGACTTGTGTGGGCCACACCACATGCAAAAGTTGAGAGGGGTTACCCTCCATTAAAACATTCATAATCATTTTTTGGGCCCACCGAGATGTGGTTCACAAATCCAGATCATCCATTATGTGTATCCCACTTGGATGAGGGGTCAGACCACGTTTAAGATGCATCCAAATTTCAGGTGGGCCTCACCAAGTGCTTTTATATGTTTTAGGCATGTCTTCACATGATTTTAGATGGTATGACCCACTTGAGTTCCATATACGGCTGATTTTTGAGATATCCCATAATTTAAAGGGGACCCATCAAATGCATGGTGTTAATGTTTAACATACATCATGGTGAGGCCCACAGCTCAACCCCATGAGCTCGACCGTATAGAACCTTTTCCCTATATATATATACACACACATACATACATATTAAAGAAGAAAGTGAGATAAGAGAGAGAGAGAGAGAGAGAGAGAGAGAGAGAGAGAGAGAGAGAGAGGGAGGGAGGTACATACAAGTTGTCATTTAAAGCTTTGGATCATTTGAATTGATGGCACCAGTTCGATCCCACAAAGTATCGAAGACACGTCGCCTATCAACACGTTGGCAATTGTAAATACGGGGAATGTGCTGGATCTTGAAGTGGTCCTCTCCTCCCTTCCTTAGCCTGTCCAAGAATTCGTTGGCCATCTCCTCAAAGCCCATTACTTGAAGAGCGGCAAGGTGCTCGACCCCATCCGGGAGCATCTTTAAATTTGGACAATTAAAAATGCTGATATATCTTAGACATTGCATGCTGCCTTCCTCTATTCTGCTCCACTTTTCCAATGCTTCCATATCCATTAATGCAAAAAATCTGAGCATAGGAAATCTTCCAAGCTTACAGCCAATCTGCTTCCCCACGTAAGCATTGTTTAGATAGAGATGCGCCAGATTGGGTAACTCTCCGAGTGCAGCGAGTGGGTCACTTGTGAATTGAGTGTCACGAAATTTTATCACCCGTAGACAGTTGAGAGAGCCGACCCAATCGGGCAACTCCTTCACAATGCCTGCAAATACTAGTTTCTCAAGATACTGCGGAGGTCTTGACACTGTTTGTAATTGAAGCTGCTCATTCGGATCAACGGCTGATATTTTGAGTGAAAGCAGGTGTTGAAATTGATTAATGGAATCGCATAGTTGTGCACAGAATTCTTCCTTAACACCCTTAACCTTTAATTTCCTAAGTTGGGTTAAATGACCAACTTCTCTTGAAAATCTATCATCAACGGACACACCTGATAATGTTTGGAGACGACTTAAGTGGAATACTCCATTCCGCATCTTAGTGCGTTCGACTAAGAGAAGATGTCTCAATTGCAACAGCATCTCTGTTCCATCAGGCAAGCATTTCAAATGGGAATCCCTGACATCCAATGTCTGTAAGTCATGCAATCTTTTCACCGAATTGGGCAGGCTCTTGATTTGTGTCCTCCTCAAACTTAAATACCGTAAGTGAATTAGGCTGCCCACGTCGTCCGGTAGATTGCTGACCTGAATGCCATCGAGATCTAATACTCTCAGCAGCTTAAAATCTAACAACATTCTGCATGAGGAAGAAGGAAAGTCATTTACATTAAATACAACAAGTGACCGAGGATTTAACCCGACTGTGCTAGATAGAATGCCAATTTCACAGTTTTGAATTGCTAAATGGCGTTGCTTTCCATCCACATTGATTTCTCCATTTGTTACGTCTCGGTTTGTTAAGATTGTCCCGAACCCTTCCTTCTTTAACATGTAGATAGCGATATCACGCATGAGGTCATGCACTCGACAAGCTATCAACTCCCCAGTACGGTCATCAATGACAGGCAGGAGCAGGTTTCTGTTAATGAGCTGAGCAAAGTAATCATTTGAGACCTCCTCGGGCGTCTTCCGCGGATTCCCCCCGACGAAGCCTTCAGCCACCCACATGCGGATAAGTTTCTTTCTCTTGATTTGACGATCTTCGGGGAACATACCACAATACAAGAAACATAACTTGAGGTGAAGAGGTAGATAGCGGTAGCTCATGAGAAGGGCTTTGTTCAGTCTCTCAAGATCTTGGTTGTGGCTCAATTCCCAGTCACGATTTTTTAGTACATCAATCCATTCAGAAACAATTGTGCTCTTCTTCGACATAAGGCCACCTATCACCACAATCGCAAGTGGTAAGCCATTGCATCTTCTAACCAGGGCTTTTCCCACTCCAATCAAGTGCTGTGGACAAGTCCCTTTCGGGTCATTGTTCCAAAAGGCGTTTCTGCAGAAGAGCTCCCAAGCCAAATCATGAGATAATGGCTCGGGTTTTTGTACTTTGCACCGCTCGCCCACAGGAGATGCTACATCATCATTGCGAGTCGTGATGATGATCTTACCTCCAGCCTCGTTTGGCAGAGCATCCTTCACATCATCCCAAACATGACTATCCCAAATATCATCGAGGACAAGCAGATACCCTGTTCCTTTCAGATAGTTGTATATAGTCCTCCGCAGTTCCCCTTTATTCAACGTCTCCGTGCTGTTTGGAGGTGCCTCATCTCTACTCCTGCGGAATTCTCTGAGCATTTCTCTCAAAATAATCTCTACTTTGAATTGCTGAGAGACATAAATCCACGCATGGCATTCGAAATGCACCTTTCCAGTATTGTATACTTTCTTAGCAAGGGTAGTCTTTCCCTGACCGCCCATCCCTACGATGGAAATGATGGTTCGTTGTTGCGTCTGCACTTCTGTAAGCAAGTTCATGAGCTGTTGTGACACATCCTCAAAGCCGACAATATCTGGTTCTTCAATCCAAGGAGCAGCGACTCCAGGATCCGGATGCCCATCATCCAGGGAATTTGAAGCCATCTCTTGCGTAATTTGGAAACTGTAGAGTTTCCTCCTGTCGTCAATCTCTTTTGATTTTCTTCTGATCTTTTGAACTTCAGAGCCAAATTGTCGCTGAGCTTTCATGCGCCTGATGAAGCATGCTTGAAAGGAGAAGCAGCCCATGTGGATGTCACAAGGATGGCGTTGCATCTCCATCCGGATCATATACTCATCAACTGCATCTTCGGCATCCAAGACTAATTGTCTCACTTGGGTGATCCAAGCCTCAACAATTTCTTCACTCTCTCCCCTTCGTTCAGCGTCTTTCAAGAAGGCTTTCATGGATTGAAGTTCATCCCTTATCCACTCGATGCCTTCCCGGGCTTGAGAGAGGAGCTCCATGTGATCTCTAAGCTGCCCATCCAATTTTTGAAGGAAAAAGGTAAGGAGAACGTCAACCATGGCCATTGCTACTCTCTTTGTTTTGCTTCACGTCTGAGAGAAGGAAAACTTCCCGTTCTTTCAGATTCTGGATTGAGAGGACTCCGATTCGGCTATCTTATAAAAAAAACCCAAAGAAAATGCTTGACTTCTTCAGGTTTGGCATCTTACTTTAATCTCCCCTTGCATTCCCTTGACAAAATTCAGGTCCAGCAATGTGGGCTGAGAAGAAGAAGAGAGAGATAAGCATGAGTGCGTGTGTGTGTGTGTGTGTGTGTGTGTGTGTGAGAGAGAGAGAGAGAGACGAGCATTAGTGCATGTGTAAAGGGGAGAGAGAGAGAGAGAGAGAGAGAGAGAGAGAGAGAGAGAGAGAGACGAGCGTGATGAGGGTGTTTGACTGTGACGATTCTGTTATAAAACTGATATACTCATATTACAGATTTATCATTTCTGTAAAATAATAAAAGAAACAGAATATTAAGGACCGGCTGAAGCACATGTGATCACGCTATCCTTAAAGCATTATTTGCCCCTTCTCAAAGTAATTGAGACTACTAACAGGTTGCGGGCAAATAGCTTCTAGGATACGACGAGCCTGTATGTGGTTCTACATTTAACAAGCATAAAGAAACTGCTAATGGAACTCAGTGTACACAATTTGCTGCCAAATAAAAACTAAAAGAAAAAATCCCAGATTAGAGAGAATATTGGAAAGGAAATAGTTGGCTTAGCCCACTACACCAATCTATTTCTTAAGGATTTGCTGGCTAAGATTCGTATTGAACCTTACTGACTTGATCGGAGATCACTTGAGCTTTTCTTATTGGGTCGTAAGAGAGAGTGATTCGAGTAGTTGGGGATGGTCCAATGAACCCCCCCAACCATTGTTTATATAGGCTAGGATTGTTAGACATTTTGGTCCAGGGTCATAACTCCATATGACTATTTCTAGCTGTTGGTGAGAAATTAGCCGTTATTTGGCAGTTTCTAACCGTTTTGCATGTGGTAAAACCAGCTACATGCTAGCCGTTTAGACTCAATGGCTCGCCGTTTATGACTGTTGGGCTAGCCACATGCTGCAGTTTTTGTATGGTTTGGTTTAATATGGCATGAGTAGTCACACCACCTCTTAAACGGCCACCTGACCCATAGCCATTGTCGCACCGCGACTTACACAGATTCGTGTAAGGTTGCGAGAGAGCAACACAATGCGCACGTGCAAAGTGCGAAACGCGCCACTAGCGCCCCTACAGCCACACTGCCTCACATGCCCACGCCCTAGCACTGAGCCCAAGCCCTAGATCGTGACCGTGACCGAGCTCGTGCGCACACATGTGCACTGGAACACACAAGTCTCAATACTCCACGAATTCACCAAGCAAATAGTAAGGTACTCAACACCCTACTTGTAAACACAAGTTTTTCCTCTCTCCTTTCTGATATGGGACCATTCCAAAAAACCAAGCTTTTAACAAACATTTATATATAATATTTTTTAATCAAATAGTTTCCACAATAATCCCCCACTTAATTGAAAAGGTATTTTCAAAGAAAAACATCTGCTAGACTAGACACAGCTTATATGCATAAAGAAATATATCTTTCGATTTGAATCTCTATTAGTGTTAGTATCTCAAAGTTCTATCAAAATTCCTGATAACCGCAGCTTGGAATCAGTTATTCCTAGATAATAAAACTAGAGAAACCACACACATATTCACTTTGTGTTATTAGAGTTCCCACAAATCTTACAATATACAATTAATGACCATGTTCTTATCTTATTTCATGAACGATCCTAAGAGAAACTCCAACTCTTATGATAGACGGCACCATCTCTACATTCACATACGTGAAATCCTTTCAGTGTCTCCGTTACTATTAAGACGCGTATCCTTTTATACTAGATTTCATTAAAAGTTATAATACTCAACCCTCTGTCTGTAACGCATAGCTCTATCTATTATGGATGAGGTTCTATATAATTTTAGTGCTGAAACTTTCCACATATCAATAATTTATTTTTACGCATTGAACCCGAACATCACTGGTGGAACTTTGGTTGAAGAGTTTCAACCCCATCCCTGTAGACGTTGCATTTAATACCTCTCTCGTTAGAGATTTAGTAAAAGGATCAACCAAGTTATTACTTGATTTCACATAGGAAATTGCAATGATTTCATCTTAAATCAATTGTCTCACATAATCATGTCGTAACTTATATGTCTAGATTTTCCATTATAAGTGTCGTTGTTGGCTCTAGTTAATGTGGCTTCATCATCACAATGTAATGACACAACCGGTATAGGCTTCACACAAAAAGAAATTTATAATAAAAGATCCCTAAGCCACTCAGTCTCTTTGTTTATCGTAGTCAGGGCTATAAACTCAGACTCCATAGTCGGGTGAGTTATGCAAATTTGATTCTTGGATCCCCAAGACACAGCTGCACCTCCTAAGGTGAACACACACCCCATAGTGGACTTGTTGTCCCCTGCACTCGATATCCAACTCGCATCGGTATATCCTTCTAATACGGCAGGAAACTCTGAGTAAAATAACCCTAAGTCTTTGATTGCTTTCAAGTAACCAAGAATTCTACTAATAGCATTCTAGTGTTTCACCTTAGGGTTGCTAGTAACCCTACTAAGTTTACTCACAATATATGCAATGTCTGGTCTAGTGCATTGCATAGCATACATTAGACTGCCTATAGCACTTGCATACTAAATTTGTACAACTGCTCTTCTGTTATTCTCATTCGGCTTGAAACTTAATTAAACGGGGTTTTTGCTTCTTTTATTTTTAGATGGTTAAAATTATTTAGTATCTTTTCAATGTAACAAGATAGACATAGTGTATAACCCCCACTATGTTTTTTTAACTTTAATACCTAGGATGGTATCCACTTGTCTAAGATCCTTCATTTTGAGTATGGAAGACAGAAACTTCTTTGTTTCAGTTACACCTTCCATTTTATTACTTACTATTAACATGTCATAAACATATAGACAAATAATATTTACACAGTTACCATTAATTTCAGAATATATGCATTTGCGAGCTACATTATACATGAAACCGTGAGATAATACTTTTGAATCAAACTTCTCATGCCACTGTTTAGGTGCTGGTTTTCGTCTATAAAAAGATTTAATCAATTTACAAACTTTTTTCTCATTTCCTAGTAGAACGAACCCTTCGAGTTGTTCCATGTATATCTCCTCATTGAGGTCACCATTCAGGAAAGTTGTCTTTACATCTATTTGGTGGATGTGAAGATGATGTATATATGCTAGCGTAAAAAAAATCTTAATAGATCTTATTTTAATCATTAGAGAATGTGTCAAAATAATCTATCCCTTCTTTTTTCTAGACCCCTTACCTACTAATCTAGCTTTAAAGGTTTGGATAGTCTCATCAGTGTAATATTTCTTCCTAAGAACCCACTTATACCCTATGGGTTTCGAACCAGGAGGTAAGTTCACTAGTTCCCATGTTTGATTTGACATTATAAATTCCATCTAATTGTTGATGGCTTCATTCCGAAAAGTTGAGTCTCTAGAAGACATAGCTTCACTAAATGTTTTAAGGTTATCTTCTATAGTCATTATTGTAGGTATCTTTCTGATAACATTTTCTCTATCACATTCTACGAGATGGAAAAAGATACACTGAGAGTCTATCTATTCAGAGTTAAGACTCTTTTCTACTCTTACCATCTGACTCCTAAGAGGTTCGCTTGGAGTTCCACCTCTTGTGGAGCTTTACTCACTAGTTCTCTTCTGGGAGTTTGGACTTCATTATCCTTTAACTTCAATAAAAGTGAATTCTCAAATAACTCAACATCTCTGGATTCTGCAATAGTGTTAGACTCTAGGTCTAGGAGTCTACGGGCTTTGTTATTTTTTGCATACCCTACAAAGGCGCACTTGATAGCTCTAGGTCCTAACTTAGTCCTTTTAGAATCAAGAGTCCTATAAAAAGCAAGACACCCCCACCCTCATATGGTGAAGTTTTACTTTTCTTAGAAAGAATTATATTTAAGATGTGACACATTGCAAGCAATGCTTCATCTCATAAACTTAGTGGCAACTTTGCTTGTATTAGCATTGAGTTGACCATCTCTACTAATGTCATATTCTTCCTTTCTGCTACACCGTTTTGTTGCGGTGTGTATGGTGCAATACACTGGTGTATTCAGTGTTTGAATTATCTCCAATATTATTGAAATTTCTCCAATATTATCGTTATCTGTAGCTTGGCGATACTGATAACACTGGTAACGATACCGATAACACTGGTAGTATTAGAAATTCCAGACAACAGCAATGCATCGATAAGTATCGCCAACGAATCAATATTGCCAATATTTTCAATTGTGTAAATTCCAGGCATTGCTTGTATTGCCAATGTATAGCCAATATTTTTGACTGTGCAATGGCACTTGTATTACAAGTGTATCAACGATATTTCAATAATATCATCAATGTAGAGATATCATAGAAGGTTTGTTTATTTTTTAAAAAAAAATTATATTTCAATTTTTTTACGAGCACATTATTGCATGTTGTTTTCAAATTATTATTGCTAATATTGATAATATCTCAATATTATTGTTATCGCAACATGCTCGATATCAAGGCCACAATCTTTCATTTTCTTTCTGGTTGTTAATGATTTCTTGGCAAAATATTGTGAGTTGTTGAGATTCTACAATATCGATAGATGTTTGGATGGATGGTTAGATGGGATCAATGGGATGGTTAGACTTTTTCTTACAACAACATATGCTTTTATGCCCCCATTAAATGGAAACTTGTTGTGTATACATTCTTTTTGCAAAATTTTTATTTCTAAATATGTGTATTTTAGTATCTCCTGAAGTTTCACTTCTACCATTTTCCCATGTTTTCCTGCATTTCCAGTTATCAACGATATCGATATTGTTTCCGTATCCCCAGCTAGCGAAACTTGTAGCGATACCGATACTTCAAACATTGGGTGTATTAATCCATGTTCTTCACAGAAGTTGGAGAATTCACTCGAGAAGTATTCTCCCCCTCTATTACTGAGGAGAATTTTTATTTTCTTATTTATTTGATTTTCTACTTCTATTTTATATACTTTAAACATATTTAGCGCTTCATCTTTTCTCTTTAATAAGTATACATACATGTATCTATAGCAATTGTCAATAAAGGCTGTAAAGTACATTCTACCTCCACGAGTAAGAATATCGTTCAAGTCACAGATATCGTTGTGCACAAGATCCAATACTTGAGATGATCTCTCAACACTTGGAAACAATTTCTTTGTCATTTTGGATCGTATGCACACGTCACATTTATCGTTCTCATTATCTATGTATGAAATTAGACCATTCTTAGCCATGAATTTTAAAGTGTTATACCCTATATGTGCTAATCTTCCATGTCATAGTGCTACAGATTCAACGATATACGTAGACGTGCTACTTTCATTCAATGAGAACTTGATCATTCCATTACAGGTATATCCTTTTCCGACAAAATTCTCATTCCTTGATAGAATCAACTTACCTGACTTGTACTCCAGGTTTTCCTAGGAGATCCCCAAAAACTAAGTTTCGCCTCATGTCGAGGACGTAACACACATTTGTCAAGATCACCTTCTTTTCAAATGTAAACAATAATTTCATGGTTCCTCTGCTCACGACTTTCGATCAGACTTCATTACCCATTTAGACTTCTTGACCAATGGTCACATCCTCAGAGGTTTTAAAAGTTGACCTGTCATCACAGACATGTATTGTGGCCACAGTATCGTACCACCAACTGGGAACTTTGCTTTGGACTGTGTTAACCTTAGTGGTCATGGCCACTTTGCCTTGGACTCTGTTAACCTCAATGGTCATGGCCACTTTACCGCCCTCCACTACACTTAAGCTTCTTTTTTTTTTTTGCGATATTGACAAACACGAGCATAATACCCAGTTTTTTCACATTGGACGAGGAATTCCCATTTTTAGCTTTCTTATCGCGGTTGTTGAATTCTTCCTCAATTCACAAATGTTTTTGGATTTGTTCCAGTATGTAGTCCTCAGTCTTATGCAGCAACTTCTTCGTGTAGTCTTTCCACATCGGGGGCAATTTTGCGATAATAACCCCAACTTGGAATGATTCCAGAAGATCAATTTTAATAGCCTTAATTTTATTCACAATTAGCTGTAATTCTTGGATTTTGAGCAACAACGGTTTATTATTTACCATGTTATGGTTGGAATACCTGGCTATTAGAAATTTGTTGGTACCTTCTTCTTTGGCCTTGTATTGGAATTCTAGAGCAGTCCAAATTTCTTTTGCAGACGACATTTGTGTGTACAGATCAGACATCTGGTCAGAGAGCGCATTCAATATGTGTCCATGGCACAGGAGTTCATCTTCAGCTTGTTTGTTGTGTGCAACAATCTGTTCGGGTGTGTCTTCCTTTATTGCTTCAGGCAGCGGCTACATATTTAAATCTAAGATGTAGTAAATGTTTAAAGCCATCAGGAAAAACTTTATCTTGTCTTGTTACCTTGTAAAATTGGTTCCGTCGAACCGCTCGAGATGAATCATATCCTGATTCATCAGTTTGATGGAAGATACGCCTTCGACTTCCATAGGAATAACGCTTCAAGATTGTTATAAAACTAATATCCTCGAATTACGGATTTATAATTTTTGTAAAATAATAAAAGAAACCGAAAATATTAAGGACAGGTGGAAGCACGTGTGATCACACTGTCCTTAAAGCGTTATTCGTCCCTTCTCAAAGTAATTAAGACTGTTGATAGGTTGCAAGCAAATAGCTTCTAGGATACGACAAGCCTATATGTGGTTCTGTGTTCAGCAAGCACGAAGAAACCACTAACGGAACTCTGTGTACACAATTTGCTGGCAGATAAAAACTAAAAGAAAAAACCCCATATCAAAGAGAAGAATAAAAAGGAAGTAGCTGGCTTAGCCCACTACATTGATCTATTTCTTAAGGATTTGCTGGCTAAGGTTCGTATTGAACCTTGCTGACTTGATCAGAGATCACTTGAGCTTTTCTTATTGGGCCATATGAGAGAATGATTCGAGTGGTTGGTGATGGTCCAATGAACTACCCAAACATTGTTTATATAGACTAGGATTGTTGGACGTTTTGGTCCAAGGTCATAACTCCATATGACCATTTCTAGCTATTGGTGAGAAACTAGCCGTTATTTGGCAGTTTCTAACCATTTTTCATGTGGGAAAACCAACTACATGCTAGCTGTTTAGCCTCAGTGGCTAGTCGTGTATGGCTGTTGGGCTAGCCACATGCAGCAGTTTCTGCATGGTTTTGTTTAATACTGCATGAGCAATTACACCACCTCTTAAATGGCAAGTTCCAGCCTTTATATAAGACGAACAGGTCTCTTTCAGACCTCTTACCCACAGAACTCCAGCCACCTGACCCATAGCCACTATTGCACCAACTCGCGTAAGATCACGAGGGAGTGACCCATCTGCGACAAAATGCACACATGCAAAGTGCAAAGTGCGCCACTAGCACCTATACGACCACACTGCTTCACATGCCCACGCCCGTGCATGCGCACGTGTTCCAATGCGCTAGCCTCAGTACTCCACGGATTCACCAAGCAAATAGAAAGGTACTCAACACCCTACTTATAAACACAAGTTTTTCTTCTCTCCTTTTCGATATGGGACTATTCCCAAAAACACCAAAAACCAAGTTTTTAACAAGCATGTTATATATATATATATATATATATATATATTTCAAATATTTTTAATCAAAATATTTTCCATAACAGATTCAAGGATGCAGATTAGTTGCGACCCTTGATACAATAATGGTGGGTGCAACCCTGACCGTCGGGCCCACTAAGATGTACGTGTTGTATATCCATGCTGTCCACTCATTTTCCCAACTCATTTTAGGGCATGGTTCCAAAAACGAAGAAAATATAAATCTCAAGTGGCCCACAACACAAGAAACAATAGGTCATTGAACGGCACCTTAAAAGCTTCCTAAGGTCCACTGAAATTTTTATGTATGTAAAACACAAATAGTAGCTTGATCTAAAACTTTCGTGGGCGCAAGAAGCATTTAATGATGGAAATTCAATGCCTACATGGTCCACCTGAGATTTTTATCTGCTTCATTTTTCGGACCACATCCTTAAACTAAGCAGGCAAAATGGATGGGCAACATCGATATGCAACACAAACATCTAGGTAGGTCCTCTATCAGCATACGGGGTCGCAGCTTATCCCTGTTCACGAATCAGGATTCAGAGGCATTTCGGGTAGGGCTAAAAGTCGGGCGGGTTGGGTCCGATTGTTGCTCAACCCTAGCCCAACCCAAGATTCCAACACCTTAACCCTAACCCAACCCAACCCAAACTCGGGTTGGGAATTCTCAACCCAAGCGGGCTCGGTCAGGTACATACATGCTAATATTTTCATTATTACATTAGTCTATTATATTTTCAATATATGTCTTATTTTTTATACCAATGATTTTATTAATTATATATGTAGTTATTTATCATAAAGAACTTTATTTTTTCTAGACAAACAAGCTAAAATATAGGACAACTACTGCTTTAAAAGTCATTTTGTGTAACACGCAATCTATTTGGGAAAAAGAAATCCGGCGTATCTTGTTAGCTTGAGTCATTGGAAATGACGTGGACCAATGAAACCCGACAGCATTGGAATTTCTTGTGCTTTCAACATAGGCGATTCGCACTCAATTATAATTTATAAGTAACTTATATATCAATCGGGTTCTAGTTGGGTCGGGCAACCCAAGACCTAAACCCGAGCCCGACCTAAGTTTTATCGAGTTGGTGTTTGTATAGCCCAAGCCCAAGACCGAACCCGATACATCATGCCCGAGCCCAACCCGATACATCATGCCTAAGCCCAACCCGATGTCGGGTCGGTAGGGTTAAACCCGCCCGACCCTCGGCCCTAATTTTGGGGTATAGAGAATGGGAGCTGGTTGCATGACTTGGGGTGCAGAAACCAGCCAGATCCATAAGTAAGACCATAACTTAGGTAGGCCACACCAAACGAAACAGTGGAAATGGAAACATCCACAACTGGAACCTTTCTGAAGATGACCATGATTTTTATATGCCATCCAAACCGTTCATAGGATTATTACCATTCAGATAAACTGTAGTCATAAATATTATGTTGATACAAAACATTTGTCACCCCAGGCATTCATTCCCCATTGTTTCTTGTGGTATGGCTTAGGTGAGATTTGGATCTGCCTAATTTTTATATTCTTGTCCTATCGTTGTCTTACAAAATAGATGGACGAAGTGGATTTGTCACAGACATCTCTGTAGGCCCCGTGTTATGGAAAATGATTATATATATATTATTGTTTAAAAAAAAAAAAAAACTTGGTTTTTCAATTTTGGGAATAGTCTCATATCAGATAGGAGAGAAGAAAAAATCCTCTTATAAATAAGGTGTGGAGTACCTTAATATTTGTTTGATGAGACCGTACACAAGCACAGTCTCAAACTCGGTGCAAGGGCATGGGCATGTGAGGCAGTGTGGCTGTAAAGGTGCTAGGGGCTCATTTCGCACTTTGCACGTGCGCATTAGGTCGCTCCCTCGCGACCTTACACGAGGCAGGTCCCAATCACAGTGCGATAATGACTAAGAAAGATGGGTTAGGTGGCTGGGTTCAGAGTGTTGTAGGTAAGAGGTTTGAGAGAGACCCCTCTGCCTTATATAGGAGTTGTAGAACCATTTAAGAGGCATGGTGTAACTGCTCATGTAGTAATTAACCAGACCATGCAGAAACTGCTGCATGTGGCTAGCCCAATAGTAAAAAACAGCTAGCCACTGTGTCTAAATGGTTAGCATGTAGCTAATCTCCCGCATGCAAAACGGTCAGAAATTGCAAAAAAAGGCTAGTTTCTCACCAATAATCAGAAACAGTCTTCTACAATAATGACATTGGACTAAAACGTCTAGCCACCCTTGCCTATATAAATAGAGCTTCGCTAGTTCATTTCAACATCACAAACAAATCGACTCATTCTCATATGAACTAGTAAGCTCCAAGTGTTCTCTGATCAAGCCAACAGGTTCAATACGAACCTGAGCTAGCAAGTCCACAAGAACCAAACCAGTGTAGTGGTCTAATCTAGCAAACCCAATCTTCTGCTTTCTATCTCTCTTTCCATTTGGGAATTTTCTTTTTTCTTTTTTTTCATCTTCCAGAAAAATTGTGTTTACAGAATTCCATTAGTGGTTCCTTCATGTTTGCTGAACGCGAAATTACGCACATGTTAGTAGTATCCTAGAAGTTATTTGCTTGCAACCTACCAACAGTCTCAGTTATTTTGAGAATGGACGAATAATGCTTTAAGGACAGAGTGATCACACGTGCTTCAACTTGTCCTTAATATTATATTTTTCGATTTCCTACTTCCTTCTATTTTACGACAATTGTAAATCTGTAATTTGATATTATGAAATCTCAACAATCTTAAAGCGTTATTGTAATGGAAACTGAAGGTGTGTCCTCAATCAAATTGATGAACCATGATCTGATTCGTCTTGATCGGTTCGACGGAACCAACTTTACAAGGTAGCAAGACAAGATAAAGTTTTTACTAACGACATTAAAGATTTACTTCATCTTGGATCCTAATCTTCAGCCACTACCTGAAGTAACCAACGAGGACACAACCGAACAAGTTGGTGCACACAACAAACGAGTTGAAGATGAACTATTGTGTCGTAAACACATTCTGAACACGCTATCTGACCATTTGTACGATCGGTACACGCAAACTACATATGTAAAATAAATTTGAACCACCCTAGAGTTCAAATACAAGGCCGAAGAAGAAAGTACCAACAAGTTCTTAATATCTAGGTACTTCGACTTTAACATGTTAGATAATAAACCGCTGTTATCCCAAATCCAAGAATTGCAGCTAATTGTAAACAAAATTAAGGCTCTTAAAATTAATCTCCTTGAATCATTTCAAGTGGGAGCTATAATCGCAAAATTATCTCCGATATAAAAAGACTACAAAAAGAAGTTGCTGCATAAGACCAATGACTATACATTGGAACATTTGAGAATTGAGGAAGAATCCCACAACCGTGATTTTTTATTTTTTATTTTTTAAAAAAGCTTTAAATGGAAATTCATCGTTAAGGTACAAGCAGTAGAAAAGACCCAAAACAAGAATCCCGAGAAGGACAATTCCCCTAAAATCAACTTACTACACGATGTAAAAACTGTACATTCGTACGAGCAGAGAGGGTGCCTAACACCTTCCTTTTCTGTAACTGAGGTCTCTTACTCGGAATATCGGATCACAAATCAAGAGTCAACTTAAAGCAAGAGAGTCTCTAAATTCTCTGGCTGTTACACATTCTGCAGGTTGTAGCCGACTGCGGGATTTTCAGTTAATTGGCTAGTGACAACTCAAGTCTACCATATATTATCAATCCAAATCAGCCCATATACCTTAAAAACGAAAACATAAAAGTATGGGCGCCGATTTCTAGCATTCACAGTCATCGGAGCATAATAGGTTAGACCCGGCCTCACCCAACACAATGCGACCCTGACTATGGGTCCCACCTTAATGTATTTATTATATATATATATGCACTTTTGGCAGCTCGTTTTAGAACATGAATTAAAAAATGAAGCCGATCCAAATCTTAGATGATCAACCATAGGGAAAAGTGCTAATTGAATGCCTGCCATTAAAAATTCCTTAGAGCCCACCATAATGTCTATCTGTCATTGTCACACAAACATGAATGAAGGGAGAAAACAAATATTAGCTTGATTTAAAACTTTTGTGGCCCACAAGTTTGTAATGGTCAACCGCTACTATTTCTTGTGGTGTGGTCCACCCAAGTTTTGGATCTGCTTCATTTTTTAGCTCATGTCCTAAAATGAGCCGGCAAAATAGATGGACAGTATGGAAATATGATACATATATCAAAATGGGCCCATGTTAGGGACACACCATGTTGCTTGTGGCAATGACATACCTAATTTGCTCCCTCTTCAAAATTTTCTTTGTATCAGGCTTCATGCTGACCGTAGCTTTCTTTTTCCATTTTTACTTAAGTGGGCCACTTGGATTTATAGTAAGGAAAGGAAAATGCTTTCTCAATGGTTAAGCCCAAATGTGCTACCTTCCATCACATATGCTACAAGTGGCAACCACATGTGTCAATGTGCCAGATGAGCCATTGTCATCTATCTTTTCTTGTGCTCCTGTGTAAAGTGTCTCACATTTGCTAACGTGCCACACATAATGCCATCCATCTTCTCTCATGTCCACGTGTGTTAATTTGCCACATGTACAACCACTCATCTTTTATTGTGCCCTACAAGTGCAAACACACATGCCACATTGTACCACTATGCCACCATCCATCCTCAATTGATCTAAATATAACACATGTGCCAATGGTGCCAACGCGCAAAAGTGATGCCATCTAACTTTAAGTAACCACATGTCCAATGTACTAATGTGTGACTTGTGCCACGTGTCATCGTACAACTTTAAGCACCTCATATGTATGGCGTGTGCCATAATTTAGCTTCATGCACCCACATCTGCCACATATGTAATGTGTGCCACTATCCATATTAAAGCATCCAACATATGACACGTGTTTTAATTTGGCACACGCTAGTGATCCCATAGATTTATTTTTATTTTTACCAAATAAAATATTTGAAAATAGATCCTAAAGTACTTAGAAATCTTGTTGGGAAAAAAAAAAAAAATTTTGATTCATCTCCAAGGTTTCTTAATAATGATTTTTTTCAAGAAACTTTGTTTCTTCTCCTATAATATGAATCCAAATAGGCTCTCATGGCATGCCTGGTTTGCTTTGCCTTTCCTTCTAGAAGTTTTTAATGGTGGGCAATTCAATCACCACTGTTTCCTATAATGTGGTTTACTAGATTTGAATCTGCACACTTTTGGGCTCATGCCCTAAGATGAGCTGGCAAAATGAATGGTAGTGACCCTTCCAATATCAAGATCAATGCTTTAAAAGCTTAGTAGGCCCACCATGATTTATGTGTTTTATCTACACCATCCTTCCATTTCTCAAGATCAATTTAGGGCATAAGTCGAAAAAAAGATATAAATCCAAATCTTAAGTGGCCCACACTATTGGAAATAGTGATTGGCATTCAATCATTAAAAACTGAGGGCCACAAAAGTTTTAGATCAAGCTGATATTTGTGTTTTTTATTCTTCTTGGTTTGTGACCTAATCAATAGGGTAGATGGCAAATAAACATAATAATGGGCCCTGAGAATTTTTATGGTGTGCATTCAATCACCACTCCTAGTGTGGTCCACCTGAGATTTGGAACAGCCTGGCCTGTTGGATGATCGGTGAGTGGCTGTAAGTGGTGGTAGACGTGTAATGATTACATCTTCACTGTAAATACGCAGCTGCCTTTTGAAAGTCATTCCCAAATCCAATGTTTGATTTTTCCTTGGCGGTGATTGGGTACTGCCCAGACCAGGACCTAGCTCTAGACGGATGGTCCTGTCAGGGGCTCTGCGAGGCCCACTGTGGAATATATGTTTTATCTAAGTCGTCCATCTATTGTGTAAGATAATTTTAGGGCATGATATAAAAAAGGAGGCACATCTAAGGCTTGAGTGGACTACAAAACAGGAAACAGTGGGGATTGAATGTCTACCGCTGAAAACCTCCTGAGGGCCACAGAAGTTTTGGATTAAGCTGATATTTATGTTTTCCCTTCATCCAAGTATATGTGACCTTACAAGCAGGTTGGATGGCAAATAAACATCCAGATGGGCGCCCTAGGAAGGTTTGAACGGTTGCGGTCATTGTCATCACGGAAGCGGATTGGTCCCACCCCCACCGGACGTAGCAAGGAACGGGCAGATCTGTGTGGGGCCCACCTTGATGTATCTGTTTATCCTCTCCATCCATCATTTTTCTAAGATCATGTTATGGTATAAGCTCAAAAACGAGACAGATCCAACGCTTTAGTAGACCACACCAGAGATGACTCTTGCATTAAATGCAACCCAAGCTTACTAGTTGGGGTGGTCCACTTGAGCGTTGGATCTGCCTCATTTTTGAGATCATATCTTAAAATGATCTGGGAAAATGGATGGACGGTGTGGATAAACAGATAAATCACAGTGGGCTCCCACACAGATCTGCCCGTTCCTTGCTACGTTCAGGCAGGGTCGGACACAACCCACTTCTTACCACCACTGCTTCATGTTGTGTGGTCCACTCGAGCCTTAGATCTGCCTCCTTTTGGGGCTATTTTCTAAAATTATATTTCAAAATGGATGGACGGCTTGGATCGGCCGTCTCTAGCTAGGTCCTGGTGGGGTACTACCCAATCCGCGCCCTTTTATATTTTGGTGGTCCTCACATCAAATTGTTGAGGCAAAACGTTCGTTTTGGACATAAATGCCAAGCAAAGAGAAGGAATTTGGTATTTGAAGAAAGATAAGGAAGATAAACATACTGAAGAGAACAGCATCAGTTGCCACTTAAATCTCCATCATGTAAAAGACGAAGTAGATTTATATCCTGTATCTGCAATAGAGTGTAGTGGATGAGAGACGATCATCATTCACAGCATTTGGAAGAAGTTATGGAAGAGTTCTTTCTCAGTGGACTTACCGGTTCAGCTGTTTGAGAATCGTGGCATTGCGACAGTGTCTGGATCGGATAAGGCAGAAGAGGTGCATGTTAAAAACAAAAGGAACATATATATATATACATAATGGAAACGGATTTTGACTACTCCCCTGCCACCGGCCAATGGATGGTGGTCGGTGCTCTGTGGACACCACCATGATGTATTTGTTTCATCCATGCCGTCCATCTATTTTTATAGATCATTTTATGTTACAAAAGTGAGTTATATCAAAATATCAAGTGTACTACATTACAGGAAACAGTGTTGAATGAACGTAGATCATTAAAGACTTTTTGGGGGCCATAAAAGTTGTAGATCAATCTGATATTTGTTTTTCCCTTCATCTGGGTCTGTACGACCTAATCAACAGATTGGATGTCAAATAAACAGTACACTGGGCATTAGGAGGATTTAAATGATGGATATCCAATCACTATTGTTTTTCTGTGGTGTGGTTCACCTTAGATTTATATCCCTATAATTTTTCGGATCAACCTCTAAAATTATATGCAAAAATGGATGAACGGATTGGATGAAAAACATACATAATGGTGGGGCCACAGAGCACCGAGTAGCCAATCCGTTTCCCATCTTTGTTTTTTCCCTTCATTCACTTCGGGTTGGATGGTGGGCCTTTAGAAGCTTTTAACGGTGAGCATTCAATCATCACCTTTTCCGAGATGTAATTGTGTACAAAAATGGCCTGGAAAAACGAATGGACGGATTAGATATACAACATGTCATTAAAGTGGGCCCTACAGCATGGGTAACACCCACAGATTATAGCATCGAGTACATCGCCTGCCGTGCCGCAAAAATAGGGCGGGAACTTGTAAATTTTGGCGCGGCTTTGGTGAAAGGGACCCTGACTGTGGGGCCAACATTGATGTATATGACTACATCCACACCGTTCATCTGTATTGAAAGCTTATTTTAGGGCATGATTCAAAAGATGAAGAAGATCCAAATCTCAGATGGACCATAGTATAAGAAACAGTAGTGATTGACCATTAAAAACTTACTGTAGGTTAGAAAAACTTTGGATCTAGGCGATATTTGTGTGGTCTCTTCAGTTAGGTCTTTGTGACGTTATCAACACGGGTTGGTAGGGGTGCACACGGTTTGGTTTGGTCCGGTTCTGGTGTGAAACCGGAACCGAACCGTTCCTAACGGTTCTAGGAAATTCGGAACCGGAACCGGACCATTGGCACCCTAGAACCGACCGGATCGGTTCCACGGTTCTGGGCTTTTTATAATCCAGCCCAATTGCAAGCCCATGTCCATCCATGTTGTGGTCCATTTGATGAATGGTTTAGATATTGTATAAGGTGTGTAAAAATACATTTACGAAAATAATTATTCTAAAGAAAATAATTATAAGGTATGCTAAAATACATTGGTTTGGTTCCATAGTTCGGTTCCACGGTTCGGTTCTACGAATCGGATCCACGGTTTTGTTCCACGGATTGGTTTACAGTTCGGTTCGGTTCTACATACCCCCAAACCGAGAACCGAACCGTTGTCACCGGTTCTTGGATTTTTGGAACCGGAACCGGAACCGGTGCACTCTAGAACCGAACCAAACCGGATCGTTTGGTCGGTTCCGGTCCGGTTCCACGGTTCTACCGGTTAAATGTGCACCCCTACGGGTTGGATGGCAAATAAACATTTTGGTAGAATCTATGAAGTTTTCAATGATGTGGATTCAATTATGGCTCTTTCCTGCGGTGTGGTCCAACTAAGATTTAGGTTAGCTTCATTTTTGGGATCTTATGCTAAAATGGTCTTTGAAAATGGTTGGACGGTGTGGATTTAAGGCACATACATCACCGTGATCCTCACGGTCAGCGCAGCTTCAGTGGATCCGGGAAGGTGGGTGGGATCCCTCACCGTGGAGCCCATGCATATGACTTGTATCCACCCCGTACATCTGATTTTAAAACTCATTTTAGGGCATGATACAAAAAATGAAGCAGATTAAAATCTCAGGCGGACCATAATATAATAAACAGTGGTGACCGATAATTAAAAACTTTTGGTGGAATAAAATTTTTTTGGATCAAGCTGATATTCGTGTCGTATCTTCATCTAGGTCTTAATCAATAGGTTAGATAGAAAATAAACATTGTGGTGGTCCTCATGAAATTTTTAAGGGGGCTTCAATAAAGATTGTTTCCTATGGTGTGGTCCATCTAAGATCTGAATTTGCTTCATTTTTTGGATCATGTTATAAAATAAAATGTCAAAATAGATGGACGCTGTGGATGTAAGGAATATGCATCAAAGTGGCCCCACAGGATCCATGATCCATCAGATCTGCACAAAACGCACCCATTTTTCTTTTACCTTGGTATTCTAAGTCGTGGCTGACGTTTGCTTTGTCAAGTCTTTTCTTTCTTTTATCTCATGGTGAGCGATTAGGGCCTTTTTTTTTTTTTTAACACACGCGCACACACCACCACACACTCACGCCATAGTGGGATTTCACCGCCTATGGGTACTCGAACCCTCAACCAGGTGTTGAGCGATTAGGACCTGCATAACACCTTAGTATGTGTCATCTTTACTGTGTGGGCCTCACCATGATTAGTGTATTATATATCCACACCGTCCATCGGTTTTCGCATATCATTTTACTACATCATATAAAAAATTAAGCGGATCTAAATATCTGGTGGACCACACTGTTGAAAAAAGTGATGAATGATCATTAAAAACTTTTTTCAAAAAACAAAAGCTTTGGATCAAGCTGATAATTGTATTTTTCCTTCGTCCAGATTTGGTTGACCTTATCAAGGGGTTAGATGACAAATAAATAATACTGTGTACTTATGGTGGGCTCAATGACCATTATTTCATGTAATGTGGTGGACTTGAGATTTGAATATGTAAAAATGAATGCCCAGCATAGATATACAACACATTATCGAGTGGGCCTAGGGTAAGGTTAGTTGTTAACTGGGTAAGTGTTACCTGGGTAACACTTAGTCCGTTCCATGGAAGCGGATTGTATCCTATCCCCGCCCAAACAGTAATCCGTTCGGGTAGGGCTCTGTGGGGCCCATCATGAAGTAAGTGTTTTATCCACGCCATTCATCATTTTCCTCAGATCATTTTAAGATATGATCTAAAAAATGAGGCAGGTCCAAGGCTTAAGCGGATGACAAAATGGGTATTGAACGTCTACCATTAAAATATTCTTAGGAACTGGAAAAGTTTCGGATCAAGCTGATATTTGTGTTTTCACTTCATCCGCGTTTACATGACCTTATGAATGGGTTGGATGGTAAAAAACGTCACGGTGGCCCTTGGAAAGGTTTCAACAGTAGGTGTCATTGTCACTTCGGCCTCCTTTGGTGTGGTCCATTAGAGCCGTGGACTTGCCTCATTTTTTTGGTAATACCTTAAAATGATATGAGAAAAGCGATGAACAACGTAGATAACATACTTACATCATGTTGGGCCCCACAGAGCCCTGATGCAATATATATATATATATGTGTGTGTGTGTGTGTGTGTGTGTGTATTTTATGTCTTCACCTAGTCATTTATTTTTTTTAGATAATATAATATTCAAGTTCTTTGAGCCCACCATGTTCCATATGTGGAAATTATTATTTACTCATATATTTCCGAAAGTGGATTGTGCCCTACCCCCATAATGATCCGTTTAGGCAAGGTTATGTGGTGCCACGTATGGTTTTTATTTGTGCCTATCCATTCATTTTTTAGATCATTTTAAAACATGTACACAAAAATGAGGTAGATACTGACGCAAGGATGAACGTGATGAGGTCGATCACCGTCTTCCTCAAGAGGATAATTACTCTGAATCCACGGAGCTTCTTTGAACTCCTCATAAAGACTTCTAGAATCCACAAAGAAAGAAAGCAGAAAATAGAAATAAATTCTAATAAATTCAAAATTGATTCAATGAATCTCAATAAATGAGTTCACAACCCTTTAAATAGGGATACCAAGCAATGAGAGAGAAATCAGAAATAAACTACAACTAAAACTCTTTGAATTTGCAACTTACTATAAATAGTAAACTTACCATTTATAGACGATCATGATGTCTACTAGTGTGCAAGGTTTTCAACCAAAAAATAACATCCTATTTGGCTTCACCAAATCGTTCTCCTAATTATTCTAAGCTCTTTTCACGTTGGACGCAACTCCTAAAGCCCGACGGATGAAGAGTTATAATCGAACTAAAACTTACTATTTATGGTAAAAACGAAATTAAAACAGGGAAACGACCGTCGATCCAGGGGTATTTCGCAAATCCGGTTTGCGTAACCGAGCATAGCGGGGTTGGTTGGCTAATGTAGCTCGTTCTACCCCAAAATCATATATTTTACACCCGATAACTCATTCCAGATTGTGAGATACGCCCAATTTAAAGTCCGACGGTCCGGATCACTTCTATCGTTGTCCGGGCCTTTTCTAATCCATCTTAGCCATGAAACTATCCGCAACCCACTCTACATCAGATACACTGCTTAGGTGGACAAGACAATAGGGATTGAATTTTTGTTGTTAAAAACTTGTGAGCAGCAAAAGTTATGGATTAATATGATATTTATGTTTTACCTTCGTCTGGGTCTATATGGCTTTGCAAACAATTTGGATGGTAGATAAACATCGCGATGGCCCCAGTGAGTTTCATTATTGCCACAACTCTCCGTGGAGTGGATCAGTTGAGCATTGGACATGCCTAATTTTTAGACTCATAATTTAAAATGATATGAAAAAATAAATGAATGGCTAGGATAAAACCCATTGAACCCATGCGTCAATGCATTAAGCATTTAATGCATCCTGCAAAGGACTACCCTAGTCTCGAGAAAATCGGTCCACGTGGGCTTTATGGGACCCACTGTAGTATAGTTTTTATCTAGATATTCTTCTAGTTTTATAGATCATTAAAGCCAAAAAATGAGACATATTCAAGACTCGAGTGGACCACAATGTAGTGATTGAATGTTCATCGTTAAAAACCTTAGATGGGCCATAAAAGTTTTAGATCAAGCTTAAAATTTATCTTTTCCTTTCTTCTAGGCTTGTGTGACCTTACGAATAGGTTGGATGGCAAATAAATATCACAGTGGGTTACCTATACATCATGGTGGGCCACTCATGGCCCCATCCTGTTCCTAGCTCGAAATAGGCAAGGATAGTACTTAATCCGGACACGAATTTCCTGCCGTGATTTTTGTGAGAAATCCACTTTACTCATATGTTTTGATTTTTGTGAGAAATCCACTTTACTCATATGTTTTTACAAATCATTTTAAGACGAGACAAAAAATAGGTGGATCCAAAACTTGATGCATACATAGGAGAAAAAAACATAGGGATCTAGTGACTATCGTTGAAATTGTGGTGATTGCTCATCAATGAGGCACAAAAGTTTTGGACAAAGCTAATATTTGCTTTTTCATCGAAGGCTATTATGAGCTCAATGGATTGGATGGCAAATAAACACTATGGAAATATTAAGGTATGCCTTATGAAGTTTTTAATGGTAGGATGTTTAATAACCACGATTTCTTGAGGTATGGCTCACTTGATTATTGAATATGCTTCATTTTTGGAATAATGACTAGAAATAATTTGTGAGGTTTGGCCGTTCGAAAAAGAGAAAGGCGTATTTTTATTGGGAGGGTTTTCTTCGAAGAAAGTATTTTCTTTTTAAAAATATGGTATTGGATACGTAATGGTGATAGACGGTGAGCCTATATTTAGCTAACACTTGAAAATTAAAATTTAGGAACATTTTAAAACTAAGCTTATTTTTTAAATTCAACCAAAATATAAGCGTTTGTTGTCTCTTTAAGTTGTGTGAAACGATCACGCTAGCCTTGCCCGAGCATGATCATTTTTCCCCACAACACGTCACGTGTACAGAATATCATATCCGTACAAAAGGTGGCCCACCCAATGAGTGGATCGGCGTGATTTTCATACCAGGTTATCATTATGGTGTGACATACCTTTTCTACGAATAGGATATGTTCTACATTATGACACGTAGACAGGAAAACGGCTGTATCATAACTGACTTACGTACAGCCGCTGCAACTGATCATTTCTCAAATGAGAGAAATCGCATTCGCGAGAGTGCGTTAATCAGGTGCACCCTCTAGCACTTGCACGCGTCAGAGACTCGCTTAGTCTGAAGTTTAGGCCGTTGGTTGTGGAGTGATTGTCAGTTGTTTTAACCATCGGATCCTCTTATTTCGAGGGTGGGCCAGCCAGATGAACGGATGCTATTGATTTTGGGACAATGGGATCTACATGGTTTGATGAGTGGCTTGGGCTATATCATTCGTGCGCCGAGTAAGCACGTGAGTAAGAGAAAAGTGCACCTAGGCGGAAACGGATTGGCTACTCCCCTGCCACCAGCCCCGTGGCTGATGGTCGGTGCTCTGTGGGCCCCACCATGATGTATGTGTTTCATCCATTCCGTTCATCCATTTTTACAGATCATTTTAGGGCTTGATCTAAAAAATGAGAAGGATATAAATCTCAGTTGGACCACACGACAGGAAAACAATAGTGATTGGATATCCACCATTAAAATCCTCCTAAGGCCCACTGTACTGTTTATTTGAAATCCAGCCTGTTGATTAGGTCATACAGACCCAGATGAATAGAAAAACAAAGATCATCTTGATCCATAACTTTTATGACCCCCAAAAGGTTTTTAATGGTCGACGTTCATTGAACACTGTTTCCTGTAATGTGGTCAACTTGAGATTGGTATATATCTCATTTTTGGTCTAGTACTATAAAATGATCTCGAAAAATAGATGGACGGCATGGATGAAACACTTACATCATTATTGGTCTCACAGAGCAACGACCATCAGCCATTGGCCCGTGGCAGGGGAGTAGCCAATCCGTTTCCCAGGCGAGAGCACTTAATATGTTATATTTTATTTGCATTCGCGCGCTTGGACAAAGCGATCCCAACCGCACCCTAGCTGGTCCAACAAGGGCTGCCAACGGACCGGACCCTAGTCTGGCCTGGCCCGCATGGTAAATCCTATGCCCGAGCCCGTGAGTCCGTGACGCCCAGGCCTAATCCTCCGTGAGCCCAAGATCGGCCATTCACTTTTATGCAAGATCTGCACCGTTCATCAGGTGTGCCCCATTATCCATGATATATGATAAAATTTCCCTCAAAACGCTAGATGATCATAAGGTCCAACCAAGCATTATCAGCAATTAAAGGTCCTGATGCATGGAGCCCATATGTCAGTGATCAAAGCCATTTACTTTATATCTCCCTGAATGATGGATGCACAAAGAAAAAGAAAAGACATTGGGAAATCCTGACCCCTCAATTACTGGGCCTATAAAGAGATAATTAAGAAAAATACACTCAACGGTTCACAACTAATTTCAAAGATCAGATGGTCAGGATCTTCCAACATGGAAGAGTTTTCCCAGAACACCTATCCACACATCAATCAGTTCGATCCCAGGCCCTAAATTCATGCTCGGGTCTGGTCCATTAATCAATAGGGCCTTTGATTTCAGGCTCATCTGGCCTTTAACATTATCAACGGCTGCCTGTTCTTGGGGTTGGACCAGGTCTGATTATTAGCCAGGCTTCAAAATCAGGGTCATTCCCAACCACAGACCTCTACAAAGGGCCCAGACCTGACCCATATGGGCCTGACCCAAACCTGAAGGGCTAGCAAGCCCATCTTGTGAGGTGTGATGCTTCAGGCCCTTACAGTTTCATGCACCCCGTTGTGCATGTGGCCACTTTTACTGGTGAGCACTTGGATGGTAAGCCCTCTAATGTAAAATGTGGAATCTGGACCATTCGTCAAGTGGGCCAAACTTGGTATTGTCATTATGCAAATATCACTTTGATCAGTGAGGCCACACGTTGATTTTGAATTTGGACTGTTGGTTGATGTTTCTAACAATAACCCACTTCCTGATGAGTAGACCAGCTTGGGCCCACCCGACTAACTACATGAATCTCTACCGGAGGTGTCCCACCGGCATGTTTTGGGAAATGATTCAAATGTGAAAAAGGTCCATGTGAGTGAGCCCATAAGATTTCATGGAATCTACAGGATTTTAGGAACCTTCATGGAGTTGAAGACAGACAGCCATGGTCCAACGATATGCCTAACTATTATAGGAGTGAAAACAAGCTAATTATCCTTATCATCCACTGTTAGAATGGTTATTGGACACAATCAACGGTTTAGATCATCTAAAGACAACCTAAGATATTCATGTATTTTTATTTTTATTTATTTCTCTTAATTTTCTCTTTGGAGAATTTTTGGGATATATTCTTTACCGAAAGAAAGTCTCCCATTCTATAAAGGGGGAATTAAAAGGATTACAGGTAGGCATCAAGTCGAGTCGGAGCAGATTGAGTCCAACTCGACTCGGTCCGAAACTTTCAATGTCTGAATCGAACTCGATCCGATCTGGAACTGGGTCCTTTGACTCGATCCGATCTGTCACACAACTGGCCTGACCCGAACCGAGTTCAACTCGGTCAGGGAAACCGAGTCGGATCGGGTTGGGTACGGTTCGGATCAAATCCTTCGTTTCAATGGTAGACGTTCAACCCCCACTGCTTTTTGCAGTGTGGTCCGCTTAATCTTTAGATCTATCTTATTTTTCAGCTCAAGCCTTAAGACGACCTCGCCGAATGGATGGATGGTTTGGATATAACACATACCTCATGATGGGACCCATAGAACTTGCTTACATCACTACACCAGCTGGCATGGTGCATGGTACACCTGCCAGAGGGCATGATGCATGGTACACTTGACGTTTGTAGAGAGAAGCTTTGGGGTGATTCGCAGTAAGAGTTGAGCAAGCAGTAAAGCGACTAGCTGCACACATGCCTAACTAGCACACATGTACTAGATCTGAGCCATTCATCAGGTGTGATGCACAATAATGTTCCCTTGCTAGAAAAAAAAGGCCAGTATATTCACTAGGTGGGCCACACATGTACAAGAAAAATCAATGGCTAGAATAAAAAAGTAACCATCGGTCCAATATTCAACATAAATTATGGCCCACCTTGATGGGAGGGTCCATGGTGCTCCCACCAGATGAATGCCCAGATACAAGGGCCAGCTGTCAAACTATGAAGAGATTCACCTCTTCAATCTCTTCGCATGCGATTCACCTCAGCATTGCTCTGGTTGAGATAACAGGCAACTTTTTTGAGCCTTTAAGCTTGATGAAAACATCATGATTATTTTTTGGGCCCACCGAGGTGTGGTTCACAAATCCAGACCATCTATTATGTGCGTCCCACTTGGATGAGGAGTTAGACCAAGTTTTAGAGGCATCCAAATTTTAGGTGGGCCCCACCAAGTGCTTTTATATGTTTTAGGAATGTCTTCACATGATTTTACATGGTATGGCCCACCTGAGTTTCTATATGGATGAGTTTTGGGATATCCCATAATTTAAAGGGGACCCATCAAATGCACGGTGTTGATGTTTGACACACATCACGGTGGCCCCCACACAGCTCGACCTCATGGGAAGTTCCCATGAGTTGGATGACATAGAACCTATTCCTCTGCTCTGTGTAGCTCGGTGCTTGGTGCACCTGGAGCCTTGAGCATAGCAGAGGGATTGACTAATCCTCCTTCCACCAGCCAATGGTGGATAGTCGGTGCTCTGTGGACCCTAGCATGATGTCTTTATTTCATCCATGTCGTCCATCTATTTTTCTAGATCATTTTATGATATTAAAGTAAAAATGAGGTATGTCCCAATCTCAAGTGGACAACATTACAGTAAATGGTGTTGAATGAATATTGTGCGGATCGGGTCAGATCGGATCGAATCGGATCCATTCGGATCAGATTTCGAATTGGATCGGATCAAATCGAACCCATTCGGATCGGATCGGTCCGGTTTGACTACGATTCGAACTCGATTCGAAAAAACTGTCAGATCTGAATGACCCTACTCAATCGACACCGATCCAGGCCGTTGGTTCGGTTCGGAACGGGTCGGATCGGGTCTGATCAAGTTGGATCTACCAGATCGGGTCAGACATGCCTAGCTCTAAAAAGGATTAGGCTTAAAGATGATAAAAATAAATGGCTTATCCATATCATATTGAAACTCCTTGTTTCATCACAATCTTTTCTTGATTTGAATTTTGAGAGAAAAGGGGTGTTTAACCGAAGATACTCCAAAGGAAAATAGTGTGGGACTCACCCATTAGTGGTTGTCCATAAGTTTACCCCATATACTTATATCTAACATTTCGCACTTAATCATGTTATGGAAAGAGTATGATATAAATCGTCAATTTATATCATAGCTGTTTTCATAGGTGTTTGAATACTAAGTGACCACTTAATTAGCTAGCACTCAATAAACGAAGCTTTGTTATGCCTATATTAGTTTGTATGATAACATTGGATGAATTTGACTCTTAATTGAGAGCATCGGCCAACATACACGCTTATCTAACTAATTTATTTTTAAAAATTAATTTTTTGCCAACTTTGATTTAAGTTTGTCTTATATATATAGGGAAATGGTTTTATGCGGTCGATTTGATGGGAACTTCCCATGAGGTCGAGCTGTGTGGGCCCCATCGTGATTCTTGTCGAACATCAACACTGTGCATTTGATGGGTCCCCTTTAAATGATGGGATATCCCAAAAATCAGCCGTATAAGAAACTCAGGTGGGCCATACCATCTAAAATAATGTCAAGATATGCCTAAAACATATAAAAGCACTTGGTGGGGCCCACTTAAAATTTGGATGGGTCTAAAACTTGGTCTGACCCCTCGTCCAAGTGGGACACACATAATGGATGGGCTGGATTTGTGAACCACACCTCGGTGGGCCCAACAAATGATTATGAATGTCTTAATGGGTGGATAATCCCTCTCAACTTTTGTATGTGGTGTGGCCCACAAAAGTCATGGATTGACTTGATTTTTAAGCACTAGGCCCCACCATGGAATGTTGTATCTGACTGATGGGGTAGACATTCGGCACACATCATGGTGGGGCCCATGAGCTCGATCGCATAGAACCATTTCCCACCCCCCCCCCCCACACACACACTTTTTGAAAAAAAATGTTGTTTATGAGACCAATCAAAACTCAATGTTGCTTGTAGATGAGTCTTTAGGTGCATACTATAGTTTGACAAACTTCATGTGAATATCGTAGGTATTTCTCGCGTAGATGTGTAATATAGAATTGATCAAGCCACTTTCCTATCTAATCAAGTCCCGCCCTAAGACATTCATCATCGTATTATAAAGTAGCGATATTTGATCTCATCCTCCACATGAGAGAGAGAGGTAGCTAAGGACATAATCATAGTCTTGTGTAGGATAAATGTGAAGACAAGATTGACACCAAGCCACCTCTCGATGGTGGAGAACATCTATGCTGACTCAAATTACTCCTCTCACGTAGGATGACCATACGTCTTACCATATCATGTCCACGGGAGTGTTCCAATACCTATGATGGTCATAGATTAATAGGGTATTAAGATCCATGAATCACAACTCTCCCCAATCAATGACTATCATGTCTAATCTCAAGTTTCCAAGGACAAGGAGTCACTCCTCGCAATTGAGATCGACCATATTACATCCACATGGTTAGTAGATTAGAATTCACATAGGTTTTATGGAGCATAACTCCAATAAGGGGTGCATCACAATGGTGATCCACCACCCTATAGCCTTGTATACTCAATGAATGAAGTTTGTTATACTTGCCTAATCCATGCAAGCCAACCATTTAAATATTTCCATGATCATTAATCACCATCCTTGGTCAATCTCGTACTTGCTTAAGGATTAGATCAATAGATCTTGACATTGGATGTCCAACAAGCATGATTTAAAGTAAATAAATGGTTAAAACTTAAAGTTAAGGTTGAAAACTCACAACTAACAAATTTAAAAATCTTAGATGTGTTGGCCAACATTTAAAATACTCGATGGATGGTCCAAACCTTAAGATTAACCTTCTCATGCTTGGCTAGACTAAGTGGATTCCTTATTGATTTGTGTGGATGATCCTGATGAATGCATCCACCCACATTCACTTTCAGTGACCACATAGTGACCTTGTAAAGTCACCTAGTGCACAATCAACCCGGATCTCCATCCACACATCCTCAATTTTGAGAACTTGATGGAGCTAATGCAACTGCAAGCCCTTTAGCCTGGGCATAATGAATCTCCGAGTTTAAAAGTTTGCCTAAAGTCCTACTAATGTGAGTGTCCAAAATTTCCTATAAGCTATCGTATCCATGACACACTCACGCACTCATGTGGGTAGGGCAAAGGCATTTGACACCAAGTTCGCTACCTCAATGGTGGAGATTGTCCCTCCTTACACAAACTTAGCCCCCTCACATAATATTACCATTTATAAAATATTATAAGTCTATCTTAAAACTTGTATAGTCATATAAGTTTGTCTTAGAACTTGTATGGTCATGGCTGGGTGTTGTGACAATCGTTAGTGCATGACTGCTCAGTAGTAATAACTCGGTGAGACCGAGATCGTTACATAAGGAATTGGGTTGAAAATACAATAAGAACTAACTGGGTGATCTAGGTTTTTAATTTAGCAGAGTAAAAAGAGAATTTGAACAATTAATTAAAAAAAACTAAGGATCTAGGAATCCGCACTTAATAGAATCTAAAATTAACTAGTCTTCTCAAGTTGATAACTCAATTATAACTGGATTCCAATCCATTCTAATCGGAATATAATTCAATAAAATCAATTAATAATCATCCAATATGATAAGAATCGAGATAGAGTTAGGTAATCAATTGACCCTTGATTTTACAGGAGTTACGTCATCACCCCACCTAATCTCTTTATAAATTTTTAAAAAATCTAAGTAGCAAGCGACACACTGGGAGTTGCCCACCTCATGGATTGACCCCAAATTTTGTGGGGGTGCTCCTACTATGGTATTTACCCTATTTCACTCGAATTTATTTTATTATGGTCCCAAATACTAATAGGCCTGGGTTTAGGCTTGGAATGGGCCTAAATTGGGCTTAGACTTTTGACTGGTTGGGTTGACTGGATTAACTAGGCTAATTGGGTTTGATTGGGTTGCTGAGTGGATCGTTGTGCTCTAATAAGCTTGTCAACCTGTAAGACCTAACCCAAGTTTTTGCATGTGCTTATATGTACGTGAGTATGCATTTCATTTTTTGTAGTCCCGCGGTCATACCGGTCGAATTCCGGTGACCCGCGACCCTCGGTTTGTGTTTGCGGTCATCCTTGAGTCTGGTCACGTAGACCCGACTCGGATCGACTCGAGACCTATGCCATCTTGTTCACATCGTCGATGTGGTTCCAACGATGTGTCTTGTGCGTCCATCCGACTTATAGATCAAAAGTTATAAGTATTACATAGTATAACCCTTGATCATGTAGCCTACTTTTGTGCAAATACATGTGGACCACCTCCATGACACAATTCTCCATGCACACCACACACACACTACACAATTCTATGGAATAACACCACCCACTCAACTCACTACCCAAGCCTAGTTTAAAACCTACAACATAGTAATCTCCTCCCATAGGCATCATTAATTTCTTACAAACTCATGATGGCTTTTCTCTCTCTCCTTATCTTTCCTTCCCTCTCATTTTCTTCCCATGGCTAGCAACTCCTCCCTCTCCAACGCCCATTTTTTTTATCTCTTCTCTAGCCCCCTAACCCCCATCATACTCTCAATCCCTCCATTAGAACTAGATCTACACCATTGAAATCCATTCCTTGCTCCAAAAGCTTCATAGAGTAGAAGTTTGGGAGTGAGATCATAAGTGGGTAACTATGATCTTGCTGATTTGATTTTCTACCTTTAAATCTTCTTATTTCTTCTTGTGTAGATCATATGGGACCCACCAATCCATGGTGGGGATCCCATTTGACCCCATGGATGTGGCCCTTTGGCCCATCCTATATGCATATCATGATACATGATGGGGCTATTCTCCATGGACCCTATCATGATGTATTGTATCATTCACTTCATTTCAAGGGCATCTAGACCCTAGAAGTCATGTTGGGATGACATTTTAACCACCCATTCTAGTCATAGATTATGTATGCATTAGTTTAATGTTGCATGTTCAATTAACATAGTTGTATGGTTGAGATTGATTCTTAGGAGGGCCCATTAGTGGCGGGGCCCTACCCCATAGCCGGATTGCCTTTTTCTTCTTCTCTTTTCTCTGATGTATGGATGATGATGTATGTGAGGCCCGCTTGGTGGACCTAAGATGTCCCCAAAAAAATAAATCCAGCAAGGTGGGACACCCCTACCACTCAACTCTATGATCCTTGGACACCTTAATCAATGCATGCAAGTGTCCTAGTCTTAGTCCATGATCTGGACATATGTGGGGCCCTCTAAGGAAGGCCACACACCCTTTTTATTGCTTAGATTATTGAGATGTAGCCTGATATGTCCAGCCATGTATTGCTGTCCAAAAAATTTGGACTGTTGCATGGACTGTCATGTTTAATGTTTGGCATGGATTTTAGATCATGATTTTCACTATTTTTCTTATGATTGTGGGGTGTAATGAGAAGGTGTAGACCCCATCTTGAGGTGTGGTGGGTCACACCTCAGATGGCCCATGAAATGGGACCCAAAAAAGGGAGGCCCATAGGGGTGGGCGGTTCACCTTGTTGGGTTGTTCAGCACACATGTATGGAGGGAAAAACACAAACTTCAGCTTGGTTTCTCTGAGGGGTAGGCCACTTTTGTGGACCCCACCTTACTGTATTTTATGAAAAAATACTAAACATCTATTTTCCCCTTCTTAGATGAAGTTTGGGCCCACCTTATTGGATAAACAATACATGGATAACAACATTTCACCCTAGACAGATTATAATTTTGAATTTAATTAAAATACTTTTGAATATTTAAAAATAATAAAAATTTATAGGGAGGTGGTCCACCTATTTTAGGACACACCTACCAAATTTTAGGGTCAAAGGACCCCTGTACACACATGGCAAGGGCTGGACCGGCCCACCAAGTTGGGACGTCCAAATTAACCAGATTTTCTGGATAGTCTGCCTTATTTAAATTAATTAAAATAGTTCTGACCGTACAAAAATTATAAAATTTTGTGGAGCTGTGGTCCACCTATGGAAGGATCATCCTTCAAATTTTTAGGGCCATCGGACCCCTGCACCGACCGTGGTGCATCCTGGAGTGGCCCACTAGGCTGGGACGCCCAGGCTGGGACGTCCAGGCCACTTTGTGGGCCCACTTTAATGTATTTTATATCCCACCATTCATCCATGTAGGGTCCATAGGAGTAGTGATCATCCTCCCTCTATAGTTTTCTATTTTTGGGGGCCCATTGGATGAGTTTTTGGGTCAAATACCCAGACCCATAAGGCTGCCTACACATGGGATGCCCAGCCTATTAGGTTGCTACAGGACGTCCAGTCTAGTAGCATGACCCATCTAAATTTATGTGTTAAATCCACTCCCTTCATTTGGTAGACCCCCCTGCGACATGTATGGGTCATTAGGATCTAAAATAAACATATAATTTAATTAATTTCTGAATTTCCAGCAATGCCAGATTGTGGGTGGGCTGAAATTTCATCGATAGGCCCATGGGTGCTGCCCATAAATGGATGTTTTGGGGCAGCATGGTCCACTAAATTTGGGGATACAAATTTAGGGATATTGTTACACATATCTTGCCCCATTTTAATTAGATTTTTGGGCTTAATTAGTGCATATTTAAAGGCCCATTCCAATTGGATTCTTATTGGACTAGTCTCCTAGTTAATTATTGGGCCTTATAGCTTTAGTTGGGCTGGAACCTCTGATAGGCCCATTAGACCCTTGAGGCCTATATTTATCATACCATTGTGATGGGTTTTATGGGCTAAATACTCAAGTAGTTGGGCCCTTGCTTGCCCACTAAAATAAATCCATACTTGGGCCGAGATATGAGGCCCAACTTACTTGTGTTAAATATAAGGATTACTTATATGTTGGAACAATGGGCTGCCCATTAGGCCCACCACAATAAGTGGACCCATGACCTTTATGGTTGGGCCAAAACCTTGCTTGAGGGCTCACCATGTTGCCTATGTATTGGGCTTATTATATGGCCCACCAAACCATGGATTGCTTGGGCCTTGGACTTTACTTTATATGCATAGAGGTTGGATGTCCTCCTTGGTGGCCCTAAGGTAGGCCCATAGGGTTCCTATAGGTGGTTGAAGGTCCACCTTGGGCCCTTGATTAAGACCGTTTCTTCCTTGGGTTTATGACTTTCTTAGCTTGTGGGTCATCCCAAAGTATTGAGCCCCCATTAGAGGACTTTACTTATCCTTAAAGTACCTGTCTATGTGTCTAGACCTTGTCCCTCCCTAGGAAGGAAGAATATATATTCTACAGTTAGCGCACTTACTTCATTGTAACCCATATGCATCATTTGTGTGAATTGATTGCATTGTGTGGTGGTCATAGAGGGATGAAGTTTCTCCCCATGTGCACATTGAGTGCCTGAAGCTTGTGTATGATTTATATGTGTGACTCATGCATTGACATCGCATTTCATGATAATACAGTCCTTGCTTCATTAGGGCCTTGCCTCCGCTGGGACGTTTGTGGATAACTGTATGTGTGGACACCGGAAATATTACTTGAGCATACCGGATGTATAGGATGCCCATGAGTGAAATTCTCAAAACTTTCATGGTACCAAGGTTTGCCCTAATGCCTGACCGAGTGGAAACTATGAGCGCACGAGGGCCTTATACCGTTAAGCCGCGACTCCCACTATCGTGTAGTCGATTGGGTAAGGGTGTGGCCTTACTTGCCTAATGTAAGGAGGCATTACTAGGTTGAGTCTGACCAGCTCGTAAATGGGTCAACTACCTTCAGGCCTTACTGATGATTGGATGTCCGCAAGCAGGGTTGTGAGGTCTCTTATACTCGCTTGATTGTGCGGGGTCTATAGAGCAGTAGTCATTCAACAGTGTAATGGACTCCGGTGATTTCTTTATGATTGGAAATACACTTGATATGCGGTTTGGTTATGAGCACTGACATTATTTTACATCCCATTTGCATCGGCTGTATAAGTCTCTTCATGCATTGCCTTGGTATTGCGCCCAGTACTCATTACATCGTATTCACGATAAACCTTGGTAAGGCTTGTGATATTGTCATTGGGCATGTTTATTTTCCTGTACCTCCTAATATTCTTCTGTGCACCACTGTCACACACTTGCACTACCCTCTAAGCTTTTATAAGCTTATGCACGATTGATGTGTGTAGGAGATCCTAGGCAGGCGTCGTAGCGGCAGAGTTTAGATTAGAGCTGAGCTTGAGGACCCCAGTGTTATAGACTTTTCTCTCCTTCTTCAATTATTTTATGTATGTCCTTTTGGATCTTATGAAAGCTTGTAAAAGTTCAAATTCATAGTGGATTTTGTGATGTATGCCTTTGTTGTTCTCAGATATACTTATTGTGATCTTGGGTATGCTCATATTGGTAATGATTATACTGTTATGAAAATCCTCCTTGTAGGATCTCAGGATCAGAACTTGCTTCAGGAGTCGAGAATGGGGTACTACGGAGGCTGTTGTGGCCAGAACCGGTTATCGGGTTCCTTGTGAATCTAGTTACCGAGTTTGGAGCGTGACACAACCCGGAGTGAGGTGTCTACAGATGCCTCTTTTTGACAGAGGTTGCTCGTAACTAAATGCCAACGAGAGTGGACACTCCACCTTCCATAATTAGACTTAGAAGTGGTTTGGATTCATTGCCTGCCTTAGTGTTTATATTACTTGATTGTCTGAAAATAGATAACTCACACATCACGAGGGTTTGGGAAAAACATTGTGATTGTCCTTGCACTTCTTGCAGCATTATGGGCAACTAACCACAACCCTTTTACACTCGATCGATTTGACATCAGAATGTATCTGAAAAGTAGTGTTCTCGTGCTTTCTGTGACCTTATACGGATTTTCCTATTGACTAGATCTGTAATATCATTTGCTTTCTTGATCACCCTTAGAGTACTTGTTTTGCTTAATCGTCATAGTGGTTAGATGCCCTGCACTTTTCGTGGCCTTATGGGAACTCACTACACTTACTTGGACTCGATCATATTTCATAAGTATTCCATCACTAGGTATGTGCGGGTGACATTTTTCTATGTAATCTCCTAAAAGTAGTTCCCTTGTGCTTTCACTATTTAAATGGTAACTTATAATTAAGACTCAGCCTATCATCCATTCCTGCATTGAAAATTTTGTATGACCATTCTGACACTAGAGTTCAGACTTATTATACTTCATAAGCATATGGATCTGACGATTCTAGGAAAATCCCGAGTCGTCAGATCTTATTTTGATGTCGCATTGGCCTCACCTAGAGGTACAGAAGACCTCTTAGTGCATCAGATGCTTAACACCTTTTTTTTTTTTTTTTCAAATTTTTGAAAAATCACCCCACCTTAGGGAGTGATACTCCATAAGATTTTTTATTGCAAGTGATTTTTTAGGATAGATCCAACTGACAAGATTGCCTCCACTACGGATGCCTGCGGGTCTTTTAGTGAGTTGGTTTTTATTGAAAACATATAAAGGATCCAATCTGTATTCTCGTTGTTGGATGGCTATGATCGGGATCACTCTTTATTTAAAACACCGTTTTGGGGTTTTCTGAGATGAACCCAATTTATCGTTTCACAATTTGATGGTAGTGATCGAAATTCACTTTGCTGGGGATATATGTATCCTTTTGGATTTTCAGATGCAATTGTCATACCTTCTTTTACATTTTGATGCCTATGATTAGGGTTATAATTGTTAGGGGTGACTCAGTCCATCGTTTCATGACTTGATGGTTGTGATTGAGATTCAGATCCACTAGGGATGATTT
Organism: Magnolia sinica; assembly: GCF_029962835.1. NCBI lineage: Eukaryota > Viridiplantae > Streptophyta > Magnoliopsida > Magnoliales > Magnoliaceae > Magnolia > Magnolia sinica. The sequence continues at coordinate 14,363,551 of NC_080581.1, forward strand.
ATGGGCTTGACCTATCATTGTGTGCCTTAATAGTCAGGACCAAGATCGAGATTTCTTCGGGTGAATCTGATTGATGGCCATGATCAGGATTCCAATTTATTTAGAATAATTAATCAGTTTCATCATCTCAAGGCTTGGTTGGACTCACTTAGGGTGGCAATTTGCCTTGCCACCTTGAGATTTGGCTATCAAGGTCAGGATAACATCGAGGATGTTTTTCGAAAGGATGATCTAGTTCGTTGTTTTGCAAATCGATGCTTGTGATCAAGAGCAATTTTTATTGAAATTAATATTTATGGGATATTTTTGAAAGATGATCCTATCCATCATTTCACGATCAAAAGGTTACGATTGAGATTAGTTTTTATTGATTTTTTTAAGATTTTTTATAAAGATGATTCAGTCTGTCATTTTGTAATCGAATGGTTGCAATCAAGATGAGTTTTTATTGAAATATTTTTTGGAATATTTTTGAAAGATGATATGGTCCATGGTTTCATGACTGAATAGTCATGATCGGGACTAGGTTTTATTAAAAGGAAAACTTACCATGTTGTGTTTGGCTTCTAGTGTGCTTTTGATTGACATGGTGATCTTACATGTCATTTTGCAATGATTGCCCAATTTTGTGCATTGGCTCATTCCAGCAGGTGAGATTACTTTGTGGTAAAGAGAGCTTCGGTACCTGTGAGGAAAGAGAACATTTTAGTAAGAGGATTGATGTATTGGAGCACGGTGAGATATACTTACCTTTTGGGGAGGATGACCAAGAGAGTGACGCTCACGGCCGGGAGGCACCCCACAAGTTGATTGGAGGATATTTATTTTGGAAACCTTGTATGAATCTATTTCTCTCTTTGTATACCGTATGGATAAGGAAAAATGAACCTTTTTCATTTTTTTTTTTCTTTTGGAAAATTATATACGCAAATCATGCATGAAATAATATGAAGATTTTAGCCAAAATGAACCTTATGTACGCAAAACAAGTCTCAAATACACATGGGGCCCAAGTCTTTACTTTGGATCAATTTGATACATGGCCCAATGTACCTCCTAAGATAGTAGGATTTCCCATGAAAGCTTTGATGTGCAAGGGGAAACCACATCTTTTTTAGGATGAAATGAGGAAAGATAAGAAAAAGAAAGGAAGCAAGAAGAGGAAACTTGAACTTCTAAACTTTCTCACGGCATCCTACCACCTTGGATGCAAAGAAGCTTTAAACTTTCTAGCTCCATTGAACTTTCTTGCCAAGAGCACACCTTCGAAATAAGGAAAGAAAACATGCGAGAATGGGAGCATTGGGAAGGATTATCCCTAGCGAATCTTGCATGAGTAAAAAGATGATAGGATGGGAGAGAGGAGAGAGAAAAGTGAGAAAAAGATGAGAAATTGAAAATAACGAGATTTTGGATGAGAAAATGAAAAAGTAGGATTTTCTTGGAGAAAAAATAAGAAAATGAAAGAAGAGTAGAGAGAATTAAAAAAAATCAAAATATATTTCAATAAAAACTGGCTTCAATTGCAAGTGTTGATTTACGTTCGATAGTTTAAATCAAAATTTAAAATCAAAAATCAAAATATATTTCAATAAAAACTGGCCTCGATTGCAACTGTCAATTTGCAATCTGACGGTATAGATTAAATTTAAATTTTTTTTCAAAATATATTTCAATGGAAATCGACCTCAACGCAATCGTTGATTTGCAATTTAAAGGTTCGGATAAATTAAAAATAAAAAATAAAAAAAATCTAAAACATATTTCAGTAAAAATTGGTCTCGATTGCAACCATCGATTTGTAATCCGACGGACCAGATCATCTTATAAAAATATTCCAAAATATGTATTCTCAAAATGGCCTTGATCGCGATCGCTGATCACGATCTAGATACTAAAAACGTCCCTGATGGAATCCTAATCATGATAAATCCCAAGTGAGTCTGGTTATAACCTGAGATGATGGAACCGATTAACTTTCCCAGTGGATTGGACTCTTGATCATGACTGTCGGTCAGATCTAAATAAAACCCAATCTTAATTGTGACTTGTAAACACAAAATGATGGATCAGTTCATCATGAGTCATCCCCAGCAGAGTTGTTATCTGTGAACATTGGATTGTAGGCAAATTGTGCTCACAAGTGCTTTTTTAGGAGGCCCATGTGATCTATTGAAGATATGTGGGTATTATGCTTGGAGTCGCCAATAGTCAGTTACTTCGCTTTCACAGTTAGCTAGACCCTGTAGAAATGTTAGGGGAGAGAATCCGAAAGTTCTCTACCTTAAAATGACTTATTGATTTGCGACCGAAAATTTAGGATAACGGATTGTGGTTACAAAAAGAGAATGTGTTAGGCACCCTCTCTGCACGTATGAATATACAATATCTACATTATAAGATTAAACGATCTATTAGGGATTGCAATTAGTTCTTATGCACTAAATAATGCAAGAGTGTGTAATGCAGTGTCAATACACCATCGATGTCAAGTGGTAGCCTAGGTCAGATAAATCTACCTTGACTCACCTACTTTCTAAAGCAGTAAAATAATCTGTTAACTTGAACTTTTGATGGGCAGGATCTGATAACTCTGCAAGCCACAAAGCATAAATTTGAGTTGACTGGGTGAAAATTCTATGTATGAGATGTAATGCTTATGGCTATGAAAAGCGGGGGGTTGAAAAAGGAATGAGTGTTGCACAATGCTAATATAAATTTGAATGAAACTGATCAAGGTTGGATGAAGTTGTGGACGGGTTTGTCACAAGGATAGACTTAAGTAGTTGGATTATTATTATTATTATTATTATTATTTAAGCTTGACTGAGTATATCTGAGTTTGAACTCCTTTCTTAGTACTCTTCTTCTGGTGGAGGGATGAAAGGGCAAATGGATGGGGAGATGGGAAGGGCTTGGTGGAGATATGTTGGATGTCAAGGGATAAGATTTGGAAATGAAAGGGAAGGTAGGATATTTATAGGGTTTCTGGACGGTTTTCTAAAATTGTTGAAAAATCCATGGTTGGGAAGGGTTTAAAGGCTTGGATTACTAGTTTCCATGTGGCACAGTTTCAACGGTTGGATCGACAGCAAGATAGTAATTTTAGTGAAATGGGAGGACAGTAGAGTCATTTTAGCTCCACACGCTTGTGGTTGGATTAGGAGCAACCACACATAATTTGCACCATCTCCTACCAAGATAGGATAGCTGCCATGTGATGCCCTTGGGCGCCGCCCACCATATGAATCGGGCTCAAATTTCACAGGGGTGACATCATCACCCCACCTAACATCCCTTTAAATTTTGAGAAAAATTCACATGATAGGCTCAAATTTCACAGGGTTGACATCATCACCCCACCTAACATCCCTTTAAAATTTGAGAAAAATTCACGTGCTAGGCGGTACCCTGGGCACCACCCACCTCATGAATCAACCTCAAATTTTGCAGGGGTGATCTTGGGATGATATTTATCCCCTAGTTTACTCGGATTTATTTTATTGTGGTCCTAAATGCTAATAAGTTTGAGTTTGGGCTTGGGCTTGGATTGGGTCTAAAGTAGGCTTGGACTTTTGACTGGTTTTGGACTTAGTTTTGGATTGCTTGGGTTGACTGAATTGACCAAGATTTGGCTGGGTTTAACTGGGTTACTGAGAGGACTTGTATGCTTTGATAAGCTTTTTGGCTTGGAGTGGTGTCTACAAATCAATAGCTACCAAATACGACCAATAATTTATATAATCGATAGTAAGCTTAACGGACAATCACTTATTCTCTCGTTATTTCTCTATCATCTTTCTCCTTGAGAATGTACTTGGATGCATGCATTTAAAGGGATGTCTCTCTCTCTCTTTGTTTTATTATTATTATTATTATTATTAAGAGGGAAGCTGTAAAGATTAAGAGTTCAGATACTATGGGGTTTTCCTTGATACTTACAAGATCTTTGCCTTTTTATAATCTTCTCTCATTTGAAATTAAATTCAAATTAGAATAACGAGAGAGTGAAAAAAACTGAATATTTACCTAAAAATATTTCCACAAAACTCTATAGGATCCAAGTAGGCAAATCCAACTAATTGTAGTTTAAAAGTCCTGGTTAACTATTCCTCCTGTTATAAGCGGCCTGCGGTTACTCATGTCTTTTAATAGCTTTTTGTAATTAAATATTCTTATCCATTCCATGGAAAAATGGACAGTCATGATTGATCATGTTAAAAAGTGGTTGGATCATCAACATCATGCGGGAACTCAACCAAACAATGAAACTTAAAATCTTACTTTGATTAGATGCCTTAACTGATCTAATCAATGGCCGGAAAATTGAATGGTCCATCTCGTCTATATTTGAAAAGTGTTGAACATCAACGGTCATCTGGTGCCCACCAGCTTTCATTCCATGCACCTCCCATGAATTAGTATGATCGAATGACCAAACCATTAGATAAATGACGAGTGAAAATAACGGTACAGATCGATCACAATATAATCAATCCAATCAATACCCAAGAAAATGGACAATCCATATTAATTATATTAAGAAAGTTCTAATAATCAACCGTCTACTGCTTTCTCACTTCAATTGCCCATACCTCTCAAGAATCATTTTGGCATGACAATCCAAACCATCAGATCAATATCTAAGAAAATAAACGGTCTAAATCAGACCATATTTAAGATACACATTGGTGGGCCATTCATGATGGTGATTATAAAGCATATTGCAATCCCAAAACAAATCATATGCATGTCCATGGATACATCCATCAATACATAAGCATGTCCATGTACATAGTTTTTCCATTTTCTAATTTGAAATTGCTTAGATTCTTCCAATCATACTTAGAACATTCGATGACGTAGAACTATATTAGGATTCTATTCCCTTATATTAGTATACAATCTCTAGCATGTTGTAAAATGTCTGAGTGGTCATACTTTATTACTATACACCTTTAATCAAAGGGTCTCAACACATGGTTGGGCTCATGAAATAGGGACCATCCATTGGACCTAGGAGCCTGTGGACTCATTGGAGCTAGATCGGAATTTAAAAAGCTACTCTCAGGAGTAAGATTTCCATCCTACCATTGATATTGCCACTCATGCTGATGTGGCATGCCTGTGTGAGATCTATACCGTTCATCATGTGGGTCCCTCTTTATGTGCCGTGGGGTTGAAAATCAGGCTAGTAGGGCAAACATTTATGTAATCCGAACCACTCATCAGGTGGGCGCCCACAAATTTTGATGGGCCCAACTGATAAGTGGTTCGGATTACACCCATATTGCAAATTTGCACGTGTGGTGAGAGTGAGATTGAGGATCTCACTCTCCCGAGTAGCATAAGCATGTGGGATATGGCACCTGAGCTAGATGATGAGCTAGAGCTGTGTTACAAGGGCAACAAGTGGCCCATGCTCTTTCCATTCCCCATATTCTCCTTTGTAATTTAATATATGGTACAGGCTTCCGTGTTAGTTCACCAGTAGTTAGAAAGTTATGGACTCTTACACATTACAAATGGCAAAATTGTACGGCAACTCAGACACACCGAACCACTGACCCAAACGGGGATGAGGCATGACTCAAAAGTTACATTGATAAGATAACGGTATCCATCTGATTTTTCCCTTCGGATCTGGACCGCTCACTATTCTACATCCAAACATCCAATTGATACACATCAATTGCACGGTTAGGATTGCTTGATCAGTGTGGTTCTAGGTATATGCTCCATCCACCATGTGGCCCAAGACTTGGATGGTCTTGATACATGTGCATGGGGCCAAATGTGAGGAGTGCATGTAACCACCACTTTCAAAATGGTGGTGAACTATCATCGGAGTCCAGCCGTTAATACGCATGTGTTGAGATGTACATCTCTTTTGCCATGGTGCAGTCTTATTCCATTTCCCATCGCCGAAAGGCCTGAGACTTTTTCTTTAGTATAGAAAATGCGGGGTGGGCCCGCGAAGGGGATGCCTCGGAGAAATGTGGGGCCCACTTGTAGAGTGTTGATTTTTTCGGTACTCTGATTGCCTACGAGTTCCTGTAGTCAGAAGCTAGGTGGGGCCACCATGATTTTTGTGAGAAATCCACTCCATCCATCTTTGTTGGAAGCTCATGCTAGGACATTGCCCAAAACTGAGGCATGTCCAAAACTCAAGTGGGCCACATGACAAGGGGGTGGAAATACCTGACGTTGAAACCTTCCTGGGTCCACCGTGATGTTTATATGCCATACAAGCCACTCATAAGGTCATTTCTAGTGGTATGAACTGAAAACACAAAAATATTAATTTGATCCAAAACTTCTGTTGGCCCATAAATATTTCAATGGTGGGTGTTCAATTTCCACTGTTTCTTGTGCGTGCTGTGCACGAGTTTTCAACCTATCTTTTTTTATTTATTTTTATTTTTTTTTTATTTTTATAACTTGATCATGTCATGAAATGAGCTGGCAAAACGTATAGACGGGGTGGATTTCTCACATGCATAACCGTAGGCCCCACCTAGCTTCTAATCCAAGGAACTTACTGCGGCCTGGGTTGCAGGGGAAACGTATTGGCTACTCCCCTGTTGGCTGGTGGTCGATGCTATGTGGGCCCCACCATAGTGTATGTGTTTCATCCATGCCGTCCATCTATTTTTATAGATTATTTTATGATACGGGACCACGTTACAGGAAACAATGTCAAATGAACGTCGCCCATTAAAAACTTTTTTGGGGCCATAAAGTTTTGGATCAAGATGATCTTTGTTTTTTCCCTTCATCTGGGTTCGTATGACCTAATCAACAGATTGAATGGCAAATAAACAGTACAATGGGCCTTAGGAGGATTTTAATGGTGGATATCTACCTACTGTTGTTTTCCTGTGGTGTGGTTCACCTGAGATTTATATCCCTCTCATTTTTTGGGATCAAGCACTAAAATGATCTGTAAAAATGGATGAACGGAATGGATGAAACACATACATCATGGTGGGGCCCACGGAGCACTGACCACCAGCCACAGGGCTGGTGGCAGGGGGAGTAGCCAGTTCGTTTCTGGTCGCAGGCAATCCGCGTCCGTCATTCATCATGTCTCATCACGTGTCGTGTTTGAGATCCGACACTAGGCTTGTAGGACCCACCAAGTAGATTTGGTGCGTACTATATGAGGCATTTCGTTTCTTTTTATGGGCCACACGTGCATTGAGTATGAACCATTGGATAAATTTCCGTAGCTAAAAGGAAAGTCGTAACCTCAAATCATAACTTTAGATTACGGAGATTGAAGATAAAAATTCTCCTAGTTTAATTAGAGTTGCAGTATGTACTTTTTAGAAAAACACATCATCCGAAATCTATAAAGAAAGAAAATTGGGATGAACTTTGATCAAAGGATAATTAGTACAATTCAGTGGTGCTTGGCCGATGAAGTCTTTACAATGTCATATATGAGATGACTATTGCAGGTTTATGAATGAAGTTGGAGAGTATTTACATGACGAAATCTCTCACCAATTATATATTTTTGAAGAGACAATTTTATATTTTGAAAATGATGAAATGGTTGGATTTATTTGAACATATTAACATGTTCAACAAACTAGTTTACAAGTTGCGAGTGTAGAGGTAAAGATCGAGGAGGAAGACAAAACCTTTATTTGTTGACATCTCTCCACAAGTTGTTTGAGTACCTGATTGATACTCTTTGTTATATTAAGAATACTTTGGACATCAAAATCATTATTGCGTTCCTTCAATTAAAGCAGCTGCGATAACATAACGAGCAAGAGAATGAAGGCTGGAGGCATGCAAAGGCTAAGGGTGAGGGATCTTTGTCTAAGAGTGTGTGTGTGTGTGTATAAAAGAGGTCTCAAGTCTGACCTGTTAGACAATAAATTACCATCCACCTTGTGGATAATTACTAACCATTCATGACCATCTTACTTGTCCAATAAATAAGCCCCACCATGTGGAACACCTTGTGCAAAAATTAGTCAGATCCACTCATCACGTGGACTACACTTGTATTTTGTCATCTACCGATAGTTGGTAAATGACAAAATACAGATGTGGTTCATTTCATGAATAGTTGAGTTAGAAGTCGGCACACACATGAAAGGTTAAAAGTTATATCTGTTGGGTGTAGACAGCAGATGACTTATGGTCATATGAGCTGCTATCAAGACAGACCATTTGTAGCATAAGTTTCCTTCCATCAATGCACGCGCATATCTGGGCCATTTTTTCTTTTTTAGTCCAAACCATATTAAAGCAGAACCATTCAGTCTCCGACCTTTTGACGTTTGGCATTTCTATTTCTTTCCCCGGATTTTTTACACTCTTTTAGAAAATTGAGATTGAAATTAAATATAAACATTTTGAATACTGTTGTTTTGGCCTATGCCCTTTTTATGATTATAGGTGAATTTGAATCATGTTGCGATGATCCAAGCAATTTATAAAACAGCGCTAGCGATACTGTGATGGGCACCGGTTGGTCATTTGACTCATTTTATCTGAGTGTGGACAGTCTCTTGAACTATTGTTTTGGGGAGCCATTGATTAAAAAGTGTATGATCATTCAATGCCGACAGTTGGAGGCAGTCAGCATCAGCCGTGTATCTTGTCTAATTGTGTTTGACATGCCCAAACAAGTACATGGCAATACAGCCGGCCATTAACACCTTCTACGGTGTGGTACGGTGCCTTGGTGAGATTTGATTGATGGGGCTATTCGTGGTTAGAGATGTGCCGTGGCTTTTTAATGTTTTACCAGGAAACAGTATGCATTAAGCCCATCAGTGACATGCGTACAATCTTATCAATCAAATCGTAAGATGTAAGCTCCCAAATTATGACGGATCAAACTCAAGTAAGCTGCAACACTTCATGAAGGTGGCAGGGAAGAAAAAGTTGAGAAATGGGTCAGCTGTGGTTTTTAAATACCATCCAACCCATTCACAAGGTGAGTTCCACTGAAATCGAGGAAAACCCAAATTCTGTACCTATGTAAGACTGGGGTAGGGCACAAGAAGGTTCCAATGATAGGTTTCTCTATCCCCACTATTCTCTATTGTGTGACTCATTTAAGTCACGGATTAGCCTTATTTTTTGTATCATGTCCGCAGTTTGGGTGGATCCCAATGTCAGTGGATCCCTAATTGTGGGCTCCATTGCGATGGATATGCCTTACATCCACATCATTCATCTATTTTGACAATTTATTTTAGGGCACTACAGCAAAAATGAAGTAGATCCAAATCTCAAATGGACCATACCATACTAAATAGTTGTGATTGAAACCCCACTATTAAAAACTTCACAGGCTATGGGGATGTTTATTTATCATCCAACCTGTTGATAAGGTTACAAAGACCGAGATGAGAAGACACACAAGTATTAGCTTGATCCAAAACTATTGTAACTCTTGAGAAGTTGTAAATGATCATTTACCACTGGTTCTTATATTATGGTTCACCTAAGATTTAAATTTTCTTTATTTTTTGAATCATGCCTTAAAATGAGTTTTCAAAATGGACAGACAACGTATATATAAGACACATACATCACGGTGGGCCACGGTCGATCCACCAAAGCCAAGAAAGTAAACGTGAAACACATCACGGTGGCCCGCATAAAGCTTTTTATTTCACGTGCTCCTGCAATAGTAAATTCGCGTCCCTTACCATCCACTTCTCAGCAGGAAAACAAAAAACTTCAAATTCACCTATCCTTACTTTCCTGTCCATATTTCTCTCATCCAACGGCTGTAGAAGCATTGCATTGTAACTACCTTAAATACCCTGCATTGCATCATCACATCCATCAATCTTATCATAATCCAATCAACAGAATGACCCATCAGATCAAACCTTCCAAATTCAATTTCCTTCTCATTCAACGGCTATAAGAGGCATTACATCGTTACTACCATACAATACTTCGTATTGCATCATCATATCCATCCAAGATGATGATAAAGATAGTCTGATCATAACCCTTATGACCAATCACCAATCAACATAATGGCCCATTAGATCAACAGCTCCAAGCATCATAAGACAATGTAAGTGGGCCCCATTCACAGTATTTTCCCAAACACTCAAAATTCCCTCGGATCAACAAACAAAACAGGCGAACTTGGTTGAGATTGGACCCAATCAGGTGGCCCACCTTCCCCACCATCACAATACTCTTCCCCCACCAGCCTCTTCATACACCACACATCCTCAGCACATGAGAATCTCTGCCAATGTGGCACTGCTTCTTGAACTGGGTCCCGCCTCCCTACCTCAGCTACTATGGCCCCACATCCCACGTCATCACGCCCCATGTTATGTGCAAACCGACACAATGCTTTCATCAGCCCCATCCCACCCTTCCCTTCCATATACAATCCGTACAACAAATACACACCGAACGGCTGGAATACGTCGGGAATGGACGGTATCTGTAGCCACGGCATGAAGCCGTCTAAAACTCGGCTCCCTGCGCACCATGCGCGCGTTAGCGGTGATACGCCTTTCACCTGCAGCTTGAACACGTCCTTGCAGTTCCACACGCTCATTACAGCGAAGCTCGGCGGGAGTCGGCTTGCCTGTGGGTCCCACACGGGGAGGTGTTTCTTGGGTAATGCCATGAAGGTGCCGAGGTTGAGCTGGTTGGAGAGGATGGCGTCGATGTCTTTTGGGAAGAACTCGGCGGCTGAGAAGAGCCGACGGTAGATCGACTCGGCTAGTGGCGCGGCTAGGCGGATGACTGCGTGGCTTGAGCCGATGGGCTTGCGGTGCACGTGCACGGGCTGGACGAGGATGGTTGGGGTGCGGAACCTGATGTAGGCGCATTTTAGCGTGAAGAGGTTGATGGATGCCTGGTTGCCTCTTTCGGTCGCCATGTATGCGTACTCCGCACCCTTCTGTCTGCACCACTCCTCCAGCTTTTCCACTAGCTTTGTGCCTATGCCCAACCGCCTGAAATGGGGTGAAGTGCGCCGGCGGCGCATGTTAGTGAGCATACGCAGTGGTCCCTATCATGGATGGCTTAAATTTAAAAAACCTCAGCTATTGTAAAATCCTATCCAATATTACTTTCAGCCCACCAAGTTGGAAACAGATAGAGGTTGAAATGCGGACGGTGGGTGAGCTAAAAACAACAAATCAACGTGCGTTATTAAAGCAAAACAGCTCTAATTTCTTTTCCTTTTATGGTATGTTATCACCGTGTTATTTTGAGAAGTTAAAATAGAGTATGTGGATCCATACACATGCACGCATCGGTTGTATACGTTAGATATGTGTACTCGATCTAAACCATTGAAATAGTGGGACCGGTGTGGATGGGCCATAAACCCTAAAACCATATGGAACAGATCGTTTTAATTGACCGTTTGCTAAAATGAAGAGGTTAACATTTCAAATTCTATATCTAAATGCCTGATTATGGGAGTTACCATACTGTAATCAATCTGATTTTGAGTATAGCATACGGAAGGAGGTGGTCCAACGTGTGGACGGTTCTGATTGGTTTAGATGGCAGTGTGAATGACATGGATCACTGAACCAGCTTCTAATGAAGGATATGTATTTGTTGAATTCGTACCATTGAGTACTTTCCATCTACGCCGTTGAGTAGATGTCCATCAATCTGCCGGTGGACATTCATTTAAAGGAATTTACTTTTGACCCATTTATTGGGCTGTATAATAATTTGAGTTACCCGGGTTGTACGGTGGATGCATGTACAAGTATGATCTACCATCCTCTGCCAGGGTATAATTCCTCCCCAAAAACTGATGTTAGTTTTGCACCATTTAGAAAATGGTGGTGACTCTTCAAGTGTATGTATGGCATGATTATACGGCAATCAAGACCGTCCAAATAGCTCAAACAACTGCTGACGGAAAATTGCAGAAAAATTGAACTGATAAAATAATACAAATCATTTGATTTTTCCCTTCAAATTTGGACGACACACTACGTTGCTTTCAACCATCCATTTGATACCCCATTGATTGGATGGTGAGGATTGCTTGATCAGTGTGATTCTAGCTATAACTCATCTGCGGTGTAATCCCCAATTTGGATTCTCTGGATAGGTGAAATTCAGAGCACAATTTCTTAAATGGCACAAAACTAATATTGGAGTCTGTGGAGAAAAGTTTGATACTCCTGTAGAGTACGATGGATGATGCTCATGCGTACGTGGCAAACCAGCAATTCGAACTTAACCTTCCAACTTATGGGACCCAGTTTAGATGTACCATTAGCAAAAATTAATAATATTATTTTATTTTCTTATCATGGGATTGGGGGACATTTATTGGACGGTTAAAAACGAAAATAATCCAATGGTCCTGTTGCAACAAACAAGTGCCCAGGAATCAGAGGTTAGAATTGTTCAACCATCTGATAAGTTTTAGTCAGTGTACTTCACGTATACAGTGTCTTAGTGCCTGCATATGAAGAGTCATATGCTGCCAGAGTATCAAATAAATCCCCATTTTGGGGAGAGAAATTGACCCATGTAAATGCCACATTTTACCAGGCATCTTTTCAAAACGCTCCCAAACTTTACTTTCCCAAAGTAAGCCATGTTGTACGGACACAGTATTTGTAAACGAGAATACTCTTGCATTCACTTGGCCAAACACCTATCACTACGATTATAATCCGTAGCTATAGGTTACGAACGCTCCCTCTACAAATAGTGCGTCCGTAAAGAATGGTTTACTTCGGAAAAAGTAAAGTTTGGGAGCGCTTTTAAAAGACGCTGGGTAAAAGGTAGCATGTACAGTGGTCAATTACTCTTTTGGGGACGGACAAACTTGTGCTATTTTCACCGGTTATTCAACTCGGTGACTCGAGCATGCGGCATACAGGTTAGTCAATCCAGGCCGTCCAAATAGGATGCCCATTTCTCATGGTAGCATATACCAAGATGAAGATCTTACTCATTGAAAGATCTTAACCTGTGGTGTCAGTATCTGAATTCGAAACCGGAGAACTACTCCTCTAAATTATCCATTAGCTGGCCACTGATTGGATGGTTAGGATCATCCCATTGGTCTGATTCTTGGCATATGCTCCATCCTCACCAGGGCTCCCGAGCCACCACCATTTAAGAAATGGTGCAACAAACACACAACACGATTCAGTCGCATTATCTCCGCTACATACACCCTATTGCCCACAATACACGTGGATCAGTTTGTTCCTACCATCCATTTATAGGACAGCATTTGGATGGCTCGGATGGTCTGATTGGTGTATTTTTTTTTTTTGAATGTGTGGACCAGCAGTAAGATTTAGTAGATGAGTTGTACTGATCCACTGTCATAATGCCATGTGTACAGTTGGAAGGTAGGATCTACGGAGAGTGAGTGTAGACTGGATACTACTATACTAAAATTGTTTTGCAATTCTACTGTACAATCCACGTTTTCAAACCAAAACAATGTCCAAACGCGTTAGAAAAGTGGTTGCCTTTTCATGGGTTTGCGGGATAACGGTCTGGATTCATGTCCCTGGCCCTGTAGACAGCAGGAGACCGTTAAAATGTAGGAAAAGATTTATACTACGGAAGAGTATGTTGATTTGTACTCGCGCACACAGATGCTGTACACCCGGCATGCATGTAGACAAATGTAGACCGTCTGAACAGATGTTCCTAATCGTCTCGTGAGAAATTGTGAAATAAAGATTTCAACGGTTCAACTATATATATATATATATATATATATATATATATATATATGAAATGAAATGAAATGTTCCTGTCGAACTGAGATTCTGAATTTATGGCTATGACCCACTTCTATAGCGGGCTCCGTGATTTGAATGGTTTGGTGTACACGTGTAAAGTGACTGTATGCCCGCATAATGGTCTTCATACATGATCTAAAATGGTGAATCATCCATCGTACACATGGGATGCATTCATCTCAATCCGACCGTCCAAATTACACTCCCTGTTTAAATGTAGTATGATCCTTAAGTCAAAGCAATGGACAAATTTAACGGCCTGCTTTCTCCCATCAAATGTGGATCATTAAAATCTCGCATCGAGTGTGATTTTTTGTCCTTGCTCCATCCACAATGCGCCCCATGAATTGAACGGTCCAGATTTTCTTTTATGTGTTCCATGTATGGTGGGTGAGTCACACTAGTCTTGTCCCGAAAAAAAATAAAAAGTTCCAAAATCCACCACAAAAACGCTTCTCTTTCCATGAATTTCCGCATGAATGATGATTCCAACACCCCAAAACCACGCACAAAACGAGCCCCTTATGTCTAGGGGTTCACACGGTTCAGTTTGGTCCAGTTCTGGGGTGAAATCGGAACCGAACCATTCCTAATGGTTTTAGGAAATTCGGAACCGAAATCGGACCGTTGGCACCCTAGAACCGAACAGGAACCGAACCGTTCGGATCGGTTCCACGGTTCTGGGCTTTTTATAATCTAGCCCAATTGCAAGTCCATGTCCATTTATGTTGTGGTCCATTTGATGAATGGTTTGGATATTGTATAAGGTTTGCAAATATACATTTACGAAAATAATTGTTTTAGAGAAAATAATTATAAGGTGTGCAAAAATACATCGGTTCGGTTCCACGATTCGGTTCTACGGATTGGATTCACGTTTTGGTTCTATGGATCGGTTCACGGTTCGGTTCGTTCTACATACCCCCAAACCGAGAACCGAACCGATGTCACCGGTTCTTTGATTTTTGGAACCGGAATCGGAACCGATGCACTCTAGAACCGGACCAATCGGACTGTTTGGTCGGTTCCGGTCCAGTTCCACAGTTCTACCAGTTAAATGTGCACCCCTACTTATGTCAGTGGAAAAAGTTGGATACTCTTGTAGAGTGTGATGGTTGATACTCAAGCAATAAGAAGTTGTGCACTTTCCATTCACTTAACTTAAACTAAACTGTCCACATAATAGGCCTTAATTTGGATGGATCGCACTTCAAAATTTACAGTAATTCCGTTTCCTAATTAGAGGATTGGTGGAGAGTAAATGAACGCTTGTAAAAGTTCAACAATCAAATGTCCATTTATCAGAGTTCAAGAACGATCATCCCATATGATTTTTTGCTGATGACCTATCCATGGTAGGTCCTTAATCGGACGGTTTAATTTAAGTTAATGTATGCAGAGTACAGAATTTCTAGGTGCATGTGCATGAACCATCATACTCAGTCAGAAATTCAAACAAAACCCAATACATTTAAAGCAATCCAGACCGTCCAAACTGTGGGCCTCCTTGTGTACGGAGCATAGCCCAAAACTCAGAGTAATTGAACGATCCAAGCCGCCCATTTGGTCACTATCAAATTCAATGGGCGAAATCGAACAGTACTCTTTGGGCCATGTTCCATCCACTGACATGCTTGATTTGTCCAGTCTGGATTACCGTACATGTGTGACACGTGTATGGTGGAGAGAGAGAAAACCTGTGTGTGGGGGAAACTCTCAGCCCGAGGATGTACGCGACCTTCGTATAGATCGGAAAATCAGTGAAAGGCTTTCTTCCTCTCGTCACAGTTTTTATGCAACCTCTTATCACACCAACTATCCCTTTCTCTCCTTCATACTCTGCAACCTGTCCAACAACAATACACCCACAGGCTCATGTTAGCTTATCTCTACACTTCTCACTAACATGCACCAGTGTAGCACAAAACACTCCACCGGGTCGCCTAAAACATATGTTACCAATGAAGAATTATCACAGACCAGAGTATGATCATGGGTTCCCGAAACCATGCCAGCTTATGTTAGACATATCTTAATAATATCACTAACGTGCACCGGTCCCCCCCGGAATATATGTGAATAATGAAGAATTATCAAGGGCTAGAGTTAGATAGTGGGTTCCTGAAACCTCACCGGCTTATGTTAGATACATCCTATAAATCTCACTAAAGTGCACCACTCCACTTAAAACATATGTTGCTGATGAAGAATTATCAAAGGCTAGAGTTAGATCATGGGTTCCAGAAACCGCTCTGGCCTACGTTAGACATATCCTAAAAAGCTCACTAAAGTGCGCGAGTCCACCCGACATATGTTGGTACTGAAGAATTATCAAAGGCCGGAGCTAGATCATTGGTTGCCGAAGCGCCCCGGCATATGTTAGACATATCCTATAAATCTGACTAAAGTGCACCTGTCCACCCGAAATATATTTTGCTAATGAAAATTTACCAAAGGCCAGAGTTATATCGCGGGTTCTGAAACTGCACCGGCTTACATTAGACATATCCTATAAATCTCACTAATGTGCACGGGTCCACCTGAAACGTATGTTGCTGATGAGGAATTATTGAAAGTGAGAGTTCCGTCGCGGGTCCCGAAACCGCTCTCGTTTATGTTAGACGCATCCTATAAATCTCACTAACGTGCACGGGTCCACCTGAAACATATATACGTTACTAATGAAGAATTACTAAAAGCCACAATTAGATCATGGTGTCCCAAAACAGCACCGGCTTACGTTAATCACATCATGCAAATCTCGCTAACGTGCACCACCGGTGGACTGGACACCTGACCGGGAAATGTCCGGCAACTTCATTGTGTCTTTGAATGTAATGATAATCCAACAATAATTACCAGCATGAGGTAGACCGGTGAATGGCGGATACGGCAAATCGCGTCCCCCATGAAGTCAGTGAAGATCGACGGCTTGCCGCTGGGCCCCACCTCGCACCGGCGCTCCATTTCTTCGACGGCATGGCTATCTCTCTCAGCGTCGAACTCCCTCACCAAAATTTCTACCATTTTTTTTTTTTATAGAATTATATGATATGATCTAATGCTTAGAGGATTTGATTAACTCACTTCAGTTTATATGTACTTCACCCCAATAGCCCTATTTATATACTTACTAGTGGAATTCATTTCATACTGTTCACACTCAAGCATACGGAATCGTACATCTGGCACTTAACCAACTCAAGTTAAACCGTCAGATCATGGGGCCCACCATAATCAGATTGATTAACGATTCTAACTCCAGATTAATAGAAATTTTTATGTTGAATTAAGATGGTTGCTAATTTTCACTTAAAACCGTCCAATAGATGGCTGGAAATTCGACATAATCTGATGATGAATGACTGTAATTTTTGGTTCATGGTCCGTCTTAAGTAAGGCTCATGATTTGGACGGTTTATCTTGAGCTTCGTCTATGCCACGTGTATAAACGCCAAGTGCGTGTGTACGATATGGAACACTCTTCAGAGTATAAATGTTTCCTCTAAAGAATTAGATGATTATGATGATGATGATGATGATTATGGTGATTAGGGAGATATGCTCTTTATTTTCGACAATGATTGGTGGAGTGGGGGATTACACGAGATTTGGCGGCTTTGGCGCCACGTTTTTTATATTATGGTGGATGGTCATGTATGATGTATGACATGCCTCATGACTCATGACTGTTCTAACATGTCATGCGTTGTTCATCCATCCACATCATCTTCAGGACTGGTTTAAGTGGCTTGCGCGCGTGAGACAGAGGAGGTTCTTTGCGGTACAAATGCCAACGTGGCACGAATGTTTTGAGATCCGATCCATTCTTTAGTTGGGAATATAGTTAGATCTTTCATGTGTGTTCAATAATCAAGTGGGCCCCACAGATGGAAACTTCATTTTTTTCTTCTCTTTATTAGTGGACGATGGGGCCTACCTGTTCAATGGACGGATCTTGAATAAATCTGTCACGTTGCCACTTGTCCATCCATGAGCCAATCCCTCTTGCGTGTCTTTTTTTGGTTCTACGGTCGGAAGCATCTGAATATATTGATGTGGAGAAATCCTCCGAGATTGAGGCGATTCGCGGCATATGTATGAGGGACAGACCATTCATTATGTGGGGCCCACCATGAACAATCCTCTTGCCTAAAAATAAATCTGGTCCAGTGATCAGTAAATGATCCGCACCCGTACGTTGAGTATTAACCGAATCATCTTTGTTTTCACCACTGATATTGTTCATGCACGTGTGGCACACGTGATGAGTAGGACTGCATCATGTTTGGATGGACGTGGATTTCCAGCTAAAGGCAAGTTCCTGCACGAGGATGTCAGGTGGGGCCACCACCAATTTCGGGGGAAATATGCTTTGTTCATCCGTTCGAGTTCATTTTAGGACAAGCGGCCAAAAATGAGGTGGATCCAAGGCTAAAGTGGTCCACATGAGAGGAAAATTGGGAAAAGAAATACCTACTGTAGAAACCTTCCTGGGCTCCACCTTAATGTTTATATGGCATCCAAACCATTTATAAGGTCATTACCATAGGATGAAGAGAAAATACAAAAAATTTAGGCCGAAATAAAGCTTTTATGGCCATAAAAATGTTTCAACTATTCTCACTGAATCCCAACTGATTCCTCTCGTGTGGCCCACTTGAGTCTTAGATCCGCCTCATTTTTTGTCACTTGTCCTAAAATGAGTTCACAAACCGGATGAATGAAGTATATTTCCCACAAACATGGTGGTGGCCCCACCCAGCATCCTTGTGCAGTAACTGCCTGGGAAAGGCTTCCATGGGAAATCCGCATCCTGTTTGGATCCATTGAATGCTCACAGTGGTCCCTACCTGATGAACGGACCGGATCTCGGACGGTATTGCCAAACTGCCCCTAATGGCAGGTGTGCACTTCCCTCTGATTTCTCCCATCACGTGAGCGGACTTTTGCCGACTGGGGAGAGAATTGCGTGTGACCCAGGGCAGTGAGATAGGGTCAAGGTGTAGGGCCCAAAGATGTTCATGACAAATTCACTGTATCTATCCATTTTTGAAAGACCACGTTAAGGCACGACTCTAAAAATCAGACATTGAAAATTCAAAATTAAACCATGGTGAATAACGTGGATTGCCCTTGGTTTTTTTTTTTTTGGGTTAGCTTGTTAGTACATACCCACGTCAGTACACACACTCCATGTTGGCCACCCCTGCTAGGGATCGTTACCAAGACTTCAACTGTTGAAACGTGGTATCTCCACTCAGTCTGCCAGTTGAGCCATGGATCGTTGTGTGGATTGCCCTCGCTTTTGTAGGAACAAATTTATTTTGTGAGAAATTCACTTCATTTATACATTTTGTCGAACTGTATTAAGATACGAGTCAAAAAATTTGACAGATCCAAATCTCAAGTATAATAAAACGAAATTAATATTCATCTTTTTAATTCGGTAAGAATGACCTTGTTGGTTCGATGGCACATAAGTATAATAGAAGTCTCAGGATGCTTTGACCATTAGTATTTTTTTTACCCACTTTTAGTATTTTTTTACCCACTTGTCCCTGTCAGGTAACTAGAGTTTTCGAGCTGCCTTATATTTAGCCCATGACATAAACCGACAGAGCAGACAAATGAGGACTTCTGACAAACATTATATCAGCCCCACCTGTCTTTCCAGGGGAAGTTACTGCAAAAGGCCAATCATCATCCCTTGGCCAATGGGGAACCGAAACGTGTAAGGTTTTAAAAGCTGGTGAGGTGCCTACATATTCGTCATCCTTTCTCTTGACCTGTTGGTTTTAAAATGACTCTAAATGCTCCGAAGGCAAATGAGGAAAATATCCTTATCATGTGTTGGACGGTTTGCTTCACTCCCCAATTTTAGCGGTGGAGATTCATTCTCAAGGTTAAACGACTTAGGTGACTTACAATCGTCCATCTCAAGTTGAGTTACGGTGATAAATGAATTCAGATTGAAATTTACTTTCTAGAGTTTTATCTTTTTATGATTCTTATTTTTAAGATGAATTTTAAAATTAAAGAAATGAATTTTATTTTACAATTACATTTTTAAAAAGCCTATATAAACATCTATTCTCTCCTCTCCATTACCTTGCGGGGCCTATTTGATTTTTCGGCTCAAGTGTAATTACCATGTAAATGGATATTAATTATTTACCTCGGTAATTATCATATCTTTCCCAATGTAGATGTGACAGCTTACTTTTTTAACACTTAAATAGAGAAATGTACAACATCAATGTGGATCCCATTGTAATGTATGTTATTTATCAACGCTGCTCATTTGTTATGCCAGCTGAATTTATTACATGAGCAAAAAAATGAGGCAGATCCAAAGCTCAAGTGGACCACACCATAGGAAACAACGGGAATCGAACACCTACCATTAAAAACTTCTTGGGCTCTTTAAAAGTTTTGGATCAAGCTGATATTTGTGTTTTCCCTTATTTATGTCTATGTGACCCTATAAATGGGTTAGATGATGAAAAAACCTTAATGTAGGACCTAGTGAAGAAAAAAACTTTCAATGGTGGGGTTATTGTTTCCTTTCGTGTGGGCCATTTGAGTGATGGATCTGCTTCATTTTTCGGTTCATGCTCTAAAATATTTTAATAAAATAGATAGACAATGCGGATATATCATATACATTACGGTGGGGTCCACATATTTAAGCCAACACTTTTGTTTCGATTTTTAAGGTGGAATTACTCTCATATTTTCAAACAAGGTGAAAAAGTAATAATTACTTATTTACCATGGAAAACATGTATCATGGAACATCAAACATGCCCGCCTCAATATTTGGTGTAAGTACAGGTATACCATGGTTAAAGCATAATAAAAAAGCAGTCTAAATTGTTAGTAATATATATTTACAGAATTTCATATCTATTTTTTAACAAAACTCGACCTCTTAAAAACAAAACCTATGTGAGCCCTATCATGATGTATGTGTTATATCTACAACGTCTATTCATTTACTCAAATTATTTTAGACCTTGAGCTCAAAAATAGGCAGATTTATAGCTCAAGTGGAACACACCGTAGAAATCAGCAGATTCAACTGTGAGTGTCATCATTCCCACTGCCTCCTTTAATTTGGTCTACTTGAGCTTTGGATCTACCTCATGTTTTTGGCTCATGTCCTAAAATGATCCACCTATATTATGGTGGGACTTACAGAGATTTACCACATCAATGTGGTAAGATATGTATTCAAAATAATATCTCTTTTCAGTGGCGTATTTACTATTTTTGGAATTCAAGTACTTAGATATTCTGCCATAACACTATGTCCAATCACCACTTATCTAAACGCTCCAGTTGTCAAAGGATGGCATATCAATGACCTTAACACTAACAATACACAATACACAGGTTGGGTAAGTGATTTTTTAGAGTTTTGCTATGCCACAACTGGGTCAGTGATCTACAACTATCTTATTTGAATGGTGGATGAGGTGTTACCATCTTTTAAAGAAGTAGCTATCACAAGGCAAGACACCAGATCCTGTGACCCAGTACCCTCTCTTCTGTCCAAATGTCCCTTATGTAGGACACCAGAACCATGAAATCAGTGGGCCCAACCATGAAGTTCACCTGGTACAAAAATTAGGTTTGCTTGATCATCAGGTGCACCACATTGCATGAATAAATGGAAACCGTTTCTCTAACTCCACGTACAGGTCTGACTGGTGGGGAATCTCTTTCGGATTGTAGTACCTTCCTGCCCAAGTTGTATTCTAGCGGGAAAGATGGCATGTTGCAACAAGTTACGGTACCTTTTTAAAATGTTAGTGAACTATCTATTAGGTCCTTAGGTCCTGAGAAGCCTAATCATTTCATCCAGCTATCACTACCGAATAATTTTATAATTTCACACGGTGATTTAGCTAAATCTAGTTCATTTGGAGTAATATATGTTATGTCATGTTACAAAGCTGTTATTATATTGAGAGCGGCTACTTCATTGTTTTTTTTCCACATTAGAGTATAGTAGATCAGTGTGAATTTGTGAACATGTCCAAAGGAAACCATGTAAATTTTTGTATTGTGGTTTACATCTCTTCTTTGTTTGTTTGTTTTTTTTTTTTTTTTTTAAATTTTCTTTTTCTTAGTTTTTGTTTTTTTAAATTTTTTTTTATTATAGTACCTTCCTGCCCAAGTTGTATTCTAGCGGGAAAGATTGCATGTTGCAACAAGTTATGGTACCTTTTTAAAATGTTAGTGAACTATCCGGTAGGTTCTGAGAAGCCTAATCATTTCATCCAACTATCACTATTGAGGAGGATAATTTTGTAATTTGTATTTTAGCTAAACCTAATTCATCTGGGGTAATATATGTCATGTCACGAGACAAAGCCGTCATTATATTGAGAGGGTTTTTTTTTTATTTTTATTTTTTATTTTTTTATTTTTTTTATTTTTTATAATATTGTTGTGTTTGTGGTTGAAAAGGGATTTTTTCTCCCAACACCATTCAATGAGCCTAATCAGGGAGAAACCAAGGAGCCCTTTGGTAACATGAAAAAGTTAGGACCCGAATGAGCTAGTGTAGGCTTATAGTTATTCTGAGGGATGATTTAATGCTTGTTGAGGGATGATTCGGCGCTTGTTGAGAGATGTCTTTGTTAGAAATGTAAGTGATTCTTGTAAACAACGGAGGATAGACAAAAGATAACGAGATTGTAACACCCTGGGTTTTCAGGGGTCATGTAAGAACTCGGCTCTCGAATTCCCAGGTGTCATGGGTGCCCTAATGGGCTTTATATTTTAATTACATTTGGATGATCTCATAAACAATGAAGGATTTAGCAAGGCATGAAACAGAAGTACGTTATAAGCAGTATCAATTGCTACTAATTATAAAAATATCTAGACAATGAATCCAAAGTAATCCAAATAAGGAACTAGTCCCACCCATATACGACCCAAAGCAACTAGGGCCCTCGTCCATACCCTGCGTTAGCCCAAGCTCAACTAAACGGATCCGTCGAAAGTCTGGAAGCAAAGAAGCTCCTCTTCCCTATCCTCACTCACCTCGCTCGGCTCATCGAGCTCTGCCTCACCTGCATCTAGAAAAGGGTTTGGTTGGTGTTTTAAAACACCGTCCCAGAGTGGGAGTGAGTGATCAACTCAGTGGGTGCTATTAATCTTAAGTTATCATAGGCATCAATTATAATATGATCTTAATGAAAAGCGGTCAAGCACAAACATCTAACTAATCTTATTAATACGCATGTATGCAGGATGATATGATGCATGCCCTCGCCACAACACTCCCTCGAGCGACTCCATCTAACGATCGCGTATGACAACATTCCCTCAGTGCGACCTCGACTGCCGAGTCGCCACCCTAACTAGTGCGATGCAATGCGATCGTGTTAGCCAAGTTATTAGTTAAGTCCATTCATCCAGCAGATTGGGGAATCTGGTACACCTCACGTATTAATGCCCTAAACTGGGTGCGAGGCTAAGACCCCCCAATGCATGAGGCCGAGACCCCGCGGTCCGTGATCCCATCGGGTTCCTCATCCCTGACTTCAAGCACATGAGGAGTGCCAAGAGAAAGGGATCGCTCGCAGTCACTACGGGGAGGCGCGGTACCCCAGCGTAGGCTGACAGCTTGGACACAGTGTCCCATTCCACCATGCCCGGCTCACGAGACTGTGGACCAATTTTAAGTGGGTTATTGATGAGCTACAACGGTCGTAAGGTGTTCCAGGTTCCATACATGTGTGAGCAAATAGGGTTAACAAACAAGGTTGGTCAGACAGTAGGCTAGACCGTATGAGTCAGGCGAGCGTGAGACGAGTGACATCGGGCACAAGGGACCTATGTAATCGAACTATAGCCACCCGAACACACCCGCCCAAACTCTCGAGTCTAGCCATAGCATAGTCCTACCGATGGAACTACCATCTCTCTTCATGTTCCTGACCAACCCAAGAGGGTGAGGTGATCCATAACGTGTCAACTATCCAAGTTATCAACAAGCTTAACATTATCATATTCTCAGGCATCTCAACCATATAAAATGGACATTCCTACAAGTAAGTAACATTATCAAGAAATAAAGTGCGTGTGTGAGTGTGGGTTCGTGAGGAAGCTAAGCACTTCCTCCATCTTAAGAAATCATATACACAAGGGTAATGAATCATACATCCTATGAAGCAACAACACATTGAAATATCAAATAAGGCATGAACATGTAATAATCCATACACAAATCAGGTGAGAGGCAAGAACAATTATCATAAGAGTCAAACCTACAATTCCATATTATTTCAACAAACATACAATTCCTAGGGTTCCTCTAGTTTCTCCTAATATGGCATCCAAGCAATCAAAATCATTAATCTCATCCTATAATTGGTGCTAGACCACCTAAGAACAATAGTCCGCACCTATGGATCGTTGGAGACTTGGAAAACGACCTAGGAATGAGGCTTTTGGGGTCGGACGACCGGATTTCCTAAAACAACCATTTGCATGTTAGAAATCTATGAAATCCCTTCTCATCACAAGGGTTTTAAGGAAAAAGGGGTGAGGGATTTACCTACATAATCAACGGAAGTGGTTCTTGCGGTTGTGGTGGAGGGTTTTCTTGGAGAAGAGGTGGAGAGTTGCAAGATTGAGCTTCCTTGGGCCCCACCATCAACAAAACCCTCCTTCACTCTCTTCTTCCTCTCTCTTTCTCCTCCTTTCTCCTCTTTTCTCCTCTTTCTCTTCTCCTTTTTCTCTCTTCTCTCTTTCCTTCTCTAGGGCAAAATCGTATGGGGAGAGGGGTGCCCAAAAGAAGCCCATTTTATAATGCCAGATTTGGTGCAAATGGCCCTAAATGTTGGGTTTTCACTATACTAGCCCTATGGGAGAGTTTTTCTAGCCTCTAGGGCCCACTATGGGGTGTACAAGTTGATATACACCGTTGGATAGTTGGCCCTAATGATGATCTACGTACGTATATGATCGGCCCGCCATTCGGATGTGCCGATCGACAGATATGATTAGAAGTCTGTTCAACGGTCACCGATAGTCGATCGGGGCCGCGGCTATATGGATATGAGAAGGGAAATATCCTTACTCTATGGGTAAATTTTGGTCGTAAACCGACGGTCCGAAATCCTCAACTTTGCATAAGAGTGGACGACCCAATTCACTTAAGTTTCAGCTTCTTCCTTTAGGGTATTTGCACTTCTTATGCACTCATCTTTCGGCTCAAGTTGAGCGGTTCTGGATAGTATCCCGGTCCAACTCCTGCGATGGGCGTCAAGCCCAGTAAGATGGACATTATTATATAGTTTTGGAACTAGTGGCTCACCAACGAGCGGTCTAGAGCTCGTTCGAAAAATCAGGACATTTTTAGAATGAATTAGGCATTGAAATTTCTCAGGGGCAATGATTAGGGTTTGGATTAACTATGTTCATAGTGTGGCCTATTTATAACTAGTAAAAGTGGAGATTTGGTCATGCTTACTCTAAACCGTCGGTTTTAGGTTAAAAGAGTAACGGGGTTGCTCTGATGGGTTCCTGGTCATGAAATTTATAGGACAGTTGATCCATGGCCTGATGAAGGGCAATGCAAAATTTGAGGGCAAACGGATGCGGGGTTTTACCGCAACGGTCCAATTTGCGACCAATGGTTTTCGTGCCACGATCGGGTCCCAGATTTTGTGGATGAGTGTAGGACAACACACTAGACCTTCACTGTAAATTTAAAAGAAATTTGATGGCTGAAAAGCCCGGAGTCTCAATTTCATTCATCGGTGCCAGATTTCAACTCTGGCCTTGGGTGGGTTGACAAGTACTGTTGGAACGACTCTGATAATTAACTTCTGGGTGTCCAATGAGTCCGTGGTCCGCGGTAGACTACAAGTCCAGTGAGATCTATGGTTCCCTAAAGTTTTATAATTTTCTGACCTTCCTGCATCGCGGTATAGCCCATACGGGCTATTGCTAAGTGTAAACGGGTTATCGGCTTGACGGCCCGCACTCGGTCCAATCACGACCAGACTGGTCCACCCGTGTATAAGCTAACATCGAGTGCTAATGGTCAGTAAGTGATAGTATGAGTTAATTAAAAAAAATTTAAGGATTTTTGGAAATCTAAAACTGTGAAAAATTCAGGATGTTACAGAGATGATCAGATCTATCGGGTTCAAGACTTGACTTGAATAGTCAATTTCTTAAGACAGATTTACTGCCCTTTTTCTGAAAGTTCCAACAAGTGCAAACGAAGGTAATCTGTAAATTGTCTTTAGGATACAATGAACTCACTATCCGAATTTCAACATGAAATTTGCACATTTAAGTGTTGAACAGATCTCTAGTTTTGACATCAATATGCCTTTAAGACGTTCAGAAAAAAACTTAGTAAGAAGTTAGATCGAGAGTAATTACACAGAAGATGATATAATATTAAGAATTAAGAGTATTTTCTTTTGGATTATAGTATCTAGGATTTATATTAATTGAAAGGTTATGGATTTCTTCCTAAAGAGATGTTAAGATGTCACTTCAAGAAATCTATACCCAGTTACAGCAAACAATATCCCTTCATGAAAGGACATGACTCGTTGTCGTATGGCAGTTATTTCTGTATCCATTCAGACAGAAACAGTTATCCAATAGTAAAAACTGTATATACATAAGCGACATGTGGCATAGGTGCCTCATGTCATAATTACTCTCAATCAACAAAAGGTAATATCTTCAGGGTAAACCCTAGTCCAATTCAGTTGTACCATGGCCCAAAAAGTTTAAGCCATGTGTCAAAAAGACCAAGGCTCTTTTTGCTCCTTGCGACGATGCGCAGGTGCGAAGTACTAAGTGTGCCTAATAAAGTGCCAAAAAGTGCCCAAGCAGCCCTACAACCCATGCCGTGCGCGCGCGCACCGTCCTCGAGGAGATTTGAACCTTGGTTACATAAGCAAAAACCCCTTCTCTTACTGACTGGCTATACACACTATTTATGGAAAGTTTAAATAATTAATATATTTATTTACTTTCTAAAAGTAACTTTATTTTTGAAATTTAATTTTATTCTAAAAAACACAACAATCCCCCACAATTTCAAAAATAAAATCAGATTTTAGAACGAATGGCATATCAGTATAAATAAGTGCATAAGTAAAGGTATCTTTTGGATTTGAACCTTTACTTTAGTATATACGTATTAAAGTTATGTCAGGTACTTAGTGACCCATTGGTCTTGAACTAAGGACCTTATATGACTCACCAGACACATAACACATATCTATTCATATATAACTAGAGATCTAAAAGTTCACACATTTCTAGCCTTATGTATATCCTTATTTCATGAGTATTCTAGAGACGATCCCAATCTCTTCAAAAGTGACCTCACTTCTCTACTCATATAGGTATATCTATCAAAGATGATTCTGCTTCATCTTAGGAAAGTCTGCTTATATATCTATTAAGAGTTAGTATTCAGCCTCTTATGAAATGCAGAAACTAAACACTAGACTTTTTAGGAATGAGATTTAAATTTTCTTTTTCTAGTGTATATTTCAGTCACATACTTGAGTTGTTTGTCCCTTTAAATCTAGCTTATATTTCAAAACATAAGTAGGGTTTCCATCAAGAGTGAAAGTTATATCTTTATGGATCTTAGTCTTATTGCTTTAGTGGTTCTTCTTATTTGATCTCTTGATAAACCTTTTGTCAAGGGATCTGCTATGTTCAGGATGGATTTAACATATTCCACTGTGATTACTCCATCTTTGAGCAATCCTTTAACAAAGTTATGTCTTAAACCTACATTTCTAAACTTACCATTATAAGTCTTACTCATAGCACGATAAAGATTAGCCTAACTATCATAAAAGATAGATATGGCAGGAGTAGGTTTTGGCCAATATAGGATTTCCAACAGTAGGTATCTTAGCTATTCACATTCTTTATAAGCAGCGCCAAGTGCAGTAAACTACTACAAAAAAGAGGATTTTTAGCGACGAAACTTTTAGCGACGCAACTTTTTTTTATCGCTAAAAATGACTTTTAACAACGAAATTATAAATTCGTAGCTAAAAGTCATTTTTAGTGACGAAAATTTTTGTCACTAAAAGTAATTTTCCCGCTATTGTGAAAATTTTCCTGCTAAGAGTTTTCGCGACGAAAATTTTCGTTGCTAAAGGGTGTTTTGAATTTTTGAAAAAATAAAAAAATCAAAAAGTTTCCTTTTAGTGACTAAATTAATTTCGTAGCTAAAAGCCACCTTTAGCGATGAAAATTTTCGTTGCTAAAGGGTGTTTTGAATTTTTGAAAAAACAAAAAAGTCGAGATGTTTCCTTTTAGCGACGAAATTAATTTTGTAGCTAAAGGTGGCTTTTAGCGACGAAAATCTTCGTCACTAAAGGGTGTTTGGAATTTTTCAAAAAAACAAAAAAGTCGAGAAGTTTCCTTTTAGCGACGAAATTAATTTCGTAGCTAAAGGTGGCTTTTAGCGACGAAAATTTTCATCGCTGAATGGTGTTTTTAATTTTTGAAAAGATAAAAAAGTCGAGAAGTTCCCTTTTAGCGACGAAATTAATTTCGTAGCTAAAGGTAGCTTTCAGTGACGAAAATTTTCGTTGCTAAAGGTTGTTTTCAATTTTTGAAAAAAAAAAGTCGAGAAGTTTCCTTTTAGTGACGAAAATTTTCGTCGCTAAAGGACGTTTTGAATTTTAACAAAAAAAATTTGCGCTGTCTTGGAAATGTTCATGGTAAGACTTTTACCGACGAAAATGTTCGTCGGTAAAAATGTATTTCCTAAATCTTTTTCCCGACGGCTGAAAACCGTCGGTAATAATGTAAAAATGTTTTAATTTTTAAAAATTTTTGTTAGTAAAAATATGTATATATATATATATATATATATATATATATATATATATATATATATATATATATATATATATATATATATATATATATATATATATAATTAAAAGGTAATATTTAAATGATTTGTAATATCACATGAAAAAGAATATTGAAAAGTTTAGAAATTTTAACTATGTTTAAGAAAAATTTTGAGAACAAAATAATGCTTTTGAAGAAAAAAATTGGTATTTTGAAATTGTTGAGAAAAAAATTAAAATATGAGAAAATTTTTGAGATTTTGAAAATAAAAATTCAAAATTTGTATTTTAAATATTTTTGAAATATTTTATAATAAAAATGATATTTAGTTAAAAGAGTAAAAAAATATACATTTTGAAAAAAAAGTTATTTTTAAAAGGAAATTGAAATTTATTTGTGAAAAATAAAATTACTAAATTATTAGGCACATCCACTAATTGAACCTTAAATCGTTTTTGGACAATCTAATCAGTTCAGATTGAAGAGTAAATAACAGATGTTTAAATCAAATTTCACTGAAATTGTTGATCAATCTTGTATGCCCAATATCTTTCTCATATGTAGCCTAATTGAAGTGAGTAACTAGTCAAATTGAGAGTATTGATCAGTAAAATAGAGTGAATGGACCAGACATGTAAAATGGGTTAAATATTCTGGTCAAAATTGTTACCCAACTAACTGACCTCGTGAGAACCTAAGAATTGATGTTAGTAAGTTTTGTGGGCCCCATCATGATGTTGAACATCAACACTGTGGATTTGATGTGTCCCCTTTAGGTTATGAGATATCTTAAAAATCATTTGTATACGAAACTCAAGTGGGCCAACCATCTAAAACTATTGAAGACATCCTAAAAAATATAAAAGCACTTGGTGGGGCCCACATGAGTTTTGGATGCGGTTGAAACTTGGTCTGACCCCTCATCCAAGTGGGACACACATAATGAGTGTGTTGGATATGTGAATCACATTTAGGCAGGCCTAATATATGATTATGAATGTTTTAAGGAAACCCTTCTCCACTACATTTAGGTGAGTTACTCGTTACCCTTACCAGAGTAAACTCTGTGGGGTCCACTGTTATTTATTTATTTTATCCACTCCATTCATCCATGTTAACAAATAATTTGAGGTTTAAAGAACAAAAAGGAAGCATATCCAAAGCTCAAGTGGACCACACCACAGGAAATAGCGTGATTGAACATCTACCATTTAAAATTTCTTGGAGCCCATAGAAGTTTTGGATTAAGTTGATGTTTGTGTTTTCTATTCATTCATATATTTTTGATATTATGAACAACCTTTAACCATTTTTGGATAATTTGATCAGTCCAGATTGAAGAGTAAATAACTTCAGATGTTTAATTCAAAATTCACTTAAATTGTTGATCAATCTTGTTTGCCTAATATCTTTCTCATATGTAACATGGTCGGGGCGAGTGACTAGTCAAATTGAGGGTAATGATTAGTAAAATAAAGTGAATGGACCAAACATGTAAAATGGGTCAAATATTCTGGTCAAAATTGTGACCCAACTTATTGACACCCTGAGAACCTAAGAATTAATGTTAGTAAGTTTTGTGGGGTCCATCATGATGTGTGTTGAACATCAACACCATGCATTTGATGTGTCCCCTTTAGCTTATGAGATATCTCAAAAATCATCCGTATACGAAACTCAGGTGGGCCATACCATCTAAAACTATGTGAAGACATCTAAAAAAAATATAAAAGCACTTGGTGGGGCCCACATGAGTTTTAAATGCGGCTGAAACTGGGTCTGACCCCTCATCTAAGTGGGACACACATAATGAGTGGGTTAGATATGTGAATCACATTTAGGCAAGCCCAATATATGATTATGAAAGTTTTAAGGAAACCCCTCTCCACTATATTATGTGGTGTGGCCCACCCAAGTCACAGATTGACATTCTTTATACCATTCAACGCTTTTCTTGGATCATTTTCAGATATTAACTAAAAAATGGGGCGGGTCCAAGGCTTAAGTGGACTACAAAATGGGGACTAAACATCCACCATTAAAAATAACATTTACAGAAGTTTTGGATCAAGCTGATGTTTGTGTTCTCCCTTCATTCATATCTTTTTGATATTATGAACATGTTGAATGACAAATAAACATTATTGTGGGCCCAACGAAGGTATCAACGGTGGAAATCATTATTCCACACTGTTTTGTGTGGCATGGTCCACTTGAGTTTTGGATTTACCGAAAATTTGGAATCAACCCACACCGTTCATCCATTTTTCGAGCTCACTTTATAGAATTATCCAAAAAATGAATCATATCCAAAGATTAAATGGACCACACCACAAATAAGGGGAATGGATTGGCTACTCCCCCTACACCATCAATTGGTTGGTGGTTGGTGCTGTGTGGGCCCCACCATGATGTATGTGTTTAATCCATGCCGTCCCATCTATTTTTAAAGATCATCTTATGGCATGAGACAAAAAATGAGGCATATCATAATTTGAAATGGACCACATTATAGGAAATAATGTTGAATAAGCATCAACCATTTAAAACATTCTGGGGGCCATAAAAGTTTAGGATCGAGATGATTTTTGTTTTTCCTCTTCATCTAGGCCTGTATGACCTAATAAACAGATTGGATGCCAAATAAACAGTACAATGGGCCTTATGAGGATTTTAATGATGGATATCCAATCACTATTGTTTTCATGTGGTGTGGCCCACCTGATATTTATAAACCTCTCATTTTTGGGGCCCACCATGATGTATGTTTTATATCCACACCTTCCATCCATTTAGAGAGATCATTTTAGGGCAATATCCAAAGTTAAATCCAAAGCTCCAGTGGACCCCAACACAGAAAACAGTGGGGATAGTGACACCCACCATTAAAAATTTCTAGGCCACGAAAGTTTTAGATTAAGCTGATATTTGCGTTTTACTTTATTTCATGTCCTTTTTAACTTTTGAATAAGTTGGATTTCAAATAAAAATTATGGTGGGCCTTAGGATAGTTTCAATGGTGGGAATCACTCTCTCCACTGTTTTCTGTGGTGAGGTCCACTACATGTTTTTATCTGCCTCATTCTTTGGGTCATGCCCTAAAATAATATCTCAAAATGGATGGACGGTGTGGATATAACACATACAACATAGTGGGGCCCACAGAACTTGGTGACGTCACTTCAGTAGCCAACTCGCTACTCAACCTGTATCTAATCCGCGTCCGGCAGAGAACACCTCTGCTCTCTCTCGCCCTAATCCTCTCCCGGCGCTAGGTAAAGCCGGCCGCCGGCAAAGTTCTTCTTCCTGTGGCCAACTCTCTCTCTCGCCCTAATCCTCTCCCTCCCTCCCTCTCTCTCTCTCTCTCTCTCTCTCTCTCTCTCTCTCTCTCTCTCCCCCCTCCTCTCTCTCTCTCAACCCGTCAGTAGCTAATCCGCGTCCCCCTCTCCTCTCTCTCTCGCCCTCCTCTTCTCCAAACTTTCGCAGTCGCCTGCCGTGCCTCCATCGCAAACAGAGTAATGTTGCTTTGCTACTTTGTACTTCAAACCCTAACCCATCATCCACCGACGATGTCCATGGTCTTCCCCATCTGCGGTAGCAGCGGATCTTATCCCAATGCATGGCCGCCCAACCTCCATCAACAACAACTACCATCACAAGAGGCTGCTCGTCCCTCATTGTCAACAACAGCTACCATCAAATCGAAGGTACTCTCTCTCAATCTCTCTTCCGTCATCTCTGTCTATCTCACTTTCCCTTTCAATTTGGGGATTTTAGGGCTCACAGATTTGAATGTGGACCCCGAATTGGGGTTTTTCTGATTTTACAAATTAGGGATTTGAGGATTTTGGGGATCTGAGGATCCAACCAGAATTAGGGATTTCTGATTTTACAAATTAGGGATTTTACAAATTAGGGATTTTAGGGCTTACAGATTTGAATGTGGACCCCGAATTGGGGTTTTTCTGATTTTATAAATTAGGAATTTGGGGATTTTAGGATTTTGGGGATTTGAGGATATATAGAGGATCCACTAAGGTGGGTGGGATCCCTGGTTGATGAAGTTGTGCTAGGAAAACTTAATGATATAGAGGAAACAGAAAATTCTTCTATGTCCTACTTATGTTGAAAGAGATAAATGGTAAGAGGTCTTATGTAAAGTAGGGGCAGAATTGAAAACAGAAAACAAAGGAGTTCAAAATTGGATCCGGTACTGTGTATTGAGATCTATGATATTCTTCCCTGATGTTCTTTTTGTAGATCTGTTACTCGTTTTATGATATCGGTTTATGTTTCTTGTAGATCTGATTGTTTTGGAGAGAGATTGGCTTCGCTGAGCTTGTTTGTATCTTTCTAGATCTGATTTTACACAGTACTGTATTCAGAAGCTTCTTGTAAGGTGGTGAGATTGGGCAGATTGATGTTGTGTCATTTGGTTCGGGAATAATGGTTTTGAGATTTCTCCCATCTTTTTTAGTAGATGTCTTTGCCCAGATCACAAGTGGGATGGGTGAGAAGTGGATTTGAACTGTTCTTATTCGCTCTTTTTCCTGATTTCGAGCAGGGATAGAATTCCAATGGGGAGTGCCTCATTTGGTTGCGTTTCTAGCTCTGCAAAGAATCGATCCTGGTTAGGAATGCCTTTGGAATGGACTATTGTGTAGTTTAATGAGGTTTGTAGGGCTAGATTTTTTCATACTTTGCATAAGGGTGCATTTTCTTGCAACAAATTACTTCCATACTTACATTTCAATTTGAGAACTCTGATTATTTTTCAATTATTAGAATTTAAATGCTCTTTGCACTCCTTAATTTGTATGTGGTAAAGTTGGATGCTGTGCTGGGCTTTGCTGTCCCTTTGCCAACTGTGAGGTGAGTCATCGTATAGTGACCAGAGAGAAGTTCGTGATTTGTCATTTTCTTGTAGGAGCTTGTGATAAGGAGCAATGGTGTATGGTGCATGGTGCAGCGAATACATAACCTCTTTGGGTCTAGACTGTTCTTTGGTGTGGTTATTTATGAATATTTGCATGAATTTGGCCATACCATTCTCTTACATCATTACATGGCAATCAAGCGTTTATCCTTACAAGATGTATTTAGTATATCTTAACTGATTTAATTGATTGGTTGTTAGACAAACACAATATGGTTGTAATGTTTCGTATGGTGTTTCAGATTGATTGGCTTCTGGCTTTGTTTGTGGAGGAGTCATGTCAAGCTGAAAGATCCGGCCAACCCCTTCCCCTAACTATTGTTTTGGTTGAAAGGAAGGTATTGAGGCTGCATAGATGCATTTGAATTTCATTTCTTACAAAAGAGAATTCATCATGATCTATCAAAAATTACATTTACATTGATGTAACAAGAAGATGCCTTCTGTACATGCGGGGCCCATGGTTTCATGATATAGACTGTTAATCTGATGGAAGTATTGAGATATGCATAGTGCCCCAAAACCTCTCGAATTAGAATATCCTAATCATCTAGTCGGGCATTTTTTCAGTGAAATGCGGACTATTGCAGCATTGCTTTTCTTAGCTGTTTATTTGCATGCCGCAAATCAAAGTGTTACGATAGTCCCCATTGAGAAGATCTAGATCATGATCCATGCACTATGGGTCTCCATCATATTGGCATGGTCTTGATTGTCCACTATGGGTCTCCATCATTTTTCTAGTCTTTGCGAATGTAAATGAAAATAAAGAACTTATAATATATATATATATAAGTTATCAATGGAGGATACCTTGTTTAGGGGGACATGAAATTCTTGTAGCTTATGGTATGGTGCCCCAATATTGGTTGTATGTTACTAGTATGTAGTAGATAATACTAGGTTCAATAGTAGATAATACTAGAGAATACCTAAACCTAATCCGAACCCAAAACTGAACCTGAGGTAGATCTAAATCGCAGGTGGACCACACCATGGGAAAAAGTAGTGATTGAATTTCCACCATTAAAAAATCCTAGGCCACATTTTAATGGTTATTTGACATATAACCTAAACCTAAACCAGTGGTGGTGGGGCCGCTTTTCACAAATCCTACAACACCACTTGTGATGATCAAATTATCTATGTCAACAACACAGAGTTTCATTTATATATTTCTTCACAAAAGTGCATGTATTAGTAAAAGGGAAAATAAAATCACTTGAAGAAAGTATTCTCTAACCTTTGTAACCAAGCTTTAGAAGTTTGTTTTAGATTATGGAGTTTTTGGTTTGCATGCATGCCTCAGCTTCATATGATCATAAAATTCCATAGGTTGATCGATATATATGATGAAACCCTACTCTCCCACAGCAATGTGAGAATAATAACACTCCAGATATGCGTATCCTTTATCTTTCTTGTATGTAGTTACATGTCAAATTTCTTCGTTCTTTGATTCATTACACTCAATTCAGGTATGGTTTGCACCAATTCAAGAGACTGTACATTATGCATTCAATATATAAGACTGGAGTGAGACTGATTAGGCATTTAAATGTGTTGCAGGATGTTGTTTGAATTGCTTATCATAACAGGTGCACAAGTTGGGATGGATTGGACTTCTATCTTGAGAAAACGCCATGATTTCAGGTAATTATTGTAATGGAAAGTTAAAAAATTAAAAGAGAGAGAGAGAGATAATGAATTCATAGAAAGAAATGTTCTTTATCATTATGGCTGCTTTCGCCGGGTTTGATGCAGAAATCATCGCCAACTTTACAGAAAGACAAATAGCATCAGTGGCCACATATTGCAACCTAGATTTAAACAAGGTTTGAGGTGCCGTCAACAATGCTAACAAAATCCTCCAGGTCAGATTGTTGATTGGACCTAATTTTATTTAAATGATCTTGATAATCCATTTTATTTAAATGAGTAGACCCGGATGTGCGTCGGAGCTATCCGGATGTTGAGCGGGGGTCCCTAGAAGGTGAGAACCGCTGTTATGACCATAATGAAGCTGTCCATTTTCTATGGACAACATTGGAGTGACGTGTTTATATCTGTATTTGCTTGAAATTGATGGAGCAGACCCGGATGTGCGTCGGAACTATCCGGATGTTGAGCGGGGGTCCCTTGAAGGTGGGAACCACTGTTATGACTGTGATGAAGCTGTCTATTTTCTATGGACAACATTGGAGTGGCCTGGCCATTTGGACCGGCCGTGTTTATATCTGTATTTGTAGGGACCACACCCTTAACTTAGAACCTAAACCTATTCTCAAATCCCAAAACCTATAACTACAACCTGAACCTTAACCTAAACCTATAACCTATAACTTAAACCTATAACCTAAACTCAATTCCCTAAACTCTAACCTACAACCTAACTTAAACCTATTATCAAATCCCAAAACCTATAACCTAAACCTAAACCTTAACCTAAACCTATAACCTATAACCTAAACCTAAAACCTAAACCTAAACCTACACTTATAACCTATAACCTAAACCTATAGCCTAAATCTAAACCTAAAACCCAAACGTAAACCCCATCTCGAACCTGAACCCGATTTCCTAAACCTAAACCTTAACATATTCTCAAATCCCTAAACATAAACCTACATCTAATCCTAATATCAACTCCCTAACCTAAACCTAAACATAAACTTGAAAACCCAAACCTAAACCCGATCCTGAACCCGAACCCGATTCCCTAAACCTAAACTTATAACCTTAACCTAAACCTATTCTCAAATCCCAAAACCTATAACCTAAACCTAAACCTAAAACTTAACCTATAACCTAAACCTTAACTTATAACCTAAACCTATAACCTAAACTCAATTTCCTAAACCTTAACCTATAACCTAACCTAAACCTAAACCTATAAACCGAACCTGATTTCCTAAACCTAAACCTTAACGTATTCTCAAATCCCTAACCTAAACCTACATTTAATCCTAATCTCAATTCTCTAACCTAAACCTAAACATAAACTTGAAAACCCAAACCTAAACCCGATCTCGAACCCAAACCCGATTTCCTAAACCTAAACTTATAACCTTAACCTAAACCTATTCTCAAATCTCAAAACCTATAACCTAAACCTAAACCTAAAACTTAACCTATAACCTAAACCTTAACTTATAACCTTAACTTATGACCTAAACCTATAACCTCAACTCAATTTCCTAAACCTTAACCTATAACCTAACCTAAACCTAAACCTATAACCCGAACCCGATTTCCTAAACCTAAATCTTAACGTATTCTCAAATCCCTAAACCTAAACCTAAACCTACACCTAATCCTAATCTCAACTCCCTAACCTAAACCTAAAGCTAAACTTGAAAACCCAAACCTAAACCCGATCCCCAACCCGAACCCGATTTCCTAAACCTAAACTTATAACCTTAACCTAAACCTATTCTCAAATCCCAAAACCTATAACCTAAACCTAAACCTAAACCTTAACCTAAATCTATAACCTAAACTCAATTCCCTAAACCTTAACCTATAACCTAACCTAAACCTAAACCTATAACCTTAACCTTAACCTAAACCTATACTTATAACCTAAACCTATTCTCAAATCCCAAAACCTATAACCTAAACCCTAACCTAAACCTAAACCTATAACCTAACACTTATAACCTAAAACCTAAACCTAAACCTACACTTATAACCTATAACCTAAACCTATAGCCCAAACCTAAACCTAAAACCCAACGTAAACCCGATCTCGAACCCAAACCCGATTTCCTAAAACTAAACCTTAATGTTTTCTCAAATCCCTAAACCTAAACCTAAACCTATACCTAATCCTAATCTCAACTCCCTAACCTAAACCTAAACCTAAACTTGAAAACCCAAACCTAAACCCGATCCTGAACCCGAACCTGATTTCCTAAACCTAAACTTATAACCTTAACCTAAACCTATTCCCAAATCCCAAAACCTATAACCTAAACCTAAACCTTAACCTAAACCTAAACCTTAACTCAATTCCCTAAACCGTAACCTATAACCTAACCTAAACCTAAGCCTATAACCTACACTTATAACCTAAACCTAAACCTATAACCTAAACCTATAACCTTAACCTAAACATAAAACCTAAACCTAAACCTATACTTATAACCTAAACCTATACTTATAACCTAGACCTATTCTCAAATCCCAAAACCTATAACCTAAACCTAAACCTTAACCTAAACCTATAACCTATAACCTAAACCTAAACATACACTTGTAACCTATAACCTAAACCTATAGCCTAAATCTAAACCTAAAACTCAAACGTGAACCCGATCTCAAACCCGAACCTAATTTCTTAAACCTATGCCTTAACGTATTCTCAAATCCCTAAACCTAAACCTACATCTAATCCTAATCTCAACTCCCTAACCTAAACCTAAACATAAACTTGAAAATCCAAACCTAAACCCGATGCCAAACCTGAACCCGATTTCCTAAACCTAAACTTATAACCTTAACCTAAACCTATTCTCAAATCCCAGAACCTATAACCTAAACCTGAACCTATAACCTCAACCTAAACCGAAAACTTAACCTATAACCTAAACCTTAACCTATAGCCTTAACTTATAACCTAAACCTATTACCTAAACTCAATTTCCTAAACCTTAACCTATAAACTAACCTAAACCTAAACCTATAACCCGAACCCAATTTGATAAACCTAAACCTTAACGTATTCTCAAATCCCTAAACCTAAACCTACACCTAATCCTAATCTCAACTCCCTAACCTAAACCTAAACTTGAAAACCCAAACCTAAACCCGATCTCGAACCCGAACCTGATTTCCTAAACCTAAACTTATAACCTTAACCTAAACATATTCTCAAATCTCAAAACCTATAACATAAACCTAAACCTAACCTTAATCTAAACCTAAAACTTAACCTATAACCTAAACCTTAACCTATAACCTTAACTTATAACCTAAACCTATATCCTAAACTCAATTTCCTAAACCTTAACCTATAACCTAACCTAAACCTAAACCTATAACCTGAATCTGATTTCCTAAACCTAAACCTTAACGTATTCTCAAACCCCTAAACCTAAATCTACATCTAATCCTAATCTCAACTCCCTAACTTAAACCTCAACCTAAACTTGAAAACCCAAACCTAAACCCGATTCCGATTTCCTAAACTTAAACTTATAGGTTATAGGTTAGGTTTGGGTTAAGGTTTAGGTTTTAGGTCTAGGTTATAAGTTATAGGTTTTAGGTTTAGGTTTAGGGTATTTTTGTTTATGATGTTAAGCTTATATGTATTTATGTATGAATGAATGTGATGTGGATAAGATTGTTTATGTTTGGATGAATGTAGTTTATGTTTGGATGGATTTACTAGTTTGGGTTTAGATGGATGTGAATATGAATATGATGAAATATATTATATAACAGGTGTATATCAGGATGAATATGATGAAATATATTGTAACAGGTGTATATCAGGAATTTTGTGCGGAATTTTGTGTTGGATTATTTTTTAAAAAAAGAGACTTTTACCTACGAAAATTTTCATAGGTAAAAGTTTTGTTAATTTTTTTACCTGCGAAAATTTTCGCCCGTAAAAGTTTTTTACGTATTTTTTAGCGACGAAAATTTTCGTTGCTAAAAGTTTTGGAATTATTTTTAGCGACGAAAACTATCGTCGCTAAAAGATTAACATTTATTTTTTAGCAACGAAAATGTTCGTCGCTAAAAGTTTTGTAATTTTAACATTTATTTTTTAGCAACAAAAATTTTCGTCGCTAAAAGTTTTGTAATTATTTTTAGTGATGAAAACTATCGTCGCTAAAAGTTTAACATTTATTTAGTTTTGTAATTATTTTTAGCGTCGAAATCTATTGTCGCTAAAAGTTAAAGATTTATTTTTTAGCGATGAAAATATTCGTCGCTAAAAGTTTTGTAAAA
This sequence comes from Magnolia sinica, assembly GCF_029962835.1. Taxonomy (NCBI): domain Eukaryota; kingdom Viridiplantae; phylum Streptophyta; class Magnoliopsida; order Magnoliales; family Magnoliaceae; genus Magnolia; species Magnolia sinica. The sequence goes on from NC_080581.1 coordinate 14,403,088, forward strand.
GTTTTTAGCGATGAAAAAATTCGTCGGTAAAAGTTTTTTTAGCGACGAAAAAATTTGTCACTAAAAAGATTGCCTTTGCTGACGATTAAAATTTTTCGTCGATAAAAACTTATTGCTTCGGTCTTTTAGCGACGAACATTTTCGTCGCTAAAACTTTTTAGCTACAAAAGTTTGGCTTTTAGCGATGAAAATTTTCATCGGTAAGGGTGAGATTTCTTGTAGTGATTATAGAGTGAGATATGCACGTTTGTTTCTTAGATGCCCATGATATTACTCCTCCTCCAAGAGTGAATATCCAGCCACTTGTAGATTTAGATTGTATGTTATCTGCATTCCAGCTGGCATCGCTGTACCCTTCAAGTACAGTGGGATATGATTTATAATGCAGTCCATAGTCTATGGTTCCTCTTAGATACTTTAAAACTCTCGAAATCGAATTATAGTGTACTTGTCCTGGATTACTAGTATACCTGCTTAGCATTCCTACTATGAATGCTATATTAGGTCTAGTGTAATTCATTGCATACATTAAACTCCCAATAACACTCGCATATTCTTGTTGTGCTTTATATCTACCAGTATTTTTAACCAATGTAGTACTTGGATCAAATGGGGTTAAAACTGGTTTACCATCATAATGATTAAACTTCTTTAACACTTTCTCTAGGTAATGAGATTGTGTTAAGGGTATTCCATTATTAAGATTATAAATCTTAATGCCTAATATTATATCGGCTTTACCCATATTCTTCATATCGAAGTTGGTACTTAGAAACTTTTTTATTTCTTTTACACAGTCCTCCTTTGGTCCAAATATTAGCATATCATCTACATATAGGCAAATAATGATTTGACCTTTAATATATATGCACTTATCTGCTTAGTTTACTATAAAACCATTAGATTGTACTACTTGATCAAACTTCTCATGCCATTGCTTAGGAGCTTGCTTGAGTCCATATAGAGATTTGACCAGTTTATACACTTTCTTCTCTTGCCTAGGTTGAACAAACCCTTCAGGTTGTTTCATATAGATTTTCTCATCTAGATCACCATTTAAGAATGCTGTTTTGACATCCATTTGATGAATTACTAGGTGGTGAATTGCTGCAAGAGCAATTAAAGTCCTAATGGTAGATATGCGAGCAACAAGAGCATATGTATTGAAAAAACCGATACAATATTCCTTTTGTATAAATCCTTTGGCTACCAATTAAGCTTTAAACTTATTTATGGTTCCATCAGGATTGAACTTTTTTTTAAAAATCCATTTACATCCTATAGGCTTTGAACCTGGTAGAAGATCGGCTAAACACCAAGTGTTATTTGAGACTATGGAATCCATTTCATCGTCTATGGCTTCCCTCCAAAACTGTGCATCAGGAGATGAGAGAGCTTCACTAAGTGTTGATGGATCACTTTTAATACTTAGTGGTAGAGTAATCTCCTTTCATATTTCATTTCTATCCCCTTCTATAAGGAACATATAAAAATCTGGGCCAAAAGATGTTTCTTTTCTTGCCCTTTTCGATCTCCTTGGTTCATTTCCTTCTAGATGAGTGATAAATTTATCATGAAAGTTGTTAAGTTCTTCGTTCATTGGTTTTATTATATTTTTATCTACTTGCCTTTTTGTATGATTATTCATATAGTCTTTGTATACTTTATTTTTTAAAAATATAGCATCCCTAGACTCTATAATCATATTTTTATCAGCAAAAGTAGATTGTTCCAAAACCAAAAATCTATATACGAGACTATTAATCCTATAACCCACAAAGGCATACCTAATTCCTCTAGGACCTAATTTTACTATTTTAGAATCAATAATCCTGACTTCTACTATACTTCACCATACTTTGTAGTAATGAAGATAAGGTTTCTTCTTTTTCCATAATTCATATGGGGAGATATTCAATTTTTTATGTGTGATAACATTTAAAATACGGTTTACTGTTAATAATATTTCTCCCCATAAATTCAGTGGTAATTCAGAATTTAATATCATATATTGATCATCTTAACTAATGTCATATTTTTGCATTCTGTTAGGCCATTTTGTTGGGGTGTGTAAGGTGCTGTAAATTCATGGATTATACCATTTGATTCACAGAATTCATTGAATTCATTAGAAGAGTACTCACCCCCTCTATCACTTCTGAGAGCTTTAATTTTTACATTCAATTGATTTTTCACTTCGGCCTTATAAAGCTTAAACTTTTCAAAGGCTTTATCTTTAGATTTTATCAAGTATGCATAGAAAAATCTAGTGAAGTCATTGATAAATGTGATAAAATACTTTTTTCGTCTACGAGTTAAGGTATTATTTAAATCATAGATATAGGAATGAATTAACTCTAAGGGTTGTGATTTTCTCATGCTAGTTCCAAATGGTTTTCTGGTTATTTTAGAATGGGCACACACATTATATTTCTCTTCTTGTTGAATTTCATATTTTAGTATAAGTCGTAGGATCATCATTCTTTTCATTGAATGATAGTTAACATGACCTAGTCTAGCATGCCATAAAGATATAGAATCCATTATATAAATAGAAACATCATCATTATTATTAATATTCAGTTTAATCATACCATTACAAGAATATCTTTTGCCTATAAACATACCATTCTTGGTGATAACCAATTTATCAGACTCAATCACTATTTTGAATCCTCTCTTATTGAGAAAATCACCTGAAACTAGATTTTTAGACATGTTAGGTACATGTAATATATTTGTTAGTGTCAGTCTTTTGCCTGATGAAAACTGAAGCTCGACAGTTCCTTTTCCAACAATGTTCGCACGAACGTTATTACTCATCTTCACTTCTTGTCTAGTTGTAATACCTTTATAGGTCTTGAAGATGTTTCGGTCCTTCGATATGTGAATGATTGCACCAATATCTAACCACTATCCACCATTGGATATTACTGTAGTAGCTTCAATAACCATTGCTATAAGTTGATCTTCTGCCATGTTAGCCTGAGCTTTCAGTTGTTTCTTCCTGTGTCGACATTCCTTTAGGTAGTGTCCAGACTTATTGCAGAAGTGACACTTGCCATTTTTCTTTTCCTTTTTCTTAAACTTTGTATCTTTCTTTGGAAAAATAGATTTGGAGTTCTGAATTTTTGGCTTGTCATCTTTTATTATATTTTCTTTGGAATAATTTTTCGAAGCACTTTCTTTCTTGTCTCGGTTTTTGAACTCTTCTTCTATACGAAGATGTCATTGAAGCCCTTCAAGATTGTACTTCTTCTCATCATGTTTCAGTTTCTTTTTATAATCAAACCATGATGAGGGTAATTTTGTAATTGCTGCACCGACCAAGAATTCTTCAGGAAGATCTATACCACCAATCTTCAATTCATCAACTAAGTTCTGTAGTTCAGTTACTTGAGAGAGAATTGACTGATAATTTTTAAACTTGAAGTGGACATAATTGTCGATCAGAAATTTCTGAGTACTGATATCTTCAGTTTTATATTTTTGATCTAATTTTATCCATAGATCTTTAGCAGAGGATATTTTACGGTACGAATTATAAATAGAATTAGAGAGGGTGTTTAGGATATGACCTTTGCATAGAAAATCATCCTCCTTTCTTTCTTTCATTCTTCCTTCACTTGATATGAGTCATCTTCTTTTGGCTCGGGTAGAGAAGACAGATCATCATCTAGAATGTAAGAAAACTTGAGAGTAGTCAGAAAGAAAAGCATCTTCTGCTGCCATCTTGAGAAGAATTGACCATCGAAACGATTTAGTCGTACAAAGTCTTGGTTCATAACATCAATGGAATGAATTGCCTCCATTGTGAAAAGATAAAGAAAATCTGTCTTGAATGTTAGAAATGTAAGTGATTCTTATACAAAACGGAGGATAGAAAAAAGATAACGAGACGATCAGATCTAGCAGGTTCAAGGCTTGACTTGAAAAGTCAATTTCTTAAGACAGATTTGCTGCCCTTTTTCTGGAAGTTCCAACAAGTGTAAACGAAAGAAATCTGCAAATTGTCTTCAGGATACAATGAACTCTGTAAGTGCTATGGTCTCATGCTTCTTTGGTTGTCAAATTTTGTTGTGCCAAAACTCTATTTGTGTTTTGTGTTTGTATGTTGTTATATATGTTCTAGACACTGCTTCACAAGTGCTTCAAGTTAAGTACAATGATCGACTTCAAGCCAAGTCAAGCCATGTACTGTAAACATCAATGTTCAGAGCTACATCAATAAAGAGTATAAGACTCAAGTACATTTCAAGACTCAAGAGCAACTCAAGTTGAAGTTTGATGTCAAGCTTTCGAAGATCTCAAGATCAAGCTACATTAAGTAGAGATCTCAAGCTTTGTAAAGTTCAAAGGTCAACAATTATTTGATAGAATGGAGTTTCAATGTCCATACTTCATGTCCCAGGTATGATTGACCTTAGATTAACGTTAGGGTAGGTCATTTCGGATATATAATTCAAAATGTATGTTTATATATGAATTTGGTCTGTTTTAAGACTAGTCCTGGACCTTGTTCGACTAGTCCTAGCACTGGTTTAACCAGTTCAAGAAATTCCATGACCAGTCCTAAGTTGTTGAAGATTTTTAGAATTTTTTGGTTAGCCCACGACCAGTCCTGGAGGTCCTTCGACCGGTCGTAGGTGTGTTCACGACTTGAACTTCGACCAGTCGTGGGTCCTCGAGTTAAACTATAGCGACCTACTCATGCAGTCTACGACTAGTCCTGGGTCATCTACGACCGGTTGTAGGTGGTCCACGACCAGTCGTAGACACCCCACGATCATTCGTAGAATGGTTTTCAAAGATCGTGCTTAAAAATTCAAAATATCTTTGAAGCTACGACCAGTCGAAGTTTTCCTAAGACTAGTCGTAGACATGATTTCTGCTTCTATAAATTGAGCATGAATCTTAGAATTTCATAACTTAATTCAAAGAAATTCAAGGCTCCACTCTGAGATAAGTTAGTATTCATTTTAAACTACTTTGTGCATAATTAATACTTCCTTTTGTTAGCTTATTTTTATTTGATTTTGATAAACATTCCAATCTGATTTGAAAAGGAAAAATTCTTTAATTCCTTCTTCTGGAAATCAAAATCAAATAGAGCTAGCCCATTTGATTTAATTTAAAATCAATTAGAACTTAGAACCATTTTAAGTGAGTATTGGACATTGAACGTTGATTCGAACTTCTACTCCGATTGGTTCTTCCGGGCTGCTACGAAAGGAGAAATCCAGGTATTTTACGTTTATGTAAAATTTCTATTCTTTTGGTTTTTGTTTGAGATTCGTCAGAAAAATCTCATTGTGTGGTTATCTGAGGAGAGCCAGAAAACTCAGAAAGTGTGGGTTTTTGGATTGTGTAAGCCCAAGTTAAAAAGACACAATTGTGAAGGTTTTAGGTAAACCTGTGAAACCTATTTTGTTAGTGAATGCTAATATCCCCTGTGCGAGGATATTAGGAGTGGAGTAGCATTCTGTGTGACTGTTGTGAAACAGTTGGTGTACACACAGGTGAACCACTATAATTCTTTGTCTTGTAGTTTGAATGCTTGTTTAAGTTTTATATCTTTTATCATTCAAGTTTGTGGGATGTATGTATGGATGTGAATGTTGTAAAATTTACATTTCAAGCAAGTATGTGGAATGTTGTAATAATTTAGATTTAAATTCTTGTAATTTATTTCAATTCCTTGCTATTTACTTATTTCTCTTCAAATTAAGTTTTTGATACAAAGGACGTTCTAGAAATAAGGTTTTCCTGCCATAAACTCTTGGTTTTTATGGTGTAAGGTTGTCCTTAGAACTGAATTCGTATCAACCTTTCAATACTTGTTTATTGAGGTTGATTTTATTTTAGCATTGTGAATTGATTTATTTTATTTGGCTATCTCTTTATTTTATTTCACTGTTATAATTATAATTTGGCATAGTCCTATTCACCTCCCCTCTAGGACGTATAGCTAGGCCGTTTCAAGTGGTATCAGAGCCTAATAGCTCGCTCTTATTGCTTTTTATTTGGATTTATTTCCTGAGCTAATAATCTAAGCTATATAAAAGATGTCAAATTTTGATAGCCTATTAGTCACTAGGCCTCCACCCTTTGATGGCTCCAACTATGCCTACTGAAAAGCCAGGATGAGGATCTTCCTCAAATTAATGGATGAGAGTGTGTGGCAAGCCACAGTGACTGAATGGAATTCTCTTACCACTGAAGTGACTGGAATCGATGGTTCAAAATCAATGAGAGTAACTCCTTATTTCTTTTGGACCACCCTTTAAAAAAATGAGAGTAGTGCCAATGCAAAAGCACTAAATGCAATCACTTGCGTACTATCACCAGATGAGTTCAAAAGAATCATATCCTGTGATACTGCAAAGTAAGCCTGAGATATATTAGAAATGACACATGATGGTACTACAATTGTAAAAAAATCTAAAGTCCAACTCCTCACAACCAAATTTGAAGAAATTCATATGGAGGAAAATGAAATGTTTATGGACTTTTACACAAGATTAAATGACATTGTAAACTCAATGTAGGGTCTTGGCGATAAAATCCCAGAAAGTAAAGTGTGTGCAAAGATACTATGCTCTCTTCCTGAACGGTTCAACTCTAAAGTAACCGCGATCCAGGAACTTCGTGATACGGACAATATGAGGGTAGAAGAACTAGTTGGTTCTTTACAAACTTATGAGTTAAACTTTAAAGCTCCTAAAAGTAAATCCATCGCTCTTAAATCTTTTAAAGGTATTTCTCAAGAAAACTCGGATTTAGAAAATTCTGAAGACGATATAGCTCTTTTAGCGAAAAAGTTTTACAAAATTTTCAAAAGTAAGAAAAGGATAGATTTTCAAAACTCAAATGATAAGAAACGATCTAAATCTAAATCTAAAAATTGAAAGTTTTTGAAAGATAGTCAATGTTACAACTGCCAAGAGTACGGGCACTTAGCAAACAAATGTCCTAAAAAAGATAAAACAAAAAGGAAGGGTATGTTGGCTACTTGGGATGAATCGTCTGATCCTGAAGCTTCTTCTAAATCAGAAGATTCTGAAACTGAGTCGGGCAATGAAGTTAAAGCCCTTATGACTCTAGCCAAGTCCACTTTTTTAAATCATGATGATTCAACTAGTGAGGAAAATCTGAACAGTGAATGTGAAAATAAAGAGGATCTTCAAGATGCTTATGATGCCCTATACAAGGAAAGTTGTAAAATTGCTGTCAAACTTAAACTTCAAAAAGAAAGTTTTTTAAACTCAAAGAATGTTTTGAATCATTTGTTTTAGAAAAATCCCAAATTACAGATTATTTTGAAAAATCAAACTGCAATTTAGAATTCAAAACCTCCCAAATTGAAAATCTGAAATCTGAAAATGAGAAACTTAAAAATGAAGTATCTTCTCTTCTGAGTTTAAAGGACACATGGAGATATGCCCAAGGGATCCAAAGTTAGAAAAACTATTATCCGAATCAAGAAAATGTGGCGATCGATTTGAGTTGGGCCATGATAAGAATATATCTCCTAAACAAAAGAATACTCCTCCTAAGTTTGTGAAAGGAGAGACCTCAAACTCAAAAGGGAAAAGTACTTATTAAGGTTTTTCTAAAAATATAAAAACTTTTCAAAAACCTAAAAGCGGCTATGTCAACTGTAAAAATTAGAACCGAAATCCACTAGCTGAAAAGGTAGTTGATTTACTCAAGGAGCTCTTAAAATCTAACTCAGTAGGTCATTCTTACAACAACAGATAGAAGAAGACCAACTATACTCCTAAACCCAAAACAGTTCTGAAATGGGTTCCTAAAGTTACCTGCTTGGTTGCCCACACTACTTTCAAAGCAACAAGCCATTCAAAGTGGTACCTAGATAGTGGATGCTCCAGGCATATGACAGGCGACAAGGCTTTATTCACCGATCTAAAAGATATGACTGATGGGTCAGTCACATTTGGTGATGGTAGCAATTGTAAGATTATTGGCAAAGGTATGGTTCAACTCTATAACCTCCTTTTATTTAAAGATGTTTTATATGTTGAGGGGCTAAAACACAACCTGTTAAGCATATCTCAAATATGCGATAACAACCATAGTGTGAAATTTTTCAATCAAGGTTGTGAAATAATAAACAAAAAGGGTTCTGTTATATTAACTGGTCGCAGAACTTTTGAAAACTGCTATATTGTAAGCGATGGTAGCTCATCTAATCAATCGTGCTACATGGTCCATACTAAGGAGACAGATTTATGGCATAAACACCTTGGACATGTACACTACCGGAATTTATACAGATTGAGCAAAGGAGAACTAATTAGAGGTCTACCAAAGTTACAAAAAGTAGGTAAAATATGTAGTGAATGCCAGTATGGTAAACAAACTAGGAGCTCTCACAAAAAGGTGAACTCCAATGCCATATTAAGACCACTTGAGCTGCTCCACATGGATCTTGTAGGACCAACCAGAACGGAGAGTCGAGGTGGAAAAAAATACATCTTGGTTATCGTAAATGATTATACCAGATTCACTTGGGTAACGTTTGTAAGGGACAAATCAGAAACCCTTGATGAAGTGAAAAAAGATCATTAAATGAATCCAAATTGAAAAAGGTTCTTATGTCAGTAAGATCCGCAGTGATCATGGATCTGAATTCGAGAATAGTAGTTTTGAGAAATTCTGTAGTGATCAGAGAATATTGTATGAATTCTCTGCACCCAAAACACCACAACAAAATGGAATTGCGGAAAGAAAAAATAGAGTGCTTCAAGAAATGGGAAACATAATGTTAAATAGTATGAAGCTCCCTAGAAATTTTTGGGCTGAAGTAGTGAATACCGCTTGCTATATTATTAACCGGGTTTATACTTGTAAATCTAATAATAAAACGGCTTACGAACTTTGGTTTGATAAGAAGCCTACTGTCAAATACTTTCAAGTTTTTGGCAGCAAGTGTTATATTTTACGTGACCGTGAAAATTTGAAAAAGTTTGACACTAAGAGTAATGAAGGGATCTTTTTAGGATACTCTTTAAATAGTCGTACATATCGTGTGCTGAATAACACGACCGATGTGATTCAAGAGTCCATTAATGTGGTCATTGATGATCAATTGAATACACTTGTCCCTAGTCCAGATAATGATGAAGTTCTTTTAATTAACAAACCAGATAATTCATCAAATCAAGTTAATTCTGAATTAAGGACTATTAAAGATCATCTAACTACTCAGATTCTTGGAAACCCACTCACTAGTGTGCGCACTCGTAGACAATTAGAAAACATATGTAATTATGTATGCTTTACATCCCAGTTGAACCAGCTAACGTAAAAGAAGCTCTTTCTGATGAAAACTAGATAGTTGCCATGCAGGAATAACTTAATCAATTTGTTCGTAATTGTCACGCCCCGAACTCGGAAACCGAGCTCACAAAATTTTTGATCGCCTAATCCAGCGCCGACAGCCTCCGTAGAACCCCATTCTCGGCTCCCTGCACCCATTCACCAGGTTCCGATCCTGGGATACTACAAGGAGGATTTCAAATTATCAGTTCAATTATAATGAGCATAACAAAAGCATAACCCACGAACAATAACCACAAGAACACCACCATAAAATTCACTATGATCAAAACTTTTGAGTACAATGCGTCTGAAAGGGAAAAATACAAGATAATGCAAAAGATAGAAACTCCAAAGCTCGACTGCACGCTCCAACTCTAACAAGGCTATGGCTACGTCCTGGCGTCACCTGCTCGCATCAATCATGCATAAGCTTATAGAAAGCTTAGAGGGTATGTATGCGCAATATGAGCATGCTCAGAAGGCAATGTCAGAATAATGCAGAATCATGGTGATGAGTACAAGGATGCGATCAGCCGTACCAAGGCTATGCAGTGCAAGATATGAATGTTATCGGCCATAATACGGCCATGCGATGCGAGATGCAACTCAAGCATGCCAATCCTCATCATGTATCAGTACAGTTCTCATTCTGGATAATCACCAGGATTTAGTACACTCCAAGAGGCACTGCCACTCTCCAAGCCACATAGTCAAAATGAGCGTAAGAAACCTCACTATCCACTTGGCCAATAGTTTGTCCGACATGTCGATAGTGGACCCATTTATGAGCTGGTCATACTCAGCCTAGTATTGCCCCCTACCCTCAGGCGAGTAAGGCCACACCCCTTTCCAACCCACCATGACACAGTGGGAGACGCAGCCTCCTGGTATTCGGCCTTCATGCGCTCATATATCCACTAGGTCTCGATGTTGGAGTCATCCTCTGGTACCATCGGGTTTAGGAATTTTCACCCAGGGACATCTATGGCGCCTGTATGCTCGAACCAAATATTTTCGGTATCCAATCCTACCATCCACGATGTGTCTGTGGAGGCTATGGCCCTAATATCGCTAGGGCATACAGTAACTACAATCACACAAATGCAAGTGCATGAATCACACTATCAGTCATGCAACAGTCCTGCGTGTACCATGCACTTATATGGGGCAACTTCGCCTATCAGGGAGCCCATAAACAGTCCGCCCAAAGGCATATGCTATGATCAGTCACTCCTCACATCAGGCATACATATGATGCGAATGATCATGAATCATGGATCTATACTAAACATATATAAAGAGATGGGCTCTGTGTATAACGGAGATGGGCCTAGATGGCCTACTTACCACAAGTATGGGCCTGTCAGTGGGCCTTAGGGAGAGTTAAAATGCGAACATTTAACCAACATTATCAATGTGGACGTCAAACCAGCATTGCTCCCAAGGCGTGGCCCGTTATGAATGTTAATACATATGCTATGGTGGAGTCACACTACAAGGGACATTATGTTCATCCTATTGGGCCTCGACCCATGGGCCTCCAATACATCAAATGGCCTCATACATGGGTCTCACATATACATATCAAGGTGGGCTTCAATGACGGCCCACAAATGTATCAACATGGGCCTAGTCACATGGGCCTTGCATACATCACAGTGGGCCTCATAATATGGGCTCTATACAAATTAAGGTGGGCCTCAACAAGGACCACCAATACATCAAGATGGGCCTCAACAATGGGCCTTAAATTATCTCCAAAATGGTTGGACAGTTGGATGAAACACATGCATCATGATGGAGCCCACTCTAATGGAGGGTATGGTTTACATACATAAGTGGGTCCCATGTGGGGTCTACCATAATGTTTATTTCCCATCCAACCTATTGATAAGGTCATTCAGACCGGGGCCCACAGTAGTGTTTACTTTCCAAGCAACCTAGGGCCCAACATAATGTTTATTTTCCAACCAACTGTTCATAAGGTCATGTGGACTAGGGTAGGGCCCACTATAATATTTATTTATCACCCAATCTATTTATAAGGTCACGTGGGCCTGGATAGGGCCCACTGTAATATTTATTTTCCGTCCAAAATGGGCCCATTGGAATGTTTATTTGTTTACCATCCAAGCTGTTCACGGTTCGTGCGGACTAGGGCCCACGGTAATGTTTATTGCCATCCAAACTGACCATATGGTCACAGTCAGGGGCCCACCGCGATGTGGTCCTCAGATCCAGCCCACTCATTGGGTGCGTCCCACTTGGCTGACCGTTCAGACCAAGTTTCAGCTTATTCAAATTTCAGGTAGGCCCCACCAAGTATTTTTATATGTTTAGGCATGTCTTCACATGATTTTAAATGGTGTGGCCCACCGGAGTTCCGTATACAGCTGATTTTTGGGGTGGACGGCTGGTCCGTGGGGACCCATCAAATGCATAGTGTTGATTGCCGAAACGCATTAAGGTGGGGCCCACAGCGGGGGCCATGATGGCCAGCCCGCCAGCTCGTCCGTCAGGCGCAGGCGCTACCTGCGTCTGTAGCAGCAGCAGCGTCAGTGCCTGCTGCTTGGTTTTTTTTTTTGAAAAATTCATTTTCCCATGGTTTTTCACAGGTGGGGCCCGCATCAGCAAGATCCACTCCATCCATTGGCCCCTGTGGCTCGATACAAATCTTCTGAGACCAATATTGAATGGTTTTCTAATGTACAGTTACATCGGGGTGTATTTCAATGGTAAGAAACTTGTTCGCTATACTATGGCCCACCATAAGTTCAGATTGAGATCATTTTTTGGCTCAACGCCTAAAATGATCCGTGGAAGGGGATAGACGGCTTGGATTGCATAAAAACATCAAGGTGGGGCCTGCATGAGTGGCCCACCTCTCCCTTTGGCTAGCTTGGAAGTGCACTCCTATGCCAGTTAACACTCCACTGTCGCCAACGTCCAGCATCCCTAGACGCTGGACGGCTTCCATAAACACGTCATTATGGTGGGTCCCACGTGGACGTGGCCCACCAACATATATACATATACATATAATATATATCTTATATTATATATATATATAATACATATTATATTATATATATTATATATATATTATATAAAATATAACATATAGAAGGAAGGATGTGTTGGGCCCATCCTAACAGTGGATGGTGTGGATCATCGCTTGCAATAGGGTGGGCCACACCGTCTGATGTAGATGGACGGGTAGATATAACACAAATTGGTGGGATCCACACCATCACAGAGAGAGAGAGAGAGAGAGAGAGAGAGAGAGAGAGAGAGAGGAATACACGGTGAGATAGAGGGACCTTGCCACTATGGGCCCCTCTTGATTAAATCACATACATCCAAATGGGTCATACCAACAAGCGGGCCCTAAAATTGGAAATAACGGTAAATCACCCACCTTATCTTCCTTCTTCTTGGTCCCTTAGACTCCAATGCTCCTTAGCTTCAACTTTGATGGAGGTTGATGGGGTTTAGATGGTTGAGATGGGAGAAGGTGGACCACACTTGTGGTTTGGGAGAGAGGAAGCTTTGGACGTGGGATGCTTGAGTTACTTCGGAGATTTTGAGAAATGAGAGAGAAAATGAGAGGATAGGAGTGATATGGATGGGTGAGGTGTGATGGGTGATGGGTGATGTAAGGAAAGGTATGGGTTGGGTTGAAATTTTGAAAAAGAGGAATGGGTGAAGAGAGAGAGAGTTGACTTTGTGGAGAAAGAGGAATGGGTTGTTGTACTTGGGTAAGGTGAGACATGACTTGTACTTGACATTGATTGATTGATTGATTGATGGGACATATTGTAGAGATTCCCTCGAGATTTACAACGCGCGGCGTTTCTTCGAAACAAACGCTGGCCTACATCTCCTAGCCTGGGTATCGGTTCGGTGCACAAGTCACGGCGTTGGAACCGCGGCGACGATGCGGTCGCTATGATTACAAGTTTCGGATTGAGCCGACGTCGGTGTGCGGGATCTGGCTTAGGATGACCCGCAAACGTCGGATACGGTGCGAAGGTTGTCAGGATTTGACCGGAAGGACCGAGGAAGCCAACGGAACGGTACGGATTAGGACACAGGTCTTACAGTAATGATGTCTGGTATCTCATTCCTAGACCTAAAGATAAACACATTATCAGAACAAAGTGAATTTTCAAAAATAAGTCTGATGAACTTGGAAATATAATTCGAAATAAGGCAAGACTGGTTGTACAAGGGTACACTCAAATTAAAGGCATCGATTACGATGAAACCTTTACCCCAGTTGCTCGTCTTGAATCAATCAGACTTTTTATATCCATTGCATGCTATAGAAAATTTAAGATTTATCAAATGGATGTAAAGAGTGCCTTTTTGAATGACGATTTACATGAAGAGGTATATGTTGAACAACCTATAAGGTTTGAAGACCCTAAGTTAACTGATTATGTATACCATCTTAAAAAGGCTCTCTATGGTCTAAAATAAGCTCCCAGGGCATAGTATGAGAAATTGACTAAGTTTTTACTAAGTTTTAATTTTCAAATGGGTAGTGTCGATAAGACCCTTTTTGTTAAGAAACACAACAATGATATTTTAATGGTTCAGATCTATGTTGATGATATTATTTATGGATCAACTTGTACTAACATGACTATTCAGTTTGCAGATTTAATGAAATCTAAGTTCGAGATGAGCATGGTTGGGGAATTAAATTATTTCCTAGGATTGCAAGTAAAACAGCAACTTGATGAAATTCTTATTTCTCATACTAAGTATGCTTTGAACTTGATTAAAATGTTCGAATTTGAGAATGGTAAGAATTTTGATACTCTCATGAGTATAACTTTAAGACTCTCAAAAGACTCTACATGTAAAGATGTAGATCCTAAATTGTATCGTAGCATGATTGGCAGTTTATTTTATTTAACTGCTAGTAGACCTGATATTGCTTTTAGTGTTGGTATTTACACTAGATATCAATCTAACCCTAAAGAAACTCATTTAACTACTGTTAAGCGAATTATGCGATACGTCGCAAGTTCTGCTAATTTGGGTCTTTGGAATCCATATGATACTAGTGTTCAGTTGGCTGGGTACTCAGATGCTGATTGGGTTGGTAATATAGATGACAAAAAATCAACCAGTGGTGGTTGTTTTTATATTGAAAATTGCTTGGTTTCTTCATTTAGTAAGAAGCAAAGTTCTATATCGCTTTCCACTGCTGAGGCTAAATACATCGCAGCAGGAAATGCATGTACTCAGCTTGTTTGGATGAAACGTATGTTAAGCGATTATGGAATTGCATAAGACTCAATGGTTTTATATTGCGAGTGCAATAAATATTTTTAAAAATCTAATCCAGCATTCACGTATCAAGCACATTGATATTAGGTATCATTACATTCGTGAATTAGTAGAAGAAAAAACAATATCTGTGGAATACATTCCAACCGAGACTCAACTTGCTGACATTTTCACTAAACCGCTCGACAAAAGCAGGTTCAATAAATTAAAGTTTGACCTCGGTATTTGCAATTTATATTGAATATTCTTGCATAATTGTAACATATTGTATATATGTTTATGTATTTTTGTGGTTAAAATTTTAAATTCACTGAAAAATGTATTTTTTGGCCAGTACTTGACCAGTCGTGGTACGACCGGTCATGTATTTCCCAAGACCGGTCATGGATCGCGCTGACCTCTTTAGTTTGGGAAAATCTCTCTTCTTCCTCATTTTCACTTTTCTCTCCAACAAGTCGAGCTACGACTAGTCAAACCCGAGTGTTCGATTCAACCAGATCAGAGCATTTTGCTTGTCTTTCTTGTAGATTCATGGTTTATTTTCTTCAATTTCTTCATTGGAGTAGTTGATTTCAAGTTTGCCTTGACCTTTTTGGGGTTATCTTCTCCATTTGCTGATCTAGAAAAACCCATCTCTACTTCTTTGAGATTTCTTGTTTTTATTCAAGAATATGGAATCTAGAGAGAAAAAGAAAAATACTAAAGGTCCCTTGTCATCCAGATCAACTCCTATTACAAGACGCCATCTTCGATCTCTCGAAGATGATCCATCTTATGTGCGTGATTTGCGTCTGCGTAATGTCATTGTGGAAAAAGTCGTTGATTTAGATCACATTGCTCGTTTCGGTCTTCTTCCTCTTCTCCAATCTGTAGGTTGGGATAACATCCTAAGTTGGGGCAGGGTGGCATACCAATCCATTGCGCAGAGCATGTTTGCATGCATATCTAAATTTTCTATTGAAAAATTAACTTTCTCTATTGCTACCAGAGAAGGGCCTTTTCCTGTTGATCGTCATTTAATTTCAGGCCTTATGGATATACCTGTTAATGATGATGGTATTCCACCTAACACTCTAGCCGAGAAAGTTTCTGAATCTGAAAAATGTATTTATATTAGAGCACTTTGTAACATGGATGCTCAATGGACTCAGAATGGGAATGCCCTCGCAACCAAATATTTGCTACTCAGATACAGAGTTTTGCATCGTATCTTTACTTCTAATCTGTATCCTCGTTTTGGTAACAAAACAGAACTGATTGTATTCATGGTTCATATCTTATATATATATATATATATATTTTATCATTACTGGTGTAAATGTTTGTCTGCCCTCTTTGATATGTCATTCCATCATTCAGTTCCGTATCCATCCAGGTCATAGTGTTCTTCCCTTTGCTACTTAATGACTGTGTTAGCTACTCACATGCTAGTCACTATGCCTGTTGGAGAGGCTCCTATCCAACACCTTATTTTCAACAACTCCAACTTAAACAAAATGAAGTTGCGATTGGCTAAGGGCCAAGTAGATGTTGGAGAAGGTGGAGCAGCAGGTGTGAATGAAGAAGAGGGTGATAATCTTCCTCTAGATGATGTTAATATGGATGATATATTTGATGAAATAGAATCTGATTCTGAAAATGATCCTGACTTTGTACCGTCCGGCTTTGATGAGAGATTGCGTTCTCTTGAGGAACAGGTGGTTGAAATACGTGTAACCCAAACTTCTCAATTTGCTATGTGCAAGTATATGCGGCGTGTTACTAAGGGTTTGCACAAAATTGATCCATCTATTCCTGCTCCTTCTTCAGGATCTGACTGAATGCTTTTATTTGCTGGTCTGTAATAACTCATATACTATTTTGTTTTATCTCAGTTTGTATGACTGTTTTTATTTATCTTTAGACCTGACTGGTTTTTGATATTTGGATGTATGAACTTTATTTCATCTCTTGCTTACTTTGCTCTCCTAATTATCATTATTATTCTTGTGTTCTTTCTTTGTCATTTTGTGACAAAAAGGGGGAGAAGACTTTTTGAAGCTAATTGGTTATGGATTAAGTAGCATTTTTTTATTTTGAATATCTATGTATGCTACTCAGGGGGAGTACTAAGTATAGAGGAGTATAGAGGAGACTTGTCTCTAAATGAATGTGTGTGCTAGTTTATGATAACTGGTGCATGATTCTTTGTTGAACATGTTGTGCTTCTCTTATTCTCTTTGAGAGTGTTTTGTCACAAATTTGACAAAGGGGGAGATTGTAAGTGCTATGGTCTCATGCTCCTTTGGTTGTCAAATTTTGTTGTGCCAAAACTCTATTTGTGTCTTGTGTTTGTATGTTGTTATATATGTTCCAGACACTATTTCACAAGTGCTTCAAGTTAAGTACAATGATTGACTTCAAGCCAAGTCAAGTCATGTACTGTAAACATCAATGTTCAGAGCTACATCAATAAAGAGTACAAGACTCAAGTACATTTCAAGACTCAAGAGCAACTCAAGTTGAAGTTTGATGTTAAGCTTTCGAAGATCTCAAGATCAAGCTACATTAAGTAGAGATCTCAAGCTTTGTAAAGTTCAAAGGTCAACAATCATTTGATAGAATGGAGTTTTAATGTCCATACTTCATGTCCCAGGTATGATTGACCTTAGATTGACCTTAGGGTAGGTCATTTCGGATACATAATTCAAACTGTATGTTTATATATGAATTTGGTCTGTTCTAAGACTAGTCCTGGACCTTGTTCGACTAGTCATAGCACTGGTTCGACCAATCCAAGAAATTTCACAATCAGTCCTAAGTTGTTGAAGATTTTTAGAATTTTTTGTTAACCCACGACCAGTCCTGGAGATCCTTCGACTAGTCGTAGGTGTGTTCACGACTCGAACTTCGACCAGTCGTGGGTCCTTGACTCAAACTACAGCGACCTACTCATGCGGTCTACGACCAGTCCTGGGTCATCTACGACTGGTCGTAGGTGGTCCACGACCAGTCGTAGACACCCCACGACCAGTCGTAGAACGGTTTTCAAAGATCGCGCTTAAAAATTCAAAATGCCGTTGAAGCTACGACCAGTCGAAGTTTCCCTAAGACCAGTCGTAGACGTGATTTCTGCTTCTATAAATTGAGCACGAATCTCAGAATTTCATAACTCAATTCAAAGAAATTCAAGGCTCCACTCTAAGATAAGTTAGTGTTCATTTTAAGCTACTTTATGCATAATTATTATTTCCTTTTGTTAGCTTATTTTTATTTGATTTTGATCTACATTCCAATCTGATTTGAAAAGGGGAGATTCTGTAATTCCTTCTTGGAATCAAAATCAAATAGAGCTAGCCCATTTGATTTAATTTAAAATCAATTAGAACTTAAAACCATTTTAAGTGAGTATTGGACAATTCGAACTTCTACTCCGATTGGTTCTTCCAGGCTGCTACGAAAGGAGAAATCCAGGTATTTTACATTTATGTAAAATTTCTATTCTTTTGATTTTTGTTTGAGATTCGCCAGAAAAATCTCATTGTGTGGTTATCTGAGGAAAGTCAGAAAACTCAGAAAGTGTGGGTTTTTGGATTGTGTAAGCCGAAGTTAAAAAGACACAATTGTGAAGGTTTTAGGTGAACTTATGAAACCTATTTTGTTAGTGAACACTAATATCCCCTGTGTGAGGATATTGGGAGTGGAGTAGCATTCTGTGTGGCCGTTGTGAAATAGTTGGTGTACTCATAGGCGAACTACTATAATTCTTTGTCTTGTGGTTTGAATGCTTGCTTAAGTTTTATATCTTTTATCATTCAAGTTTGTGGGATGTATGTGTGGATGTGAATGTTGTAAAATTTACATTTCGAGTAAGTGTGTGGAATGTTGTAATAATTTAGATTTAAATTCCTGAAATTTATTTCAATTCCTTGCTATTTGTTTATTTTTCTTCAGATTGAGTTTTTGATACAAAGGACGTTCTAGAAATAAGGTTGTCCTACCATAAACCCTTGGTTTTTATGGTGTAAGGTTGTCCTTAGAACTGAATTCTTATCAACCTCTCATTACTTGTTTATTGAGATTGATTTTATTTCAGCATTGTGAATTGATTTATTTTATTGGGTTATCTCTTTATTTTATTTCGCTGTTATAATTATAATTTGGCATAGTCCTATTCACCCCCCCTCTAGGACGTATAGCTAGGCTGTTTCAAACTCACAATCCGAATTTCAACACAAAAATTTGCACATTAAGTATTGAACAGATCTCTAGTTTTGATACCGATGTGCCTTTAAGACGTTTAGAAAAAAACTTAGCAAGAAGTCAGATCGAGAGTAATTGCACAGACGATGATATAATCTTAAGAATTAAGAGTATTTTCTTCTGGATTATAATATCCAGGATTTATATCAATTGAAAGATTATGGATTTCTTCCTGAAGAGATGTTAATGTGTCTCTTCAAGAAATCCATACCCATTCACAACAAACAATATCCCATCATGAAAGGACATGACTCTTTGTCTTATGGCAGTTATTTCTGTACCCATTCAGATAGAAACAATTATCCAATAGCAAAAACTGTATCCATATAAGCGACACGTGGCATAGGTGCCACATGTACAATCATGTCATAATTACTCTCCTTCAACAAAAGGTAATATCATCAGGGTAAACCCTAGTCCAATTCCAGTTGTACCATGGCCCAAAAAGTTTGAGCCATGTGTTAAAAAGATAAAGGCTCTTTTTGCTCCTTACGACAATGCGCACGTGTTAAGTGCACCTAATGAAGCATTAAAAAGTGCCCAAGCAGCCCTACAGCCTATGCCGTGCACATGCGGAAGGTGCTTCGCACCGTCCTCGAGGAGATTTGAACCCTCATTACATAAGCAAAAACCTCTTCTCTTATCGACTGGCTATACATACTATTTATGAAAAGTTTAAATAATTAATATATTTATTTACCTTCTAAAAATAACTTTATTTTTGAAACTTAATTTTATTCTAAAAAACACAATAGTCTTCTCATAGATCCTAAAGAAATCTCAAACAAGTTGTTTACTTTTCTATAATGGTTATCATGATACATGGTTAAATAACTTATTGAGTGGCCCAAATTTGGAGGAAAATGTTTAGACTGGATCAAGTTTCAAGAAATAACAGCAGCCTTATCCTTGCTAAACCTAAATCACTTTAACAAACAATAGGCAAACCTAACCATGATCTAGCTAGACAAGACTAGAATAATTCGGATATAGTTAAGTTATCCAGACTTGAACTTTTGCAACTACCAAACAAGCCCTAACAAAGGTTGGCAATAGCCAGGCCTGAAAATAATAAAATTAAAATTTTAAATAAGACTCACTAATTCAAAATCCAAGACAGGGCTTGGCCAGTGTCAAGCCTAAAATCAAGCGAAAGTGGCGCACTTACGTGTTCAACTATAATGAGCCTAGACAAGCTTCTATAACCTAGAACACTAGTCCATTAGACCCAAATAGGTGGACCATGGCTCAAAACTATCCATGGTTGATCCATGATAGGATGTGTGATGAAAATCATAGGCCCCATTGATTAGAATTAAAGAACAAAAATGAGATTGCTACCATTAATTAGCAATCCCTCGGATAATTTTTAAACTTTTCCTTTTTTTGTGATAAGTTATCTTAAAAGTCTGCAGAACACAATTAAATAACCATGATAGTACTCATGAGTCCTGATTCACTGCAAACACTTTTGCATTAAGGCTTACTTGAAGTAATTAGCAATCCATGGCATGTTGTCATGGCTAATTTGTCGTAAACATATAGTTGCTTATTAGTTGTTCTGTTTGTTGTTTGTCAAACAACATAAAACATAAATAATAGAGATTTTGGCACATATGGAGAATTAAAAGATTAGATGGTGGCACATTTACACATGCACATGTATACATTTGATGCATTTTTCATGTATTTAGTGCTTGAATATTGATGGTGACACATATGCACATGTGTAAGGATCGAACTTGGATGGTTACATGCATGGCATATTGAAACTTGTCACACATATGCATGATAAGTTTTGTGGGCAAAACTAAAATGGTCCACTATATATGAAGTATAACCAACCACGAGAGAAATGTTTCGAAGCTGAAGCCACTAGAAGACCAAGACGGGCTTTTGCCTCGAGTTGAGAGAGTACAAAGCTCGGAAGATGTAACAAATAACTCTCCCAATAAAGACATGAGCCCTGAGCCGACATCGAGCTGAGCTGTTTGAGGACAAAGCTCAGTGGGGGGAGAATCATTTCCCAAGCTAACTATATTGACCACAATCAAAGGTGGGACAAGAAATCTGAAGAGAATCTCGCCTCAAATAAAGAAAGCAAAGATTTGGAATGATCTAACTCGAAAATCAATTCGATCGAGGCGGGCTCGGGGATATTTTCAGGAGTAGATTTCCATCAAAATAAGGACCCTTTAGCGAATCTAACAGATCCTAAGATGATATGCAGGTATTGAAACTGGCGAAGGACCCTACAAGTATAGTCACTGCAATTGAAGGGAGGTAAGTGAACAAACTTAAACTCAAGCCTTTAATCCAAGTCTACTAGCCTGACTTACTCATCGGAGGGTCCACGACCATTATCAACTACCCTGGTTGTCTACATCTTCCTATTTCTTCGTAGGTCCATCGGTGGGTGCACCTCCATAATTGATCACATCCGTTCGACTAGATTTCGACGATAACAGATTGGTGCCATTTATGAGAACGACAATAAAGTCAAGTTCTCACTATCTCCAAATCACAACCAAAACTCCTTTTGATGGCTAAAAGAAAAGGGAATGCTCCATTTGTAGCTGAGTTTGCTCACCGAGCTCAGCACGATGAGGCTTAGGCTTTGCAGTCAATGCTTCAATCCAACTGCTCTTATAGGCAGTAACATAGAAGTCCTGAAACTGAGGTAGCCAACTCATCTCACTCGAGAATCATGTGGGAGCCTTAATCAGCAACGTAAATCGTATCTTGAGCCTACTAGAGAGGCAGCACGGATCCCCAACCAATCAATGAGAAAAGGTGGAGGCAGCAATTGAACAGTCCCATCTAATACAATCTTGTCCTGAGCCACACCAGGGGAAAGCTCGACTTGAGGGGAGCATTCTTGCCCCAATACAGACCCATGAGGCCACTGAGCTTGTTGAGTCAGATTTGTGTCATACTTTAAACCAGATGTGACAAGCTTGGGGGAAGGCTTCAGAGATTATGACGAAAAATGAAGTCCCTTAGGGGTAGAAAATAAAGAGATTCAGGACCAACTCAGTGATATACAATAGGTTTACCAAGTGAAGGCCACATCATCTATTGATGCCCTCCTCGAATAGTCCGAACCATCATTTACGGATGACATAATATAAGCTCAGTTTTCGCCTAGGTTCTGGATGCCCCAAATATCACCTTACCTAGGTTCAGGAGACCTAGCTAGGTACTTGGAATCATTTAGGGCATGGATGGAGCTTCACGGTGCCTTCGGACCCGTGATGTGCAATGTGTTTTTCCTGACACTGACCGGGCAGCTTGAAAGTGGTGTAGAAACCTGAAGCCAAAATCCATTGGCTCATTCGCCCAACTTAGTAGGGCCTTTACCACCTAATTTATCGGAGGCAAGGATATAAGGAAGCCATCAACACACCTCCTCATAGTAACCTAGAACGAGAATGAGTTACTTAAAGATTATATTATATGGTTTAATGTTAAGACCATCCAGGTAAATGGCTACTCCGACCAAGTGGCCCTCACAACAATGATGGCTGGGCTCAAGCGAGGAAAGTTCATCTTTTCTCTCGGAAAGCGCCCTCCGAAAACTCTTGCTGACCTCCTTAACTGAACTAAAAAATATTCTAATGCCGAGGAGTTACTCAATGCCCGTAGAGACGCCCAGGGTGATGGCAACTCGGTAAGAGACAAGAAGAAGAAGAAAAACAATGAGGAATCCAGCATGAGCTCTAAAGGAAGAAGAGACGACAACGACCAGAGCAAGACCCCCCGAGCCAATCGAGTCCCAAAAAGCCAATTTTTCTAGTACACTCCACCAAACACCATGCTAGAGTAGGTGCTCAGGGAGGTTAAAGAAAAAAGGATCTTGAGATGGCCAAACAAGATGAGGGCTGACTCGAAAAGAAGAGATAGGAAGAGATATTGTCACTTCCACTGGGACCATGGCCACAGCACAGATAAATGCTTTGATCTCAATGAAGAGAACGAATCCCTTATTCAAAGGGGATGCCTATGCAAATTTGTTGCCAGACGTAGAGAAGACCGACCAACTCCTCAACAGTAGTAGCGTGAGGAGCGCAATGATAATGAACAGGTCAAAAAAATACACACCATTTTTGACAGACCCATTGGGGCGGTGACTCAAACCAAGCATGCCGAGCTAATTCCCCAATTGTGAGAATCACTTATGAAGGCTATCAGGTAAACCTCACCAGCCGACTTGGGAAAAGAGCCCAGGATAGACTCGTGCATGATCGCCTTCATAGAAGACGATCCCCCGGGAATTTAGCACCCCCATGACGATGCACTTGTAGTCGCCATGTCCATTGCCAACTGTAAGGTACATTAGATGCTGGTCGACATAGGAATTTGGCAGACATCCTATTTGCAGCTGCTTTTGACAAAATATGGGTTGGGAGATAGAGACTATGACCTATGCGGACACCTTTGCTTGGCTTCATAGGAGAGAAGGAGGCCTCGAAAGGAAGCATCCTTTTACCGGTGACAGTGGAAGAGGCCTCCAAATAGGTCAATACCATAGTAAATTTTCACGTGGTGGATTGCCCCTCAACATATAGTGTAATTTTGGGCAGATTGTCCTTAAACGCTATACGAGCCATAGTCTTTGCCTACCATCTCACCATGAAGTTCCCAACTGGGCATGGGGGTGGCAGATTCCGAGGTGACCAGCATGAAGCTCGATAGTATTATTCCACAACTCTCCAAAGAAGGGCACAATAACTTTACAAGTTACCTCCCTCAATCCTAGGGAGGAGACTATTGAAAGGGGATCACATGTAAAAGACCTCATCTCGGTGCAACTCTCTAAGGACGACCTGTCCTGGACAATCTAGGTTGGGTCGCTACTCGAACCTCAACTCCAAGCTAAGATAGCAGACCTGTTAAGAGAACACGCTGACATATTCTTGTAGTCTCACCAGACATGCAAGGGATATACCCGAGAGTCCATCGACTAAACATAGACCCTGACCATAAGCCTGTTCGACAAAAAAGATGAGAATTCAACACGGAAAGATACACAACTATCAACGATGAGATCAGAAAGATCTTTGAGGCAAACTTCATCAAGGAAGTCCACTGTCACAACTAGCTGGTCACTGTGGTACTAATGAAAAAGGCTAGGGAAAATTTTGAGTCTGTGTGGACTACATAGACTTGATTAAGGGTTGACCAAAAGATAGTTTTCCTCTGTCGAGGATCGACCAGCTGGTAGATGTTACCGCTGGGTATGTACTCAATTTTATGGACGCATACTCATGATTCAACTAGATCAACATGCATGAGCATGACAAACAGAAGACCACCTTCATCATAGATAGAGGGTTGTATTGCTACCAAGTGATGCCCTTCGGGTTGAAAAATGCTGGAGCAACGTATTAAAGACTGTGAACAAGATGTTTGCCAAGCAAATTGGGAAAACTATGGAAGTCTATATCACCTACATGCTCGTTAAGAGCACCATAACTAAGGACCATGTGGCGAACTTAAAAGAGATGTTCGGGATCCTGAAGATAGGGATCAAGGTGAATCCTGAAAAATCCAAGCACTAATAGAAATGAGCTCACCCAACTCAACAAAAGAGATCTAATGCCTCACAGGTAGAGTGGCAATGCTGAACAGATTTGTATCTCAAGCTACAGACAAGTGCATGCACTTCTTCAAGTAAAGTCGACCTGGACAGAGGATTGCGAGCAGGCATTCCAATAGCTCAAGGCTTACCTAAGGTCCCCTCCACTTCTCTCGAAGCCTGTACAAGGGGAAGAGCTATTGTTGTACCTAACCATTTCTCCAACAACAATTAACTCAGCCCTAACATCTAACACACACGCTACCCAGAGATATAGAAATTGGCCCTTGCCCTGGTCACGTCATCCTGACGACTCTAACCTTACTTCCAAGCTCACACCATTGTAATCTAACCAATTAGCCCCTCCACCAGTTATTACAAAAATCCGAGGCTTTAGGGAGACTTGCCAAGTGGGTAATCGAGCTTAACGAATTTGAAATCATATATCGACCTTGAACAACAATTAAAGGGCAAGCCGTTGTTGAATTTATTGCAGAATTTACCTACCCTACAAACTAGCCACCCATGGACCCTCTATGTAAACGGGTTCTCAAATGCTCGGGTAAGTGGAGCGGGACTAATCCTAACCTTGTCCAACCAAGTCAAATCGAGTATGCCCTATGATTTAGCTTTTAAGACTCCAACAATGAGGCCAAATACAAGGCACTCATAGCTGGTCTACGATTAGCTAAAGTTATGAAAGCAAAAAAGTAACTCTCACCCAACCAAGTCAAAACTCGCAGCTAGTGGTCAACCAAGTGACCACCGAATATCAAGTTAAAAGCAAAAAAATGATTGCCTATCTGAACAGGGTTCACAAGTTACTTAAGAAATTCGAAAAGTACAAAATCATACAAGTCCCAAGGTCTGAGAACGCCAATGCAAACTCCTTGGCCATTGACATCGATCTCGTTAGGAACGTCCCAATAGAATTCATGCCCAAGCTGAGCATTAGTCAGTTTGATCAGAAAGTAACTCTCCCTATCAGTCACATAGTGAGCTAGATGGACCTGATCATACGCTACCTACAATAAGGCGAGCTGCCTGAAGACAAATTAAAAGCTCAGAAAGTCAGATACCGATCTATTTGGTACATGATACTGGGGGATGTCTTAATAAGAAAGGGTTCTCACTACCCTACCTGAGGTGCTTACGACCGAACGAAGCCAAGTATGGCTTGAGAAAAATCCAGAAGGTATCTATGGAAACCACTCGAGTGAGAGAGCCCTAGCACACAAAGCGATTTGGTAAGGATACTACTAGCTTACAATGCACGAGGACACTATTGAGGGTCAAATATTGCATATTAGGCCCCGATTTTTACTTGATTTTACGTACATGATAATGCTTAAACAATCTACTTTAATCATGTTTTTGTTGCAAGGTGAAATTAAGAGCTTGGATTGAAAAGGGTGCTAAAGGCATGGATTTGGTGCTCAAGAATCACCAAAGCAAGGGATAGATCTTAGGGGACCGAGATTGAAGAATTCACACGCCAAAGATTCGAGAAAATCAAGTAATTGAAGATGAAGGAGCCTGAAAATCATCCTGAATGCAAGATCATAAGGTTTCCACCATCCATTTTGTTTGAAACTTTATGTCTGGCTGAGGATCATAAAGTAACCCTACACGTAAAATTTCAGCCATTGGATCTTTGTAGAAGTGGTCCAACGGACAGATCATCCACTAAATCACTGATTTGGGGCCCACCTAATATCTGGGTGTGCTTTAATTTTGGTCTCAACCCCTTAAATTGGATGAGAGGGAGGATGGACGAAGCAGATTTCTCACGAACATCACGATGGACCCCACATGGCGATTTGGGTGCACACGGCGTACATGCATAGGCAGTGCACCGGACCGAGAAATCTGGTCAAGGGTCATTGACCTGACTTGGGTTGCATTTTTACAATAGCTAGTAGACTGACGTCCACTGGGACGTTTAGTGGGCCACCACCATCACTTGTCCGGACGATTCAGACTGTTCATTGAATTTAGAGGGCCAAATCGACCGTACCTTGATCTGCGGCCTGATTTTCTCGAACGTTGCATGTACATGAAGTCCCAAATGTAGGACGAATGGCAGAAGCACAGATTCAGTGGGCCGCATCAAAAGATAGCAAAAAACCGTCCATCCTACCTAAATTCCACCACAAAGCTGATGGACGGCGTGGATTTCTCAAACAACAGGGAGTGTGGGCCCCATGGGTTACGCATACATGAATTTCAACTACGAACACAAGAATAGGGGCTGCGGACAGATTGTAGTGGGCCATCAAGATCAATTCGAACGGATGATCCGGACCGTCCAATGGATTTGTGTGATGAAATTGAGCAAACCCATGCCAATCATGTGGACCCATGCACATGTATGAACTCACAGCAGCAAAGGATGCAGAATCGGATCTGTTCGCAGCTGACGCACGATAAGACATTATGGCCCACCACCTTTGATCGGATGGCAAATCCGAATCATTCAGACAGACCCAAGGTGAAGCTGATCGCCACCAAGAAGCCAGATCAAATTTTCTTTGATCATGGGGTTCTCCCAAAATCGCCAAGCGCAAACCGTTTCACACTTTCACTATGAAAGGAGTGCGTAAGGTTATGCACTTCATCGACTTTAACTACTGACCTGGGATGGGTATAAAAGGAGGAGAGAAAGTGTGGAGAAGGGGATCATCTGACGTGAGGAGATCTTTGGGACGTGAGAAGTAGGATGTGGAGTGAAAGCAAGAGAAGGAGAGAGAGTAGACGGCCGGCCAGAGTTCTTCTCTCCTTTCCCTGTTTTTTTTTTCTTTGTTTACATTCTTTCCTTTGATGTTTTAAGAGCCTTTAACTTAATCATGTCTGGCTAAACCTCTTAGCTAGGGCTAAGAGGTGAAGCTTGTAGCATGATGGGGTGTTTTCTACGGCTTTGATTCATGATTAATGAACTCTCCTTGATTTTAATATGATTATATGAAATATTCATAGTTTTTAATGGTTTATTGTGACTTAAATTATACTAGATATGCGATAGCTTTAAGTATATCTTGTGTATGTAGCGAGGCTATGAGTGTAGGAACCCTGTTGTTCACCATCATCTCCTGGACATGGTTGGATGATGGAATCCCTCCCTACATTCATAGCTCTCTTTGATATGATGTGGATTGGTTAAATTCTGTTGTTTACTTTGTCTCAAGGGCAAGGTGTTATAATGGAATCAATTCTAATTCTCATACCTCTCATCTCTTGAAAATTGGATCAAAGGAAGTTCAGATTTGACTTTTATGGTTATATCTTCCAACTGGATGAAGATGAGATTCTAAATCGAGTTGTGTTTGTGAATCAAGCATAGATCTCCCTGATCTCTACAAGTGGATCCTTGGAAACCCTAGTTTCCCACCTTTGAATTTTATAAATTTTAGTTAATTAGTTCACCATTATTCTCTTAAATTTACCTGATTTAGATTACATCTTCGTTTAGTTCTACTTCTAGTTACTTTCAGATTACGTATAAGGTTCAGTCCCTGTGGATTCGACCTCAGTCTTACCAAGATTATTACTACATCGCAACCCTATACTTGGCATGTGAACAAGTTTTTGGCGCCGTTGCCGTGGATTGACGGTTACATTTTTCTGAGATTAACTAGTCTTAGAATTATGATAAGATTAGGGTTTTTCTAGTTTTTAATTCTAGGTTTAGGTTTTTCTATTTAATTTCTAGAAACTAACCTAGCTTTCCTGTTTTGTAGGACCTTGATACAGGCTTTTTAAATTAGTAATCTCTTTCTAATTTTTCTAATTTTCTATTTTTAGGATTAGGGTTTTATTTTCTATTTTTAGAATCTCTTTTATTTTTAAAAACTAACTTACTTTCTAATTTAGGTTTAGAACTTTTATAATTTGTTTTTAGAAACTTTCTATTTTCCTTTTTTAGGAATTTTCCCTTTTTAGAAACTAGTTTACTTTATATTTTTAGGAACTTTTTAATTTTAGACTTTCTGTTTTTAGAAACTGACTTTTTTTTTATTTTTTTATTTTTTTATTTTTATTTTTGTTTTGCAGATTTTTAACTTAGGAACTTCTAATTTGGTAACTTCTTTCTAATTCTTTTCTTTCTTTCTAGATTTCTATTTCCTTTCTTTCTTTTAGGCTTAGGTTTAGATTCTGAATTAAGAGCTGCAAGTGTTTCATACCCAAGTGGGTCCGTGACAACACTTGACCTCTTGACTGAAGGAAGATTAACTGAGGGGTTAACTATCCATCGCAGGATTAGACATCGCTCAAGATCTCTAGAGTTAATTGAAATTATAGTCGCAAATCAACTGGCCAATCAACCAGAGGGACAACCTCAATCTCAGGTTGGGGAAGTCCAGGATGAGAATAAGGTGCATCAAGCACCCCCACCTCATACTTTACGAGATTATTTACAACCGGTGGGGGTGAGCACGCCCTCATGCATGGTTTTTCCAGAGAAACGGGACACATGGATATGAAGCCAGGGGTGATCCAACTCCTTCCTAAATTTCATGGGCTCGATTCAAAAAATTCATACTTATACCTGAAAGAGTTTGATGAGATCATAGCTACTATATACTTTCCTAACGTGTCTGATGACACTGTCAGGCTGAAACTCTTTCCCATTTCTTTGAAAGAGAAAGCTAAGACATGGTTACATTCACTACATCCTCGATCTATTGGTAGATGGAATGACATGACAAGAGAATTCATAAAGAAAATTTTCCCATATCATAAGATGAACACCTTTAGAAAATCGATCATGAACTTCGCCTAAAAGGAAGATGAAACATTCTTCCAGTGTTGGGAGCAGTTCAAGGATCTTGTCAGTTCATGCCTACAACATGGTTTTGAAACGTGGCACATCAATAACTTTTTTTATGATGGATTGACATCACCCATGTGCCAATTAGTCGAGATAATGTGCAATGGGGAATTCATGAATAAAGGTGTCGATGAGGTGTGAGACTACTTTGATAAGCTTGATGAAAACACACAATCATGGGACATCTCTCCAAAACTAAGTACCATGTCTAGGCCGACTCAATCCAAGGAAAGGGGTGGAATGTATCTCCTAAAAGAGGATAATGATATTAGTGCTAAAGTGGCTACTCTCACCAGAAAACTCGAGGCCATAGAATTAAAGAAGGATGAGGCTAAGGAAACTGTTTGCGATATTTGTGCTTGCAACATTGACACAACTGAAAATTGTCCAACAATACTTGCCTTTCAAGAGGTGTTAAATGAGCAATCCAATGCTGTGAAAAATTACTAAAGACCTTTTAATGGACCTACCTCCAATACATTTAATCCTAGTTGGAGAAATCATCTAAACTTCAGTTCGAGGAATGGACAAACTGCTACCCCTCAAGGTTTCTTTAATCAAATTCCACATCAAGAGAAACCTTAAGAGGACCCAGTTCTAAAACATCTTCAAAAGCAAGAGCTTTTTAATCTGAGTATACTACAAGCCTTTCAAAACCTCACAAAGGTCATACAAGGACTTGATATTAAAAGTGTGATTGTGAATAAGGGGAGCCTCCCAGCTCAACCTCTTCCTAATCTAAAACCACAATATGAAGTTAGCGACCTAAGCTCTTCAAATCAGATGGAGCAAGCTAAATCTATCACCACTCTTAGGAGTGGAAAAACCATTAACAAAACCATTTCGGTTAGGGCTAAGAAGCTTAAGGACCTGGAAGAGGACAACAACGATAGATCTAGTTATACCCCACAAGAACTAGAACCGGAACCTTAAGGAAAGCCGGTTGCTCCATTTCCCCAATGGTTGGTTGCACCAAAACCTCTCTCTAACTCTCAGGATATTCTAGAGGTATTGAAACAAGTGGAGGTCAATATTCCTTTATTGGACGCTGTAAAACAAATACTTTCATATGCCAAATTTCTAAAAAGCTTGTGTACGACCAAAAGACGGTAAACTATTCAAAAGAAAATCTTTTTAACTGATAAAGTGAGTGCCATCCTAAAACAAAATGTGCTAGAAAAATTCAAAGATCCTGGTAGCCCAACTATCGCTTGTGTAATTGTGAATTACCGTATTGAGTACGCACTTCTTGACTTAGGAGCGAGCGTAAATTTGATTCCATACTCTGTGTACAAATAGTTAGGTTTGGGTGAATTAAAACCTACCTTAACCACGTTATAACTCGCTGATCGCTTTGTTCGTGTACTGAAAGGGATAATTGAGTATGTGTTAGTCCAGGTTGACAGATTCTACTATCCTGTAGATTTTATCGTTCTGGATACTGAACCCATCAGTAACATGAGTACTCAGATTCTCATCATTCTAAGTCGCCCATTCCTTGCCACTTCAGACGCAATTATCAATTGCAAGAATGGAGTCATGAGTATATCTTCCAGGAATATGACATTGGAGTTAAACAACTTTTTCAATATAGGCAGACGGTTAGAGGATGATGACGATTTCCACGACATTAAAATGATTGACTCTTTCGTGGAAGATAGAACACCTTTGACCTTATCTTCTGACCATCTAGAGACGTGCTTGACCCACTCCTATGATTTTAATGATGATATGATTAGGGAGATGGTTGCCATGCTTGATACTGCCCCAATACTTAAAGTTAACCGGTGGAGGCCACATTTGAAGAATTACCTCAAACTAAAGAAGTACCTCTGTCGTCTAACCTCAAGGCACCGAAACTTGACCTAAAACCTTTGCCCTTTGATTTGAAATATGTTTATTTAGGTCAAGATGAGACATACCCGGTGGTGATTTCATCTCACCTTGAGCAAGAATAGGAGAGTATGCTCATATCTACTCTCATTGAGCATAAAGGAGCCTTTGGATGGACGATTGTGGACCTCAAGGGAATTGACCATTCAATTTGTACTCACTACATTTATCTCGAGGATAATGTGAAGACCTCTTGGCAATCACAACGTAGAATAAATCGAAACATGAAAAAAATTGTTAAAGCCGAGGTTCTTAAACTATTGGATGTAGGTATCATATACCCTCTATCCAATAGTCAATGAGTGAGTCCAACTCAGGTGGTTCCTAAGAAGTCCAGAATCACCATCGTAGCCAATGCCAATAATGAACTCGTGCCAACTAAAATTATTACTAGTAGGAGAATGTGCATTGACTACAGGAAGTTGAATACCGTCACGAGGAAGGATCACTTTCCTTTGCCCTTCATCGATCAAATTTTGAAAAGGTTAGCTGGTCATTCCTATTAATGTTTCCTTGACGGGTATTCAGACTACAATTAGATAGAGATAGCCCCTGAAGATCAGAAAAAAATTGCATTTACATGTCCTTATGACACCTTTGCTTATCGAAGGATGTCATCCCGCCACTTTTCAGCGATGCATGATGAGTATTTTTTCTGATATTGTGGGGCAATATCTGGAGGTCTTCATAGATGATTTCTCTATCTTCAGTCCATCTTTCAGCGAGTGCTTAGAGAGTTTTAAATGTGTGTTGAAAAGATGTCAAGAAAAGAATTTGGTACTCAATTAGGAGAAGTGTCATTTCATGGTTCGTAAGGGAATTGTCCTTTAACATATCATCTCATCCAAAGGAATCGAGGTAGATAAGGAAAAAATTGATCTTATCTCTAACCTACCTCCATTCAAGAACATACGAGATGTGCGATCCTTTTTAGGACACGCTGGGTTTTATAGAAGATTCATAAAGGACTTTAGTCTTCTCTCTCATACTTTATGTAATCTACTTCAAAAGGATACACCATATGAGTGGACTGAGCAATGCCAAGAAGCTTTTACAAAGCTTAAGGGCATGTTGACCACTGCACCTATCATGCAGCCATTCGACTGGAGCCTTCCTTTTGAACTTATGTGCGACAGTCTGATTATGCTTTTGGGGAAGTTTTAGGCCAGAGAAAAGAAAAGAAGTTCTACGTTATCCATTACGTAAGTAGAACTCTAAATCCTGCCCAAGTGAATTACTCGACTATAGAAAAGGAGCTCTTGACCGTAGTGTTCGCTTTGGACAAATTTAGGTCCTACTTAATCGGATCCAAGATCATCGTTTGCACAGATCATGCAACGCTCAAGTATCTTCTTTCTAAGAATGATGCAAAGCCCCACTTGATAAGATGGATCCTCTTACTCTACGAATTTGATTTAGAAATAGATGATAAAAAGGGAGTAGAGAACATAGTGGCTGACCATCTTTCCCACCTTAATTCCTCTGATTCCCTTGAGATGGTACATATTAATGACATGTTCCCTAGTGAACAATTGTTCAAATTCTCCCATTCATCTTAGTTCACTGATATTGCTAATTATCTTGCCACAGGTTTCACACAGACACATTGGACTACGCAAGATAAGAAAAAAATTTGCACCGAGGTGCCCAAATTCTTTTGGGACGATTTGTATTTATTTAAATATTGTCCAGACCAAATCCTAAGGACATGTGTGCCAGACGATGAGCATCAAAGTGTCATCTCCTTCTGTCACTCTCAGGCCTGCGGAAGTCACTTTTCTGC
This sequence comes from Magnolia sinica, assembly GCF_029962835.1. Lineage (NCBI taxonomy): Eukaryota > Viridiplantae > Streptophyta > Magnoliopsida > Magnoliales > Magnoliaceae > Magnolia > Magnolia sinica. The sequence goes on from NC_080581.1 coordinate 14,436,058, forward strand.
TAAAAAGACCACGTCCAAGATTCTGTAGTATGGCTTTTACTGGCCCAATACGTTCGAGTACACTCATGAGTTTTGTAAGGCTTATGAGCATTGTCAGAAATTGGGAGCATTGTCCTGTTGAACCCCATTCTTATCATAAAGGCATTTGATTGTTGGGGCATCGATTTCACGGGACCGTTTCCCCCAATCCTTTGAAAATCTATATATTTTGATTACCGTAGACCATGTCACTAAATGGGTCAATGCAATTCCATGCCAGAACAATGACCATTGAATGATCATTAAATTCTTAAAAGAAAACATCCTTCCTCGGTTCAGAACGCCTCGAACCATCATTAGTGATGGGGGCTCACATTTTTGTAATAGACCATTCAAGAATTTAATGAAAAAATATGGTATTTCTCATAAGGTGAGTACTCCATACCACCCACAAACAAGTGGGCAAGCTGAGATATCAAATAAGAAAATTAAACACATTTTGGATAAAATAGTAAACCCTGTTCGAAAGGATTGGTTAATTCGATTGACCAATGCTTTATAGGCTTACTGTACTTCATTAAAAACACCTATTGGAATGTCTCCCTTTAGAATTGTTTATGGGAAAGCTTGCCACTTGCATGTGAAATTGGAACACAGATCCTACTAGGCGATCAAAAATCTGAACTTTAATCTGGACAACGCTAGCTCGCTACACAAACTTCAGTTGAATGAATTTGAAGAAATCCGGAACGATGCATACGAAAACTCGAGAATTTACAAGGACAGGATGAAGGCGTTTCATGACCAACACATTTTGTGAAAATCATTCACGCTAGGTTAGAAAGTCCTTTTGTATAATTCTCGATTACATCTCTTTCCAGGTAAGCTCCGATCTCGTTAGACCGGCCCTTTCACTATTATCAATGTTTATCCTCATGAGGCTGTCGAGATTTAGAATCCAGACAATGACTATGAGTTTAAAGTAAATGGACATCGATTAAAGGCATTTGTTGAGAAATTTGATTCAGAGAACATGTCCATGCCTCCTAGTCGGATGGAGGTATAGGTAGGTTTATTGATTTTATAAGACTAGGGTAGTTTACTTTTTATCGTTTTAGGATAGTCGGCTTTATGCTGTTAAGATAGTTTTCTTTCTTGTTGATAGTTTGCTTTTTGTTGCTTTCACTCTTGTGCTGACCCACTTTCACGCTGAGATCTCTTTGGAAAAAGCCTCTTAACTCCTTCATCAGATACTATATTTCTATCACTTCTCCTTCAATTTCGTTGTCTCACGTGTATTGCATGCTTATATCTTTTACATTGAGAATAATGTAGTTTTTGGTTGGGGATGGGAGATTAGGTTACCTAATAAGTATTTTCTTGGTCTTGAGCAAAAATTGTGAAAATTTTTAAATTTTTTTGAAAATTTTTGTGAATTCGAAGTGATTTTGACACCCATATTTGATTTAGAAGTATAAGATACGTAATGTTGGTAATTTATGACTCTTGGATTCAGCTATCTGTTAGATTTCACAGTTACGTTCGAATTATTAATCCATGATTAGAAAATTTAAAAATTGATTGAGTCATGATTTCACATGTCACACCTAGCTTACACAGTAAAGCTTCAATTCAATATTGAATTGTTAACCTGGTAATCACTAGGCATGGAAGGAGCCAGCCTGGGGAATTTGTCTATCATGTTCATTGAAAAAAAGAAGAAAAGGAGAAGAATATCCAGTTAGAAAACAGTTGTCATAAAAAACGGCTACCTGTTAAAGATCTTTAAGAAGGTTGATATAGCGTGAAGCCATATATGGAAAAATCAAAAGCTGGAAGAATAAAAAGGCTAAACTGTAAGGCAAGTTTCGGTTTAGGTTCGGTTATCCAGAATGCTCTTTTTGATTATCAATGTTATCATGAAAATTGACGATTGGATCTTTAATTGTGATAAGTCGAGGTTGCACTATACACCCATGAAACTCAATGTTTAGAATTTTTATAATTAATGGATTAATACTTTGAACTTGACCATGAAGTTTACCGTGCGTTTGAGTTTAGGAGAAGGAAATACCCAACATTGATGTATCTTGGAATTCTAATATCTGGATTATTTTTTAAAAATCACTCGAGTTTATAAAAATTGTCATGTAATTCTCAAATATTTCATATTAGGCCTCGATTTTTACTTGATTTTACGTACATGATAATGCTTAAACAATCTACTCTAATCATGTTTTTGTTGCAAGATGAAATTAAGAGCTTGGACTGAAAAGGGTGCTAAAGGCATAGATTTGATGCTCAAGAATCACCAAAGCAAGGGACGGATCTTAGAGAACCGAGATTGAAGAATTCACATGCCAAAGATCCGAGAAAATCAAGTAATTGAAGATGAAGGAGCTTGAAAATCATCCTAAATGCAAGATCACAGGGTTCTCACCATCCGTTTGGTTCGAAACTTTATGTCTGGCCTGAGGATCATAAAGTAACCCTATACTTAAAATTTCAGCCATTGAATCTTTGTGCAAGTGGTCCAACGGATAGATCATCCACTAAATCATTGATTTGTGGCCCACCTGATATCTGGATATGCTTCATATTTGGTCTCAATCCCTTAGATTGGATGAGAGGGAGGATGGACAGAGCGGATTTCTCACAAACATCATGATGGACCCCACACGGGGATTTGTGCGCGCGTAGTGTACATGCATAGGCAGTGCACCGGACCGAGAAATCTGGTCAAGGGTCATTGACCTGACCCGGATTGCATTTTCACAACAGCCAGCAGACTGTCGTCTGCTAGGACGTTTAGTGGGCCACCACCATCGCCCGTTCGGACAATCCGGATCATTCATTGAATTCAGAGGGCCAAACCGACCGTACCCTGATCCGCGACCTGATTTTCTCGAATGTTGCATGTACATGAAGTCCCAAACGCAAGACGAACGGCAGAAGCACATATTCAATGGGCCACATTAAAAGATAGTAAAAACAATCCATCCTACCTAAATTCCACCACGAAGCTGATGGACGGCGTGGATTTCTCAAACAACAGGGAGTGTGGGCCCCAACGGGTTATGCACACATGAATTTTCACTGCGAACGCAAGAACAGGGGCTGCAGATGGATTGTAGTGGGCCATCAAGATCAATTTCAACAAATGATCCGGACCATCCAATGGATTCATGTGATGAAACTGATTAAACCCATGTTAATCATGTGGACCCATGCACACGTACGAACTCACAGCAGCAAAGGATGTGGAATCGGATCTATTCGCAGCCGACGCATGATAAGACGTTGTGGCCCACCACCTTTGATTAGATGGCAAATCCGAATCGTTCAGACGGAGCCTAAGGTGGAGCCGATCACCACCAAGAAGCCAGATCAAAATTTCTTTGATCATGGGGTTCTCCCAAAATCATTAATCGCAATCCGTTTCGCGCTTTCACTGCGAAAGGAGTGTGTAAGGTTACGCACTCCACTGACTTTAACTACTGACCTGGGATGGCTATAAAAGGAGGAGAGAAAGCATGGAGAAGGGGATCATCTAACGTGAGGAGATCTTTGGGACATGAGAAGCAAGACGTGGAGTGAAAGTAAGAGAAGGAGAGAGAGAGTGGACGGCCGGCTAGAGTTCTTCTCTCCTTTCCCTATATTTTTCTTTGTTTATATTCTTTCCTTTGATGTTTTAAAAGCCTTTAGCTTGATCATGTCTTGCTAAGGAAGCTTGTAGCGTGATGGGGTATTTTCTACGGCTTTGATTCATTTTTAATGAACTCTCCTTGATTTTAGTTTGATTATATGGAATATCTATAGTTTTTAATGGTTTACTGTGACTTAAATTACACTAGATCTGTGATAACTTTGAGTATATCCTATGCATGTAGCGAGGTTGTGAGCGTAGGAACCCTGTTATTCACCATTGTCTCCTGTACATAGTTGGATGATGGAATCTCCCTACATTTATAACTCTCTCAGATATGATGTGGATTGGTTAAATTCTGTTGTTTACTTTGTCTCATGGGCATGGTGTTATAATGGAATCAATTCTAATTCTCATACCTCTCATCTCTTGAAAACTGGATCAAAGGAAGTTCAAATTTGATTTTGAAGGTTATATCTTTGTCACGCCCTAAACTTGGAAACCGAGCTCATAGAATTCTCGATCGCTGAATCCGGTGCTGACAGCCTCCGTAGTACCCCATTGTCGACTCCCAGCGCCCATACGCCAGATTTCGATTCTGTGATCTTATAAGGAGAATTTTTCAAAGTACATTTATCTCGTAAGAAGCATAACCATAGGTTTACCCAAATCACAAAGGCAACATCATCATCACATATCCACTAATATAAACAGTTGAATATAATACTGAAGGGGAAATGCATATATTGAAAATCAAAACTCCAAAAGACTACTACACTCTCCAAACTCAACGCTGTTGCGACCTAACTCACCTACACACATCTATTGTGCATAAGCTTATAGAAAGCTTAGAGGGTGGTGCAAGTGTGTGCAATACACGTGCCAAGCATATAAATATCAGAGTAAGTGGAAAAACTGGCAATCCATGAATTGTACAATATCAGAGTAATGTGGAAACATGCTAGTAAGTCCATAAATACCATCAGCCTTATCCAGGGTATGTAATACAAAAATATAATAGCCAATATCATATACTGAGGAAGCAATGTAGAACAACTATGTAGTGCAGAGACATAGTAAGCCAAATATCATATCTGAGGATGCAATGCAATATGCGGTGCGAATGAAATGACCAAACTAGAATGTGAAGTTGGGATGATAGTACGTAGTATCGCAAGCTGTGGGGTCTATCACAAGGGACTTTTATACAAACTAGTCCCATACCTAGATTTGGATAAATAGGCTCAATGTGGTAAACTCCTGATCTCAGGTTGGTCGTGTGCCTCAATCGAAATCCTTGCTATTGTGAAGATACACATAAAAATTAGTTGTGCACCACCAGCCCGAGTGGATAGTGAATGAATGAATGAATATGTGACTCCTGCTCAATAAGTCCACATATCAGTACTGTACATCTTTGAGATCATCATCGGGGTCTATTACACTCTATGCCAGCTTACCGCCCTTATCTGAGCGCACAACTGGGTAAGTGGAAGAGACCTCACTATCCGCCTGACAATGTCAGACCCATCTCATCGATAGCGGACCCATTCCTCAAGCTGGTCAAACTTAACCTAGATATTACCCACTCACTCAGGCGAGTAAGGTCATACCCCTTTTCAACCGACCACGACACAGTGGGAGACGCGACCTACTGGTATACGACCCTCATACGCTCATGTATATCCACTCGGTCTAGACGTTGGAGTGTCTCTTGGCCTCAGGGGTTTAGAGATTTTCACCCAGGGACATCTATGGCGCCCGTATGCTAGAACCAAACATTTTTTAGTGTCTCATTTGGCCATCCACGACATGCCTGTGGAGGCCACGACCCTAATGTTGCCAGGGTGTACGGTGGTCATATCACAAAATGTGAGATGCATGAGTCATACCATCCAGTCATGCAGCAATCCTGTGCGTATTATTTGTTCATGTGGGTAACTCCTCCTATCAGGGAGTCCCATAATAATCCGCCCTATGGCATATGCAATGGTCGACCACATCTCATAACAAATATGTAGATGATGCGTATGGGCATATATCATGATGCTATGCTATCATATACTCATAATCGGTATCGATAACTGGCACCGATAATTGGCCTCGACATTCGGCCTCAATAATCGGCATCGATAATCGGACTCGACAATCGGCCTAACAAAGGGCCTAAGGGAAGGTCACAATGTGGACATTTAACCATCATCGCTCATCAATGTGGATATTCAACCACCATTGCTCTCAAGGAGTGGCCTCATAAGGCCAAACGTATAGTGAGCCCATGGCCTCACACAAAGGCATCAACATAATGGGCCACATACAATCATAATGGGCCTTACCCAATGGTCTCATACATCATAATGGGTTGCGTCACATGGGCCTAATACACATCACATGGGCCTAATACACATCACATGGGTCATATCACAGGGGCTTATATACATCACAATGGGCCGCATCACGGTCGATCACATACATCACATGCGCCGCATCACGGTGGACCATATACAATCTCGATGGGCCTCAAATATATCATAATGGGCCTCATATCTAGGCCTCGATTACATCATAGTGGTCATCGCCAAATGGGCCTCATATAATCATAATAGGCCTTACACAAAGGTCTCATACATCACAATGGGCCGCGTTACATGGGCCATATATACAATACATCGGGCCTCACACATGGGCCTCATATACATCATGTGAGTCACATCAATGGGCCGTACCAATGGGCCTCATATACATCAAGTGGGTTGCATGAATGGGTTACACCAATGGGCCTCATATACATCAAGTGGGCCATATTAATGGACCCCACTAACGGGCCTCATATTCATCAAGTGGGTCGTATTAATGGGCTGCACCAATGGGCCTCATATACGTCAAGTGGGCCGCATCAATAGGTCGCACCAACGGGCCTCATATACATCATGTGGGCCATATCAATGGGCTTCATATACATTAAGTGGGTCGCAACAATGGGCCTCATAATCAGCCCTTGGCCAAATGGATATAAATCACATACATCACATGGGTCCCATTCTACAGACGGTGCGGATAAGACCCATACATCACGGCCGTGGCACACTGCAGAAAACAAATGGACGGCGTGAATATACAAAATATACATGAGGTGGGTCCCACCGTCCAAAGGGGGCTGGACTGTGGATGTACAATACATCAGCAAGGTGGGCCCCACCAGTCTAGTAAATGGACGGGCTGAGAGGCTAAGTCACATCGCAGGTGGTCCCCACCATCCAGACCACTGGACGGTGCGAATATAGAATACATAAATCAAAAGTGGGCCACATCCACTACTAAAACAGATGGACGGTTGGGATATCACATTCCTCGGGATCAGACCCACAGAACTTGCTGTCATCAATACAACAACTATGTAGATGGTGGGGTCCACAGATAAACGGTTAAGATAAAACACATGCCTCACGATCCAGACCAACTTGCTGACGACAATCAGCAACTATAGCCGCTGATGAGATGCACAGATGGACAGTCTGGATGGGATGTTACACACATCACATGATTGGGCCCACAAAACCAGCTTACATCAACAACAGCTAAGCTGTTGGACAACTAAAAATTAGATACATCACGGTCAGCCCTACCAACACCGTCCAGGAATGGATGGTGTGGATTTACAATGCATACATCAACATGGGCCCCACCCTCACACGTGCAGCACGTGTGGGGTGGGCCCCACATGGCTGTTAATGGAGGATGGCGTGGATATAAACCACACATCACAGTGGGTCCCACGTGGAGCCCATCATGTATATAATAAATTATATATATATATATATATATATATATATATATATATATATATATATATATATTAGACATCCCGTCTCTGGATGTCAATGGACGGTTTGGATCTGACGTACATTTGGGGCCCACATGACTTGCTGACGTCATTCCAGCAGTTATATGCTGTTGGATCCCCATCGTTAGATGGATGGTGGGCCCTAAATACATAAAGCACATTGGATCACATCCACATCCAGACCGCTGGACAGTTTGGATCAAACGGATGGACAGCGTTGGTAAAACACATGCACCATGGCTAGGTCCACACGTGTGGCCCACCTCAGCTCTAATAAGCTATTATTTGTATTTTCCTTTCATCCAAGGTTACTGGACGGTGCAAGCAGCACTGGACCGTCTAACCACCTGCTAGGCAACGATAAGGTGGGCCCCAGGGGTAGCTAGCATGGATATAAAATATATACTTCATGGTGGGGTGTATCAGGGTGGGCCACACACATATCATCATCAATCATAAGAAGAAGAAAGAGAGATCGGCGTAGTTGAGGGACCCTGCCTCTATGGGTCCCTCTTAGATCACAACACATACATCAAAGTGGGTCCCATCATAAGTGGGCCCTTATATGGAAATCAATGGTGGATCACCCACCGATTCTGCTTCTTCCTCCCTAGCCTTCCAATGCTCCAAAAGTGCTCCTTCAATGGTGGAGATGATGATCTAAGGGTTGGATTGAATGAGATCTTGCAAGGAAGTGGGCCACACACAAAGCTCTTCTCTTATGGACATTTCCTCTCTTCATGGTTGCTTTGAAAAATGGTAGGGAAGAGGGAGATAGAGAGAGAGTGGTTGTAAGGGAGAGGGATGGGTGCGATGGGTGAGAGATAGGTGATGGTTGATGGATGTGTACTTGACTTGAGAGTTGACTTTAGGTGAGAGAGGGATGGGTTTTGGTACTTGACTTGATTGATTTGACATTAGGTAGAGATTCTCTTGAAATTCGCAACGTGCGGCGTTTCTTCAGAAAATACATGGGCCCACAACTCCTAGCTAAGGTATTGTATCGGCACTTGAGACGAGGCATTGGAACTGTGGTGACGCGCAGTCACAAGGGTAAAAGTCTCGAGTCGAGTCGAGTCAGATTGATAAGACGTGACTTAGGGTAGCGCGCAAATGCTATTTACGTGTCACGGGTCACCGAAATTCGACTAGGAGGATCACGGTAGTCTACAGAATAGTACAGACTAGGATACGGGTCTCACAATCTTTCAACTGAATGAAGATGAGACTCTAAATCCAGTTGTGTTCGTGAATCAAGCATAGATTTCCCTGATCTCTACAAGTGGATCCTTGGAAACCCTAGTTTCCCACCTTTGAATTTTACAAATTTTTGTTAATTAGGTCACCATTATTCTCTTAAATTTACCTAATTTAGATTACATCTTCATCTAGTTCTAGTTGTAGTTACTTTTAGATTACGTACAAGGTTCAGTCCCTGTGGATTCGACCTCGGTCTTACCGAGATTATTACTACATCGCAACCCTATACTTGGGGTGTGAACAGACACCAAGCGGTTTGTAAGAAAATGTGACAAGTGTCAATGCTTGACAATAGTTCCACGACAACCTCCTAAGTAGTTAACCCCAATGAGCGGGCCTTGACCTTTCGCGCAATGGGGATTCAACATCATCGAACCCTTTTCTACCAACAAGGGGCAGATCCAAGTGCAACATCATCGAACCCTTGAATCACCGAACAAAAAATGACCGACTTCATCTAGAAGAATATCTTCTGTAGATTCAGCATACCCCCACACTATTGTTACCAACAATGGTAGGCAATTCGACAACATTAAGTTTTGTGGATTGTGTGAGAAGTTAGACATTCGCAACGCCTTCGCCTCACCTCGGCATTCGCAAGCTAATGGCTGGGTGGAGGCGATCAAGAAGATCATTAATAGACACCTCAAGACTAAGCTTAAGAATTTCAACACTTGAGGTCTTGGTATCGATCCCTAATGGGGGTGGCTAACATGGAGTGTGTGTACTGACATGGGTGTGTACTAACAAGCTAACCCAAAAAAAAAAAAAAAAAAGCTCAAGAATTTCAAGGGGGCTTGGGCTGAGGAGTTATCACATGTCCTGTAGGCGTATTGGACCATTGCTCGAACGAATATTGGGGAGACCCCTTTTTTACTAGTCTTCGAAGCAGAGGCAATGGTCCTAGTGAAAATTAGGATGCCATCAGGCTGAACTAAGCTATTCCAACAAAAGAAAAATGGTGGACAGATGCTAATGAGTCTCGACCTGCTCAAGGACCTCAAAGACTGCAGAAGTGAGATTCGTTGCATACTAGCATAGAGCTGCTGGACACTACAATTCAAGGGTCAAGCAGCGAAAATTCAGGGTGGTACACCTTGTGCTTCGAAAGGTCTCCTTGAGCATCAAGGAGCCCGACTTGGGAACCTTAGGACCGAGCTAGGAGGGACCCTACAAAGTCATCAGTATAGCCCGACCAGGACGTACTGGCTGGAGGACTTAGAGGGACGAGCCCTACATCATCCTTAGAATGTAGAGCACCTGAAGTTCTACTATTAATAGAGACTGACCCGATCGAACTCTACAAGAACCTTTGACGTGTCAGTTCGACAAAACACCTTATATGTTAATTACTTATAATTTTTTTATGAATTAAAAAAAGAAAAAAGAAAAGAAGAAACATCACGTTTTTCCTACATCCATGACCTGCTGTCTATGAGTGACAAACGTAGAGACTAGAAAGCATGAGAAGGGACTAAACCCGAGGAGATGCCTTTCTAACTACAAAAGGCTCGGTGGCTAGGAAGCCAAAGAGAGGGAGAGAAAGGCACCTTCCGGCTGAGCTCATTATCCTAATAAGGTGGCAAACCCAAGGGGCAAAGCCCGAACACATACAATAGACACTGACTTAAGTGCTCAGATTAAAAAGGAGTCCCATAAAGGGTCCAACCCCTACTATCTTTCACCCTCTCACTTCCTAGCCCAAGCAAGCCAAGCTCACAAGTGGGGGGCAATATGCATACCCTAAAGCAAAGAGAAAGTAAAAAATTTGAGTTATGTAAACAAAAGCTTTCTTCATTAATAATGAAAAAGTTTACAAAAAGCCATGATTACAAAAACTTTGAAAAAAATAATTAAAGTGCCTATGGTGGCAGAAGTCCCTCTAGCTCAGGTGTGACCTGATCAATGGTGACTTTGGTCGCATTAGCAACATTCTCTCCCAAGCCCGTCTTTTCGTCCAACCATGATAGGCTGAGCTCGGGGAGTCACCCCTAAACATCTTCTCGATAGTTGGCGAAGCCGACATTGAAGACTTCTTCTAACTCGTTCTATGGACTTCAGAAAGAGATGAGCCCTGAGCCGACCTCGAGCTGAGCTATTTGAGGACAAAGGTCGGTGGGGGGATAATCATCTCCCGAGCTGACTAGATCGATCATGGCCAGAGGTGAGGCGAGAAATCCAAAGAGAATCCTACCTCGAACAAAGAAATGAAAGATTCAGAATGATCCTAGCCGAAGATCACGTCGATCAATGTAGGCTCGCCGATATTTTCAAGAGTGAATTCTCATCCAAATAAGGTCTCTTCAATGAATTCAACGGATCCCATGGGGATACGCATGTATTGAAACTGCCAAATGACCCTATAAGTATAGCCGCTGCAATTGAAAGGAGGTAAGCAAACAAACTCAAGCTCAAGCCTTTAATCCAAGTCTACTAGCCTAACTTAATCATCAGAGGGTCTACGGTCGCCATCGGTTCCCACTATTGTCTACATTTTCCTATTTCTTGCAGTTCCATCGGTGAGTACACCTCCGCAATTGATCACATCTGTTCGACCATATTCCTACAATAACAAATAAGTGTAATCCTCATGTGGTTCAAAACTATATGTTATACTTGATAAGTAGTTTAACTTTTTCACCAGAGCCACTTAAGCCAATCAGATATCTATAATTACTTGTCATAAGTACATTGGTTCATATGTACAGTAGTATTAATAAACCATGGACATTGCTCCTACTTGTCATGCAACAACTTTGCCAAAATGTAAACAATCCCTAAGCTTAACTTATATATTAACTTTGTGAGAGCATCGTGATATCATTTGCACCCCCGACTTTCCATGGTGCTCTAAAGCCAAGTGGATTCGAAACTCAGGTGGGCCGAACCCTTAGGAACGAAACGGCACCATTAAAAACCTTCTCCATTCAAAAAAATGCATTCAATCGGATCAATGGATACTCGAGAAGTCAGGCTACTCTAAAACTTAGGTGGACGTACTATTATTTCAGAGGTTTCATGCATGATTTTACATGGCATGGCCGACCTTAGTTTTGGATCGACCTGAATTTTGGAATCCCAGGACAACAGAAGGGGGGCCACTTAAAAATCATGATGCCTCCAAGCATCAATTTGTCCATAGAAATATTTGTATTGATGTGGCCTCAATATTGCTTATCAAGCCTAAAAAATAACATGTCCTTAAATTCATTTCTCCTTAAGGCCAATCCAAAATAAAAAGAAATGATGTTGGTAAGAAAATCTGAAAACACACTCAAGAGAAAAAATAAAAAATAAAAAAAATTTCACATATACAAACATGCTCTGATGTAGAATCGCCATAGTAAGCCTGACTTGATGCTGCACCAACCATCTCCATTCATAAATATTTATGTCGGTTTCTCAACAGGGCGGGGGGAACGAATGGCACTGAAGGGAACGACTGTACCATGTTAGATTTATCTGTTAAAGCCAAAAATCAAGTACTAGAATTGTCACATGGTCTGTCCTGTCAAGGTCCCGACCAAGCGTTTGTTAGTCCAGAGCATCCTTTACTCACCGTCCTTTGCATTGTCCCGAGTCGTCACGACCAAATCCTCTACCATGCATGATATCAGGTTACCGACATTTCTCTTGCATGGAGGGCATTTTAGGTCTTCTTGGATATTCTCCTCCGCATTTTCAAAATTAAGCACAAGCATAAACCAGACTCTTTGCGGTCCATTGATTTTAACAAATATAGCTAATCGGACAAATGGGCCATCCTAGTTTTTTACCCAAGTAATTTTTAAGATGTGTACAACCATTTTGTGTGGTTTGGATGTTATCAAAAAGTGATGTGTGTGGCAGGAAAGAAAGTGATGTATGTTAGGCTCCCATGCAATCATTCGCTCTATTGTCTAATTGTGGACAAACACTCATTTTACATTTTAGAAATTGAGATAGCATGAGGGGCTATTTAATTTTCCAAAGTGGAAATTGTGTGGATGGTATGTGATTTTTTTTAAAATTTTTTTTAGCTGTACCAATGGGTGAAAAACGCACATGGGGTAAACCACTCGCCTAGGTGAGAAGGGGATTATATCAAGCCAAGTGGGTGAAACCCTGACCATAGGACCCACCTTGATGTATATCCATGCCGTTCATCCGTTTTTCCAGCTTATTTTAAGGCATGGACCCAAAAATGAGGTAGACCCAAACCTCAGATGGACCACACCATAGAAAAATAATGGTGATTGAATGACCACCATTACAAGCTTCCTAGGGCTCAATGTAATGTTTATTTGCAATCCAACCTATTGATTAGGTCACAAAGACATGGATGAAGGGAAAACATAAATATCATCTTGATCCAAAACTTGTGGCCCTCAAGAAGTTTTTAATGGTGGGGATTCAATCCCTACTGTGTAGTCCACATGAGGTTTAGATCTGCCTCATTTTTGGGACCATGCTCTAAAATGAGTTGGAAAAACGAATGGACCGAGTGGATATACAAGATACATCAAGTTTGTCCCCACTGTCAGGGACTCACCCACTAAGCTGTTTTCCTGGCCTCACTTAATCCCCTCCCGACCATGTGGTGTACTGTCTTGCAAACGTTGGGCAGGACCGTACGTTTCCACCGTTTCTTAAATGAGGTTGAACCATCTACCGAACTCATGGTGGGCCTGAACGTCCCGTGTCCATTTCGAAAATCACAGTGGTGGTGGTACACTACAAACCCTATTTAATGGAAACGGATTGGCTACTCCCCCTGCGACCAGCCAATGGCTGATGGTCAGTGCTATGTGGCCCCACCATGATGTATGTGTTTCATCCATGACGTTCATCTATTTTTCTAGATCATTTTATGGTATGAGACTAAAAATGAGGTGTATCATAATCTCAAGTGGACCACATTACAGGAAACAGAGTTGAATGAGCGTCGACCCTTAAAAACTTTTTGGGGGCCATCAAAGTTTTGGATCAAGCTGATCTTTGTTTTTTCCCTTCATCTGGGTCTGTATGACCCAATCAATAGATTGGATGTTAAATAAACAGTACAGTAGGCCTTAAAAGTATTTTAATGGTGGATATCCAATCACTATTGTTTTCCTGTGGTGTGGTCCACCTGAGATATATATCCCTCTCATTTTTGGGAGAAGCCCTAAAATGATCTGTAAAAATGGATGAACAGAATGGATGAAACATATACATCATGGTGGGGCCCACAAAGCACCGACCACCAGCCACCGGGCTGGTGGTAGGGGTAGTAGCCAATCCGTTTCCCTGTGTAATGGATTCAACGTGCAAATTCCTGGCAGCAAGCGCAGCAAAAGGTTGTGTGTGACCTACCATGATGTTTGTGTTACATCCGCTCTATCCGTCAGTTGCACCGGCATTCCAAAAATCAAGTGGGCCATACCATGATGGGATGGCGATGGCCACCATTAAAACCTTCGTGGGGCCCACCATGATGTTGATATGCTATGCAGCCTGTTCATAAAGTGGGTCCCACCACAATAAAGAAAAACACAAATATGATCCCAATAAAAAACATTAATGGCCTTGAAAGGTTTCAATGGCAGCTGTAGTGATGTATATTTGAGCTTTGTATTTATTTTATTTTAAACCTACGTGCTGACATGAAAAGATGTAAATGAAGTGAATAATGTTGACATTATGGTAGCCCCACAGAAGTTGCCGTATTGGAAATTAGTGTTTGATTAGCATACTCGAGCCAACGGATTTAGATGGTCTGGATTAATATGTACCCATACCATGTGCTAAAAAACGGACCTATCCTCTAATAAGTGTGATTTTAAGGAAATGATCTATATATCTAGCTACAATGGGCCCACAATTTGAATGAACGAACAGATGTACATGGGTGACATAGTGTCCATTTGAAAGCACCAGAACTGCTGATCTAAATGCAAGGTACTTGGACCTGTGGTACCATACCATCTCTTCCACCAGCTTTGCACTTGTGTGGGACATCAATACCATAAAAATGGTAGGCACCACCATGAAGAGTATCTGTAATAGAAATCAGGAAATTTGATATTCAAGTGGGCCACAATTTAGGGCCATGATGGTATGACTCATCATACAGCTGGTTGTTAGTGTGGTGTTCCCTGAAAAGCCAATAGGATTATATTAACATTTGAATTGATAATCTTGACCACAAATCAAGATGACCTCAGGTCGTATGCAGACATGTTATTAATGTCATATCTAACATGTGGGTACACAGGACATGTTATTGATGTAATATCTAAAATGTAGGTACATAGGACATGTCATTGCTGTCATAACATGCTGGAATATCTTAAATCATGTATGTATGTGGGTTAAAAGGAGACTGTTTTTTTCTACTGTCCTTCGAAACGTAAGCATGGGTACAATAATCATGGGTGAAGAGAGAGTTGTGTTCATGAATATTAATATCATGTTCCCTGACAATTTAATAGATTTTAAGATGAACTTGTGATTATTTTTATGTCATCATCTTGTGTACGGGGACTGAGGATTAATAGGATGGAAGGTATCCACCATCAGGCTTGATAACATATGAAAATGTTAGTATTCAAGGGTACAGGATCTTGTTATTAGACCTGTTGAGTACTTGTATTAACAGATCGGTTTAAAGTCTTTGGACCGAGAAACTTATCATGCTCGATCCAAATTGACTTACATATGTATTAGTATTAGATTATTTTTAAATATGGGAAGTTTAAGTTCTTATTATAATAAACGGTTGCATGCCTCACAGAGTCAATTGCAGTTATTCATATGTGGGTGTTGCTTTTAATATTGATGTCTATATAATCCAATAAGAAATTCCCTTGTTACTTAGAAGTATTTTTATAACTGAGATCTGGCATATCGGACAATCCATCAAGTGATTTTTCATTGGGCTTGGCACTTAAAATATTTCAACTGATTTTACAAATGTTTTCAACATTAATATTTTGTTTTTAACTTTTAAAATATTTTAATCGCACTTAATGACAATCTGCCAGTCAAGATCTCTTAGTCTACCACTTAATTTACATTAAATTGGATCAATGTTGGATGGTCATGTTCAGTGAAAGGATTGGATCAATTTGAATCCATGATTAGGAAAGATTGTAAACTTTACATGTAATAAGCCATATACCAAACTTGTAATAGTAGTGGTTTAATCCAACATGCTCTAAGATTTATGTGCATCGATCATGACAAAGGGAACGAAAAGGCATACCTATTGCGTCTGACGTTAATAGTTGTCCTCATGTTTGCTGGTGAAGACAACTATCGCTTAGGTCTTCTGTTTCGTCTCACCCTCTCTGTCGATGGGAGCTTGAGTTCAAGTGAGTAGAGAGGGGAACGATTGTATCCTTTTACGCTTTCTTGGTCAACAACGAGTCCTACCCATTAACTGACTCATCACTGACTTCGTCGGCTCTACACACACACACACACAAAAAGTACACCACACTTCTGTGGGCCTCACCTGAAGCCCAATTAGAGTGATCTAAACTGTCTATTCCATTGCCTGCATGGGTAATGCCATTGTATAGCCCATAATTCTTACAGTAGAACTCCATATCTAGGTCTCCACCTAAAATTATGGATCCTTATAAATTAATCTTAAGTCAGAGAGATTAAGAAAAAACATTAAATGTCCAAATTCCCCTTGGGTGTCACCTTATAGAGAAAGAAAAAAGTGAGAGAGAGAGAGAGAGAGAGAGAGAGAGAGAGAGAGAGAGAGAGAGGAAAAAGAAGAAGAAGAAGAAGAGAAATCACTTGTCCTCCTCCCCGCATCCACGCATACACACGTAAGGTCTACTATGTGGACAGCTCTAGTGTCGTCACCTAGCCCTGCTCTAAGGTTGGGTTGTTTCTTAAAATTCATTCTCATATATTTCAATAGATCGGTGCATGTACATATATAGCAGAGGATCACTGGTGTAGATCCTACAATCACGCTACGGATCTTATAATCAAGATATGGATCCTACAATCAAGCTATTCTAATAAGGAATCTGCTCACACCTCATGCACAGCCACATTCTCGCTAGAGTAGGAAAGAATAATTACAGGGATCTATTTTAGCACTCCCCCTCAAGTTGGTGCATAAATGTCCCACATGCCCAACTTGTCCAAAAACGTTGAGAATGCTCGATTTGAAACAGCTTTGGTGAGGACATTGGCCAACTGGTCCTCTGATCAAATCTTAGGTAGCTCCACAATTTTTGCATCTAGCTTCTCCTTAATGAAGAATCTGTCTACCTCCACGTGCTTTGTGCAGTCATGTCGAACCGGATTATGAGCAATATCACATACTGCCTTATTGTCACAATACAATCGAAGTGGTTGCCTAGGCGGATAGCCCAAATCCCTTAAGAGAAGTCGTAGCCATAACACTTCACAAATTCTAAGTGTCATAACTCTAAATTCAGCTTCCGCACTGGAACATGCAACAACATTCTGTTTTTTGCTTCTCCATGTAACAAGGTTACCACTTACAAAGATGAAGTATCCTGAAGTAGATCGCCTATTATCTACTGCTCCAGCCTAGTCTGCATCAGTATATGCATCTATATTCTAACAATCTACATTTTTACTGAATAAAATTCCCTTTTCAGGAGCAGCCTTCGGATACCTCAAGATGCGCATAACTGTAATCATATGCTTCTCTCCAGGATTGTGCATAAATTGGCTGACAATACTCAACGCATAGGCAAGGTCCGACCTAGTGTGTGATAAATACATCAATCTTCTTACAAGTCTCTGGTATCTTCCTTTATCCACTGGTACCTGATCAGTCTCAACACATAACTTCAAACCTTCTTTCATTGGTGTATCAACTGGTTGACTTGCTAACATACCAGTTTATTGTAATAAATCTAAGGTATATTTCCTTTGAGACAGAAATATACCTTTATCAGCTTGAGACACTTCGATTTCAAGGAAAATTTTCAATGGACTAAGATCTTTCAATTCAAATTCTCTGGACAAGTAACTCTGTAGATTCTTCCTTTCTTTAGAGTCATTTCCTGTGACCACCATATCATTCACATATACAATGAGTGCAATGATCTTACCTTGCCGTTTCTTCAGGAACAAGGTGTGGTCTGAATTACTCTGATGGTAGCCAAAGGTTCTCATAGACTTTGTGAATCTTCCGAACCATGCTCTTGGAGATTGTTTTAGCCCATACAATGATTTCTTTAATCTGCACACCTTCTGACTATGTATTTCTGGTATCATGCATCCTGGTGGGAGATCCATGTAGACTTCTTCAGGCAACTCGCCATGGAGAAAGGCGTTCTTTACATCAAATTGTTGTAATGGCCAATCCAAGTTTGTAGCTAGAGAAAACAAGACACGAACTATGTTGATTTTAGCTACAGGTGCAAATGTCTCTATATAATCAATGCCAGAAGTTTGGGTGTATCCTTTGGCCACCAGTCTCGCCTTAAAGCGTTCAATAGTACCATATGCTTTATACTTCACAGTAAAAATCCATCGACATCCAACTGGTCTCTTTCTTGTTGGACAATCAACAAGTTCCTAAATTTTATTTTTTAACAAGGATTTTACCTCCTCATTCATGGTGACTCTCCACCTCGGATCGGCTAAGGCTTCCTGCACACTGTTAGGAATAGATACAGTAGATAATTGATTTACAAATGACTGGTTTGATTTAGACAGATGATGGTTAGACACATAATGACTCATATGATATTTGACTTTATTGAAAAGTTCGGGTTCATAAGTGGGTTTGGGGATACCTCTAGTATGATGTTGCGACAGTTGTTTTCTCTCTGGTTCAAACACAAGATAAGGATCATCCTCAACAAGCGATGAGTGTGGTGATGACTCAGGTGCAAGTGGTGTAGGGGATTCGCATGAAGGTGTCATAACTTCAGTTTCGAAGTGTGTATCACCACTTGAATCCAAATCACTCACTTCTTGAATGACCGGCCGTGTGTCATCTTAGTTACCAGGTAGAACTTCTCTAGAAATACGAACATTATAGTCTAGAGCCTGAACCTCCTTCTGATACTCCCCCTGAAGTTCAAGCGCAGAAGAAAAATACATGAAGTCTTCATGAAAAACTACATCCGATGTAATAAACATTCGTTAAGTGGGAGGGTGATAGCAATAATACCCCTTTTGATGAGTAGCATACCTAAGAAAGACACATTGCAACGCTCTAGGTTGCAACTTGTTGCATTGATGCTTATGAAGGTGCACGAATGCTACACACCCAAAGACATGTGGAGGCAAGTTTGGGGTGGTTGGGGCGTCAACTGTGTGGGCAAGAGCTTGGGATGGTGTTTGGAAAACAATAGTGCTGGAAGGTACCCGGTTGATTAAATATGCTGTAGAGGCAAGTGCTTCTCCCTAATAGGTTAACGGCATATGGGCTTCCATCAATGAAGCACGGACAACCTCCAACAAGTCACGATTTTTTCTTTTAGCCACCCCATTCTATTGGGATGTATTAGAACATGAAGTTTGATGAATAATACCATGGGTTTTCAAATAATGCTGAAATTCAGAGCTCATATATTCTCCGCCATTGTCACTGTGGAGGACCCTAGTCTGTGTATTGTACTAAGTACCAATCATTTTATGAAAATTTTGAAAGTGTAAGTTTACTTCACTTTTGGCCTTCATCAAACACACCCAAGTTAACCTAGTACAGTCGTCAATAAAGGTAACAAACCAACGTGATCCACCCAAGGTGGGGATGTTGGATGGACCCCCAACATCAAAATGTATGACCATAAAAGGAAATAGACTTTTATTCAAACTCAATGGAAAAGAAGTATGATGGCTCTTTGCAAGTTCACAAACATCACATTGACAACTTGAAACATTAAATCTTACAAATAAACGAGGAAATCATTTCTTCAGGTAACCAAAAGAGACATGCCCCAGACGTTGATGCCATAATAAGATGTTAGATCTTTCCTTCTCCTCCTGAGAACCATCCACCGCGAAAGCTTAACACAATATAGTCGAACTGTTTGACGCCAAGTTGAGGTAATACAACTTCCCTTGCTTAATACCACACCCAATCGTCTACCTTGTTCGGATGTCCTTAAACACACAAAAGTTAGGCCAAAAAATGACAACACAAGATAAGGAAGTGGATTGTTGAGATGTGGAGCCACATCTGGGGGCCGCTCGACGAATCGAGTGCCCTACTCGACCAGTCGAGTGGCCCACTTGACCAGTCGTGGACTGGCTCGACTTAAAGTCCAGCGAGCATTAGTTTTTGGGTTCCGAGGTGCTCTACCGGTCGTGGCCCATGCTCGACCAGTCGTGCCCATGCTCGACCAGTTAAGGGGTCTGCTCGATTGGTCGAGTAGCCTGCTTGACCAATCGAGATTATGCAGATTCGTTTCCGGATTTGATGCGGACTGCGGATTTTTGAATCGGTTTTCGGAGAGGTACGAAAGGAAACTTGCCTAAACTATAAATAGGTATCCCTAGTACTTTTTTAGGGTATAGGAAATAATTCTAAGGTGTGAGCAAAGGATTTTCTCTGTACTTCTGAGGGAGAGGTTAGTATATTGCCTTGTAATCTTCATTTTTCTTCATAGTGGAAGTTTGCATCCGTAGTTTTTTACCCTTGTTGGGGTTTTTCCACGTATATCTTGTCTTGTGGTTTGTTTGGAATGTTTTGATTCTTTTTCTAGTTTATATTTCTTTCTGTTTATCGTTTGTGGGTGAGACCAGAGATTGGATCTTGGTTCACTGCGTTTGTTGGCGTGTTGCGCAACAACTGGTATCAAAGCCATTGATTTAGTTCTATTAGGAGCGCAGAAGAAGGGAAGACTAGAATTGAGAAGTTTGATGGTTCAAACTTTGCCTTATGGAAGATGTAGATGGAGGATTATCTGTATCAGAAGGACCTCTATATTCCTCTAGGAGGAAAAGAGAAGAAACTAGAAAAGATGACAAATGATAAATGGTTTTTATTGGATCAGAAGGCTTTACGAACGATCCGACTCTCTTTGTCTAAAAGCGTCGCCTTCAATATATCCAAGATGAAAACTACAAAAGAAATAATGGAAGCCCTAGCCACCATGTATGAAAAACCCTCAGCGTCCAACAAGGTTTATCTTATGAAACAGCTATTCAACATGAAGATGTCAGATGGTGGGAGCATGACTGAACATCCAAACGAGTTCAATACAGTTACGAGCCAGTTAGAATCCGTTGGCATTATTTTTGAGGATGAGGTCAGGGCGTTATTGATCTTATCCAATCTTCCAGACAGTTGGGATGTTTGGTGATTGCTATGAGCAATTTTTTAGGGTCGAAAAAGTTAAAATTTGATGATGTGGTCGGTCTAATTCTCAGCAAAGAATCTAGAAGAAAGGTATCAGGAGTTTCAGGGAATTCAGGGAATGCTCTAAACGTTGAAGGAAGAGGAAAATCGCTGAACAAAGGAGGCAATAAACATGGACGTTCTAAGTTGAGGAAGAATTCCAAGGGACCGAAAGACAAAGACGGGTGTTGGCATTGCGATAAGAAGGGGCACATGAAACGTAATGGCAGGGCGCTCAAGAAACAAGAAGGAAGCTCTCAAGGCGAGAAGGATTTAGTAAATTTATCTGAGGAGAGTAACAAGAGGCGTTGATCTTGTCTCTTGAAGCGATGAATGAGTTTTGGGTTATAGACTCGGGTGCTTCGTTTCATGCCACTTCGTGTAAGGAAGTTCTGCTAATTATGAATCAAGTGACTTCGGGAGAGTCTACCTGAGTGATGATGAGCCGTGCAGTATCATTGGAAAGGGAGACGTTCATATAAATCAGAAAGATGGAACGACTTTGAAATTGAAGGATGTTAGACATGTACCAAGTTTAAAATGGAACTTGATCTCAATGGGGTAGTTGGTCGATACCGGTTATGTGACGACGGTCACCAATGATTCCTAGAAGATCACAAAAGATGCCTTGGTGATATCTCGAGGCAAGAAGGAGGTAATTTGTACGTGACTTCAGGATCGTATAGTTCACTCAGAGTCGAATCAACTGGAGTGAATTGGCAGTTATGGTATCAGAGGTTGGGACGTATGAGTGAGAAAGGGATGAAAGTGCTATTGTCAAAAGGGAAGCTACCAGGGCTAAAGCCTATTGACTTGAAATTCTGCGAGGACTGCGTGTATGGCAAGTAGAAGAGGGTAAGTTTCAAGAAAATAGGACACACTCCAAAGACACATCTGTTAGAGCTTGTACACACTGATGTGTGGGGACCGACACAGGTATTATCTCTTGGTGGCTCACCTTATTTTGTTTCCTTTATTGATGATGCTAGTAGAAAACTGTGGATTTATTTCTTAAAGCACAAATCTGATGTATTTGATATATTTAAGAAATGAAAAATAATGGTGTAACGCCCCAAAAATCGGGAGTCGAAGCTCAACTCCCGAGTTCCAACGCATCACTTCTGCAACATAGATAATGATGATTAAATGTTATCCATATTAGTGCATTAAACATGAGTAAGATTACACTAAAATAATATATCATACTCTAGAGAGAATTAAGTTAAGCGAGCGAAATACTATGATAGATATATAAAGTATATAAGTAGTTATAAATCTCCAGAGTATGATCATGTCACTAGGCTAAATATATACATGTTTATTCCAAAATATACAAAATGACAAAATGTAATGTCCAACTAATTCGTATCCCAGAGTCCTGTCGATTAGCACATGGTCTACATAGACCCGCCTGATAGTTGTACATAGGAGAACTCCTCCTCATCGTCATAAAAGTCTGGATCTGCCTCATATGCCTCGCCATCGTCTGCAGCTAAAACTGAATCTGGTTGGTGTTTTAAAACACCGTCCCAGAGTGGGAGTGAGTGATCAACTCAGTGGTACTATAAGGCAAAGGTTAACATGTTATCAATTCAGTCAAGCAGTAATGATAAAGCAGTACAACAATCATGTCCTAAGTACTCTTGTTAATGCAGGGATGATATACTATAATGATACATGCCCTCGCCTGCACTCCCTCAGCGACACCATCTCACGGTCGCACATGCCACTCCTACTGTGCACTTCCTCGCCAAAGCATATGCAATGCGGTGCATGCACGTTTTAGTCGAGTTCTTGATTAAGCTTATTCATACAGCAGACTCGGAAAGCTAAGGTACCTCCCTTTATATCATTTACCCAAACAATGATCCATCTAGGGTTGTCAATCCTAATTATTCACATATGATAGGCAAGTTATAGGGCAACATCACCCCTGATTTGAAAAGCAGTTGATAGGCAAGTTCAGGTTGCTACGAAAGACTCCTCACCTTAGCGTAGGCTTATTTTATACTCGAGGTCACTAAGGGAAAGCTCGTCACCTTAACACAGGCCGATAGCTCAAATACAGTGTTCCATACCACCGTGTTCGGCTCATAAATTTAGGTTACTCACTAGTCATTACGGAGAGGCTCGTCACCCCAGCGTAACCCGACAGCTCGACCACAGTGTCCCATACCACCAAGCCCAACTCATGAGTCTTAGCGGATCATGGTACCAAGGTTAAACAATCTTTACATTGGTATGTGGTACCTTAGATTCAAGCAGTAGCGTTCATACAAGTTAAGCATACAATAGGCCAATCGGGTTATTTGACAAGTTCGATTGGTACGAGCGCACACTAAATTAATTGATATGGAGTGCATAAACACTCCTCATGGCCTAACCACTGTCGACAATCAATATATGACTCGGATTCGTCAAACGTATCCAACGTGGCGAAACTAATTCGCCTACTTAAACGAAAATCGTTACCGATTGCCTGGACTAGGTAGTAGTCCCCAAACATACTTAATTGTAATAAATAAACACGTGATAATCATAACAGCATTTGACAAATAAATCAAATAAAATAATCCTTTGAGCATTTTATTAAAACACATAGAACTTGTTATCATACATAGGCACGTTATGCATGAATCATATCATGATGATTGACAATACATGAAGAAGACTTATTCATATGACTAAAGAAACTAAGAATCCCGTCTTAATACACTTAATAAGTACAATTCATTAACAAAATCTCATTCGAGCATTTTTACAAACACTTAGACTACACATTTCAAGTATATGAACTGGACTTATTACGACATGAATTATAACAATTCATTTCACGACAATTGTTATAAAGTATATAACATACAGGTATTTAAGATTAGAAATCATATAAAATACAAATCAAAATTTTACATTCATTCAAACATTTCAACAAACACATAGAATGCATTTTATATTCACATAGTTCAACACAAATATAATTCATCGAATACATCATAACTAAGGTCATATGGTAGCAATCAAGTCAAACATAAATTATTCTTGACATTGAAAGCCTTGAAAACAATAACCTAAACATTTATAGTCTGCACCTTTCGTCGGTACGCTCGTTACGAACTCAGTTCATACACCACGCCTTTATCTACGGCACAACGATTACCTAAACATTGAAATAGGTTAGCTATTTCACCGATTCCTCTATTTGGATTCATAAAATGAAATTAGGGTTAGGATTTCTTACTCAAATCAAGGCTAGAATTGACAGTGTAGCGACGATGGGGTAGTGATTCAACACGAGGAGCAGTGGGAATGAATCTCAATAACGATTTCCTAAACTCTCTCTCTTCTCCTCACTCTTTTCTCCTTTTTTTCTCTTCTCTCTCCTAGGGTTAGGAAAATTCGTATGGGATAAGAGAGGGATGGGTTAAGGTCCTTATATAGGCCCAGAACCAGTCCAAATGGCCCCAGGGCCATGGTATACTTAGGTTATAGCCAAAAGGCGTCTATTTCAGGCCAACGGAGCTCATCCAGAGGTCCATTGCTTATATACGGTCTGAAAAAAGTTCCCTGACCATGGATCTAAGTCAGGTTAAGGTTTTGGTCCGATCGGATTAATGGATCAACCGTGGAGGACCCATTTCAGTTCAACAGTCATCGTCTCTCGATCAGGGCCACAAGTAAACCAATGGATGCAGGGAAATTTTTCTGATCCAAGGGTGTATTTGGGTCAGAATCTGACGGTCTGAAACTTTAAATGTTGTCTGCAAGCGAACGGTCCAATCCACTTAAATCTGAGTTCAGTTTCTAAAGATATTCATGTTTCTCACACACTTCACTCCAGGCTCAAGTTATGCGTCTCTGGATACTATTTGGACTCGATTCCCACGATGGTTGTCAAGCCCAGTAAGGTGGTCATAACCTTATAGTTTCGCAATCATCGGACTTTCGACGCGCGGTCCAGGTCCGATACGAGGTTTCAATATGCTCCCAAGAGCAACTGGGTTTTGAGACTGATCCTAGGTTTTTAGAAAATGTTAAGTTAGTGATTCTAATAGTTTTGGGTCTTACAGTTCATATAGAAAGTAGTTCAAGCTAATTTACCGATTAATTCAGTTTAGTACTTAATTAATTTTCATCTAATTTTTACAGAATTCGACCCTTAGTGATTTCTGCCTAAGATGGTACTTGGGTCTTTGTACGAATTTTTTCGAGACGTTACAATCTACCCCCCTTAAAGAAAAATTTTATCCTTGAAATTAATACCTTTTCATACTCCTCGAGAATCTGAGGGTAGTTCCTACGGACCTCGGCTTCTGTTTCCCAAGTAGCCTCTTCCTCAGTATGGTGTGTCCATAGTACCTTCATAAGTGGGATAACTTTACTACGCAGCACATGTTCCTTCCTGTCTAGGATACGCGTTGGTCGCAGCACATAAGTAGCATCTTCACTCAACTGTATCTGCTCCCATTTGATAATGTGGGAAGGATTAGGAACGTATTTCTTCAGCATCGATACATTGCGAGTGGTGTAGGCAGGGCGAGACCGTATGCCACCACACCCACTCGGTCTAGTATCTGGAAGGGGCTAACGAATCTCGGCATAAGCTTCACCTTCTTACCAAAATGAAGGACTCTCTTTATTGGGGAACTTTCAGGAACACGTGGTCCCCAACCTCAAATTCTAGCTGTCGCCATCTTATATCGACGTAGCTCTTCTGTCTGCTCTGTGTTATAAGAAGTCGACGCCTAATAATGTTGATCTTCTTTGAAGTCGCCTGTACTAAATCTGGGCCAATCAAACTCTTCTCGCCAACTTCTGCCCAACAATGCGGTGCTCGATATGGATGTCCATACAGTGCTTCGTAGGGAGTCATGTCAATACTCTTTTGAAAGCTGTTATTATAAGCGAACTCAGCATAGGAAAGACAGTCATTCCAACTGTCTTTGAAATAGAGCACACATGCCTATAACATATCTTCTAACACTTGATTTACCCGTTCCGTTTGTCCGTCAGTCTGTGGATGGAATGCAATGCTGAACTTCAGTTTCACACACATTGCTTTTTGGATATGGGTCCAGAAGATGGATGTGAATCGCATGTCTCGATCCGACACAATCTCCATAGGCACTCCATGCAGCCGTACGATCTCTTTGATGTACAGCCTGACCAAATCGTCTGCTGAGTTTAAAACTCTAATCGGGAGGAAATGAGCCAATTTTGTTAATCAGTCCACAATCACCCAAATGGAGTCTTGTCCCTTCCTCGTCTTTGGCAAGCCTGAAATGAAATTCATAGAGATGAAATCCATAGAGATGAAATCTCATTTCCATTCAGTTATAGGCATGGGCTGAAGTAAACTAGGAGGTCGGCGATGCTCGACCTTGACCGGCTAGTACGTGAGACAACGGGACACATACTCTACTATGTGGGCCTTCATGTTGTCCCACCAGTACGAACGCTTCATGTCTCGGTACATCTTCGTACTACCAAGATGCATTGCTATCCTTGAATTGTGAGCGGCTTTTAGAACTTCCTTTCTTAAGTCATGAAGATTCGGGACACATAGGCGGCCATGATAACGTAAGCCCCCATCCGAACCAACTCTTCATTCCGACTCTTCGTTGTCGGTTGCTTGCTCTCTTATCTTCATCAACCATTTATCTTCTTTCTAAGCTACAATGATTCGGTCATCGATAAGTGGTTGCAATCGAATGTGTGCGACTCTCTCGAACGGCTCCTCTACCGTAAGCTTCTGTTCGAAGTCTCGCACAAACTCGACCATATTTCATTCCTGTATCATCAGCAGAGCTGCAAATGCTATCGTCTTCTTGCGGCTCAACGTATCTGCCACAAGGTTGGCCTTGCCCGGATGGTAGGAGACCTCAAACTTAAAGTCTTTCAAGGTTTCCATACATCGTCGTTGCCTCATATTCAAGTCTCTCTGTGTGAATATGTACCTGAGGCTCTTGTGGTCGCAAAAGAGCTCGAACTCCTCTCCATAGAGGTAATGTCTCCAGAGCTTTAATGTAAAGATGACGGCTGCCAACTCCAGGTCGTGCGTAGGGTAGTTCTCCTCGTGTTTCCTCAACTGTCGCGATGCATAGGCAATCACTCTGTCCTTCTTCATAAGAACACAACCTAAACCAATACGAGAGACGTTGGTGTATATGGTATATCTGACCCCCTACTTTGGCAATACTAGCACAGGTGCGGACGTCAAGTTGTCTTTCAGTTCCTGAAAGGCTGCTTCTACCTTCTCATTCTAGGCAAACTTGAGATCTTTTCGGGTGAGCTGAGATAACGGTCTGGCTATCTTGGAAAAGTCCCTAATGAATCGACAATAGTAACCTGCCAGATCGAGGAAACTCCTCACTTCAGTAACCGAACCAGGCTGTTCCCAGTCGTGAACTGCGATCACCTTAGCAAGGTCCACAGTTATTCCTTCCTTAGACACCACATGTCACAGGAACTTGACTTCTTTCTAGAAGTCGTCTTGTACTGAGCAAACAACTGATTCTACCTGAGAGTATCAAAGACTGCTTGTAGGTGCCCCTCGTGATCTTTTCAACTCTTGGAGTATATCAGGATGTCATCTATAAATATGATGACGAATTGGTATAGATACGGTCGAAACACCCGGTTCATAAGGTCCATGAATACGGCCGGTGCGTTTATGAGTCCAAATGACATCACAAGGAACTTGTAGTGCCCAAAGATGGTTCTGAATGCTATTTTTTTTTGCACGTCCTCATCCTTGACGCGCAACTGGTGATACCCTGATTGTAGGTCGATCTTTGAAAAATACTGTGCCCCTTCAACTGGTCAAACAGATCATCAATCCTGGGCAGAGGATACTTGTTATTCACTGTCACTTGATTCAGCCTGCGATAATCAATACACAATCGTAGTGATCCATCCTTCTTCTTCACAAAAAACAAAAGTGCTCCCCAAAGAGATACACTCGGTCGTATGAAACCTGATTCCAACAGACCGTCGATCTGTCTCCTCAATTCCTCCATCTCACATGGAGGCATGCGATACATCGGTAGAGATATAGGTGTCGCACCAAGCACAAGGTCGATAGTAAAGTCGATCTCATGCCGAGAAGGTAGTCCAGGTATCGTCCTAAACACGTCCGTAAAATCTCGGACTACAGGCGTGTTCCCAAGTGTCGAACTATCAATATTCTCTAGTAAGGTAGCATAACAACTAATACGGTAGTACCAACTTATCTGAACTGGGAAAGTAAAGGTCGTGCCCTCCGATCAATGGGTTGTCACCACTCTAGTATCGCAATCGATCTTTGCCTTCATCTCAGTGAGCCAATCCATACCGAGGATGACATCGTAATGACACAGCGGGGCGACAATCAGGTCGACGAGTATTATTCTACTTCCTAAGTCTATCGAGCAACCCTTACAAATCTTGGTAGTGTCTGAGAAGGTCTCTATGGCGGTAAGGAGTCTCATCCCAACCATAGGAGTAGTTCCCAATACTAGTCGCATGACTGTTGCGCATGATATTATTAAAATAGTGGACCCGGTTCACCAACAGGAAGACTGGTATACCTTGGATATGTGTTGTGACTTCGAAAACCAATGGTGCTGCGATTGCTGTCTCGGAAGCCTCAACTGCAAGTGAGTGCACCCAAGCTTATTGAGGACGATTCAGCTACACTGTCATAGGTCATTGAGGTGGCCTAAATTGACGTGCGGGTGGCCGGTAAGATGGCTGTGCAGGCGGTGTTGATCTTAGAGGTGGAGCTGAGATAGGTTGAGGCATCTGACGGTTGATCTTCTGAGGAGGGGAGAAGTCATTACCCATCATCCTGGTAAAACAGTAAGTGTCAGTATGGTCCAACCTCTTGCAGTAGGTGCACCACACATCTAATTGCCTAGGCTGTGTCGGTGGAGCCAAGAGCCTAGGAGGTGAATTTGGCCATGGCCTCTTGCCGAAGAACGGTCTGTTCGACAAATCAGGTCAAGGCCTCGGACCCACGGGCACACGCGTATGGGACAGTCTATCCCCATCCTGCTCAGCTCGCAGGGACATGCTCACTAGCTAAGCATAGTTGAAAATGCTAGCGCAACACACCTTCGTACATATTTCAGGTCACAAACCCTCAAAAAATCGCCGCATTCGCATCGGCTTGTCTGCTAGTATCAAAGGAGCGTATCTGGCCAGCTCCGTAAAGCAGTTCTCATACTTTACTACGGTGATCCCTCCCTGTCGGAGGCGAAGAAACTCTCCCTCTTTTTCATTACGGTAAGTGAGGGGAAAGTACTTCTCATGGAAGCGAGTCTCAAAAGCTTCCCATGTCCATACATACCCAGCAGCCACCATCCATAGGATGCTGTCCTACCATAGACTAGCCTTCTTCTCGAACATGTACGTAACCAGCTCAACCTGCTCTACCTCAGTGCAGTGCAGCGATTTCAACATCTTAGAGATATGGTCAAGCAAGTATTCGGCCTCCTCGGGTCTATGAGTACCAACAAAAGTATGAGGTTGGAAGTGATGGAATCACTCAAATAAATCACTGGCATTCATGTTTCCAGCAGGGTGCACAGGTGGTGTAGGCGGGGCCACGTTCATGTTCTAGGCAAGAGCCCCCGCAATGGTGGTCCAAATATGCTATTGCTGATGCATAAGGAGCATCATCTGCTCCAAACTATCAAGAGGAGAAGTCGTCTGAGGTATGTGTGGCGTCGAGGTAGACGCACGGTTCTGTTCCGGAACTGGTGGTGCCCTAGGTGTTGGCCCATTTGTGGGGCCAGTGGCCGGTAGAGAATCTGGCATAGTCTCATGATTCGGGCCCAAACTGGGGTCCGTGTGGTTATCGTTTAGGGGAGGTGCCCCGTCACTCAATTCGCCAAGCGTAAGATGTGTCGTACCCCGAGTGGCCTTACGTGGCATTCCCTATATACAACATAAGGTGCAACATGTGTAAGATTTAGCATAACAACACTCAATTTCTCAAGCATTCTACACATTTCATAACAAAAGGAGCTTCATGCATTTTATTTAACCAAAATTATCACAATACATGAGATGTAGTCTTACATGGATCATGACAGAAGATGCAAGTGAGCTAATCTAACAAAACTTTAAACACTAAAATACACCAATAACTCTACCCTACTACTAAGCCTATCAAGGCTGCAACATAGAAAGCAAGAAAACAAGGAAAACTTAAAGACGACTACAACGTATGACTAGTTGTCTGAATCTGGTGATGGTGGAGGAGCACCCTTGTCCTGCATACAGCACATGAGAGCCTTCAAGGTATGAGACACCTTCTTAAACCTTTTTTTCATGTAAGCCCGACTCTCATCAAAATTTTACTTTACTTCGGCCCGGGTCTCTCTGACCTCTTGTCTCAGGGCGAAGTCGCTCTCCTCAAGCTGAGCCAAGTGAGCTTCTAAAGTAGCCCGATCACGGTAGTGCTCTTGTGTAGCAAGAGGAGAGCCCCCATCAGAGTCTTGGGCCTCCCCTTCTTCTTCTTCCTGCTCTTCCTCATCACTTCCCCCTTCATCTTCACTGCCTTCCTCAAATTCTTCTTCCTCCTCCTCTTCACTACTTCCTTCCTCTTCCACTATCTCGTCACCATACTCATCAAGACGGGCTTGCCGTTGTCGTGGCCCAACACCCATGTTGTTAAGTGTGGTGTCATTGATGAAATGGATCGGCGCAAGCTCATCCGCGTTAAGTCTGTAGCCGAACTCATGAGCAATCTTGCATATAAGTCAACCAAATGAGAGTGAAATATCCATCCTAGCGGCGCATGCGGTCTGAACTATCTATAGTACTACGTACGTAGGCAGACACAGCTTATCTCCATACCTGGCTTTGTATAGAAAGTCCACAATCAAACGCATGCATTCGCTGTGATTGCTCCACCTAGAATACACATTATTTGTAAATATGTAGTGGAGTAAGCGGAAGTTAGGAGTCATCTCGGTCGTTGGGAGGCAATTGCCTCCCTTCCAATGGACCAGTTGGCCGCAAAGAAATTGCGTGCGGCTATCTCTTTCACACATACTCTTGAGATTCTTCTCGCTAGCATGTACCTCTCCACGTGGAATCCCCATGATTCGAGATATCACACCAATGTCGACAATGGCTTCCCGCCTTCCCACGGGGATAGTGAACTATAGAGGCTCCAACAGTGGATCTCGTATGTGGGTGTAAAAGGCTCGGATAGTGCTCTCACACCCATGTGACTTGCATCAAATATGGGACCCCACCCGACATCTAACAGGAGGTCCATCACTGGATTCAGCTCAAATAGCCTTTCGTCCACGTGTGCTTCCAAGATAACTCTACAGTCTTAGAACCTACCATGTCCGATGCCCGCCGGCAGAGCTCTTTCAATAGGAACTTGGGGATCAAGATCCCGCTTCATCCTTCGCTCCTGCTCAACTCTTGTGCTAGCCTCGGCGCCTCTCTACTTCCTTGGACGGGTAGGGTGGCTAGACCCAACTTCATCCGCGGGCGCCCTCTTCTTTCCCATGAAGGAAAGAAGTGTAGAAAGGGAAAACATAACAACCACTAGCTCGAAAAGAGTCATGAGAGTGAAGCAAGATGAAAGGATAGGATGGGTTGGTGGATTTTGAGGTTTATGAGACACAAAGGAGGGTATGTGTGCTCAAATGAGAGGAAATAAGGGAGATAGGAGATGGGTTTTGATGAAAATGGTGGAGGTGGGTATGTAATGAAGAAGAAGAAGTAGATATGAGAATGGATGAGGGATTTGAGGTGAAAAATTAAGTTTTTAGAGGTGTTTGAAGGGTTTAGAAGCTAGGTGGGGGTTGAAATGAGCAAAAAGGGAACATATAGAGGGTCCCACATGGTTTTCGTGAGCCCACACACGTGCAAAGGGGCGGCGAGCTGCCGGACCCACGAGCCCGCTAGACCTGACTGCGAGGCCTCGCGGTAAGCGCGATGCCATCGCGGTTCTTTGGACCTAGGGCGATGGGGCCGCCATGGGGACGATGGTATCCCCCTCCCTGGATGCCGGAAAGGTTCGGGGGACCCCCTAGATCCCACTAGTAAATGTGTTTTGGGCCCCTACGCCCATTTGAGGTGTTTTCGGGGTCCATCTCGCGCATATTTATGCTTTCCAGGTTATTTGAGTGTGGAATACGCCGAATTATCGTCTAAACCCATTGATTAGCGGTCTATACAGGGGATCATCTTACATGATCACAGATGTATACTGCTCATATTTCAAGGGTCAGTTTCACCCGTTTGCGAACTAGGAATCCAAATCAAAGTACGTCAGTGTGCATTGTGTTACCATAACCTAGGTCCAGTTTAATCCAAATCATGCTCTGATACTAACTTGTAACGCCCCAAAAATTAGGGGTCGAGCAGAAGCTCAACTCCCGAGTTCCAACGCATCACTTATGCAACATAGATAATGATGATTAAATGTTGTCCATATTAGTGCATTAAACATGAGTGAGATTATACTAAAATGGCATATCATACTCCAGAGAGAATTAAGTTAATTGAGCGGAAGACTGTGATAGATATGTAAAGTATATAAGTGGTTATAAATTTCTAGAGGATGATCATGTTACTAGGCTAAATATATACATGTTTGTTCCAAAATATACAAAATGACAAAGTGTAATGTCCAACTAATTCGTATCCCTGTAGTCCTGTCGATCAGCACATGGTCTACATAGACCCGCTTGATAGTTGTACATAGGAGAACTCCTCATTGTCATAAAAACCTGGATTCGCTTTATATGCCTCGCCATCATCTGCAGCTAAAACAGAATCTGGTTGGTATTTTAAAACACCGTCCCAGGGTGGGAGTGAGTGATCAACTCAGTGGTACTATAAGGCAAAGGTTAACATGTTATCAATTCGGTCAAGCAGTAATGATAAAGCAGTACAACAATCATGTCCTAAGTACTCTTGTTAATTTTTCGCATGATATGCTATAATGATGCATGCCCTCGCCTGCACTCCCTCAGCGACACCATCTCACGGTAGCACATGCTACTCCCACTGTGCACTTCCTCGCCAAAGTACATGCAATGTGATTCATGCACGTGTTAGCCGAGTTCTTGATTGAGCTTATTCATACAGCAGATTCGGGAAGCTAAGGTACCTCCCTTTATATCATTTACCCAAACAATGATCCACCTAGGGTTGTCAATCCTAGTTATTCACATACGATAGGCAAGTTATAGGGCAACATCACCCCTGATTTGAAAAGCAGTGGATAGGCAAGTTCAGTCTCTACGGAAGGCTCGTCGCCTCAGCATAGGCCTATTTTATACTTGAGGTTACTAAGGGAAGGCTCGTCACCTTAGCGTAGGCCGACAGCTCAAATACAGTGTCTCATATCACTGTATTCGGCTCATGAGTTTGGGTTGCTCACTGGTCACTACGGGGAGGCTCGTTACCCCAGCGTAGGCCAACAACTCGGCCACAGTGTCCCATTCCACCATGCCCGGCTTATGAGTCTTAGCAGATCGTGATACTAAGGTTAAACGGGCTTTGCATTGGTAACTGGTACCTTAGATTCAAGCAGTAGCGTCCATATAAGTTAAACATATAATAGGCCAATCGGGTTATTTAATAAGTTTGATTGGTATGAGCGCACACTGAATTAATCGACATGGAGTGCGTAAACACTCCTCGTGGCCTAACCACTATCGACAATCAATATATGACTCAGATTCGTCGAATGTATCCAATGTGGCAAAACTAATTTGGTCACTTAAACAGGAATCGTTGCCTGGACTAGGTAGTAGTCCCCAAACATACTTAATTGCAATAAATAAACACATATGATAATCATAACAGCATTTGACAAACAAATCGAATAAAATAATCATTTGAGCATTTTACCAAAACACAGAGAACTTGTTATCATACATAGGCATGTTATACATAAATCATATAATGATGATTGACAATACATAAAGAAAACTTATTCTTATGACTAAGGAAACTAAGAATCCCGTCTTAATACACTTAATAAATACAATCCATCAACAAAATCTCATTCGAGCATTTTTACAAACACTTAGACTACACATTTCAAGTATATGAACTAGACTTATTACGACATGAATTATAACAATTCATTTCATGACAATTGTTATAAAGTATATAACATATAGGTATCAAAGATTAGAAATCATATAAAATACAAATTAGAATTTTACATTCATTCAAACATTTCAACAAACACATAGAATGCATTTTATATTCACATAGTTCAACACATATAATTCATCAAATACATCATAACTAAGGTCATATGGTAGCAATCAAGTCAGACATAAATCATTCCTGACATTGAAAGCCTTGAAAACCATAACCTAAACGTTTATAGTTCACACCTTTCATCGGTACGCCCATTACGAACTCAGTTCGTACACCACGCATTTATCTACGGCACAACGGCTACCTAAACATTGAAATAAGTTAGCTATTTCACCGATTCCTCTATTTGGATTCCTAAAATGAGATTAGGGTTAGGATTTCTTACCCAAATCAAGGCTAGAATTAACAGTGTAGCGACAGTGGGGTAGTGATTCAACACGAGGAGCAGTGGGAATGAATCTCAGTAACGATCTCCTAGACTCTCTCTCTTCTCCTCACTCTTTTCTCCTCTTTTCTCTCTTCTCTCTCCTAGGGTTAGGAAAATTTGTATGAAATGAGAGAGTGGTGGGTTAAGGTCCTTATATAGGCTCAGGACTGGTCTAAATGGCCCCAGGGCCATAGTATACTTAGGTTGTAGCCAAAAGGCGTCTGTTTCAAGCCAACGGAACTCATCTAGAGGTCCATTGCTTGCATACGGCCTAGAAAAAGTTTCCTGACCATGGATCTAAGTCATGTTAAGGTTTCAGTCTGATCGGATTAGTGGATCAACCGTGGAGGACCCGTTTTAGTTCAACGGTCATCGTCTCTCGATTAAGGCAACAAGTATACTAATGGATGCAGAAAAATTTTCTTGATCTAAGGATATAGTTGGGTCAAAATTTGACGGTCTGAAACTTTAAATTTTGCCTACAAGAGAACGGTTCAATTCACTTAAATCTGAGCTCATTTTTTAAAAATATTCACGTTTCTCACACACTTCGCTCCAGGCACAAGTTGTGTGTCTCTGGATACTATTTGGACCCGATTCCTGCGATAGTTGTCAAGCCTAGTAAGGTAGTCATAACCTTATAGTTTCGCAGTTATCGGACTTTCGACATGCGGTCTAGGTTCGATACGGGGTTTCAATGTGCTCCCGAGAGCAACTGGGTTTTGAGACTGATCCTAGGTTTTTAGGAAATATTAAGTTAGTGATTCTAATAGTTTTGGGTCTTACAGTTCGTATAGAAAGTAGTTCAAGCTAATTTATCGATTAATTCAGTTTAGTACTTAATTAATTTTCGTCCAATTTATACAGAATTCGACCCTTAATGATTTCTGCCTGAGATGGTACTCGGGTCTTTATACGAATTTTTTTGAGACGTTACAAATGGTAGAAAATGAGATAGGTAAAATAGTAAAATCTCTCAAATCTGATAATGGGGGAGAGTACTGTGATAAGAGGTTTGAGGAGTATTGTGCAGCAAATGGAATCAAACTTCAAAAAATGATTCCAGGGACACTGCAGCAGAACGGTGTAGCTGAGCGCATTAACAGGACCATCCTTGAGCGCGCCAGGAGCATGAAGCTACATGTATGGTTGCCCAAGACGTTTTGGGCAGATGTTGTGAATACTGCTGCATATCTCATCAATAGAAGTCCCTCAGCACCATTGGATGGTGGGCTACCAGAAGAAATGTGGACTGAAAAAGAAGTGAACCTTGCACATCTCAAAGTATTCGGTTGCACTTTATATGTCACATTGATGTAGAGCACAGAAACAAGCTAGATACAAAGTACAGGAGGTGCACGTTTATAGGCTGCGGGCAGCATGATTTTGGCTATAGGTTTTGGGATGCAGAAAACAGGAAAATCATCAGAAGCAAGGATGTAGTCTTCAATGAAAAAGTAATGCATAAGGACAGTGTGTAGGAAAATAAGGCCAAGGAGAAAGAATTCGTAGAGTTGGAAGAGTTACCAGACACGGGTGTTACAGCGCCACAGGATTATCATGCATAGGAGCATTATGAGGAAGAGCCGTATACACCAGTTGTGAGGAGGTCTACTCGGTAGAGGAGACCCACGGTCCGACACTCACCTTCCTTACATTATCTACTGCTAACAGATAATGGTGAACCAGAGTGTTTTGAAGAGGCATTACAGTCGGATATACGGGTTAAGTGAGAGCAAGTCATGGATGATGAGATGGACTCTCTTGAGTCTAATCGTACAAGGGAGCTACTCACTCTACTCAAAGGTAAGAAAGCTCTTCATAACAAGTGGGTTTACAGACTGAAGGAGGAGCACGATGGTTCAAAACAGTACAAGGCTAGATTGGTTGTGAAACATTTTCAACAAAAGACTGGTATCAATTTCACTGAAATATTTTCACCTATGGTGAAAATATCTATGATTCGCATGGTCTTGAGTATAGTTGCTACAGAGGACTTACATCTAGAGCAGTTAGATGTTAAGACAGCCTTTCTTCATGGGGACCTTGAAGAAGAAATATATATGCATCAGCCGACAGGATACGTGGCACCAGAAAAGGAGAACAAGGTGTGTAGACTGAAGAAAAGTCTATATGGCCTGAAGCAGGCCCCGAGGCAGTGGTACAAGAAGTTCGACATTTTCATGTTGGGAAACGGTTACAAGAGATGTCATGCTGACCACTATTGCTATTTGAATAAGTTTGATACGTCATACATCATCTTTCTTCTGTATGTTGATAATATGCTTGTGGCCGGTTCAAGCATGAAGGATATCTCAGATCTCAAAAGACAATTGTCTAGAGAATTTTCCATGAAGGATTTAAGAGCTACAAAACAAATCCTAGGCATGAGGATAAAGCGTGACAGGAAAAACAAGAAATTGATTTTGTCACAGGCAGAGTACATAACCAAGGTACTTGATCGATTCAATATGGAAGGTGCTAAGCTGGTTAGCACTCCATTAGCCAACTACTTCAAGCTATCTAAGGAGCAAGGTGCAAAGACGCAAGAGGAATGGGACTACATGGTTAAAGTCCCATACGCTTCAGCTATTGGGAGTCTCATGTATTATATGGTGAGCACAAGGCCAGACATTACTTAAGCAGTGAGAGTTGTTAGCAGGTTCATGAACAACCTCGAGAAGGAACATTGGAAAGCTATGAAGTGGATCCTCAGATACCTGGTAGGTACTGTGGATATAGGGCTATGCTATGGTGGATCGAAAATTAAGCTACAAGGATACGTAGATTCAAATTTAGTAGGAGATATCGACAGCAGAAGAAGCATTACAGGTTATGTCTTTACTCTAGGCAGTACTGCAGTCAGTTGGTTCTCTCAGTTACAGAAGATAGTATCTATCAGTACGACAGAAGAAGAATATGTTGCGGCTACAGAAGCATGCAAGGAGATGGTGTGGATGCGGGTTTCATGGAAGAGTTGGGTAAGAAGCAAGCAGATTGCAAGTTATACAGTGACAGTTAGAGTGCAATACACTTGGCTAAGAATTCAGCCTTTCATTCAAGGACCAAGCATATTGTCATTAGATATCACTTCATACGTTCGTTACTGGAAGATGGATCGATTGCTCTGGAGAAGATTCATATAAGTGAGAATC
Organism: Magnolia sinica; assembly: GCF_029962835.1. Taxonomy (NCBI): domain Eukaryota; kingdom Viridiplantae; phylum Streptophyta; class Magnoliopsida; order Magnoliales; family Magnoliaceae; genus Magnolia; species Magnolia sinica. The sequence continues at coordinate 14,473,813 of NC_080581.1, forward strand.
CTGCGGATATGCTGACCAAGGCGGTCACACAGGAGAAGTTGAAGCTCTTTTCAGCTTTGATTGGTTTTTAGGCTTAAAGACGAGGAGGTGGTACACCCGGATGTAGAAGACGAAGGTTTATGGCGATGTGTCTCCAAGTGGGAGATTGTTGAGATGTGGAGCCACATCTAGGGGCTGCTCGACCAGTCGAGTGGCCCACTCAACCAGTCGTGGACTGGCTCGACTCTAAGTCCAGCGAACATCAGTTTTTGGGTTCCGAGGTGCATGACCGGTTATGACCCATGCTCGACCGATTGAGGGGTCCGTTCGACCGGTCGAGTAGCCTGCTCGACTAGTCGAGGTTACGCAGATTCGTTTCCAGATTTGATGTGAACTGTGAATTTTTGAGTCGATTTTCACAGAAGTGCGAAAGAGAAGTTACCTAAACTATAAATAGGTGTCCCTATGGCTTTTCTAGGGCATAAAAAATAATTTTAAAGTGTGGGCAAAGGGTTTTCTCTATACTTCCAAGGGAGAGGTTAGTATATTGCCTTGTAATCTTCGTTTTTCTTCATAATGGAAGTTTGCATCCGTGGTTTTTTACCCTAGTTAGGGTTTTTCCACGTATATCTTGTCTTGTGGTTTATTTGAAATGCTTTAATTCTTTTTCTAGTTTATATTTCTTTCTGTTTATCATTTGTGGGTGAGACCGAAGATTGGATCTCGGTTCACTACATTTGTTGGCATGCTACGTAATAGTGGTTGACTGGGAAACTGATAACAGATTATAGTTCAAAGAAGGAACAATTAAAACAGCATCTAAATTCAATGTATCAATAAGGGGCAAGGATCCTTCCCCACTAACCAGGGTGGAACTACTATTGGCAGTGGAAACAAACTTTTGTGAGGATGGTTTAATTTGTGAGATATGTTTAGAATCAAATGTCATATAATCGGCAGCACCGAAATCAATTATCCACGTACTATTAAAAACATGTGTACACGTATTTAAAAACTTACCACCATTACCCATTGCTGCTGCCAAAGCTAAGGCTTTTCCAGCAATTTTAACCTCTGTCTTGGTTTCAGTAACTGCAGCCGTGGAGGTCTTCTTGGAATTTTTCTTTCATGGATCACGGCTATTGTCCCACCATTCTAGATACCCTACAAGCTCAAAGCATCGACTCTTGGTATGACCAGTCTGATCACAATGAGTGCACTTGTAGGTGGATTTGTCAGCACTATTCTTGTGATGGCTAGACCTTGTTCGATCCTGCCGATTTTGAGATTGCCGGTTTTGGACCACCATGACTGAAGCTTCAATATTTTTTGGTTCTCCATTCATCATTGTGCGCCGAATAGATTCACGATGGATCAGTGCATAACATTATTTTAATTCAGGAATAGGTTTCTTTCGTAAACTTTCAGCACGGATTTGTTCGAATTCACCATCTAATCCAGCAAGGAAAATGTGTACCCTTTGTCGCTGAACTACTTTTCGATAAGCTTCAACATCTTTCTCACTTTCCATGATCACCTTATCACGATGATCTAACTCTCAAAAAAGTTCAGTCAGTTCTCCATAATACATAGATAGTTCTCTACCCTTTTGTTTGGCAGAGAAAGCTTTCTGATTTAAGGCAAACTCCTGTAACTCATCTGTTCCATCATAGAAAGCTTTAGAAAGAGTTTTCCAAATATCACGAGTAGTGGGTAAGCGAAGATATCACTTCATAATTTTTGGAGACATAGACATCAATAGCCATCTTTTGACTTTTTGATTATCTGCATACCACTTCTCATATCCCTCATCGTTCACTGCAGGATTTTTTAGTTTCCCCGAATAAGGAGAGTTTCTCCTTCTCAGCAATATGCATCTCTATAATTTGAGACCATATAATTTGTCTCGTTGAGTACAATCCCTGTATTGAAGATGAAGCTTCGGATTGAATAATAATAGGTACAGATTGGTTACCAGATGTTTTAGATTCTGGCTGAACCATGGTGCCCTCCTTCCAGCGCCACAAGCTTTAAACGCACTTATTGTGTGGTGTCAATGGAGAACGCAATCAGACAGAAGCAGGTCCTTTTGTAGCTCTAATACCATCTTAAAGTTCATTCTCATATATTTCAATAGATCGGTACATGTACATATATAGCAGAGGATCACTAGTGTAGATCCTACAATCACGCTACGGATCCTATAATCAAGCTATGGATCCTACAATCAAGCTATTCTAATAAGGAATCTGTTCACACCTCATGTACAACCACATTCTCGCTAGAATAGGAAAGAATAATTACAGGGATCTAATAATTACAGTATTTTAGCAGTGTTGACTTATATCCTTCCATCATTTAGGATAAATATAAGAATATTCTCGTTTGAAGCCAATTCATCATAAATTACATGGTATTGAGTAATAACAATTGCAAATAACTTCAGAGTTTAAATCTCTCATGTTTAAATTGCAAAGACACCACTCTTGAACTAACTGGCTAACCCTTGATAAATTCGCACCTAAAACCTTCAATCACCATTGAACCCCCTGAAAAAATTGGAAGCAAAACCCTTGGCTCATCCCCAACAAAGTTATCGGATTCGATCCAAAGATATTCGACCCACGGCTCCACATTAAGAGCCCTAGGAAACCCTCACTGGAATCTACTATCCTTGGAGATTTCGATAAAATCGCATTTATTTGCCAAAGGGATCCTTGAAAGCTCGCCAAAAAAGGATACATGAGAGAGGATGAACAGACTGGATTCCCCGATCCCCAACCACCACTATGTGTCATCTCAAAATGTCCATCAACTCTTTTTTGTATGATGCATTAAGTATCCAATTTCTGAAAGATTCTTTCCTTCCCATGGACATTCTTAGATGGCACAAACTCATATATTAAATCGAAATGGTTCAATAAAATAGGTAAAATAATTAAATTCACAGTATGACAAATATAATATATGAAATAATATACAATTACAAATCACTCCCCGCATATGCTCACTTTAGCATTTTTTTTAAAGAACATTTATCAGGTACAGGCCATTAACTCTTTGTGACTCGTTACATTAAATATTCAACTTCTGAAAGGTTCTTTTTCTCCTATGTATATTCTTAGATAACACAAACTGATACATTAAATGTAAAAGGGTCCAACAAAATAGCTGAAATAATTAAATTCATAGTATGAAAAATACAGGATATGCAAAAACATACAGTTACAAACTGCTCCCCATATTTTTTCATTTTGACATTTATCTATATAAGAACATTTGTCAGCTACTGACCAATGACTTTTGTGTAGGGGTGTACACTGAGTCGAACGAGTCAAGCTAGCCTTAGCTCGACTCGGCTCGGCCACTAGCTGACCTTAGCTTGAACTCGGCTCAGCTTAGTTCGGTCAGCAGCTCTGGCTAGTTCGAGCTAAAATCAAGCCTCTGCGGCATTTTCACAAACACATGCAGTGCACTTTTAAATTTTCACTGTATGTATAACAACAATAGTTGTTTACAAGTATTTCATCAAATACCTCATAGGCAACATCAAAATTAAGAAAAAATGGTATTTGTTTCATATACATACCTTCCTTGCCACAAGCCAACACTTCGTTGAGTCATTTCATCAAACACTTGGTGAGCAACATTAATATCAGAGTAACCGAGTCACCGAACTAGTTCAATCCGAGTTCGATTCGAGTTAGGGTTCGATCTGAGTCAAGTCGAGCTCGGGCAAGCTCGAACTTAGTTTGAAATTTTTTCGAGCTCAAAAAATTAGTTCGACTCGGTTCGAAGTCAGCTTCGAACCGAGCTGAATCGAGCTTTTTCGAGTCAAGTCGAGCAAGCTAATCGAGCTAACTCGGTTCATGTACACCCCTACTTTTGTGGTGTGATGTATTAAGTATCCAATTCTGAAATATTCTTTTTCTTCCATGGATATTCAGATATGACATAAACTCATACATTAAATGGTTTAACAAAATAGTAAAAATTCAAATTATATTCATAGTATGACAAATGTACAGGATATGAAAGAACATATATTTACAAACTGCTCCCCACATCTGTTAAGATTGAAAAATAGACTTCGTATATTACAATGATAGATGGAGCTGGGCATCGGTCCGAATCGGATTGGATTGGGTCCAATTTGATCCGATCCGTAATTTCAATGGCTTGATCCAAATTCGATCCAATCCATGACCAAGTTTGGGTCACCTGACTCGGACCGATCCGACGCATGGTTGGCCTGACCTGAACCGAGTCCAACTTGGTTAGGAAAATCGAGTCAGATCAGGTTGGGTACGATTCGAATTGTATGATTTAATCCAACTGATTCATGTGGTGTGGTTCACTTCAGCCTTTAATATATCGTATTTTTGTGTTCAAGGCCTAAAATGATATTTCAAAATGGATGAATGGCTTAGATAAAACATATACATCAAGGTGGGCCCCACATGGCTCTGAAAGAACATTCCGTCTACAGTAACCATGTTTTTACCGAACCATTGACATGCATTGCACAAAATGGCAATGACTTGCTTTTCACGAGAGCACAGCTTACACAGCATGACATTTGTATCGACGTTAGCGAGTTATGTGGGTCTGATCATGGGGTATGTGTTATATCCAAACCGTCCATTCATTTGGTGACTCGTCTTAAGGCTTGAGATGAAAAATAAGACAGATCTAACTATCAAGTGGACCACACGAATTGTTTAATGGTGAAAATCATTCTCTACTACTATTTGCAGTGTGGTCCAAATGATCTTAGGATATTATTCATTTTTTGGATGATGCTCTATAATGATCTCTAAAAACATATGAACGGTGTAGATATAATAAATACATCACTGTGGGGCCCATATAACTTTGATCTTCTTTAAACCATTCGTAAAACTTAGGGCTCAAGGAGTGCCAGACGTTATTACTAGAAACTGGCTACTCCCCCCTACCACTAGCCAATGGCTGGTGGTTGATGCTCTATGGGCCCCACCAAGATGTATGTGTTTCATCCATGCCCTCCATCTATTTTTATAGATCATTTTATGTTATGAAAAAAAAATGAGGTATATTAAAATCTCAAGTAGACCACATTATAGGAAACGGTGTTTAATAAATGTTGACCATTAAAAATGTTTTGGAGGCCATAAAAGTTTTCGATCAAGCTAATATTTATTGTTTCCCTTAATCTAGGTCCTTATGACCTAATCAATAGATTAGATATCAAATAAACAGTACATTGGGCCTTAGGAGGATTATAATGGTGGATATCCAATCATTATTGTTTTCCTGTGGTGTGGTCCACTTGAGATTTATATCCCTATCATTTTTTTGTATAAACCCTAAAATGATCTGTAAAATGGATGAACGGAATGGATGAAACACATACATCATGGTGGGGCCCATAGAGCACCGACTAGGGGGAGTAGCCAATCTGTCTCCGCCAGTACGTCTTCGCACATGACACGTACCTACAACAGTTATATAGCTGGTGTGTGGTACACCAGAAAATCCGCTTCTACTTCTAGTACTGAGTAAACTCTGTTGGGGCCCACCATGAAAATGCATGTGGTTTATCCGCTCCAGACCGGGTCCGATTGGATTCCGGATCGAATCGGTCCGGGTAGGTATGGATCCAAAACCAACCCAAAAAACTTTCGGATCTGAACTGTCCTACTCAATCCGCACCGATCCAGGCTGTCGGATCAGTTCGGATCAGATTGGATCTAGTCGGATCCATCAGATCGGGTTAAGATTGACCAACTCTAATGACAGATAAGTTTATGCAAGCAATAAAAATTTGTTACCAAGGTAGTGACATAAAAAATCAAAATGGACATCTTTTGTAAACACAGCCTAGTCTACTAACCTTTCTTCTTTGTTTATGAAGGTTGTTGTCGTTTCCCTTCTTCTGGCAGCCCTCTTAAGTTTAACAAATTTTCAGTTCTCTCTCTTAATAAATAAAATTTATAACTTATTATTAAAAGATAGAGTAGCTTGTAACTGGTTTAGAGTGAGGGTTTGACTCTGAATTTCTTTACTAAACTCTCTGTAATCAATGAGAGAGTTGCATATATACTTATTATCATAATAAGACCAGGCCACTGTAGTTCATATTTCCCTTTTACCTGATGTCCCTCCAGGGTTTTCGATTATCGATTCAAAGCCTATTATAGTTAATAGTGATGGTGGATCTTCAGTGGATTCTGGGATCATCTTCTAGTGAAGGAATAAATGATAAGCACGATTATGATGCGTTCCGTCAACAAAAGATGATCTATGTTATCAACCGCAAATCCACCATTGCTATCAACTGTACCCAGCTTTGAATTGATGGCCTGAAACTTTAAAGACACGTTTGGTAAAAGAGAAATCACTAATCCAAACATATCACAAATCCGTAAACTTATCTACAAAAAATCTACAAATCCATTTAAATACAAGAATGCATTCCCAATTCACATATTATCAAAAAATGATATATATAAATATGCAAACATCAACTCACAAGTAAGAAAAAAGTAAAAGATAATTTTTAAAAATGTCAACTCCTAATCACTTGAATCATAGTTGCAAGCCACCTAATAATTGATCCTATATCAATATCTGCAAACGTCATTCCCTTAGGTAATTCCCTATCTTCTAGCTCTGCACTACATTCGAAGATCTCCTCAAGGCAAATGTGAATGTAAGTTAGATCAAGGCCCCACTATCAACCACCATTTCAATAACAAAAGTCTTAGTTAGCCGAAAATTCTTTAACAAGCACCTACTACTGATCTCTTCTTGGGAAGGGAGAAGGAGAGGATGTTGGTTCTTTGCCCGCTCGCCTTTCAAGAATATATTATTCAGTTTTTACTCAAAAAGATTCCATGGTTGGCATAGCGGAAGACTCCGTGGATGGTTGCCTCATTGAGACCATCTCCACCGCCATCGTCTACACTTGCTGAGTCACATGTAACAGTTGACTCTCTATCATCTCTATTCGATCCCGAAGATTAATTGTATGACGCAACCCACTCATTGTGATCCCCTCCCACCCCCCTAACCCATCATTTGGCATCTTTGCCTAAAACAATTGCAACAATATCATTCTCTAAATCTCATTACCCAAACGTGGGATCTAACACAATAATGTTTTTTAATTGTGCCTGAAAAAAATTTATTAAAAATATAAAAAGTTGGATAAATATATAAGAATTTAACTTAAATAAATTTATTAGCACTCACAATGACTGTTTCCCCTCGGGTGTCGAAGCTTGATCGTCTGGCCCAGTATGGTTGTCAATGTATAGTTCGATCCTAGTGATCGGACTACCATCCATCTTGTGTTATTTTTGTATAATAAAAAGCAAACATTTAAGCCCTAATTTTCAATCAATTATATATTAAATTATAATAACTAATGAGGGTTGAAATTTTACCAAATCTTTTGCATTAATCTTTACACATTTTCTTTTTGTGGTGTGTGGGGCCTTCAGAACTTCGCACTCTTGAGACCCCTACATCGATCTCAAGTTGACGAACTTCTCCCGGTCTTCTTATTTCACCCACTTATTCCATTTATTCGCTTTCCGCTCTATGTCAGTATCATCAAATTCCTAGTAATCTTTACTTAATCTGAATTTTTAGTTTTTTCAAGCTTTACCAGCTTTCTTTAAACGGTAATCACGGTGTTTATCAAACACATCATAATGGGACTATGAATAATATGATGAAATAAGTCAAATTAAACATTTTTCATATTTGTTAAATAAAAAAGTAAAATTAATGAGTAGGAACAAATGCTTTCAAGTGACTAATGGAGTCTTTAAACATTACCTGAATTAGACGTAAAAGTAAATCAAGCATAGTGACGGGAACTTGATTCTATGAAGGATATGTAGGAGAGACATCGCACATTACACACTAACCAATCTGCATAGTAAACTCTGATGCATTCTCCCCTGCAGTTTGTTCAACTGTGTTGAAATCGACACGACGATACACCTCAGTAGATATAGTACTATAAGAGGCTATGAATGCTGATTGTGAAGAAGCAGCCGTACATATCGATGATGAAGTAGATGCCATAAACAACATTGATAGGTAAGTAGATGACGCATGAATGTCCTCCAAAGCCGAAATGGTGGAAGGGGAATCCAACAAACCCTACTAACATATAGTGTTTGTATATGCAGAATATAACACAAAAAACTTAATCATATCTTCCAAGCATGTTATAATCCATCATTAGGATCCGTTAGTGAAAAAAAAAATACTCATATTGTCTCAGCTTGAGAAGAAACACAATATTGGCATGGATGGAAGATAGGATACAATTGTTTTTTACCAGACTCTCCATAACTAACGACATATCTTCCTGCATACGTATCGGCGTGATAAGATTAGGTCATTGTAGTTCATTATCACGTAACTTGGATTCCAATTGATTCTATTTTCTTCTTACTTTGGTTTACAACTAGCTGATAAATTTTTTACTACATGGCAGAGATTTTCTATTAATGGGTCACATAGGAACCAACCCAATAATAGAATATCTCGACCATGTAGTAAAAAAATACATCATTTGAATTGTACACCATAGCCAAAAGAAAGTAGAATCAATTGAAATGCAAGTTATATATATATATATATATATATGTATATATATATATATATATATACATATATATATATCAGGTGGGCCATACCATCTAAAATCATGTGAAGACATGCCTAAAACATATAAAAGCAATTGGTGGGGCCCACCTGAAATTTGGATGTGTCTAAAACTTGGTCTGACCCCTCATCCAAGTGGGACACACATAATGGATGGGCTAGATTTGTGAAACACATCACGGTGGGTCCAAAAAATGATTATGAAGGTTTTAATGGAGGGTAACCCCTCTCAACTTTTGTATGAGGTCTGGCCCACACAAGTCACGGATTGACTTGATTTATAAGCCCTAGGCCCACTATGGAATGGTGTATCTGACTGATGGGGTAGATGTTCGACATACATCATGGTGGGGCCCACACAGCTCGACCTCATGGGGAGTCCCCGTGAGCTCGACCGCATAGAACCATTTTCCATATATGTATACGTGTGTGTGTGTGTGTGTGAGTGTGTGTGGAAAATGGTTCTACGCGGTGGAGCTCATGGGAACTTCCAATGAAGTAGAGCTATGTGGGCCCCACCATGATGTGTGTCGAATATCAACATCGTGTATTTGATGGGTCCCCTTTAAATTATGGGATATCTCAAAAATCAGCCGTACATGGAACTCAAGTGGGCTATACTATCTAAAATCATATGAAGGCATGCTTAAAACATATAAAAGCACTTTGTGGAGCCCACCTGAAATTTAGATGCATCTGAAACTTGGTTTGTCCCCTCATCCAAGCGGGACACACATAATGGATGGTCTAGATTTGTGTAAGACCCGTGTCCTAATCCGTACTGTTTCGTTAGCTTCCGCGGTCCTTCCGGTCAAATTTCGGCAACCTTCGCACCGTATTCGGTGTTTGCGCACGATCCTAAGCCAGGTCCCGCGCACCGACGTCGACTTGGTCCGAAAGTTATATCATAGCGACCGCGTCGTCGCCGCGATTCCAACGCCGTGACTTGCGCACCGAACCGATACCCAGGCAAGAAGATGCCGATCAGCGTTTATTCCGAAGAAACACCGCGTGTTGCGGATTTCGAGAGAATCTCTACAATTAGTCCCATCAATCAACCATTAAAGCATCCCATACCTCAAGTACAACAACCCATCTCCACCTTTTACAAAAGTCTACCCTCTTTCCACCTCACCACTCCTCTTTTTCCCATTTTCAACATCAACCATACCTCCTTTTATAATTTTCAACCCAAACCATCCCCCATCACTCCATCACCCATCTCTTTCTCTCTCTCTCTCTCTCCCTTTACAACTATCTCTCTTATTCATTTTTTTAAAAATCCAATCCAAGAGAGAGCACCATACGTATGAGTCCCCCATGGTGAGAAAACTTCATTTGTGAGGTCCACCTTTCCCACCCCTTCATCTCTCATCTCAACCATCCATTTTTCATCTTCCTCCATCAAAGGGTAGCACAAGGAGCTAAGGAAGCCAAGGGAGCAAGAAGATCTAGCGGTGGGTGTTTGGATAGGATAGTTTTTGATGTTTTTAAGATGGGCCAAGTGAGGCCAACCGATCAATGGTTTGGATCTCGCTTTGGACCCTAAGGTGTGGCCGATGGCCCACTTGGATCATCATGATCATTCCATGACGGGGCCATCCTCCATGGACCCCATCATGATGTTTATCTTCTTGAATATTTAGGGTCATCTAGACCGTTTAATTTGGTGGAGAAGGGATCTCCACCGTTGGATTTAATTTTAATGGGCCACATAAAATAGGACCCACTTGATGTATGAGTTAGTGCAAGGGAGGGCCCATAGTGCCGGGGTCCCTCCATCACACGGTCTCACTCTCTATCTCTCTCTCTCCCTCTCTATTTCCTTTCCTTTTTATATGTGTGATCATAACAGGGTTGTATGGCCCACTTGGATGGATCCCACCCTGAAACATGCATCCTTTCCAAGCCATCTACAAGTGGGCCCACTTTGTGTGTAGTATCCACGCCATCCTCCATGAGGTGGCCCACATAAGCAAGGCCCACCTCTAGTGTATTTATAGAGTCCAGCGTCCAGGGACGCTGGACGTTTCATGGGAAATGTAAATGTTAGCTTGGTTTCGGGATGGCCCACTTGTGTAGGCTCCACCTTGATGTATGTATTAAATCCATGCCGTTCATTCTCTTCCCAAACCTGTTTTAGGCGTTGAGCCAAAAGATGGGGTTAATCAGACCTTCGGGCGGGCCATACCATACCAAATGGCGGTTTTCACCATTGAAACCTTCCCTAACTTCCTATACGTCAAAACATGTCCGATATTGGACTTGAACTGCTCGTGGTGAGCCATGGAAGAGCACTGGATGGCGTGGATTCCCTGGATATGGACCCCACCTGCTAATTCCTTGAAAATCAAAAAAATAAAAAAAAAATAAAAACTGCAACAACACAGCGTTGCTGCTGTGTCAGTAAGCGCAGCAGGCAGCGCCTGCGCACGGCGTCCGGGCGGAATTTTGGATCCTACAGAAGTTTTGGATCAGGGTGAAATTTATTTTCACCCTCCATCTAGGTCTGCTGGACCTTATCAACGGTCCGGATGGAATATAAACATTATGGTGGGCCCCACATGGAGCCCATAGTGATGTACGTGTTTTATCTCCACCGTCCGCCTGGACGGTGGAGCCCACTGTGTGTGTGTGCGTGTGTGTGTGGGTGCATGTGTGTGCTGGTGTGTGTATATATATTTATATATAATATTATATTACATATAATATATGTTATATGTATATATATAATATTATATTATATATAATATATGTTATGTGTATATATATAATGTTATATTATATATAATATTATATGTTATATATACATATATATATATATGTGTGTATATATATTATATTATATATAATTTATTGATGGTGGGAGGCCCACCTCAGTACTTGTGACCCATGGTTGAGGCCCACTTTGATGTATATATAAGGCCCATGGGTCGAGGCCCATTTAATGTATTAGGGGCCCATGGGTCGAGGCCCATTTGATGTAATGGGGCCAATGAGTTGAGGCCCATTTGATGTGCACATGGGGCCCAATTGGTGAGGCCCATTTGATACATATAAGGCCCAGGTGAGTAGACCCATTTGATGTACATATGGAGCCCAACTGTCGAGGCCCATTTGACACGTGTAAGGCCCATAAGCTTAGGCCTATTTGTTATATTTTAAAGCCCACGGGTTATAGCCCATTGCAATGTACATAAGGCCCATTGGTGCGGCCCGCTTAATGAATATAGGCCCATATGATACGGCTCATTTGATGTATTGAAGGCCCGATGGGATATACCAATGGTCCATTGCAATGTGCAATCCCGACATGATTTATGACAGTCGTGCCTTGGGAGCAATGTTGGTTTGACGTCCACATTGCAAGTATAATGTTGGTTAAATGTCGGCACTATGCCTTTCCCTAGGGCCCATTGGCGGGCCCATGCGTGTTCGTCTAGGCCCACCTTCGTTATGCATGTCATCCATCCTATATAGCATGTTTAAATTCCATGATTCATGATCATATGCATCATATGTATGCTTGATATGAGAGATGTGATCATAGCATAAGTCTTTGGGTAGATTGTTTAGGGACTCCCGTTAGGGGATGTTGCCCTACATGAGCGCACGATACGCGCGGGATTGTTGCATGGTTGATTAGTGTGATTCATGCATTCGCATTGTGTGATATGGATCTTTGTACGCCCTAGCGACATCGGGGCCGTAGCTCCACAGACGTATCGTGGTTGGCGGGATTGGATCTGAAAATATTGTTCTACATGGGGTGCGATAGATATCCACTGGTGAAAGTCCCTAAACCCTTATGGTACCAGGAGGTTGCTCCAACGTCTAGGCCAAGTGGATGGAGCGCTGATTGCCGATTACCGGACGGTTGCGCTTTCCACCGTGTCGTGGTCGGTTGGAAGGGGGTGCGGCCTTACACGCCTGAGAGTAGGGCAAGCTAGGGTGAGTTTGACCAACTCGAGGAATGGGTCCGCTATTGCGGCCGAGCCCGATATTGGCGGGTGGATAGTGAGGTCTTTTCCATTCACCTTATTGTGCGCGATGGGCAGAATTCGGTTTGGAGTGTACTAGACCCGGTGATATTCCAGTTGAGCCGTATTGATATGTGGACTTAGATGAGGATTGTATGCTTGACTTGCATTTCGCATTGCATGGCCTTGGTATAGCCGACATCATTCCTTGCACCGCATGGCCTTGGTACGGCCAATGGGATTCTTAGCATTCATCAGCATGTTCCGCATTACTCTGTTACTGCATAACTACATTACCACCTTGAGCATACACTTTCACCACCCTCTAAGCTTTCTATAAGCTTATGCACGACCGTTGCGTGCAGGTGACGTTGGATCGCAGCAGCGCTGAGGCTTGGACGCGTGGCTGATTTTCTTTTGGAGTTTTTGGTCTATCTTCATTGTATTTCCCTTATGCTCATTGTACCTGTAAAGTTTTTGATTATAGTGGAAATGTGATGGAGTTTTTGGTTGTTGTTTGTGGGTTATGCCTTTAGTTATGCTTATTACGAATCAAACTGATGTTGAAAATCCTCCTTGTAGCATCCCAGGATCGGAACCTGGCGAATGGGCGCTGGGAGCCGAGAATGGGGTTCTACGGAGGCTGTCGGCGCCAGATTCGGCGATTGAAAATTTTGTGAGCCCGGTTTCCGAGTTTGGGGCGTGACAATTTGTGAATGACATCTCGGTGGGCCCAAAAGATGATTATGAATGTTTTAATGGGATCATAACCTCTTGCAACTTTTGCATGTGGTGTGGCCCACAGAAGCCATGGATTGACTTGATTTTTAAGCTAGAGGCTCACCATGGAATGGTGCATCTAACTCATGGGGTAGATGTTCGACACGCATGAAGGTGGGCCCCATGCATTTCAACATCATGGGAAGTTCCCATAAGCTCAACCCCATGAGGTCGAGCTGTGTGGGCCCCACCGTGATGCGTGTTGAATATCAACATTGTGCATTTGATGGGTCTCCTTTAAATCATGGGATAACTCAAAAATCAGCCATATATGGAACTCAGGCGGGCCATACATCTAAAATCATCTGAGGACATTCCTAAAAGATATAAAAGCACTTGGTGGGGCCCACCTAAAATTTGGATGCATCTTAAACTTGGTCTGACCCCTCATCCAAGTGGGACACACATAATGAATGGGCTGGATTTGTGAACCACATCTCGTGGGCCCAACAAATGATTATTAATGTTTTAATGGAGGGTAACTCCTCTCAAGTTTTGTATCTGGTGTGGCCCACACAAGTCATGGATTGACTTGATTTTCAAGCACCAGGCCCACACAGCTTGACTTCATGGGAAGTTCCCATGAGCTCGACCCCATAGAACCTTTTCCTATATATATATATATAGACTCTACATAAAGCGGTTATAGGATTGGGACCATTCACCCACAGAGTTATCCTGAACGGAAGCTAATTGACTGGTGTACCACGTACCACCAACCTAGCTGGTGTGTGTACGTGTCGTGCAAAGACGAGCGCTCTGAATGCCCCTCGAGCTCTAAGGTGTACAACACAAGTCACGGATTGACTTCATTTTCAATCCCTAGGCCCACACAGCTTGACTTCATGGGAAGTTCCCATGAGCTCAACCCCATAGAACCTTTTCCCACACACACACACACACACACACACACAAACACACACACACATATATATAGACTCTACATAAAGCGGTTATAGGATTGGGACCATTCACCCACAGAGTTATGCTGAACGGAAGTTGATTGACTAGTGTACCACGTACCACCAACCTAGTCGGTGTGTGTACGTGTCGTGCAAAAACGAGCGCTCTGAATGCTCCTCAAGCTCTAAGGTGTACGAATGGTTCAAAGGAGATCAAAGTTATATGTGCCCCCACAATGATGTATTTATCATATCTACACCGTTCATTCATTTGATGAGATCATTTTATATATTGATCCCAAAAATGAGTAATTTCAGGTTCAAGTGGACCACACCACAAATAGCAGTGGGGACAATAATTATCACTGTTAAAACATCCGTAGGGCCACCATAACGTTTACTTTCCATTCAATCTGCTCATAAGGTCACACAGACCTGGATGAAGAGAAAAAACAAATGTCATCTTGATCTAAATTTTCTGTGACCTCAAAAAGGGTTTCAATGGCAAGCGTTCAATCCCCATTGCTTTTTACAGTGTGGTCCACTTGATATTTGGATCTTATTTTTCGGCTCAAGCCTTATGACGAGATCACCGAGTAGACTGACGGTTTGGATATTACTCATACCTCGTGATGGGACCCACAGAACTTGGTGCCGTAAACACATCAACCAGATCAGGGGTGTGTGGTACACCAGCCAATCCGCTTCCATCATCAACATACCAAGTACAGAAGGCCCGCCAATCATATGGTTAGGATCATCTAGTAAACTCAACATCTAGGTTCGGACTCATCTAATAGTAAGGGGTTTTGTGGTCATCCCTAGGGATGTACATCGAGTTGAACCGAGTCGAGCTAGCCTCAGCTTGACTCTGCTCGAACAATGGCTGACCTCAGCTCGAACTCAGCTCGGCTCGGTCCTCGAGCCTGACTGGTCAGCTCGACTCGGTTCGATCAGCAGCTCGGGCCAACTCGGGCCGAGTTCGAGCCAAGATCGAGCTGAGTTCGCCATTGAGGCATTTCTATGAACACCTGAACTGCAACTTCAAAATCTCACTGTTTTACAAACAGGGGCAATAATTTTTCAAGTATTTTCTCAAACACCTTCTAAGTAACAAAAAATAAAAATAAAAATATATATATTTTTTTAAAAAGGTATTTGTTTCATGTACATACCTTCCTTGCCACCAACCAAACCTTCCTTGCCACTAGCCACATTTCATTGAGGCATTTTATCAAACAATTGGTGAGCAACATCAATGGCAAAGTAACCGAGTCACCGAACTAGTTGGATTCGATCTGAGTCGAGTCGAGCTGGGCCTGCTCGAACTTGGCTCAAACTCAGCTTCGAACCAAGTAGAATCGAGCTTTTTTTAGTCGAGTTGAGTGAGCTAACTCGCTCGGTTCTTGTACACCCCTAGTCATCCCAACACCACGTAGCTACTTGTATTACGACTCTATCAGCCCACTATGATGCGTGTGTTTTATCCACTCCATCCATCTGTTTTTCCATCTCGTTTTAGGGCAAGTGCCTAAAATTAAAGCATATCCAAAGTTCAAGTGGACCACACCACAGGTAACAATGGGGTTGAATACAAATGGTTCAAACCTTCTTATGGCCCACAGTGATGTTTATTTGCCTTACAACTTGTTCATGAGGTCATACAAACCTGGCGAAGAGAAAACACAAATATCATCTTTAGTTTTGTAATCGGGAAGAAGTTTGCAAATGGTAAGCATTCAATCCTCACTTTTTCCCGTGGTGTAGTCCACTTGAGATTTGGATGTGCTTCTTTTTTGGGATCATACGCTTTGGCAAAATGAATGGATGGTATGGATAAAAGCACATACATCACAGTAGACCCCACATGAGTTGCGACATCACAGTAGACCCCACATGAGTTGCGGTCACCTCTCAATCTGGTCCAATTTATGTAGCATGTCTTTTTATATCAATCATGTGGGTCCCATCATTGATGACCCATCCATCTGAAATCACTTTGATCTGATGCTCTTAAAAACCCAATGAATAGAGATTGAAATGTACAACCATATTAATTACACTAGAAAAGATGCGATCACTCATATGGACCATCCATCACATGGGGCCCACCTTTGATCATATATCCCTTTCAAATTAGGCAGGCACTCATAAATTATACAAGTGCCATAAATTAACTCAACTAAAATAGAATAAAGTGTAGAATCCAAGTCGGTCCAAAAATAAGATTGGTTGAATGAATGCTAACCTCTGATCATGGCAGACGCTTGTAAAATGGGTCCATTGGATATTTTCATTTTTAACCATACAATGACTGTCCACCAATCCGATTAGTCAGATAATAAAATAAACCTAAATTTTTGTTTATCATATATCTAAATTATAAATAATAATTTAGACAGTTTGGCTTAACTTACTAATATGCCAAATATTCAATTTCCATTAATTTTTAAGTGCCTGCGCATCAACCATCACAAAGTCAAGCCCACCTAGAAAAATAATCTACTTTTAATATCGATACGGTACATTTACTATAGGTGGATCTCATTATCGTCCGGTCAAGATCGACCGGAAAAGGTAGGTGGTCCCAACCAATGGGGCCCACATCCCATCACAGTCTTTATCTTGATTGTCGAAAATCTGGCACATGCCTAACCAACACCCTTTATTTTCCTATCAATTGAAAACGTGATATTACTGCCTTTGGACGTGGCTTATTATTCTTCATGGGTTGTGTGTGGGGCCCACCGTTGTCTTGGTATGGCATACAACCTGTAAAGAAGGGCCGCCGGCCATGAAAGTTGGATGCCTAAAAATAGGGTGATTCAACTATGGCGTCTGCCATCACACGAAATTGGAAGTTTTTGAATGGCTGTGAATTGTTTATATGATGTTGGACGACCTGATGATTAGACAGGCCTGATTTTTTTAGAGGGGGCATTTAATTCACAGGTTAGATGGAATACACAAAACACTGTGGACCCACACATGTATAAGCAGGTAAATGACTTTCCCACACAATAACTTCTCCCATGTAGGTGTTGTATAATAATGGTATTCTAAGAGTAGTTGTAGAGGAACCACCCTTTGTATTTACAATTTCAATATTATTATCAATTTTTAATATTTTGTTTTACAAAAATAATAATAATAATAATAATAATAATAATAAATCAGATAATATGTTAGCATTTGATTCAAGAGATAGTCACATGTGATCACATTCATTTTCAGACAATGGATTTGGATGGCTTGGATCGACATGATGAATATCGCGTAAGATCGATATAAAAACTTTGAAAATTTTGAATGAAAATTTCTAAGTGAGAATGCAATTCATCACCTGGTATGTAATATGTATGACATCCAACCAGTCCGGCAATCTCCCCCCTTTATGAAAGTTGGACACCCCTGAAGGGAGGCCAATCCAACTTTGCAAAATTTGGAAGTTTTCATATGTTTGTCTTTTTTTTTAAGATGCAGCCCCCCTAACGATTATATGGCTGTGATTTTGCATCCCATCACTAGGTGGGTCCCCATGTAACGCAAGCAACACCATAATGATGGGATACCCCTGGGATCAATGATGCAGGGATGAACGTGATGAGGTTGATCACCGTCTTCTTCAAGGATAACTACTCTGAATCCACGGTGCTTCTCTAGACTCTCCGTAGAGACTTCTCGAATCCAAGAGGAAAAAAATAAAGGAAAATAGAAACTAAATTCTATAAAATTTATACTTTGATATCTAAAATAAACAAGTCTAAGCCATGGATGAAGTTTCATAATTAAACAACAACTAGAACTCCTAGAATTTGCAACTTACTATAAATAGTAAACTAACTATTTATAGACAGTGGTGATTCCTAGTAGTGCGCATGGTTTTCAGCCAAAAATAGTAAGTGTACTATTTGACCGAATCATGATGGTATTTTGCAAATTCGGCATGCACAACCTGGCATAACACGGTTGAGTGGCTAAACTGGCTTGCCCTACCTCAAAATCATATATGGTATGTCCGATAGCTTATTTCAGTTTCCGAAAATCGTCCATTTTAGGTTCTGACGGTCCGGATCACCTCTGCTTCTAATCGGACCTTTTCTGATCCATCTTGGCCATAAAACTGTCCGCGAGCCACTCTACACCGATCAAGCTCATGCAATCATTAAGTAGGCGACACCACATAAAACAATGAATGACCATTCATAAACTTTTAATTCCATGGTAGCCCCACATGACAGTTGGATCTGCCTGATTTTGGAGTTTTCAATGTTCACAGCGGGGAGACCATGAGTTATAAGTCTTGGAGACAAACACCACGACATGATCAATGGGCCCCACTCTACATCCATTTTGATAATCCTTATCTCAATCTTGTATTATGGAATGGTAAATTTATTGTATAAGAACATTTATTATTTTGATATAAGGACAATCATGTATATAAACCAGGGGATATGGATTGACGATACGCAGGCGCGCTTAGAAATTATTTAAAAGTGTATACATGGCATACAAGTAATTAAATTCAACATTCCAAATTATGAGACCCATTGTAAATTATCATGAACTTAAATTATTTTAATTATCTAATTATGAAATTGGTGGACATTAATTGGACGGTTGAAAATGAAAGACATCCAAGATTCTATTTCCACAAACAAGTGGCTATGGATCAGAGGTTAGGGTTGTTCAACCAATATGATCTTGATATTGTGACTTGGCGATAGCGAGTTGCGCAATCTAGTCAATTTTATATCAAGCTTCATACGCAGTCTAAGTATCATGTAACTCCTCTAGCTTAACTGCATGGCGTTGACTTACAGTAAAATATGCCCGGACTAACTATTAGATTTGGGCCTTTTCAATGGCACAAATCATTTATTTGATAGGGCTATCCTTGGATGGGATGCCCAAATGATCTCTCAAATTAAATATTTCAACCCATTGATGATACAAAGATTATGGTGACCATTTATGTTCAAAGCAAAGAGCTAAATTATCCAAGAGTTGAAACAATCTAGTGGAGAGCTTTTTTATTTGTTGTCTTTCCACCAAACAAAATAAGAATTTTTACAAATAGGAAAAGTTTATATCATTGGAAGATTTTCCAAGTACTCAGATTCAAAGGCTAAAGTGATGTAGAGCGGGTCGCAGATAGTTTTATGGCCAAGATGGATTAGAAAAGGCTCGGTCGACGAAATAAGTGATCTAGACCGTCGGACCTTAGATTGGGCGTATCTCGCAATTCGGAATGAGTTATCGGGTGTAAAATATATGATTTTATGGTAGAATGAGCTACTTTAGCCACCCAACCCTACTACGCCGGGTTACGCTAGCCGGATTTGCGAAATACCCCCGGATCGACAGTCATTTCCCTATTTTAATTCCGTTTTTACTATAAATAGCAAGTTTTAATTTGATTATAACTCTTCATTTATTGGGCTTTAAGAGTTGCTCCCAACGCAACAAAAAAGCTTAGAATAATTAGGAGAACATCTTGGTGAAGCCAAATAGGACACTATTTTTACCGAAAACCTTGCACACTAGTAGACATCACAACTGTCTATCAATAGCAAGTTTACTATTTATAGTAAGTTGCGAATTCTAAGAGTTTTAGTTATAGTTTGCTTCTGATTTCTTTCCTATTGTCTGGTATCCCTATTTAAAGGGTTGTGAACTTGTTATTTGCATTCATCAATCAAATTACAAATTTATTAGAATTTATTTCTATTCTTCTTGCTTTCTTTCCTTGTAGATTCAGAGTAATTATCCTTGAGGAAGATAGTGATCAACTTCATCACGTTCATCCCTACGTCATAAAGTCTGACATATCCTATTGCTATACATTACGATGTGTTCGAGCAAACCTCCTCAAATAATACATACAAAATTTCACCCTTTTTGTGACCATAGCCAAATTTACATGTTATCAAAGTGATAAACTCAATGACCCCAGGTTTGGTTTTGACCATAGTTGATTCTACAACAATTGGTATCAGTTAGATTTCCGAATCTAGTGAGGTTGTTACTTAATGAACTCGATCGCACCATTGCTAAAATCAATTAAAACCCATTGCTCATTGATTACACCCATGCCATCTAGGGCTGAAAGTCGGGCGGGTTCGATCAGGTTGGTGCTCAACCCTAGCCCAACCCAAGGTTCCTATACCTCAACCTTAACCCAACCCAACCCAACCTCCGATTGGGAATTCTCAACCTAAGCCCAACCCAAGCGGGTTCGGTCAGGTTGGCCTGGTTGGTCAGGTAGATATATGCTAATATTTCCATCAATACATTAGTCTATTATATTTTCAATACAAGTTTTATTTTTTATACCTATAATTTTATTAATTATATATGTAGTTATTTATTGTAAAGAATATTTTTTTCTAAACAAACAAGCTAAAATATAGGACAACTACTTCTTTAAAAGTCATATTGTATATCAAGTAATCTATTTGGGAGATAGAAATCCGGTGCATCTTGTTATGTCATGCCCCGAACTCGAAAACCGAGTTCACAAAATTTTCGATCGCCGAATCCGGCGCCGACAGCCTCCGTAGAACCCCATTCTCGGCTCCCGGCACCCATAATAAAATCTGTAGATACGTGCTCCCACTTCCACGTCAGGATGCTCAACGGCTGCAATAGACCAGGAGGTCTCTGATGATCGGCTTTGACACGCTGGCATGTGTCATACACGGCCACAAAACTGGCAATCTGGCGCTTCATTTTTTGGCTAAACACTTAAAATGAGTTGGAAAATAAGATGGACCGCATGGATTAAACATATACAACAAGGAAGGGGGCCGTTGTGGGCCCACAGCCCCCTACCCTCACTTCTTATAACCGGCAGCGGGGACGCTGCTTGCTGCAGCGTCCTCTGGACGTTGGCAGCACAGCGTCCACTCCTCCTCCTTTATTTATTCATTTTATTTTATTTTATTTTATTTATTTATTTATGTATTTTCATGGTGTGTGTGTGTGTGTTTGGCCAACACAATGGGCCACACTTTGGATGATTTGGATGGCCTACAAAATTCTAGTGGGGCCCACAATCAATCGGTCCCACCAAAAAAATATATTTTTCTATTATTATTCTTTTCATATGTATTTTTCCATGAATCCACACCATTAAACACACCATTGTCATCATATCATCACCATTTTTTTATCATCTTTTTATATGTACTCTCCTACATATCCACACCCTTGATCACATCATTATCATCAACATCATTTCCACCATACAAAAACACAACAAAGACAAAATAAGAATGAGTAGGGTGGGTGTACTCACATTCATAAATTAGATGGATGGTTGAGATAGATGGAAGGGATGGGATTGATGGAGTTGATGGCCCACCAAGATCACTCTTCTCTCTCTCTCTCTCTCTCTCTCTCTCTCTCTCTCTCTCTCTCTCTCTCTCTCTCTCTCTCTATATATATATATATATATATATATATATATATATATATAGAAAATGGTGAAATGCTAAGGGATAGAGGGGTATTTATAAAGAAATGGGTAAAATTTTGGTTAAGTTAGGCTAATGATATTAATATTAGCTTAGCCTAGGATTATGAAAATTAATTCATGATTAATAGTTAATGGTGGATTAAAAGAGCATGCAATGGCATGGTGTGATGATGTCATACATAAGATGTGGCACGGAAGAGAGTTGACTTTTCATACACATGAGAGAGAAGAGGTATGGATATGTGACATCACACACATGGGTAGAAATTCTCTCACCCATGTGTGGCATGTACATGTGTGCATGACATGTGTTGTGCACATGTGTGGAATGAAATACATGGTGCCATGCGCACATGATACACTTATTATTCTTCACAGCGTATCTCACTAACGGAGTATCATACCGACGCACTGGTGGTATCTCCACGATCGCGGTGATGGGGCGGTCGATATGAGATAGGTTTCGAGGTCTTGGGGTTCCGGTCAGTTGGGTGTGTACTATGAACGGCCAATTCAGGTCTAGCTAAGGGCATCGATCATCATGCACATATGCATGGAAAATAGTACCGAATGGACCAGATGTTACATGTTAGCTTGAGTCATCGGAAATGACATAAACCAATGAAACCCGACGGCATTGGAATTTCCTATGCATTCAACAGAGATGATCCACACTCAATTATAATTAATGTATAAGAAACTTATATATTGATCGGGTTCGGGTTGGGTCAGGCAACCCGAGACCTCAACCCGAGCCCAACCCAAGTTTTATCGGGTTGGCGTTTGTATGGCCCAAGCCTGAGACCAAACCCGATACATCCTACCAAAGCCCAACCCAATGTCGGGTCGGTCACGAGTCAGTCGGGTTGAACCCGCCCAACTTTCAGCCCTAATACTGTCGTCAAGAACCTATTAAAATTTTTCATTGTTGTGAACCCGATGGAGACCCCATATAGTTCACATGAATTTAAGCCCACTACCCAACTCAAGCACCCAAACCAAACCCAACTTTGGTGTCTATTACCAATCTTTTGTTGTCCACCACCATCCCATTCCAATATATAATTATCATGTACCACTCAAACTAAAAGGAAATTTTACAGGATGTCTATAGGACCAGCCATGCTTTATAAGCCAAAACGTTGGGTAGTTAAGGAACAACATGTTCATAAGATGAGTATAGCTTCAATGAACATGTAGAGTTGGATGAGTGGCAAGACGTACGATGAATGATAAAATGAAAAATTAATGCATTCAAGAGATTTTAAGAGTAGCGCTAAGGTAATAAGATAAGGGAAAGTGGAATTAGATGGTTTAATCATATGCAATAGAGACTAAGAATTATGCTAGTTAGGAATGAGTTGGTATAAGTTGAAATAAAAGAATAAAGAGAAAGCGAAAACAACATGGGAAAAGACTTGACTAATGGTTGTACTAAAGGTATAACCCTTAAAAAGGGTGGAAAGACAGAGCAGGATTCATGTAGCTTATCCCAAATAATTACGTAAGGGTTAAATAATGCTGATGATGATGAAAATACTTCTTAATATATCTTTTAAGATAAAAAGTTTTGGGGCTATTAATGTAAAGTCTAAAAATTCAATATTGCATACTTGGATATGTTATCCATTAAAGTATATTGCAGATTTGATCAAATTGGCCAACTTGGCTAACCACAAATGTGCATATAGTCTTATGAAAGCCAATGTCAAATATAGAAAAGATGATAGAGAAAAGTTGAAAGATACTACCATTTACAAATAGTTGGCAACTAGCATAATCTTATCATGACTTGTCCTAGCTAGTTAATTTGTTAATACACATCTCTTTGTTGTTCATCGCTATCTATGAGAAACTCATCATGATCTCTTCTTCTCTCCATCTAATAGCCTTATATGCTTATGCAGATGGCTAGTCAAAATGCCTGAATACTAGTCACTCGACCATTGGATGGCGCATGTTTTTCTACATGATTATCTTATCTCATGGAAGTGTAAGAAATAACACATGGTTTATAAATCTTCTATGGAAGTGTAAGAAATAGCACATGATTATCTTATATCAACTAGCCTATAATCATCACATTGTTCTTCTAATAAGTATCACATGTACTTCTTCAGTCTCTCACTCTATTTCATGTTGATAACATCAGTGCAATCTAAATCGCTAGTAATCCAATTAATTTTGCAAGCTTACAAAGAATATTAAAGTCTATTGCATTTTATCCAAGAAAAGTATTTAGTTGGTAAAAATTGCATTTCCTCATATTGCCTCCAAACAACAACTTAAAATGACATCTTTACTAAGGCAATTACTCAAGCCTATCATGATGATTTGATTGGAAAACCAATGCCATTTACAATTTAAGGGGGAGTATAGGCACATTATCCAATTGGTGGGCTCTACTCCGCATTCATTGTCATCATCCTTATCTCAATCTTATATTATCAACTCTACATTTATTGTATCTTTATATGAATGGCTATTAATCTTATGTTATCAACTCTACATTTATTGTATCTTTATATGAATGGCTATTAATCTTATATTATCAACTCTACATTTATTGTATCTTTATATGAATGGCTATTGTTTCGCCAACTATGAGATCATACATATAATCTATATTGGGGCTTGGAATAATATGCATAATTTGGTTTTATTCTTTGGTGACTATTGTTGGAATATATGTTGAATTAAATAGACTACATAAAAAGTCGAGAACCAAAAAAGAAAATAAAATCTAAGAAAGAAGACTTATTAAACTGAGTGGAGGCTTGATGTGAGTCACTCAGCTTGAAATCGAATTTGTTCCCCTTGGACAACGTCCCAAGTGAAACAAGTTTTCAGAGCAATCGACCTCCAGGATACAACGATTATGACCCGGTTCTAGCGGTGCACTCACTGTATGCGTGCTCAAACCACTTCCAGTTTAACCCGAAAGTGCTGAGTTGACTCAGCAATGAACTCAGCAACAACAAAAACTTATAAACCAGTAAACTAAAACAGAGAGAGTTTTATAAGAGGAGAAAAGTTTTTTCTGTATTTTAGAAACTAGAACGGAAGTCCTTATATAGACTCCGAAGTGGTGCATTAAGCACCCTTTAGAAAGGGTTAGGTCCGTTGGGTTTAAACCCAACAGGTGCGACCAACTGAAACGGACACATCTCTCTAGTTTAAAACGAAAAAGTACAAGTATGAGTACACTCTCGTAAATAAAGTCCCGCGAGTACTCATACACATACACTCATGCGAGTACACTCGCACTCACACCGCACCTGCGCCCACGCCCAGCCCAACCCAACCCGTCCCATCCCGTTGCGTGCGGACACAGGCTCGGACTTGGCTCGACTCGGCACGCATGCATGTCTGGTCAATGGTATAGATTATAGCTATTGACATAGCCCCCACGCCCATGCGAGTACACTTGCACTCGCACTCGCACCGCACATGAGCCCACGTCCACCCAGCCCGTCCCGTCGCGTAGTGACACGGACTCGACTCGGCGCGCGTGCGTGTGTGGTCAATGACATAGATTAGAGCTATTGGCATAGCCACATGGTTTATAAATCTTCTATGGAAGTGTAAGAAATAACACATGATTATCTTATATCAACTAGCCTATAGTAATCACATTGTTCTTCTAATAAGTCACATGTACTTCTTTGGTCTCTCACTCTATTGCATATCAATAACACCAGTGTAATCTAGATCGCTAGTGATCCAATTAATTTTGCAAGCTTACAAAAAATATTAAAGTCTATTGCATTTTATCTAAGAAAAGTATTTAGTTGGTAAAAATTGCATTTCCTCATATTGCCTCCAAACAACAACTTAAAATGACGTCTTTTCTAAGGCAATTACTCAAGCCTATCATGATGATTTGATTGGAAAACCAATGCCATTTACAATTTAAGGGGGAGTATAGGCACGTTATCCAATCGGTGGGCTCTACTCCGCATTCATTGCGTCATCCTTATCTCAATCTTATATCATCAACTCTACATTTATTGTATCTTTATATGAATGGCTATTAATCTTATGTTATCAACTCTACATTTATTGTATCTTTATATGAATGGCTATTGTTTCGCCAACTGTGAGATCATGCATATAATCCATATTGGGGCTTGGAATAATATCCATAATTTGGTTTTATTCTTTAGTGACTATTGTTGGAATATATGTTGAATTAAATAGACTACATAAAAAGTTGAGAACCAAAAAAGAAAATTAAATATGAGAAAGAAGACTTATTAAACTGAGTTGAGGCCTAACGTGAGTCACTCGGCTTGAAATCGAATTTGCTCCCCTTGGACAGTGTCCCAAGTGCAACAGGTTTCCAGAGCAATCGACCTCCAGGATACAACTACTATGACCCGGTCCCAATGGTGCACTCACTGTACACGTGCTCGAACCACTTGCAGTTTAACCCGAAAGTGCTGAGTTGACTAAGCAATGAACTCAGCAACAACAAAAACTTATAAACCAGTAAACCAGAACAGAGAGTTTTATAAGAGGAGAAAAGTATTTTCGTATTTTATAAACTAGAACGGAAGTTCTTATATAGACTCCAAAGTGGTGCATTAAACACCCTTTAGAAAGAGTTAGGTCCGTCGTGTTTAAACTCAACAGGTGTGACCAACTGAAACGGATACATCTCTCTGGTTTAAAATGAAAAATCGCAAGTGCGAGTACACTCTCACAAATAAAGTCTTGCGAGTACCCATACACACACGCCCATGCGAGTACACTCACACTCGCACCTGCGCCTACGCCTAGCCTAGCCCAGCCCAGCCTGTCCCTTCACGTATGGACACGGACTCGGACTCGGACTCGGCTCGGCACTTGCGCATGTGTGGTCAATGACATAGATTAGAGCTATTGGTATAGCCACACACCCATGCGAGTACACTCGCACTCCCATCGCATCGCACCTGCACCCACACCCAGCCCAGCCCGTCACGTACGGACTCAGACTCGACTCGACTCGGCGTGCGTGTGTAGTCAATGGCATAGATTAGAGCTATTGGCATAGCCCCTCCTCCTCCCCTCACACACACACACACACACACACACAGAACCAAATTCACATGTCCCTTGAATGAGGCTCAAGCCCCAAGGCAAAAACCTTATCTTATATACAAGAAGATTTTTTTTTAGAAATCCGATATGGAACAAAACCCAAAAGCACCAAAATTTCAAATGTGGAGGGAAATTAAAATTTTTGAAAATCAAATTTTAATGTTTATTTTGAAACAAAATACAACAACTATTACCACTTTAAACAAATTAGATGTCATAAACACTCTGGTGGACCCCACATGTAGTAATTGTAAGCTAAGCTTATCCTATAAGGACTTTTTAGAATAATACGATCTCGAAATTCAAATCTTTAAATAGTAATGGAAACTTTGCAAGACGGCAGCCTATAACATCACCGTCTCATATCTTTCATTGACAAGGCATTGATGGAAGCTCACTACAATTTTAAGTTGCTTCCTTGCATGTGGCACATGTGTGTTACTATCTGGACATTTAAAGTTTGAACTGCATTTTGAATAGGGCATGCCTGGTAATGTGGTGGGTGCATAGAGTTCTCAAGATTAGCCTTTAAATCCATACAAGGAAATCTCTAAAAATAAAATAAGATTTAATAATATTAAATGAAAATTGCTACTTATAACATATGTGATC
The DNA here is from genome assembly GCF_029962835.1 of Magnolia sinica. Taxonomy (NCBI): domain Eukaryota; kingdom Viridiplantae; phylum Streptophyta; class Magnoliopsida; order Magnoliales; family Magnoliaceae; genus Magnolia; species Magnolia sinica. Next base: position 14,501,301 of record NC_080581.1, read on the forward strand.
TTATATAAGCAAAAGTGATCCTAGCCAATGACTCAAAATAAATAAATAAATAAATAAAATAAAATAGTTAAAATTACTAAAATAAAAATATACCTAAACTTATCCAAACTCATAAGCAATTCTTAGGAGTCCTTTGGCACCTTGGATATGGAGATAAATGGGTGTATTCAAAATCCAAGTAGCTATATTTTTGCATTTGGCGATAAATGGAATGGGAGGTATTTTAAATACTACTTTTGATGTATTTTGAAATCTTAATAAAATTTTATGATTTTGATGTAATTCAAAGGAAATGTCTTTTTTTATTCGATTTTGAGTGTATAAGAATTACGCGTATAACAAAGATGTCGCTAAGCTACTAATTGATTATATACAGGGTGCGTTGATAATAACCCAAAACAAATCTATTTATCAAATGCAATACTAAAATCACATTATTATAATGATCCAAACCATCCAAGTGTTGGACATCTAAATGGACAGTTAGAAAATATTGGTGATTTACATATGTGGCTCACCTAAGGCTAGAAATTTTCTCATTTTTGGCACAAGTATATATTTTAATGGACTTAATTATTACAACTATTCTATCAAATATCGAATATACATATTAATTTGGTATATCAAAGTTGATTTAGTTAATCAAATTCATGTCCTTAATTCCAATGTGTTCCAAATACAAGCTCTCAAATGGGAGATTTGGATTCCAGTGCATTTCAACCAAACACAAGCGAGAATTCAGGATCACTTAATTCTATTGTAATTATGATTTGGATTGCAATGCATTCCAAATCCAAGCTCCCGAATGGGCCATTAGACTACCAAAACAAGTACCCTGGACCACAATCAAACTCTTGAAATATTAAATTAGTAAAAGACGTAACTCAAAAACTTAGTAAATTTTTAACTTAAAATTCTTTAAAATTCTAATTTAACCTTGAACTTTGTAAAGCTATTTACATGACCAATGAACCTTTGACAATTGATCAGGGTGCAGAGTTTCGTTGATAGTTATATTATACACACAAAATAGATAAATGGTCAAAAAAAGTTATGGCCATTGAACTTATAGTGTACATTTTAGTCCATTTTTCGCCAATTGAGGCCCATATGGCCCAAATTTTTGTGATCATAGCCCTCCATTTTGTCACCCTTTATCCCTCCTATATCACCTTGAGAATTACATTAATCAAACAATTCTAACAATTCAATTGGTATTCATCAAATGGACAGCAAAAAATTTTTAAAAATAATAATAATAATAAAATAATGAGTGATCCAAATTCAACGGGAACAATTGGATGGCTATGATTAATTTTGTGTTAAGCTCCATTCACACTAGCCTAGTGATTTTTGCACCTTGGACCACCGTAGGACAATGATGATTCCCCAGCACTTTTAAATTGGTGGTGATCTATCAAAGAGGCCAGTCAGCTATTTAATCTGTAAGATACATTATCCTCCTCTGGCACAGGTCACCGTATGTGAAGTCAAATGCTAAGTTTCACCTGTGTGTGACATCCAAGCCATGCAAAAGATTGTCCCCACAATCAAGATTACCTTCTGTGAAAATAAGGCAGTTCTTCTCATTAGGTCGGCCACATGGATACATCCAATCTAACCATCATCTATCTATCAATTTTGAAAGTGGACCCACTTGGTTTTCGCCCTAGGTGATCTCCGAGGTGTGGTCCACCTTTTGCATGGCTAGGATGTTTGACCCAAATGATAAGGTAGTTTGGAAGATGGCTTGTACGTGAACTTTTCTTAATTTCTAGTACACACCTACCAAGGGCCACAAACCGCTTCAAGTCGGAATGCTTTCTTCCCTATTTGAAACGCATTTTGACTGAAGTCTGTCATATCGCTTGCATAAAATGCATGTCCACCAACCACGTGGGACAGTAGGGAATGCTTGTGCGAGGCCGTACAAGATGATCCGACCATCCAAAAGATGGCAAATCCATTGGACGGTCCTTGATATGCCCTTTCAAAATATGGCACGTCCACTGGGGACGCGGATTAGCTACTGACAGGTTGAGCAGCGAGTCTTGCTACTGAAGTGACGTCACTAAGTTTTGTGGGCCCACTATGATGTATGTTTTGTATTTACACCAATCCATCCATTTGGAAAGATCATTTTAGGGCATGAGCCAAAGAATGAGTCAGATCCAAATCTCCAGTGGACCCCACCGTGAAAAACAGTGAGGAGTGTGACGGCCACCATTAAAAACTTCTAACTACCACAAAAGTCTTCGATGAAGCTGATATTTGTGTTTTCCCTTCTTTCATGTCTATGTTAACTTATGAACAGGTTGGATCTCAAATAAACATCATGGTGGACCTTGGGAAAGTTTCAAAGGTGTGTGTCACTCTCCCACGGTCGGGTCCACCGGAGCTTTCGATCTGACTCATTTCTTTGGCTAATGCCATGAAATAATCTCTCCAAATAGATGGACGGTGTAGATGCAAAAAATACATCATGATGGGCCCATAAAACTTAGTGACGTCACTTCAGTAGCAAGTCTGGCTACTCAACCTGTCAATGGCTAATCCGCATCCGTCCATTGGACGGATCCGTATTTAACGGACGCGGATTAGCGGGAGACTGGGATATCCCTGGTGGTCCAACTTTGTAGGGTAATATAATGCATATGTCTTATCCACGCCATCCATTTGTTTTTTCAAATCATTTTAAGGCTTGAGCCCAAAAATGAAGCAGATCCGAAGCACAAGTGGACCATACCATACGAAACAAGGATTGAACGCTTATCTTTGAAAACTGCTTGTGTTTTCCCTTTATCTAGGCTGTGTGACCTTACGAATATTGAATGGCAAATAAACATCACGGTGGGTTCTAGGAAGGTTTCAATGATGGGTGTCATTAATCTCTGTGTTTCTATAGTGTGGTTCGCTTGAGCTTTGGATCTGCCTCATTTTTTTCAGTAAGATAGCCCAGAAAAATGAATCGACGGCGCGGATACGGATAAAACACGTACCTCATTGTGGGCCTTATAAAGTCGGCTGACTAGGGTTATCCCTGTAACCAGATCTCAGGCAATCCCGCTATCTCACGTATCTATCAAAACGATGGCACGTCCGTTGGACGCTCTACCTGGGAAGGACTTCCAAGAAATAATACCATAAGTGATGGTACCTCGGTGACAAAAATCTCCCAGATTTTTAAAATACCACCATAATGTGGCAAAAATACTATTTATAAATTTAAATAATTCATTATAAACATAATAATTAGAATTGAGAAATGCCCTGCATTGCTCTTACATGACAATGAGTTATACTACCCTTAATTTCATTGGGACACTTAGGCGATTCATTTGATTGATCTACACAATCCATTAGGTTGAATATAGATTTCATAATTTACTATATTACACTAATTTAACAATCATAACCATCTTATCATTAACCTTTAATTTGAACAACTAAGATCATTTACACTAAAATAGGTGTAACATCCTTAATTTTTGCTATTTTTGGATTGCCGAAAATCTTTTTAAAATTTTTTAATATATAACCAGTACATGTCGTCACTTACTAACCCTCGACGCTCGAGGTAAGCCTATACATAGGTGATACCAGTAAAGAACCGCACAAATTCGATTAACCAACCATATGAAGCCAATAAATCCACCTGATCACTTAAACCTCAAGTCTAGTCTCGTGAATTATTCATCTATGGCCCAAATCTAACCGACCTATCACTGACTAATCAAGACAACCGTAATTAAATTAAAGATATACCCAAAGCCGAGCCAGCTATAGCCCGGATCTTAACTAACGGACCAAGTCAACCTATTTACTAATTTAGCCTAAGAACCAGCGGTTTAAAGTGATCATGACCGAATCACCATTTTCGCTAATTTCGAATAGGCCACACTGTGAACTCAGTTAATTTAGACCATAACACCTGGGCCCAAGAAATCCCCCTACCTAATTCATTCGAAAAATGTCTCAATCAACCGAACAAGCTCCAGACCGCTCGTTAGTGGGTCACTAGTTCCGAAATTATACAATAATGTCTATCTCACTGGGCTTAACGTTCATCGTGGGTGGCAAACCAAGAAAGTACCCAGAATTGCTCAACTTGGGCCAAAAGCCAAGTGCTTGAAACCCGTGAATCCCTTATGCTGAAATATGAAAACTTAAGTGAAATAGACCCTATGCTCCTTCATGAAGTTGTGGCTTTCTGACCATTAGATCACAACCAAACTCAAGATATGAGTTAAGGATATTTTCCTACTCATATCCGTATAACTGTGGGCTCGATCGATTATCGGTGACCGTTAATTACAAATCAGGCCCCCGCGGCCAATCGGGTCATCCGTTTGTCGCCAAATTTAAACCACCCACTCATTCGACAATGGGGCACCTGCTCCATTACACAGATGGGTCAGGGGGCACTGGAATAGCCATATGTGCCAAGATCCATTCCACTAGGGGCATGCATGTTAGAAAAAGAACCATAGAGCCATAAAAACACAAATTTCAGACTATATAAGCCTGAATATCACTTTCCCTCATTCCCATACGAATTTTTATGTTGCAAGAGAGAGAAAGGGAGTGGAGAGAGTAGAGGAAGGTTGTAAGACCCATATCCTAAACCGTACCGTTCCATAGACTCCCGCAGTCCTCCCGGTCAAATTTTCGAGACCCGCGATGCGTAGATAGCATTTGCGCGTGATCCTGAGTCACATCCTGTCAATCTAAGTCGGCTCGGCCAGACACTTGTACCTTTGTGACCGCGTCGTCGCTGCAGTTCCAACGCCGCGACTTGTGCACCAATGAGATACTGTGGCTAGGAGATATAGGCTTGCATTTATCTCAAAGAAACGCCGCGCATTTACAATCTCGAGAAGACTACAACCTATCAAATCAATTAAGTATAACACCGTATCTCTCTTACCCAAAAGTCAACACAACCAATACCTCAAGTACACCCATCACACCTATCCCTCTCCCTTACATCACTCTTCTCTCTCTCTCTCTCTCTCATTTCTCACTCTATTCCATGCAATTTCCAGGAGAGAGAACCGTCCAAGCTCTAAGGAGAGCCTAATGTGGCCCACTTTCTACCCCAAAATCTTTCATTCTAGCCCTTCAATCATCATCATCTTCCATCAAAGAGGGAGCTTAGGATCTTAGCATCCCAAGAAGCCTAGAAGATTTGCAATCAGTGGGTGATCCACCATTGATTTCCATTTAAGGGCCCACTTTGATGTATGTGTTGTGATCAAAGAGGGGCCCATAGTGGCGGTGTCCCTCCATTACACCGCTCTCTCTCTCTCTCTCTCTCTCTCTCTCTCTCTCTCTCTCTCTCTCTCTCTTTTTCCTATTTTGTAGACCCCACTACGATGCACGTATCTAACCCATGTTGTCCTCCTACTTGGGACCCACCACTGATGTATAAGTGTTATATCCACTCTGTCCAGGTTGTGGATGGTGGAAATCCCACCATGATGTACTATCCACACCGTCCTTCTTGGATGAGCCTGGGTGAGAGGCAGATACAAATATCAGCTTGAATGGTGGGCCACGCTGCCATGGACCCCACCTTGCATGCATTATATATCCAGGTCGTTTGCCATCTGGACGGTGAGATGGGACGCACCGTGATACATGTGTTTCATCCCAACCGTCCACCCATTCGCTGGGGACCAGCGGCCCAGCCATTTGGCTGCTAGACTAACGTCGACAGTACTATGGGTCTGATCATAAGGTATGTATTATATCCAACCGTCCATCTGTTTGGACGCATGGGGCCCTCCCCACACGAGTGACACGTGTGGGCTGGTGGGACCCCACCTTTGATGTATCTACTCTTCAACCACACCGTCCATTGGGATGGTGCTGTGGTTGCAGCTTGATAAATGTATTTTATACATACCGTCCATCCGTTTTGAACGTGGGGCCCACCCCACACATGTGGCACGTGTGGGGGTGGGACCCACCTCGATATATATTTTGTATCCATACCATCCATCTGGACAGGCAGGATTGTGATACGTGAGGCCACGTGATTTATGTATTTCATCCACACGTATGGACCCCACATGTGATGTCTGGGTTGATCCCCACCGTCTGTGCAGTGGACCCCATCATGATTTATGTATTTTATTCACACCGTCTAGCGGTCTGGACAGTGGAAATCACCGTGATGCAAGCGTTTTATCTGCACCGCCCGTCTATGGACCCCACCTGACGTGTGCTGTGTCCAACACGTGCATGTGGACCCCACCAGATTTATGTGTTGTATCTGCACACCGTCCATCCACGGTGGGACCCACCTTGGATGCATGTATTGTTGTCGCACCGTCTATCTGCTTCATCCACGCCCTCCATCAGTAGGGCCCACCCTACATGTGTGTTTATCCAGCATGTGGCCCCCATCCTAACGCATGTGTTGTATCCATATTGTCCAGATCATGTGGGACCCACCAGATGATGGACGCAGATTAGCTACTGGTAGGGTCACCACAGTGACATCACCAAGTTCAGTGGGGCCTGCCATGATTTATAATCCACACCGTCCACTCGTTGGATGGTGGAAATCCACCAGATGAATGGGTTTTATCCTCACCATCCATCCATCTTCTGGGATGTGGACCCCATATAATGTATGCGTCCACACCGTCCAGGCATTAGGACGGTGTTGTTGCACCATGATGCATGCGTTGTATCAGTGTCGTCCAGCAGATGGGACCCACATTGTGAAGTATTGAGGCCTTTGATGAGGCCCAGTGTGATATATTTACGGCCCATTTGGTAAGGCCCATTGTGATGTTCTTGTGGCCCATTTGTTGAGGTCCATTGTGATATGTTTGTGGCTTTTGATGAGGCCCAATGTGATGTATATATATGGCCCTTATGATGAGGCCCATTATGATGTATGGGAGGCCCATTGTGACGTATTTGAGGCTCATGGATGTGGTCCATTGTGATGTATTTGTGGCCCAGGTGGTGTGGCCCATCGTGACGTATTTGAGGCCCATTGTGATGTCTTTGAGGCCCATGGATGTGGCCCATTGTAATGTATATGAGGCCCTTATGTCGAAGCCGAAAGTGATGTATATATGACCCATATGATGAGGCCCATTATGATGTATGGGAGGCCCTAGTGTGAGGCCCATTATGTTGTACGTGAGGCCTTGTGCGAAGCCATGGGCCCCACTATATGTTAGGCTCTATGTGCCACTCCTTGGGAGCAATGTTGGCTAAATGTTCATATTGATGGGCAATGATGGTTGAATGTCCACATTGTGACTTTCTCTTAGGCCTTGTTGGCCTATTCTCATCAATGTCGATTATCGATCTTGTATCGGTGCCGATTATTGATGTTGATTATTGGAGCTGATTATCGGTGCTGATTATCGAGGCCGATGCTGATCATCGATGTCGATTATCGAGGCCAATTGTCGATGTTGATTATCGATGCTGATTATCGATACTGATTATGAGTATGTGATAGCATAGCATCATGATACATGCCCATAAGCATCATCTGCATGTTTGTTATGAGATGAGGTTGACCATTGCATATGTCATAGGGCAGGTTGTTCATGAGACTCCCTGATAGGCAGAGTCGTCTCACATGAGCGCACGGTATACGCAAGATTGATGCATGATTGGACTGTATGACTCATGCATCTTACATTTTGTGATATGACTACTGTATACCTTAGTAAAATTAGGGTCGTAGCCTCCATAGGCATATCATGGATGGCCAGATGAGACACCGAAAATGTTTGGTTCGAGCATCTAGGTGAGTTGGATGTCTGTGGTGAAAGTCCCTAAACCTCCGTAGCCAGGAGACGCTCCAAGGTCTAGACCGAGTGGATACATGAGCGTCCGAGAGCAAAATACCAGTAGGCCGCGTCTTCCACTGTGTCGTGGTCGGTTGGAAGAGGGTGTGGCCTTATCCACCCGAGTGAGGGGGCTGTAAGCTAGGCTGAGTCTGACCAGCACCCAAATGGGTCCGCTATCGACAGACTGGGGAGGCATTGGTATACTGCTGGCAGGCGGGTAGTGAGGTCTTTTTCACTTGCATGGTTGTGCGGCTAGAGAGGCGACAACCAGTGTGGAGTGTACTAAACCCCGGTGATAATCCCAGAAATGTATGGTACTGATATGTGGACTTATTAAATAAGAGTTGCATACTCAACATTTTACTCATTCATTCATTCATTATCCACTCGGGCTGGTGGTGCCTAACTAATTGTTATATACTAACTTGAGATCAGGAGTCTACCACATTAAGTTTGACTATCCAAATTTAGGTATGGGACTGGTTTGGATAGAAGTCCCTTGTGATGGATCTCATAGCATGCGATACTACATATTATCATCCCGACTTCACACTCTAGTTTGATCATTTCATTCGCACCGCATATTGCATTACATCCGCGGTATATAGCATTTTAAGTTGCTATGTTTCTGCATTTATATGGCCTAGATGAGGTTAACGGTATTTGTGAACTCGTCAGGATTTGCGTATTGCATTGTTTTTTCAGTATATAACATTTACTTATTATGTTTTTACATCGCATAGCCTAAATAAGGCAAAAATGTATTTATAGACTTACCGGCATGTTTCTGCATTGCTCTGATAATGCATACTTGGCACTTACCTTACGCACACACTTACATCACCCTCTAAGCTTTCTATAAGCTTATGCACAATAGATGCGTGCAAGTGGCGTTAGGTAGCAGCAGCATTGAGCTTGGAGCGTGCAGCCATCTTCTAGAGCTTTGATTTTCGACATATGTATTTTCCCTTTCAGCACTGTATTCGACTGTTTATATTAGTGAATATGTGATGATGATGTTGCTTTTGTGATTTGGGTAAACTTGTGGTTATGCTTCTTACGAGATAAATGTACGTTGAAAAATCCTCCTTTTAGGATCGCAAGATCAGAATCTGCCGTATGGGCGCTGAGAGCTGAGAATGGGGTATTACAGAAGCTGTCGACACCGGATTCGACAATCGAGAATTCTGTGAGCCCGGTTTCTGAATTTGAGGCGTGACAAAGGGAGCCCCCGAGGAGCTGGATTTGGAAAAAGTTTCCCTCTTACCACAGGCCACATCGGAGCCCACGACTCCATTGCCGTAAAAGCGACCCACCGACAATAGAGAGGTAATCAATCCAGCCCTTTTCCAGATTTTGACATTTTAGGCCCCTTGCATGCACTCTAACATGCAAATTCTATTGGCGCAGGGCTCCAATACGCCAACCCATGGAACCAAAACCTTAGGAGCAGCACTACAAACCGTCAAATTATTCCTAGGTGCGAACCATTAGCCTTAGGTAGCCAACTACCGAACCTATGTCACAAATAATGATTGTGTAGTGAAAATTATGAATTGCATGCTAACTAGTGACTAATCCTTAAGCCTATTATCCTCCATGAAGTGAAATTTTTGTTTATGGTTGCCGATTATTGATTGCATGCTAGAATAGACTGGATATACTGAAATTCCATGCCAGTATGTTCTATATTTGTCCCTGATATATGCGCCTAATTAGCCGATTATGGTAAATTGTGCAATGATTGAATAATGCACTTATATGCCAATTTGTTTGCCCATATTAGCTTAAATATCCTAAAATACTGTTTAGTTGGTTGCCTATTCCTGAATAGAATTGATTGTGGCATGCTGTAAAATATTAGTCTATTGGTAATTGGGTTGGCTAGCAAACCCAAAAAATTTACAAGGGAAACCCTACTGGATTGGCTGCCCTAGGCTAATCCGACCGATTCAGGCTAAAGATGGATAACCGATAGTAGTTAGAATACATGGGATGTTTGCACCTAGTGCTGGTTGCACCGTAGTTCGTTTAAGTCAGTCAAATTAGTCCACTAGTTAGCCAACCATGTATGTTCACCATGTATGGTCATGCCTGTCTGAATATGAAGCACCCCATACTTTTAATAGACCTATAGATAACTGTTAGTGATACGATCCCACTAAGACTTATGAGCCGGGCATGGTGAAATGGGACACTGTATCCAAGGTGTCTGCCTACGCTGGGGTGACGAGCCTCCCCTTAGTGACCAGTGAGCAACAAAGTCTCGAGAGCCGAGCATGATAGAATAGGAAACTGTGTCTGTGTTATTGGCCTACGCTATGGTAACGAGCCTCCCTATAGTGTATGGTCACACCTGCCTGAATATGAAGCACCCCATACCTTTAAGAGACCTACTGATAACCGTTAGTGATACTATCTCACTAAGACTTATGAGCCGAGTATGGTGTAATGGGACACCGTGTCCAAACTGTCGACATACGATAGGGTGACAAGCCTCCCCTTAGTGACCAGTAAGCAACCAAGTCTCGAGAGCCAGGCATGGTGGAATGGAAAATTGTATCTATGCTGTCAGCCTATGCTATGGTGACGAACCTCCCCGTAGTGACCAACGAGCATAGAAGGTGAGAGGTCTTTGTTCGAACAGCCCCTGTCAAATTACCCAGCTGATGGTTTAATGGTAATGTATTGTTCGAACGACCCGAGCATGAATGAAATTGGGTGACGAGCCTTTTCCTATGGTGATTTGGTTATGTGACAAGCCCGCATTTCGAAACTGAGCGATCATACTCAGTGTTTGGATGACGACTCATACCTTTGGGTATCATGTCTTACCTTTAGAATTATTAATTTGTGAGACCGATGGATGATACCTAAATTTGGATCATGGATCGCAGGTTTAGATCCGCTACGGCCGCCTTAGGCCAAGTGATCTGGATAAGGCCATTAATTAAATGAAGGTGTTTCAGCTTCCCCAATCTTGCTGGATGAAGAGACTTAATTAAATACTCGACTAATATAAATATTCATGGCATTGCATTAGCATAGGTTGGCGACTCGGCAGTCGAGGTCGCATTAAGGGAATGTTGGTCATATGCGAATGCATAGATGGTGTCGCTTGAGGGAATGTTGAATGGTGAGGGCATGCATCATATCATAATACCATACATATGTGCATTAACAAGAGTATCTAGGAACTATATGCTTACTTTGTATTTCATTAATTGTGCGTGTGGATTTGATAGCTTGTGTAACTTAATGTTAATAAAACCACTGAGTTAATCACTCACTCCCACTCTGGGACAGTGTTTTAAAACACCATTCAGACCCCATCTTAAATGTAGATACCACAAAGCTTAACGCACCGGATGAGACAACCATTGCAGAGTGTATTTTAATTCCAGGAATTGCTTAGATGACAGGTAAAATGAACCATAGAACCCCGCTTCCGCAAAACATAAGTGGCACCTGGGATATCGGAAGTCGAGTATCTACTCAGCCCCCAAAATCTAGTGCGTTACAATAGGTCCAACAAACAACCTGGTCAATGTATTTGTTGGAATTACCATAGATTTCTTAAGACTCTAAAGAATTAGAAACCATCCCATCCATTGGTTGGAAAAAAGGATGGCTACAAAAATAAGAAAAAAAAATTAAGGATGGAATATTTGGTCATCTGAATAGTGTATATTTTTCATAGCAGCTCATAAAATATTTTCTACACTTAATAGACCATTTAGATTATGGTGCTAAGAGCAATGGTGCATGCCAACATTACAATTTTAAATTTATTTTAATTTATAATAGATATTTTTACAAATTTTATTTCCTGATTTTCAGATATATATATATATATATATATATATATATATATATATATATATATATATATAAACCCTCGATATTCAAAAATCTCTTGAGAAATTTCCAGATTGGGAAGTTGTTGACAACAAGAATTGTCCTAATGGGTTGCTCTGCTAGGGCCCCATTTGTTAAATTTGAAGTCTAAAGACCAAATCTGAAATCTAAAGTTAAAAAACTTGTTTGATAATTATGGCTGAAGTCTAAAAATTAAGTACTGAATCTTAAACAAACTGTTTTTTTTTTTCCTGAAACAAACATCTTAAATGTCTAGAATATGTTAATTTGACACATTGGCACCTATCTCTTGTTTGGAAATGTTTTAATTATAAAGAAATTATTTTTTATTAAATGAAAATAAAATCATTATATTTAATTCAAATAAACTAAAATACTTAATAAAAAAACTAAAATATCATCATAAGGCCCTCAATTCCTCTTAGCGGGGAGATTGTCACTACGTGTTGTATAGGATTGAACACCAGTAGCAACAAAACCTTCAAATAAGGCCCGCCTTATATTTATATGCTATCCAAACCATTTATAAGGTCATTCCCAACTGGATGAAGTAAAAACATATTGATACAAAACTTCTGTGGACTATTTAAGTTTGTTTTCCATCCAATATGTTCATAAGGTCACAAATACCTGTATAAAGAGGGGGAAAAAATCATATTGGTCTAAAACTTCTCTGACCCCAAAAAGAGTTTCAATAGTAGACGATTCAATCCCCCGCTGCTTTTTGCAGCTTATTTTTCATCTCAAGCTTTAATACGAGCTTGCCAAATGGATGGATGGTTTGGATATGACACATACCTCATGATGGGACCCACAGAACTTGTTGATGTCAATACTGCATATATATCTGGTGTGAGGTACACCAACCAATTTGCATCCTACTTGGACGCGGATTAGCTACTGATAGCGAGATTCGCTACCAAAGTGACGTTATCAAGTTCCATGGGCCCACTGTAATGTATGTGCTTTATCTACATCGTCCATCTATTTGGAGATTTAATTTTAGAGCATGAGTTAAAGAATGAAGTAGATCCAAATATGTAGTTGACCCCACCACAAAAAACAGTGGCGAGATTGATGCCTACCATTGAAACCTTCCTAAGGCTCACTGTGATTTTTATTTGAAATCCAACCTATTCACAAGTTAACACAGACATGAAAGAAGGGAAAAAATAAATATCAGCTTGATCAAAAACTTTTGTGGCCTATTTAAGTTTTTAATGGTGGGCATCATTCTATCCACTATTTTCTGTGGTGAGGTCCACTAGAGCTTTGGATTTGACTCATTCTTTGGATCTTTACCTAAAATTATATTTTCAAATTGATGGACGGCATGAATACAAAACATACATCATGAAGGGGTCCACATAACTTGGTGAAGTAACTTCAGTAGCGGAGTCTCGCTACTCAACCTGTCAGTATCCAATCCGCGTCCGACTACTCCCCTGCCACCAGCCAATGGCTGATGGTCTGTGCTATGTGGGCCCACCATGATGTATGTGTTTCATCCATGCCGTTCATCTATGTTTCTAGATCATTTTATGATATGAGACCAAAAATGAGGTATATCCAATCTCAAATGGATCACATTATAGGAAAACAGTGTTGAATGAACGTCGACCATTAAAAATGTTTTGAGGGCCATAAACGTTTTGGATCAAGCTGATCTTTATTTTTTCCATTCATCTAGGCCTATATGACCTAATCAACAGATTGGATGTCAAATAAACAGTACATTGGGCCTTAGGAGAATTTTAATGGTGGATATCCAATCACTATTGTTTTCCTATGGTATGGTCCACCTGAGATTTATATTCCTCTCATTTTTTGTATCAATCCCTAAAATAATCTTTAAAAATGGATGAATGGAACGGATGAAACACATACATCATGGTAGAGCATAAAGAAGTTTCACAGGTTAAAGTTGATTTTGTATTGTACAAACAAGTTAAAGAGAAAAAAATTCAGTGAAAAACCACTTAGTGCTTTCCTTGTTCCACGTTAACGACCCATTAACAAACACCACTAAACACAAAACATTTTTCCAATTACGTGTTAAGTATAAAAATTCAGCGTTAACAAATAGGCACTAAGGCCCCGTTTGTTAAATCTGAAGTCTAATGATCGAATATGAAATCTGAAGCCTGAATCTGAAATCTAAAGTAAAAAAAAAAAAACTTTTTTGATAATTATGGCTGAAGTCTAAAAATTAAGTACTGAATCTGAAACAAACTATTTGTTAACCAACATCTTAAATGTCTGAAATATGTTAGTTTGAAACATTTGCTCCTATCTCTCATTTGAAAATGTTTTACATTATAAAGAAATTATTTTTTATTAAATGAAAATAAAATCATTTTATTTAATTCAAATAAATTAAAATACTTAATAAAAAACTAAAATATCATCCGAAGGCCCTCATTTCTTCTCAGCGGGAAGATTGTTAATATGTGTTGTATAGGATTGAACACCAGTAGCAACAAAACCTTCAAATAAGGCCCACCTTATATTTATATGCTATCCAAACAGTTTATAAGGTCATTCCCAATTGGATGAAGTGAAAACATATTGATCCAAAACTTCCGTGGCGTATTTAAGTTTATTTTCCATCACACCCAGATGCATAGCTCAAGTGGTAGACTGAGTACAAGATACCTCGTTTCAACAAAGACGTCTTTGCATCGATTCCCTAGTGGGGGTGGCTAACAGTGAAGTGTGATCTGACAGTGGGTGTAATAAAGAAGTTTACTTTCCATCCAATATGTTCGTAAGGTCACAAATACATGTATGAAGAGGTAAAAAAAAATCATATTGATCCAAAACTTCTATGACCCTAAAAAGGGTTTCAATGGTAGACATTCAATCCCCCGCTCCTTTTTACAGCTTATTTTTCGTCTCAAAGCTCTAATATGAGCTTACCAAAAGGATTGATGGTTTGAATATAACACATACCTCATGATTGGACCCACGGAACTTGCTGACGTAAATACAGCAGCTATATAGCTGGTGCGAGGTACACCAACCAATCCGCATCCTACTTGGACGCAGATTAGCTACTGAAGTGACGTCATCAAGTTCCATGGGCCCACTATGATGTATGTGCTTTATCTACACCGTCCATCTATTTGGAGATTTAATTTTAGAGCATGAGTTAAAGAATGAGGCAGATCCAAATATGTAGTTGACCCCACCACAAAAAACAGTGGCGAGATTGATGCCTACCGTTAAAACCTTCCTAAGTCTCACCATGATTTTTAGTTGAAATTCAACCTGTTCACAAGTTAACAAGACATGAAAGAAGGGGAAAAAACAAATATCAGCTTGATCAAAAACTTTTGTGGCCTATTTAAGTTTTTAATGGTGGGCATCATTCTATCCACTATTTTCTGTGGTAAGGTCCACTAGAGCTTTGGATTTGACTCGTTCTTTGGATCTTTACCTAAAAGTATATTTCTAAATTGATGGACAGTATGAATACAAAACATACATCATAAAGGGGTCCACATAACTTGGTGACATAACTTTAGTAGCGACTCTCGCTACTCAACTGTCAGTATCCAATCCTCGTTCGCAGAACAGATTGGCTACTCCCCTGCTACCAGCCAATAGCTGATAGTCGGTGTTATGTGGACCCCACCATGATGTATGTGTTTCATCCATGCCGTCCATCTATGTTTCTAGATCATTTTATGGTATAAGACTAAAAATGAGGTATATCCCAATCTCAAGTGGACCACATTACAGGGAAACAGTGTTGAATGAACCTCGACCATTAAGAACTTTTTGGGAGCCATAAAAGTTTTGGATCAAGTTGATCTTTGTTTTTGTCATTCATCTAGGTCTATATGACCTAATCAACAGATTGGATGTCAAATAAACAGTACACTGGGCCTTAGGAGAATTTTAATGGTGGATATCCAATCACTACCTGAGATTTATATTCCTCTCATTTTTTGTATCAATCCCTAAAATGATCTTTAAAAATGGATGAATGGAATAGATGAAACACATACATCATGGTGGAGCATAAAGAAGTTTCACAGGTTAAAAGTTGATTTTGTATTGCGCAAACAATTTAAAGAAAAAATATTGCCATAGTAACTTGAAAGGGGGTATTTTGGGAAGCAAAAAATTTTGTGTAATGAAAAATTCACTGAGCGCATTCCGCATTCACCGTTAAGTCAGACTCCTATCACAGAAAGACTTAAGGTGAAAAATCACTTAGTGCCTTCCTTCTTCACGTTAACGATGCATTAACAAACACCACTAAACGCGGAACATTTTCCCAAATCCGCGTTAAGTGCAAAAATTCAGCGTTAACAAACAGGCCCTAAGCCAAACTCTTATCACTGAAAGAATTCAGTGAAAAACCACTTAGCGCTTTCCTTCTTCCACAATAACGACGCATTAACAAACACCACTAAGCACGGAACATTTTCCCAATTCCGTTTTAAGTTAAAAAATTCAGCATTAATAAACAGCCCTAAGACTATAATGCGCTCCAGCTTTGCTAAGCAAGCACACACGTGTGCAATAAAGCGCATGTACATGCCAAACATGTGCCAGCGTAGCACAATGGTGTGAGATCTGATCCATCCATTAGATTGGTCTAACCTTCTACATATCTTTTTTATAATATCTAGTCCACTCAACATGTGGGCCCAAATATTGAAAATAGGTGTGGATGGGTTAGAAAACTTCAGCTAAGTATTATAAAACCATATATTCTTTTTACTAACCATGGTTCACTTGATTAGTTGGATCAATTTGATTCTTCACTTAAAGAATGTCATTCCTATCATGAGGTGTATCGGATCTCACACCTATTATAGCATGCTAGCACATGTATGCCACGCATGAGCCTTATACGCACGCGTGTGTGTGTCAGCAAAGCTCTTATATGCTATATCCATAAACACTTTCATATGGATTATTGTTTAATATATTGGCACCGAACATGCACAATCACATGTGTGGTAGATTGCGTAATTGTGACACATGACACAAACCATTGTATTCATATGTGCACCTAATTAAGGATGAGCTTTCTTTATTTTTATTTTATTATATATATATATATATATATATATATATATATATATATATATTATATATATATATATATATATATATATATATATTATTTTAATTATTTTAATTTTTAAGATTAATGTATATAAATGAGTTAGATAAATTAATGACAACTGATCGTACCTACTTGATTGAGCATATAGAGACAAAGCTCTTCTTACTCTTAAACGACTCTTATATAAACAATCCACATAAATACACCAGACTTCATATTTTTTTTTTTTTTTTTTTTTTTTATCAAAATACAACCATCTCCACCATAATTTGACACAAGCAAATGGTATAAGATCATTTTAAAAATTATCCCAAGTCATGCATGTTATCAAGCTTACGTGACCCCACATTAGAGGACGAGTGCTTGACATGTGTTAGGAATAATTACAAATATATGAAATTTTATACCCTAATAGTACAAAAAATTCTCACTTATTGTATGTGAGACTAACAAAATTAAAAAAATGAAAAAGCAAAAAAGCTTTTGTTCTTTGATATGTGGGTTTGTTTTTTTTTTTAAACTTCCTTTACAGAAGGAATCCATCACCTTCACATGAGAATTCAAAGGAAAAGAAGCTAAAAGGGAAAGGGAAAAATGCTCATGCCTCATGCCTTCTGTCTTGTGAGGAAGAGAAGGAAATCTCATGTATTATTGGAACCTTTGAAGAACAAATAAAAGGCAAGAAATGGAAAGACGAGATCCAAATTCCCTTAAGAAGCGGCTTTTTTTGCTTATATTAATATACAATGAGAAATGATATAGTGCTCTTAGTTGCATTGAAGCCTTTAGACAATCTAATCCATCGATTCGATTGGTCCGTTACATCTAGGGCACAATTTTGTGTGCTGCAGATTTCTTGTCAAAGGCTTTCACATGAAGTTCATGCATTGGGAAGATAGGTTGGGCCACCATGATGTTTTATTAAATTCATCTCATCTATCTATTTTTCATGCTCACCTTAGGACATGAGACCAAAAATATGGCAGATCCTAAACTCAAAGAGGGCACTGAAGAGATAAAAGGGGAGAGAAATAAAGGCTACTGTAGAAGCCTCCCTAAATCTACTTTGATGTTTATATGCCATCCAAATCATTTATAAGAATTGAAACAACAAAAAACCTAGTCTGATACGAAACTTATACGGCCATGCAAATGTTTCAATAGTGGTCATTCAATCTCTACTGTTTCCTCTCGGGTGGCTCACTTGAGTTTTGGATATATCTTATTTTGTGCCTCATATCTTAAAATGAGTGGGCAAAACAGATGGACAGAGGACCCCACCTAGCTTCCTTTCAGATCACAGGAAATCCGCGTCCAATTTTATGGGCTACCATGAAATTTTATAAATTAAAAAAAATAATAATAATAAATAAATAAATAAATAACACTTCCGATGGTTCAATACGTGTTCATTATTTTTTTTATAGCCATCCATTTTCCAAGCCGTGAAAGGGATGGTTTGGATTGCTGGATCGAAAGATACTTTAAAACAATAAGTGATCCATCAGTGTCCAACAAACTGGTGACTCAAAAGTCTCAAACTATACATAAATAATCCTGACCGTCTATTTTATTCGCCGTTGATCTGATGGGACGTACGTGCATTAATTGGACACCACTTAATTCATCAATTGGTCAACTTGATTTGCAATTTAGTAAACCAGTTATTAGATACGTTGGTAGAGTATGCACACTAGCTATCGAAGTACACGTGGCATGTGTGTATCGGCACCGTCCAAATCATGAGGCATGCCCCCAAGAATTGGATTGCTTGGATGACCACCGTCCATTCGACAGGCAACAATCTGACATTTAAAATCATCCGATTTTTGGGTCACAGCCCATCTTTAGTGGGAGCCCACATTTTGGACGGCTGAGATCAAGCCACACAAACGACATACACGTTCGATGCAATTTTTGGGTTACGCTCCATATTTAGTGGGGCCCACTATTTCGATAGCTGGGATCCAAGCACACGAACGACATACACCCACACGGATTATCATGCTCCGCCAGAGCATCATATGATTCTTCTAATGATATCTGAGAATTTTCCTCTCACGTGATGTCGTGATCTTAAATCGAATGTGGGGCCCATTTTTTAAGGGCCCTAAAAACAGCCTAACATATCTAGGGACAAAGCTACCATGTCTGGAATCCTGTCTTGAAAAGAGATATTGAAAAATCTCAGCCGTTAGTCGTTGGTCCAAATACTATCTTAACGTCACCTTCGAAGAATATAAATCTTGAGATAACTAACGAAGATTTGTTGCGTTTAATAAGTGTTATTATGCATGCATATACTGTCTAGATAAGATACGGTATTTTAGAAAAGTAGATAGATCGTTATCTTCATTCTATACTATTCCAGGTGGGGCCCATCAGATAGACGGTCTAGATCAATCTTGTTGGGCCCCTCTGGATATTGCAAGCTGATTTATACATTTAAAACATCCTTAAATCACCAACTTTTTGGGATTGCAAATTTCCAACCTCATTGGATAATCTCCTTCCCATCATGGTTTTTTGACTCGGCAACTTGGGACTGAAGACTCGGATCAACTCGTTCGCCCCTGGTGTAGAGCGGGTCAGACCGAGTCATCTTTCAATTCTGACTCAAAGTGCTGAACTGATGTAGAGGGGATCATGGATAATTTCATTGCCAAGATGGACCAGCTCGATCGGAAATGGAGGTGATCCGGATCGTCAGAACCTAAAACAGACGTATCTCACAAACCGGAATGAGTTATCTGAAGTGCCATATATGATTTTGGGGTAGGACGAGCTACTTTAGCCACCCAATCCTCTACGCCAGGTTGCGCATGTTGAATTTGCAAAATACCACTGGATCGACAATCAAATTCTTGTTTTAATTTCGTTTTTACTATTTATAGTAAGTTTTAGTTTGAGTATAATTCTTCATCCGTTTGGGCTTTAGAAGTTGCGCCCAACATGAAAAGTGCTTAGAGTAATTAGGAGAATCACATGGTTGAGCCAAATAGGACACTTACTATTTTTAGCCAAAACCCGTGCGCACTAGTAGGAATCACGACCATTTATAAATAGTAAGTTTACTATTGGTAGTAAGTCACGATTTCTACCGGTTTTTGTTATAGTTTAATTCTGAAACTTCTTCCTAGGGTTTATCTTATTATTTAAGAGGTTGTAAGCTCATTTTTCATCTTCAATCAAACTATTACGAATTTTATTAGAAATATTTTCTATTTTCTCTCTTTTCTTTTGGATTTGAGGCATCTCCACAAGGATCCATGGATTTGGAGTAGTTATCCTTGAGGAAGACGGTGCTTGACCTCTACACGTCCTTCCCTGCGTTATGAACTGGGTCCGACTCGATTGAGTCTGAGTTGACTCGGATGAGCCGCATGCAACTTGGCCCAGTCAGGAATTCATTCCTGCCTATCTCAAGGAACACTGCAAGTGGGGCCAGTGGGCTGGTTGGGTGAAAGATGTCCAAGTGCAGAGCATGAGCTAAGGACCTGATTCCAGGTCCAATCCAGCCCTTGAGGATATCATTCCGGCTCCAGTAGGCCAGGCAAACTATCCAATCACCCCACCCACCTTTTAAATAAGTTGGGACATTGGTCCCACTTGTTGGGTTATTGGGTAGATGCTAGTGCCTAGAGCCTAGAGGCCTGGTCTAACCCAAAGAGCTCAAGGCCTAGGCCCAAGGTTTTGAGGCCGGCTAATTTGGTGGGCCACTACTCTGAAATCCCCCAAGGTAGCTTATTTTACATTTTATGTGAACCATTTTAAATCTCAACCGTCCACATGTAAGCCAATAATCAAGTTAAGATACCCCAGTGGAGGAGATCATTAGGGTATGGTCCATCTATAAGGAGGCCCATTAGATGGACATTTTGGATTACTGATCAAACTTCGGTTCATTTCACATGTTTGGATTGGGCCTCAATAAATAAATTATGGATCGGATCTTGTTTGAGAAGATCTGGAGTTCACCCATTTATGCAAGTTATTAAGTAAAGGTCAAATCTGAATAGGTATTACTTCTACTAAGGACTAATCTCCTACAAGGCACCAGACATTGTAGAACATCTGTACCATGCAGACGGTAGGCCTCATCATGAAGATCATTCATATAAAAAATCAGCATGATCCACTGATTAGATGGGCCACACCTGTATGTTGAATCAAACCATCACATGTTCAATGATTCCAATGGTGTGTCCCAACTGATGAGCGGACCAGCATGATTTTTATCTGAAGTGATCTTCATGATGGGGCTTACCACTTGCATGGTACGGATGTCATCCACCAGTGGCATGTTTGTAGGAAAAACATGCCTGTATGACAAATTACTGTACCATGTAATCTCATTTCTAATTCCCTATTTAACATAAACTTCTTGTCATGCCCATGGCTTGGTAATCCAAACCACTGTCTGTTGCATCTAACCATGGATGGACCATAACCCAGATGTGTCCTCTGTAGGAGAATCCTATCCTCTCAATTTGTGGACTACAAAATAGATGGTTAACAAGAGAAATGCAAGGATGATCCACATTCAATTGAAAATGGACCCATGATTGATGGCCAAGATACTATAATCTGGAAGAATTTTGGGAAATTGCCCGACCATGGTGGGATACAGTAACCAACAGACCAACCGTCTGGGCCCCACCTGCCAAGTTGATTCGTGTTCATCAAACTCTCAAGTGCTCTTTAGTCACAGTCCACAGCAATGGGCTCTTTAGTCACAGTCCACAGCAATGGGCTTCAGCTTTTGTTGTTTACATTACACTTTGCTGATGCGTTTGGATGTATCAATGATTTCGATTGTGATAATTGAGGTTGTGTTTGGATGCTATTTGAATGAATTGCAATAATGAATTCAATAGAGAGGAAATGATTGTTGATCCCTTTAATCCTAGTGCAGAGACGAAAAATTCGGTTCCCGATGTACCTGCCGGTTTAACCGAAGTTGTGGGTTCATTCTCTAAATGCACGTCGTGAACTTTTGTATGTTTTTGGTTCAACCGGTTGATGTATCGGTCCGACCAACGATCCCATCGGTTCAACCGACGGAACGCGTAAGTTTGAGTGAGGGTTTTGTTTTCTAATCTTATAAGAGAGTATATAAATACCCTCCCAGTTGCGATTAGGATTAAGAACAAGGGTTTTGAAATTTAGAATGAATATTAAAGGATTTTGAAGGAAAAACGAGGGTTTCTATTGTAATTTGTTCCATCTCTTGTAACATTCTTTTAATTACAGTGGACGAATCGTCACCTTGTACCCTGTTTTTTTCAGCAAGGGTTTTCCAGTAAAAACTGTTGTGTTTTTTAGAATAAAAATAAATTTCAAAAATAAAAGTTATTTTTAGAAAGTAAATAAATATATTAATTATTTAAACTTTCCACAAATAGTGTGTATAGCCAGTCGGTAAAAGAAGGGTTTTTAGCTTATGCAACCAGGGTTCAAATCTCCTTCGCATCGTCCGCGCGTGGCGTGGGCTGTAAGGCTTTTTGGCGCTTTATTAGGCGCACTTAACACTTCGCATCGTCGCAAGGAGCAATAAGAGCCTTAGTCTTTTTGGCACACGGTTCAAACCTTTTTGGGCTACTGTTTCTGTCTGAATGGGTACAGAAATAACTGTCATAGGACAAAGAGTCATGTCCTTTCATGGAAGGCAATTATTTGCTGTGAATGGGTATGGATTTCTTGAAGAGGCACTTTAGCACCTCTTCAGAAAGAAATTCATAACCTTTCAACTAATATAAATCCTGGATACTATAATCCAGAAGATAATACTCTTAATCCTTGAGATTATATCATCTTCTGTGTAATTACTCTCGATCTGATCTCTTGCTGAATTTTTTCTGAACATCTTAAGGCATATCGGTGTCAAAACTAGAGATCTGTTCAACACTTAAATGTGCAAATTTTCGTGTTAAAAATCGGATTGAGAGTTCATTGTATCCTGAAGACAATTTGCAGATTTCCTTCGTTTGCACTTGCTGAAAATTCCAGAAAAATGGCAGCAAATCTGTCTTGAAAAATTAATTGTTCAAGTCGAGCCTTGAACCCGATAGATCTGATCGTTTCGTTATCGTTTTCTTCTATCCTCTGTTGTGCACAAGAAATTCTTATATTTCTAACAAAAACTCATGTATTCTTTGTGTTTGTTTGGATTTTTCGTTCTCTATTACTTGTTTGAATTAGATTAAAGGTTGCTTCCGCTCCTAACAAGTGATGTCAAAGAGTAGGTTAGGATATTAGTTTAAATCTGGAAATATGGCATTAAGAGAATCGAATGTGAAGTTTAAGATAGAAAAATTCACAGGTAAAAACAACTTTGAATTATGGAGGTTGAAGATGAAAGCGCTCCTAGTTCAGCAAGGGTTTCAGCATGCACTCCTTGGAAAAGTGCATCATATGGAATCTATGAAGGAAGAGGATTGAAATGAACTTGATCAGAGGACAATTAGCACAATCTAATTATGCTTTGCTAATGAAATCATTTACAATATTATCATTGAGACAACTATCGCGGGCTTATGGGCAAAGTTGGAGAGCATGTACATGACGAAGTCGCTCAACAATTGTTTATATTTAAAGAGACAGTTTTATACTCTGAAGATAGCAGAAGGGTCAGATCTCTCTGAGCACATTAACGTCTTCAACAAGCCGGTTTGCAAGTTGACAAGTGTGGAAGTAAAAAATCAATGAAGAGGACAAAGCCCTTATTTTGTTGACATCTTTCCTGGAGTCATATGAATATCTGGTTGATACTATCTGTTATGATAGGGATACATTAGACGTCGAGGTTATTATCTCTGTCCTTCTGTCGAAGCAGTTGAAAAAGAAAAACAAAGACAAATACACTTCTACGGATGCATTGGTTGTTCGAGGAAGACTGTCTAAGCGAGATAATGGGAAGTCGCGATCTAGATCTAAGTCAAAAGGCAAAGGCAAATTGAAGTGCTGAAATTGTCAGAGGATGGGGCATATGAAGGACTGTCAATATCCCAAAACCTGAAAAGAGGAGATATCAGAAGATTCACTAAAGAAAGTCAATTCAGCAAAATCTGGTAAAGGATCAGATGATTGTAACGTGTTATCATTGTCCAAGATCGGTTACTTCTATCAAAAGTGGATTTTAGATATGGGAACATCGTACCATATGTGTCCTCATCGAAGTTTGTTCACCACATATAGCGAGTATGATGGTGACTTAGTTCTTATAGGCAATGATCATGCCTATAAGATGGTTAAAATTATTTCAGTTCACATCAGGATGTTTGATGGGGTGGAGCGTACTCTGACGATGTGAGGCACACTCCAGATTTGAAAAAAAAAATTAATCTCTCTAGGAGCTCTAAATGCACTTGGGTGCAAGTTCGCTAGTTACGAAGGTATCCTGAAGGTTTCAAAAGAAAAACTCACAATTATGAAAGTACAGAGGAGTGAAAATCTTTACAGATTGATCGGAAATACTATATCGGGTGGAACTACAACATCTATAGTAGAGTTCACGTTGGCACGTTTGTGACATGTGCGGCTAGGCCACATAAGTGAGCGAGGTATGAAGGTACTTCTCGATCGTCGTTTAATTCTTAATTTTAAAAGTTTTGATTTAGATATATGTGAGCATTGTGTGTGTGTGTGTGTGTGTGTGTGTGTGTGTGTGTGTGTATATATATATATATATATATATATATATATATATATATATATATATATGAAACAATCAAGGTTATACTCTAAAACTAGGAAGCATGTTAGTAAAAGTTAGTTGGACTATGTGCATTCGGATGTGTGAGGGTCGTCGCTTATTGTTTCTGGAGGAGGGTTATCATACTTTGTTACATTCATTGACGACTTCTTTAGGAAGGTTTGGGTTTACATTTTGAAGCATAAATTAAATATTTTTACTACTTTCAAGACCTTGAAGGCAATGATTGAAAGTCTGACAAGGTGAATAGTGAAAATCTGATGGCAGATAATGGCTGTGAATTTACTTCAAGAGAATTTAATCAATACTACAATAGTGAGGAGATAGTGAGGTATAAACCAGAGTAGAATGGTGTGGCTGAACATATGAACTAGACTCATTTGGAAAGTGCCCAGAGTATGCTGAGTAATTATGAGTTAATGAGCCATGGACTGAAGTTGTACCTATGGCTCTTGATTGCAAAATTCCAGAAGAAGTATGGAGTGGTCAGGTACTTGATTATTCAGGGCTACGGATATTTGGTTTGATGCTTACTCTTATGTACTGTCAGTTAAAAAAGATAAGGTAGACCAAAGGGCTGAGAAGTGTACTTTTGTCGACTATGATGATGGGATGAAAGGTTACATATTATATGACCCAGTTTCACAAAAAATCATATTTAGCCAAGACATCGAGTTTGATAAATATTCCTTGTTTTGAAAGGATGAGCATAAGGAAACAGAAAAATCAGTTATTAATATTGAAATAGACAATAGTGAAACACTTGAAGAACCTGAGTCATAGGTTGTTCACAACCCCAAGTGTAAGGTTGCGATATAGTAATAATCTTGGTGAGACCGAGGTCGAATACATAGTGACTGAACTTGTATGCATTCTGAAAGCAATTAAAATCAAAACTAGAAAAAGATCTAAATCTAAATCTAAATCTAGAATAATAGGAAGTAATTGTGAATAATTTAATTAAAACTTAATAATTCAAATGTGGGAACTAGGGTGCCCAGGGATCCACTTGCAACTATTAGGATGTTTCCTTATTTGATTCAAGGAACACAATTGGAATTGTTATCCTATCCAATTGGAAGATATAACAATAAAATCAATCTGAACTTTCATTGACCTAATTCTCAATAGATGAGAGCTGTGAGGATTGGAAGTGATTCCATCATCAAACAATAGGATATACCAATCCTACAATCAAACATAGAAGAATTGTGAAGGTTAGAAGAGATTCCATCACCCAACCATGCCCAAGGGACGATGGCGAACAACAAGATTTACTATCTTCACAATCTCAAATGAAGAAAAAAAAGATACTCAAAGCTATTGCAGATATATTGTAACTTGAGTCACAACAAACCATTAAAAACTAAAAGTATTCCTTAAATATCAAATTAGAATTAAAGAAGTTCAACAAGAACAAGAACCAAATAAGAAAATCATCTCAATCACGCTACAAGCTTCACCCCTTAATCCTAACTAAGGGATTTAGCCAACCATAAACATGATTGGATCTAAAATCCTTTTTTTTTTAAAGCATTAAAAACTAAGAAAAAGAAAAAAAAGAAACTCGTGGGAGGTGGCTCCACCCCTTTGCTCTGCTCCTCAAAACCCTAGATATCTCAAAAAACTTAGGAAATCCATATTTATAGGCCAGTTTTTTAAAATTACCAAATCGTATTAAATTTACGCAGTCCGTGTAACTCTGCGTAACGCATTTGATGTCATCGAAGGTGTTTGAATCCGAAAGTCGCGCATTTTCTCGTTTCACACTGCGTAAGTCTCTGTATCATCGAACCTTCCTTCGATGTCATCAAGAGAAGCTTTGAATCATCGAACAGGTCTTCAAACAATCGAAAAGGCATCCAAAACAGTCCAGCGAGTTGCTTCATAATTCTTCAGAAAATTCGATGCCATCGAGCTGTGCTCGATGTCATCGAGCAACTCATCGATGTCATCGAGAGCAACTCATCGATGTCATCGAGCAAGTCTTCAAGTAATAGAAAATGGCACCCAATATGTCGGGCAACCACTTGATTTTCATGTAAAAATTCGATGTCATCAAGCTGTGTTCGATGCCATCGAACCATGGCTTCGATGTCATCCAATAGTTGTCAATAACACAAGTAATGAAGCGAATTTTAGCACTTTGTTCTTTCGACTTCCTTCCTTCTCTACTTGGTTTTCTTGGATCTTGGGGTTTTGAAATCTTCAATCTTGGTGTCCAAGGATCCATTCTTTGCCTTGGTGTTTCTTGAGCATTAAATCTATACTTCTAACATTCTTTTCAATCCAAGCTCTTAAACTCACCTTACAACATAAACATGTATAAAGTATACTATTAAGCATTATCATGTTCATAAAACCAAGATATAAGTGGGAAAAAAAATATGCAATATTTGAGTCTCAACATAGGTAAAGGTACAAGAAGAGGTGGAGCATTCACCTATTAGGAGAAATCCACCAAGGGATCGTAGGTTACCGTTAAGATACATAGATGAGTCAAACGTTGCATTTATTCTCATTACAAATGAGGGGGATCTGTCTACTTTTTAGGAAGCACTAAAACACAGAAAATGTAGAGAGGAGGATGACAGTAATGCATGATGAGATAGACTCTCTATACAAAAATGAAACATGAGAGTTGATAGAGCTGCCCGTTGGGCGAAAATTGATCAGTTGCAAGTGAATTTACCAAAAGAAACTGGATAATTACAAGGCTGGATTGGTAGCAAATAGTTATGCTCAGAATAAGAGTGTCGACTTTGGTGAGATATTCGTGCTAGTGGTAAAGTATCCATCATATTTGTATTTGCTTTGGTTGCCCAATACAATTTATAAGTAAAACAATTAGATATGAAGACTATGTTTCTACATAGGGAACTAAAAGAGTATATTTACATGAAGCAACTTGAAGGGTTCAAGGTGTAAAGAAATGAGAATTTAGTTTGTAGGTTAAAGATATAGTACAGCCTGGTGCAAAAAATTTGATTCTTTCATATTGAGTTAGCAGTTTATCATAAGTGAATTTGATCATTGTGTCTGTTTTAGAGAACTGAGCGATCGAGAATTCATTATTCTATTTTTGTATGTTGATGATATGCTTATCGACAGATGTAGCATGTCTAAAATCAACACATTAAAGGCTTAGTTATCCAGGACATTTGAGATGAAAGATCTAAGGGCTACAGGGAAGATTATTGGCATCAATATACACATAAACAGAGAAATAAGCAAGCTATAGTTGTCTTAGGAATAATATCTTAAGAAGATCTTGGACAAGTTTAGGCTAGAAAAGACAAAACTGATTAGCATTCCCCACACTGCTCACTTTCGGCTTTCTTCGAAGTTATGTCCTATGTTAGATGAAGAAAAGTTGTACATGTCTCGTGTGCCCTAATCGAGTGTGGTTGGCAATAGTATGTATGTCATGGTCTGTACTAAACCAATTATTTCACATACGATTGGTGTTGTTAGCAGATATATGTCACGCCCCGACAAGCAACATTAAAAAGTAGTGAAATGATTACTTTATTATATAGGAGGTACCACAGACTAAGTCTTGGTTTTTTAAAATTCTGAGGAGAAACTTGTAGGTTTTATGGATGCAGATTATGCAGGGAATGTCGGTAATAGAAGGTCGAATTCTCGCTACTCATTTATGTTAACAGGTAAAGCTATTAGTTGGATGTCAAAGCTTTAATCTATGGTTGCACTGTCCACAATCGAAGTTCAATATATGATAGTGACAGAAGCATTCAAGAAAGTTGTTTGGTTGAAAGGGATGATGAATGAATTAGAGCTTCAGCAGAAAGTTGTGTCTGTGCATTATAACAGCGAGAGTACAATCAATTTGACAAAGAACTCAATGTATCAATCCCAAACTAAAACATTGATGTTCGTCATCACTTTATCTGGCAGATGCTGAAGGAATGAGATGTCAATCTTGAGAAGATTCACACTAGCAAAAATCTGATGGACATGCATACGAAGGTCATTCATGTAGAAAAGTTCAAGTTTTGCTCGACTTCTCTAGGCTTGGCAAAGAAGAAATAAAGAGAGAGTGCACACGAAGTGATGATGGCATTATTTTGAAGATAATTAGAGATTGTAACAACTCGGAGCAGTGGACCTAGAAGATTGAAGCCACAGTGGAGATTGTTAATCGAGTGCCTTTAATCATAGTGCAGAGAAGACAAATTCAGTTCGACTGGTGTCCCTACCGGTTAGATCGAATTTATGGGTGTATTCTCCGATTGTATGATGTGACTTTTTGTACATCTTCGGTTTAACTAGTGGATGTGTCAGTTCATGTTGGTCCGATAGACGGAACGCATAAATATGAGTAAATGCAGGTTTTATTTCCTACTCTTGTATGGGAGTGTATAAAGACCCTCCTAATTGCAATTAGGGTTCAGAACAATGGTTTTCAAGCTTAGCACAGATACTCAGGGGTTTTAAAGGCAAAAGTAGGATTTTTACCGTAAGTTGTTTCATCTCTTATAACCTTCTTCTGATTATAGTGGATTGATCATCACTTTATAACATAGTTTTTGTCCTGCAAGGATTTTCCACGTAAAAAAACTCATGTGTTCTCTTTGTTTATTTCGAATTTTTCGTTCATCCTCTATTACTTGTTTGATTCAAATATGAAGCTACTTTCCCTCCCAACAATGACCAAATTTAAGTTGAGACCCTTAACATCAATAACAAAGTAGGCCTCAAATTGCAATTTAAGTCATTTCGAACTTACTGTACAAGATATTGCAATTCAATTCAATAGTGCATCCAAACATGGGTGACAAAGCAAAATTCCTAAGTTGGGTCTCGGATCTGATTTTACATAGTTTTTAAATTGGACATGAAAGTCAGAATACCCAAAATTTCTAATCCAAAAAAGGATATCAGGATGATTCATTTCGACCTTGTTGCCACTTAATATTGCAATTTAAGCCGATTGTACATCCAAACACGCCTACCATCAGAATGAACTCAATACATGAACTTCTGGGCCTTCATTTTAAGATGGGTGAATAATCAATCAAATACAACATGATTGCTCTAAGCAAGAACTAGGGACACTTCGAAGATCTGGACCACATTTTGCACGGCTTGGATGTCGATGTCGATCAATTTCCCGGTTTTGGATGAGATGATCGCACATCTTTTCTCTTCTGCATTGGGAACAAACAGTCTTCCCTTCTCTTCTGAAGAAAACAGTCCAATGCTGTAGAAAACAACAGCATGAGCACCAATCCGAGTTCTAGAATAAAAAAGGGCGTGGCCCAGCCCAGACCATTTGGGGCTGGACTGAGCCATGAGGTCCATGGATTTAAGACTCGGTGATTGGGAACGACTCGTCCGGTCTTAGGTCATGTTATGACTCAGTTGAGTCAGGGTTGAATCACCCCGACTCGCCTGAGTCAGGACTGAGTCATGGTGTCAAACTGAAATGGGTCGAGCGGGTTTATGTCAACTCAGACAAGTCACATGAAAATTCAGGAACTTGAATGATTAAAAGTAGAGCTGGGCATTGAGTCGAGTCAGATCGAGTTAGAGCTGGCCCGACTCGATCCGGTTTTGAAATAGGCCTGACTCAAACTCGACCCGACTCAGATCTGATTCCAGCATGCCTGACCCAATCCGAGTCCGACCTGGTCACAAGTGCCGAGTTGGGTTGAGTCAGCACCGAGTCGGGTGGGGCGCAGCAGGCATCTACATGCTAAAATCACAACTCAAAACCTACATTCACTTGCCCGAATTGCAACCTCTCCATTACAACCTTTCCATCAACTCAAAACCTTTTTTTTTTAATATATATGTACGAGTTGAGTTTCGGATCGAGTCTAGTCAGTACCAAGTTGGATTTCAGGTCGGGTCAAGTTGAGTTACTGGGTGACTCGAACTCAACTCGGTTTGTGTTCGGATTGGATGAAGTCAACTTGATTCAGATCGACTCACCCACTCAGTTCGGATCGAGTCAGACCTGAACAAGTTTGCCGAGTCGAGTCGTCCCGAGCTCTAATTAAAAGGTTAATTTGGTATAAGAAGACTCTTGAGCTTTGTGTTTGGACAAGTGGGGCCCATGATCAGAAATCCACACCATTAATCTGATAGGCCCTGCGTTGGATGCAGTATTCTCCAAAAATGTGATTGCCTTAGCAATCGTAGCCCCCTTGTATCAGTGGTTAGGAAGAGAATTCAGCAACAGTCTATATTCAATGTGCAAAAATCAAAGCTGGATGGATATGATCTCCACTTGGACTGATCAATGGACAAGATAAGCAAACCATTGGGCCCATTAATCACAACTCTGCATGGGCCCCACAGCTAATCAGGCTGGCCCATTTTGTATGTGCCCATGCTCAAAACTCGCGCCAGTACATTCATCAGGTTGGCCTCGCAAGCAGCACCCTTTTTCTAACTGTCCATTTGTGTGTGGACTAGATTGGTGGCCTTTCCTGATTTTTCATCCCCAGAAATACACTATGTGGTCCACCTGATGGATGGCTCAGATCTCATGGAAGAAACACGGTAACTAGAAAGGGATTCAGCTCTCACCTGGGCTTTTCGCGGGCGTTTGCAAGTTGGATGGCCGCCGTGTTTGTGGCGATCACTCCTATTGAATCATTGATAAGTGCTGCAAGCTGATGCACATGAAACAAACACCAAACTGATTTCGATCAGATGTTGGAAATGGCCTGCTTTGTCCAAATTATGACTTAGAATAACAGTCATTTCAATATAGTGATGAAAGACCGATCTTCGTCAAAAACATGCACTTGGATTGAATGAATTTCAAAAGAATTAAGACCGACCTCGCCCGGTGTAGTGATGAACACAACGCTCGAATCTTCTCCGACGACCTCCTCCACGTCTTCCCTCTCTTTCTCATGTGGGATCACAAAAACAGGCCTTGCACCCCTGTTTCCATCATCAAAACCAATCAATCATAAGCAGTTTTTATTTTCTGGCGTGACCCACATGGGGAACGATCATATTTTTTCGACTCCATGGTAAGTTGTGGGACCCACCGTGCGTGTCCCCCAATGTTTTGGCCGTGAACCCAAAAATCAGGCCCGCCCAAAACTTATATGGGCCACACCACGGCGCTGCAATCTTCGCCAGCATTTAAGCTCGAACGGTTGAACAGCATATACTGTAATAGAGTTTCCAATGTTGAGTTTTAGATATGAATGAGTTGGACTAACATGCATCAAATGTGAAACATTGATTTCTCTATACACATCTGCCCAACTGATGATCAGACTCAACAGATTTTCGGCCCACGCAGTTAAGGGCCTAGATCTCGCACATTGGCACATGTGGTGGGTGTGGTCCATCGCATTTCTAGCGCATTTTATATTCATGATCACAGTAACCTGTTTTTTGCATGCTGTATGCATACCTTACTGCCTTTGCAATTTCATTCCACACTTTGATAGGTAACAAGCTATCAGAGTCACCCTTGGACTGCATCGATGCAGCAGAATCCGACTCTATGCCATGTATTACAATGTATTTCCCCTTCTCCGCCCCCGATTTCTTGTATTTTGCTTCAACAACCTCTTTCAGCTTCCTTGAGATGGACACTTTAAGTGGAGGGACAGGTTGTCTCGGCACGTTGCGGGCTGGCCGGCCCAACCATTGAACCATCTGATCATACCTATCACAGATCGAAAAACCGCGCTATCAGTGGATGTATTTGTTGTGGTTGCATAGCTGACAGAGAGGAGGCATTGTACAATGCTCAAGAACTGAATTGCCAGTGGCCTCATTCTGGCCATGCATTTGATACAGGTGGGCCCCACCTCCCAGCCATCTGAATTGGAGGACTACTTATCCATTGTGTAACTGTCCATGGGGGAGTTTTTGTGCAACATATCCATCATGGGGCCCACAAGCGAAGCGAATGGCATACATGATCACTGATGGGTGGGCCCCACCAGCATCAAATGCTAGCTGACCGAGAACTCCAGGAATTACAGCAGAGCACCATGTAATTCAAGAAAAGATAATCGAAAACAGATGATCAGGGCGCGTTTGGTTGCACCAAATATCAGGATATTCCACGATCAAACAGTCTAATTCATGAAATTTGGTGCAACCAAACACACTCTTAAGCAATGTGGTTGAATGCAATCTTGCTCACATGTTATATCCACCATCCGACAGATTTAACCCGTCGGGCGTGAATGTTTCGGATAGTAGTAGTCCGGCGCCCGCTGAATTTACATTTGGGTAGATGTAGCTGACTCTATCGCGGGCCGTTGTCATGAACAGGAAGGCAGCATGCCCGAGCCCCGCCAGCTTCGTCGATAGTATCATATCATAGTACCTACCCTGTCGAAAAACCGCCACACCCCATGAGTCTGATCAGAGGAATGTGTAGGCTACTTGGGTCGTTCATCATCTTCTGGCCCCACTATTTATGATCTTCCTCAAACCAAGGATATGCATCATCCATTTTTACAACTGCTCATGGTTTGAGGATCCAGACCATTGATTTCATAGCCCACCATGGATGGACCATGCCCCAAAATTTCCCAGATTAGCATTTACTAACTATCCAATCTTTGGCCTTTTACAGTTGAATATGGTCTGTTGCTGTTTCTCTTTTCTTAAGCTGCTTTCAGGACAGAGAGAATATGGAGCCAAGGATACCATAGTGGCCTTTGATCAAGGATCATGTGGCCTGTTGTTGATGTCTCAAATTTTTCAACAACAGGATTTGCCAATGCCATCCACAGAACATTCGATGCCATCGAAAGTCGTTCGATGTCATCAAGAAAATCTAGAAATCCAATGTTGGTTGCTAAACACTTTTAGTGTCCTGCTCAATGCTATTGACGCATCGTCAATGCCATCAAAAAAATCTAAAAAATCCATATTTTATTGCTAGAATGTTTTGATGTTATATTCGATGTCATCGATAGTCTGTCGATGCCATCAAAGTGGCATCAAAGTGTCATCGAACATGCGCATAGAGTTACGCAAAGATGCGTAAGTGCGGGATTTGTTTCCTATTTCGATTGTGATGATATCATAAAATTTCAAAGCTTTCTAATTCGTTTAAAAGTTTTCAAGGGCTTATAAGGGAGATTTGAAGCTTATTCAAGTAATCTCTCTCTTGTAATTTCTGTTTCATATTGCATATCTGTCTCTCTTGTATGTTTCATAGTGCATATCTGTCACTTTGTGCCATAGTTTTTTCCCACAAGAGTTTTTCCCCGTAGTATCTATATTCAGTGTGTTTGGACTAGGTTATTACAATTAGAGTACTTTGCTTGATTCATCTGTGTGTGCTTCGGCAGGTCTCCCAACATGGGCCACCTGCTGAGTGGACTGACAGATCCTGTATGCACGGATCACCTGCAACTATCCGTAGTAGTGCTAATTCTAGCTAACAATTATTACGGAATCTCCCAATACGCTACCATGCCATTTGTATTCAATTGAAATATGCGGTCTGAATCCTGCACCATCCATATGCTCAAGATCCAGGTCATTAACTGGTGGGCCCCACCATGCACATTCCGCGGCCCACAAATCAGAGCCATGCATATTAATGAAAATGGACGGTTAAAAGAATTGTCTAACAGCCCACATCCAACATAGACGATCTGGCCCACCCAATGTCTCAATTCAGGCCATGAAAAAATGGCTAGTGGGTCCCACCCAATACGGTCTGATCTCAATCCTCAATTCCCGCCTACTGCTCTATTCAAAAATCATGAAAGCAAAACCAACCTTGAGAATTCCAACCATGTCCGTATACTCAGCGGGATCTGGGAAATGATCATCTAGATCGTAGGCGTTGGCCCACCTCACGTTCTTATTCAACTCGTACGTCTGCTTCCCCCTCGCCGACGCCAACACATCGACCTGAACGCCGGGATACCGATCCTTTATCAGCTGAATTGCCGGGAAAAACAGCAAATTCTCATAAACACCGCCCGACACGACGCAGCAGCACCGCCGCACGTCCCCCCTCACCTTCAATCCCAACGAAGCGACCTCCACATTGTATCCAAGTGGAAATTTCAAGAACCCATATGGATTGTCCGGATTGTCGGGCGGTCTCGGATCTTCTTCTTGCTTTCCGTCGGAGAAGAGGGACCCGTATTCCATATCGGGATCATCGCCATAGTCGAATGGATCGAGCCATTGGTTCTTCTTCTTGGCATTGGGTACTACTAGTAGTTTTGTTGGTTTGGTCCAGTGAGGGGACTGTTTGGATGATGAATTGGAGGAGATTGTGATTTTGGTGAATTGGGTTTGTGGAATTGAAGGTGGGGAGTTGAAGGACAGTGGAGATGAGAAGAGATGAGTGGAGGATTTGGGGAGCAGAGATGTTGCAGTGGCCATGGTGGGATGATGGGCCCTTGGGCGTTTTTGTTTTTATATAGTTCAATGGCTGTGATGCTGTTGGGTGGAGTTTTAAATGGTGGTGAGGTGTGCACGTTGATCCAGACCGTATAAATTGCAGGAGATACGATGATCATGTGATTCCGCTGATTGGATGACAGTAAACATGCAATTGGGAGCTGATGATGGGTTGTTGAAAGAATGCTGTCCGTGCTCCGAATTCAATGGCTATTATTTTAAGGTTACGATTGTCTGATAGATGAGAGTTTGGGGGATATTATTCACATACAGTGGATTAACTATTTGGACGGTCTGGATTAGGTTGAATGTGTACCACGTGTACGGTGGATGTGTGGCCACCATCTAGGAAGTGGTGGAGAATGCACATGGTAAACTAACAGTTTGGGAAATGGCAGGAGACGGATTTTGAATGTGTGGAAGGGAGTTGGATAAGTGCTTTCACTCACGCCTGCCTCTTGTTTGCTTCTTTATGCACTTTTCCACTCCGCCTTCATATCATTACACGTGGCACTTCATATAATGATCAGAACCATGAATTTGATGGGCCTGATTTTTGATAGACCACCCACCAAAGTTTTATTTGATTGGATGATCTTAACCACTAAAGAGATGACCCTGTTGGCACTGAATGTGAGCCGTTGCTGATTGATCTTCTAGTGTCAGTTTGGACGGCACCCATTAAACGGTTAGGATGGTCGGACCAGTTTTTTTTTTTTGGCCTATAGGTTATTCCCTATTGGCTGCTGAATGAAGGGCTCAGATCACGTTCACGTATGCCGCGCGTGAGGCCATGAAATGGAGTACCTACTTTGCCTCCATAGGAACTGGACCCACCACTCGATGATCCAGACCGTTCATCTGGAAACTCTTATAGCATATGGTAAAGGTGGATAGAATATCACTGATCAGGAATGATCATTGATCACCCTTCAAGCTAGCTAAGTTGGAACTAGTTTTACGGACCGTCGCTGGCAAGTCATTTTGATTTTCACATGTGGAACACCCTCAAAGGCAACTTCTAGATGAACGGTCTGGATCATCGCATGGCGAGGCAGATTTGGCAAGCCACTGGATCAGAGCCTTGCTAGCACATTGCAAAAAACCAGGGAGGTGATAAATTAGAGTTGGAAGCACTGGAATGGATCCGCCCCTCTGAAGTACACTAGCTGGTTTGTGTGTTAATCAGGACCGTCCATCTAGTGGGAAACATCATGGATGGCTTATATTTTTAAAAAAAAAATTACGCCTATCAGGCAATCCCATACGGCACTTTTCTTCAACTTTCTAGAAATGAAAGTCAACATAAATAACTAGTGTTTCTACCATCGGGTTGAATGCAAGTGATCAGATGGCTAGGATTATCCGCCCTGTGCATATATTGAACTACTGCCGTCTTCTACATGCACATACAAGCCATCCATCAAATGGGTCCCCTTGTCCAGATACTCTGGCCCAAAATTTAGTCTGTTCTTGTCATCAAGCAGAACAATGTTTACAAAATCAATGGACGGATGAAAAAAAAAAAAAGACTTGGCAAAGTTTTTCTAAGCTACCTGACTATTTTCTAAAATTCCAGCTCATGAGCTGAGAAGAGTACGTAATTATTTTTTTATACCATAGAATGTTTTTAACATTTAGCATTTGCAAGAAACATTGATACTCTGATGTAAGGTTATGGTTGATACTCAGGTATTAAGACATCTAGGTCGAACCATCTAAACTATGAGCCCCAATTACATGAGTCGCCGTGGTCGTTTCGAGAAAATACACAAGGGCCTATTTAGATACCACTGAATAAATTACAGTCATTCAGTGAGACTGGCAGGCATTGAATCGGTCGCTGCCTTTCAATCAAAAGAGTAGTACTCCGACCTATGACGGATGAATGACAATGATCTCAACTCATTCAAAGTTCCGTCACTTCGAAAAAATCGTCATTAACCAATCATGTATCAGAAGCACCATCCCTTGAAGTAAAGGGTTAGCGCGGATTTGACCTGCACCCTCTTTCTTAGAAGCCAAGCCAGAAATACACCAAGGGCCTGTTTTTTTGTTTTTTTTTTTTTATTGTTAGCTTGTTAGTAGCAACACTGTCAGTTCACACTTCACTGTTAGCCACCCCCACTAGGGATCCATACCAAGACCTCAGTGTTGAAACGAGGTATCCTTCACTCCACTAAGGGCCTGTTTAGATACCACCAAATAAGTTGCTTTTTTTTACCTACAGCAGTATATAAGTGACTTATTTCAAATAAGTTTGGTTTATGATTAGTTATAAGTAACTTTTTTACTTAAAAGTACTTAATAACTTCACTTAATTGTTTTAGCTTTTCTACTTTTCATAAGTCATGAAAGAGAGCCATAAGAAGAGACGAAAAAGAGAAGATGATAAGTATGTTGTTTACCAAACATACTTATCTTCTTAATAAGTAGAAACTAAGATAAGCTACTTATGGCATAAGTAGCTTATCTTAAGCAACTTAAGATCCAAACAGCCCCTAAATGACATTATTGTGATATTATCATGATCTCAGTAGATTTTAAATATTGTGAAATTTTATGATAATATTGTGATATTAATTTGAAAATTTGCTAAAAAGCTTAAAGTAATTTGTTATATAAATATGGGTTTTCGCTTTACTTCTAAAAATAAATATGAGTTTTTGCTAAGGTTCCACTTTAGTTTGGATGTTAGTAACATCCTCGAACCCTTTAATGGCATAGGGGGTTGACATATCATCGATGGGAACCATCCATTCATTCATACCACTAGGAAGAAGCCATGGTACAAGAATCACACTAATCACCCTTTGATTGGGGCCAATTTGTTCCAACCGTCCATTGTTTTCAAGCTATAAATCACATGATTAGAATCATCAAATCAAGTGTTACTTTAGAATTATAAGAAATACAATGTGGGATCTATCTAATAGATGTTTCAAGATGATAATTGGACCTATTTTATTTTTCTAGTCAATCTTGACTATCCATTTTCATGATATTGATTGGTAGCTTAGGATCACCGGATTGACAAGATTTTTGCCCATGGCTTGCTCTTAGTTGTGTAAATGAATGAACAGTTCGGATTGACGATAGGTGCATGTGTGACATTTAAAAGGTTTGGGGAACATTATTAGCATTCCCATGAAGGTGGGAACATTAGCAAAACCTTCTACACTATAATATAATATAATATAATATAATATATATATATATATATATATATATAAAATCCATTAATTTAAAATACAATATATATAATTCATTAATTTAAAATAAATTATTTTAAATATTTTTTATTTTAGAAAAAACCTCAAAAAATAAAAGTTTACGTAGAAATTTTCAGCTGAGAAATTGCTATGAATGAGATATGTCACTATGGTCAGGATTCATGATAAAAGTTACAACAGAAGTTTGACAGCAGCTGCCAACCTTTTGTAACCCCCCCTCTTTTATTCAAGCTTCGGACCGATAACAAGAGCACGAAATTCCCACAAGAGCTATTTAATAGACTATTACATCGTTGATTAGAATCAACCACTATTTATTGGTCTATTACATAAGTTAATCACAATCGACGAGTTCAATCGAAATAAGCCATAAACCCAGAAAAAAAAAAAAAAAAATACAAGGGTGCTACGGTAGGGATGAATCAACGCTTTCGAGGCACAGAGATGGTCAACTGCAAATGTGCGAAGCATGTCGATCTGATTCCTATTCATTGGTTTCAATAGTACAAATGCAGATTGGTATGAGGTATGAATTGGGTAGTCTCGTCTTCTTCTATCTGAATGAGAATTTCTGACTAATTTTTGGAACCACTAACAACTACTTTTTTAGGAGAGGGACCTAAGCAGATTCATCTGCCCAAAGGCAAATCTTTGGTATTCAGGCCAGTTCTGCTTATTAGATCTTCATCTCCCAGAACTCAATCATGATAAATGAGAAATATCAATGAATAGCACAAAACTAGAAGCAGAAGTGGAATATAGGGGAAGATAGGTGCAAGAGAGCTATATTCCCTTTGTTCTCTCATCAACTCTTCTTCCTCATTTTCAGAACTACAATTTATTTACATAAGGGGATGACCCACCATCATTTCAACATAGGTGTTGAACTAACATAGAAGAAACACTTTAAAAAGAGAGATTTCAGGTAGGTACACTGCATGTGCTACACGCCAAGCATAGCTTACGCTACTAGGGAGCTACACTACATAGCATACGCTACGAGTGCTACCAAAAACACTAACAGGCCCTAAGCATTCTTAATTTGATTTTGAGAAGATTTACCAAAGCTATTTCTCATCATCCCATCTCTTGGCATTTTTACTCACCGGTGGTTGATGGTAAATGTAGGGATGCCATTGGCCAATCGCGCAACCCAGTCCAGCATGAATTGGGCCCAGGCATGACATCATTAAAACTTCCTGAAGCCCAAGCATGGCCCATCAAGCAATCTCCATTTGTATGTTAATGATATACAATACTTGTACATTTTACCATAGTAATAAATCTTATTCCCAGCAATTCCTCCCTGAAGATTTCCAAGATCTTTCAAATTTTGGGGGTTGCAAATAGGCTATGCTGGCTCCAGCCTGGCCTGGCGAAGCCAATTCCCTACGCAGCAAGCTTGGCTTGCATTGGACTCGAGTCCAAAGTTCATGGGCACTCAGGCTTGGAACCACTTCAGCTAGTACCATAGTTTAAAAATCTGAAAACTCGACTCAATGTCTAGATGGGTCTGATCGGCTTGAAGACTCTGCAGAACAGACTCGGATTGACTAGATAGTAAATAATTAAACTAAAACCATTAGGCCCTGTTTGGTAGTCACTTAAAAATGAGCTCATCTCATTTTTTATAATAGTTATTATGCAATAGAGATTACATTTTAATTAAGGGTTATTAAGATTATTTTTAATCCTTAACAAAATATCTAATACATACTGTTAACAAAAATGAGATGAACTCATTTTTAAGTGGCTATCAAATAGGGCATTAGGAATAAGCACATAAAATAGTTATGCTCTGTAAAAATATTACAAACTAAAGATGCAGGCATGCAGATAAAAGAGACAATATCAGTGTCTTCATCTCTAGGATAATCCTCGAATCAACAGGGGAGAAAAATCTTTACAATGAGTAACAAACTTGGGTTGGATGGAAAAGTGAATGAATTACTCACAAGTACCTGATGGCCTTATATGACCAAAATAGGCAATAGACTCAAGGCAAACTAGGACTCTTTCTCGAAATAGTAAAAATTACTAAAATATAGTAAAAGCCTAGAAGGAGGTCTAATTCCTACCCAAACTCGTAAATAACTCTTAGATGGCGTAAACAAAGACTACAACCAGACTTGTAAAACCTTTAAAATAGAGAAAACAGAACTTACTAGAAGTAAGTTTTGACTTCAAACTCAAATTTGACTCCTGAAATGATTGAATTTTACGAAGTCATTAGGGGGTCAATGAACTCTGGTGATTAGCCAAGACAGAACTTGTCGATGGCTCTCCAATGACATATTATATGTGCAAAACGGGTAATAGGCTGTTTTTACTCTAGATTGAACTTCCCAACCTGATTTCTTTCAATCCTAGCTGTCCATGAAATCTTCCGCCACTTGTTCTACATCAAAATGCCAAAGAATAGGCATATTGGCAGTATGTCCTGTGCTAGTCAAAGACTTCTTCCATCAAAGTGACAGGTTTGATACCGTCCCCTTTTCAAATTTTTTCAACAAAATACCAGCTGACCAAGTCGACTCACTGAGTCTTTCTGATCAAAGACTGGGTCAGTCCCAAGAGCAAGTTTCCAAGTGACTTGGCTGAAATCTGAGCCAAGTTGACTCAACTCATCTTAGTTCCAAGTCGAGTCAGTGAGTTTTAGAACCGTGCCCAGGGTAGCCCAGATGCACCCTATCCAA
Organism: Magnolia sinica; assembly: GCF_029962835.1. Lineage (NCBI taxonomy): Eukaryota > Viridiplantae > Streptophyta > Magnoliopsida > Magnoliales > Magnoliaceae > Magnolia > Magnolia sinica. The sequence goes on from NC_080581.1 coordinate 14,542,118, forward strand.
GTGACAAATATTCTTTGCAAAATATTTTCCAAGATGGGATATAGAGATTTTGGCAAATACTCAGTAGTAGGCTAGTTGCCTAAGGACAGGAATCTGTCATTTCATTTCCTTTTATCTTCAAAACTCTGTTATTTCAGGATTCCTGTATTTCAGGTACCAAATGCACCTGAAATCACAAACTACAATCAAACAAGAAACAGATCTCTACCATTTATTCAAGAGCAAGACAAAAAAAAAAGACAAAAAAAAAAAAAAAAGGAAAGACTTGAAGGCAGAACCAAATAACTAATTTCCATCTACGGGAGTTTCAAGCAACCTCACCGTACGTGGAAGCATAAACTCGGCAAATATCGGATAATGCGAAGATGGATACATGTCATCGATGTGATCGTTCACCACTTCGCAGGAGACGGGGATCAAGGAGCGGCCGCGGAATAGAATCCAATCGATGTGCAAGTCCTGAGTCTGGCGGTCCCAGCATAGGCACAGAGCTCGGAATATCAGTTTCAGGAACTCGAGAACTCCCTGTTGGTCACCTGCAAACAGCCGCCTGACAGTTTAAAGTAGTCTGCTGCAGTGTCATGGGGGCACGTTGATTATGAGGTCGAAATGGGATACCTACCTTTGAATCCATGATATGTGCGGATAAGTGAGACATTTTTCCTCACCCGTGCATTGGGCCATGCATCTCTCATGTCCCCTACGACGCCATGCTCTCTGTTGTCAGAATGTGAGAACCAGCAGCAATCACATCAGTAGCCCGTGTAATAATATCTAGATATGGAGGAGTTACAGATTCGTAGATATGGAGGAGTTACAGATTCGTGGAGTAGACTCTGACACATGCTCGCCATACCTTGCTGAATTGTGGCAACCGCATGATGGAGCATTTTAGATGGAGCATAGCCTGAAAATCAAACGGATCGGACGACCCTGCCCTTCTCTCAGCGCTCATCAAATGGACCATTACAGGGAAAATGGGTGGTGGCTGACATTCAACAGATGAATCAGATAGTTAAGATCATCCAATCAGTGGGCTATGCTCAATCCAAATGAAACCTATTCATGCTGCCACAGTTTTGAATGCCACAATCTCACATTGGTGTCTAGCCTTTAATTGTAGGACCACAGAACTAAGGCTATGAAAGATATACACCAGTCTTCAGTTTGTATGATTGGGGCCCACATTCCACTGACCCAAACCATAGGTCTGATGTGAACCACAGGGATGGACAGATTGCCAAGAATCTCCCAGTCTAAAAGATCTTTTGGTTGCTGACAATCTCTGGGCTTTTCAGTAGAATGTGGACAGTTGTTGCAAGCATCTTCCTAACCATTTACTCTTTCAGGCCACAAATTGGAAGGATAGGATGGTCCGATCAAGAAGACCTTCAGGGTATGGTCCATCCATGGCCCCATCCATGGACCCACTGGTACAAATTGAAAACTGTATGTTGTGCTGGTGCATGCTCAGGCCTAGGATTATATAATTACTCAAGACCACATACACGACTGACTTTTTACAGTACAGTGATACTTGTTTCATGCAAATGTCACGTGGTTGAAGTTTCCATAATTCATCCGGGTCACATGGAACAATAGTTGCACTTGCACGAAGCATGAAACGAAATGGCAACAGATTCAGGTACGGGAGCAGGGAAGCATCAGTTTCAAAATGTAAACAAGTATAAATAGTTAAGAAGTGGGAGCAGGAGCCAGAGTCCGAAGTGAAATTGTGGGAGTGGATTATGCAACTAGGGATCAAGCTCATTACATGTAAATTGCAACCTTGTACTTGAGTATGGTGCAATTAAAGGCATTCAGCGCACCTACCCCTATAGTGCCCGAAATGCCTAGGCACACGCATGCTTGGAGATTCCAGACACAGTCTTTGACTTCATATAATAAATATTATTATTTAGTTATTTATAGATATTACTTTATTTTTTAAAAAAATAATCAAAGTCAATACCATTCAATTCCTCTTAGCCCAAAATCTGGTATTCCCAATTTTCCCAAATTCCCCAACTAAATTTCCAATTCCCCAAATCTTAACCCTAAATTTCCCATTTTTTTTCCCAAAATTACAATCTAAAACCACGATTTTGCTAGAATCCCTAAAATTTCCAAATGCTATAACCCAATTTTCCAAATCCTCTAATCATTGGCTGGTGGACGGATGGTGGACGGATGGTGGACGGATGCATGGATCCAGTTGGTTGACTCCTATGGAGGTCAATCATCAAGGCAGGCTGCCATTATGATGCATTTTGCTAGAAATGAACAACAGAATTTCCAGAGGGAAATCAAGGTCTGAGCATGCCATATCACAAAATCTATTGCATAGTACAGTTGAATGGTGAAAGCTTAACAAGATATTGAGAGGGATCCTGTCCGATTTACTAAGATCCAAATGGGAAAAATGGATTAGATATGGCTAGAATCCAGGGTCTATAAAAGAAATTTGGTGTTGTCCTCGAGACGGGCATTTCAAACTCAACTTCAATGGCAGCTCAAGGGGAACCCAGGCCCAAGTGAACTCGGTGATTAATCAGGAAAAGTGAGGAAAAATACTGGTGCAATGTGCAGTTCAATGGGAACCTAAACCCAACTAGAGTCGGTGATTAATCAGGAACAGTAAGGAGAAATACTGGTGCAATGCTAATTGGGAGTCAGGACATCAAATTACGCCGAGACTGCTGCCCTTCTCCAAGGGATTAGACCAAGGTTATGAAAATCAGAATCAGCTCCCATGTCAACCAGACTGCTGACCATATCAGCCTCTTTTTTTTTCTTTTGCTGAAAAAATAATAATAATAATAATAATGGGTGGATCCAGAATATATTTTTCTTGCTTTGGACGTCTATTTGATAGTATAATGGGTCATTCTTTGGTAAGAATGTTGTCTATCAGCTTGACCTACTGAAACCGAATAGGGCCTAATCAAACACAAATCAAGTGGGAGTTCATGAATTAGGAAACATTACATTGAAATACAACAAAAAAAGAAGAAGAGCGACGGGGGGGGGGGGGGGGGGAGGGTTTTTCCATTTTTTTCCCAAATGGTACATTCCGCTTTGATTTGTTGAATGCCATTCGAATCCGTGTTTTGATCCTCAAATTAGGCCTAGCTCTAGTCAAAAAATGAGTTTCTAAGCTTCCTCTATGGTTCAAATGGCCTGAGTGAAAAAATAAGAGAACTTGAAATGGGGCCCTTATGGCTGTTGTATATTGGCCAATACAGATACAGCCCTTTTTCCTTGTAATGGACCAGTTCAACCCTGTATCGCATAGCGGGGTGGCCAATACAGTTGCAATCCGGCCACATCGTAACCAATATTCAAAACCATGGATTAGACTGGTTGTACATCGTAATTTCAACCCAATCTGCATTGAAGGGGACTTCAGCAATGCAATTGGTTGGATAAAATCAGGTTGTTCCTGGGGCATCACAAATCTTATCATGGAAAACAGACCTTTGCTCATCCATCATCACATTGTTTTCGCATGTGCAACATGCAGCATATGTGGAGGCTAACAGGCTAGATTGAGGGGGCATCCATGGAACATATCCAGAGTGCAATTTGGTGATAGGAAATGTTCATTCATGTTCTTCTGTTTTATTGTTTTTATGATGTGTTCGAGGGGTCCTTTGTCGCAGCTCCAAGTCAATTTGGAGTCTGTGTAGTGTAGCTGCTCGTCTTTGTATTCCTCTTTTGTTTTTTCTTTTAATGAAATCTATAGCCATTCGTTATTTTTAAATTAAAATAAGTACCACTAAATATGTCACAATTTCAAAGACAGTCACTTGATGAAGACAACGAAAACGACACACAGGTTCGTATTACTGACTTTTCAAATGAGAAAGAGAAAGTAAGAAAAGACAAGAAGAAGTGTTTAGAGAAAGGGGACTTCAATCATCCAAGATTTAAGACCTAGGGAGAAAGTAAGAAAAGAGAAGAAGAGAAGAAGTGTTTAAGAGAAAGGGGACCTCAATCATCCAAGATTAAAGACCTAGCCTTTTTACATTGTTCTTAAAGAAGGCTGAAAATGGTGGTCTTCATATGGGCTGTTAAGTTTAGAGAATGGGCAGTGCTAGACGCAAAGGGCTCTACAGGAGGCACGGTGGTTATTTGGGGCTCCATAGGAGCAAAGAGGTTTGGTGGGCAGGAGAATTCTCGATGTTGACACTTCTAAGGGACATGGTGTTGGGTTTCAAATGGGCATTCACTTCAGTGTATGGACCGAACAAAGATCAACAGAGATTGGCCTTCTAAGTGTAGCTGGATCAAGTTCATGCAAGATGGCAAGTGCCATGCCATGTGGGTGGAGAATTCATCGTTATCCTATTCTCCTATGAAAAACTCAATGGATCCAAAATAAAAAGAAGTATGAGAGACTAATCGGATTGGGTAGAGAGGAACGAAATGGTGGATGTTCCTATGGGGGACATGAAATTCACATGGTTGAATGGTCAAGAAAGACCGGCAATGTCCGGATTAGACCGCTTCTTGATTTTGGCTGATGGGGTTGATGTTTTCCCATTGCTTGAATAATGGGGCCTGCCGTGGCCAATCTCCGACAAAATGCCCTATCTTACTTTCAAGAGGACAATTGAGACCTGAGACCTTTTTCGCTTCAAGCTTGTGTAGCTTGAGGCTGAGGGGTTTGCACAACGGGTGAAGGAGTGGTCCAGATCATTTCAAGTGGAGGGTCGGGCAGTGCATACATTTTTGGTAAAGTCGTGGCTTCTAAAGGATAAAATTAGGCAATGGCGAAAAGATTTCTTTGGTCAAAGAGGAGAAGAACATGGTGTGCCGTAAAGGCCATCACGTAAAGGTAACGGTGGCAACCGTTACACGTTACGAGGTCGTAACGGCCGTAACAGCCATTATGGAAAAAATGACCCGTAATTGCCGTTAGCGAAACGTTATGTCCCCTATAAAGGCCATAATAGCCCCGTAATGGTCTATTACGGGACAAACACATGTTTTTCATACTTTTTAATCAACACTACGGGGCAGATACAGGTTTTTCGAGAGTTTTTCAATAAATAATTTTTAAAAAAAGAGAGAGAAGGTAACGGCCGTTACGGGGCCGTAACAGCCGTTATGCCCCGTATCGTAGAGGTAACGGTGGTGGCCGTTACAGCCACCATTACCATTACAGAACACCTTGGAGAAGAAAGACAATATTCTTAAGCTAATAGACATCTAGGTGGAAGGGGATTCATTGTTGGGGAGGATAGGGATCAGCGGTCTACGCTCATTCTTGATTATAAAAAACAACTAAATGAGGAGGAGATCAAGTGGACGCAATGTTCAAGGGCTGTGTGGCTCAAGGGACAGAAGCACAAAGTTTTTTCCATGGTATTGCTAATGGTAGGACAAGATCCAATAACATCCATAGTGTATTGGTTGACGAGGTGACATTGCAAAAACAGATCAATTGTGCAGTGCAATTGTCAAGTTCTACTCAGCTCCTAATGGAGAAGAGATAGAAATGGCCAAAGTTAGACAACTTACTGTTTGCTCATATTTCAGAATTGCAAGCAGAAGAGTTAAAAAGACCGACAAAAGAAAAAGAAGTTAAGGAGGCAATGAATTCTAGGGAGGGATAAGGCTCCAGGCTTGGATGGGTACCATTTGGCCTGCTTCAAAGTATTTTGGGAGAAGGAGGATTTAATGGCATTCACTCAGGAATTTGGTGAGCGATGAAGGTTATCTGCAAAATTGGTTTCATTGCTCTAGTTCTGAAAAAAGAAGCAACAAAAAAGTTTGAAGGATTTTAGACTGATCAGTTTGATTGGAAGCCCATAAAAAATCCTAGCTAAAGTCTCCGCATCCAGATTCCGAAGAATGCTGTGGTCCGTCAAAAGTTTTGTATTTGGCAAGAAAATTTTCATGTATTGATTCCTAATATAGGAGAGGCACTGGGGGGATATTGCGTAAACTAGACTTGGAGAAAAGCTTACAATCATGTTGCTTAGAACTTTCTCAAACATGCTAGCTCAATTGGGCAGTGGCAAGAAGTGGAGAAAATGGGTAAAGGAAGTGTTAGCTTTGCTAGGTTCTCAATCCTAGTGAATGTTTAGGCCAAAGGTTTCTTCACGACATCAAGGGGTCTGAGATAGTGAGATATGCTATCTCCCTTTTTGTTTCTGGTGGTAATGAAGGCACTAAATAGGATGTTGGAAAGGGGTGTCGAAGTGAGAATCAAAAAAGAGTTTTGAATGGAAGGTTGCCACACATTAGATATATTGCCTCCAATTTGTTGAAGATACGCTTTTATTTTACGGCTCAAATATTGAGGTAGACAATCAAAGGAAAATCGTCAAGTACTTTGAGGTGGTTTCAAGGTTGAAAATTAACATTCACAAGAGTGAGATATTGGGCGTCAAGAAAATAGATAAAGAGGTACGGGTCTTGGTAGATATCTTTGGCTGCAAAGTAAGTAGTCTTTCACCTCGTATCTCGACGTTCTCCTTTGCATTGGTAAACCTATGGAGCACTTGTGGGACAAGCTAATAGAAAGAATTCAAAGGAAATTATCTAGTTGGAAGAGTCGGCATCTGTTCTTAGAAGGCAGGTTAATGCTAATCAAGGCAACTATGTTCAATATGCCGGTCTATTTTGTGTCATTATTTTATTACCATCTTCATTGGTGACCAAGTTTTGGAAAGGTTTAGGTGTGACTTCCTTTAGCAAGAGCAAAAAGCAAGCACAAATTTCACTTGTTGCAATGGAAGGAGGTTTGCAAACTGATTTCGGAAGGTAGAGCAGAGATAAGGGAGCTAAGGTCAATGAGCCTACCCTGTTGGTGTTGTGTGCGCCCTTTCAAGCCAATTTGACTCTTATTGTTTCAATAATTGAAACTTGGTCATTAATGACCCCTTTTGGTGAATGGAATAGGTTTTTTTAAAGGGTGTGAATGAAATAGGGTTATTAGTGACCCACATTTTATATGCTTTACTATTACTTTTGATTGGAAACTTAGACAAATTAATGAGTTATAAGGATTTCTCTTCAAATTCCTTTTTGCCTTGGGAAAAGAATGCAATGAACATAACGACGCAGATAGCCTAGTGCAGAGTTGATGTTCCATATTCTCAACGAAATTCTCCATGATTGTCTTAGCGAGGGAAAGGCAACCTCTGATCAGTTTTACGATCATCTTGTGTACGAACCGATGATGAGTAGGGATTCATTTATCTCCACCATCAGGCATTTAGTTGTCATCGCCCTTCACACATGGGATGAGTACAAGTATTTATTTGTTCATCAAGATCTAGTTCTAGACTTGATTAGATATTTGTATTGGAATGGATCATGTCAAGTCTCCTAACCAAGAATACCCATCATGTTTGGATTGGATCAGGTTGATTGTGCACAGGCTTAAACTTGTCCTTAGAACTGAGATAACAAAAGGACTTCATTGATCTTGATATGGGGCTTTGATACACCTTCTAATGCTACATTAGTGGCTGACACACATGTGAGATTGGGTTCTCGTGATAAGATTCAAGTGAGGCTTCATGTATTTCAGAAGGGAATCCACTTGTCGCCCAGGACTAAGTATAGTGGCTAGCTAGATCTTGCCCCTTGGATGGGCCATCAAGCTTCAAATGATTGTCCAGCACCTTCATATTCTTTTAAAAGGTTTTTAGATCAATTTTAACTGTTAGATCATTTGTTCTAACTATAGATTTATTTTTATCAAGCCTTATTGAAATCCAATAGTCATATCTTTTAATATCTAATTTAGAGCATTGCACTAGGTTTTTTAAAGGCCTGGATTGGATGTCACAAAAAAGTGAAAGGACATAGGTCTATTTTGGTGTGTGAGAAAGGCAACATGACGGAATTGTGTTGTAGGACAATTACCAAAGTCCATAGGGTGGCGAAGTACCACAATATATGCTCCACTAAACCCTAAGCAGAAATCGGATTGCGTACTGAGTTACTCAGTACGCTCTTATCGTACTGAGTAAACTAAGTTGGGCCCACCGTGAATGTATGTGGTCTATCCACGCCGTCCATCTGTTTTTACACCTCATTTAGGGGGTTGGGCCCAAATTTGAAGCATATAAAAGGCTCAAGTGTATCATACCACAAGAAACAGTGGGAATAATGATTTCCACCGTTGAAACCCTGCTAGGCCCCACAGTGATGTTTATTTGTCATCTAACCTGTTCATAAGATCATACCGACATGGATGAAGGGAAAATAAAAATATAAGCTTGATCCAAAACTTCTGTGGCCCCCAAGAATTTTTCAATGGTAGACTTTCAATTCACACTGTTTCCCACGATGTGGTTCATTTGAGATCTAGATATGCTTCATTTTTGGGCTTAAGCCCTAAAATTATCTTATAAAATGGATGGAAGGAGTGGATAAAATATATAAATCACGGTGGACCCCACAGAGTTTACTCAGTACGCTTAGCGTAGTGAGTTATTCAATACACAATCCGCTTCCCCCTAAGCACCTCCTTGGTCCTTATAGAAAGGCCCTATGCATCCCCCTTTCCCCTCCCTAGTGACATACACATGTAGAGAGAGAGAGAGAGGGAGGGAGAGAGAGAGAGAGAGAGAGAGAGAGAGAGAGAGTGGAGGAGGAGAGTTTTCTCCTATCATTTCATCACTTCCATTGATGGCCCATTAGATCAACGACCTGTCTTCGCTAACCAATCTCTACAGCCCTACAATGAAGAGAATCAACGGGTTTCAAGCATTCGGGATAGATCTAGGAGAGACCTCAATTCAGAAAGGAACAACATCAATTATTCTCTTTTCAGACTTTGTAGCATTAAGGTATGATCTGAACCATCTATTTTAGGCTTTAGAAATTTAATTTATCTAGATGGGAATTAATCCCAAAAATCTAAAAACCAAATACCTATCTTTCAAAAATCCCAACATAGCCCTCTTAGGTAAATGGTTGTGGTTCGGGATGGAAGACACTAACTTATGGAAAGAAGTAATCGCAATAAAATATGGAATCGGGAACGAAAGGTGGTTCACTAAGGACTCATCTCTTTGCAAAGCTTCATCAGCATGGAAGGTGATTATGAGGGTCAGTGATAGATTCAAATACGGGGTCAGATTTCTCTTGGTTGATGGTTCTCTTATCCGATTTTGGGAGGACGCTTGGTGTGGTAAAAGACCACTCAAATTTATTTTCACTTCATTGGTCAAGTTAGGAAGGATCCGGGTATCTCCACAATTTGGAACCCTATCTATAGAAGGAATCTCCCAGATAAAGAGAGAGGACACAATCAGCTTGTTACCATTTTTACAGCATAGCAGCTTCTACCAATCTGATAAGGATGGGTGGATTTGGAAATGAAAGAAACCTGGAAAATTCTCAGTCTTCTCTACAAGGCTATCTGATCCCAGGGGAGTAGTAAGATAGAAGCTACTACAAAATTTATTTGGTCCTATGATGGCCTCCGAAGGTAGCGGCATTTGCTTGGCTTGTGGGCAGAAGCAAGGTCCTCACAGTGGATAACCTTTAAAAGACGCAGATGATCCCCAACGTGTGTTATGTGCCTATAAGATGCAAAGACCGTTGACCATCTCTTTTGCATTGCGTAACTCCCCAAGGATGTCTAGGAATAGAGTTATTGTTACTAGATTCACTGGGTGGCTCCTAAGGAAATAATCAAGATGTCCCTTGCTTGGAATAATGGTAGTGTGGGCCATAAGGGAAATTGTGGAGGTTTGCTCTTCTTGGCGGTCTCTAGGCCATCTGGGCAAAAAGGATAGATATTTTCATAATCGATGCAAGCAACCAGAGGTGGTTTTCAGTAGGGCTAAAATGGATATTGTATCGTGGGGAACTCCACACGGAAACATACTAGGCAAGGGTGAAGGGGCACTCACAACTCACACCATAAGTGGCCCCTCGTGGGAGAATATATTATGGAGGCATATTTACTGCTCCCAGGATTCGAAAACAAGACGTTCCGCTCTAATACCATATCAAACAACCAGTTGCTCTAAAAGCTCGAACTGTTAGAGGATGGCATATCAATGTATATCAAGGGACTTTAAAAGAGAATACCCATTTCAGCACTCCCCCTCAAGCTAGTGCATAGGTATCTATCATGCCCGGAGTGCCTAGAATTTTCTTGAATTTTGTTTTGTCCAACCGCTTAAGTATCAGCAAGTTGGTTTTTAGATGAAACATGAGAAGTATTGATTATCTCGGATATCACCTTTTCCTGATAAAATAACAATCTACTTCTATGTGCTTAGATCTCTCAGGATTTTTACATATAAATAAAATTAAAATAAGTGATTTTGCCCTGCAAAAAAGAATACATGATTTTGTTATTTTAAGAATTTGTACAGACACTTTGACGATCTACCTTTTAGAAGCTACTGACCATTTGGAAATGATACACATGTTTGTCTCTAGGTTACATAGAAATAAATCAAGGTCTTTAGAGTGGGCCATCTCAATCCCCCCATTTTTTCCTCGTTAGTAAAATTCTACTTGTAGATAAAATGCTTAGTGACAGAACAAGCCATCATAACAATTTAGTAGATGTAGGTATCAGTGTCCCAGTTCACATTCTAAGCTACAACAATACAATCACATGTCATTTTCCAGGGAATGATCACATGGAGTTGAGCTGTGTGGGCCCACTGTGATGTGGGTATGGCATTCACTCCATCCATCAAGTGCACCATCCAATGTTTTCCCCCGAACCCAAAAATCAAGCCAATCCAAAACTTAAGTGGGCCACACCACAGGGAATAGTTCGGAGGGACGTGCACCATAGAAAACATACGGTTTGCGTGTGGGGCTTACTGTGGAATCATTCTCCTTTATTTCCAAATTTCCAATAGAACCAAAAGGGAGCTAGGGTGTATACAACTTGCAAACCGTAGAGATAGGAACCAGCATGAAATTCATAGAATATATTCTGGCCATTGTCAACTAGCAGAAACATGGCAATCAGTGAATTAGCTGGGGAATCAGCACCTAGTTTGAATTTGAAAGTTGTATGTACCCTAAGTATAACTACTCAGTACGGATTAACCAATACCTTGATCTGCCAAGTAGAAACCGCCCTGTCATTGATTCCTTCTGTGTGTTGAATCCTCCACAATATACAACCGGCAAGCTTGGAGGCAAGGATGCTATGTGCTGCCATGTGAGCAAAGCACTGCGTCTACGAGCCCGAGGACTGAACTCATCCATGTTCGTATTTACAATCTGGAAAGTGAAGCCTGGAGGCCCAACTCTCTTGAGTTGAAATGTGTGGAAATGATGTCAAAGAAGCAAATCATATACCACATCCAACATAACAAAGATGAGAAGATCGGACCGGACAATTTATTCAGGTAAGGGAATTATATGGTCCTTTGCCCAAGGATATGCATGGTATCCTTGGGCCCCAAGTTCCATCTGGTAGAAGTAGGGCCAACAGGTTGGCGATTGAGGCCACTAATATGATGAGCCTACCAAGGATATACCATGACCCAAAATATCCAGGGAAGATACCGTCAATCCACGCTTGATCCTTCTTTTTGTGAATTATAGATAATCCATGGTGGGGAAGAACAAGGATCAAAAGGTTGGGATCCTCCAATCCAGAAGATTTGGGCATGTTCTTTCCATGGTAGGCCCCATCAGCTCAACAATCTGTCTGCACAAAATGTGGACCCCACCTATGGGAAATGAGGGTCCAAGGATGCTATGCATTTCTTCAGGCCACGAATTAGATGATTCCTTTTAGGTAAATAACACCAAAGGATATTGCCCACGTTGCAATGCACGGAACCACAGATCCCCAGGAAATGCTTCCCGGAACAGAGGGCGACTCTGACAGCCAAAAGGTTCCACCTTCTAGAAGCTCCACCTTCATTTAGTCCAAGTACGTCTTAGAAAAGGCAAAAACTATCAATAATGTCTCATTAAGACTTCAAGTCAAAAAAATGATGTCCAAATCGAAGTTCATTTGACTAAATCAGAATCCATCCAACAATCCCAAATTTAGAGAAGAGAATGGCATGATACCTTCTCCTTGTCGTAGAAGATTGTGCAATGTTCATCTGAAGTATCTTGGGATCCTTTCCTTGAAACCCCAAATTGTCCATAACCTTGAGAATGTAGGAGAAACAACTTTCATGGTTAGTTGGCTTTCCAATTTTAAGATGAAACCTTGTCCCATATGCGATATATAAAACAACAGTGAACCATATCATCCGGTTGAAAGTTACATGGTTAGATTAATAGCAAATTAAAGAAAACAACAACCAGGGAAAGATGTATATCAAGTAAATCTACAATGCCAAAATTCACACCAAGAAACAAAACATCAACTAAGAAAAACCAAATCGTGAAAACAAACAAGAAAAGAATGAGACTGTTCAATGAAAGTACCAGGGGGGGCGCACGCAAAGCACATGGAGAGGAGAGGAAAAAAAAAAAAGGAGAGACGGGAAAAGAACGCGGCTACACAAATCGAGAGAGGGCTACCCTAGTTTCAATGGTGGGCAACCCATCCCCACCATTTTCCAATTCTGTGACGCACTTGAGTTTTAGATCTCCCTCATTTTTGGACTGTTGTCCTGACATGATCCGGCTCAACAATGTATGGAGCAGATGTCACACAGTCATCACAATAGGCGCCACAGAGCCTTTGTTGCATGGGCTCCCTATTACTCCGCCGTCAATGCAAACTATAAGCAAAGTGAAGATTTAAGAGCGGGCTACTCGCATGAAAGAATTGGATGACAAAAATACCCCCAGAGACATACCATTTTCCTTTTTCCCTGTGATTAATTGCAGGATAAAACTGGCAAAACGTTACGGTGACTTCTACAGAAAAATATGGACTATTCCTTGCCAACCGGCTACATTTCTAAATGGTGAATTTTCCCTTCCCAGATCGCGTTATTACCATGAAGCAAAGATCTCAAAATTACCACATGAATCTTTGATTTCATGTACCCTTTGATTTACCAAAAGCAGAGGAGGAATTAGTAGCAGGTTGTCAAACCGAATATTCAAGTATCAAATCTGGTTTTAAGTTGAAACAACAAAGATGGCCTAGTAATTCCATCTATATTTATACAGTGGTGTAACCCACTTGCTTGTGTCTTTGTGAATTAGTTGATTGGACTACATTAAAAGGCTAGAATGATGAAGGAAAATTCCAAGTATTTCCAAATTCCAAACATCACTTAATAGATTACATGGCCTATGTTTTAGAAATATGGAAGATGTGGTAAAACCAGGTTTTCAAGTGAGAAGTTGAAGCGAAACTTTTCTCTATATGTTTTATGTTGATGGGCCATGATGGACAGTCATGATCATGAGTGTGGACCATCTTGTTGGGGGGTGATCATAAGATTATTAGAAGTGATCAATGAAGTAGTTCACATGTATCACTTATGGCCGTTATTGTTGGTTATGTTTAGCACTCATTTAGGTAGGGTCAAGGTGTCCCGTATCGGTATCGGTTGGCGTAACGGTGCCCTCCGAAACCGATACGGATACGGGGGCGTAACGGCGATACGGGGGCGTAACGGCCCGTAACGGCACAAATTATTTTTTTTTGCCAAAAAAATATGAAAAAATATGGATTAAATCCAGAATATTCTAAGCATTCCAAATATGCATTCATTTATAAATTGGAATATGTTTATGGTGGTATAACGGTCCACTCTTTGGTGAGAAGTTGTATCGGACTGTCTGATTAATTTTTTAACCAGGTAACTTGAATTTGACTACAAAATTCATATATTTAATTTTTTAAATATGTAATTTATATACTTAACATCTTGATATCATTTCTCCCAATAGTTCTTTAAAAAAATAAAATTAAATTTAGGTAGATGGCGTTGCCAATTTGGGGCTGACTTGGAGGACCAATTTATTCTTCAAATCAGCCTCAAATTCATGCCATTTATTGTCATTATCCCACTTATAAATTGGTGGTCATTTATTGGATAATGAATCATAATAAATAAATAAATAAAAATCAAAAGGCCCTATTTTTAAAAATAAAAGTTCACAAATTAACAATTAAAACTATTCAAATAATTTGATTTTGGCATTGTGAGTTAGCAATTGCAGTACATAATTTAATTGTCAAATTTCAAGTTAATATATGTCTCGTGTACAATTTTTTAAGGCTTGAATTAGGAGGGACTCGGATGTAAAGTGCAGCACACGTGTCAAAGTTTTTTGGGCCTCACCCGTGATGAATGTGTTATATCTACACCATCCATCCATTTTGCCAAATAATTTTAGGGCATGAGCCCAAAAATGAGGCACATCCAAAGGTCAGGTGGATTGCACCGTAAGAAACAATAATAATTAAACGTTCACCGTTAAAAATTTATTGGGGGCTAGAAAAGTTTTAGATCAAGCTAACATGTGTGTTTTCCCTTCATCCACGTCAATGTGACCCAATTAACATGTTAGATTGAAAATAAACATTACAGTGGACTTTAGGAAATTTTTAATGGTGAGCATTCTATAACCACTATTTCCTATGGTGTGGTCCACCTGAGATTTGGAAATTACTAATTTTTTGAATCCTGACTTAAAATGACGTGGCAAAATGGATGGACGATATGGATAAAATATATACATTATGGTGGGGCCCACTCGGGTCTGATCTGATTGGATGGAAAATAAACGTTACCGTGCGCCCTACAAATTATTTAATCGTGAAAATCATTATCTCTACTGCTATTTTTGGTGTGGTCTAGATGATCTCTGGATAGAATTCATTTTTTGGCTGGTGCTCTAAAATGATATCTGAAAATAGGTGAACGGTGTGGATGTAATAAACACATCACTGTGGAGCCCATATAACTTTGATCTCCTTTAAACCGTTCATACAACTCGGAGCTCGAGGAGTGTCAGCGCTCATCTTTGCGTGACACGTACCTACAACAGTCAGCTGCTGCAAATTAAAAAAAAAAAAAAAATGGAGAGAGAGGGAAACGAAAAGAACAAAAGAGGGAAAGAAAGAAAAGAAAAAAAGAGGGAAAGGGGGAAAGAAGAGATTGAGAGAGAGAGAAAGAGCGAGTGAGAGAGAGAAGAAGAAGAAGAAGAACAGGAAGCAGGCGCAGCTGCTCGAGAAGAAGAAGAAGAAGAAGAAGAAGAAGAAGAAAGAGAAGAAGAACAAGAAAAGAAAGGAAAAAAAGTGAAGGTTTTTTTTTTTGTTTTTTGTTTTTTTTTTTTTTTCAGGGCCTGTAACAGCCGTTACTAGTCTGTAACGGCCGTTATGGCCCGTAACGGCCGTTACGGTCACAGAATTCCATAACGGCCGTTTCGACCCCATATCGCGTAACGGGTCCCACCGTTACCATTACGTATCGGCCATTACGGCCGATACGTAACCGATTTGGGATACCTTGGGTAGGGTGTATATCAAGTGAAAAGGATATATGTGTAATTTTACATTTATTAGAGTTGCCCTAATATATTACTTTGTGGGGGTTTTGGTAGGGGCCAGGGGGGCAAGTGAACATCCTTTGTGCTCTTTCTCCTCTCCTTTTTCTCCTCTCATCTTCTCTTCTTTTCTCAATGAACCATTTATTTACAAGTGTGCTATGCAATGCAGCATCAAAGGCAAATTTGGCAAGTACCCATGGTGCTAACTATTATTTGTTTATCTATATTTTGATTTTTGCTATCTTCTTTTGAAGTTGAACTTCTTTGTATTCTATTTTATTACATGTCAGATACCAAGACAAGATGGCCATTGGAAATAAAAATAAATAAATAAATAAATAATCCCTCATATAGTTGTTAGAAGTTAGAACCATTGCTCTAACTGAAACAATTCACCACATATGAACCATCATACCCATATTGGAGGTGCAAAATAATGGCATTTGTAGGATGACTACCACATTCAACAAAATAACAACTTGCCAAGAAAGCATAGTCTCACTAACCAAGTGAAATCAAACTAGCAATACCACTAGAAAATGCAGTAGCTGGGGTCGCAACTCCCAACCAAGCATATTAATTTTTTTCTTTTTTTCTTTTGAAAGATAACAAAAGCTTTCATTAAAAAAGCGACAAGGTGGTGCCACAAACAAAACACAAACACAGCGAACCACACGCAAAAAAAAAAACAAAACAAAACAAAAAAAATGACAACTTTTCCGACCTTCGCTTAGCCCCAACCCACTCAAGAGGAACCAAACAAATCTAAAGACCCATTCAACACTTTTGCTTTCGTTGCAGAAGCATCTACACTCCTTTCTCCCCAAATCGACCATAAGCCGGCAAGAAGACAAAGCCTCCAAATGACTTGAGATTTTCTCCCTAGGGCCACCCCATGCCAAGCCGAAAAGAGATCTCCCGCCTCAAGAGGCATGGACCAATCCAAATTGAACCTAACAAGAATAGAACCCCAAACATGGCTAGCAAAAGGACAGTGGATGAATAGATGGTTAACTAACTTGGTGTTGGACTTGCACATAGAGCACGTGTTAGGAATAACCATAGAGCGCCTTTAGAGATTGTTGATCGTCGATACTCTTTTCTGCCCACTAGCCAACCAAAAGCCCCAATCTTAGGTGGGGAGCGCACCATAATGCCAAACGTGACTCGTCTTCCCCGATTTCTCCCCACCACTCAAAAGCGTAAAAAAGAAAGATCTAAACAAGAAACATTCTGATTTATCTCTGCACCACACCAAACTGTTGCTTTCACCTTCCGAAGGCCAGCATAGATGCAAACAACACAAGAGAATGGCGTACTCCTCAACCTCCTTGTCTCGAAGATACCGACGGCAAGGCGGAGCCTACATCACTGACCCGCCACAACGATCGTTGCACTTATCTGATATTTCTACAAAAATACAAGCAAGGGCTGAAAAGTCAGGCATCCCTAGTTGACACTTCAGACTGTTAATGTGACATGTGTCTAACAACAACAGGAAGGAGAAGGGGATTTATACAATTGAAGCTGCAATATTACATTTTTCAGCTGAAAAACAACTATAAATTCAGGCGCGCTAGTGCGTTTTACTTAGTAATAAGCTTAGAAGCCATGCTAAGAAAACATAAGCTAGCGCGCAATGGCTTTGCAAGCAACAGCTGGAGTAGTTTATCTGTATCTTGAAAGCCCTTTCAAGATGTAGTAGTTCATCTGTGCCTTGAAAGCCCACCCTAAAGATAGGATTTCCTATCTCTACTGCCTATCCGACAGTCCGATTGATAGTTATTCGTGGTGGAGTGCTTTGAATAGGATCCCGCATCTCATCCCAACAGTCAAACTCCTTCCTGACCGGACTCACCTGCTAGTCAAAGGTTTAGACCAATCGCAATTCATCACCATCTTGCCCACTTCCAATTGATGATTGGCTAACATATAAGTGTTGACCTAAGCCTCTGTGCTGGGACTCAACTCCCAAACCGTACATGAGAAGCCTCGTACGGCTCTTCCTAAGAACGTCGAAGCCCCCCTCTCTCAAAATTGGATTTCTTTATTTGTAGTGGCCAGCCTTTTTGAATTGTTGAGATCTTGATATCAAGATGTGATTCAATTCAGGGTGGTCCTCATTGTGAGATTCCATCCTCTTAAATAGATTACAGAATGTTATACATGGTATATGTTGACCCATAATTTTGGGTGATTACAATCTCTTATTTAAGGGATAATGAAGATAATGAAGGAAAATAATTCTATTCTTAAAATAGACAAGTATAGCATGATCGAATGAGATAATGAAGGAGAATAATTCCATTCCTAAAATAGACAACCTAAGTATAGTACATGATTAAATGAGATTCACGTTTTGAGATTGTGTTCCCTCGATTGACATTATCGACTATGACATTGCGATCTGGAGCAAGACTGTCAATCTTTGGGAACCTGATATAACGAGGCATGTCACCCCTCCAAACATCTTCCCAAAAGAGCCCGACACTATACACACCCCTCCAACCAAGCATAATATACATGTCTTTTTTTTTCCTTTTTAGTCAATAAGCATTGGTTAAATACTGGAATTAAAACCAAACAATCTGATTTCCGTGAGTTGAAACTTGAAAGTTATATAGATAACATTACATGGCGAATTTATCAATGAAAAATACATAGTAACAGTTTCTAAATCAAAACATTACCTGGTAAGCCTTGTTGAAGGAACTCCAATTGCGACTTCACACCTTGAGCATGAAAAGAGAAAAAACCAAATGTCAATTAGTAGGAAATCTAGATCAACCCATTCAATGAAACGCTACCTATCCCAAGAAAAAATGAAAGCCCATCACTCGGAAGTAAAAAATCAATAACACCCATATCAAGACTTATAAGATATCAAAACAAACCTATCACTCAAAAACATCAGTTGAAAAAGACACCCATCAGTCCACTAATTCTCTCGAAGTAAATAAAAATTTTAAAAAAATTTTAAAAAATTTTAAAATAAAATAAAATAAAAAAAGAACCAGAGAGAGAGAGAGAGCGCAACAAAAGCCAATTTACATCAAGCACATTCCCAAAACATCATAGTTAACAAAATATAGATCAACCATATAAAGAAGGGGAAAAAATCATCATGAAAGTCAAAAATAAGAAAAACCCATCTCCAAAACATCGAATTAACAAAACCAAGATCAAACATTCTCAAACAAAACCACAACCAAAGCCCAAAGCAAAAAAAAAAAAAAAAAAACACGAAAAAAACAAAAAAAAAACATCTCGAAAACATCAAATTAACGAAACCAAGATCAAATATTCTCAAGAAAAAACACCACAGAAGCCAAAAACATGAAGAAGAAAAAATATCTCCAAAAACATCAATTAAAGCACTGGGAATTTTCAAAATCAAAACATGATTTTGGGGGTTTACTTGTCGGAAATGTGGACTAACCTTCTTCAAAGTTGTCATGAAAAAGATACCCATTATATTTTGGAAAACAAAAACCCAAAAAGTTGTGAATCGAATAGCAGTTTTGATACTAAATACCCTCATCGGTGTTTTTTTACTAAAAAAAAAATACCTAAGTTCAAATCTCCACAAGGAACTTGAACACGAAATGCGACATGGTGCATGTGTGGTTGTGAGCTATAAGGCTACTTGGGCGCCTTTTGCACACTTGGCACTTTGCACATGTATCGTCATGAAGAACCTTCAACTTTTACCACTTACGTGGTTCAGGTAAGTGGTGTGACCAGGTTGACAGACCCAATGGTGTGGTGCCTCAGTGGGCAGTTGACTGAGTAGACCATTCCATGATGTGGTGAGGGTGGGTGGTGATTACATGAACAATTGGGTGACGTGGCAGTTCCATGGTGGCAGTTATGCGGACCATTTGGATTAGCGACATGGCAGGGTGACTTGACCATTTGATCAGCAGTCAAACCGGTTGGTTAAATAGAAAGGGTGCATTGAATCATCTTGTGCCTGTTCAGAACATGCAAAGAACCCATCCAAACAGACACCTAAATGGCTAAACCTCTATTTCTAGAGGGTTGGGGGATTTACAAATCCCAGCAATCAGTATCTCTACAAATTCCATTTTGAGAACTGTCGTTTTGCTCACATTTTCCAACACATCTTTTACATTGTTTACAGCTGTTATTCTATCACCACAGAAACAGATAAAAGTCAGTTTGTTTCTAATCTAACCTCATTCATTGCTGGGAGTGTTCCCGGTCAATTGACCACCAAAGCTTGCTGAAGATCAATGACAGAGATTGGGCTTCATTGTACCCTGGAGACGAATTGCCTGCAACCCAGATTACAGGCTCTGATTTTCTTTTCTCGAAGGTAGCACTGCCATGGATTGAACCTTGGATCACTCACACACTGCACTGTCTCTACCAGCTTATCTAACAAGCGGGAGACATGGGCTCGGATTTTCAACTGTAATGGCGGCAAATATATCGTCTTAACGAAACTTCACAATCAAGGTTTTAAATTAGTGTATTGGGTCTCATATACAGGCCGATACAGACCCGATACAGACCCGATACAACCATATTGTTCATGGGCGAAACTAGTACATACAGTGCATATCAGGAAATACATACCGGTTTCGGACTATACTTCAAAACCTTGTTCAAAATGAGACTTGAAGCCACTTCAAGCTTTCCACAGTTCATTCAAAACAGTCCGATATCCCAACATAAAGAATACCCAAATCAACCATTCTCAAGAACAAACACGACGACATCCAAAATCACCAAAAACCAATCTCCAAAACACCAATTAGC
Organism: Magnolia sinica; assembly: GCF_029962835.1. Classification (NCBI taxonomy): domain Eukaryota; kingdom Viridiplantae; phylum Streptophyta; class Magnoliopsida; order Magnoliales; family Magnoliaceae; genus Magnolia; species Magnolia sinica. The sequence goes on from NC_080581.1 coordinate 14,562,329, forward strand.
CCAGATCAATCATGCCGACTAAAAAAAAAGAAAAACACCACGAAATCCAAAAGCACTCAAAACCCACCTCCAAAACACCGATTGAAGAAGACCCAGATCATCGAAAAAGGAAAAGATGGTGAGAAAGATCTTCATACCTTGTTGGGTGCAGAGAATGATTGGAGAATAGCTGGTGATGACACTTATACACAAATCTCTCCGTCTCTCCCATGAATTTGGACTGTCATTTGACTGATCTTCGTGGAGATTGAAAGTCATTACAGTCATAGATACACTCATTTTCACAGAATCTCTCTGTTTTTTACATGATCCTCAATCACAAAAAAAACAAAATTAATAAATAAAAAAAGAAAGGGACTCGTCTTTTATAGCTCTTTCTCCTCTTCACGATCAGATCTACAGAGAGAGGAATTGCAGATTTGGGGAAGTTGGAAAAATGTCACAGAGAGAGAGAGAGAGAGAGAGAAATCGTGTCTGAGACTCTGAAGCCCGGCTTTCGGTGCTTGTAATAGAGAAGCTGAAGGTCGTGAAGACTGCCGTCCGACTTTTCTACTTTATGAGGAAAATGCACATGAGACTTTGGATTTTGAAACCTACACGCTCTCCCCACACGTGCCAATTTGATTGGTACGTGGAAGATCCGGGCAGTTCATCAAGTGGGCCCTGATGGAGTATTTGCGATGGCTTAAAAAACGGCTTTTGGGGGTCAATCTTCAGGACTTAGTTGTTTAGTAAAGAGGAGAGTCAAAAGAGACTTTTGACCAGCTTTCCACATACGATGTACACTTGTGGGCCATTCAATGTACATACAAGAAGGTCCCATCTGATGAACGGTCTGGATGTCGCATACGAGAATCCCATGCATGGATTTCGGGGCCCACATGATGGGGACGCAGATTGCAACACCACCCCCAGCGGTGGCGTGATGCGTTGGGCGCTGTGGGGCCTACCTGGGGTCGGATTAGGTGCAGCCCCGGCCTCACCGCATACGGTACAGCCCTGACCGTGGGGCCCAACTTGAGGTATTTTTTGTATATCCACGCCGTACATCCGTTTTTCCAGCTCATTTTAATACCTAATGCTAAAAATGAAACAGATTCAAATCTCTGGTGGGCCATACCATAAGAAGTAGACATGATTAACCACTAAGAAATTGTGAGCCAATAAAGTTTTGGACCGTGCTAATATTTGTTTTTTATTCCTCATCCCAGGTCTTCCTGAGCTTATCAAGAAGTTAGGTAGCAAATAAATGTTACGGTGGGCATTTTGGTGGGCGCTAGGAAGTTTTCAACGGTGCGTGTTAAATCACCATTGTTTCTTATAATGTGGGCTATTTGATATTTCCATCTGCTTCACCTTTTTTAGCTCATGCCCATGCTTGAGCTGGAAAAAACGGATGAACAGGGTGGATGTGCAAAATATATATCATGGTGGGACCCACAGTAAGGGACACACTCTTTTGGGTTAGACAAGGCCACACCTGATCCACTTAGGCCAAAAAATGAAGCAGATCTATTCTCAATCGAACGATAAGACAGGAACAATAAGGATAATGAGATGGACCGTTGAAACTTTCTTTAAGTCCCACTATAATATTCATTTTCCATCTAACATATTAATTAGGTCACAAACATCCAAATAAAACAAAAATATCAGCTTATCTGAAACTTTTGAGCTGGTGAAGTTCTTAATGTGCTTTCCAATCTCACTACGTTATATTTACTTCATTTTTTTAGGTTTACCACCAACAAGCAGGCTGGCAAAATGGACGGACAACATGGATATAAAACACATTTATAGTGGTGGGCCCCACAGCACCCAACACATCTCGGGCCATTGGTTCACCTAATCCTTGTCTCACATGATGGCCAGAATGACCTGACACCCTAGCAAACTACCTGTACAGATTTAGGACACTAATTCTGTTCAACAAAAACCACCATGGGGCCATCACAAAGTGTATGTGGTATGTGATCCATGTATCATTTGAGCCAAATCATGTTAGTATAAAATAAGGCTAATTCAAAACTCAAGTATGAAATTGAATGCAGAATAGTTTACCACGTTATTCGTAAGCTTGGTAGTGCTATAAAATGGTGATTATGTTATAGAACAAAGAGAGTTGAATAGGATTACTTAAAATTTTACCAATTAAAAATATAATCACCTACTTAAACTAATTTATCAATTTAAACTAAGAATACAATTAATACTTAGAGTACCAAGCCATGATTAATGGGTCTAATTATATAGACTACAAAATATATATTAGTTAGGCAACTAGTATATAAATAAGATAGTGATTTAGTGCGTAGGATAAACTAATTATTCAAGTTTTAACATTTATCTAATTATGCATACATAATTCATCAATTAGATACATAAGTATAATTAGAAATGTACTCATATGGCAATCTTAAACACAGGCATGTATGGTGGTTTTGTAGTATAGTTGAGAATTTTTAAATTCTTTTTTTTTTTCGATTTTATTGATCATAATTAATCATTAGGTAGGGTCATCTGACCATTTAAATATGGATCTACGTCGATTTGTCCGTTTAAACACCAATACATACCATGAATCGTCCATCAAAACTAACACTTAACCTTTATATTGCCAAATTAATCGCCAAAAGATGCCAAATTAATGGACGAATCACTTATATCACTAAAATTGACTATTCAATCACATGATCCACCTAATGATCACTATTTATTTTGTTCCCCATTGTATTAGATTTGAGATTACATAATTTTCATAATTTAATCTTGAGTACAAATCCAAATCTAGGATCAAGAGTGTGGATGGCGATGATTAGTTGATAAATTTAGCCTAAGGTAGCAGACCAATATGCAAATAGATAATCTTATTATATTTATTATGCTTAAATTTACTGATTTATATGGTTAGATCTTCATAGAAATATGTGAAAATGTGATTTATCATATGCATGTATATGATCTATCATCATGAATATTGAATATCTCGTCCATCATGCATATTTGTACATTTAGAATATTTTTCGCTAAATCCATGCATCATGAACATGAAGATGACATTTTTTATCACATTAGATCAAATATATGTGGAGTATACATATGTGGCATGCACACACCTAAAGGTAAACATTTACACAAGGAAAAAGAGGAACGCCCTTACTAGGTACTCCTTCCATGACATAAGTGGTCAAAGCTCACACATGACATGCTACAAATTTTACCATAGAGAGATCAACTAGAACAATGCTTTGATTGCCTTGGATCTTGTGATCAGTCCTTGTGGGACCCTTAGTGATTTGGCATGTTCATTAAGCTTAATTTGCACCTTCAATCAAAACTTCCTTTTAAATATGTCTTATGCAATCTTTTTCTTACATTTTAAAAAAAAAATCTCTTATGCCGTGTAAGGCATGAATCCCTTTAAAAGGAAGGGGTGTGCACCACTCCTCGTAAGCACTTACACTTTATGCAAAAAGTGAGAGAGGTCTTAATAGGTGGGCCTTGTTTTGACTCGGCACGATCTAAACCGCTCAATCTCGTCCAAAGTGCACCCTATGGGTATTTTTCCAATGTGATCTAAATCTAATGGTCTAAAATACATTAAAATCTCTTTTACCAAAAGATACACCAATCAACCTAGATTTAATCGTGTAAGAATATAAATTTTGTTATATGTACACTAGTATTCTTATGATTGTTAAAATCCATCATGATTAAGCAATAAATTTTGCATAACCAAACATTGTATTATCGAGAGTATCACTTGATCATGATAGATCACTTGATAGGGATCTAGATCAACTGTGTAGATCATACTTCGATCAAGTGTAATGGGCTCCACATGGAAAGAATGTACAATGAGCATACTTTGAGGACTAGATATGTTCCAATGGATGTGATCATACCCATGGACGGGTCACATATTATTAATTATACAGTAAGATGGTGGCCCACCATGAAATTGGGATGTGTGAAAGATGTAATGATGTAGAGATCTTAATTTTAAATTTAAAGTTGTACTTAAATGATGCATGATGATCATCTCATATGGTGAACCTTACAGTAAGTGGTCACGATCACTCAAGTTAAGCCCCACCATATGATTTTAATCTAATTGATTAGACTGGGGATAAGATATGAAATCAATGTCAAAAGAATAGTTGATCAAACATTTGGGGTAGGGCCCCACTTTAAGATATTGTTATTAGAAACATGATAAAAAAAAAAAAAGCTAATCGCATAATGAGTTTCAACATCATTTTAGATGCAAAATCCATCATTAGCAAAGTAATATAGCGGTGGGCCCCACCAACATTAAAGGCATCCTTAAGTGGGCCCCACCACATATATTCAAATGAAGGGTGGATCTCAACCACAAAAGTGTAGAACTTTATTGAAACCTTATAATTCTTGATCATTATATGTTCATTATGATCCTTAAGTGGATCTTGATTCAGACCATTGAAATTAGATAAAGATTAAAATAATGATTTCAGCCGTTAAATTGACGATCGGATCTAATCTAACTATTGAGCAAGGGTTTAATCAACTAATTAAAGTAATAGACTTAAGAAAAATAAGATTCACTCGACCTAGATTTAGATCGAATCACCTGATCAAGGATCAATCAAGCTCTTTAGATTAAAATTGTGAAAAATAAAGAAATGAATGATCGGATCGGATGGATCTTAACATCCAATTGTTCTAAAGGTAGATCTTGACCACATGTTAGACCTAACAAGGATTAATATATTTGATCAATGGTTAAAAACATGGCAAATATATGAGTTTTATGTAAAATGAACCATTTACAACTCATATCTAAGAAACTAAGGATCGTATTAACCGATCAATCGATAAATCTTAGATTATTTATTATTTTTTATCAATATTCTAAGTAAAAATGACCATAAGTAAGAAACACATTGACTTAGTGCTTGAATTATGTTCATGACCCAAACAATAAAAATATTTCCAAATACCGTAAACCTGAATCAAGTCATCAGATCATTGAGGAGATGATTAAAAAACCTAAATGAACGAATGAAGAATGGACATTATGTGTAAGTAGTCGCTATTATGGATGAATTTTCTCGCATGTATTGCATAACATTATATGGTTACTTTTGCTTTACTATTATAATATGCTGATATATGTTGAAGTATGCAGTTGACTTGTATTGTAATGTGTTATCATTTTAAGAACACCAGACAACTCGGGGATCAAGTTATTCCTTAAATTTTTAGGTAGAGTTCCCAATGTAACTTTTGTTGGTACCAATAGGCTCTCCTCCTCAGACTATAGTCAAGGCTGGGGAATGAGTTTGGTCGGCTTTAAAGTGAGCCACTATTGTCATACTATACAATTACACACGATACGTGAGATACCTTAAGCCTACGTTCATGCATGATGTGAGTATAATCCTACACGTGTTAGGCATATGTGCATCTCATTCGGATGGGTGTAACATCCCGGATTTTTCCCAACTTGGCAATGGACGTCCTTGGACGTAGAACTGCCCTAGGACCTTATTCTGTTGTAATTAGGGCGTAATTTAGTTAAGTATTAATAGCTTGGATCACTCTCTATATAAACTACAAAGACCCGAGTACCACCTCAGGCAGGAATTACCCAGAACCAAATCCTTTAGAAATTAGGTTAATATTAGCAAGTGTTAAACAAGAATGCTTATGAAATTAGCACTAATCACTTTAAATATGATCTGCAAGATCCAAAACGTGCAGAATCATTGACGTTACATTACCCTGAAATATAGAATCCATCTCAAAACCCAGTTGCTCTAGGGAGCACATTGAAACTCCGTATCGGACCTGAACCGCACGTCGAAAGTCCGATTACTCTGAAACTATATGGATATAACCGCATTACTAGACTTGACAACCCCCTCGGAAATCAAGGCCTAACTGTGTCTAGAAATGCACAACTTGAGCCCAGAGTAAAGAGGGTGAGAAACGTGAAAATATTTACAAATAAAATTCGAATTTAAGTAATCTGAGTCGTGTCGCTTGCGGGCCAAATATAAAGATTCAAACCGTCAGAATCTGACCTAAATACACCCTCGGATCAGGAGAAATGTCCTACACATGTTGATGTACTTGTGACCCTGATCGAGTGACCGTGACCGTTGAACTGAAACTGGTCCGCCAGGGCTGATCTGTAAATCCGATCGGAACAAAAACTCAGCCTGACCTAGATCCATGGTCAGGGAGCTTAATTCCGACCGCAGGTGGAAAAGGGGCCACCAGAAGTGCTCTGTTAGACCGAAACAGTCCGTATTTGGATATAATCTAAGTATACATTGGCCCTGGAGCCATTTCCATCAAATCTGGGCCTATATAAGGACCTTAAACCCTCTCTCATTCACTTCATACGAATTTGAAAAAAACCCTAGGAGAGAGAAGAGAGTAAAGAGAGAGAAAGTAAGAGAACCTGGAGAAGATTCCTGGTATTCTACCCTGCCTCTTCCCGTGCTTATTCATCGCTACTGGATCGCTAAACGGGCGATACCAATCCCATTCTTAGGTAAGAAAACCTAACCCTAATCTTTTTTAGAGTTTCTGATAGTGTAGGCTATCAAATAGCTAACCTAATTTATCCTATAGGTTGTCAAATCTATCGTAGACAAAGACTTAGATTTAAACTGAGTTCATTACAAGTCTACCGGCGAAAGGTGCAAACTATAAACATATAGGTTATGGTTTTCAAGGCTTTCAATGTCGGTTAATGGTTTAGTACTGATGTGGGTGTAATTTCACATGCAAAATGCGAAGTTTGTATTGTGTTTCTGATATATATGAACTATATTGAGTTTAGTGTATTCCATGTATATGTAGAAAGTATCGTATACGTATGAAATTTGAATGTGTGCTTGCCATGATTAATTGTCGTATGTTTATGCTAGTTGTATGTGTAACAACTCTTTGGGGAAAGGATTTGTCTTAATATGTGTTATCACCAACACACATCATGTATGTTGGAATATGTAGCCTAAGTGTTTGTAAAAATGTCTGAACGAACAAGTGTGTAATATATTGTACTTTTTATGGACATTGAGAAGAGATTCTCAATTACCTTAACGATGTGTATGATTTCCTTCATGTAACTTATCTTCTTTGTCTGCTTAACTTAGACACTACTTATGTGTGAATTCATGTTTAAGTTGAAATCCATCAAATGCTCACATGCTTGTATGATTGGAATTGTTGATCCATTACTGTTCTGATTTGCTTGTATGAGTATCTGTTATAATTGAATGTGTTTGGGACTACGGAATAGTCCAGGCAATCGGTAACAGGTTCTGATATGGTGGCTGAGGCTGTCTCGCCACATAGGACGTGATCGGTGAATCCGAGCCGTACTTGGGATGTCGGCAGTGGTTAGGCCACACGGAGTGCTTACGCACTTCATGTCGATTAACTCAACGTGCGCTCATACTAATCGAGCTCGTCAAGTAACCCGATTGGCCCTATTGTATGTTCACCATGTATGGACGCTACTGTTTGAATCTAAGGTACCAAACTCACCAGTGAAAACCCTTTTAAACCTTGGTACCTCGATCCGCTAAGACTCATGAGCCGGGCATGGTGGTATGGGACACCGTGGTCGAGCTGTCGGCCTACGCTGGGGTGACGAGCCTCCCCGTAGTGACCAGTGAACAACCCAGACTCGTGAGCCGAATACGGTGGTATGGGACACTGTATTCAAGCTGTCGGCCTACACTGATAAGGTGATGAGTCCTTTGTAGTGACCTCGAGCGTACACTAAGACTGTGTAGAGGCGACGAGCCCTTACGTAGCAATAAGAGTACACTAGGCCTGCACTGATAAGGTGACGAGCCCTTTGCAGCGACCTAGAACTGCATCATCGTATGAGATTTATTAGGATTGACGACCCTAGAATGGATCATTGTTTGGGAATTGATATAAGGGAGGTACCTTAGCTTCCCAAATCCTGCTGTATGAAAAAAACTAATAAGAACTTGGTAATCATGCTCATGCACCGCATTACGCGTGCGTTTGGCATAGCAGGTCAAGCACTGTGGCAGTGTTGCATGCGCGAACGTAAGATGAAGTCGCTGAGGGAGCGTAGGCGAGGGCATGCATCATTATTCATATCATTCTTGCATTAATAACAGTACTTAGGGATGTTTGCTTGTATTGCGTTATCATTACTGCTTGACTGAATTGATAACATGTTAACCTTTGCTTTATTGTTCCACTGAGTTGATCACTCACTCCCACGTTCTGGGACGGTGTTCTGAACACCCACCAGACTCTATCTTAGTTGCAGATGATAATGCAACTCAGAAGGCGGAGCCTGATTTCTATGATGATCAGGACGAGTTCTCATATATGCAGTTCTCTAGGGGTTTCGCTTAGGCCATCCGGATCGATGGGGCTACAGGGTTTATTTTTGTAGTTGGACTATTTGGACTATTACATGTATATAGTGACACAGTGATGTATTCATACTCTGGAGACCGATCGTGATCTTTTTTGTTCATATACGTTTATATACATTTTTGTCAGTCTTCCACTTGCGTTATATGAATTATTCTGGAGTATGAATTACTGTTTTTGGTATAATCCCACTTATGATTAATGCACTAACACAGACAAAATTTAATCATCATTAAATATATTGCATAAGTGATGCATTGGAACTCGGGAGTTGGACTTATGCTCGACCCCCGATTTTCAGGGCGTTACAAGATGGTATCAGAGCATGATTTGGATTAAACCGGACCTGGGTTATGGTCACACAACGTACGTTGACGATTTTCGACATAGTTGGGTGCGAGAGAGATGTAGAGACAAGCTTAGGATTCTCCGATTTCACCAATTGGCAAAGTTCACCGAAAATGATCACCGAGATCGGGTCTGTACACATCCGTGATCGCTTGAGTCGACCCCGGATCATCCCCAGACCATCAATCGACGAGTTTAGACTATAATTTACCCAATCACAGCCTTCAACAATCGAGAAAAGACGAGGTTATATCAGAAAGTGCTCGAAAGGACCCGAAACGACTCGAAACGGAGTCGGGGGCCAAACGAAGCCTTTCAGGGGGACCCATGGTGGGACCCACACCTTTTTGGGACCCAGGGGGCAGGAGGACCTCGCCCAAAGGGCGAGCCCTTGCCGGATAGTCCAGCGACCGGCAAGGACCTCGCCGGTTCGGCGAGCCCTCACCGCCAAACGGGCCCGAGCCAATCCTTCCTAGGTGTTGTGGGACCCACGTATGCAGGTGAGGTCTGATAAAAACCCTTCTACACCACCTCTCCTTCACAAACCACCACTCCAAGCTTTCCTTTCTTCCAAAAATTTCAGATTTTTCACTCAAATCCCTCCTTCAACCACTCCCTTTCTCATTTTCGTGCAACCCTTGCACCACCCCTTCAAAAACCTCTACCACAGCTTCCAACCCTTTCCATTCTCTCTCATTCGAGCTCTTAAACCCTCACTCTCTCATTCCATGAATTTTCTAACCTAGGTGAGATTAGGGTGGATGGGATTGTAAAAGTAATAATAAATGCATGTGTAAGGTAATGTCCCTAGATTGGGTGTATCCCATGGGTTCTGACACCATGTTCGGAATGTATGCAATTAAAAGTAAATCCCGGAATTTCCTTTCAAATTACACTTGGAAATTTATCATCATGGGATTTGGAAATCCCATCTCACACTTTCCAACATAAGGCTTATTTTCCAAAGCCTATGAAATTGATTTTTTTTTTCATCCCACCCTCCTTCAAAACATGTTATTTCCACATCCGGAGGTGGGATTAGCAACAAAATCCATTTAATACAACTTAATACCTCTGGCCAAACAGGCTCTTAGAGTTTTAGACCTAAGGTTGGTACTCTTAGATTTCAAAGGAGTTAACAGTGTGGGAAATTCAATAAATTAATAACGTGAACCCCAGGAACTTCTTAGCTGGTATGGTCATGTGTGAATGCACGAGCACAATTACATTCAAGTTCGAGCAACTCAATTCCAATCAGACAACGTTTGACCCTAAGCAATAAAATAATTTCTTGTATTAGAGATGGGATGAAATCAACTAGCGTATGAGTGTAGACTTTGGATTCCAACTATTGGATTACGGCTACTCCTAAATTACGACTAGGCAACTAGTTATACTAAGGAATGTAAAGCATTGATTATGCTCAGACAATCGAATAATAGACGTCGTTGGTCGGTTTGATTAGGTTGGAGTGAGACCTTATTCTTTCATTAAATCCTCTTGGTACTTATAGGCTTCTTTAGTAACTCTTAGGAAGCTTGTTTGACTTAGAAACTATTCACGCTCAGAGGAAACTTATATATCCCTTGGATTGAACGTTAGATCAAAACAACACACCCTCTATAATAGCCTTCTCAAGGACTTATTTTAATCAGGAACACGGAGTAGAGAAATGATATATAAGCGAAGTATTCGCGGTTTGAATCAAATTCTCAATCTTGGTAGTTACCAATGAACTCAATACTCTGATCAAGCAAAAGCTCGGGATTAACTGGGATTAAGAACTGATACGACAATTTTCTGTCCTAGCTAGGTAGAAGGTCTATGTATCCGGCTCAAACCCACTACACAACTTTCTTTCCGTGTTGACCCTACCACTTACAACCAAAAGTTTATTACTTCGTCTTTGAGAAGTATTAAAAGTATATAGCCAATAGATATTTTTCTTTTTAGGCCCAAGAAGTTTCTCAAATGGGCAACAGACAGTTAGGAATTAGGTCCCGAATCACAAACCATTCTGGCATATATATTGTGCATATGAACTTAGAAGGATAGTCTGCCTGTTAACCTGTTTGTCCAACTTCCTTATGTACTAATAATATATAGATTATCTTATCGTATTAAACTGGGCATGATTAAAGAGGGTAAGTCGGGATCATAGTAAAAGTTCCTTCTTGGGTAGATTAGGCATCTTGCCATAAACTCACACCCGTCCATGGAATCAACTACAATACCCATCATTTTAGCTCCTTTCTATAACCATAGGTACCAATGCCATAGCACACATCATTGATGGAAGGAAGACCAATGTATTAGGAGATCGTATCCCATTTCATGTCAAGGATAGGTCCTAAATTACACTTTGTTCCTACATACGGAGCAGGATATAGATCCTTGAGCCTTGAGAGTGAAAATAATTTTTAAGGGGGGTAGAACATTATGAGCCCAATCTAGTTAGGTCAGTTAATGCTTCCATTTAATCAAAGTGGCGAAGCGGAAGCGTGGTTGGCCCTTGCCCCACTGGCCTAGGATCGAAGGAAATTGATCCAGGTTAGACAAAAGGATAGGCCACTAAATGGTCACTAAGTAGAAGCGGAACCTTCGTATTAAAGAATAGGCTTAACAATAGTTACGAGTTAAGTCAAAAGAAACAAAGTTAGTGTATCCGCAATTGTTAATAGAAACCTTAGCCAATTCTATACTATTAAAAACCTCCTTAGGATGATCTATTACAATATTGATTTATCCCTTCCTCGGACATAGATTAAAACGAGGACTTTCTTAGACCAAGACCTAAAGGGCAACCTTAGAAATAGGAAATTTGAACCTTTCAGGGATGGGCATTCCCTAAGTTTTTAGAGTGATCGGACTATAGAGTTATTGAAATATATAACTGCGAAACATTCGCAGCTTGACCCAATTTTCAATGCTTGGCGACTACCAATGGACTCACTGCTTTGACCAAGCAGAAGACCAGGATCCACCAGGACTAAGAAGGGATACATGAGCTTTCTACCCTGGTCAGGTAGATGATCGATGTATCGGGATCAAGCCCACTACAACTGTCTCTCTGTGTTGGTCGACTATTGAAAATGAATATCTTACTCTAAATAGATGAGAATCATCGTCAAGACTCCAAATAGGAAAAGAAATTCATTGTAGCAAACCATCAGGATATAAGTAAGAGATAAAGAAATAAGTTTTTAAGGGGGGTAGAGACTAAAATGTACCAGACTAGCATGGACAATGTACACCCTACCACGCGAGTAAACTTGAAATAAATAAAACTTAGGCAAATGAAATAATCAAATCGTTATTCATTCCTCTCAGGCAATTTCGGGGACAAAATTGGTTTTTAAGGGGGGTGGATTGTAACATCTCGGATTTTTCCTAACTTGGCAATGGACGTCCTTGGATGTAAAACTGCCCTAGGACCTTATTCTGTTGTAATTAGGGTGTAATTTAGTTAAGTATTAATAGCTTGGATCACTCTCTATACAAACTATAAAGACCCGAGTACCACCTCAGGCAGGAATTACTTAGAACCAAATCCTTTAGAAATTAGGTTAATATTAGCAAGTGTTAAACAAGAGTACTTATGAAATTAGCAGTAATCACTTAAATATGATCTGCAAGACCCAAAACGTGTAGAATCATTGATGCTACATTACCCTGAAATCTAGAATCCATCTCAAAACCCAGTTGCTCTCGGGAGCACATTGAAACTCCGTATCAGACTTGGACCGCACGTCAAAAGTCCGATTACCCCGAAACTATATAAATATGACCGCATTACTGGACTTGACAACCCCCTCGGAAATCAAGTCCTAACTGTATCTATAAATGCACAACTTGAGCCTGGAGCGAAGAGGGTGAGAAACATGAAAATATTTAGAAATAAAATCTGAATTTAAGTAATCTGAGTCGTGTCACTTGCGGGCCAAATATAAGGATTTAGACCGTCAGAATCTGATCCAAATACACCCTTAGATCAGGAGAAATGTCCCACACATGTCGATGTACTTGTGGCCCTGATCGAGTGACCATGACCGCTGAACTGAAACCGGTCCGCCACGGCTAATCTGTAAATTCGATCGGAATGAAAACTCAGCCTGACCTAGATCCATGGTCAAGGAGCTTAAGTCCGACCGCACGTGAAAAAGGGGCCACCAGAAGTGCTCCGTTGGACCGGAACAGTCCGTATTTGGATATAACCTAAGTATACCTTGGCCCTGGGGCCATTTCCATCAAATCTGGGCCTATATAAGGACCTTAAACCCTCTCTCATTCACTCCATACGAATTTGAGAAAAACCCTAGGAGAGAGAAGAGAGTAAAGAGAGAGAAAGTGAGAGAGAACTTGGAGAAGATTCCTGGTATTCTACCCTGCCTCTTCCCGTGCTTATTCATCGCTACTGGATCGCTATACGGGCGATACCAATCCCGTTCTTAGGTAAGAAAACCTAACACTAATCTGTTTTAGAGTTTCTGATAGTGTAGGTTATCAAATAGCTAACCTAATTTATCCTATAGGTTGCCAAATCTACCGTAGACAAAGACTTAGCTTTAAACTGAGTTCATTACAAGTCTACCGGCGAAAGGTGCGGACTATAAACGTATAGGTTATGGTTTTCAAGGCTTTCAATGTCGGTTAATGGTTTAGTACTGATGTGGGTGCAATTTCACATGCAAAATGCAAAGTTTGTATTGCGTTTCTGATATATATGAACTATATTGAGTTTAGTATATTCCATGTATATGTATAAGTATCGTATATGTTTGAAATTTAAACGTGTGCTTGCCATGATTAATTGTCGTATGTTTATGCTAGTTGTATGTGTAACAACTCCTTGGGGAAAGGATTTGTCCTAATATGTGTTATCACCAACACACATCATGTATGTTGGAATATGTAGCCTAAGTGTTTGTAGAAATGTCTAAATGAACAAGTGTGTAATATATTGTACTTTTTATGGGCGTTGAGAAGAGATTCTCAATTACCTTAACGATGTGTATGATTTCCTCCATGTAACTTATTTTCTTTGTCTGCTTAACTTAGACACTACTTATGTGTGAATTCATGTTAAAGTTGAAATCCATCATATGCTCACATGCTTGTATGATTGGAATTGTTGATCCATTACTGTTCTGATTTGCTTGTATGAGTATTTGTTATAATTGAATGTGTTTGAGACTACGGAATAGTCCAGGCAATCGGTAACAGGTTCTGATATGGTGGCTGAGGCTATCTCGCCACATAGGACATGATCGGTGAATCCGAGCCGTACTTGGGATGTCGACAGTGGTTAGGCCACACGGAGTGCTTACGCACTTCATGTCGATTAACTCAACGTGCACTCATACTAGTCGAGTTCGTCAAGTAACCCGATTGGCCCTATTGTATGTTTCCCATGTTTGGACGCTACTGCTTGAACCTAAGGTACAAAACTTACCAGTGCAAATCCCGTTAACCGTTGTACCTCGATTCGCTAAGACTCATAAGCCGGGCATGGTGGTATGGGACACCGTGGTCGAGCCGTCGGCCTACGATGGGGTGACGAGCCTCCCCGTAGTAACCAGTGAGCAACCAAACTCATGGGCCGATTATGGTGGTATGAGACACTATATTCGTGCTGTCGGCCTACACTGATAAGGTGACAAGCCCTTTGTAGTGACCTCGAGCGTACACTAAGATTGCGTAGAGGCGACAAGCCCTTACGGAGCAACAAGAGTACACTAGGCCTGCACTGATAAGGTGACGAGCTCTTTGTAGCGACCTAAAACCGTATCATCGTATGAGATTTACTAGGATTGACGACCCTAGAATGGATCATTATTTGAGAATTGATATAAGGGAGGTACCTTAGCTTCTCAAATCCTGCTGTATGAAAAAGACTAATAAGAACTTGATAATCATGCTCATGCACCGCATTATACGTGCGTTTGGCGTAGCAGGTCAAGCACTGTGGCAGTGTTGCATGCGCGAACGTAAGATGAAGTCGCTAAGGGAGCGTAAGTGAGGGCATGAATCATTATTCATATCATTCTTGCATTAATCACAGTACTAAGGGATGTTTGCTTGTATTGCGTTATCATTACTGCTTGACTGAATTAATAACATGTTAACCCTTGCTTTATTGTTCCACTGAGTTGATCACTCACTCCCACGTTCTGGGACGGTGTTCTGAACACCCACCAGACTCTGTCTTAGTTGCAAATGATGATGCGACTCAGGAGGCGGAGCCTGATTTCTATGATGATCAGGACGAGTTCTCATATATGCAGTTCTCTGGGGGTTTCGCTTAAGCCATCCGGATCGACGGGGCTACAGGGTTTATTTTTGTAGTTGGACTATTGGACTATGACATGTATATGGTGACTCAGTGATGTATTCATACTCTGGAGACCGATCGTGATTTTTTTGGTTCATATACGTTTATATACATTTTTTTCAGTCTTCCGCTTGCGTTATATGAATTATTCTGGAGTATGAATTACTGTTTTGGTATAATCTCACTCATGATTAATGCACTAACACAGACAACATTTAATCATCATTAAATATGTTGCATAAGTGATGCATTGGAACTCGGGAGTTGGACTTATGCTTGACCCTCGATTTTTAGGGCGTTACAATGGGTGTTGGCAGGTCGGACGCTATGCGCAGCTATGGCCCTAGTTGTTCACTAAAGAAATTGTCATATGGTAATATAGCATACTGAGATTCATGTATATGCACTTGTTTCTTACCCATGTTATGAATCATGCATATAACTACTTGTTAGGTTGTCAACTCATTCGTTGATTGAAAAACCATCCAGGACATGGAAATGTACTGGAGTCTTCGAGTGTGAAGTAATGATTTCAAGAGACGTGCTCTTAGAGATTTATTGAAAGAACAAATAATTTTTCATTTTATGTTTATTGCTTTGAATAATGATTTATAAACTTGTACTAGATATCAGTCAGTAGATACTTAATAATTTTATCTGAGTGGATGATGATTAATTAAGTGTATTATCTGTGATGATTATTATGTTTATCTGTATAATACTTTTCCGTCACCATTGAGTCACACCTTCGACTCATCGATTGAATTAAACGAGCTCGGGTTTCCAAAACGGGGGTGTGACAGGTTCGATTTTCCTACTCCACTCCCGGCTGACGCGCTCTCTCCTAGAGCTTACTAGATTTCACCATCGGAGGTTTTTAATAGGTTCACTCCTAACCTTAATAGGCCCACACATGTACCTAAGGGCGTGTTTGGCCGGACCAATCCCATGGGATTTGGTGGGATGGAATGGTTTTCAAGGTAATGATGTTGCGTGTCAGTGGTTGTCGGCTAATCCCATGGGATGGAACGAATTCCATCCTGGATGGCTGGCGTGTTTGGGATGTCGGTAGGTTTCGGTGTACACCCTAGATTTGCAACCGAGCGTGTTTGGGATGACTGGACCAATCCCATGGGACTAGACCTCTGTCGTGGGAACGCCCGCCCACTTCTTGACACAGTGGTCCGCAGTACGAGGGAAACGGATTGGTTCCATGCTATGTGGGCCCCACCATGCTGTTTGTGTCTCATCTATGCCGTTCATCTGTTTTTTATCACCATTTTATAGGATGAGATTGGATCAGAGAGATGGTGTGTTGGCCTTCCTACGCCGAAGAATGCCTCCCCTTCCCGAGCTAGGAAGTCTATTCCCAGCTATTCTGTCAGATTCTATAAACCTGGGATTTTTCATTAAACATCAATTTCCCTTCATAAGCCTACGATCTAAAGTTTCATTTTGCATGCGCATATGGATGGAAAATCTGCGATTGGGATTTCCCTTCATACGACGGAGATGCAAAGTGAAAAAGTTCATTTCGTATGCACTGTTTTAGCCTTCATACGATGGAGAAAATACATGGACGGATTCGCCGAATCGGATCGATATCCCACGCACCGTTTACGAGAGCGGCGCAATCGCCTGTACACGGACTGGCCAAACAGACGGTGGGATGGGATGAGTCGGGATAACCACCGTAGAGCGAGGGATAGTCGATATCTATTGCCCGTCCAAACACACCCTAAATGTACACTCCTGTCATGGGCTCCCTCAGAGACTTAATTTTCTATCAGCTAACCAGCAACCTCGATCCTAATCCAAGGACATACATTTACTCCCGTTGGAGGCTCTCATGAAGACTAACATGTATGTACTTGTGTCTTATGAATTCAGTCCTATACAAGAGTTTAGGTCGTACACAATAACATATTCGAGTTTGGGTCACAAACTCTTATCATCAATCATACACAAGGAAAGAGAGTATGGACTCATAGTTGACTCTTAATTATTGGATTAAGCCCATTTGTTGCGCCGCGCTTGAGTTGCTTCTTCAAAGCTTTATCGCACTTGAATTCGCTCCTCAATTGCTCCCCCGATCATTGATGCTGAATGGTTCAACTTTAAAATCAAACACCTTGTATGCGATATTCCATTGAGGTGAACAAGATGATGAGAGGTTGGTAGAATCTTCTACAACTAATGAGATAGTTGAAATCTTAGGAAATTCACGTATATGAGTGTCCTAGAGGATTTATACAAGGATTTGACTATTTGTTCAATTTTAATTTCTAGAACAATGGTGGAGATCAAACTCTTCTTCTTCATTGAGGTCAGAATCCTCGTCAGAGTGACGAATGATTATTTTATAGAAATCGTGTTGCAGTGACTATAAAATGATTAGTTAACGGCTTTATCGATAAGATCAAAAGGCCCTTCGATGGGATCGAATTGTACTTTAATCTCATAAAAAGACTCCAGAATTTTATAATTTTTATTGCTGGAATATTTCTTCGATCAAATCGAGCAGATCCTCATTTCTATCGAGACCCATTGGCAGACTGTTGATGTGATCGAGGACAACTCGAAAACTGTTATTTTAGGCTATTTGATTTACAACAGCTTAACATATCTTTTACCCTATCTTACCATGTTCTAATTAGGCTGCTAAGGCTATGTGATGATCAAACAAAAATTTACCTATTAAGATTACGATTTATTTTGGGTCCAAGGTTTAAGGTCACCAAGACACCTCATTTACTTGTTCTTCACTCCTTGATGCTTTATGTCCTCTTGTGTCTTTGGTCTTTAGCTTCCAATGGCTCAACCGAGTCCTAAACATATGAACTCACGTGATTGACAAACAAGGTGCTCTAGCAAGGAGGACCATACCACAAACAAAAAAGGAGATGAAAATGCATACAATCGAAATCTCCTTGGCCCATAAGTTTTGGATTAGGCTGATATTTGGATTCTCCCTTCATCCCCAATGAGAATCACTTTATTAGGGATTAGATGGGGGAGCGGAATAGGTGAGACCCCAGGTCCACCGAGGTGGGTGGGACCCCTGATTGTAGGGCTCACAATGATGTATGTGCTTTAAATCCATGTCGTCCAACTGTTTCGGAAGCTCATTTTAGGTCTTGATACTAAAAAATGAAGCAAATCCAAATCTTATGTGTACCATACCATATGAAATAGTATTTATTGAATCCCCACCATTAAAAACTTTATAGGGCCATCAAAATGTTTATTAAGGTCACAAAGATCTTGATGAAGAGACCATGAGAAGTTTTTAATGGCCTATTACCATTGTTTCTTGTATTATGGTCCGCCTAAGATTTGGACCTACTTCATTCTTTGGATCATGCCTTAAAATGAGCTTTCAATAAAGATGGACAGCATGAATGTAGTCATATACACCACTGTAGGCCCCACAGTCAGGGTTCCACCCACCTCGTTGGATCTGGGGTCTCTCCTAATCCACTCCCCTTCCATATGAACAAAACAGTGGGTAGTAATCACCTTATTAACAGGTTGGATGACATATAAACATAACAGTGGGCCGCAGGAGAGATTTCAATGGTGAGCACACCGATTCCCACTGTCCCATGGGGTGGCCCACTTAAGTTTGGGATCAATTTGATTTTTGAGCTCAAGCTATGAAACAAATTGGAAAAAAAAAATTATGAACAGAGTGGATTTCGCACAAATATCCTAGTGGACCCACGAAGCCCTTGTGACTACGTTGCACGGGAAAACAAGCAGGAAATTCCATGCTGGATCCTTACTTTTGCTCGGGTGGTAGACTCGCAGGAGTTTCAACAACCGGTAAGGGTTCGAATATCCATAGTGGTGTGCGTGTGGAGTGTGTGTGCTTGTGTAAATTTTTATTTTTAAAATAAATAAATAAAATAAAATAAAATTTCGGTGCTGGATCTTGAAGACGTGCACGCAGGCTTACAATGCACCTGTCACGCATGAGTTGTTTTTTTTTTTTTTTTTTTTTTCTTGAAGTATTTGGAGTAACGTGATCTGCCTGTTTGAACATACGAGTTTCAGACAAATGGGTCCCACGGTTTCATAATCCAGACCATTGGTCTGGTGAATCCCACGATTTTCCATCTACCCTCGCTAAAAAAAATTTCCAGATTAGATAATCTCAGTGATAGATCTTGGATATTTATTTTCAATTGAATGCGGACCTTTGTTGTTTTTCTTTTCTCATCATTCCATTTGCAGGCCCCCATTTAAAGGCTAAGATCGTTCTATCAAGAATATTTTTTTTGCATTGGCCCACTTGTTGGAGCTGAAAACCTGTGAATACTTTACAAATGACTGGAACCTTGGCATGGCCACTCGCAAGAGCGTGTGTGCTTCGGGAGGTTGCCATGTGTGAGCTATGGCCCAAAGGGAAGGGGAGCGGATTAGGTGTTAGCCAGGTAACAGCTTAGTAGGTGTTACCCTTACCGTGGGGCCCACCTTGATGATGTACTGTATATCAACACGTACATCCGTTTCTTCAGCCAATTTTACAACGTGTTATAAAAAATTAAGTACATAAAAGTCTCAGGTGGACCACACCAGAGGAAACAATGGTGATTAAGTGCCTCACCATAAAATATTCCAAAATGCCTGTCGTGAGATTTTTGTAACTTTTATTTTCCATCCAACTTGTTAATAATGTCAATAATACCTGGATTAAGTTCAAATAAAAATATTACGTTGATCCAAAACTTTTGTAGGCCACAAAAAGTTTTCAATGGTCATTCATCACTGTTTCTAGTGTTGTGTTCTACCGGAGATTTGTATCTTCTTAATCTTTGAAATATCCTCCTCAAATGAGATGATAAAGCAGATGGACAGCGTAGATATACAATAAATATATATCTGGAAGGAAACTAAGGTGTTACCCGATAACAGCTACCCGGGTCCCGAAAGGGAAGCGGGTTGAGTAACTCGGCAGGCAGTACGATTTCGGCCCACCGAGAAATTGACCGCTGTAAACGCAACCTTTTACTCGGCGTCTTTTCAAAGTGCTCCCGGACTTTACTTTTCCAAAGTAAACCATTCTGTACGGACAACTATTTGAAGGTGGAAGGACCCTTGCAGTCATTATGGCTACGGTTATAATCCGTAGTGATAGGTTGAATGTAAGGGTATTTTTGCCTCCAAATAGTGTGTCCGTACAGAATAGTTTACTTTGGTAAAATAAGGTTTGGGAGGGCTTTTTAAAGACGCTGGGTAAAAGGTGGCGTTCACAGTTGTCAATTTCTCCGGCCCAAAGTCGGAAGAGCGGGTACGCGGGTTAGGTGTTACACGGGCAATACCGCAGTGGGTGTTTCTCTGACCGTGGGGCCCACATTAATATATATTTTAGATATCCACACCATTAATCATTGTTTCCAGATTATTTTAGTATATGATAAAAAAAATGAATAATATCCAATTATCAAGTGGATCACACCCGAGAAAACAATGTTCATTGAATGCCTAGCTTTAAAAGATTTTCAGGGCCCGCCGTATGTTTGTTTTCCATCCAACCTGTTGATAAGGTCACATAAGCCTGGATGAAGGGAAAACACAAATATCGGCTTGATCCAAAACTTTTTTGACCTTCAAAAAGTTTTTAATGGTGACTATTTACTCTCTATCGTGTGGTCCACTTAAGATTTGCATCTGCTTCATTTTGGGGACCATTTCTTAAAATGAGCTGCAAAACTAATGGACGGCGTGGATATGCAGGTGGGCCAACGGTCAGGGAATACAGTGTTACGTGGTAACACCTAATCCGATCCCCAAAATCGGGCGGATCTGGTCATATGGTGCTTCATACGTGTATGCTGGATATTAGTAATTAAAACACGAGTGGCTTTGTACCGTAGGTGCATGTTTTTAAGTTTTGATAAGTGGAGCCCATGGTCAGGTAATCCAGACCATTGATCCGGTGAGTCCCACTACATAAGGCACGCGCCGGAAAGATCGCCTAACAAAAAAGACAAACACATTTATGCTCTCAAAAAATGTGATGGATGATGTGCAGGCCTGTTTGACCAGGCAGATTGGATGGGACTGGAAGGTATAAGGGCCTGTTTGTTTTTCAAAGAAATGGGAAATACCCGGGTAAATGGTAATAATTATTTCCCTCCGTAGTTGCCGCACACTTCCTCGTAACTGATTTGACGGCCTACTTTTTTGAGGTAAAAGTGGCAACTATTATAAAACATTTGTGAGTCCCACCATGATGCATATCATATATCCACACCGTTCATCTATTATATTAGATAAATTTATGATATAAGCTAAAAAATGAGGCATATCCAACGCTCAAGTGGACCACGCCATAGAAAAATGTGAATTAAATACTTACCATTAAAAACTTCTCGGGGCCATTGTTTCGTTTGGTATGAGCCAGTTGAGTGTTAAATCTAACTCATTTTTCTCCTTATATCTCAAAATGTTGTGATAAAATGGATGAACGGAACAGATATATCATATACATCGAGATGGGGTCCTAAAATGGCCACTACTACTTTTGAACCGGTTTCCAAGAAGTAAAATCCCTGTTAATATTCAAACAGGAGAAACGGTAATAATCACCCATTTCTAGGGTATTTACCTTTTCTTGGTGAAACAATGAAAATCAATCGGGCCCTAAGAGTGGATGGCACGAATTTCAAGGCAATGATAGCTGCGTCAGTGGATTGGTGCAAAATCTATGTGATAGCTATATCCGGTCTACTTGGGACCCTCGGCCAATCCTGGATTAAACCTTCCAATCCCTTTCATTCCTTCGAAACAAACACGTCCCGACAATTTTGAAAGGATTAGGGTGGATTGGATGGGATTTATAGGTAATGATGGTGATGTCAGTGGATTGTCTTAAGATCCATGGGATTGGTATATCCCGGGATTGGGATCCCGTGTTTGTTTGGCAGGCCTGGGCAGTCCCGGATCTATCTTCCAATCCCATCCAATCTGCCCGGCCAAACAGGTGGATGGGACGCGGATTAGCTACTGATGGGTTAAGCAACGAGAGTCGCTACAGAAGTGACGTCACCAAGTTACGTGGACCCCACTATGATGTATGTTTTGTATCCACACTGTCCATACATTTTGATGGAACATTTTAGGAAATGATAAAAAGAACGAGGCAGATCTAAGGCTGGAATGGACCCCACCACAGAAAAAAGTGGAGAGAGTGACACCCACCATTGAAACCTTCCAAAGGTCCACCATGATATTTATTTGAGATCCAACCTGTTCATGTGTTAAAGCAGACATGAAAGAAGGGAAAACACAGATATCAGCTTAATCGAAAACTTTCGTGGCCTTTAGAAATTTTTAATGGTGGGCTACACTTTCCCCATTCTGTGGTGGGTCCACTTGAGATTTGGATCCGACTCATTCTTTGTATTATGACCTAAATATGATCTCTCCAAATGGATGGACAATGTGCATACAAAACATACATGATTGTGGGGCCCAAAGAAGTTGGTGACGTTACCTCAGTCTCACTACTCAACGTGTCATTATCTAATTCGCATCCCGGTGTTACCCTTACTTGGGGCCACGTTGATGATTTGTACGTCCATTCATTTTTCCTACTCATTGTAAGACATGATCCTAGAAATTGGACATGATCGTAGAATTTAAAATGATCCAAATCTCAAGTGGCCACATTACAACTCGTGGACAATGTCAACCAGACCTGGATGGACAGAAAATACAAAGATCAGCTTGATCCAAAACTTTCATGGCCCACAAAAAGTTTTTAATGTCATTCACACTATTTTAATTGCATGGTCCCCCTGAGATTTGGATATGCTTTAGTTTTGGGATCACGTCCTGCAAAAACGGATATGGGATGTTAAGTGGGGTCGACTGTGATATTTGTGAGAAATTCACCCTGCTCATCTATTTTATGAGCTCATTTTAGGACATGCGACTGAAATATGAGGTGGATCCAAAACTCACGTGGGCTACACAAGAGAATATAATATAAATTTAGTGACCACCGTTGAAACATTTTTATGGCCACAAAAATTTTGTATCAGGTTAAGTTTTTCTCAATCCAAATAAATTTACCTATATGATTTGGGTTTGAGGTGGATTGCCAATTTTTATAGATTCGGCATCGAAATCCCAAGTAACCTATGTCTTCACAAAAGTGATACGTGAAGATGATTTAGATTTGTTTCCTGAAGTTGTAGAGTGCTTTTGTATCACCATCAGGACAAATGTTATAAAATGAACAATCTTATTAGTTTTAAGTCCTCTATTGTTCCCACAAAGTTTACTCACATCAAAAGATTTACCCATATGCTTATTTTAGGCAACGTTGGTATCGACAAGATAAAATTCAAGTTGGCTAACTTGAAGTTTCAGGTCTTGATTTTCGGATTTAATTGTATCAAGCTCTAATCTAAGACTCGAACACCTTCCTAAAGTCTCATCAATGTTAGCCTTAAAATTTTCCCTTTTCTTGTGTGAGTGAGGAATTTTCATATTTAACTTGTTCAAATGGTTAACCAATTGAATCTTTTCAGCATTTACTAATCCTAACATTTTTATCAATTTCATTTTTTTTTTGAAATGCTGGTTATAGGCATCTTGCAAATCGACATCTCCATCTTCACTAGCTTCTTCACTATTGGAGGAAGATGTATCTTCTTCATCCAAGGTGTTATGGTTGGATACTTCTCCCATGTCTATAGTTGTAGGAAGGGTAGAGGTGTTGGAGGTTGTAAAAGTGCACATTGATCTAAGCTCTCTAACATTGTGGAATTTTTTACAATTGGATTTAAGATCCCCGAACCCATCTTGTTTTCCTGCTATATCATTTTCTTAGATTTTCAATATATTTGGACATGAGAATGTAGCATAATCATAACCCTCGCAAGTGTGACAATAGATTTCTTTCAATTTTTTAAAAGATGTACCTATATGCATCAAGTCATAAGATGTACACTCCATGTCATAACTCCCTCTATTGTTAGACATAATCACAAAGCCCAATTGGATCTCACTTAGGGCGGTTAATCCTTTCAGGATGAACCCTCTCTCATTTCAATTGAAATTGTGTCGGTTGTCTAACACAACACCACGCTGAAGCTTATGGAGCTATAAAATGAATGGCTATGTCATAGAGGAGGGATGAATATAACCAATTAAAATTATGTTAATTCAAAACACAATTGTCTAACTTAATCTAATTTACCAATTAAACTAAGTAAGGTAATTTAACAATAAGGCTTCCAAGCCAATAGTAGGTCAAATCATATAGACTAGAATAGATATGCCAATGAAGCAACTAGTCTATAATTTGATAGTATACATGTGTATGGAATGTACTAACTATTCTAATCCTAGCATTCATTTAATCATGCATACATATAATTTAATTAAACAATCACATAAGCATAATCAGAAACGTGCTCATTTGTCCATCCCAAACACAAACATGTATACTGGTTCGATTTCCCTACTCCACTTCTAGCAGATGCGCTCTTCTTGTGTGTACTGGTATTCACCATCAGAGGTTTTAAATTAAGTTCACCTCTAACCTTTATAATCCTAAACAAGGACCGAGGTCCTACACAAGAACTTAGTGTACACTCTCGTTGAAGTCTCCCACAAAAACTTTAGTTGGTTTTTTATTGGCTAATAAACAACCTTGGTTATAGTACAAGGACCTACGTTCACTCCCACCGAAGGCTCCCAAAAATATGAACACGTACACACCCATGTCCAATGAATGCGGACCCATACAAGAGCCTAGGTCCTATATAAGAACCTATCAAGTTTGGGTTATAAACTCTTACCCTCAATCCTTCACAAGGAAAGAGAGTATAGACTCACTAAATGACAACTCTTTAATTGGATTGAGCTCATTTGATGTGTCACGCTTAGGTTGCTTAATCAATGCTCTCCCATGCTCCAATCAGCTCTCTTTGTGCTCCCCTGATCGTTGAAGTTAGTTGTCTTTCACTTCCTTGTATCGACTACCTTACAATTGATGCTCTAATGAAGCTACTAAGGTAATGGGAGGGGTTTAGTTGAATTTCCTACAACTAAAGGGTTAGTTGATTTCCAAATGAGGATTCACCTATATGAGCATTCTAGAGGTTTGAAAGACAAATGTTTTTTTATTGGATCGGTATCTATCATCAAAAGAATACAAGAAAACAATATCATCTTTATAAGGAGATTGGAATACACATTTGAGTGATTAAACACAGGTAAAATAATTTGAATCCCTTTAAGGGTTGTTTGATTTTTCAAATCTTCCGTAAATACCATGTAGACAAGCAATTATTACTTTTTCATCCTGTTTGAAAAGAAGCATAGATTTCTACTTCGAAAATCGGTTCAAAAGGACTTGTTTGAATTTGTGGGCCCCACCATAATATATATGATATATCCACTCCGTCCATCCGTTTTAACAGAGCATTTTGAGGCATGAGTTGAAAAATAAGGCAGATCCAACACTCAAGTGTTCCACGCCAAAGGATATAGTGGCCCCAAGAAGTTTTTAACTATAGGTGTTTGATTCCCTTTTCCTTGTGGTGTGGTCCACTTGAGATTTGGATCTTCCTCTTTTTTTGCCCATGCCCTAATTCAGCAGGCATAACGAATGGACGGTGTGTATAAGCCATATACATTATGGTAGGCCCCATATATATTTCGCAGTGTCCTCGGTTTTAGCATTCAAAAAGTAGGTGTTAAATCAAGCATCGGGAGCTTTGCAGTAATTACGAAAGAAAATAATTATTACCCATTTACAATTTAGTTACAGGAAATTTGGAAAATCAAACATGCCCTTAGGTGAGTGCGTAAAAGCATTAAGAAGTATCAGGATATAGTAGGGCTTTAAGCTCACTCTAAAGCCATCATTTTGCCCAAGACCCGTATGCCTCTTATAAAGGAATCAAGTTCTAACAGTTAAAAAATGGACAGAAATCAGCCCATTCGGTGGAACGATATGAGTTGTCAATCGATCAATCGCTGTAATTACAGCTTATAGTGAATTTGTTGCTGGACGATTTAGGCCAAGTTCAATCGCTTGAGCCCAACCAATCGATCGGAGATCGATCGATGACACACATGAGCCTGCTGTTTTTGGGAAGTCTGGTTTAACAACAGTTCGGGACCTCTATAGCTTATTTAAGCATGATCAATAGGGGCTCCTAAGGCTAATGGATGATTAATCAAATGTTTACCTAATAGTCCATGATCATTTAAAGGTACAAGGTTATTTTGGGTCAAGGTTAGGGTCAACAAGGCATATCATATACATATTCTTCACTTTCTTAATGTTAAATTCTTTGTGTCTTCGGTCTTCAACTTCCAAGAGTTCAACCGACCCCATGACACACCGACGCACGTGATTGACAAACAAGGTGCATAATAAGTGCACTAACAAATCTAATGAATGTCCTACCTTTGTAAATATAGATGAACCGCTCTCACCCTAAAAGCGTAGATGATCTTGAGTCTGAAGTTGAAATTAGGATAAGTAAATGGCATAAGATTTCTAAGGGCCATGGTCCCAATTTTCAAATGCTTTTAGCATAATTAGAATGTGAGCCTATGACATTTAAGGAGGCTACGACCTCACGTGATGCTATCTTTCAGAAGAAAGTAGTCATAAATGAAATAATATCTATTAAACTAATAATACTTGAAAATTAATTGACCTATTTCTAGGGGAAAAAAAAAATCTTATGCTATGAATAGTTATTCAAAAAGAAACATAGGACTAATAATTCAATCGAGAAATATAAGATTAGATTAGTAGCCAATAATTTAAACAAAAGAAATGTGTAAATCACTTTGTTACATACTTCGTTCTCTAAAAAATAGCATCCATTTGAATTTTAATTGCCATTGTATTCGTAAATAATCTTCTACTTCATCAAATAGATGCTACTAAAACTATCTTCTTAAATGGTGATTTATATATATATATAAGGCCTACTCTCCTTCGCACCTTTTCAAGTGAGTAGCACACATGTACTGGGCACAAAATCTGATCAGTCCATGTGATGCGGTACCCCATAAAACCCCCAAGGTCTAAATTTCAACCTGATCCAAAACCTTGGTGGGCCATAGCAAAGAGAGAAGAAAATCAAGAGACGAAACTATTTTTATTTGCCATTGCCTACTAGAGTTTTGGATCAAGCCGAAAGTTGGGCCTAGGGGGTTTCAAGGGGTGTTGCATCAAATTTTGTACCCAAGACATGTGTGAAGACGTGCAGGTATGTTGGTGCGCAAGTGAGTATTTTTCTATCAACTTAGATAGTTTTGTTGAATAACAATGAAAATATGATCTAAACTTTTAATGTTCTTAAATGGACTTAAACAAGCTGCTAAGCAATGTTATGAGAAATTCAGCCAATTGATGATGTCTAATGGGTTTATGTACAATAAATGTAAGGGATGCCTTTATTATAAGGTGTCTAATAACTCTGAAATTATCATGTGTCTGTGCATAGATGATGTTTTTTAAATCTTTGGTACAAATATTGAAATCATTAATGAGACTAAACCCTTTCTATCTTCTCACTTTGACATGTAAGACCTTGGAAAAAATAAAAGTCATTTTAGTAATTAAAATAATTATGAGTAAAAATGAAATAAAGAAGATTTAAAAAAATATATATATAATTACTATGATTATAAATCTGTATGTACCCCTTTTAACTCTAGCAATCAATTAGAACGAAATACTTTTGAAGGAATATCTCAAACTGAATATGTTAATGTCATTGGTAGCCTGGTCTATGTACTCAATTGCAATATGCAGGAGATTGTTTTTGCAATTAGCAATTGAGTAGTTATTCTAGTAATCCAGGTGACATACATTAGAAAGCAATATATAGGCCTTAAGGCATCTTAAAAGAATCTGGATATTGGTCTTTATTATTAAAGATTTTCAGCTACTGCAGAAGGATACCATATTGCTGATCGGAATTTAGGGTCAGATAATTGTGAATATACCAATGGTTATATCTTTACCATCACAAATGGAGTTGTTTTATGAAATAATAAATAAAAAAATTTTACTAGTCATTTCACAATGGAATTTGAATTGTGTTTTTTAGTAGCGGCTAGTGAAAAGGCGGAGTGGATAAAATACAATTAATAGATAGATTTTTTTATGAAACCAGTACTGCCTATATTGATTCATCGTGATGGCCTACCTGTCATAGGGAGAGCTAATAACAAGTGTTATAATAAAAAATTCAAATAAGTCCATTTGAAACATTGTTTTGTAAGATAACTATTAAAAAATGGTGTAACAACTCTAAACTTTATAAGATCCAATGTAAATATTATTAATCATTTAACTAAAGCTCTAATTAGAGAAAAAGTATGAAAAATATTGATGCAGGACATGAAAATTAAATATGATATGTGAGATTTCAGGCTTAAGATCACGTTAGTTCAAAAACAATTACACAAATTTCATATCCCACATGAAAGTCCAAACATTCAATTAAGGGGAATCTATGCGGGTCTAGGCCTACACATGATAGGGTTGGATCAATAAAAATTATGAACCAAATGATAATCAAAGATAAGAAATAATCATCCACGCATGCATAGTAATCAGTCCTTAATCCAAGGGATTCAGAAATTCCAATTCAGGGAACCCTAGGGTAAGAAAATTGGTAAATAACTTAGGGAAAACGTAATCTAGGGCTAGGATTCATGAAAAACGGCTATGAGAGGATAAAAGATGATAAAAATCTAAGTCAAAAGACGATCCCGCGTGTGAACAACAATAATGGCCCAGACGGACGTGCGTATGATCCCGGCCGCACGTGTGTGGGGCCCACTATTCAGAAAAAGGCCACTTTGGCCCTGGTCGGCCAAGGATGGTCTCCAAAACCCTCAAATCTCATCTCGATCCGATGTACGGTTTGTGCATGGTGCTCCGCCGAAGTTTTAGCTCGCCTGCGGGCCGAAATCTGAAAACCTGCTGTAATGAAGAAATCTGATGCAACAAAAGGACGAATTCAAAGTACGGAAAAGATGGAAAAGAAGATGATGGAGGCTGTGGGTGAATCGGGATCAATGTGACTTCGCACCACGGTAGTTAGCCCTTCGAAAAAGAAAGGCTTCGCACCCACTTTTGAATTCTTCCACAACTCACGAAGAGAGTAGAAAAATAAAGTAAGAATTTTTTTATTAACTTCAAAATCAAAAGAACTACAAGGGGTGCTTATTTATAGAGAAAATCATATACCCCAAAACTCGCACCATGTGCGCAACCTATTACTTGGCGATGAAGTAAACTAAAATAAAAACCAAACAGAGAAATCTAAAGAGTTCACAATGTTCTAAATAATAACAATAAACAAAACCTAAAATATGAAATCAATCCGATGAATGGGCCACGATCATGAGATCTTATGATGGGCTTTTCTTGATTATCGGGCCCAATCTTTTAAACCAAACTTCGTCTTCTAGGTAGGAGGCCCTCCCTGGACGTCATCATCGAGATAGATCGATGGTGGGACCCTCCTACTCCATGCGTACGTGCGTAGGTGAGGTGGCATGCGTGCGCGTATGCGCGAGATGTCCCCATCAAATATTGAGGGAGATGAGACTTTAGCCCATAGAGAAATGAATTACTAGAAATGATAACCCAACATAAGGACTAGAGATCCCAAAAATTAGGTTCAATAGGAAAAATAAGTTTTTCATGTAATTCTTTAGTTGAATTGCATTCCATATGTAGGAGAAATCATTTCTCCAAGTATCTTTCTATTCATCATTTAATAAGTTTATAGCATTGTCTTAAAGTAAGATGATAGATGTTATTGAGACACCCTTAATGAACTCACCTATATGAGTATGGAAATGATGCCACTTCCTATTAAAAACTAAACTAATTCTCTAGAGTGCTCATGAAATTGGGATATACATATGGTCGTAACGTGCATCTCTAAACACCTTGTAAACACTTCAACTATTGTGTGGGTTTTGTGTGTGGTCTATTTTAAAAGAAATTTAGTTCAAGGCTTAATTCACTAATTTCTTATAGCCCAAGCACGATTCACTAAGTGGGGTTTAAGACGTTTAGTCGATATCATTTATGCATAATAGCTCTTCTTTGTGCCTAGTTTTGTATTTTTTTTTGAAGTAGAAAATTGTTGAGTGCATTTTGAAAGAAAGGTTAAAAGCAAATAAAATAAGTTTTGTCTTTTGTGAAAACCTTTAGCCCCGTGTTGAACAAAATGACGAGTTTAAAGTGGTTTATCAGCATTTGCACACTACACTCTTGTGAAATGTGCCATATTATGCTCTGGCTGAGGCTAACCTGATGGAAAAACTGGCCCAAAAACCAATTAATCGGATGTGTGCCCGAGAACTTGCATAGGGCCTATTGGCTAGAGTGGGCCTATGAGTTTAGCCTTAATGGACTTGATTTTGTCTAAATTTACAACTCTCTTTAAAATAAAAAATAAAAAAAAATCATGACCATTGGATGTGACCAATTTATTAAGATTGTTTTCATTGTGCAAAAGTGTTTTTTAATTCACCTCAATCATTGTGACACTTTTTCTTAATGGGCGTTTTCTCAACATGTATTTTATTGCATATATTAAAAGGGGAATATGGACATTGCGTATATTAAAAGGGAAATATGGACAGGGTTTTAATACAGAAAAATCCTCTCTAGCAGCTATAATATTTCCCTTAATCGATCTTCCTCTTTCAAGTAGTAACTTTCAATTTTTGGCAGAAGGATGTCCGTGTGGTGGAATTGGTGTTGGGATTCACATAGCATGTGCACGTCATGGACATTCATTTGTTAGTCGTTGTATCCTGAGAGATAGTGTAACAACCCATTTTTTGTGGGAACCAACCCTACCGTCTGCTTGTGTGTGGCCCACCTGAGTTTTGGATCAGCCTCATTTTTTACCTTATATCTTCTCGTGGCCAAGCTGAGATGATAGACGAAGTAGATTTATATTATTTTTAGTGGGACCCACCATATCTAAAAAATAAAAAAAAAATTATAAAAAAAATTATCTTCCGCACGTCACCGCCGCCTAACCCACCTTCTCCATTCTTCCTTCATTTTCGTACGATAATGGGCACCGAACCCTCCCACAAAACGAAACTGCCTACATTCCCCACTCTTCCGCCTCGTTCCTCACATCCATTAAAAAGGAAGGAAAGATATAAACAAAGATTCAATCATATTAAAAATGGAGAAAGGGAGGGAGAGAACCCGGTAGATCAAAAGAGAGGGAGAGAGAGAGAGCTCTGTAGATCAAGAGAGTGAGAGATTAGAGCAGAGCCGAATCATCAAACTTTTAAGGTAAGTGATCTTATCTTGAGGTTTATCCTTTTCAGTTAATTATTATGCTTATTTAGTCCAAAATTTAATAGGAATGCTATTGTCAGTTGATTATTAAGTAGGTAATCATACTCATTTATGAATTTTTATTTTATATATTTCTGATATTTAATGTTGAAATAATTTTCTTATAAATAAAATTATCAAATTCATTTATATATGATGTTTATATTTTTGAATTTCAAAATTAATTGAATTTTATTGATTCATAGAGTTCAATTTTATTCTAACATCAATTCTGAAATTTAGTTAAATTTACTAAATATTAATTCTGAGTTAGACTATTTGATTTAAATTTTGTTTGATTAGAATAAATATAAATATAATATATATATATATATATATATATATATATATATATATATATATATATATATATATATATATATTTTATAAATATAAAATATATATATATAAAATATTTAATAAAATAAACAATTTATTTAAGTTTATATTTTAATTTAGAAATTCTTAAATGTTTGTTAAGATTAAAAATTAAATATGAGTTATTCCTAAAATTTTAAAATTAATTAATATGAAAGTAAATTATTCAAAATAAATTAAATTCAAATTAATTTATGAATTTATCTAAATTAGTAAATTATAATTAATTTTAAAATATTTTAATTAATGATTATGTTAGTTATTAAATTTAATCATGTCCCTTGGGTGAAAGACCCTAAATTTAGTAAGTATGACAATCGTGTCCCTTGGGTGAGAGACTCTAAAGCCAACAAGTAGGGCAATCATGTCCCTTGGGTGAAAGACCCAAAATTTAATAAGTATGGCAATCGTTCAAATTAATAACTTCCTTTAACTTATTAAATTTAGATATAAAAATAAATAATAATAAAATATTCTAAATTTAGAATATTTGATCTAAAATAATTAGATTAAAATTTTTAAGATAGATTAACTTAAATTATTAAATAATAATTTAATTACATTATTAATGTTATATTATAGAAATCAGTGTAATATTTTTGTTTCTGTAAAGATTAAAATCCAAATTTTAATTCTTAACGAGTTAATTAATTTAAATTTTAAATGAACTTAAGTTTAAGAAATTTATCAAAATTTTGGAATTGAAACTAAATCAATTAGATTTCTATATTTTGAAATTTTAGTGATTAATATATATTTAAAACTGTATTAAATTAAAATTTTAATAAAGTATAATATTAGATTTTTAACTTAAAAAAATCTTCTCCTTGTAGTTCAAAATTTTTATTTAAATTAAAATTTAAATAAATTTATCGATTAAAACTTAAATATACATTCTCAATGAATTATCAACGAGAAATTAAAATTAGTTATAAATAATCAAGTTATTTCAGTATATATAATTAAATTAACTCAAAATTAGAACTATATATATATATATATATATATATATATATATATATATATATATATATATATATATTTGTTAAGTTTATGTGATAATTAAAATAAAATTTTAAATTTTAGAATTTAGCGAATAAAAATAATAAATATTTTTATGTTAATATTTATTATTATTTAAGTAAAAATTTTGATTTAATTAAAGTCAGAATTTAAATAACATTTCTTGTACATTATTTCATAATAATTCTTAAATTAAATAATAGTAAAAATAATATTTTATTTAAGTATTTGAATTATTAAAGTTTCAGCAAAATTTAAATCTAGAATTATTAATTAGAATTATATTGTTGATATTTCCGATTGTGAAACAATTATTCATCTTACATGCATGTATATCATTCATTGAACATCAATTTTAATATGTTGGATGTAACGTAAGCAAGTAGGACAATTGTGTCCCTTGGGTAAAAAACCATATATTTAGTAAGTAGAGCAATCATGTCCCTTAGGTGAGAGACCCTAAAGTCGGCAAGTAGAGCAATCGTGTTCCTTTGGTGAAAGACCCTATAACCTATTGAATCTTTTGAAATCTCTTTTATGTTGTAACGCCCTGAAATTCGGGGGTCGAGCATAACTCAGCTCCCGAGTTTCAAAACATCACTTATGCAACATATTTAATGATGGATGTATGTTATCTGTATTAGTGCATAAAACATGGAATAGATTAAGCCAAAACACAGATATAATTCAGGGATAAGTGAATAAAGCAAGCGGAAGACTTATAGAAATATATGTATACAAGTGTGAATCCCTGAAGTATATACACAAACCAGGTCGTGATGAAAGTGTGGCTATCAAAATTACAAGTATCAAGTTACATCATTTAATTCCCAAAAATAATCCCAGAGTCCCGCGCATCAGAACAAGCTCGCTAGAACCCGTCTGAAAACTGCATATAAGAGAAAGCAGTCTCATCATCATCCATCTCCCGCTCTGCCTCAGAAGTCGCATCAACATCTGCAACATCAGAACCTAAGACAGAGTCTGGTGGGTGTTTAACACCGCCCCAGAACGTGGGAGTGAGTGATCAACTCAGTGGAACAATAAGGCACTGGTTAACATGTTATCAGTTCAATCAAGTAGTAATGATAAAGCAGAACAAGTAAACAAGTCATAAGTACTCTTATTAATGCAAGGATGCATGCAAATGATGCGTGCCCTCACGCGTACACCCTCAGCGTCTTTATCTTACGTTACGCATGACACCACCTTAAAGTGCACCACATCTACAAAACACATGCAAATGCGGTGCATGAATATGATTACCAAGTTGTTATTAGTCATTTTCATACAGCAGGATTGGGAAGCTAAAGTACCTTCCTCATATCACCATCCAAACAGTGATCCATACTAGGGTCGTCAGTTCTAGATATCTCATGCGATCATATGGTTGTAGGTCGTAGCAAAGGGCTCGTCACCAATCAATACACACCTTTCATACCTTCGCTACTACACTAAGGCTCGTCACCTCAATGTGGTATCCAGGCATGCTCGAGGTCACTACAAAGGGCTCGTCACCAATCAATGTAAGCCGACAGCACGAATATAGTGTCCCATACCATCATAATCGGCTAACGAGTTTAGTTGCTCACTGGTCACTACAGGAAGGCTCGTCACCCCAGCGTAGGTCGACAGCTCGACCACAGTGTCTCATACCACCATGTCCGGCTCATGAGTCTTTGCGGATCAAGGTACCTTGGTTAATAGGATTTCACTGGTAAGTCTGGTACCCTAGATTCAAGCAGTAGCGTCCAATACATGGTGAACATACATCGGATAATCGGGTTACTTGACGAACTTAACTAGCACGAGCGCACGTTGAGTTGAGCGACATAGAGTGCGCAAACACTCCGCGTGGCCAAACCACTGCCGACAACTCTAATACGACTCGAGTTCGTCTAATCCCATCCTTTGTGGCGAAAGCAATCTCAGCCACAATCTTAAGGCAGATTACCAATTTCCTGGACTATTCATAGTCCCAAACACATTTCCCTACAATAGATATTCGTATTAAATGTAGAACAGTAATGGAACAACAACTTCACTCATGTGGTACACAAGCACTTGAAGAATATCAACTTAACATGAATGTAAGCATAAGTAAGACTTGAATTTAAATAACAAAGAATGTAACTAGCAAGAAGGAAATCATACACATCAATAGAAGTGTTGAGAATCACTTCTCAACGCCCACAAATAGTGTAATAAGTTACACTTTAGATCATTCAGGCATTTCTACAAACACTTAGAATACATAGTTCAACATACATGACGTATGTTGAAATACATGCATTTGGACAATTCCTTTTACCAAGGAGTTGTCATACACACAACTAGCATTCATACATGACAAATAATCATGGCAAACACAAGTGCATATTTTATACGTATACGGTACTTTATACATACACACAGAATACACAAATCTCAATATATCACATGCATATCAGAAACACAACATAAACATAACATTTG
Organism: Magnolia sinica; assembly: GCF_029962835.1. Taxonomy (NCBI): domain Eukaryota; kingdom Viridiplantae; phylum Streptophyta; class Magnoliopsida; order Magnoliales; family Magnoliaceae; genus Magnolia; species Magnolia sinica. Next base: position 14,597,683 of record NC_080581.1, read on the forward strand.
GCATGTGAAATCTCATCCATAACAAGAATAAATCATTCACTGGCATTGAAAGCCTTGAAAACCATAACCTATACACTTAAAGTCTGCACCTTAAGCCAGAAAAGAGCACAATCTCATCCATAACAAGAATGAACCACGATAGAATACCCTAAAGCAAGGATAGAAATGAGATACAACAACACCAAGACTATTCTAAGCTCTAACATAGATTAGGGTTAGGTTAACTTACCCAAAGATGAACTCAGAATCGTCAGAATAACGATTCAAAGTGAAGGTTCAAAGATGAAGAAGAGCCGGAAAGAATCTAAGATGATTCACCAAACTTCTCTCTCACTTTCTCTCTCTTTTCCACTCTCTTTCTTAGGGAGGGTTAGAGAAATTCGTATGGAAAAGAGAGCTAGGGTTTAAGGAATATAAATAGGCCTCAAATTGATGAAAATAACCCCAGGGACAAGGTATACTTAGGTAATAACCAAAGCAAGCCTCTCTCGATCCAACGAAGCACTTCCAGTGGGCCAAATACCACGAAAGGTCGGACTTAAGCTCACTGACCATGGATCTAGGTCAGGCTGAGTTTTCGTACCGACCGGCTCTTCAGATCAGCCGTGGCGGACCACACTCAATTCAACGGTCACAGAATCTCGATCAGGTCCACAAGCACAAGGACATGCCTGGGCCACCTTTCCTGATCAGAGGATGAAATTGGGTAAGAATCCAACGGTCGGATTGCTTAAAAACGTCGCACAAGCGACACGACTCAGATTTCATAAAAGCTTAATAAATTCCAACCGTTCTCACACTCTTCACTCCAGACTCAAACAAATCAACCCAGAACATCTTTTGGACTTGATTTTTGAAGTGATGGTCAAGCCCAACATAGTGACCGCAACAGCCTAAGATCATCGCAATCGGACTTTCGACGCGCGGTCCAGGTCTGATCCAGAACTTCCAAAAATTCCCCAGAACAACTGGATTTAGCGATGGATCCCAGATTTCAGAGTAACATAGCGCTAACTAATCTACAAGTTTAGAGTCATGCAGATCGAATTTAAAGTGATTGATGCGAATTTCACAAGCAATCAAGTATAGCGCTAATTACCCCAAAACAACTACTTAGGGAAAGATAAGCACAAAATTTTCTAGGGTCATTACATATGTATAGCGTATGAGTACAATTGTACGCGCGGACATACGTCAAAGGTACAACTGGAGCAGTAGTCTAACCAGCTAACGTATAAATGGGTCCATCACCATGAGGTACTAGTACATACGCGTTAATATAATGTGGTTAACCACTTGGGTACTGTGTTATAAGAAATGATATAATTATTTATGAGAATTCATGAAAATTAGCATATGCATCACAGTTTTACAATTTTGTTGTATAAATTCATGTTCTTTATTATCTGTATTTTTTTTCCCCATTGTTTATAAAAATTTGATATAATCTGAACATGTTAAATTTTGAGTAAGAAATAATCCTACTGGGCTGTTATACTTACCCTAGTATAAAAATGCACAGGCGCAAAGCTGAAATACCATATGCAGGCAGGCCTCTACTATTAGTTTTATTTTCTAAAAAATTAGGTTTAGTTTTAATTCAATTCAGTTTTTTTTTTTTTTTTTTTGTTATTTAGGTTTAATTTATATTCCAAATTTCGATGTAGAAAATGAAAAATTATCAAGAAAGTTATATTTAATAAACATTTTAGCAGTATTTTCCTTTTAGATGACGTTGAATATCTATTAAATTTGATTGAATTATGTGGATTGTAATAAATATCAATATATTCAAACTCACAAACCTAGGATTCGGGTCCGAATGCCCTATTTGGGTACCCGAATGTCGGGGCGTGACAAATACTGTGTAGTCACCCTACTGCACTTGTTGAGCACATGAGAGAGCGTCTCAAAGACAATGCACGCCATGACCCAACAGCAAATCAAATCTTCATCACTTCAATTATTATTATCATCCCAGATCTTCCATACAGGTACAAAGTTCCAAAAATTTCACCTTTCATTATTTGTATTTTCTGTATCTATTGTCGAAGAATCATCACTATAAACATCATAATGGCCCCAGCTTCATGACAACAATTTCTGGCAGGGTAGTCAGCAGCCCCTCCTGTGAGGGGCAGAATACTGTCATAGATCTGTGTGGACGGCACACGAATCAATAAATCAACACCATTCATCACGTGGGGTACACCATGAATATGCCACGTGTGGCTCACTTTTTTAGGACTTGCCCTGATTTTTTGCACATGGCATGCTCACAGTGCGCCCTACTTGATGAATGGCCCAAATCTCTCACATGTCTGCCTTATGAATAGATGTCTGCCACGCATTCTCACTGAATCATACGACCCTTTCTTGCATGAGATTTCCCAGCAAGGCTGGTTGGGGGCTGTGGCCCAATCTGCTTGTCCCCTCTGCCCCACCATGTCAACCCAAACCGTTCATCTACAAATTCTCGCCTAACATGGTCCATATGAAAAGAAATCTCACCGTTCATGGTTCTTTCCTACATGACCATATGCTGTAGGAGCTTCTTGATGAACCATCCAGATCATCACGTGGTGGGGCAGAAGGGTGCAAGATCCCTAACACATGAGAGGCAAATGTGTGAGATCCCTAACACGAGTGGCACGTGTGCCAGACCCCTATTCTCCATCTAGTGCAACACCGCAGCCCACCATGGAAACTCATCTCTCCCAAGACTTGAGTGGCCCACTTGTCAGGTAGGCAACACGGATACATTGAAAATGGGAGAGCCAATCAATTTCTTCGAAACATCTATTTCCATTCATGCACACATGGCCCACTTAATGAGTAGACCATGCTTATCTTTGGGCCAAAAATGTACACAATGGGACCCACCTGATAAGCGGCTAAGATCTCCCTCACGTGTGCTGCATTACCACACCAAATGTGCCGTAGTTTAAAAACCCAAAAAGGTGTGGTAATAGTTTGAAAACCCAAAAATTCAGACTCGATTCTCTGATAATCCGGGTCTGATCAGCTCAAAGGCCAGACCCAACTCAACTCTCTGAGCACTATCAATTGATCTAGACTGATCATTAGGTCCAACGCATTTCGTGGGCTACCATTAAAATATAACACTAATCTGACAAACATTGACCATTTGATCAGTGGCCCTAAATATTGACGGCCATGATCATTTAGAGAATAGGTTTAAGCAACAATTTGATCCATCAATTTGCTAGGGACCATCATGGATTTGCTTATGATTCTAAAGAACCAACTTTTGTTAGGCAGCCTAACCTTAAACATCCCATCCATCAATTGGGAAAAAGGATTGCCATATAAAATAAGAACAAATCAAGGACTGATTGGATCATCAGATCAATGTGAATTTTATATAGTGTCCCATGAAATGTGTTTTGAACATAAGGGACAGTTCAGATTGACCGATTGAACTATGCAAGTGAACTGATGCAGCTAGGAACAATCAAGCATTGTAGCTTGCTAGTTAGAGCCTCCTCCCACCTCGGAAAGGTTCTAGCTTTGACAAGGCGAGTGACCCGGCTCAAGTCACTGCAAGTCGAATCATCAAGTCAGCCAGAGAGCTAAGTTTCTTGTTGACTCAGCCTGAAATCTTGCTGAGTCGAGTTGACTCTACCAAGTTTTGAGTCAAGTCAGCAAGTTTTAGAATTGAGTAGTGTACTAACTCCAGGCCTGATTATTTCCATAAATGTGCTGAATGTTTCTCCCCTTCCTCAAAAACGCATTTTATTCCACACACTGAATTGGATTTTGAAACTAAATATCACAAACAAACTGACCTTGTTCACCTCATATTACCTGGAGATGTGTGAAAATTTTCAGCTCTCAACTTGAGGAGTTTTTCAGAACCCATTCCACCAAAGTAGAGACCCCAAATCCCGTCGCAGTCCGTTTCTTATCATTCCAGACGGGACCGGCCATGTCTATATGCAGCCACTGGACCTTCTCATCGACAAACTGCACAAGTGAAAAGCTCACTTCAGTTACAAATCATTCCACAGAAAGTGTAAGGCCACTCACAGGAGAAGAGTTGCGACTCCTAATCTCCACAATGTGGCATGGGTTTGCAGTATTCCAGACGTTTGTTAGGCAGGCCCCACCACAACTGTTCCCCGACCTAAACTCAGGCTGGTCCTGTTCATCCGGTGAGCTACACATGGACAGCAGATACAGACTGCTGGTTACACTGCCCAATTCTTTTGTACACAAGGGGCCCACCTGATGACAGAACATGTCTGATACTAAGGTCACAATACATACATAAATGGTTCCACCTGATGAACTCATGGATCTCACATGCGCGCGCGCATGCCTGGCTAGAGTAGAATTTGGAATCCCAATCTTGCAAAGCTAGCCTTCGGATTATTCATCTTCTAGCTTTAAACTGAATGCATTTGAGAGCCCGATAAATTACAACCAAGGGCCTGGTTCTCAGTTTTTCATGACCATCCTATACAAGATCTAACAATCATGCCATCTACATTCACTCAGTGAGTTTCTACTGAGCAACTCTTGGTTCAAGAGCTATGGGCCACGTGAAAGCAATCCTGTTGATACAGTGGCTAGGAGGAGGGCATGATCGGGTCAATGTCTTCCTAGGACAAAAATTCCACTGCATTCAGAAATGAATAAATAAGCAAAAACAAGATTAATGTGTTCACCTGTTTCAAGAACAGCGCGGCAGTGATTGCACCCCCTTGACGGCCTCCTGTGTTAACCATATCAGCAACTCCTGATTTCATAGACTCCCAGTAGCTTTCCTCTAATGGCATCCTCCAAAATTTCTCGCCAGTGATGTTAGAAGCAGCGGAAATCTCATTTGCTAGGTCATCACTGGGCGTGAAGACTCCTGCCCAAGTGAGGAATCATCAGCATGAAATTGGTCTGTAAAGACTCAGCTTCGATATTTTGCAATTTACTAATCAATTTTACAAATTGGGACCATGCTGATTCCGGTAACCATAAGGTGGTGAAATTTGGATCCAACAACATGCCCTGGCCCCAAAAGAAAAAACATGGTGGCCCACCTATCAGGCAGACCAAACGTGGATGAGAAAAAATGTACGGACACAAAAAGAAAAATTACCAACAAGTATGAGACCTGGAATTGGAACTGGAAACCAAATAAGAACCAGCTGTGATCCACAAGTTGAATCACCCAATTCAAATGTAGAATCAGGTGGTTCCATATTTGTTTGGAATTGGCCAAATTAAATGATGAGACAATAACTAGAAACTAAAGCTCAGCATATCCTAAAAATGTAGGAAAAGACGGTAATGAAATTCACAGAATTGAAATCAATAGTAATAGAAATTGAGGCCAGTTTTATTAGGGATCCCAGAATATTCGCAAACCCATGGATTTTCAGTGGCGAAACAGAATTGACAACGAGGCTTCATGAGCACAGCCTCCCTGCTCCTACACATGGTATATATGGACTGATCTTATGCAAGTGAGCATGGACCAGAGTCGTCATGGGCATATATGTCATATGAGCTGAGCCTGGGCAATGCTTTGAAATTTTTTTGGACATGGGCTGGGCTTGGGCAAGGCCAAACGATTTTGGGCTGGGCTTGGGCAACATGAAGCGGGCCCTGACAGCCCTACTCATTAGAGAGCACTAATGGAAAAGGAGATTTTGCAACGAGAAAAGAGATGAGAAAGACAAGTAGTCAGAATTATGCACAGATCTGAGCATAATGCTGACCAAACGGTAAACAGCTATTCTCAAGATGAGGAAGGAAAGGATACAATACCTGCAATACTGGGCCCGAGAGCAACAATGCATGCCCCAGTCAGTGTTGCCAGATCAACAATCTGCATGAAACAGTTTTGAAAAGGTGGTAACAAGTTTCTAAATCAAACACAATAAAAATAACAAATAACATAGATGCCTTAGAGCCCAAACCTGCCCTCTGTTGACCCAGTATTCATCTCAATCTCATTCTTGGGTCTCTCAAGCTGAAGAAGTTTCTTTTTTAATTCTAATTTTTATTTTTCTTGTGTTCGTTTTGCTGGTCTCCCTCCCTCTCCTCATTTGGTGCAGATATTTTCTTATAATTCGCAGAAAATTTGAAGATTCTGCCTTCTCCATATGCAGGTTTTTGTCATGTTTTCAGACAGGCCAATGAGACAGTGGATTGCTTCACTGAAGCTGGAGCAACAATAGGGTCACTCCAGCTTTAGAGAGGAAATCCACTATCTCATTGGCCTCTAGGGAACTTGCTCCTCTTTGGTTGTTCCCTTCTTTTTTCTCACTAAATTTGTGTTACTCATGAACAAAAATTGCAAAAATTGATGTGCTTTGAATTAAACTGGCATCACCATCATCATCATCCAAGCCTTTTATCCCAATTAATTGGGGTGCCATTCCACTCTATCAAGGGCCATACCTTCAGTTAGACCATAGGCCATCAAGTCTTTTCTTATTACCTCCATCCACGTCCTTGTGGGCCTTCCCCTTGCCCTTTTAGAGCCTTCAACTTATCCCAACTCACTCCTAACCAGCGTGGTTCTTGGCCTCCATTGCACATGACCAAACCATCTAAAGTCTATTTTCCCTCATCTCATTACCTATTCATGATACTCGTAAGTTCCCTCAAATGTATTCATTTCTAATTTTGTCTTTCCTCATCTTGCCACTCAATCATCTCAACGTCCTCATTTCAGCTACACACTCATCCTATGGAGATGTCCCCTTCTTTTTTCTTTTTTTTTTGAAGAGCTGGAGATGTTGTCCTTTACCCAACATTCCATATTTCCGTTGCATAAAGCATGGCTCGTCTTATAGCTATCCATTTCTTCCACCCTGCTTGAACTCAATGGGTAACATTGTTTTCAATCTCTCCACTCTCATGGATTATTGATCCAAGGTATTGTAAGTGGTTAGTTTGGGAAACTTCTTTTTTTTTTTTTTTTATAGAGAGAGAGAGAGAGAGAGAGAGAGATAACAACAATTTTATTAGAAAAGCGCCAAAGCGCGAAAACAAACAAAAAGGCTAAAACAGCCCCACCTCTACAACTCAAAAAAAAAGAAAAAGAGGAGAGACACCCGAAGCAAGCAAACCAAGCCTAATCCTTTGAAAAAAGCAAGAGATTGGTCGGGCTAATTGCCTTTACATAAACAGCCTAACTCCTTAAATTACAAGTAATCTCCCCTATCACTTCACGCTGAGACTGACTCCTAATACAAAAACAACGCCTATTTCTCTCTCCCCAAATCGATCACCAATTTGCAATCAAAAGAAGTCTCCCAATTGCCTTCCCTGCTTTCCCCACTCTTCCACCATGCCAGGCTCACAACAAATCCGACATCATCTTTGGCATAACCCACACGAAGTGGAGGGACTAAATGAAATGATCCCAAATTGACCGGGCTACCACACAATGAATGAAAAAGTGGTCTGTCGATTTAGCATCCACCATACACATCAAGCAGATATTCAGAAGGACCAAAGCTCTTCTTTGCAAATTGTCTATCGTGAGCACCTTCTTCCTCCCCACAAGCCAAGCACATGCTGCAACACGAGGAGGAGGACCATAAGACCAAAAGAAGGTCGGAAAGATGTCGAGTTGAGAGGGATTGGATATAAACTCAAAGAAAGATCAAACTGAGAAACAGCCCGAAGGGTGGGCTTTCCAAAGCACAGAATCATCAGAATGCACCAAAAGGGGTCATATCCTTCAACCAAGACAACTCCACAAGCTCCATCGTCTCCCCATCTAAAAGGTTGCAACAACAGTACGGAGCCCACACCACATTCCTCCCCACCATGGAGTAACAACTTACTACCAAGACACGTCTATCAAAAGCAACACCAGCTAGGGGAAGAAAATCTTCTTAGAGAGGGCGATCACCACACCAAATACCCGACCAGAAACCAATACGATCCCCACCTCCTAGGGAGAAGGAGATACCCCAATTGAAAAGGCTCCATGTAGAAACCTCTGCCATGTACTTCCTAAAAGCTAACCCAAATTCTTAGGAAAAGACTAAGATAATAATGGTTAAAATTGCTTTCCACACATTAGAAGCATGATATAATGAAGACTCCTTCACTTCCCACCCCCTCTCATTCACACCATACTTGCAAGCAACAATCCTTCTCCACGAACTTCCCTCTTCAATGGAAAAAGCACCATAACCATTTCCCAAGCAAAGCCAAGTTCATAAGACCCTGTTTCCTAATTCCGACCCTTGAGACATAGGCTTGCAAACTTCCTCCCATTTTAGAATATGAAACTTCTTGCTCAGCAATCTTAACTATCTCCTTGTTTTCACTCTTATTACTAAAATTGTGCTTCATATACTATGTTCTAGTCCAACTAATTTCAATCATTTATTTTGCAAAGCATCCCTATTCCCTCCATAAATCTAGCTTTGTTTTTATGCCTACCCTCATCTTGTCAATCAAAATAATGTCATCTGTAAACAACAGACTCCATGGGATCTCTTCCTACAAATGCCTCGTCAACTCATCCCAAGACAAATGGATGGTTGGAGCATTATAGTTATATTATATATTATATATATATATATATATATATATATATATATATATATATATATATATATATATATATATATATATATATATATATATATGTGTGTGTGTGTGATATATATATATATATTAGTTGCCAAGACAAATGTAAGGTTTTTGGTCCTTTTATCAACAACAAAGCATTTTACTAGAAGGCAGTAGTAAAAACATTTTTGTGTGAGGGTTGAGAATCCTCTTGAAGAAACACGTGAACATGGCATTATAGTGAGATCCAGGCTGTTTAATAAACAGCCCCCTCCATAAACATGCCCTGTCCCAAAAATCAGACTGATCTGCTAGCCAGCTGGGCCACACATGTGATAAAATTAGAGAATCAGAATAAATTCACATGTGGTCTACACTCAATTCTCAATTTGGACTACTTGACATGTGGACCATCCTGATTTTTTGGGGCCTGCCCAACGGATGGCCGAGATCTAACGCAGCACTATCTTCTCGCATGTCTAAGAAGAGGAACACTGGTTTTCTCTTGAAACATTATACAGGACTGTAAGGATTAATACCTTCTCAACACCTTGGTTGCAAGCATAAACCAGAGCATCTGCTAGTGTAAGCCTGCCTTCAGCATCAGTGTTATTGACCTGCAATAGTGAATGAAGCCAAATAGCCACATGCCCAAGTATAAAGCTGGTGGAATCATAAATCGACATATCATAGATAATTACTCCATAACATTCAATGAAGTTTGCATACAAGCCCTGGAACAACGCACTTACCCACTCGATTGCTGATTGAGGAAAAAGAAAACTTACAAACCGAGGTTCAGTGATCAAATGGGCAGCACAATCTCAGAGAATTGGTGGGATGTCTGCTAGTGAGTTAGCTATTGAATGGTCCAATCTGGTGGGGTAACTTCTGTGTCCCTCCTTTTGGTTAAACACTTTGTTTAACAAAGGGAATTTGGGGATTCCCTGGGTCCATTATTTGTATTTTGCTGCTTTGTTTCTGTTGTAGGATGGACCTTTGGGTCTTTCTTTTAAGAAATTTCCATTATTTGCTTCTTCTTTTTAAAGCCTCGTACATTGGAAACAGAGGCCACATTCAACAGAAACCAGTATAAATATCAAAAGGTTAGGGTTTTCCAACCTGTTAAGTTTTCGAGGCATCCACCATCCACAGTGGAGCCCAGGAGATCAATGGTCTGGATCACCACATCATGGGCCCCACTTGTATGGGCTGCCAGATCAGTCCTTTAGAATACCTCTTTCATGACAGCATGAATTCATATAGGGAGACGTATCCTTGCATTGGGAAAAAGAAAATGCTTTCCCACACCAACCATAGCCCATCATGTGTATTTCCAGCCAGCAACAAATTTGTCCCCATCGATTTGGGTTCAGCATTCTCATAATTTGCTTGGCAAAGGTTAGACATCCAGCTGCCCACCGACATCAACCCTCATCTGGGCTTGGGACCACTTGGCGTGTCGCAATCAGGCAGAGTTGGGGTGAATATAAAATAAATACAGTAGTTGACAAACCAAAATGTGAACTAAGAGCAGATGATGACAACTAAAGGGGGACGTTGTACCCAGGCATGGCAGTGGACTGTGTTGATCAAGTTAATTTAAAAGGTACAAGCATGTAGCAGTGGAACGTCACAAGTACAGCATAATCAAGTTTTACATAGAGTTCTAAATTTAGGCGTAATTCATTAATAGGAAATAGGTATGGCCTCGCAAGCTCTCTGACATGGTTTTAAACATCATCCAAAACCAGGTCAACTCAGTATCCGTGGAGATATGAAACGAGCCATCCCAAAAACTAGACCGAGTCAAAATGTGGCCCAACCTCACATACGCAGTTAGCTGGAACCTTTTTTTCTTTCTTTTTATTTTTCTTTTTATTTTCCTCCTTTTTCTTTTTTCGAAACGCAATGAAAATTCATCTTTTCTTTATAAAAATGGATCAATTACAAAGCAGATGAGGAGGAATCATCCGTTTGACACATCAAAGCTCACCTCCCCAATTCACTTCAAATGCACCCAGTGGCCAATTAGCCAAAAAAGAAGAGGACCTTGCTCAGCTAATCAACTACCACTTTGCTTTCAAAAACACTTCCACTGCAGGATTCAATGAATTGCAAAATATTCAATTGCTGCACTCAGACCACATTGACCAGAGACCAGCAAGTTGAGCAAGCCGCCAGAGAATTTCCTTTTTGGATTTCCACAACCAACGTGCCAAAGATGAAAAAACTCCTAGATCGATCTAGGCATCACTGGGGCAACTAAACAGATGGTCTACTGATTCGGCATCATGGAGGCATAAACTAGCACATATTCAAAATTGTCATTTTCTTTTTCCATATCCAGCAACTTATTCTCACCAACCATCCACAGAAATTTCAGAACCCTCGGAAGAGCCATATGCTTCCATATTAGCTCTAACACGTTTTCAGTAATTATTAAAATTGAGTTCCATAGACTCATATGAATATTCCTAGTCTCCATAAGTCAGGCATGTTACTCTCATAGTCAAATGGTAGACTTAGTTAAGACCATCTGATTTTGGCATGCAATCCATCTAGAATATGGTTACTATCTCCTTCACCCAATGTTTAAATTATTGGCGATAATATCGAATTATCGCCGATATTTTCAGTATCGCTAGCCCTTTGATAACGAAAACTCCAGATTTCGTTTCTCTCTTCGATATCGGCGACATTTCGCCAATTTTTTTCGAAATTTCACTGACAAAATCGAGCCGTAAATACTAAAAATGAAAATCATATTTTAAAATTACCTCTTTCTGGAAAATCGAGAGGTGATTGGATTGTAGATCGATAGTGTGGTCTTCAAAAGTATGAAATAACCCAAAAAATACGGGATTTCGACGAGCTTTTTTCTAATATTGTTGGGATTTCTGTCAATAGTTGAATCTGCATTGCGAAATTGAAGATACTTCCGAGATTCTAGGGGTTACTACGGCTGTGGAGAAGAGCTTGTGCGTCGACTTTTAGGGTTTTGAAATAGGGATTTTCGAAACCCTCTTTCGAAGCTCTTTCCTTATAGCTGAAATTTTTAAATTTACTAAACTATGCGTTTGACGCTATTAAATTGCAAAGGTCACCATCATTTTGCCTCGAAACAAAACTAATATATTACATAACTTTTAAGTTATTTTATAATGTGAGTTTCACACAACATAATAAGACTGTTTCACTGCCATTTTACCTTAAAACAAAACTAATAGATTAGATAACTTTTAAGTTATTTTATAGTGTGAGTTTCACACAACATAATAAGACTATTTCACCACCATTTTATATATAAAAAATAAAAAATAAAAAATTGTGATGGCTACGGGAGTAGATTAGGTGTGTCCCATTCTCACATAAGATGATGCGGCCCACCATGATGTATTTGCCCATCCGTTTTTCAGAACATTTTAGGGCATGAGCCCAAAAACGAAGAAGATCTAAATCTCAGGTGGACCATACAACAGGGGTGATTGAATGCCATACCATTAGAAACTTCCTAAGACCCACCTTATGTTTCCTTAATGTTTATTTTCCATCCAACCTATTGATAATGTCACATAAATATGGATGAAGGGAAAAAACAAATATCTACTTAATCCAAAACTTTTGTGGCCCATTAATGTTCATCGTCATTGTTTCCTATGAATGATAAGTTTCTCTGGATAATTAGATCTACTTCATTGTTAGGCTCATGCCTTAAAAGGGTCTTGCAAAACGGATGGATATAAAATAAATCCACTAAGGTGGGCCCCGCGGTAAGGGCCATAGTCTTGGGTGACGCCGACGCATGGTTAGATGGTTGGATGCATGGATGGGATGGGATGGTTGGTTGGATGGATGGATGGATGGATGCTTGGATGGATAGATGGGATGGATGGATGGATGTTTGAATGATTGGATGGGATGGGATGGTTGGATGGATGGATGGATAAATGGTTGGATGCATGAAATAGCTAGGATGGTTGGAGGGATGAATGGATCGATAGATGGGATGGATGGATGAATGCTTGAATGATTGGATGGGATGGATGGATGAATGTTTGAATGATTGGATGCGATGGTTGGATGGTTGGATGTAGAGGTGGGCATCGGTCCAGATCGAAGCGGATTGGGTTCAACCCGATCAGATCCGAAATGGCAATGGTTTGACCCGAACTCGATCAGATCCGGAATCAAATCTGGGTCACCTGATCCGAACAGATCCGATACATGATTCGCCTGACCCGAACCGAGTCCGACTCGGTCAGAGAAACCGAGTTGGGTACGATTCGGATCTGTGTGAATTTAATTTAACTTTTCATATAATGTGGTCCACTTCAACCATTAATATATGCTATTTTTTTGCTCAAGGCCTAAATTGATATGTCAAAATGGATGAACGGCTTAGATAAAACATATACATCAAGGTGGGCCCCACATGGCTCTGAAAGAGCTTTTCACCTGTGTATTTAGGTTTTCATTGGACGTAAAGTAACGTGCACGGCAAGAAATTGCTTTTCACGCAAGCACATGCACAGTTTTGATTTTGTATCTATATTACCGAGTTGTGTGGGTTTAATCATGGGGTATGTGTTATATCCAAACCGTCCATCCATTTAGTGTCCTCGTATTATGGCTTGAGATGAAAAATAAGACAGATCTAACTATCAAGTAGACCACACGAATTGTTTAACGGCGAAAATCATTCTCTGCTGCTATTTGTGGTGTGGTCGAGATGATCTTTTAATATTATTCATTTTTTGGATAATGTCCTATAATGATCTCTAAAAGTATATGAACGGTGTAGATATAATAAATACATCACTGTGGAGGCCATATAAGTTTGATCTCCTTTGAACCGTTCGTACAACTCGGAGCTCAAGGAACACACGGAGCTCGAAGAGCGCAGAGGGTACTGACGGATGGGCTACTCGCCTACTCCCCTGCCACCAGCAAATGGCCCGTGGTCGGTGCTCTGCGGACCCCACCATGATGTATGTGTTTCATCCATGCCCTCCATCTATTTTTATAGATCATTTTATGTTATGAGAATAAAAATGAGGTACATAGAAATCTCAAGTGGACCACATGGTAAGAAAGTGTTGAGTGAACGTTGACCATTAAAAACGTTTTGAGGCCATAAAAGTTTTTGATCAAGCTGATATTTATTGTATACCCGACGTCAAAACCGGGTCGGGTCTGTTCGGGTTGGTTTGGACCCATTCGGTCCGGGTATTTGGACCAGATCTGTTCGGATACAGTGCTATCCGAACTCAATTCGAAATACTTTCGGATCTGGACCATCAGAATCGATCAGGCCCGATCAGACCGTCGGCTCTGTTCGTAACGGTACCAAGTCGGGTTTGGTCGGGTCAGATCCACCGGATCAGGCCTAAGTTGCCCACCTCTAGTTGGATGTTTTGATAAATAGAGGGGATGGATGTATGGATGTTTGGATGGATGGATGGGATGGATGTTTGGATGGGATGGTTGGATGAATAAATGGGATGGAAGGATGGATATTTGGATGATTTGATGGAATGGATGGATGGGATGTTTGAATTGTAGGATAGATAGGATGGATGGATGTTTGTTTGATGGATAAATGGAATGTGTGGATGATTTGATGGGATGGATGGATGGATGGATGGGATGGGATGGTTGGATGGATGGATGAGATTGATCGATGAATGTTTGGATTATTGAATGGGATGTTTGGATGAATGGGAAGGATGGTTGGATGGATAGATGGGATGGTTGGGTGGTTGGATGGATGGATGGATGGTTGGTTGGACGAGATGTATGGATGGATGGGTGTTTGGATGGATGGAAAACGTGAATATACAATACATACATAAAGGTATTATATAAACTCATTTTAGTTACTATTAGAGTGATTTCTTCCGGCAGCGCATGTTTTTAGACTTCCATTACAAGAAAACTTATTATGTATGCATTTTTTTTTACAATTTTTTTATTCCTAAATATGAAGATATGTGTAGTTAGGCATGTCTTGAAGTTTCATTGAAAAACTCCACATTTTTTCCTATGTTTCCCCAATTTTCCCCACATTTCCAGTTATCAGCGATATTATCGACAATAACGATATTTTATCTTTATCTCCGACCAGCGAAACTTGTAGCGATACCGACAACTCGAACACTAGCTTCACCCGATAAACCATGTAAAACAACACCAAAAATCAAACTAAGTCAATTGAAAAAGGGGGGGGGGAACAGATTTTCCAATAAAAATGAAGTCAGACATTCATGTTCTACTCATATGAAAGACTACTTGGGCAAACAACAAGATCAAAATTACTATATCACAATTACAATAAATGGGAGGCCATAAAACCCATGTTTTCTCATGAAAGATTATACTAAAGATTCCTAACTATATATCCTCTTCAGCGCGATGGCATTTGAACGCATTCAACAGCATCAACTTTGCTATAGCAGCAGTATTTCATATAGAAAGCATCGAAGTACTGTAAAACACCACAGCTGGCAAACCTTTACCGAAAATGATCTGATTAAGAGGGAAATAAACAGAGATTTGATGCCACTGTCCCTAAAAAATTGGTCACACTGCACAAGAGGTTGCTGCAACTGCTTTTTCTCACGATCCATATTTTGATGGATATCACATCAGATTCAGACAAACAGTTTGTTGTGTGCTATTTTCTTTTGAATGAGATTTTGTTGCCATCGATCAAGAAAAATGTCATACAAACATCACTCAATGTGACAAAATAACACTCCGCCTACAAACAACCAAAAGAATTACCTCAATCGTCTTTCCATTTGAAGCTGTTATTATATCCCCAGGTCTCATGCCTGTACCACTAATCATGTTCTCACAAGCAGCAACAATGAAATGAACCTGAAAATTCGAATTTTTAACCATAATCAAAAGCATGTCAATCATAGAATTCGACTTTCAAGTTCTAAAAATTCCATGGCTACTCATGAATTTGTTTCGTTATTGCTTCTAAAAATTTAATCATTACTCATGATTCATGAATTTGTTTGGTTATTGCTTCCAACAAGATGCATAGCGAAGACCCACTTACCTCCACTCCAGGTGGTTTAATTTGCCCTATGGCCTTCGCTGCGCCTAGAGCTGCTGCAGAACCTCCCATATCAAATTTCATGAGCTCAATTAAACACCCTGGGCCTGTCTTGAGGTTGTAGCCACCACTGTAACATAGAAGATTCACATATCATTTATTGCAAGAGTAACTCAGCCATTAAGTGCATGCCTGCCAAGATTAATGGGTAAGCTTTTAGAGCATTACACAGTGCTCAGGCCAAAAGTTTGTACTGTAATCTTCTGGCCTTCAGTTTGTATAAATGGGGCCCATTGTTCAGTGCTCCAACTGTTGGCATCGTGGGCCCATTGTGGATGGCGCATGCATTAAAAAACCCTCCGAGAAACAATCCTAATCCATCAATGTGTGGCCAACAAATAGGCACTGAGAAAGATAATGCATCAAAGGTTAATAGCCGTCAAAAGAAGGCCAAGTATTCTATAGCTAGGATCATAAAATCTGCATATTTCGGTGCACAGGCCTTCCAGAGTGATGCCCCTTGTATCAATGGTTAGGATAACTGAAACACAGGCCCAATTTGACAAACTAATAACCAAAATTCACCGTACGAATTTTAAGCCCAAGGGGTCTCTTCTCTTGGCTCAGTGGTAGACATTGTGTGTCTCATATCTGAGGTCAAGGGTTCAAGAACCCATGCGTGTGTGGGGTGGTAGTGTGTGGGTGCTTCTCACCTTTCAAAAAAAAAAAATTTATAAAAAAAAAAAAGCCCAAGCATTGCATGATACCTCAAGCTTTCATTCAGAATAAAACAGCAGGTCCATGATTTGCAAATATGAGTGGACCCAACTGGAACAAGTATTGAATATAGTCATAACACATCAAGAGTCCAGGACAAAATATGGAATCCAATGGTTGCAGCAGAATATGGTGGTAGAATTGGATTCATCAGATGTCATTGGGCAGGCCTTTCAAAAGGATAAGGCAACATGGTAGGGGTGGCAATGTGCCGGGCCAGGGTTGGAGTTAGCCTGGCCCTGGCCCTAACTGGGCTGAAAAGGCCATGGACCTATGAGTGGTTTGAAATGGCCCTGTAAGGAAAAGAGTTAATGACTAGAGGCTTGAAATGGTCACTTTTTTTTTCTCTCTTTTGAGAATCCTTTCTGAGACGATTCGAAAAGTGAAAGGAATAACTAAGTATAGGGTACCTCTATCCACAACCAGTCCCATCATATAAATGGTTTAGATCACTGAAAAATAATCTCAAATGAAACGAGTCTCTTTAAGCTACATGTGAGCAGTGCATGCAAACTGCTAAAATGTGTCTTTAGACAGTCCAGCCTTTATGTATAATGGTGGCAAACTTGATGATTGGACTGGGCCATTCATCATTGGCCCAGGCCTGACTGGCCCAGACACCAGGTCTACATTCAAGCCCAGGCCCAGCACTTGAGACAAGTTTATGGGCCCTGGCCCTACAAGGCCGAGCAGCCCAGCCATCGACACCCCTTTACCACAGCTTGTGTCATTTATTTTCAACAAGATTTTGGAGACTTGCTTTGCACTTGACATCTCTTTTATCGCCGTATGAAAAGAAGCAAATGAGATTGCCGATTCTCTTGAGAAAGGTGTATCTCCTAGTATTTGTTAGGGAAATCCCTCCACCTTGTATCAACTTTTATGTACCTTTTAGCAATAAAGTCGACCTCTTATCAAAAAAAATGTAGAAGGTGAAACTTAAATGATATTAGTCACTCTCGATTGTGGACTTAACAAGCAAGATTATTTTTTTCCAGTGATCTAAGCAAAGAATGGCTTGAGAAATGAGGGGGAGAAAGGTATTACCTGTCAAAAGTCAATCCCTTCCCAACTATTGCCAACTTGGCTTTCACTTGTCCGTTTGGAGGTTTATAACAAATATGGATGAAATGAGGGGGATTTTCAGATGCAGCTGCAACACCCAAATAAGAACCCATCTTTAATTCTTTGCATTGGTCCACATTCAATATGTTTGCAGTAAGAACATCATTATATGTGGAAGCAATTTTTGAGGCCTCGTCTGCTAGTACGCCTGAAACATAACAGCCGAGAGACTATGTCAACAGAATGTTACTCTCATCCCAAACACCGATAAACATAAGGAAATCCATCCGGTAATTTAACTCAAATAAGATCAAGTGAGAAAAGAAAAACTCAGGTCATTCAATGGATAAATAGCAAAAGGTGAAATCAAAAACGTCTACGAACCAGGTGTGAGTACATTCGGCGGTGCATTTACAAGCTCTTTTCCTAAGATCACCCCAGAGCAAACTTCACCAGCATATTTGAGTTTGTTTTCCAGTTTAGGTCCAGCCCCAAGCCCGATAATATCCACTGACTTAAGTAAGGGCTTTTTCGATTCTGACTTAAACCTACTGTCCTCATAAATCCCAAGCACGGTCCCTGTAATAGTGAAATCATCATGAGAAGTTTCACAGTCATACTTAGGATAAAACGAAATGGTGCAAGACATGAACATTAGCAAACAATGAAAGTGCCAACAAAAACAAAGTGGAGAAAGGGAGACTGGGGGCTGTGGCCCGCTAGACGGCTTGCAACAGATAATCACTGACCAACCAATCTTGATCATTCATATCCCATTGGCTTGTAATTTGTAGAAGTTCTACACAGTTTGGAACATATAATGAGCCCAGCAGATACATTGCCAACCGACAACTCATGCATAGATGGGTTGGCATGTAAATCAAACAGGGAATCATTTCTCAAAAGGAAAAATGAGAATATAAGTGAAGTTCAACCTTTTTCCTGACTACACCAAAATGATCGAAGATCTACCTGATGCTATTGCTGAAGCAGCATTGAGCTTAGAATCTTCAGAAAGCCCCTCAGAAGAAGCTAGGACAATAGCAACATTACTTGCCTGTGCAGCTTTTGCAGCTGCAGCAACTCCCTCTCCAAGGCCTCGATAAGTGGTTGTAGCAGTAGAAGGCATGCATTGCCCAAGCCCAATCAAGCCAAGACGCCTGAAACCTAAATCGCGAAGTCTTAGAATTGTCGATTGCCCAGCTTTTCCAGTGAAATCTTCCTCTGCTGATGCTTCACCCAAAAGTCCACCAAGCTGGCTGTCTAGCTTTTTCAAAATTGGGTTCTTGAACTTGGAATCCTCATCCTTAGACATGTCCTTCTCTGATACAGCCACTGCAAGTATGTCGCCTTTCCATTCCAAGAAATCACTCTCTTTTGCAGAAAAAGCAATCTGTAGGTTAAAGATCGGGAACAACGAAAAAAGAGCAAGCAAGTTAAGATTCAGTATTAACTAGTAGTTTCTCCCAAGCAGTATTGACTTGTGAAAGACTAAAAACAAATAATTTTTTTTTAAAGGAAGAAAATTGAGAATGCTGAGGCATCGATCTTAACAAATGCTTGTGGGATAAGTAACAGAAATCTCAAGGGGCTGCTTGGATTTGTGGAAAGCATGGGAAAGGAAATAGGGTTTCCGTGAAACCGTTTTCCACGATTGTGATAGTCAAAACAATAGGAAAGTGAGGTGAAGTGAATCCCCAAAACACAAATTTTTCCTACAAAATCTCCAATTTATTTTCTCACCTTCCACCCTCAGAAAAGCACATTTCCTTTCCAATCATTTCCCATTATTACTCGTCACTTGCTATACAACATTTACAGAAAGCTTTTTCTGCAACTACATGTGTGGGTTCTATTATCTTGTGTTTATGAAATCCACTCAGTCCATCATGTGAACCTCCTCATCCTGGTTGAGCTTGTCTCATGAATATTGGTTGATTTATATAGAACACTATGGGCCCTACACACACTATATGGCAGATTTCAACGATGGGCAACTCCATTCCAACTGTTCCTTGTGGTGTGATCCATCATCCATCTATGCTTTGGATTCGTCTGATTTTTTGGAATAGGGGATGCACTTGAAGGGCCACACATTATGGACGGAGTGGATGTGGGCCCTCCATCACAGTGGGCCCCACATAGTATAACCTCATTTTATAATAGTCTAGAGGAATTGACCTCTTTATTTGGAAGAAGGATATATGCAACGTGTGGAGGTATCATGAATTGATGCCCCATCATGCAAGATGTACATGCACAATTGACTGTGCCCCACCATGAAAGATGTATATACCATCCCTATACGTTAAGTGAGCCCCATCATGAAAGTTGGTCTCCTCAAAAATTAGGGCAATCCAAGCACCGTGTGGGTCACTGCATAAATTTAGAGGTTTTCAGATAGTTTCCATTGTTTTCTATGGCGGGGCCTGCCTAATCATAGTATATGCGTGATTTGTGGGGTATCCCACCCAAGAAAACCATTCAAACAGCTCCAAATTCCAAATTCACATGGCGGCCCACATGATGGGGGTTCATGTAATGCCCAGCTGGCTGCATATGCATGCCTAGGTGGGCCACACCCAACATTCGCACAATAAGCTTACTCTACAAGATCTTGTGGAGTAAATGGCCTTTTTAACTTTCCATGAAAAAGAGAAACTAAAGAATCCTCTCATCAGCACATATCGGAATGATGTCCCAATGAATCCATCTTACATGGCCCTTGCACATGTGGGTCATGCCAATGGCTTTCAATCCAAACTCATTTTGCACATTAGGAGAAATTTCTTTGAAAAGATTTGTTTTGCCAAACATCTAATTTGAAATTAGGTCCGGAATTTTTTGAGAAGATGTTGATAATTAAACAAACATTAGAAACAATATTTCATTTCTCATGCTTTGCCAAAAACAAAGTTTATCATGAAATGATATTTCCTTTGACCATGCTTTCCACAAATCCAAACAGCCCCTAAATGAATTTGTAACAATTATATATATATATATATATAAAACAACTAATAAAATTCACCGAAGAAAAGCCCATATCAGTTGCACTTCAGAGTGAAAAGCCATGTGGACTTAATCTTAGAAGCCCACTTCTTAAAAATAAAAAATCAATAACCTGACAATGTTAAAAAGGAAACATGGCCAGTGTATGTACATAAAAGCCCATTTCAATGAATAAAACACAAAGCAGAAAGGAATAAAATCAGCACTCAGAAACAAAAATATATAGTGCATGTACATAATAATAATAATAATACTATAAAGAAAACCATAAGACAATACTGCCGTTCAGGAAGCAGGCACAATTCTACATGAATTTTTTAAAAGATGAAAATTTATTAGGCAAAGCCAAATAACTGTACAATAGGCCAAGCCCAATATACACACACGCGCACGCGCCCAAAATACAACACACACACACACAAAAAAGGGGGAAGGACCACAGCGATCATCAAGGCACCCCTTCTCAAATCATGAGGGAAACCTTGTTACAAATCAGATAAGCGGGCGCACTAGAATTGTTGAAACATCTATTATTCCTTTCTAACCAAATGGCCCACAAAACTGCAACTTTCCACCTCTTTTTCCTCACGGTACCAGATCCTTCAAACACCCATGCTCAAAAAAGACCATCAATAGAAGCAGGCATCACCCAGTAGATTGAACCATCCTTGAATATTCCAGGCTTCCAGCCCTAACATAGGAAGAAAAAGGGCAGTGCAAGAGTAAGTGATCAACCGATTCTTCCGCATGCATGCAAAGAGGACGGGCATTGGGAATAGCCATTCCTCTTTTGATGAGGTTGTCAACTGTTAAAATTCGTTTTTGACCTGCCAACCAAGCAAAAGCAGCAACTTTCAAAGGAGCTCCAAAATTCCAAATTCTAGAGGTGTGACTTTCTTCAACACTATGACCTTCTTCCGCTAGAAGTGGATAACAGGATCTTACTTAAAAAGTCCACATCCTAAGATATTTCCAGCCCATGGAATCTTGAGAACCTTGCGTCAACTGTATCCCTTGCAGAAGAGACGAGCATAATAAGATCTAGAATCTCATCCTCTTCTAAATTTCTACAACAAGGGGGGACCCAAACACCCCTCTCAAAGTCAAAGCACTAGTCTACAAGAATGTTGAGCGAAGGGGAAAGGTTTGCCAACCTAGGGAATGAAAAACACAAAGGGTGATCCCCAAACCAAACATCAGTCCAGAATCTAACTCTAGATCCGTCCCCCACTAAGAATTTAACACCATTAAAAATGATCGGCGCAATAGCAACCACCCCTTTCCAAATGAAAGAAGCCCTATAGACGGAGGAATTCTGCGTCCACCACCCAAGGGGAGCCGAGCCATATTTAGCCTGGATCACCACTCTCCAGAGGCTCATCTCCTCCATACCATAGCGCCAAACACATTTAGCAATCAAAGCCTGATTAATCTACTGCAATCTTCTAATGCCAACCAAGGTATACCAAATTGGTTACGTATCAACCGTAACTACGTAATGGTAATGGCCTAATCCGTTACACAATATGGGGGTCAAAACGGTGACCCCCGAATTTTTTGCTCGGATCGGCCATTACAAGGCCCCCCATAACGGTCATAAATAGCTAATTTTTTGTTTTGTTATGTTGCGTTTTTTTCTCATTTTTAGGCACTTTTATCTTCCAAATTCTTTTATAAACTATTCTACTGCAAATTCCCATCACTCTTAGCTTGAATTTGATGATCAAATCAAGTTATTTCAATGATTTTGTTGAATCAAAGCTCTGTGGGCCATTTTTCAGAAAATCTTCAAAAATACATATTTATACTTCTACTTTTTGAATCTTTGTTATTATGGTTGAATATGATGTGTTATTCAAATTAGAACATATGAATGTGCATTTTACATATTATACAACTGATTGTTTTTTGTATTTTTTTCGGACCATTTTTGGTTAATTTTAAAAAATTAGGAAAAAAACATTTTTTTTTCAATATTTTTCTATTTTAATGGTTGAATATTGTGCGTTAATGATAGTAGAACATATAAATGTTATTTTTATAGATTATGCAATTTTTTTGTAGTTTTGGACTATTTTTGGCCTATTTTTAAAAATTAGGAAAAATCAAATTTTTTTTAATCTTTTTCTGTCTTAATGGTTGAATATGGTGTGTTAATGATAGTAGAACATATAAACATTCTTTACGCAATTGATTTTCTTTTTTTTTTCTTTTTTTGTTTTTTTTTTTTTGAACTGTTTTTTGCCTATTTTAAAAAAATAGAAAAAAAAAATCAATCTTTTTCTGTTTTAATGGTTGAATATGGTGCGTTAATGATAGTATAACATATAAATGTTCTTTTTACATATCATGCAATTGATTTGGTTTTTTTGGTGTTTTCAAATTATTTTGGGCCTATTTTAAAAAATTAGGAAAAAAATCAATCTTTTTTTTATTTTAATGGTTGAATATGATGTGTTAATGATAGTAGAATATATAAATGTTCTTTTTACATATTATGCAAGTGATTCAGTATTTTTTTTTGTATTTACGTACTATTTACGGACTATTTTCAGCCTATTTTTAAAAATTAAGAAAAGTATGTCTTTTTTTCTTGTTTGATGATTGAATGTGGTATTAATAATAGCAAACATCTACACGTGTCAAATATTTTGACGTTAAATTCATTCTAATATATCTATCATTGGTATTAGATAGTTAGAAAATTAAATGTATGAGTTTTGCTATCAATTCCAAACTGTCGGGTTCATAAATTCATCAAACCACTCGATACAGCATTCTCACCAAAGAGTGGACCGTTACACACCATAAACATGTTCAAAATTATAAATGAATACATATGTAGAATATTGAGAATTTTCTGGATTTAATGGATATTTTTTTCTAAGTTTTTTTTATAACAAAAAAATAATAAATAAATAATTGACCATTACAGAGGGTGGCCATTACGGGGGTTGTAACAACCCATAACCGTATCGATAACGGTGGGCACCGTTACACCCACCATTACCGCAACGATACACCTTGATGCCAACTCCCCCATCCCTATAAGGTCGACAAACCTCGGACCATCTCAAAAGATGGAACTTCTTTCCATCCCCCCTACCATAGAGAGGCTCTACGCAATTTATCCAAACGACTTACAATATAAGCAGGGCATCGAAAAAGCGAGAGGAAGTAAACCGGCAAATTAGAAAGGGAGTGTTTCATCATAATAATCTTGCCCCCAAGGGATAAAGATTTATTTTTCCACAACGATTACTTGCTTTCCATTCACTCGACAATTTTATCCCAAAGGTGAATCAGAGGTTTTCCCAAACACAGTGGAAACCCAAGGTATGTAGACAGGAATGATCCCGCATTGCAACCAAATAAATCGGCAAATGTAGCAATTTCTGCCTCCCATACATTAACGCCAAGAATCTCACTTTTACTCAAGTTAATATTCAAACTAACGACAATTTGGAATCATCTCATAGCTATACACAAATTAATTACCTTATACTTTAATGCATCACAAAATAACAAGGTATCATCTGCAAACAAAAGATGAGACATACACCTAGTTAGGAATAAAAAAGCCAGAAAAGAGATCCTTCTCATCCCCTCGAGTTCTACTCATAGCCTCTGCTGACTGCTACTATGACAAAAGGCAAAGGGGTGATAGGGACATCCCGCATACGCACACCACCCCCCTACGCACATACGTACGCAGAAGGAGGGCCCCACCATCGATCTGGCTCGATGACGATGTCCAGGGAGGGCATCCTAACTAGAAAACGAAGTTTCAGTTCAAGAGAGTGGACCCTATAGCCAAGAAAAGCCCATCATGGGATCTCATGATCGTGGCCCACTAGTCAGATTGATTTCATATTTTAGGTTTTGCTTATTAATGTTATTTAGAACATCATGGACGCTTTAGATTTCTTTGATTAGTTTTTATTTTGGTTTACTTCATCACCAAGTAATAGGTTGCACGTGAGTTTTGGGGTATAAAATTTTCTTATAAATAGGCACCCCTTGTAACTTTATTTCATTCATTGAAGATTAATAAAAAAAAATCTACGTTTTCCTACTCTTTGAGTTGTGAAGCCTAATTGGGTGTGAAGCCCTCCCTTCATCGAAGGGTTAACTACCGTGGTGCGAAGCCACATCTATCCTGATTCGTCCCATCCATCGCCATCTCTACCACCCATCTTCTACCATCCCTTCTTCTCATCTCACCCCCATCATCTACACTTCGAATCAATCATCTATTGCAGCAATTCTCCTCCCCACAGCAGAATTTTAGAATCTGGCCCTACAAGAGGGCTAAAACTTCGGCGGAGCACCATGCACAAACCGTACATCGGATCGAGTTAAGATTTGGGGGTTTTAGAGTCCATCCCTGGCCGACCAGGGTCAAGGTGGCCTTTTTCTGAATAGTGGGCCTCACACACGTGCGGCCAGGATCACACACATGTGCGTCTGGGCCATTGTTGTCCACACGTGCGGTACTTCTCTGGTTCGTCTCTCTCCTCTCTTTTAATCCGCTTTCACCCAAAATCCGTAAACTTAACCCTAAATTACTCAAATCTCCAATTTTATGCCCCTTTTCTTACCCTAGGGTTCCCCGAATTGAAAGCTCTGAATCCCTTGGATTAGGGACTAATTACTATGCATGTGTAGATGATTATTTCTTATATTTGAGTATCGTTTGGTTCATAATTTTTATTGATCCAGCCCTATCATGTGTAGGCCTGGACCGGCATAGATTCTCCTTAATTGAATGTTTGGACTTTCATGTGGGATATGGAATTTGTGTAATTGTTTCTGAACTAACGTGATCTTAAGCCTGAAATCTCGCATATCATATTTAATTTTCATGTCCTGCATCAAATTTGGTATCAGAGCTTAGGGTTCTTATAGGGGAATACATTACTTGTTTAGGGTTAGTTTGTTTGAGTCCTTCATGCATCCAGTCCATCACATGTAGCTTTTAGGAGTCCATAGTCCCTGATATTAGTTGCTGAAATTTCTTTTAGCAGAAAGTTAGCAATTTACATTGCTGTAACTTTCTGTTATTCCTTTAATTTGACAACTATATTGCTGGATTTTAGTAGCACTGTGTAGTTTCCCTCATATAGAGTCTCATAGGATCATTTAGTCCCATATAGTCGTCGTAGAAAGTCCTTAGGTGGAGTTAGCAAGTTGTACGCCCACACGTACGAGTCATGGTTTTGGCTAACACCCTACACTAAACATGGAACAACTGCTAGAGTCACTAAACAAGCTGTCCCAGCAGATCAAGTCTTGGGGTAAGTGCTTGGAACAAAGCATAGATCAACGCCTTGACCAAATAGAGGCCTCCCTCAGGACAAACCCCACCATTAAGGAAGATGGTCAATCTCAGACAGGGTAGCCAGGAGGATAGACCAATGAATGGAGGTGGCCAAAGAATCAGTCATAGGCGTGCACCCATGCCCCCACCCATAAGGGACATCAAGACCATTATTTTGAGGGGTACAACATGTGCGGCCTCATGGCTAGAGAGAATACACCAGAGGCTAGTGTAGAGTTACCTACCGAGGCCATTTCAGTAGTGGATGAGTTTCGTGATGTCATTCCAGATGATCTACCGTATGGGTCTACCCCTAGGAGGGATATAGAGCACACCAGAACATGGGACACCGTAATACCTATATCCGAGTTTGCGTTAATAATTCTGTCGATAGGTCCACAGGTCTCAGTCCTTATGAAGTCGTTACTGGTTATAAACCTAAGAAACCTATTGATCTTGTCCCTATGTCACAGTCCCATAGGCCGTCAGAGTCTTTTGCGCATCACATTCATTCATGGCATCAAGAAATCAGGCAGACGATCATGACTAGTAATGAACATTACTCACTTTTTGCAGACCAACATAAATGTTTCAAGGAATTCAATGTCAGGGACTCTATCATGATCCGCATCAGGCCAGAGCGGTACCCTCAGGGAGTTGTTCGAAAATTACACGTGTATAGCGTTGGACCATTCAAAATTATAAAACGAAACAGTCTCAATGCGTATGTGGCAAATCTTTCACCCTCCATGGGAATTAGCTCCACATTCAATGTGGAGGACCTAGTTGCATTTCAATAGGCCATTAACGCATTGTCCAACCTTTCGCCTAACCATCCTTATTCTCCAAACCTTTCCCTTGATCCATGGCCCCCTTCTGACCCATTTTTCCAGCCTCTACGTCTCATTCCTACCCATCTCGACCCATTTTCCCAGCTTCTACCTCTCATACCTACCCGTCCTGACCCATTTTCTCAGCCTCTACCTCCCATACCTACTCTTCCCGACCTTTCTTCACAGCCTCTACCTACCATACCTAACCTTCACATACCCAAAGAAGAAGTAGAGGATATCCTGGACTATCAGATAGTTTCAACGTCGGACGGCGGGTTTCAGAAGTTCTTAGTCAAGTGGAAGTAACGTCCAGCTTCAGTCAATATGTGGCTCGCTGAGGAGGAGCTTCAGAGACTTGATCCTTACATTTCGGAGCGGTTCAGGAGTTTTATTTCGCCAGTGGTGAAATCTTCGCAGCCGGGGAGAATTGATGGGGACATCCCGCACATGCACACCACCCCCCTACGCACGTACATACGCAGAAGGAGGGCCCCACCATCGATCTGGCTTGATGACGACGTCCAGAGAGGACCTCCTAGTTAGAAGACGAAATTTTGGTTCAAGAGAGTGAACCCTATAGCCAAGAAAAGCCCATCATGGGATCTCATGATCGTGGCCCACTAGTCAAATCGATTTCATATTTTGGGTTTTGCTTATTAATGTTATTTAGAACATCATGGACGCTTTACATTTCTTTGATTAGTTTTTATTTTGGTTTACTTCATCGCCAAGTAATAGGTTGCGCACATGGTGCGAGTTTTGGGGTATAAGATTTGCTTATAAATAGGCACCCCTTGTAACTTTTTTTCATTCATTGAAGATTAATAAAAATTCTGCGTTTTCCTACTCTTTGAGTTGTGAAGCCTAATTGGGTGCGAAACCCTCCCTTTATCGAAGGGTTAACTACCGTGGTGCGAATCCACATCTATCCTGATTCGTCCCATCCATCGCCATCTCTACTACTTATCTTCTATCATCCCTTCTTCTCATCTCACCCCATCATCTACACTTCGAATCAATCATCTATTGCAGCAATTCTCCTCCCCACAGCAGAATTTTAGAATCTGGCCCTACAGGAGGGCTGAAACTTCGGCGAAGCACCATGCACAAACCGTACATCGGATCGAGTTGAGATTTGGGGGTTTTGGAGTCCATCCCTGGCCGACCAGGGAAGGTGGCCTTTTTTCTGAATAGTGGGCCCCACATACGTGCGGCCGGGATCACACGCACGTGCGTCTGGGCCATTGTTGTTGTCCACGCGTGCGGTACTTCTCTGGTTCATCTCTCTCCTCTCTTTCAATCTGCTTTCACCCAAAATCCCTAAGCCTAACCCTAAATTACTCAAATCTCCAATTTTATGCCCCTTTTCTTACCCTAGGGTTCCCCTAATTGGAAGTTCTGAATCCCTTGGACTAGGGACTGATTATTATGCATGTGTGGATGATTATTTCTTATCTTTGAGTATCGTTTGGTTTATAATTTTTATTGATCCAACCCTATCATGTGCAGGCCTGGACCGGCATAGATTCCCCTTAATTGAATGTTTGGACTTTCATGTGGGATATGGAATTTGTGTAATTGTTTCTGAACTAACGTGATCTTAAGCCTGAAATCTTGCATATCATATTTAATTTTCATGTCCTACATCAAGGGGAGAGCAAATCACCCTACCTCAATCCTCTTGTAGATTGGAAAAAGCCAAAAGGAGAGCCATTTATGAGGATTGAAAATTTCGTAGAAGAAATACAGGCCTCCATCCATTTTCTCCATTTTTCCCCAAAACCCAACCTAGAGAGCATGCAGCTCAGGAATGACCAGCTAACATGATCATATGCCTTCTCCAAGTCTAACTTACAAACCAGCCCTTGAGCCCCATTTTTCACATATGTACCCAGAGTCTCATGGGCTCGCCATCTTCATCATCATAGCCTCTTCCGCTCTATCTAGGGTCAACTTTATGAATCCCACTATACAGAAATTCAAATTAGGAATTCTCATTACTAACTGTCTAAATATAAACAAGTGGCTACCCAACGGACAAAACCCTCCTTTACCCAATCCAGCTAATGTTATCTCTGCCAAGCAAGAGTTGACTAATAAAAGGCAATCGAATGGAATGAGATGATAGAGAAGAAGGTTAAGCTTGTGGCACCTTAATTACAGGGTCATGTGCTTTTGTGATGGACGCAACTTTAGAAGACCTGCAAATACACTAAGGGGGTGTCGGTTTTTCAGTTTCCTAGGTAAATGCATGTAAATGGGTAATGATTAATTGCCAATATAATTCTAGTACTTTTTTCTATGTTGACAATGACGATAAGTTTTTTGGACACTAAAACCGAGGGTGCAAATTTCATGTCGGGCCACTGTGATATATATGGCTTATCCATGCCATCCATCCATTTTGAGGGCTGATTTTAGGGCATGGATCCAAAATTGAGGTAGATCCAAAGCTCAAGTGGACCATGCCACACGAAAGAGTGGGTTGAATGCCTACCACTAAAAGCCTTTTACGACCACGATTCCTTATGGTGTAGACCACTTGAGCTTTGGATCTACCTCATTTTTGGCCTCATACCCTAAAATGTTTAGGTAAAATAGATGGACGGCGTGGATATCTCACATACATCACAATAGACCCCACAGACTTAAATCAATCTTTTCTAGACCGAGTTTCAAGGTGGAAATACCCTCGGCTTTCAAACGGACGTAAATAAAAATAATGAGCAATTTATAACTATTTATTGGTATTTACCGAGGAATTGAAAAATCAAACATACGCTAAGAAGAAAAAGTTGGAGAGTTGGAAGAAGATAAAGAACGTGTTGTGGCCAAGGTATTCCGTAACGAGAACGGTGGTTGTGGCAAAAGTTTTTGCCCTCAAATTACGAGCAAGAACTCTATCAAAATTTCCAACATTTCTGACAGTTAAAGCTTACGTAAAATATTTCTACCGCCCCATTATCCAGAATGACCTCAATATAATGACAAATTAACCTGTCACAAGGTACATTGACGGGTTGGATTGTCCGACAAGGGATTATTACATAGATGAGGCTTATCAACTTTGATGGAGATCTGAAGAACATGAAAGGAGGTGAGCCACTCGAAATCTCAATTAGTAAATATAACAAAGATGATGAATGTGATGAAGGGAAGCTAGATGGAGTTAGCGATTGCAACACAGTTTGGAAGATTCGCACACCGAGATGGAATGCCAAATCTCCTTAACGACACATTCTGTTGTCTCCAAAATCTTCAGAGAAAGCATATTGAATTACCAATGCCTTGATAGTTCTAGGGACAAATTGCATAGTTCTAGGGAGATTGTGCAAGTTGGTGATCGACAAAGACACTTGTCGGAATTATTTGTCAAGGATGACGAAGGAAAATTGAACATAGATGTGAAGAGGTTGTCATCCTCATCATGTGGCCTGAACCAACAAGGGGTAGTACAGGAATATTCGCATGTCGTCCATTGGGGTTTTGGAATGACAACAGAATCAAGTAACTCATCATTGCTTATCTTCTTTTTTCCATTGATGATGAGTACCACGGCAAGGTTTGGAGTGTGATGTGGAGTGACGCATGTGTGCAAGGTATTACCCGGAATGCCATGGCATTATATTCAGGTCCTTCGGGACCCTATGATATATGGGAAAGAAAATTCCTACATGATTGAAAAGAATGAAAAAACATTCATATGGCATCCTAAGCCACTTGACAAAGTGGATCAGATATTTGGGTTGGTCATGAAGCAAGCCAAAGAGATTAAGTCGTTGAAGCTAATCAATACTTGCCCCTTGTGTAAGAAGATAAAAAATTCTCGATACTTGCCCCGTGTAAGAATATCAAAAATTCAACGAGGTCGAATTTCTTCCAACTAGTGCGGAATAATGCAAGCATGAACAATCACAAGATATATGCGATGAAGATGTGTGGCCCAAAAGCCTAATTTGTGGGTCCTACGACCACGATGGGCCTCATATATTGAGTTATGCTAAGAGATCTTTGAGAGACCGTATCCTTTGTGTGGGTCTTTTTTTTTTCTTTTTTTTTTTTGGGGGGGCGGGGCGTGGGTCTAGTTTGACCCTTTGTGGTCTTTATCTAGTAAAGATTTTAAAGGATCTTCTGAGGAATATTTAAGTCAATAAAGGTTTTCTATTTTGAGATATTTGAGTCGTAGAAAATCTTTAATAAGATATATTAATATCTCAAGAGATCTTTAATATGATATATTACTATCTTGGGAGATATTAACACAATGAGTTAGATATAAGCATAAGATAATAAAAGAAAATGAGAGATTTAGGTCCATATATGTGTGGTATTTTTGGATTATTTTCTTAATTTAAATAATTTTGTTTATGTGTAAGTGTGTGTGTGTGGTTTTTGCTAACGTACCCCCTTTCATGGGGTTGTTAGCAACTTCCCCAAACGTTTATAATGATACCTGAGACACCTAATCTTCAATTTGAACCATGCACTCTTTCATACACTTAAGGGCAAGCCGCGATGCAAAAATCACACCCATTGGACGATCCTAAGCATCTCAATAGCAAAGAAAATTGGCAGTCAAGATTGAACGAATTAACAAATAGGTCCAATCATCACCTAAGACACCTAATCTTCAATTTGAACCATGCACTCTTTCATACATTTAAGGACAAGCCATGGTGCAAAAATCATGCCCATTGGATGATCCAAAGCATCTCAATAGCATGGAAAATTGGCAGATAAGATTAAAAATGTTTGAGGAGATTAGCAAAACCCCAAGTCCAACCAGCCACAACCTATGATCCACCCATTGAATATCTTACAACCTCTTGAGTGCATGCAACATCCAATCCTTCCAATAATTTGGCCCCACCATGAGGACCACCTACTGCAAAAATAGCCCATCTATTAATGAGGTGGGCCACATCATGGAAAACAACATCTAGCCACTGATAAATAGAAAAATACAAGTTTTGTCTACAATGTATTACTCGGAATGCAATGGCATTATGTTCGGGTCCTTCAAGGGGGGTCTGGCTACAATATGTGGGAAGGAAAATTCCTACACGATTGAAAAGGATGAAAAGACATTCATATTGCATCCTAAGCCACTTGACGAAGTGGATCAAATATCTGGGTTGGTCAGGAAGCAAGCCAAAGAGATTAAGTCGTTGAAGCCAATCGATACTTGCCCCTTAAGTAAGAAGATTAAAAAATCTTGATACTTGCCCCTTGTGTAAGAAGATGAAAAATTCGATGAGGTTGAATTTCTTACAACTAGTGGGGAATAATGCAAGCATGAAAATCGCAAGATATGAGTGATGAAGATGTGCGGCCCAAAAGCCCAATTTGTGGGTCCTACAGCCTGATGATGGGCCTCATATGTTAAGTTATGCTAAGAGATCTTTAAGAGATGGCATCCTTTGTGTGGGTCTAGTTTGACTCTTTGAGGCCTTTATTTAGTAAAGATTTTAAAGGATCTTCAGAGGAATATTAAGTCAATAAAGGTTTTCTATTTTGCAATATTTGAGCCATAGAAAATCTTTAATAGGATATATTAATATCTCGAGAGATCTTTAATATAATATATTAATATCTTGAGAGATATTAAGTTGGATATAAGAATAAGAGAATAAAGGAAAATGAGAGATTTAGGCCCATGTATGTGTGGTAATTTAAGATTATTTTCTTAATTTAAATAATTTCGTTTATGTGTGTGTGTGTGGGGTTTTTGCTAATGTACCCCCTTTCATGGGGTTAGCAACTTCCCCAAACGTTTATAATGACACGTGACACACCTAATCTTCAATTACTCAATGAGTGGATGTGGCTGAGGTTTTCACGAGGTGATTGTCAAAATGGGGCCAACCTATTGACAGATTGGATGTCACACGCAGAAGAAAGGTTGGAAGCTATTCATTGGGTGCATCATAAGTCATGGTCTCACCGTGTCTGGGTGTATGGCTTTGCTAACGCCCCCACCTTCAAGGGATGTTAGCAACATCCCCAAACATTTTAAAGGTCACACGGGGGACCTATTGTCAATCCAAACCGCTAATCCATTCATAAAGAGCAAGCCATGGTGCAAAAATCAGGCCATTTAGGCGATCCTAAACCTTTGAATATGGCCAATTTGTTACAACCGTCCATTGTTTACAAGCCATAAATCACATGATTAGAATCATCAAATCAAAGTATTACTTTAGAATCATAAGAAATACAAAGTGAGATCTATCTACTAGATGTTTTACGATAATGTTGGACCTATTTTGTTTCTCTAGTCACTCTTGATTGTGCAATTGATCGGAAGCTGAGGGTCACCTGATTGGCATGATTTTTGCACCGGGTCTTGCTTCTAGTTGTATGAATGAATGAACGGTTGGGATCGACAATAGGTCACCCCGTGTAACCTTGAAATGGTTTGAGGACATTGATAACATCCCCATAAAGGTGGGGACTATATACCAAAACCCATACATGTGTGTGAAGTATATATTTAGTGTGTGTGTGTGTGTCACTTTGCAGATACAATATGGAAATGAAGATTGGAATTAGAAAAGTTTAAGTTTAGGGAGAAAGCATTCTCTTGCAAAGGGAGATAACCCTACAAAAAATCAACCCCTTTGAATTGTGCGGTGCATGAAAAAATCCACCCTTCTCTTTATCCCGCATCATCATCCTTTCTCCTTCTTTTTACCTTAAGTAATTGGGTAAAGTTTATGGAGGTCATGGAGTCTCTGGAGTCTAGGAAGTCATTCAAGAAGACCGGAGTCTCTCTGGAGGTCAAGGAGTCTTTGTAGTCAAGAGCGCAAAGGTTTGAAAGAAGAGAGAACCTAAAAGTGAAGCATTCCTCCTCAAGGAATCAAGAAGGGCTTTTACAAACTCCCCAAGAAGGTGAGACAATCATGTGAGTTGTTGGATCAGGAACCAAAGAGGTGAGGCGAGTTTTTAAAAAGGAAGTGGAGGTCAAGGAGTAGCCTCCGAATGTAGGAGCGGCATATGTCTCTTTTTGAGAAAGTAACGAAAATTATTAAATTGAAAGAGGGGGTAAATTTCCCAAAATTATATAATTTAAAAAAAAAAAAAAGAAAAAAAGGACATGACATACTTACAACTAAAGATGCCAAGGAAGAAATAGCATCCTAGTTAAACAAGGTAAATGAAATGTTTTTCCCTGCCAACGAGACACTAACCTCTTGAAAAGTCCAGCATGGGCCTAGCGCAACAGGACCAAGTCAGAGCCTAACCCAACCAAGCCCAGTCCCGGCCAAAAATTGATAAATCCCTATTTCCCAATTGGATGTTCCTAATCAATCCACTAATCAAGTGGACCACATAAGCACGACGAACAAACAAAGGAATTAAACCAATAGTCTTCATTCCAGATTGATGGGTTGCTTGAACAGAGGAGTGGAATGGGACATTTGCAGGACATAACACCTGTACATAAAAAGTCAGATTGGGCTGGGTTGGACTGAGCTAAAATGACTTGAGCCCAAACCCAATGGCCAAGCTTGTAGGTCCAAGCCCGGCCTAAAGTCGGGTCCCATTGCCACCCTTATCCACAACCTAGCTAAACACTTCAAGGACCACACCTTCCACCATAATTTCCTGCCTGCGGAAATGAATACCTAATCGTCACCCTGGGGAATACGAATCTCTTTCCACTTATTTGTTTCTTTTTAAGAAAAAGACATTCCAATAAAACTTCTTTCAAGTGGGAAGATTCACATCAGTTACGACCTAAGCAACTTTTCTAACATCACTACTTCAAAGTCCTGAAGATTCCTTCTATATGCCCATTTGGATGCTTCGAAAAGTTTCCATGTAAAAAGAAAGCTTTATGGGAATATAAATGAAATGAAATACACAGAAATGGAATTTTCAAAAAGAAGAAGAAGAGATACATAGAATGGTAGTGGGAAAAAGAAAAAAAAAAAAACTATTTGGGGGCATCATGTCCATTAGAAATCTGATACGAACAATGGCCTATCATGATGTCAATTTCATGTCAAACATTTGCGAGATTTTAATTGAGAAGCTTAAATGGAAATACACATTAATATTTTCTTTTCAAAAACATTGGGCTCACATAACGAGAAGAAACAATGGTAGATGGGGCTGGGCTTACTTCATGAGACGGAAATGGAAAACAGGGTGTTGAGTATAAATATGGAAATGTAAATAGTGAAAACCCAATGAAATGGAAATGAGAAATAATATATTTGAGTGGAAATGATGCATGTGTTGGAACTCCCAAACACTAGAAATAAGGTGTTTCGACGTAAATGCATTTAGTCGGTTTCTTATCAACACATCCAAATGGGCCCCAAGGAAAATTTTCCACACCACTTTTCCCAATTAAACTTGATTTCTATACTATAATGGGAGAGGACTCTAGTGAGGCAGCGGATACAGCTTTGAGGGTTTGGGATTGTTCAAGGGTTCTATAAGCATGCACCTAATTGTGGAAGAGGATTCAACAAGAATCACCAATTGAGCATTGATGGAGAATCCAGGCCCGTGGAAGCTTGAATGCGTAATTAATGGAAATGAGATCTTGCTTTAGTGTCATGATTGGCTTTAGTTGTGAACAATGTGTTCCAAAATGGTAACGGTGGCCGTAACGGCCACCACCATTACCGTTATGATACGGGCCGTAACGGCCGTTACAGCCCCCGTACCAGCCGTTACAGATCTTTTTTTATTTTTTTGAAAAAATTGTTACAAGACCGTTATGGGACCCTTACGGGGCCGTTATAGGGCCTTTACGGCCTGCTTTTTCTGTAACGAGCATTTCAACCCCGTAACGTGTAACGGTTATGACCATTACCGTTATGTAACGGATTTTAAATACCTTGGTTGTGAAGCAAAACACAATCTTTCAGAAATAGTACAGAGAAAAATGTGAAAACACAGCAGAAAACAATGAAGATAAGAAAAATCTTCTCTCAGAAATTAATCAAACAGATGGCCGGCAAATTAAAGTCCTATTAATCTGGCATCAAAAGAAACCATTGGAAGCCAGAAGCATACATCAAATCATCACTGGAGGAATGCTGAGAAGCACACGCCTCAGATTCTGGGCCACTCATCAGGTGGCAGCAACAAGGAATACACCCAAGCCCAGGAGTGAAAATCCATTCATCAGATGCACCTCACATGTACATTTGACATACACCGTCTCTCATCTTCTCTCCTACCATTCTTTTCTCTCATAAATGCTTGACACACATGATCACCGGACGGCCTAATCTTTGGACCAGTGCATGTTTGCAGTGGCCCCACTCAACAAACAGCACATATCTCTCACCCATGTGCCCAGTTGGCACATCCTGTCAATCACCACTTGAATCTCTCCTCGTGCCTGTTTGGATGCCTGTAAGTTCTTTAAGTTGTAAGTGGCATCAGAGAGTCCGGTTACCCAACTTACACTTATATCAACATCAATAAAAAACGATTAAAAGATCAACTCCAAAGAAATAATTAAACGTACAAAAAGATCCCACCGCAAAAGAAAAACACCATCTCTCAGAATGACCGAACCAATACATACAGAAACCATTCAAAATACCTCTATGAGGAATTTCGTCAAACATGTAGTGTGCAAAACCAAACTATCACATCTTACGGCCACTTGGGGGAGAGAGAGAGAGAGAGAGAGAGAGAGAGAGAGGGAGGGAGAGAGAGAGAGAGAGAGAGAGAGAGAGAGAGAGAGAGAGAGACACACACACACACACACAGAGAGACCTGAGGAATGTCGACGGGGACAGGTTTGGTGAGGCCGAGAGTAGCGCGGGTGACGGTTTGCGCCATGCGCACCCGTGGAGTAGTGCAGAAAGGGGCGGGGAAGGAGAAGGAGAGGCGCACGATAGAGGAAGGGTGCAGCCTAAGGAGGAGAGAAGACGAGCAGACAGCGAGAGAGGCAGCCGCGGCGACTGCCATTCTTCTGATGCTGGCCTTCTATTTAATATTCATTGCTTAGTTGAAATCGGCTGTAGCATTGTCATCATCAGATGCTCGTCCTCGTATGGATAAGAGCGGGACTCGTATGAATTTTTGGTGTATGGGGCCATGGGCCCACCTAGATGTGTAGTCGGGAATGAGATCGTGTGGTGGAACCCACTATTGATGATGCATTGGCCCATTATTTCCTGATCGTATGATCCGACGGTCTGATTTTGTGACTTGAATGTGGAGTGATGCTCGGCAGTGGGCCGTAACGATCGACCGTGCATCTAGAGCGGTCCAGGTGATTGACTTTTGGGCCAGCATCCTGCATTTTCTTTGGACTCATTCGCCGCCAAGCCACCATGGGATACTCTCGTGACCTTACATGACACAATTTGATTTGATTGGATTAGCTGCTACCATGTGAATATCCTTTCTCGTTCCTTATTCCGTCACCAGACACAATTTGTGCTTTGTTTGGCCTTTTTTTGAATAGTGGTTACCACCACTATATGTGATAGGGTCAAAATAGTCATGACTGTTATTTAAAAAAATTATAATAGCTATAATAATTGTTAAGGCAGTTTTTTAAGAAAACAAATATATATTAAAGATAGTAAGATAATGATTACAGCCACTGTTACCATTGGAGAATACCTTAGAGCTCGTTCGGAAGCTTATAAATAAAGATAAATGAAAAATGAAGCTGAAGAAAATAAATAAATTTAGTGTTATTTCGATTGGAGTAGATGAAATGCATTTGAAATTCAAATATTGGGAGTAAATGGGAGGAATTGTTATGCATTGTAATTTTTCAATATAGTCACAAGAACATATGTAATGTTCTAAATCATTTTTAATATCTTAAATTAGTGTACATGTATATATTTGATGGAATTATTGTAATAAGCTCATTGAAATATATATTTTAGTCAAAAAGTTAGTAAATTTTGAGCCTTGGGTAGGCCACGACATAAAAATCACAAATAAGTAACTAACCAATGTTTTTTAACTGTTCATTTAGATGGTCAACCTTTGAACAATTTAGATCATTCCATTTGTGTGATTTTAGTGATGTACTGATTGCTTCAGAGTATTATTAATGTACAACGTATATTGTGGCCATGTGTATTTTAATGGTGAACTTTCACTCACTACTGTTTCCTATGGTATAGTCTTTTGATCTGCTTCTTAAAATGAGCTTAGAAAGATGAATAGACGGCATGGATAAAACACATACATTACAGTACATACATCACAGTGGGCCCTACAGTGCCCAACACCACCCAATCACTACCTAATCTGCTTTCATCAAGTGAACCCTTAAGCCGAATGGTTGGATGGACGCACATCAGGCAACACCTCCACGAGCGGTGGTGTGTCAATGTGTGGGCCACTATGGGGCCCGCGGTGGTGTATGGGTTTTATATCCACGCCGTCTATTAATTTTTCCCCTTCATTTTAGGCCATAAAACCAAAAATGAAGTAAATACCGAGCTCAAGTGGACCACACCATGGGAAACAGTGGAGATTGAATGCCTGCCATTTAAAACTTCTTAGAGGCTGACAAATAAACATCCCGGTGGGCCTATAAAGGTTTCAACAATGGGTGTCATTATCCTCACTTTTCTTGTGGTGTGGTCCACTTGAACTTCGGTTCTTTTTCATTTTTTGGTTCATACATTAAAATGAGTGCGAAAAACAAATGGACAATGTGGATATAAAACACATCCATGACGATGGGCCCCATAGCACCCAACACTTCAACACCACTACTTTTGTGGTGTTGGCAATACCGCCTAATCCACATTCATGGTTGGATTCGGTGATTGGGACCCACCACAGACACGTCCTCAGCCCACTTAGATGCGCAGTGGTCCACAGCATTGCACACCTTAGGTGATCTCTATCAGTCAGATTCTTCACACGTGGGTGGTCTACTGTATGCAACGGTAACTGCTTTTAGATGTACGGCTAAGATTTCACATGGTGCTACCAGCAAACCTTGTTACAGGTATTGGAATTTTTGCTGCAGAATCACATAGATATGGATCTAGGATAGCAATCCAATGGCACCAAGCAAACACAAGAGAACACAGATTTAACATAGAAAACCCTTTCGAGAAAAAACTACGACACAGAACAACATAAATTCCACTATAAATGCATAAATTACAAAGAGAAGGAACTTACCCAATTCGAACAACCTTGAATCTCACCCTTGCTACACCATTTAGAAATCCTAAAACCCTTTAAGGAACCCTTGGAACCCTTTTAAAAAGCCTTAACATGCCTGAGAATGGTTCTAGGGACTCCTATTTATAAATGGGGAAACCCCACTAACGCACCTCCTACAAACTGCCTCAAATTTACGTAGTCCGCGTATAAACCGCACACCATCTGTGTAACCCTCGACTAGTCGAGCCTGGGCTTCGACTGGTCAAAGGACCCCTTCGACTGGTCGAGCCTGTCCATCAACAGGTCGAGCGTCTTGAAAATCCCAAATGCCCCGTTGTTGGACTTCGAGTCAAACTGTCTTCGACTAGTCGAGCCAATCCCTCGATTGCTCGAGCATCTCGGTGAACCAAGATTTAAGACATCTGTTTTACAACAATCTCCATCATGTCTTCAATCTTTAACCGTGTAGCTTCTCGACATCTTCTCTTATCTCTGCATTGCATCACAGCTTCAATCAACGCTCCTTGTGCACACTTCATCCTTCTTTTATGCCATCGTTAAGCCCAGAGAAGTTGCACAGAACTCGAACTTCTCTACAGGAACGATCTATGTGAGCATGTCTACCGGATTTTAATCCGCATGCCCAACCACCTTTGTTCATGTCTTCTTAAAAGTAAAACGTGATCTTTTGTACCTCGAATGTATCGAAATAACCATCTCACCACCATCCAATGTTGCTTGTCGAGGTATTTGCTCATAACGCCAATTGCCTGTAAAATAACCGGTCTAATACAGACCGTGGTATGCACTGCCAATCGCATTCAAATAAGACTCATGAGACATATCTTTCTTTTCCTCATCTGTTTTGGGACATGTTATGAGGAAAACTTAAGGAAAGACGCATATAGAATGCTCTCTAGCTATGCCTGGTCCATCACATCCTTGATCAATACCTACACAAGGTATTCTACCTATGATTACCAAAACCTACTTATCTTTCAGTCTTAGTGCCGAGAACCATCTTTGCAGCCTCTCGATCCTTCATCCTGAATGTCCCACTTAACCGAGTCTTTAGTACATTAATTTTAGACAAGTCATGATTAGCGATCTACATGTCATCACCATACAATTCCTGACTCACCATGAAGGAATCAAATTTTATACCATTATATAGGCAACAGGTCATACAACGACCTCTTGCAAACTTTTTTCCTCAGCCCCTTTAACTTCGAACCGCTTTGGTTGCTTCATATAGATTGTTCTTCCAATTTTATATGCAGAACTGCAGACTCCACATCTATCCTTTCCAGCTCAAGATTCCATTGGCCAACCAGCGCCAATCACGAATCTAATAGACACCTGCTATACCGTCGACGCGAATATCTTTGAGAAGCTGATCTCTTTTCTCTGAGCATAACCATTCGCCACTAACATCGCTCTGTATCTATATTGTATCCTTATGAAGATCCACCTGCATCCAACCGCTTCCCATCCCATTGGAAGCTTTACTAACTCCCATGTGTCGATTTAGTACAGCGAGTCCATCACATCGCCCATAGTCACTTTCTACTTCTCAACACTAGGCTCACCTAGAGCTATTTGAATAGAGGACGAATCTCCTGCGATATTGGAGTCATCCATGTACCTCGCCGATAACCTGTAATTATGCCATGTGATTCTTCTCACAGGTGGATCCTCCACCTACTCTATATCTCTATCCACACGTCTCAGCCTTCATGCATTACCCGCTCATGTAGTCATGCCCAACATGCTACACGCGTGCAGAGGTGGAATCCGCTACAACCACTGCAGCTCCACCTTTTGAAGTGCTCTCGATTAACCTTTACATGTTATCAAGTTATTGCGCTTTCATGATCACCCATGCCCCCTTAGATACTTTAAGAGTACTATCAATACCCATGAACCTGCACCTTATAACCTCGAGTGCAACGAGAGAAATCAGGCTCTTCTTTATGTCAGGAACGTGCCTCACCCTAGTCAGGGTATGCTCTGTCCCATCAAACATCTTGACACATACCATACCAACTGTCATAACATTATAGGCATAGTCATTGCCCATAAATACTTGTCCACCATCGCACTCCCTGTAGCTGGTGAACCAACTCCAATGAGGAGTCATGTGAATGGATGCTTCTATGTCTAAAATCTACTCGTCCCTACGATCATCGTATGGTCGTCTGATCGTAGACACAAACAAGACATCACCATCACATCCACTCAATCCACTTGACGTGGCAGCATTGGCCTCCTTGTACGAAGGCTCAGATTCTTCTCTCTTAGATTTAGGATTTGTACAATCCTTCTTTACATGTCCTTCCATCCCACAGTTCCAACACTTTACCTTTCCTTTACCCCTTGTTTCGGATAAGAACAAACGCAATTTGATTTGATAGATTATCTTATTTAAATTAAACAGAGAAATAGTACATTAAGAACAATCATCGTATTATTAATACCGAGTTCATTTACATCCTCGGGTATCTCTTGATTCTGAGATAAATTATCTAGAATACGAAAATTGACAAAGTTCAAATATTGAATTTGGATGTCAAATTCGGCAACACTTTGACTCGTGTTTTGATCATCTCTTTAAGAGGAATATTGTGCAGATCTGATCAGCTAATTTCTCTTCCTAAAGCTTGGACAGAAGGAGAACCGGAGCTTGATCATTTCGGCAACATTTCAGCCCTTATCATTACTGATTGCATAGCCATCTAGTTGTGCGGACCCGTGCAAACCCCAGGCTTCTCTGCATTCCTACCTTCAATCTTCTCTGCTGCTCTGCACTTCTTCCAAAATTTTCAATCTTCCCAAGTGAGAGGGGGAGGGGGGTATTTATATACCTAAACATATGCGAAACCTCGATCTTGGTGCCAAGGGACCCACCTTTCATTGATTCTAATCATTCATGGACGACAATTCCCGAAACCAGTTGTGCAAGCCCACGCAACTGATGTGAATGGTTGTGCGAACTCGCGTAATCAATATGGTTTGTGCGGACCTACACAAACCCCCTTAAAGATACTTTTTCTTCTTCATCTTTTGTTTCCTTTCATGTTTTTCATATTTATCTTCTTATTCTTCAATTCTTTCTTTCCCTTTTTTATGCTTCAACAGATGCCCCATTGATCCTTTCTTTGTTTCTTCAAAAATCAAAGAATCATGATTAATCTTACTCTGAAAGGGTTTGCGCGGACCCGTGCAACTGGTGCTCGTGTACCGTACTCGGCCACACACACTATAAATATCTGGAACTTTACTCTTTCTACACTTGCTTCAGTTTGTAATGAACATTTGCCTCTCCAACGAATCCCCGCGCAACCACTTTTGCTTGCACGAACCCGTGCAACAGGCCTCCTGTTCGCTCAAGGCTTTTGGTCGTTGCACTGCCCCGCGCAAAGGACTTTGATTGCGCAAGTCCGTGTAACTAGAACTAAGAAAAACTTTCGGTCTTGAACTTTTCTTCTTCAAATGCCCTTAAGTCTTTAACCCTTTTCTACCATGGCCCGCATTAAGCGAACTTTTCGTGCCGTTGATCCACCTACTGCACAACCCTCTCACCAAGATTTGTCAAACCCATATTCTTTTCATCCTTGTCCCTCCTCTAACCAACCACAACAAAAGTGCACCAAAACCACCGCCTGTCATCCTACTTACTTCAAGGAGCTCGTGCTCCCAACCTTTGATTTTACTGATCGCATTTCTTCACTACTATCTCCTATTCATCGGGCAATTTCAATGGGAGATGTAGAATGACCCTCGAAGCATGGTCGTGAATACAATTGGGACAAGTGGCTGAAATCGACTACTCATATTCACACCGACAGTCAAAGACCTCCTGCTCAAGAGGATACACCCCTTGCCTCTCGATAAAAGAAAACTTGCTGCAATAAGGCAAAAGAATTTGAAGAGAAGAATAAGGAGCATAAAAATTTTTTTAAAAAAAGCTCCAAAACTCATGGGAGATGGTCAAGGTGATTGAAGGCATCAAAAAGTTTGATAACCCTCACTCAAAGGGTATAATTGTGATTCCTCTCAGTCTTCATCGTCATCAATCCATGCTTAACTATGAACCAAGAGATCATATAGATGGAGAGAGGCTGATGTATACTTCTTCCTGGACGTTAAAAGAACCAAGTATTCTCGAGGGAATCTTGCTAGTGCACAAGCAACGGTAACGCATCAGCGAGGTCTACCCAATGAATTTCCTCGTCCCTTCTCACAATCCCCACAATTTATTCCCCATATACTTCTACGAGACGATCCAACAACGTTTCCGATACCGTGAGCCGCTTTGGGGACCGGAGGAATTTCGGACGAGGGGTCTCTTAACTTCACATCGTTATTACTCAGATTGGGGGAAGCTGTCTTGACCAAACACGTGAAGATGCTTGTCAAGATAGGCTTGTATAATGCCATAGAAGTTACGTCTCAGTACTTCTACAGAGAGTCGACTGTGATAAAAGGCTTTCTTAATTACTGGTCTCCTATCACCAATTCCTTTCATTTGCCAGCGGGTGAGATGAGCATCACGCTCTGGGATCTCCACCGAATCGCGGGCCTTCCACTAATAGGGAAATTTTACGATGAGTTTGTCCCATCTGATAAGGAGTTGGCATTTATTTCTTCACCTGACCGTAAGCCTTCCATCTCAAAAACCACCATTGAACTTTTCAAGAAAGTGTCGAAATTTTTTAACATTCACAAGATTTCTCCTCTGCAATGGCTTACACACTTTTCCAGAGCCCTCAGGTAGTTTTAAATCCATAAATCAACTATTTTCTTCAATTGCACCTTTTCTCACCCATTTTTATTTCTCCTGCAGATTTCGTGATTGCCATTCTCCATATATTAATGGGGCTTCGTGACAACATCAAAGAGAGAGCAGAGTACAGCTTATATGGGGAGCTCGCGGCCTTCTTAGCTTATTGGCTAAGCATTGTAGTGCTTCTTAGTTCAAAATGGGCAGATGTCATTCGCCCCACGGCCTTTGTCGTTGTTGGCGCCTTAGCGGAAGGCCATAAGCATTCACTTGCACCTCCAATGTTATGCTTTATTTATAGAGCCCTTGGGGAAATAGTCATTCATGTCAAGAACCCTACCATTGGGGCTTCCTCAGCGTACACCCCATGACATTATATTACTGGCTAGATGGGGGTTTACTTTCCTTTGACTTTTGAAACCCTGGATAAAGCATATGTTCATCCTTCGCACCTTCCACTTTGATTTTTTCAACAAAGGGCTATGGCAAAAGGATCATACAACTAGGTAGCCAACAAGATTCGGGAGATTGATCAGGTTGATTTCTTTCAATTCCGTCTATATCACTACATCGAAGATACTGATATGATAGACACCGCGGCACTCACTGTAGGAGAAAGGGCATTCTTTCTTTCCATATGCTCTTGTAGCTTGCCACTGCAAGAAAGAACGAAGTTTTGGAGAGAACCATATTATCCCAGTCGTTTTGCTCGTTGGTTCGGTTTCGATCAGGCCGTTCTAAAAGACTGTGGATTAGTTACTAGAAGAATGCGTTGTTATGGCATTGGTCCTTACAATTGGGTCATGGTATGGAAACAGCTACTAGGTGGTCGTGTTGATTCTA
The DNA here is from genome assembly GCF_029962835.1 of Magnolia sinica. Taxonomy (NCBI): domain Eukaryota; kingdom Viridiplantae; phylum Streptophyta; class Magnoliopsida; order Magnoliales; family Magnoliaceae; genus Magnolia; species Magnolia sinica. The sequence goes on from NC_080581.1 coordinate 14,642,070, forward strand.
CTTTTGTAATTCCAAGTTGTGATCGTATAGTTCGTGTTTCTTATAGCTGGATGCGATGGTGAGATCACCAATCATACTTGGTCAACAATTGTTTACTAGTGGATGAACCCATCTGGTTTCCCCTGCCCAGGCTAAAAGGTAGGAAGCTCAAGGATGGAATTGGCTATATACCGGAGAAGAGTCGTGCACCTTTTTATGGCCAAATTTGCAGAAGAATATCTTTATAAGATCCAATCCGTGAAAAGAAAGCCATCAATACTCTAGAAGGTTGGATTGCTCATAGGGTCATGGCGGAATTTGAAAAAGTCCCTCGTGACTTCATTGGCCAGGTTGCAGATGATGTTGAAGGAACATCTACTCCCATTTCGGTAGACACTGCTGTAGCTCAAGATGAACCAACCCCTTCACAGCCTACTCCTAGCTCATCTTCTCCCATGACTAGGTCTCGGGCAAGCTTGCAAGCGTTACTATCCATTCCTCAAGAAGGAGGTAGTCAGGCTTCTCCATCTCCTTCAATTCCAGTTAATAGAAACCCTCGATTAGGAGGTAGCCAAGCTTCTCCCTCTAAAGGGAAACATGTTATGATCGAAGACGTTGACGAAGAAGATTTATGTGACGAAAGTTCAGCCTCTTCATCGAAAGGTACCGCTTCTGTTAAATACAAAGATGATGAAAGTGATGATGATTTCGAAGAAGGAGAAGTTGACATCGATGGCGAGGGAGATGTCATTGTAGAAGGTACTGACAAAGAGCATCTCCCATCGATCTCCGAAACTCTTCCTAGCGTCAATATTCCTGCAAAGTCTCCCGCAGTAATAGAGGAGTAAGAAGATGAGCCCTTGGATTATGGAGAATATGGATATTCACCAAGTAAGGAATTTTCTTCTCTCTCTCTCTCTCTTTCTTTTTTTTATAAGTCCATATATGTGTGTGTGTGTGTGTGTGCGCATTTTGCAATAGTTATCTCATTATTATTATTATATCTTTATTTCAGGTGCTCATATTGTTAATGCTAGGACGGGTGATACTCCTCCCTTGGATCTTTCTTCGACTGCACCGGTGATTTCACCGAGAGCTCATCCGGTTCATTTAGTGGCACTAAAAGTGGTGGCTCGTGAAATTGTTTTTCAATAAAAACCACTGATCTACCAACTCCAACTACCAGAGATTTGTGCACGGAGGCCAAAGCGCCATCTTTTGTAAATATATTAGGAGCTGGTACTTCTTCAGTTTAGGAAGTTCCACTTTGTGAAAGAAAAAATAAGGTGTGTGTGTGTGTGTGTGTATATATATATATATATATATATATATATATATATATATATATATATATATATATATATATATATATATATATATATATCGATTACTTTATTGAAATTTCCACATCCTCTAGCCTCGTAATCATTATCCTAACTTGTTTTATTATTTATAATACATGAACTCCTCCTTATAGCAGTGCAGCAAGCTCTGAATCTATAGCCACTACGTTTGAACTATTGTCTTTTGCAAAGAGTCCTACACACAAAATGCTTTTGATAAAGAATTCTATGTCGGTAATAATTCATATTTTCAAGGATCCAGAGCAATGGTCAGATTTGGACATCGCTATCAAAATTCTGGAAAGTACTACAAAGATGGCGAAGATTAACATTTTTGCCCTACGTGACTCTCTTTTCAGATTTCGCGATTCAATAATTTCTCTAGCATCAGCTAAAAATGTCACCATTGTACCTGAGATATTGGAATACGGGAAACAACTAGCTCTTTCCAAGGAAAAAGCTTCCCTCATCACTTCTGTTATTTTTTAATTTAATCAAGAACAATTAAATCTTCAGGAACAGTTGAAGGCTTGTGTTGATGATAGGACAATTATCTATAACCGCATCGCTGTCCTAAAAGAGGAAATCTTGCAGATGGAGTTGAAAGATCATTCAAAGGAGTCAACCATGAAGGAAATCGAAGAAAAGATGCGAATCAGTATTCAATCTACTGATGCTGAGAAATCTGAATTACTCAAAAATGAAGAGATAATCGCATCATTGGAAAACAAGCCAGCTGGAATTCCTGATCAAGCAAAGATCATCCTTGTAGAAAAATCAAAGCATGTTGCAGCTCAAATTCAGTTAAAGGAAGACTTGCAAAAGTACATGGGGATGTTAGGAAGCACGGACGAGCTTTAAAGAAGTCATTTCATTTGTGTATTTTTTTTTAACATGTAATTTCTTTTGATTTTTAACATGTATCAATGAAGGCATAATGATATCTTTGAGATATTTTACTCTTTCATAAATTTTTAAATCACAGATTATTTCAAGCATGTTCATTTATGTAATAATTTTGACATGATATTTAACTAAGAATTGAGATTAAAAAAAAACATCAACGTATTATGATTTTCAGTATGGGATTTCCTCTATGATTTTTTTATGGGCGGTACTAGATTTCAATTTAGTTAGATGATCACCTACAGTTTAAGCTCTTGAGTAGTGGAGCAACGCAGTTTTTTAGATTCTTAAGTAGTGGAGTCGGGTAACTCTTATGAGTTCGTTGAACTTCTTATAGCCTGGCGAGTTCACAAACCGTGATCCATCAGAAGGGCCCAGTGAAGAAACCGGGGCCGTGAACTTGGTTGGATTAACGCAGAAGGTTGGCTGCAGTACCTTTCTACAGTTCACGGGGTGCACAAGGCGACCTTTAGGGTACCAAATCCAGGGCTGTCAGGCCATCAATGAGTAGGTTTAAGCAATTCCTCATGAGTTACTACTGAAATCAAACCAAGAATCTGGGGGTCTTATGCATGGTTGGCCTAATTATGGACAATGGCCAAAGAGCGCACGCTGCAGCCCGCATTTTCTTCATTTGTAAGGTCAGACCCATCATGGGAGGGCAATTCTATACGTTCCCCGTGACGCTGTCGGAAAGCTATACAAACGGCATGGGCGTGACACGTGACTGGCTGTTGAGGACTTTTTGGCCTTTTTAGGGCTTTCAGTCACTGACTCCATCTGTTACCTGCATGGGTATGCGTACGATGGCCTTCGTAGGCTTTTTAGGGCCACTGGCTTCTCACCGCTACCCGAATGGCGATAGTGATAGGCTTTATGCATAGTTGGCTGTATAGGCTTGATTACGGTGCCTTAAATGATAATAAGCTACTATAGTTGTTGTAACAGTAATAGGCATCTTGATCGATATATCACCATTGCTGATAATGTTGATGATATTCGCGCTATGCTCATAATAATATATCAGCCTAGTGATGTTATCAATTTCGACGAGTTCCAGCGAAGCTTGTTTGATGACGATAATGATGGTTACTCTCTTTTAAGAAATCACTGATAGGTAATCTTTGACAATATGTTTGGAATTCCTCCTTTATTTAATCATCTGACAAAGAATATATGAACATGACGACTTCACTTGTCGTTGCCCCTTTTTTATATAGAAGCATTATGGCGATAATCTTCTGGATCAAAATCAGAACCATCTTCAGGGATGAACTTCTTGATGAAGCGCGCATTAACTGATATACTGATACCCTATCCATCTTGATCAACCACTCTGTATGCTCCGTTTGAATATACTTCTTTTATGATGTACGACCCATCCCATTTAGGCTCAAACTTGCCTCATGTTCTGCAGGTCACCAATATTGGTCTTTTCAACATTAATACCATGTCCCCTTTCTTGAAAGAGCGATATCTTACTCGTTTATCAAAGGCAGCCGATATTCTTGCCTGATACAACTGTAATCGTTGCCGGGCTGCCAAGCGTTTTTCATCGAGTAGGTCGAGTTCCTTCAATCTTATCTCTGCATTTTTGTCATCTGTAATCGACTAATGCACTGCTATTCTGAGCGACGCGACTTGTGTTTCAATCGGAACGACCGCCTCTACGCCGTAAATTAATGAATACGGTGTTGTGCTTGTTGTCGTTCGATGAGTGGTCCTGTGTGCCCATAATGCCTCTTGCAACTTTTCGTCCCAGTCGCACTTGTTTCCAGTCACCGTCTTCTTCAATATTTTCACAATCATTTTATTAAATGCCTTTACTAATCTATTTGCCGGTGGATAGTAAGGTGTTGAAAATGAATGGTGGATACCTAACTTTTGACATAATTTTTGCATGCCTCTGTTCTTAAAAAGGGAACCATTATCGGTAACAATCTTCTTTGGGATGCTGTGACGATATATTATTACATGTCGAATGAAATTGACCACATCTTTCTCTTTGACATTACACAATGTGATCGCTTCTGTCCACTTGGAGAAGTAGTTTATTGCTACCAGAATATATTGTTTTCCCTTATATGAAGGCGGATTTATGGGCCCGATAACATCGAGTCCCCAAGTGGTGAAGGGCCAAGAAGTGACCGTTTGATGGAGATCTTCAGGGGGAATATGCATGACATCCCCGTGGATCTAACATTCGTGATATCTTTTTGCATAATCTATTACATATTTGAATACTGTGGGCCAGTAATACCCCATTAGATGCATCCGATGAAATAAATTTCTTCCAGCCTGGTTACCCCGCATTCCCCAGAGTGAGCTTCTCATAACATCCGACCTACTTCTTGTTCATCAAGAAACGTAGCAGCATTCCATTATAAGATTTTCTATAGAGCACTTCACTACAAATGATAAACCTGCTCAATCTCTGCCTAATTTGTTGTTTTTGTGCTGGATCTTCCGACAAGATATCATATTTGAGATAATCTATGAACGACTGTCTCCAATCATCTGCTGTCACTTCTAAACATGATATAGGAAGTTCCTTGATGACTTCATCGACAACTTCGGAAGATGGCAGGAATCTTCTTTCTTCTATAGTCACTTAGAACGGACTTCGGTTCGGGTAAGACAGGGCTACTGCCAAACTAGCCAGAGCATCTGCCTTTGCATTTTTGGATAGGGGTATATGTGTGATTTCGACGTGGCAGAATTGTTCCAATAATTGCTGGGCTTTTCGACAATATGGCAAAAGTTCTTGCTTTCTTATTTCAAACTCAGTCGTTAGTTAATTTATAATCAGCTTAGAATCTCCAAAAATCTACAACGTCCTTATCTTCATTTCTTGGGCAATTTCCATTCCAACGATAAGAGCTCGATATTCGGCTTCATTGTTCGTGCATGCGGTGCCCAATGTGAAAGAATAGAGTAATAAATCACCCTGAGGAGCAATGAAAATAACTCCTACCCCCGCTCCTGATGCTCGAGAAGCACCATCAAAATACATCTGCCACTGACCTTGTGACTCAATCATCATTACCTGCTCATCGGGAAAATCATCGCTAATAGTCTCACTTTCCGTTACGGAATGCGCTGCCAAGAAATCTGTCATTGCTTATCCCTTCACTACTTTCGCCAGCTCAAAAGTGATTGTGTATTCCAAAAGTAACAGCATTCATTTGACCAATCTTCCCGATAACATCGACTTTGTCATTAAAAACTTTATCGGATCTTTCCTTGAAATTAAAATTATATCATGGGAGAGGCAATAATGTCTCAATTCCTGTATTGTAAATATTAGTGCCGGACATTCTTTCTCAATCCGAGAGCAGTTACATTCGGCACCTAGTAGAATTCGACTCAAATAATAAAGAGCAGTTTCTTTCCCATCTTCATTCACTTGTGCTAACAAGGCTCCCGGCGAGTTTACAGCTGTAGATATGTATAAAATAAGTGGTTTACTTTTTATAGGAGCTGTCAATACCGGAGGCTGTCTCAGCAATTCTTTTATTGAATCGAGCGTGTTCTAATAGGCTTTAGCCCACACAAAGTTTGTTCCTTTCTTCATCAAATGGGAAAACGACTGACATCTCCCTACCAGATTTGAAATAAAACGATGAATATATGCAAGTTTCCCTTATAAGCTCTTTAGTTCCTTCAACATTTTCGGAGGCGGCATATCTTGGATGGCCTTGACTTTCTCTAGGTCAATTTCGATACTCCTGTGCCTGATGACGAAACCGAGAAACTTTCTTGACAACACTCCAAAAGCACATTTAGCCGGGTTCATCTTTAGCTGCTTCTTTCTGAGCCGAAGGAAGACTGATGCTAAATGCTCGCGATGTTCCTGATGATTACCCAACCTAACCACCAGGTCATCAACATAACATTCAACATGCTTGTGCATCATGTCTTAAAAGATACTTTACATCGCCCTTTGGTATGTTGCCCCAGCATTCTTAAGACCGAATGACATAACCTTGTAGCAGTAAATTCCTAACGAGGTTCTGAATGTTGTTGCTTCTTCGTCTTCAGAAGCCATTCTAATTTGATTGTAACCAACATAGCCATCCATGAAAGACATAACGGCATATTGTGTCGTACTGTCAATCAGCAGCTCCATTATTAGGAGGGAAAAGTCATCCTTCGAGCAAGCCTCATTCAGATCCCTGAAATTTACACATACACTAATTTGTTCATTTTTCTTCTTTACTGGAACAATATTCGATATCCACTTGGGATATTTGACCTTCTTGACAATCTGACTTTGATCAGCTTTTCGCTTCTTCTTCTATTAGAGGGACCAAATCTAGATGAAATCACCTTTGTGCTTGCTTAATCAATCTTTTATCCTTGAAAATATTTAATCGACGTACTGCCATTGAGGGTTTCAAACCCGGCATTTTTGCACATGTCCAGGTGAAAACATCTTTATTTTCTTTCAGCGGTTGGATATATTCTTTAGCTTCTTGTTCAGGAAGATTAGCGCTTATGAATGTATTTCCTGACTCTTCTTTTGTGCCCAAATTTACCTCTCACAAACTGTCGATTGTCGACTGCCCCCCGTCTTCTATCTGTTTCGGAGCTGTCTCAGGATGTTTGACTATTTCGGGATCTGTCTCTTATAGGTGATCGACTATGACCATATTCACTAAAGACTCTGCCCCCAATCCTTAAAATTTTTTTCTCCTCTTTTGCCCAACTCCGATAGGGACCTAAATTCCATTTCCATGATTTAAACTAGTTGGTTCTTCATCATCAAAACCCATCTTTTTCATCATTTTTCTGCTTGTCAGACTGTATTTCTTGAGATCACGAGATGTCACCTTTTTGTGGTACACATTATTTCAGCCCTTGCTTTTATCTTTACTTCCGAAAAGACGTAAAATTCAATCAGCTCCGATATTTTGCATTGGCTTCAACATAAAACTTCCCCGAAACAACCGAGAATGGCTTGTTCCTTTCAGCATGTGGCAATGGTACTGTATAATTTGACTGCAATATTTTCAACTATTCAGGCGATAATAGTGTTAAGGGCAGTTGTCCTGGCTGCCTCAAATGTCTTGGCACAAAATAGAACTTCTTCTTTACTTCTGCAGTTTCAAATAACTCTACCTTTTTGAACTTCCCTTTTGTCATTTTCACACAAGCATTTTTCAAGGTTTTGTTTTCATCATTCTTTTTCTCTTCTCATCTAGTAAATTCGTTGCAATAACTGGCATCTGCAGAGAAGGCTTCAGCTTCTATGTATGGTCTTGCATCGGCCATTACTTTATAATGTATTCCATTCCTATAGTATTTGAAGCATTGATGAAGGGTAGAAGGTATAATACCATACTAATGTATCCACAGTCTTCCCAAGAGAAGATTATATATCGTGACTGCACTGATCACATGGCAAACAACATCAGTAGTTAATTCTCCTATTTCCAATGTCATCGTAATTTTGCCAAGCGTACATTGGCCATCTTGATTAAAGCCCTATATCATCATTCCACTAGGGCGTAGATTAGAATGAACGACGGTAACCTAATGTATTCAACATTGTTAATGGTAACAGCTTTACCGCAAATCCGCTGTCGAGCATAATCCTTCTTACTTCTTTGCTGCGAATGTGGCCTATTATCATCAATGGCCTATTATGCCATGTATCACAAGCTGGATCATCATCAGAGAAGGAAACTACTGGCATACAGTCCTCCCGCCCTTTGCGCTCTTTATTTTTCATTTCCACCAGAAACATTTCTTTGACATTGTGGTCAGATAGTGCTTGAATCAAACTTTGCCTGAAATCTTCTGATAACTTTAACGCGTCATAAATGCTTAATCGAGCTGGTATACCTTTCAAATGATTCACGATGTCATAAGTCACCTTTGTTGTTTCATCCTTCTCTTCTCTCTTGTCACTGTCGCGCTGATCCCTGATGTTCTCCATTCCTGTAGTTCCGACTTTCTGTCTTAGGGGACTTGCCATTATTTTTCCTGACCGTAGCGTAATTACCGCAGCCTTTTCTGTCATATTACGATTTTCTTTCTCTGCTCTTTCATGAGCACTTTCCCGAACCGTCAGTACGTTCACCATCGCCTTTGTGTCCCTTTCCTTTTCTTTTCCAATCACTATTTCACCTCTATTTATCATTCTTTGTATTATGCACTTTCATGTGTAACAATTTTCTATCGGATGCCCTACTAGACGATGGCAGCGGTAAAAATCTCTTTCTCTTGATCTTCCTGCATCTCCAAGGCGCTTGGACCCAGGTAATTCCATCGTACCGGTTTTTAACAACTGGTTCATCATAAGGATAACGTCTTCTCTATCGAATGCAAGCCCTTCTTGAGAATTAAGCGATTTAAGTCTTTTTCCAGTGAACCTGCTTTTAGGACGACTTGATTCTTCCTTCCGCTCTGCCATTTTTTCTCTTGAATCCCTTGTTTCTTGACTCCTTTTTTCGTGGTCCACAGCATTTGCGATTAACTTACTGGGTCCTCTTTTAGCTGTTTTATAATGAAACGCTAGCATTTTTTGGGTCATCAGCTCTAAGGCGTGGGCTTTGGTGGCCAAGTCATAGAAAGTCTTAATATTGGCACTAGTGAGTCCAAATGCAATTCCCGTTTCCATGAAATTTAGGCACATCTTGGCATGTTCTTTTTCTTCCGGCAACTGCCTGCACGAGGCTCCCAATGTCTTCCATCTATCTATAAACTTCTCCACTGGTTTCCCTTCTCTCTGCCATACTGAAGCCAACTCTGTTATGCTGACATCTCGCTCTGAAGAGAATAAATTTGACATAAAGGCATCTTGCATCTACTTCTACGTGCGTATCGATCCTGGAGCTAGACTAGAATACCATCGGAACTTTTTACTTGTTAGAGATGATTCGAACAAACGTAGGCAGTACTGTGGTATCGTAGAGAAATTCCCCATGCTGGTAATAAAGTGCATCGAATGCTTCTCCGGCGACCGCTCTCCATTAAACTTTTGAAAGTCCGGGTGCTTGAAGTTAACTGGGAACAGGACATCCTCTACTTCTCATGGATATAGTGTCCAATATCTGAACCAACCAACATTCTCGTGTTCCATTTTCACTCTGACGGCTTCCTCAACAACTTGTCGTACTTCCTCTTGAGTTATGGTCCTCATTGCCGGAGCAGATCCAAGTGATCCTGCCCCTTGTGGTTGGAAACCTTCAGGTTGATGTTCTTGTCTGTTCATCGTGCCCATCATTGGAGGAGCTCCTATCTGGGCTACATTGTGTGCGAGGGTTGTCAGAGCTTCTCTGAGATTTCGACATTCTTCCATTAATGTCATCTGTGCTTGTGCAATTTCATTCATGTGGTCCTTTGTGGTCGGCATAATTCCCTGATCTGTTCTGACCATGTGCACTGTAGCTTCCCCACTTCCTGATGAATCTATAATCGGAGTGGGATAAGAATATGTTGACGTGATGGGGCTTACAAGGAGGGGAGTCCCTTTCGATTTCCCATACTTCCACTGCAATTGATTGATTGAGATGATATAGAAGTAGGTGATCCTACGAGTAGCTCCTTTCTTTTTTGTTCTTTTGTCCATCGGACTCTTGTAGTAATCAAAGCCAGGAAGTCACATGATGCTAACCGCAAAACCGCTTGCCCAGGATATATTGTAGGAGGGGCCAGTTCGGGATTCTTTTTGGCGGCGTTACGTGTTATTGGTCCTCTAGTTCATGGCAAAGGTAGACTTGTTCTAAAGCTCCTTGCATTTCAAGCTCTCGTCCTTTGAGATGTCACGATAGTCCAGTTCTCATCATCTTCTAGTGCATGAGGTGAAGTAGACACGACTCCAACCGTTGTTTGGGTTAAGTCATTTTTGCTTACGGAAGACTAGGCTTCACACTTGGAGGTTGATTCGGTGCATATTCCACTGCGACGGTCGCAGTGAAATAAAAGTTTACTTTCATCATTAAATTTGCAATTTGATCGTAGTTCGCAATTTCATCTTTTTAACTTCAAAATAAGACACAAAATTGTAATTATTATTTGAATAACAATATAATTTATCTGAGAGATGAAGGGGAGGATGTTCCCACTGAGAGTCGCCATTTTGGCGTCAGAAAGATGCCAAACTACAATGAAAGTCATGTAACTATCTCAATGTTAACATTAAATAAGATAAATTCTCCAGCAGAGTCGTTATTTTGTTTCAAACAAGAAACAGATGCATTTCGATTTAAGAGATTATCTTATTTAAATATAGCAGAGAGAGTACATTAAAAAAAATCATCATATTATTAATACTGAGTTCATTTACATCCTCGGGTGTCCCTTGATTCTATGATAAATTATCTAGAATACGAAAATTGACAAAGTTCAAATGTTAAATCCAGATATCAAATTCGGCAGCACTTCGACTCGTGTTTTGATCATCTCTTTAAGAGGAATATTGCGTAGATCTGATCAGTTGATTTATCTTCCTGAAGTTTGGATAAAAGAAGAACCGGAGCCTGATCATTTCTGTAATATTTCGATTCTTATCATTACTGACTGCATAACAATCTGGTTGCGCGAACCCGTGCAACTGACATGGTTTGCGCGGGTCTGTGCAAACCCCGGGCTTCTCTACATTCCTACCTTTAGTCTTCTCTGCTGCTCTGCACTTATGCATTCATAGTGGAATAAAACTCTAAGTATCGACACCATTATGTCAGCGAAGGCCATGAGAATAAACGGCGACATAACGGTGTCGATACTTAGAGTTTTATTCCACTATGAATGCATAAATTACAAAGAGAAAGGACTTACCCGATTCGAACAACTTCGAATCTCACCCTTGCTACACCCTTTAAAAATTCTAAAACCCTTTTAGAAACCCTTGAAACCCCTTTAGAAAGCCTTAACATGCCTGATAATGGCTCTAGGGACTCCTATTTATAGATGGAGAAACCTCACTTACACACCTCCCTAGAAACCACCTCAAATTTACGGAGTCCACGCATAAACTGCACACCATCTGCGTAACCCTCGACTAGTCAAGCTTAGGCTTCGACTAGTCGAAAGACCCCTCCAACTGGTTGAGCGTCCCAGAAATCCCAAATACCTTGTTGTTAGACTTTGAGTCAAATTGTCTTCGACCAGTCGAAGGAACCTTCGACTAGTTGAGTCAGTCCCTCGACTGGTCAAGCATCTTAGTGAACCAAGATTTAAGACATTTGTTTTACAACAACAGGTTCTTATATTCATGCTCACAACCCACCATGCAGTGGCTATGACTACAATTTCCTGTACAAGGGCCTTCATCGATCTAAACCATCTACGGTGTTGATTGGAGCAAAGGGATGCCCAAGACTCAGATGACTATAACTATTCAACGAGTGCCCAAGTGATGGATAGTTAAAATAAGAAGTACAGTGATAGTTCGTATTCAATGGAAAAAAATACCAATATAAGAGGGATGTAAGAATCTAAATGGGAGACTTCGAGGGGACCCCTTATCTATGGTAAGAATTATTGAATAAATGGTTTAAATCATTGAAGACGAGTCTCGCATGCAGGAAATCCTAAGAAGTAGCAAACCATATGTTTGCTGTCGTGAATAGGGGACGCCAATTTCACAGCTAGGCTGTCAACAGGCTGGGCTGTTATTGGTCTCGGGTCCGATTTTGAACTGTTTTGGGTCAATCCTATTCAAAATTATGATTTTGATAGGCCTCAGCTTGGCCCATTGACACCCATACGTGGAACGAAAAATTTGTTATGGCCACAAAGATTCCGTGTGATATTCACACCATACATCATCGACACAGGCACTCATTAAATGTTGGCCAAAAAATAAAGGTGAACTGAATCTCAAGTAAGCCATATCATAAGGAAGAAGTAGAAATGGGTGCGCCTACCATTGGAACCTCTTTAGGCCCATCGAGATGCTAATATTCGGTTTTTTTCTCCATCCTATCGAGGCTCACTTCAGATCGGGTGAGATTGCATATTAAATCACGATGCCCCGGAAAGGTTTTAAATGTGGGAGTCACATCCTCATTAATTTTTCTAGTGTAGCCCTATTTATACCTATTCTAGTGCATTCATGTGGACCAATGAAATGCTGCCACATGTCAACACTACATATGAATAACGGACGAAATCTTACTCGCACCTTGAATATATTTTCTAACCCCACATTCAGTGACATGTCACTTGCTAAAAGCAAAACATCTCAGAATCGCACACACATTTGTGGTCAAGAAAAGCGATATACTATAAGGACTTGTGATCCACATGCATGTGGCACATGTGGTCTAGCAGTGTGCTCAACAAGCTACAAGAAGTCCCATTGAGATAGGAAATCTTTTGCTAATTAGATACGCTCGGCATGAGTTATTTCACACAATCATGTTAAACAAAACAAAACAAAAAAAATTATACAGGCGATTAGTGCTTTCACGGCGACTACAAAGGTCGTAGAAGCAGGTTCTTCTTAAATTAAAAAGAAATCAAGGGAGGCGACAAAGAATTCGAGTCTGATTGGGATGTGATCTCATAACCTTTGAAGATCAAACGTGGACCATTAACGAAACTCAATATGGTTGTTGCCTTTCCTGATCTATATGAAGAGCACATGATGAAGAGTTGGGGCAGCCCTACCAACCAAGCTATCACACACAACTTTTCTCACAGTGCAATGTTGTCTTATCTTCATTTTAGCTTTAGGTCCCCCACTTCTATCTAATCTCACTACAATAAGTCCAGAGTTTAGCATAGCTTTGATCGCTGTTGTACGATGCCATTGCTGCAATACGCATAGGAGTAGTATAAATATTCATGACTTCTATCATCGTATCTTTGATTAACCGAGTACATACTCGAAAGATCATATTGGTCACATTTTTTTGGCCATTCGCATTGATTGTTTGTTCACACATATGATCCATAAGTTTCTATTTTTATTTTCTTAATTTACTTATTTTATGTTATCACCGATTGCACTGATCTTCATTCCAAATTAATGAAATTAACGATCAACCTTAATATCTGTTTTTATTATCTATAATCATTATATTGAAAAACCTAAGAACCACAATCATGGTTGAAAGAAAGTCCTTAGATTAATGCAAAAGGATCCAATTTAGAAGGGCTAACATTTTCCTTATAAATTGCTTGATTGTTGCACATTAGTGGTTGGACAGTTAGGTCGACCTTCATAGGTCTTATCATACGACTGATTTGACATCTAGGGTCACAAGCATTCAGTCAAACTCGAGTGCGTATGACTTTAGCATATCCGAAACTATCCTAATTGCACACGTTTTATTAAATACGTGTCATTCGTTAACACATGTGGTCTCATATCTGATTGAACTGCAACAAGCCCACTTGAAATTTTGATTGGCCTAATTTTCAGCACCAAGACTACTTAAGGTAGCACACAATGCCCACCAACCCCACCATAATGTATGTGCTTATCCACCAATAAAATGATGCAAATCCAAATCTCCATTGGACCACACCATGGGAGGCACTAGTGATTGAATGTCCATCGTTGAAACTTTCTTAAAGCTATACAAGTTTTGGGTTAAGTTGATGTTTGTGTTTTCCCTTCGTCATGGTCTTTGTGACCTAATGTAACGACCTGAATTTTTGCTATTTTGAATTGCCAAAAATCCTTATTATTATTATTTTTAATATATATCACTAGCCTATGTTGTCACTTACTGACCTTTGATGTTCGGAGTGAACCTATACGTGGGAGGTACCGGTAAAGAACCACACAGATTCGATTAACCAACCGTATGAAGCCAATGAATCCGCCTGATCACTTAAACCTCAAGTCTAGCATCGTGAGTTGTTCATCTAGGGCCCAAATCTATCTGATCTATCACTGACTAATCACGACAACCATAACTAAATTAAAGATCTACCTAAAGCCGGGCTAGCCATGGGCCAGATCTTAATTAACGAACCAAGTTAACCTGTTTACTCATTTAGCCTAAGAACCAACAGTTTAGAGTGATTATGTCAAATCGCTATTTTTATTAATTTCGAATAGGCCACTATAAACATAATTAATCCAGACCCTAATCATTATGCACAAGAAATCTCACTACCTAATTCATTCTAAAAATGTCTTGATTATCCAAACGATCTCTAGACCGCTCATTAGTGAGCCACTAGTTCCGAAACTATAGAATAACGTCCGTCTCACTGGGCTTGACGCCCATCGCGGGTGGCGAACAAAAAAATTACCTAGAACTGCTCAACTTAGGCCAGGAAGGAAGTGTTGAAATGCGCAACTTTTCATAGTCATAAATCCGAAACTTAAGTGAAGAAGGTCCCTTCACTCATTCGCGAAGTTGCGACTTCCTGACCATTAGATTGCGACTAAACTCAAGGTACAGGTTAAGGATATTTTTTCGCCTGTATCCGTACAGTCACGTCCCTGATCGATCGCCGACAACCGTTCATTACAAGTAGGGTCCCCATGGTCAATTGAGGCATTCGATCTCCACCAAATTCGGACCGATCACTCATCCGGCGATGGGGTAACTGCCCCGTGGCACAGATGAGTCAGTGGGCCTCTAAAATAGCCCTATAGGCCAGGATTTAACCCACTAGGGGCATGCATGTTAGAAAAAAGACTCCTATGGCCATTTAAACACGAATTATAGACGATTTAAGCCTAAAAATCACACCCTTTTACTCCCATATGAATTTTTTTGTTGCAAGGGAGAGAGGGAGTGGGGAGACTGGAAGAAGGAGCTCATTGGGGGAGTTAATTTGGGGAAAATTCTCCTTGACGCTGCCCACAACGGACCCCACAATCGCGCCCCACCATAGGGAGTGACCCACCAATGATAGAAAGGTAACCCTCTAGCCATCTCCAAATTTTAACATTGTAGAATTATTTGCATGCGCTCTTACGAGTTAATTTCGTCGGCAAGGGGCTTCGATTCGCCAACCCACGGACCTGAAGCCCTAGGAGCGGCACCACGAATCCATGGACTACTCTTAGGTGCATACCATTACCCTTAGGTTGCCAATTATCGAACCCATGTCGTAATTAGTGATCGTGTAGTGAAATTTAGAATTTGCAAGCTAAATACTGAGTAAATCCTTAGGTGTAATACCCTCTATGAATTATGAATTTCATCTAGAATAATTGATCCTTGATTGCATGCTAGACTAGACTGTTTGCTGAAATTTCCATGCCCATATGCTCCACATTCTCCCCTTGATGCTTGTGTGTAATTATCTAGTTGTTGTAAACTGTGCGATGATTGAAAAATGTACTTGCATGCTTTTTGTTTGCTTTTCATTTGCCCATATTAGATAAAATATCCTAAGGTATTAATGAACTTGGTTGCTTATTTTTAAGTAGAATTGTTTTTGCATACTATAGAATTTTAGTCTAACGGCAATTGGGTTGACCAGCAAAATCGAAAAGATTCGCAAGGGCAGTCCCACTGGATTGGTTGCCCTGGGCCAATTTGACCGATTCAAGCTAAAGATAGACAACCGACAGTAGTTGGACTACGCAGGATGCTTACACTCAGTGACGGTTACGCTGTACTTCACCTAAATAAGTCGAATTAGTCCACCAGTTGGCTAACAATGTATGATCACACTTGCTTGAATCTAAAGCATCCCATACCTTTGAGAGACCTACTATTAACCGTTAGTGATACGATCCCCAAGTCTCGAGAGTCGGACATTGCGGCATGAGATACTGTGTTTGTGTTGTTGGTATACGCTAGGGTGACGAGCCTTCTCGTAGTGACCAGCAAGCACAAGAGGTGATAGGTCCTTGTTCGAACGACCCCTGTCAAATAACCTGATCGATGGTTTCGTGCCAAAGTACCATTCGAACGACTCTGACATTAATAGAATTGGGTGACGAGCCATTCCTTGTGGTGATTTAGTTATGTTCTAAGCCCGCACCTCGGAACTGAGTGATCATACTTAGTGTTTGGGTGATGACTTATATCGAGTTGATTATCATATCTTTAAGTATCATGCCTTACCTTTAGAATTATTAATCTGTAAGACAAATAGATGATACCTACATTTGGATCATGGATTGCAGGCTCAAAGCCGTTACGTCAGCCATGGGCTAAGTGATTTGAATAATACCATTGATTAAATGGAGGTGTTTCAGCTTCCCCAATCTTGTTGGATGAACGGATTTAATTAAATACTCGGCTAATATGAATATTCATAGCATTGCATTAGCATAGGTTGGCAACTCGGCAATCAAGGTCGCATTGAAGGAGTGTTGGTCATATGTGAACATATAGATGGTGTTGTTTGAGGGAGTGTTGGATGGTGAAGGCATGCATCATTTCATAATACCAAGCATGTGCATTGACAAGAGTATTTTGGAATCATGTGTTTAATTGTTTCTTATTATTCGCGCTTGTGGAATTGATAACTCGTGCAACTTGATGCTAATGGAGCCACTGAGTTGATCAATTACTCCCGCTCTGGGACGGTGTTTTAAAACATCAACCAGACACTTTCGTAGATACAGGTACTGGGAATCCGATGCGTTTGAGGAGGCTCACACAAACTCAAAGGAGTCCTCGTACTTCCAGTTGCTAGATGGGCCAATGTAAGACACTTTCAGGACGTCAATGAGATTTTATAGTCGATACGTTCTATATTTTTGAAACTGTATATTTTACTCAATCATAGTCCCGTACTCTAAATAAATATATTTTATTTGTTATTTGATTTATTTGCGTTAAGATTTACATTTATTTTAGAGTACATTGCATAATCTATTTTAATTATATGAATTCCTTAAATGCCAGGTAAAATGAATTATAAAATTCCATTTCCGCAAAGTATAAGTGGCACTCAGGATATTGGGAGTCAAGTATCTACTCGGCCCCCGAAATCCGAGGCGCTACACCTAACCAATAGGTTGGGTGGCCAATAAACATTATAGTGGGCCCTAGGATGTTTGAAGGATGCTTTTACTGGTGGGGTATTCAATCACCATTGTTTTTGATGGCTTGGCCCACCGTCAGTTCTCAACCTGTCTCATTTTTGGGGCCATTTCCAATAATGAATAGAAAAATGTTAGATAAGACATCACGCTGGGCTCCATGAAGTTTACTCAATATCATATGGCCCACTAAATTACTTTATACACAATCCACTTTTGATGCAATCTAGGCCCCTGATCTTCCACCCATAACCATCAAGTGGGTGGGACTTGTAAGACACACCTTGATATGTATGTTGTATATCTATAGTGTCTATTTGTTTTCTTAGTTTATTTTTAGATGTGGTCCAAAAAGAAGCATATAAAACTTTCAGGTGGGTGGGACCAGTAAGACCCACCTTGATATATATGTCGTATATGTATAATGTTTATTTGTTTTCTTAGCTTATTTTTAGATACGGTTCAAAAAGAAGCAGATAAAAATTTCAGGTGGACTACACCACAAGAAACAGTGGTCCTGAATGTGCACATTTTAAATTTCCAATATCCATCCGTATTGTTTGTTGAGCATCCAACCGAAAGGTCAAGGAGACTTGGATGAGAAGAAAAAGAAAAATAAAAAAACAGTATCAACTTGATCGAAGGGCATTGTGGCGCACAAAATATTTTTAATGGTCAATAACCAATGTTTCCCGTGGCCTGGTTCACTTAAAATTTGTATCTGGATTTTTTTGGGCCATGCTCTAAAATAATCTGGCAAAACAGATGGACGGTGTGGATATACCACGCATACATCGACGTGGCCCTTACGGTCAGGGTCCCACGCATATCGGGTCGCAGCCAAGTCCCGCTCCTACTTGTCGCAGGAAATCGACAGCGAGCAGAACACTAGAATTCCTCTGTAAAACCACACACAAGGATAGAGAGAGAGAGAGAGAGAGAGAGATGGTGGCGACGAATCTGAAGGCGGAGACGATCTCTCTCCAGGAGAAGAGAGACGCGATCGAGGTCGAGATGAGCGGTATCATCTCTCGTCTCACCCAGCCAGGTGGGCCAGGAATCTCCGACCCTCTCACTGATTCCCAGGCAAGATTTCCATTCCCCATCGGTTCTTCCGTTGCGCGTTTGGGTGCACTATCGAATTCAACCGCAATCGTTAGGCCCAGTACTCGTAATCCAAGGAAGTAGCCCTTTCGATTTGCAGTTTGGAGTCTCAGACACTTGATATGAACGTCGGTGAATGAAATTGCAATTCGGGTATTATTTCCACTTTACAAAGACTAGCAATTGCAATTCTATTCGCTTGTGCACCTAAACACAACCTCAATGGGAAAAATCACCGTAACTTCAGTAGAGAAAAGCTGTTTTAGATTGATTTGCCCTAGTTTGACAAGTATGGATTTCGTGTAGGGATTTCCGCGGTCGGATATTGACATTCCATCTGTTCGTGCAGACCGCCGTCGTCTCGCTGGTACACATACTAACCCAATGACGATTCACACAATTTGTAGATATTTGTCACACCTCTTCTTTTTAACAAGGGTTTTGCTAACATCCTCACCTCTATGGGGACATTAGCAATGTCACCAAAGCTTTTACTTGATGCGTGGGATACGCAATCATGAATTTGAGCCATCCATTATTTCAGACAACTAAAGACAAGCCATGGTGCAAAAATCATGCCAATCAGATGATCCAAGGCATCCAATCAATAGGATAGAAAATGGACAGTCAAGATTGGGCGGAGAAACAAAATTAGGTCCAATAGATCCCACTTGGTATTGCTTATGGTTCCAAAGTAGCACTTTGAGATTTATGAATCCAACCACGTGATCTGTGGCTCATAAAAAAAACCAACGGTTGGAACTTTGGCCTCATTTATAGGGCTAGGATCATCCAAATAGGTGTGATTTTTGCCCGGTGGCTTGATCCTAATCGTACTATTGAATGAACCATCCTGATTTGTTAGATGTCCCACGTGTCATTCAAAAGCTTTAGGGATGTCGCTAAAGTACCCATGAATAAAAACCTTGACAAAATCTACTATATATAATGTAAGCAACTCTTGGCATTTTTGCCCATGCAATTTACAGGTAGGGGTATTTTAGCAACTAAAATATGTGGCCGTTGTTGGTCTAACGGTTCAAATTTCATTGGGAACAAGCCCACAATGGCTTAGGTTATACTCGAAAGAAGTATGATTACTTAGTGCAAGTAGGCACTCTCCTCATTTTTGCTCGTAGCCTGCCCTGACGGTACTACTAGGGAGCCGCCAACAAAGGCTGTGCGAAGCCCGCCATGATGACTATATGAAATCCACTTAGTACATCTATTGTGCCATTTCATGCTAGGACTCCAGCCTTAAAATGAGGTAGCTATAAAACTCAAGTGGGCCATGACACTAGAAGAAGTGGTGATGGGTCGCCCACCGTTGAAAGCGTTGCGTGTAGCTGCAGACTTTTGCTTCATGCCTCTCTCATTTTTTTTTTCTCTCCCTCTCACCACGCGCTTCACACGCGCTTTTCCTCCTTGTAGATTTAAGTAAAAATTTTGGCGATACTGTAATGAGAAAAACTTGTATGCTTTGGATGATACGTGGGTTCTCAGAATTCTTTTTTTGAAGGATGGGTTCTCGGAATTCTCTATGTGGCAAATGTGCCAATTCAAGCTAAACCGATCAGATGGTGGGCCTCAATTTAGATGGTTTATAAAACAATTATACTGAAATTGATGGCTTAACTAGTGGATTAGTTTATACATAATGAATGCTTAACGCGAAAAACAATCTCTCTTTGAAAAAAAAACATGAAAAACAATCTACCTTTCAAGCCCATGCAATTTGCATGCAACCAAGACCTGTGGATATTCAAAGGACATGAGAAGACATTGCTACGAAGGTAAGGGTATTTTGACAACTAAAAATGTGGCCGTTGTTGGTCTAAAGGTTCAAATTTCACCGGGAACAAGCCCACAATGGCTTAGGTTATACTTGCAAGGAAGTATGATTATTTTGGCAACTAAATATGTGGTCGTAGTTGGTCTAATGGTTCAAATTTCACTGGGAACAAGCCTACAGTGGCTCAGGTCATAACTGCAAGAAGGATGGTTATTTAGTGCGAGTAGGCACTCTCCTCTTTTCTGCTTGTAGCTTGCATTGATGGTACTAGTAGGGAGCCGCCAACAAAGGTTGTGTGAGGCCCACCATGATGATTATATGAAATCTACTCAATACATCTATTGTGCCATTTTATGCCAGGACGCCAACCTTAAAACGAGGTAGATATAAAACTCAAGTGGGCCATGACATTGGAAGAAGTGCTGATGGGTCGCCCACCGTTGAAAGTGTTGTGTGTAGCTGCAGACTTTCACTTCATGCCTCTCGTTTTTTTCCTCTCGCCCTCTCATCACATGCGTCACATGTGCTATTCCCCCCTAGTAGATTTAAGTAAATTTTTTGGCAATACTGTAATGAGAAAAACTTGGATGCTTTGGCTGATATATGGGTTCTCAGAATTCTTTTTTTTGAAGGATGGGTTCTCAGAATTCTATATGTGGCAAATGCGCTGATTCAAGTTAAACCGATCAGATGGTGGGCCTCAATTTAGATGGTTTATAGAACAATTATATTGAAATTGATGCCTTAACCTCTGGATTAGTTTAAATATAATGAATGCTTATCGCGAAAAACAATCGCTCTTCGAAAAAAAAAACAAAAAAAAAAAACAATCAACATTTCAAACCAATAAACAGGGTTTCATAAGTGAGAGGCAAGCACGTGTCTTTGTGGGTTCAAAAGGAGGAGCACATGTCATTTGGGGAGTGCCTCTGGGGTTTTGGTTTTCGGATTTTTTGCCTTGCAATAGCCTCCTTTTTGGGAGAAGTGCTGCAGATCGACCCCGCTACGGAGACTAGTGAAGAGATGAGAGTGATTCGAGCTCAGGTGAGGCGAAAGAAAGGGATCCTGCCTTCAACTTACATCTTGGTGTTGATCGGAGACAAGCATGTGTCTTTGTGGGTTCAAAAGGAGTCAGGGTCTTCCTTTCCTCAATGGGGAGTCATGTGGAGTTCCCAGGAGGAAGGTGTGAAGTTCGATTGCCATGGAAGCTGGCAAAGATTGGCTGAAGGAGCATGAGACTAGTTCTCCGCAAGAGCACAAAATCAAGAGCAGGACACGCGTCAAGTGTCTAATGCAGCTATGGAGGTAGGTGAAGAGGGATCGTGCATGGCGAGGGCAGCTGGCGTTTTGTACTCCACAGGTGCTCAGAAAACCCCCAAACCTATTTAAAATGTTAGGGTCAGATTCAGAGCCTTCTTTGAACCTTGCTTAGGTCGAACCTAACAACTTTTGCTTGGCTCAGGATGCCGAGTTGGACAAGTGTCTCTCAATCCCAATCACATCCCCGGGGAGGGAAACTCATCCTCTCGTTCATGTGGAGGCTGCAGATCTTGACATGTGTCAAGAGGAAACTATAAGGGTCTCCGCCTTGAGATCGGTCACATGTGGGTTAGATGATGGGAACCCCTTAGTGTCTCCGACACATGGGGAGGGTTTTTACACACCCACACGTCTAATTAGTGAGGTCACATGCAAAGCTAATGTCTCTTATTTTGACTTGAACCCGCGAAATCTCATTTCGCTAGCTCCTTCTTTGGAAGAACGGGGAGCTGAGAAGAGATTGGGCCTTGAGCTGGTGGTGGCAAACTGGCAGGCAGGGCTGGAGAAATTCGAGCTTGCTAGGAATAGCTTCAGCCACAAAGTAGAAGTAGACGAAGGGGCTTTGGTAGATGCTAACCGTTTGATTTTGGAAGGAGATGCAAATAGTAGTGGAGGTTTCAAATGGTGAGAACCTTGAGGACCCGCTTATGGTTACCCCCCTTTGTTTCGGAAAAATTTTAGTTGCAAAGATTCTGACCATCGTTGCTGGGTTTATCGAAGATCCTATGGCTCTCTGGAAGTTTGGGCGGGGTGGTTTGATCTTAGAGGAACAACTTCGACGAGTAAAAGATGCTCTTTTGAGAGTGGGAGGTTTGGCAGGCCTATCATTTGGCTCATGAGACGAGGATGTTTACGAGTTTTTGCAATTCGCCGAGGCCATGGTTGTTCAGTGGCAGCAAGAGGGCCAAGGATTGAAGTTGAAGAAGTCTCCCGGAGGCCTAAGAGAGCTGTTGAGTCTCAATTGCTCTATCAACTACGAACCCATGGCGAGAACAAGTGGAGGGAAGAGGGCAAGGTCGGGAAAAGGTGGTGCCCAGTGTTAATCTTGTCATGGAATGTGCGGGGGTTGGGTTGTAGGGGATAAGAGGGCCCATGCAGGAAGGTTTGCAAGAAATCAAAGGTGGACATTATCACGCTTCAAGAAACAAAGCTTCAATCAATCAATCCAGGTACGATTTCCTCTGTTTGGGGTGTTAAGAATTTTGACTGGATTGTAGTTTTTTTTTTCTTGGTTTTCATAAATCATAACCATTTTCTGGAGTTCTGTTATGGAGAGCAGAGACTCCTTGGAGGCATTTTACTTTGAAAGGCTTGGAATATCTGTGCACACTTAAACAATGGATCAGTGGCCCAATGTTGGATCTATTTGGCACTCCTCTTTCTTGATCTCCCTACGAATTCAAGTGGGTCAGGATCATGAGCGAGGTCAATGCGCAGCTGCTATTGTGTGCTTTGTCCATGATCTTGCTTTGTCCATGATCTTCCCTTAATTAATTGTTTCTCAGTACTGTCAGTCTGTCACATGCTTCTACTGTTTAAAAGGAAAAAAAACTGACATGCTTCTTATAGTTGAATTCTGTAATCCTTTTCACCCACTGGATGTGAAGAACTCCATTAGGAATCTAGGATGCATGATACGTGAATTTGAAATGTGTATCGTTAGGCCATTTATTTCCTTAGGTTTCATAGTTTTAGAAGATAATGCAGGGGAATTTTCACACTAGGCTCGAGTGGGGTTGCCTGTTTGATGCAGGGCCATACTCGGGGTGGGTGACCCATGCGATTTGGGGTCTACGGGGGAGGTCTCGTGTTTGAGACTCCTTACCAGGGGTGAGTAATGCGCATTTCACACCGGGCTCGAGTGGAGTAGCCCGTGGGATGCGGGGACACACTCGGGGTGGGTAGCTCATGTGATTTGGGGCCCACGAAGGGGGTTCGGTCGAGGTCCTAACCCATGAGATATGGGGCCTGGGCTATGGGATAAAGGGATTAATTCGCCATACTCTAACAGTTCAAGCTTTTAGAGCAAGTGGTTAATTGTCCTGCATCAAATTGGTATTAAAGCGGGAGGTCTCGTGTTCGAGACTCCTCACCGGGGGTGATTAATGCAGGGGCATTTTCACACTGGGCTCGAGTGGGGTCGCCTGTTGAATGCAAGGGCACACTCGGGGTGGGTGACCCATGCGATTTGGGGTCCACGGGAGAGGTCTCGTGTTCGAGACTCCTTACCAGGGGTGAGTAATGCGCATTTCACACCGGGCTCGAGTGGAGTAGCCCGTGGGATGCGGGGACACACTCGGGGTGGGCGGCCCATGTGATTTGGGGCCCACGAAGGGGGTTCGGCCGAGGTCCTAACCCATGAGATATGGGGCCTGGGCTATGGGATAAAGGGATTAATTCGCCATACTCTAACAGTTCGAGCTTTTAGAGCAAGTAGTTAATTGTCCTGCATCAGAAGATATTTGACAAATGCTATATTATTGACGTTTTTTTCGTTCCATGGTTCAGACGTGCAGATGAAAATCACATGCATCTTTAAGCTTTATGTGTTCTTTAGCTTTATTTGTTTATCTCAGACTGCATTCCAGTCTTATTTTTGGCTCCTCGCCTAGTTCATGTGCATGCAACCGTAAATTATATCCCTCTTTTCATTAATTAATGATGATAGTTTTATTATTAATCTTATTATAATCAGCATGGTATCCTCAAAGCAATATATACTATCATTATGTCTATTTTTATTTGACACTTACATCGCACAAAGATAATTTTCATTGATTCACCTTTGTTTTTCCCCTTTCACCTTTTCCTTCTGATCAGCAATGATAAATTTTTGTTGACCATAGAAGGGCCAGCTATATACAAACTCTTGGTTAGCAAATATCCCTAGCTGACACACATATATCAGAAAGATTGGTGGTTCCACTTGCATCCCTATGGAAATGGGTGGTAATAAAGAATCCCTAAAATCTGAAATAGTCAATATTTTGTAGTAAATTATGTACATATTTTAAAGGTCCAGTTTCCTCCTCTGATCACATTGTTGGTGTTGAAGCTAATAACTATTGCAGACGATCAAGCTAATAGAAATGCAGGGATGTCCCTGGTAATTGCAGTTGGATCCTGCCAGGATGGGATATCCTATTGCTTTAGTCTTGGTTTTTTTTATGTCATTCTTTTTCACTGATTAAGATCTAACATTAATTGGAACATGTGAAATAAGATGTGAAGGGTGATGCTACTGACATCTTAGTAGCACTTTAGCTATGCAGCTTAATTTTGGACTATGGATGTTTCACAGTTCTCATGGATTCTGTAGTTATATGCACCATTTAACTGAATACAACAGCAATACAGTTTTTATTTGGATCTTGAAATCCAAATTTAAATCCTATGTATGTTCTACTTTACCTCAGAAGTTGCTGTTGATCAGCACAATAATTGATACCAATGCAATATTCTCATCCATGTGTTTATCATATAGTTTCATTCTGCAATAGCTGTTGTTTATTTACAGCTATTTCTGCCGAGAATTCTTGTCTAAACTTGCTTTTATTGCAGAACTACGAAATGACTACAAGGATATCACGGACAAAATACATGAAAACTTACAAGTTCTGCATTCGGCGAGACTTGCTCACAATGTATCATTGCCCACGAAAGATCCAGGTAGGATGAGTTACTTCATTAGAACGATAATATGGCTGTGGCACCGTTACAGTAGAACTACTCTTAAAAGTTTGTTGAGATGGTGATTTCTTATTGAGTTCAGTTGTCATTCTTGACACACCTCTTTTAAAGTGAAGCATCCTCATGATACATGCTGGTGTCTAATCCATTTTATTGAGCTTTTGCTACATCTTTATCATAAATGTGGTGGTTCTTTTAATATGTGATCTTTAGATGTTCCTGTCTTTTTATTTTTATACTCCACGGAATTGAATTAGACATCCTCATGTTCTAGAAGGTTTTTCTTGTGGATCCTCATTGAATGCTGTAATTGAAGGATTCCTCTTTTTTCTTATTTTTGAAAAATTGACAATTCATGAATTCTAGTTAGAGAAAGCCATTGAATGATTTTTTGTTTTGGTTTGTCCTAGAAGATTATTACTGGACCAGGTCTGTTTATCCTTGGCTTTGCCGTTTTCAGCCGGTAGATGTGTGATTCACCTTCACTTCCCACACGTTTTTCACCAAACCTTGTTAAAGAATTAAATCATGATTGTGTAGTGAGAAAAGTTAGAAGTTTGATACAGTTGTTAAATAACTGTGTTCTTTTGCCCTTTTTTTGGGCTAATGACTTAGCAATCATATGCATGGATAGAGTGGTGATATTTTGAGCTTATATTGCTTTATTACTGCTAAAGAATCTGGTATTTGAGATACTTTGCCTGTTTTTGAAATCACAAGATGTCATCACCAGATGAAGTAATGATTTTCACTGTAACACTCGCTACATTTTTTTTCATTCACTGTCCAGCTAATGGCGAGGGGTCAAATAATCAAGAGATACCTCATACCAACACCATTGCATCTCTTTCGTCTCGCGGTGGTATTTCAGAAGATAGTTGCATTCCAATGGATTTGGAACCAGTCGTCCGGGTACCCTTTGCAATGGTTGATGAAATAGCGGATGCATCTCCTGCGGCAGAAGATGGGCTACAGCTTGGAGACCAGATTGTGAAATTTGGAAATGTGGAAATTGGTGAAGAACTGCTTCCGAGGCTTGCTTCGGAAGCT
This sequence comes from Magnolia sinica, assembly GCF_029962835.1. NCBI lineage: Eukaryota > Viridiplantae > Streptophyta > Magnoliopsida > Magnoliales > Magnoliaceae > Magnolia > Magnolia sinica. The sequence goes on from NC_080581.1 coordinate 14,668,174, forward strand.
CAGTTGAACCAGGGCCGTGCTGTTCCTTTGGTAATTTTGAGGCAGGGTGCCCTTGTAAATTTATCTGTGACACCCAGACCATGGCATGGTCGGGGTCTGTTGGGGTATGCTTTCAATTCCTCCTTGCCCTTCAATAAGTTGTAAAACTTTGAATATGTTCTTTTAATTGATTATGGTCTTGCTGCCCGCTCATCAGATTAGAGCATTGTGATCTTTCAAAGTCTTCTAATAACGAAAGGGCATGCGCTTATAATCATGATAAGGCATGCGCTCATAATCGTTGTCTGTGCACTTCCTGCAGCCATCGGGATTTAATTTTTAATTTTTATGTATATGAAAGTGTGTTAGTTATGTTTGATAATGAGTTTTCAAGTTCACCTAGTATAAGTTCACCACTAGATTAAGCATGCTGTTGTTTTACTTGCTGTGAACTATTTCCAGGTTTGCTCATGTTTCATGCAGTAACATTATGTCATAATTTTGATTTTTTGGAAGGGTAATTTTAATTTTGTTGTTGTTGTTTTGATAGGTAAGTTGGGCCCCTTGTTTTAAGTCGTGAACAACATGTAGCATAGTGTTCACCCCTCTGAAGTGTGAGGCTTAAACTACATGCTATTTCAGATTTTTAATTAAGGTTGTGCCTGGTTGCCCAAATCTCAGGAAAATTTATGTTATTTTGTACCAAATTAGTTTGATTAATTATGAAATTTGGTGCTACCAAACACAATCTAAAATAATGGGGAAGGCAAAGATTAAGTATAAAGGTAAAGAATGATCAACCTAATTGATTTAATACTATTACTTATATTATTTTACTAAAATCAAAAGATTACTTTTTTTTAAAAAAAAAAAAATGAAAAATGTATCAAATCATTTATAACATTAATTGATTTAATGTTTTAGTGAAAAATAACTCGTAGTGTAAGCTACATAGCGTGTACCATAGGCTATGTAGCATGTAGTGTAGGCTACATGTGACTTAAGTTATTTTCATTAGCTGCGTGGCGTTAAGGGTAAGCTATGGGACGTAGCGTAAGCTACATGCTACATAGCAAAGCTATTTAAAACACTGGACAGGCCCAAACTTGTGACCTTAATGTTGAAATATACCTTATCTACCATTCCGCAATTTGGATTTTCTTTTTAGCAATGATGATCCCGCGAAAATCTTCAATTACATGCAAATTCATCTCTGCCTCTCTAGGGTTTCTTTTTAGCACTGGATTTTGTTTTTAGAAATGAGCTCCAAAAATTGTGAATTCACGTCACATGTTGAGGATTTTATTCCATCTTACTAGTATCAGCGCCTTTAAAAATAAAAAATCCAACACATACGATTGTTAGATTGGTCTAGTAATATTGTGTGGATTTGAACCATGTCTGATCTTAGTGTGTGTGTGAATATGTTCAATGTTATGCGTGAATTTAATAGTCAATTTTACTTCTATGAGCACAACAAATCATCTTGAGCATGTAAACAACAGTCTGAAGACCAGCATGAGGTTCTTTCTGGAAATCCCTCATGAGGTTTTCTTTCTTACCTCTGTGTGCGCGCGCGCGCGTGTTTGGAACGGCAACATAAACTTTATTGAAAGAAGGAATACACCAAACAAGAGATTGAGGGACCAATTTGGTTGACCCTGTCACATCTCCCTCTTATAGCAAGAGAATCAGCAATGTAGTTCCTGTACTCAGAACTTTAGAAAATACAACCCTCCTATTGTCCAAAATGGATCTAATTTCAAAATATAGAGTGCAGAACTCCAAGCTCTGTTGCATGAGTCACCTTCAATGTCTGAATTCCCTTGAAAAAGGCTTCAGCAATGTGTAATCCTTCTCTCAGGGCCATGATCTACTCCTCATTAGATCCTACCTCACCACAGATCTGGAGTAAGCCACAAACATTCCTGAGGGGACCACAAATTTGGTTTCCATGTGATTTTATGCCCAACACTGCTGCCTTTGAATCATGTGTTGATATACTCTAGCTATTCCCTAGGACACAGACCTTACCAACCCCCCCTCCACAGCAAGCAATTTTTTATATTACTCTCCAGTGAGAGCACCTTTCAATGGGCATGGGGGTATTCAATATGCAGGAATGATGAATCCTGTCGTGGTTAACAACTTATCAAGGGCATGGGGCATGCAAAAAGGGATTATCTATAATGTGTATGAATTGAAGGTCAAGAACTGCAGATTTTATTTATTTATTTTTTTACTTACCCTTTAGCATATGGAGTGTCTTTAAAATCGAAAAAAGAGGGAAAGCATGAGTAAATGAGTATAGATGGCAAATTCTTAAGGAGCACCACAATAAAGATTGTAATAAATAATTTGGTAGAATAGAAGTCTACTTGTCATTACATACCAAATAATAAAAGAATATAATTAGGAAAAAGAGAAACTTTTACTTAGCTTGAATGTTGAACACGTGCACCCACATTCTCTCTCTCTCTCTCTCCACCCCAGGCAAACTTAGCCATGTCCAAGCTGGATAGATTCCTTGTTTCTCCTGGGTGGGTAGATTCTTTCCCTTTGGTTCATCAAAGGGGCCTTCCTAAACCTGCTTATGATCACTGTCCAATTCTTCTTGAGGTGGATGAGGTTGATTGGGGTCCAAAGTCTTTTCGATTCGAGTTGGCTGGGCCCGAAGTGGAGGGCTTTCAGGACTTGGTCTTGGGTTGGTTGTCCTCTTTTGTGGTTATAGGACGAGCGGGCTTCAAGCTTTTCCAAAAGATGAAGGTGCTGTAGGCTAGGCTGAAGCTTTGGAAAAAAAAGTGTTTGATCAAAGAGAGTTGGAGCTGAAGTCCATTCTCCATGAGATCCAGTTGTTGGACATCAAGGAAGAAGGTGATCAATTCTACGCTGATGAGAAGGCTTCGAAAGATGCTATCTGTTGATTGTTGTGCTCGAATTAAAGAGGAGATCAAACAACGCCGGCACTCTTAGGCTACCCGGCTTAAGGAAGGAAATAAGAACACTAAGTTCTTCCATGGTATAGCCAATGTTAGAGCCTTGATCAACTGCATCCCTTTCACCTTCGTTGATGGGGTAAGGTTATTTGATAAGGCTTCTATTTGTGATGTAATCGTCAATTTCTAATTGAATTTACTCTCGGTCAAGCCCTGGGTGCAGCTGAATCTTGACAATTTGTCCTTTGATAGTTTCTCCTCGAAGGAGGCTACCAACCTTGAGGCATCTGTTCGCGAGGAGGAAGTTAGCGTTGTTGTCATGGATTTAGAAAGGGACAAAGCCTTGGGGTTGGATGGGTTCCCATTGGCTTTCCTGGTCTTCTAGGAGATGGTCAAGCAGGATCTGTTGGGTTTCGTTGAGAAATTCTCTGATTTTGGCCGCATGCCATCCGAGATGGGTTGTTCTTTCATCGTTGTGATTTCGAAGCTTCAAGGTGTAGAGTCTCTGAAAGACTTTAGGCCTATTAGTCAGATTAATATTGCTTATAAAATTATTGGGAAGATTCTCGGCCAAAGAGTGAAAGCAATGCTTCCTAAGTTAATTTCCCTGTTCCACAATGCCTTCATTGTCCGAAGAATCCTTGACAGTGCGCTTATTGCACATGTGATGCAGGACATGAAATTAAATATGAAATGCAAGATTTCAAGCTCTAGATCATACCAGTTTTAAACAATCACAAAATTCCACGTCCCACATACGGTCAAACATTCAACCAGGGGAATCTACGGCGGTCCAAGCCTACACACGCTTAGGGCTGGATCAATTAAAATTATAAACCAAACAATGCTCAAAGGAGTGTAAGATTGATCCACTCTTGCAAAGGATTGTTCCCCAATTCAAGGGGTTCACTATGTTTCAAATCGGGAAAAGTCTAGGGTTTCAAAAGTGGGAAAAAACTTGGAATTGAGATTATCTAGGGTTAGGGTTAAGGATATAAGGCGAGAGAGGAGTGAAATAGAGGAGAGAGACAAACCAGAGATAGTCGACATGTGTGGACAGCGGTCGGGTCCAGACGCACGTGCGTGGGATCCTGCCCGCACGTGTGTAGGGCCCACGAATCCAAAAAGGGGCAGCTTGGGGTTGGTCGGCCAGGGGTGGTCCTCCCTTATGCCAAATATCATGTCAATCCGATGTACGGTGAGTGCGTGGTGCTCCGCCAAAGTTTCAGCCCCCTGGTGGGCCAGAATCTGGAAACCTGCTGTATAAGAGAACTTGAGTGCCAAAAAAAGGATAAATCTAAAGATGGGATGGCTGTGGGAGATGAGGTATGTGCGGTATAGGGGGTGGAGACGATCTGAGATGGTTGTAGCTTCGCACTACGGTAGTTAGCCCTTCGAGGAAGGGAGGGTTTTGCACCCAATTAGATTCTTCAACTTAGAGAGACAGAGAAGAAGAAAAACGTAGAATTTTATTCATAAACTTTAATGAAAAAACCTACATGGAGTTGTCTATTTATAAGAAAAACTTAAACCTCAAAAGCCGCACCATGTGCGCACACTATGACTTAGAGATGAACGAAATAACAAAAATAACAACTAATCAACGCAATCAAAACCGTTTATGATGTTCTTAATAATGATAATAACCAGAACTCAAAATCCTAGATCATTTAGGGTAGTGGGTCACGATCATGAGATCCAATGGTAGAATCTCTGTGATGATCGGGTCCACTCCAATGCTTCATAGCACAACCCCTTAACTAAGAGATCCTCCATAGAGGTCGTCGTCAATCTAGATCGATAGTGAGGCCTTCTCTCATATGTGCGTAGGGTGGGGGTCGTGAGTGTGTGCGTGATGTCCCCATCAACTCTCCCTGGCTGCGAAAGTTTTGCAAGCGAAACCAAACTCCTGGACCGTTCCAAGATGTCAGGATCAAGTCTCTGAAGCTCCTTCTCAGTGAGCCATGTATTATCTGAAGCTGGGCGTGACTTCCACTTGACTAGGAATTTTTGAAATCCATCGTCCGACGTCGATACTATCTGATGGTCCAAGATATCCTCTATCTCCTCTCTGGGTGTGGGAAGGGTAGGTATGAGAGGTAGAGGCTGGGAAGATGGGTCGGGAATAGGCCATAGATCAAGGAAAAGGTCTGGGAAATCAGGATGGTTCGGCGAAAGGCTGTACAAGGTATCTGTGGTCTCCTGAAATGCAACTAGATCCTTCATATTGAATGTGGAACTAATTCCTATGGAAGGTGGAAGATCTACCACATATGCATTAAGACCGTTTCGTTTTATAATTTTGAATGATCTAGCGCCATGCGTGTGTAATTTACGAATGGCTCCCTGAGGGTATCGCTCTGGCTTGATGCGGACCATCATAGAGTCCCCTATATTAAATTCCTTGAATTTTTTATGTTGGTTTGTAGAAATTTTGTAATGTTCATTACTAGTATTGATCTGTTGCCGGATTTCTTGATGTTGTGTATGGACGTGATGTGCAAAAGACTCTGGAGACTCTGATGGCCTATGAGACAAGGACATGGGGACAAGATCAATAGGCCTCTTAGGTTTATAACCAGTAACGGCTTCGAAAGGACTCAAACTAGTGGATCTATTGATAGAACTATTAAATGCAAACTCAATGATAGGTAGTACAGTGTCCCACGTCCTGGTGTGCTCCCCCACTAAAAACCTAAGCAAATTTCCTAGGCTCCTATTGACTACCTCAGTCTGACCATCGGTTTGAGGGTGGTAGGCAGAAGAAAATTGGAGCTTAGTATTCATCATATGCCATAGTGTCTTCCAAAAATAACTTATGAATCGTATGTCACGGTCAAACACTATGGTTTTGGGTAACCCATGTAGTTTGACGACTTCACTAAAGAATAACTTGGCAACATGAGATGCGTTGGAGGTCTTCAAATAAGGAATGAAGTGGGTCATTTTAGAAAAACGGTCCACGATAACAAATATGGAATCGTGTTTTCAAATAGTCTTGGGGAGCATAAGCACGAAGTTCATACTGATGTCCTGCCAAAGGGCGAATGGAACTGGCAAAGGTGTGTATAACCTCGTGTTCTGCTTTTTCTACTTTGCCAGCTGACAAGTACGACATCGCACTATATAATCTTGGCCATGTCTCGCTTGAGGCTTGACTAATTGAACATATCCTCCACTAGGGCAATGGTCTTGTCTTGACCAAAATGACCTGCGACCTCTCCTGAATGTAAGTCTCAGACAAGAAAATCGCGGAGGGAGGTGCGAGGTATGCACAAGCGGTTACTCCTAAACAAATATCCATTCAAAATCAAGTACTCACTGCTAGCTCCTGACGGACTCCCTAACAACAATGCGTACACAACTCCAAAATCTGGGCACGCAGAATAATCCTCTTTGACATGCTCGAGGCCCATGACTTCAACACTTATGGAATTGAGTAACGCGACTCGACGACTCAACGCGTCGGCAAGCTTATTCTCTACACCGGCTTTGTGCTTAAGCACAAAAGTATACTCTTGAAGGAATTAAACCCACTTGGCGTGTCTAAGGTTTAATTTCTTCTAAGAGTTTAGATATCTCAAGGCTTCGTGATCAGAAAACAAGACGAATTCTTGCGGCAATAGATAATGACGCCAGTGGCGCAGTGATTGCACTACCACAGAATTCTTTGTCATAGGTGGAGTATTTTTGCTTCGCCTCATTCAGTTTCTCACTAAAAAAGGCGATAGAGTGTCCTTCCTGACTAAGTACTCATATGCTCACTCCTGACACATCGCATGTAACTTCAAAAACTTTCAAAAAATCCAGAAGTTGCCTAACTGGAGCTTCGGTCATCCTGACCTTTATCTCCTTGAAGGCCTTCGAGGTTGCCTTCGTCCATTGAAACTTTCCTTTTTTTATGCAATCCGTGATGGGAGCTATAATGAAACTGAATCCTCGATTGAACTGCATATAGAAGGTGGCCAAGCGGTGAAAGCTGCACACCTTGTGAATATTGTGGGGTTCAGGCCAATTGATAATGGCTTTGACCTTCTCGGAATCTGCCAACACGCCCTCAGCTGACATAACAAAATCTAAGAAGATAACACTACTAGACATAAACGCACACTTCTTTAGGTGGCGTAGAATTTCTCGGCTCTAAAGACCCACAAACTTGCCTCAAATGGTTGAGGTGTTGCTCCTTGGTCATGCTATAAATTAGGATGCCATCAAAGTAGACAACCAGGAACTTCCTTATGAAGGGCCTTAACACTTGGGTCATCACACGCATGAAGGTATTTGAGGCATTAGTCAGCCCAAAAGGCATGACTAGCCACTCGTATAGCCCATTCTTCTTCTTGAAGGCCGTCTTCCACTCATCACTAGGGCATACATGGATTTGGTGATAACCACTTTTGGGGTCAATTTTCGAGAAGATAGTAGCGTTGGCCATCATATCCAACATGTCATTAAGACGCGGTATGGGAAACTGGTACTTGATTGTGATTTTGTTGATGAGCCTATTATCAACACACATCCTCCATGTGCCATCCTTCTTAGGTGTAAGAAGGGCGGGCACGGCACACGGGCTCATGCTCTCTCGAATGAAACCCTTTTCTAGGAGCTTATCAATCTGTCTCTTCAATTTTGCATGCTCCTTTGGGTTCATTCTGTAATGAGGGAAGTTTGGTAGAGTCGTCCCATAGACTAAATCAATGGCGTGCTATATATCCCTCACAGGGGGAAGCTCATCCGGTAGATCCATAGGAAAGACATCACGAAACTCATCCACTGTCGGAATAGCCTCAATGGGTAACTCTACACTAGCCTCTGGTGCACTCTCCCTAGCTACAAGGGTGTACACTATCGAGTTCGACTCAATCTCTTGCTCAAAGTCCTTGGCATTTAGAATATGGAGAGGCTCAGACTTGAACTTCGATTCCTTCAATTCTTTTGAGCTGCTCAAACTACTCTGTGTGGTGGACTCCTTTCCAGTCGTGTTCTTGGGTGGAAGTGGGTTTAGCTTGATTTTCTTGCCCTCAAACCTGAATGTACACACATTTGAACGACCAAATATGGTGACATCCCTATCATAGAGCCAGGGCCTACCCAGAATGATATGGCCAACATCCATGGAAACAACATCATACCAAAGTATATCTTTATATGATCCAAACTGAATAGGAACAAGACAACGGTGCGAGACTGGAATGGAAGTTTCATCAACCCAAGACACTCTATAGGGTTGAGGATGGGCTTCAAGCTTCAAGCCTAAACGGCTCACAGTGCTAGTTGATGCCACGTTGGCACAACTACCACTATCCACGATCATCTTATAGCTCTTTTCACTACATCACTAGGGATTTCTGCTGGCTCATATTTTTCCTATTCGCCGTCACTCTCTGGGGGCACTACTTCTACTTGCTCATCAATAAGGAACACCTTGGTGCCCTCTTTCTTGCCACACTGGTGGGCAAAGTAACCAAACCCCTGACATCTAAAACACCTAGTCGCCTCATTTTTGCGCGAGCTAGATCCGACAACCCCTTTACCCTTATCATCCTTGAGCCTAGACTGAGAACTATTGGAAGGCTTGTATTGATATCCAGTGCCAAGCTTAGCCCCGGAAAGGTTGGCCTTACCGACATAATCCCGAAACTTAAACCGCCTTCTCACAGATGCTTTGAGGTATTGCTCGACCTCTAACACTACTTGATACATCTATTTAAGAGTGTTTATGTCGTTGGCGAGCAACTCTCTTCTAATGTTAGAATGGAGGCCCGTCGTAAATCAAGCAAGAGTGAGTACGGGATCCTCATCAACTTCACATCGGGTCAAGTACTTTTTGAACTTCTTAATGTATTCAGCCACACTCATGGAACTTTGTCGAAGAGACTGCCATTCTTCAAGCAACCTCAAGCGATAAAAGAAGGGAGATACTTTTCCTTAAGAGTTTCTTTCATTTCTCCCCAATGGACTATTGGGGGTTCCCTGGGCCTCTCTTTCTTTCGCTCCATAGTAGCCCAAAACCTCTTTGCTTGGCCCACAAGTTTCATCTTAACAAATCGGACTCGGCGCGCATCCAACATGTCGTACCACTCAAAATAGTGGTCCATATCTGCCAAACAATCTAGAAAAGCTTTAGGGTCCAAGTGGCCATCAAACGTAGAGGCTTTTACTCTAACTCCTTGGAGGAGTCGCGCATTTGGGTTATAGTGATCATGATGCCCCTCGCGGGGTGGGTGCACGGGTGCATGCCCATGACCAATTCCTTGGCCACCTCCATTCCTTGGTCTATCATCCTAACCACTTGCCTGAGATTGGGCATCTTTCCAGTGGTGGGGTTTGCTCGAGCGAAGGTCTCTAGTTGGGTAACGCGCACATTAAGCTGTTTAAAGCGTTGGTCAATATGTTGTTCCAAGCGCCTACACAAAGATTCAAACTGCCGGGTTATATTGTTTATTGACTCTTGTAATTGCTTCATGATTAGTGTAGGGTGCAAGCCAAAAGCACGACCAGTACGTGTGGGCATACAACTACTCACTCAACTTAAAGACTCTCTAATACACTATATGCATCTAAATGAGACTAAATGATCCTATATGACTCTATATGAGGGAACTGCACAATGCTATTAAAATTCTAGCAACATAACTGCCCAAATAGTTTGTTAACAGGAAATTCAGCCATGAAAATTGGGGATTTTCTGATAATACAAAATTCAGCAGACCCTGTTGTGAATGATTGGTCCTAAACAGCTTTATATGATGAGACTTGATGCAAAATAAACGTGAATAGACTAAACCCTAAACATGCAATGCATTCCCCTATGAAAACCCTAAGCTCTAATACCAAATTTGATGCGGGATATGAAATTAAATATGACATGCAAGATTTCAAGCTTTAGATCATACCAGTTTTAAACAATCACAAAATTCCACGTCCCACATATGATCAAACATTCAACCACAGGAATCTACGAGGGTGCAAGCCTACACACGCTTAGGGCTAGATCAATTAAAATTATAAACCAAACAATTTCCAAAGGAGTGTAAGATTGATCCACTCTTGCAAAGGATCGTTCCCCAATTTAAGGGATTCACTATGTTTCAAATTGGGAAAAGTCTAGGGTTTGCAAAAGTGGGAAAAAACTTGGAATTAGGATTATCTAGGGTTAGGGTTAAGGATATAAGGCGAGAGATGAATGAAATAGAGGAGAGAGACAAACCAGAGTTAGTCCACATGTGTGGACAGCTGTCGGGTCTAGATGCACGTGCGTGGGATCCTGCCCGCACGTGTGCGGGGCCCACGAATCCAAAAAGGGGCAGCTTGGGGTTGGTCGGCCAGGGGGGGTCCTCCCTTATGCCAAATATCACGCCAATCTGATGTACGGTGAGTGCGTGGTGCTCTGTCGAAGTTTCAGCTCCCTGGTGGGTCAGAATCTGGAAACCTGTTGTATAAGAGAACTCGAGTGCCAAAAAAAGGATAAATCTGAAGATGGGATGGTTGTGGGAGATGAGGGATGTGGGGTGTAGGGGGTGGAGACGATTTGGGATGGTTGTGGCTTCGCACCACGGTAGTTAGTCCTTTGAAGAATGGAGGATTTCACACCCAATTAGATCCTTCAACTCAGAGAGATAGAGAAGAAGAAAAACGCAGAACTTTATTCATAAACTTCAATGAAAAAACCTACATGGGGTTGTCTATTTATAAGAAAAACCTAAACCCCAAAAGCCGCGCCATGTGCGTACACTATTACTTAGAGACGAAATAACAAAAATAACAACTAATCAACGCAATCAAAACCGTTCATGATGTTCCTAATAATGATAATAACCAAAACTCAAAATCCTAGATCATCTAGGGTAGTGGGCCACAATCATGAGATCCAATGGTGGAATCTCTATGATGATTGGGTCCACTCCAATGTTCCATAGCACAACTCCCTAACTAAGAGGTCCTCCATAGAGGTCGTCGTTGATCCAGATCGATAGTGAGGCCTTCTTCCTCCCTGCGTATGTGCATAGGGTGGGGGGCGTGCGCGTGATGCCCCCATCAACATGAGTCTCTACATTCCTGTCATAGGGCTGATAGGCAAGGCATTTTGTGTAAATTAGATTTGGAAAAGGCGTATGACCATGTCGATTGGTCTTTTCTTGATTATATGTGGTTCGCATCAGATGTGGGGCCAAGTGGAGACTCTGGATCAAGGCTTTTTTTTCCTCGGCCAGGTTCTTTGTTCTGTTATGGTTCCCCTTTTGGTTTCTTCCGTGCCTCGAGGGGTCTTCGCTATGGGCATCTTCTTTCTCCCTTTTTGTTTTTTATGGTATGTGCAACCCTAAGTAGGATGTTTTCTAGGGTTTTGAGATTGAGAATGTCCCCCAACGCATTAGCCACCTTCAAATTGCTGATGATTCTCTGATTTTCAGTGAGGCTAATGTGTCCAATGTGGACAATCTCAGGAAGATAATTGGATGTTTTGAAGTTGTTTCGGGTCTCAAGGTTAATTTGGCCAAAATTGAGTTGCTCAGGATTCACTTGTCTTAAGAAGAGGCGACTCGGCTGGCTGGCATTTTCGATTGCTGGACTAGGTCTCTTCCCTCCTCTGATTTTGGTTTGCCTTTTTGCATAGGTGAGCCTGCCAAGCATCTCCGGTATTCAGTGGTAGAGAGAATGTAGAGGAAGCTCTCCCTAGAAAAGCAAACTTTTGTCCTTGGGAGGTAGAATCACTCTGATTAAGGATGCCCTCACCAGTCTCCTTGTTTATTATATGTCTTTATTCAGGGGCCCGAAGTTGGTCCTTGATAGGATTGATAAACTTTGGAGGGATTTTCTTTGGCAAGGAGTGTCTAAAGGTAAATTTCATCTTGCGCAGTTGGAAGGAGGTTTGCAGACCCTTTGCCGAGGGTGCTTCCGGAATTCATCAACTCGATGATTTGAATTCTGCCTTCTTGGGGAAATGGGTCTAGAGATCCGGAGTCGAGGAGGAAACTAGTGGAGGTCCGTTGTGTCCGGAAAATACATTTCATTAGTCATGGGTTGGCGGATAAAAGAATCGTCTCTATATCGAGCATATTTCCTTTGGAAAGCCGTTGTTAGTATTGCTAGTAAAGTTTTCTATCTTGGGCTTTGCAGTAGGGGATGGGTCGAGGGTTAGATTTTGTGACGATATCTTGCGCGGGGATTCCTCAATTTGAGATATTTTTCCTTGGCCTGTTCATTCTCTTTTGCCGATGTTTCGGTGGACTGCTGCTTCTCGGTGTCCGGATTTGGAGGTGTTTGGGCTCCTTGTTGTAGGAATGTATTTGGTTATGAATTCGATGATTTCTTGCCGCTTCTTTCTCGCATGCAGGGGATCCATCATTCTCTGGGAATAAGAGACATGCTGGTGTGGCTTAGGGATAAATTGGTGATTTTTTCGGTGAAGTCTTTCTAATCATTATTTCACAGCACACATATTCTGCCTCCTGTTATCATGTGGCCCTGTTTGGTCCTATGCTTGTAGGCAGGAATAGGATCCTTACCATCGACAATCTTCAAGAGGGCAATGGTGTTGCTTAACATTTCTCTTCTGCCTTAAAGATGCGGAGTCAGTGGATCACTTGGTCCTATGCTTGTAGTCAGGAGTAGGATCCTCACCATCGACAATCTTCAAGAGGGAAATGGTGCTTAACATTTCTCCTCTGTCTTAAAGATGCAGAGTTGGTGGATCACTTGTTCATTTACTGCCCCTTCCCTTTGTTAGTCTGGTCCGTCGTTTTGTCTTCGTTCAGCGTGCGCTGGTGATGCCAAATTAGATCAAGGCCTTCTCCTTTCTTGGCATGCTGGTGGGGCCGGAAGGAAGGGTGTCTCTATGGAGGGTTGCCCTCCTCACCATTCGTTGGTTGATCTGGGGCGAAGGGAACAATCGATGTTGTCGTAATAGGAGTGGCTTGTTAAGGGGGTTAGCAATCGGGTTATCTCGTTCATCCGGGATTGGGTGCCCTGAAGGGGCGTCTTTTTTTGTTTTGTTTTGTTGTTTCCTTTTTTATCTTTGGTGTTTAATAAAGTTGCATTGTCTTTCAAAAAAAAAAAATGATCCATATCATCAATTGCTCGTGATTCTAAAGAATCACTTTTGTTAGGCAATCATATGCTTCCAACCCATGGCTTAGAGAAAGGATGCTGTAGAAAAATAAGGCCAATGCATGGATGTATTGAATCATCTGATCAGTCCTATGTTTGCTTAATAGCCTGTGAAAAGTGTTCTTGACCTAATGGACAGTTCAGATTGATTGATTGGACTGTCCAAGTGAACCGATGCAACTAGAAGCACCATAACTTATAGTGCTCTGAGAGCACTGGATCATTTCTTGTGCCTCGGATTCTCTATGATGAAGGAATGAAAGAATATATTACTACAAACTGTTGATTAAATTACTAGTTGTATGCTCAAGTGAGTTCCCGTTGACCTGATCTGGCTGAACACTGTCTGGTGGCATGTTTTCAAGATTTTGACACCATGTTCATTGTTATTTACAGTTAGTTTTGGTTCTAGGTCTCCTTCAGCCTAGGACCTTTTGTTCTAACTCTTATTTCTCTTAGTTAGAAGGGGGGAAAAAAAGAGGGAGAATCTGAGTAGGTGTCTGCATGTTGCTTGTTCTAGCTTGCTCTTATTTTTCCTCCACTGTTCTGTTATTATTATTATTATTTTTTCATGCCTTGTAGATTTCTCAAACATGGATTAGAATGCTTTGATTTGTGCTTCAAATTTTCTGTATGCTTACTGTAAAGTTTCGTGGGTTTCTTGCAGGTGTCATTTTCGAATCTTATGATGGGTTCTATTTCAAGCTGTTGCACCTCTCCTCCCCCTCCTTTGTTTTTTCCCCTGTTTTTTATCAGCAGGAGACGTCATATACCGATGCATAAACATACAGACTGGGTGTTTATGGCTTTTAAGCTGCAACTACAATACATTGTAAATCATTAGCAGATCTATAATGGCTTTGGAGCTAAAATATATCATCAATTTGATCAAATAGGGCAAGTTTGTGCCATATATTTTAGATTTTTCTAGTTTGATACTGTGCTTTGGCACAAGGACACAATAGCTATCCATGAGCTATTATGTGGTGCTTGGGCCGAAAATTTGTCGATCATATTCTTATTGATTTTGTATGAGCAGGGCCCATGGTTCAGCAATCCAAACAGTTGGTATGATGGCTCCTATCCTGGATGCCACATGTACCAAATGCCCCTTGGATTGGAAGGTGGCCTTTTCTCGGTTGAATGCTAAGGGTTGCTGTATTTTTTCGTTAACTGTCCATTTATTGGGCCACTTAAGGGTCAGGATATTTCTATCTGGGAGTTTTTCAGTGCATGGGCCAACCACATTGGGGCTCATCGAATGAATGGTTTGGATGACTGAGCAATGGACCCACTTGTATAAACCGAAAGTCCAAACAGTACTGTACAAACATTTAGCCATTGTTGTATAATTCCTCAATGTCTCCCTAGCTGCTTATTCCTTTTGCACAAAATAGGCAGATGACCTGTTACTGGACACTTGCCATCGGAACTCTGCTAATAGTGAGCTGAAGATTATGCTTGCCTGATTGAAGATCTGATGCTGATGGCAGGAGGGCGCCACTTGATATCACATCCAAATGGTGAAAGCAAGTGGGGCTTACTTCCCATCACTGGGCTCAAGTATCTCCACCAGCACATGAGCTAAGGGCATGAGTCCAGGTCAGCAAGTGCAAATCAGACAGGCCTGGCCAGGTCAGACCCACCACTCAACACTGCCTGCTGATGTCTGGTAAGTTCAGCGGGCTGGGCCTAATTGTAAGGCCTTTAGGCAGATGCAAGGCGATGTCCACCTCAATTAATTACCAGGCCCACGTCCCAGGCCCAAGTCCAATCCATGGGCCTGGTCTCTCAGCACAAAAATGGCACAAAGCGGGCTGGACTTAGGCCACGGTGTCCCATCAATCCGTTTACCACTCAACTCATACCATATAATTTCCCAGACAAGGACAGCAATCATCCATCTTTTGAAGCCTTTCGTCAGCATGCCATGGCCTGAAATTTAGGCTGATCTAGTTATCAGGTGGGGCAGACATGGAATTTGAATGCAAGGATTGTGGGTCTTTTTGTTTTTTCAAACTATCCAATTCTCTTGTCTACATGGCCCACCTGATGGATAGACCATCATGATTTTTGGCCAGGGAAGACTGAGAACCCATTTGATGAATGGCCCGGATCTTGCATCTGTGATACGATTGTCCGCATTCTTGGCTCATGTTTTACGAAGATCCTGTTCAATCTACTTCGTGTTAATATCCTTTCTCCTATATTTTGTTTCTGTGTGGTTTTTTCTAGTTTCTTCAACTGGTTATTTTTTTTTTTTCGAGAATTCATTCCTCTGCATTTATCGTGCCGACTTTATTCAGTATTCCTGCTACATGTTACTTCTGCAGGTTTCTCCTATCTAGGTGGATATAGATTCTGCTTCCTTGCCTTATGTGCTCTACTTTTCATTCATTTCAAGTTTTGCATCCATTCCTTGCGCTTCCATCATGTGCCTACTCAATGAGGAAAAAGCTGATCATTCATATCTTTATCATGAGTTTGCGGGGGCCATACTCCGGAAAGATAAAAAAGGAGTCGACGATGCCGCGCTATCAGTGCCTGCCGTTGGACCAACATGGAAAGAGAGAAATGATAGAATATTTTATAATAGGGCGTCCTCAAGTTAGGATACTTTGGGCGGGTTGGGGGCAAACTGTAAGTTGAGTGACGGAAATTTATTCTCTTCGTGGTGCCTTCTCTTTAGGAGGCCTGATGGAGGGCGACCTTGGCATATTGTATCTAGATGATTCATCATGTCCCTTTCAGGTGCTATGGCTGTTTGGTTTCTTATGTTTCTTCGTTTCCCTTTTTAGACTGGTCCTTTTTGGATTACATGCTTTGTAGATTGGGTTTCGGGGCTAAGTGGAGAGCTTGGATAAGATTTTGCAATCTTCAGCTAAATTCTCGTTGCTTATGAATGGATCCCCCTTTGGATTTTTTTTTTTTTCATGCTTCTTGGGGCTTGAGGCAAGGAGACCCCTTGTTTCCCATCTTTATAGTTATGTTGGAGGCCTTCAGCCATATGCTATTCAGGGGGCAGGAGGTGGGCCTTTTCCAAGGATTCAAAGTTGAAAACTGTTCCTCTTGTATTACCCATTTGCAATTTGCAGATGATACCTTGATTTTTTGTGAAGTTGAAGACTTCATGATATTGTTTCTGAGGATGGCAGTTTGTTGGTTTCAAGTTGTCTATAGTTTCAATTTTTTGGCATCAATTTGCCGTCTCTTGAAACTCTGAATCCTTTGGGTGTGGAGTGGATTGTTTGCCTACTTTGTATCTCGGCCTTCCATTATGCATGGGTAAACCTCCTCTCTACACTTTGGATAAAATCTTGGAGTGCATGGAGAGTAAATTGTCCCCGTGGAAATACAAGCTTTCCTTAGGGGTAGAATCACTCTAGTAAAAAAATTCTTCTCTACTCTAGCCCAGTATTATTTATCTCTATTCTGTTGTCCGAAGTCGGACTTAGATTGAATCGATTGGATGCGTAGAGATTTTCTTTGGCGAGGGGGTTCTCCTTCAAAAAATTCTCCTTGCTGAACTGGAAGGAGGTTCGCTAACATCACAGGATTTAAGAGGGACAGTCGGGGGCATTCACATTTCATAGTCAACGGTGAAATTCTTGAATTTATGAAAGTAGTACCACTGCAAAAGCATTTGCCAATGATGTTTTCATTAATCAAGAATGAAAATTGCAGGCTCGAAGACGGTCTGATACCCTCCTAGCTATATGATGAGGGTGGGGCGGGTATTAGACGGCTCAACCTGTTAAAGAAGCTTTGTTAGGTAAGTGGATTTGAAGGTTTGGTGTGTAATCTTCTGGTCATTGGAGATCAATCCTTGCGGTGAAGTATGGTCTTTTGCCTTTTGGTTGGTGGGTGAAGTCCTCCCTCTATTGTGCCTCCGTCCTGTGGAAGGGGATTGCTAAGTTAGGTCCGAAAATCTTCCCTCTTCTTAGGTTTGACCTTGGTAATGGTATGAGAATCAGATTCTGGGAAGACCTCTGGTTTGACAAGTGTTGTTCATGATGTTTTTGTGGCCGAGTGCTTTTTGGGGCTGGGGGAGGAGGGAGTGTGGACCTCGCCACTCAGAAGGAACCTATCAGACAATGAGGTTGACAAACTTACTCCCCTCCTATCATCTTTTCAGGGTCTTTTCCCATCTAGTTCTCGGAAGATTCCCTGAGGTGGAGTTTGTTGAGATCGGGCATCTTTTCGGTGTGTTCCTTCTCTGTCTACCTTGCCTCAGCTAGCAACCCAGGTGGTGGTCATCATACAGGAGTGGCGTGGTTCTATGGCGCTTCCCTCAAAGTGGCGGCTTTTGTGTGGCTGGCTGGAAGGAAGTGTATTCTTACACTCAATAAGCTTAAGAAACGGGACATGGCTCTTCCTAATGTGTGCCTCCTTTGCCATAGGGATGAGGAAACAATCAATCACTTGTTCCTTCATTGCTCTGTAGCAGCCGAGATTTGGTTCTGTGCCTCGCAGTTGGTCGTTGTGGTTTGGGTGATGCTGGCTGATATTGAGGGCCTTTTCCGCTCTTGGCATGCAGAAGATGGAGGCTCATTGGGTAAGAGGAAATGGCGTATCCTCCTTGTAGTTGTTCTGAGGGATCTAGTTGGAGAGAAACAATCCATGTTTCTATAACTTGTCTGCATCTCTTGGTAGGGTTTGGAACTGAGTTTTAGGTTTATTCAGGGACTGGGCTTTGTAATGATTTTGGGCTCTACCAGTTGTTTTCAGGGGTGAGTGATCTGGGGCTCCTCCAGTAAGGGGATTGGTTTGTTGTATCTTTTCCTTGTTTTTCTTTTCTTCTCTCTCTGCTTTGTTTGTCTGTTTTTCTTGAATAAATTATTTTACCTTTCAAAATAAATAAAATAAAATAAAATAAAATAAAATAAAATAAAAATTTAGTGACCTTTAAAAGAAGCTCCAACCTAGAGATATTGAATATCACCTATAGATTTTGAATATAACACGTTGACTAGGGGTATGGCGTTGCAAATAGAGAGGTGCCCCAAGTGATTTCGGCAGTGGGCAACTCTTCCCCACATTTTCAACCATTTGTTGTTCTATGGCCCCCTCTAAAATGAGCCGACATAACAGATGTACATAGTGAATGTTACACATAGTGAGCTCCACAAAGCCTTAAGAGTAGTGTGGGTAAGAAGAAATGAAACCAAAGTGGAAACCGGAAGCTTGCAAATTGAAACCAAAGCTTTCAATTCCTTCTGTCAAGTAGCCAGTTACCTGCAAGGAATTGAGAGGACAAAAGTGGCTTTGGAAAAACCAAGCTTATGTCTCTTTGTATTACTAATTGCAGGGCTAAAATTAGCCAAACACCTTTTGTGGGTAAAATCTAATTCATTGATGGCTTCTGGTGGGTAGAATCCTAATTGGATATTGGGTAGCCACATTTTCTGGTTCCCAAAATATCCAAGTTATGTATAAAATGTCTTTCAATGTACTTTGAATATTTATTGTTCAACTCCTTACGAAAACTAATTGCGGCGGTAGAAGTTCCCCTGCTACACGTAATAGATGAGCCACTTTCTATTTGTAGATCCTTTGCTTACATGTTTTGATGATCTTCTCTGCTCTATTGATATATCAAGATGTTTGTCGAAGATCACAATCATCTGAACACACCGACGGACGCTTCTACCCACCACTGCAGGAATGTTTTAAAGCTCATTTATTGTTATTTTATCATATTTATGGAAGAGTAATCATGTTGTTATTTTGTCATATTTATGGAAGAGTAATCATGTTGAAAACCTCATCTTGTATGTTTATATTTTAGTGACTTGAAAAGCTATTAATGCTATATATTTTCGTTGAAGTTACTGGTGGGGAGTTTCATGTTTAAACTGAAATGAGGTATGCTGTTAGTACACCCGGGTGTACTTGAATTTAGATACACCATGGCACTTTTGGATATGGATCGTTCAATTCTAAATCTGCACTATTCCACTAGGTATACTTCTCTTCATGGACCACTGAAAAAGTCACGCTAATCGGAGAATGGTTTCCATGGGACTATGCCATATATAACAGTTGGTACTGATCATTTACAGCTAAAACAACAAACCTTTCATTATTGTTTTCTATATTTAAGAAACTCTTCAACATCATTTTTGTAAGACCCTTATTCTAATCCGTACCATTCCGTATGCTTCTGCGGTTCTTCCGGTCGAATTCCGGCAATCCTCGACTCGTATCTGATATTTGCGCGCGATCCTAGGCTGGGTCCCGCATACTGAAGTCGGCTCGAACCGAAACTTGTACCTTAGCGACCGTGCTGTAGCCGCGATTCTAACGCCGCGACTCCCTCACCGAACCGATACCCAGGTCACAAGATGTGGGCCTGCGTTCATTCCGAAAAAAACACCGCGCGTTGTGAATTTCGAGGGAATCTTTACAATGTGTCCCATCAATCAATCAATCACCCAAGTCAAGTCCAACCCATACCCTAAGTACAAGCACCCATCCCTCTTTCTCTACAAAGTCAACTCTCTCTCCCCTAACCATCCCTCTTTTTATAATTTTCAACCACAACCATACCTTCCCATTCCCTTCCTTGCAACACCCATCCCTTTTTAAAATATCATTTCTCTCTTTCTCTCATTTCTCAAAAAACACTCTCCCAAACTCCAAACGTCCACGCCCTCTCAAGCTTTTCCAAAACTACAAGTGTGGCCCACCCTCTCATCTCTCATCTCAACCATCAAAACCCCATCAACCACCATTAAAAGTTGAGCATAGGAGCATACAAGCCTAAGGGAGCAAGAAGGAGGCCAATAAGGTGGGTGATCGACCGTTGAATTCCATTTTTAGGTCCCACTATTGTGGGACCCACTTGATGTATGCATCGTATTTGGGAGGGCCCAATAGTGGCAGGGTCCCTCCCCTTCACGTATATTTCTCTCTCTCTCTCTCTCTCTCTCTCTTTATATGATGATGATGATGAAGGGGTGTGTGGCCCATCTAGTGTGTGTGTGTCCCACTATGGAGTATATATTTTTAATCCATTTACCTTCATGTGGGACCCATCATTTGGATGTGTTGGATCTATACCATCCAGCCCATTAGTGGCCCAGACGGAAGGAAAAACAGAAGTATCAGGTGATCCAAACAGGTAGGCCATGTACATGTGGGACCCACCATGATGCTTATGTTATATCCATGCTGTCCAGCGTCCCTGGACGCTGGACGTGAATGCCGGCTGACGTGGAGTGCGTGTACTGGCATGGGTATGTACTAACGAGCTTTAAAAAAAAAAAAATACAAAACAAGCAGCTGACGCTGCTGCTGTTGCCATCCAGAGGACGGCGTAACAACATCCTCTGCCCGGTGGACGGTGGCCAGGGACTCACGGCCCCAACTGTGGGCCCCACCGTGATATGTGTTGACATCAACAGCTTGCATTTAGTGGGTCCGCCTTAGGGCAGCGGGCCACCCAAAAATCAGTCGTGTAAGTGACTCAGGTGGCCCACATCGCAGGGAACAATGTTGATTGAATGACTACCATTGAAACCCTTTTGGGCGTTCAGAAGTTTTGGATCATGTGAAATTTGTTTTTCCTTTTCACCCAGGTCCACGTGGCCTTATCAGCAGGTTGGGTGGAAAATAAACATTACTGTGGGCCCCAGGTCCACGTGACCTTATCAGCAGGTTGGGTGGAAAATAAACATTTCGGTGGGCCCCATGTCTGTGTGACCTTGTCAACAGGCTGGGTGGAAAATAAACATTATGGTGGGCCCCACATGGGACCCACTGATGCATGTATTGTAATCCACACCTCCCATTAATGTGGACCCCACCATGAGGTATGTACTTCATCTATGTCGTCCACCCCTATGGGACCCACCATGATGAATGTGTTGCATCCAAATTGTCAAATCATTTTTTAAAGATAAATTTAAGGCTTAAGGAAAAAATAAGACAAATCTATTTATCATGTGAACCACACTGCACAATAAGGATTAAACGGCTACCATTAAAATCCTTTGGGACCTTATGAACAGATTGGATGGCAAATAAAGGTTATGGCAAGCCATGGGAGTTTTAATGGTGGAAATCGTTATCACCACTTATATTTGGGTGTGGCCCATTTAATACATATGAGGTCCATGCGATTAGGCCCATCTTGATGTATTTGTGGCACGATGTTGAGGCCCACCTGGATATATATGAGGCTCATGTAATGCGGCCCATTTGATGTATTTGGAGGCCCATGGGTCGAGGCCCAATAGGACATACATAAGGCCCATTGTAGTGTGATTCCACCATGGTTTATGTGTTGACCTTTATAGCGGGCTATGCCTTGGGAGCAATGATGGTTTGACGCCCACATTGTAAGTACAATGTTAGTTAAATGTCCGCATTGTGACTCTCCCTAGGGCCCAATGATAGGTTTATACTTGTAGTGTGTAGACCGTCTAGGCTCATCTTCGTTATGAACAGATCCCGTCACCACATAACATGTTTAGTATAGATCTATGATTCATGATCATACGCATCATATGTATGCCTGATGTGAGGAGTGACTGATCATAGCATACGCCATTGGGTAGACTATTCCTGGGACTCACCTTGATGATGTGTTGTATATCCACTCCGTCCATGGCAGGTGAGACCCACCTTGATGTACATGCTCTATATTCGCCTGTCCATCTGGACGAGTGGTGTAAAGCCACCATGATGTATTGTTATATCCAACCGTCCTTCCGCTTGAGGACGTGGACCCCACTTGAATGTATGTGGTTCTCCAGCCACCCATCTGTCTAAGGTGGTGTGGGAACCCACCGTGATGTATGTATTCACCATGCCACCCATCGGCATGTGGGGCACACCATGATGAATATGTTTCAACCACACTGTCCATTTGTTTTGCTAAACCATGGATTGCCCCATTTGGCCCACTTAATATATATGGGGCCCACCTGTTTTGTATTTGAGGCCCATGGGTTGTGGCCTATTGTAACGTTTTGAGGACCATAGGTTATGGCCCATTGTGACACATTCGAGGCCCAGGTGGTGCAGCCCATTATGATGTATTCGAGGCCCATGAGACATCGCACATTTTGATATAATTAAGGCCCATAGGATGTGGCCCCTCATGATGTATATTAGACCGGTGTCAGAGGCCCATTGTGATGTATTCGTGGCCTAAGGGCAAGGCCCATTGTGATATGTATTAGGCCCATGATGTGTGGCCCACTTGATGTATTCGAGGCCCAGGTACGTGGCCCATTTGATGTATATGAGACCCATTAATGCGGTCCACTTGATGTATATTAAGGCCCATGGGTCGTAGCCCATTATGATGTATTTGAGGACCATGGGTTGTGGCCCATGGTGATGTATATTAAGCCCATGTATTCGACCCATTGTGATGTATATTAGACCCTTGTATGAGGCCGTGGGCCCACTGTATGTTCGGCCCTATGTTGGCCACTCCTTAGGAGCAATGTTGGTTGAATGTCCACATTGATGGGTAATGATGGTTAAATGTCCACATTATGACCTTTCCTCAGGCCTCGTTAGGCCAATTATCGATGCCGATTATGAGTATGTGACAGCATAACATCATAATACATGCCCATAAGCATCATCTGCATGTTTGTTATGAGATGTGATTGGCCATTACATGTGCCATTGGGCAGATGGTTTATGGGACTCCCTGATAAGTGGAGTTATCCCATATGAGCGCACGGTATGCGGATGATTGATGCATGATTAGACTACATGACTCATGGATCTTGCATCATGTGATTGTGATTACTGTACGCCCTAGTGACATCAGGGCTATGACCTCCATAGGCATGTCGTGAATGGCTAGATGGGACACCGAAAATATTTGGCTCGAGCATCTGGGTACTTTGAATGTCCGTGGGTGAAAGTCCCTAAACCTCTGAGGCCAGGAGACGCCCCAACGTCGAGCCCGAGTGGATACATGAGCGCCCGAGTGCCGAATACTAGGAGGCCGCGTCTCCAACTGTGTCGTGGTCGGTTGGGAGGGGGTGTGGCCTTATCCGCCCGAGCGTAGGGGGCATAGCTAGGTTGAGTTTGACCAGCTCGTGAATAGGTCTGCTATCAACATGCCGGATAAGTATTGACAGACTATTGGCCACACAGATAGTGAGGTTTCTTACGCTCACTTGAACTGTGTGGCTGGGAGAGGGGCAGTGCCATTTGGAGTGTACTAAACCCCGGTGATGATCCCAGAGATGAACAATATTGATATGCGGACTTCTTGTGCAGGAGTTGTATACTCATTCATTCCTTCATTCACTATCTACTCGGGTTGATGGTGTGCAACTATTTGTTACGTGTACCTTCGCAATGGTCAGAATTTCGGTTGGGGCGCGCGACTAACCTGAGATCAGGAGTTTACCACATTGAGTCTGACTATCCAAATTAGGTATCAGACTAGTTTGGATGGAAGTCCCTTATGATGAACCCCATAGCCTGCGATTCTACGTACTATCATCTCGACTTCACTCTCCAGCATAGTCATTTCATTCGCATTGTATATTGCATTACATCCACAGGCATATAACATTTTGGGTTACTGTGTTTTTGCATTTATATAGTCTGGATACGGCCGACGGTATTCGTAAACTCATCAAGAATTGTATATTACATTGCATCATCGGCATTTAATATTTGGCTCTCATTTGTATAGCTGATGTATATTACGTATTTTAATATTGATTGACTCATGGACTTGTCAGTATTTTCGCTTACTCTGATATCGTATGATTCATGATCTTACTAGTATTTCCGATATAGTATGATTATGGCATTGTATTGAATACTTGGCACTTACCTTGTGCACACACTTACACCACCCCCTAAGCTTTTTATAAACTTATGTATGATAGATGCGTGCAGGTGATATTAGGACGCAGCAGTGTGGAGCTTGGAGCATGTACCGGACTTTTGGAACTTTGATTTTTGATATATGTATTTCCCATCCTACACTGTATTCAAAATTTTATATTAGTGGATATGTGATGGTGATATTGCTCTTGTGATTTGGGTATACTTGTAGTTATGCTTCTTTAAGATAAATGTACATTAGAAAATCCTCCTTGTACGATCCCAGGATCGGAATTTGGTGCATGTGCGCTGGGAGCCGAGAATGGGGTACTACGGAGGCTGTCGGCACCAGATTCGGCGAATGAGAATTTTGTGAGCCCGGTTTCTGAGTCTGGGGCGTGACAATTTTGACCAAAAAGGTTTTTCATTCGGCATTAGTAGATGGACGGCTGTAATGCCTGGCAACAGTGGTGTCTGGGTCTCTCCCAATCAGCTCCCCCTTATCAGGATATTCTTATTTCTTACCAAGGTTTATGAAAGGTCTTGTTTAAATGCCTCTGTGGTTTTTATGGTGGCGTACTGCATTCGTTAGGTAGTGCTTGTGAGATAGCAAACCTTTCTTTATTATTTCCTATATTTAAGAAATGCATCACCACCACTCTAACAAAAAGGTTTTTCATTCCACATTTGTAAATGAATGGTTGTAATGGCTGGCAGCAGTGTAGTATGGGTCTCACCTAATCCACTCGTTAGGGGGATTTTTATTTCTTACCACGGTCTGTGAAAGGTTTGATTTATATGCCCCTTGATTTTTCACGGTGGCGCACCTCATGTGTCCAACAGTGCCTGTGAACCAACAATCCTTCCTTTATTATTTTCTATATCTAAGAAACTGGTCACTACCACTTTTATCAAAAAGGTTTTTCATTCTGCATTTGTAAACGGATGGCTATAATGGTTGGTAACAGTGGAGTTCTAAATCTTACCTAATCTGCTCTCCTGTTATCGGGAGATTCTTATTTCATATTAATGTTGCGAAAGGTCTGGTTTAGATGCCTTGTGGTTTTAATGGTGGCGCACTGCATGCGTCTAACTGTGCCTTTGAGCCAACTAATCTTTATTGTTTTTTATAATTAGGTAACTGATCACCACCACTCTTACCAAAAGGTTTTTCATTCTGCATTTATAAATGGATTGCTGTAATGGCTGACAACAGTGGAGTATTGGTTCTCACCTAATCTGCACCCGGTTATAGGAGGATTCTTACTTTGTACTAAGGTCTGCGAAAGGTCTATTTCATTGTAGTGCACCGTATGCGTCTGATAGTGCCTGTGAGCCACCAAAACTTTCTTTATTATTTTCTATATTTAAGAAACTCATCACCATCACTTTTGAGGAAAAGGTTTTTCATTCAGCATTTGTAAATGGACGGCTGTAATAGTTGGCAGTAGTGGAGTCTGGAGTCTCACCTAATCCGCTCCCCTATTATCAGGGGATTTTAATTTCATCTAAGGTCTTCTAAAGGTTTGGTTTAGATGCCTGGTGGTTTTCATGGTGGCGCAGCGTATGCGTCTGACAGTGCGTATGAATCAGCTAACGTGTCTTTATTATTTTCTATATTTAAGAAACTAATTGCCACCACTCTAACGAAAAGGTATTTCTTTCTGCATTTGTAAATGTAAGACTGTAATGGTTAGCAATAATGGAGCCCGGAGTCTCACCTAATCACTTCCCGTGTTAGCGGGGGATTCTTATTTCCCAAAGGTTTGGTTTAAATGGACCGTGGTTTTCATGGTGGCGCATGGCATGCGTATGATAGTGCCTATATATTTAAGAAACTGATCACCGCCACTCTAACAAAAAAATGTTTTTCATTTTTGTAAATGGACAGCTGTAATGGCTGGCAACAGTGGTGTCCGAGGTCTCTCCTAATCCGCTTCCCTGTTATCGGGGGATTATTATTGCATACCAAGGTTTATGAAACGTCTCGTTTAGATAGAGCTGGGCATCAAGTCGAGTCGGACCGAGTTAGGGCTAACCTGACTTGATCTGATCCGGTTTTGAAATAGACCTGACTCGAACTCGACCCGACTCGTTACCGAGTCCAACATGCTTGACCCAATCCAAGTTTAGGTTTGGCTAGGACTAATCTGGACCAAGTTTGACCTGATTACAATGACCAAGTCAGGTCGAGTTGAGCTTCTTTTTTTCTTTCTATTTGAGTTGTTAACAATAAATATTGTCAAAAGATTCAAAGTAATTTGTAAAAAAAAAAAAACTAACGAAGTAAATAAACATTATCAAAAATCAAAAGCATGTTCATAATCTCATATGGAGTTTCACATACAAACCAATAAACCATTCATTCATTCAATATCTTCTGTATGATGAATGTCTGTGGTGTGTAACCCGATTAACCTTGTCCATAATAGTAACCCCTCCACCTTCGTCGCTAGAATCATCATTTGGTTTTCTTTTTACGGCTTGAATTGCGGGAGAACTCTGGGCTAAGTCTGAGCTGGAGGTGTCTAAAAGATAGTTGTTTACCTTTTTTGAATTTGATGGTGGAGATGTCTTTCCATCATCCTCATTCATAGATTTAACAAGTTTTTTTTCAGCCTCTTTTTATGATCCGATTTGTATGGGATTTCCAACCGCCTATAGAATGCTGCGAGACTTTTAAAATTTTTTGATGATTTATTGCTTGGTTTATATTCTATTCTCACGCCTACTTCGGTATCTTATTGTCTCAGATGGGGTTGATATTGTCTGGTCCTGGATGTCAATTTTAAGCTTTGTTTTACGGCTTCTATATAATTTCGTTATTCTTGTTCTCTTAATCACCCGTCTTCTTCTTCTCTACTAACTATGGAGGCTGTTCTTCTGCTTGACCCTTCTTTAATTATAGTAGACCTACTTTTATATCTTTTGTGGCTGGTTGTATTGGATGTAGGGGAAGGGGTGGAGGAAGCCTTTGTTTTTAACTTGAGAATGACTTGAAATAAATCTCGGACTTCTGGAAGATCTTTGTTATATGGGGCAACTTTTCCCCGCCAAGCCAAATTAAATTTTAACCTATTTGTTTTGTTTATAAATTGTTTTCCACACAACTTGCATTACAACTTTATCTTTCCGTCCTTGGAGTAAACTTGGGCTCTATAATCCTAAATATCTCCCGATTGATCATCTTCCGATGACACACACACACACACACACACACACACACACACACACATATATATATATATGTGTGTGTGAATTTTGGAAGAAAGAATATTTGGTTAGGTTGGGGCAATATATAATTAAAGAATGAAGATAAACAAACGCAATCAGTGAAAATAAACAAATGCAATCAGTTAACCATATAAGATTTAAGCAACATTAAGTCATTTAAAAACATAAATGAAAAGAGAAAAAATATATAAAAAAAATATTAAAATACATAAGCTGATAAGTGATAAGCATAGAAAATATCCATCCACCCATCAAATATTACAATTTAAGTGCACAAATAATAACTACCAAATTGTCGTAAGTAAATGTAAGAAAAATAAAAGGCATCGTCTCATCTTGCTTCATGCAATTGTTGCCGGTACTGTCTCATCTTGCTTCTCACTCTCATCTTACTTGAACTCCTCATCAACAGGGTTCCTTTTTTCCTAAATCGGACTCAACTAATCCTATGTACAAATGAGCGCTTCAACTAATTTCGGTGTAAGTGAGCTTCGATGCTTGTTCACAAGCCTACTCGTGCTAAAAGCAGATTCTGACGCCACGGTTAAAATTGAATTTCATAATATATTTCGTACCATCAACGGGAGTACATGCTACTGTGATTCACGAGCTTTCGACTTCCACCAATCTAAACCATCAAATTCTTCGCTTTTGAACTTTACAAGTGGCTCCTTAAGATAATGGTCAAGTTCTGTTTGGGTTGTCTGCGTTTGAGTCTTAACTTTTGCTATAAAAGACATGAAATCGTCGACCATGTTTCATTATGCAACAACACTAAAACTAAAACTCACTTGATGAGTCTGACTTGTGGTATCGTCTTTTGCAGCCCCCAAAATATATACATAGAAATCTTATAAATCTTCAACTGCATCACGAATCTTATCGATCTCAGTGGTACTCTTCTCACCATACAACTTTTTAAAAATGAATATAACCATGAACATCTTGTATTGAGAATCAAGAGCGACTACAACAACCATTACTAGACTGCGCTCAGACCAATACTTATCAAACTTTAACTGCATACCCGTGGTCATTAATTGTAGAAGTCTTGTCCACTATAGCTTCTGTACAAAATAACTTTTACTTTCCAAAGTTCTGACAGAAATATATTTGTTGTTGGATACTTGCTTTCTGAAAAGATCTTCATTGTGTCGTAAAAAACTAAAAAGGAACTTATGAATTACTTTAGTTCTTGTCCAATCATCATCACAAGGCAATTACTGATATGCATTATTACGCTCCACATAATGAGATAATGCATCTCTGAAGGCTATCACTGAATTTAATATTTCGTAAGTTGAATTCCAACGTGTCATGATATCAAGATTCATCGTTCTCTGAGATGTCAAATTCGACCGTGTCACGATCTCATTCCATGTATTTAATCGTGAAGGTGACCCCCATATGTACTTCACACTCTCTTATGTTCTTGATCTTTGACTCAATTATTTTAAGTCCATCTTGTACAATCAAGTTTAGGATGTAGGCACAACACTTAACATGAAATATTTTCTCACCGAAATATAAGTCACCAGTGACCCTAAACTGGTTTCGCAAATTCATTATCACATTATCGTTTGCACAGTCATGGTTTAAAGTTATCGATGAGATTTTTTTCTCAATCCCCACTCCACAAGGCATCTGTAGATACAGTATGAAATCATCAAATCGGTGTGAGGAGGTGCAAGATAATGGTAATTTATAACTTGTTTGTAGAGCCTCCATTTGACATTAATGTAGTGGGTAGTTAGTGGCATATATTCATTTCGTTGATTGGATGCCGTCCACAAATCTGATGTCATGTTGATTCGGGAAACCGATGCTAACTGTCCATTCAACTTAACATTCTCACTTGCATACATCTTCATGCACACTCTCTTTATTATTATACGAGAGACATTCTCATATTTGGGGTTAAGGGCTCTGGCTAATTCGACAAAAGATGAGCTCTCTAGCATCTGAAATGATTTTTCATTTGTAATAATAAATCTTACTATCAACTCATTCACATAGTCCTTTTATACTTATAACTGGACAAGGTACCTTGCGATGAATCCACCAAAGATTGGGTAAAGGAAAGTATTTGTTGGCTTGGGGACTGGCTTCTCACTTTTTTATGACACTTTAATAGATGTTTTTTTAGAGTTATGATCGACCCATCTACTTGTTTAGCATATTGAACCTTGCAGTACTTACACTGTATCTTCGCCGTGCAGTTCTTTAGGATTATTTCTTCAAAATCTTCCCACACTATCGATATTTTTTTTTTCCATTTTATTGAACTTTGTGACTGTAAGGTATTAACCTTAATGGGTATCTCTTCATATTGTAGACCTAATCCTTCATCAAGATCATCAATAAAGTCACTGACAAACCGCCGAGGGTATTGAGAATTTTCCCACTAGTCATCTACTAATTGAAAGATACTAAATCATATTAGTGCTATAATACCTTAAAAATTTATACTAAACTTTAAATTAGTTACCCACTCAAGGTTGAATTGATTGTAATACTTTCATATTCTCATTTAAATGATCACATCGAAATTTTGGCAACATCTTCTCATGTCTCTCCAAATAAGTTGATCTTTCATTTCATTTCCATGCCAAATACTTAAGCAATGTGAAGATATTTGACACAAGAAATAATAATAATAATAATTAAAAAAAACATATCTAGAGAGAAATGAGGAGTTTGAGTGCAGAACATGCATGAGCATTTGAATAGGTTATATAAAAGCATACTGTCCATCTAACCTTGAACTGTCCAAAATGAGACAATTTGACCAATTTTTATGTCACAAAAATACACTATTTATGTTTGGCCACATAAAAACTCTTAAATAGCCAACTAATTGTCTAATTTACAAAAATAAACCATATTATGCTAACTGTCTAATGCACAATAATAAGCTAAGCAAGAAGCAACGTAATCCATAATTCATAAAAATAAACCATTAATTGTCTAATTGAAAAAAATAAAACACATTAACCATTTAGGGTTTAGGGTTATGGATTAGGGTTTAGCGATTAAGGATTAGGTTTAGGGATTACGGTTTGGGTTTAGGGATTAGGTTTAGGTTTATGGTTTATGGCTTAGGGATTAGGTTTAGGGTTTAGGTTTAGGGATTAAAGTTTGGATTTAAGTTTTAGGGTTTAGGAATTAGGTATAGGTTTTAGGGTTTATGGATTAGGTTTTAGGTTTAGGTTTAGGGTTTAGTGTTTGGGTTTAGGTTTAGGGTTTAGAAATGGATAAGTCCGAGCCAACTCGAACGCACCACAACTAGCCCGGCTACACTCGAGCCAACCCGGACGCACCACAGCCAACCCATATGCACCACATGGTCCACACCCAACCCAGATGCACCACAACTAGCCTGGATGCATCAGATGCACCGTAGCTAGCCTGGTTGCACCCAAGCCAGCCTGGATGCACTCGATTTCAACCATATCTGACCTAAATTTCACAACTCACAAATTAGAAATTAATAAAACAAAACTATAAAATTAGTAAATTACCTTGATTAGGCAATGTTGGGTGGCCGGGTGGGTGCAAATCGTCCAGACGAGCTGTTGCGGTGCTGCTTGAGTCGAGATGAGTGGCTACCGAGCTCAAGAGTGAGTGGGAGAGAGAGAGAGAGAGAGAGAGAGAGAGAGAGAGAGAGAGAGAGAGAGAGAGAGAGAGAGAGAGGCTTGGTAGCTAGTGGTGGTGGGTGGCTGTCGGGCTCGGGAGAGGGAGGGAGAGAGATCGGATCGGGTGCATTAGTGCAGTGGGTAGGGTTTAGATAATAGGTTACACACACACTACTTGAACCCGAGTTGAGTTTGATTTCGGATCGAGTCAAATTATTGGGTAACTCGGTCTCAACTAGTTTGAGTTCAGATTGGGCGAAGTCTACTCAGTTCATATCGACTCACCCACTCGGTTCGGGTTGAGTCAGACGAGTCAAGTCAGCCAAGCCGAGTTGTCCCGTGCCTAGCTCTAGGTTTAGATGCCCCGTGGTTTTCATGGTGCGCATCGCATTTATCTGACAATGCTTATGAGCTAACCAGCCTTTCTTTATTATTTTCTATATTGAAGAAACTGATTACCACCACTCCGACCAAAAGGTTTTTCGTTGCACATTTGTAAATGGTAGGTTGTAATGGCTGGCAACAATAGAATCCGGAGTCTCACCCAATCAGCTCTCCTGTTATAATAGGATTCTTATTTCGTACTAGGGTTTGTAAAAAGTTTGGTTTAGATGTCCCGTGATTTCACGGTGGCCCATGAAGAGGACAATTGATCCAAGGAACGGTTCAGGTGGATAGATGGATTGTCTGTCTACGTGTGAAAAAGCACTGGGGGTACTCTTTTCATTGTTACTTAAAAGAGGAACGCTAACATGGAGGCCAGTGCAGATCTATATTCATGTTCCCTCTTCATGGCACCTGTGGCAAGCATGTTTTGGTGATTAGGACTGCTGTTTTAGCCGGCCATCATTTGTATAGGCCATATACCTAAATGCAAGGACATAGGAGTGCCATTGGATCAGTGGCCCACCAAAGGAAGCTTAGAGCAGTGGTCTATGTTTAACCAAGAGAAGCGTTGGATGTTAGGGTTGTTCACTCACTATTGTTTCTGGCCTATGCGCATCCACAGGTGGCCCACCTGATCAACAATCAAGATTAAAGTATACCATGAAGGAACTGCATGTAGGGTATGATAGGGCAGAGGTAGAAGAACCTGAATGGTATGGCCATCTCTCCTCAGCACACATGGATGGATGGTTTATCATTTGTTTCCGGCCACCGACTCCTACAGTGGTTTTAAAATGATTCACCTGATCATCCTAGTCTTCCATCAGCGCCCTTCAATAGTGAAGGCATTATGCATCAACGGTATCCAATGGCTTAGATGAAGGAACTTCGATTTACCCTTAGGATGCCCGGTGGAGTGGCCCATCTTACCATCATAACTCCCATCAAAATTCACCTTCCAACATCCGACAGGTAGATCATGTGACATGTACTTTAGATTTCATGATCCAAGCATCATCAGTTCAAGAGCTATGGAGGAATCGAACTTCCTATGAGGATGATTATTGGGTTAGATATACTCAGGCTGTGTATGATGCTGGATACGCAGGCATACATTAACTCAAGTAGAACCAACTAGATTGTGCAGTTCACTGTGTACAAGTTACAATCCCAACCTCTGAGTTGTGGACACTAGCTTGTGGAAATAGGACCATTGGATATTTTTCATTTCTAACGTTTCAATAAATGTCCACCAATCCAATATTCAAAATTGAATAAGCTTAATATTTGGTTCATGACACATCTACACTGGGTACCACAATTTGGAAGGTCTAATTTGAATACTTGTATGACAAGTCTGAATAATTTCTAGGTGCCCGTGTATCATCCATCAAACTATCAGAGTAACAAAGTTTTCCTTGGATCATATTCATATGGTTTCTTGAATAACTGCCTCAGTTTTCATTATCTGGTTGAATATAGTAGGAAGAGCAGATTCAATTGCATGATACAATCAGCAACAGTAGTAGATTTATGCTAGTCATGTAACCCAATTGTATGGTGCAATCTTCATAAATATGGAAAGAAGACAATGAGACAGGAGCTTTGAAATCCTATATTGTGCACACTAGTATTAGCCTCATCTAAAAACATGCTAAAATAATATACAAAAGCAGATAAAAGAAACTGCTTACAATAGTAGAAGTTAAAATAAAAAAGAAAAAAAGGAGAAAGAAAAAGGATACACGTAAAGATACAGTGAAATTCATCAAACCTTTCTATTAGAGAGTTCTTAGACAGAAACTGCTGTATGGTTTTCTTTGAACAAAGGCCCTTGAATGACATTTGGGCTCTTGGCTCCAGCATTCACCTCCGAAGGCTTTGAGTTCAATCCAATGCTCAGAAGGGTTTCAGCCGATTCCAATGCCTTCTCTCCTCCTAGTTCTAGCACCTTTTCACCTGCAAGTTTGCCATCTGCATCTGACGCACACGCACACCGGGTTGAGATTTTTAGGTCTGCTGAACCATCAGGGGACTGTCCATCAGCAGTCACGGCAGCAGCAGCAGCAGCTATAAGAAGGGCGGTGCCTGGTGGATCAGAGCTATTCCTAGATGTTGGCTGGCCATGGTTGTGTTTGCCCTCATATGTTATCACAAGGGATTTTGCGTCGCCGGAAGCCTTCTCAACATGTTTCCGAACAGGACATCCCGTGAAGGTGCATTTGTAGTAGCTCCTGCAAATTACAATGTAGAAGGATCAGGGTGGACGAGGAGAATATCCACAAACGATGAGCCAACCTCCAGAAGAGTTAAAACGTGAACTTTTAGGGTACATCTAGGGGTATGTACCCGAAATTTGTCTTTAAAATATATATATATATAATAATAATTATTATTATTATTAAGAAATGGATGATTGTGGGCCTGTTTGACTACACACCAAATTCACGAATTTGGCAATTAAGGTGCTTAGGTTGGTGTTAATTGATAAATTAACTAATTGCCCAATTAGCAAAAGCAGCATAAATCATGAATTTGGCAATAAATTTTTTTAAAAAAAAACCATAAAATACACCAATTGATGAAGTTGAGAAATTATAGGTTTCCAAAGGTTAAGGTTGAGAATGGTTCCCCACCCTCAACAAAACGTCCATTTTGTAACCATTGGTCTGATGACCACGATCATTTGATCATAGTGATGTTTGAGATAAATAAGCAACCAAAGCAGATCCCACATGATGTAAGACCGATCCATGACCCTTAATAGTATCATCAATATGGACCATCACATTCCCAAGCAATTCAGATGGCTATCATCATCGGATCAATGTATTTTGACAGTGATAGGCAATCAAAGGTGGACCCACATGACAGATAATAATTAGACCTTACATGGACCATTTGTTTCCTAGCCATGGACCAAAAGATGGTTAGGATCATTCTATCAAAAGTGATTGTTGACAACAATGAAAATTGGCAAGACATTCAATAACAGTAACAGTGGCTGTAACAGTCACAGTCGTTACTATTACATACAGGCCGTAACACCCATTAGGACCATTTTCTTTCATTCATTCATTCGTCTTCTTTTTTTTTTTTGAAAAAAGAAAAGAAAAAGTTGTATCAGCTCCGTAATGGCCGTTACAGGCCATTTTTTTCTGTAACAGCCATTGTGGCCCCATAACGTGTAACAATGGCCACCGTTACTCTTTTTTGATACCTTGAAAAGTGGGCCGCCCAACATGATGGAGGATCCGGATCACAAATAGGAGATTTACTAGTATAATAAGTATGGACCATCCATTTATTATCAATTGATTGAATGGTCAAAGATCATTATATCAAATATGATTTTTCAAAAAGATAGGAATCAAGGGTAGGGCCGGTAGGCCCTATGTCATGGATGGTCCAAATCAACAATTGAACATCCTCTATTATAATCAATATAGATCATCCATCTTCCTAGCCATTGAACATGATAAGTATAACCCAAAACAACTGATTGGTAAATGGATGAAGTTACAGTTTCAAGAAGATATCAATTAATGAACTTTCAATATCATAAACTCGCCAATTTCGTGCATCCAAACATGCCCTAATTGTTCTAGTCTTCGGGGTGAAGTGGAAAGCAGGAATCTCATTATCCGAGATTTCAGTTTCCTAGTCCTGCCCCATATAGATATCAGATACATTACAGATCAGACCTGAAACACATCCAATATCAGTTAACAGTGGAATAGTATTTGCTCCTACAGATTGGCCTAATTCAATCAGAGCAGCGTGTGCGACTATGCAAAAGATTTGGTATGGGCCAGACGCAGTGGTCCCACACATAACATGTAACAGGTTGAAAAGAGAACCCACGATTATGCTTTCATAGTTTTGTGGATGTGCCTCAGGTGTACATGCCACACATGACTATCAAGATGTAATGCTAGTGATCTAAAATTGGTACCATAGGATAGTCTATTCAGTTACCTTCCAAAGGGACTAGTATTACGCAATTCAGAGAATGACTGAACAAATTCTTGCAGAATCACCAAAAGGGTACAAGGATGGCGAAAATCAGGGCTTTTTTTAATGATCCACTGGGGTTTGCCGAGAGGCCAAATTGGGCTACGACCTATTATGAGGAAATGTTTCAATGTCAGTTTTGGCTTGGGACTGTAGAAGCTCAATCTGGAAGTTCGAAGACCAGCTTGAGCTAGTTTCTAATTTCATGTTCATTTGTGGACCTTGTGAACGGTTGGAATAGTGGGTCCTTTAAGGCTAGATGGAAGATCTTGTGAAGAAAGCTTTCACAATCATGTGCGAAATATCGGAAGGAACAAGAGAATTTTCAAAGACAGCATTGAGCTTGGCACAAGTTCTGGCCAAAATCAACACCATTTTACCATCAAAGGGACAATGGATCAAGAACTGGTCCACTGGCCCTTAAACACAAAATACACCCACTTACAATTATATGTTGCCTACTCCTTGATGGTCCACAATCAGTATCTCCTGGGCAACCCATGCAAAACCAACCACCCTTCAGGAACTGTTGAACCCCCCAACTGATGGATTCAGTCTACACAGCCTTATCCCTTCTTTCCCATTGGAATGCCAAATCTCTATAATATCCATGAGGGTACCGAGACTGCCAATCTCATTGTCACACACGTGCATGCACACACACAGGTGTACGTTGGGCCCAAAGTGCTTTTAGATGTTTTAGGAATGATTTTACATGGTTTCAGATGATGTAGCCCACCTGAGTTTTAGACACGACTGATTTTTGAGACATCCCATAACCTAGAGGGGAACCAAATACATATTTATACTTTAAGAAAACTTCAACAATGACATGGAATCAAAATCCGAGTAATTATAGGTCGCATGAGGTGAGCAAGCACTTTCGATGACTGATGGGATATGAACCATTGGCACTTCCTATGACTGCCTAACAATCTAGTGGCATTTC
Organism: Magnolia sinica; assembly: GCF_029962835.1. Classification (NCBI taxonomy): domain Eukaryota; kingdom Viridiplantae; phylum Streptophyta; class Magnoliopsida; order Magnoliales; family Magnoliaceae; genus Magnolia; species Magnolia sinica. The sequence continues at coordinate 14,704,227 of NC_080581.1, forward strand.
TATTGGCTGGGATTTCAGCCATTGCTCTTCTAGTGTATACACACTTTCGGTGGCTAAGATTTTCATTGCCCTTCGGATCCCAAAAAGTGCATGGGGGAATAGGTCCGGTCAAAAAAAACCCGGCAACTTCATTTCATCACAATGAGCACTTAACATGGCTACTTGTAGATCACCAGGTACAAAACAGATAAAAAGCTACAATGCCCCTTGAATCTAAAGGTAAACTTATTATGGTGCACTCACAGAGTGCCAAGACAAAAAATGTAACAAATGGCTTTCTGGCTCCGAAAGAGCTTTTCAAGAGAAGAATTGAGTTCCATCCAGCTAGGAAGGCTTTTTCTCATTGCAATGGTAATGCAGTGATTTTCATTTGGAAACATTGAACCCGACGAGTTCGAATTCTCAGCGGCCCGTATCTGATCTGTTGAGGGAATGCTCAAACTTGAAAGGATAGTGCGGAAGAAGCTCCTCAATGGATGGATCTGATACAATGGTTTGAAATGGTGATGGTGGCAATGGTGACAAGATGCTGATGAAGATGCAGGAAACGGAGAAGACCCTGGTGGTGCTGATTGGAGGGTGCAGATCACGCCAGAGAAGATGGCTTCCAGTAAGAGATTGCATAATGGTTGCAGATGGAGATCCTGATGTCGATGGGCTTTTGAAGGAGCATATGCCGATGGTTGTGTAGATCTAGCTGGCCAACAATGGCGAATCTAAGCAATCGGTGTAGTGGTATGGTAGAGGATGCAAAGGGTGGAGGTTGTGGATTGCATATGAGTTCGATCGACAAGATTCAGGGGACAGGTGGAGGGCTAGACATGAGATGAAGAAGGGTGTGATAATGGGCTAACTGCAGACTCCTCAATGAAATGTAACAAAGGTGGGTGTTGACCGACTCTGATGATGACGTCGGATTTGAGGAATTAGCTGCTGGACGGTAAAGGGATTTTGCAAATAGATTCTTGATAGAGAGGGTTTTGGATTAGTGATGGGATGGGTTTGGGCTGAAGAAAATTTTCGATCAGGCAAAGAGGGTTTCGTTGTATATTGTCGGTGGTGATCGGTTGTGGCAGAAGATAGACGCTTTTGATGAGTGGGACTGATGATTTGAAGATCTGATTAGACGGTGCAGTTCAAGCAAGAACAGCGGGCCCGGTGATCGGAAATGAGAAGGACATCGGATCAATGGCCCAGATCAGAGACTAAACTCTGATACCATGTTATTTTGGGGGCTACATTGAAGTAAATGTTATGTATATTCCAATAACGAGAATGACAAGAATATATAGAAGAGGTGGCTATAGAGTTTCATAAAGATCTTAAGGGATATACACGTATCCATCCATATAGCTATCTATAGTATGTATAGTTGTACATACGTATTCTATACTCTAAAAAAAATTGGATTGAGTCTTACGATTTACAACTTGATTTGACTCCATGAGAGATTTATGATATGATTATGATTTCCAAAAGGATTTGTTGTGTTATAATAAGATTTGTGTTGCACAAAAGGGTAATAAGAGGTTTGGATCTGACATAGGTTGATACCCCAATCTTTTGAAAGAAACAAAGGGGAAAAAAAAAAAAAAAAACCTACAAAGTCATGGGCATAACTTTGCAAGAATTAACCGTGCAGAATAAAGAAATCCCCCAAAGGTCAAGACTTCATTTTGTAAATACAAATGAATGCATGTAGCACACATCAATGGGAATGCATGCTTACCAAATGCAAGTCTTGTATCAATACATTGTTTGGTACATGGTCATGGGTCAAAATTCCAGAATGAAACTACATTTGTGGACACTGATATTCTATTTTATTATCTTACATGGATATCAAAGAATGAAGTCTAAGGAGAGGAAACGGCATGCAAATATAAAAAATGAGTGTAAAGGTAAACATAAAGAAAATAACAATACACACACATGCATGAACATATATGATGCTGCTTTAAATGGCATTTATCATATATTAAACTCTTTAATAAATCAACCACTCTATTTAAGCATAGTGCCTAAAATAATTATCCAAAATTAAGTAATCATTGATCATTTGGAATCCATTGATTCTGATCATTTCAATGAATGCAGATCCTATGTATGCTCTAAAACCAAAAATAAAAAATAAAAAAATCTCAAACTAATTCGAAGAAAAACTGAAGTCCATGATCAGTATGTAAGCTTCTTCGGTTAAACTACTAAGTATTACAATCACACTTGGCTCTGGTCATGTTAGAAACTCGGATGGGAAACAGTAAAGAACTGGGACACAGCTACCACTGGCAATAGAAAACACCATCATTGGCTCCTCAAAGCAAGTTAACTGTATGAAGAAAGTAACCAATAATCCTGCTATCACATTTTACTTGTGATTCTTAAAATGACAGAAAGAGTTCAATTGGCTATTCTCAGATAGATTTGTTCATGTAAACCACCTAGTAGAAGGAAGCAGTTCTTCTGACATAAATTCTGATGTGCGACTATATGGCAGCTGCTTCACTGAATATCACTAAAGAAAGGAAGAGATAAGTGGTCCATTTAAAGTTGTTATGATTTTTCTGGGTTCATTAAGCTGAAGTGTGTTGGGTTTTGTTTCTTGCAGTGGGAAAGATGAATTGGTTGGACTTTTTGTTTAGAAAGACAGTTCGGTTATGTTATCATAATTAGTGTTGTCACTGTAAATACACTATCCTGCGGGGGCAAGTCTGAAATGCATTTAACAGAGGCTGAAAATGAATCCTGCAGTAGAAAGAGAAAGTCTTGAAATTTCTTTTCCTTGAAAATAAAAAAGTCTTTACAATTTCTTCATGGTGTCAGGCTATCATAGCTATAAACCCAATACCATGCTCCCATCACTCTCTCTTTTTTTTGAAAAGAAATCATCATCGCTATAGCTCTGTCCCAGTTATTTGGGATGTCTTGGGCTTGAAGACAAATCCAAAAGCTAAATCAAGGGTTTGAATCTGAGCTATTCGTGGTTGAAAAAAGATTGGAATAGCTGTACAAATGAATTCAGGAAAGGTGTAAGCTCTTGATTTATCCATACTGTTCACGAATATCAAGTTTTTAGTGGTTTAGTGTATGGTTTGAGATGCAATCTAAAAGAGGAAAAGGAATGAGAAAAACATCAGAGGCTATTATCTCCATGATAATGGCCTTGATCAAGGGTGATTTCATGTTTCACTTGGATCCATTGATTTTCCTTTTATAGATGTGTCCATCTGACTTTGAAATATCACCAACTAGAGCAGGTTTCCCATTAGATGCCAACCTTGTATCAAGTGAAGTAGTAGATTATCTAAGAATACTAACTTTTAACACAGTTCTCACTATCAATCATCTTAGAAACTGGAAGTTGATAATCACTAACAGACGCATAATAAAATTGAGCAATGCAGAATCCATGAACCTCATGTTAAGAAATTGCAGGTACATGACAGAGAAGTAGAAAAGGTTTCTGGCATTACTGGAGACAAAATGAGTATTGCCTTGCAGCATTGTTCCAAGCTTGGGACAGGGGATGTGAGGGTAAGAGAAATATGGTCATGTGGAGGTAAGCTTTATTTGCGGGAACAGTCTACAAGGAATGCAACAACTGGATTTTCAACAACAGATCAGAGCTACCAATAGTAATTTCAATGGGAGCACAGGATAATCCGATCGAATGGGCGTTGGCATCCAAATGTTTCGTAGGATGCACTAATGAGGATCTTGTTACCTACTAGGTTGCTGCCTAGGGCAATTTTGGGGCTGGATGACTTCTTATCATCCTTGCCTTCTTTGTTGGCTTTGGCTTTTTTCTGACTGAATAAAATTCATCATTACCATTCAAATAATAACAATAATAATAAAGGTTAACTTGGCGAAATGTGAAATGCTTGGAGTCCATGTGGAGAAAGACGAAATGGAGCTTCTAGAGGGGTCTTTTGGGTGCAGAGTGGGGTTTTTTCCATCGTCTTATCTGGGCCTTCCCCTTTGTATTGGCAAGCCGGCAAAGCACCTTTGGGACAATGTGGTAGAAAGGTTTGAGAGGAAAATGTCGGGTTGGAAGGAGCGGTACCTGTCTCTTGCTGGGAGACCTAGCCTCATCAAATCAGTTTTATACAATTTTCCTCTTTACTTCATGTTGCTTTTCAGATGCCCAAAAGAGGTTCTAGGGCATTTGGAGAAACTCATAAAGGACTTTTTGTGAGGTGACACTAATGATAAGAAAAAATTCCACCTACTTGAGTGGGACGAGATTTGTAAGCCGTATGATGAAGGTGGTGCTAACATCAGAAACTTGGAAACTATGAATCTCGCCCTCTTGTGGAAATGGTGGTGGCAGTTTGGGGAGGATGACAGAGCTCCTCTTTATAAAAGGTGTCAACAGCTTGGAAAGGCATGTATAGTGTGAGGGCAGCTTTCAAAGAAGGCGTGGTTTTCTCTTTAGGCAATGGGGCAAGATTCGTTTAAGAGAAGATGTGTCAAGAGGTGATGTGCCTCTCCATATCAGATTTCCGATGATTGCCCACCTTGCTCTGGATCGCAGCGTCGTGATCAAGAAGTTCTTCAAGCGATGTTGTGGGCCGGTGGTGTGGACCCCTCATCGCCGGTATCTTTGGGACGAAAAGGTTGAGAGGTACACTTCTCTTAGGATTTCCTACATCTATGTTGCCCCTTGGAAGACAGGATTGATAGCTTGGTGTGGTGTAAAGATAAGTCAGGTCGATTCTCAGTTAAATCCTTTTTCCTTAACCTGGCTCTCGAGTGGTGGGGAGTCGTCAGAGAATTCGGGTCATGCCTGGCATTATGGTGCTCCCCCCAAAGATTGGGGCTTTTGGTTGGCTTGTTCGTAGGAGTAGAGTCTTGAAGATTAACAACCTCCACAAGCATTCAATGGTTATTCCTAACATATGCTCTTTGTGCAAGTCCAAAGCTGAGTTGGTTAACCATCTATTCATCCACTGTCCTTTTGTTAGTTATGTGTGGGCTTCTATCTTGGTTAGATTCAATATGAAGTGGTCTATGCCTCTTGAGGTAGGAGGTAGGAGATCTTTTCTCAGCTTGGCATGAGGTGACCTTGGGAGGAAAGCTCGAATCTTTTGGAAACTCTGCCTCCTTGCTGGTTTATGGTCGATTTGGGGGAGAAAGGAATGGTAGGTGCTTCAAAAATGAAAGCAAAGCATTGCTTTGGGGGCTACAAGTGTGTGGCTTTCCGCCAGTGAATGGGTTGGCTGTAATTTTCTTTCGTTCCATGTGCCTTCTTGGCTTTTGGCTTGTTTTTCTTTGGCACTACCTCAGTGCCCTTTAATGAAAATTTTCTTGTTACCTTTAAAATAATAATAATAATAAATAAATAAATAAAACTTTCGAGATCAGTACAAATATGTGTGAAATAGAGATAGAGCTGAAAATTCATAAAGCACCTATATCCTACCTGGGATTAGGGTTTCCTTTCACTATTTTCTGCCCATACTTACGCCACCTATAGCCATCGTCCATGCTCCCCGGCTCACTTGCTGCCTGAACAACAACTTTAGGTTCCTTCACTGTTTTGGATGAAGGTGTTGAACATGCTGATAAAGCATTATCCTTAATCCTGCTCCAAAGAAAAAAATAAAAATAAAAATTGATACATCATATGCTATTAAGAAAAAAAAAAAACAAAAAATGCATGCTCTCCAACAACTTGCCTTCGTTTTGGATCTGGTTCATCACCATGATCCTCATCCACCTTAATGCTAGCATCCCCTTCACAATCAGGTGTACAATGTGATGGTTGTTCAGGTGTTGCATAGCCAGAACTCTGTTCTTTCCTAGGAGTTGACGGGTTTGAGCCACTGAGATTTTCACCTAGAAGATCCCCTATTTCACTTCCTCCAGAGGGCCCACCAGAACCAGATTGACCTCCGCTCTCTTTTGGCCATTTAACCTTTTGAGGTGGATCATGGTTGTGCTGACCTTTGTAAATAATCTCGGTTACATGTCCATTAGAACAACGCTCAACTTTCTTCTTCACGGGACAATTGGCATGTGTGCACCTGTAATAGCTTCGAGAACTATCGTTACCCTTGACCTGCTTCTGCCCATACTTCCTCCAGTTGAACCCATCACCTGAGCGTGTATTCAGGTAAGTAGGAGCAGATTGTGGCTTCTGGTCTGTGAGAGTGTGCTGCTCCATTTCTGGCATCGAGACGTTTTCTTCTTTTACTGGCAGGAGTCTTTGTTGTTGTGGTAATCCTGATGAAGGAGATGGATAACCAACCTGAACTAGTTGCATGTGTGCCTGAGCTTGAGCAGCCTGAGCTGTGACGCTTGCCAGGGCTTCTTGATGGGACATCCCAAATTGTCCCTGAAATTAGAATATGTGAATTGCTAGCACTGCTGCATTGAGAAGGCTGCCTAGCCATTACAACATTCTCCTATGTGGCATAACAGTAGCCTTCTACGACAATTCAAGCAATTAAACATTTCATATCATCGATAAAAGTAAACAAAAAAAAAAGGAGATAAAACTGGCAATTTCTTTGACCTTTTACTACAAACACATCATTATCATAGCCTCGTCCCAGCTATTTGAGGTGGGGTTCCTGTTTCGCCAATCAGTGAAGGAATTCTCATGGTTTAGCCGGCAGAGGTTTGATTCTCAGCTCCCACCAGATATCGACCCTCTAACCAGGCTCCATAACAGCTAGAACTTCATTATCAAGCAGAGTTCACTTAGTCAATATTGTTGTCCATATGATGAGTTTTCAAGCTCAAGATTTATGAGGTTCGTAGCATAAAGACAAATGTCTCCAATAAATTGGGAATATATTCTCCTAGTATTTTCAATAAATAATATTTACCCAATAATTTTCCAATATTTTCAAAATGTCTCAAAATTCATGAAAATATCCTTATATTTTCCCAACAATTTGCACAATAATATCTTGATATTTAAAATTTATAGTGTCCTACACTTTATTTTCTACCATCAACTAAGTTTGTTTTTTTTTTTTTCAATTTTAATTTTATTTCCTTGAGATTTTCCCAACTATATATACTGAAGAAACCTCCAAAATGACATTCTCCTGAGAAATTTGTAAGAACCAGATTTGTCACTTTGGTAAGTAGGCTGTATGAGCCTCCGTAAATAGTTTTTATATCCATTTGAATCCCAATTTTGGAACCAAACTGCTTTTGATCTAGCTCCTTAAGAAATGCCTCATATTCTATTAGACCTCTATGCTTAGAATTTTGTGAGATCAAATTAAAACCAAACAAGAGATTTCACATCGGAATGGCATGGAGGCCAAAAGAGAACAATATGAGATAGTAAATTAAATGCAATGGGCATCAGGTGTGAACTTCTCACATGTTCATGTTAATAAGATGCCATCTTGGATTTAGGAAAAAACTTGAGACTCATGAGAAAAGGTAGGATGTGATCATTGCTTTATGGCTAAAAACACGGGCATGCATGTGCATGCAGAAGCTTGATATTTCCATTTATCTTTAGGGCAATAATTTATTCAGTGGATTTTGAAGGAGCACAAAAGATACTACAACACCAGCGAGAGAGATTAAACGAGAACCTCATTAATGAAAGTGTCAAACGCCAATGAGATGAAATGACTAGATTATCATCGTCATAATCATCTAAGCCTTAACCCAACTAATTGGGGCAGCTACATGAACCCTTTTCCACCCATCCACTCTAACAAGGGCCATAACTTCAATTAGACCATAGGTCAAGTCTTTTCTTACTACCTCCACCCACATCCTTTTGGGTCTCCCCCTTGCCCTTTTTAGAGCCTTCAACTTGTACTAACTCACTCCTAATAAGCAGTTGTTGGTCTCCATTGCACATGACAAAACCATCCAAGTCTACTTTCCCTCATTTTATTACCTATCGGTGCTACTCCTAAATTCTCTCTAGTGAATTCATTTCTAATTTTAGCCTTCCATGTCTTGCTACTCATCCATCTGAACATCCAGAGTTACACTCATCGAACATGTTGTTCTTTAACTGCCCAATATTCCGTCTCATAAAGCATGGCTTGTTTTATAGCCATCCTATAAAATTTCCCTTTCAATTTCAGAGGTACATGACAATCACATAAAACTCCAGATGCACAACTCCGTTTCTTCCACCCTGCTTGAATTCTATGGACAACATCATTCTCAAACTCTCCACTTTCATAAATTATCATGACCCAAGATGAAATAATCGGAGTTGTAAGAAAAGGATTGCCCTTATGCATGAAAGGCTCAAGATTGACCATCAGCTCTGAAAGCTCCATGATCCTAGTTCCTAAGGGGATCATGACAAAGTCTCCTGGTGAACATTTACCTCTGGGCTAAACTTAAATCATAAGACCAGCTTGTCGAGTTGAGCTCAGCCAAAATGGTGAGATGACATGGTTACTTCCCAAGTTGGTTGTTTCTAATTAGCCTTGTAAATTAACTTGCTGAGTTTCAACCTTGGGCTACTTGGCTTGTTGACTGTCTGAACCAAGTAACTGAAACTTCGTACTAAGTTACAGGCAGACAATTCTCATGAACTGCTTTGAACTAGAGGAAACAATCTTTTCTCCTCAAACAGACAGTTGTATACTGGCAGAATCTGTCACATACAGTGTTTTTATGAGCAATCACACAACCGATTATAAGATCGCATATGTGAAATGGGACCATGGCATCGCATGGCATATGCAAAAATGTGGCCGCTGGACACTGTAATCACAAAGTGCCCTGTGCAATGATTTATGGATGGCTTATGCGATTATGCCATCACATAATAGTATGCATAATGCCCAACAGTCATATTTGTGATCGGTGGGACCTTTTTTTTTGTTGCAATTTTACACTTTTTTGCTTGTAAATAGGCACTCCTGTCTCCCCCATTTTCCCTACTCTAATGCTCTCTCTCACTCTCACCCTAATCTCTAAGTTTCAACAATCAAGGATTCACAAATTCAAGATTCAAATCAACAATCTCTCTCTCTCTCTCTCTCTCTCTCTCTCTCTCTCTCTCTCTCCTCTCTCTCTCTCCTCTCTCTCTCTCTCTCTCTCTCTCTCTCTCTCTCTCTCTCTCTCTCTCTCTCTCTCTCTCTCTCTCTCTCTCTCTCTCTCTCTCTCTCTCTCTCTCTCTCTCTCTCTCTCTCTCTCTCTCTCTCTCTCTCTCTCTCTCTCTCTCTCTCTCTCTCTCTCTCTCTCTCTCTCTCTCTCTCTCTCTCTCTCTCTCTCTCTCTCTCTCTCTCTCTCTCTCTCTCTCTCTCTCTCTCTCTCCTTATTCTAACTCTTTTGTCTTCATATTTCATGAGCTCATTCTCTATTTCTCTCATAACTTAATAATCTCCTTCAAGTTTGATTGTTTTTGTTTCAACAGTATAAAGTTTCAAATTTCAAGTCTTCAACAGGTCACACTCTTTAAAGTTTGAAGGAATCAACACCATTAAATTGAAAAGCTTCAAAATAATGACTGAAGCAATAAGTCAATCTGGACACACAAAAAAACATAGATTTAAGCCTCATTTGCATCATGAGGTGACGGAAACATGCCTCAAAATAGAGGTTGATTTTACTAAAAGGTTTATTGCTTAATGTAAAGAGGCGTGAAAAAACTACAGATATAATTTAAATTGAAAAACTTCACAATAAGGATTGAAGCAGTAAGTCAATTTGGACTTAGATTTAAGCCCCCTTTTGTATCATGAGGTGACGGAAACATGCCTCAAAATATAGGTTGATTTTACCAGAAGCTTTATTGCTTAGTATAAAGAGGTGTGAAAAATCTACGGATGTAATTTAATGGTCGAAGGATTGACCGATAAATCCAGTCGGACATTGATATTGCCTGTGAATTGTCCAACTAGGACAAGTCGATGGATGCATCAACCCATTCCCTCATGGTTGAATATTTGTTTAAATTATTAGATCATGTAGTTGAATTAAATAGGAGAAGAATATGTTCTCCAAATTATCATGGATAATGCAGCCTCCGATGTAGTAGTCGGTCGCCTTCTTACGGAAAAGAGATGTCATTTATTTTAGACACCATGTGCCACACATTGTATAAATTTAAGGTTAAAAAATGTTAGTTCTATATTAAAATAATTGCTAGGGCTAAAAGAATAGTTGTATTTATGTATAAACATGCCCTTCTACTCCATCACATGAGAAAACACATCGGTTGTAATTTGCTTCGTCCAACCATCACCCGATTCGCAACAACCTTTTTGCTGCAAAGGTTGTACGCAAAAAAAAAAAAAAAAAACTTAGCTTAGAAGCTTTATAGTGTCAGTCAAAAGGAATAATGGGCATTGGTCAAAGATGATCAAGGAAAAATTAATCTAACAAATTATCATTTCCCAATCGTTTTGGACCCAAGTACTAAAGGCATTAAATCATTAAAACCCTTAATAGGTGTGTTGCAATTGGCAGATGGTGATGAGAAACCCGTAATGGGATACATTTACGATGCGATGGAGAGGACTAGATAAAAAATTATGGAACACCTTAATTATAAAAAGAACATGATTATAAGCCTGTATTAGATATAGTAGATAGAAGACGTGGCAACCGAATGTCATATTCTTTATATTTGGCCACCTATATCCTTAATCCTGTTGTATTCTTTGCTTTCATCAACCAGAGTGAGGCATGAGTGATGCATATGGAAGGATTTCTTGATATTTTGGAGAGAATGATTCCAAATAAGGATGAACAAGATATGATATCCAAACTTTTGGACGCGGGGATTTTCTTAAGGGACATAGTCATCCAGCACAGAACTATGAAAGTACCAAGTATAAATGTCTTAGAGAGTTACTTGTGCTCATAACTTGGAATTATTTTTTTTTTTACAAGCTAGTCTCTAACTATTAAAACATAAATGTATCTAATAGCACTAGTCGCTAACTCACTTTAAACTAAAATTTAAAATGTCATAAAGATTCACCAAAAAAAAAAAAGGAATCTTCTTGAATAAAAAAAAAGGAATCTTCTTGAATAAAAGAAGCTAAATGACATGATCTTAGTCCAACACAACCAAAAGTTGCAGGAATGATTCCAAATTAGGCAAAAATGCCTAATTTTTATCATGCCATCTGCTTAGATGACTTGTAGGTAGACAGTGAGTGGCTTGTAGAGACAACGGACTTAACATAGGCTCAAGTAAACGATGTCACATTGGGATTGGCACCTAGAGAAAGTTCTTCAAGTCAAAGGTGGAGAAGAGGGGAGAGCACAAGGCCTAGTAGCAGTCAAGGCCCAAAAGTAGACGAGCTTGAGGAGATGCAAGAATAAGGTGATCAAGATCAACAATTGGATGTGGATGAACAACTAGTGCGAACTGCGAATCAATGACGAAGAAGCAGAAGATGAAGTATACATTGAAGGAGATGACGTCGATGATGACAATGATGGTGGTGATGATTTGCCATAATGGATTAGAGAATAGTGTTTATTCTACACCAAGCCATCAATAAAATTTCTTCTTTTTTTTTTTTTGGTCATAATTTGAGTGTATGTATTATATCATTTGCGTACTTTTTTTTTAATAGAGGTAACGGCAACTTTTATTGAAAAACATGCCAGAAGAGAAGAAAAGAATACAAAGCTAACATGAAAGACCCCCCAAAACAGCTTAGGCCGCTACCACATAGGTTGCCCATCCTGAGGCAAGCATTTGATTCTACAAATGGCTTCCTCAACCAACAAAGATTCATTAAGAAAGCAGCAAGCATTTCTTGCACCCCAAAAAACCAACATGATGGCCATAATATGAAGCCTCCATTTGACTTCTTCAGATTTCCCATTTCCTCCCCATGCCACACCCATAGGAGGTTCTCCATAGATTTCGGCATAGCCCATATAGTACTGAGAATAACCAAAAAGTAGTCCTAGATCTTCCTCACAAACGGACAATTAATAAAGAGATGATCAATCAATTCCACGCCTTTTGTGCACATTAAACAGATGTTTGACATAGTATGGGATCTTCTTTGAAGGATGTCAATGGCAGTGTTTTCATTGTCGACGAAATATCGATAATATTGCCGATATTATCGGTGTCGCTAGACCGGCGATACTGAAACACCAAAAATTCATTACTCTTCCTAATGTCGATGAAATATCGGCGATAATTTTGATTTTATCGGGAAAAAATAGTTACCAGCGACAACTCTCCCTACTATTTCAAAAAAATAATAATAATAAATAAATAAATATAGAAAAAAAAAATCTCTTACCTTTTTTTTTTTCTCAAAATCTGCTTGCGGGAGTGGCTTTCGGATGGATTTGGTGGGCCAATCGCAGTTGATAACGCCGGATTTTCAGAGGTATGAAATCTCCTCCTCTTTTTTTTCTTTGAAAAGGATAGATTTGAAAGGAACCCAATTTCGGCAAGGTTGAAGGGGATTTGAAAAAAGAGAAATTTCAGGAGAGATATTCGGGATTTTATTATTATTATTATTATTATTATTATTATTATTATTTTAAATGGAAAAAACGATTGAAATCATCATTTGAGATTTTACAAGGAAGATAAGCGAAAGGGCAGCGGATTGACTGGTGTACCACATACTAGCGTGGTTGGTGTGGGTACGTGTCATGCGAAGACGAGCGCTAATGCTCCTCGAGCTCCGAGTTGTGTGAACGATTCAAATGAGATTAAAGTTAAATGGGCCCCAAAATGATGTATTTATTACATCCATACCGTTCATCCATTTTTCGAGATCATTTTAGAGCATGAGCCAAAAAATAAATCATATCCAAAGCTCAAATAGACCACACTAGAAATAATAGTGGGGTAATGATTTTCACCGTTAAAACATTCGTAGGGCCCACCGTAACATTTATTTTCAATCCAATATGTTCATAAGGTCAAAAATACTTGGATTAAGAGGAAAAACAAATATCATATTGATCCAAAACTTTTGTGAACCCCAAAAGGGTTTCAATGGTATACGTTCAATCCCCCACTGCTTTTTGTGTGTGGTCCACTTCATCTTTAGATCTGTCTTATTTTTCGGCTCAAGCCTTACTACGAGCTCGTAAAATGAATGGACGGTTTGGATATAACACATAACTCATGATGGGACCCACGGAACTTGCTAACGTCAATACACCAACTATCTGGTTCACTAGCCAATCCGTTTCCAGACGAAAGCTCTTTGTGAGAGAGTGAACTCAGTGCGATTTTGGCTTTAAAAACGATGGTGCGGCCCTCACGATGGGGGCCACCTTGATGTATTTATTTTTTATCCATACCGACCATAGGTTTTTCCGGATCATTATAGGATACTAGCCCAAAAATGAAGCAGATCGAAATCTTAGCTGGACCATATTTTAAGAAAGAGTAGTAGTTGAACCTCCACCATTAAAAATTTCTTTGGGCCCACAGTAATGTTTTTATAATGTTTATTTGTCATCCAACCTGTTGATAAGGGCACGTAAACATTTATGAAGGGAAAAGAACAAAAATCAGGTTAGTCCAAAACTTTTGTAACCCATGAGAAGGTTTCAATGGTCAATATCACTGTTTCTTATGTAATGGTCCACCTAAGATTTGAATCTGATTCATTTTTGAGATTATACCGTAAATTGATTTTTAAAAAATAGATGGACGGAATGGATATATACAATAAATATATCAAGATGAGCCCCACCATAAGTGTCGTACTGTCTTGTGTCAGGCTATGGTTGCACATAATCTACTCTGCTACCCTTACACCACCGCAAGTCAATACGCTGGGGCTATTATTATTATTATTATTTTCAATTCATCCCAGCATGAATGAGCTATTAACACTTGTTTATAATAATACAACCATTAGATTTATTCATTTCAATCGTCCAATAAATGTCCACCAATCTCATACTGAAATAATAAGGTATGATAAAGTTTGGGCCTACTCAAATAACTACACTAAGTGCTATAAATTGGACGGTTTAATTTGATTAATTGTATGCCACGTGCGCAATTTCTCAGTGCATGTGTATTGTCCGTGTCACACAATCACAAACACTTTGCCAGTATTTAACTATTGATAGAACGATGTGTGCCCCTAATCATGGGGCCTACCTTGATGCCATGTATTCTTTTTGCAATTTTTTCATTCCTAAATATATAAATATGTGTATTTAGGTATGTCCTAAAGTCTCACTGAAAAATTCCACCATTTTCTCCATGTTTCCCCCCTTTTCCCTGCATTTCCGGTTATCAGCGATAACAATATTTTATCTTTATCTCTGGCCAGCGAAACTTGTAGTGATACCAACAACTCGAACACTAGTCAATTGTGAGGATCCTCCTATCCACCAACCAAACGAACACCGCAACATGGGGACGGGCACCATAGAACTAATGGTGGAAAGGATGAGGAGGGTTGCGAAAATGGTTGGACACGGTAATCAAATCATATAGCGTTCTCACCGAAAACTTGCCCAAGCGATGAGCACTCCAAACAAGTCTGAATCTTGACTTGAAGGCATAAGAATTTTTAAGCAGTCGAGCAAACCCACCAGATCATCAGTTTTTGCATCCATCAAATTCCTGTAACAAGGAGGATTCCAAACAATGGAGCCGCCGCGCAAATGAGAAGTATCCATAACAGAAACAAACTGGTCAATTGCAATGCGAGCCAATCTAGGGAAAATATTTTGTAATGCTCTATCCCCACATCAAATATCCACCCAAAATCTAATATGACAACCATTCCCAAGGGAGAAAGCAATTCTTTTTTTTGCACAAAATGCTCAGTCACCACAATTGCTTTCCAAATGGATGAAGCTACATATAAAGAAGATCTTCGAAGAAACACTCACCATGCTGCGTACCATACTCACTTGCAATGAACTCCCTCCACAACCTCCCATGTTCGACTTAGTGACATTAATCTTCAAGCAAAAGACTACCTCAAAGCAAACAATAATTTTTTTAAGATTGTCCACTAAGGTTAGTTCAGCATCACAGAAGAGAGTATCATTTGCATATTGAAGATGAGTAAAAGAGGCACTATTGTTAGGAACCTTGAACCCATTAATATGGTCATTATCCTTTCCCTTGTTGAGCATCTTACTAAAAGTTTCCCCAACAACTACGAATAAAGAATCTCCTTGCCTTAAGACCCACGGATGCCTTGAAGTAGCCTTTAGGAGACCCACTAATCAAAATAGAGAAGAAAGCGATGTGCACACAAGCTCGCATCCACCCTCTCCATTTTTTGCCGCATCCCATTCTGTTCAACATATAATCTAAGAACCACCAATCAACATGGTCATACGCCTTTTCAATATCCAATTTGCACACAATATCAAGCTTCCCCTCCCTGTATCTTGAATCAATGCACTCATGGGCAATAAGAGTGCCATCTAAAATCTTTCTCCCCGCAACAAAGCTCCCTAATTCTTGGAAATAACCTTGCCAAGCACATTTCTAAATCTCGAGGGCAAAACTTTGGCCAAAATCTTGTAGGGCCCCCTTATCAAGTTGATACATGTGAAGTCTTTAAGCTATTATGCTCCTTCCGCTTTGGAAATAAGGGCAACAAAGGTCACCCCTATCTCAACAGATAGACGACTACGCTCATAGAATTCCGATATAATGTCCATGACATCATTTCTTAATAAAGGCCAAAATTTCTAAAAGAAAAGCATAAGAAATCCATCGGGACCCAGTGCCTTGTCCCCGGACATCAAATCTAATGCAACATTTGCTTCTTCTGTGATTTCTACTTCAAGCAACGAGGTGTCTTCATTTGAAAAAGTTTGAAAATGGAGATTGTCCAAGCACGGCCTTTTCCACTAATCCCCTGAGAACAGGTTCTTGTCAAATTGAACTATGGCATCACAGATTCTGTTCTTATCCGTCATCCGTTCCCCATTTACAACCAAGTAGGAGATTCTATTAGCACGATCACAAGCCATGATATGGAAGGACCAAGTATTTGTCTGCTTTGAGCCAAACTGCTCTAGAACTCTGATGCCACCTGATTTCCTCCTCTTTTGCCCGCTTTGCGTAATTAAAGTAAGAGTTACCATTTTTTCTCTTTCTGTCATGGATAAGCCACCACCTACCTCAATAACATCTAAGTCATGAATTTCTTCTAGGATTCGGTGGAACTCCGCCTCTCGGTTTCTAAGAACCTCCTTCCAAATATTAATCTTGTTCTTTAGAAGTTTGAGTTTCCAGGCGATCTTGAAACCCACATATCCATCCATTGAAAATTAATTCAACCAATCAGTTATCAAATGCTCGACACCTTCAATTTCAAGCCAAGCAGCCTCAAACTTGAAAGGTCTCAACCCCTAGTTGTTCGCAACCACATCAAGAATTATAGGACAATGATCAAACACGATCCTAGGCATGCCACACTGAGAGACCAACGGAAACTTTTTAATCCAATCCGACGAACCAAAAAATAAGTCCAACCTTGATAAATTTGTTTTTTACTAACCACTAGACCAAGTATATTTTGCGCCTTGCAAAGGGTGATCCACCAGGTCATTTTGGGACACTTGATTTGCAAAATTTGTCATGCTAACACAGGATCAATCCATCTATGTCTAACATCGCCCCACTAGGCCCAAAAACTTTCACGCAAACTGTAAGGGCAAGGGCCGTAGACTATTGTGAAAACCCACTGGAATCTAGAAGAAATCTCTCGAAACTAAACAAAAATGGAAAAATTACCAGGACATGAGTCTATCTTCTTCCAGTGAACAGCATTCCATGCAACAATAATACCCCCAACAGATCCAACAACGTCAACTGAAACCCATTCCTTGTTCCTAACCCCCCAAATAGAGTCTAACAAGCCCCTATCCTTAGTTAACTTGTTAATTTTTATAATAGTCTAATAGTCATTTATATGTAAATGTAATCATGTAAGGTAACAAACTATAATGAAATAACAAATTAAAAATTAAAAAGATCCAAACACTTGTACTAATTTTACATATTTTCCATAATTTTTTTATATTTTCCTATTTAAAATTTTTTTGTGATATTTTTTTGAATTTTTACAAAAGAAAAAAAAGAAAAGAAAATTTGAGTTGGTGGTTGTGCGACCACATATGCGATTATGCAGTCGCATAATCAGTCAGCCCCCCAGGTGCACAAAATCGCTTATGCGATTTGACAACATTGATCACATACCAACTACATCTAGAGATGCCACACAAAAGGTAGATAAAGGGGTCCTCTCCATTAACATATCCTATTAAGCTTGCCAACATTCCAATGCAATGTGATGTCTCTCAAAACATCTAATGCTTGCAAAATCCATCAATCTGGGGAAATTGATCTGATTCCAAATTAATCGAGGGGGCCTCTTCTCCTTCCATATGAGATAGGTTGATCAAGCACACTAAGGAAAACAGTGGAGAAGAGGTTGCAAGTAGGTATAGTCCCCCAACACAAAAACGAACATGTTTTTCCATGTACTATTTCCTTTTCTTTTCCTTTCGAAATTTGATGACCATAGTAGACACGGAGAACACAAACAATCCATCGCAAGAGACCCCCTTGTCATTCAGCAACCAAGGCAGCTAAGAAAAAGAGAACAAATGACCCCAACATCCCAAAGAAAGGATAGCTATAAATCCTCCCAATCCCCCAAAAGGCAGCCTCTAAATTCCTTGCTTTAGAATGCCTACTCTGGAATCATGTGAGAAACCCCTCTTTTCATTGAAGCAACAGAAGCAATCTTGTCCTCAAAGATTCTTTTGTTCCTCTCTTTCCGCAAACCCATAAGATCCCCAAAGTATATCATCTTCCCTAAAATCTTCTACCAACCTTTGAAGGTCCACCATGCCATTCCAAAAGCGTATTACTGACGGAATCATTGGAAGCCCAGGAGACCCCCAGTTGAGATAAGAGGGACAGCAAATCTCCCTTCCCATCAAACAGTGAAACAACAACTAGCCGCTGGCTTCTCCTTCCCTTCTGCACATAACACACATGTTGGGACTTGGGAAGGCATATATTCCGTTTCTTCAGGACATCCATCAGAAAGATCTATCTTATTTACTCTAAGTACACATGCAAAGCTTTTAACTCTTACAGGAACAGCAGCCTTCCACACTTCTACACCCAGAGGACGCTCCCCCTCTCCTGCCATTAGCACCAAGAAAAAAGGATTTTACCAAATACTCACCAATAGGTGACCATCTCCATGCTTTTCTATCCTCAATCGAATTGTAAATATGCACATCACATAACCTACTTAAAAGGTTGGCATATAGAAATGACTCCTCATTAGAAAGATTCCTTCTTAAATCTAGTGCTCCAAGACACTTCTCCCCCCACCAACACATTGAAATTGCTGAACTTTCTTCTTTTTCTATCACAAGTTCAAATAAGGCCCAATAAGATGATTCAAATGCTTCATCATACATCCAAAACTGCACTCCTTTCTTAAATTATAAACTCAATGTCCTTCCCAAATTCTTTACCAATTCTTGTTGAAGTGTTCCCATTTTCACCCAAGGTCTCACTTGATGAATAGCGTTCCACACCATCAACCCTCTAGACCTATGACATAAGCCCAGGAACCACCCTCCTTTTGATGAGACATATTTCCCAATTACCATGATCCTCCAAAATGCTTCAAGTTCTCCAAATGTTGATACCATTTGCTTAGGAATCCCCAAATTTCATTCCCTAATGTTGCCAATTCCAAGGCCCTCTTGCGAAGGATTTTGAAATCCTTCCAATAGATAAGAGATGAAATTAATGACCCCATCATCTCCCTTCCTATATAAATTTCCTTTGAAGCCGCCCAATCTTCAAAGCCACTGCTGCAAAAATCTTAATAAAGGAAGGTAATAGACCAGGAGATTTGAGAAAGCGGACTTGATAAGAATAGTACTATCCCTCAAGGTTAGATACCACCCTTTCCATCTCACTAACATCTCCATTCTTTCTATAATCATGTCCCAAAACGAAGCAATTCGGCTTGCCCCCAAGGGAAGACCCAAATAAGTGCAAGGAAGCTCCCCAAGCTAGAGCCTCATTCTTATTACCAAATAGTTCAGCATATCTTCATTTAAAACTACCCTCACCATGACACTGCTAGGACTGACATGGCAGATTGAACCTGTGTTGAAACATTGAGTATGAAATTTCAAGTTTGAAACCTGACCCTCTAACACATCACACATCAGGAAAGTGTCATCCACAAACTAAAAATGCAAAATCTCCATTCTCGGACTGCTGATTCTGCATCCCTTAATCATGCAGGAGGTAGGTAACCTTAGGATCAAGCTCCAACCTTCATGCGAATAGAAGAGGTGATAACAGGTCTTCCTGACAAAGCTCCAATGAACCGGGAAAGAACCCGGCCAATAAACCATATGCCAAAAGCTGGAACGAAGACGTGGAAATGCACTCCTTAATTCACATCTTGCAAAAAGAGTATACAAGGAAACACCATGGTCAACTGACTTCTGCCTGTCTACCTTTCTTGTAATCCCCACTTTCCTTCTAGATGCCCTTGAATTATTAAGCTTATTCGCATCCAAAATTCCACCCAGAATCTGCCTATCCCCGATGAAAGCTTCCTGAAACATGGAAATCATTGATGGCCTCACAGATTCTGACCAAAAAACCTTGGCTAGGATCTTATAAATACCTCCCATCAAGCTTATAGGCTTAAAATATCCAATCCCCATCGCCTCAATGGCCTTCAGAATAAGAGTGAAGAAAGTTGTGTTAAGGCCTGTGAATCTACGATGAAACACCTCAAAGAGTAACAAGATGTCCACTTTAATAATGTGCCAGCATGCATGATAAAATGCCATAAAGAAGAAGAAGAAGAAGAAAATTCATCCATGCCTAACACTTTGTCCTTATCCAGATAAAAATCCACTTTCCTCACTTCTTCATCAAAGGATCTTTCTAGCCGATCCACCATACCTGATGGAAGGACATTGACAGATAACCCATCCAACTGCGACCTACAAAAGTCTTCTTTGGAATCTTGGAATAGAATTCAAAAATCACATCCTGATTTGATTTATGTCAATAAGCGAGTTATTAATGTATACTTTATGGATGCAATTTGATCTCCTCCTTTTGTTTGCCATTCTGTGAAAGAAACTGTTAAATTTGTCACCTTCCTTCAGCCAGGTTGCTCTAGATTTCTGCCTCCACAAAGCTTCCTCCCCCCTAATGATCATTGTGTAGTCTAATTTAGGGCCCATTTGGATTGCCAATTACATCAGTAATGTACTATAAAAGTGCAATGATTGCAAATTACAATACCTGTCTCCTGAAAACAGGTAATTTGACCCACAATTCCCTTGTAAGGTGGTAAAATTGTAATGATGGTGCTTTTACATCAATGTCAAATTATAGAGAAAAATACATTGATGTGCATGTTTAGAGGGGAGATCTCCACTACAATGCAATGTAAAATTGTAATGCTTATGAATTACAATACCTGTCTCCTAATACATCTACATTTGATCACCGAATTATGTGCTTAAACAATCATGCTAAAACCATAATGATGGCGCTTTTATAGTACATTACTGACATAATTTGCAATCCAAATAGGCCCCTAAGCTTTTCCTTTTGACGACCCATGTGCTTATTGGACCAATTCTCCCCTTCTTCTTGTCAATGGCTTCTTTGACTTGGCATTTCTTCTTTCTTGAACTCATTTTGACCAAATCTGAGAGGGTGCAGTCCTTCAGCTTTGTCTTGAGATATTGCAACTTCTTCAAATATCTGAAACTGACCAAACCCTTCCTCAACCTCACATTCCTCCATCACTTCGAGATTAGTTGGATATGGTGCTCCTCAAGCCACTAATGTTCAAACCTCAACGAAACTATTGTGGGAACTAACGCCCAAAAAATGACTCCTAAACCACAAGATGAGGAACTTGTCAAGCTTGCACACAAGTAGCCTCTCTCAAGAATCACAACACGTTTGTGATCTAGATAACTAGGCCCACAACACAATCTTCACTAAGCAATAAATCCTCCCTACCCTACAATATCATTTTCTTGTCTTCAGCCGTACCGATTTGACGTCTTTATCATAATTAACTAAGAAGTTTAAATTGGCTATGATGCGGGACAACTAACCACTTGCTTTAAAAGCTCGAACCGATAGAGCGTAGCGAATCAATCCCCTTAACTCATAGCCCAAGCCCCACATCCCATGTGTTAGGTCCTCGGCCAAACCCCCCTCATGGGCTCCACATCACATGGGTTCTGCATCACACGAGCTACCCGCCTCACACGGGCCGCCCACCCAAAGTGTACCCCCGCATCCCACGGGCCACCCCACTCAAGCCCGGTGTGAAAATGCCCATGCATTAGGCTAGCTCCCTCTTACCTTTCCTTTCTATCCTTAGAAATTCAGCAAACACGATCCTCTGATTCTATGAGCAGATATCCAAGTCCCGACAATCCCCACCATAAGACACTCCAAGCCTATTCCTAAACTCTGCAATAGGATGATCATCACTGCTCTCATTCATTGCAAATGCATAATTTAGTTTAATTTGGAGTTTTTTTTTTTTTGGCCCACCATAACCACCTCCTTAGAACAACCCCATCCCCCTGCTTCTAAACTCATTCCATATTCGCTTTCCTAGACCGGTATTGCCCAAAAACAAGACTTTTTTTGTGGGAGGAAGTTATAGATGACAATGATGTTGACCTAGAATTGGATATAGATTTATGGCGGGTGTCAGACAGGCTTCTCAAGACTTCAACTAGTTCACCATCAAAATATCACCGCAGATCATTACAGTTGCACCACCCTCCAATTCATTATCATCATGCCACATGAGCTTTCTAATAATATTGTTGTTATCTCTAATATATATATTGTGAAAAGGTACTATGAGGTCAACCTGTGTTGGCCCCAGCGTGATGTGTATTGGTCATCCACCCCATCAGTAGATGCACCCTTCCGTGGTGGACCACAAGCCTAAAAATCAGGCCATTTCATGATTTAGATGGGCCACATTACAGACAACGGTTGAGAGTGCCTACCCGCCCATTGAAACGTTCATGATCATTTATAAGGCCCACTGAGATATGATTCACAAATTTAGCCCATCCATTGTGTGTGTCCCACTTGGATGAGGGGTCACACCAAGTTTCAGCTGTATCCAAAACTCAGGTGGGCCTCACTAGGTGCTTTTAGATGTTTTAGGCATGATTTCGCACAATTTCAAATGGTATTGCCCACTTGAGTTCCGAATCGAGCTGATTTTTGGAATATCCCATAACCTAGAGGGGATCCACTAAATGCACGATGTGGATGTCTGATGCACATCACAGTGGGGTCCACATAGCTCGATCTCATGGAAAGATCCCATGAGGTCGACCTCATAGTACCATTTCACACACACACACACACACACACACACACATATGAGAGAGAGAGAGAGAAATGATCTCCCGCGCACCGGTGCACAAGGATTATTTGTGCACCCTCCTTATCTCACGTGTAGCATCATATTTCCTTTTTAGTACCAGCGAATTTCTCTCCCCGCATGAGAAACCAAAGTTTTGATACATGGAACTTCTGTAGGTCGCACCATAATGTATGTGTCAGATCCCCACCGTCCATCCATTTTGCCTGATCATTTTAGAGAATGGTCCCAAAAACTTGGCAAATCTAAAGCTCAAGCAGACCACAATATAGTAAACAATGGGAATTGAACACCTACCATCGAAAACTTCTTTAGGCCCACCGTGATTTTGTTTTGCCATCTAACATGTTGATAAGGTCACACAGACCTGGATGAAGGGAAAACACAAATATCATATTGATCCAAGCCTTTTATGGCCCCAAGATATTTTTAATGATGGGCATTCAATCATTACTGTTCCTGTGGTGTGGTCCACTCGAGCTTTAGAATTGCTCTTTTTTTTTTGGACTCATGACTCAAAATGATCTTCAAAAAATGATGGACGGCGTAGATCTAACATATGCATTATGTTGCACCTAGAGAAGTGCGACACATGAAGACTATCATGTTTTATGTTCTCTCTATAATGGACTACGTAATGCACAACAGAGCGAGCAACTGAATGTATCAGCATGTGATCTTCCTGCGCCCATCATGACCTATGTGTTTGATCCATACAACCCATCCATTTTCTGAGCTTATTTTAGGGCATGAGCCCAAAAATGAGTCAGATCCAAATCTTAGGTGGATCACACCACAGGTAACACTAGTGATTGAATACCCACCATTAAAACCTTCCTAGGGCCCATTGTAATGTTTATTTGCCATCCAACTTGTTGATTAGGCCACACATACATGGGTGAAGGGAAAGCAAATAACAACTTGATCCAAAACTTCTGTGGCCGTAAAATTTTTTTCCCCAAAAAACGGATGGACAATGTAGATACAATGCATACATTATAGTGGGCCCCAAAGAGTTTACTTTTTACAGAATCCAGCGTCCTTTCTTGGCTACATAATCGGGGACACGGTTTGGCAAGCGGATTAGGGGTGACCTAAGTAACTAAGGTAGGTGTTACCCTTACCATAGGGCCCACCTTGACGATTTGTTGTATATCCACTCCGTCCATCCATTTTTGGAGACCATTTTAGGATGTGTTCCCAAAAATTAAGCAGATCCAAATCTCAGGTGGACCACACCACAGGAAACAATGGTGATTAAATGCCTACCATTAAAAACTCCCAGCACCCACTGTAAGCAGATTCGTAATGTTTATTTGCCATCCAACCAGTTGATAAGGTCTTGGATGTATGTTTTTTTGCCATCCAAACTGTCATAAAGTCATGTAACCCTAAATAAAGGGAAAACACAAACACAAATATCAGCTTGATTGAGAACGTATGTGGTCCAAAGAAATTTTCAACGATAGTGTTTAATCCCCATTGTTTCCTGGGGTTGTGGTCCACTTGAGCTTTGGATCTACCTTGTTTTTGGGCTCATGCCCTGGAATGATCTGGAAAAATGGATGGACTATGTGGATCTAACAAATACATCATGGTGGGCCCAAAGTAGTTCCATACATCAACATTGTTCTTTGTATGCAGTATGTGCCGCATGCAATCTGATTCGGGAGAGGAGAAGAAAACCAGACACTTTTCACGTGGTGTGGAACTACCGCAGGCGGCACCATGATGTATGCATTAGATCCACACCATGTAATGCTTTTTTATATATCATTCTAAGGCAAGATCCCAAAAGTGAGGTAGATCCAAAGCTCAAGAGGACCACACCACATGAAATAGTGGTGATTGAACCCCACCATTAAGAACTTCTTGGGGCCATAGAAGGCTTGGATCAAGCTGATATTTTTGTTTTACCTTCATACAGGTATGTGTGATCTTACGAACAGGTTAGATGGCAAAACTATGTCATGGTGGGCCCAAAGAAGTTTTCAATGGTAGGCGTTCAGTTCCCACCGTTTACTATAGTGTGGTCTACTTAAGCTTTGGATCTACCTAGTTTTTGGGATCATCCTCTAAAATGATCTGGTAAAATAGATGGACTGTGTGGATCTAACACATTATGGAGGGACGTACAGAAGTTCTAAGCATCAAAACTTTGGTTTCTCGTGCGAAGAGAAATTCGGTGGTACGAAAGAGGAGATACAGTGCCACACGTGAGACAAGAGGGTGCGCAAATAGTCATTGTACACCAGTGCGCAAGAGATCCTCTCTCTCTCTCTCTCTCTCTCTCTCTCTCTCTCTATATATATATATATATATATATATATATAGCCAAATGCTCAGCTGCACACCAGTTCCTACGGAACTCGCGTAAACTTTTTGAGAACTCATCATACGTTATGTGAGCCCCAAATCTGAATGGTCCATGTGATGCAACACCCCATGAAACTCTCAGTGCTCAACTTCTGTAACGGCTGTTACTGGCGTAAAGAAAATGGGAAAAAAAGAAAAAAAAAGGAAAAAAAAAACATACCTTTTTTTTCTCCTCCTCCTCCTCCTTCCTCTTCTTCTTCTTCTTGGGACTGCTGCGGCTGCGGCCCTGCTGCGGGCCTTCTTCTTCTTCTTCTTCTTCTTCTTCTCTCTCTCTCTCTCTCTCTCTCTCTCTCTCTCTCTCTCTCTCTCTCTCCTTTCCATCCTTTTTCTTTTCGGTTTCGCTCTCTCCCTTCTTTTTCATTTCATATCGGAAAACACCAGCTATATAGCTGTTGTAGATACGTGTCATGCTAAGACGAGCGCTGACACTCCTCGAGCTCCAAGTTGTACGAACGGTTCAAAGGAGATCAAAGTTACATGGGCTCCACAGTGATGTATTTATTATATCTACACCGTTCATCTATTTTTAGAGATCATTTTAGAGCATTACCCAAAAAATGAATCATATCCTAAGATCGTTTGGACCACACCAAAAATAGCAGCGGAGATAATGATTTTCACCATTAAACAATTCGTAGGCCCCACCATAACGTTGATTTTCCATCCAATTTGTTCATAAGGTCAAAAAGACCTGAATGAAGAGGAAAAACAAATTTCATATTGATCCAAAACTTCTGTGATCCCAAAACGGGTTTCAATGGTAGACGTTCAATCCCCCACTGCCTTTTGCAGTGTGGTCCACTTGATAATTAGATCTGTATTATTTTTCGTGTCAAGCCTTAAGACGAGCTCGTCAAATGAATGGACGGTTTAGATATAACACATACCTCATGATCAGACCCACAGGACTTGCTGGCGTCAGATGAATGGACTGCGTACGAGTTACGCAGCACGTCGCACGAGTTGATAAAAGGTACATGTGCCACATGGGCCCCACCATGATGTATGTATTTTATCCATGCCGTCCATCCATTTTGCCACATCATTTTAGGTCATGATCTAAAAAATTAGTAATATCCAAATCTCAGGGGGACCACATCATAGGAAACAGTGGTTATAGAATGCTCACCATTAAAAATTTCTTAGGGTCCACTGTAATGTTTATTTTCCATCTAACCTGTTAATAGGGTCACACTGACATGGATGAAGGGAAAACACACATGTCAACTTGATCTAAAACTTTTGTAGCCCCAATAAATTTTTAATGGTGGTCGTTTAATTATTGTTGTTTCTTATGGTGCAGTCCACTTGAGCTTTGGATCTACCTCATTTTTGGGCTCATGCCCTAAAATTATTTGGCAAAATGGATGGACGGTGTGGATATAACACATTCATCACGAGTGGGGTCCAAAAAACTTTGACACTCGTGTGTTGCACTTCACGATCCTAGTCCTACCTAATTCGGGTCCTTAAAAAAAATGTACACGAGACATGTATTAACTTAAAATTTACCAATTAAATTATGAACTGTAATTGCTAACTCAAAATGCCAAAATCAAATTGTTTGAATAGTTTTAATTGTTAATTTGTGGATGCTTATTTTTTAAAATAGGGCCTTTTGATTTTTTTTCATGATTCACTATCCAATAAATGTCCACCAATTCACAAGTGGGATAATGCCAATAAATTGCATGAATTTGAGGTTGTTTTGGGGCATGGATTGGTCCTCCAAGTCAGCCCCAAATTGGCAACGCCATCTACCTAAATTTAATTTCATTTTTTAAAAGAACTATTGGAAGAAATGATATCAAATTGTTAAGTATATAAATTAGATATTTAGAAAATTAAATATATGAATTTTGTAGTCAAATTCAAGTTATCTGGTTCATAAATTCATCAGACAGTCCGATACAACTTCTCACCAAAGAGTGGACTGTTACACCACCATAAACATGTTCCAATTTATAAATGAATGCATATTTGGAATGCTTAGAATATTTCGGATTTAATCCATATTTTTTCATATTTTTTTGGCCAAAAATAAATAAATTTACACCGTTACGCCCCCGTATCGCCGTTACACCCCCGTATCGGTATCGGTATCGGAGGGCCAATACCGATACGGGATACCTTGGTTCGCATGGAACTCGTGCGAACTATTTAAGAACTCATCATACTTGATGTGAGTCCAAAATCTGAACCGTCCATGTGATGCAGCACCCCATTAAACCCCCAGGGCCCAACTTTTACTTTGATCCAAAACTTTGGTGGGTCATGGAAAAAGAAAATAGTTTCCTCCCTTGATTTGTATCTCTTTGCTATGGCCCACCAAAGTTTTAGATCATGGTGAAAATTAGTCCATTGTGGTTTCATGGGATGTCGCATCACATGGACCGTTCGGATTAGATGCCCATGACACGTGTGCAAAGGCGAGCACGTGCGCAGGTGAGCATGCATGCCTGCCTCTCTCTCTCTCTCTCTCTCTCTCTCTCTCTCTATATATATATATATATATATATATATATAAATGCTCAGACACAACTAGTTGTACGTCCAACGAGTTGTCTAATTTAATGACTAATTAATGTTAATAAATGGTGTCGAGTGAAAAGTTAATTCAAAGACAAGTTGTCAGCTTGGGCGGGCGCCACTATGGCATTAATGTGAAATCCTCCCAACCATCAAGTGAGTCACTCCATGTCAGACCCACAACTCGAAAATCAGTCCCATCTGTGGTTCAGGTAACTAGTAGACCACACGATTGGAAATAGTGGACATAGAAAGCTCACCTTCCGAATTGTTTCTCTTGGTGTGGCCCACTTAAATCACATATAGCCCTTATTTTTGGGCCTCGGGCCTACCTTTTAGTGTGGCATCTAATGGTTGGAGTGGATTTCACGTGCTTATCACGGTGGGCCCAGTAAAAATCAAGGGTGGACATCTCTCTCTCAACTGTTTCCATTATTATGGCCCACTTGAATCACGGGTCACCTTGATTTTTTGGTTTTGGGCCCAGTATAGGATTACACATCTAATGGCCCGAGTGGATCTCACATACACATCACAATGGGCCCCATACAAAATCGAGGTTGAAAGTCCATCTCAGGCCCATCCGTTATTTTTGGGATTGGGAATGTGTCGGGTGGAAGACAACACTAAGTTCAATAACTTGTTGATGTGACAGTTTTGTGGGCCCCACCATGATATTTGTGTTATATCCACATTATCCATCCATTTTGCTAGATCAATTTTGGGCATGAGCCCAAAAATGAGGCAAATCCAAAGCTTAAGCGAACCATAAGGCAAAAAATAGTGGAGATTAAATGCCTACCATTGAAAACTTCTTGGAGGCCATAGAAGTTTTAGATCAAGCTAATATTTGTGTTTTCCCTTCATCCAAGTTTGTACGACCTTGTGAACAAGTTGGATGGCAAATAAACATCATGGTGAGCCCTAGGAAGGTTTCAACAGTAGGTATATTGTCCCCACTACTTTTTGTGGTGTGGTCTACTTGAGCTTTGAATTTGGCTTATTTTTTGGCTCATGCCTTTACATGATCTGGCAAAGGTAAACGGGTGGGGCTAATATCGGGCTCCTGTGTTGCTAACTCCCGTCCCACCATATCTCACTTGCAATACGCAGACAACAAATTACTATTTTGCGATGTGGATACAGACAAGATTGATAATCTTCAGAAAATCTTGGGATGCTTTAAAGAGGTATCGGGATTGAAAATAAACACGAGCAAGAGAGAGATGTTGGGGATTGGCATATCTAAAGAACATTTATCGTCCTTCGCCATAATATTCGGATGTGGTACCGGGTCCTTCCCATCATCCTATTTGAGCCTTCCATTATTTTTGGGGAAGCTATCGAAGCATCTTTGGAGCATGGTCATTGAGAGATTTGAATGGAAATTGTCCAAGTGGAAAGGGAAACACCTATCTCTAGCAAGACGTATCACTCTAATAAAAGTGGCTCTCTCTAATCTTCCGATGTATTTTATGTCCCTTTATAGGTGCTTGAAATAAGTTCTAGGTAAACTGGAAAAGTTGCAAAGGGATTTTACGTGGTGAGGAGCTAATGCAAATTTCAAATTCCACCTATTAAAATGGGAAGAGGCTTGCCTTCTCATGTACGAGGGGGCGCAGGTTTGAGAGATCTTAACTTGATGAATTTGGCCCTTCTTGGCAAATGGCAATGGAGATTTAGTGTTCAGGAAGGCAAGCTTTGGAGAGAAGTGGTCGCTCGGAAGTATGACGTAGAAGAGGGGGTGTGGGAGATTAAGAAGTCTTCATTCTACCATGCCACAGGAATATGGAAGGTCATCACTTCGCGCCCTCCATCAGTCATAGCTTTATCATCTTTTAATCTTGGCAATGGCTCCCGAATCCGTTTTTGAGAAGATAAGTGGTGCGGAGACAGACCCTTAGCAGAGGTTTTTCCCTTCTTTGGCTCACCTCTCGCTGGAAAAGAATATTACGGTCGACATGTGTTTTTCCTTCCAAGGGGGAAGAGGGGCATGGAGTCCTCCATGTCGAAGGGGCTTGTCGGATTCGGAAGCGGCATATTTTGCTAGTCTGCCAGGGTGTCTTTAGTATTTTATCCCTCTTCAAAATTCAGTTGATTCATTGGTTTGGCCAGAATCCCCTTCCGGCTCCTTTTCAATTAAATCCCTTTACAACAAAATCTGCCCATCAAGGAATCCTCCAGACCAAGAGACACCTCACTCGTTTTGTTTCTACGGGGCTCCCCCGAAAGTCTCCACCTTTATATGGTTGGTGGGAATAAAGCATATTTTAACAATTGATAAACTTCAAAAGAGAGGGATGACCATTCCGAATATTTTCCTTCTTTGTATATCGGATGCAGAATCAGTCGAGCACTTATCTATCCATTGCCCCTTTGCTAATCATCTCTGGTCTCAGATTCTGCGATCATTTAATGTGGAGTGATCAATGCCCCAGTCAGTTCCGCAACTAATATAGGCATGGCATGGCCCTCAATTGAAGAACTTCATAACCTTATGGCATTTGTTTCTGCTAGCATCTCTTTGGAACATGTAGGGGGAGCGGAACGCTTGATGTTTTGATAGCCAAGCTAAATCTCGAGAAGAAGTTTTCTAGAAGATCAACAGGGATGTGCCAGAATGGGCTCACAATCTCCCCCATTTGGACTTTAGTGTATCTCGTCCTATTTTGGGTTTATAATTCTCTGTTGTGTTGTATTTTTGTTGGCTTGGCAGTTGCCTAGCCTATGTTTTAATAAGATAATACATAACTCTTTAAAAAAATGATCTAGCAAAATGGATCGACGGTGTGGATATACATCAAGGTGGGCCCCATGGTCAGGAAAACACCCGATAAGTTTTACTCGAGTAACACCTAATCTGCTCTACATTCTCGAGAAGGGATCACTTTTCATAGAATGAACAGGTGCAAGACAGACGCCTACCTGTTATTTTTTATGGGACCCTCTGTGATGTGTACGTGAGATCCACTTGGACCATTCGATGTGTAATCCCATGCTAGGCCCAGATCCAAAAAATCAAGCGACCTGTAATCCAAGCGGGCCATACCAATGGAAACATTTGGGAACGAGATTGCCGCCCTTGATTTTTACAGGACCCACCGTGATAAGCATGTGAAATCCAATCCAACCATTAGATGCCACACCAAAAGCTAGGCCCGAGGTCCAAAAATCAGGCCCATATGTGTTTCAAGTGGATCACACAGAGAAACGATTTGGAGGGTGAGCTTTCTACGTACACTATTTCCAATCATGTGGTCCATCTAAACCACGAATGGGCTGATTTTCGGGCCCTGGGTCTAACATGGGGTAACTCACCTGATGGTTGGGTGGATTTCACATTAATGCTATGGTGGACCAACCCAAGCCGGCAACTCATTTTCCTCTTTGAAATAACTTCACTCGGCACAATTTATTAACTTTAATTAGACATTAAATCAGACAACCAGTTGGACGTACAACTAGTTGTGTGTGAGCACCTCTCTCTCTCTCTCTCTCTCTCTCTCATATATCTGTGTGTGTGTCTATGTGTTTCAAATCAATCTCTTAGTTGGGTAGGGTGATAAAGATCCATTTAAGGTCTACAAGAAGTTTGATATTTATAAAATTATTTCTCCATCTGCATTCAAATATTCATGTGAGTGTTATTCTTGTCTACTTTTTCGTGGGTCGGTGTCAATATCTCATTGATTCCATGATCGAGTTGCACCATTTTTTATATCAGAGCAGGTCATCTTTTGGGATTTTCAACTCTACATCATCTTCTAATGGCTTCAAAATGGGTGACATGGGAAGAGTTTGTACAAGTAACCCAATCGATCATCGCGCTCATAGAGCGAGTAGATCAACTTACGCATACAGTAAGCAATCTCATTAATCAAGCAGGAGAGCTCCGGCGTCGAGGAATTAGGAGACTTGAATTTTGAACACATGTACACATATGGGGAGGACCCCACCAAAGTCCTAACCAGCAACGGGTGGCCCCAATTTGTGAAGACACAAATACTTGAATCACATTAGAGAGGCCGGAATTAAGGTAGAAATTCCAAAATTCCATGGCTAGTCGCATGTTGATGACTTTATTGATTGGCTAAGCAAGGTGGAAAAGGTATTTGACTACAAAGAAACCACGGATAATCGGAAGATGAAGTTACTAGCTGTGAAGTTTTCCGGTCACGTATTTGCGTATTGGGATGATCTATCGAACGAAACTGTTAAGTTAAGAAGAAAATAGATTCTTGGGAAAAGATGAAAAACAAGTTCGTACCCACAATTTATGCCCATGACCTCTATCAAAGATGTCATAATCTATGTCAAGGGAATAAGTTGGTAAATGAATTTACCAACAAGTCCCATACTTTCACATCAAGAGCAGGGTTTCATGAGTATAAAGACCAAAAGATTTTAAGATATCCCAATGGCCTTAACTTGGATATTAGAAATGAATTAGTATTTGAGGATGTGTTTAAAATGTCCAATGTATATACACTTGCATTGAAAGTTGATGAGATAGTTAATTGGAGGCTTGGGCAACGATTTGTTGTCCCACGAAAACTGTTATCGACAATGAGGCAACATGCTAACTTCCCATGTAAGGCAACCATGGTTATAAGTAGAGGGACGATGGGCCCAATGTCCAACAATGAAGCCAAGCCCCAACCCGAGGGGAGGTAGTTCTAGGACAAGGGGCTAGTGCGCCCAAGATGAGACAACAAAACTCCTTTCACATGCTTTTACTGTGGGCAATCGAGACATTGTTTTTTTTCACTATCTTGGACATTAGTCCACAATTATCCAATGAAATATGCCATCAACGCCTTGGGTGGTTGATGAGGGGTGATGATTGTTGCAATACCATTGTCGTTGCAATACTTTACACCACTTGTACTTCTAGTGGGAATATATGCGCAATTTTAGAAGACCCGGGGGGGGGGGGGGGCATGATAACATTGTCACACAAAAAATGGTGGATAAACTAAAACTCAACGAACATAAGCATCCGCGACCATATGAAATTTATTGGTTTGAGAAAGGGAGAGAAGTTCCTATTAACTCTAGGTGCTTAGTTACCTTCTTTTTAGGATCCAAAAACAAGGATAAGGTTTGGTGTGACGTGGTCCCCATGGATGCATGCCACATTTTATTAGGGAAACTGTGGTTGTAGGACCAAGATATGATGCATTTGACTCGAGCCAACACCTATTCCTTTGTCAAGAATGGTGTTAATATCACATTGCAACCAATGAAACATCTTTAAACACCAACATCGGATAAAGATGGTAAAAAATCACTCAGTGTGCAAAGTTTAAAAAAATCACTCTGTGTGAAAATTTTGAAGAGGAAAATAAGGAGGTCGGCATCATTTATATCTTGATTGCTAGAGAAGACATGAAGCAATCAGATGTTCCGCCTCCTATACAAGAGCTCCTTCATGAAGATAAAGATTTGGTGCCCGAAGAACTCCCAATTAGACTTCTTCCTATGAGGAAGATTCAACACCACATTAATTTAGTGTCAGGTTTGAGTCTACCGAATTTTGCGCACTACTAAATGAGTCCAGCTAAACATGCCGAGCTCTACCAATAGGTTACTAAGTTGTTGCAAAAGGGTTTAATTCGAGAAGGAGAAGGCATGTCACCATGTGTTGTTTCTACATTATTAACCCCTAAGAAAGATGGATCTTTGAGGATGTGTGTGGACAGTTGTTCGATCAACCGGATTACTATCAAGTATCGTGTTCTTATTTTGGATATGCTGCATGGAGCAAAGGTCTTTTCAAAGACTGGCTTGAGGAGTGGATATCAACATATATGTATTCAATATGAGGACAAGTGGAAGACCGTATTTAAGACTCACAGAGGGTTGTACGAGTGGGCTTGTCATGCCATTCTACATTTCAAATGCAACGACCACTTTTGTGAAGCTGACGACAGAGGTACTCCGCCTTTTTGTGGAAAAGTTTTTAGTTATATATTTTAATGATATTCTTGTTTTTAGTCCTAATTTATCTGTTCATCTTGATCATTTACGGCAAATATTTGATGTACTACGGAAGGATCACTATAATTTGAAAAAGTGCTCTTTGTTGATAGTATTGTGTTTTTGGGGTAAATTGTCTATAGTAGGGATTAAGGTTGATGTAGACAAAATCAAGGCCATCGCAGAATGGCCCACTCCATGAATCATTTCAAGGCTTCCTTCTTTCCACGGCTTGGCGAATTTTATAGAGATTTATTCAAAATTTCAACACCATCATCGCACTTGTCATTGATTGCGCACAGGGAGGCAAGTTTGAATAGACTAAAGTGGCAGATCAAAGCTTTGGCACCATAAAAAAGAAAATTACAGAAGCTCTAGTTCTTACACTTGATAAAGTCTTTGAAGTGGAAAGCAACGCTTCGAATGTTGGCATTGGTGATGCGTTGAGTTAGGAAGGAAAGATTTCTTTAACGAGAACCTTAATGATGCACGAAAGAACTAATCCATGTATGATCTCGAGTTCTATGCAATGGCCTTGGTGATACGACATTAGAGACATTTCTTGATTCATTGGGAATTCACTTTATACTTAGACCATGAGGCGTTGAAATATCTCAACTCCTATAAGAAATTGAGTGCTGCTCGTCATGTGAAGTTAGTGGTTTTCCTACAAGAATATACTTTTCTTTTGTGTCACAAAGCTAGAAGTCAAAAGAAAGCGGCAAATACTTTGAGTAGGAGGGTGGTTTTACTAGGAGCTCTTGCCGAGGAGGTCGTCGGATTCGATGCATTAAAAGAATAATACAAAAAGGACCTCATTTTTTACAAAATACTCGATAGGTGCGTGGATGACTGAGATCTGGAGTGTGAATTCATCTCACATGATGGATATCTATTCAAGAGTTATCGACAATGCATTCATGAGGGGTCGTTGTGATAGAAGATCCTATTTGAGCAAAACAAAGGAGGACTGGGTGCACACTTTGGACAGGCTAAAACATTAGTCGTGGTGGAGGAAAAATACTATTGGCCCCGTATGCACCATGACATTGAACGGTTCGTAGCACGATGTCGCCTATGCCAAGTCTTCAAAGGCCATGTGGGGAATATCAACCTTTATAAGCTGCTTCCCGTTCCAGTCGCACCATTGGGGTACATTTCTATGGACTTCATTCTGGGTCTTCTTAAGACTCCAAAAGGGAATAGATTCGATTTTCGTTGTGGTGGACCTTTTTGTGAAGATGACTCACTTCATTCCATGCAAGATGAAGATGGACGTTATGCATTATTGCCAACATATTTTTCACAAAAATTGTGCGACTTCATGAGGTACCAAAAATAATAACTTCAGACTGTGATTTGAAGTTTGTAGGCCACTTTTGGCGCACTTTATGAAAGCAATTGGGGATTAAGCTTCAATTCTTAAGCACATATCATCCTCAAACAGATCGTCAAACCGAGGTAATCAACAAGAGCCTTGATAGCCTCTTGAGGAGTATTGTAGGCAACAACATGTTTCAGTGGAACTTGGCTATATCTCAAGCCAAGTTTGCAACTCAATAAATTGTACTATCGGAAAATCTCCATTTGAGATCGTAAAGATGAAGCCTTGGAAAATCTCCAACTTATATACCTCGTTGACTTTCAATGTAGAGGATTTATTCGAGTACCATGACGAGTCATATGACGTACAAGATGAAGCCATTATCAATATGGATAAACAACTCTCAAAGAAAAAGAATGAAGAAGTTGAACAAGTGTTACGAATGAAGACGGATAACACTCAACAGAACCAATATATGCAATCATTGGTGAAATAGAAAAATAAGCCCTATTCTGAATGCACATTGATCATGGGTGACAAATTGAAAAGATTAAATCCGAACCTCCGCTACTTGTATGAAGTGTCCAACTTGTCAAAGTCGAATTCTTTCCAACCTAGGGGGGAACAATGCAGACCTTAGGCCCACTATAGAGCCCAACCCACCTAGGCCCATGGCCCATTGTAGGGCCCAACATGTGCTTACTTTTGGACTATTTATTTATAGATTTTATGGCCTAAATCACGGATTACAATTTACTATTTTTTGAAGATATGAGGGTTGATTTAAAGATGTGACTAAAAATATAAGAGTGATGTGATTAAAGATATGAGGTTGAATTAGAGATGCAATTAGGATTATTTTCTATATTTGCTTTTACTATTTTAGGTAGATTAGACAGATTTATGGTCTAAAGTCAGGGGGGGTAGTCATTCCAAAAAATTTCGAAGTGTGAGATCTTTTCTTAAACATTGTAAGAAGAAATTTGATGTTAATAAAGTTAGTTCTCACTCTCTACTCAATTATTCTTGTGAATGTAATTCTTGCCTACTTTATAATTCGGTGTTGATATCTCATTAATTCAATAACCAGGTTACACTAGACCAATCACTCATCTTTTGAATTACCATCCATTTTTTAGGCCACTGATCACATGACTAACATAGTTTGGATGGTCAAGGACCATGCATCGACAAGAGACAAAAAAGATCATAGCAACTAGATAACCTTGACCACCCCATTGTTGTGAGTTTTTTACCGATTGGTTGTGGAGTGGACTATTACTCATCTTTTTAGTTAGCTACATTTTTCAAGCCACCAACTGGATAGCTAACATAGTACAATGGAGATGTTTTGAGAGTTCACTTCATGTAAATCCGAGAAGCATGCCATATTAGGAATAGAAGCAGCAACACCAACAACAGTAGTAGTAACCCAATCACCCTAAACAAAAGAAGTTCCACGAATAGTAACCCAATCACCCTAGCAACTAACCCAATCACCCTAGACAAAAGAAGTCCCATGAATAGTAACCCAATCACCCTAGCAACTAACCCAATCACCCTAAAGAAGTTCCACGAGTGTATAGAAGAAGTAGTAGCAGCAACAGCGGCGGCAGCAGTAACATCAACAGCAGCAGCAGCAATAGGTCATTTATTCACTACTTGATTAGAACTCCAACTTCATGATGGAAACCCAAAAAAGGATCTTATAATCATGTCTTGTTTTTTTTTATATCATTTACTTTATAGTCATCATGTCTCCATGTATTTAAAACATACGAAATAACATATTGGATCAACACAAAGTTGCCTAGATCGTGGGTCACTTTGGTACGTGGTATGGGTACGGGTACATGGTACACTACTTCCTCAAATATGCCATACGCTAGGGGTAGGATTTTGTGTGTAATTCCCGTACATGCACCAAGTGTCTACAATATAGTTTTATATATGGACTCATACTGCAATTTTTATATGATATGAAATGGCAAATATTTTCATTATATACCCCACATGCTTAGTGTTATATTATAAATAATAAATAAAATTATAAAACTCTAAGTTGTAAATATAAATTTGCATTACAACTTAATCAATAGGAGGAATATAGAGGCGTAATTTTGGGTCACTAGAAATAGCAATCCAGATCGCAACTGACTCATAATCCAAATCGTGGGATCTAGAACAGAAAATGTGGAGGGTATTGTGTTTTAGGTAATGTTGGATTTCTAGCTAAACTAACAACAGTCACTATATACTCACCCTATCCACTTTTGGTCATACAATCGCCACCAAAAGCTGAAGAGCAAGGGTGCACTAATCAATCAGGGAGACTGCAGATATCAATGGTGAGGATTCAGTGATATAGACTAATATCGAAGCTAGCTATCAAGCATTCAATCTCAGCTTGTACGTACGCATAAACGAGATTCAGACTATTCATCAACTGGGCACTATGAATGCCAACCATTTGCCAAAATCACACTACTCAAATGATCCATGCCAGTTGAATTTTGACCATTGGTTTGAATTCTTCTTTACAAATACTCAATTGCAAATCTTCAAAATGCGTGTAATTGGTGGCTAGGATCACCCAACCCGTGTGATCAATTGTAATCTTCAAATTTCATCCATGGTAGGCCTAAACAGATGAATGGTCCTGATCTCTCACGCGTGTCCCACATGTATGGATATTGAGTTCTCCATAACTAACCTAGATATTTCATTTATCGGCAGATACTCTCTTGAATAATACATAAAATTCAAATAGAAAAAAGCAGAAATTACAAAGCAAAAAAATCACATGATAAAAGAAAGAATCCGGACGGAAATGACAACCAGGCCACCGACCTGAAACCCCGGCGAGGAGATGAAGCCGGGCCCGGCGACCATCGGGAAGCGAGCCGGGTCGACAGCGATCGTAAGTACAAGGGTCTGCTTCATGTCCATCCCGACGACCGGCGAGTGCACGGCCTGCGCAGGCGCCGGAGAGGCCATTGCGCCGGCGAGGAGCTGCGAGAAAGACGAGCGATCGGGGGGAGAAATGGCCGGTGGAGGCGTCAGCTTCGCTCCTCCTTTCGCTCCTTTCCTCTCTCCATCTTCTCCTCCTTTTCTAGCTTTCTTCGGCTCGTCTTTCACCATGGATGGCCTCCGTCCGGCCGGTCCGGCCTCCGAACCGGGTTCTAGGGGGGAGAAAACCGGGTTTTTTAGGTCGTCTTCTTGCCTGTGAGCAGACTGAGAGGACAGAGGGTTTTGGAAGAGAGGTTTTCTTCTTTGACTGATGTTGACCAGCTTGTTTTAGCGGCAACTGACGGCGTTATGTTTTCCGTTATCTGAGGGGTAGTTTTTGGGTAGTGACTTGTGACGGTTGCTTCACGGCGAGGAAGGATGGGATCGTGTGCTTTGACTCGTGTACAGTGCTGCAGGAAAGGAGATGCTGAGGAGAGCGGCACTGGGACCTAGTCAAAAATATCGCCGATAGTTTTTTAAATGTCGCGTTATTCTCACGATTTTGATAAGACGATATTATCGCGATATTTTAAAATCTTGAGTTTTCAAGTTTTGTACTAAATCTAACCCTTCCAACAAGTGTACCCCATTTCTAATGATCATTTGAATGAAAATCGAAGGTGATTTATTCATTGGTGGGCCACATAAATAAAATCGATTACACCACCCAAATACTCTTTCATGTGTACCCACCTGATATTGGATCCTCATGATTTTTAGTTTATCTGATCATCATGATCAAGTGTACCTATTGAACGGATTGGATATCACATACGAAACATGTAGGCCCATAATAAATTATTCTAATAGATTTTAGAAGGAAATAAAAGAGAGTATGAGCATTGATTCGGTCGTTTCATCCTCTGAAAAGCATCTATGGTACTTACAAAACATTCGAACACCTTTTTTATTATTTTAAAGAGGTATTCTGGATTTAAAGAAAACTTTACAGCAAAATTCCTCACAGAGAGCAATTATCTTCGAAGGGTGAAAATACCAAAATGTCTTCATTTTGTTTTTATTTTTCTTTTCTTTCTTCTACTTTAAAAGATAATAAGATCTACAATAATGGAGGGCAAGTGATATGTGCATAATATTCAATCTATATAACATGTAAAACTTACAACAATGTTCACATTAATAGAAAAGTTAGCTGGTCAAATCATGAAACGGGTTACACATATATTTACACATATATTTGTATGGTTTGGCTTGTCTTATTATTGGATATGCTGGATTTGTTGTCCTTCTAGTAATCATGGTGTAGTGGATTTGTAGGATAGATGGGGTGCAAGACATACCTCATAAGCCCCACAATTCTAAATCACCAATTTTCAAAGAAAAAACTAAAACCAAAGCATTTTGGGTTTTTTCTCCGGGAAAAGCATTGCTCAATAATTTTGTTTGCAGATATGTTGTTTGATAAAATTTAAATTTTTAAGAAGTTTGCCATGGTAAGTTGTGTTTTAAGGAAAAGTTATGCAAATGCCTTCAGTTTTTTTTCTTCTTCTTCTTTAAAAATTGGAGAATGGAGATTTGTGAAACTTATGTTGTTTACATTCAACCTGTCCAATAAGTGCACCTTAGCATGATTATCAAATGAGCCACAAGCATATCCAATTATAAAGTGGGCTAAACTAGGAAAGTTGCATGTGTAACGTATGTGTCATTAGGTTATTAATCTATT
The DNA here is from genome assembly GCF_029962835.1 of Magnolia sinica. Lineage (NCBI taxonomy): Eukaryota > Viridiplantae > Streptophyta > Magnoliopsida > Magnoliales > Magnoliaceae > Magnolia > Magnolia sinica. The sequence goes on from NC_080581.1 coordinate 14,743,507, forward strand.
GTACACCTAGCCCACTGATGATCACCCAAAACGATTAGATTATTAACTGTATCACTAAAATTACATCAACAAAATTATTTGAACATAGCCATGTAAATTAATAATTGAAAATTGTTACTTATTGAAATTGCGTGGAATAGAATATCACGATTATGCGCGGAAGCTTGGCGGATCTATAAAATAAAGTCTATCTCTTAGAGGGAGATTATGACCAAATAAAATTTTATCAATTAACACGCAATTGCTTACTTAAACTAATATGTCAAGTTAAACGAAGTAAGACAATTAACTATAAGGCTTTCAAGTCAATAGAAGGTTCAATCACATAGAATACAATAGATGCAATATGCTAGGCAACAAATCTATAAATGATAGTGTACATGTGTATGTGGTATGTGTTAACTATTAATTTTCAGCATTCATCTAATCATGCATACATATAATTTATTAATCAATCACATAAGCATAATTATAAAATTGTACAAATGACAATTTCAAATACAAGTATGTAAAATACAAGTATGTATAATGGTTCGGTTTTCACGCTCCACTCATGCCTATTAAACAGCTAGTTAATGGCTATAAAATGACTAGTTAACGGCTTTATCGATACAAGCACATATAAATGGATATAAAACGGCTAGTTAACGGTTTTGTCAATGGGATGGAAATGTCATTCGATGTAATCCTTTTAATAGGAATGAGCAGTCCAATGATCCCATCGAAAAAGTCCATAATTATATCTGATGGTTGCCGAACTCATTCTTCGATTGGATCGAGTGGTCATACAATTTCATCGATAGCCTGTCAATGAGATAAAGGACAATTTAAAAACTACTATTTTGGGTGTACGACTTCACAGCAATTTGAACGTTCTAAAATGTTACTAAATGATGATAGAATGGTCGAATCACGCTTAACTATTTTATTTTATTTTCTAAAATTCATTGGAACATTTCATTGTGGGCCCATATGATTTGTGTAACATCCAACTTGTTCAATGGGTATGCCTTATCATGAGGATTGAATAAACTAGAAATCATGTGGATCAAACATCAAGTGGGCCATATGCCTTATTATTAAAGATTTTTGGGTGGGTCATTTTCATGGCTGTGGTCCATTGATGATTGGATCACCTTGATTTTTCATTTATTTGATTATCACATTAAAGTACACATATTGGAAACTTGGATGTCATACAAACAAAATGTGGACCCCACAATCTTTAATTCTATCACTATTTAGAAAAAAATGGATGAGAATGATTTAATCCACTTAATGCTTGAAAAATAATTATCGTAAGTTTAAAATGTTCAAGCACATATGTTGAAAGGATCATTTGGTTGACAAATATCATTGATATTTTGAAAATATCATGCTATTTCATGATAAATAAATTTTTTGATATTGTTGTGCTAATATTGCGATATTTTAAAATCTCATCGATTTTCCATTTCACGATTTTACCATGAAATTATTGCCATATTATTCTAACTTTATTTAAATACTTAAATAATATATTTTATATGTAAATGAAATTATTTATAAATTAATAATAAATAAGCTTAAAATAATTTATTTTTATAAAGATATTCCTAATAATGTACGAAAAATCAAAATTTTAGCAATCTTACAAGAAAATTTTAAACCAAGAAATTACCGAGAATGTTAGTTTGTCCTGAAACTACCATTAAGTAGTTGATTGCCACTTGTAGTCCCGCATCACACATATATTATCCCTCTAGAAAGCTTTAAATGCCATTATTGTTATAGGATTGTTCCTTAAAGCACTGCCCATGGAGTTGTTATTCAAACTATTGTTAAAAGCCATTGAACAGAGGAAAAGGCCTCACCTTGATACCAACTAATGCAAGGAAGAGTGTGAAGCAGTGAGAAGAAGATAACCATCTTCCTCAGTTGAGAAGAAGATAATCATCTTCCTCAGATGATTAAAATCTTGAATCCATGAGAAGAGTTTTTGAGTCCATAAAAAAATAAGAGAGAAAAATTGAATTTTTATTGAATAATGTTCTAAAACTTTTCAATTACATCACTTGTATATATCACTCAAAATCCTAATTTGAAAGTTAACCAAAATAGTAAAACTCTTCTAAAGCCTAATTTTTCAAAAATATGAAGTTCATATAAACCTAATTAGAGGATTTCTAGCATTATTACAAATAATTTATAAAAAGATGGATAAACCTAAAACTCTAAAAATAAGGAGATATAACAAAAATTTAAATTATTAAAAATTGTAAAATTTCTTAAAATCACAAATTTGAATTGGAAGTGTGCATTTTTCTATGAAATGGAGGTACGCGACCTGACTATGCAGGTTAGATGACCCCAAAACCATCGTTATATAAAGATTAATAAATTGTGTCTTTTGTGCCGATACCTAGATCAAAAGCTACGGTTGATTTATGGTCTATGCTTCGAACAATAATTTTTCCATATATGGAATAAATTTCTTTAAAGTGGACATGCCTTGGACCAAGTTATGTCATGCCCTACACAAATTTGGGTTTAGTTGTGATGGACTACTTCCATTTTTGTTTGGGCTTCTTTCAATCTTGTCGTACTAAGAGTGCATTTATGGCACGTTCGGATGTGGTGGTCAACAACTCACCTCAATCCGATCCATTTCTAGCAATGATTTAACCATGGCCACTAGCAACCCCACGAGCCATGGGGATGGTCATGTGGCTATAGTTGACTGATGGATGAGAAATTGTAACGCCCCGACTTTTCGAACCTCGAAAACTCAGGTGTTAACTAAGGGAACAGTAATCAGAGTGCGAAGAATCTAGAAGCAATCATGGTGAACCATTTCATAGCAATTCATATCCAAATCCTAGTCCACTCAGCTGGGGACTATTAGTACAAACCATAAGATTCAAGTGTTCAAACAACTAGGAAGGAAACAATTACAACTATTGATTAAGCCCGTAAAACTCTGCCGGGTCCTGGCGAAGCTCATCTTCATAGAAGTCTTCTCCCAATCCTGTGGGACCTGCATCTAAATCAGCCCCATAAGCACCCTCATCTACGCTTGCATCATCTGTACAATTATATATTCAAAGGATGAGTGGCCAGCTTAGTAGGAACTTCCCTAAAAAATACACACTACTGCATTACCCAAGCATTGTTCCAAATAATAAAACATACAAAATAGTTCACAATGCAATCTTGTTTAAGTGAGTAGATGCATGAATGCACATTAACTGGGGATGCACATCCAGTTGGCCAAATGAATGGACCTTTAAACAGTCAGTCCATTCATGCAAGAGAATGAGTCTTTCAAACAGTTAGATCATTCAATGCATAGTAGTGGGCCTTTCAAACAGTTAGCTCACTTAGACATGAATGAGCCTTTCAAATAGTCGGCTTATTCATGCCTAAAGATAAGCCTTTCAAACAGTCGGCTCATTCAACTTGCAAGGGAACGGGTCTTTCAAACGGTCGACCCGTCCAAGTAAGATAGTGGGCCTTTCAAACAGTCGGTTTACTTAAGCAGTAAATGGGTCTTTCAAACAGTCGACTCATTCATGCTAGGGGATGAGCCTTTCAAACAGTCGACTCTTCCCTTATAAGAAAATGGACATTTCAAACATTTAGTCCATTCAAAAAAATAGGAATGCCATGTATGCATGATTAATTCCAGCCATATTATCCAAATTTGCAAGCAGATAATTTAAGTAGACATTCAAATAAGTGTCATAGTTCAAGGTTTATAAGCACATATTATATAATTATCCTTTCAGCAAAATTCGGCATACCACATATATAAGTTTCCACAAAATAGACATTAAACATGTAATTAATCTTAATAATTATTGCAAATAGTTATGATGGCAAAGTCATTAATTATTAGGTAAATTTAGAGTTGAATTAACACATGAGTTAACATGGAAGAGGAAAGCTCAAGGGGTAGAATCCTCACCTTGGGAGTTGTTGCTCTCAACGGTGTTATTTAGTGTATGTGCTACTTAAGGTTGAGCCCTATCTGCTCTTCCTATGTTTAGAGTGAGGTGATTAATTTGAATTGACTTTGAAGGGAATTGCTTGTCTAGCCAAAGACACAATCATGTCTCAGGCAACTGATATAAACTTGGAAAATCCTTAAGAGGTGGGGTACTTTGAGGAGGCAACTTACTGTATCTAATGTTGTCGTAAAGAGATGATGGATCTGCCTCCACTTGGCTAGAGATCTAGCTTACAACCTCTCTTAAATGTTGTTGCTCATATGAACCTAGTTAGATTAGTCCTATTTGTCATTAAGATTTCTATTGGAACAAAGGGCCTTATAAGGAGGTCTACCTGAAATTTTACTCAGGTTAAGGGCTGAGGAGTCGGGTCCTTGCTGCTGGAGGGGTTGCTGAAACTTGAGTTAGGCCGGGTTGGTGCAACCGAGTCAAGTTGGCTGAGTCAACTCGGCTGGAATCGAACCAAGCCCCTGGCCTTCTTCCTTCTTTCCAGTGGTGGTTGCTGGACTCAAGCTCTGGTTAGAAGAGCTACGTTGTGCCGTGTAAATGGCCGAATATGCCGTTGAATTAGCCGAAACCCACGTCAGTCCATGCGACTCGAGATGAGTCGACTCGGTCAACACAAACCCACCTCTGTTTGGCCATGAATGGAGTTGTCCTGGGGGTCTTTCCAGCGTGAGGCGAGGAGTAGTTGCTCGAACCCAGCAGTGCTCGGATGGAGCTGAGTCCAACCGAACGAGTCAAGTGCAATGCCCTTAAAATCAGGGGTCGAGCAGGAGCCCAACTCCTGAGTTCTAACACATCACTTATGCAACATAGAAAACGATGATTAAATGTTGTCTGTATTAGTGCTTTAAACATGAGTGAGATTATACTAAACAACGTATCATACTTCAGAGACAGTTAAATAATGCAAGCGGAAGACTGTGTAATTATATAAAATGTATAAACTGTTGTAAGTCTCCAAAGTGTGAACATGTTACCAGGTTAAATATATACATGTATACTCCCAAAATGGACAAAATGAATATATATGGGTGCTCCGAAATGTAAAATGACAAGTGTAATGACATCTAAACAGCATCCTTGCAACCCCATCGATCAGAACACGGTCTACATAGACCTACCTGATAGCTGCATATAAGAGAACTCCTCCTCTTCATCATAAAAGTTCGGCTCCACCTTGAAAGTATCGCCATCATCTGTATCTACAACAGGGTCTGGTTGGTGTTTAAAATACCGTCCCAGAACGTGAGAGTGAGTGATCAACTCAGTAGAGCCATAAAGCAAAGGTTAACATGTTATCAATTCAGTCAAGCAATAATGATAAAGCAGTACAACACTTATGTCTTAATGCTCTTGTTAATGTAAAGATGATATGCGATAATGATGTATGCCCTTGCCTGCACTCCCTCTGCGACATCATCTCACGATCGCAGCACACAACACTCCCGCTGTGCTGAACTCCAACACCAAAAGCACATGCAATGCGGTGCATGTGTGTGATTAACCAAGTTCTTAATTAAACATATTTATACAGCGGGATTGAGAAGTTAAGACACCTCCATTTATAGCATATACACAAACATTGATCTATCTAGGGTCGTCAATCCTAGTAGTCACATACAATAGACAGTTTCTAGGTCGCTACGGAGTGGCTCGTCACCTCACCGCAGGCCTGGTTTATACTCGAGGTCACTACGGAAAGGCTCGTCACCTTAACGTAATCCTAGTGTATACTCGTGGTCACTACGGGCTCGTCACCTGATTATAAGCCGACAGCTCGAATATAGTGTCCCATACACCACCATATTCGGCTCATGAGTTTGGGTTGCTCACTGGTCACTACGGGGAGGCTCGTCACCCCAGCGTAGGCCGATAGCTCAACCACGGTGTCCCATACACTATCATGTCCAGCTCATGAGTCTTATCGGATCGAGGTACCAAGGTTAAACAGGATCTTCACTGGTAAGTTGGTACCTTAAATTCAAGCAGTAGCGTCCATACATGGTGAACATATAATGGGTCAATCGAGTTACTTGATAAGCTCGACTGGTATGAGCGTATGTCAAGTTAATTAACATGGAGTGCATACGCACTCCTTGTGGCCTAACCACTGTCGTTAATCTCTGTACGACTCGGATTTATCGAACGTATCCGTCGTGGCTAAAACAATGCGGCCACCGATCGTAAACCATTACCGATTACCTGAACTACATCGTAGCCCCAATCATTCTCAACACAATAAGCATTCACATGTGATAATCAAAGACAACATGTGACAACTAATATTACACATAAATCTTACTTGAGCATTTCAACACAACACATACTACACATGTTACCACACCTAAGCATTTCATCCATATATAACATAGTAGTAAGACAGGTACATAGAGGAAATCATAACCATAGATAAGGGAGTTGAGAGTCCCATCTCACCACCCTCATTACATACATTTACACAAGTATTTTCTCATTCAAGCATTTTATCAAATACTTAGACTACACATATCATACATGTAAATAAATTTGTAAAACACATTATGGCAAATCCCTTCACATAGGGGTTGCCACATGCACAACAATCATGTATTTGCAATCAATAATCATGGCAAGTACAAATCCAAATTCTATACTCATTTAAACATTTCAACAAACACATGGAATGCATTATAAATCAACATAGTCTATATATAAGCATATGTACGGAAAACCTCGTATCTAAGCATATGTGATAGCAATCAAGCTAGTCATAAATCGTTACTGACATTGAAAGCCTTGAAAACCATAACCTAAACATTTATAGTCCGCACCTTTCGCCGGTAAACTCATAACGAACTTAGTTTAAACACTAAGTCTTTGTTTACGGCGCAACAACAACCTATAGCATGAAACAGGTTAGCTATTCCACCATCTGCTCTTTTTGAATCCCTGAAATAGATTAGGGTTAGGATTTCTTACCCAAGTACGGAGTCAGAATCGCTGGAATAGTGATTCGGTAACGGTGGTTAAGCACGTGGAATGGCAGGGAAGAATTCCAGGAATAATCTCCCACTCTCTCTTTCCTTCTCTTTCTTCTCTCTTCTCTCTATAAGGTTTGCAAATTCGTATGTGAAGGGAGGGAGAGGGTTTAAGGCCCTTATATAGGCCTATAACTGATGGGAATGGCCTCAGGGCCATGATATACTTAGGTTATAGTCAAAGACTGGCCGCTTCGGTCCAACGGAGCTGTTCTAGAGGCCCCTTTTCTATATGCGATCGGATTTAAGCTCCCTGCCATTGGATCTAGGTCAAGTTAAGATCTTGGTCTAATCGGATCAGTGGATCGGCCGAGGGGGACCAGTTTCAGTTCAACGGTCACCGGTACTCGATCAGGGTCACAAGTGCACTGACATGCGTTGAAAATTTTTCCTGATCCAAGGGTGTAATTGAGTCAAAATCTGACGGTCTGAATCCTTAGATTCGGCCTGTAAGTGAACGACTCAATTCACTTAAGTTTCAGTTCATTTCCTAAAGATATTCGCGTTTCTCACACACTTCGCTTCGGGCTCATGTTATGCGTTTCTGGATACCTTTAAGACTTGATTTCCGAGATGGTTGCCAAGTCCAGCAAGGCGGTCATAACCGTATAGATTTGGAGGGAAATCGGACTTTCGACGCGTGGTCCAGGTTCGATACAGAGTTTCGATGCGCTCCCAAGAGCAACTGGGTTTTGAGATGAATCATAAGTTTTTAGGCAATGTAGCGTTAGCGATCCTGCAAATTTTGAGTCATACAGATCATATTTAAAGTGATTAGTGCTAATTTCACAGATAATCTAGTTTAGCACCTAATTAATCCACATCTAATTTCTAAAGGATTTGGTCCTTAGTGATTTCTGCCTGAGGTAGTACTCGAGTCTTTGTACGGATTTTTTCGAGATATTATATCATGACTCGTCCAGATATGTCTGGACTCATCTACGATTGACGTTGCTGGAGAGGAGAACGTGCACACAGTCGCGCCAAACCTCCTTCTTCCTCTCCCATTCTCTCTCCCGTTCCTTTCTCTCTTTCCTACAATGTTGCCTCCGGCCTGCAATGACCCAACACGTTCCATTTTAAACGGTTGTCTTGGTGCAGTGCAACATCGAGCCCGGTAACTGTCTGTCCGCACTCCACTAATATCCTTTCTCTTTCCTCTCACTCTCTCAGTGTGTTTCTCTCTCTGTTTCTCCCTCCCTCCCTCTCTCTCAATGGTGTCTACGGGCTGCACTGATCCGACTCGATCCGACACGAATGGTTCGACTCGGTGCAGTGCGACACCTGGCTTACACCCACACCCGACCTCTCTCTCTCTCTCTCTGTGAGTTGCTTGGTGATAATCCCGAGAAGGTAGGGACCTATTTATAGGGCTAGGGCCACACCTATCCTCAAATGGATGGTCCGGATGTTGTTGTTTTGGCTATCTTTCTCTCTCTTTCTGTCCAGCATGGAAATGATCCACCAGTGTGGTAGTTTTTTTGCCCTCGTGGCCCACCGAATGGGCATCATAGATCTAGAAATGGAGCCCATTGCTTCATGGTGGATTTCCCGTTCAAACGGAGAAGATAGCTGCCTGTCAATGGCAGATTTCTATGGACGATGTATCTGGCCGATTCAATCCATTAAGAGGGACCGGATGGATTCCATGATCATTGTGGGGCCCACAAATCGTGCCCCTGATCGCTCGTCCAAACTTCTCATGAGATTCTCTCGCTGTGGCTCCTTTCTCGTGCAGACTTACAATATTTTTGAGAAGTCGTTGCTACCCTAATGCAGACGGTCGGGATGACTTCCAGAGCTCAAGCTAAAGGCTCGGATCGAGCCAAACATGGTTTCCCGAAAGGGTAAACAGCCAACCACCTTTTGTTGCTGGCGGAGTGTCTCCCTTTTCTCAGAGCTAGAAGAAGGGATGTATTTGTGCTAAAAGGAGGGCTAGGATTCGCGGGAGAGAACGGACACGGATTGCCAACGTGGCAATCATGTATTCCCTGTTTTCGGGAGTCCTACTGCTCGAGCTTGCTCGGTTCTCCTTATACACACATGCCTGCATGGGGCTGAACGGACGACGAGGTTTTGGTCATCCGTGGCCTCTCAACCTGATTAACGGTTCGGAACAGTGATCGGGTTACCCAAGTGGGCCACTAGACCATTCGATTGCTTCTTTGTTTGAATTCGTCACAATGGGAAGACAAAAGGAAAGAATTCCTTTCTTTTCCTGGACCTTATCGGGTCAAGGTGCTTTGACCCGAGCCATAGGTCTGGTGCACTGCTGGCGTGGTCCCTGCAGTGCACACTCAATGCGCTGTGGGGGCCACTCGGATGATTTGCACAAATCCATTCCATTCATCAGATCATCTCATGTGTGAATAGTCATGATGATAGAAATGGGGCCAATCTAAAGCCTGGTTGGGCCGTCCTCACTTTTGTAATCCAATCCTTTAGTCTACGTCGTTTGTTCTGATTGGTGAGCCACTCGGGCCATCTTATTATCATTTTGCATAGGTGGGCCACACAGCCTTAGCTCTAAAACTGATCTTAGCATGGCCTGCTTGTCTATCAGGGTGCCGTCTAATGGTCAAGTTTATAAGAGTCCTTAGAGGTTCAACGTGAATCCTTGTTTGATGCAATTTCTCAACCTAGGGTTCAATGATGGATGGCCCGGCCTACGGTTGAGAATTCATTTAATAGTCAAGTGTACTTTAAGCTGTGTGAATATTTAGTTGGACTAGATTTGTGTTTATGTTAAGCGGAATTTCATAGTAATGCTCGAGTGCATGAAAACGCGGGGTGTTACGGAAATCTCCAAATTTTTAATTTATACTGATGTTAAATGAATCGTGCCTTCCACTCCTCACCCTTCGATCATTGGGATCATTGCAGCTTGCTCGTGCCTTAGTAATAGACTTATAAGAATTTCGACATGAGGTCATGGGTTCGAATACCTATTGTGGTGAAATCCCGTGTGAGTGCATATGGGCCGGTGTGTGCGGGGTGTGAGTGCGTGTGTTAAAAAAAAAAAAAATTTGTGAGGAGAGAGGGAACCGAGACCTCCTCTTTATACACTCGAATAGTGGTGGAGTTCTAAGAATTCCTCCATTGTTGCTGTTATCTCCATGCCCTTGTCTCCCTTTTCAAGAAAGAAGCCCTGCCACAACTTTTTTAACCACGAGCACATATGGTAAGCCCCTTACTAAACTGTATATTACTATGCTGTGGGGCCCACTTAGAAGCTCAACTCATTAATCCAAACCATCCATGTCCTTCATCTAGACATGTCTACCGTGTATGGTCCATCCTAGGGCTAGATTCCATCAATAAACTATAAAAAAAGTAGTGGATAACATTGTCTTATGGGTTTTATTTTAAAAGGTCTGACCCACTTGTCCTACCAACTTAAATGATTCACCATCGTGCCATGCATCCTGTGGAGGGATGACTCCACTAGGATGTAGGTTGCATCCAGTGGGGATCTAGACATAATGAAAAAGCAATATGCGCGCACTTAACATGTATGGGATAAGCAATGAAAAAAAATAAAATTATCCATTGTGCATTGAATTTTAATTTTTTAAATTGTCGGTCTCACACATGTTGGGCATATAGGTTGTTAGATGTTTTATCCGGCGCACTGTTGGACGTAATTCACATTCATTTTCATATTTTAGTTCTCTTAGCTCTATCCTATCATCTCTGGCGAGGAAGTACAGAACAAGCTAATGTTGCCCAAATGAAAATGCAACCTGAAGCTAATTATCATGGTAACATAAAGAAAATGTGCAATGATTGAAATTTTTTATCTCCATTTGACTAAAAAAAATTATATTTGATTTATGATAATAAAATCGTAACCATAACATTGTTACATTAATGTCAAATTATTATAAAAATACACTAACATTATTATTTAGATTCAATTTTTTTTTTAAAAATGTCTTGAAAAAGTATAATGATTATAAATATTTTTTCAGTTACATTTGATTAACAATTCCAATACTTGATTTAGCAGTGATAAAATTATAATAATAACACATTTCTTTATAATTAGAGGGGATCAAATTGTAACGATGGCACATAAGACAAGCTCGCAGATATTTGTTTGTTAAAAAAATGTCCATTTGACTCTTTTTTTTTGAACAATCCATAGATGTCCACCGATGTAATAGTCAGATAATCAATACATAGTACATCTATACTGCAACCCATGATTTGGACGGTTAATTTGAATTACTTTAGTGCTACACATGCGTATCATCAGCTGCACTGAGTCAGAGCTTCAAAATTTTTCTTTTGCATTTTCACTTAGTTTTCTTTCTTTCTTTCATTCTACGGGGACAGGTAACTTGTACTTTCCGTATAAAGTTAGTGGGAACTGTACAAGCATATGAGAAATGATCCAGCACCATATGGGAATGTGGACGGTCCAATTACTGATCTGGGACATCCATCAAGTGTCCCCACCATGGCCAATGGAAAACAGTCAAAATGGCCCGACAGCCAGCTCGTACGGCCTAATAATGACAGGATGAGACAAGCTAGGCAACTATTTACGTTCAATAAGAAAGCATGCTGTTAGTATGCCTAGATTACGTGAATGGTGCAATTTGTGACACGTAGGTGATCCTCATCCACTAAATAGATTGTCCAAATGTCTAGCGTTTGGCATCTTTCTTTTGGCCTTTGCAGAATGATAATGTCAACAATCTTAGCCTACTGTGTGCATGGTTTTGACACGGTAACTGGAACGGGATGAGTTGGGCAAGTAGTCTAGACTATTGATGGGTCGCTTCTAAGGTTCTACTCTGAACTGAGTGGAGTCAAGGTGAGCCAAGCTTGGCTCAACTCATGTGTGCTCTTCTCAAGCTCGAGTTTACTATCAAGCCTACCATTCAAGTTCTCAGTCCCAACTCAGCTTAACCCGATCATAAACCTTTCAATTTACAAATTATAGTTTTAAAAATCAATATTTTAATTTTGAAAATTGTAATTTCTTATTTTCAAATAATTACATTTTTTTAAAAAAAGATTTAGAAGTACTTTGTTGTTGAGAGAGAGAAAAAGAGAAAGTAATGTTGGGGGCCTTGTATAAAACCTTAGAATCTAGCCTCCCAAAATAAACCAGAATCATGGGATAATAAAGTAATGAAATAAATCAAAGCATAAACCACACCACACAAGAGATTTTTTACGTGGAAAACCCTCAAAGAGGTAAAAACCATGAGACCTCGTCCAGATTAACAATCTATTATGAAGTAGAAAGTTACAACCTTCTTCACTCACGTAGAAGTGAATAAACAATGAGAGAATAAGAGAAAAACGGAGAGATCTCACCGATCACGAGGACGTAAAAGTGCAGAGATGTTGATTGCACAGTAAATCACCTCCACGAGCATAATCTTCCTTCCACAAGCTTCCTCTCTCTCTCTCTTTCTCTAACTCTCACACACCTTTGATAGCCTTAAACCCTTGCAAAGCTTTAGAAAATCATCTTGCATTACTTCTTTCATACCCTAGAAAAGCCCTAGGAATCCCTATTTATAGTTTAGGAAACTCCATTTCGCACCATGGTGAAAATCGCCTCAAATTTTCGCAGTCCGCACAAGATCCGGACTCAAATCTGCGTAAGCTCAACTGGTCGTGAAGAATCCTCGACCAGTCGAGCGGCACCTTCAACCGGTCGAGCACATCCCACGACTGGTCAAGTGCCTCGAAAATCCAAAACCTCAACTCGCTGGAAAACGAGTTGAGCCAGTCCACGACTGGTTGTGCACCAACCCTTGACCGGTCGAGTGAGGCTTACGACCGATCTAGCCTGGGAAAAAAAACCCATCAAATCTCTCGTCTTTTGACCCAGGAGGGATTCACCTTCTTTAAGTTAGTTTAGTTTCTACAAACCTCAAACTTGCCATTGAGCAAAGCCTTGGTCATCATGTTTGACCCATTATTATTTATGTGGACCTTCTCAAGTTGTAACATCTTCTGTTCCAAAGTATCCCTGATCCAGTGATACCAAATCTCTATGTGCTCGACTCGGAGTGCTGACTTAGATTTTTGATCAAGTGTATAACACTTTGACTATCGCAATAGACCACGTGCTACTCCTGCTTCAGGCTAAGTTCCTGTAAGAATCTCTCCATCCAAAGCATCTCTTTACATGCCTCTGTGACTGCAATATACTCGGCCTCTGTCGTCAACAGTGCTACGACCTTCTGTAGCTTGCTCTGCCAAGAAACCGCTCCCCCTGCAAACGTGAACATGAACCCCGATATAGACTTCCTGGCGTCTATGTCGCCTGGCATATCTGCATCTGTGTAACCCCCTAACACAGGTTTTCTGTCACCATAACATATGTTCAACCTGAATGAGCCTCTTCGATATTGCAGTATCCATTTCACCGCTGCCCAATGCTCTTTGGCAGGATTGACAAGATAACAACTGACAACACCAACCGTATATGCTATATCTGGGCGTGTACACACCATAACATACATCAAACTTCCTACAACTGACGCGTAGGGTATCTTTTGCATCTCTTTCACTTCTGCCTTCGTCTTGGGACACTGTCTGCCGCTCAATATGAAGTGACCATCCAGTGGAGTAGTAACCGGCTTCGCTGCATTCATATTGAACCGCTTTAGGACTTTCTCAATATACCACTCTTGTGATAGCCAAAGCTTCCTACTGCTTCTGTCACGGGTTATCTCCATTCATAGGATCTGTTTAGCCAGGCCCAAGTCTTTCATCGCAAACAACTTGCCCAACTCCTATTTCATCATGTCAATCTTCTTGAGGTCTTTTCCCATGATGAACATGTCATCAACGTATAACAACAGAACTAAGAAATCATTATCGCAGAACTTGTGCATGAACACACAGTGGTTCGACTCCATTCTGTCATACCCATGCTATAACATGAACAAGTCGAACTTCTTGTACTATTGCTGTGGAGCTTGTTTTAGCCCATACAAGATCTTTCTTAGCTTACACACCATATGCTCCTTACCCTTAACTTTAAACCCTTCTAGTTGATGCATGTAGATCTCTTCTTCTAGGTCACCATAGAGAAAGACAGTTTTAACATCTAACTGCTCTATCTCCAGATCTATGCTAGCCGCCAACCCAAGCAACACCCGTATAGATGTCATCTTCACCACTGGTGAGAATATCTCCTCGAAGTCTATACCTTTTCTCTGACCGAACACTTTCACCACAAGTCTGGTCTTGAACCTCGTCTGTGAATTCTTCTGCTCAACCTTCTTTCTGAACACCCACTTGTTGCTCAAAGCTTTTTTACTTTTAGGTAATTCCACCATATTATAGGTGTGATTCTTATGCAAGGATTTTATCTCCTCTTGCATAGCTTTTAACCACTCCCCCTTATGCTCGTCGGCTAGGGCCTCAGAATAATCTTCTTGCTCTCCCCCATAAATTAGCATAATGTATTCATGCGGCGAGTATATCTTGGATGGCTGTCTGTTCCTAGATGACCTCCTCACCTATGGCTCAACAGGTGGATGGGCTGCTCCCCTGGTCCATCTTCTGAAGGAACTCCCTCGTCCTCTGCACCTTGCTATACTCCCCCTTCATCAGACACCACGGGAGAAATAATCGGATCTATGTCCTCTAACTCACCTGAACTAGGCTGGTTCTTCTCTGGCTTACCAATGTCTTCTATACACTGATCTTCAAAGAAAACCACAGCTCTGCTCCTGACGAGCTTCTTCTCGGTCGGATCCCACAATCTGTAATCGAATTTTTCATCACCATACCCCAAGACACACGCACTGTCTGATCTTCATATCGAGCTTGGACCTCTCGTCCTTTAGTACATGAACGGATGTCATGCATCCAACCACCCTGAGATGATTGTATGATGGATCCTGTCCAGTTCATACCTTTTCAGGCATTTCTCCATTCAACGGGGCTGATGGAGACCTGTTTATCAGATACACTGCTGTGTGCATTGCTTCTTCTCAGAACGTCTTGGGCAATTTCACATGGGATAACATGCATCTGATTCTCTTAACAATTGTGCGATTCATTCACTCAGCTACACCATTATACTGGAGGTCTTGGGAACCGTCTGTTTATGCCGTATACCCAGGGACTTACAATACTTGTGAAAGTCACCGATGTATTTATCACCATTGTGAGTGCGGATGCACTTCAATGATCTACTTATCTCTCTCTCGACCATAGTATGAAATAATTTAAATACACCAAAGACATCGTTCTTAGATTTCAAAGCATAAACCCAAACCCTCTTAGATACATCATTTATAAAAGTAACAAAATACAATGCCCCACCCAAGGTTTTTGTCCTCATAGGACCACAAACATCAGAATAAACCAAATCTAATGCATGCACTTTATTAACATGAGAAACAGGTTTAACAAATGAAACTCTATGTTGTTTTCCTAATAAACAATCAATATAGGTTTTGAGAGGTATACTGTCACGTTTGGAAGGAGCCACTTCCTCGCTAGTAGTTAAAGCTCTTTTTCACTCATATGCCCTACACGCCTATGCTACATGTTAATAGCTGAATCTTCCACTGCGTTCAACCCACCCTTGCACACACTGACATTTGCCTTGTAAAGGGTGCAACACTTCTTTCCTCTAGCTGCGATCAACGAACCTTTGATGAGCTTCCAGCGTCCACCAGCAAATCGGCTTTCATAGCCATCATCATCCAACCTTCCCATCGATATCAAGTTGAGGAGAAGGTCTGGGATATGCCTCACATCCATGAGAACCAATTTGCAGCCCACATCGGTCTTCACACATATCACTGACCCCTAAGATCTTAGATATGCCAGAATTTCCCATCTTCACGGTCCCATAGTCACCTGATTTGTAGCTTGTGAAGAAATCCTTGCGTGGAGTCACATGAAACGAGGCTCTTGAGTCTATCATCCAGTCAGTGTCCTGACTCGTAGCCATGAGACATACATCGTGATCTACTGAAATAATAACTACAACTTCGCTATATGAAGTGACCGTAGTGGAATCTGATTCATCTTCCTTCTCATTTCATTTTCCTTTCTTCTCGTTCTTATTCTTACGACATCCATGCTTATAGTGATCATTCTTGTCACAATTTCAATATTCAACATCCTTCCTGGTACTTGACTAGTCTCTTGATTTATCTCGAGCCTTTCTGCCCTTCCTGTTCTTTTTTCTCCCCCGTTCCTGTGTCACAAGAGCCTCTTGCTAAGTAGACCCTTGATACTTTCTCCTTATCTCTTCATTGAAGAGACAGTTAGTTACCCGTTCCATGGATATCTTTCCTTCTGGCGCGGAGTTACTTAGAGACACTACCAATGTCTCTCAACTGTTAGGTAATGAACTAAGCAATAGCAAAGCCTGCAATTCATCATCCAGGACCATCTTCATAGCGGAGAGATAGTTCACTATATTGCTGATCTCATTCATGTGCTCGGCCATAGACCACCATCTTGGAACTTGAGATTCACAAGTCGCCTTATCAGAAAAATCTTATTCCTGGTTGTCTTCCTCTCATACAGCCTTTGTAATTTTAGTCCTAGGCTAACGACTGAGGTCTCCGTAGACACATGGTGGAACATAAAATCATTCAACCATTATATAATAAACCCCACCGTCTTCTAATTCATCTTCTTCTAATCATCATTAGACATATCCTTGGATTTTGCTGATATGCTTAAAATTGGAGAATATAAGTCCTTACAATAAAGCAAGTCCTCCATCTTAACCTTTTATATGGTCCAGTTATAACCATTGAGGCTAATTATCCTTGATGAGCCACCTTCCATAATTCAAAAAACCGATCCTACTCTGTTCAATGAACTTGGCTTTGATACTACTTTGTTGGGGCACTTACACAAAACCTTAGGATCTAGCCTCCCGAAATAAACCAGAATTATGAGACAATAAAGCAATGAAATAAATCAAAGCATAAACTACACCACACAAAAGAATTTTTACGTGGAAAACCCTCAAAGAGGTAAAAACTAGGGGACCTCATCCAGACCAACAATCTACTATGAAATAGAACGTTATAGCCTTCTTCACTCATGCAGGAGTGGATAAACAATGACAGAATAAGAGAAAAATGGAGAGATCTCACCGATCACGAAGACGTAGAAGCGCTGAGTATTGATTGTACAGTAGATCACCTCCACGAGCATAACCTCCCTTCCACAAGCTTCCTCTCACTCTCTCACACACACCTTTGATAGCCTTAAACCCTTTAGCAAATCCTTACAAAGCTTTAGGAAACTCTTTTGCATTACCTCTTTCATACGCTAAAAAAGTCCTAGGGACCCCTATTTATAGTTTATGAAACTCTCTTTCGCACCATGGCGAAAGCCGCCTCAAATTTCTGCAGTCTGCACAAGATTCAGACTCAAATCTACATAAGCTCGATTGGTTGTGTAGAATCCTTGACCAGTCGAGCGGCACTTTCGACCGATCGAGCACATCCCACGACTGGTCGAGTACCTCGGAAATCCAAAACCTTAACTCGTTGGAAAATAAGTCGAGTCAGTCCATGACTGGTCGTGTACCAGCCCTCGACCGGTCAAGTGAGGCTCACGACCAGTCGAGCCTGGGGGAAAAAAAAAACCCCATCAAGTATGTCTGGTGGGTACGGTCGTGCAACTGAGACACTAAATCGAGTTTGGTCGAGTGACCAAGTAGGAAGGAGAAGGAGAGAGAGATTGGGAGAGAGGTTGGGCGGACATGGCGGGTTAAGTTTATAAAGTGAAATGTAAAGAAATGAATAGATAGAGTAAGGTATTTAAATTTTTTTTACTAATATATATATATATATGGGAAAAGGTTCTATGCGGTTGAGCTCATGGAAACTTCCCATGAGGTCGATCTGTGTGGGCCCCACCATGATGTATGTCGAACATCTACCCCATCAGTCAGATGCACCATTCCATGGTGGGCTTAGGGCTTAAAAATCAAGTCAATCTGTGACTTGTGTGGGCCACACCATATACAAAAGTTGAGAGGGGTTACCCTCCATTAAAACATTCAAAATCATTTGTTCGAACCACTGAGAACTAGTTCACAAATCCAGCCCATTCATTATGTGTGTCCCACTTGGATGAGGGGTCAGACCAAGTTTCAGACGCATCCAAATTTCAGGTGGGCCCCACCAAGTGCTTTTATATGTTTTAGCCATGTCTTCACATGATTTTAGATGGTATGGCCCACCTGAGTTCCTTATATGGCTGATTTTTGGGATATCCCATAATTTAAAGGTGACCCATCATATGCACGGTGTTGATGTTCGACATACATCATGGTGGGGCCCACACAACTCGACCTCATAGGAAGTGACTCCAAAATCTGAACGGTCCACGTGAAGCAGAACCTCATGAAACCCCCCGAGCCTAATTTTTACTTTGATCCAAAACTTTGGTGGGGCCATGAAAAATGAAAACAGTTTCCTCACTTGATTTGCATTTCTCTTTTCTATGGCTCACCAAAATTTTAGATCAGGGTGAAAATTTATTTCTTAGGGTTTCACAGGATTCCTCATCACATGGACCGTTCGGATTATACGCCCATGACACATGTGCAAAGGTGCGCATGTGCGCAGGTCAGCATGACTTTGTATATATCCTGGGTCCTCATGATGTTGGATCGGATAGGCCGACAGCGCACGCTCTATTTCTTTCCGATCTGGATCTAAAATGTACTCGAGAGCTCCCTCGCCTATATAGCCGAGCTAGAGCTTGAGCTCTTAAACTAACGAAGCTTGGAATCAAACTTTGAGCTTCGAGCTGAATTGAGACAAGTTTCACTCTACTCGACTTTGGCTCGTTTTCAAACTAGCTAGGTAATACGAAGCTTGGCTTGCCTTGAGTCGCCGTTTAAGCTGAGCCAAACCAATCTAGATTAAACCAAGCTGAGCGAAGCTTCTTGAGATAGCTTGGCTAGTTTACAGCTCTAGTTGCTTCACATCTTAGATGGAGCATGCCTCAAATAGTTTCCAACTTTGAACAATTTGTGGATGTATATTATTTCAATTGAATGTGTACTGTAGTTCTTAACCATCGACCTCAGCATCCAGAGGCCACTGATCCAGAAATTATTTTGCATATGGTCCATCCACAACTATCCGGAACATATCAACGGTCTGGATTGCACAACTATGAGCTAGGTTTGGGACGGGCTGGACTAGGTCCGGCCTGGTTCAACACATAAGGCCCAAGGGCCAAGGATGCCCAAGCCTGGCATGGGCTTACTATGGTAGGCCCTCCCGAAAAAAAATGTTTGAGCCTGGGACACAACACGTCCCGGCCTGGAGATTGATAAAATCCCCATCTCCCACTAAATGTTCCTAATCTATCTGTTGATCAAGTGGGCCACACATACACAAAGAAGTAGATACTTAGTTGAATGAAACCAACACTCTAGATTAAAGATTAGGCTAGAACGAAGCTAACATCGTAGATTTAAGATGCATGGCAGTCTAATCAAGGATTAAAATGGCATATTTGTAGGATATACATATGAAGAAGAATGTTCGCGTGCTCACCTTCTTATGTGAGCACCTGTGTGCACCTTTCCGCAGGCAATCCATGTGATGCAGCACCCTTGAAACCTTACCATCCCAATTTTCAGCCTGATACAAAACTCTGGTGGGCTATAGCAAAAGGAAACAGTTTCCTCCCATGATTTGCATTTCTCTTTGTTATAGCCCACTGGATTAGGCTGAAAATTGGCCCGCAAAGTTTCAAAGGGTGCCGCATTAATTATGCGCCCATGACACATATGTAAAGGTGCACATGGGTGCTCACATAAGAAAGTGCGCAGGTGAGCATTCCTCTACATATGAAGTCGGGTAGGTTCGAGTTCTAATAATTCGAACCTAAGCCCAGCCAGAAAATTTATTGACCCATGCTTGCCAGGGCCAAGCCCAGACCACATGCCAAGCTAATAGGTCCAGGTCCACTCCAATGCTGGCCGGGATCGCCACCCTTGTATGTGGCCCCACTTGCCAGCCGCGTGATTGCATGGTGTCCGCATTGTAGCTGACTGTTTTGTATAACTTCTCCGCTGGTTGTGTCGCACGGGTTGACTCGCTCGAATCATCTGGGTCCATAGCTGACCTGTCCAAGTTGGGCCTTAGGCCTAGTTAATCCATGTGGTGTGGAACGAATCGGCCTCAACTCAGCCGTGTCAACTCATTCCAGGGTACGTGCTTTGTCATGCAACTCTATCATTCCTGTCCAAACTGTCGCTTGCGTAGGACATCGCCACCGTTAGAAAATTTGCCAATGGATGAATGGATTTTGAGCCGTAGGTGTTTAGATCAACGGCCGAGGACAATTTAGAGCAAGATCTTGTAATAAAGGTTTAAAATTACATCCAAAATTGATATTTAGTCATTCAGTGGCGACTCCGCCTTAATCGCCTTGACTCGTCGGGTCAACTCAGACGAGTCAGGGCAATTCAGACTGAGTCGCTCCTGTATGACTCGTTGTGTCTATGAAAGGGAGAAAAAGGAAGGATGTTTGTGCCTCTGGGGTCCGAGATATTGTTTTGCTACCCAAACCATGCATAAGGTGAATATGATGGGGCACACCATTTGGATGGGTTTGATTCCATATGCACATCTCGGTGGGCCCCACACAGCCTGGAGCTTTTAGGTGTTTTTCCATTGTTCTCTTTGGTGTGGCCCATTGATGATTTGATCGGTCTGATTTGGGAGAATCGGTACATAACGATTGGATCTTCTTATTGGACGGGTTGGATGTCCAAATTGTACATTGAATGTGCCCACGGTTATGTGTGTATGACATCCAAACCGTGCATGTTGTGTGCCCTGCCCAACTTTCAAGCCAAGCCAAAAACTCAGGTGGACCACACCATAGGATACAATGTAAAATTGCACATAAAATCCACCGAATTCAAGTGTTGGGACCCACCTGATGATTGTGCTGGTCTAATTTTTGTGGGTCCCATTTTACGGTGGGGTGCACCAATTCGACAGATGGGACTCCATAAATACATCACGTTGGCCCCACATGCAAGTGGAGTTTTGGATGGTTGTCCATTGTTCTCTATGGTGTGGCCATGTTTGGGGTACCCTAACCTAATGATTGGATCTTCCTATTTGATGGGTTGGATGGAGTAGATATTTCACTGTGGGCCCCAAACATCCCCTTTCTAACCTGTAGATATCGGCTCGAAAATGGCCCAAATTGACCAATACATACCGGATTCTTGATTGACACGACATATTTGAGCCAATTTTTAAACTCGTGGACCGTCCAATATTAGGAATGTTGGTGATGGACCCAGAGGACAATTTAATGTGTTTTTTTATTGCTAGGAAATTTAAGGGTTCCTCCTTATTGTTTGTGAGAAATTCGCCCTGTCAATCTATTTTTTCAGTTCATTTTAGGTAGGTGTGCCAAAATGAGGTAGATTAGAAGCTCAAAATGGACCCACCATGCCCAAAGATATTTTAACTTACTGTTTTTGGTTCTATGGCCTGTTTGAGCTTCAGATTTGCCTTGCTTTTTGTCTTGTTCATTAAAATGAGATGGAAAACAGATGGACAGAGTAGATTTATCATAAACACATGCGGTCTATGAATGTTTCAATAGTGGGCGTTCAATCTCTACTCTTTCTCATTCATTTGGCCCACTCAAGCTTTGCATAGGTCTTATTTTCCATCCCATGCCCTAAAAATCAATGGCAAATCCTATGAACAGGGTGGATTTGTCATTTTTGGGCCATGCCCACAAATTATGCGATTCACCGATTGGACTTGCATTCCTGTGACATCTACCGTTCAATGGCAGAAAAAAAAAAAGGCTGATGGAGATTGAAGCTGACCAGGGGTTCTCGTTGCTATCATCCAGCTTATGGATTTATAGAATTTTTTTTTATCTCCAGGCATGTAGTGTTTGATAAATAAAGGCCACCATTATCAGCTTCTTAAAATGCGGTTCTAACCTTGCAGGCAACCTTGATGTACTTATTGTATATCTATGCTGCTCATTCATTTTACTAGCTCATTTAGGCATATAAACTAAAAAATAAAGCTGATTGAAATCTCAAGTGGACCACACCACAGGAAACAGTGGTAATTGACCGTTAAAAACTTCTTGTGAGCCACGAAAGTTATGGATAAGTTCATATTTATATTTTTCCCTTCATTTAGGTATTTGTGACCTTATCAAAATGTTGGATGGCAAATAAACACTGCAGTTGGCATTACAATAGGCCGATCTTCATGCAAGAAGTTCATGTGGATCTCACCTATCTTCACGCCTCCTCATGCAATCACATTCATACAACCAGAGGCGAAAAGAGAGGGCATTACTGTCATTTGATAAGGTTAAAACCATGAGGGGTCAAATGACAAATAGTAACATCTGCGGCCAACTGGGGGTAAAAATGACATTTATGTAGTTAAAAGATTAAATATAAAATGGGTAGGTGGGTTTTAAGAAATAGTTTAAAGGTGAGAGGCTTTTGGTCCATAGACAAAAAGGTAGGCGGCCACATGGAAAAATCTCTTGATTTTATAAACTCTTCAAACCGCTGTTAATGGTGAAAAATCGCCATCGAGGGTTTCTTCTCAAACACGCAGGATGCAGGATGGATGATGGATTGTAGAAATTTCGCTCATGTAAGATTATTTATTTTATTTCATTCTAAATCAACTATGATGGTGCCATGTCTAACATGTATCATGTCCCATCATGAGGTTTCACCATCTTGAAAGTCAGGTTGGCCTACTCATTATGTGGACCACACATGTATATCCAATTAGTCATTGATTCCGATAATGTCCCCAGCCGACTAATTGGCTTGATTTTTGTTTCGGGTCATCTTCACGGCGGATCCTATATTTGCATGGTACAAATGTCCTACACAAGTGGCTTGTTAGTGGAAAAGATAGGGCTACATGATTAGTTAGCAAACAACTGGTTGAAGTTGACTATTACTCATTGAAGCAAGAGTACACCAAGGAAGTAATTATTTGTACTTACCTTAACTCATAAATGCATTAATAATTTTTAATCTTGTCATTTTTGTATTACCAAAAGTGAAAAAGGTGAGTATTTTATCAATCAAGATGAGTGTTGATATTGATTTTTTAAAATCATTTAAACCTTTATACTACTATTCATATATGATCTGACTATATATTAGATCTAGTGACGCATATTGTACCACGTGACAATGGGATCTTGATAAAGAATAAACGTGTTGGTTGTCACAACAGTCAAATTTAATTAGAATTCGAAAAGTCATAAATAATTCAAAAAATGTAAGTTCAGTTGTATTACATGCATCACAAAGAATTAACTCTTATAATCAAAACTGCTTAAAGAGCTATGAAGCAATGTAAAACAACTCTAAGTTAGCTAAGTTTTATAGTGCACAACATATGTTCAAGTAGGAAAAAAAATGATAACTATCATCGATACATGGCATCAAAGATGGTTAATAAAATAGACTGCCGAACTGCTTAGTTTCTAGTCATCAATAACTGCTCAGGGTCTCTCCATCTCAATGCTTGGGGTTAAATGTGTTTGACTCAAATTGATCCACATTAGGCTTTGACATGTCCTACACGAATTAACAACCCAATTTTGAGCCAAACAATTTTCACTTATCCATTTTTTAACTTGTCAGGGAACAAATATTGAAAGATAAGTGTTTTCCACGTAGAACTTGCTTTTGTAATTAAAATTAGAATTTTAAGCTTGAAATTGAAGTGAAAGAACTTCTTATCTGCTTAAGCTTGGAATTAATTCCATGATTTGATAGGAGATGAAAAGTTAATAAATATCTAAATAGAGGATTGTTGTTGTATTTAAAAATAATACACATCCGACAAAATTGGATACCTTTAGCATTCCTCTTTCATGTATGCATGGCCAACATCTATCATCATGATTTTGGATCATGCACATAGACGTGGGGTATGTGTAGAAAAACTTGGATCTTACACAAAATTTTGAAATTGATACATATTGACCAAAGGAACATTTGATGATTGACTTTGATTTATTTATTTTTATCATTACACAGAGTACAACTAAAAAATAACTGCCATTTAAAAAAACGGTGAAAACTAACATAAGAGTCTAATCTACGTGGTGTGTATAAATTAAGGGTGTTAATTAGGTACTGCCCCACCTTTACCCATCTCCTTAGCCTTGAATCGGTGGGATTTGATTAGACATTAAGTAACTGCCAAATAACTTTAAAATATGCTTTGTGTGAGTTGTATCTACGAGAGCAACCACCCATCCAATCAAATAAAATCTAGCCAAGCCAGGGTGTTTGATTTGAGGGCAAGCTGTTGTCAAAGATGAGCCTAGTTGATTGAACAACTTTCAAACATATTTTGTATGGGCCTTATCTTTGATAGGAATCTGTCATCAAATTAAATTTAGTTATGTTAAGGTACATAATCTACGTCCACCCTTGCTATGACCGAACTCCACCTGTAGATATAATGAGATTTGATTAGATGATATGTTGTGGTTAGATTTGGAGCCCACATAAAGCATATTTAAAAGTTGTTTTGTTAACAGCATAAAGAGACACATGGACCGTACTTATTCAACCAGTATACATGAGCTCTTCTAAGCAACGAAAGGAACATACATAGTGATCGAAATAGACATTAGAGACTTCGACATCTATCAAATAGACTGCACATCGTTTATGTCCATTCATTACTTATTCATTTGATAAATGTGAGGCATGTCACTATGCTAAAGAGGCCAAGATACATACGTTAAAAACTTTCATGATAAGCTTTTTAACTTAATTCATCCAAATGTTTGGGCTCCTGCACCGGTAGACTCTTTATTTAACCTCAAGTATTTCGTAAGATTCATTGATGACTTTTCAAGATCATTATGTATTTATATATTAAAATATAAAGGTTAAGTCTTTAATGCATTTAGGGAATTTCATAAGATGGTTGCCACTCAGGATGATGCCAATGTTAAAATTCTACCTTTTGACAATGAAGGATAATACATAAATACGATGTTTAGTGAATACCTTAGAAATAATGGGATCATTCATCTGACGACATATCTAGACACTCCACTACAAAATAGAGTGGTTGAACATAAAAATCGTCACCTACTTGAAGTTGAAAGGTTTTTTATGTTTCAAATGAATGTCTTAAATTTTCTATGGCCAAATGAGGTATTATCAGTTAGTTATGTCATTAACAGATTGCCAAGTATGGTTATAAATAAAAAAAAGCACATTTTAAGTTTTAATTAAAAGACTTCTCAACATCTCACACTTGCATGTATTTAGATGCGTATGTTAATCTCACATACCAGAATAAGTATGAACAAATTTGACAAAAGGGTTGTGAAGTGTATCTTTGTTGGTTATTCACTACACAAAAAATGATTCAAATGCCTCGATCCAATCAAAAGAAAATTTCATGTTATCAGAAATGTTCGTTGAAGATATTTCATATTACTCAAAATCACAAAATCAAAGGACATCAAATTACCATAAGATAAAATTTGGTCACCAAATTCTTCTATAGTTATGCAGCTCATCATGCAGCAAAACCAAGTAAAAGATGAAAATTAAATAAAGAATTACTCGATGGAGTCAGCTTCTCCCATCCAATTAGAGAACCAAATATCTAATACATCCGAATCTACAAGTATGGACCCTGTGACTTCAAGTTCCTCTCATCAATTTCCATCTTTTACAACATGTACTTCTATGCCAGGTATACCTCCCTCTCATACTTATATTGTTTTACGAAAAGAAAAAAAAGCCATTTGTCCTCTTAATCGTTTATCTGATTTTTCTTATTACGTTGCTTATTCAATCCAATCATCTCTCCCTTAAAAAAAATACTCTAAACACGTAGCTTTCTTAAGCTTCATCTCTACCCATGTTGAACTTGACAGTTTTACAGAGGCACAATCACAAGATAAATAGAAGAAGGTTATGGATGAAGAATTCGTAGCATTTAATAAAAAAAATATTTGGAAAATAGTGCACTTGTTCAAAGAACAAAACTAATTGGTTGCAAATGGGCATACAAAATCAAATACAATAGTGATGGTACGATAGAAATGTGTAAGGCTAAATTTGTTGTAAAGAGATTTATCCAGACTTATGGCATTGATTATCAAGAAACTTTTGCACATGTGGCCAATATAAGCTTTATACGCATATGTTAGTCATTACAACCAATCGAGAGTGGCCTTTATACCAATTAGATGTAAAAAAATTCCTTTTATATGGAGATCTCTAGAGCTGGGCATCGGTTCGGATCGGATCGGATTGGGTCTAACTTGTTCCGATCCGAAATCTTAGTGGCTTGACCCGAACTCGATCCGATCCGAGACTGAGTCCGGGTCACCGGACTCGGATCGATCCGATGCGTGGTTGGCCTGACCCAAACCGAGTCCAACTTGGTCAGGGAAACCGAGTCGGATTAGGTTGGGTAGGATTCAGATGACATGAATTTAATCCAACTCTTTCATGTGGTGTGGTCCACCTTCAG
The DNA here is from genome assembly GCF_029962835.1 of Magnolia sinica. NCBI lineage: Eukaryota > Viridiplantae > Streptophyta > Magnoliopsida > Magnoliales > Magnoliaceae > Magnolia > Magnolia sinica. Next base: position 14,770,048 of record NC_080581.1, read on the forward strand.
CCTTTAATATACCTTCTTTTTGTGCTCAAGGCCTAAAATGATATGTCAAAATGGATGGACGGCTTAGATAAAACATATACATCAAGGTGGGCCCCGCATGGCTCCGAGAGAACTTTTTGTCCACGTATCCATGTTTTTATCAAACTGTTGACATGCAGTGACTTGCTTTTCATGCAAAGACAGCTTGCACAGGGTGACTTTTGTATTAAAGTTACCGAGTTCTGTGGGTCTGATCATGGGGTATGTGTTATATCAAAACCGTCCATCCATTTGGCGAGCTCGTCTTAAGGCTTGAGACGAAAAATAAGACAGATCTAACTATCAAGTGGACCACATGAATTGTTTAACGGTGAAAATCATTCTTTGCTACTATTTGTGGTGTGGTCCAGATGATCTTTGAATATTATTCATTTTTTGGATAATGCTCTATAATGATCTCTAAAAATATATGAACGGTGTAGATATAATAAATACATCACTATGGGACCCATATAACTTTGATCTCCTTTGAACTGTTCGTATAACTCGGAGCTCGAGGAGTGCCAGACGCAAGTACAGATTGGCTACTCCCTCTGCCACCAACCAATGGATGGTGGTTAGTGCTCTGTAGGCCCCATGTAACATCCTGGATTTTCACTGTTTTGGATTTTCAAAAATCCATCAATTTTTATTTTTATTTTTATTTATTTAATTAACCTAAATATTACTTAATAACCATTAGCACTCAATGTCAGTATATACAGGGGTGGTACCAGTAAAGAGCAACACCAATCCGATTAATCAACCGTAGGAAGCCAATGAATCCGCCCGATCACTTGAACATCAGGTGTAGTGTAACGTCCCGCCCAACCAGAACAGTGTCCTGGGGCGTCCACGTAGGATTTGCCTCAGGACCGTTCGTTTAAGCCACTCGAAGTGAGGTATCACAAATAAATTAGACCAAGATTAGCCCAACTGAATAGGTCAGATGGGTCCTGATAGAACCTGGTGCGGGCCCCCAAGCCAGATGGCCGTTTACACCTAGCGACAGTCCGTGCGGGCTATACTGCGACACGGGAAGGTCAGAAAATTATAAAAATTCAAGGGAGCATAGATCTCACTGGGCTTGGGGACCATCGCGGATCACGGACCTAGTGGACACCCAGAAATAAACTATTCAGGCCGTCCCAACGACACTTGCCAAATGCAACTCACCAATGCCAGAATTGGAATCTGGCACTGGTAAATAAAACTGAGATGTAAGACATTTCAACCGTCAGATTTTTTCATAATTTACGATGAGGGTCTAATGTATTTTTCTACGCCCGCCAATAAAACCTGGGTCCCGATCGTGGCACGGTGACCGTTGATCGCGAATCGGACCTGTGCGACCAAACTCCTTATCCGATCGTCCCCAAATTTTGCATGGCCCTTCATCGGGCCATGGAGCACCTATCCTATTAGTTTCATGGCCAGAGGGCCACCAGAACTGCCCCGAATCTCTAAACAAGCTCTACACCGCTCGTTGGTGGGCCACTAGTTCTAAAACTATAGAATAATGTCTATCTCATTGGGCTTGACATCCATCGTGGGAGTCGGACCTGGGTACTGCCCAGAATTGCTCAACTTGAGCTAAAGGACGAGTGTATGAGAAGTGTAAATACCCCAAGGAAAAGAGCTGGAACTTAAGTGAATTGGGTCATCCACTCTTATGCAAAGTTGAGGATTTCGGACTGTCGGTTTACGACCAAACTTTACACATAGAGTGAGGATATTTCCTTACTCATATCCGTATAGCCGCGGTCTCGATCGACCATCCGCGACCGTTGAACAGACTTCTCATCATATCTGTCGATCGGCGCATCCAAATGGCAGGCCGATCATATCCATACATAGATCATCATTAGGGCTAACTATCCTACGGTGTATATTGACTTGTACACCCCATAGTGGGCCCTAGAGCTTAGAAAGACCCTCTCATAGGTCTAGTATAGTAAAAACCTAGCACTTGGGGCCATTTGCACCAAATCTGACATTATAAAAGGGCCTCATTTGGGGCACCCCTCTCCCCATACGAATTTGCCCTAAAGAAGGAAGGAGAGAAGAGAGAAAAGGGAGAAAGAAAGAGGAGAAAGGCGGAGAAAGAGAGAGGAAGAAGAAAGGAAAGGAGTATGTGGTAGGAGGTGGGGCCCAAGGAAGCTCAATCTTGCAACTCTCTACCCATTCTCCAAGGAAACCTCCACCAAACCCACCCATGCCAAGAAGCGGAGGTAAAAATGGTATATTTCCCTTCAATAGAGCAATTTATTGTAGATTTCTAGGTATTAATGTTGTCTTTCTTGATTTTGATTTAGGAAATGGTGGTTTTACCCAAATCCCCAAACCCTAAGATCTCAAAGAATGGAAATCTCCCCTTAAGGTGTGGACTATTATCCTTAGGTGGCCTAGCATCAATTATAGTTGGAGTTTAATGATTTTGTTTGCTTGGTATGTTGTATGGAAGAATCTAGAGAAACGTAGGACTGGTATGTTGTTGGATTGTATGGAATGACATGTTTAGTTCTCCTTGATGTTAAATTTTGCCTCTCATGATCTAGTGTATGGATAATTACATGCTCACGTTTGTTTGATTTTCTTTTCTCTCATATGTGTTGCTTCTTAGTGTGTTGATTCATTGTTCTTGTGTAATTGATCCCTTAAGGTGTAGGAAGTGCTTAACTTCCTCACCAACCCACACCACACACATACACCTTATTCATGATATTAATAGTTTGCTCGCTAAAGAAATTTGAATTGTATGTTGAGCAACATGAGAACATGGTGTTGATTATGCTTGATGTTACATTGGTAGTTGGCATGCTATGAGTCACTATTCCTACCATTAGGTTGGTCAGGAACATGAGGAGAGCAAAGGTGGTTCCGTTGGTAGGACCACCTTGAGGCTAAACCCATGAGTTTGGGCGAGTACATGTGGGCGGCAGTAGTTAGACTACATGGGTCGCTTGTACCGATGTCGTTCCACCACATACTTGCCTGGGCTCATGCGATTTAGTCCACTGGCTGACCCACCTAGTTTGTAAACCTTGTTTGCTCACATATGTATGGAAACTGGAACACCCTACCACCGTTGTAGCCCATCGATACCGGATGAAATATTAATATACAGTCTCGAGAGCCGGGCATGGTGGAATGAGACACTATGTCCGAGCTGTCGGCCTAAGCTGGGGCGACGCGCCTCCCCGTAGTGACCGCGAGCGATCCCACATTCAGCACCCCCCATGTGCTTGAAGTCGGGGATGGGGAAAACCCAACGGGATCAAGGATCGCGGGGTCTCGGCCTCACACATTGGGGGGTCTTGGCCTCGCAACTAGTTCAGGGCATTTGATATGTGGGGTGTATCAGATTCCTAAATCTGCTGGATGAATGGACTTAACTAAGAACCCGGTTAACATCATCATTGCATAGCATTAACTAGGTTAGCGACTCGGTAGTCGAGGTCGCACTGAGTAAGTGTTGTCATACGCGATCGTTAGATGAAGTCGCTCGAGGGAGCGTTGTGGCAAGGGCATACATCATATCATCCTGCAAACATGCGCATTAACAAGACTAGATAAATGTTTATGATTGATTGCTTTTCATTAAATTCTTATTATAATTGATGCTTGTTATAGCTTATCGCTAATAACACCCACTGAGTTGATCACTCACTCCCACTCTGGGACGGTGTTTTAAAACACCAACCAGACTCATTCATAGATGCAGGCGATGCAGATTTCGTGGAGCCTGGTGATGCGAGCCTCGAGGAGGAAGATGAGTTCTCTTACTTTCAGCTGATGGATGTTTCCCCGTCGGCCTAGTAGACAGGATTTGGATCGTTGAGTTGTGGACTCAGCCCTATTCTTTTGGACATGATATTCCTTTTGTGATTTTGTTGGGCAACGCCTGATGCGACCCTTTTTATATTCTTTTGGACATGTATATAATGATCTATTTTCATTTCAGCAGACTAGTTGTGATCGTGCTTCATGTTTCAAGTAATTCCATACTGCGCTTTTAAACCTGGATTAATCGCATATTAATGAAAATCGATTGTAAGTGACCCCGGGAACTCGGGAGTTGAGCGTATGCACGACCCCCGATTTTCAGGGTGTTACAAGATGGTATCAGAGCAATAGTTTGGAATCCCTTGGGCCATGGGTCATGAACTCACTAATGCGTCCGCTGACTTGAGAGGATACGTATTTGAAAACGCAACAGGGACTTAGAACGCTAGGAACCATCCCAGACCCTGAACCAATAATTGTAGACGAAGGGTAGGACTTCCAAGGAGTTAGGAATGGGTAGCGAGAAATGGAATAGTAATGCTAGAGAGGGGGATCCGAGAGTCTTACAATGCCACGGCTCATTTCCGGGGCACAAATTGGAAACTTGATTGTAAGACTCGATATGATTGACTAGGAGATTTAGCTAGTTTAGTCCACCAAATTTCTAGGGCCCGTTGGGCCAACTGAAATAGGTGGGATCAAGGTGGAATGAATTTTAGAGTAACGATAAATGTAGGTAAGGTATTGTCCCTAGGATGAGTGCATCCCATGTTCTATAATGCCCCGTCGAGATGTATTCAATTAAGGGTAAATCCCGGGTCTTCCCTCCCAATTATGCATAGAAATTCGTCATCCTGGGATTTGAAAATTCTACATTACACCTTCCAACACAAGGCTTACTTAGCAAAGCCTGTGAAGTGAACTTGAGTCCATCCCACACTCGTTCCAGACGTGCCATTCCCAATCTTGAGCTGGGATTGGCATTATAATCCCATTCAGTACAGTTTAATATCACTGACCAAACAGACCTAAGTCCAAATTCCTCTCCCCAACCTATCTCCTTAAAATCTTCACCTACCATCACTCTGTCCTTTAGTTTTTCCAGGACATTGATAGAAATGAGCCAGAGACTGAATGATTTGACGGTCAAAGCCATTATCCTACACCAAATGAGCGAATATCGGGCCAAATTTGATAGTTTCGACCCATTTGGGGGTAAAGAGTTAGGGGTGAATGAAAATTCACTGAAAATAGTGAAACTGAAGAAAAAATAGGATTTTTGCCCCTAATCAGAAGGAATTTTGTGAAATAGATAGTCTCATTGCATAGATCAGATTCTCCTACCCCAAATTCATATACGGCATGTCGCGTAACTCATTCTGGTTTGCGAGATATGCCCGTCGCAAAGTATCCCCGCCGTAGCCCCTGCCGATCCGCGGGCTCCCCGCCGACCTTCCAGCGAGCCGCGTGCGCCCCGCCGCCCATCCGCGTGCGCCCCGCCAAATCGGCGTGCTCCCCACCGCCGGTTCGCTTTGCCCCCGTCGAAATTTTTTGCGAATTTGGGTCCACTTCAAAAATTCATATTTCCTTCGTTACAACTCTGATTTATATGATTCAAAAGCCAAATTGAATCTTGATGAGTATAGTTTTATATAAAAATAAGAGAAAAATAAAATAAAAATTATAATATAGTTAAAATTAAGATATTTTACCAACTGTCCAAAAATTATAAATTTCGGACAGCTATTAGTCCTAGAATTTTAATAATTTATTTACAACTCCAAATGAGATGAAATTTTGTAAGATGTCTTTAAACTTAATGATAAAATATTATAAAAATTTTAAAAATAATTTAGTTATTGAAAGTATAAGAAACCTTGCAAGAAATAGAGATATCGTGCAATCTTACAAAAAAAAAAAATCGTTAATTTCAGACAAATGTCACTTCTAGAATTTTAATATTTTTTATTCTACAACTCGAAATGAAATAAAATTCGTAGAGTGAGGTTGAGCTTAATAATAAAAAAAAAAAATTTTAAAAAAAAAATTCTGTTACTAAATATATAAGAAACGTTACAATGGCCCCCGCCCAGGCGGCCAATGGGTGGTCCTTTTTGTGTTTTAAACATGTGTGGGGTCACTTGAAGACCCCTCTCCCAGCCCTTCTCTTCCTCATTCCAAAAATCATAATCTATTTCTCTCAAATCCCTCTTCTCATCCATGAAACCCATCCCAAGAACCCTTACTCAAATCCTTCAATTCCTCTCAAATCTTCATCAAAGCCCTCTTCTTCTTCTTAAATCTCATTTCCAAAGCCCTCCTCCATTTCTACATCAAAGCCTCCTTCATTTATAAATCTTCATCATATTAGTTATATAAATTACTATATATCAAGAGTTAATTAAGTCATATTAAGTAAATTCAAAGGTTTTAGAAATGAGTTTATGCAGTAGCTTAATTGAGAGTTTCACCAGAAATGTCGTCAAAATTTATGATTCTTTTTTCCTTTTTCTTCGGTCTTTTATTATTATCATTATTAGTCTTTGGGTTTATGACTTTCCTAAAATCCCAACACATACTTTTTGAGCCGAGTCACCATCAAACTTGTCTGTGAGCCTAACTCGGCCCCAACTTGGCATGACACATCCAGTCAACTACTTGCGTGGTCAAGTTGGCTTGGGTTTTGAATCCATGACTTCTAACAAAGGTAAGAACACCACCAACAGGCCAATTAACAGGTACTTGCACTTGCGTGTTCTTGCATTATTTTTATATTTTACTGATATATATGTATTTTTTATATAAATAGTATTACTTCAACTATATTTGAATAGAGTTGAGTAAGACTAGTCATAGAACTCGAGTCAACCTAACCCAACTAGACATTGAGTTAAGTTTTCATTCATTTATTTATTTCTAAAACATGTGATGGATTAGGCTAGATATTGGGATCTAGGACTAACATCCTAAGGCATCTAATGGAGGAGTTGGATGATACTTACACGTCATGGTGGGCTGCACATATGTTTAAAAAAAAAAGGTTGGTACTTATCATACATGCATGCTGGTTTTAAAAGACCCTGTAGACTTTCCTATATTAACTAATAAATAATTTTCTTAGGTTTGATTTGGGTCCTGTCTAGGTTGAGTTCATTATAATATTTGATAAGATGGAACCACATGTGGTAACTTGTAATTCATTGATTGATGGATGGTGTGAGTTGGGTAAGACAGAAGTTGCATCAGACATTTTGCTGATAATGGGTGAGAAGGGTGTCTTGCCGAATGAGGTTAATTATACTTCGTTGATTAAAGCCTACTGTAAAGAAAGTGAGATTTAAAATATATATATGTATATACATGGTATAGCTCGTTTGACTCTATCGCCTAATTTACTTGCTCGGCTTCATCATTTGAGGTGTGCATGTAATAGTTGTGTTGGGTTTAGTACTAGATGGAACCATGTCAAGATGCGAGGGTAGTCAATGTGAGGCTCCACCATGGCCGGCTCCTGGATCCTAGTGTGTCATATCTCGAGTACTTCCCTAAGTGCAGACTATGAAGCATTCACACACACCCTTGTTGCGAATGAGTTAGCCTACCACCATAGTGTAGTCACACTATTTTGGAGAGGAGAGTAACATGAGAGAGCCTTCAAGGTAAGCGAATTTGTTATACTATAACTGAATAATGAGGTTTATTTGGTTAGTTACAAATGAGGACCCGTCTTTCTTGTGTAGACCTAAGATCTTTTTAGGTACCTTACATGGATAGTTAAGATAAGGCTTACGATGTCATCCTGCGGCTGATAAAACTTTAGAAGCCATCTAGATAATCCTACGTAGTCTCTACAATACATTCTTTTACCACTCTAGAATTTTCTATACACGTAGGAACCTCTTAACCTACAAAATGTGCCAAAATGCCTAGTTTCATAGAATAGCCTCCTTGAAATTTCTGGTATATCCATAACATCAGTTAACAGATGAAGATTGATGCCCCGTGGGTTGCCAATGAACCAAGTGTATTTTTATTTTATTTTTCATATTAGAGTTTTAGTATTTTGTTTCATTTTAGAAATTACTTCTAATCATAATAAAAATCGTCCATTATGATTAAATTAGATTATTTTTAGTATATTTTTCTACTTCAATAGTTTCTAGAACGGTTGAACTATGACTCTTAAATATGGTTGAGTTTAATTGTTTAATACTTTCTAAGTTCATATTCGATGCGGTCTTCACTAAAATATTATAAGTTTTTTTTTATTTTCTTATGGAATCAAGATTTATACCACATTAAGGAGATGATGTTCTTCCTCTTTCCATTCCCACGGCCTTTTTAGGGTCACCATCCCTTCTAAACCCTAGAGAGAACTCTCCCATTCTAGATTTACTTCAAACCGATCTCCAAAAACCCATCTCAAACCCCCTTCACAAATCCAACACTAAACCCATTTCATTTTTTCAAAAACATTCTCATCAACAATCCATTTCCTTACCGAGGGAAGTGGCATTCCTAGCAACTGTTGCCTCCTTATTCTCCATTCCGGTGATTCTTTTCCTCATGGGGAAGAAGCACCCCCACCCTCATCCAACCCAGAAGAATAGAAGCTTAACACACGGATAATTACTAGTTGTTTTGAGTCAGTTAGGACTATTTCCATGTGTTGAAGGATAATTAGAACTTTTGCTTGACTAGGTTATATTTTCCTTACGTTTGGAATATCTATGCTGAAATCCATACTGTAAGATGTAACTGGCCATACTAATGGCACTTTGAATCCAATATGAATGTATAGATTGCCTTGAAATTTTCTTGTTGCCTTATGAATGCTTATATGTATGATTGCCTTACTGCGTCCTTATTAACGTTATTAGCACTTCAAACCACCAGAATACTTTAAAACTTTCGACTACTCCTTCATTCTTGAAATTTATGAAACTAAAGTGCAGTCTGCTCCCAACCCACTAGACATGAGATCGAATTGGTGATATACATCTAAGATTTTATACTACTAGAAACTTTTTTAGGATAATCATTTGACCATAAGCACCGTGAGAGATTTAAATCACTAAGTTAGACAAGAATTAAAATGAGAACTCTCTCGGACCAAGACCTAAAAGATAACCTTATAAATAGGAGATTTAAACTTTCCAATAATGGCCATTTCCTAAACATTTAGATTGATCGGACTACGGAATTACGGAAGTATACACCTGCGAAGCATTCGCGGCTTGACTCAATTCTCAATCCTGGGTGACTACCAATGGACTCACTGCTTTGACCGAGCAGAAGACCAGGATCCACCAGGATGAAGAAGGGATACGATGAGCCTTCTACCCTGGTCAGGTAGATGATCGACGTATCGGGTTCAAGCCCACTACAACCGTCTCTCCGTATTGGTCTAACATTGAAAACAAATATTTCACTCTAGATAGAGGAAAACCGTCACCATGAATCTAAATCTTTATAAATAAATTTTAATAAACCATCAGGGTGAAAAGGTTTTAAGGGGGGTAGACTAAAATGAGCCAGCCTAACATAGATAGTATACACCCTACCATGCATATAAACTTGAAATCAACAAACCTGGGCAAATGAAATAAGGAAGCCTTTACTTACTACCCTTAGGCAATTTCGGGGACGAAATTATTTTTAAGGGGGGTAGATTGTAACATCCTGGATTTTCACTATTTTGGATTTCTAAAAATCCATCAATTTTTATTTTTATTTATTTAATTAACCTAAATATTACTTAATAACTATTAGCACTCAATGTCAGTATATACAGGGGTGGTACCAGTAAAGAGCCGCATCAGTCCGATTAATCAGCCGTAGGAAGCCACTGAATCCGCCCGATCACTTGAACATCAGGTGTAGTGTAACGTCTCGCCCAACCAGAATAGTGTCCTAGGGTGTCCACGTAGGATTTGCCTCAGGACCATTCGTTTAAGCCACTCGTAGTGAGGTATCACAAATAAATTAGACCAAGATTAGCCCAACTGAATAGGTTAGATGGGTCCTGATGGAACCTGGTGCGGGCCTCCAAGCCAGATGGCCGTTTACACTTAGCGACAGCCCGTGCGGGCTATACTGCGACACGGGAAGGTCAGAAAATTATAAAAATTCAAGGGAGCATAGATCTCACTGGGCTTGGGGACCATCGCGGATCACGGACCTAGCAGACACCCATAAATAAACTATTCAGGCCATCCCAACGACACTTGCCAAATACAACCCACCAATGCCAGAATTGGAATCTGGCACTGGTAAATTAAACTGAGATGTAAGACATTTCAGCCGTCAGATTTCTTTATAATTTATGATGAGGGTCTAATGTATTTTTCTACGCCCGCCCACAAAATCTGGGTCCCGATCGTGGCACGGTGACCGTTAATCGCGAATCAGACCCGTGCGACCAAACCCCTTATCCGATCGTCCCCAAATTTTGCATTGCCCTTCATCCGGCCATGGAGCACCTATCCTATTAGTTTCATGGCCAGAGGGCCAACAGAACTGCCCCGATTCTCCAAACAAGCTCTACATCGCTTGTTGGTGGGCCACTAGTTCTAAAACTATAGAATAATATCCATCTCATTGGGCTTGACATCCATCGTGGGAGTCGGACCTGGGTACTGCCCAGAACCACTCAACTTGAGCTAAAGGACGAGTGCATGAGAAGTGTAAATACCCCAAAGAAAGGAGCTGAAACTTAAGTGAATTGGGTCATCCACTCTTATGCAAAGTTGAGAATTTCAGACTGTCGGTTTACGACCAAACTTCATACATAGAGTGAGGATATTTCCCTGCTCATATCCGTATAGCCGCGGCCCCGATCGACCATTCGCGACCGTTGAACAGACTTCTCATCATATCTGTCGATCGGCGCATCCAAATGGCGGGCCGATCATATCCATACGTAGATCATCATTAGGGCTAACTATCCTACGGTGTATATTGACTTGTACACCCCATAGTGGGCCCTAGAGCTTAGAAAGACCCTCTCATAGGTCTAGTATAGTAAAAACCTAGCACTTGGGGCCATTTGCATCAAATCTGGTATTATAAAATGGCCTCATTTGGGCACCCCTCTCCCCATACGAATTTGCCCTAGAGAAGGAAGGAGAGAAGAGAGAAAAGGGAGAAGAGAAAGAGGAGAAAGGAGGAGAAAGAGAGAGGAAGAAGAAAGGAAAGGAGTATGTGGTAGGAGGTGGGGCCCAAGGAAGCTCAACCTTGCAACCCTTTACCCATTTTCCAAGGAAACCTCCACCAAACCCACCCATGCCAAGAAGCGGAGGTAAGAATGGTATATTTCCCTTCAATAGAGTAACTTATTGTAGATTTCTAGGCATTAATATTGTCTTTCTTGATTTTGATTTAGGAAATGGTGGTTTTACCCAAATCCCCAAACCCTAAGATCTCAAAGAATGGAAATCTCCCCTTAAGGTGCGGACTATTATCCTTAAGTGGCCTAACACCAATTATAGTTAGAGTTTAATGATTTTGTTTGCTTAGTATGTTGTATGGAAGAATCTATAGGAACCTAGGAATGGTATGTTGTTGGATTATATAGAATGACATGTTTAGTTCTCCTTGATGTTAAATCTTGCCTCTCATGATCTAGTGTATGGATGATTACATGCTCACGTTTGTTTGATTTTCTTTTCTCTCATATGTGTTGCTTCTTAGTGTGTTGATTCATTGTTCTTGTGTAATTGATCCCTTGAGGTGTAGGAAGTGCTTAACTTCCTCACCAACCCACACCACACACATACACCTTATTCATGATATTAATAGTTTGCTCGCTAAAGAAATTTGAATTATATGTTGAGCAACATGAGAACATGGTGTTGATTATGCTTGATGTTACATTGGTAGTTGGCATGCTATGAGTCCCTATTCCTACACTTGGGTTGGTCAGGAACATGAGGAGAGCGAAGGTGGTTCCGTTGGTAGGACCACCTTGAGGCTAAACCCATAGGTTTGGGCGAGTACGTGTGGGCAGCAGTAGTTAGACTACATGGGTCGCTTATACCAATGTCGTTCCACCACATCTTGCCTGGGCTCATGCGGTTTAGTCCACTGGCTGACCCACCTAGTTTGTAAACCTTGTTTGCTCACATATGTATGGAAACTGGAACACCCTACCACCGTTGTAGCCCATCGATACCGGATGAAATATTGATCCACAGTCTCGAGAGCCGGGCATGGTGGAATGAGACACTGTGTCCGAGCTGTCGGCCTACACTGGGGTGACGCGCCTCCCCGTAGTGACCGCGAGAAATCCCACATTCAGCACCCCCCATGTGCTTGAAGTCGGGGATGGGGAAAATCCGACGGGATCAAGGATCACGGGGTCTCGGCCTCACACATTGGGGGGTCTTGGCCTCGTAACTAGTTCAGGGCATTTGATATGTGGGGTGTATCAGATTCCTAAATCTGCTTGATGAATGAACTTAACTAAGAATCCGGTTAACATCATCATTGCATGGCATTAGCTAGGTTGGCGACTCGGTAGTCGAGGTCACACTGAGAGAGTGTTGTCATACACGATCGTTAGATGGAGTCGCTCGAAGGAGCGTTGTGGTGAGGGCATACATCATATCATCCTGCATGCATGCGCATTAACAAGACTAGATAGATGTTTATGATTGATTGCTTTTCATTAAATTCTTATTATAATTGATGCTTGTTATAACTTATGGCTAATAGCACCCACTAAGTTGATCACTCACTCCCACTCTGGGACGGTATTTTAAAATACCAATCAGACTCGTTCATAGATGCATGTGATACAGATTTCGTGGAGCTTGGTGATGCGAGCCTCGAGGAGGAGGACGAGTTCTCTTACTTTCAGCTGATGGATGGTTCCCCGTCGGCCTAGTAGACAGGATTTGGATCGCTGAGTTGTGGACTCAGCCCTATTCTTTTGGACATGATATTTCTTTTGTGATTTTGTTATGCAACGCCTGATGCGACCTTTTTATATCCTTTTGGACATATATATAATGATCTATTTTCATTTCAGCAGACTTGTTGTGATCGTGCTTCATGTTTCAAGTAATTCCATGCTGCGCCTTTAAACCTGGATTAATTGCATATTAATGAAAACCGATTATAAGTGACCCCGGGAACTCGGGAGTCGAGCGTATGCACGACCCCCGATTTTCAGGGTGTTACACCCCACCATGATGTATGTGTTTCACCATTCCCTCCATCTATTTTTATAGATCATTTTATATTATGAGAAAAAAAAAGTGGTATATCGAAATCTCAAGTGGACCACATTTTAGGAAATAGTGTTGAATGAATGTTGACCATTAAAAACGTTTTGGAGGCCAATTTTTTTTTTGATCAAGCTATATTTATTGTTTCCCTTCATCTAAGTCCTTATGACCTAATCAACAGATTATATGTCAAATAAACAGTACAGTGGGCCTTATGAGGATTATAATAGTGGATATCCAATCATTATTGTTTTCATGTGGTGTGGTCCCCCTGAGACTTACATCCCTATCATTTTTTTTTGTATAAAGCCCTAAAATGATCTGTAAAATAGATGAACGGAATGGATGAACACAAACATCATGATGGGGCCCACAGAGCACCAACCATTAGCCACGGGGCTGGTGTCAGGGGAAGTAGCCAATCCGCCTCCGCCAATACTCTTCTTCCCACACGACATGTACCTACAACAGCTACACAGCTGGTGTGTGGTAAACCAGCAAATCCATTTCTGGTATGAGTAAACTCTGGTGGGGCCCACTGTGAAAGTGCATGTGGTTTATCTGCTCCGGATCGAGTCGAATCAGATCGGATTCCGGATCGGATCAGTCCGAGTAAGTATGGATTCGAACTAGACCCGAAAAGCTTTCGGATCTAGACTTCCCTACTCAATCTGCATCGATCTAGACCACCGGATCGGTTCGGATCGGGTTGGGATTGCCTAGTTCTAGAGATCTCCACGATGAAGTATATATGAAACTGCCTCTTAAACATCCTTGAGAGGAGGAAGAGAGTATAGTATGCGAGTTAAAGAAAGCAATTTATGGGCTTAAACAGTCTCCAAGAACTTAATTCGAAAATCTCATATCGATCCTAATTGCTTTTGGATATAAACAAGGTAGAGTTAACTACACAATGTTTGTTATTAAAAAAGTTTTAAAATGGTAATTAGTTTAATGTATGTTGATGATATTATAGTTATGGGCGATAATGATCAAGCCATCCAGCAGTTGAAGTATGATCTTAAGACATGTTTCGACATAAAAGATCTTGATAAATTGAAATACTTCTTAAACATAAATGTAGTTTTTTTTTTTAAAAAGAAAATTTTCTTATCACAAAGGAAATACGTATTAAATTTGCTCAAGGATAAGGAAAAGTTAATTGTAAAGCTTGCTGATATGCTACTCGACTGCAATGTTCGGCTTTCTGAAGAAATGGAAAAGCCTATAAAAGACATCGAGTAGTATCAACGATTGATTGGTTGGACAACTCATATACCTCACTATTACTTATTCAAACATTGTTCATCTGATTAATCAATTCATGCACAAGTCATCATCCATCCACATGAAAGCTGTAAATTGAATTATCTGTTATCTAAAGTGTTCTCCTGAAAAATGAGTCCTAATGAAATGCAATGAAAATTTAAAGATTATGGGCTACTTAGATACTGATTGGGCAAGTTGTCCTTTTGGTAAAAGGTCTACAATTGGTATTGTTGAAAAATTATACAGATTAATATAATTTTTATATAATATGGAAACTGAAAAATAAAATTAGCTTGAATAAGGACAGGCTGAAGCACGTCTGAAACGCTGTCCTTAAAGCGTTATTTGCCCCTACTCAAATGGATTGAGTATGATGATAGGTTACAGGCAAATCGCTTCTAGGATACAACGAGCCTGGTGTGGGTCTGCGTTCAGCAAACACGAAGGCCCACCAGATGGAACTCTTGTACACATTATCTGGCAGAATTACAATATAGAAAAAATCCCAAAAAAGAAAAGAGAAGAGAATATGTGATTTTAGAAGATCGCTGCACTGGTCAGTTCTTCAGCCACTAGTTCAGTTGAATCGTTATAGACCAAACCGTTGGTCTGTTCTTCAAGCAAAGGTTCAACCCTTGCTGTCTTGCTGGAATCACTTGAGTATAGGAGAAGAGTGATGACTGTCTCAATTCGTATGGGTTTGCCGAAGTGGGTTGAGAGATGGTTTGAAAACTCATCCAGACCCTCCTTTTATAGGCTATGGTGGCTAGGGGGTTATGGTCTAGAGACATAAATTCCACTAAGCCATTTCTGGCTGTTGGAAAACTAGCCGTTTTATGGCCATTTTTTACTGTTATGCATGACCATTAATCTGCTGCATGCTGACTGTTGTGAGATAGTAGCTAGCCATTTTCTAGCTGTTGGGCTAGCCATGCAGCAGTTACAGCTGGTCTCTGCACTAATGGCATAGCTGTTACAGTTTCTACTGCAACAACTCTTTTCAGTCCCTCTATATATACTGAGGGATATCTCTCCCAGTCCTCTAGTCTCTCTACCAACCAGTCATCCGTCTTAGCCACTTAGTCGCAGCGCAACTCGCACAGGTTTCGCTCTGGTTCATTCAAGGTCGCGAAGGAGCGACCCTCTGCGACACAATGCCTCACATGTCCACACCCTCGTACCGAGCCCGTGCTCATGATCGTGACCGAGACCGAGCCCGTGCCCGAGCCCGAGCGTGAGTGTGAGCACACGCGCGGGTGTTCCAGTGCTATGCACTAGAACACGCAAGTCCATTCTCCTTTGGACCATATAGGTAAATATTATAATACTCTACCATTTTCATATAAACCACTTTTCTTCTCCTCTTTTTCCAATGTGGGACTATTCCCAAAAACCCATAAAACAGTGTTTTTTCAAACAACTTTTTATATATTATATATTATTTTATTATTAAAATATATTTCATTAAAAATCAATATTTTTTGAAACAATCCCCCACTCGATTTAAAAAAAATATATTTTCTCAATTAAACGTTTCTGCCAGAATAATCAGCTTATATGCATACAGAAAGATATCTTTCGATTTTAATCTTTCCTTAATGTAAGTATCTCAAAACTCTGTCGAAATGACTGGTAACCGCAGCGTTGAACCAGTTATTCCTAGATAACAGAGTCAGAGAAACCACACACATATTTACTATGTATTTGTTAAAGTTTCCACAATCTTGCTCAGCACATTTAATGACCATGTGCTTATCCTAATTCGTGAACGATCCCGAGAGAGAACTCCTAACTCTCATGAGAGACGGCACCATCTCTATGTTCATATAGGTGAAATCCTTCTAGTGTCTCCGTTATTATAAGACACTTGTCCTTTAGACTGGATTTCATTAAGAGTTCTAAGACTCAACCCTTTATCGTAACGCTCAACACTTACCTATTATGGATGAGGTTATAAAATTTAGTGCTGAAAACTTTCCACATATCAGTAAATTGTTCTTACCCATTAAACCCAAAATTAGAGATTTTCTGACTTTAGGTTGGGTTACCATCACTGGTGAAACTTTGGTTGAAGAGTTTCAACCCAATCCCTCTAGATGTAGCCTTTACTACCTCTCTCTGTAGAGGTTTAGTGAAAGGATCTATCAGGTTATTGCTTGATTTCACAAATGAAATAGCAATGATTTCATTTCGAATCAATTATCTGACATAATCATGTCGAAGACTGATATGTCTAGACTTACCATTATAAGTGCCGCTATAGGCTCTAGCTAATGTGGCTTCACTATCACAATGTATTGATACAGTCGATATAGGCTTTACACAGAAAGAGATTTCTAATAGAAGATCCCTTAACCACTCAGCCTTTTTGTCTGTTGTAGCCAGGGCTATGAATTCAGACTCCATAGTTGAATGCATTATGTAAGTCTGTTTCTTGGATCCCCAAGATACAGCTACACTTCCTAGGGTGAATATCCACCCTGTAGTATACTTGTTGTCCCCTGCACTCGATGTTCAGCTCACATCGGTATATCCTTCCAATATGGCAGGAAACTTTGAATAAAATAGTCATAAGTCTTTAGTTGCTTTTAAGTAACCAAGGACTCTACTAATTGCATTCCAGTGTTCAGTACTGGGATTATTAGTAAACCTACTAAGTTTACTCACAGCATATGCGATATCAGGTCTAGTGCATTGCATAGCATACATAAGACTCCTTATCGCACTCGTATATTCCAATTGTGCAACTGTTCTTTCAGTATTTTCTTTTAGCTTGATACTTAAATCAAATGGGGTCTTTGCTTATTTTATATTTAGATGGTTAAACTTGTTTAATATCTTTTCAATATAATGAGATTGACATAAAGCATAACCCCCACAATATTTTTTAACTTTGATATCTAGGATGGATTAACTTGTCCAAGATCCTTCATTTTGAATACGGAAGATAAAAACCTCATTGTTTCAATCACACCTTCCATTTTATTACTTATTATTAACATGTCATCAACATACAAATAAATAATAACGATACAACTATCATCTACTTTTGAATATATGCATTTGTCAGCTACATTATGCATGAAACCATAAGATAGTATTTTGGAATCAAACTTTTTATGTCATTGTTTTGGTGCTTGTTTTAATTCATACAAAGATTTGACTAATCTACATACTTTATTTTCATTTCCTAGTAGAACGAAACCTTCAGGTTGTTCCATGTATACCTCCTCATTGAGGTCACCATTCAGGAATGCTGTCTTTACATCCATTTGGTGGATGTGAAGATGATGTATGGAAGCTAACGCAAATAATATCCTAATGGATGTTATCCTAGCTACAGGAGAGTTTGTATCAAAGTAATCCATCCATTCTTTTTGTCTAAAAACCTTAGCTACTAGTCGAGCTTTAAAGGTTTAGATAGTCTCATCAGTGTGATATTTCTTCCTAAATACTCACTTACAACCTATGGGTCTAGAATCTGGAGGTAAGTTTACTAGTTCACATGTTTGATTTGACAGTATGGATTCCATTTTATCGTTTATAGCTTCTTTCCAGAAAGCTGAGTCTCTAGAGGATACAACCTCTCTATATGTTTTAGGATCATCTTCTATAGTCATCACTATAGGTATTTTTCTTATAACATTTTCTCTATCTCCTTCTACAAGATGAAAAATGATGCGTTGTAAGTTTATGTAGTCATCTCCTAGACTCTTATCTATTTTTGTCCTTTGACTCCTACGAGGTTCAACAGAAGCTTCCACTATCTATGAAGCTGTGCTATCTGGTTCTCTATTAGGAGTTTGGATTTCATTATCCTTTGACTCCAAGGATAGTGAGTTCTCAAAGAACTCAACGTCTCTTAATTCTATTACTGTATTAGATTCTATGTTTAGAAGTCTATAAGCTTTACTATTTTGTGCATACCCTACGAAGGCGCACTTAATAGCTCTTGGTCCTAACTTAGTTCTTTTTGGATCAAGGGTTCTGTAATATGCAAGACACCCCTACACTTTTAGATATCCTAGGTTAGGTTTTCTACCTCTCCATGTTTCATATGGAGATATTTTATATTTTTTAAACGGAATTCTGTTTAGTATATGGCATGCTGCAAGCAGTGCTTCACCCCATAGATTTAGTGACAACTTTGCTCTTATCAGCATTGAGTTGATCATTTCTACTAATGTTCTATTCTTCCTTTTAGCTATTCTGTTTTGTTGAAGTGTGTATGGCGTTGTACATTGATGTATCAATCCATGTTCTTCACAGAAGTTATCAAATTCATTGGAGAAGTATTCTCCTCCTCTATCACTACGGAGAATTTTTATCTTCTTATTTAGTTGATTCTCTACTTCTGCTTCATATATTTTAAACATGTTCAATGCTTCATCTTTGCTCTTTAATAGGTACACATACACATATCTAGAACAATCATCTATAAAGCTTATGAAGTACCGCTTACCTCCACGAGTAAGAATGCCGTTTAACTCACAGATATCACTGTGCACAAGATCCAAAACTTGAGATGATCTTTCAACACTTGGAAAAGGTTTCTTCGTCATTTTGGATCGTATGCATACTTCACATTTTTTTGTTTCATTATCTGTGTATGAGATTAAACCATTCTTAGCTATGAACTTCAAGGTACTATACCCTATATGTCCTAATCTATCTTGCCACAATCCAACGGATTCAACCATATACGTAGAAGTGCTACTTTCATTCAGAGAAAACTTAACCATTCCGTTACAAGCATATCTTTTTTCGACAAAATTCTCATTCTTTGACAGAATCAGTTTACCTGACTCGTACACCACCCTTATGCTTGGTTTACGCAGAAGATCCCCATAAACTAAGTTTTACGTCATGTCTGGGACGTGTAGTACATTAGTCAAAATCACTTTCTTTCCAAAGATGAATATCAGTTCGACAGTTCCTTTGCCGACGACCTTCGATCGGACTTCATTACCCATTTGGACTTCTTGACCATCGGTCAATTCCTCATAGGTTTTGAAGGTTGATTTGTCGTAGCACACATGTACTATAACGGCAGTATCATATCACCAACCTGAAACTTTACCTTGGATGGTATTCACCTCAGTGATCATAACCACGATATCACCTTCTTCTACTGCACTTGCCTATTTTTTAGATTTACGATAGTGGCATACTCGAGGATAGTGCCCGATTTTTCCACAGACATGGCATGGGCCTTTGAACTTTTCGTTCTTCTTTTGGGTATTTTTCTTGAATTTCTCTTTATTGGGTTTCAGGGAATCGTCCTTCTCGGGATGTTTGTTATTGGTGTTCTTTACTGTATGTACCTTGGACGAGGCATTCCCGTTATCATTTTTTTATCGTAGTTACGGGATTCTTCCTCAATCCTGAGGTGTTTCTAGATTTGTTTCAGTGTGTAGTTCTCGGTTTTATACAGCAACTTCTTTCCATAGTCTTTCCACATCGATGGCAATTTAGCGATTATAGCCCCGACTTGGAATGATTCGGGAAGATCAATCTTTATCGCTTTGATTTTATTTACTATTAGCTGCAATTCTTGGATTTAGGGCAGCAACGGTTTATTATCTACCATGCTGAAGTCAAAATACCTGGCGATGAGAAACTTGTTGGTACCTTCTTCTTCAGCCTTGTATTTGAACTTTAAACCGGCCCAGATCTCCTTTGTTGAAGACGTCTGTTGGTACAGATCGTACATGCGGTCGGAGAGCGCGTTCAGAATGTGTCCTCGACACAAGAGTTCATCTTCGGCTCGTTTGGTGCGGGCAGCCACCTGTTCAGGTGTGTCTGTGTCGGATGCTTCAGGTAGCGCTTGCAGATTTGGATCTAATATGTAATAGATCTTCAACGCCATCAGAAGAAATTTCAGTTTGTTCTGCCATCTTGTAAAATTGGTTTCATCGAACCGATCAAGACGTATCAAGTCCTGATTCATCAACTTGATGGATGAAACATTGTCGGCTTCCATCAAATAACGCTTTAAGATTGTTAAAAAATTATACAGATTAATATAATTTATGTATAATATGGAAACCGAAAAATAAAATTAGCTTGAATAAGGACAGGCTGAAGCACGTCTGAAACGCTGTCCTTAAAGCGTTATTTGCCCCTACTCAAATGGATTGAGTATGCTGATAGGTTACAGGCAAATCGCTTCTAGGATACGACGAGCCTGGTGTGGGTCTGCGTTCAGCAAACACGAAGGCCCACCAAATGGAACTCTTGTACACACTATCTGGCAGAATTACAATATAGAAAAAATCCCAAAAAAGAAAAGAGAAGAGAATATGTGATTTTAGAAGATCGCTGCACTGGTCAGTTCTTCAGCCACTGGTTCAGTTGAACCGTTCTAGACCACACCGTTGGTCTGTTCTTCAAGCAAAGGTTCAACCCTTGCTGTCTTGCTGGAATCACTAGAGTATAGGAGAGGAGTGATGACTGTCTCAATTCGTATGGGTCTGCTGGAGTGGGTTGAGAGATGGTTTGGAAACCCATCAAAACCTTCCTTTTATAGGCTATGGTGGTTAGGGGGTTATGGTCCAGAGACATAAATTTCATTAAGCCATTTTTGGCTGTTGAAAAACTAGCCATTTTATGGCCATTTTTTAATGTTGTGCATGGCCATTAATTTGCTGCATGCTGACTGTTGTGAGATAGCAGCTAGCCGTTTTCTAGCTGTTGGGCTAGCCATGCAGCAATTACAGCTAGTCTCTGCACTAATGGCATAGCTGTTACAGTCACTCGTCTTAGCCACTTAGTCGCATCGCGACTCGCACACGTCTCGCTCCGGTTCGCTCAAGGTCGCGAAGGAGCGACCCTCTGCGACACGATGCGGACGTGCGAAGTGCGCCACTAGCGCCTCTACAGCCACACAGCCTCACATGCCTACGCCCTCGCACGAGCCTGTGACCGTACCCGAGCCCGAGCCTGAGCGAGCACGCGGTACGCACTGGAACACGCAAGTCCATTCTCCTTTGGACCATGTGGGTAAATATTATAATACTCTACCATTCTCATATAAACCATTTTTTTTTCTTCTCTTTTTTCAATGTGGGACTATTCCCAAAAACCCACAAAACGGTATTTTTCCAAACAACTTTTTATATATTATATATTATTTTATTATTAAAATATATTTTATTAAAAATCAATATTTTTTGCAACAGGTATGTGTACCTTTGTTGATGGTAACTTAATTACTTGGAAATTTTGTTTTTGAAAAAAAAAACAATATGTTTTTGCTTGATCAGGTCCGGAAACAGAATATAGAGCAATGGTGTTAACCACATGCAAACTTGTTTGGATAAAAGCTCTATTTACAGACATGGAATTCCATGATAAAAATTCTACCAATTTATTTTGTGACAACTAGACAATTATATTGCAACTAATTATGTGTTTCATAGACGAACAAAAAATATTGAAATAGATTGCCACTTTGTCAGAGAGAAGGTTCAAGCCAATGTGATTTATACTCCGTTTATATGAACTAAGGGTCAACTAGCAGTCTGCTTCACAAAAGCAATTGAAAAACTAAGATTATAAAGCTTGCTGTGCACGTTGGTCATTGTCAGCATTTCATCACCAACTTGAAAGAGTGTGTTGAAGACTATTCTAAAAGTTGTTTTTTATTTGTTCTTAAGACTCTCCCTTATAAATAGTTGTATCATGCACAACTTATTTTTTCTTTTACTAAAAGTAGTATTATAATACAACTCTATTACTCTTCTCTACTCTAATATAAATACATTTTAATGTATCTATAATCAAATAATAATTTATTTTTACACACGCACACATACCCCCACACATGCCTTAGTGGAATGTCACCACCTATGGGTACTTGAACCCTTGACCAGGTGTTGAAACTCCTAAGAGTCTACCACCGGAGCAAGAGTATGGACCCACCATGATGTATGTTTACCTTGTCCATGGCAAAATCAAATTCCACAATTGCCTTCCACAAAAAGATAGGTTTCTATGCATTCTTTTGGCATTTTTACAACACATAGCCCACAGGGCTAGGGCTTGGGCTAGGCTTAGCTTCAGGCCAGCACGAACATATCAGGCTGGGCTCAAATTTACCAATTGCGACACATTACAGGCACCAAGCTTGGGCTAAGGTTCTACATTGTGGGTTGGGTTTGGATAGATCTTGGCCCGGGCCAAGCTGGTCCTTTGGGCTGGGATCCAACCTAGAAAAAAAAAATTAAATTAAATAAGCCTGGGTGAAACAGCTCAAAATGTGGGCCAAAGCTAATCCTGTTGACAACCAACAATGTGAATGGTACAATATTTAATATTTTGTTGCTTTATTTTGAGCCATTTAGATAATACATTATGAGGTATTACATTTAGGATTGGGCATGGATTTTGAGCCACTCAGGCCGGGTCTTGGGTCTGGCCCTATTTTAAAATTGATTTTTCTGGGCTAGATATAGCCCATTGCTAGCCTTAATTCCAATACATTACATTGTTACTTTATGTGGGCCCCACCATAATGTATGTGTTTTATCAATGACGTTCATCTAATTTGCTAGCTTATTTTAGGACGTTAGCTACAAAAATGAGGCAGATTCAAAGCTCAAGTGAACCACAAGACGGAAACCGCGAGGGTTGAATGCCCACCGCTGAAAACTTTTTGGTGGCCCACCTGACGCAAGGATGAACATGATGAGGATAATTACTCCGAATCCATGGAGCTTCTCTGGACTCCTCACAGAGACTTCTCGAATCCACGAGGAAAGAAAGCAGAAAATAGAAATAAATTCTAATAAATTCGAAATTGATTAATTGATTAATAAAAATAAGTTCACAACCCTTTAAATAGGGGTACCAAGCATGGGAAAGAAATCAGAATCAAACTACAACTCAAACTCCTAGAATCCGCGACTTACTATAAATAGTAAACTTACTATTTATAGACGGTCGTGATGTCTACTAGCGCGCAAGGTTTTCGGCCAAAAATAGTAAGTGTCCTATTTGGCTTCACCAAACTGTTCTCATAATTATTCTAAGCTCTTTTCAGGTTGGGCGCAACTCCTAAAGCCCGATGGATGAAGAGTTATAACCAAACTAAAATTTACTATTTATAGTAAAAACGAAATTAAAACAGGGAAACGATCGTTGATCTAGGAGTTTTTCGCAATTCCGGGCTGCGTAACCCAGCATAGCGGGGTTGGTTGGCTAAAGTAGCTTGTTCTACTCCAAAATCATATATTTTACGTCAGGTAACTCATTCCGGATTGCGAGATACGCTCGATCTAAGGTCCGACGGTCCGAATCACTTCTGTCGTCGACCGGGCCTTTCTGATCCATCTTGGCCATGAAACTGTCCGTGACCCGCTCTACATCACCACCCAATTTGTTCGTAAAGTCAAAGTCACGTGAACTTGGACGAAGGGAAAACACAAATATTAGCTTGATCCAAAACTGCTATGGCTCCCAAATGGTTTTCAAGGGTCTATCTTAAATCCCTACTATTTTATGTAGTGTGTGGGCCCACAAAGCTTTTCCACCGCCAACTTGGAAGTGGAAGGGTCACGTTTTTTTTTTCCTGACGGTTGATTGCCATAGTACAAAGTCCATCCGATTGAATGATACTGACCGTCCAGTTGGTGGCTTGCAGATGGATGTGGGGAAAAGACATGGCCAGTGGGAGAGAATTGCATTTGGTATCATGCAAATTCCATCCATCATCTGGGAAGGATGAGAAAGGTTGGAATTGGGGGCGTTGAAATTGCATTTGGTCCCATGGAATTACATTTGATATCGTGTGAGATTTTTGTGAATTTTGAAATTCATTACACATGTGGGCCCCACATTAATCACATGTTTATCCATGTCATCCATCCATATACATCATTTATACATGACATTTATGTGTACAAGTGACTGACATCCGTTATGAATTTAATTAATTAATTACAATTCTATGGCCACCAAACAGGATTTTGCTTAATCCAGTGTTTTCAACTAGCAAGAATTTTATTCCAAACATGCGGTGGATAGCCCATGCTATTTCCAAACATGCAATTATTATGCAATAATGATATTAATTCCATCTAACACCATTCAATACCATTTAACTCCACCGACCAAACATGCCCTCACAGTAGACACTTGATTTTTTTTTATTATGAGCATTTATTCGCTACTATTTTCTTATGGTGTAGTCCACCTAAGTTTTGGATATATCTGAATTATGATCTCATATTTTAAAATGATCTTTAAAAAAATAGATGGACAATCTATAAAACACATTTTGGGTTCCATGGAACGCTGCCCAGCAGTCACCTTGCTCATGGCAGCTTGAGTAGGTAATCCGCGTCCTGACCAACATCTTACCACGTCAGGCCTCGCCGAATCCGTTCCATCGGGTGGGATGGGATCCATCTGGTCCTGTGTCAATTCTATTCTATGTTTGGGAAGAATGGAAAAGCTTGGAATTAGATTAAATGGGATTGTATTGTTCCCGCGCCAATTTCATTCAATTTTAGCAAGTTGTGCAGGTCCCACCATGATGTGTGGGCTATATCCACACTGTCCACCCCTTTTTCGAGATTATTTTAGAGCATGGATCAAAAAATCAGGTAAATCTAAAACTCAAGTAGACCCCTCCATAGAAAGCAACATGGATTGAATACTTACCAGTAAAAACTTCTTTGGGGCCACATAAGTTTTGGATCTATCTTATTTTTAGGCCCATATCATGAAATGAGGTTACAAAACAAATGAACAGTTTAGATATAATACGTGTATTACTCTAAATAATTTCAAATGATAGTGGGTATATCCATTCAACGTACCACCGTATTACCAATAAAGCTGGATATTCATCTTATCACATGGCAACTGGGACAATCCCTGCCATGGATAATAATTATATTGTGCAACTCGGTAGGCGGTTCCCTGATCATGGGACCCTTCTTGATATATTTTTTATATATCTACACCGTCTATCTATTTTTTCAGATCATTTTATTTAATGATCCAAAAAATAAAAAATATATAAATGTCAAGTGAGCCACACAAAAGGAAACAGTGGTAATTAATCATTACAAACTTCTTGTGGGCCAAAAAAGTTTTGGATAAGCTGATATTTGTGTTTTCCCTTCATCCAGGTCCTGTGACCCTATCAATAGATTGGATCGAAAGTAAATAAAACAGTGGGCCCTAGGAAATTTTTAATGGTGGGTGTTCAATGAATACTATTTCCAATGGGGTGGTCCACCTTGAGATTTGGATCTGCTTCTTTTTTGGAACCATGGCCTTAAATGATTCTGAAAAACTAATGGACGGGGTGGATATATAACATATGAATTAAGGTGGGCCCACGGTCAGGGAAACACACACCTTTCCCGGGTAACACCTAATCCGCTCCCCTTAGGTGCGTGCTCTTTATTGAGTCGTTGTCCGCTCGACGCGACAACTTTGAAAGAAGGGCTGCGTCAAAATCTTTATTATTCTTTTCCTTTTGAAAAAATGATGAATGGAATGAGGAATTGGATGGTACTTGAGAGAAGGATATACAATGCAACCTCGGGTTTTTATCTTAAAATTGGGACACATGATCACTGATCCAGACCATTGGTATTTTGAAACTTACTTTGGATGGACCATGGCCCAAAAATATCCTTGATACGACAATCTTAACCTTTTGTTTTTGGGCCTTCAAAATAGACGGTGAGAAAGAGAAATAAGACAGAAGTCCACATTCAACGGGAAAAAAACGGTGAAGATTGGTAGTTAGAATCTTTCAAACCATGAGATTTTTCATCCACGGTCCATCCGTGGTGGTCCCCAACAGAATAATGATCTGGATCGCTGTAAAATGGGCCCCATCAGTGTATCATGGCTCCCTTTTTCATCATCCATCGAACTGCTTATTCAAACAAGCCACGTTTCCATTAGGGCCGGCTGGCTTGTTCTGGTGCGACACGCATGCATGTTGACCATGGACTATGATGAAATATTTTTAGCCGTCCATTTCTTTTGCATATACATTTTATGTGTTTTATCCATGCTGTCCAGTCAATTTATCAGCTCATTTTAGGTTATCAGCCTAAAAATGAGGCAATCCAATCTCAGGTGAACCACATCACAGGAAATCGGTGGTAATTCAACGTCCACCATTAAAAACTTCTCGAGGGCCATGAAAGGTTGTGGATCTACTTGACATCTGTGTTTTTCTTTCATACAAGTTTGCGTGACCTAATCAATGATTTGGAAGGCAAATAAATACTATAGTGGGCATTAGAAATTTTTTATTGATGCATGTTCTACCATCACTGTTTACTTATAGTGTGGTTCACTTGAGATTTGGATTTGCTTTTTTTTTATTTATTTATTAGTGCTCTGAAATGAGATGGAAAAAAAGGATGGACCGCATGGATAAAACATGTGCATCATGGTGGGGCTAATAGTACTGACCACTAATGCAGAGGTTACTATTGAATCCAAGTCATTGGATTGGTTCTCACTCGAGTGTTCCAAATCTGTTCAGGCGTATGATTGTGGGGGGTTTTTGGTCAAAGCAGTCTCAAGAATCTTAAAATAGCCTAAAAAATCTTCCTTGCTTAAAATAAGTTTTTGTGGACCCGTCAGCGTTTTAACTTTTTAAGACTATTTTACCAACCTCGCTCTGTACCACCGTTGAGTTCCTGGAGACATAAGGTCCTTTTGGTATCCTGAGTGGCATTGGATTCCCTCAATGTTGAAAGAGCCCATTCCATTATAGATCTGATCCGTTAATTGTAATTAGATAGCCATGAAATCTTAAGAGAATGATCTATTAGTAAGCAATCAACCTCTCTGTGGCCCACAAAACCCTTAGAAGTTCATGTTTATTTAAAAATTATTTCCTCCGGTGTGATACACCTGTGATGCATTTTTCCTTCAAACTTTGTTGGACTTCACGAAATTTAAACCTCTTTCATATGAACGGGATGGATGCCCCTCATGCCAAGCCGCTGGGCCCATTAACAATAAATAAGCCATTGGCCCTTCTTTGTCATTTAGTTTTGTTTTCTTGTGCAAGGAGGGACTACTTTCGACAATGGTTAGAAATAGTTATATGGAGAGCACCGTACAATCCGGTGACTCTTGGATGACTCTATGGTTGATGCATTTTTCGATGAAATGGCCGGTTATTCATATTTTCGTCTTACTTTTCGTTGTTATGTAAAGGTGGTGCTGTACATCTCATAACACCAACCCCTTCGAGAAAAATATGTCTTGGAAGTGATAACTGTAAGTAACACTTAGGCTACAATGCCCACAACGGGGGAGATGTCACCCTGTTGCGAGCCACATGGCCTAGGTGTGAGCTCTCTGTGAGCCATGTGGCCCCAGATGTAGGCCAGGTGTGAGCCATGTTTCCCATGTGCAAGCCATGTGGCCCAAATAGGAGCCACATGGCCCCAAGTGCAAGCCACTGTAGGCGTCCTAATGAAATTTTACAACGGATTTTTTTTGTAAGAATTTCTTATTGTATTTCATTGACTAATAGCCTCGAATTTTCCATCACAGGCACAAAAATAGTTGAAGATCATGTCTTTCCGATAATAATGTGTTGTTATGATGAGGAGCTAGTATACATAAATGATAAATGAGACTATAAGAACTTAGCTGTTGTGAGTATAAACATAATATACCATGAACTCCTAAATAACATGCACAGAATTACAAATACCACGCTAGAGGAGTGTGAGGTTAGAATGAAGGTTGTGTATTGAACAACGAGTCTAGTGTCAATACTTGCACATACTATTAGAGATGACAAAGATATCTTGGCATATATGATGAGTTGACGTCAATGCTCCAAATTTCAAATACATGTGTATATAGAAAATATAATAAAATTTACAACTGTAATCCAAGAACTAGTTCTTGAAGATCTAAATGAGCACCTGAGGTTAGTGGATGTTGATTTGGAGTTGAAATTTCCAAATGCCCCTCTAATGGTTGATGCAACTATCTCTAACCCTTTAGCCAATGTACCGAATTATGATCCGTGGCTCAACAGGTGGGATGGGCCAACTTTCCATCTAATTGATAGTAAAGATAACTCCGACATCCTATGCGCTTTAGTCAATCTACTGAATCACGAACCATGGCCTGAGAGTTTTGAGGGTTCATTTTTTAGGTTATTGGATAATGATGATTCTTGGCCAGGCATTCTTAGACCATCAATCGATACCCTAATACATCATCCTAGGCTCGAGGGTTTTGAGGGGCATCTTTTAGGTTGTTGGATAGTAATTCTTGCCCAGACATTCATGGACCATCAACCGATGTACCAATACACCATCTCAAGGCTAAGAGTTTTGAGGGGCCATATTTAAGGTTGTTGGATTATGATTTATGCCCAAACATTCTCGGACCATCAACCAATGCACCAATACACCATCCAAGGCCCAAGAGTTTTGAGGGGTCATCTTTCAGGTCGTTGGATAGTCAAGACTTTCCAGGCATACCTACTCCATCAAGAAATTCACTAATACCTCTTCCGAGGGCGACAGTTACTCGAAGCCAACTTTTCGAAGAGTCAATAGTGAATACAATTTAATATCCCACTCCCATCATCCAACATATGCAATAACGATGTTGTATTCATTAATGCGAAGTTTTGTAATCTTCTGAACTTTGTCGGTAATCCCAGTCTAATCATCATTGGTCAGATGTACAAGTATAATAATCATATTAAATATGCACTCAGTAAATTTTCCATACAATCCAACTTTCAATATAAGGTGGTGAAATCAAACAAGAAAAAATAAATAATTAAATGCATTATAAAAAGTCATGGTTGGAGGGTGCATGCATTGAGACTGGGCACGTCTGGCATTTTCAAAATAAAGACATAAAGATCCAAACACACATGTACACAAGCTGGCTAGGTGATAGTTTATCGACACACAATTTCAGCGGCGATATCAGTTGATGATGCAGCTCCTGATAGATTTAGTTGTCGTAAAAGAAAAGCATCTACAAGCACACAGAGACATCATCGCCAGGTTACTGCGAAGATAAGTATCGAGTTTGCTGTTAATCGCACGAGGTTGGGTCTACCAGTCAAGCCAAGTGATATATAACATCGAATATATGAAAAATATGAAGTTGAGATTAGTTACACAAAGGAAATCAAGGGCAAGATAATTGCAATGAATGAAGTGATGAGATCCTATTAGATATCTTAATTTGTGCTTTCAAGTTTACTTCACAAATTAACAAATGCAAACTCGATAACTTTAACTGATCTGTAGATAAATAGTAAAATGAATTATTTTGAAAGATACTTCATTTCACTCGGACAATGCATTAAAAGTTTTTTGCCGTATTTTCGAAGGATTTTGTGTGCGGATGAGACTCATTTGAAAGAAAAATATAGATGAGTATTGTTTATAACTACAATGTTTAATTGAAATAATCACATACTCCTAGTTGCTTATGGGATTGAAGAGTCAGAGAATAACAATAGTCGGAATTACTTTCTTAGCAATTTACAAAAAATGATTGTATAGGTCAACAAACTCATTATTATTTCTGATCATCATAAAGGCTTCATGAGTTAAGTGAAGTTGTATTCCCATCTGCTACCCATGAGTATTGTGAACGCCATATTTTTACTAATTTGACACATTTGTATAAGGACAACATGTTAAATAAGTATTATTGGTTGATAAAAAATGATTGTATAAGTCGACAAACTCATTATTATTTCTGATCATCATAAAGGCTTAATGAGTGAAGTGAAGTTGTATTCCCATCTGCTATCCATGGGTATTGTGAACGCCATATTTTCACTAATTTGACACATTTGTATAAGGACAACATGTTAAATAAGTATTATTAACTAGGGCTAAAAGTCGAGTGGGTTGGGTTGGGTCGGGTTAGGTTGGGTCGGGTTGGTGCGCAACCCTAGCCCAACCCAAGGTTCCTATACCTCAACCCTAACCCAACCCAACCCAACCCAACCCATAAAGGTTGGCCAGGTAGATATATGCTAATATTTTAATTATTACATTAGTCTATTATATTTTCAATACACGTCTTAATTTTTATACTTATAATTTTATTAATTATATATGTAGTTATTTATCATAAAGAAGTTCATTTTTTCTAAACAAATAAGCTAAAATATAGGACAACTACTTTAAAAGTTGTATTATATATCAAGCAATCTATTTAGGAGAGAGAAATCCAACGTATCTCATCAGCTTGAGTTATCGAAAATGATGTGGACAAACCCGATGGCATTGGAATTTCATGTGCCTTCAACACAGACGATTTGCACTCAATTATAATTAATTTATAAGGAACTTATATATTGATCGGGTTCAGGTCGGGTCGGGCAACTCGAGACCTCAACCTGAGCCCAAACCAAGTTTTATCGAGTTGGTGTTTGTATGGCCCAAGCCCGAGACCAACCTAATACATCTTGCCAAAACCCAACCCAATATCGAGTCGGTCATAGGCCGGTCGAGTTGAACCCTCCCAACTCCTAGCCCTATTAATGGCCGGTCACTAAGACATATAAAAAGTTAGATTTGATTATCGAATGCACTCGATAGGCCTATCCAACGCCTTTATATATAATTGGCTTGTTAACATCGGAAACGGAAGATGGGTGTCATCTTGGTTTGAGCGAAAATGATACAACATCACAACCACAAATATATTCGAGAGAGTAAGTGCACTTTTAAAGAAAAGTACGAGAATATTCTTTTAACCACACTCATCGAAATAGTGAGAAGAAAGATATAATAATTTTACCGAGTTCGTAGAGAATATAGTATGCCGTTTCTAAGATATCTAACTCCTTGAGTAGAGAATAGATTGAAAGAATTTTATCTATTTTCTCAGTGGGCAATATGTACGACAATTTCAATGAATGAGTTTGAAGTAAAGGCAGATGGGTTTGGCTGACATAGTTTTCTTCTGTAGAATGTACATGTGGCGAGTTTCAAACTATGGTATTGACTTGCCTTCATGTAACTGCAGTCTGCAGTTAGTATGAAATCGATCAATACAAGTTCTATTATTGGTTTTATATAGCAGAACTATACCCTAAAATATACCAAGAATCGGTCTATCCTCTCACCGATGTTAGATAATAGGACATCCTTCAAGATATTAAAGCGATACGCGATCGGATATGCGCTCGGATATACAGGAAAAAAAAAAAACTTAAGGCATATGAAAGACTATCATGATTACTAGCATCGGGGAAGATAAACTTACTGTAATGTGTGCAAACTGTGGGCGAATATGTCATAATTGGTTGACATATAAATTTCTTCACGTTATTAAAGAAAATTAATTTTGTGTATTTGAATATGATCCTTAAAGCTTACATTGTCTAAATTTTTTACAATATATAATATGACTTATAAATTTTTGTATCGGAATATATATAATGGAGTGATGATGAATATGTATTTGAATATGAACTTCATATGCGAATATATATGTTGGAGTGATGGACATATCTAAGAATGTTGATGGGAACATATAACTCGAATCCTCCCACCTGAGCTCAATGTGACTCGCACCTGGACCACTGAGCTCACCACATAAGTCTCTATGGCTCGCATGTAACACATTAGATCTCCGATGAGACAAATGACTCGTCAATGTCATATGCAGATCGAACCCCCTTCATCTAAGTTCAATATGGCTAGCAGATGGAACACAATGCTTAGACCTGAGTCTCGCATCTTGAGCACATGACTTGCCGATGAGACTCATGTCTCGTTGATGTGACACATGGCTCACCGATATAGCATGGGCTCAAACCCCCTAAGTTTAACATAGTTCATAGATGGAAATGTGTACTTCGATGAGCCATAAAGGGTCCTAGGTGCGAGCCATGTGTCCAAGTGCAAGTTATAGTGAACTTTTACTTTAGACAATTTTCTTTTCTTTTTATGCCTTACTTGAAATTAAAAAAAAGGTATAAATGAGAAATCAAAACGGATGGGATATATTGATTTTGATAAATATTAATGTAAAACATTTTTACGAAATGAATGAATTAAAGATTAAAAATTAAAACTACACATCATTATTCATTTTTTTCTCGATATGTATTGTTTTAGGCTAGTTGTTTTCGGACATTCTCTTTACAACTTCATATTTTTTTCTCTCTTATCAACCCCTTTCTCTATCTTTCCCCTCGTTCTTCTCAACTCTCGCCCTATCTTCATTTTTGGTTATTTTTATTCATAGGTTTTGATAACTTCATTTTGCTGAAGACAATCAAATGCGATAGTTTGTTTGTAATTTGGGACATCGTTCTTCATTTTATGAAGTTATTACAATTAAATAGTATAGAAAACTAAATCGAAAAGTATTCTTCCAATTGATACAAACTTAGGTAAAATTGATTTCTTCATATTACAAAGGAAGTCAATATGTTCAAGGATAAATATCCCACAATCATAGTAAGTTTTTTTTTAATTATTTTATTTTATTTTTATAAATCTCATTCGACATAGAAAATCTCTATTGTGTTTCTTAACACTCATTCTGTCACGCCCCAAACCCGAAAATCGGATTCATAGAAATCCCGATTGCCGAATCTGGTGCTGATAGCCTCCGTAGTACCCCATTCTCGGATCCTAGCGTTCACACGCCAGATTCTGATCCTGGGATCCTACAAGGAGGATTTTTTTTTTTTTGCCAATGTACATTTATCTCGTAATAAGCATAACCACAAGTATACCCAAATCATAAAGGCAACATCATCATCACATATCCACTAATATAATCATTTGAATACAATGCTGAAAGGGAAATATATATATCGAAATCAAAGCTCCAGAATACAACTGCACGCTCCAAGCTCAACGCTGCTGCAACCTAAAAACACCTGCACGCATCTATCGTGCATAAGCTTATAGAAAGCTTAGAGGGTGGTGTAAGTGTGTGCACAAGGTAAGTGCCAAGTATTCGATACAATGCCATTATCATACAAATTGGAAGTACTGGTAATCCATAAACCGTACAATATCGGAATAAGCAAAGATACTAGCAAGATCATGAATTATCTGAGTAAACAAAAATACTCACAAGATCATAGATCATAAGATAACAGAGTAAGCGGAAATATGAACAAGTCCATGAGCCAATCGATATATACGCAATATATAACAGCTACGCAAACGAGGAGTCATAAAGAGCCAAATATCAAATGTAGAGGATGCAATACAATATACATTTCTGATGAGTAACACAAATAGCATCAGTCGTACTTAGACCATATAACCATATAAATGCAATTGGGTATATAATTCCTTATGTGTTCACAAACACGTCAGCCATATCTAAACCATATAAATGTAGAAACACAGTAACCCAAGATGTCGTATGCCGCGGATGTAATGCAATATGCGGTGCGGATGGAATGACCATCTGTTGGAGTGTGAAGTCGGGATGGTAGTACGTAGTATCGCAGGCTATGGGGTCCATCACAAGAGACTTCTATCCAAACCAGTCCCATACCTAAATTTGGATAGTCAGACTCAATGTGGTAGACTCCTGATCTCAGGTTAGTCGCGCGCCCCAATCGAAATCCTGGCCATTGCGAAGGCACACGTATCAACTAGTTGCTTACCACCAACCCGAGTAGATAGTGAATTAATGAATGCATGAATGAGTATGCAACTCCTGCTCACTAAATCCACATATCAGTACGGTTCATCTCCGGGATCATCACCGGGTTTAGTACACTCCAAATGGCACTGCCGCTCTCCCACCCGCACACCAAGTGAGCATAAGAAACCTCACTATCCGCCTTGCCAATAGTCCGCAATACCTATCCGCACGTCGATAGCGGACCCATTCACGAGCTGGTCAAACTCAGCCTAGTATTGCCCCTACCCTCGGGCGAGTAAGGCCACACCCTTTCCAACCGACCACGACACAGTGGGAGACGCGGCCTCCTGGTATTCGGCACTCGGGCGCTCATGTATCCACTCGGTCTCGACGTTGGGGCGTCTCCTGGCCACGGAGGTTTAGGGATTTTCACCCAGGGACATCTATGGCGCCCGTATGCTAGAACCAAACATTTTCGGTGTCCTATTTGGCCATCCACGATATGCCTGTGGAGGCTACGACCCTGATGTCGCTAGGGCGTATAGTAATCATAATGCGAGATGCATGAGTCATACAATCCAGTCATGCATCAGTCCTGCACATACCGTGTGCTCATGTGAGATAACCTCCACCTATCAGGGAGTCTCATAACAACATGCTCAATGACATATGCAATGATCAACCACCTCTCATAACAAACATGCAGATGATGCGTATGGGCATGTATCATGATGCTATGCTGTCACATACTCATAACCGGTATCCACAACCAGCATCGATAATCGACCTCGACCATGTGGACACTTAACCAACATTGCCCCCAAGGAATGGCCTACATAGAGTCAAACATATAATGGGCCCACGACCTCACACAAGGGCCTAATATACAACACAATGGGTCTTACTCAAAGGCCACATATACACAACAAGTGGACCCTGCTCATGGGTCTAATACATATCACAATGGGCCTTGCCCGTAGGCCATGAATACATCACAATGGGCCTTGCCCATAGGCCTCAAACACAGGACATGTGGGCCCTACACATGGGTCTTGAATTCATTAAATGGACCATGCATCATAGGCTTAATACATATCACAATGGCCCTCAACTACGGGTCACATATACATCATGCAGGTCTCGACAATCGGCCATGGCAATCGAATTCGATACTCAGAATCGGCCTCGACAATCGGAACCGGCCAATACAATCGACTTCGACAAATCGACACCGATAATCTACATCGATAATTAGCACCGACAATCAGCTTCGATAATCAACACCGACGACCGGTCACATAGACAAGACTGGGTCCATAGATGAACATCTGATCAATCATAATATAAAGATCAGCCCTCGACCATGGTTATATCAAATCTGGTAGCATGGAGCCATCCGTCCATGGTAAATGGGGCCCACTTATTTGGGTTAACCCACTAAGAGAATGATGAGAATGGGCCTGATAAGGCCTAAGGAAGGGTCACAATGTGGACATCCAACCATCACTGCCCAGCAATGTGGACATTTAACCAACATTGCTCCCAAGGAGTGGTCCACATAGAGTCAAACATAAGATGAGCCCAAATATCCAACAAGTGGGCCTCAAATAGTCATCACAGGTGGGCCTTACACATACAGCACGTGGACCTACACATCACGGTGGGTCGATACATTGGGCCGCACGCCACACCAATGGGCCTCAATTCAACAAGTGGGCCGCATCAATGAGCCAAAAATACATCTCAATGGGCCTCATCACAAGAGTAGGAATATTTCACAATGGCCTCACTAAATGGGTCGGAAACACATCTCAATGGGCCACGACGTATGGGCCGAGTATATATCACAATGGGCCACGACCCATGAGCCGCAACCCGTGGGCCTCAAATACAAGTGGGCCACATTAATGGGGCCCATATATAAACCTCAGGTGGGCTCTGCTCATGGGCTTCAAATACATAATATGTGGGCCCTACCCATGGGTCTTATACACATCAAATGGGTCACGCGTCATGGGCCTAATACATGTCACAATAGGCCTTACATCAATGGGCCGCCCTAATGGGCCTCGTACACATCAAGTGGGTTGTATCAAATAGGCAGCACTAATGGGCCTCGACCCATGGGCCCTGATATATATATCATAATGGGGTGCCTGCCCTGGATGGCATGGATAAAGATACATCAAAGTGGGCCTGACAAATGGGCCACAACATACATCAAAGTAGGCCTCATAACATGGTCATACAAACATCAAATTGGCCACATCAATGGGCCCCATGTATGTTAAATGGGCCACACTCAATATAAGTGGTGATAATGATTTCCACTACTAAAATTTTCAAGGTCCGCCATAACATTTATTTCCCATCTAATCTAATCATAGGGTCTCAAGATTTCAAAGATAGCCGTTCAATCCTCACCGTGCACTATGGTCCACTTGATAAGTAAATCTGACTTATTTTCGTCCCAAACCTAAAAAAAAAGGATCATTTTCCAAAAATGGTTGGACGGTTGGATGAAACACATGCATCATAGTGGGTCCCATAGGGATGGAAGGAATAGATAAGTCACATGTTCCATGATGGAGGTCCACAGTTGTGGACACAACACATACATAAATAAGTCTTAAGTAAGACCCACCAAAATGTTTATTTTCCACCCAACCTAGGGCCCAACATATTGTCCATCCAAAATGAGGCCAACATGATGTTTATCTTCCATCCAAACTAGTCATAGGGTCACATGGGCCTAGGGCCCACTGTAATATTTATTTATCATCCAACTTGGGCCACTATAACATCTATTTGCATCCAACCTGTTGATAAGGTCTTATAGACCTGGGGCCCACCAAAATGTTTATTTCCATTCAAACCTGTTGATAAGGTCATACAGACCTGGGGCCCACTACAGTATTTATTTATTTATTTATTTTTATTATTATTATTATTATTATTATTTTTTTCAACCTTGTGATAGGGTCACATGATCATGGGACCCACTGAAATGTTTACTTGCATCCAATCTGTTGATAAAGTCGCATGGGCCAGGGGCCCACTGCAATGTTTACTTACCATACAACCAGTTCATAAGGTCACGTGGGCCTTTGGCCCACTGTAATATTTATTTGTCCACCAAATTTATTCTTTTTTTTGGGTATGGTTATGTGGTCCTGGGGGTCCACCATGATGTAGTTCACAAATCCAACCCATTCATTATGTGTGTCCCACCAATTTAAGGGTCCAAACCGAGTTTCAGGTGGATCCAAGCTGCATGTGGACCCCAGCAGTTGATTCCATGTGGCTTGGCATACCACCGCATGAAAGGTGATGGTGTGGGCCATTCGAGAACTTTTTGTGAGATTTTGGAACCAACGCATCATAAAAGGGGACCTATTAAATGAACGGCATGGATGTAGAACATACATCATGGTAGTGTCCACAACTGGGGCCAAGGGGGGCCTCCCTGTTTAACGTTAGACGTCCAGACTCCTCTGGACGTCAAGTAGCAAATGCATGCCACATACATATATTTATTTATTTATCCTAGGTGGGACCCACATTAATCAGATCTACTCCGTCCATTGTATGTGTCACACAAAATTAGGGGTCCAAAACAAGTTTCATCTGCATCCAAATTTCAGGTAGGCCCCACCAAGTGATTTTATATGTTTTAGGCATATCTTCACATGATTTTATATGGTGTGGCCCACCTGAGTTCCGTATACGGCTGATTTTTGGGGAGACCACCTGGTCCGAGGGGACCCATCAAATGCATGGCGTTGATGTTCGAAAAGCATCACAGTGGGGCCCACAAATAAGGCCGTGAGGCCAGCCCGTTTGTCCGCCAGCAGCATCCACGCATGCTGCTGCTGACAGCAGCGTGTCCTTGTGGTTTTTTTTTATTTTTTTTATTTTTTTTTTATTTTTCTCGAGGTTTTTCATATGTGGGGCCCGTGTCTTGAGAATCCACTCCGTCCATTAGATTTCATGGCCTAAGACGGATCAAACGAGTCTGCTATGCAGTATGTTTTTGGCGGGTAGGGACATCAAGGTGGGTCCTAATGGATCTTAAAGGTAAAAAAAGTTGTTTCCCCTGTCGGGGCCCCGCCAGAAAATCGGATTGGATTCATTCTTTGGCTCAACGCCTAAAATTGGCTTGGAAATGAAATGGATGGTGTGGATTCGATTTTTACATCAAGGTGGGGCCTACATAAGTAGCCTGCCCCAAAAGTTCTCCCCCCTCTCCTTTTTTTTTTTTTTTTGGCAGACAGTGCATTGCTCCTACTTGTGAAAAACGTCCAGCGTCCAGGGACGCTGGACGGACCGTGTGCACGTATTGTTGAAGGTGGGTCCCACGTGTGGGGTCCACATGGACATGGCCCACTTGATTTGGGTCAATCTTATATTTATGTTTTCCAATTGCCGTTAAGTGGGGCCCACATGGCTTGGACGGCCGTAGGGTCCATTTGGTGGACGGCTTGGACATCACATACATCAAGGTGGGGTACATCCAGATGGGCCACACGGCCACATTATCATACCAAATTAATGAGAGAAAAAGAGAGAGAAAGAAGCACCCACCTCGAGATCTCTTCTTCCTTCTTCCGCTAATGCATGATAAAGCCCCAAAGAAACAATTTCAATTGTGGAGATGATCATTGGATGGTGGAGATGGGAGATAGGGAGGTGGGCCACACTAGCTCTCTCATGGGAGCCATGGACGTGGGTTGCTCCATGGAGGGATTGCTTGGAATGGAGAGAAGTGAAAGAGAGAAATGATGTAAGGTAGTGATGGGAGAGAGGGATGGTGAGGTAATGGGAATTAATGAGTTTGACTTATGGGGAAAAGGGAAGGTAAGGTGGTATGGTAGGGTGATGTCACCCCTAGGGTGACATCATGGTAATTAATGTTTCTAGGGAAGTACAACAATAGGAATAGGTGGGTCCCACAATCAAGCGATCAACGGCCTAGATAATGCACGGGCCGGATCTTATAATCTGAGCATCGTATTGACGCACAAGACGCATCGTTGGAACCGCGGCGACGGCACGGTCAAAATGACATAGGTCTCATTTTGAGTCGGCTCGGGTTTACAGGATGTGACTCAAGAGCATGCGCCAATGCTATCTACTCGTCTCGGGTCGCCGAAACTCGACTAGAGGGAACCGTAGAAGTTTATGGAATGGTACAGGCTAGGTTACGGGTCTTACACATTCCCACCATAAAAAATATGGAATAATCATCTCAAATTACGATGAATGCCCAGACATGTTTATTATATACCTCCTTCCAAGAATCGTAGAAACTATAAAGTAATTTCACTTCCTTCTGGGGCATACTACCTTCAAGAACTAATGTTATCCTTAAGCATTGCATGGGAAGTAAAATTACAAAATAAAAATAAAAATTTGAGAATATATCAATAGGCGAACACATATTAAAGTTACGTAGACATCGAGTTAGGTAGAAGTTAAAACAATAGCTTACATAATCACATTTCCACAATGACTTTGGTTGGCTAACTTTTTAACACAATAGCCATGTATTGTTTGTTCATTAACTTATTATGTATATCTCTTCTATTCTTATGGTTACATTGACCATAAGCATATATCATCAAATTCATCCTTAAAGAAATGTTGTCAAATAACAATCAGTTTGTTATTAGTCAAGTAGTAATGATAAACTTCCTTTTACAAAATACATTAAACAGACAATGTTATAAACATTACATAAAACTATGTACCAATGAATGCGCAATCTTAAGTATACTTATTTGTGAACTCATCCTTACGCCTTCTTAAGAAATCAATAAACAAGTTTACACTCTATAAAATAAAGTAATTGTCAATAAACTTGTATAAAACAATACATTATAATTAATCAAGTAATTAATTCTAACTTACTTGATCATTAATACATGTTTTATAAATAATTCAGTTAGGAAATATCACCGGCATCATAGCAGTCGAGACATCCGCTTACTTTTCTAGGGTGATCTCCCTTTCAGGGTTCATGTATCTCGTTTCGTTAGGACGAAATTCACTGTGCTTGCACCCATGGCCCATATAAAGACTGATGAGATACCTAGACAGATGAATTTCGAGCTTGGGTCTCACCTCATCAACCCGAGAAAGTTAGGATGGTGTGGCCTTGACTGTTGTAGGTGCGGTTTGGGCTCCTGAATGATCATATTGTGCAACATGACCACTTGACTCATCAAGCTGCACAACCCGGACCCCCTACTCCTTAGGGCATGTTTGATTTTTCAAAGCTTGTGTAAATACCCTTGAAATGGGTAATTATTACCATTTTACCCGTTTGAAAATTCATCCAAATTTTCACATTGGAAACCGATTCAAAAGAACTAGTTTAAATTTGTGGACCCTAAGGTGATGTATATGATATATCAATTTCATCCATCTGTTTTACCACAATATCTTGAGGCATGAGCCAAAAAATGAGGCAAATTCAACACTCAAATGGCCCACACCAAAAGAAACAGTGGCCCTAACAGGTTTTTAATGGTAAGTGTTCGATTCCCTTTTTCCCATGGCGTGGTCCACTAGAGCTTTGGATATGCCTCATTTTTTAGCTCATATCATAAATTCATCAAGCATAATAGATGAACGGTGTGGATAAGCGGCATGCATCACGGTGAAACCCACAATTATGTTGTGGCGTTCTACATTTTTGTGTCAAAAAAGCATGTGGTTAAATTAAACAGTGAGAAGAGTAATGTAAATACTGAGGGAAATAATTATTACCTATTTACATGGTATTTACTGATGAATTGAAAAATAAAACAAGCCCTTAATTGCATTGATCTGCACCCTCTCTTTGTCAT
Organism: Magnolia sinica; assembly: GCF_029962835.1. NCBI lineage: Eukaryota > Viridiplantae > Streptophyta > Magnoliopsida > Magnoliales > Magnoliaceae > Magnolia > Magnolia sinica. The sequence goes on from NC_080581.1 coordinate 14,810,816, forward strand.
AGACATTGTAGAGCGCAAACTCCAATTGCATATGATATAAAGTTGGTTAGTAAAGTATCATCAATGGTAATGTATTAAAAATGCAATTCTATATGGAATGAACTTAAAACTACTTTCAGTTATTTCAACTGAGCCATGAGATAATTTATCCATTTTTGAAGCCGTTTATTGTCGTCTCTAATAATGAACATCTCAGCCTCTATCTTCTCATCTCTATCGATACACGTCCTCAAATTGAAAGTTAATCACCTAACGTAATTACATAATGCTTTAATTTCATCGTCATCTATCTTCTTCTTTCTCACTTGTACCATAGAATCCACCCTCCATGACTCATCCTCGTACTTTCCTTCTTTGTTCTCTTATTCTTTTCCATAATCTCTCTTATCTTCTTCTTTTCCATCAATCTTATCCATCAACATCTTGCTCCTCTTCTCAGGTCGTCCTCTTCAAACACATACATGTGGGCATTTCTAATAGCTATAATTCTTTCCTTCGCTCTAATGGGGATGAGATCTTCACTTACCTTAAGCTGTAATAATGTGTAAATCTCATCAATTACATTTAGTATGAGTGTTGCAAAATAAACAATCCAAAAAGTGATTTTGTAGTTTACATGCTTGTTTGTTAAAAAGAAAAAAGATAAGATGGTAAATTTTACTACTTTATATATTGTCCAATTCAAAAATCGGGAAACATGGATATGATCATTTCGGTTGGCAAAAGCTTTCGGGCCGCATAATGTTGGTATAACCTCATATGCCCAAACATGTCTAATGAAAAAAAATAAGGAGAAATAATATTAGTTATAGTATCGTTGAACAGAAAACTAAACGATATTATAATATTGAAATGTATTCTGAAAAGAAGTAACCTGTATGGCAAATTGGTATCCGCTGAAGTTATAGTGGTTCGGATGACCAATATTTAGTATAGTATTTGCTTCTTGCTTCAAAATATCATACATCACCCTCTCCCAAGGATAATTATTAAAACAATATAAATCATTAACTAATTCAATGCATTATTTAGAATACGAATTCTTGCCCTTCAATCCAATGATCATATTTGTAACACACATCAACAGGGCTAGTTTGACCGCATCCTCGTCATCAGAATTCCGATGGAGCCAAAGAAATATATCAAGTAATTCATCTTTTCTTACAGAAGAACGATTATTGAAATACCACTCTTTAAGAGTAATGTGACTCTTTAAAGATCCCTTATCAGACTTCTCTGATTTCCATTTTGCATCATTAAAGTTCAGAAGATATCTAAAACAACTATTACTGAATAGTTTTCTCCTGACTTCACAGTTTAAGAAATCTTTATTCACAAACATTAAAAAAACCACGAAATACATTGGGGAGACTTTCACGTAAACGTACTTAAGCAAGGACCATGTTCTCTAGATTCATGTAATGAAACTGTAGTATATGAAAAGAAATGGTATTATTAGGTTTTTGTATGAATAATTAAATATTTCAAGTATTCAGTGATGTACATGTGGCCCGTTGATATATATATGACTCCCAATTGGGTGTATGCATGACTCACTGATGTACACATGGCTCACCGATGTATACATGACTCGCAACTGAGACCCTTATGGCTCGCCGATGTACATGTGGCTAGGACCCGCTGTGGCTCGTCGATGTATACATGGCCTGCAACTGAGACCTTGTATGGCTTGCTGATGTACACATGGCTCACACCTAGGACTTTCACTGGCTCACCGATGTCAGCATAGCTCACACTTATTACACATGACTCGCACATAGACACAAGGCTTACCATGTGTCCCGGATGCAAGTCATGTGTATATCGACAATCTAGAAAAGGTCCCAATTGCAAGCCTTATTAGGGTTAAAAGTCGGGCGGGTTGGGTCAGGTTGGTGCTCAACCCTAGCCCAACCCAAGGTTCCTATACCTCAACCCTAACCCAACCCAACACAACCTTGGGTTGGAAATTCCCAACCCAAGCAAGCTCGGTTGGGTTGGGTGGGTTGGTCGGGCAGATACATGCTAATATTTTTATCATTACATTAGTCTATTATATTCAATACACTTCTTATATTTTTGTACCTATGATTTTATTAACTATATATATATAGTTATTTATGGTAAAGAACTTTTTTTTTTCTAAACAAACAAGATAAAATATAGGACTACTTCTTTAAAACTCGTGTTATGTAGTACTTAATTTATTTGAGAGAGAGAATTTTGGCATATCTTGTTAGTTTGAATGATCAGAAATGGTGTGGACCAATGAGACCAGACGACACTGGAATTTCCTATGCCTTCAACACAGACGATCCACACTCAATTATCATCTATAACTTATATATTGATCAGGTTCGAGTTGGGTTGGGCAACCTAAGACCTTAACCCAAGCCCAACCTAACCTTTATCGGGTTGGTGTTTATATAGCCCAAGCTCGAGACCAAACCTGGTACATCCTGCCCAAGCCCAACCCAATGTCGGGTTAATCATGGGTCGGTCGGGTTGAACCCGCCCGAATTTTAGCCCTAGGCCCTATGCATATCGATGAGCCATGTGTCCTAAGTGAGAGCCATGTGTACATTGGTGAGCTAGAGGTCCCAGGTGCGGGCCTTGTGTGCGTTAACAAGCCATACACAATCAAAGGTGCGAGACATATGTACATCTTCACAAACTCCATTATATAACCTCTGTTCCACAAACTCCATCTCCACAAACTCTTTTATTTCCATCAGGCATTATCTCCACAAACTCTATTATCTCCATTATAGATAAACTTAGAAAAGAAAAGAAAAGAAAAAAGATAAGTAAACCCAACTTTCGCCACCATAGCATGGTTGGAAAGATGTCAGTGAGTAGCCGAAGTTTTATAAAAAAATGTGATTGTTTCGTACGGTTGCAACCAATGGTCGAAGCTTCCAACAGTGGTGGTCCCCTCGCAAAAGACAACAAACATAAAAATGAAGAACAGGGTTTCAGCCCTAACTGACGCGGGCCCTTTATATGGGGATCTAACATGTGTTGTTTGGGGCCCATTGGCTTGGCATGAGGGGGATCGGTCCTATTCGTATGGAAGGGGTTTTAATTTCATAGGGCTGGACAAAGTTTGAGGGAAAAATGCATCAGTGGACCACATCGGAGGAAATAATTTCTGAATGAATATAAACTTTTAAGGGTCTTGTGGGCCATGGAGAGGTTGATCGGTTACAAAGAGACTGATCTCTTGAGATTTCACGGCTGTCCAATTATGATCAATGAATTAAATCTTTCATGGAGTGAGCCTTTTTTGTTGGGGTTGTTAGAGTCATTATAGCTGTCAAAAGTTCATTCAGTTAGTAAGTCCTATTATTCAGGACATATAGGTAGAGTCTGACCATTTCCTTAACCACTTACCACGTTATTAGGACCAGTAAAACGTGGATTGTTTGTTTCAAGTTTATCTCTTTGTAAGGCTTATATAAGCCAACAACTTGTTTTGAATAAATATGGCTTTTGTGCTTAGAATTCATAACAAAAGCCATATTTATTCAAAACAAGCTGTTGGCTTATATAAGCCTTACAAAGAGATAAACTTAAAACAAACAACCCACGTTTTACTGGGCCTAATAACGTGGTAAGTGGTTAAGGAAATGGTGAGACTCTACCCACATGTCCTGAATAATAGGACTGATTAACTGAATGAACTTTTGACAGCTATAATGACTCTAACAACCCCAACAATTCCTCCCCTAAACTGATTGCAGTAATGCTTTCAGTTTACTTGTGGTATCACACCCACACCCATTAACTCACGCAGCTTCAAGAACACATCCAGCTTAAGTAGTTTTGTCATAATGTCTGCAACTTATTCTTGTGTGATACAATGCTTCAGCTCAACAACTCCATCTCTGGTTAAATCGGGCAAGAAATGAAACCTTACATCAATGTGTTTGTTGTAAGCCCCGTATCCTAGACCGTACCGTTCCATAGACTTCCGCGGTCTTCCCGGTCGAATTCCGGCAACCTTCGACCCTTAACCGGTATTTGCGTGCGACCCTGATTCTCATGCCGTCAACCCGAGTCGACTCAACCCAGGACTTATACCTTAGCGACCGCGTCGTCGCCGCGATTCCAATGCCGTGACTCGCGCGCCGAGGCGATACCCTGGTCGGGAGATGTGGGCCAGCGTTCAAAGCAAGAAAAATGCCGCGCCTTGCAAAACCCGAGAGAATCTCTACGAGATGTCACATCAATCAATCATCCCATCATGTCAAGTACACATCACCTTTCACCATTTCCCAAGTAAGCCCCAAAAGTCAAAAAGTTCTTACAAAACCTATACTTTTCTTACAACTTTTGTCACAAAAGTCAAAAAAGGCTCTTACACCTATTACTCACCACATCAACACATCTATCACCCATCCCTCTCTCTTTACAAGTCTCTCTCTTTCATTTTCAAAGTCATTCCTAAGCAACTAAGAGCCTCACGTCCAAGCCCTCCCATGGTGAGAAAAATGCATATGTGAGGCCCACCTTTCCATCCCTAGATCTCCCATCCTAGCCATCCATTTATTATCTTCCTCCATCAAAGAGAAGCACAAGGAGCTAAGGAAGCTAAGGGAGTAAGAAGATCAAGCGGTGGGTGATTTGATATGGTAGTTTTAATATTTTTTTTGATGGACCAAGTGAGGCCAACCGATCAATGGTTTGGATCTCACTTTGGATCCTAAGATGTAGCTGATGGCCCACTTGGATCATCATGATCATTCCATGATGGGGCCATTCTCCATAGACCCCTTCATGATGTTTATTTTTCTTGCATACCTAGGGTCATCTAGACCGTCTATTTTAGTGGAGAAGGGATCTCCACCATTGGATTTTGATTTAATGGGCCCATGTGTAATGAGAACCACTTGATGTATGTTTGGTTGCAAGGGAGGACCCATAGTGTCGGGGTCTCTCCATCATGCGTATCCCACTTCTATCTCTCTCTTTCCCTTTCTTTTTCTTTTCTTTTTTCTTCTTATGTAATATGGTCATGTGGCCCATTAGGTTGGACCCCACCATGAGGTAGGTATTTTATCCAAACCATTTATAAGTGGAGCCCACCTTATATGTGTAGTACCCACACCATCCATCATTTGGTGGCCCACCTAAGCAGGGCCCACCCCAACGCATGTGGACTGCCAAACCGTCCAGCATCCTTGGACGCTGGACAAAAAGGGAAAACACAAATATTAGCTTGTTAACAAGCATTTGGGGTGGCCTACTCTTATAGGCCCCACCTTGATGTATGTATTCAATCCACGCCGTCCATTCTTTTCCCAAGCTCATTTTAGGCGTTGAGCCGAAAGATGGGACCAATCAGACTTTCAGGCGGGCCATAGCGTGGCCAACAGCGGGTTTACCTTTGAAATATTCCTTGTCATTTTTATACCCCAAAACATATTGAATATTTGGCTTGTTTGGCTTGTCTTGAGATATGGGAAACAATAGTGAGGTTGGATTCACCTGATGAGGGCCCCACACGTGAAAAACCGCAAAAACATTAGTTTTCTTTAAAAAAAATAAATTAGAAAATAGGCAGCAGCCGCTGCTGCTACCAGAGGCCCAGGCAGCGCCTGCGCGCGTTATAGGCGGACGGGCGGACTGGGCAGCAGCCACGGCTCTAGCCGTGGGCCCCACCTTGATGTTTATTTGCCATCCAACCCGTTCACGAGGTAGGCCACTCCCAGCAGTGGGCCCCCTCCAAATTTCAGCTCCATCCAGCGCTCAGGTGGCCCACACCGTAGGAAACAGTGAGAACAAACGTCTGCACTTAGAACCCCTTTTCTGGACCACAGAAGTTTTGGATCCAGCTGAGATTTGTCCTTCCTATTCATTTGGGTCCGTGGGACCATATCAACGGATCAGATGGTATGTTAACATTATGGTGGGCCCCACATGGAGCCCACAGTATTTTATGTGTTTCACTCCCATCGTCCAGGTGGACGGTGGACCCCACTGTGATGTTTGTGCTCTATCCCCACTGTCCAGGGACAGTGGGTGTGCATGTGTGCGTGTGCCTGTGTGTGTGGGTGTGTGTGTGTGTATATATATATAATATTATATTATATATATAATATTGTATATACTATATATAAAATATATATTATATTATATAAAATATGTGATGGTTGACCTTCATGTGGACCCCCCCACCATGAGGCAGGTGCTGCATCCAATCTGTCCATCCTTTTTTAAAAGGTTATTTTATGGCATGGGCTTAGAGAATAAGCCAGATCCATAGTCCAAGTGGACCCCACCTTGGCATGTTGTAAGGCCCATTAGATGCATTTATGGCCCATGCGTTAAGGCCCATTAAGATGTATTGGGGCCTATGGGTTGAGGCCCATTTGATGTACATATGGGGCCCAATTGGCGAGGCCCATTTGATACACATAAGGCCCATGTGATAAGGCCCATTGTGATGTATTTTAAGGCCCAAGGGCTATGGCCCATTGCAATGTACATATGGCCCGTTGGTGAGACTCATTAATGCGGCCCATTTGATGAATGTAAGGCCCACGTGATACGGCCCATTTGATGTATTGAAGGCCCAATGGGATATACCTAAGGTCCATTGCAATGTGCAATCCCAACATAGTTTATGTAATGATGTTTATGACAGTCGTGCCTTAGGAGCAATGTTGGTTTGACGTCCACATTGCACGTTTAAATGTTGGTTAAATGTCCACATTACGATTCTCCCTAGGGCCCATTGATAGGCCTGTACTCGTTGTGTGTAGGCCGTTTAGGCCATCTGCGTTGTAAGGATAATGCATTACTTTATAACATTTGTAGTATAGCTCCATAACTCATGATCATACGCATCATATATATGCTTGATATGAGAAGTGACTGATCATAGCACATGCCTTCGGGCAGATTGTTTAGGGACTCCTAGATAGGCGGTGTTGCCCTACATGAGCGCACGATACGCGCAAGATTCCTGTATGACTGGATACTGTGATTCATGCATTCGCATTGTGTGATATGGTTACTAACGCCTAGCGACATCAGGGCCGTAGCCTCCATAGACGTATCGTGGTTGGCGGGATTGGATACCGAAAATCTTGTTCTACATGGGGTGCTATAGATATCCCTGGGTGAAAGTCCTTAAACCCTTATGGTACCAAGAGGTTGCTCCAACGTCTAGACCGAGTGGGTGCATGAGTACTGAGTGCCGATTACCAGACGGTTGCACTTTCCACTGTGTCGTGGTCGGTTAGAATGGGGTGCGGCCTTACCCGCTCGAGAGTAGGGGGTAATGCTAGGCTGAGTCTGACCAGCTTGAGGAATGGGTCCGCTATTGACGAGCCGAGCCCGATATTGGCAAGCGGATAGTGAGGTCTTTTCCACTCACCTTATTGCGTGCGATGGGGCGGCAATCTGGCTTGGAGTGTACTAGACCCCGGTGATATTCCAGATTTTTAGCTGTATTGATATGTGGACTTAGATGAGGATTTGTATGCTTGAGTTGCATTTCGCATTGCATGGCCTTAGTATGGCTGACAGCATTCATGCTTTGCACCGCATGGCCTTGATATGACTAATGGTATTCTTGGCTTTCATCAGCATGTTCTGCATTACTCTGATACTGCATAACTGCATTACCACCTTGAGCACACACTTTCACCACCCTCTAAGCTTTCTATAAGCTTATGCACGACCGTTGCGTGCAGGTGACGTTGGATCGCAACAGCGCTAAGGCTTGGGCACGTGGCAGATCATTTTGGAGTTTTTGTTCATCATCATTATATTTCCCTTTATGCTTATTGTACTTGTGAAGTTTTTGATCATAGTGAAACTATGATGGAGTTTTTGGTTATTGTTTGTGGGTTGTGCCTTTGGTTATGCTTATTACGAATCAAACTGATGTTGAAAATTCTCCTCGTAACATCCCAGGATCGGAACTTGGCGAATGAGCGCTGGGAGCCGAGAATGAGGTTCTACGGAGGCTGTTGGCGCCGGATTCGGCGATCAGAAATTTTGTGAGCCCGGTTTCCGAGTTTGGGGTGTGACATTTGCTGCGTCCATGCATGATTGGGTTCTTGGATAGCTTAATGGTAGATACAGTGGTACACTTGCCTTGAGAATGACCAAGCGTCTGCAATACTCTCCTCATCCACACCCCTTGACAAGCACAAGAGGCAGTTGCCACAAACTTTGCTTCAGTAGTGGACAAAGCAACTACAGGCTGTTTTTTTGAGGACCAGGACACAGATCCTTCACTGAGTAGAAACACATAACCCGAAGTGCTTTTCCTGTCATCTATATCTCCTGCATAATCACTATCTATGTATTTTTAACATCGAAGAAACCGACTACTATTTTGTAGAAAGAAGGGGTTTTACGCATATGGAAGCTCAATGGCTGTACAGGGCTAAAGACAAAATGTTTCTAAAAAGTTAGACTTGTTATGAGAAGTAAGATTTTTTCAAGGTGATGGACAAAATGCCTAAGGGCCTATTTGGCCGGCTAGGTTAGATGGACTTAGGTGGGATGGAATTGCATCTGGTCCTGTGCCAATTCCACTCCATGTTTGGAAAGAGCGGAAAAGCTTGGAAGTAAGTTAGATGGAATTGTATCGGTCCCGTGCTAATATCACTCAATGCTAGTAAGCTGTGTAGGTCCCACCATGATGTGTGGGCTATATCCACACCGTCCACCCATTTTTTGAGATCATTTTAGAGCATGGACCAAAAATCCAGGTAGATCTAAAGCTCAAATGGACCCCACCATAGAAAGCAATGGGGATTGAATACTTACCATTGAAAACTTCTTTGGGGCCACATAAGTTTTGGATCTGCCTTATTTTTAGGCCCATAACGTAGAATGAGGTTACAAAACAAATGAATAGTTTAGATATAACACATGTGTGTTATTGTCAATAATTCCAAATGATGGTGGGTATATCCTTTCAATGTACCACCCTATTACAAACAAAAAAGGGAATTAAGCTTATCCAATGGCAACAGGGAACAGTCGCTGCCACGGGTAATAACGATGTTTTTTGAATCCCATCCCACCTAATACCGTGGGATCGGTCCGGCCAAACATGCCCTAAAAAAATGTTGACCTGTTTTGAGAATTAAGTTTTTTAAGGCTATTTAAGGATAGTTGGGGCTACTTTGCCCAAAAAGCCGATGACTGCGGGAGGAAATATAAGACCGATTTGGCCCATGCATAATCCTTTTGCTCGGGCAAGCGCTTTGTAGTTTGTATGGATAGGACCAGCCATCTAGTCATCCATACCGTCCGTTTGATGGGCCCTTCTGTGGATGCAATATGCTGATTCGAACTTTCACATCGGACAAGTGGCATATAAATACGAAGAGGTCTCATTATTCCATGACGCGCACCGCAATCTTTTACAGCACTTGTTGTAGGCAGTGCGCGCAACATACGAGCTCTATCGGGCACATCTCGATTTCATTTAAAATCTACAACGTTCATTTATTGACCCATATCATTTTCGTCGTACATAATAAAAATCAGATTAATATAAAACTCCATTGGGCCCATCACGGAAAGAATGTAAAATCACGAATAAAACCTATAAATTCACTTGGTGTGGTCAACCTGAGTTTTCCATCAAATTAATATTTTCTCGATGTATTCATCCTTGTGGATATAACCCGATTAACGGATCGTATGACATGTAAATAACATGGTAGGCCACAGAAAAGTTTTCAAAGCTACGGTCCCTATCCCAACCTTCCCAGTCGTGTGGCCCAACTGAGATATTTTTCAGCCTAATTATTAGTGTCAGATCTTAACGTATGGTTCCTAAACTGATGGTCAGACTGGATGAAACAAAAACATCATGATGGGCCACATGGATCGGGTGTTGGACGTTCTTCCTTCAACCGGCGTTACGGAGAATTCCAGTTCCCACTGCATTAATGGGAAGTGGATTAGCAACTCTCCCTGCGACTAGCCAGGTGGCTGGTGGTCCGTGCTCCGTGGGCTCAAAATGATGTATGTGTTTCATCCATGCCGTTCATCCATTTTAAAAGGTCATTTTAGGCTCAAAATAAAAATTTAGAGGTATATAAATCTCAGTTGGACCACAGCATAGGAAAACAATAGCGATTGGATATCCACCATTAAAATCCTCCTAAGGCCCACTCTACTGTTTATTTGACATCCGTTATGTTGATTAGGTCTTAAATACCTAGACGAAGGTAAAAAAACAAATATCAGATTGATCCAAAACTTTTTTGGGCCTCAAAAATTTTTTAATGGTTGACGTTCATTAAAAAACACAGTTTCCTGTAATGTGGTCTACCTGAGATTTTGATATAACTAATTTTTGGTTCATACCATAAAATGATATCTAAAAGTATATGAACGGAATGGATGAAACGCATACATCATGGTCGGGCCCACAGAGCACCAACCACCAGCCATTGGCTGGTGGCAGGGGAGTACCCAATCCGGCCAATGCGTTTCCGCATGGGAACGCTGATTGCTACCGTGATGTATGAGTCTTATCCACACTGTCTATGGAAGCGGATTGCGTCCTACCTGTGGGTCCAACCGTGATGTTAGTGTTCTATCCATGCCGTTCACCAATTTTCTTAGATCATTTTAATGTATGATTTTAAAAAATGAGGCAGGTCCGCAGCTCCAATGCACCACGCCAGAGGAAGCCACACGAATAATGACAACCACCGTTGAAATCTTTCTAAGGCCCAACGAGATGTATTTTTTACCATCCAACCTATTCATAAGGCCATGTAGACGTGGATGAAGTGAAAATACAAATATCAGCTTGATCAGAAACTTCTCCAGCTCTCAAGAAGATTTTAATGGTGGACGTTCAATCACCACTTTGTGGTACAAATAATAAAATAATATGAGAAAAGCGTTGAATGGCATGGATAAAACACTTACATCATGGTGGGCCCCTTAGAGCCTTGCCCTGACGGATTACCATTGACGCAATCCGCATCCCACTGTCCATCCATTGTTTCCTTTCATTTTAGGACACAAGCCCAAAAATGAGGTAGAAACAAAGATCAAGTGGACCACACCACACGGTGATAATGATTCTCACAGTTGAAACTTTTGTAAGCCCATCGTGGTGTTTATTTTCCATCCAACCTATTCATAAAGTTACACACACATGTGGATGAAGAGAAAAAACAAATATCAGTTAAAACTTCCGTTGCCTTCAAGAAGTTTTCAAAGGTAAGAGTTTAATCCCCGTTGTGTAGTCCACATATGTCTTGGATCTACCTCAGGTTTAGGTTCATATCTTGGATCTACCTGAGGTTCAACGTTATATCCTAAGATGATACGAAAAAAATGGATGGACCGTATGGATAAAACCACACATCACGGTGGCCACTCAAACCTCCTGCCCGTTCCCAACTGGAGACGGGCGGGGTAGAACGCAATCCAAGTGGCATTTCCGATGTTCAAGCGATAACGAGGGGCATTCTCGTAAAATCCCTCCTTCAAAGCCAGCCGATTTTTCGGCAATCCTACGGCAATTGCGTTTCTGAAAATTCCCCACCCCCCCCAAAAAAAAGGGGTTTTCTCAAAAACCGTTTTTTAATGAATCCACAAAACTCAGAGTCACAGCAGACGAATCTTCCCAACGGTAAGCGTTCCAGCAATCTCAGTTCTCGAAAAATTCGAGGGCATTTCAGTAATTCCCTCTTAATATCTTGGCCCCTGTTTCTTTCTGTAATTACTGTAAGCGTTCCAGCAATCTCAGTTCTCGAAAAATTCGAGGGCATTTCAGTAATTCCCTCTTAATATCTTGGCCCCTGTTTCTTTCTGTAATTACTGTCTTCTTCTTTTATTTGCTTTGAAGAGCTGGTCTGCTCTGGATTCAGAATCAGCAACTAGCTATCGGGTTCGGTTTTCGGGTCTGTTAATGGGCCAAGCCTGAACCTTAGACCCGTTAGTTGAAACGGGCCTCAGAAGTAGATATGGGCGCGAGATTTTGAAAATGTCGGCGATATTGATCTTACTTATATTTTGGGTTGAAGAGGCCCATTTTGAATTGGGCCTAAAGAGAGGCCCGGGTCTCACCCATCATGGGCCCCACCAGGCCCTTTGATATCCTTAGATTGAGTGTAGATAATGGAGAGAATTTGGGTAGAACTGGTAATTCTTGCAGTGGGATTTTTTATTTATTTTTTGAAATCTTTACAAGTCCATTTTTTTTCCTGGTCATTTTGATGTTAGGAGGAGCTGTACATGAGCCGAGCCCAACTGAGTTTGACCCAAGTTTGGTTTGGCTTGTTTATGTGACACCCCTTGTTCGAGCTTTACACGAGCCGAGCTTCAAGCCTATCCCTAATGTTTGAGCTTGGTTTGGTACAGATCATACGAGCTTGAGCTTGGTTTGGTTTGGTCCAAATATCCGAGCCGAGCTGAGCCAAGCCAAGCCAAGTTCAAATAGGGGTCAACTTGTTTTTTTTCTGTTAAATAAACAATATACATAATATGAACTTCTATACACACACACACACACACACACACACACACACATACATATACAAAGATAACACTACAATATAACATTAAAAAAGACTAATACAAAAATAACAACACTAAAAAATAACATAAAGTTTAACATCCTCCATGGGACAATAACAATCAATAAAAAGTTACAACTTAAAACACAAGCATATATGTGTCTCAAAGTTTCCAATCACAGAATGCAATGGATTATGTATTATCCATGTTGTCATGTATATGTATAATCCACGTCGTCTATCTGTTTTTACCTATCATTTTAGGACATGATCCCAAAATTGAATCATATACAAAGCTCAAGTGGATCACACCACAGGAAACAGTGTGCATACAATCTACAATCCAAATCAAGCTGAATCAAACTGAGCTGAATCAAGCTGAGCCGGTACTGCCCTGGTTTGAGCTTTTTTTTTTAAAAATAAAATAAAATAAAATTATTTAAATGAGCTTGACTCTGAGGCTTAGTTTGGTTTGAACTTCTATTCGAACCAATCCAAGCTGATCTTTTTCAAACCAATTCAAGCCGAGCTTTCGAGCTGGCTTGGTTTGTGTCCAACTCTTAGGTACATTTTTTTTTTTTTCAGTTTTAGAATTGATTCAACGAGATTCAATGTTTTTAGGGACCCAATAGCAAGGATTTTTCTTTTTCTTTTTTATGTTTTTGGCATTCCGCAGATTTGTTTGTTATTTATTTATTATAATTGAAAATATTGAAATTATTTCTAGCATATGGGGCCATGTTTCATGGATCCATGCTGTGGATCTGATGGAACCTGCCACAAATGGGAAATTCCTTGAAAATCTTTCAGATTGAAAGATTCAAAGCTCTTGATCAATGGTGCATGAGTAGACCATGTTGGAGACGCTATATCTACAGTCTACATTCAACGAAAAATAATTCAGTTATCAAACAGGCAAGAAGATCTTCTAGGGATTCCTCTGCTAATTGTGGTCCAATCAGATCGATGGTTTGGATCACCAAAATATGGCCCCACATCTAAGAAGTCTTGCTTGTCGGCTGAGCATATATTTACTGATGAGCTAGTCCATATAGAAGTTTGGTGAATGTTTTGAGGATGATGATGATGAATTTGCTAATTATTCATTAATTAAAAAAAGATGTTGAACGTGCTAATTATTAAATAAATAATTAGTTAATTTAATCAACCTATGTGATAGACTATTATGTAGCATCTGTGGGAGCTTCGTGCACTCATTGCGGGTCTGAAGCCTAGATTGAGGGTTGCTCCAGTTAGTTGGATAATGCTTAGATGATGATGATGATGATGAAAGGCTCGGATGATGATGATGATTCATTAATTAATAAAGGGGGGAAAAGGCTTAGAAATGAATGCATTTTGGGAACTTAGGAGTAGCTCCAATAGGTAGTAAGATGAGGGAACGTAGACGGATGGTTTCGTCATGGCCGAAGGAGATAGAACCATGCCGGTTAGGAGTGAGTTGGTACAAGTTAAAGGCTCTAAAAGTGCAAGGGGAAAAGGTATGGCCCTTGATAGAGTGGAGTGGTGGAAAAGGATTCACTTATCCGATCCCGATGAATTGGAATAAGGATTAGATGATGATGATGATGATTCATTAATTAAAAAAGGAAAAAAAAAAACTTTAGACATTGATTTCTTATTCGATCATTCTGTAACCACAAAATCCCATGCTCAAATTATGTTCATCAATATTTAGACACATGAATGCATGGTAGCAAGTGATTGGCAGACCCCTCGCCATTCAAAATTACTATGGTCCATTACAACAACCATATTTGAAATGCCCAAGAAAAGTTCTTTTATTTTTTGGGCATCTTCTTTTTCGAAGTTGCAATCCTTAACGAAATTGTAATGCAAATTCGATTTAGCCAAATGTTAGTTTTGCATTTGTATGTAGAGATGCATGGAAGTATCTGTAGGGAAATCGATAATGCCCAATGCCTATCTGAAGCTACCAAATGCCAGACCAGTTCTTGAAATGGAGGACTTTTTTGGTGAACCTAAGGATTAATAATGAAACAACGAAGCAAAAATAAAAGAGAGAAATGAAGATAAAGCAATATTAAACACTGACATTTAGAAAATCAGTTACAAAAGGTTGGACTCTACAATCCATAAAATGAAGAAAAGAGAGGGAAGATATGGATGAAGCACTACAACCTTCCATGCATTTCTAGCTTTTAGAAGTCCTCTTAGTTCCAAGGTTATTATTATTATTTTATACACACACCCTCACACCCACACACACCATGTTTGGGTACTCGAACCCATGACCTCAGTGTTGAAACCCATAGGGCCTACCACTGGGCCATGAGTAGAGACCCAAACAAATAATCTTAATTCCAAGGCTCAATACGGGGGACCTTCAAGGGCTGGAAAGATGTCTTCTTGAAGTCTTCTAAAGCTATGGGAGTTTCCACTTCAAAAGTCTTCTAGTGGTAAACATAATTTAAAAACTTGAAAACGCGACTCGACTTGACTCGATATCCAGCTGGGTTGGGTTGACTCAAAGGCTTATTCGACTCGGCTTGATATTTAATAATTAAACGAGGAATTTTATTACACTAATATAAATATGCAGTTAAAAGCATACAACTAGTGTGTGGCCAGCTGGGAACTGCTGTTTGTCAGTTTAGTGAGGTTGTGAGTTCGAATCACATCACCTGCATGTCAAGTCGACAGAGTAGGTGAGCCCACTCGGCAAGTCAATTTGAGTATGAATTGAGTCAAGACTTCTCTGCGAGTTTCATAGTGACTCGACTCAAATTTTGGTTGAGTTGACAAACACAAGTTTCGAGTTGACTCGCCGACTTTTCAAAACTACAGTGGTAAAGAGGGACAATAACGAAAAAGAAAGAGGTTCATGCTTTCATAGACCACCAAAATGATGGCTTCCAAATGTTATTTTTCTCACCAATTTTATTCAAATTTTGCAAGGGAAATGAGTAGTGACAATGATTCAAATTGAAAAGCCATGCATAATTGTTATAATTGTGCCTTTTAAAAAAAAATTTGTTATAATTGTTTTTTCTACCCAACTTTTTCTTAACCACATCTGAGGAAGCACGCATGTGCAGTAACAATATCCCAATAAATAGGAACAATTAGCGAAGAGAATAATTATAAAATTCCCTAGTAGAAAAATTATAAAAATGCCCTTAACATGAAAAATGGAAAACTAAAGCATGCAAAAGGAGAGTGAATGGGGGAAATTTATAAGCAACTATGCTTTAAACTTTAGCTCCAACCTCCTTCATACTTTTATTATTTTCTTAATGAATGGATTTGCAAAGCTGACCCCAATTAGTTGGGATAGGGCTTAGATGATGATGATGATGATTTTCTTATAGTGACATCCTCCTTAATACATTGATTGGTGAAACACGATTTGTTGAGCAGACCCCAAATAGCTAAGACAAGGCTATGGTGATGATGAATATCTATTTATTTATTTGTTTATTATTTATTTTGGTCCAGGCCATTATGAATGCTAGACTAGAATCAAATGCATGGTTTAGTAGTACCAAATATGACTTCTAGTTTTCCTATTTTCCTTTGGGTGCATCCAGATTCACTATTGAATTGGATCGTGATCATTAGTTTGCTAAAGGGTTAATAACCAAATTGTAATTTCCTTTCTTACCCTTCACATTGAGGGTCAGGCTCCATATTGCGACCATGTTTACTTCCAAGTCGGCTTTGAAAGAGCACAATTGCAATTTGAGGTGAACTTCCTTGTTATGAATGTTTGCAAACCTCATTAAGTTTTGTCACTTCTTCCTCTTGATTATATATTGAATGTTAATGAGGCTATTCACTTCTGCATCCAGACATGTCCAATTTTTATAATCTCAAATTCAAATCCAATGCAGTTGAAACTCTAGTAACACAATAAATGTTGTGGTTCTAATGCATGGGCATTTTCACATCAGGCTCGAGTGGGGTGGCCTGTGGGATGCAAGGCCACACTCGGGGTGGGCGGCTTGTGTGAGGCAGGTGAATCGTGTGATGTGGGGCCTATGAGGGGGGTTCGGCCGAGGACCTAATTCATGGAATTTGGGGCCTGGGCTATGAGATAAAGGGATTGATTCGCCATGCTCTATCAGTTTAAGCTTTTAGAGTAACTGGTTAGTTGTCCTGCATCCAAGTGGTATTAGAGCGGGAGGTTTCGTGTTGATTAATGCATGGGCATTTTCACACCAAGCTCGAGTTGGTGTCCTGTGTGAGGTGGGCCGCACCCGTGTGAGGTGGAACCCATGTGATGTGGGGCCCACGATGGGGGTTCGGTTGAGGACCTAACCTGTAGGATGTGAGGCCTAGGCTATGAGATAAAGGGATTGATTCGCCACGCTCTATAGACCAAGTGGTTAGTTGTCTTGCATTAGGTTTTATCTTTTGTCTTATGGAAATGCACTGAAATAGGGTAATGCACTGCAATTGACTTCTTTCCCTTCTTGTTCTTCTTTATTTATTTTTATTAATGCATCTAGATGCTCTATCTAGTCAATGACTACAAGGAAATGTGATGGAATGTAATCAATTGGCAAAAATTCGATGGATGTTTGGATATGGTTGCTTTTGTCCCATCTTTTTTTTTTTCTTTTCTTCATATTATACTCTTTGTTATTTTACCTTTATTTTTTTTAATTTAAAAAATTGTACAGTTAACGTGATAAGTCCCCTTTGAAGCCAGAATGGATGTTCTTTTGAGAATCATTATGAAGGAAGAACTACTACAAGATGTTCTATTTATTGATCCGATCCGCTAAAAAAATTATAGTTCTATTTTCATTCTTTGAGATATTGTTCAAAATATCATATTCATGCAAGAATGACTAACCATTGAATTACATCAATAAAGAAAAGGTTAACCTATGTCCTAAGTTCCTGTAGATGCCCTATAACCAACATTTGAGAGAAACTTGGGTTACTTTTGATCTTTGTGCAAAATGATCCAAAACAACAGATATGATCCGATTTGTGTGCAAAGAGAAAGATAAAAACCGAACACATGAGCTAGGATTGATCTGGTGAGAGATTGATATGGTCCAATCTTATTTGGTCCTCAATTTCTTTGATATTTCTCATCTTTAGTTTGGTTCAAACACCTGCTAATACTTCTCAGCCTTATCATGGTTCTGCTTATGATTCTTGATTTGTGCTTGACAGTGGAACCATGTGGGGTATTTACAACTCTTTCTCCTCCTTTTTTAACCCTCATTAGCATGCAAGTCGGTTGGCCTGACCAAGAAAGGGCGGGAGGTTCACGTATTGGTCAGTTTCTTCTACCAACAAGTTGAGCCATTTAGATGGTAGTAGTACAAAGACAGATCTAATATATGGAAATAGCCCTTGTTGGAAAGGTTCCTGCCAGTTATGGTTGATGATTCCCAGAGATGGGAAAACACGACACTTCAAAATAGGTGATACATAGTGTATCACTCCTTTTTCTTTTCAATGGGGAATTAGGACCGCAGCTTGGGTTTGGATCAACCTGAACCCAACTGAGCCAACCGGAATTTGGTTCAGGTTGTTAGGGTCCTCGGGTTGGAAAAATCCAATTGGGTTGAGTTCGGGTTGAGCAAATTCGGGACAGGTTAGGTCAAGTTGGAAATAATCATATGTATTTGTGTCGGGCTGGGTTGGGTTGTGTCGGTTTAGGATTGACTATAGAGGAATTCGGGTTGGGAACCTCGGGTTGGAATTCGGGTCTACTCAGGTTGCATGTTGGGTCCTCTTGTAGTTGGGTTGACTCTCAACCAAGGTTTTAAATGGGCGTATTACATAATGTATCATTCCCCACCGACAACATTAAGTATCGCCCCATATCAGGCTGTTTCAGGTCAACACTGTAAACCGAGAGGAGCTGAAAGCTTTTGTGTATTTGAGACAACCCAAAGGGGTTGAATATATAGAGATTACAGTATCTATATAAGGAAAGAAATAAAATCAGAATCATCTACCTATGGAAAACCAACTATATAAGGTATGCTAGCTATACAAGGTATATTTCAGTCTGTCTAACAAACACAGGGTCATGATACCGGTACATGTAGGGTGATATGTGCCTGTTTCGGACAATACTTTAAACCTTGCTGTCAACCTGACCCAACCTGCGCAAGTTGCACCTTTATGAGGAATATCATTGAAACAGTGTTATAGAAAAATAAATAAAATTTTATTTCCATAGAAAAAAAGGCCTCATTACTTACAAGGGATCCAACTTAATAGAAAGGCTATAAACACAGGATATGTGAGTTGCACGTCATGAGATGATGGCATTAGTTCATTATGATGAAAGTCATCCACTCATGCAACCCATCCTTCATTCCTTGCCCCAGCTATCAGGTAGGTGTGCAATGTTGGCCTCGAGGGCGGACTCAGATCGTATGGCTAGATAACCAGGAAAATCAAAAGTAGGAGCTAGAAATGAAAATTTAGAAAAAATAATTCCAAAAGTGATAAGAGCCTCGGTGATGATAAAAGGTGTTCCCATCCACAACAGCTGTCTCTTCTCAGTGAACAAATTGAATTATTTCCCGGAAACAGTTTTTTTTTTTTTTTTTTGGAGAAATCAATTTTTAAAGGAAATAATGAAACACAAAAGAATAAAAAGGCATGAAGAAGAAGAAATGAAGAAGCCATAGTGGTGATTTGCCAAAACTCCAGTCTTGATGATCTTGATCAACAATGGGGGGTCTTGATTGCTCTTGATCTTGGATTTTGCAAAGGAAAGAGGAGCAATCTGAAGATACGAAAAGTCTTCTTCCTTGAGAGACGTCAATGGAATTGTGTCTCAAAGCCCGAGGGCTGAGGTATACTCTTTCGCCTTCTCTTGTTGGAATTCTGATAACTTAGAGTCACGTCCTAAGCTCTTTCGAATTGTCATCATCTTCATGGTCTTGGTCGTTGAATTCTCTTTCTCAGGTTGCAGAAATTATAGAAGTCCTGAACCTGCGTTATGAGGGAGAGAGGGAATTCCTTTTGAGTCAAAACCCTTCTCTGAGATAGGAGGGCTATTTATAGAATTTCAAGATGGCAATTGAGTAATTGGAGGGAATCTAATGGAAATGCTAAGTGCAGAGTTTCTAGAGGATTCAAATTTGAATGCAAGTGAGAGTAAGGTTAAAATTTGGAATCATGGGCAAAATCAGTTAGAAGGGTGAATAGGTTCATTTGAAGGATTTAAAGGGTAACTTGGATAGAGGATAAGTTAAAAAACCGGAGGGAAATGGAGTTTGGAGTTTTGAATTCTTGGAATGGCAGTCATGATTTTTTTTTTTAAAAATTCAAGCAGACAACTCTTGTGAAACCTTTGATTGCGGGGGCCACTACTTGATGACACAGCTCAGATTGGGATGATTTAGGGTTCATTTGAAATGTTGTTTGGAGGTCTACAAATAGGATCCAAAGATTACATTTTGTACGAAATGATGTCCTGGTAGAGGTAAAGGGATTTCTGCTGACCAGGACTCTCTGAAATAGCTTGTTGGCTGGTGGAAATAGGATTATCACAACCCTGAGAGGATCCCCAAAAAATCATATTTCTCTCTGGCTGGCAGCGAACAGATTTCTGCTAGCTAGAGAGACCTGAAAAAAAGGGGTGTCTGGTCCCAAAACAAAATCAGGCTACGCCCTGCAATCTTCATCCTTTTGGAGACTCACTTGTTGGCTGACTCCGACTTTGGTAGGCTTATGTTAGGTCCTAATTAGGCTGAGATTAGGATTGGATTAGGTTTAAATTAGGCTTAGGATAATATTTTGGTTAATACTTCGCTGAATTCCCTCAACGACAAAGATTCAAGGAAAATCTCCCTCGGTAATTAATTGAGGCAAAAGACAAAACCCTACATGAAGTGGGTTGTCTAGAAGGTGTATGTAAATCTAGGATGGTAGTGGGCCCCATGATCCCAAAACCATTCACAGAAGCTATTCCCTGGACCTAACAGTTGGCTCATCAATACTTGTGATGGAACCTCAACTCTTTAAGGAGTTTTTTATTTTTATTTTTGATGAAATTTTAGATACTGGAGGGGGTGCAATAAAAATCACGAGACATTACATTTCCCAGACATTCCACACACTTCAGACAAGTTCATACAAATGCGGTGATTCAGTTCTATAGTAGTTCATACATTAATTGGATCCCCATTCGTCCATTTACTTGGTTGATCTAGACTTTTGTTTTCCTTGAAATGTCCATTTTTATACTTCTACAGAGCAAGGTGAAGGTGAATATTGTTGATTGGATCCTTTGTTGGCAACGTGTACAATCGCAGATGTAAACTGGTGGTGTCATTTGATCACAGTTAAACAAATGATTTGCAAAACTTGTCCTTAAACAAAGGCTTTTGAGACTAAATCCACAACCACACTCGGCTTTCCAACATCTTCAGCCAACATTCACCGACTCCTTGAGGATTTCCATGTTTGAACTTTCACCTTGCTGCTGTTAGTAATTTTCTTGTCTATAAACCCTAAATCTACTCATGTCCTCTTGGTTATATGATGGAGACCCAAAGGGCAACACTCCTCACAGGGAATGTTCAGATCCATCTTAATGGATGGTGAAGTTGTAGTACATTTGAGTGAATATGGCCAATGGGTCACACATTTATACAACATTTGAGCCATTGAAAAGGTAGGGCCCACTTTGAAGATCATTGGGTGTGAAAATTCATGCCTATCCATTTATCAGGCGGGCCTGTTGGGTTCTTGTCACCATACACTTGGGGTGAGAACGATTGGATGCAATCAAAATTTTTTTAAAAAAATAGGAGAAAGAAGAAAGCACTATGAATATAGAATAAAAAGCACTTTCTAATCTTAAGTTATACCTTAATGGAGATAATGATCTTCTTTCAAGTTCCTTTTCTCTTCAAATCTTCAAGCTGTAACTCTTGAAATAAGACCTCTAGCCTTTAAGGATGGTATTCCAAAACGGTTACATAATGGCTGTTACATAACGGTAATGGTGGTAACCGTAATGCGTTATATAGGGTTATAGGGTCGTAATGGTTAATATGGAAAAATGGCTCCGTGATGGCCCCATAATAACCTGTAACAGCCCGTTACAGGGTTGAAATAGTTTTTTTTTTTCTTTTCTTTTTTAAATCCATAATGGCTGTTACGGCCCATGTCATAATGGTACAATGGTGGTCATTGCTGTTGTGGAATACCTTGGATGGATCACCACTTGTTCTTGGATTCCCACAAACCTTTAGGAGATGAACCCTAGGATCATTCCACCTCACATTGAATTTGTGACGGGATGTTGCCAAAGTAAAAACCTTTTACTTAATACTACAAAAACACAATTTCCTCAGTAAATACCCTTTTAAAATCCTTTTGACTTAAAAAGACCGCATGTTCACATGACTAACTGGGTTCGTTACTCGAAGTGCTCTTCTATAGTGAATCAGTTTACAAAACAAAATTGAATATTTTGGATTCCTTGTTGAATCATCATGGGATGCACACACTTCCATCCAAGTGACCCACTCACAGGTGTATGTTATTTTGGGGCACAACAATCACAATAAGTATCGAAGTCACTTGTATGGATAGTGAAGTCTCCGTGACTCATCCACGGGTCTAAAGATATTAGGATGAGGTGCATGTGAGTGAACGCTCCCTATATAGGACCTAAGAGCATTTCTCACATATCCACTGTTCAATATGCCAACAAACAAGTTATAGATACTCATGTACTAATGTGAGTCTCCAACTTAAATTATCCGAGGTAAAGCAACATTGCTATGGCAGTCATCCGGTCCCATGACAACCGTGCACATATACTAGCCTAGGCACATGATGGTGCATTTTCATAGACAAGATTATCTCTCCTTTGTCATTGGATTTACCACATGCACATAACTCAATACAATGCCTATGAGGGACTCTTTATGGTCCATCATCATAATATACAATTAAGGATAACCCATAATAGTGCATGATGATTAAAATACCTGCATTGACAATGAATGTCAATAATGTATTATCGTGTGATTCAGCTCAGCTTTCCAGGACAATATACACAACAAGGCCATACCATAGAAAGCTATATCTTCATTAACAATGAATGTCAATAATGTATTCATGTGTGATTCGGCTTTCCAGGACACGATATACCCAACAATGCCAAGAAAGCTATGTATTGAGTTAAGGTATCCATCGGGTCTTTTGCATCCATGTCTCGAGTCAAATAAGTGCATTTACGTGGTTGTGCCCACCCAATGGATGGATTATGTTCCACATGCATTTGCCACTTTTACACATGCTTTGGTTTGTTCATTTTTTATGGCTTGGAAAACATCATTTCTTTGGTAGAATCATCAATAACATATATAAATATTACTATTAAAACTATTTGGATCTAACCTGGACCTATCCCGGCCCAATTTTAACCAGGTCCAAGTTGATGGACCTGACCTGGACCTAGCTAGACCCAAATTTTAACCAGGCCCAAAAAGTTGAGACCCAAACCCGACCCAATTTCTTACAGTGTTCAAAAAGTTACCCGTTAAAATTGGGTTGGGTCTATCGGGTGCCCATTGACTGCCCTATGAATGAGTTTTTAATGCAGGGGCATTTTCACACCGAGCTCGAGTGGGGTAGCCTGTAGTATGCGGGGACACACTGGGGGTGGGCGGCCCGTGTGAGGCGGTACCTATATGATGTCGGGCCCACGAGGGGGGTTCGGTCGAGGTCCTAACCCCATGAGATGTGGGGCATGAGTTATGAGATAAAGGGATTAATTCACCATGCTCTATTAGTTCGAGCTTTTAGAGCAAGTGGTTAATTGCCCTACATTAAATTGGTATCAGAGCGGCGTGTTCGAGACTTCTTATCGGGGGTGATTAATGCATGGGCATTTTCACACCGGGCTCGAATAGGGTAGCCTGCGGGATGCGGGGACATACTCGGGGTGGGCAGCCCGTGTGAGGCGGTACCCATGTGATGTGAGGCCCACAAGGGGGGTTCGGCCGAGGTCCTAACCCATGAGATGTGGGGCCTGGGCTATGAGATAAGGGGATTAATTCGCCATGCTCTATCAGTTCGAGCTTTAGAGCAAATGGTTAATTGTCCTGCTTCAGTTTTTATGCCTATCACCATCATCATCATCGTCCAAGCCTTATACCAATTAATTGGGGTCATCTATATGAATCTTGTTCTGCCATTCCACTCTATGAAGGGCCATAACTTCAGTTAGACTATAGGTCATCAAGTCTTTTCTTATTGCCTCCACCCATATCCTTTTGGGACTTCCCCTTGCCCCTTTAGAGCCTTCAACCTGTACCAACTCACTCCTAATTGGTGCAATTCTTGGTCTCTGTTGCACATGACCAAATGATCTAAATCTCATTTTGCTCTTCTTATTACCCATTGGTGCTACTCCTAAGTTCCCTCGAATGCATTCATTTCTAATTCTATCCTTCCTTTTTCTCACTCATCCACCTCAAAATTATTATTTCAGCTATACTCATCCTATGAACATCTTGTTCCTTATCTTTTTTTTCTTTTTTTTTAAAAGAAAAAAAGAAAAAAAAGGAGCAGAAAAAGCAAAAAAAGGAAAAAGAAACATCTTGTTGCTTATGTAGATGGAAATTTTAGAGATCATCTGCCCACATTTGTGTGTGATCAGCAGTTGATGATTCTATTCCTTGTTAATGGTTTTTGGTTTTGTTTGTTTTACAACAGGGCCACCTTCAGAGGCATCAGGATCTTTCTTCTCATGGCAAGACCGGATTTCCAAACTTGCAACCTCAGCATGGGAAACATACAGAAGCAAGACAATCTCGTATTGGATCCTATTATTTCTAAGCAGCAGCGCAATGCTTGTGGCATTTCCTGCTTCAAGCCTTCTATCTCGTCTTTATTTTGCCAATGGAGGCAAGAGCAAGTGGATCATTTCATGGGTGGCAGTTGCAGGATGGCCCATAACTGCAATATTCTTAATTCCTCTGTATTTCATCCGTAAAATCACGCCTACACCTTTCACTCTCAAACTGACCATCTCTTACATGGGGCTGGGCTTCCTTAGTGCTGCTGATAACCTTATGTATGCATGGGCCTACGCTTATCTTCCCGCATCGACTGCTTCTTTGCTTGCATCGTCCTCTCTCATTTTTTCTGCGCTGTTCGGATACTTCATCGTAAAAAACAAACTGACGCCCTCTACTCTAAATGCCATTGTCATCATCACTGCTGCTGTAGTAATTATAGCCTTAGATTCAAATTCGGATCGGTTTAGTGGCATCAGTAACAAGCAATACGCATTGGGTTTTTTCTGGGACATTTTAGGATCGGCTCTACATGGGCTGATATTCGCGCTTTCAGAGCTAGTTTTCGTCAAGCTGTTGGGCAGAAGATCCTTCCATGTTGTATTGGAGCAGCAGGTCATGGTTTCATTATTTGCTTTTGTATTCACCACGATCGGAGTTCTTGTGAATCGGGACTTTCAGGCGATGAAAACAGAAGCGGGCCGTTTCAAGCACGGGGAAATCTCATACTACATGGTTCTAATCATGGGTGCTGTAACTTTTCAGCTGGGAGTTTTAGGAAGCACTGCTGTTCTTTTTCTGACTTCGACTGTGCTTGCTGGCGTTCTTAATGCAGTCAGAGTACCTCTTACTAGTGTTGCGGCGGTCGTTCTTTTCCACGACGCCATGAGCGGTTTGAAGATCCTGTCATTGATCATTACTGTTTGGGGTTTTGGGTCTTACATATTCGGCAATTCCGGTGTAAGAAAAGCCTCCTAATGATCAACTCTCGAGTTCTGTCTCTGTTTGCTCATGCACATATATGAACGTATACATGTGCATACATCCACACCATCATTCATATATATGCATGTATGCATATACCGTGTGTGTGTGTGTGTGGGAAATGGTAGTACTATGAGGTTGACCTTCTGAGAACTTCCCATGAGGTCGAGCTGCGTGGGCCCCACTGTGATCTATGTCAAACATCCACCATCAGATGCGCACTTCCGTGGTGGGTCACGGGCCTAAAAATCAAGCTAATCCACGACTTCAGTGGGCCACACCACAGACAACAGTTGATAGTGGATGCACACCCATTGAAACCTTCATGATCGTTTATAGGGTCCACTGAGATGTAGTTCAGACATCCAGCCCATCCATTTTGTGTGTCCCACTTGGATGAGGGGTCACACCAAGTTTCAACCATATCCAAAACTTAGGTGGGCCCCACCAAGTGCTTTTAGATGTTTTAGGCATGATTTCCCACAGTTACGGATGGTGTGACCCACTTAAGAGTTCCGGATGCAACTGATTTTCGAGATATCCTATAACCTAGAGGGGACCCACAAAATGCACGGTGTGTATGTCCAACATAGATCACAGTGGGCCACAGAGCTCAACCTCATGGAAGCTCCTATGAGGTCGACCTCATAGTACCATTTCCCATATATATATAAACCATGTGTTCATCCATGAGATGGTTTGCACATATATTGGTACAAGCAATTCTTCTTGCATAAGCACATCTGCACATTGCCATCTTCATGTTACTAAAAAACATACATGGGTCCATTGAACTTGTGGCATTTATCATGGAAATGATATATATGTAATTGTTGTACCATTCAATTCGAGTTCTAGGGATTTGAATGTTAATGAACACCTTATTCCACGCATTCTGCATGGTCTTGTTCAAAAGCATTGCATTACAAGAAACAAGGATTATCATATAACGAGCTTTGCTAAGCCCACATGCATACAAGGAAGCTCATGTACGTGCCCAACATGTGCTAGCATGGCACTATAGGTCCTAGATCAAATCCATCCATCAGAATGGCACCACTATATTGATGCCCCTAGCCCAAGAATCAGGTTGATCCATTGGTCAGGTGGGCCACAGTTTGCAAAACAAATGTATAGCTCTAAAAAACTTGGCTGATTGGACTTTTTTTTTTGGGAGAAGATGTACAAGGTCAGACCAACCTGATGGATGGATCAGATCTTTCACCCACGTGCATACTGGCACATGGATGGTGTGCAGATGAGCTTTATTGTGCACATGCTTCTCAAATAACAGGTATTATACAATGCACGGGCTAAGAGATCATATAGGATCTTCTGGTTTTCAGTTTGTACATGTGGGGCCCATGGTTTGACTGTTAATGGCCCACTCACCAAAGTTACTCCAGATTGGAAGATCCTAGCTTTAGAATAGCCTTTATTGGTTGAATGGGAATTGTTGTTGTATTTCTTCTTCTTCTGATCACTGAACAATGAGCCCCACTTGTAAAGACCAACTGTACTATTCTCTCTCAGCTTCAGCATTCTCTGATACTCCATCAAATAACTTTTATCTTTCTCGCATGAAATTCCTGAGAGAGAGCTTTTACAGTGAGCTTATCAGCTTAGTTTTCTCCCTCCATCCAACTTTGAATTGTCAGTTAAACTCCATTTGTATGGCTCTGTACAAAGATTATTTCTGGAAGGCTAGGATGCGAGCATGATTCGCATGAGATTGAAGGTCTGCTTCGAGGCACGTGCAAATGTGCGTGACATCTGGGTCATTCTCCAAGTGGGCCCCACCATCAACATGCCCTGCACCAATATTAGTCTGGTTCATTCATAAAATGGTCCAAGTTGCATGCAGAATAAGGAGTATTCGTCACTCTTTCTTACTGTCCAGTGTTTCTCATCCATAATGCTGGCCTGATTTTTGGCCAATGTTCCCAGTGGGTCCCACCAGATTGATGGTAAGGATTCTTGTGCCACAATGAAAACATTCAATCTCACATAAGCCATTTTTGTTAGCTGCGTGGTTCACCTTGAAATCTTGCTGAGTCAAGTTGACACATTCGAGTTTGAGTTGACTCAGCTCAAAATCTTACCGAGTCGACTCAGTCAAGTTTGAGTTGAGACGCTGTGTTTTAGAACTATGATTTTGCAGGACTCTTGCTACATGATATGTGGCTAGTAGTCGAACCCAATCACCTGATGGGCTCCAATGTAAACAGGCCATGTTGCGACGGTCGCATGAATTTAAGCAAATACAATCGGTGGTGCTTGGCTGGATGCTGGACCGGATCTCGGCGTAATTTATTTGGATGTTAACCATGTTGTTTAGGCCATTGGACCCTACCCAATAATAAATGGATACATATATGAAATTGGAACCATTGGGTTGGGTATGGGTCCAACATTGTGCTAATTATAAAATGGGTGGGGCTCACTTGACCCGGTGTGACTCGACACAGCTCTAACAAGCAAACGGGTTCGAAGTCTCTAACCAAACCGGCACGTGATCCATTGCAATCATGCAACTTTCATTATTTTTTATATGTTTACTATATATAATTATTCAATGTATTTATAAATAACATTAATTTATTATTAAACTCAACTCAAAGACTCATGGAAGTCAACGACTCATTTGGTCCTGAGTCACAACATGGCCGAGTCATAGGTGACTGGTTCTAGTTGTGCAAGTCGAGCCTATTTTCACTGTTTTCATGTGCAGGATGGAAATGGGTCACATTTTCGATTGTTAATGTCCACCCTACATTCTCAATTGAGTTCGATAGAAAATCACAGCCATTGGGCAGGTGGGGCCCATGGGCCTGAGCTTTGGGGTCAATAAATAATTGGACTTGACATGGGCCGGTATTTCCATCCTGGTCCACCCCTTATTAAATTTTAGTGGCTTTGAGTAGTTCAAATGTGGGCTCTGACTAGCCCAAGCTAAAGAGAGGTTTAATGGATATGAGTCTCTGCACACAAGACAGTTTGAGTCGTCCGAGTCATCTGAGTTGCGAACTTGAATCGAGACTGGAATAGATGGCTCAAGTCACCGAGTCTTAAATCCACAGCGAACTTCTGCTACGGGCATTTGATTTATTATGAATGTGGAGAATGGAATTCATACAATTAAGCCCACCCATTAATGTAAATTCCCGAATTCGGGCCCATCATCGTCGGACAAGAATGAATGGTCTCAATCCAGACGCCGGAGAAGGTACTCGACCTCGACGAGCTTAGTCAGAGGCATCACCCACTTTCCATAGAGGTGCGATACCGCCGATGGGTTGATCTTGTACTTGGGCTTATTGGACTTGTCACCAAGGCCCACTTCCTGCCCGAACATCATCGCCTTCTTCTTCACCCTTTTCTTTATCAATTCTTCGACACTCTCGGATGTCAGCAACTTCATCAGAGCATCCCTGTCCTGTATTAGTGGGCCACACCGTCTGATCAACGTTTATAAATTTTGAACTACACAAATTGGATAAATATGAAAGGAGAGATGCTCTATTGCATCGATGATTCTTATTTAAAGAATGAATTGCATTCGGACATGCATGCTGATGATCGATCCAGACCGTTGAACCTACCAAAAATCACACTAATCATCCAATATCAGCCATCTAATCAATATCACTACAAAATGAACGTTGGAGATCATCTCTAGAAATGGTAATTACCACCATCACCCTTGGATGTGGATCCGATGAACGATCCAGATCGATCAATTGGACTGTCCACATGTCCAAATGCAGCTCATTTAACTATGTATGATCGACGACCTTAGCGCGGATGGCAGGCCCATAGTCCTGTGGGGCATCTCTGAATTTGGGTTCTGCAACGAACATCCCATAATGAATCCTTCTCGACATGGCCTGCGATGAATGAACACTGTTTTATAAACTATTACATAAAATCAGCAATCCCATGGCATGATCTCAACCGTCCAAACCTGCAAACACGCAAGATCGGATGCTGCGGTCACCGCGTAGTTGCCATCATCACCGTTGGTAGTGAATAGTGGGAGCACTTTGTCGACATACACGTTCAATATGGTCTTGCTTACGTTAATAGAGGCAGCAGCTGCAGGATGTAACACCTATGATCGTGGCCCACAACAACATACGGTTCAGGTTGGAAAGATACAAGAATTTGGGACCTGGGATGTTGTGGGAATTTACCTGTGGGTCCGGGCGAGGAGGCAATAGCGGCCATGGTAGTTTGCTGGAGAAGAACGGACGCTCCACTGGGCTTTGATATCTACCGGCCTGTATAATGCTTCATCAGATATGTATAAGGGTGTTCATTGGACGGATGGATGAAACTGGGCCCCACTGAGGATTATCCACGCACACCACGTGAGAATAATTCACAGGCCCAGACCTGACATATCTCACTCCCAATTACTTGGGCCCATACATGATGGGCCTAAAAGTGAGATCCAGACGCATGGCATGGGCCATTAGGCCCACTAATGGGCCTCGGGCTAGTTAAGCTGGGCCCAGTTTCCCCTTGATGGGACCATTTTGACAAATGAGAGGCGCAGGCACGGGCCTCACCCAAGACGGTGAGAACCTTACCGTGGGACCCATCTTGATGTATGCATTCTATATCCACGCCGTCCATCCGTTTTTTCTTATCATTTGATGGCAGGTGGACCATACTATAGGAAACAGTGTTAATTGAACGCCATACCATTAAAAACTTCCTGGAGCCCACTGTAATGTTTATTTTCCATCCAACCTGTTGATAAGGTCTCATAAACCAGGATGAAGGGGTAAGAAGTTAATTTCAGATAATCTTTGTGGCCCATTAATGTTTAATCGCCACTGTTTCCTAAGGTATGGTCCACTTGATAATTGGATCTGCTTCATTTTTGGATTGATGCACTAAAATGATCCGGAAAAACTGATGGACGGCGTGGATATATAATAAATACATCAAGGTGGGCCCCACGGTAAGGGCCACACCTAATCCGCTCCCTTGATAAATATCGCTGAGTAGGGCTGGGGCAAGATGTATTGGGTTTGGTCTTTGGGCTTGGGCTATACAAACACCAACCTGATAAATCTTTGGTTGGGTTTGGGTTGAGGTCTTAGGTTGCACGACTCAATCCAAACCCGATCGATACGTGAGTTACTTATAAATTATAAGATATTGAATGTGGATCATCTACGATGAATGCACATGAAATTCTAGTGACGTTAGGTCTCATTGGTCCAAGTCATTTCCGATGACTCAAGCTAACAAGATACGCGGATCTTTTCTCTCCCAAAAATATTGCGTGACACAAACATGACTTTTAAAGGAGTGGTTGTCCTATATTTTAACTTATTTGTTTAGAAAAGATGAAGTTTTTTTTTTTTTAGTGATAAATGACTGCATATATAATTAATAAAATTATAGGTATAAAAAATAAGATGTATGCAATAATGAAAATATTAGCATATATATACCCAACCAACCTAACTGAGCCCGCTTTGGTTGGGTTAGGGTTGAGGTATAAGAACCTTAGGTTGGGCTAGGGTTGAGTACCAACCTGTCTTAACCCAACCTGCCTGACTTTTAGCCATATCACCGAGCTTTGAAACTATTGCTATATTTTCTCATCAATATATTATTGAGAAAATACCGTGAGTTTTCAAAATCTAGACAATTTTAAAATTTCATAAATTTATCATGAAATTGTCGCAATTTTAATGAAATAAATGTTTAAAATTTTAAATTAATTTACTTTTACCCAAATTTTAAACATTTAAAATTATTTACTTATTTATAAATTGATGCAGAAACCTAGTTAACCCTCGCTGGACCTCCAAACACCTGCACACAAAGAAGAGAAAGGAGACTGGCTGTAGCGGGGGGACTCTCCGATGCCTAAGTCATAATCAAGCAATTTGGGTCTAGTAGAGTCGAGAGTTTACTGGTATGTACCTTTCACTGTAGGATATGTTCTTATTTATAGTTGTTGGACGAAGGTAGCGTAGATAGTAATCTCCCTACATGGTTGGTGCGTATTGTAGAGGGAATCTACCCTCGCGTATGTTACAGTTATCTTCCAAGATCCTCAGCAGAGATCTCGGATGGATCTCTTTGATAAATTTTCCGAGTGATCGAGGTCAGAAAACACATGTGATGGGAGACTGAGGTCGAGCATCTGAACTGATCTTCATAGCCATGTTGAGGGAGAGCTATTTGAACTAGACTCTCCTGTGGGCTGTGGTTGACCTGCCCATGAAGGTTATGTCTGAGCATTGAGACCAAACTCTCTTCCTTGGTGAAGTATGGACATCAGGGATGACCATCTTTTTCATCTCATCATACGATGTAGGGACTTTGTTACAAGTTTCGAGCTACATAGCCTCGCGCATGGGATCACGACTTGGACGACAAGTTAGGACGAGCCTCAGTAAATCATAGACAGATCTCCTTGCAGGAGCTCAGAAATGGATAGGACTGTGAAAGGGCTCAACTCTTGTCTTCTATCGGAGGAAACGAGAATACCTCATCCTCTAGCAGGTCTTCTCACTACCATTGTCTGGCCGTCGAGGAGCTCCTTAGTCAAGATTCATGCTGGCTAGCCATGGGACAAATACATATGTCCAAGCCGACCTCACCTTTCTTACCAGTTCATTTTTACCCACAACAGTAGCCCCATATGGGAGGTCAAGTCTGTTCGTCATTAATGCAGAGAGGAGAGACAGACGCAGATATCGAAATAGATTTGCAATGATGGTACGGTGCGCTTGAGGCGGCATGTGTTGCAAGGCACCTTATCGGTTTCCGACCTATGGGACGCGGTCACATAGCGCTTTCTTGGAGAGTCGGGTCAACCGTCGAAGGGGAAGCCTCATGTGGTTGCGAGCATGTGTCGAGGAGCCTCTTCGGCTGCTGCATTAAATGCATACAATTAATGCCTGCGGCCGAGCTGCCTATAAAAAGGAGAGAACCCTAACAATCCCGGTCATTTGCTCCTGCTACCTCTTCTCGAGTTCTCGAACTTGGTGATTTTCTGGTAAGTCAGAAATCTTCTACTTTGGTGACCTCTGCTTCCTCAGATCTTGTCAATTCTTCCATTTTTTTCAAAATTTCTTCATCGCTTTTACTTTCCAGCAAGTTTCCGACTGAAAATGTCCGATATGTCGGATGAATGGGACAAACCAATGGCCTTTGATGGTGATTCAGAGTCGGGCGATCGGGATTTGTCGCCGGGGACTTCCCAAGATCTATCGTCCC
This sequence comes from Magnolia sinica, assembly GCF_029962835.1. NCBI lineage: Eukaryota > Viridiplantae > Streptophyta > Magnoliopsida > Magnoliales > Magnoliaceae > Magnolia > Magnolia sinica. Next base: position 14,843,352 of record NC_080581.1, read on the forward strand.
CGATCCCGTTGTTGGGTGATAAGGAGACCTCTAGTTCAACAGAGAGGGCGGCGACTAGTCCTTGGCTAAGCGACCGGTAGATGCCGAGGCGGGTCCTACCTTGGCAGAGGGAGAGGTAGCCAGACCACTACAAAAGGATCCGCAGAGATCTGCCTGTTTGGGTCAAGACTCACGAAATTTGATCTGGTGCAGATTAGGTCGGAGTATTACATCCCTAGCTCGGTGATACTCTGAACTCCTGTACTTAGTGAAGTTCCAGGTGATCCCCGCGAATGCAAGGTGGTCGTGTGTCTGGTCGCTTTACAATGCGGCCTTAGACTTCCCATTCATCGCTTTGCTAGGGAGGTCATCTCTCGTTTAAGGTTGGCCCCTAGCCAAATTATCCTGAACGCCTGGAGGGCTTTGCTAGGGGCCTTCATTCTGTGGTTTCAGCTCGGGTAGCCCGATCTAACCACCGACGAGTTCCTCCATCTATATCAGGCGAAGTCCAACCTGAAGCACACGAGTTGGTACTACTTCTTGGCCTGGCCGGGCAAAGGCTAGGCCCTCATTACTGCCAACCCGTCCTCCAACAAGAGTTGGAAGGACAAGTGGTTTTGGGCGTCTGAAGACTGAGAAGCTTTGGCGGCTACTAGTTTAAGACCTTGTGTTCCGACCTGCTTTGGCAATCCAGGTCAGGTACATTCGAACTACTAACCTTGTAGTTTGTATCTTTCTCATTTTACTTCTAACCATAGTGTTTTTTTTTTATTTACAGTTCTGCCTAAGAAGCTTGCCATAGTAACAGAGTCGGAGCGCAATCAGATCGCTCACGTGAGGTTAGTAAGCACCTCTGATTGGTCTTGGAAGGTGTCGACCACCCTCGAGCTCCTTCATCGATCCGGTCTTGCTCCATCCATCTCGGGAGGTAAATATACTGACGCTTTCTCTGAACTTAACCCTCCCCCCCTTTTTTATTTCTGATCGGAATGTGTTGTTTGTGTAGGAATGTCTTATCCCTCGTGCCCTGCCAAGAGGACGCTGATTCCCTCCATTGTCAAGGTGACTCAGAAGAAGCCACCTATAAAGAGGAGGGCAATCATTCCTCCAGCAAAGCAAACGAGGTCTTCTACGGCCATGGGGGCAAGGTCGGAGCCCCGAGTGGAAAAGCATGCTGCTAAGCAGTTACCTTTGTCTGCCCCGATCATGGCCGAGCAGCCTCTGTCGATCATTCCAAGTGAGGGACCCCTCTTCTATCAATCCTCCTCAGCCGGTAACTACTGAGGTAGTAGACTTGAAGTCTCCTCCTGCTCAAGAAGAAATTCCCGTTGCTGGGGGTCTTCGGCTTTCAGTAACCGAATCTCGGGCCAACAAGGGTGAGACCTAAGCCCAATCGGCGCTGAAGTACCGAGCGTGATCCCTCCTGGCTACTACATGAATGGCCTGGCCAAGTGTACGGCTAAGCACGTCCTTGAGGAGAAGATCACGAAGATGGTCAACACCCATCCTCAGAGAGTATCAGGTGACCCGACGGCCATGTACTACAAGATTGGTTTCTCTTCTTTGTTTTTCTTTATCCTGTCTTTACCGTTGGTATCCTAACAAGTGTTGTTTTCCAGCTCGTCCCTACTATCTTGTCGGTCTGCCGCTCGATGGTGTAGGTTGTCGAGGAATGCGAGCAAGCCGAGGCAGACCTCAAGTCGAAGACCGAAGAGGTTGAGGCTTTACATGAATCCCTGGCAAAGTCCATGGAGCAACATGCTATTCTAAGGGGTTCATTGGAGGAGGCCCAAAAGAAGTCTAGGGAGGAGTAGGCCGCTCTGAAGATCCAGCTGGAGGAGGCTCAGAAAGGTGAGAGCTCGGTGTGGATCGAGCAGGAGGGGATGAAGACATTCCTCTCCAAATCCGAGGAGGGAAGAGTCGAGGCAGAGGCCAAGGCCACGAGGTCAGAGGCAGAATTGGCCGTGAAGATGACCTGTTTGGCTGAGGTGGAAGCGTCCATCCCGCCGACTCAAGCTGCGATAGTGGAGGAATTTAAGGCCTCCAAAGAGATAGCTAACTTGACAGAGGTTTATTATAAACTAGGTTATGATAAGTTCCTTGAAGAGGTCAAGGAAAAATATTCTGAACTCGACCTAATTAGTCTGGTGAGGGATTCTCCCAAGGCCCTCCTTCTGAAGTGGCTTATCCTGAGCAACCTCCTCGGGTCAATTAAGCTCACCGCCCCCATACTTGTAGTTATCTTCTTCTTCTTCTTCTTCTTCTTTTTCTTATCTTGAAATTTCATCAATGAAAATTTTACTTTAGGAGACATTTATGTTATCTCTTTTTGTATGATTGCATGTTAGTTGTGCATGTAACGACCGAGCTTATAAGCTTATAGTTGATAGATCATTCCTAGCTCGACTAGCATGTAGATCGGACATAATGGCCCGAGTAGATAGGTTGACAAGATGGTCGGTCTTGAAATAGATGACATAGCCGTAGTTCGAGCTCGAAGGACTTTCTTTCCTTTTATAAGGGGTCCTTATAATCGGTAATGTAGTTCTGGTGATCGAAGTGTTTGGGAGGAGTTCTTCCCTTTTCTTTAGGGAGGCCCTACCCTTGTTGGATATAATGGGAATTAACTGTACCGACCTGTTCATAATAGGCCGAGTAGTCTGATAAGAGGATTGCTTTCCCTTGCACTACAAAAAATCCTCACGGTAAGTCGTGCATTCCAAGTAGCTAAAACGATAAGTAGAAACGTTAAAACTCCCGACCTCGGGATTTTATTATAGACTTCATAAAGTAGAAAAATAGGTTATTCTGACCTTACATGCCAATTATTTCCAATCTGGGACCTGATTGGCCTTCACGGATAGTAGATCTTCAAATGCTTGGCATTCCATTAGTGCGGTAGAGGTCGTCCGTCCATATCTTCAAGTTGATAAGTCCCTAGTCGGGTCATACCCGTTACTGTATAGGATCCTTCCCAGTTCGAACCCAGAGTTCCCGAGCCTGGCTCCTTAGTATTTTGAAAGGTTCTGCGGAGGACTAGGTCTCCCAATCGGAACCTTCGCACCTTTACTCAAGAGTTGTAAAACCGGGTGACCTATTGCTATCGGGTCGAAGTCCTCAGCTGTGCTTGCTCCCTTTCTTCTTTGAGTAGGTCGAGGCTTAAAGCCATTTGCTCAGCGTTATGAGATTCGTCGTACGACCAAACTCATGTAGTAGGGAGTCCAATCTCGACTGAAACGACGTCCTCTGTCCGGAATGCTAAGAAAAATGGAGTTTCTCCTGTAGATGTTCGAGCAGTAGTTCGATGTGCCCAGAGGACATAGGGAAGCTCATCGGCCTAGGCTCATTTGGCCCTCTCGAGCTTAGTTTTGATATGATTTTTCATGATCTCGTTGACAACTTCTACTTGGTTATTGGCTTGAGGGTGCCGATATGGCAAATAAGCACTACGAATTCCGAGCTCCCCACACATTCCTAGGAACCAATAATTATCAAATTATTTGTCGTTGCCCGAAATGATTGTATGCGAAATTCCGTATCAACAGATGATATTTTTTGAGACGAAATCGGTGATCTTTTGCTCGGTAATCTTAGCTAGTGGCTCGGCCTCGGCTCATTTAGTGAAGTAATCGACTGCAATGACAACGAACTTGGTCTGACCTCTACCCATCGACAATGGGCCGATGATGTTTATCCTCCACATGGTGAACAACCATGGTCCGGTCATGAGGGTCAGGTGCTCAGGTGTTAATGATGTATCGTTATGAACCTCTGACACTTGTCGCATCTTCGGATATATTGATTGGCATCTTCTAGGATGGTCGACTAAAAGTATTCTTGTCAGATGATGTTATGGGCAAGGACCCGATCGCCGGAATGGTTGCCACAAAATCCTTTATGTATTTCTCTCAGGACGTACTCGGCTTTCTCGAGTCAGAGACACCTCAGATAAGGTAAAGAAAAATCCTTTTTTTTTTATAGGGTGTCTCCCACCATGGTCTACTGAACTGACCTGTCTTAGACATTGTATGCCTTGAGCCTGTCTTCGGGTAGCTTGCCTTATCAAAGATATTCAATGATCGGGTCCATCCAACTTGGGGTCAAGATGACGGGACAGATTGTTCCTTGGTCGGACTCGCTAATACTAGAATATGAGAGGAACTCGACAAAAATTGATTTCGGGATGTCATCTTTGGTTGCTATGGGCAACTTCGCCAGTGCGTCTACCTTGCAGTTTTCTGCTCTGGGAACCAAGACGACTTCACATTTTTGGAACTTACTGATGAGTTCCCGGGCTTTCTGGAGATAAGCAATCATTTTCTCTTCCTTGGCTTGATATTCACTAGAGATATGGTTGATGATGAGTTGCGAGTCATTATGGACTTTTAAGGTCTGGGCCCTCATTACTGCCACTAACTTGAGTCCGAAAAGCAGTGCTTCGTATTATGCCACATTATTTGATGTTTAAAATCCAAATCTCAAGGCATATTGCATGCAAGTCTGGTCGGGTGCCTCAAGGACTATTCCAGCCCCTCTGCTTTTAGAGTTGGAAGAACCGTCGACATATAACGTCCATGTTTGTTGGTCAGCTTCATTGCTCGGGTCAGTTCTAGCCTTCTGGTCCTGCTCATTCTCAACAATGAAGTCGGCCACCGCTTGGCCCTTGATGGCAGTCCGAGGTTGATATTTGATGTCGAACTCACTGAGTTCGATTGCCCACTTCGTGAGCCTTCCTGACACCTCGGGCTTCTTGAGCACTTGACGGAGCGGTTGGTTAGTTGGGACTATAATCGTATGGGCCTGGAAGTAGGAGTGAAGGCGACGAGATGACACATTTAAAGCCAGGGTGAGCTTTTCGATGTCAAGGTACCTGGTCTCGGCAGGGACCAGCGCTTTGCTGACATAGTAAACTAGGAGTTGCTTCTCTCCTTGTTCCCGAATGAGGGCTGAACTAACTATTGCGGTAGAGACTGGAAGATAGAGTACATCGGCTCCCCTTACTCAAGCTTGGAGAGCAGAGGAGGTGAGGCCAAGTACTGCTTAAGTTGTTGGAACACTTTCTTGCAATCCTCAGTCCATTGTCTTCATTTTTCCTTTCAATAACTGGAAGAACGGAAGACACTTGTCAGTAGCTCATGAGATAAAACGATTAAGGGAGGCAACTCTGACGATGAGGCATTGAATCTCTTTTGTTGTCTTGGGCGAGCTCATGTTCAGTAGATCTTGTATTTTATTGGGGTTTGCCTTAATTCCCCTCTGGCTCACCAGGAAACCGAAGAATTTTCCTGAACGGACGCCAAATGCGCATTTGCTCGGGTTCAATTTCATTTAGTATTCTCATAGGATTGCGAACATCTCTCGATATCGGCGGTATGACCTGCCAATTTAACACTTTTGATAAGCATGTCGTCGACATAAACCTCTATGGAGCGTCCGATCTGCTGAGCAAACATTTTGTTGACAAGTCGCTAGTAAGTGGCTCCAGCATTTTTCAGCCTGAAGGGCATCACCTTGTAATAGTAGAGCCCCTTGTCTGTGACAAAAGATGTCTTCTGCTTATCATACGGGTGAATGGCGATCTGGTTGTAGCCTGAATATGCGTCCATGAAGCTCAAGAGCTTGTGCCCTGCTATACTGTCAACCAATTGGTCGATCTTAGGGAGGAAAACTATCCTTGGGACAGGCCTTGTTCAGGTCTGTGTAGTCAATGCAGACCCGCCAATTCTCATTGGACTTCTTCATCAGGACGACATTGGCGATCCAGTTTGGATAATAAACTTATTCAATGAATCCAACTCTCATGAGTTTGTCAACCTCTTCCCTAATGATGGCATATCATTCAGGCTCAAATGCCCATCGTTTTGCCTCACTGGTCGGTAGTCGGGATCAACATTCAACTTGTGGACCATTACATCCAAGCTGATGTTGAGCATGTCCTAATGGGACCATGTGAAGACGTCAGCATGATGTCGTAGAATGTCCATGATCTCGTCCCATAGATTCGGGGATAACAATGAACTGACTAGCACGATACGGGTTGAGTTGAACTCGCAAAGGAGGAGAGTCAGGAGGTCTTCTATAGGAGAGCCTCCTTCGAGTGATTCTTCCTAAGGGTTGAGGGAAGTGATGTCCATGGCACGGTGCTGTGCGCCTACTCTCAAAGCTGTAGAGTAACACTGACGAGCTTTGTGCTGGTCTCCTCTGATATATCCGACATCATGCTTGGTGGAATACTTCACCGTGAGGTGGTAGGTAGAAACCACTGCTTGCATGGTGTTGAGGGACGGTCATTAGAGGATAACGTTGTAGATGAAAGGACAGTCGACCATAAGGAAGTCAATCATCGTTGTCATCTAATTCTGTCCCTCTCCTATAGTAACAGGAAGGAGTATAGATCCTTCATAAATAACCTTTTCTCCTACGAATCTAAGTAGAGGGGTTTGGACAGGTTGGAGTTGGGATCTTTCAATCCTCATTTTGTCGAATGCGACGACGAAGGGGATATCGGCCGAGCTGCCGATGTCCACCAAAGTTTGAAACACCTTTTGGTTGGCTACAGTCATTGCCACCACTAGGGCATCGTCATGGGGGTAGTGGACTCATCAAGCGTCTTCTTCGGTGAACGTTAGTTCGCAAGGGGCCATCTTTTGCTCTTTTGGAGGTCGGTAGGTGAGGTAGATGCGATGTTCTGAGCTATCATGGTTGATGCTTCGGGCGTGAGCCTTGTGAGCTCGATTCGAATTTCCTCCTCCCACGGGCCCTTCAAAGATGGTGCAGATTTCTCTCATAACCAGGTTGTCATTTTCGTTGTTCTACTGCTCATTCTTCCGATCTGAATATTCTTCCCTCCTGCTGACATACTCGCGTAGATGTTCGATGTAGACTAGGGCTTCGATCTCTTCCTTGAGGTCGAAATAGTCATCGGTGGCAAGACCATGATCGCGGTGAAAGTGATGGTACTTTCATTTGTCTCGCTTGTCAGCGTTAGTCCTCATCCGGTTAGGCCATTTCAAGAGCCTTTTGTCTCAAGCTTCCATGAGGACTTGCTTGGGAATAACATTCAGAGGGATGTAAGACCGGAACTTACTTTCAGATCAACGGCTCGGACGTTGTTTAGTGGAGTTGTCGTCTCTCCTCCTCTTATTGTTAATGCTGGGAGGAGGCTATTCTTTGTGCTTCTTTTTCTTGGCCAAGCTCCCGATGCTTCAAGTGGCTTTGCAAGAGATGAACAAATCTTCGATATTGGAGTACTTTTGAGCTCGGTTGAGGAGGTCAGCTAAAGTCATCGGGGGATTTTTACCAATTGAGAAGAGGAGGCCAGTCATCATAACGGCTAGGGCTATATGATCTGAATAGCCCTCCACCTTCTTTACTTCTTGGTTGAAGCATTCTTCAACAACTCGTCCTCCTTCTAAGTGATAGTGAGGAGGTGGGTCACCATTTTTCGCCTGTCTTTTCCTCCGATGAATTGGGTGATGAAAACTTTGCTGAGCTGTGCAAATGAACTAATGGATTTTGGTTTCAATTGCCGAAACCATTTTCGAGTTGCTCTAGACAGACTCAGGGAGAATGCCCTACACACCACCACAGTCAAGGCACCATGAAGTTCCATCCACGCCCTAAAAGACTCTAGATGCTCTCCCAAGTTGGCTGACCCAAAGTAGGGGGTGATCTGTGACTTCTTAAATCTAGACAGGGGCAGCTGAGCTTACATGATATTGTCGGTGAATGGTGGTTCATTTTTCTCCACCATTGCTTCTATCGTGGTTGGAACTTGTGCTCTGTAGGCTTGGCATATATCACCGATTTGACCTGTTTTTCCACGCCTTCGATTTTCTAGCATATGGCACAGGTCAGAAGTGGCAAGAGTGGTCGTCCTTGCGGTTCATGTAGGCATTTGAGTGGGCTTCCTTGCTGTGATCTGACCTCCTGCGAGATTAGGGGGCCACGCAGAGGTCAGGACTACTTTGTGGCAGCACCGTCTTCTGCCTCGTGACCTAGGAGTTTTCTATCTCTCTAGAATTTGCATTAATCGATTAATGTTATTATTCAAAGTCTTGACACGGTTCTCTCAAGAGATGAGCCGACCTCCCCAATTATGGGACCTGGGCGCAGGTGCCGCTAGAGCAGAATCAGCTCGTTACTAAGAGGATTGTCCGCGTTGCTCTGCGAACGACTCTGGTGGACCAGGCATGGCTGTAGCGATGACATTCAGAGCTTTTTTTTTCTTCCTTTCACCATTGTAAAACTCTAGTAAGATGAGAATGTCTTTGATGTCGTTCTTAAGACAACGTCAAACTGTTGATACATAAATTTGGTTAACCCTCCTTAGACCTCCGAATACCTGTACACAAAGAAGACAAAGGGGACCTTGGCTTTAGAAGGAGGACCCTCTAGTGCCTAAGTCAGAATCAAGCGATCTGGGTCCAATAGAGTTGAGGGTTTACTATTCTGTACCTTTGATCACCATAGGATAAGTTCTTATTTATAGTTTTTGGGCGAAGGTGATGTAGATGGCAATCTCTATACTTGGTAGGTGCGTATTGTAGAGGGAATCTACCCCTGAGCGTGTTGTGGTTATCTTCTGAGATTCTCGGTAGAGATCTTGGATGGATCTCTTTGATAAGATCTTCGAGTGATTGGGGTCAGAAAACACACGTAATAGGAGACTGAGTTCGAGCATCCAAGCTGATCTTCACAGTTGTGTTGAGAGAGAGATATTTGATCTGGGCTCTCCCGCAGGCTATGGTAGACCTACCCATGAAGGTTATGTCTAAGCACTGATACCAAACTCTTTTCCTTTTAAAGTATGGATGACATTGAGGATAACCATCCTCTTCATCTTATCATGCCGTATAGGAATTTCATTATAAGTTCCCAACTACATAGCCCTGCGCATGGGATCACGGCTCATGTCTGGTTCAGACGGGCCTCAATAAATCGTAGACAAATCTCCTTGTAAGAGATCAGGATTGAGTAAGACCTGAAAGGGCTCAGCTCTTGTCATACGTAGGAGGAAACGAGAATACTTCATCCTCTAATAGTTCTCCCTACCATTGTCTGGACGTAGAGGAACTCATTGGTCAAGATTCCCGCTGGCCAGGCTAGGGGAAAAATACATATATCCCATCCAACCTCACCTTTGTTACCCGTTAATTTTTACCAGTAACAATAAATAAAAATTTTGACACTGTATTTTCAGCAATATTTTCCCCATGAATTGCGAGAAAATCGTCAAAAATCTGAAACCAAGCCGAGAAATGGCCGAGAAAGAGAATGGGACAACGCCATGGTAAGGACAAAGCTGATCACATACAGCCGCCTTTATGCTAACTTTTTGTACAGCCCCATCTTCTGGCGCACATGTCACTTCCGCAATACAATCGGTACCATTAAAACTGTAGGACCCACTATGATTATTACCTGAGACACAGATTAGCTTGGCCCAATTACAAGGTGGGCTGCATCAGCGTAATCAATGGATATCCATAGGTTTGACACAACTTACACGTGTGGCCTACATAATACATTGATCAGCCAGATTTTGGAAATAGGAAATATTCATTGCTCGACCTACAGTTTGCATGGTACAGATCTTCTACAATTTTGGAATTTGGCGGGAAAAGTGGGGCTGCATGACAAGTTAGCATGCAACGGGATGTATGATAGTTTTCTCACGATTAACCAATAGAGAAGTCTCGCAATTACCGTGGAAAACGACATTAATGCCCTTTTACGGACGTTTGATGTGTTGGAGCCTTGCCCCATCCACATCCATAACACTTGCCGACAGGCAACACGTGTACGATATCTGAACTCTTCCTACCATTTCCCATCTTGTTGGAAACAATGATTATATCTTTCGCCTCGAAAATCAAACCGTTTGACTGCTCGAGTGGAACACTAAGTGGACGGTCAAGACAATTTTTGTGGCCGTTCATTTTGTTTCGCATGGTGCGGCCCACCTGGGGTGTGGAACGGCTTGATTTTCACGAGAGGAGATCTAAACGGTGTAGCCCATGTGATGGAAAGCTGAGTCTCGCACACGTGTTTTGTGTTGTCAAGCGTGCCCGAACGTGGATGGGATGGGTTCCACGCGCGTGTGGAGTGAGCAAACCTCCTTCCCTTCACAAATTATAATGAGAGATGCTAGAGCGAATCACCGTGAGAGATCCAGGCCGATCATCAGATGGACTACGTCATGGGTATAACCTGGTACAAAAATCGGGCTGATCCACTCAACAAAAGAGCCATACGTTTGTCCGAACACGAATACAGATCATTGGCCGTTCTTTCCTTAACGGTCAGTTTTTCCTCGTAACGTGTGTGACTTGCAAGCTTTGTTTTTGGCCCAGGACATATTCATTATGCCCCACCTGATGAACGGACTGGATTTCAATACGTGTGTGCCATGTTTGCCACATCAGCCGTAAATCGCCACTTCAGCCCTGCTACATCTTAAAAAAGCGCAGGCCTCTGTCGAGATATTTTTTGCCATTGGCGCCAGCAACTGGGGTCCACATGCAGCAACAGTTAATCCGAACCGTCCATATTATCTTTACCATCACAAATAAGCTATTATTCAACAATTACACTTTATGAGTAATATTACCCTTTGATTTTAAGAGTTGAATGGGAGCCGTTGAAAATTGAATTTTCATTATTCTAAATTCATCTAGAGATAGTGATGGTCACAATCACACGATCGTGAGCCACTCACCATGTGGGCCCCACATGGCAGTCACACATTCTAGATTCTGAGTTGCAATATAGGCAAAACAAAACTCCTCACCCATGGCCCATCTCCATACCTTTTCTACAGCCGCAGGAGCACAGCCCATTTGATCCCGCGACATACCAAAAATAAAAATTGGGAGTACTGTGATGGAAACGGATTGGCTACTCCCCCTGCCACCAGCCAATGGCTGGTTGGTGGTTGGTGCTCCGTGGGCTCCACCATGATGTATCAGTATGTGTTTCATCCATGCCGTCCATATATTGTTATAGATCATTTTATGGTATGAGACCAAAAATGAGGTATATCCAAATCTCAAATGGACCACTTTACAGAAAACATTGTTGAATGAACATCGACCATTAAAATATTTTTGGAGGCCATAAAAGTTTTGGATCAAGCTGATCTTTGTTTTTACCCTTCATCTGGGTCTGTATGACCTAATCAACAGATTGGATGTCAAATAAACAGTACAACGGGCCTTAGGAGGATTTTAATGGTGGATATCCAATCACTATTGTTTTCCTGTGGTGTGTTCCACCTGAGATTTATATCCCTCTCGTTTTTGGTACAAAGCCCTAAAATGATCTGTAAAAATGGATGAACTGAATGGATGAAACACATGCATCATGGTGGGGCCCACAGAGCACCGACCACCAGCCATGGGGCTGGTGGCAGGGGGAGTAGCCAATCCGTTCTCTACTTTGATACTCCAGTAGTTATGAAACGTGATACGCAGGCACTCAGAAATTGCGCACGTGGGATAGATTCGAACAGTTTAACATGATTTCTACGTAATTTCTAAGTGCCTGGGTATCATCCATCACACCCTGTCAGAGTATCAAAGCTTCTCTATAAAAAAGAAAGCAAAAAAATCTGACCTTGGCGTGAAGAATCTCCGAGTCTTTGACGAAGAACTTCAAGAAAGAACCACAAAAACCAGGAAGTCGAAGCTTGGATTCGTCGTAAATCAGAGAATTTCTAGGGAATTTCGCTCTCTCAATGAGGCTGAAGACAATGGTATCTTCCTCTCTGATCAGAGCTTCTCTAACCGAATCGAGAGTGAATGTATTCAAAGCACTCGAGCAGATTCTGCAAGAACAGACCGTGAAGATCAAAACCCAGAAAGGAATTCCAGAGAAAATCCGGAATTGATTGAGAATCGCCATGAAAATCTCCTCAGAAACAGAGAGAGAGAGAGAGAGAGAGAGAGAGAGAGAGAGAGAGAGAGAGAGGTTGGAGAGTCTGCACTAAAAGCGAAGCCACGAAATTAGTTGATTTCTGATATGCTGTTTATGTATAAATGACGCGGCGTGCGTAGTGCGCACTGGATGCGGACCTCATCAGCCTCTGCTAGGAGGGGCTTTTTGGGGCCCACTGTGACTTATATGTTTTATCCATACGGTCAATATATTTTATCAGATTATTTTAAGGCATGGGCCTAAAATTAGGCATTTAAAATTCTTTAGTGGGCCACACCATAAGAAAAAGTGGGGAATGAACGCATACCACTGAAATTTTTTTGGTGCTAGATAAGTTTTTGATCAATCTGATATTTATTTTTTCCCTTAATCCAGATATATGTGACCTTATTAACAGGTTGGATGGAAAATAAACATCACGGTGGCCCCTATTAAGGTTTCAACGGTGGCATTACTATCACCACTTCTTCTTGTGGTGTGGCCTACTTGAGGCTCTGAGATATCTATTTTTAAGTTTCATGAAATAAAATAATATTTTAAAATATATGGACCGCGTCGATAACATATATACATAATTGTGGACCCTACAGAGCCACTGAAGGAGCGTGTCCGTCCTGCCGGTAGGACGCAATCCGCGTCCACGCGCACTCGTTTTTTGCGTTGTTGCACGACTCGGTTTGGGTGTATCCCCGGATGTACTGGGGTCAGTGTATCCCCAACTGTAACGCCCATTTTAATGCATATTACTTAAATCCACGCTGTCCATTCATTTTTAAAAGATCCTTTTAGGACATGTACCGAAAAATGAAGCGGATCCAAATCTAAAGTGGATCATACCACAGGAAACAATCCTGATTCAATCTCCACCTTAAAAACTTCATGGGACCAGTGGAACGTTTATTTTTCATCCAACCTGTTTATAATATGTTTATAAGGTCAGAAATACCTGGATGAAGAGACCATACAAATATCAGATTGATTCAAAATGTTTTTGATGTCAATTACCGCTGTTTCCTGTATTATGGTAGAAATGATATTTGGACCTGCTTTCTTTTTGATATAACGCTCTAAAATTATTTTTAAAAGCGAACGGAGCGGATATAAGTGAAATACATCAAGGTGGGCCCCACCATGAGGGATCCGTCCCACCTGGGTGGATCCGGGGATCCACCGAAGCCGCGCACGTTCAGAAAAGGACTGCGCCGGCCTGACTTGCCGGCAATCGGACCGGGCTTCAGCTAACTGATCGCTACGTGAGACAAATAATCAGATCCACACCGTCCATCAGGTGGGATGTTATATTTTTATCATGAATCCTAAAATCCAATCAAATCCAAGGGTTATTTGGGCCAAATTATAGGTAAAGGTGTAAAATCATGCCTAAAAACCTAAATTCATATAGTGTGGCCCAAGAGTCCTGGAATTTTCTGAATTTGGTAGAATACATTAATCCTAGTCTTTCACGTCAGATGAATGGATTGGATGTTGTATGAAAAATGAAGGTGAGCCCCACACAACTTCAACAATTTTAATGGTAGGAATTCCCACCTCAACTGTTTCCCATGGTGTGGCTGATCTGTGTATTGAATCGACCTGATTTTTGAGTATTGAAACAGAAAGTTGGTGGTACACATGATGGATAGGATGGATCACATCCACATGAAGTTATTCTATCCACATAGGCGAAACTAACGGCCCCTAATGGTACAAAAGTCAACACAAGCGTTTTTCGTCTAGAGAATGGTGGTGACTAGTAAAAGGAATCTAGACCGTCCAATTCGTTGACCCAATATATGGATGGAGCAGAACCTAAAAATTAAACCGATGAGATGACGTCAGCAATCTGGTTCTCATCGGTGGGCCACACAAGTACAATGAATTCAGGCTTCGGTCAGATATTTTAACCGTCCACTTGTAGAGACCAATTGCTTTGCTTCAGGAATTATAGCGTCCGGATTGAAATAGATCCATCAGATCATGGTCTGGATCACTAAACCATTGGCCACGATTTTACTAACTGGGCCCATCCTATCACTGTACGACTCCTGATGCATCAGGACCAACGAGAAGCGTTTGGCTTTGGACTTTTCAAACGTCAACATGGATTACACGTGAGCAGTGAAAAATCATGATATCACTTCGGTTTTCGTTTTGTCGTTTTGTGGCGTGGAGGATCAAGCTATGGGCCACTTCAGTGACGTGGACGGCTCAGATTTCACGTAAGATGATGACCAACATAGCACGTTGAACGGCTAATGTACACTGAAACGTGGTCCCCACACGCACTTTGACTTGTCCTTTGCTCGTCTACGTCCTTCGGACAACGGACACGTGAGGATATGATATCTGAAGAGAAAAACTATGATACTCCGGCGGAGTGGGAAGGATGGTGCACGAGAGATCGTAAATTGCTGAAGGTGAGTGAAAGTAAACGGTCGAAAATAGTTAAATAAACGTTGACATTTATCAGGAAAGGTGAGAATGATTATCGGCTAGGATTATCAGAAGTAGATTTCACTGGGTGGATCCAGGGTACACACTGCCAGGTGTACGGTGGTGGAATGAGTGCTCTATCATGTACAGTGGACCGTAGGATGAAATAACATTCACCCCTTTGATCCGACAGTCTGGATAACCCATCGGATATGATTAACGGTCTAGATCGTATGATCACCCATAGACAGTAGATATGTACGACTCTCTGTTTCCCATCTCCTCTGTCTGTTTTTACTTTCCATGAGGAGCTTTGAGGACATGGGCTCTCTAACTCTTTCAAATTTCAAACGAGAAAAGAGGTGGGAGACGTGGGTCCCCCCCCATAGTCCTAACACCAGTGGCCCCGATGTTACGTAAGTATAGTCAACTTAATCTCAACCATCCATTTCGTTAATCATGTGTGGCCCACCCTTTGACCGGATGCGCTTATTTTTGGGCAAAGACATCATGTATACTGTGGATCCCACCAGATGAATGGCCTAGATGTTGCAAAAAAGATGCCATATACTTTGTATGTGGACCAGCTATTAGCCACATATTTGAGCAGTGATATACAGGAATGTGGATGTTAGATGTATCAAACCGTTGATATCTTGATTCAAAATAATTATTTTGGAGGGAAAAGTTTTGGGAATTTTATAAAATACTACCCTATTTTAATGAATTTACATTCCAGTATCTTTTTAAAATAATTTCATTAAGCTACTGTTAGATTTTTATTTTTAACCGTATTTTGATTAAATGGGATATTTTCGTATTTTGATCAAGATGATCATACACTCTTAAAAAATTGTGAAAAAGAAAACCCATATTCTCTCACCTTTAAAGTGGATTGTCTATTCATCCATTTTGCCATATTATTTTAGGACATAAAAAAATGAAATTAATCTAAACTCAAGTAGGAATCAAGCAAATATTTTATTTTTTTCTTCATCCAAGTTTGTAAAATCTTATCACCGGGTTGGATGGCAAATAAACATTATGGTGAGCCCTAAGACGTTTTTAATGGTTGGGCATTCGGGCATTCAATCGCTGCGGTTCCCTATAATATGGTTCACATTAGATTTGAATCTGTTTCATTTTTGGGTTGGTACGCTAAAGTGATCTGAAAAAAGAATGGATGGAGGGGATTGATTGGCCATTCAGTAAGAATTGCTTTGATTGGATATCTAATAATTTATTAGGAAGACTTAAATAATGAATGTGAGCTGTTGGATGTCTGTCCTTTAGTGACCATTTATAACCACATGTTAAATGTATGTCTTTTAGTGTCCATTTATGCCAACATGTTAAAGAGTTAGGATCGTCCAAATCAAGCGATTCTTTTCTTTTTGGTCTACAGGCCATTCAGTGCTGCTTCTATTAAGTAAACGGCTATGATCTAGTTCATGTATGATACTTGTGCCAATTGGCCTCATAGATTTTTCTTTCAGGCCCGTAATGGGAAAATAGGAGTGTTGTCCTGTGAGGCCCACTTTGATGTATTTCACTTACATCCACACTGTTCATACGTTTTAAAAACTTATTTTAGAGTATGAACCAAAAAATAAAGTAGATCGAAGTCTTAGGTGGACCACACCACATGAAACAGTGGTGATTGAAAACCTACCATTAAAATTTTTTGGGGGCTATTGGAATGTTTATTGTCCATCCAGCCTGTTGATAAGGTAAAAAATACTTGGATGAAGGGACAACAGAAATATCATCTTAATCCAAAACTTTTGTGGCCCACAAGAGGTTTTTAATGGTAAATCACCACTGCTTCCTGTGGTGTGGTCCACGTGAGATTTGGATCTGCTTAATTTTTCAAATAATATCATAAAATGATCTGTAAAAAACGGATGGACGACGTGGATGTAAGGAAAACACATCAAAGTGGGCCCCACAGTCGGAGATCCACTGAAGCGGCACATGAAAAATAGGGTTCCCGGCGGAATAGGGATTCAGTGGAAGCGTATTGCGTCCGAACGCCGGTTGGACAATAAGCCATCCGACCAGAGCTCCTGTGAGGCCTACCGTGATGTATATAGCTATCCATGCCGTCCATGCATTTTCTCATATTATTTTAATATATAATCTCAAAAAATGAATTAGATCAAACGCTCAAGTGGACCACACCAAATAGTGATATTGATTGCATTAAATGCAATATTAATATCTAGTTTGGTCAACTTGAGGGTTGGGTATACTTTATTTTTGGTATCAGATCTTAAAATTAGCTAAGAAAATGAACGGATGGTGTGGATAAACAGAGACATCACAGTGGGCCCCACAAGATCTCTGGTCGGACGGCTTATTGTCCCACCGGGGTTCGGACGCAATCCGCTTACGGATTCGGGAGCAAACCATTTAATGCCGTATCCAATACAATTAATGTATGAATCGATGTATGGGACCCACCATAGTGTTTAATCTACTCCGTCCATCACATGAGCCCACTCCTTGGATTTCAAAAATCAGGTCGATCCAAAACTTAGGTGGACCACACCATGTAAAATCATGTACAAAACTTTTAAAACAATTTCTCATGGCCCACCTGAGTTTTGGAAATCATGATTTTATTTTTATTTTTTTGGGTGTCCATTCATCCAATTGAATGCATCTTTGAATGGTTTAGATGGCATATACAAAACATGGATGGTCCTATACACCATCTAGAAGGTTTTCAATGGTGGGCATCCACATCATGACCATTCCCTGTGATGTGCCCCACCTAAGTTTTTTATTAGTACGATTTTTGGGCATCAAGAAGAACATTAGGGTGTATAAATGGTGGATGGATTGGATTTCATGAAGACATCATCCTGAGCTTCACAGATCGAGTTGTACTTTAGGCCCAATGTAGTGGATTTGGCCTTAAAAGGGTTGTAGGTGAGATCGTCGATACACTGTCCCTCGTTCACCCTTCAACACAGTAATTACAGTCATCCAAAACTTTGGTAGGCACCGGACGTGGATTGGCTAGTGGCCCAGTGCTCTGTGGGCTCCACCATGATGTAAATGTTTCATCCACGCCGTCCATATATTTTTCTGTACCATTTTACGGTATGAGCCAAACAATGAGGTAAATCCTAATCTCATGTGGACAACATCACTGGAAATAGTGTTGATTAAACGCACACTGTTAAAAACTTCCTGGGGCCACAAAAGTTTTGGATCAAACTGATATTTATTTTTTAGCTTCATCTAGGACTGTGTGACCTAATCAACAGGTTGGATCTCAAATAAACATTAAAGTGGGTCCTAGGCCTTTTTAACGGTGGAAACTCCAACACTACTGTTTTCCTGTGGTGTGGTCCACCTGATATTCATATCTGCCTATTTTTGGGTTCAATCTATTAAATGATCTGAAAAAATGAATGGACGGCGTGGATAAAACACATACATCATGGTGGGCCCACAGAGCACCAAACACTACAAGGCAACACTAATTTTTTATAAGGCCCACTATGGCGTCTATGTTCATCCTATCCATTCATATAACATGAATAATCAGGTTCAAATCATTTCCTAAAAATTCATGTTAATCCAAATGTCATTGTGCCATAACACGTGAATTTAGAGGTTTTAGGTGTGACGAGAGTGTGATTTCATGCAAGTCCATATGACGTTGGCTAGGCGGTGCATGCCTAGTGCTAACCAAGAGCCAAGCAGGGGAACTTTTATAAGATCCACCCATTCATCAACTACCTCATCTCTTGTTTTACGTTGGTCCCAAAACTCAGGCTGATTTAGTACTCGGGTGGGCCACCCCATAGGGAACAATGTAAAATTACACCTAAAACTTCTAAATTCACCGGGTATGGCCCACCTAAGTTTTGAAATAGTGTAATATTTACAAAAAAAAAAAATTATCCCGATAAGAACTATATTAAAATTTAATTGAACATTCCCCAATCAAAAGTTTGGGAGCTCTTGATGTGATGGATCCTATTAATCTATTTCTTCCAATACTCCAAACCAGCAAGGCGGTGGGATCCTTCAGATGAGCGATCTTGATCTCTTAAAGGGGTCCCTTCCGAATCGGCCCATGATGTTCTCAGAATATGATCTAGTGGCACAAATCTCGAGAAACTTTGGTGATCCCAAGCCTAATCTTTAGTAGGCCATGAAGATTCGTACAAAGGACCAGCTACAAGAAGATTCGATAAGTTAGGAAGTTTGAATTGAGTTTGAACATTTTCTTTCCAATGAAAGTCAGCACTCTAGGAGAAATTAAAGAGATTTACATATTCAAAACAAAAGCGCGAGTACGAAGTATTCAAAATCAACAAGGAAATTCTAGTGAAGGTTTCACCTCCTTAATAATTTGTAAAAGGAGTAATTGAAAAAGAGCTCAGGACCTACACCAAATGCATGACATAATCTTTTATTTATCTTTATTTTATTTTCCCAGCATAGCTTAGCGTATTTTACATCTAATGCCTAGCGACTCTCGGTATAGTACTTTAGGAGCAGAGATAGTATTTCTGCAACCTTAAGTTGTAAATTGTGATCATCTAAGTTTTAATTTAGTTGATCACACCCCTCAATTGTCTGTTTGAATAGACATGTCGGGTATTTATCCCTTTTCGTTTGTTTATTCATTTAGTTGTTTCACAAACTTTCAATTGTAATAAACATCATTTCACAATATTTAATGAAATTAACATTGTTTTACCTTTTTTAATTTGTATGAATATTTTTGTTCATTTGAAAATTGTTTTAAGCTTAAAGTGTTGATGAAAGAAAAAGTTCTAAAGTCCGTTAACTCACATTTATTATCACAAGGTAAAAAGAACTTATTAGAAAGATTTAATCTCATTTACTTTCACTAATCACCTTAATAGATCACAACATTAGTGGCCAAGAGAACTCTGGATCTTTGATCCTAGTCACCAATCTATCTGTCTCGAAGAAGGGGACACCAACAATTTAATCAACCCTTAGTCAGGTAGACCTTGGCATGCCATACATCCCATTTATACACACATGTGCAAAATCTAGACCCTTAATAACATGAGTGGTCCAGTTTAATTGAATTGAGTGCAACACCAACAAGTTATCAAGGGGACCGATGTACAAAATAAATGGACAGCTATAACAGTTTTCTTTCTAGTTGTTTGATTATTTTAGATATTGTGGTCGACCAGATTATTAAAGTAGCCTGATTTGTCGGCCAGGGCATCTGCAGAGTATGGCCCATCTAATGAATCGCATGGATCTTGCACACATGCCATTTAATATCAAAACCGACAAAATCATTTCTATCTTCGATTAAACGATGGCACCCACTAGACTAATCTTCACCTACTACCCGAAGTAGATTAGTGTATCATACAACCCATCTCATATCATACCTGTGCAACATCCAACCCATCATAAGGTGGACCCCACCTATAAACCATCCATTATTCCCATGCAAGGTAGCCCGCTTCATGAATGCACTGCGCTGATTTTTGCGTCACGTGATCTTAACAATGGGACCCACCCATTGGACGGCTTGGATGTCGTGCACAAGTGACAATGCTTGCACATGAGTTTGTTTGTATGCTAAGCTAATCTACGACTGTTCTTAAAAGATATCACTAAGTTACATTATTATATTTTGAGGCAGATGCGTCCAAAAGAACCTTGCAACGGACGGTTATAAAAACAGTTAGGTTTCTTAGATTACAGTGCAAGCCGTTTCAAGTTGGTGCACGTGGCGTGTAAGCAGGGTTGGGTGGGCCACATGGGTCATTGGATCATGTGTAAGATCTAACTGGATATAAAACTGGACCCATCGGGTCCAAATACCCACCAATTTATCTAAACTCCCCAAGAGCCACTTCGGAATGAGTGGTGGCATTGTGAGGTTAGCAAATCTCCCAATTTAATACATTGTATGAGTTCTGTTTGACGGTCGACACAATCGTCGAGACTAAAAAAGTCGGTGGATGATATTTTAAAAGCTATAAACAGCCAACCGCAGAAACTTTTTTAGCATTGGGTTGGTTGGTTTGAATTGATCAGCTGTAGGTGGGGCCCATTTACTAGATTTTAGTAGATGAGCCTTCACCTGTAAATTGACTAAACCTTTTAGTCAACAGCCCAAATAGTTGAAACTGACAACCTCATCCGAATTGCCTTTTTATATATATATACTTATTAATTCTTTAAGAAAAAAACAAAATTTCCTCTTTTTTTTTTCTTTTTTTTTTTCTCCTTTTAAAAATCTGGTTTCAAACTAACAAGATTGATTGTGGGCCCCATATAAGAACTCAATGAGATATTGTGACTAGGGGGGTTTCTCATTTTTGAGATTTAATAAGCAACACACGCACAAGTTACCGATCTTTATTTTTCTGGTAATGTGCAACATGGGGTGGAATGGACGGTCGTAATAGCTATTATAGCTTCCTAACGGACGGTCCTGTTAGGGGCTCTGTAGGGCACAACGTAATGTATTTGTTTTATCCATGCTATTAGGAATTGAATGCCTAATGCTGAAAACCTCCCGCGGGCTACAGAAATTTTGGATCAAGCTGATATTTATGTTTTCCTTTGGTCCAAGTCTATGTGACCTTATGAATTGGATGGAAAATAAACAGTACAGTGGGACCTAAGAAGGTTTCAACGGTGGGAGTGATCCAGTCTAGCTTATGATCTGCCTCATTTGTTTTTGAGTTCATGCCCTAAATTCCACCAAGCCCATGACAGGACCGTCGTCTCTAGCTAGGTCCTGGAGGCCATGAAAATGGTCACTTTTGTATTTTAAAAGATAATTTGATGGCTAGAGGCAAATAAATAAATAAATAAATAAAATGAGGCATATCCATAACTCAAGTGGACCACAGGAAAGGGTGTGAATCGAATGTATACCATTGAAAAAATTTGGTGGGCAATAGAAGTTTTAGATCAAGCTGATATTTGTGTTTTCCTTTTATCCATGCCTGCCCCGGCATGATCTTATGAACATGTTGGATGACAAATAAACATCACTATGGGCCCTAGAAAGTTTTCAATGGTGGAAATCATTATTCCCATTGGTTTCCTGTCATGCGGCCCTCATGAGCTGGAAAAACAGATGGACGATGTGGATAAACCACATACATTAACGGTGGGCCCAACGGAATTGAGTAACTCAGTACGCGCGTCTTGTTTTTAAAAGCCAGCAAGCCAGTTTTGTTCATTCAGGTTGAGATATCCAAGTTTTTCAAAGTAGTAAAGAGCGTTGAAAGAGTCGTGAGCCCAATGCATTTTCCTTTTTATTTTATTCAGGTATTGATGAAATCTGATCTAGTCAAACCGCCAGTGTTTTCGAAATTGAAACCGCGTCCAGCCTAACCAAACCCTTCTCAGCCACCATTGGGCTGAAGTCAAAAGCCAGCCCAAGAGTCAAGACTCTGACCTCCTCAAGGGATTCAGTGCATGGGCCCCCTGTTTGATTCTATAGGGAGTGCACATGGTCAAATGATGACCGTCAATCCGACGAACAATCCAACGTAAAACCCATCAAATTTAAAAAATAAAAAATAAAAAATTGTTATTAAGCCCACAAATATATGGACATGTCATATATATGACAGCATGACATATCGGTGAAGCATCCAATCCATCCATCTGAAGATTACCGCTACATAAATTCTCTATACCAAGAATCAAGTCAATCTACAAGTTCGGTAGGGCACGAGTAATAGAACATATGAACCGTTTTGAAAAAATAATAATGATAATAATAATAATAATCTGCCTTAGTTCTCTTTCCCGTTAACTTATTTCCAATATCATGCTAACCTGACCCACTGAACAGACGGACGACCTATTATCTTTGAGCAGTGACATCTACATAGAGGTGTACACGAACCGAGCTAGCTTGGTTAGCTCGCTTGACTCGACTCGAAAAAGCTCAATTTGACTCGGTTCGAAGCTGAGTTCCAGAGCTGATTTTTTGAGCTTGAAAATGAGTTCGAGCTGGCCCCAGCTCGACTCAACTCGAATTGAACCCGGCTTGAATCAAACTCGGATCTAACCAGTTCAGTGACTGGGTTACTTTGATATTGATGTTGCTCACCTAGTGTTTGATGAAATGACTCAAAGAAGTGTGGCTGGTAGCAAAGAAGGTACGTATGTGGAACCAACACCCTTTTTTTTCTTGATTTTTATGTTGCTTAGAAGGTGTTTGATAAAATACCTATAAAACCATTGCTGCTGCCTCAAATACAGTGAGATTTTGAATGTGCAGTTCAGGTGTTTGTTAAAATGATGAAATGACGAACTCAGCTCGAACTGGCCCAAGCTGCTAACTGAACCGACCCGAATTCAAGCTGAGGTCAGCTAGTGGCCGACCCAAGTCGAGCTGAGGACAGCTCAACTCTGGTTCGACTTGATGTACGCCCCTACATCTACACGGTTAAAAGATGGCTTGAATATTTCACCTGTCTGCCACGCTCGCAAAAGTGATAGTATGTGAGGTGTGAGCTTCAGCAAAGCTCACATACACATCCATTACAACACAGGTCCAACCTCAACAATCATACCGTTCCTACCACAGAGGGCGGATTCGATTTCAAGCGACATCATCATATGGCACACCTGCAGATAGAGACGCCCCTCGTTTCTGCCCAACAAAAAGCAACGATCACATGCATGCCATGACTTTGATAGGGCAGGCAACAATGTATGTGACCTGGCCCATCTCAAGCCATTAATCACGTGGGCCCCGCCATGTCCCAAAAATCAGGCCCACAACTCATCATATTGATCAAACAAGCATTAGAGAAAAAATAAAAGGACAGTTATGAGACATCAAAAACACTTCAACGTTTGTTGCACAGTCCCATGGTCAGCAAAAAGGCGTATGGCCAAAATATGGGAGGCAAAATGCTCGTTTTTTCATTTGGTTTAGACCCTTACAAAGACAGTAAAAAAAATTCTATCAAAGAAACGAAAACATTAGAAAATCAAAGAATTAAAAGTTCAAGTTTAATATAGTTTCAACTAAAAATAATGGGATGAGAGAAACTCTTACATATATGAATATATCCCATGTATGCTGCATATAAACAAGACTAAAATATATAATTAAAATGAAAATAGATAAATAATAATAATAATAATAATAATTTAATAATGTACCTAGGCAATCAAAAAGCGGGGAATATGATTCTTTGACTGTATCAAATGCTTCTTTTTCAAGCAATTCATATATAAATTAGACTATTGCGATGGTGCTTAGAACATAAGTTATGGCGTTGGGACACAATAGAGAGTCCGATTCGTCAGTCTAAACTGTCCATTAGGTTCTGCACACATTTCATCTGCCACCATGCAAACATCAAACTGATCTGACAAAAATGGACCATTTGATCAATGGTATTTAATGTGCGTGGTTAATATCACTAACAAAAAAATTGATCCAGTCAGCAATTTGAATGCCCATGGTGGATTGCTTTTAATTCAAAAAAATCATTTCTGTTAGGCAATCATAACAATCCCATCCTTGGCGGCTGCAAAAACAGATAGTTGCAGAAACTAAAGGCCAAATCGAAGAAGGGATTGCATCGTCCCACAAGTACTGCTTTTGTATGATAGCATATGAAATGTATCCTGGACAGAATGACGGGTTCAGAACTGATAGATTGAACTGTCCATGTGAACAGATGCAACTAGGAGCACTGGAACATTTCTCTATAAATCAATCACTCTCTATTGAATGTCTCCACTTTCAACTCAAATTTACCAGAAGTATGGCAATGACCAACCTCTATATTTGAATCACCAAAAAAAGAAAAGAATAAAATGAGTTTTCTTTTTAGAAAAAAGTCCACATTATTCGCTTGGCGCAAAGAAAAGTTGCCTATCTTCCGGAATAACAGTTTATAACATTTAAACAACCTACGTGTTTTTTTTTTTTTCAAAAAATATGGGATTTAAAAGGGAGTTTTGCTACCAATAAATGGGCCATACGAAACTGCACCAATGAAGGGTCCAGCTCCATGGCTCGATGGTAGACAGAATGTTTCAACACTGAGATCATGGGATCAAGTGCCCATGTGGTGTGGCTGTGGCTGTGTGTGGTGTGGGTGGAAAAAAAAAACACCAATGAAAAATATTGACCAGTGGGCCTACAGCCCTGTAGACAGAACCATCCATGGCCCAAAAAACACAGCCAACCGTAGAAAAATGCTATTTCTTCTGGTGTACTTTTGAGAGAAAAATAAAATAAAATCACGTAGTTAAAGACTACCTTGTCTGAACCACAGACCCCAAAATTTCATCCGTGTTTTGGGCCAAGTCTCGACTATTTTTTGAAGGATGAACTTAAACCCAAACTTTAGACATACCATTTTTATTTTTTTTTTATACTCTAAAGTGGTGTGGATCCGTGAATTTATCGGTCCTAGCATAAGATCAAGACCATCCAGATGGGTGGCCTGCAAATTAACAAGAAAATACAGCAAAATCCACACATCCAAGAAAAGCTAAATACCCAAACCCTACAATCTCAAAAGTATCCCTGGGTCCACCAGGAGGCTAATCCGATTACTAGTTTTTCTATAGATAACGATACTTAACATTCAAAAACAAAAGAGAACACATTCAATCAGTGGCCAACAATTCCCTATAGAAGTACTGATTTTAAATACACCCTCCAAACCCATATCCTGAATGCCATTCCCTTGCATGATTAAAACAAAATAATGGAGCTTTCAACATTGAGCATGCATTGCAGATGCCATGAAAAGCCAAAAGCAACACCCTATTCTATCCCATCAGCTGGACTTCCAAGGTTTCCCATCAGATCAACAGTTTAGCTTTTATCACCAAAAACACGGGGACCCAAATGAACAGAATCCACCTGAGGTGCACAGCTACCAAGAGAGATGAGGCAATGATCGTAGGAAACCTGTCAGTTTTCCCTCACCAAAAACCATGGGACCCAAGTGTGCAAGCAGGTTTGCAAACTACATATTTATTGATGTTCCTGGATGCTCTACTTCCTCGAAAAAGAGATGGAAGTACCTAAATTCCCCATATTTGTTTCGCTCACAGTACAACTATTACAAAGTGGTGGTTTGAGACTACGCACATGACAATGTAGCACAAGCCCTGCATCTACGGAAACTACTATCAATTACTTCAAAATTCTCAGGCTATGCTATGGAAAATTATCAAAAACACAAATCTTATCAAACAAAAAATATACATTAACTCCAAACATTCACAGCAGTTGAGAAACAGGTCCCTAATCAAACTAAGAGAACTTATCAATCAGCAGCTTGAAAAGAATACATACGCAGCTAGTAAAATCCAAGGAAATTTAAAAAAACAGTAAAATCTGAGGACTGGACTCTTTATGGACTGAAATTCATGATGTGCTGTCCCCCACCAATTCCCTACTTATAGGGATCACAGCCACATCACTTGGATATCAGAAGGCTAAAAATATCTCGACCACACAGCTATAAAATCGTCTTAATGGTCCGTATAGCACCCACATGGCGGACATCCGACAAAATCCTGGCTAGTCTATTAGAAGAGGAATTACCATAAGCTAGATAGACGATGTGGATGGTATTTTACTTCGGCCCAATGTCCTTCAGAGCACAGATCTGCTCTTCTCCCATTGCGCACATGACAGTCACAACAAGATCCTTTCCTTCTCCAAAACCATCCTTGATCTGGGGCAGTAAATCCAATAACACAACATATAAGTGTTCTGCCCAAAGCTTAATAAACATGAGGAAATATAATTGCATTTTGAGCAATTTGCTCAAGCCCAATAAACTCTACATCTGGGGGCGTGCCTTTGGCAACCAAACTGTTCATATGACTGGCCCACATGGATGGGAGAGACCCAAAAATTCTCTCTGATCGGACAAACCTGACCGTCTAAATGAGCGCCAGTGTTAAATGCAGGGCTGCTGGTGGTAAATGTCCATTTGCAAACCACCAATCAAGTGGTGGCTAGGTCATCTGATTCAGGAGATACCGAGAATGGTCTACCAGATCAATCGCTTGTAGTACCAAATGGTAGGCCCCGTCTGTACCGTTGCGGGGTCGAACTGAAGCTCATTCACACGCATGTAAATCCGATCGTGCTTATTACCATGCTAGAGATAAATGCACGTAAGCACGTACACATGATTCAGTGGACTGCAAGTGCAGTTTGCTCATGAGCTAATGGGGGTTGGGGCGCCTAACCTGAGTGAGCAGATTTTCATCAGTGGGAAGCTTCAGATCATCCTTCGTGTTGCCGTTATCAGTCAAAAGACTCACCTAAAATAAATCAGCATCAACTCAGGTATGTTCTGAAGAACTGGTTTACGATAAGGCTTTTATAAGGATAATCAGGGACACAACAAGCTTACAAAACTTCTACATATATATATATATATATATATATATATATATATATAAGACAAGCTTACAAAACCATCTTCTGATATGTCAATAAGCTGATAATCAGTACGAGTAACGTGAGGCACCTGCAAAATTTACAAATGGGATGATTGATTAATTCTTTTGTCCTGGCTAGCAATATGTGTAGATCATACATGATTGATAGTAAGATCATCATGCAAGGAACCCCAAACGAGAAAACATACATCACAGTTATGTGATGAAGGAACAATATCCTCGAGCTTCTTGCCATTAAAAATGTCAATTGCTACAAAGTGACATTTCGCATGACCATGCTTTCCAGTCTTCGAAGTGGAAACCTCAACGACCTATTAACAAAAACCACATAAGCAAAGATCAAATTATGAATTACAACCAATAAAATGATAGACAAAGCATCTTCCATGTGAAGCAATATGGTGGAAACTAACTCTTCTAAAAGGTTATGCGCATACTAAAAACAAGCACACTTCTTAACTACATAAAATACTACAATATTTAGATTAGAGAAATGCCAGGTGCTCCTCAGTTGATCGGTTCACTTGGACAGTCCAATCAATTGATTCAAACTGTCCAGTAAGCCAAGAAAACTTTTCACGGGCTACCAAGCATATCGCGCTGATAGGATGATCCAATCCATACTTGATTATGCATTATTTTTTACAGCCATCCTCTTTCCAAGCCATGGATGGAGGGTTATGATTGCCTAACAAAAGTGATTCTTTAGAACCAGACGCAATCCATGATGATTCGTAGAAGATGGATCAATTTGTTGATTGGACCTATTTTTGTGTAAATGATTTGGACTTTCCATATTAAAGGCCATTGGTCAAACGGCTAATATTTATCAAATTGGTGCACTGATTGCATGGCAGGCCACGAAATCTGCATTGGACCTAATGAACTGGCTGGATCAATGGATTGGACAGCCTAAGCATCCGAATGCAACAATCACTATGATGTAATAGTGCTCTGGAAGCACTGAAGTATCTCTCTTTAGATTAATTCCATGGTCATATTAAATCAAAGAAGTGAAAATATCAAGCAGATTAAAGTGACCTCCATGTCCGTATAACAAGGTCTAGGTCGCTGAAATTTATATGGAGAAAGACTTCAGAGTAGATCGGCCATCTTCGGGGATTAGTGGGGAGGTGTTGAGTGTCTCTCAAATCTCGACAATGTCAGTGTCACCAGACCTTTCTCTGTGGCTTTGTCAAGCTACTTTGGCTCAGTTTCGATAGCAATTGTTGGTCTCAGACTCCCAGGACAATAACATTTCAAGGTGAGCAATGAAAGTTCACTAGTCCAAACCCATGAAGACAGGGTACAGAATAACATGGTGCACTATCTTTCATGCAGATGGTAGGAACTTGTCCCCCTTACAGATTCTTTATGCAGATATGTGATTACATCCCCATGAAAAACTAACTTGAGTTACTTATGCCCCACAGGTGGTTCTTAGAGCATTGACATGTGAGGAATTAGGAATATCATAAGATGGTTGGTCATCTTCTCTTGCAACAGTTGACTTTTACAAATATTCGAGAGAAATTAACATGAACATAAGGCAGCATACTTTGGAGGTTGGGCTGACCATCCTTAATGTCGTGGTCAATGTGGCTTAGCATACATTAATGACGTGCCTTGCAAATTACAAGTGTGGCCCGATCTATACAGTTTGGACACAGGGCGTTTGCCAATTTTGGGCCTATGTAACCAGAACACAAGTTGGGAATTGAAGAGACGAAAGTTTATGATTGGTGGACATTCCAAATCAGATTTCTCAAGATGCAAGGAAAAAAAATGGTTACTGGTCTTAAGTACCATAACAGATTGTCTCCTGCGAATATGGGTTCCTAAATGATGGTAAACCCTAACATCCTCACCTTACGAGGCCTCGGAATTTTGGAAGGCTGTCATCTGCCCCCTTAATGGTTTTTTGAGTTGGTGTTTTTTGAGGTGGTAGATGGTGCCAGATTCAGATTCTGGGGGGAAAAAAAATATTGGAGCGAGAACTCCTCGTGTCTGGATTTTCACAGCCTTTATGCTGTCTCCTCCAATCATAGAACAACAAGCCCAATGCTTCGGTTTGATCAGAAGTGGAACAACATAGTCACCTTGCTTCAACAGGAAACTACAGGCCTGTTTGGGAGCTTGGAAATGAAAGGAGAGAAAATGACATTTTCTTTATAGTTATTTTCCAAGAACGCACTTGGAGAGAGTGAATAATGGAGGCTCAGGAAAAAAAAAAAAAAATTTAGGACTTTTTCCATGAAAACACATTCTTGGAAAATATTTTCCACCAAAAAGTGAACTCCCGATCAGGAAATTTGCCATTTTCTTGAAAAGTATTTTCCACCCGAATACTTTCCAAGCTCCCAAAGAGGCCCTAAGAGAGAATGAGATGGTTTAATTTCTCAATTTGGCCATTCGGTTGGGAAATTTTCCCTTCCCCTGCATTTACAGACAAATGGAGAAGCCAACTCCTTTCTGTAGTTTGCCACATGGTGATCCTTTCTCTGTCCATCTCTAGAGGCCAGAGGATCTGATTTGGCATTTCCAGGGTTCTTCCAAGATGGTTGCATTTGGATGGATGGGTGGGTTTTCAGATGGCTCCTCGCCATCTCTTTCCCTTGCCTTTTTGAAGGGTTCTTAATAAATTTTCCCTACAATTCATATTTCATCATCATCTAAGCCTTATCGAAACTGATTGAGGTCGACAACACAAATCCTATCCAGCCATTCTGCTCTATCAAGCCATAACCTCAGTTAGACCATAGGTCATCAAGTCTTTTCTTACTACCTCCACCCATGACCTTGTGGGCCTTCCCTTGCCCTTTGGGAGACATCAACTAGCACCAACTCGATAGTCCTAACAGGTGTAGTTCTTGGTCTCCGTTGCACATGACCAAACCATCTAACTCTACTTTCCCTCATCTCCATTGCACATGACCAAACCATCTAACTCTACTTTCCCTCATCTCCGTTGCACATGACCAAACCATCTAACTCTACTTTCCCTCATCTCCGTTGCACATGACCAAACCATCTAACTCTACTTTCCCTAATCTTATTATGTATTGGTGCTACTCCCAAGTTCCCTTGAATGCATTCATTTCTAATTATGTCCTTCCTCGTCTTGCCACCAGGGTGTGCCAAATCGGTTACGTATCGGCCGTATCGGCCGATACGTAACGGTAACGGTGCGAACCGTTACCCGTTTCGGGGCCGTATCGGCCGATACCCGATTTTGTACCCGTATCGGCCGATACGAGCCCATTACGGGGTGTAACGGCCGTAACGGGCCAGTAACGGTAACTTTTTTTTAAAAAAATTTTAGCTCTGTTTTTGCTGTTTTTTTGAAACCTCTTGCTTCCAAACTGTTTCTAACTCCTTCTACTACTAATTTCGACCAACCTTAGCTAGGTATTTGAGATAAAAACACATTATATCACAGATTTTTTTGAATCAAAGCTCGGTGGGCCATTTTTCAGAAATTCGTCAAAAATAGGTATTTATACTTTTTTTAATATGTTTTGCTGTTTTAATCATGTCATATGATGTGTTAATCATAGTAGAACATGTTAATGTACATTTTACAGATTTGGGGTGCCATTTAATAATTTTTTAATATTTTTTTCTATTTACGCATGAATTTTGGCCCTTTTTTTAAAATTCGAAAAATCAGTTTTTAATGGTTGTTTTGCTGTTTTAATCATGCCATTTGATGTGTTAATCATAGTAGAACATGTTAATGTGCATTTTACAGATTTGGGGTGCCATTTTATATTTTTTTAATATTTTTTTCTATTTACGCACTTATTTTGGCCCTTTTTTTGAAAATTCGAAAAATCATTTTTTAATGATTCTTTTGCTGTTTTAATGACATCATATGATGTGTTAATCATAGTAGAACATGTTAATGTGCATTTTATAGATTTGGGGTGCCATTTTATATATTTTTTATATTTTTTTCTATTTACGCATTTATTTTGGCCCTTTTTTTGAAAATTCGAAAAATCATTTTTTAATGATTCTTTGGCTGTTTTAATGATGCTATATGATGTGTTAATTATAGTAGAACATGTTAATGTGCATTTTACAGATTTGGGGTGCCATTTTATATTTTTTTATATTTGTTTCTATTTACGCATTTATTTCGGCCCTTTTTTTGAAAATTCGAAAAATCATTTTTTAATGATTCTTTTGCTGTTTTAATGATGTCATATGATGTGTTAATCATAGTAGAACATGTTAATGTGCATTTTACATATTTGGGGTGCCATTTTATTTTATTTTTTTCTATTTACGCATTTATTTCGGCCCTTTTTTGAAAATTCGAAAAATCATTTTTAATGATTCTTTTGCTGTTTTAATGATGTCATATGATGTGTTAATCATAGTAGAACATGTTAATGTGCATTTTACATATTTGGGGTACCATTTTATATTTATTTTTTTATTTTTTTCTATTTACACATGAATTTTGGCCCTCAAAAATAATTGCAAACACCTAAATGTAAGATATTTTCATATTACATTCATTCTAATATATCTATCATTGATAGTAGATAGTTAGAAAATTAAATATATGAATTTTGTAGTCAAATTCAGATTATCTGGTTCATAAATTCATCAGACAGTCCGATACAACTTCTCACCAAAGAGTGGACCGTTACACCACCATAAACATGTTCCAATTTATAAATGAATGCATATTTGGAATGCTTAGAATATTCCGGATTTAATCCATATTTTTTCATATTTTTTTGACAAAAAAAAAATTTTGCGCCGTTACGGGCCGTTACGCCCCCGTATCCGTATCAGTTTTGGAGGACACCGTTACGCCAACCGATACCGATACGGGATACCTTGCTTGCCACTCATCCATCTGAACATCCTAGTGCCCTAAGTCAGCCAGCAGTTCAGATGGGAGCAAGGGCAAATACATATTGAAAAATGACTATTTGGGTTTATTTAATATCAACCCAACTTGAAAATATGACATACAAAAGCTTGAAAACAACCACTAGACAAAGCATAAGACCCTCAAAAAAAAAAAAAAAACTACTTTGAAGCATGCACATATCATACGCATTTCGCAGTAATAGTGAGCTCAAAATTGTCTTTTCAATTAATTGAATATTTTGGCAAAAGCCATTGATAATTCAAAACACAGGTGAAAGAATAGTTGCCTCTAGATAAAAGAATATGTGAAATGGTGCAAGAAACAGTTCTCTAGATAGCATTTGTTATTGCAGCTGCACAAATTTGTAAACAGAATTTGGGGAAATGCACAAGCTAGAAAAACAGCCAATTGCGAGGAGAAACAAGCTTCTCGAAAACAGAAACCATAAGATTTTTTAAAATTCAAACAAGTTTCCTAGTAGTTAGGGTGAAATTCACATCTAAGTAAATGCTTGTTGTTTTCCATTTTGCACTCTATGCCTTTTGTCATGGATAATTAAATCTAAAGACGCTAATCTTAGCCAATGAGTTTACTTAACTGTTGGTCTCTCTATCAACACGCGAGACAGTGCCTAGCCTTGTTTTTTTTTTTTTGCAAAGGTGAAAATTTTATTGATAAGGGAGGCTACAGAAAACAAAAGAAAGCAAAAAGAAAGGAGAAACGAAAATAAACCTAAGAAAAGGGAAAAGATACAAAAACCAGTCCCACGACTGGATCAACCCACAAAAAACTATGGAGCCCAATCCTTAAAATGGAGATCCAAGTAAGAACACCACTAGCAGAACCTCCAATCACTACCAGCAAACAAAGGAAGAGATCAAAACCGCTTCAATTAGGGTCGTCTATTGCCTTGATCCTAAAAGATGCTTGTAGTAAAAGCATTAACAGTGGAAAGTACCCAGTGTCAGTACAAATCATTTTATCTCTGTCGGCAAACAAGAATGAATAATCTTACAAGCAAAGCATGGTGCTAGACCAAAGCATCAATTTCTTCATCAAACATATTTCTTCTAAACTGGAGATTCTAGACATCACATCCTAATCACCCTCAAGAAACAACAATCCACTATCGCCTCCTCCCTAATGAGATAGGCAAGGGAAATGTCGGTCAAAACACCAAATGTCATCCCCGAAACAAACTTTGGAACCTTTACCAGCAATAACAGATGCAAGTTTGTTTTTTTTTTTTTTTTTTTTTAGAATTAACGTAGAGGATTATATTAATAAAAAGGGAAAGAAAATACAAGAAAGGGAGAAAAACACAGCTTTGCTGAGATAGCAGAACTGCTACACAACTAGGAAATCAAAATTACAATCTATTGCCTTAATCGAGCAAGTAGCCCATTCAACCAGAAATTGGATCGCCCTAGACGTAGTGGACTCCGCCGAGTTGGCTTTGTTGTTGAAGCACCAATCATTCCTTTCAACCCAAACAGCCCACCAAACTGCAAGGCCATTCACCATAGAGGAGTCCGGTGTTTCCCGCATTTAACCCCAGGCCAGAAAGAAAGGAGACTATTAGTTGAACCCGGAAAACAACAAAGCACGTTAAAGCGGTGGAGAAAAACCGACCAAATCTTGTATGTGAAAGGACAGTGAATGAAAAGATGATTGACCGTCTCTTCATTGGCCATGCAACAGACACAAATATTAGTAATTTCTATTCCCCGCTTCCGCAGATTATGATGCAGGACAATTAACCACTTGCTCTAAAAGCTCGAACTGTTAGAGTATGGTGAATTAATCCCTTTATCTCATAGCCCAGGCCCCACATCTCATGGGTTAGGACCTCGGCCGAACCCCCTTCGTGGGCCCCAAATCACATAGGCCGCCCACCCCGATTGTGGCCCCGCATCCCACAGGCTACTCCACTCAAGCCTGGTGTGAAATGCGCATTATTCACCCCCGGTGAGGAGTCTCAAACACGAGACCTCCTCCGTGGGCCGCACCCACCCCGAGTGTGCCCCTGCATCCCACAAGCGACCCAACTCGAGCCCGGTGTGAAAATGCCCCTGCATTAATCACCCCCAGTGAGGAGTCTTGAACACGAGATCTCCTGCTCTGATACCAATTTGATGTAGGACAATTAACCACTTGCTCTAAAAGCTCGAACTATTAGAGTATGACGAATTAATCCATTTATCTCATAACCTAGGCCCCACATCTCATGGGTTAGGACATCGGCCGAACTCCCTTCGTGGGCCCCAAATCACATGGGCCGCCCACCCCGAGTGTGTCCCCGCATCCCACAAGCTACCCCACTCAAGGCTGGTGTGAAATGCGCATTAATCACCCCCGGTGAGGAGGCTCAAACACGAGACCTCCTCCGTTGGCCGCACCCACCCCGAGTGTGCCCCTACATCCCACAAGCAACCCCACTCGAGCCTGGTGTGAAAATGCCCCTGCATTAGATTATCAACAGTGAGAACCCTCTGATTTCCCACCAACTAACCAAAGACCGCGATTTTGGGAGGAACCGAATATTTCCAGCCATGATACCACAATAGACCAATAGGAGGAGCAATTTTTTCAAGCAAGAATCCGTAGAGGGATTTAATAGAAAATTTGCCCTGTTTATCCAGACGCCAGGACAAAATGTCAGGCACATTGCAATTAAGCGATAGGCTGTAAATGCGATTGAGGAGGACAACGTATCTTTTAAACTGGATATTAGTCCTTTGAATAGCGCGCAACCCCATATTAGTCCTTTGGATAGCGCGCACCCCCCCCCCCCAACAAGCTCGTGATACTTTTTTTGAATGATTTAGGCACACCCGATACGGATGAAAAGGATATTAACCAAGAGTCCCACCCATCACTACTCATGTCATATATAACGCAAATAACCTTTTACCAAAGTATGTTAACCTCAGTAGAGAACCTTCCAAAGACATTTCACGAAAACGCCATTGTTCATCACCCTTAGATTTCTTATCCCCAAACCCCACTAAGCTTTAGGTTTGCAAATATCCCTCTGACTCACTAGGTGCCACTTCCCAGAGATGAACTTCCCTTGCAATAGGAAATACCTTCAATTGTTCTCCTATCTTTCCACCCAAACTAGCTGGGCATTGGAAAATAAACCAGAGTAGATCATCATGTTCAAAATGGATGCATATTTCTACCACCAAAATGTAAGTAATTGATGTTTCATATCAACAATCTCTTCTCAAACCTCTCTATGACCAACTCCTAGAAAGCTTAGGCTTGCCAATACAGACATGGAAGCCAAGGTATATCGACGGGTAATAACCAACCTTGCACCCCAAATTGGTAACTCAAATTTGATCCCCAAAACTCTAAGTTGTTGCAATTAACTTTAAAAGTGAAGACAGATTTGAACCATCTAAGGATGACCTTGAAGACGCTTTACCTGCTCAAATGAGGGATCACACAACAAGAGTGTGTCATCAGCAAACTGAAGATGCTCCACCTTGAAGCCCTTAATCAAACATGCTCAGAACCCTTGGCTAGCGTTCTGCTTGAAGCTTTGGCCATCATAATAAATAGGAATCGAGGCAGGGGGTCAGCTCAACACAAGCTTCAAAAATAAGCCTTTGGGGAACCCATTCAACAAGAAAGAAAAAGTTTAAATAATTTTTTTGAAGGGACTTTTATGGTTTGGATCTCCTGAATCCATATTAACTCTACTTGAAAGTGATTGGATAAACCAGTCCCTTGAATCTTTGACCTTTTGAGAAGTCATTCTCCATATTGAAAGATAAATTCTTATTTTGATTTTTTGGCGAGCGGGATTTGTATATCCAATCCCAAATAGTTGGAGCATGGCTATGATGAAAATCCAATTGATCCAGCTACAGTGGAGTCACAAATGCAGTCACTCCATATTTGTGTTTCACACCATGGCTGAGCCCCTATGCAACGATCAAGCTACTTAAGCATTGATACACATGAATAAAAATTTGAAAACGTACAACTTACAACTGTAAATAGATGAAGTTATCAGGTGAGAGATGATCGGGCTGGCAAATGAACATTTTAGAGATGAACTGGTAACAAGAAAAGAAGCATAAAAGGATAAAGAAACAAATGGTATATATCATATAAAGGAATATCCAGATCCATATCAATGGACCATAAAGTATTTAGTGCATATAGCATACAGGTCAAGCATAATGATATTTGACTGCCAGGCAGTCCCCATCTTGAAGATCATCGAGCACAACAATCAGGTTTATGGGTTGATCCATTCATCAGGTAGGCCACACCACCATCACCCACCTGATGAGTGGATCTGTTTGATTTTTTCTCCCTACCAAGGCCATCCGGATCACAAATATCCATTATAAGTATGGAAAGGAGTACTTTATATGCTACTTCCTCCAATGTGTGGTGGTAGGCTAGGGGTGGGATCACGTTGGTCGCTCCAGTATATACGTTAGTTATATGCAGTACATTTTATATAGGAATAGACATTGTAATTTACATATGAAATAATGCATATTATTATAGGCTATATACGTTAGTTATATGCAGTACATTTTATATAGGAATAAACATTGTAATTTATATATGAAATAATACATATTATTATAGGCCCCACTAATGTTGTCAAATGGCATAAGCAATTCTGCCTGATCGCTTATGTGATCGCACAATCGCATAAGCGATCGCAAAGTTCGTTTTCTTTTTTAAAAAAAAAGAAAAAAAATCAAAATAATGGAAAGTATGCGATCGCATGTGCGATTATGTGATCGCTTAATCGATTATGCAATCGCTTTTGACAACATGGGGCCCCACATGCATAATATTATATATATGCATGTTGCATAAATCAAAGTATATATCTCTACATTCCAAGTGTTTCCATTTCAAGTTAATCTACACTAGGAGTTTTTGTTTTTGTTTTTGTTTTTGTTTTTTTGTTTCTTTAAGGCAAAATTAATCTACACTAGGAGTATAAAGCCACAATTATGAATTGGTAAAGTAGTGATCTAGATAGCAAATGATCCATAATTAGGGCACATGATTCATAACAAAAAATATATGGGATTGGCACATTGCTCTTTTTTTTTTTAAGAATTAACAAAATTTTATTGAGAAAACCTAACTTGGCAATACTAAGAAAATTACAACCCTAGTAAGGGCAAAACATTACAAGCATCCACATCCTTTATGCCAGAAATCCAATTAGCTACAAAGATCGTAGCCTCTCTAGCAACCCTATCCACTGTTAGAAGCCTTTCTAACAAACCCATCCACGGAATCTCTCCTATTATTTAAGCAAGGGCTACTTTGTTGTCCCTAAATGGACCATGGAACTGCCATCAAGGAGGACACCACACCACCTCGCCGCCTATCAAGGAGAAGCACCAATCCACAATTATGTTCCTCTCCAAGGTGATATTGGCTAGCATTAGGAACTCTCGAAGAAATCTCCCACCGCACCAAGAATCCTCCCAAAATCGAATGCGTCTCTCATCACCAACTAAGAAAGACACCTTCCATAAATTTAGGGGCCACTAAGTAAATAGTTTTCCGCATGCCTAAAACCTTATATTGAGATGAATCCCTGACCCACCATCCCCTGTCCTAGGTGCCATACTTAATAGCAATTGCTTCCCTCCACAGTCTTCTTCCACAGCAAACCTCCATATCCACTTCCCAAGCAATGCTAAATTCATAGAATCCAAAATCCTTAGACCTGCTCCTCCTTGTCAATCGGTAAGCAAACCTCTACCCACTTCACGAGAAGAAATTTTTGTTTGTCTTTTGCCCCTCACCATAAAAAAATCACTCCTTAGTTTTTCCAACCAATCGAGAACTCGCTGAGGGCACCTGAATAATGACATGAAGGAGCATGATCGAGAACACCGATTTGATGAGCATCCTCCTAAAGAGAAAGCAATTTTTCCATCTTAGATGAGCTGGTAGATATAGTGTAGTGTGTGTGAGTAATCCAGGGTTCAATCCCTAGTAGCGTTACCTTTCATTCAAATTAGTACCCAAAAAAAAAAAAAAACAAACACTAGATCCCATAGCTGCTTAGGCCTTAGCCGGTTTACCGATGCACAACGGAAGGCCCAAATATGTCAACAAGAAGGAACCAACCCCACATAAAAAAAACTCCTGCAAGTTTTGCTACCTCATCGTGAGATGCCTAGACGCCCAACACTTCGCTTTTAGCCACGTTAATCTTCAAGCCCGAGACTACTCCGAAGCACCTCACAACAGATATTATCAACCGTAATCTCATCTACCTCACAAAAAATAATGGTATCGTCTGCAAATTGTAAGTGAGAAATCTGATTACCTCAATCCACCACTTTGAAGCCACCAAATAAACTAATTTGTTGACCTTTGTGAAGCATCCTACTAAGCACTTCCACAACTACAACAAAACAGCGAGAGCAAGATGCCCTGGCGAGTGGCTCTCAAGCTTTTAAAGAAACCTTGAGAGGAATTGTTGACGAAGACTGAAAATGAAGCTAGCCGAACACTCTTAGGTCCATCCTCTTTATTTTTTACCCACAACCAATCCTACCTAGCATGCAACCTAGGAACTCCCAATCGACGTAGTCGTATGCTTTCTCAATATCCAATTTGCACACAACCCCCGCCTTACCTCCCCTATGCCCGAAGTCAATACACTCATGGGCAAGCAATTCACTTTCTAGAATTTGCCTTCCCGCTACAAACATTCCTTAGTTTTCCGATATGACATTTGCAAGCACCAATCTAGACCTGGTAGCAAGGATCTTTGCTAGAATCTTGACGGGTAAAATATGCCAGATCAATCATCCATGCCATTAGATTTGCCCTAGTTGACACCCTTGCCACCGAAGATAAAACACGTTGACTATTTTGGATTCCACTATTCAGAAGATCAATCCGATGGTTCAATATAATACCGTGGACCACATCAACTTAGAGCACAAGCCAAGAACGAGTCTGAAGCATTGCAAGAATCCAAGAGCATCATTACCACATTAACCGTATCACTACAAGGTCAAAATCAATTTTCCAGACACTTGTCACAGCAACAAGATCCAATCCAACAGTTTATAAGCACACCAAGGACATTGACAAGTCAGGTGTAATAGTGGAAAAGAGAAATAACACCTTAAAATACCATTTTTGGACACATGGCACCAAAATATGCAATGTAACAAAACAATTTGTTGCAAGGCTTTGCTGCAAAACAAGCCCTGATGTGACAAGTAACCCTTCCGCACAACAAGCTCTGATATGGCAAACAGTTGTAACAACCTTCGATCTTTAAGGGATGTGAGACAACACTTCTTGTCGTGACAAGCAGCTGCTACGGCCTATAAATAAAGGGTCCCAACCCTTTCAAACCATTTAAGAACACGAGAAGTATCGTCACTTTGCTTAACTGGAGCCCAAAGCATACTCTGTCGTAACGAGCACCCTCGTGCCGCGACAACTATTTTTCAACACCCATGTGCCTCGAAAACAGAAAAGAAATCAACTGTAAAAAGGAAAAATACTGCTGGAACATCAACTTTTTCCCATCCTTTCAAGCTATATAGTTCTTAGGAGAGTACAAGTCTCAAATCCCCTCCAGATCACTTGATATAAGTCAAGATTCTAGCTAGAGAACTTGTAAGAATCCACTTTAAACAAAGGGTATGCCTTTTTAAATTTTCTTGTTTTCATTGTAAGTCATCATAAACTCGAAAACGAATCCAACACTCCCTACAATCTTCAAGGTAGGCCCAACCTTTTCATCACCTTGTGTTTCACGTACACATAAGGCATTGACCGTATGCACTCAATGGATAGTAACTTCACGGTCCATTGAGATGGTTTTGAACATTCCTGTCATATACCTATAGATGGTGATTTAGCACGATCCATGGTCTACACACCCACAAATTACAGAACAAAGAAAAAAAATAATATAATATAATATAAACTATAGAAGATAATGAAATAAAGAACCATGACATAAGAAAACATTAGCTAAAACAAAAATTGCTGTACTTGAAATCATAGCACTATAATAATCTAAAAGAAGAAGAGAAGCTTTAATGTGGAATTACAGGCAACACCATGGAGAAGAATATTGAATAGATGACAAAAGGAGGAAACAGAAAACCCTATATATCAATCATGATATAGGAATCCCCACAGCATGACATGCAATGGGAATAAACAACATGTGCCCATTGAGAAGATTTAGCTCCACCAGTCCACCTACTAAAAATACTGGAAAAACTTGTCATGCACTAAAACTGGTATGCTCGCCATGACTCCTTGAGATTCACAGTCGAACAAAGGTCTGTTTTCATAGTGACTCACCAAGTGACTTGTTCAGTCTCCACAAATACATAGTCAACTCAGTTTCAAACAACATTTGAAACCATCAATCAACAGATATCTTATGTATGATAAACAAACAAACAAACAAACAAACAAAACCAGCTCCTGGAAAAAAAAAAAAAAAAAGGTCTTTGGGATATTGTTTCAAGGGGATGAAAATGGTTGAAGTAACCAGTCTAAGATCAATACAGAATATAACAAACCCACTCTACCCTCCCAACCTACCAAAGTAAGAATGATGAATTTGAGCGGGAATTATATGAGCCTCGGCCCAATGATATATGAAGATCTTTGGGCCCCAAGTTCATACAAGCGGGGCCATCGATCTGACACACAACACCATGAATGCGCAATGTACCAGAAAAACTCTCATATGGGGAAACTCTAATCATTCAATAGGCCAACAGTAAGCAGGCAGTCAAGATGAAATATACAGCAACAGTACACATTCAACAGAAAAGAAGCCATTGGTAGGATCTTCAAAACTGGGAATTTCCACAGTACAGTACATGTGCTGTGCCCATCAAATCAACAATCTGGATTGCCAATAAGTGGGCCCCACTTGGAGGAACCCGTGTCCAGATGATGCTGATGGCTAACGCATACCAGATTTGGGGCACTAGTAAAGAAAGATGCCACTGGTTGGGCAGCTAGGATCTTCGAAACTGGAAACTTCCACAGTATGGCACACATGCCACACCCATCAAAATCACTAATCCGGATCACCAAGAAGTGGGCCCCCATTGTAGGAACTCATGTCCAGATGGTGCCAGTGACCACTGTATGATACATAGACCAGATTTGGGGAACTAATCAAGAAAGAAGCCATCGGTTGGATGGCTAGGATCTTCAAAACAGGGAATTCCTGCACTATGGCACACGTGTGCCCATCAAATCGATCACTAGTAAGTGGGCCCCGCTTGTAGGAACTCATGTACAGAGATGCGGACGGCCGTATAATAACATAGATCAGATTTGGGGCACAAATCAAGAAAGAAGCCATTGGTCGGACGGCTAGGATCATCAAAACTGGAAGATTTCGACGGTATAGCAAATGCCACACCAATCATATCAACAATCCAGATCACTAATAAGTGGGACCCACTTGTAGGAAATCATGTCCAGACGATGCCGGCGGCCGTATGATAACATCGACCAAATTCAGGGCACAAATCAAGAAATACCCAGATCAAACGAAATCACTAAATAATTAAATAAAATAAAAATAAAAACCAGTTCATCATAAAACTACATCTATTCAAAAGTTAAAAAACAAAAAATCCTATCGAAAAAAAATAGCATAAAATCTTAGACAGTAAAGGGAAAAAACCCACAAAAATGAATAAAAAAATCCATGAAAATTATAAAAATCATTAGATTTAGACAGAAAAAAAAAAAAAAAAAAAACCAAAAAACAAAAAATCAAAGAGAGATGGATACCTTGCAGGGTCTGCTCTTTATGACAATATAGCCATTTTTACGAATAGTTCCCGCTTGCTGCGGATAGGTCTTTGAGGCCCCTGCATCTGCCTTTGATTCGAAATGATGTTCTTCGTCTGACATTCTCTCTCTCCCACACTCTTACTCTAATGAAGAAGACGCCCTTACAAACCAATCTCCTCTTTTATATAACCCTCGTTAGGAATAATGGGATGTGGGCCGTTGGATGTTAGATACCTTCTTTTTTTTTTTCAAGGTAGAGAATTTCTTCACGGGAATTTCTGTGGTGTGGGAGGTGCGGTCATATGGTACCGGTGCCACAACCACTTGTAGGGTACAATCTTTGTGTAGATCAAATCCAAACCGTCCATCATGTTCTTCTCATCATTTTCACGGGATAATCCAAAGAACGGGCCAATCAAAAACTTATATGAGCGACAGTGCATGGAACAATGTAAATCATATCTAAACTGTTAAATTCATGTGGTGTGGCCCACATGGATTTTTATTTTTTATTTTTTGGTTCTTATATTCATCAGAATGGTAAGCGTCTGATGAATGGATTAGATGTTATGTATACAACATCATGGGCCCTGAGATCTTCTGGATCTTTTTAATGGTTGGGCATCCCCTCCTGACTTCTCGTGGTTGTGTGGCCCACAAAACTTTCTGTTCAGGATTATTTTCTTTGTTTTACCAATTCATTTTGGATGGCACATAAATTGGACGGTCTGGATCTGATGCATAAAATGCATGGCCTCACGACAGCCCAGCACCATAACAGAGGTGGTGACACCAGGATCATAAGAGCTAGCCCTGCGTAGCCGCCCCTGAGTCCACTGCTAAATGGACGCGGAC
This sequence comes from Magnolia sinica, assembly GCF_029962835.1. NCBI lineage: Eukaryota > Viridiplantae > Streptophyta > Magnoliopsida > Magnoliales > Magnoliaceae > Magnolia > Magnolia sinica. Next base: position 14,885,704 of record NC_080581.1, read on the forward strand.
TTTCGCAGGAAGTTCCTGCCTGGGATGCCAGATGGGGTCCACCATGAATTTTTGTTAGAAATCCAACCAGTCCATCCGTTTTGAGAGGTCATTTCAGGACATGCGACCGCAATTAAGGTAGATCCAAAACTCAAGTGGGCGATACGAGAGGGAAAATTGGGAAAAGAGTTTTCTACCGTTGAAACCTTCCTGGTCTCCAGCTTCATGTTTATATGACATCCAAACCGTTTGTGAGGTAATTCCCACTGAAATAAAGTGAAAAGATGAAAAAATATATATATATACCTGATAGGTAACTTTTGTGGCAATAAAAATGTTCCAACGGTGGTCAATGAATCACCACTGTTTTCTCTCGCATGGCCCACTTAAGTTTTGGTTCTACTTCATTTTTAGTTGAATTTCCAACAAACATGACAGTGAGCCTCACCTGAGGAACTCACTGCAATAGGCTTTCCATCCGCGTACCTGGAGTGGCCTGATGATCAGGACGCGAATTTACTGCCGAAGCCTTTTTCAGTAAGTTTTTGCCCTGGGCACCTAAGTAGGGCCACCTTGATGTTTGTGAGAAATTCATCTCATTCATTTGTCTTGCAAGTTTATTTTAAGACATATACCAAAAGTGAGCTTAATCCAATACTCAAGTGGGCTTAAATTGTGAGGATTGAATGTACAGAGCTGAAATATTCACGGGTCATGAAAGTTTTGAATCAGGTAATATTTGTGTTCTCGGTCCATCCTAGTAGGAATGACATTATGAACTATATGGATGACATTTAAACATCATTGATGGCCTTATGGAGGTTTCAACTATACAAATTTCCATACCCACCTTTTCCTTTAGTGTGGCCGCTTCAGTCTTTGATTCTGCTCACTTTTGGTCTTGGGTACTAGAATGATCTCACGAAATGGATGGACGGGATAGATTTCTCACAAACATCATAGTGACCCCACCTAGGTTTCTAGGGCAGGAGCTTACTGGAAAGGCTTCCGTAGGAAATACATGTCCTATTAGAAATTCATGACGTGTAATCTATGCTGCATGGTCCACACGAGGAATCATAGATAGGGCTGTTAATGGTATGGGCTGGTTTAACAGGCTTTCAGGCCCAGCCCACCTCAGACCGCTCTTAGACTACACTAAGTTGCACCAAAAAATCATTTTTACATCATGCGCTGAAGGGGTTTTATAAGATTAAAAAGGTTCATTTAAGCGCCGCATGGCTATGTCATAATAGATCCGAACACTTGTCCCGGATCTGACTTCTATATCATAATTGCTCTAATAAATAACTAAAGAAAATAAATAGGTGGGAGATAGGAAAGAAAAGAACTAATCCAAAATATAAATACCCATCTCTTAAAGGTTCACTAATCCAACTAAGTTTGGGCTTAAAGCCAGACTTTTATTAAGCAGCCCAATCTTAGACTTAGTTGTCCAAAAGTCCATCAACCCAATCCACTCACAATATTTCTAAAGCTTTGGAATTTCAGTGAAAGTTTTTACTTCTAAAGTTTCTATCTTTCTCTCATTCCTTCGTTAATCAAACTCGATCAGCTGATAGGGCATAACTCAAAATCATACCAATCATGTCCCTTAAAACCCATCAACGAAAAAGTAATTTCTCTTTCTCACGAGGATTAAAATGTATGTGAAAGTCTCTCTCTTCATCTTTCTTTTGCCACATGCACCACCCTCCATCCACACATGTGCTAGCTCAACCGAAAAAATGATCAAGTAGAAGAGGTTCTCTCATGAATGAGAACTAACATTTCATGGCAAGCATATAAATACTGGGGGATTGCATGACAGTGCTCTGTGGGTAGCACCATTATGTATCTATTGTCATCCATCCAGTTTGGATCGTTAATCTAGGGCATTATCTCAAAAAAAAAGTAGATTCAAATCTAAGGTGGACCACGCCATAGGAAAACATTGGTAATTAAATGCCCACCATTAAAAAGTTTCTAAGGTCCAACGTAATGTGTACTTCCCATCTAACATATTGATTGAGTCACGCATACATGAAAGGAAAATACAAATATCAACTTGACCAAAAACTTGTTCATAAGTTTTTTATGGTTGGCATTCAATCACCACTATTTCCTATGATGTTATTTACTTAAGATTTAGATTTGCCTCATTTTTAAGCTCATGCCCTAAATGAGCCGAAAAAAATGGATGGACAACATGGATAAAACACACAAACATGGTGGGGCCCATACACACCATCCAATAGTGGTTGGCTACTAGCCATCAAAACATAATAATTAGGATCGTTTTACCTACTCGTGACTTAACATGATTAGAATGTGTCACTACATTGAGGCCTACATGTGATGGTCTAGTGCTACGAACTGTCCATGTTCTGACTGGTACTTTATACTGGCTATTATAACAAGGATTATGTTGAATAGATGATTCTAGCAATCAAGATGACAGATGAATTTACAAAAATAAAAAATTAAAAAAAATAAAGTCAATGGCTTAATATACTACCTCGAATGTTTCAATACTTAGGTATTAAAAGTCCTATAATATTACCATGAAAATTTAATTTAGTATGTATATATTGTAACATAGGATACTGTACACTTAAAATTTTAGAAAATCGCATATGAAAACTTCATAATTAAGAGTTTGGTAGGTCACCCATCATGAAGGATGGCCCAAGTAATGTGTAGTACCGATTTAAAATCACACTTTTCTGATAATATTACAAAAATGCTCATATCTCATAATATGCCCTAAATTGATAATTCTAGCCAAACGAGTATGATGTTTTTGAAACCCTCCATAGAAACATCATAGTATCACTGGGAAAACAACCTTATAAGCTCAAATTACCAAGTGGGCCACTATATTATAGTAGACTAGATAATGGTTTGTCAGTCGCCGTCGGTATGGAAAGGTGGTCACGAAATTGAATAGATCAAGTTACTCGCCCTGGTCATAAACCCTTAACTCTTTGTCGAAATTCCAATCTAAATTATAAAAGGCAAATTCTAGAGTGACATAGAAATTGTGGTGGATATGGATTTACACCTTCAATAATTTATAAAACTTAAACCAATGGTCTGATTAAGAAATTATCCGGACAATCGCCTGATTTATAGTGGAGAAACTAATCATTATACTATTTTTTCGATATTCCAAGTCTATACCTAATTTCTATAAATCAAGGGTCACAATCGCATGGGCCCGCTTATCTAAATCTTGAATTGGCAGAATGCAACGGAAGTCTCATGGTAACTAAGAGTCTTACTGGGTTAGTTCCTACAAACATAACCACACATCCCACAATATGAGGTTAAAGTACCATAGTTATGAGAACAATGTGTATACATTAAAGCCTTGAATATTTTTTAGAAGTCCAATCTATTTAAAAATTTGTTTACACCAATAGTCTTGAATGACCATGAGAATCATAACCAATTCATCACATCTCATTTACAAATTCTTTCAACTATTTAATATCACTTACCTCAATACATGCGTTCATTTTAATAACTCACCTTAACCTAGAGCTAAAGTTACCTAAAAGAACCACTCCACATAATTTAATTATGATCAAATTTTTACCATAAGCTATTGGACATATTTTTATTATCCAAACCAAATATTGACCATTAGATCAATATAGAAGGGCCCAAACTAGCAAAACAACCCCTTAACCCTTGATTTAGTGTCCCATGATCGTGGAACCGATTTTACAAGTTGTAAGATAGCATCCTTAATCTTATGAACGAGTTAGATTTTCTAATTGCATAGGTCCATATATGAATTATAAGCACCCACTTTACTCCATTAATGACAAAGTTATTTAAAATAAGAAAACTTAATATTTCTCAAATATCTTCTGCTACTTGAAAGTGGGCCTTGAAGTTGAGGTTTTCTTACCGTCCATTCTCGGTGAGATATCAACGATAGCAAAAGGGATCTTAACAACTCATTTTTTCAAAAAAGATGAGCATTGATTGTGCACGACCCACCATTAAACTTGCTTAAAGGTTAATACAGATTGACCTAAGTGTCCAAAATCCAAGCAAATGTCACCATCATGGAGCCTATTGAAAACCCAAAAAATGAATGGTTAAAATCATTCAAACCATTATCAAGTGGGCCTCACATGGGGAAAATCCTTTGTTCCCATGGCCTAAAGATGCGCAAACGCATGTCTATGCAAAGGCACAACTGCACCATAAATAGGAGACAGCGTGAGACCATTTCCCCCTTTCCTAATTCACGTAGAGAGAGATAGGGGAGAAATTTGGAAGAGAGAAAAGGTATGTTCATCAACTATAATTTTCTATAAATTTTTATTATAATTATATATATTTTTTAAATTTTATTTATTGAGATATATGAATCAAAAATCTCAAAGTTTAGACCTACATGTAGGTTGTAGATCAAAACCTGAAATTTACATGATCAAAATCTACTTTTTAATCCTAACCAAACAAAGTGTGTAATATAATAATCTAACCATACAAAGTATATAATTTATATTAGAGTTTAATTTTAAAGCACATACACATGATTTTAGCAATATTAGAAGGTAATTAAACTCAAGAGGTGAGGACATGCCTTCAAGCTTTCAACCATAATTTATATAATAATTATTATTCATTCATTTTATTATTTGAAGTTAAATTTCTCATATTATATATAGTTTCACATTATTAGTAAGCTTCTACATATCATTGCATGCTCTAACATGATTGGATTTTACTCATACATACTTTAGAATTGCTTTAGTGTAAACTATGCTTTATTGTTAATTCACATGTATTATTTACATATACGATACAAAATTTTGAAGGTTTCATATTAAGGACTAAATTAATGATGTTCATGAACTGATCTATGTACTTTGGGACATGTGACATGGTTGCCCACGTCAATGACTCAATTTAAGACACGGTCCATGTGAAGGACATACGTGGAAAACTATTTATACGAGAACTATGGATTGTTCTGTTGAGAATATATTGCATTGGATTATAACTTGTAACTTAGATGACTTATTTTGCTTATAGACTTAATATCATGATGGTCTACGATTTTGATGTCACTTTGTGATATATTTTGATACCCCTAAGTAGTACGAGTAACAAGTCCTCATTTTGTGTAAATGAATGGTCTTGTACTTATGGTGATTATTTTTTATTAATTATATTATGATGATTCAAAAGGCTACTAAGTGTATTAGGTTTCCATGATTTGTTGTTTTGTAAACTGGACTAATAAAGGATTGGTCATTCATACATTCATGACATTTTTAGAACTTACTAGATGATGCCGATATATGTCCTTTCGAATTTTTGGGTCATAATGTTAATGTGTATCTTTTGAGATTTTCAGGTCATGGTGTCGATGTTTGTCCAATGAAAATTTTTAGGTCATCGTGCGGTTGTTCACTTGTATCATGAGCTAAACTCAAAAGTTTTGTGTGGACGTACATCCCCATGCCAATGTGCATTCATGAATCCATACATTTAGCAAGATACGTGTGATGAAATTAAAATTATATAAACATTTCTTTTTTATCTCATATTTATGAATTATATTGGACTGTGATAATTGATGTAAAATCTTGAGAGGGGGGTTACTGAGTTGGTCACTTACACTTTTGGTGTTCAAAAACACTACAGATGATGTGGGATTAGAATACACAGATAAGTCTAAAGAGCCGATTGAGGATCCGACAGACATGATGCCTCACATGATTGTAGCGGAACTCAACTAGTAAATAGATTTATTCCTATACTTTAATAGAACTATCGGTATTTAAACAGATTCTTTAATTTTATAATAAGTCCTTAACGAAGTAGACATGTTTTTTTTTTTAATTTTTTATAGTGATTGAAACTCTATATATAAAGTTCAATTTATTTTACTTTATGTGATGTGTACCCATGGAAATGAAAATGTAATGATATTGAATACTTAAAATTATATCTATGTGTATTTTCATCAGCACTTCATATTTTGGGATAAGATGTTGTACTCAGGGTATAAAATTTAGGGCGTTACACTCATATTCCACTACAGATATCAAATGTTACTTTTTTAAAGTGCAATTATTGCTATATAACTCATTAGTTCATTAATAGTAATAGGGCTGAGAAGGACAACTCAAATCATCGAATCATATATGCATGTGGCCCCAACTGGAGACATATGTTAGTCATCTTGTGCAAAGGCTCCGACAATTGAGCAATTTTCGTGTCTCCAAGAATATCTTCATTATGCAGAGGCGCATTGTTTGCAGTTGCTTCAGAATTAAAGCCGTTGAGTTCCATTGTTTGATTTACAAAATCTTCCCTAGTAGCATAGGTGATAGTTTCTTCAATTGGTTGTAGAGAATGGATTGCTATAAGAATGACTTAATTTTTAGCAGTCATAAGTTTTCTTGTTACTGCACAAATGAGAATTATTAAAAAAGATAAAGAATATAAAGTGAATAAATAAATAAATAAAATGAAGAAAAAAAAGTATCCACCTAAGTTAGAGTGAACAATAAAGGTGGAGTATCGGTCGATCATTGATTAAATTTTGGTTAGATCAATGATAGCCACAATAAAATGATGAGTAAAAAGAGGAAAAGGTGGTGGATTGGGATAATATGGTTTGAGGTAACGATCGAGAGAAAGGTTGAGATCATTCAATCTTTTCTTATCTTTCTCCCATTTATTTTAAACTTGATTGAAACTAGTTTCCGCATGTCTCTTATGAGACTAATCCATTTCCTAAGAATATTTTGGAGGTATTCCTAGCTAGTACTTAGTTTTATAATATTTTTCAAAAGCATGAACAACATTGGTTGTAGAAGAAACACCTGAAGTTTTTCTCATGGCTCGGCTAGCCCAAGCTATTGTGGAAAAACTTATCGATATAGTTGTAGTTGAAAGTTTAGGAGTGTGACTTGGTAATTGTCTAAGGTTTACAATTCTCCTAATGATATGAGAAGCTGTCGAAGCTGGAATAGGTTGAGTAAGGTATTCCATCTTGGAATGGCTAGCAGCAAAGACTTTTTAGCACTTACACTGAGGAGATGCTTTGTACAAACTTTTCTACTGATCAATGTATTATTTGATACTTTTCAAATACATTATTTTCTTTTTTCCTTTTTCATTAATTTCTGAAGCAAAATTTATTTTTAGTAAAATTTTATAATTTTTAAAAAATAAAATTCCATGATCAATGGAGGAAACCATTTCCTTTGCCATGACTGACTAAAGTTTTAGATCAGGGTAAAAGTTGGGCCCTAAGAGTTTGATGGAGTGCTGCATTAGGTGGACGGTTCAGATTTTAGACTCATATCTCTGGAAATAAGTTGTAAAAAAGTTTTGATAAGAACTTGTGAGAAATGGTGTGGTGCAGAGAATTCCTCTATATATGTACACACACATCTATATGTGTGTGTGTATACACACACACACACACACACACACACACACACACACACACATATATATATATATATATATATATATATATATATATATATATATATATATATATATATATATACACATTTATACATCTATACATATATGAGTGTGTAAATGAATGCTCACCCGTGCACCTTCTTATGTGAGCACTCATGAGCACTTTTGTACATGTGTCATGGTTATAGATTTTGAACGGTCCATGTAATGCGGCATCCCTTAAAACTCTATGTGCTCAATTTCTAGAGTTTTGATATAACCATTCAACATTTCGGTCCCACCATCTATATCTTATTTTTGCATACTCAAATAATTTTGCGTTAATTTGTTATCCAATCTTAGAATGAACTAAATGACTAGAAAAAACTGAAATTTCTTTATGTGTGTGTGTACAACACACACAGGGAAAAGGTTCTATGCAGTCAAGCTCATGGGAACTTCCCATGAGGTCGAGCTGTGTGGGCCCCCCCGTGATACGTGTCGAACATCAACGCTGTGCATTTTATGGGTCCCCTTTAAATTATGGAATATCTCAAAAATCATTCGTATACGGAATCAGGTGGGCCATACCATCTAAAATCATGTGAAGACATGCCTAAAACATATAAAAGTACTTGGTGGGGCCCACCTAAAATTTGGATGCATCTGAAACTTAGTCTAACCCCTCATCCAAGTGGGACACACATAATGGATGGGCTGGATTTGTGAACCACACCTCCGTGGGCCCAAAAAAATGATTATGAATGCTTTAATAGGAGGGTAACCCCTCTCAACTTTTGTACGTGGTGTGGACCACAAAAGTCATCAATTGACTTCAATTTTAAGCCCTAGGCCCACCATGAAATGGTGCATCTAACTGAGGGGGTAGATGTTTGACACGCATCATGGTGGGGCCCACACAGCTCAACCTCATGGGAAGTTCCCATGAGCTCGATCGCATAGAACCATTTCCCATATATATATAAGGAAATGGTACTATGAGGTCGACCTCATGGGAAGTTCCCATGAGGTCGAGTTGTGTGGGCCTCACACTGATGTGCGCCAAACATCTACCCCATCAGTTAGATGCACCATTCCACGGTAGGCCACGAGCTTAAAAATCAAGTTAATCCATAACTTGGGTGGGACGCACCACATACAACAGGTGAGAGGGGTTACCCTCCCATTAAAACATTCATAATCATTTATTGGGCCCACCAAGATGTGTTTCACATATTCAGACCATTCATTGTGTGTGTCCCACTTGGATGAGAGGTTAGACTAAGTTTCAGTTGCATCCAAAACTCAGGTGGGTCCCATCAAGTGCTTTTATATGTTTTAAGAATGTCTTCACATAATTTTACATGATATGGCCCACCTGAGTTTCATATATGGCTAATTTTTAGGATATACCATAAAATAAATGGGACCCATCAAATACACAGTGTTGATGTTAGACACACATCACAGTGAGGCCCACACAGCTTGACCTCATGTGAAGTTTCCATGAGGACGACTTTATAGTACTATTTCCCATATATGTATATGTATAGATGTATGTGTATGTATGTGCACGCGCACATGTGTGTGTGTGTGTGTCAAGAACCTTGTTTCTAACTATAAAGTAGTTATGAACAGTCAGTTAATCAAAGTCAAGAATTAAATACAAGTTATTAAAAACACAAGTATACACTCAAGGAATATGTATTAAATCTAATTTTTTACTAATCAAAGATTTAACCAAACATGTAATTTTAAAAACATCATTTTAGAACTAATAAACCATTTAGTGTTGGTGATATAGGACTCCATACCATAATATATGAGAAAATTTTAACTTTTGAATTTATTAATCCACCACAAATCCGATACCTTAATCAATTAAAATCATATTTAATAACTAAACAAATTAATTTGATAAGTAAAAAATAAGAACGTATCAAACACCTAAAACAAGAAGTTCATCATATCAATATACAAGAAAGGTTAGAAAAGTCTCAATTGAAACAAAAAATAAAAAACTTTAAAAAACAATTAGAACAAGAGGTTTGTTCAGATCTTCCCCATGCATTTTGGGAACAAAAAAGACATATAATTCAATTGACTTATAAAAGAGAATTTTAAGAAAAATACATTCATACAAAAGTTAGACCCCATACAAATGAATGAAAAATGTTAGAATATTATAAAGCAAAAATTCAACGACTTTTAGATAATTGGTTAATTAGAAAAAGTAAATCTTCTTAAGTTACTCAGCTTTTTATATAAGAAAAAGTGCAAAATTAGAAATACAAATACTTACGTTAGTTATTAATTATAAGTCAATAAATAAAGTTTTATAATAAATTCAGTATCTTATTACCAGCAAAAGAGACTCACTAACAAGACTTTACAATGCATCCATAGTTTCTAAGTTTAATATGAAATTAGAATTTTCGAAAATATATATAGTAGAACAAGATAGATATAAGACGACATTTAATGTTCATTTCGAACAATACGAATGGAATGTTATGCCCTTTAGATTAAAAAATGCTCCTTCAGAATTTCAAAATATAATGAATGATATTTTTAATCCTTATTCAAGTTTTTCTATAGTTTATATAAACGATATTTTAATCTATTTTACAAGTATAGTCAACAATGAAAACATCTTATAATATTTTTATAGATAATAACAAAAAAAAAATAGATTAGTAATTGCAGCCCCAAAATCAAATTACTCCAAACAAGAGTGCAATTTTTAGGACACTATATATATATATATAAGGAAACAATTATCCCAATAGAGAGAAGTTAAGAATTTGCAAATAAGTTTCCTGATGAGATAAAAGATAAGACTTAAGTAGAAAGATTTTTAAGAAGCTTAAATTACATAGAAAATTTTTATAAAAATTTACATAAAATATGTAAACCATTATATGATATATTAGGAAAAAATCCAAAACCATGAACACAAAAATACAATAAGATAGTAAAACAAGTAAAAATAAGAACTAAAATGCTACCATTATTACATATACTGGATCATTTAGCTTACAAAATCATCAAAACGTATTCTGATTTAAGGTACGACGGTATTTTGAAGCAAAGAATAGGTGACAAAATACAAGAACAATTGGATAAATTTACTTCAGGAATATGAAATTATGCTCGTAAAACTTATATTACAATTAAAAAAGAAAAATTATCAATTGTTTTATGTATTTCAAAATTTCAAAGTGATTTTTTAAATCAAGAATTTTTTACTTAGAATAGATTGTACGAGTGCAAAATATGTTTTAAAAAATAATGTGAAAAATTTCGCAAGCAAACAAAATTTTGCAAGATAATAAGCTATTTTATCGGTTTTTTACTTAAAAATTGAGTTTATCAAAAAAGAATCTAACAGTTTACCCAATTTGTTTCCAAATAATTTATACAAGGCAAACATAGCTGAAAAGCCAAGACTCATAAGCAAAAATGATTATGAATTACCCAAAACTCATCCTCCTGAATTAAGAATATTCCAAACTTAGTTAAGATCATCAATATAAATTACAACAGAAATAAGATTAAGATCTTTAATTCCCTTTTCTCCTAACTACTTTAGTCCATTACAATATTCAAAACTTAGTCCTTTTTTAAGACAAGTTCAAAATTTTGTAAAAGTTGTTATAAAACAAGAGTAAGTAATTAAACAAGATCAAGTAGAATCATCGTTTTTACAAGAAAATCTTTTTAATGTACAACCTCAATATATCTACAAGAAAGAAAATTTTATAGTTTTTCCAATAGAAAAAGAACTGCAAAATAAAAACATTTTCCATCTCATTCAAACAATGTTTCTATAAAGATAGCATTAGCCTGCAACTATTGGTGCCGAAATACAAGAAATTTATGAATTTATCCTAATATATATATATAATCCTACATTTTTACTCATTTTAGAGATAAGAAAAGCCCTAACAAGATTACTCATTCGAAATGCTAAATAATTAAAGTACTCCACCTTTTTTATTAGAAACAAGAACCCCATATTACAAAGCGATTGTCTAGAAATTTGAATCCTCTTCATTTTGCCCATTTTGATTACCAAGATGCATGAATTTATACTTTTTTCAAACAAAATAATAACTTAAGTTATTCATGGTTTTTTCATTTTACCACTAAAAATACTTTAGAATATCACATATGATTTGCAAAATTTTGAAACTATTTTGGACAAGATATTAAAAAACTTCAAGCTTTAGTACAAGATGGTTATTCATATTTCTTAGACAAATTTATATTTATATACCAACAAGTTCAAAATTTCAATTTAATCACATTTTTTACTTACTTCTCACTACCATGGATTTTGATGTGAGAGTACCACAATACTCCTATTGAGCTACTTCTAAAACAAGAATATTTAGTTCTCAAGTTCAAGACAAAACGGTGAAAATGAGTTGATTTTGATAAAACAAGCAGAACAATAATACAAGAACATTTTTAGAAGAATCGACAAATTTGCAAAACATTAGCAATTACAGAATAATAATTCTTAATTTCTAAAATCACAATTCAAACAATATTAGTAGCGGCAAAAACCAATAAGAGTACAAACAGATTTTAAGCGAAGTAAGTTCAGGATTATAATTAATCAGATGATGAACAAAAAGTTTTCAACACTCACTATTTATAATAAAAATAAAGAAACTATATATAATCCATTTGAAACTCTATAATAGCCAAACCAAGCATAAAAATTAAGAATTACTATAACAAACAACCATAGCAGCAATTATCACGAGTTACTATAACAAGGTCACTGTCGTCGATAAAAATTATTATAGCAAACAACTTTAGCAAAAAATTATCGATAGTTACCATATCAAGGACACTGTATAAGATCATTGTAGCCGATAAAAAACGTTTTAGCAATGACTGTAACAATACTGTAGCAGTGAAGATGATAAAGCATCCACTGTAACAAAGAAAACGATAAATCCAACACAACATTCCAGAATCTTCCAGATTTGAAGAGAAATGAAGTCACGGACTCCAAAGCTCATAAAATTCATCCAGTTATCTCTATAAAAGGAGATCAAATACTACAATCTCAGTAGGCTTTTCCTTTTCTCTTTTTCCCTCGCTGAAGTTATATACACACACACTTTAAATCTTAGATCCGCTCCTATTGAAAATTTATTGAAAATTACGGGGATCATTTTGGATCTCAAATGTCCAATGTTAGCAATTGAATGACTGTTTAAAAGAGAAAACTTCTCATTAGTCTATTTTTCATGTGTAAAATTGGGTGAAAAAGATAGTTCAATCAGTAAAATTTCCATACCATGCAGAGTGGGACCCTAAAATTCGCAGGGCTTGGATAAAACACATGTCTATGCATGTATGGGTGATGCGTCTTTAAAATTTAATAAAGCGAAAAGAAGAAAAATCCTCCGCTATACAAAGGCCTCTCTCACCTCTCTTACATAACCCTAATTATTCACAATAGGATGTGAGGCCGCTGAATGCTACATACCATGGTATACAAAAATAGTTATGTTAGCCGTTATGAGTTACAAGATTGAAATTGCTTTAAAAAAAAAAAAAAAACTGTCCATAACAATTCCATAAAAGTCCATAATGGTTGTGTAATGGTATGTAACGGACCCATAATGATCTCGTAACAGACTTTTAATATATTTTTCCAACAAACTAAAAAAGATTTAAACAATATAACGGCCAATATCATAACAGTAACGACAGTGGCCGTTGCGGCCACCGTTACATTTATGAAACACCTTGCTACATACATTTGCTTCCTTCTTTGTATGGTAGAGATTCGTTCGAGAAATTTAAGAAGAGGTAGGTCTCTTATCGGTGGAATCCAGGATGGCCATCCATTTTATGGGAGACCCACAAACGGATGGTAGAAGAAATTGATCAGCAGTTCAAATTCTATTCATACGATGGTCAGGATCAGTCGATCCAAACCTTCTGAAACAATGCTCCAAGCAACTACGAATGGAAGTGGCAATGGCCCACTTTGTTTTGTGGGGATTCCCTGCTGGGTCCCACGAGTGGGAGGCTTGATTCTTGCGCTTGTTAATTCATAGATGGGCCGGGCTAGAATTTCATTCCTAGTTAATAGATGGGCCGAGGCTTGAATATGAGGCCCATTAATAACAGACTGGGCTGGACCTCATTTCGGGCCCAATTACCTCATTACCACTGTTGTATTTAAAATAGATAGTTGCCTACCTCTGCACCCAAACCGATTGCGCTTTACTTATAGATTCCCATCTTCACATTGGGTTGACCTTGTTGGACGGATTAGATGCCATGTACACACTATGGTGGGCCCCACATGCTGATAATCATATTAACATCTATTTTTAAGTAGGATGTAGCAGATCAAGCCCAGGAAGGCTAAGCCCATGCAAACAGCGTTGGGCTTCTATATTGGGCCTTTGAAACATTCAAGCACACCACACAATGATACATTGTGGACCTCGAAGCCCAACCTTTGTGCCTTTAGTGGGCCCAGACCTGCATAAGAGATTGGGCTTTGGCTGGGCCCGCAGCTGCAACTCTATTTATCAGAATGCGGATTGCATACTGACACCGTCAGTTGCAACTGGAAGGTGATGTGTGGGCCCCACCATGATGTATGTGTTTTATCCATGCTGTCCATTCATTTTGGATCACTATTTGAGGATATCGTCCCAAAAATGAGTCAGATCCAAATTTCAGGTGGACCACACCGCAGAAAAGAGTGGTGATTGAACAGCAACCATTAAAAACTTCCTAGGGCCCACTGTAATGTTTATTTTCCATCCAACCTGTTGATTAGGTCTAGATGCATGGAAAACACAAATGTCTGCTTCATCCAAAAGTTTTTGGGCCCATAAGTTTTTTTAATGGTGGCAATTCAATCACCACTTTTTCCTATGGTGTGATCCACCTGAGATTTGGATGTGCCTCATTTTTGGGTTCGTTCCGTAAAATGAGCTGGAAAAATGGATGGACGGCGTAGATAAAATAGATACGTCACGGTGGAGCCCACAGAGCACTGTCTCACTATGCAATCCGTGTCCGTTTAGCTAAACGGATGAAAGATGGGCCCCATTCACGGATGCTTACGACCATCTGATTGCTGTGTTTTTTTTGGCATTGTGATGAAAGAATATTAGATTAGATCCATTGGATGATGTGAATGATGACAAGCTCAAACATAAGGCATCACAGTGCCACGTGTACCATCATAGTTGATCACCTAATACAGTGAACGGTGTGGATCACTTAATAAACCATGAATGTGTATTAAAACATGAAACATGAACCTTGTGGATCACAACATAAAAAGTCACCTAAAGAAGTTCAAGTGGCACTGTGTATGATCGGTGTGGATCACCTAATAAAGTTCCCATGGCCCCACATGCACGATCCATGTAAGGTCATATTTATAGTGTGCGGTGGGACCCACCGTGATGTATGTGTTTAATATCCATGTCATCCATCCATTTTGTTGGCTCATTTTAAGCCATGAGCCCAAAAATAAGCAGATCCATAAGCTCAAGTGGACCCCATCAAGTAAATAGTTGGTATAATGACACCCACCGTTGAAACCTTCCTAAGGCCCACTGTGATATATATTTGCCATCCAACCTGTTCATAAGGTCACACATAGCTGAATGAAAGTAAAACACAAATAACAGCTTGATCCAAAACTTTGGAGGGCCCAACAAGTTCTGAATGGTGGGCTTTTAGTCTCCACTATTTCTTGTGATGTGGTCCACTTGAGCTTTGGATCTTCTTTTTTTTTTAACTGATGTGCTAAAATGAGCTGGCAAAATGGATGGATGGCATGGATAAAGAACATACATAATGGTGGACCCCACAACACCTGCCACTATGGATATCCCTCCTTAGTGACTAGAGCTGGGCATCGGTCTAGATTGGATCGGATTGGGTCCAACTCGATCTGATCCGAAATCTTAATGGCTTGACCTGAACTCGATCCGATTCAGGACCAAGTTCGGGTCACCTGATTCGGACCGATCCAAAATGTTCATTGCCTGATCCGATTTGAGTCTGACTCGGTAAAGAAAACCATGTCGGATCGGATTGGGCATGATTCAGTTCAGATTTATATTTTACAATAAAAATCCATAAAATTTTCAAAATACATGAATCTACAATCCACCAAATCAGAAACTCTAAAAATTTTAATCTCCATGGCCCTCAAATTTACTAAATCAGAAGCCCTAAAATTCATATACTCTCCTAAAATCCACAAAACAAAATTCTTAAAATCCTCAAAATCATAACCATAAAAAAACCTATTTTTGTGGCCCTAAAACCTCCAAAATTATAACCATAAAACCCTAAACCTGTGGCTCTAAAATTCCTAAAATTAGAAGCTCTAACTCTCCAATTTCTGCACTTGAGAGAATGAGAGATAGGGAGAGAATGGGAGAGAGATACCTGATGCCTGATGGTGCGTGAAAGCTTTGAGAGAGCTTTGAATGACGTGGATTTTAAAATACATCATGGTAGGCCAGAGAGCTTTGACGCTAGCTAGCTAGCCGGTGCGGGGTCACCTTCTAAACGGCGTTACACGCATCGGCATAGGAGGCGGGGGTTGGAGTTTAGAGAGAGAGAGAGAGAGAGAGAGAGAGAGAGAGAGAGAATAGGCGGGGGTTGGAGTGTGAGGGTTTGGGAGAGGAAATCGGCGGGGTTTGGAACGTTGAGAGAGAGATAACGATCGGGTAGTGTTTTTAGGCTTAGGGTAAAAAAAAACTTAAAATGCATTTATATAATACCCGATTCCTAATCAGGTCGGATCGGGATGGTCCGGATCCATTCGGATCGGATTTTGGATCAAATCGGTTCGGATCCACCAAGATCCGAAATTCATTCAGATCTGAATTACCCAACCCGATCCTGACTGATCCAGACTGTCGGTTCAGTTCGGATCGGGTCTGATCCATCGGATCGGATCTATTTTGCCCACATCTATCAGTGACCAGTCAATCCGCTTCCACAATCCACGTAAGCGTCATATGTACAGTGAGTCCTACACCGATCATAAGAAGGAAAGTAACCTGGAGCGAGCGATGTGGGTGAGACCCAGATCGTAAGGCGTACCTCTATGTTTTTATTGTATATCTACTCCATCTAACCCTTTTTAAAGCTTATTTCTGGGCAAATTTTCAAAATTGAAGCAGATAAAAATTTCAAGTTGACCACATAACAAGAAACAATAGTCATTGAATGGTTACTGTTATCAAATTCTTAGGATCCATCATAATATTTATTGAACATCCAACCCGATAATAAGGTCACATAGAACTAGATGAAAGGAAAATAAAATTCTAAGCTTTATTGAAAACTTTTGTAGCCCATGAATAGGGGTGTACACAAACCTGTACATGAACCTAGCTAGCTCAGTTAGCTCACTCGACTCGACTCGGAAAAGCTTGATTTGACTCAGTTTGAAGCTAAGTTTGAGCCGAGTCGAGCTAATTTTTTGAGCTCGAAAATGAGTTCGAGTTGGCCCCAGCTCGACTCAACTCGGATCGAACCCAGCTCTAATCGAACTCGGATCGAACCAATTCGGTGACTCGGTTACTTTGATATTGATGTTGCTCACTAAGTGTTTGATGAAATGACTCAACGAAGTGTGGCCGATGGCAAGGAAGGTATGTATATGAAACAAATATCCTCTTCTCTTTTTTTTTTTCATGATTTTTATGTTGCTTAGAAGGTGTTTGATAAAACGCCTGTAAAACCATTGCTGCCGTTTTACATATAGTGAGATTTTGAAGGTGCAGTCCAGGTGTTTATGAAATTGCTACACAGGCAAACTCGGCTCAATCTCGGCTCGAACTCGGCGCGAACTAGCCCAAGTAGTTGACGTAATCAAGCCGAGCTGGCCAATCAGGCTCAAGGACCGAGAAGAGCCGAGTTCGAGCTGAGCTCAGGTAGTGACCGAGTCGAGTCGTGCTGAGGCAGGTTGACTCCCCTACCCGTGAAAGGTTTTTAATGCTTATTACCATTATTTTCTGTGACATAGTCTACTTGAAATTTGTGTCTGCATCATGTTTGGAACCTTGGCATAAGATAAATTGTCAAAACAGATGGATAAAATGAATATATAAATTTATACATCTAGGTGGGCCCTGTAGTTAGGGTCCCACACACATCGCTAATTCCGAAAATGGATTGGGTCCCACCCCGATCAGACATTTAAGTATTTGACTAGATCTATGTGGTAGCCCACCTTAATATATCTATTTATTGATGTGGCCCATCCCTTTACTAAGATCATGTCAAGATATGGGCCAAAAATTGAAAGACATTTAAGTGTTTGACCAGATCTATGTGGTAGCCCACCTTAATATATCTGTTTATCGATGTGGTTGGTCCATCCCTTTAGTAAAATCATGTCAAGTTATGGGCCCAGAATTGAATCGGATCCAACGCACTAGTGGACCATACCAAATAATAAGCTTGGGTGTATTTAATGCACTAAACACTAAATGGAGATTCATCAAATGCAATAGTCTTTTATGGTGTGGGTCTATTAGAGTTGGATCTATTTCAATTTTGGGTCAATACCTTCACATGATTTTAAACAGGGGATGAACAACGTCTATATACAAATAAATTATGGTTGACTCTTATAGAGATAGGGTGGGATGCTTAAAAGTCCCATCATGGTAAAGGTGCTTGGATTTAACTAGGCTACTTCAATACAGCTAAACAACTTCCAAACATACCATTCATGACTCGTGCATCTGACAACAGCCGGCAGTCCAATAAAATTTCATTAAATCACAGTAATAATTTTCTCAATCAAATAAGTAGCATTTAATTATTTATTTAATGTGTTCAGCTATGGCTCCGCTGGATTTGTATGAGACATAATTCTCCACCGCTTGAGATTTTCATGAGAGAGAAAATGTCCATTTTCATGGATTAGGCGAATGAGATCTCATGAGCATGCATGTGGGACACGAATTGCATACTCACTATTGGACAACGCTTTGTGGACCACACTTGGATGTATGTGTTTTATCCATATTATCAATCTCATTTTATAGCTTATTTTAGTTGATGAGCCATAAAAAAGAGGCAGTTCCAAATCTAAGGTAGAGCATTATTTTAAAAAAGGGAAATTAAATGCCCACTAGTAAAAAACCTCTCCACAGCACAAAAATCTTCAAACTCATATTTGTGTTTTCTCTTCTAAGCAGGGCTGTCAATGAGCTAAGCTTGGGGTAAGTCTCAGCCTGGATTTTGAACTGTTTCGGGCAGGCCTGTCAGGGCTTGTTGGGGAGTATGGATTTGGAACTCACGGAATTTGAAATCTACTTTGTCAGGTTCAGAATCTCTTCTAATCCAAAAGTAGCTGTAAATAATATCTCCACGGGGATTTGAATTTAATTACTAACTCAACTTTAATATCTTTAATTAGTGTATATATGTAATGTTTGATACAATGATTGAAATAAGCCTGTTGAAATATATACTTTGCTCAAAAATAATGAAATTCTAAGTATTGGATGGGCCATAGGCACAAAATCACATCCGAGTGATTAACCAACAATTTTTAACCATTGATTTACATGGACAATGTTTGGACAGCGCACATAACCATATTAAATTAATTATAGTGATGTAATTGATAATATGAATGTTTTGGGATATCAACGGTGGCCCATGTGCCCAATAGATTAATAGCCTAGTGATACACATATTAAAGATGCAACTCTTGAAATGATTTTAGACATAATTCAAGCTATTACCATTGATTTCGAACTCTTCTTCGACGTGCTTGTGTATTTGAAACCCTAATTACTTTATGGTGCCAAAAATACTAAAGAATTAAAAATCCCTTCAAATCCCCACAAAACCCATCATGCCAAAAGAGCTCTTAAAAAGGCTTGGCCTTAAGACCTCTTAAAAAAGCTTGGCCTACTGACACACTCTCTTTTTTAAGTCCATGTGACCTAAGAGGCTAGATGGCGAATACACATTACACTGGGCCTTAAAAAGTTTTAACTACTTGCATTTAATCACCAATGTCTTCTAATAAGGTGGTCCACTTGGATCTATTTTACTTTTTGGACTCATCCATTACAATAGCGATGGATGGAATCGATGAAACACATACATCATGGTGGGCCCACAGGGCAGTAGCCACGTCTTTAGTAGCAGTGTCAGTAAGCAATCAGCGTCCACACATTTCAACGTCCGCTTCCTAACAAAATAGCCCGTCGTGTGCAGTGTCACGTGTAGCGTGTAGGCTACGCTCGCACACACCACATGTGCAGTACCAGTGGGCCTGCTTTAACCCTTCACCTTTCCAAATCAACGACTGACTTTTTTCCACCGTTCTATGGGAGAGTAGATTAGGTATTACCCGGGTAAAACATTAGTGGGGTACCCTTACAGCATGGGGCCTACCTTGATGAATTCTTTGTATATCCATACCGTCCGTCTGTTTTCTCAGCTTATTTTAGCATGCTATAGCAGAAATTGAGTGGATCCAAATCTCAAGTGGACTACACTACTAGAAACAATGGTAAATGACCGTTAAAAACATTTTACAGGACACAAAACTTTCAGATCAAGCTGATATTTGTATTTTCTATCTATCCAGGTCTGGTTGACCTTATCAAGGGGTTGGATGGCAAATAAACATTACGGTGGGCCTCATGAAAATTTTAATAGTGGGCATTGGATCATCACTGTTTCCTACGGCGTGGTCCGCCTTTGAATTGGATTTGCTTAATTTTTAGGACCACCTCATAAAAGGGGCTGGAAAAAATGTATGGACGTTTTACATCATCAAGGTGGGCCCCACAGTTAGGGTAACATCAACTAACGTGTTGCTACGGTGACATCTAATCCAGTCACTCTTCTTCTTCTTCCGGGTTTATTTATTTATTTAAATTATTATTATTTATTTTATTTTATTTTATTTTATTTTTTATAACGTTTTCCTGACGGCGAGTTGTTTGATATTATGATACAATAGGATGGTTGATGACTGTTTGGTAGGTGGGCTTAAGAGGGATTAGGTAATCTTTTAGCATCCTTACTAAACATTGTTAGGGTCCACTGTGAATGCATGTAGTTTATCCAGGCCGTTCATCCATTTTTTCAGCTCATTTTAAGGGTTGGAGCCCAAAAATTAAGTATATCGAAAGTTCAAGTTGACCACACCACAGGAAACAGTAAGAATAATGATTTCCACTTATGAAATTTTCCTGGGCCCTCATTGATGTTTATTTCTCATCCAACCTGTTCATAGGATCACACGGACATGGGTGATGGGAAAACACAAATATCAACTTAGAATAATGATTTCCACTTATGAAACTTTCCTAAGCCTTCATTGATGTTTATTTCTCATCCAACCTGTTCATAGGATCACACCGACATGGGTGATGGGAAAACACAAATATCAGCTTAATCCAAAACTTCCTGGCCCCCGGAACTTTTTAATGGTGGAAGTTAAATTTACACTATTTCATGTGGTGTGGTCCACTTGAGTTTTGGATATAGTTTATTTTTGGGCTGAAGACTTAAAATTATCTGTTAAAATGGATGGATGGAGTGGATAAAATTCATAAATTACAGTGGTCCTCAAGAAGTCTTCAATGGTAGACATTCAATCCCCACTTCTTTATGTGGTGTGGTCCACTTGAGACTTGTATATACCTTATTTTTCTGCACATTGCCTAAAATGATCTCACAAAATGCATGGACGATGTGGATATAACACCTACATCATGGTGAGCCCCACATAACTTGGTGACGTCCATACTGGTGTCTGTCCATGTGCAAAGCAAAACAATCAAAATCTCAAAGGGCTGAAATAATTTAATTTAATAGCTTCTGTCTGTCCACCGTACAAGTGGGACCCACGTATAAATGGCCTGGATCATTGGAAAATTACTTGGATCGAAAGGTTTAAATCCCCACGTTTCCTGTAGCAACACGCAAACCTCATGTCTGTACTCGTACAAGTGTGCCGACGGTTTTGCACGCTCATCTGATCGGTTTCTTTGATGGGTTACACCCTAAATGCCTCCTAGATTTGGAACACGTAGACAAAGGGGCTGAACTGTCCAGATTTCAGCAATTCAAAGGACCATTTCAACGGTCGCCATTCCAAATCTGGAAGATTTTTTTTTTTTTTTTTGCCACGAGCGTACCGCGCTGGCCAATGTAACGTAAAATATCTTCATCCATCTCATGCGAGACTCGCTAATATATGCATGTCGCTCCGTGGGGCCCACAAGCAGGCATGATTAGACGATTCATTATTTAGGTCTTGAATTGCAAGCAGGATGCGTGTCAGGTTTGTTAGCGTGCTAAAATTAATTCAATTCAATTCAAACAGTGACGACCACCGACCTAGACGTCGATGTAAAACAGTTTTTTTTTATTGGGATTCCACCTTCTGTCTATTCAATCAAATTCAATCAAATGTAAAACATACTAACATGTGATTTATAAATGTTAGGCATCTTTTTTAATTAATGATTTCTTTTTTTCTTAAAAATTAAGAATTTTTAAATGTGCAACAATTATGTTGTTGAATGTTGATAGATAAAAAATTGAAAATAAGTGGGACTTACTACTACAATAAGATCACCAACCTATTTATCTAAGAGCAACATAACATGTTATTTATAAGTGTTGCGACTCTTTTTTAATTAATGAGTGTAACGTCTTGGATTTTCACTATTTTGGATTTTCAAAATATCTTTGATTTTTTTATTTTTTATTTGTAATTAATATATAGTATTACTTACTAACCATTAATACTCAATATTAGTTTATACATGGGTGGTACCAGTAAAGAACCGCACAAGTCTGATTAATCAACCGTAGGAAGCCAACAAATCTGCCTGATCACTTGAACATCAAGTTTAGTTTCATAATTCACTCACATAGGAACCAAATCTAATCGACCCATCGCTAACTAATCAAGACAATCATAACTAAATTAAAGATCTAATTAAAGCTGAGTCGGACAAGGCCCAGATCTTGATTAATAGACCAAATCAACCCCGTTACTTTTTTAGCCTTAAATTGACGGTTTAGAGTAATCATAACCAAATCTCCACTTTCAGTAGATATAAATAGGCCACATTATGAACATAGTTAATCCAAACCCTAATCATTGCCCACGTAAAATCTCAATACCTAATTCATTTCAGAAATGCTCCGATTTTTCAAACAAGCTCTAGACCGCTCGTTGGTGAGCCACTAGTTTCAAAACTATAGAATAATGTCCGTCTTACTAGGCTCACGTCCATCGCAGGAGTCGGACGTGGGTACTGTCCAAAACCGCTCAACTTGAGCCAAAGGACGAGTGCATGAGAAGTGCAAATACCCTAAAGAAAGGATCTGAAATTTAAGTGAATTGGGTCGTCTACTCTTATACAAAGTTGAGGATTTCGGATCGTCGGTTTACGATCAAATTTCACACGTAAAGTAAAGATATTTCCCTACTTATATCCGTATAGTTGCGGGCCCGATCGACCATTGGTGATCGTTGAACAGACTTCTAATTATATCTGTCGATCGCCGCATCCAAATGGCGGACCGATCATATCCATACGTAGATCATCATTAGGGATGATTATCCTACGGTGTATATCAATATGTACGCCCCATAGTGGGCCCTAGAGGTTAGAAAGACCCTCCGATAAGGCTGGTATAGTAAAAACCTAGCCCATGGGGCTATTTATACAAAATCTGACATTATAAAAGGGCTTCATTTGGGCACCCCCTCTTCCCATATGAATTTGCATTTTCAAAGGAGAGAAAGATAAAAAGATGAAGAGAGAGAAGAAGAGAGAGTACGTGTAACGCCCTGGAAATCGAGGGTCGTGCATACACTCGACTCCCGACTGTCACTTATAACCGATTTTCATTAATGAGTTTATTCAGGTTTACATGCACAACTTGAAATTTCCTGGAACATAAAGTACAACCACACAAGTCTATTGAAATGAAAGAAATCTATCATATATACAGGTCCAAAAATATAAATGAGTCGTATAAGGTGTTGCCCAACCAAAACAACAAAGAATATTATGTCCAAAAAAGAATAAGGCTGAGCCCACTGCTCAGCAATCCCAATCCTGCCCATCAAGCCGATGGAGAGCCGTCCATCAACTGGAAATAGGATAGCTCGTCCTCCTCGTCGAAGCTCGCCTCACCAAGCTCCTCCAGTCCTGAGTCACCTGCATCTATGAACGGGTCTAGTTGGTGTTTTAAAACACCGTCTCAAAGTGGGAGTAAGTGATCAACTCAGTGGGTGCTATTAGTCTCAAGTTATAACAGACATCAATTATAATATGAACTTAATGAAAGTAGTCAATCATAAACACTTAGCTAATCTTATTAATGCGCATGCATGATAAATGATATGATGCGTGCCCTCTCCACAACGCTCCCTCGAGCGACTCTATCTAACGATCGCGTATGACAACATTCTCTCAGAGCGACCTTGACTGCCGAATCTCCACCCTAACTAATGCGATGCGATGCGATGCGATCATGTTAGCCGAGTTATTAGTTAAGTCCATTCATCCAGTAGGTTGAGAAATCTGGTACACCCCACGTATCAATGCCCTAAACTGGTTGCGAGGCAAAGACCCCCCAATGTGTGAGGCCGAGACCCCGCGGTCCGTGATCCTGTCGGGTTCCTCATCCCTGACTTCAAGCATATGAGGAGTGCCAAGAGAAAGGGATCGCTCGAGGTCACCACGGGGAGGCGCGGTACCCCAACATAGGCCGACAGCTTGGACACAG
Source organism: Magnolia sinica (assembly GCF_029962835.1). Lineage (NCBI taxonomy): Eukaryota > Viridiplantae > Streptophyta > Magnoliopsida > Magnoliales > Magnoliaceae > Magnolia > Magnolia sinica. The sequence continues at coordinate 14,909,950 of NC_080581.1, forward strand.
TGTCCCATTCCACCATGCCTGGCTTACGAGGCTGTGAATCAGTTTCAAGTGGGTTATTGATGGGCTACAATAGTTGTAGGGTGGATCAAGTTCCATACATAGGTGAGCAAACAGAGTTAACAAACAAGGTTGGTCAGCCCGTAGATTAGACCGCACGAGTCTAGGCAAGTACGTGACAGAACGGCATCGGGTGCAAGCAACCCATGCAATCTAACTACTGCCGCCCACGCGCACTTGTCCAAACCCATGGGTTTAGCCTCGAGGCAGTCCTTCCAATGGAACTACCTTCACTCCCCTCCTGTTCCTGACCAACCCAAGGGTACAACTAGTGATTCATAGTATACCGACTACCAATGTATCATCTAGCATAAACAACATCATGTCCTCATACTTCTCACATATAATTCAAATTTTCATGGCAAGCATGACTAACATATCATGAAACAAGTGCATGTGAGATGTGTGTGTGTGTGAGGGAGTTAAACACTTCCTCCATCTTAGGAAATCATATACACAAGAGTAATGAAATCATACATAATATGAAGCAACAATATATGAAAAAAATTAACACGGCATGAGCATGTAATCATCCATACATAAAATCATGTGAGAAACACGAACGACATCATGAGAGAGCCAAACATCCAAATCCATGCAATTCCAACAAACATATAATTCCTAGTGTTTCCCTAGACTTTCAAATAGAATATCCAAGCAATTAAAATCATTAAACTTGTACTAAAATTGGTGCTAGGCCACTTAAGAACAATAGTCCGCACCTTCAAATTTGTAGAAGGCATGAGATCGACCTAGGAGGGTGGATTTCAGGGGTTGATCGGCCGGAATCCCTACAACAACATTTGTATGTTAGAACCCAAGCAAATCCCTTCTCAATCACATGGGTTCCAATGAAAATAGGTGATGGATCTTACCTATATGATTAACGGAGTGAAAAGGGCGCTCATGGATGAGGGGTTCTTCTTGGATAAGATGTAGGGAGTTGTGGGGTTTGATTTTGTTGGGCCCCACCTTGATTTAGGGTTCTCCTAGCTCTCCTTCACACTCTCTTCTCTCTCCTTTGCTCTCTCTTTCTCTCTTTCTCTCTCTCTCTCTCTCTCTCTCTTTACTCCTTGGTGGCTGTAGTAAAGGAGGGAGTTATGAGAGAACTAAGGCTTTATTTTTTAGACTTGGGCCCTTTGGCCTTAAGTTTTTTTAAATGCCCACAAGGGCTCTCTAGGACTCCATATTGGCCTAGGGGCAACCCTCACACCCCTCCGGCCACCAAATTTGGTGGGTAGGTGCCCTATAGCCCAATGAGGGGCTATATAAAATTTAGAAACAAACGGATGAACAGTTATGGATTTTAAGTCAACGGTTCCGATCTTTAAATGGCCTTATGGGGGCCATTCCGGCAATTGGAGCGGTTCTGGTGGCCCTCTACCCATAAAATTCATAAGATAGTTTCTCCATGGCCCGATGAATGGCCATGCAAAATTTAGGAACGATCGGATCTGGGGTTTGGTCGTACGGGTCTGATTTGCGATCAACGGTCACCGCTCCTCAATCAGGTCCCAGAGTTTGTGGGCGGGTGTAGGAAAATTCATTAGACCTTCATCGTAAATGTAGAAGAGATCTGGTGGCTGGATAGCCTGGTATCTCGGTTTCATTTGCAAGTGCCAGATTCCGATCTTGGCATTGGTGGGGTGCATTTAGCCAGTGTCAGATCCCACTTCTGGGTGACCATTGATTCCGTGGTCCGCGATGGTCCCCAAGCCCAGTGAGATCTATGCTTCCCTGAATTTTTATAATTTTCTGACCTTCCCGCTTCGCGGTATAGCCAATACGGGCTATTGGTAAGTGTAGACGAGCCATCTGGCTTGACGGCCCACACCGGGTCCTATCATGACCCGTCTGGTCTATTCTAATGGGCTAATCCTAGGTTAATTAACTTGTGGTACCCCATCGCGAGTGGCTTAAATAAATGGTCCTGCGAAAAATCCTACGTGGACAGCCCCAGGATACTGTGCTGGTTGGACCAGATGTTACAGTAGGGTGGGGGAGGCTTTAGTGCTTTCCTTCATCGGTGTCCTCCAATCAAAACTCTAGCGTCGATTATTTTTCTCCGCCGAATCCGCCTCATTCGCGATTGGAAGGTAAGAAACAAAACTTACTTTACAACCTAGGTTTTTCTAAAATAAATTACATGAATCTTACCTAATTACTTCTAAATTAGTATAGGAATCATTTTTTTCAATTTTCTAACCCAATGAGCGCCATGAGTTAGGCGAAACGTCACAAGGTGCGGACTATTATCCTTAGGTGGCCTAGCACCAATTCTACTATAAGTTTAATGATTATGAATGTTAGGATGATGTGCTTGAGTAATCTACAGAGAATCTAGTTAAGACCCTACATGATAGGTTTCCCTAAATCCCATGAAATGGTTAAGTGTTGGTTATTTACTCTTCAACATGATTGGGGTTGATTTGGAGTGGCATGTATATCTCATATGTGATTCTAGTATAACCTTCATTGTGGCATGTATAATTGCATAAAATCTTTGTTGTATGTTTGTGCTTGCATAAATCCTTGTTGTATGTTTGTGCTAACATTAATCCTTGTTGTATGTTTGAACTATGAATAATGTTTAGCTCTTGATCTCGTCGGTAACCCCACTCAACACGCACACACATTAATTTCGTATTTTTGTTAGTAGTTATATTGTATAAAATCTGAATTTTTATGTTTGATGTATGCGTATATGACTTTACTAGTGTTAGAAGGCGAATCCAGAATTGTTGGAATATTATTAAATGTCATAAACCTCTGGGTTGGTTAGGGAACTGAAGTGGAAGAAGGTGTTCCCGTTGGTAGGACCTTCCTACGACTAAACCAACGGATTTGGGCGGATGCGAATGTGTGATAGTAGTTGGACTACATGGGTCGCTTGTACTCGATGTCGTCCGTCACATACTCGCCTAAACTCGCATGATCTAGTTCGCTCACTGACCAACCATGTTCATTAACCATGTCTGCTCACGCCTGTATGGAACCTGGAACACCCTTCAACCATTGAAGCCTATTGATAACCATTTGAAATTGTTCCACTGACTTGAGAGCCGGGCATGGTGGAATGAGACACTGTGTCCGATCTGTCGGCCTACGCTGGGGTGACGAACCTCCCCGTAGTGACCGCGAGCGATCCCTCTTCTTAGCACTCCCCATGTGCTTGAAATCGGGGATGAGGAACCCGATGGGATCAATGATCGTGCGGTCCTGGCCTCACACATTGAGGGGCCTTGGCCTCGCAACTAGTTGAGAGCAGTAATACGTGAGGTGTATCAGTTTTCCCAATCTGCTGGATGAATGGAATTAATTAAAAACTCGACTAACACATTCACGATCGCATCGTACTAGTTAGGTTAGCGACTCCGCAATTAAGGTTGCAATGAAGGAGTGTTGGTCATGCGCGATCGTTAAACGAAGTCGCTCGAGGGAGTGTTGTTGCAAGGGCATACATCATATCATAAAACATGCATATGCATTAACAAGACTAGTTAGATATCCGTGAATGTATGTCTTTCATTTAATTCATCATATAATTGATGTTTGTTATAACTTAAGGCTAATAGTAACCACTGAGTTAGCTACTTACTCCCACTCTTGGAAGGTGTTTTAAAACATCAATTAGACCTTTTACTAGATGCAAGTGAGGTGGAGCTCGACGAGCCGAGCGAAGTGAGCACGGATAGGGAAGAGGAGCTTTCCTACTTCTAGCTTATGGGCAGGTCACCGTAGACTGTACGGGTTAATTATGGGTTGTTAAGTTGTGGATATAGCGCACCATTTCTTTTAGACATTATTTTATAAAAATTTTGTCGGGCGACGCCTTGTGCGACCCGTTTGATATTCTTATAGAATTATATTTCTTAGTCGTATTTGTTTCAGTAGATTAGTTGTGGTTATGGTTTATGTTCCAGCCGATTCCTTTATTGCTCATTTAAACTGATATATGTACAAACTACCATAATTAGAATATAAGCGACACCTAAGAATTCGGAGGCCGAGTTCCTATATAGCCCTTAAAAACCCGGAGTGTTACAATAGGTTTTTTTTAATCTTAAAAATTTAGAATTATTAAATGTGCGGCAATTGTGTGGTTAAATGTTGATAGATAAAAAAAAGAATATGAAAATAAGTGAAACTTACTACTACAACAAGATCACCACCCTAATCTAAGAGCAACATAACATGTGATTTATAAATGTTGGGACTCTTTCTTAATTAATGAGTTTTTTTATATTTTGGTCTTAAAAATTAAGAATTTTTAAATGTGTGACAATTGCATAGTTGAATGTTGATAGATAAAAAACAAATATGAAAACAAGTGAGACTTACTATTACAACAAGATCACCAACGTTTTTAAGAGCAGCATGACACTTTATAGAGCAGCATGATGATGAGTTAAATTTGAGTAATGACAAATATTACAACCACATTCGGCTCAGTATATGAGCATAGACGGTCAATTATTTAAGGCTAAGAATTTCCATCAGATTCAATATGCAAATACAGATAGAAGAAAATTACAACTTCTGACTACAATTAAAGTTGATTCAACATGAGTGCATGGACAGACTTAACTACTCACAGGAGTCAAGCACTTTACGGCTAATAAGCCGTAAGAAAATGATAAGTTAAACTAATATTGATAAACAAGGTTAGGCTGGTTGATAATTGATTCTGGATGCTTTCTTATCCACGTGGTGCATTTGTGTCCAACGAGGCAGTAAAAAAAAACAATTATCCTTTCTCGATGGTGATTTGCCTTTGGTAAATGCTCCAAACATGCTAATGTTAATGTAGCAGTGACAGTTAAATTATTTAAAAATTGCATAGCCACCAAAGCTCTCTCAAAATATAACCAATCTCTCATACTTAATACTATGTGTGCTTAAAAAGATATAATATATTTTCAACTGTTAATCATTTTGGTACGAACACATTTATAGGTGGAGCTATTCAATCATGTCTCCAATGTTTCACATGCGTATCACGCCGGCCTACGTGACATATAGACCTTCATCCATCTCATATAAGCGTGTTGCTTCATGAGGCCCACAGGTAGACATGACCGGGCGATTACATTTATGGTTTGAGGTATGCAATCCAAATCTCACACTTGAAAGAATGATTGTGAGGTGTATGGCCATTGATGTGTGTATTAAATATGGACCGTTGAAAAGAAAATTGTCCGTGGTCACTGCATTCTGCTCCAAAAATCAATGATCAGGATACATTTTCAACCTAATCATTGTAAAATACGCATCCGTAATAACACTCAGCGGATGCTTCTGATCATCCGAACGGATCCACGTGTGGGTCCCATACAGTGATGCATGGGCGTGCCAACAAGACACGCGTGCGACATCATTACCATTCATCAAATGGGCCCCACTGTAAATGTGCCCTGGCCAAAAAAATGGGATAACCACGTAAAAGATAAGGGCAGAAATATATATATATATATATATATATATATATATATATATATATATATATATATGGGAAAAGGTACTATGCGCTCGACCTCATGATAAGCTCCCGTGAGTCGAGCTGTGTGGGCACCACAGTGATGCATGTCGGCCATCAACACCGTGCATTTGATGGGTCCTCTCTAAATTATGGGATATCCTAAAAATCAGCCGTATACGGAACTCATGTGGGCTATAGCATCTGAGTTTTGAATGCTGCTAAAAATTGGTCGGAACCCTCGTCCAAGTGGGACACACATAATGGATGGGCTGGATTTGCAAACCACATCTCGATGGGCCCAAAAAATGATTATAAATGTTTTAATGGTGCACGGCCCCTCCCCACTTCTTTATGTGGTGTGGCCCACACAAGCCACGGATTGACTTGATTTTTGAGACCTAGGCCCACGATGGAATGGTGCATCTGACTGATGGGGTAGATGTTCAAAACGCATCACGGTGGGGCCCACACAACTCGACCTCATGGGACGGTCTTGTGAGGTCGAGCGCATAGTACCTTTTCCCATATATATATATATATATAAAGAGGATAAACGGCGGTCCACACGCAACATGCACGTGTATCACACCGGAAGAACGGACTAGCTTGAAGTTGGGGCCAGGAACTATTCGTCGTGGGACCAACTTGATTAATGGACCGAATCTCGCACACATTTTCCGCGTCGGCGCGTGTGTAGTGGATGCATGGAAAACGATAAATCTCGGGAACGTGTGTGCCCCACCTAACCTCCGCAACAGCAACCCAATTGCACGAGGAATTATGAGATCCTGAGGCATCAGAGCACGAACAGTGTCCTCATGCATCCACTTTTCACAGTTAGGGCACATAATACGGTAATCTAGACCGTTGATATGATTCTTCCCTTCGTTGATATACGATGTCCCAACATTATTAGACAACAGATGATTCTATCCGTCTGATCTATGTGTGTCACTTTGGACCGTTTTGAGTTTTCCTTAACCGTTTATTTTTAGGCCAGTAATACAACCGTTAAAATAGTCTATTTCGTGAAATTTTTTTAGCCATTACAAATTCATTCTGGACACCCTAAGATCAACCATCGAGATTGCCGAATCATGGGCCCTGCGTAGGAGTAGCGATGGGCCGGGTTTGCCCATCGGGTCTTGGGTCCGGGTAGACGCTGTTCGGTCCCGAGCGTATGGACCTGACTTTGAAGGTTGATTAACAAACGGGTCCTAAAATTGAAGGCAGGATTTCTATGCAGGTGGGTCCAGGGCGTGATTTAGGCCCATTGCCAGCCGATGCCGGTTTCTTCACGGGTCTTTGTGGAATAACATATTCTACAATGACTGCGCGTGGGACCCACCGGGTTGCGTGCATGAAACCAAAAAATCAGGACGATCCAACCGGACGCGGTTTGGCTAGTGACCCCGACTGCCCGACATCAGCCAGCTAGCTGGTTCAAATCTCTGTGGGTCCCACCATGATTTATCTGTTTTATCCACGCCGTCCATCCATGTTTTCAGCTCATTTTATGGGATGACCAGAAAAATGAGGTAGATCCGAATTTCAGGTAGACCACACAAAGGAAACATTGGGGATTGAATGCTTACCGTTGAAAAAGTTTTAGGGGTCACAGAAGTCTTGGATCAAGCTGATTTTTGTGTTTTCCCTTCATACAGGTTTTCGTGACCTTTTCAACAGGTTGGATGAGAAATAAACATTGCAATGGGGCCAAGGAAGTTTTTAACGGTGGGCATTTAAACAACACTCTTTTTCTGTGGTGTGGTCCACCTGAGATTTGGATTTGCCTCATTTGTGAGCTCATGCCTAAAATGAGCTCAAAAAATGGATGGACCGCGTGGATAAAACAGATACATCATGGTGGATCACAGAGCTTTGACACCAGCTAGCTAGCTGGTGTTGGGGTCACTAGCCAAACCGCGTCCGACCATCGTATGGGCCCCTACTTGAATTTTGATGTTTGGGTTTGACTATCCGTTGTTTTCTTGGGTGGGGTCCACCGTGCTGTAAATATGCCATCCAACCCGTGAATTATATAACCGTTGCTATGATGATGGGATTCCCCAAAAATCAGGTATAGCATCATTAGGTGGGACACACCTTAGAAAAGCGATGGATAACCATTCAAAACCGTCCAGATAATGATATCCACGTGGTTGTGGGCATGATGGTTGGATCTACCTATTATTGAGGCGCCTAACTTTCAACGGCTCTGCATGATAGGTTGGATGTCATGCATTCATGCACCCATGTGGGCCCCACGCGCCGTTCTTGCAGAATAACTTACTTTACGAGTACGTATTGAGGAACCGGCCCCCGGCCGGAAACTAATATACATAAAAAAAATGATAATAAGGGGAGCTATTTGATACTCCGGCGGAGTGTGATGGTTGATACGTGAGTGCTCAGAAATCAAATTAGCGATTCCAGATAGTGGGACCCACTGTAGATAGGCCAAAATCTCAAAAATCGGATTTGTTTACCAATCATAACGACCGATTCTCTGAGAATTGTTCGCTGAAATCAGACCGTTGGATATATTTCATCTCAAGCATTAAAAAAAGGCCACTAGAATTTAGTGTAAATTTTGGTTTATGATCCATCCAGAGTGGGCCTCACTATCTAGATGGTTTGGTTTAAGTTACTGAAATGCCACATGTGCAATATCTTTGTGCATGAGTATCAACTATCCTAATCTGCCAGAGTATCAAACTTTCTCTCCCTCTCTCTCTCTCTAAAATATACAACCTATTCATTTTTATAACGTTAGCCCACAATTGGGCGGTTTGACTATTCTATGCGTCTCTCATTTTCCAGCTTTTCAGACAAATGAGTGCATACCATTCATTATCCATAGACGTGGATACACATATACAAGATCTATACCATTTATCTATTGGGTCTACGGTAGATGTGTCTACCCAAAAAAAATTTTCAGGGTAATCCTATCCATTAGAAAGAGTACATGGACGAAAAATCAACGGATAACATCAACTCATCACATAAATGGTGTGATTTTTGTGAGTGGGCTATTCATAGTAGGATAAAATAGATGAACGGTATAGATCTTGTAATCTTAAGCCATGTGTGTGGATATTAAATGGCTGATAACTATGATGATATCATCTATCATGATGCAGAAGATGTGGGTTAGTGACAAAGAAATTGGTAGGTGCTGATGCATCGAAACATGAATAATGTCCTCTTGCTATAGTTAGTGCAAGTGGGGGCCATGGATGGATGATCTAAACCATTGATCTGATAGGTCAAGTCCTTGATGGGAGATTCCGAAACTAATCTTCCAATTCGGAAGATCCTAACCTTTTGATCACTCCCCCACAAATATACAGCTAATGAAAAAGATAGTTTTGGATGGTTAGGATATTCTAATCCGGTATATTTTAGGTTTTCACATTTTGGGGTTCTAAATGGATGCATTAGGACCCTCCAATCTATTATTTCTTTGAAAAATCAAGCACATGCATAGATCATTCCCAACCAAATGGTTTGACTAAACAAGTTGAGTTTTTTTTTTTGGTATTATTTATATTGATGTTCACGGACTTAAAGTGTAATCTTAGGTTCAATAAAAAATAATTGTTGATAATAATAATGAGAGGCAACGCTAGGTGGGCCATGTGACAATCCCACAAATATACAACTAAAAATAATTTATTCATGATTTGTTTATTACTTTTGTATAAAAAAATTTTAAAAATGATAAATGCATTCATATGAATCATTAACTCAGGAGATATTTGCACTCTCATTAAATTACGAAGCCAGTTCATGAAAACAAGCACTCATTACGGTGGATGCAAGTTTGTAAGGATATGTGAAATATAAATAACTGTGGGGCCAATGTGATGTCTCCATGAAATCTATTTTTTTCATTAGTTGGTTGGTTTTATTTTAGGCCGTAAGTCCAAAACTTAGGCTTATATAAAAATCATGTGGCCCACATTATAAGAAAAAGTGATGATGGAATGGCAACCATTAAAACCTCCATGGTATTCATCGGCCACTGAAACCTTCTTGGCATCCGTCATCGTGTTTATATGTTGTCCACCCTGTTCATAAGGTTAATCTCACTAGGATAACACCCAAGTCCCTAGCTCAAGTGGTAGACTGAGTGAAAGATACCTCGTTTCTGTTGCGATATGTCTTAAATCTGAGTCCTTTCGCAACTGGGATGTGAAAGGGTCCCTTCGCAACTGAGATGCGAAAGGGAAGTTGCCTAAACTATAAATAGGTGTTCCTAGGACTTTTCTATGTGATGGGAAATAATTCTAAGGCTTTCTAAAAGGGTTCTAGGGATATCAAAGGGTGTAGAAAGGGTGAGATTCAAGATTGTTCGAATCGGGTAAGTCCTCTCTCTTTGTAATTTCTATTTTCATAGTGGAGATCTGTCGCTTTGTGCCGTGATTTTTTCCCGTAAGGATTTTCCACGTTAAAACTTTGTGTTATTCTGTGATTGCTTGTTACTACTGAATTGTTATCCTAGATCTAGATCTGTATGATTCTGCAGCATAAATCCCAACAAGTGGTATCAGAGCAATCGTTGGGGCACAGATCTGAATCTGAGGGATTAGTAATAATGAGAAGTACTAGGTATGAGATTGAGAAGTACTCAGGGAAAAATAATTTTGAGTTGTCGAAAATCAAGATGATGAGTTCCTTAATCAAGCAAGGCGAAGATGGTGCTCTCGAGGAGCGAAAGTTTACTATGACTGATGATGATTGGAATACTCTTGATAAGAAAGTTTTATCATCGATCCCTTTATGTCTCACGGATGAGGTTCTCTACAATGTCATGAGGGAGAAAACTGAGGCTAAGTTATGGGCAAAATTAGATGATGTCTATGCGAAAAAATCCTCTGAAAATTGCCTACACTTGAAGCAGCAGTGGTATAACTTCAAGATGGTAGAGGGTGGAGATCTGGAGGCTCACATCAGCAACTTTAATAAATTAGTTTGCAAATTGCTGGATATGGAGGAAGTAATGAAAGATGAAGAACAAGCATGTATGTTGCTGAATTCTCTTCCGGCGTCGTATGAGTCATTCAAGGACACTATGTGCAGCACAAATAAAACCCTGAGTGTCGACACCGTTATCTCGGCCCTTCAAGGGAAAGCTATGAGAAAACTTAACGTCGACATGAGGATATCTTCTGAGGCACTGCTTACAAGGGATAGGAATTCTGAACAAGGTACAGGTTCTTCAGGCTTTAAGGCTAAATGTAACACCCTGGAAATCGGGGGTGGCGCAGCCGCTCAACTCCCGAGTTCCCGAGAGTCACTATTACAGATTTTCATTAATATGCATTTAATCTGTTTAGGTTGCGCAGCCTGAAATTCTCTGAACATGAAACATGAACACGCAAGTCTGCTGAAATGGAAGAGGTTTGACATATATATGTACAAGTCCAAAATATGAATGGGTCGCACAAGGCGTTGCCCAACTAAAACAACAAAAGAATATTTTGTCCAAAAGAATGAGGCTGAGCCTATTGCCCAGCCATCCGATCCCGCCCCTCAAGCAGGCGGCGAGCCCTCCATGAGTTGGAAGTATGACAGCTCGTCCTCCTCGTCCAGGCACGCCTCGCCAGGCTCCTCCAATCCCGAGTCACCTGCATTTATGAAAGGGTCTGGTTGGTATTTTAAAACACCGTCCTAGAGTGGGAGTGAGTGATCAACTCAGTGGGTGCTATTAATCTCAAGTTATCACAGGCAACAATTTTAATATAATTTTAATGAAAAGCAGACAATCACATACGCTTAAGTAATCTTATTAATGCGCATGTATGCAGCATGACATGATGCATGCCCTTACCACAACGCTCCCTCGTGCGACACCATTTAACGATCGCCAATGCCAACACTCCCTCAGTGCGACCTCGACTGCCGAGTCACCAACCTAATGCGATGCAATGCGGTCGTATTAATCTAGTTCTTAGTTAGGTTTATTCATCCAGCAGATTGGGAAAACTGGTACACCCCACGTATCAATGCCCTAAACTGGTTGCGAGACCAAGACCCCCCAATGCGTGAGGCCGAGGCCCCGCGGTCCGTGATTCCGTCGGGTTCCTTATCCCCGACTTCAAGCACATGAGGAGTGCCAAAGAAAGGGATCGCTCGTGGTCACTACGGGGAGGCGTGGTACCCCAGCGTAGGCCGACAGCTCAGACACAGTGTCCCATTCCACCATGCCCGGCTCACTAGGCTGTGGACCGATTCCAAGTGGGTTATTGATGAGCTACAATGGTTGTAGGGTGTGCCAGGTTCCATACAAGTGTGAGCAAAACAGGGTTAACAATCATGGTTGGTCAAACAGTGGGCTAGACCGTACGATTCCGGGCAAGTGCATGGCAGAACGACATCGGGCGCGAGCAACCCATGTAGTCTAACTACAGCCGCCCACATGCACTCGCCCAAATCCATGGAATTAGCCTCAAGGCGGTCCTACCAACGAGACCGCCTTAACTCTCCTTGTTTTCTTGACCAACCCTAGGGTATGGATGGTGGTTCACAACATGTCAACGGACAGGGTTATCAGCTAACAAAATCATCATCATATTCTCACACCTCAATATATAATTCAAATTCTTCTACTAAGCAAGCAAACACAATTTAGGAGCCATGGTGCTAGTGTGTTGTGTGTGTGTGTTGGTGAGGAAGTTGCTCACTTCCTACAACTCATAGAAACAACTACATGAGAATTAATAAGGCACACATACTATAAGGTATCATCATATGAGCAATCCAACATGTCATCCACAAGCGATAATCAAATTCCAACAAGTCATGTGAGAAGCAAGAATAGCATCATGTGGGGAAATCAAATAAAACATACTATTCCATACCATTAAAATAGACACAAATTTCTAAGTTTTCTCTACACTTTCTAAATGCATCAACCAAGCAATCATAATCATTAAACTCATATTGAAATTGGTGCTAGGCCACCTAGGAGTAATAGTCCGCACCTATGGCTCGTTGGAGATTTGAGAAAACACCCTAGGAAAGAGGGCTTTCGGGGCGAACGGTCGGAATCCCTAAACCAAGTCATTGTATGTTAGAATTCCAAACAAACCCACCTTTCTACATGGATTTCAAGAAGGATGGTGGAAACCTTACCTAGGCAACCCACGGTCGATCGTAGAAGCCAAGGGGAAGAGTTTCTCCTTGTAAGAGAGGCAAGGAGATGGAAGGGTTAGCTCCCTTGGGGCCCCACCTTGATCTACGGTCCACCTCGAATCTCTTTCTTCTCTCTTTTCCCTCTTTACTCTCCTTCACTCTCCTTCTCTCTTAGTGGTTGTAGCAAATGGGAGAGGGAGTTATGAGAGATAGGGTTTATTCCCTAGATTTGGGCCTTTTGGCCTTAAGTCCCCTCAAATTCTCAAAATAGCCTACTAAGTCTCCCTTTTAGAGTTGGAGTGGCCCTAACACTCCCTTGGCCACCAAATCCGGTGGGTAGGTGCCCTACGGCCCGATTAGGGCCCGTGAAAAATTTGGGAACAAACGGATGGACGATTGTGGGGTTTGAGTCAACAGCTTTGATCTTTAAACGGCCCTGTGGGGTCCATTCTGGTGATTTGAGTAATTCTGGTGGTCCTCTGACTATGAAATTTCTAGGATGGATGCTTCATGGCCCAATGAAAGGCCATGCAAAATTTGGGGACGATCAGACCAGGGGTTTGATCGTACGGGTCCGATTTGTGATCGACAGTCACCGACTCACGATCGGGTCCCAGAGTTGGTGGACGGGTGTAGAAAATTTCATTAGACCCCTACCGTAAATATGGAAGAGATCCGATGGTCGGATAGCCTGGAATCTCAGTTTCATTTGCAAGCGCCAGATTTGGTCCGGGTATGGGTGGGGTGCGTTTAGTCAGTGCCAGATCCCACTTCTGAGTGTCCGCTGGGTCTGCGGTCTGCGATTGTCCACAAGCCCAGTGAGCTCTATGGTCCCCTAAGTTTTTAGATTTTTCTGACCTTTCGGCGTCACTGTATAGCCCGTACGGGCTGTTGCTCAGTGTGAATGGTCTTCCAGCTTGGCGGCCTGCACTTGGCTTCGCCATGTCCTGTTTGGTTTATTCAATGGGCTAATCCTAGGTTAATTAGCTTATGGTACCCCTACCACGAATGTTTTAAACGTTCGGTCCTGCGGAGGATACTACGTGGACGCTCTAGGATACTGTACCAATTGGACGGGTCGTTACACTAAATCCAAGGGCAAGGGCAAAGGAAAGGTAAAGTACTGAAACTGTGAGAAGGAAGGACATGTGAAGAAGGATTGTAAAAATCCTAAATCGAATAGAGAAGATTCTGAGGCTTCGTACAGGGAGGCTAATGTTGCCACGTCAGATGAATCGAGTGGATGTGATGGTGATGTTTTGTCTGTATTTACTATCAGGCGGCCATACGATGATCGTAAGGACGAGTGGATGCTAGACACAGGGGCATCTTTTCACATGACTCCTCATCGGAGTTGGTTCGCTAGCTATAGGGAATGCGATAGTGGACATGTGTTTATGGGTAATGGCTTTACCTGTAATGTTGTGGCCGTTGGTACAGTGTGCATCGAGATGTTTGATGGGGTGGAGCGTACCTTGACTGATGTCAGGCATGTTCCTGATTTGAAACAGAATCTGATTTCTCTTGGTGTACTTGAGGCAAAAGGATGCAAGTACACAGGTATTGATAGTGCTCTTAAGGTATCTAAGGGGGCATAGGTAATCATGAAAGCACAACAACTCGGTAACATGTATAGGTTGATCGGGAGCACTTCAAAAGGTGGAGCTGCAGTGGATGTAGCTGATTTCACCTCTGCATATGTGTAGCATGTTGGGCATGACCACATGAGCGAGCAGGGCAGGAAGGCTGAGACGCGCGGATAAGGATATAGAGCAGGTGAAGCAGCCACCTGTAAGAAAATTACACGGCATGATCGCAGGATATTGGCGAGGTACATGGACGACTCCAATATCACAGAGGATTTATCTTCTATTCAGATGGCTCTAGGTGAGCCTGGTGCTGAGAAGTGAAAGGTGACTATGGGCAATATGATGGATTCGTTGTACTAAACCGACATATGGGAGCGGGTGGAGCTTCCAGTGGGCCGGATAGTGGTTAGATGCAGGTGGATCTTCAGGATGATATAACATAGATATAGGGCGAGGTTGGTAGCGAAGGGTTATGCTCGGAGAGAAGAGATCGGCTTCTCAGAGATATTCGGGCCGACGGTATAGTAGGTGTCTATTAGATCCGTGATTGGCGCTGGTTGGCCAATGTGATCTTGAGCTGGAAGGATGGATGTGGAGTCTGCACTTCTGTAAGGGAAAGTGAAGAGCAGATTTACATGAAGCAACCAGAGCAGTTTGAAGTTAAAGGGGCTAAGAAAAGACTTTGCAGGAGGTCGTGGTTCGACCTGTCACATAGGCAGTGGTTTGATTCCTTCATGGTGAGTCAGGAATTGATGACATGTAGATCGCCAATTATGACATGTCTGAAATCAATGTACTAAAGACTCGGTTAAGTGGGACATTTAGGATGAAGGATCGGGGGGTTGCAAAGATGGTTCTCGGCATTGAGACTGAAGGAGGAGTAGGCTTTGGTAAT
Organism: Magnolia sinica; assembly: GCF_029962835.1. Lineage (NCBI taxonomy): Eukaryota > Viridiplantae > Streptophyta > Magnoliopsida > Magnoliales > Magnoliaceae > Magnolia > Magnolia sinica. The sequence goes on from NC_080581.1 coordinate 14,925,113, forward strand.
CACAAGAGGAATACCTTGTGTGTAGGTATTGATCAAGGATGTGATGGGTCAGGTAAAGCTGAAGAGCGTTCCCTACGCGTCTCTCCTCAAGTTTTCCTCAGGACATGTCCCAAAACAGATGAGGAAAAGCAGGACATCTCATGAGCCTTATTCGAATGCGGTTGGCAGTGTATGCTATGGTCTGGATTAGACCGGTTATTTCACAGGCTGTCAATGTTGTGAGCAAGTATCCCGGCAAGCAATATTGGATAGCGATGAGATGGTAAGAAGACTACGTCTTTCCTTTTGAGAAGACAGGAGCAAAGATGGTTGGGCATGTGGATTCTGATCCAATGGACATGCTCTCCTATATCGTTCCTGTAGAGAAGTTCAAGGTCTGTAAAACTTCTCTTGGCTTGGCGATGGTGTAAAAGAAAGATGGAGTATGCAAGAGAAGCTATGATGTGATGCAGAAATAAGAGAAGAGGTCAAGAAGTTACACAGTTGAAGATTGAAGACATGATGGAGATTGTTGTGATATGTCTTAAATCTGAGTCCTTTCGCAACTGGGATGCGAAAGGGTCCTTTCGTAATTAGGATGTGAAAGGGTCCCTTCGCAACTGGGATGCGAAAGGGAAGTTGCCTAAACTATAAATAAGTGTTCTTAGGGCTTTTCTAGGTGATGAGAAATAATTCTAAGGCTTTCTAAAGGGGTTCTAGGGAAATCAAAGGGTCTAGCAAGGGTGAGATTCGTGTTTGTTCGAATCAGGTAAGTCCTCTCTCTTTGTAATTTCTATTTTCATAGTGGAGATTTGTCGCTTTGTGCCGTGGTTTTTTCCCGTAAGGGTTTTCCACGTTAAAACTTTGTGTTCTTTTGTGATTGCTTGTTACTATTGAATTGCTATCCTAGATCTAGATCTGTGTGATTCCGCAGCAAAAATCCCAATAGTTTCGACGTTGAGGTCTTGGCATCGATTCCATCGTGGGGGTGGCTAACAGTGAAGTGTGATCTGACAATGGGTGTACTAACAAGCTAACCTAAAAATAAAATAAAATTCACTAGGATGAAGGGAGAAACAAGTTGTCATCCTAATCCCAAACTTTGATGGAGCCGGTAAAATTTTTATGGTGGCCATAGCTATCCTAGTGTTTTCTATGGTGTGACCCACTTGAGTTGTTACCTTTGACCTACTCTTTTGGTCAACTCCTAAAATAATGATATATTTAAGAGTGCGAAAAAGTGAAGGAGAATATCTTGCTCTTCCTAGAGTGATTAAAACCTTGAATCCATGAATAAGAAATAATAAGAGAAAAATCGAATAATTTTATTGAATAATTGAAATATGTATGATTTCTTTATTATACCACTAATAAAGAAAAAATAAAACCTTAATTTGAAATTATCAAAAATAGCAAAATATTAACCTTAATTGAAAGTTATCCAAAATAATAAATTCATCTAAAGTCTAATTTATCCAAAATAGAAGGTCCGGATAAATATTATTGAATGAGTTGTAACATAATTACAAGTAATTTCTAAAAAAATATGAAAATATAAAACTCTAAAAATAAGAAAATATGACAAAAAATGGAATTACTAAAAATAGTAATTTTTTTCTTAAAATTTTGTTTTTGAATCAGAATCTTGCTTTTTCTCACAAAATGGATAGATGTAACCCACAAATGTGAGTTGTTTTACCCCAGATGGCCCATTATGGTAAAGATTGATGGTTGTGCATCCCTTAATGAAACGATCAAAAGTTATGACCGATTTACCCTTCACACTTCAAAAGACAATTTCTCCCCTATCTGGATTGAATTTCTTCAAATCGGACGCACCCGGGGTCCTGTTACATAATGCCCTATATATATAAAATCAAGCCTAGATTTGACGTGCCTACTTCTACTTTCATTTGACCTTCTTTTGGTCCGATGTAACATGTGCCTATGATTGAGTTTCATTCTATTGTTAAACCCTGACCTTTTTTAGGATGGGTCATTAATTTAATAAGCCTAATTCACCCGACTTCATCAAAACTAGACAATTTTATTATAGTACTCACAAATTATTTCATCAAGTAGGTAGAGGCAAAGCCCATGAAGGGAGTTGGCCATAAAGAAATTATTGAGTTTATTGAGACTCATATCATCCATAGATTTGGAATTCCTGAGTCCATTACCACTGACCAATGTGTAATATTTTCATCTAACAAAGTGAAGGCGATGACCGAGTAATACAATATAAAAATATTGCATTCGATACCTTATTATGCTCATGGCAACGCCCAGGTCAGACTAGTAACAAAATCCTAAAAAATATCTCGAAGAAGATGATCGATGACAACCCCGGAAATAACACATTAAGTTATCCGAAGACTTATGGGCTTATCGAAATTCGCCTTAAACTAGTAGTGGAGTAAGTCCTTTTGTACTCACTTATGGGCATGATGCAGTTCTACCTTTAAAAGTGATTGTACCATCCCTAAGAGTTGCATATTAGGCTGGCTTAACCCCGACTCAGTTTACGGAAGCCATGCCGGTCGAGTTAGAAGAGTTGATGAAATGCATTTGAAAACTTTGAATTCCATTATGTCCAACAAAGCTAAGGCTGCTTGAGCATATAAAAAAAGGTTAAAGGAAAAACTTTCGAAGAAGGAGATATGGTCTGGAAGGTGTTGTTGCCACTGAGGTCTAAGGACACTGCTGTTCTGAAATGATTTCCTGCCTGAGATGGACCATTCACCATCGTCCAAATTCTCTGGGATGGATCTTATATCCTTTGTGACATGTAGGGAAAGATCACGAAAGCTCTGGTTAATGGAAAATTTTTGAAGGCCTATCATATGTGGGAAGTGGTGCGATGTTAGGATGAGTAAAAGCATTTTTTTATAGCCATAAGTCCTTACTGCTATAACGTCCTAAATTTTCACTGTTTTGAATTTCCAAAAACCCTTGAAAACCTTCTATATGACTAGCTTACGTTGTCGCTTATTGACCTTTGACGCTCGAAGCGAGCCTATATACGGGTGGTACCGGTAAAGAACCACACAAATTTGATTAATCAACCGTAGAAAGCTAATGAATTCGCCTAATCACTTAAACACCGAGTATAACCTCGTGATTTGTTCACATATGGCTCAAATCTACTCGATTTATCACTGACTAATCAAGACGTCCACAACTAAATTAAAGATCTACCCAAAGCCGAGACAATTAGGGGTCGGTTCGTTATTAACAAACCAAAGTGACCCAATTATCCGTATAGTCTACGAACCAACGATTTAGAGTGATTATGACTGAATAGTCATTTTCACTAATTGCGAATAGGCCATACTATGAACATAATTAATCCAAACCCTAATCATTGCGCACAAGAAATCTTGCTACCTAATTCATTCCAGAAATGCCTTGATTTTCCAAACGAGCTCTAGACCGCTCATTAGTAGGTCACTAGTTATGAAATTATAGAGTAATGTCAGTCTTCTTGACATCCATCGCGAGACATCCAGTCGAGATCGTGACTCGAATCGCTCAACTTGGACGTACAAGGTTGGTGTATGAGTTGTGCGAATATTCTTGAAATTAATCAAGAACTTAAGTCACTTATTTATGTTCAGTCTTTCTTCAAGTTATGGCTTTCGGACCGTTAGATCATGATAAAATTTGGGGCAACAACCTAGAGTAATGTCCTACACAAATCCATATAGTCGCGGGCCCGATTGATAGTTGGTGACCGTTGAACAAACTTCTGATCATACCCGTCAATCAACGAGTCTAAATGGTAGGCCGATTGTGTCTATGAGTAGATCATCGCTAGGGTTAACTATCCAATGGTGGGTGTCAATTCCTACTCCCCTTAATGGCCCCTAAAGGGTAGAAAAACACTCCCCTAGGGTTAGTATAGTAAAAACCCTGCCCTTAGGACCATTTACACCAAATCCGGCACTATATAAAGCCTTCATCTAGGCACTTCCTCCTCCCATACGAATTTCATGCCCTAGAGCAAAAGAAAAATGGAGAAAGGGAGAAGAGAATGAGGAGAAAGGAGTAGAGAGAGAGCTTGGGGTGTATGTCTTGGTGCACCTTCGCCCTCACATCCCATCTTTAACCACCTCGCCATAACAAAAGTCGTCGCCGGAGCTTTCCTGACAATAAATGGAGGTAAGTGTTGAATTTTACTTGCAATCTAGGGTTTCAATACTCGTTTTTCCCTAATCTCACAAGCTTGTATGCCGCTTAGGTATTTCAATGATTTTCTCAAAACTCTAACCTAAAGAGCGCCATGAATTGGGTGAAACGTCATAAGGTGCGAACCATAAATGTTTAGGTTTCTATTTATTAATTTTACTATCCAGTAAATGATTTATGATTGCCAACTTAGAATTTGCATGATAACCTATGTGTATTTCGATTTCAATCCATGATTTACAAATCTTAAGATAGCGACACCTACGTGTTTGATGAAATGCCTAAATGAGTAGATTATTTAATTTGATGATTGAATATGAATCCAATCATCTTTAATGTTCGTTGACTTGATTAGACTAAGAAGTAGGACTGCAAGAGCAGTCTGGTTAGTCGGCAAATTTCCGGATATGAGTTGACCAAATTAGTTTGGCCACCTTAGGCAAGTTCGATCGATTCAGGTCGAACACGGATGACCGACAGAGGCTGAGCCACGCAGAGTGCTTACACACACCATGCTGGTCACGCCGGTGTTTGCCCGTATCAACTGAAATTATCTAAAGAACCAGCTAACCCTATATATGTTCACCATGTATGATCACAACTTGGGGTGCACATGGTTCGGTTCGGTCCGGCTTTGGGGTGAAACCGGAACTGAATCATTCCCTACAGTTCTAGGATTTTTGGAACCGGAACCGAACCGTTAGCACCCTAAAACCGAACCGGAACCAAACCGTGAAAATCGGTTCGGTTCCGGATTAGTTCCACGGTTCTGGGCTTTTTAAACTCCAGCCCAATTATGGTGGGACCTAGGAAGTTTTTAACGGTGAGTGTTCAATGAGAACTGTTTCCTATGGACGGCGTGGATGTGCAACACATACATCAAAGTGGGCCCCACAGTGAGGGAACACACCCACTAACGTGTTACTCGGGTGCCACCTAATCCACTTCTTTATCGGGAATAAACATCCCACCTTGATTTTAAAATAGGATCTTCCTACGTGAGAGCATCCATGAAGGGATCCCATCGTCCGATCACCAAACATGGGCCCCACTCCTACAAACTCAAGGACCTGACTTCCAACGAAAAGGATCGTGCAACTGAGCTTCTCTTTATTTTCTATTTTCATATGTCCTCTTAAATTATAAAGAAAAATCTCAGAAAAGCTTTTAATTTGGATACCCTATCTTAGAATAGCAGTGTCTTATAATGAGGACTTACAAAGTATAATAGCATAATGATATAAGAAATTTCAGTGAAAATGCACAAACAAACATAATGCAGTGAATGCTAGCTGAAAAGCATGATGGGGTCTAAATTCAAAGTAGAAATAAAATTTTTTATTAGTTGTAAATACACAAACAAACATAATGCAGGGAACTTAGGGTTTTTTATTTTTTTTATTTTAAACGAAAGCTCGGATCCATGGTTCAAATCTGCTGTTCGTGTAACAGTTCGAATCTACGGTTTGGTTCAATGGTTCGGATCTACGGTTCAGTTCAGTTATACAGGGCCCTAAACCAGAACCGATCCGTAATCAACGGTTTTGGAAATTTTGGAACCGGAACCAAACCGTTATCACCCTAGAACTGGACCAATCCAACGGTTCCGGTCCGGTTACACGGTTCCAATGGTTCGATGTGCACCCCTAATCACAACTGTTTGAATTTGAGACTTACCAATTGTAAAAGTCTACTATTAACCATTACCATCGCGATCCTTAAGACTCGTGAGCCGGGCATGGTGGTATGGGACACTGTGTCGGTGCTATCAGCCTACGCCGGGGTGTCTGTGCTGTCGGCCTATGCTGGGGTGAATCAAATGAGAGGGGTGAAGGGGTATTTATATACATTTTACACGTGTGACCTTGATTAATGTATTGTTTACCCCATTGCGCGGGCACTCAGTCTGCTTGTTGCACGCTGCACAATGGGTCTCATTTGTGTCCGCGCAACTACTCTTTTGCATGCAAGCAACAATTCTTTTCTTTGTTTGGAGATCACTTTTCTTTCTCTTTTATTTTTTTTTTAATTATTTTTTTTATAATATGAATTTCTTACTTTCATGACTTCTTCTTTGCTGATTTTTTATGCTCCAACAGTTTCTTAGTATAATTTGTCTTTTACGTTCTTTAGCGTAACTAGTAGCCTAATTTTACATTAGGAGTTACGATAATCCAGTAGTTGTAATCCAAGTCTATGCTCATACGCTGGATTATTTCCATCGAAAAACAGAGTTCTTCTTTCAGAAAGGTGCTTTGCAGTTACTATTTGCGGTTGACTATAAGTGTTTCTTTTTTATGGTTTAACTTTTGTATCTGAAAGTCATTTTATATGGAAGGCAAGGTATAACCCATTCGGGGAAGACGAGCCATACCCTTCAATAATCACTTGATAATTTTAAACAATATCTTGCGAGTGGCTAAATAGGCGATCAGTCTTCTCTGATGTTGGTCATATGCTGACAATTCTAACGTATCTGTCTATCTTGTCACTTCGGGTCAAAGTTGTCCGGTTGGAATCGAGTCGCACGATTGGTTCTAGCACACTCATTAATATTACACGTGACATAATCTAAAACCAAGAGGCAACACTGGTCATAGAATTTAAGTTTTTTTTTTTCTTCTACTTTTCTAGAAAATAATATTTGAATGAGGATAGTTAAAAGTTAATAATATAAAATATGGATTAAGAAAACTTTTATTTTTTGATGCGCTTTCAAGATCCTAATATATGATGTTATAAATCTTCAAGTACCCGCATGCAACATTTATATTTCTCTATATTTTTCACTTGTTACAACCATACACATTTAAAGTAATACCAAATATTAACTAAGCATATATAACTATACACAGAGAACACATGACCATCCTATTTACAAATCAACGAAAATCATCCCATTATATTCACATGACCAGTAGATTCATCTCACATTATTTTTCCAACCATAACTCTTGATGAAGAGCTAGCAGTTTCAACTAAACTTTTGATCTTACCACACGGGTTATCAGTATTCAATTGGTGACTTGAAAGTAAAGGGGAAGCACATTAGAGCTGTACGTGTATTGAGTTAGTTCGGTTAACCCTCTCAATTCGACTGGGCTTGAAACTAAGTTCGATCTGAGTTGAGTTGATTTTTTGAGCCTGAGTCCAGGCTAGATTGAGCGCAGCTTGACTTGACTAAAAACTTGACTTGAACTTGACTTGGCTCAACTTGAAATAAATATTTTGTAAATATTTATATATGTAAGTAAATTATATATTATATATAATATATATACTACATTATAATATATATTATATATTATATATATTAAAAATTTTAAAACTTAAGCTTAAACTTGGCTCAAAATATTGAACTCAAGCTCAGCTTGATCTTAGCTTGTGTTGAGTTAAGCTGGCGAGTCAGACCCAAGGACCAAGCTGAGCCGAGCTTGAGTAGGGTAGTCTGTTAGCCGAGCCTAGCCAAGCTGACCAAGCTGGACTCGGTTCCACTCGTGTACAACCCGAAAGCATACTGCATCCATCTCTTGCCTGGACCGAAATCGATCCAAGCAAGGGGAGCCTCGTGGAGCCCAAGGTGATGTATGGATTTTATCCATACCATTCATCCATTTTTCTTGATCGTTTAAATGTATGATCCTAAAAATGAGTGAGATCCGATGCTCAAATCGACCACACAATAGGAAGCAGTGGTGATAATGATGCCCACTGTTTAATCCATCTTATAGCCCAAGGTGACGTTTATTCGCCATCCAACTTGTTCACAGGATCACACAAACCTAGATGAAGGGAAAAAAAAAAAAAAACAAATTTCAGCTTGATTCAAAACTTTTATAACCCTCAAGAAGTTTTCAATGGTGAACATTCAATCCCCACTATATGTTCCACTTGAGCCTGGGATCTGCCTAATATTTGGGCTCACATCCTAAAAAGATCTTAAAAATTGGATGACTGGAGTGGATGAAACAGATACATAAGCGTGGGCCCCACAGAACCCTTGCCTGGACCGATTCTGTCCAGGCGGGGGCAGGACGCAATCCGCTTCCGAAAGTGGAGTGACAAGACAAAATTGCCGGCCGTTCGCATTCAATAGCTAAAGAAGCTATTGATTGGAAGGTTGATATCACTACATCTTATACAAATTTCCCATAGTCGGTGGAGCACATGGGATTAGCTGGTCTGATCAGGAAACGGATTGGCTACTCCCCCTGCAGCCAGCCTGATGAAGGGAAAAAACAAAGATCAGCTTGATCCAAAACGTTTATGACCCCCAAAATTTTTTTAATGGTTGACGTTCATTCAAAATTGTTTCCTGTAATGAGGTCCACTTGAGATTTTGATATACCTCATTTTTGGTCTAATACCATAAAATGGTCTAGAAAAATAAATGAATGGTATGGATGAAACACATACATCATGGTGGGTCCCACAGAGCACCTACCATCAGCCATTGGCTGGTGGCAGGGCAGTAGCCAATCCGTTTCCGTCTGACCACCCTACATTGGCTACCCAACCATTAAGCCATGGTCTTAACTCCCCCCTGTCTAACAGCTGGCTGGACCCTGACTTCTGACAAGAAGTCAATAGGCGTACTTTAGTGATAAAAGCTGACGGTGATCATCTACGGCGCTTGACACGTGTAAACAAAGAAATGTGTGCGAGATCAGGGACGCGTATCAGATTGTCTCATGGGAAATGAGATTTCTTTAAGATTAGGGTGACATGGTCATCAGGTGGACCATACACGTGTACCAAATAAATGAAATGTTATTATAATTGATCAACGGTCCAAATTCTGTGAACATGTGTGGTCCACCTAATGATCGGATTGGACTGATTTTTGAGAAGTATAACCTAAACAGTGGGGATAGCCTTATGAGCAACTTCGATCTTACACGTGTTTGTGGTCCCCACGTACGAGGTGACCTGCTGCACTTAGAATTGATCATGGTCCATGGAGTAGTTTTTTGTCATTTTCATATATAAAGACTTTCGTGCTAGTTCACCACCATTTCTGCTTATAATGGAGGTGGCCCTGGTGCTCATGCATGGATATCTAGACTATCCAATTTGTGGCGCACAGGATTGATGGAGAATTTATCCAATTGATGGCTATCAGATGAATTGTTGAAAGTAAAATAGTAAGTGGGGCAAAATCCCAAGGGCAGAGTACAAATTTTAAGTTACTTTCCATCCGTAATATTCTCATCATTTTGGACAGTTCGGTTTCCAATACATCTACAGTATATGTAGGGTTGAAGAGTCCCACCATTTTGAAGGTAGGGCTGTACTCGTCACTGCTCTCCTGTAGCTCGAGCTTACCATTGCAGCTTGGCTTGTTTGTCAAACCTTTTAAGGCGAGCTAGTGGATCAAGTCGATGCGCATCTTATCTCGAGTCGAGTCCAGCCTGCTCTCAACCCGACCCGTCCCAACCCAACACTTAGATTACATTCGACTCAACACAGCAATTCAACCCAATCGACACCTGACTCAACCTAGCCACCCGACCCAACTGACCCAACCCACACCCGACCTAACTCCCAAATCAAATATTCAATTAATAATAATAATATATGTATATAAAATATTAGATAGAGCTATAGATGTACCTTGTTGTTGGTGCTGAGAGAGAGCGAGTGGTCCAGTGCATGCCGTACGGCTGATACGAGTTAGGCAGGCGCTAAGTCGAGCTCGGGGGACTGACCAAGTGGGGAGAGAGAGAGAGAGAGAGAGAGAGAGAGAGAGAGAGAGATGGGACTCGGGTTGTACATCGAGCCGAGGTGGGCCAAGCTTGGCTTGGCTTGTCCATGCTCTTCTCGAGTTCAAGCTCGAGCTCGAGCTCGACTATTGAAGCTTAGCTTGTTTGCCAAAACTTTCGAGTCGAGCTCGAAGCGAGCTTACCTCAAGTCGAGTCGAGCTTGCTCCCAACCTGACCCAAACCCCAACCCGCACTTGATTCATCCTAGCAACCCGACTCAACTGACCCTACCCCCAAATCAAATATTTAATTAATAATATACACAAATATATAATATTAGATAGAGCCATAGAGGGTACCTTGTTGTTGGTGTTAAAAGAGAGAGAGAGGGAGAGAGAGAGAGGAGCTCGAGCGCGACGAGTTAGGTAAGGAAGGGAAAGGGTAAGAGAGGGAAGGACGGGTAGGATAGGGTTTATGTTATATATATATTCGAGTCGAGCTAAGCTCGAGCTTTGAGCCAAGCCGAGTTCGAGTCGAGTCGAGTCAAACTTTCCTATGTTTGAACTCGGCTTGTTTTCAAAACGAACTGGGTCATATAAAGCCTGACTCTCCTTGAGTCATCGTTCGAGTCGAGTCAAGTCGAGCTAGATCGAGCCAAGCCGGCTTGTGTACAGCCCTAAATAGGAGGGGACTATGGAGCTCGGGCACAAGAGAGGGAGAGAGAGGAGCTTGGGCGCCACAGGTTGGGTAAGAAAAGGAAATCATAAGAAAGGGACAAACGGGTAGAGTGGGTTTTAAGTTTAACTCTTTTTTATTTTTAAATATAATATATTGTAAATATATAATATAATATATATTTGGGTCGAGCCGAGCCGAGTTGATTCAAGATCCACTATGATCGAGCTTAGCTTTTTTTCAAAACAAGCTAGGTCATATGAAGCTTGGCTCGCCTCATATCGTAGTTCGGGCAAAATCAAGTCGAGGTAGATCGAGCCAAGCTAGTGAGCTTTTTCGAGCTAGCTTGGCTTGTGTGTACAGCCTAATATTGGTAGGAGACTAGGAGTTGACCCTTTCCAAAACATAAGCTGAATCATCGAACACCACGCGATTGCTACCGCCCTAAAATGTGTGGCCCACTGTAATGTTTGTGTTACATCCACTCCGTCCATCCATTTCACCAGCTCATTTTAGGGAATGAGACTAAACATGAGACAGATCCAAAGCTGAAGCAGACCACGCCACAGAAAAAAAGTGGGGATTGAATGTACACCATCCAAAACTTATCGGAGACCATAAAAGAAGTGATATTTGTGTTTTCTCTTTGTTCAGGTCCGAGTGACCGTAGAATCACCGTTTGAACGGGTTGGATGGCGAGTGAACATATGGTGGGTGTCTTTATAGCGGACATCATGGAGTGGATTAGGTGCAGCCCCCTTACCATGGGCCCACCTTGATATATGTACTCTGCATGCATTTGTCCATCCATATCATCTTAAATCACGAAATAAAAAATGAAACAGTTCCGAATCTCAGGTAGAAATTACTATAGGAAAGTGATTGGACTTCCCACCATTAAAATTTTCTTAGGACCATCATAATGATTCTTTAATGTTTATTTCTTATCCATAGATCACACAAACCTGAACTAAGATTTTTTTTTTTTTTTAAACAAAAATATCTTATTGATCCAAAACTTTTGTGGCCCACAAAAAGTTTTTAATGGTCCATCACCACTGTTTCCAGTGAAACGGTCCACCTAAGATTTAGATTTCCTTTATTTTAAAAATATCTGGCAGATATATAGAATAGCCCATGGTAAGGCCCGCACCTAATCCACTCCCTGACACGGGTGCTCCGTTGATAAACATTCGACATCATAAATGTTAAAAAAGGGAGCGAATTAGGTGCGGCTCGGCCTCACCTAAAACGGTGGAGCCCTTTTAAGTGAGGCCCACCTTAATGTATGTATTTTATATCTATCCAGTCCATCCGTTTTGCCAGTCATTTTAAGGCATGAGCCAAAAATGAAGCAGATCCAATTCTCATGTGGACCGTACCATAGCCACCAAAGTTTTGGATCAAGCTGACCTTTATCAATAGGTTGGACGGCAAATAAACATTATCAAACATTATGATAAGCTTTAAAAAGTTTTTAATGGTAAGGTGTTAAATCACCACAATTTTCTATAATATGAATCACTTGAGATTTAGATCTTTTAAGGGGTTGTTTGGATGCTGGTAAGCTTTCTAAGTGGAAATATGATTTTAGGTTGTACAAAGTTTAAACATTAGAAAATGTCATGCTTCATGTTAAAAGATTCCAGACAACAATAATAATTATTATTATTAAATTAAAAAAAAAGAAGGAGAGCTATGGATCTTCAAAGGGCTATGCAAGGACCTAAGACGAAAGAAGAAAAAGAAAAACTTTAGCCGAAGGCTCTCTATCTGCTAGGGTTGAAACCTCTCGTAGCTGAGATGCCATCGTATCCAAAGGACGGTAGAGAATTTGAGAAACCCATAAACCTAAGATGTCGATCAATAAAGGGTTTATCATAAAGGACTTAGATTTAGTATGATCCATTAACTCCCTCACATAAATCGAAAGTATTTATTCATAATAAAATTGGCTTTTTAAATCCTCCAATGGCTGAGATTATCTCAAGCCCCAAGAAAAATTACCTAATTACCTATAAATACTACTTAAAGTGAATTTGAATTAGTGGGCTCACCAAATGATTTGTTTAAAGTAAGGATGGGTCACTGGCTTTATTAAGTTGGGCTTATTCTGATGATCTATCTTCAATGAAAATTTTATGTGTCATTTGATTATTTTTAAAGAATTTATCATTCCAAGCTTTATCAAGGGTGAATACCTAATTACATGATGTAAACATATTTTAAATTATCCAAACAAAGACAACTATTTATATGTAACCAAGTGTGATCAATTTACACCTGTAATCAGATTAGGACTTAATGATTTTTCAGCCATCCAAACTACCCCTAAGGTTTTGGGTTTATGCCCTATAACGATCTTAAAAATGGATGAATATAAAATACATAGATATAGATATATAATACATAGATCAAGGTGGGGCTGCAGTAAAGTGCTTCACACTTCACCGTTAGCCACCCCCACTAGGGAATTGATGCCAAGACCTCTATCTTTCACTCAGTCAACCACTTGAGCTATGGATCTGTGTGTGAGGCAGGACCACACTTAATTCACTTCGGATTTGATTGGGCCACATGCCTTGTCAGAGATAGGGTCGGCATGTGAGCCATTTTCAACAATGACACATGGCCCAATCAAATAACACCGTGTCAGAAAATTGTGGTGTTATGTGGCTCCACGAAATCAGAGTCCCTTTGTCCCCACTGTTTCATATGGTGTGGTTTGCTTGAGCTTTGGATCTACCTCTTGCCTGGGCTCATGCCCTAAAATAAGCTTGCCAAACAAATGAACAGAATATAATACATACATCACGGTGGGGCCCACATAGTTGAGGGCTGCCAAACCTTACTGTTAAGTATAACATTATTTCTATTTTCTGGCAAATAGATCTATTGTATCACCAAAACTAGAAACAAAAGGGTGTATCAAATCACCAGGTTGGGTGTAAATATCAATTCCAGCATAAGAAACTGAAACAAGTGGTCCTCGTATGTTATCAACCACAGACATCTAAATTCCATATCAGCCGTCCAACTACCCCCATCCCCCAGGCCTTTCATAAAAGCTCTAGAAATCAGCAAGGGCACTTTGGTAATTAACCAATAGCATGGATTTTACAATTTCCGAGTGCGTTTGGGAGTCACAATATCAGCATTGAGCCAAATTGTGATTAGCTCAAATGCCACATTGTGTTCAAATAAGCTGTGTGCTTCAAATAGAAACCACCCAACTAGTGGGGCCCCACAGTACCATCCTAATCGATCGATCTATAGACATCTAATGAACTGTAAAAATGGAAAAGCAGTTAAGGGTCCTGATTGGAGAGACAAACCCAAAAACAATGAATTTAGAAATTTGGGGAGCGTTTGGAAGTTACAATATCAGCATTAAGCTGAATTGTGATTGACCCAAATGCTACGTTGTGCTCAATTCAGCTGTGGGTCCACATTGAGCCCTCTTGTTATCAAATCCAAACCATCCAAATAGTGGGACCCAACTTGAATGGATCATAACCCAAAAGTTATACTGAAGTATGATCCTAACTGTTTGAGTGGAAGACATCAAATGGGTGGAAAAAAAGGAGGAAAGAGTAAACAGTCCAAATTCGACAAATAAATGTCCTCTTAATCAGCTGTCAGGATTTTCCTACTACAATTTCAGCTCAAAGAGAAAATCCTAACATCTAAGCCATTGATATAAGCTAGAATACCTGAAAAAAAAATTTAAAAATTTTTTTTTTTTTTAAATTTAAAAAAAATCCAATCTTCTTTGATCATGGTTTACTGAAGATCCAATGGGGACATGCAACTCTGCATTTTCCGGCATTTCTTAAATGATTGTGATCGTCCGTACGACAATAGCCGACAGTGGGCATTAGCCAAAAAATCACATCGATCACATGATGGAAACCATCTTGTTCCGATTGATGAATCTGGACTGCTGACCATTTTCGTTTCAGTAGTCCATACCATGACCACCTAATTAGACAGTTAGAACCGTCTAATCGCTGTGATTTTTGGGCAATTCTCCATCCACAATGGGCAGGAGATTTGGCATTTTTGATTTACGAACGTGGACACCAAATATACAGTGGATCTACCAAAATCCATTTCATAAATGGCAGAAATGCACATTCTTTCTTCTTATTAAATCCTAAACAATACAAGAAAAATAGGAAATTTGAATTTGATAATCCTCAATGCCAAATCATCTGTTTATATCTTTGCAAAATCAGATTTAATACTACTATGAAAATCAAAAGAAAAGAAACTACAAAATTCAAACAGATACTGAAATCACTATACATTTCCATTGGAAAAAGGAAAAGGAAACACATGAATACAATGAAAAAGAAGTGATTTTCACTGACCAGAGATTGGTTCAATATCTTTCAGAAGCCCAACAATCTGCTGCATGCTCGGCCTCTTTGACGGCGAATCGGCAGTACAAAGATACCCAATTCTCAGTGCTTCCACCATCTGCGTCTCTGATCCCGTCCCTCGAATCTTTGGATCAATGGCACATGTACTTTGATTCTTTCTAACCAGCCTTCTCACCCAAGTCACTAAATTTGAATCCTTCTCGTCGGGATAATCATCTCCAATCACTTTCTTCCCTGTGATCAGCTCAAAGAGAACAACCCCAAATCCATAAACATCGGATTTGGATGTTGCAGATGAGGAGGAAGATGAGCCGTCCAATTGAGAAAACTCTGGAGGTGAATAACCCGTGGACCCACGAGAGAGCTCCTCCTCCAAACTACTCCCAACAATCTTCGCCAATCCAAAATCGGATAATCTAGGCTCCAATTCTGAACTGAGATAAATGCTACTAGCCTTCACATCTCGATGAATTATCTGAGGGAAGCATCCATGGTGTAGGAAGGCCAATGCACGGGCTGTGCCAAGTGCGATCTTATGCCTAAATGCCCAAGTCGTTAGGCCTTCGGATGCAACATTTTGGACCCCATCGCCTTCTTCTTCCCATGTATCCGTACTCCAATCCTCTGTTCTTTGCACTCCCAATGGTAGATCATGAAGCAGATTCTGCAGGTTCCCATTCTCCATATATTCATAGAGCGCGATCCTCTGATCACCTGCTAAGCAATAACCAACCAAGGGGACGAGATTTGGATGCTTGATTCGACCAACATGTTCAAACTCTCTCGCGGCCTCCTGATTGGTGACGGTCGACCCGTGGACTAGAACTTTTACAGCTACGTGGATTGCCCCGGGTAGAAAACCTCTATAAACAGGCCCGAATCTCCCTTCGGCCAACAAGGTCCCTCGATCAAAGTGGGACGTTGCAGACAAGAGGTCTGCAAATGTGAAATTCAGCAGTGGTTTGTCGAATATGATCACAGCGACTGAGGTTGCAACCTTAACATCTGCAACCCAAGTGGTTAAATCAGTCTGAAATGAAAATGGGCCTGAAATGTTTGGTTCTTCCTTGTAGGAGAGCTGCTTCACTGCCCACATTCTAGTTTTCCGCCGGCACCCGAATGCAAGGCAAGCCAACCCCACAAGAAAACAGAAGACTGATAGAGCTATAGCCAATGCAAGCTTCAGTCCTCTATGTTTGGTATCCTTCTTCTTCAACAGATTGGGATTTGCAGCAATTGGGCAGTTGTCTTGTGAACCGAAAAATGCAGTTCGGAACGTTTCGGGTGAGAATTTTGCTGCACACAAAGACAAATTGTTGTAGGAGAAGTTGAACTTCTCCATTTCAGGTAGTTTTTCGAGTAATGGCATCGGGATTTCACCAGTGAGATTGTTTTGAGACAGATCGAGAACTTGGAGACCATCAATACTTAGATGAGGAATGTCGGCCGTTAGATGGTTTTGTGAAAGATCAAGCGTCGCTAAACCACTCAGTTGGGAGATTTCAGTTGGAATATGGCCAATGAGGCTAGTTTTCGACAGGTTGAGATATTCAAGTTGGAAGAGATTTTCCAAGCGCGGAAATTTCTGCCGAGAAAATCTGTTGTGGGCGAAATTCAGGTGCTTGAGCGATCGAGCTTGGTTGAAGCCATTGAAGAACTGCCCACTCAATTGATTTTCCGACATGTCGACGAAAACCAAAACACTCCAATTGAATCTGGAATTGAAATGTACCTGAGAGATGTGGCCTTGGAACCGGTTCCGGCTCAGGTCTATGACCTGCAATGCTTCTGCAAACACGCCTGTCACCGGACCCTGAAATTCATTCCCTGAAAGATTCAAATAACTGACGGATTTCAGCCCCTCAAAATCCAATATCCTGCCGGAAATCGCATTCCCGGCCAGGTTCAAAATGGTGAGATTCTCAAAGGCGGGCCCGAAACCATTCGGGACACTCCCATTCAATTGGTTGGACGAAAGATCAACAGATACCAGCGCTTTGCAATTGAGAAGCTCAGATGGGATGCTTCCACCAAACATGTTTTGGCTGAGATTCAGATATTCCAAAAGCCCAAAATTCCCAATTGTGTTTGGGAGAGACCCGTTTATCTGATTGGAAGAGAGGTTGAGACTCTTGAGAGTGTTGCCCAGGCCCCAGAAATCCGACGAAAATCCAGTGATTCTGTTACTGCTGAGGTCCAGAAATTGAAGCTTGCTGAGCTTTCCAATGGTGTTTTCAGGAATCAAACCAGAGAGGCTGTAACCAGAAATCGCCAGACTGATGACATTCGCCCCTTGGGTGTCGCAGGTGACGCCATTCCATGAACAAACAGGAGCTGAGAGGTTTTGGGTTGATGAGTTCAACCCCATCTTTTGCATGAAATCTGATAGAAAGAACCCATCTGTGTTGGGTTCTTGAGAGGCTGAAGTCCTGAAAATCAATGACAGAACAAGAAAGGAAGCAAAAGGAGCAAAACCCATTTGGGAGAAGGGCAGATATATCAGAAAACAGAGGAGAAATGTAAGAAATCCATCAGCCTATCAGAAAACTGGTTTGGGTCTTCGCGAAAAAAAAAGAAGGTTTTCGTGGCTCTGGAAAACCGATTTTGAAATGTGGAGAGTGGTTTTTGGTCTGATGTTATCTCAAAACAAAAGAACCGAAAAAAGGCTGTTTTCTTGAGAATCTTCCTACCTCAAAACCACCATTCCATGAAATTAGTGGATGTTCTAAAACCACCTACCTCGCAAAACCGCTTTTTGGGTATTTCAGAAAATTGGTCTGTGGGATTGGAAAACCAGTTCCCAAAACCACTCACCCTCTAAAGTGTGGTCTCTAAGCTTCTCTAATCTAAAAACCACATCCTATCAACAACTCTTGCAAAAAAAAAAAAAAAAAAGAAGCGGTTTGGGGGACTCTTCTAATATCAAAACCATATTTTCTCCAAGTTTTCAAAGCTGTCCATCTCCATAAGCGGTTTTGGTCTTGTCTTTTCATATTGAAGTTCCAAGCTTTCACGCAAGTGATGGGAGTTCTAAAACCACCGTAAAGAGAAAGAGAGAAGCGGTTTTGGGTTATTTTGAAAACAGGAAAGTGGTCTTACCATGGCTGATTTTGCAGGCTGAGGAGAAAGACAAAGGAAGACGACCAAAACAGAAGCTGTTTTGTCTGTTAGAATGAGAGAAATCTGTGATTGAGAGAGAGACAGAGAGAGAGAGAGAGATATTTCTACATAGAGACTGGAGAGGGATTTCAACAGAGAGAGAGAGAGAGAGAGAGAGAGAGGAAAATGGGACCAAGAATCGTCGACAGCATCTGTTTTAGGACGCAGATTGCCTCCAGAGGCTGCCGGTAGCGAATGGCTACTAATCGGTGCTCTGTGGGACCCACCATGATGTATTTGTTTTATCCACACCGTCCATACATTTTTTCATGCCATTTTATGTTAAGATTCTACAAAATGAGGCAGACCCAACCTCAGATGGACCACACTACAAAAAACAGCGGTGATTGAACGTCCACCATTAAAAACTTCCTGGGGCCCACTGTAATGTTTATTTGCCATCCAACCTGTTGAAGATGAAGGGAAAACAAAAATATCAGCTTCATCCAAGCCTTTCGTGGCGCCTCGATAGTTTTAAATGGTGGACGTTCAATCACCACTGTTTTCCTGTTGTGTGGTCCACCTGAGATTTGGAAATGCCTTATTTTCAGATAATGGCCTAGAATGATCTGGAAGAACGGATGAACGGCGTGGATAAAATACATACATCATTGTGGGGCCCACACAGCTTTGACACCAGCTGGCTGGCTTGAGTTGGGGTCCACTGTCGTTTATATGTAAATCTATACCGTCCATCGGATGGAAACCGTTATTTCAACCGTTCATAAAATATATTATACCAATTAAAGTGTTATGGACCACGAAACTGGAAACAACGTAAAACTTCTCCTAAAAACCTCTAAGTTCATACGGTGTGGCCCACCTGATGATTGGATCATACCATTTTTTTTTAATCATTTCACTTCTTGGTAACTTACACCTAATGGGTTTGATGAAAGATACATACCATCTCGGCCCCACACAAACCTATGGTTGGCATCCCATCTGCATCGTTCCCTGCTGTGTGGCCTACTTGAAGGGTGGACTCGCTGAAATTTTGCTACAAGATCTAGAATCGTGGATAAATCCTGATGGACGGAGTGGATTTTACATATACAACATGGTGGGTCCCACAAGCCAGTGTGTTTTACTCAGCGCAATGTTGTAGAAGTGGGACCAGATTTTAAGCCATCCAAACCGTCCATCTGATGATACACAAGGGAGATGGACGATTCACCAAAATTCTAGTAGATAGGGATCGTGTCCCTTTGGCCAGGTTTTTGCAGCAAGGTGCCTCCAGTGAGGACCCACCTTATAGACGGCCTGGATCACTCCAGGCAAGATCTGTGAAAAGGGGTATATGATCCTTGAGTCAAGAACATGAAAATGGGATTCAGTGATCCAAACCATTGGTCTGATGGGCCCCATTGAAGATAAGTTATACATAAAAAATACTTTAGATCGGCAGATCTTAGCCACCTATCTTAGGCCTTCTTTGAGTTGAATATGGACCGTTTGCCCAAGTTTGTCTTCTTAACCGTCCATTTGCAGGCCACCGATCAAAGGGATAGGATTGTCCTATCGAGTGGTCGTGCTCCATGTCAGTTGGGAAAAGTATCAGCGGTTTGTATCACTGGACCATGTAAATTGGGCAAAAGTACCAGCGGTTTGGATCACTATATAGTGGGCCCCACTTATACAAACTGAAAGCTCGAGTACGCCGTGGATGTCCTCCGGTCGAGGATCCTATGATTCCTCTAGACAAATAACGACACGACGGTATGGATCGTATGACAGGGTGGTCGTCAGACCGGTAGATGATACGGTAGAATCGGAAGCACTGGAAGATAGAGTAGAGCCATCTCCAACGAATTTACATATTCCACGCTGATGTAAACAATCGTACCGTTCATTTATTGTATCTTAGTAAGTTTGGCTTATTTGTCAAAAACCAAACTTTCAAACGATCACATTCATCTTAAGGAAGGCAATCTAATTGGACGTTCGAAAATGAAAGTATTGAACAGTCTAATTTTCAAGTGTGATACATTAAAGAAAACCACGTAATCTTATTTTCTTTTAATTTTTGAAAAGAAGCCCATCCATGTGGATGGACAGGATTGATCCATTACCCTACAATGGGTAATGTGGAGGGATGGGTATATCGTATTCTGGTTCTTCCGGCTCCGCCGTATCCCGGTCCGAAGGGAAGCGGATTGAATGATGACCCTGCCACCAGGGATATCCCCGGTGGTAGGCTCTGTGGGCCCACCTTCATGTATTGATTTTATATCCACACCGTCCACCCATTTTTAAAGATCATTTTAGTGCCTGATACTAAAAATCAGGAGATGAAAAGCTCTAGTGGACCACCATAAAAAACAGTGGTGATTAACGCTTACTATTAAAAACTTCTGGGGGCCACCAGTTTTGCGTCAAGATGATATTTTATTATCTTCATCCGTTTATCTGTGACCTTATGAACAGGTTGGATGGCAACTAACATTTCTTTGGGCCCTAGAAATATTTCAACGGTGGGTGTCATTATCCCTGCTGTTTCCTGTGGTGTGATCCAAATACATTTTAGATATGTTTCATTTTTTGTCTCATGCCATATAATTATCTATAAAACTGTATGCACGGTGTGGATATTAAAAAAAAATACATCAAAGTGGGCCCCACATCTCCTGCCATCAGGGATATCTCCGGTGATCGGGTCACCGGGGTATACGCTTCGGGTCCCAAGGTGGATTTTCGTTAGCAACGCTAACGTCTTCGCTCGCGTAAGATAGTTTTGACTTTTTATCAGAACACATGTCAAAATGGTAATCTGTGAAATAGCTGTCCGTTCATGATCTAGTACGACTATATTAATCGTTCAAAGCAAAGAGGCAGACTGGTCAAATTCCTAAGTAGGCCACACATCCGTTGAATAGGGACCGTCAATAATTTTAACGCTCCACTCTTACCATACGCTTTAAATAGACCTCTGCGATCTCAGGACACTAATGAAAACAGAGCATACGTATGAAGGAACGATATGGATCTCTCACATGTGAGACACAGATGCACACGTATCGAAGCCCCTCCTTTATCTCATGCGAGCGTGTGCACTGTCCATTTCTCGTCTTTTGCTCTTCAAAAGGAGTAATACGATACTCTGGCACAGAGCGATTGATAGATGATACGCAGGCACTTGCAACTCGTACACGTGGCAAGTATATATAACTCAATCGAACCGTCGAAATCATTCAAATATAATTTAATTAGATTTTAATCCTGCTTTTAATCATTCTTTAACAGAAATCTTTCGTTGAGTTAAAACGATCATTTTTTCACGTAGACCGTCAATTAGATATCAACCAATCGACTGCTCGAGGTATTATTTCAGTGTTTTTATTGTATTATAAACTATCTATAATTGGGCCCACCATATGAACCGTTTATATTAATACAAACACATGCGGAGAATGCATTTGGGAGTGCCCGCGTATCATACAGCATAAACCGCCAGAGTATCATAATTTTTCTCTTAAAGGAAGTGCGTGGTTGGGTGCAGTTTTTCAGAGATGTTGTTGGGATTTTAATGATTCTGTTCATAAATTTTTACTGTGTTTGGATCCGATTTGAGTATTCTGACCCCAAAAGGGTCATTACTTTGTCAGAGTAGAAAAACATTTATACTCTGTCGACCATGATCATCCATGCGCGTGCTGGCCGCTGACACTCACCACTGGAGTACGTGTGTCAGATAGAAGATGCTGATCACGCGTGTAGATGAGTGGCCCACTAGGACTAGATTCCTACAATACCTGCTCTACGCAGCGAAAATTCATGAGTGACTTGGGTAGGTACGTGGGGAGCGTGCCTACCAATTCTGTAATGGAACGAATTTAGTTTCAGGCGATCCAACCCGTCCATCAGGTGGAGAAAATATTTTTTGGCCTTGAACTTAAAAATTAGGATGATTCAGCACTCATGTGGACCACCAATAAGGATTTATACCTAAAACCTCTAAATTCACGTGTTGGGACCCATCTCAGCTTTCGAATAGCTTGTTTTCTGGGGAATGATTTCATCCTGAAAAGACAAGTTAGATTAATGGATTCGATGAAATAAGACGCTACGGTGGGACCTAGATGAAATTAACGGTGGCTGTTCCATCCCAACTGTTTCATGTGACGTGCCGTAGTTGAGTTTTTGATTGACGAGAGGTAGCGTACATGGGATGCGGATAGACTCAGTCTACGAAGGGGTTCTGTTGGGGTCCACTGTATTGTAAGTGTAGTATCCACGCCGTTCATCCATTTTTAAAGCTTATCTTAGAGAATAATCCTAAAAATCAGATTGATCCAAGGCTCAAGTGGACTACATAGTGGGGATTAAACGTCTGCCACTAAAATATGCTTGGAAGCCACTGATGTTTCGGCTCATGCTGATATTTGTCTTTTCCCTACATCCATGTCTCTTTTATATCATGAGCAGGTTGGATAGTAAATAAACAGCACAGGGGGACCTAGGATGGTTTCAACGGTAGGCGTCACTATCACCACTACTTCCAGTGGTGTGGTACATTTGAGAGTTTGATTTGCTAAAAATTTGGATCTCATGCACTAAAATAATCATTCAAAATGAATGGACGGTGTGGATAAAACAAATTCATTATTGTGAATCCCACAGATGAAGGAAGGAGTCCCAGTCAAGGAATGACAGGACGCAATCCCTGTCCACGTACATGATACGGGGAGGATTTCGTGAAAGATCTAACTACCTACGTGGCCGTGGGTGCACTGCAGACCTAGATAGTGAAATCGGATTGCGTACTGAGTCACTCAGTACGCTCTTATCGTACCGAGAAAACTCTGTTTGGCCCACTCGGATTGCGTACTGAGTCACTCAGTACGCTCTTATCGTACCGAGAAAACTCTGTTTGGCCGACTGTGAATATATTTGGTTTATCCACGCTGCCCAACCTTTTTCCAGCTCACTTTAGAGGTTGACCTCAAAATTGGAGCTTATACAAAGATCAAGTGGACCATAATTCCACCGTTGAAACTTTGCTAGGTCTCACAATGATGTTTATTTATCATCAAACCTTCTTGTAAGATTGGATGAATGTAAAAAACAAATATAAGCTTGATACAAAACTTCTATGGCACCTAATAACTTTTCAACGGTGGATATTCAATTCACACTGTTTCCCGCGGTGTGGTGCAATTTATATTTTTATGTGCTTCTGTTTTGGTATAAGGCCCTAAAATCATTTGGTAAAATGTATAGACGGAGTGGATAAAATACATAGATCATAGTGGACCCCATGGAGTTTACTCAATACGCTTAGGGCCTGTTTGGCTGGAACGATCCCACGGTATTAGGTGAGATGGGATTCAAAAAACATCATCATTACCCTTGTCAGAGACTGTTCCCTGTTAGCGTGGGATAAGCTTAATACCCTTTATAGTTTGTAATATGGTGGTACATTGAAAGGATATACCCACCATCATTTAAAATTATTGACAATAACAAACATGTGTTATATTTAGACCGTTCGTTTGTTTTGTAATCTCATTTTATAGCATGAGCCTACAAATGAGGCAGATCCAAAACTTACATGGCACCAAAGAAGTTTTCAACGGTAAGTATTCAATCCCCATTGCTTTCTATGGTGGGGTCCACTTGAGCTTTAGATCTATCTGGATTTTTGGCTCATGCTCTAAAATGATCTCAAAAAATGGGTGGACGGTGTGGATATATCCCACACATCATGGTGGGACCCACACAACTTGCTAACATTGAGTGATATTAGCACGGACCCGATACGATTCCATCCAGCCAACTTCCAAGCTCTTCCCAAACATGGAGTGGAATTGGCACACGACCAGATGCAATTCCATCTCACCTAAGACCATCTAATCCAGCCGGCCAAACAGGCCCTTAGCATTACTCGGTACGCAATCCGCCTCCCTAGATAGTAGGGTTCTCTTGGCAGTGCGTAGACCTAGCTATCTGGGCCCATCTACTCCATTTACCAGGTTCTACGGTGGATATTATGCCACCCCGGCCAAAGGTTACAAGGTACGGGCAGATCTGTATGGGGCCCACCGTGATGTATCTGTTTATGCACACCGTCCATTACTTTACTCATATCATTTTCAGGTATGAACCCGAAAATGAGTTAAATCAAAAGCTCAATTAGAAAACACCACACGGTAAGAACGGCGGTCGAAAATATCTAACGGAAGGTCAGAGTCAACGTACATGGATCCAATTAGGGCCTCTTTGATTTATCAAGTGCAAGTGCAAGTACCCGGTGAATGGCTAATTATTACACTTTCACCGTTTAAAATTTTTGAGAACTCTTGACTTGGAAATTGGCTCAAAAGCGCTAGTTAAAATTTTTATACCTCACCCTGATGTACATGACATATCTGTTCCGTCCATCCATTTCAATATTTTGAGATATAAGTCAAAAACATCATATAAATCTAATACTCAAGTGGCCCACGTCAAAAGAAACAGTAACCCTTAGAAGCTTTTAACGATAAGTGTATAATTTACTTTTATCTGTGGTGTGGTCCACTAGAGCTTTAGATATGCCTCATTTTTGGGCTTATGCCATAAATTCAGCTGGCATAATGGACGAACATTGTGGATAAGCAAAGTGTATCACAGTGAGACTCACAAATATTTTGTAATATTTTTTATTTCCGTATTTAAAAAGTAAGTAGTTAAATTAAATATGAGTGAAATATTGTAAATACATTAGAAAATAATTATTACCCCTTTTGCGGGGTATTTACCAATGTCTTGGAAATCAAACAAGCCTTTAGGTGCGGCCTGGCCTCACCCAAGACTTGCCGTGGGCCCACCTTGATGTATGTATTTTAAATATTTTTTTCATATCACTTTAGTTTATAAGCCCAAATCTCAAGTATGCCACATTATATAAAACAGTGGTGATTTAACGACCACGCTTGAAAACTTTATACGACCAATCATAATGCTTACTCAATGTCTATTTGTAATCTAACTTGTTGATAAGCTAACAAAAACCCTGCATGAAGAGGACAAAAACAAATATCACGCTGATGCGGCAAAAACTTATTGTTATTATTTTTAAATGGCTAATCACAGTTGTTTCCTATGGTATGGCTCGGATCTATTTAAGTTTTTGTGATCATGCTTAAAATGATGTAGAAAAATGAATGGATGATGTGGATATAGAATACATACATCAAGGTGGGCCCCCATGAGGGCATCGTTGTCTTGGGTGAGCCGGGCGCACCTAATCATATATGGGTGCGGATTTCTGTGAAAAAGTGGGGCCCACCATGATGTTTTTGAGCTGGGATCTAACTTGATGTTTAGGGTCTATTTGGATAGTGTATTAAGTTGTATTAAATGTGATTACAATATTAATCTCACTTTGTAATTCGGAATGACATGTTTGGAAGGGGTGTGAGATGGGATTAAAATTAACTTCATAGGCTTTGAAAAATGAGCTTGTGTTGGAAGTGTGGGATGGAATTACCAATCCAACTGATGATAAATTTTTACCTCATTAGGTTTAATCTAAATGTAATTTAAAAATAAATCATGAGATTTATTTTTTAATTCCAAATATAGTAATAGAAAACATGAAATACACCCAACCGAGAGACAATACCTTACACATGCATTCAGCGTAAATTCTACAATGCCATTCAACTTTATCTTACCTAATGGGATTGAATGACGGTCCAAACATAGGGCAGGATGGGATGGCCTTACTGCAGCTGGCCGAAGAAGCCCTTATAAGTCATCTAAACCATTTATAATTGAAGTGAAGGCATCGGAAACTTATTCTGATATTAAACTGTGGTTATACAAATGTTTCAAACGGTGGTAACTGTATCCCATTTGTTTCTTCTCGTGCGGCTCACTTAGTTTTAGATCCATCTTATTTTTGGTGTAAAGTATTAAAATGAGTTCTCAAAACAAATTGGACAGTGGATTTATCACAAAGATCACATTGGCCCGACCTAACATCCCAGCGTATGAAACCACCTGTGACTGGCTTTCCCGTAAATCCGCGTCCCAGACATTTGGCTCTGATTCCCGAGGGACGCGGATTGCTTCCTACCCCACCCGTCTCTAGCCTCGAATGGGCGTTTTGTGGTGGGCCTACTATGATGTATCTGTTTATCCATTCCGTTCATTCCTTTTCTCTATTGTTTTAAGGAATATGCACAAAAATGAGGTAGATCCAACGCCCAAGTAGACACCACGTTTTATTCTTGCATTTAATGCATTTCTAGCCTAATATCTGCGTAGTCCTCTTAGGCGTTGGATCTGCCTCAGCTGTGTACATATACTTTAAAATGATGTAAGAAAAGGATGGAATGCTTAGATAAACAATACATCACGGTGGGCCCGCCGTTTTATGCTGTAGACTGGCGGGGTTGGTCGCAATCCGCGTCCGACTCTGAGAGGACGGACCAATCTGATTTTTCACATTTTACACAGCCGGCCCACCTTGGAGGCGGATTGCGTTATGAGTACCTCAGTAAAGCGTACCGAGTAAACTCTGTTGGGCTCACTGTCAATCATGAATTTTATCCACTCCGTCCATCCATTTTATCAAGTAATTTTAGAGCTTTAAACAGAAAATGAAACATATACAAAGTTCAAGTCGACCACACCACTGGAAAAAGTGTGAATTGAACATTTACTGTTGAAAAGTTCTTGAGAGCCATGGAAGTTTTAGATCAAGCTGATATTTGTGTTTTCCCTTAATCCATGTCTGTGTGATCCTATGAACAGGTTGGACGACAAATAAACATCAATGGGGCCATAGAAAGGTTTCAACGGTGGAAATCAATGCTTCCACTGTTTCCTGTTGTATGGTACACCTAGGCTTTGTATATGCTTTAATTTTTAGCTAAACTACTAAAATGATATGGAAAAACAGATGAACTGTGTGGATAAACCACATGCATTCACGGTGGGGCCAACCGAGTTTAGTAAGTATGATAAGAGCATACTGAGTAACTCAGCATGCAATCCGATTTCGCCAACCTTAGGGTTGGGTTGGCTTTGACTCGTGGGAGTGTGCCACGTAAGGGGAGTATACTCTCACCCATCCTCAATTTCCTACATACTACATAGGTGGCGAATATGAACAATAATCCAAACCGTCAAAACCGTGGGCCCCATGCTAGCTGGGTGCTGCCAAATTGCGATTGATTGGACATACTTAGCTTTCAGTCATTAGATTCCGCGTTGAACGTGGATGTGTAATTTTTTATTATATCCGTCACCAACCACTCACCTTTTTTTATTTGGGCCTAACAAAATTTATCTTATCAAACTAAACTAACCTAATAAAGACAAAATACTCTCACCTTTTCCATCTGTTTTACCTTAAAAATTAGGGTAATTTTGTTCAAATTCTTCTTTCTGTACCCTAAAAATCTAAGACGAAAAAAAAAAAGAAAAAAAAAAGAGCATAAAAAGGGAGCGTCTACAGTGCTAATTTTTTTCAATATCAACCTTAACCTTTGAAATATCCTCTGATTGGGCAGTCAGGCTCTTCTATTACGTATTTGCTGCAATACATCCCTACCTATTTACAGGATACGTGAGACCATAACCGTTGGATCTGGGTTCTTGATAGTTCATCCAAATCGTTGATCTTACAACATACGCAGCTGATATCTATTTCCTTGAAAATCCTCATGATATGAAGATGCTAAACTTTCTACCAGTGGCCCACAAAGAACGGTTATGTTGATGGTCCATATTGAAATGAAAAAAGAAGTCTGAGTATTTCAATCAGAGATTTCTTTTTGGATATCTAACATGACCTGTAAGGCCCATCATTTAAACGGTTCGGATAACCGAACATAACCCTAGATCAGACCAGTAATATCTTAGATTCTAGGACAATACGTCCTGATGCAGGATAGCAAATCTCCGTGTAACTCTTGGGTTATCACTCATCCCCACGGGACATCGTTTTGGACGGTTCCGATCAAGGTTTACATGCCACGTGTATGGTTGGTACGAGTAAACGTCCCAAAAAACTGACAATACTTATTTTCAACAGTCCACATTATCGGCGGAATTAGTTTCATTGGCATACGTCCATTTCCATTTTGAAAACCACGTGTCATCTGAAAAATTGAAGGGAGATATTTGATACTCCGGCAAGGGGTGTTGGTTGATACCACGCACTAAGAAGTTATACACGTGGAACGTTTTTATTGAACGTGAACCGTCCAAATTGTCATAAGTACTTGGGATAGGAAACGGATTGGCTACTCCCCCTGCCACCAACCCGGTGGCAGATGGTCGGTTCTCTGTGGGCCCCACCATGATGCGTGTGTTTCATCCATTCATTTTAGAGCTTGATCCCAAAAACGAGATGGATATAAATCTCAGATGGACCACACCACAGGAAAACAATAGTGATTGGATATCCACCATTAAAATCCTCCTAAGGCCCTCTGTACCATTTATTCAGCATCTAATCTGTTGATTAGGTCATACAGACCCAGATATAGGGAAAAAACAAAGATTAGCTTGACCGAAAACTTTTATGGCCTCATAAGTTTTTAATGATCGATGTTCATTCAACACTATTTCCTATAATATGGTCCACTTAAGATTGAAATATACCTTATTTTTGGTCTCTTTTATAAAATTATCTAAAAATATAGATAACCGGCATGGGTGAAACACATATAGCATGGGGGACTCCCAGTGCACTGACCATCAGCTATTAGCTGGTGGCAAGGGAGTAGTCAATCCGTTTCCCCTTGGAAATGCATTGGCCAAGCGAGGATTAGCGCTGACATATCAAGTAGCGAGACTTTTTACTGAAGTGACGTCACCTAATTCCGTGGACTACACCGTGATGTGTGCTTTGTACCTACACCAACCATCTATTTGGAGAGATCACATTAGAGCATGACGTAGATCCAGAGAATGATAGGACTCCACCACAGAAAACAGCAGGAGGGTGACGCCCACCGTTACAAAGTTCAAAGGGCCACAAAAGTTTTTGATAAGCTAATATTTGTGTTTTTCCTCCTTTGTATGCGTTAACACATGAAATATCATGTGGACGTCACGAAGGTTTCAACTTTGAGCGTCTCTCTCACTACTGTTTTCTGTGGTGGGGGTCGAGCTTTGGATCAATCTCATCCTTTGGGCCATGTCGTAAAATGATCTCTCCAAATGTACGGACAGTGAAATGCAACACATACATCATGGTAGGCCCACATGACTTGGTAACGTCACTTCGTTAGTGCTGGGCAACCTGTCAGTATCCAATCCGCCTCCATGGCCCTGCACACGGATTAGGTGGTGACCCTAATGGACACGGATTAAATGCTGACAGATGGGGGCGTCGGCCACTGAAGTGACGTCACTAAGTTCTATGGGCCACTCTGATGTATGTGTTGTATTCACACCGCCTATCCATTTTGAAATATAATTTTAGAGCATGAGCTAAAGAATAGAGCACAATAAAAAATATAGTAGATCTCACCACAGAAAATAATGGAGATGGTGATTCCCGCTGTTGAAACTATCCTAAGGTTCACCATCATGTTTATTAGAAATTAACTTTGATAAAAGTTTAAAAAGACATGAAAAAGGAAAAATACAAATATCGGCTTGGCATTAAACTCTCGTGGCCTTCAGAAGTTTTTAACGGTGGGAACACTGTCCCACTGTTTTCTGTGTTAAGTCCACGAGCTTTGGATTTAACTCAATTTTTGGATATTGCCCTGAAACGATCGCTATAAATGGAGGGAAGGTGCGGATGCAAAACATACATTATGGTGGGGCCATGGAGCTTGGTGACTTCAGTTCATAGCTTACTCTAGTTACTCAACGTGTCAGTAGCTAAATCCGCGCCGGACCCTATTATTAGGTAGCTCGGTGTTGATTTGACCAGGCTGCTTGCTGGTGTCGCAAAGGTGACAGTTGAATATGATGTTCACCTAATCACTTTTAAACATGCTTCTGCGTATAATTCTTACGTGACAATGGCACATGTATGTGACAATACCAGGTGTTTTACTGAAATCTTTTATATCCCAACATCAAACCAAGCTACGTAGAGTTGGTGTTATTGGGCACTCTACTTCCGCCTCATTCCTTTAGCTCTTTAATATTTCGGTGGTGATGGATGAGGAAGAATACGATGGGACCGGTTGGTGTGGCGAATATGATAGGTTGAATATGCTGTCCACCTAATAACTTTTAAACATGTTTTGTATGGAGTTTGTATGTGACAATTAGGGTTGTACACAAGTCGGTTCGAGTCAAACTGGGCTCAACCGAGCCCGGCCCAGTCACCTGTCACACCCGGTCCGAACCCGGCCCGGCCCGGTCACCGGACCAATATGTCCAGCCCAAATTCGGCCCGATTAGCAATCGGGCGAGTTCAGGCCGAGTTTGGGCCAATTTCGGGCCTGCTCCACCTACAAAGGGACGGACGGCGTTCTTACTTCTCTGTCTCAAATGATTAGGATAAAGATTTAAGATATATATATATATATATATATATATATATATATAAACAGCCGAGTCGGGCCAGGTCGA
Organism: Magnolia sinica; assembly: GCF_029962835.1. Classification (NCBI taxonomy): domain Eukaryota; kingdom Viridiplantae; phylum Streptophyta; class Magnoliopsida; order Magnoliales; family Magnoliaceae; genus Magnolia; species Magnolia sinica. The sequence continues at coordinate 14,955,735 of NC_080581.1, forward strand.
GTCAGGTTTCGGACCGAGTCGGGCCGAACTGGGACATGTTTGAACTCGGCCCAAACTCAGTTTCAGGTCGGGCAGAGTCGACCGAGTTAACCGGGCTAGCCCGGTTTGTGTACAGCCCTAGTGACAATGGCAAATGGCTTGGTCAAATTTGGTAGGTCCCCACACTACCAAGCTACGTGGTGATGTTGGCAACATTAGACATTCTGCTTCCACCTTATCTTAATTGCTTTAAAATTTAGATTTATTAATAATCTCTAATTAGTTTTTATTGAGGGGATACTAAATAAATAATTTCTTGACTTATTTTAAGTTAATAAGTTACTTTTATTTTTTACTTAAGCTAGCTTCGTAAGCACTTAGAGCTGTACATGAGTCGTGTTAGCTCAGTCAGCTCGCTTAACTAGCCTTGGCTTGAAATTGGATTCGGACCAAGTCGAGCTGGTTTCTGGAGCTCAAAAAAAATTCGAGCCAAGTTTGAGCTTGCTTGAACTAGACTCGACTTGAACTATAACTCGAATTGACTCAGATCAAATAAGCTTTGTGACTCGGTTATTTTGACCTTGATGCTGCTCACCGAGTGTTTGATAAAATAACTCAAGAAAGTATTGTTTCTTGGACTGCCTTCATATCAATGTATTTTTGAAATGGGCATTCAAGAGAATATTGAAAAAATAAATCAGCATAAAAAAACTTTATATCGTAGGACTACTCTCATATCTTAATCTTGATGTTGCTCGCCGAATGCTTGATGAAATGCTTGCAAAGTGTTGTTACTATCTTGCATTCAAAATGTGTGAGTTTGAAGATACATTATACGTATTTGAGAAAATGTTGCACGGGCTCGAACTCAACTTGAGTTGTTGACCGAGCCAAGCCGAGCTGGGCAGCCACGCTCGACGATCGAGCCTAGCTGAGTTCAACTTGGGGTTGGCGGCTAGCCGAGTTGTGCCAAGATCGACTCAGCTCAAATCATATACAACTCTAATCGTAAAAGTAACTCATGCATGAAAGTTAGTTATTTCCATTTTTTTCTACCTTTCTCTCTCCATGTGATGGATGGTTCATATTAAGAAAGGCTCCACATGATAAGTGGTCCACATCAAAAGTGGGGCCCACATGATGGGTGATCCACATAAAAGGTGGGCCCTATATTACAAATAACTCACATCAAGGTGAGCCCACATAATGGATTTTCTACATCGCCGGCAATGTCATGCACCACACTTCGAATATAGAGTGTGCACCCTCGGACCCAAGTTATAATCCATGACTCATGCACCAAGTGCACATAATTCCATTGATCAACAATTTTTAGGAGGCACAAATTTATCCTATTATAAGTTCTCACCACATTAACATTCAAACATCTACACCATTACATGTTCTTTGTTGATACTTAGTCCATCACATCCACAACCACAAAATAAAACTCCAAAATTAACAATTTCCACCCATCCGGGACTTTATTTGACTAGAATGTCAAACACCATCTTTAATAAAATCTTAACTATGAACAATTAAACATCTAATTTAACATCAATAACTAAAAGAATAGATGATGTGTCCCTATCAATTCATTGCATGAACAAAATTATCCATCTAATGCGGCTAGTTCATCTTCTGCCAAATACAGCCATTGGTCTCAAGTCTCATCTGCTAACCCAGCCTCATCCTCCAGTACCTGATTTTGTTTTCCTACTTCGTTTGTCTCTATACAGTTGTCAATCTATAGTGTTAGCTAATCGGGCTAGTAAGTGAACCTAGCATGGTTCATATGTAGCACAATATAAGATAGCGCAAACAAAATAAAATGGTATGTATGCAGTATAAGTATATGCAAAGATGTCATAAGATGCATGTCAAGTGGAATGATCATCCACTTGCTTGGGTTCATTACTCATCAACCTGAAACTATATTTGAAATCACTTATCTACTTCGTGAATAGGTTTCCACTATCGTGGGCATTTGGTAACAAGTCTACCAAGAGCAACCATCTAAGGAGATCCCCTAGGATTTAATTTAATCACCCAGGATGATTCCTAGAATCTTTGAAAGCAATTCCTAATTTGACTTTGAATCCTAAAATTCTACAATGAAAGAGATAAATCTGGTCCATCGACAACTTTTAGTTGTAGAAACTTTCGGTTTCAATACATCTTTTGTTCATGAAGTATTTATCACTTTTAATTACTGGATAATTTTTATAATTTTTATCGTAATTCATCATTAAGTTGACCCTTTTCATACAAAATTTTAATCTATTTCAAGTTTTATAAAAATTATATAAAAAAATTTAGAAGCATAAGTTATTCGAAACTAACAATTTTCTATAAGATACTAAAATATATCTAATTCTTGTAATGTTTCTTATACTTTTAGTAACTGAATTATTTTTAAAATTTTTATAATGATTTATCATTAATTTTTAAGTTATCTCAAAAAATTTCATATGATTTGGAATTGTAAATAAATTATTAAAATTCTAGGAGCAACAGCTATCCGAAATTAATAATTTTTAGATAGTTGACATAACAGCTTAATTTTAACTATATTATAATTTTTATTTTATTATTTTATTATTTTTATATAAAACTAGACTTATTAAGCTTCAATATGAATTTGAATCACCTAAATCAGAGTTATATCGAGGGAGATATGAATTTTTGAAGTTAACCTAAAATACCAGAAAATTCCGGTGTGGTCACGCCGATCGGGCGTGGGCTGCGCCCGCTGGGCATGGCCACGCCAAGTCTCTGGACGTTCGGGCATGGGCTGCGCCCTCTCGGGCATGTTCGGATGTGGGTTGCCCCCACTGGCGTAGCAAGTGCAGACAGGCCGGGTGGCCGGGCGTGGTCATGCCGGCCGGGCGGAGGCTCTCTTCGCTTATGATTTCTCGGGTGCCGATAAGGCATCCCGGGACGTACCATATATGATTTTGGGGTAAGAGAAGTTGGTCTACGCAATGGGCCTATCCATTTCATGAAATTCCTCCCGGTTAGTGGCCAAAATTCAGTTTTTCTCCAGTTTCACTATTTTCGGTAAATATTCGTTCACCCCTAACTCTTTATCCCTAAATGGGTTGAAACTATCAAATTTGGCTCGATATTCACTCTTTTGGTCTAGGACGATGGTTTCGACCGTCAAATTGTTCAGTCTCTAACTCGTTTCTGTCTATGGGCTGAGGTCTTGTAAGATTCCCGGACTCATTCCCTAGCGTAGCGGCCTTCTCTTGCCACCCACTCCTAACTCATTGGAAGTCCTACCATCTGCCTACAAACGTCGGTTCAGGGTTTGTGATGATTCCTAGTATTCTAAGTCTCTATCACGTTTCCTTTCAAGTCAGCGGACGTGTTAGTGAGTTCATGACCCATGACCCAATTAATTCCAAACTATTGCTCTGATATCATCTTGTAAAGCCCTAAAAATTGGGGGCCGTGCATACACTCGACTCCCAAGTTCCCGGGTATCAGTTATATTGATTTTTACTAATTTGCATTTAATCAGGTTTAAATGCACAGCATGAAATTTCTTGGAACATGAAACATAATCACGACTAGTCTACTAAAATGAAAGAGGTCAAATATATACAAGTCCAAAAGAATGTAAATGGGTCACTCAAGGCGTTGCCCAACAAAATCACAAAAGAATGACAAGGCCAAAAGAATAGTGCGCTGAGTCCACCACTCAGCGATCCAAAACCCGTTCACTAGGCCGATGGAGGGCCATCCATTAGCTGGAAGTAGGACAGTTGGTCCTCCTCCTCAAGACTTGCGTCGCCAGGCTCCCCGTACTCTGTTTCACCTGCAACAACAGGAGAGTCTAGTTGGTGTTTTAAAACACCGTCCTAGATTGGGAGTGAGTGATCAACTCAGTGGGTGCTATTAATCTTAACTTACAACAGGCATCAATTACATTATCAATTTAATGAAAGGTGAATATACATAAATCCTTAACTAATCTTATTAATGCATATGCATGATAAATGATATGATGCATGACCTCGCCACAATACTCCCTCGAGTGACTCTATCTAACGATCGCACATGACCAGTACTCCCTCATTGCGACCTCAACTATCGAGTCACCAAAACCTAGTTAATGCAATGCAAGAATAATGTTAACTGAGTATTTAGTTAATTTCATTCATCCAGCAGATTGAAAAAATTGGTACACCCCACGATATCAATGCCCTTAACTAGTTGCGAGGCCAAGACCCCGCGATCCTTGATCCCATCGTGTAAGGCCCGTATCCTATACCGTACCGTTCCATAGGCTTTCGCGGTCCTCTCGGTCAAATTTTGGTAACCCACGATCTGTTATCAGTATTTACACACGATCATGAGTCATGTCCCATATATCAAGGTCGGCTCAACACAAAACTTGTACCCTTGCGACCGCGCCGTCGCCGTAGTTCTGATGCCGCATCTCACGCGTCGAGGCGATACCCGGACCAGGAGATATGGGCCCGCGATCTGTTATCGGTGTTTACACGCGATCCTAAGTCGCATCCCATATATCGAGGTCGGCTCAACATGAAACTTGTACTCTTGCGACCGTACCGTCGCCGTGCTTCCGGCGCCGCGTCTCACACGTCGAGGCGATACCTGGACCAGGAGATGTGGGTCCGCGTTCAGTTCGAGAAAAATATCCCGTGTTACAATTCCCAGAGAATCTCTATGACATGTTACATCAATCAATCAAAGTACAACCCATCACTTCATCACTCACCCATCCCTCTCTCTCTTTTATCTCTCTCTCAATACTCTCAAGCAACCCATGAAAGCCTAACGTTCAAGCTCCAAGCTCCATGAGAAGAGCTTGGTGTGGCCCATCTTCCTACCCCCACATCTTTCATCTTAACCCTCTAAACCTCATAATCCTCCGTCAAAGTCGAAGCTGAGGAGCTAGGGATTCCATCGGACTGAGAAGATTGAATGGTGAGTACTTTTCTAGGATTAGATTTGTATTGTTTTGCCTAGATTTGATGATTGACGGCCCACATATGGTGGGACCCATCTTGATGTATGATTTGTAAGAGGGACCCATAGTGGTGGGGTCCTCTGCTCTTCCAATCTCTCTCTCTCGTCTTCTTAATTTTATGATGGCCCACCTGAAGTATATTATCCGGGCCATCTAGACGTGCTGGACGCACCTTGATTTTTGTGTGGTGTCCACACCGTCCAGCGCCATGGGACAGTGGGACCCTCTTGCTGACGTGTTGTAGCCCAACACGTGGGAGACCACCTTGATATGCATCATTCGTCCACCCGGTGGGACCCAACCTGCATGCTTGCACGTGTGGGGTGTGGGGCCTACCACGATGGATGGTTGGAATCCACATCGTCCAGACATCTAGGGCCTGGACGGTGGATCTGATCAGCCCCTTTATATATATATATATATATATATATATAATATTATATAATATAATATATTAAATTAAGAGCGTATTGGGTGAGCCACTCCCACGTGGGACCCACCTTTTACATTGAGTATAAGCACCGTCTAGATGGATTTGGATGGTGGACGGTGGCAGATGGGGCCATCACTAATGGATGTATTTCATCCAAACCATTCATCCATCTGATGTGCTGGCCACCCCTTCATGTAAGTGTTTTATACCCACACTATCCGTCTATTTTGCCAACATGGGGCCCACATTAATGGCATGCATCACCTAGTACGTGGGCCCCACCATGATGTACATATTCTGTATCCCTGCCACATGTGTGGTCTACTATGATGTAAGTGTTATCTCCAGACCGTCCATCATTTAGACGGTGCTGTGGACACCACTATGATGTAGGTTTGCTCCACACCGCCCGGTACGTGGGCCTCACCAGAAATATGTGTTTCATTTGTGTCATCCAGTTGATGGATGTCGGACCCACCTTTCATCCGCGCTGTTCATCCCAATGAGGCAGATCTATCAAGTGGACCACACTGCATAAACAGGGGGATTGAACGTCTACCATTGAAACCCCTTTGGGTTACAGAAACTTTGGACCAATATGATATTTATTTTTCCTCTCAGTTCAGGTCTTTGTGACCATATGGACTCACTGGATGGAAGATAAATGCTATGGTGGGCCCTCTAAATTTTAACAGTGGAAATCTTATCACCACTGTTGTTTGTGGTATGGTCTAGATGATCTTTTGATATGATTCATTTGTTTGGATAATGCTCTAAAATGATCTCTATAGATGGATGAATGGTGTAGTTGTTGTGGCCCATTTGATACGGCCCGTTGGATGTATTTGGGGCCCATTTGATGAGGCTCGATGTGATGTATTTGGGGCCCATTTGGAAGGGCCTGATATGATATATATTAGGCCCATATGAGTGGCCCACTGTGATATATTTTTGACCCATGTAATGAGGCCCATTGTGATGTATTTGGGGCCCATGAGTGAGGCCCATGGTGATGTGTATTAGGCCCTTGCGTGAGGCTATAGGCCCATTATATGTTTGGCTCTATATAGGCCACTGGTTGGGAGCAATATTGGTTAAATGGGCACATTGATGGGCAATGATGGTTTAATGTCCACATTGTGACCTTCCCTCAGGCCTTGTTCGGTCGATCATCGAGGCTGATTTCGATTGTATAGGCCGATTCCAATTGTCGAGGCCGATTGTATAGGTCGATTTCGATTGTCGAGGCGGAGTATCGAGGCCGATTACGGTTGTCGAGGCTAAGTATCGAGGCCGATTCCGATTGTGTAGGTTGATTCCAATTGTCGAGGTCGATTCCAATTGTCGAGGCTGATTTCGATTGTCAAAGCTGATTGTATAGGCCGATTTCGATTGTCGAAGCCGATTGTATAGGCCGATTCCGATTATCGAGGTCGAGTATCGATGCCGATTCTGATTGTATAGGTCGAGTATCAAGGCCGATTCCGATTGTCGAGGCCGATTGTATAGGCAGTTCCGATTGTCGAGGCCGATTATATAAGTCGATTTTGATTGTCGAGGATGAGTATCGAGGCTGATTCCGATTGTCGAGGCTAATTCCAATTGTCGAGGCCGAGTATCGAGGCCAATTTCGATTATCGAGGCCAATTGTATAAGTTGATTCTGATTGTCGAGGTTAAGTATCGAGGTCGATTCTGATTTGTCGAGACCGATTGTATAGGCCGATTCTGATTGTCGAGGTTGAGTATCGAGGCCGATTTCGATTGTCAAGGCCGATTGTATAAGCTGATTCCGATTGTCGAAGCCGAGTATCGAGACCGATTCCGAGTGTCGATTCCAATTGTTAAGGCCGATTTTAATTGTCGAGGCCGATTTCGATTGCCGAGGCCGATTATCGAGACCTATGTGATGTATATGCAGCCTGTGTTTAAGGCATAATGTGATGAATATGAGGTCTATGTGATGAGGCCAATTGTGATACATTTGAGGGCCAGGCGATGGAGTCCATTGTGATGTATATTAGGCTCATGTGAGAGGCCCATGGTGATGTGTATTAAGCTCTTGAGTGAGGCCCATGGTGTTGTATATTAGGTCCTTATGTGAGGCCATGAGTCCACTATATGTTAGGCTCTATGTGGGTCATCCCTTGGGGGCAATGTTAGTTAAATGTCCACATTGTCGAGGCTGATTATTGATGCCGGTTATTAATACCGATTATGAGTGTATGACAGTATAGCATCATGATACATGCTCATACACATCATCTGTATGTTTATTGTGAGATGTGATTGACCCTTGCATATGTTATAGTACAGATGGTTTATGAGACTCCCTGTTAGGTGGAGTTATCCCACATGAGCACACGGTATGCGTAGGATTAATGCATGAGTGGACTACATGACTCATGCATCTTGCATTGTGTGATTGTGATTACTGTACCCCTAGCGACATCAGGGTTGTAACCTCCACAGGCATGTGTGGATGGCTAAATGGGACACTAAAAATGTTTGGTTCGAGCATCAGAGCACTTTGGATGTCCGTAGGTGAAAATCCATAAACCTCTGAGGCCGGAAAACGCCCAAATATCTAGACCGAGTGGATATATGAGCGCCCGAGTGCCGAATACCAGTAGGCCACGTCTTTCACTATATCGTTGTCGGTTGGAAGGGAGTGTAGCCTTATTCGCCCGAGTGAGGGGGCTATAAGATAGGCTGAGTTTGACCAGCTCCCAAATGGGTCCGCTATCGACGAGCCGGGTAGGCTTTGGTATACTACTGGTAGGCAGGTAATGAGGTCTTTTTTACTCGCTGGGCTACGCGGCCGGCTGGGACGGTAGCCAGCTTGGAGTGTACTAGACCTCGGTGATAATCCTAGAGATGTACGGTATTGTTATGTGGACTTATTGAGTGAGAGTTACATACTCATTCATTCATTCATTTACTATCGACTCGGGCTGGTGGTGCACAACTATTTATTATGTGTACCTTCGCAATGGTTATGATTTCGATTGGGGCGCACAACTAAGCTGAGATTAGGAGTTTATTACATTAAGTTTGACTATCCAAATTTAGGTAAGGGACTAGTTTGGATAGAAGTCCCTTATGGTGAGCCCCATAGCCTGCGATACTATGTACTATCATCCCGACTTCACACTCTTGCTTGGTCATTTCATCTGCATCACATATTGCACTGCATCCTCAGCACATAGTATTTGACTTACTATCTCCGCATTGCATAGTTGATCTACATTGTTTCCTTAGTATATGATATTGGTTTATTATATTTTTGCATCGCATAGCCTGGATAAGGCTGATGGTATTTATGGGCCTATCAGTATATTTTCGCATTATTCTGATATTGTATGATTTATGAGCTTGTCAGTATTTTCACTTACTCTGATTACTCTGATATTGCTTACTTGACACTTATCTTGTGCACACACTTACACCACCCTTTAAGTTTTCTATAAGCTTATGCACGATAGATGCGTGCAGGTGAAGTTAGTTTGCAGCAGCGTGGAGCTTGGAGCATGTAGCCGTCTTCTGGAGCTTTGATTTTTGATATATGTATTTCCTTTTCAGCATTGTCTTAACTGTTTATATTAGTGGATATGTGATGATGATGTTACCTTCGTGATTTGGGTAAACTTGTGGTTATGCTTCGTACAAGATAAATGTATGTTAAAAAAATCCTCATTGTAGGATCCCATGATCGGAATCTGACATATAGGCGCTGGGAGCCGAGAATGGGTACTACGGAGGTTATCGGTACCGGATTCGGCGATCGAAAATTTTGTGAGCCCGGTTTCTGAGTTTGGGGCGTGACAGAAGTTGGTATCAGAGCATAAGTTGGGAATACCTGAAGATAACATCACATATCTACTGATAGTTACCCTACACTCTATGATTGTTGAAGACTTAGAATGTTAGATTCCCGAGTTCGAATAACTTATAGATTTTCTAATATAGCTCCCTACTGTCGAGATTGTGAGGCTGTATAGTATTCCAGTTTCGATCATCTGTAATCAAGTATACGAAGATTAATAGGGTCACCATAGTGTTGATGATGTGTCTTGGGAGGGCGAGGTTGAGATTAGAGAGCGCTATCTTCATCCTTTGGTAGATTGATTGTTCTTTGACTTATATACTTGATGATGCTTCTTCTTCCCTTACCTTGTCCTATGTGATAGTAAATTTCGAGGATAAAATTTTGCTTAGGTGGGAGAGCTGTAAGGCCCGTATCCTAGACCGTACTGTTCAGTAGGCTTTCATAGTCCTCCCGGTCGAATTCCAGCGACCCGCGATCTGTTATCGGCATTTATGCACGATCCTGAGTCGTGTCTCATATATCAAGGTCAGCTCAATACGAAACTTGTACCCTTGCGACCGCGCCGCTGCCGCCGACGCCAGGTCTCACGCTTCGAGGGGATACCTGGACCAGGAGATGTGGGCCTGCGTTCAGTTCGAGAAAAACATCATGTGTTGCAATTTCGAGAGAATCTCTATGACACGTCACATTAATCAATCAAAGTACAACCCATCACTCCAACCCATCCCTAAGTACAACCAACCTCCCCAAAAAGTCAATACTTTCTCTTAAACAAGTACACATCCATCATTCACTCACCCATCACACCCCATCACTCACCCATTCCTCTCTCTCTCTCTCATCTCTCTCTCTCATTACTCTCAAGCAACCCATGAAAGCCTAACGTCCAAGCTCCAAGCTCCATGAGAAGAGCTTGGTGTGGCCCATCTTCCTACCCCCACATCTTTCATCTACCCCTCCAAACCTCATCATCCTCCGTCATAGTCGAAGCTGAGGAGCTAGGGATTCCATCGGACTGAGAAGAATGAATGGGGGGTGCTTTTTTAGGATTAGATTTGTATTGTTTTCCTTGGATTTGATGATTGAGGGCCCACATATGGTGGGACCCATCTTGATGTATGATTTGTAAGAGGGACCCATAGTGGCGAGGTCCCTCTGCTCTTCTGATCTGTCTCTCCTCTTCTTGATTTTATGATGGCCCACATGAAGTATATTATCCGTATCGTCCAGACGTGTTGGACGCACCTTGATGCGGTGCTGGACGCACCTTGCTGAGGTGCTGGATGCACCTTGATTTTTATGTGGTGTCCATACCGTCCAACACCATGGGACGGTGAGGCCCTCTTGCTGACGTGCTGCAGCCTAGCACGTGGGAGACCACCTTGATGTGCATCATTCGTCCACCCGGTGGGACCCACCCTGCATGCTTGCACGTGTGGGGTGTGCGGCCTACCACGATGGATGGTTGGAATCCACACTGTCCAAACATCTAGGGCCTGGACAGTGGATCTAATCAGCCCCTTTATATATATATATATATATATATATATATATATATATATGTAATGTATATTTTATATATATATATATATATATATATATATATATTACATTAGTTATATATATAATATAGTATATTAAATTAAGAGTGTATTGGGTGAGCCACTCCCACGTGGGACCCACCTTTTACATTGAGTATAAGCACCGTCCAGATGGATCTGGATGGTGGACGGTGGCAGATGGGGCCACCACTGATGGATGTATTTCATCCAAACCATTCATCCATCTGACGTGCTGGCCACCCCTTGATGTAAGTGTTTTATACCCACACTATCCGTCTATTTTACTAACGTGGGGCCCACATTAATGACATGCATCACCTAGTACGTGGGCCCCACCATGATGTACATATTCTGTATCCCTGCCACATGTGTGGCCTGCTATGATGTAAGTGTTATCTCCAGACCGTCCATCATTTGGACGGTGATGTGGACACTACTATGATGTAGGTTTGCTCCACACCACCCAGTACGTGGGCCCCACCAGAAATATGTGTTTCATCCGTGTCGTCCAGTTGATGGATGTCGAACCCACCTTTCATCCGCGCCGTCCATCCCAATGAGGCAGATCTATCAAGTGGACCACACTGCATAAACAAGGGGATTGAACGTCTACCATTGAAACCCCTTTGGGTTATAGAAATTTTGGACCAATATGATATTTGTTTTTCCTCTCAATTCAGGTCTTTGTGACCATATGAACTCACTGGATGGAAGATAAACGCTATGGTGGGCCCTCTAAATTTTAACAGTGGAAATCCTTATCACCACTGTTGTTTGTGGTATGGTCTAGATGATCTTTTGATATGATTCATTTGTTTGGATAATGCTCTAAAAATGATCTCTATAGCCTGCGATACTATGTACTATCATCCCGACTTTACACTTCAACTTGGTCATTTCATCTGCATCGCATATTGCATTGCATCCTCAGCACATAGTATTTGGCTTATTATCTTCACATTGCATAGTTGATCTACATTGCTTCCTCAGTATATGATATTGGTTTATTATATTTTTGCATCGCATAGCCTGGATAAGGCTGATGGTATTTATGAGCCTATCAGCATGTTTTTGTATTATTCTGATATTGTATGATTTTTGGACTTGTCAGTATTTTCGCTTACTCTAATTACTCTGACATTGCTTACTTGGCACTTATCTTGTGCACACACTTACACCACCCTCTAAGCTTTCTATAAGCTTATGCACAATAGATGTGTCCAAGTGGCGTTAGTTTGCAGCAGCGTGGAGCTTGGAGCATGTAGCCGTCTTCTGGAGCTTTGATTTTTGATATATATTTTTCCCTTTCAGCATTGTACTCAACTGTTTATATTAGTAGATATGCGGTGATGATGTTACCTTTGTGATTTGGGTAAACTTGTGTTTATGCTTCGTACGAGATAAATGTATGTTGGAAAAATTCTCCTTGTAAGATCCCATGATCGAAATCTGGCATATGGGCACTAGGAGCCGAGAATGGGATACTACGGAGGCTGTTGGCACTAGATTCGATGATCAAAAATTTTGTGAGCTCAATTTCTAAGTTTGGGGCGTGACACATCGGGTTCCCCATCCCCGATTTCAAGCATATGGAGAGTGCTAAGAAAGGGATCGCTCACGGTCACTACGGAGAGGCACCCTAGCGTAAGCCGACAGCTTAGACACAGTGTCCCATTCTACTATACCCGACTCTCGAGACGGTGGATTAGTTTCAATGGGCTTTAGTGGGCGAAGGGTGTTCTAGGTTCCATTCAGGAGTGAGCAGACATGGTTAACAATCATAGTTGGTCAGTAATTGGGCTAGACCGTGCGAGTACGTGATGGACGACATCGAGTACAAGCGACCAGCGTAGTCTAACTACCGTCGCCCATTCGCATCCGCCCAAACCTGCTGATTTAGCCGCAGTATAGTCCTACCAGTGAGACCACCTTCTCTCACCTCAGTTTCCTGACCAACCCAGGGGTTTTGATAATATTAAATAATGCTTCAACAATTCAGAATTTATCAACTAACACAGGTGACATCATGCACTCATACATCAAACACAGATTTCATATTTCTCTACAATTGCGACTACTAACCATAACATAAATTAAACGTGTATGTGTAGTGTGTGGGGTTAATGAAGAGACCAAGCATTATATATATATATATATCTCATAGCACAAAAATACAACAAGGGTTAATGGAACATATATGCTATAAAGAATCATGGCAGAAGAATCAAGCAAAAAATGAACAAGCAAGTCACCAAATTCATGCCCAATCATGTTGAGGAACATCAAACATGCCATAATCATTCCATGTTGATTGAGAAGATCTAAAAGGTAAGGTCTTGCCTAGGTTTTCACTAGATTATCCAAAGACTCCACGCAAGCAATCATAATCATTAGATTCATAGAAAAATTGGTACTAGGCCACCTAAGAATAATAATTCGCACTTATAGATCGTTGAGATCTTGGGAAGCGACCTAGGAGTGTCGAATTTGGGGTCGATTGGCCGGAATCCCTGAGGCAAAGCATTTGCATGTTAAAATCCCATGCAAATCCTCTCTCAACACAAGAATTTTTTCTAAAAAGATAAGAGATTTACCTACCTAATCGGCGGAGAGACATTCTTCCGGTTGTGGGTGAGGGATTTCCTTGAGGGAGAGGTAAAGAGTTGTAAGATTGAGCTCTCTTGGGCCCCACTTTAACTGTGACCCACTTTCTCTCCCTTCTTTACTCTCCCTTCCTCTTCTTCCTTTTTTCTTTCTCCCTTTTCTCTCTTCTCTCTTTCCCTTCTCTAGGGCAAATTCGTATGGGGAGAGGGGTGCCCAAAAGAAGCTCATTTTATAATCCAGATTTGGTGCAAGTGGCCCCAAGTGTTAGGTTTTTACTATACTAACCCTATGAGAGGGTTTTTTAGCCTCTAGGGCCCACAATGGGGTGTACATATTGATATACACTATAGGATATTTATCCCTAATGATGATCTACGTATGGACATGTTCGACCCACCATTTGGATGCGTCGATCGACAGATATAATGAGAAGTTTATTCAATGGTCGCTGATGGTCGATCGGGGCCGCGGTTATACGGATATGAGAAGGGAAATATTCTTACTCTACATATGAAGTTTGGTCGTAAACCGATGGTCTGAAATCCTCAATTTTGCAAAGAGTGGACGGCCCAATTCACTTAAGTTTTAGCTTCTTCCTTTATGGTATTTGCATTTCTCATGCACTCGTCCTATGGCTCAAGTTGAGTAGTATTAGACAGTACCCAGGTTCGACTCTAGCAATGGACGTCAAGCCTAGTAAGACAGATATTATTCTATAATTTTGGAACTAGTTGCCCACCAACGAGTGGTCTAGAGCTTGTTCGGAAAATCGAGGCATTTCTCGAATGAATTAGGTATTGAGATTTCTCGTGGGCGATGATTTGGGTTTGGATTAATTATGTTCATAGTGTGGCTTATTTATAACTAGTAAAAGTGAAAATTTGGTCACGATTACTCTAAACCGTTGATTTTAGGATAAAAGAGTAACGGGGTTGATTTGGTCTATTAGTTAAGATTCGGCCTTATCTGACGCGACTTCGGTTAGATCTTTAATTTAGTTATGTCTTAATTAGTTAGCGATGGATCGGTTAGATTTTTGGGTCCAATGTGAGTGAATCATGGGACTAAACTTGATATTCAAGTGATCGGACGGATTCGTTGGCTTCATATGGTTGATTAATTGAACTTGTGTGGTTCTTTACGGGTTTCACCTGTGTATAAACTAACATTGAGTACCAATGGTCAGTAAGTGATAATATAAGTTAATTAAAAAAATGTAAGAATTTTTAAAAATCCAAGATGTTACAAAGTAACTTAAATACTCAATTCCTACATACTCTTATTAATGCAATTGTATGTTGTATGATATGATGCATGCACTCACAATCCAATATTCCCTCATAAGCGACTCCGACACCACATTCGTAAATGACAACACTTCCTCAACACGTGACCACAACTTCCAAGTCGCCACACCCTAAACTAATGCGATGCGATGAATGTTTGTGTTAGTCAAGTGAATTAATTAAATCCATTCATTCAGTAAAATTGGAGAAACTTAAATACCTCCATAAAATCAATGGCCTTATCCAGATTGCTAGGCCCAGGGTGGTCGTAGCTGCTCTGTGCTTGGGATCCTTGATCCATATTAGGATTTTCCACCTAGACGACAACTCTTCAATCAATGTGAGGTTAACATTGGCTCAACCAATCACTAAGAAACTAGATGACACAGCCTGGATGCATAGGGTTAGGTCGCTCATCGACGGGTGGAGGGCGCACACAAATAATGTAAGGGTCGTCACCCAAACGCAATTGTGGAGCGGTCACAACATTATTATGGTTTGATGTACTAGGCTCATAGCCTCCTTGATTACTCATTGGTCACTACGAGGAGACTCGTTACTCCAGCGTAGGCTGACAACACGGACACGGTGTCCCATACACCATACCTAACTCATAAGACTCAGGGATCATATCACTAATGGTTATTAGTAGGCCTCTCGTGGGTATGGAGTGTTCTAGATTTAGGCAGGCATGATCATACATGGTGGACACACACGGTTGGTTGGCTATTAATCTAGTTCAGTTGACTCAGGCAAACCTCAGTGAAACCAGCATTCGGTGCAAGCATCACATGTAGTCCGAATATTGTCGGTCGTCTGCCTTCAGCTCGGGTCAATCAGACTAGTCTGGGGCGGCCGACTCAATTATAACTGCCCTCGTAAATTTACAGTTTACCGGCTAACCCAATTAACTAAATAGCCACAATTAATCAATATACTAATAAATTAATTATCACAGCTATAAGAAAGTATACAAATAGCAAATTAGGAAAATTCTACTTTGTTTGTGCATTTTATCGAACATGCAGGTGAGTAATAGGAAGCATGAGCAGCAAATCTAGCAATTTCAACTTATTCTAATATCCAATCGAAGATATAGGCTTTATTACATATGGATAGTAACTCATGCAAAGTAAACGGGCCATACGAGTACACACAGGTTATCATGCATTCATTCATTCATAGCAGAAATCATTAATCATGATATGATGTTCGATAAATGGCAACTTAGGGGTAATGGTCTACAACTAAAAATGGTTCATCGATTTTATAGCGCCGCTCATAGGATTTGCATCCGTATATTGACTTATTGATGCCATACACCTGCGTGATTAACTCGTAAGGGAACATGCAATTGGCCCTCAAGACTCAAATATCAAAAAAGGGCTCGTTAGTTACCTTGATTGTCATCAGGGCAATTACGGCGGTGCAGTGTAGTCGCAGTTACGTTAGAGGCTAGCAGAGAGGGGGCAAATGCTCCAATCTAACCCCTCCTACACCTTCTCTCATTCTCCTCCTCTCTTTCCCATCTTTTTGCAAGTGAAAATTCGTATGAGAGTGAGAGAGTGAAAAATGAGGACTATTTATAGTGCCAGAATGTACGCAAATAATCTCGGTGCCCCTTTTCCCATTAGATTTGCTTAAGGGAGGGTGTTTGACTTATAAGGCCTCAACGGAGGCCCATAGGCTCATCCGCACAAGAGGGTAGGTGTCTCTCACCATGGGATCTATGTTACATCATAAATTTGGCGGCAATTGGATGCTTCGATAAACCATAGGGACCCCACTTGTAATAAACATTCATCAGTAATCGATCGGGGTTGCGGTTATACGTATATGAGCAAGAAAATATCCTTAACTCATATATCGAGTTTGGTTGCGATTTTGCGGTCGGAAAGCCACAACTTCGTGAAAGAGCGAAAGGTCTATTTCACTTAAGTTTTAGGCTTCAGTCTTGGGTATTTGCGCATTTCAAGCACTTGGCCTCTGGCCCAAATTATGTAATTCTAGGTACTTTCTTTGTTTGCCACCTAATGTTAAACTCATTAAGACGAATGTCTTTCTATAGCCTCGAGTTTAGTGGCCCACTAATGAGTAGTCTAGAGCTTGTTCGGATAATTAAGACATTTTTTAAATGAATTAGGTATGAAGATTTCTTGTGCACAATGATTAGGGTCTGGATTAGCTAAGTTTATAGTGTAGCTTATTCGCAATTAACGAAAAAGCGATTCGGTCATAATAACTCTAAACCGTTGGTTTTTAGGCTAAAAGGATAATTAGGTCACTTTGGTACGTTAGTTAAGATTCGACTCCTAGTTATCTCATCTTTAGGTATATCTTTATTTTAGTTGTGGTCATCTTGATTAATCAGTGATAGGTCTGCTAGATTTAGACCCTATGTAAGCAAATCACGAGACTAAACTCGATGCTTAAGTGATCGCATGAATTCATCGGCTTTCTACGATTAATTAATCGAATTTGTGCAATTCTTTACTAGTACCACGCATGTATAGGTTCACTTTGAACATCAAGGGTCAGTAAGTGACAACATAGGCTAGTGTAATGCCCCGAAAATCGGCATTCGAGTACAGAGACTCCGATCCCGTGCTCTTGGGTGTTAACCCAATGAGAATGCACATGTGACCTCATTGAGATTCACATTCATTCCATACACAAATAATCAGAGTAACATAATTCACTTAGTAAATCCAAAGCGAGGTAGAGAAAACAAAAGATTCATAAATATAGGGCTAACAGTCAAAAATACAATTCGAATAGTGGTGATAGTCCAAAATGAGAATTATAAAGCCACGATATACATACCTAGACAGTTAAAGTGTAAATATTTCAGTTTACGTCCAATTCTCTAAAACAGAACGGTAGTGGCACAAGCTGATCTAAGCCTACCCGCCTGAGGTCTCACTAGTACATGCATCAATGATATGTTTGGTTGGTGTTTTAAAACACCATCCCAGGTGGGAGTGAGTAGCTAACTCAGTGGTTCCATTATTTTTAAGTTACACATGTTATCAACCCAATCAGCGTAAATAATGATAAAATGAGAAATCAAACATTTTCTAAATACTCTTGTTAAATGCATGAATGAGATTATGTAACGATAAATGCACCTTTCAATCTAACACTCCCTCACAAGCGACTTTAACACCTATTTCGCAAATGCCAACACTCCCTCACAAGTGACTTCAACACCTTTTTCGCAAATGCCAACACTCCCTCACAAGCGATTCAAACGCCAATTCACAAAATCCTATCTAATGCAATGCAGTGAATGCGTATACTAGCCGAGTAATTATTAAGTTCTATTCATCCAGCATATTGACGAAGTTAGGATATCGACGTCTATTACTAGTTCTTATCTGAATTACGTGGCTCGTTGCAGCATGTATCGGCTTCTCACCGGTGTCCCTTAATTCAAATTTAGGTTTCATCCATTTTTCTAATAAATTAACGATTCTAAAGGTACGACACGACACCTAAATGTATGAGGATCAACCCGATATGGGTCATTACCCAAACACCGAGTATAATCACTCAATTATGAGGTGCGGGCTTGTTATGTAAAATCAAATCAGCACAAATGAAATGACTCATCACTCAATTTCATTCATGCCCAAGTTGTTCGAATGGTACTCTAACACGGAACCATCGGCTGAATGATTTGACGGGTGTCGTTCAAACAACAATCTTTTACCTCCATCAGTGCTTGCTGGTTACTATAGGGAGGCTTGTCACCTCAGCATAGGCCGACAGATCGGACATGGTATCCCATACCACCATACCTGACTCATAAGTCTTAGTGGGATCGTATCGCACTAACGATTATGAATGGACTCATCCATTGGAAACGGGATATCCTAAATTCAATTTAATCATGTCATACATTGCTTACATACTTGATCAGTTGGCTAGTGGACTAATTTTATTGACTTCAAAAAATACCGGTGCAACCAGCATTGGGTGCAAGTATCTCGTGTAGTCCAACTACTTTCGGTCGTTCATGTTCAACTCGATTCAATCGAACAAGCCTAAGGTGGCCGACTTAACTTGGGTCATCCCTTAGTTCGGGCAGTTAGCAAACTGACCCAACATTGTAACAATCTTAAATATCACTACAGACTTAGCAATTCGTCATCCCGTCAGAGCATAGATTTAACGACACTACGTAGGCATTTCATCGAACATGTGAGTATCAATAGAGCAATAAATTCACTTGGGCATTTCATCAAATATGTGAACACCAATGGGATATTTCATTCAATCACTTAGGCATTTCATCAAACATGTGAGCAATAACAACACAACTAAAATACTTAGACATTTCATCAAACATGTGAGTATTCATATACATCCAATAACATATGTGGAAATCGAATCTAAAGGTGGATATATTCACATACACCAAGTCATCAATATTAACAAAACATTAACTGAAACCCTCAAGGGCCGATAAAAAACAATTTAGGAATAATGATCCGCACCTTTAAGAAGGAATCTTCGATTTCGAGCTCATATGGTTAGAAATTTGGGGAAAGTAGTTAAAAGACCTAAACAAGCATACAAACTTGTAAGATTAAGGACAAACAACTATTGAAACCCTATATTACAAGTAGGATTCAACACTTACCTATAATCATTTCCGGAAAAACTCTAACAATGGCTCCGATTATGGCAAGGCAGCTAGAAAGGAGATGAGAGGGTGGAAGTGCACCAACACTTACACCCCAAGCTCTCCCTCTCCTCCTTTCTCCTATTTCTATTCTCCCTTTCTCCCTTTTTTTCTCTTTCTTTCTAAAGCAAACTTCGTATGGGGAGAGGGGGTACTTACACGAGGGCTTTATATAGTACCAAAAGTAGTGCAAATGGCCCTAAGGGCTAGGTTTTTATTATACTAATCCTATGGGAGGGTATTTCTAACCTTCGGGGGCCCATTATGGGGTGTAAGGGTTGATATATACTGTAGGATAGTTAGTTCTAATGATAATTTATGTATGAATACGATTGGCTCGCCATTTGGATGCGCCGATCGACAAATATGATCAAAAGTCTGTTCGACGGTCACCCATGGTCGATCGGGGCTGCGACTATGCTTTGGATCTACCTCATTTTTTTACTCATGCCCAAATATGAGTAGGTAAAATGAAAGGACAATGTGGTCAAACACATATATAATGATGAGCCCCATAATGTTTTCACACTATCCATTTTCCTGCCTCGATCTTGGCATCGATTTCTACCAAACATGTTAGCTATCAACATTGACCTTGGTGTTGCTATTGAAATTACATGCATTAGTAATAATAACTTATTTATAGGTATTTATAAAGGGATTTGAAAAAGTAAACACCTCCTAAGTGTAAGAAAGTATCAGAGTTAAGAGAATTAAAAGAGAATGAGAGTATGAGAGAGAGAGAGAGAGAGAGAGAGAGAGAGAGAGAGAGAGAGAGTACACCTCCTAAGTGTATGAAAGTATCAGAGTTAAGAGAATTAAAAGAGAATGAGAGTATTAGAGAGAGAGTAAGAGAGAATGAAAGTATTAGAGAGAGAGAGAGAGTAAGATAGTTAAGAAAGAATGAAAGTATTAGAGTGAAAGAGTACAAGAGTTAAGAAAGATTTTTAAAAAATGAGAGTATTAGAATAAGATAAAGTAAGAGTAATAGAGTAAAGAAAATGGATGGTAGGAATGCTTATTTATATATAAAAAGAAAGATAAAAGGGAGAGAGTACAAGAGTTAAGAAAGACTTTAAAAACTGAGAGTAATAAGATAAGAGTAAGAGTAATAGAGTAAAGAAAATGGATGGTGGGAGTGCTTATTTATATATAAAAAGAAAGATAAAAGGAAGAAAAAATTAGTGCCGCTGCATGCTATAGCTAAATCAAATAATCGTGGCTTATGTGGTTGTATATTTCTTCCAACGACTATGTAATGCCCAACAATACGAAAACGGTATGTGCTACCATTGCATATGTGGTCTACGGTCTCGAAATGGTATATGCAATTGCATATGACAATACTGGCATACACAAGTACCATTTTATTTAAAATTATTTTTACAACAATAGTTGGGGGAAGAAATGGGGCTTATTGACTTCTTACTTTAAGAGATTTCTTAAATTCACAAAAAGCATTAAATCCACAAGGTAAAAAAAAATCTATAAAATGAAAATAAAACCTAATATTATTAAATTAGTTATGTTTAAAATATAGTTGACGTACTTATATAAACAAAGATGTTTTATAATCTTAATTTGACTTAAAAAAAAAAAAAAAAAACTTGGTCAAAATAGTAAAACTTATTAAAAATAATAAAATATCTAAACTAACACAAACTTATAAACTACTATCAGCTAACCCAAATAAGGACCTTGACATAAGGCTAAAATCTCAAAATCTTAATGCAAGTGAAAAATAGTTAATACCAAACTTATCGAGAATATTAAATTCTGAACCAAAATGTAATTTTGATCCTGAAAACAAACTTTATTATTATTATTATTATTTATAGCAATTCGTCAAAGCTAACCAACTTTACCACTTGCCATTCTACTTCTACATAGCTCATCAACTGCTTTCTAACAATATATTACATGCGCGAAATTTGTAACTGATGGTAAAATTATGGCCATTCAAAGATATAGGGGGCATTTAAGTGATTTTCACATTTTAAATTGAATTTTTAGGCGGATATAATTGTCACCGAAAATTATAGAGATGAACTAGACCTTTTATTCATGAATTTACTAATTACCAAACAAGTTATATACGAATTTTATATCAAAGAAAAGAAAATAAACAAAAGAGGAGCAATATTGGAGGAGATGGGGAGAGGCAGATCATGGTTAACACCTAAATTTGATTGTAATGTTCTTGGGTCGTTGGAAGATCATTGAGTTGTTTGGGAGAGATGGAAGAGGGGCTATGTATTAGTTGTTTGACTTGAAAGAAAAGAACAAAAAAGAAAATATAGATAGCTAAGAAATTCTTGTTTTTTAATTCTTGTTTTTTTTTTTTTTTCCTTCGTTACATAAACATCCATTGAAGGGAAGAATCATCTGAATGGGATAGGGACCTAATGCATGGGGATTGACAAAGGCCCGCATCCATGGACGGCAGGAATCATCTGAATGGGAAAGGGACCCTCTATTGACTTGGATGATTCCATTCTCATTTGGAATTAATAATTTAATGATGCCTTAGAAAAAGAATTGATTATCTACATGCAAGGACACAGCAGCATGGCCATACAATCTTTCTCCCCTAATATCCAACTTGTGAAAAACATCTGTGCCATGAAAACGGTAGGCCCCAAAGCGAAGATCATCTTTCTCAAAAATCAAGCTGATCCACTCAATAGGTGGCCCACACGTATATGTTTAAGTCAAACTGTCAGTCATCCATTGATTTCACCGTCGCGGTCCATCTGATGAACGGTCCACCCTGATTTCTGTTTCAGGTAATCTCTGGTGGGGCCTACCATTTTCATGGCACAGATGTCCTGGCCAAATGGTATGTTGGTTGAAAAGATGGTATAGCTAAAAATTGTGGTGCGAATGTGTGAGTGCATTTGCAAATATCTCTTGAAAAATCAGAACCGTTGGATGACCAACAGGGGGGGGCCTTATCATCGATGGCCGTTGGTCGAAAAGGTTGATTGGTAACTGTGGACATTCTTAGCCATTCATTTGCAAATATCTAATCCCATTGAACATGATCATAGCTGCCATCTTTGACGGAAAGCATGTGTGCTTGAAGTGGATGGAGTCATTTCATGCTTGTGAAGAGCAATGTGCATGTGGGAACACTTTAATTATTTGCACTCATTGAGGGGGTGGTGGAATGAATAAAAGTCTTGTGAGACCCACTTCACTACATTTATTTAAAAGGGAATAATGCATGGACAGGGATGTCAATGGACCGGGCATGGGCCTGTAAACATGGAAAGATTGAATAGGCCAGGAAAGCCCACTGGCCCAAAGCTATCCTCAAGGTCGGCCCATTGCTAATGGGTCACACCTCACCTTGATAAAGATAATATTGTGAACGGACCCAGCTCGAAACAGCTAGCGCGACTACAAAATCTGAGCCGGAACGGACCCCAGGCCTGCCTGTTGGCAACCTTAATTGGGAGAGTGGCAATGGGCCTGCCTGTTGGCAACCCTAATTGGGAGAGTGGCAATGGTTTGGGTGACTCGAATGTCACCGTACCAAATTTGAAGCCTGAGTTAGAACACCAAATGCATGGACAAAATTGCTAATGCAGGGGCATTTTCACATCGGACTCAAGTGGGGTAACCCGTGGGATGCAAGGGCACAGTCAGGGTAGGCAGCTCATGAGAGGTGGAACACGTATAATGTGGGGCTCACGAGAGGATTTGGCCAAGGACCTAACCCATGAAATGTGAGACCTGAGATAAATGGATCAATTTGCCATGCTTTATCAGTTTGAACTTTTAGAGCAAATGGTTGATTGTCTTGCATCAAAGTGGTATCAAAGAGGAAAGTTTCGTGTAATGCTGTCAAAGTGGTATCGGAGGGGAATGTTTCATGTGATGCAAAACCCATGTGATATAGATCCCACGAGGGGGTTCAGCCTAGGACCTAACTCATGGGATGTGGGGCATGGGTAATGGCCTACCCTGTTGTGTATATCCCACCCAATCTGTGCATTGCGTGATTCCCACCGTGATAATCAGATTCCTGGAAAATCAGGCTTGTACAATCTTTGGTGGGCCACTTCATAGAAAACATTGGACAACGATCTAGAAACCTCCAAATTCATGTGGTGGCCCACAGTTGGTAGGCTATCGACCTGATTTTCGGGCTGCCTACTACTGTGAGGCAACCCTGCATGAGAGGTTGCAGTGCATACACACACCCCAGTGAGCTCCACATGCAGTCATATAGAATAATACAAGAACAATGACTCAGTAGAGATCTCTTTTGGGTCAAAAAGATCAACTTTGAGAAAGGCTAAGCCCCTGTTTGGCAGACACCCAAAAAGATGTCTTTTGAGTTGCAACAATCACTATGTATTAGAGATCAAGATCAAGATGATATCAACTCATTTTTAGGAGTTTACCAAACAGGACCACCTAAGGCAATTCCCAAAGATATGATGAAAATCTAACTATCAGGCAGGCGAAAACTAGGCACTGAAAGGCAGGCGGACTCGGCTGATATCAAGGCATCCTCAGTGGGCCCCACCTGATGAACGCCATGGATCTTACACACCTGCACAGAAAATTTCCTCAGCATTTCTCATAAACGTTGCCATCCGTATCATCCCTCTCACCACCTGAGGCCTTCGCCCCACCTGATAAATGCAATTGCCCTGGCTCTAGGTGAGCCCTGTAATGAAAAGAGCAAAAGATCAAAGGCTTAAAACAGTCCAATATATGATTTATTATTACTATTTATTTATTTATTTGCAGTTTTGGGGCTATTTCGATCTGCAAGTCTCATCATATAAATGGTTTTGATCATTGAAACAAACCCTAGATTCAAGATTGCTCTTAAACTGCACCTGTAGATTGAATGGGAACAGTTCATGAGTATCTTTAAACCATCCGTTCTTTTTGTATAACAGCGGCCCACTAGATGATTGGACTGGGCCAACAGACCAGGCCAGGCCATTTCGGTCAGCCCCACTAGGGGCCAAATCCCTGACCCAACACAGATGGGTTGGGCCACCTGGCCAATTCGCACCAGTACCCACAACTGTTCATCGGTGATGATGGGGGGCTTGGACCTGATTTGCAACCAGGTTACCTTCAAGCTGGACTTGAAATTGTTCTAAAAACTGCAACTACCATTTGTGGGTTACTTCCTGATTCTGAATACCAGGAGACATCACTAACTTTCACCCTACGCTTGTTTGAACTGAGACTCATTTAGATGCACAACTGAACTTAAACTGCTAAATGGTCACGCTATTCAAAAGAGGAAATGACAAACATTAAAGATGTATCCCAGCATTCAAGGTGAATAGTAGCCCTCCAATCGCAATACATCAGGAGTTGAAGAAAACTGCTATTTGGAGCCTAGACCCTCTATATGAATGTTAATGGCCTGTTTAGTACACGTCTAAATTGAGTTTTATCTCATTTTAGTTAATTGTGATTATGTACCAGGGATCATATTTCCTTTTGGTAGGCTTTGAAAAAAAATCTTAATAATCAACATTCATGATTCCTAATGAATAATATTATGATGAACTAAAATGAGATAAACTCATTTTTAGGCGTCCACCAAACAGGACCTAAGACGATTAGAATCTGGTTATTTCCACTTTCTAAGGGTAATTCAATCCAAACATGCTCAAAATGCTCACCTTGTGAATCCAATTGCAGCCTATGTGCACATTTAGACACGATCAAATTGCATTGCAGTTATTGGTCTAATAAAGTGGAATTACCAAATTGCATTTTGCTTCCTTGGCATTCATATGGCGGGTCCACCTTCCAAATTGCAATTGTGTTACTTTCAAACTGGAATAGGGAGGGATGCAACTGCAACTTGAACGCCACTTCCTCATTATGAACACTAGGAAACATCTTTGTCATTTCCTTTTTTGATTGAACTGATGTTTGCTATGAACTTCACTTGTGCATCCAAATGCAGTCTAGGATCGGACTCTGCCTCAGATTGGTGAATAGAAACATATGACGAAAGCATTCAATTCAAAGTCCCAAAAACAGTAAATTCATTACAAATGAAACAAAGTTCAGCATCGTTGTCCTCACACAGGTGAGGAAAGAGAAGTACCAAAAGCAGAAAGCTACATAGTGTGTTCTGAATGCCTTCATTCTATTCAGCGCATCATTATTGCAAAGAGAACTCGGAATTCTTACAGAAATTTCCTGTGGGGTCTTCCAGCATCCTCATCTTGCATATGCTGAAACCATAAGAAGAGATGGTTACTGGAGCAAAGCACATCCAAATGGACAAATAAACAAATAAAAATTTTAAATAAAAAAAAATAAAAATAAAATTTAAAAAAAAAAAAAACAAGAAGAAGAAGAAGCCCACTTACAAAATCAAATTCCAAAAGTAGAAAATCATATGTAAATGGGCCAAGTCACAAGAAAAAAGGTAGCAAATGCAGTGCGCTAAAATGAAGGGGGTTGATATATATGCCCACCTTGATTGATTTGCCTAAATACATTTTTCCATTTTGTACTATTTTGGTCCCCAAAATGGAGAATCTGTTTGTGCATATCATCAATCAGAGCAGGCATAAATATCAACTTCATAAATTAACCCATCTAAACTTTTTTAGAGCTAAAATTGAAGGACTTCTTTCTACTTCTTTCTTTAAAAAATTAAAAATTAAAAAATTAAAATTTTAAAAAATTAAAAAAAAAAAAAAAGGTTACAAGATCCAAATGAAGAACTATTGTTATGCATATAAATATATATGCGAATTGACCTCTACATCCACCCCAACTGGACAACTTAATGTTGGCGAGCATGACGAGCCATACACAGCCACCATCCATGTATCCTATATGTAACTAAATTCAAACCATTCAAACTACACACCACCATAGATAAAAACAGATTGATTAGACCATCCTAACCTCTGATTAATGGAACTTTGTATGTTGAATCTGAACCATCAATTATGTTCATTTTAATTGTCCATAAGATGGACACGAATCAGATAGAACATCAGTTAAGTACAATTTGGTCTACGGTCCATCTATAGTGGGTGCAAGTGGCAAAAAAGCAGCAACCAAGATGCATTATGTACCCCACGGACAGTGTCACATGGACACATGTGACTCACTCTGCCAGGGTATCAAGACTCTTAACCATTAACTAACATAGTGTTTTTTTTTTACTCAGCACAATACAATTGTTTCATTCGTATTGTATTAAGACAAGTAGAAAGATAGGGTGTATTTGTCAATCAGAATGGGTCTAAACAGTGGCCACCAAAATGACATCACTTCTGTTCTGATATAAAAGATAAAATCGCACCTAATTACCCATGGCATTTACATTTCTTGACAAGTTGATTGAAATTTGAAACAGACCGAAACTGGAACATTAAAACCACAAGGAAGCAAAAACAATCATATCCTAGAGAGTAGCCAACGCCTCAAGGACTGAACCTGGGCCTTACCCCATCACTTCCACTACAAATGTATTGGATCTGATCACGCCGTCCTTCACTAGTCGATCTGCTTTTGAGTTAGCAGAATGATGGACATAAGCAAAGGAAAGCCAAGCACAAGTTGATTACCACAGTCGAGGAAAAGAAAGAGACAAAACCTCTGAATTCAACAAAGTTACCAAGGGCAAAGTGTTTGGATGCGCTGTCTAATTAGATTGCTATCATTAGTAAAATAAAGTGGAGCAAAGATAATTGTGATTTCCTTCCTCATTGAGGGTTGGGGCTGAATTCTACCACTTTCAAATTGGACTTGAAACAAAGAAAACTGCAATTAGAGTGTTTCCAACATTAGAGTGCTAGGAAACATCATTAATATCTACCATTTCCTCTTGATTAAACAGTATTTTTGCAAAACAATTCACCTGCACATCCAAATACAGCCCAAGTAGCGCTGTCAACTGGCCAGACTGACATTGTCCAAGAATAACCGCATGGTAAAACCTGGGCCTGAGCCTGGTCCGAGATGATCGGTCATGACTCAAACCCGAACTTGGCACAAGCCGATTCCAGCCACCCACTTTCAGGTGAGATCCAGGCTGTTCATTAGGTGTGCCCAACCATACATGCTATGTTACAAAAAAATGCCCTTAAAACCTAAATTGGCTGGACCAGGGTAGGCCAACAGGCTCCTAGACACAGCCCAAGCCAGGCTGATTAATAAATAGGCTTTAATTTTAGACCTTATCCTAGCCATCTGGCTTAATATTCCTGCCCATTGACAGTCCTAAACCCAGGTGAATGACCATCATGCCATCCCACAGCTCAAAAGCAATAGTTTGTGATAAAAGGTAAGATGATGACGGCATTTGTCTTTCATGCAAGCACCCTGGCCAAGTCATAGAAATCATTACTTGTTTTCCTCATCAATTTGTCTGGAAAAAGAAGAGTGAAATGTCCAGAAACAAACAACTGAAGAAAATTCAAACAAGAGAGAAAATGAAGTTGCACTCAGATGCACGAATAATATGAATTGCCAACATCAAGTTTCATTTATAGGACGTTTCCTGTTATTCATGATGAGGAAGTAACACTCAAATTGGGGTTATATTTCTTTCTAGTTCATTTATCCCAAGAAAAATAAAATGCAACTGCAATTTGGAGCCCAAGTCCTCAATGTGACTGATAGGCATTCAACCAATAGCTGGAACTAAATTCGATAATGCATCCAAATGCAGCAGCCAGTCCCCAGCCCAGGTAGAGGGGGGTTAGCCAGTTTGTGTTTTTAGGCACACAGTTGTTTCATTTATATATATAAAAAAATGTAACTGCAATTTGAAGCAAAGTTCTCAACGTGACTGATCGCCATTCAACTAATAACTGGTATTAAATTTAATAATGCATCCAAATGCACCAGCTGGTCCCCAGCCCAGGTATAGGAGGGTTAGCCAGTTTGTGTTGGTTAGGCAGACAGTCTTTGAACCTTTGCCAAGCAATCATGAGACTTCAGCCAATGCCAAATAGTCGAGACAAGGCTTTGATGATGTGGAGGGACAGAAATACATCCAAATGCACCCCTTAAGGTCGCTTATCAATCAACATATTTGCCAAACAGAATTCAAGTGTTATCTGTGGATGACGAATTACCAATCCAGCAATCCATCTGAAGAATCTAAATAGGGTAAAGTATCAGTAAAAAAGAAGAAGATGATTGTGGGAATAAATTGGCAATTGACTTTGAAGAAAGTTTAAAAAAAAAAAAAAATCAAAGAACATTTCTAACAGAATTCAAAGTAGAGTATCAGTACATTATCATTCTAGACTTCTGGTTGCTAAAACCAACAAAGTTCAACTGCAGAAAGTAGAAATTAATGGATTAAATTGGAAAATTAAGGGTTTAGGTTTTAGAAATCAATGTATGGGATGCAATGATGGTGAAACATGCAGATGGTAGAACTTCCACTAAGTGATCCGACTGATTAGATATTGAGAACAGAGAAATACTTTCCTTTCCACAGCCGATTCAACAATCTGGAGCTCGAGATTGACACTACCAATATGAATGGTGTGAGTCAAGCCACAGAGTTCCTACTTGGGAGGAGTTTTTCAGAGTATTGATAGTATGCTTTGGCACTTCTTACAAAAAGTCATCAAACTTCAGGTGTATTGGAGTGTCAAAGTTGCTCTGTACGACTCTCAAACAGAGCAGAGCTCATAAGTGGTCAGAGCAACAACTGGCATGAACATTTATAGAAGGGCTCTGTTTGGAAATTCATCATGAAGTTAAAATAAACAAGCCCACACAAGGACAATATCAACTACTCAATTGCAAGAAGAGCAGTTTGCCGAAATAACCACAGAATATACAAGCAACCGACCAATCAAAACACCTAGAAAGGGACAGTCAAATGCATGTCCGACAGGCCATATTTTACCTGTAAGCAGCTCACACAAGAAAAAATCAATTAGAGATCAGCATGTGGCCTTTGATGGCATTGTTATGAAAAGTGGCAAAAAAGCCACCACTGTAAACAGAAACAGCTATTTCTCATAGAACCTGTTGATGAGGCAGTTGGATCCGATGACTCGGATGTTGCAACGGATCCAGGAGAGGCCTGAAACAACATAGAGTAAAAGATTGATTTGGAGCTCGGTGGGGTGATATAGTCGCATCTAGTAATTCTTAGCATTGGGAGGATCTTTGGGGGATTTGGTTAAGATTTGTTTAGTAGGTCAATAACAGCTTTTAACATCAGATTACTTATTATAAATATATTCTGAGATAATAACTGATAGTAAAGGGGTTCGCATAATGGATTTATAAACCAATTTAGGAGAATTAACTCCACAGTGAGCTTATTTATAGGAGGTCGTTCTCCCTTGAATAACAATCTTTTGTCGTTGATTTCCAAGATCATTTCATATGAACAGTTGGGTTCACACTTCACATCATGATGTCCTTGAAACAATTGGCTTCATTTTTCCATGTAATAAGAGAATTTTTTTATTTTTATTTTTATTTAAGAAAAAAAAAAAGAAGAAGAAGAAGAAGAAGAAGAAAGCCAAAATACAAGAGGGAACCACAAAAACTGACCCTAAAAAACAAGCAAAGAAAATAAAAACCATGTTATATCCAGACCAAATCAACACAGAAAACTATTCGACTTGTCACCTGTCAATAATTTGGAGGTTCACACTAACTGCACTAGACTTGGCAAGCATATCATCCCCATAATTAGTGTCTCCGGGAAGTGAAGCTGACCAAATGACGCCTTCATAAAATTCATCGGCTTCCTTAACCAGATCAAAGACCTTCCACGGACAAGACCCCAATCGGAGTGGAGTCCCCCTGATAATATGATCAAATGGAAGCTATAATCCACAGTAACTTTAACTGCTTGCAAAAACATTGCCATTTTGGCAAAGTTGGAGGCCCTAGAGCGAACTGGACCAAAGAATTTGATTGGCACTGACCCATTTGAGTCCTGAATTAGGTGTTCCACCCTACTGGCCTGGCTTCCCAACAAACACCCATCAAAATTAACCTTGAAACCCCCTGGGGGATGAGCTTTCCAATCAGCAACGCCTTTAGATTCCAGTCAACTGCATTGGATAACTTCATTGACTTTACAGAGCTAGAGGACAACATCCATGAAGAGAAGCCCTGAAATTTAGAATGTCTTGACCCATTATACTAGGAGAGCGAACATCTTATTTGCCAATCGATGGTACAGATTTCCACTTACCATTAAAGATCCTTTTGTTCCCTTTTAACCAGATGGACCACATAGTAGTTTGCACTGCCATACCACACAAAATCTGACCAATATAAGCCCAAGCTTCTGACTAGCTGTCTATAAGATTAGCTCTAACTCGGGAAACACCCATCAATGCCAAATTTAGAGATTAATGTTGACCAAACCTCCATAGCAAACTGATGCGGGGGCATCTTGGTGCGATTCCAAGGATGCATTGTATCTCCAGGCTGGGGTGGGGTGGCCCACAAGGTGGAGTCCTTGAGATGCAAAATGCCCACGAGGTGGGGCCCATTGTGAGACCATGCGATTCGGGGACCCATGCGAAGCGAGGGTTGCCCACGGGGAGGTCTCTCCTGGGAGAGCCTGCATATAGGAATAAACCGATCCTTCCCCATCAACTCTAGAGCTTTTGGTGTGCTGGTAGGTTGTACACTATTAGAATAATATCGGAGTGGGAGCCCAATGTTCGAGTCTCCTCACCGGCGTAGGTGGATGATGTGGGAGCATCTTGGTGTGATTCCAAGGATGCATCATATCTCCACGTTGGGGTGGGGTGGCCCCATGAGGTGGAATCTATGAGATGCATAATGGCCACGAGGTAGGGCCCACTGTGGGCCCATGCAATTCGGGGACCCATGCAAAGCAGGAGTTGCCCACAAGGAGGTCTCGCTTGGATCTGCCTGCATATAGGGATAAACCGGTCATTCCCCATCAACTTTGAAGCTTTTGGTGTGTTGGTCGATGGTCTGCTATCACAAACTTGCAATGAGTTAGGAGATGATTTACTGTTTGTTTCTTTGCATGGCATAGAGAACATGTTTGGCAATGCCATTCCTCTTCTCTTGAGGTGATCCACCATAAGGATCTTCTCAAGACAAGTTGTCCATGCAAAAGCCCTAACCTTCAGTGGGACAGTCAATGACCAGACTCAATAAAAATTCGAAGCTCTATCACGAATCACCATTAGACAGTACTCAAACAAGACATTTGAATGAAAACATATTGTTTGGTTCTACATCCCAAATTCTTCAATCCGAAGCCGCTTGGGGAATGTAGACATTCATCAGAAGATCAAATAATAGAATTAGAATAGAGACTTACTTATAAGTTATACCTACGGTTCCCAAAATGAAGGACAAGGTACAATCTTCCCACCCATGGCCCCTTTCTTACGACCTAGTAGTGTTTTAAATATCGACGATATCAGCCGATATATCCCACAATATATCTTGTATCCCACCTGTACGATACGAAACACACAGGTCGTGCCGATATATCCGACGATATATCTTGTATCACACTTGTACGATACGAAACACACAAGTAGTGCCGATATATCCCACCTAGTCGATCCAGTGAGCATTTTCAATTTTCGATACATGTTTTTGTTGTAAATAATGTTAAACCAATGTCAAATGGTTACAAATCTATGATTCTTTATGTTTTCCATGAAAAATCATGGATTTGGAACTTCGATTTCGAGATTTATGGGAGATAGGTCAAGTAGCGGAAAATTGAGAAACAACAAAATTTCTCAATTTCTCACAAATCAGTTGCAATCTTTGTATTCAAACACAAAATTAAACGTGTGTAACCTGATTTAGTTATTCTTCTTCTTCTTTTTTTGAATGTATTGCTTGTGTTTTCATACATGTCTTCTTACGTTTATAAATTATATGAATAGACTTTGAATATACTTGCATCGGTTCAGTTGGAAAGCACATATATTTTGTGTACTTTTTTGTAATGTTTTGATTTCTAAGTGTGTATTGATGTCTTTTTCAGCAATCCCTGAAGTTTCATTGAAAAAATTGACCAATTTCTCAATGTTTGCATGTTTCCCAAAAACAGCGATACAACCGATATATCCCATGCGATAACTAATATTTATCAGTATCCTAAGGGTGCGATTCTTTACGCGATAACAATATTTAAAACATTGATCCCAACTATGGTACTACCCAAACCCCCAATATTGCACATGATTATGATCATTTGAGAACTATGGCAAGGTTGTTCACAACCCTGGAACTCTTCTTTCTTGCTAGCCTGTCATTTTAATTAGTGGTTGACTTTGAGTTGAGTAGTTCACCCTGACCCTTAGTCTTCTGAAGCAACTATATTGAGCATGCCAACTCTCCATGAATACCTCTCTTCAATTCGAAGAAGGGTAAATCTAAATGATCCTCTTCACCATCAATGTCCACTCAATCGTTTTGGGTAGTTTTTCTAGGTTTCTCTTCACCCATGGTGACTCCTCCATGACATTCCCCTCAGCCAAACCAGGAGCCGCTTTAACAGATATCAAGGTCTCTTCTACTTCCAACTCTTCCACCAACAAAACATCTATATTAAGAGTGTAGAAAAACAGCAATTAAATAAGTATATGTACATAGTAAAATAGGCAACAAAGAGGAGTTGAATAAGCAATTACATATAATGGGTTGGCCTTCTCACTCAATATTAGAGCTAATAAATAAATAGACATTTTGGGATTAGGATTGTCAATCAAACATTATTCCTCTTTTTTTCCTTACGTAAACAAGCTTTTTACAGGGCTTAGATCTCCACCAAAGGAGATCAGCAGTCAAGCTCTGATACCATGTATGATAAGAGATTGAGAGAGAGAGAGAGAGAGAGAGAGAGAGAGAGAGAGAGAGAATGGGGTTTGATTTATAACCCTAACACCAAAACACCTTTTATTTATATGCTCTAATACCATGTGGGAACTATGTTTCCATGTTGGGCCCCATGGGTTTCCAACAATGGCCAGCCCATTATATGTAATTGCTTATTCAACACCCCATTGTTGTTTGTTCTATTGTGTACACATGCCTATTCAACTGCAATTTTTCTATAGTCTCTCTCAAGTTAGAACATAAACATCAAACATGTCTAACATGTTACAAAGAAAAGAACTATGAGAATATGGTAATGGTTGTGTGAAAATGTCTGCTAACTGATCTTTGGTGTGAACATGCTTGGTGGAGATCCTATTCGATGCAATCTTCTCTTTAATGAAGTGATAGTCCACATTTATACAATTTTGTCAAAATAGAAGTTGTTCAATCCTCCAAGGGCATTTGCCCATCACAAAGGAAATATGCCCTTAATCTCCCAAAAGAAACGAGGTTAATTGGACCTATACCTTGTAATGCTCCAATGGACCCAAATAGCAAAATGACATATGAACATGGCGACTTATATGAAGCTCCAAAAATATATAGAAGATTGGTCAGGAAGCTCACTTAACATCCACACATGCAGATATCTCCTTTGTTGGAGTTGTGACCAGGTTTATGCACAAGTCACAAGTTCAACATTGGGATGCTTGTCTTGCGCATCCTTCGTTATATGAAGAAAGTTCTCGGATTGGGTCTTGTACAGAGATCATATGGTCATCCCAAAGTAGAGTCTTATGCAGATGCAAATTGGGTTGGTTCAGTAGTTGACAGGAAGTCTGTGTATGGATATTGTACCTTTGTTGGTGGAAACGTGGTTACATGAAAAAGTAAAAAACACATCATAGTAGTAAGATCCAACAAAGAGACTAAATACAGAGCCATGGGACATATACTTTGCAAACTTTTGTAGGTAAAGTCTCTTCTTCAAGAATTCAAGTTTTTCAATACTAAGCCCATAGATATTCACTGTGATAATGAGGCAACAACTCGCATAGCAAATAATCTTGTATTCTATAAAAGGACAAAGCATATAGAGGTGGATTGTCACTTCTTTAAAGAGAAGAATGTATCAAAGGAGATCTGCACCAAGAGGGTTCACATCAAAGACTAGCTAGAAAATATTTTCACCAAGTCATTTATCATATTCCCATATTCCTTATCTTTGTAACAAGTTATGCATGTTTGATGTGTATGCTCTAGCTTGAGGGAGAGTATAAAACAACAGCAGATGAATAAGTATGTGCACACAGTAGAATAGGGAGCAATGGGGAGTTGAACAAACAATTACATGTAATGAGCCAGCCCATGTTGGAACTGATTGATCCCAACCAGGAAACACAATTCCCACATGGTATTAGAGCATATAAATAAAATGTGCTTTGGGATTAGGGTTATCAGTTAAATCGTATTCCTATTTTTTTCTGTAACGTGAACAAGCCGCTTTCCCCCTCTTTCCTACTCTTACTTCTTTTTCATCTCAATCTTTCATTATCTTGTATAACGAGATATCAAAGACCCTTTGACCAAATCAACAGGTGTGGCACACTAATCACCATCTACTCCCAAAATTTAAATTTGGTCGCTGAAGCTCATATTGAGACTATTAGAAACCTCTCATCTCAATTGAAAAGAGCACAACCTACCACCTTGATCCCCATGCATTGCAACGCTCTTTCACATTGAGCTCCCCAAGTATAGCAACCCTTGCACTTGAAGGTTGACCAATCCTAATCATAACTATAGGTCCTAATGCCCCCATATCCTACTCTCCATCACACCGATTAATGACATACTACAACATTGGAGTGTTGGAGATCCCTATTCCCTAGGAAGGGAATGATGCGGACATCAGTGGTGCACCCTTTAAAGTGTACCAGAGAAGAAGGTGTCGCCGACAGAGTACCGGAGCGGAGGAGTTGATGTGGATGGACGCTGGGTCAATCGGAACCATTTTCTGACATGCTACGAGTGTAAGAGCAGTATGACCGCACCCTAACCATAGATCCATGGGTCGGATTTCACACCCTACCACACGGGTGTTTTAATTTTAGGCGTTTTTGTTCTTTTTCCTTGTTTCAGGGGCTTTATTGCACTTTCTTTATTTTTTTTCATTTTTGTTATTTTTCTTGTTTTCAGAGGCTTTAGTGCACTTTTACTTTTTCCATAGCTTATATATACATTGAGAAACCCGATTTTCAGTATTATTGAATGAATAAAAATTCGTATTTTTTCTTCCTCTTTATTCAAGAGATTATGGTTTCAAGATTGGCCCTTGGGTGTTGCAGATTCCACCCCAATTTTACGTTTCATTCTTTCTAGATTTTTGAGGTGCAAGAAAAGGTAAGAATTATCCTCCTTTTCTTTTGACAACAAAAGGACCCGTACTTTCTTCATCTTGAACCCTTCATTTTTCATCCCTTTCATTCCTCCCTGGATACCACATTTTCTAGTTTGAACAGAAAAGAGGGATAGTTAGTCAGTAGAATCAGATCCAAACTTGACCGTGGACTGACTTATGCTAGATATGAGATATGCTTATATCCTTAAGTCCTCCTTTTTTACTGTTTACGCGATTTTATGCTAAGAGGCATGATTCTGACGGAATGGCCTCATTTTTGTGTTGAAATTTACTTAATCCCTTTGATTGGAAATGGTTAGTTGAGTCGTGTATTTACTTGAACATTCTTTAACCTGATTATACATGCATTTAGGATTAGGTCATCACATGTCCCTGCATCAGGGAAGGCCACAACAAGGTAAGTACCATTGGGCCAAATAAGAGGAAGTAGGAAAAATAACAGGTTCTCACCCTAGGTACCTCATGCGACTTAGAAATGAATACATTGACACCACATGGTTTACAATTGTAAACCATATTCAAATGACACATACCTCAGCCCATCG
Source organism: Magnolia sinica (assembly GCF_029962835.1). Taxonomy (NCBI): domain Eukaryota; kingdom Viridiplantae; phylum Streptophyta; class Magnoliopsida; order Magnoliales; family Magnoliaceae; genus Magnolia; species Magnolia sinica. Next base: position 14,991,910 of record NC_080581.1, read on the forward strand.
ATATCTACCCAGATATTTCTCCATCTACCTAACACATATGTTGAGTAGTCTGATCCTCAATCGACTTGCCAGTGACCGCCTCGACAGATGTTCCTCCACCTACCCCCAACATGACTATTCCCAGTAGTTGTCCTTTCAACATTTTTTTTTTTTACTTGAAAGATTTTAATACAAAGGTTACCTAGTCTCCCTCTTGCATGTCTGAGACCCTAATCCGACCCCTTGTTCTAGCTTGCGGACTTCGAGCATCGAACCGGTTTCCCACTCCAACATATATCCTACCTCTGCTTCCTTCCTCGCTACGCAGCTCCAACACCATCAATTTTCCTTCATGCCTCATCAAGAGGATGCCCTTAGTCCCCACCTCCTACAAGGGAGTCACCTTAACTAATCAGACATTGGGAACACGATTATTGACTCTAATAAGTGACGTTGGTTTGATGGAAGAAAAATCAGGGAAGGCAAACCCCAACTTCTAGATCAACAACTCTACCCACCATCACCTCCACTTTCAGAAGTACTTTGAACCTAGTGAACATGATGAACGATCTATCTAAGGTCATCAAGTCTAGATCTAGCACCTTGCCAAAACATGAGCCCAACTCCACAAGCACCGACTCCATCCACGTGTCTAAAGCCACTTCTGACGGACAACATTACTCCACCCTAACCAGATCCATCTTCTAGTGAAGGTTAGAATCCATAGAGAATGTCAACAGCTCCTCCCTATAGCTAAAAGATAAGAGGAAGCTGCCAGGGATAGCCTTGCCAACAAAACTGTTGAGTCACCGAATGAGGAGTTCCTCAAAGCATCCATTGCATAAAGGATAGAGACGCCACCATTCCATGTCATCACTCATCACCACGACACTAAAGAAAAGATCTTTAATCCTTCGATCAATAATTGGTTTACGAACCTTGACAACCCCTCCATGTTCCAGCCAGAAACACCCATGCCCACTACGTTAGAGAAAGAGCAATCCCTCCCCGTCCCATGACTTGCCTCACCAGCTAGTTCAGTTTACCCAGCCTACCTTGATAGGAGGAGGAATCCAATTGGAAAACCCCTCACCCCACCGCATCCCAGTCCTTCATTTAACGCACGGTGATAACCAATCCACCTAGTAGTCTTCCATTCATAATATCCACAGCTTTGCACGCTTGATTCTTAGACCAGAATCTCATGAAGGTGGACCCTTGGCTCTTGCCAGAAAGCTTTCACCTCAGGTGAAGAAATCAGCTAAGTCCCTAAACCGCAACCCTTAAGGGCCCGTTTGGACATGCTTCATGAAAAGGGGGTTTCAAGACTGCTTTTTTTGCTTGAGTTGGCAAAAACCAAGTCGGCAATTTAGCACCTAGGTTGTCAAGCAAGAGATGAGACAAGGAAAAGTGCATCCAAACACACATTAACAACTGTCGTTTCGACCAAAACAACATTTCGGCCTCAAAAGTCCCTTCGGATGGTGTGTCTAAACGAACCCTAAAATCCTCCAAAGAGGATCTGAAAAGGATATAAGCTACAACGATACTAAACAGACCTTTCCTCTTTTTCCCAGATCTTGCAGCGTTATCCATGAATCCGAAAATTCTGGTAGCCAACTACTTGGTGAGGAATGGCGAAGAGTTAATCTGGTCTCCTCCTTTGCGGAGGAACCTGTCTGATTCTGAGATAGAGTCTCTTACTTCTCTCCTTTCAAAATTGCAGGAAATCAAGATAAATTTTGATTCTCAAGATTACGTGGCGTAGAAGGTTGCTGCTGCTGGAGTCTTTTCAGTGAGATCTTTCTACACAGACAAGGTCAAAGAGGGAGAAGCTATTGCTATAGTTCCTACAAAGTAGATCTGGAAATAGAGAGCCCCTCCGAAAGTAGTGGCTTTTGGATGGCTATCAGGGAGGAAAAGAGTGCTCACAGTCAATAATCTTCAAACACATAGAATGATTATACCGAATGTGTGCCTCCTATGCTACAGTCAGATTGAGTATATTGATCACCTATTTCTCCATTATGCTTTCTCCTCAGCTATCTGGATGCAGATTCTGACCTTGGATTCAGTTGTTTGGGTTATGCCACGATCAATCGAGGACCTCCTCATAGCTTGGCACAATGAGGATGGAGGAAAGCTTGGGAGGAGGAAGTGGCGAATTGCTCTGCTTGCAGCTTTGTGGGCAATATGGGCCGAAAGAAACGACCGTGGCTTCTGTAATAAGAGGAACTCGGAAGCAGGAGTTTTTCTTAGGGTTACTCAACGCCTTAGGGCCTGTTTGGATGCCTGTAAGTTCTTTTAAGTTGTAAGTGACTTACCTGTAAGTGACTTACGGGTGAAAGTTACTTACAGGTAACCTGTTTGGATGTAAGTTGTAAGTCACTTACAGGTAAGTTACTTTTTCTGTTTGGATAACCTGTAAGTTACTTACAGGTAGAAAGCTGTATATTCACATCAAGCATAGCTTAGATTGGGGAATCGTTCTAAAATGTTATAATCATATAAAAAAACATGGGATCAAATATGTTATTTTGTTAAGCCCATCAAGATGAATATTTGAGATAACTATTAAGCTAAACCAATCATCAAGTGGGCTATAAAAGTGGGCCCACGAATTCAAAAAATCTATAATATGGAGTAATAACTCAATTTAAGCATTGAGAATAAACTTAAAAACATTAATAGAAAATCTAATAATTATTACTTGCATTCCAACTGTGCAATATGATGTAATTTCCAAGGGCCAGCGCATCATCAATCCCACTCTATCATCAAAGTTTTTCTCATTCTCTAATGAGGAGTTTGATGCTCAGGATCTAAGAGATTCACCAACACTGATGTAGATCGTTAAATTACTTGCATTCTAACTATGCAATCTAAGAGATTCACCAACACTGCGAGTACATCACAGGATCACCAACCACAGGCCACAGTGAGACCAACCAAATAAACGATCTACAGGATCACCAACCACAGGCCACAGTCCCTGACGGTTTCATGGGATGCTGCATCACATGGTCCATTCGGATTAGAGGCCCATGACACGTGTGAAAAAATACGCAGGTGCGTATAAGTGACTGTGTAGGTGCGTATAAGTGACTGTTTGGATGCCAGCGTGCCTTATAGAGTACCGTCAAAACACTCCCGTTTTCAAAGGAGAAAAAAAGGGTAGAAACCCTACCGTTTTAGGAGGAGAAGAGACGGAAGGTAGTAACTGCAGCAAGAGATTGCAGAGACGGAGAGAGATTTGGTGGGTTGGTGCGTTTCTCCCTCTTTCCCTCTTTTTAAAAATCTGACCGTTGAGCCTGTAAGTGACTTACAGGGAAGTGACTTCCCACCCCATCCCCCTGCAGTTTTTTGGTAGATTTGCCTGTAAGTGACTTATAGGTTGTAAGTTACTTACAGGTGATTTTTCTCCCCCAAAAACCACCTGTAAGTGACTTTCCTGTAAGTCACTTCCCACTTACCCAACTTATAGGCATCCAAACAGGCCCTTAGTCTTTTCGGAGGCATGGGCCTCTCTTCGGGTTTTCCTTTTCTTGGGGGTTTAGATGTCTTTGGGAGTCTTTGTTGTGGTGGGTTTGGGTTTCCCCATGATGGCACTGGTTGTTGTTGTCTTTTTAGCTTTAGGTTTCTCTAGTTTCTGTTAGCTTTTCTTTTTCTGGCTTTGCCATCTTTTCTGTCTCTTGTTTTCTTTCTTTTGAATAAAATTTCACCTTTCAAAAAAATAAAAATAAATAAATAAACAAAATCCATCCCTCTCAATCGTTATCCATCTTCATCAACAAATCGAAACAGAACTGAGGCTTTCAAAATTCGCAAAATCCACAACGTTGAGAATAGAAATAGAACTAATCGAGAAAGGAACTTCCAAACAATCCAAAATCCAAGTTCTCAGCAACCAAATCTAAGCGATCAGACCAATGGGAAAATAGGGAATCGATCTCAAGTTTCAACCATCCGATTTCAGGAAACGGATGGAATCCGATGAGATCGAAGGAATGAACTGTCAGAGATAAGAATAGAGAGAGAGAGAGAGAGAGAGAGAGAGAGAGAGAGAGAGAGAGAGAGAGAGAGAGAGAAATTAGAGTTAGGGTTAGGGTTAAAGAGAAATACGAATTCTTTGACGATGCCTTTGTAGATGAGAATGGGAAGGGCGATGCCGAAGAGGCCGACGAGTGCAAAATTGCGGCGGGTCCATCGGAAGTTGTGCTCCAGATTCTCCCTCGCCGAGTTCCATTCCTCTATGTACTTGTTCTTGTTCACCTCCATTCCACCTCCCATGGCTGCTGCTGCTCCTTCTCCTGATCTCTGCGCACCCCCCGCGTACTTTAGCAGTGTTCTGAATGCCTGAAATCACGATGTTTGGAACCCTCTGTGGCGATGAAATGGAGAAGCGGATTGGCTGGGGTGCCACACACCAGCTATATAGCTGATGCATTGACGTCAGCAAGTTCTGTGGGTCCCATCATGAAGTATATATTATATCCAAACCGTCCATCCACTTGGATATCTCTTCGTAAGGCTTGAGGAGAAAAATAAGAAAGATCTAAAGATCAAATGGATCACACTGAAAAAAGAAGTGGGAGATAGAACGTATGCCATTGAAACCCTTTTGTGGTTATAGAAGTTTTGTATCAATATGATATTTGTTTTTACTATCCATCAAGGTATTTTTGAACTTATGAACAGATTGGATGGAAAATAAACGTTATCGTGGGCTCTAAAACAGAAAAAATAATAATCACGCTGCTATTTGTGGTGTGATCCATTCGAGCTTTCTATATGATTCATTTTTTGGATCATGCTCGAAAATGATCTCTGAAAATAAATGAACGGTGTGGATATAATAAATACGTCATCTTGGGGGCTATGTAATGATCTATTTGAACCGGTACGACACGGAGCTCGACACGTACTTATACCCGAAGCAGATTGGCGAGTGTACCTCCTCTGTCTCCAAGTTGTACAAACGGTTGAAGGAAGATCAAAGTTACATGGCCCCAAAGTGATGTATTTATTATATCTACACCGTTCATCTATTTTTAGAGATCATTTTAGAGCATTATACAATAAATGAATCTTATCCAAAGATCATCTGGACCACACCAAAAGTAGAAGCAGAGATAATGATTTCACTGTTAAACAATTCGTAAGGTTTATTTTCCATCTAATCCGTTCAAAAGGCCACAAAGACCTTAATGAAGAGGAAAAACAAATTTCATATTCATCCAAAACTAGTAGGGCTACCATAATGTTTATTTTCCATCCAATCCGTTCATGAGGTTACAAAGACCCTAATGAAGAGGAAAAACAAATTTCAAATTGATCCAAAACGTCCGTGACACCAGAAAGGGTTTCAATGGTGGACGATTGATCTTCCACTGCACTGTTCGGTGTGGTCCAATTGATAGTTAAATCTGTCTTATTTTTAGTCTCAAGACTTGAGACGAGCTCGCCAAAGGGATGGGTGGTTTGGATATAACACATACCTTATCATCAGACCCATAGAACCTATTGACGTCAACACAGCAATTATATAGCCGGTGTAGCTGCTATGAGGTACACTAGTCAATCCGCTCCACTTACGTCAGCCATATAGCTGGTGTGTGGTACACTAGCCATATGATCCAAGGACGGAACTAGGGGTGTACATTGAGTCGAACCGAGTCGAGTTGGCCTCAGCTTGACTCGACTCGAACACTGGCTGACCTCAACTGGAACTCGGCTCGGCTCAGTCCTGACTGGCCAGCTCAGCTCGGTTCGGTCAACAACTCGGGTAGCTCGGGTTGAGTTCGAGCCAAGATCGAGCCGAATTTGCTATTGAGGCATTTCCACAAACACCAGAACTGCAACTTCAAAAACCCACTATTTTACAAATAGAAGCAATGGTTTTATATGTGTTTTATCAAACAACTTCTAAGTAACAAAAAAACCAAGAGAGAGAGAGAGAGAGAGAGAGAGAGAGAGAAGGTATTTATTTAATGTACATACCTTGCTCGCGATCGGTCAAAACTTCGTTGCCATCAGCCACATTTCATTGAGTCATTTTATCAAATAATTGATGAGTAACATCAATAGCAAAGTAATTAAGTCACCAAACTGATTCGATTTGAGTTCAATTCAAGTTGGATTTGAGTTCGATTCGAGCTGAATTCGATTCGAGTTGGGGTCTGCTGAACTTGGCTCGAACTCATTTTTGAGCCCAAAAAATAATCTCAATTCGGCTCGAACTCAGCTTCGAAATAAATCGAATCGAGCTTTTTCGAGTTGAGTCGAGTGAGCTAACTAAGCTAGCTCGGTTCGTGCACACCCCCAGACGAATGCGGTTTGGCTGATGACCCCTACACCACCCAGCTAGTTGGTTGAAAAGCTCTGTGGGCCCCACCATGATATGTGTGTTTTATCCACTCCATCCATACATTTTTAAAAATCATTTTATTGAATGACACAAAAAATGAGAAGATAAAAATCTCCAATTGATCACACTATAGGAAATAGTAGGAATTGAACACTTACTGTTGAAAACTTCTTTGGGGTGTTTCCACTTCATCAAGGGTTAGGTGACTTTATCAACAGGTTGGATGGAAAATTGACATTGCGGTGGGCCCTCCAGAAATTTTCAACGGTAAGTGTTCAATCGCCATTGTTTTCTTTGGTGTGGTCCACTGAAGGTTTGGATCTTACTCATTTTTAAGCTCATGAAGTAAAATGAGCTGGAAAAATAGATGGAAGGCGCGGATAAAACGCATGCATCATGGAGGGCCTACAGACCTTTTTCCACCAGTTAGCTAGCTGGTGGAGGGGTCACCAGTCAACTGGCGTAGATCCGGCAGCGGCAGAGCATCAAGAACCGTAATATAGTAGAGCATCTCTAAAGGCCACGTAGCAGGGGATTTATCAATCTGGTCCACCCATACAGGACCGATGGCTTACGTTGTTAAAACAAAATCCATGAGACAATCCTATCCATTATTTTTTATGCAGTTTATCCAACTGCATTTTTTTTTCCACCGTGGCTTTAGTGAACACAGATCAGATGGATGGGATTGTCTAACAGGAGATTGCTCTATTACTGTTTTTCGTACTCCACCGTACATCTCGCGAGGACAAAGAGCTATTTGGCCCTACTGTAATTTCTGCGGTGATCAGTCACGCCATCTCATATAAGGACGTGAGCCCAAAAATCAGACAGATACAAAACTCAGAAGGCCACAAAGCAGGAATAAGTGGAGACGGACGTCCACCATTGAAACTTCCACTAATGTTTTGGACGGTTAATATTTATGTTTTCCCTTCATTCTCACGGTACCCACTTTATCAAGGGCCGGGATAGCTTATAAACATCTCATTGGGCCCAAGAAGATTCCAATGGTGGCCACTCATCACTACTGTTTTCTGTGGTGTGGCTCGATTGAATTTTGGATGTGCCTGATTTTTGGAATCATATACTAACATGAAGCTGCGCAAGTGATGGACGGAATGGATGCCACACATGCGTCACAATCAGCTTCGCAGCCTTTCATCATGGTGTGCGACTCACATGCATACGCATGCAGACAACTCAAGCACTCCATACATTTAAGGGTGATCGGCTCATCTATGAGATGGACCATACCTACATACATCTAAGGGTGATTGGCGCATCTATGAGATAGACCATACCTAACATAGTTCGTAATATCTGCTTTACATTACCAAACCATTTCATTCTACTTTCAGGGCGTGTTTGTCTGGACGGAATTGAATGGTATATTGTGGGATCTGATCCCGATTTCTATCCAATGGTCTGTTTGGATGGCTGGATGTTACTCCACTTCATAAACTGCACTGACCTCTCAAGGGATCTATGAAATTCTTCATTCAGACTTCACGCATCCCTCGACCCTCGGTGCAACGTGGGATACAGGATGGGACCACAGGCAACCTCACAAGCGGTCCACCGTGATGTCTAACTTCGATCTACATCGTCCATACATAAGGTCCTATTAGTATAGAGAATTGGACAAAACAAAGATAGATCCAAGGCTATGGGGGACCACATCGCAAGAAGTAACTGTGCTAAGGATGCCCACTATTAAAAAACTCTTGCATTTCCAAACACTCCCATGAGTTTATGGCAAGAGGAGGGTCAAATCCCATCACCCATCCAAACTGAAAACCCAGATCATCCTAAGCTCTTCCAATCCACTGGAATACCCAGACAACCATTGACGGTCCTCTCATTACATTAAATCTAATTCCATCCCTTCTAATCCACTCTAATGCAACGTCCCAAACTAGTCCTTATTTTATTATCCATTAGAATTACCATCAAGGCCGCCAAATAAGTTACTTTTTCTACTTACATCAATAGATAAGTGACTTATTTGAGATAAGTAAGTTTGGTTTAAGATTAATTATAACTAACTTTTTTAGTTGAAGTTACTTAGGAGGTGTTTGGATGGTAAGTTACTTGAAATAAGCTACCTTAAGTAGCTTATCTTGATTTTTACTTATTAAAGTGAAGTGATTAAGTAACTTCATACAAAAATGCTACTTATAATTGATTATATATCAAACTTACTTATCTACTGTTGTAAGTAGAAAAAGTAACTTATTTGGTGTTATCCAAACCAGCCATTGATCACTTCAATCTAATAAGTAGAAACCAAGATTAGCTGCTTGAGGCATAGGTAGCTTATCTTAAGTAATGATCTAAACACCCCCTTAAGTTCTCTCAAGTACAATTATTTTTAATTATATATTTCTCCGTCTTATTACTCACCGATCTTAACATCCTCATGCATTTTCCCTCATAAAACATGACTCTGTCTTATTACTCACCCATCTTAACATCCTCATACATTTTCCCTCATAAAACATGACTCTTACTTTTGGTTTGACTGTTACACGGCAATCGCATAAGACTCCAAAGGCACATCTCTATTTATTCTCACTTGAATACAGGGAAATTTTCTTCTCAATTTCTTCAAGTACATGAATTAGTTGACACGAGATATCCAAAATATTCATTTCATAGAACTTCTTAGTCAACAATCTTAATTAATTTCGTATTCCCACTCCTATCGCTATTAAAGTTGCACTCTATATTCCTACTTTCATCCGGCTAATTTTAAATTCTTCAGGTACTGTTTGGATGCTTATAAAGTTTTATTAATTGTTATCAATCTACAAGTAACTTAATTACAAGTGATGTATGGATGGAACATTTTTCCATGTGAGTTGGGCTGATCAAGATCCAAGCTAAACCTCCCCAACCGCTTCAAATCATTTCGAGCCCGGTGCATTTATAGCTCCAGACCGACTGCTTATGGGCCAAAATACTAGTTCTGCTTGTGCCTTTGGGTCTTTCCCGCTCAGTCTTGGGTCACGTCATGACTCAGCTCAATCACCCTGATTTCAATTGACTTGCTGCCAATTCCGAGACAACATGGAACTTTTCGAGTCATCTATCATGAGCTTGGTTCAGCCCCAGGCTATCATGTTAAGTGCGTTAGGCCTAAATGTTCAGACCCAGTTAGTAGGGCTCAAAACTTGGGCTCTGATCAGCCCAAACCGGATTGACCCAACCCGAGTTCAGGTCAGGCTGAAAGCATCAACCCAATTTGAAATTGGGTTGCCTTCCGAGTTGAGCAAAACCGAGTCAGATTGGGAATAGTCCACTGTATTTTGGTCGGTCTGGGTTGAGTATAGATGAATCCAGGTTGGGTTCAAGTTGGCTCCCTGTGTTGGTTCTGGTCTGTTTGGGTCGTGTTGGCTCCACTTGAGGTTCACTTGGGCCATCTTAGGCTCCAGCTTGTAAAATAAGGTTATGTGTTGGGTCCACTTGGGTGGGCCATCACTTGTCCCATGGCCCCATAAACATATACATAATCACCATCATCCATTCAGTCCTTTTTCATCCTTTACAATAGAAATAAAAAGAAAAATATCAGATCTCCCCATGCTTCATTCTCCTAACCAAAATAGATACAAAACATAAGTCTCCATCTATCCTCCCGCTAAAATCAAAACTTGCATACATGCATTATTTCCAAAACTTCTCAGAGTGTTACAATCTTCACCACCCAAATAAATTCAAGAAACCGCCTGCAGTAGTGTCTTCTCTGCAGCAAGGACCATCGATCTCATTCGAGTAATACAACATCCCGGGAATATCGTTCTCCCACCTTCATATCCTGAAAGGTCGGTTTCCGGCACTGATACGATCCATCATCTTTATCTTCTTCCTTTGAGCTTTCTCCATTGCGAATTCTTGGAATGGATTTGAACCGTCGAAAGATTGGGCAGATTTCCTGACCTTCTTCCTCTTCCCCCGGTCATATTCTTCATCCCTATAACGTTGTAAACGCCAGCATTAGAAAAATTAAAGGAAAAAAAAAAAACACAAAATACATCAATTTCTTCCAATGATTTGATTGAAATCAAACTCCAAATACTTAAATTTGCGTGGGGGCTTGAAATTAAGAAGTATTACCAAAATACTGCATTTTCACATTTTTGGTGTAGAATCAAACCATTGTGATTTTGGGCATGTACAGATGCTATGACCCAAAACACAAACAACCATGCATAACAAGTATACTGTTTATTCACATCTTACATGGAATCCTTGCTCAAACCAAGCTAATATTAAATTGAAGCGCTTCATGAACATCATGATAATTTACATTTCATGGTCTATAACATTACTGCATATTCATTTGCTATATGAAGCTAACCATATTTGAAACTATTTCATTAAAGATCTAAAGAATGTCTTAGATACCATTCGATATACTCCCCGAAAGCTGTAATTGGTTTCGTTCTTTGGATGATATGTTGTGCATCTGGGGCGGCTCAGAAAATAGAATCTGCCCACTACTAATGCCCCAATCTCAAGCGAGCGGCTTGTAGCCATTCTTACCTCGCTATTATTTGAGGAAAACGCATCCCCCATCTTTCCCAAATTGACAAACACCATGCTTGAAACAACTTCAATGAATACCATAACGCCGCTTGATTGATTGATACAATACATCATCATTGCCATCATCATACTGCTGTCTGAACTATTTGGGATTGGCTTTGTGAATCCTGTTCCTCCATGGTTTTAAGACTAGAGTTGCCATCTGAACAATTTGGGATCAGCTTTGTGAATCCTATTGCTCCATGGTTTTGAGACTCAGATGAGCTGGAAGAGAGTCATCAAAATCTACTCAGACTCATTCAGACCTGATCCGGTTCAACACCATGATTCAAATGAGTGATTTACCGTGACTTGGATGAGTTGGGCTGATTCACGCCCAACTCAGGTCAGTCGTGACTCAACTCGAGACAAGGCGAGCTTTTCTGAGTTGCCAAGTCTTTTAACCATGTGTTTTCCAATCATTCTTATCTAAGGCCCTATGACACTCAATAGCATAGTGGTTCATTGATCATATCAATGATACATGAGAGTTAAACTGAATGAGTCAATAACATCCAAAAAATTATATAAATGGCAGAAATGAACTAGGAAGGGGCTGGACTCATATGTCATCTTTGCACCATTCTAAAAATGGTGGCAACCATTCAACAATACACACGGCATAATTGTGTGACAATCCAGACTGTCCAAATGGCTGATCCAACTGTCGAAGGAGCATAACTGAAAAATAGCACTGAGATGATAATATTAATCATATGATCTTTTCCTTCGAATCTGGACCCCACACTATTTTACCATTAACCATCCATTCGATAGCACATTGAATGGGTCGTTATGATGGCTTGATCAGTGTGATCTTAGAGACATGCTCCATCTACAGTGGTACCAACAATATGGATGGTCTATATGGCTCTAGCTCAGCACCACATGCAAGGAGGGTAAGTCATTGACATTTTGGTGCAAAACTATCAGAAGAGTCTAGCTAAGTAGGACGAGTTTTACCATTCATCGAGCACATAACCAATGTTGCTTTTCCCATTATCATTTGATTTGTGAAACTCCGATGTCAGCAATTCTATATCATCCCAACGTGCAACTGTACACAACCAAAAAAAAAAGTTCAAAATCAGGCTAAGTAAACAGCAGAAACAAAATACATAACTAAAAAGAAATTACAGAATGATGTGCGAAAGGAAACCCACCAGTGACCTCTTCTAAGCCCCTAGTAAGCATACTCATCAAACCATGCTGAATTGATCCTCTCTTCCCCTGAAAATCCGTCTCTCTTGAATCACATTGCTTCGTGGCAGAGCTCAAGCTCTTTTCTGACAGTTCATCAGTTGCAAGCACAGCACTGCTGGGCCCACTTCTCTCACCAGGACCTCTTTCCTTACCATGCAAAAAACCTCCATTGCAGTCGGTCACATCCTTCGCAATTCCATGACTCTTTCCATTGTTCAAAACAGAATGAGGCTGTCGATCTTGAACATGGGTTGAGCCATGATCGACTGTCCCAGCTTTCCCAGACGTAGATGTCCCCTGATCACTAGAGATGGAATCTTCCATTAAGGCCTTCTGGATGAGCTTCCTGCTATCTAGATTGTGCCGCCGTTTGCTTCGCTTGTGCTTCTTCCTCTTCCGAAGACTTAAAGATGCAAGAAAGAGTCCTTTTGGGCCAAAGTGTAAACACTTGACAGTACGAAATTTCAAGAGTTTTTTTGGTTTAAGTGTTGCACATGTTGTGTCAATAGCCTTCTTCTGAAGAGTGCTGCTTGCATCGCCAGACTGACTTGATAATTTAATTGAAATGGTTTCCTCCAGCTGCGTATCATTTTCTCCAGTGGACTGGCACAGTGTGTCATGTGGGCTGCTACCATTTAGAAGATCACCACTCTGGAAAGGCAAAACATGAACCAACAAAGAGAGGAAGTCATAGTTTGTTATGTCAAACACAATAGCTTAATAGAAAAGGGGGGACATGCACCATGCTTCACATTACTCAGCTGCCAGTTACCTGTTTAAATTTCTTGCATGTTGCATCACGATTTTTCTCATGAACGCAACCATTTGCAGCACTTGCTGGGTTTGACAGCTTTGCTTCCTCAGCTTTCTCGGACTTCGGATCAGTGACTCTTGTACATGCTGAGTTCCTCAATCCCTTTACAATCACAGTATTGACAGTCAGGAGGGGCAAAAGTGGGAAAACAGAGTCAAGTATGGAGCAAATTGCCCTATACTGATGGCATCAACATATTGGGCCAGCACATCAGGTCTCCAGGCCTGGCCCATTGACAGCAAGGCTCGGGCCGGGGTTGTTTGGCTAGGGCTGCAACTTGGGTTCAGGTAAACCAACTCGATTGACCCAACCCAAGTTTGAGTTGGGAAAATACTAGCCTGATTTGAAATCGGGTTGGGTTTGGGTTGAGCAAATTTCGTAATGTTAGGTCGGTTGGAAATAATCACGCGTATTTGGGTTAGGTCCAATCAGGTTGGGTCAGGTTGGGTCAAGTATAGAGGAATTTGGGTTGGGCTCGGGTTGGGTACCTTGAGTTGGAATTCGGGTCAGGTTGGGTTGCGGTTTGGGTGCTAAGATAAGGTCCAGCTTGAGTTGACCCTCAACCCTGCCCAACCCACCCAAGTTGCAGCACTAGTTCGGTCACATCATTGGCCTGTCAGGTTGGCCACGTCGGGTCAGGTCAGGCAAAGCTGGGGCAGAGTCATGATAGCGATAATGTGTTCATGCGCATACATAATATCATTAACATGCATTAATAAAATGTTCATGCTGGGGCTTGACAAACTTCTAATCAGGTTGGAGGTGGGTCTAAAGAAGTTGGCCAATCTGCTCTTGGAAATGGACCAGGGATGACCCTGACCTGGACTGGGCTTGACCCACTTAAGGTCATGTTTGAATGCAGCAATTGCCACCTGAATCAAATAGAATGGATCTATACATTTCATTTCAATTGGGAGATGAAATGAACTGTGAAAAGGTCTCATCTTCCAAGTGTTTCTGCTACTGCCCAGAACATTTTGAATGATTCAATGGCCTTTCTTAGGGTTGATATGAAATCCAAACATATTAGGATTCACCTGCCTGTCCACACAGGCCATCAGTTAATTCAGGAGCTCGAGTAGGAGAACTGGAAATAATTACCTCACACCTGCCATTTGCAGTAACCGGTTCAGTGAGAGATGTGTTTTGGAACTCATTCTGATCATTTCGTGGAGCAACCAGAACACTTGAATTCTTGCTAGATCCATTGTTATTATGATCAGAGGAACGATGCACACTTCCAGGATCGATTTTGGAACTCTGCTTTGCAACAGTGGCATCATCAGGAAGAGAAGTAGTCTTGTAACCGTTTTCTGTCAATGGGCCCTCAGTAGTATTTCCCGAAACAGAAGGATCCTTCAACGAAGGCTCCTTTGGTGTAGAGTCCCTAGATGAAGGGTCGAACTTGGGGTCCTTTGATGGGGCGAATTGTTGCAGCCTTTCTGCCATACCCAGGCCACTAGCTTGAGAAGCAGACACTTTCTTTGATACAGAGTCCTTCAAGGAAGTGCATGGGGATGAAAAAGGTTGACCCTGTGAGGTCAATGTATCCGTTTTACTTATAGAATCAGAACATTTTGAGGTAAATCTTTTCTCCATCTTGCCATTCTGAGTAGTTTGTTTTGAGGGTGAGGCAGCAGAAACAGGAATCTCTTTGTTTCCTGTAGCATTTACCGCCATGTTTTCCTTACGAACAACATCAAGTGGTTTCTTGGGAGAAGAGCTTCTTTTGTCACGAACATAAAATAGCATATAGGCCTTTTGTTCCAATACAGTCCTCTCGCTAACTTGTACAACCTGCGAAACAAGAAGAACACATCTGATGTAAAACGAAGGAATCAATTTCATAAGCATGCAAAAGGAATATTTAAATTTGTACTCTTAAACAAAGATATGTAGCAAAAATGATTTTCACATGTCCGAGGTCCATCGAAGAGCTCTTTCTCCTGTGGCATGGGGGAGGAGAACGGAGAAAAGATGAGGCGACATGGAGGTTGGTTCTAATGGCAATCTTGTGGACTTTGTAGGGGGGGGAGGTCAGAGGAGCAATCAATCTTCTGGGGTGGCCGCAAGTCAGTTGTGGATGTCTTTAGGAGGGTGAGGATTGATGTATTAGATTGGGTTAATAGTTTGGTTGCCCCCAACCATAGCGATTGGGTCGAGTTGGTCGGGGCTTCAATGTAATTTTGCCTTTTTTGTATTCTTTGCCTTCTGGCATTTTTCAATAGAAGTTCGGTTATCTTTCAGGGGGAAAAAAGAAGAAGAAGAAGAAGAATATTTTCTCATACTTATATTATATCAGAATGGTAGCATGACTTCTAGTAATAATGGCATGTACTGCCTTGATATTCTTAAAAATAAAATAAAATTGGAATGGCATTAATAGCTTGTCTATGGCAAGGCAAATTTGCCAATATGACTCAAGCAAGTTTAGTCTCAGCTCGCATGTCCAGTATGATGCATCCAACCACACATCCGAGATGCTAAGAAGGGCCTCACCATGTAAAATTGTAAATGCAGGTCTAAAAATAGGCCAATCCACTCAACAGATGGTTCACACAGGCTCATAAATTATGGATAGTTTTAAAAAATCACCAACAGTCAACATCCAACACATGTGGCCCGCTAGAAAAGTGAAATGTCCTGATCTTTTAGTTAAGGATCTACATGGTCGGCCAGTCTGGATCTTGCACACATGTTCCACAATGACACATGTGGCTGCAAGTGCATTCATGCACATCCTATTGCATTTCTCCCAGGCCGGCTTTTGCTGGAACCTTGGGTAGAGGAATTACAAAGAATAAAAACAGTGGTGGACAAAGATATAAGATGCATTTGGATGCACAATTGAATTGAATTGCATAAACAGTCACAAATAATAACTCTCTCCATTACCCTTTAAATAAAAAAGAAAAAGGAGAATTTTTTTCTTGTGTATCCAAACAAAGTCATATTGTCTGTACCTGGTTATCATCAAGAGAATACCACATTCCACTTGATGTGCGTACAAAACAGTAATAGTGGCCAGAATGGGTACTCCACCCAGCATGAACCAGAACACCATAAAGGGTGTACTTCAAATCTCCTTCCTAAAAATTACAAGAAAATCAATAGAGCAAAAATCAATATAACAGCACCAAGGTGAGTTGCAGCAATATGCAAAAACCCAACAAAGGGTCTACTCACACGTGGATCACTAGCAAAGGGTTTCAGGTCCAAAGTAGGGCCAAAATCAACTTTCTTATTGATCTTTTGTCCAGGTACATGTGAACCAAACCGCTTCAGATGAATGGTGAGGACATATGGGGCCTTGTGAATAGTAAGCTGCTTGAGGGCCTTGACTTTCTCTTTGCACCGCTGGCATTGGTATTGCTTCTCTCCTCCGTCTAACTGCTCCCTGGCTGTGAAATGTGCGAGTGCTTTACTCAACGAATCAGCCTTTACTATTTCAAGGCTTAAATCCAAGAAGGGGTCGAATTTATTGGAACAGAACGAACATTGCGTGCATTTCACCTTCAACATGTTGGACAGTGAGACAAAGGAAAAAAAAAAACATCCAAGAATAAGTGCAGGGAGGATAATCTGTAGTGAGGAACACAATTGCTCAGTGGAGCGTCTGTTCAGCCCTAAACAAATGTACGTGGGGCCACACCTTCACCAATCCAAATCACTCATATGATGGGACCACATTGAGAATAGGGAATTCCCCAAAGTTTCCCACATCATATGACCCAACCACTAAATTTGACACATGTTATTGGGACCATTCCATTTTCATTGGATGGCTATCACAATTTGATATAGGAGATCAGAGCATGCTGGATTCCAGGAAGGGGCCCACCAAATCAACAGCTTAGGTTACCAAAAGGTAGCACCAACCTGAACCATTACTAGGTTGAATAAGAACATGTTGTTTCTCTTGATTGAGCATCATCAAATCCCTCATCTAAAGTTCCAAAGTCATTTTATTACAAAATCTGAAAATGTTACCTGGCTCCTGAGACGACCACCAAAGATCTTGTGGACCAAGCTTTTTTCATAAGCACTAGGGGACTCACTTGACACTCCAGATGGTAAGCAACATTTGTGCATTGATTCTAGCAAGTTAACCATGTACTCATGTGCGTCCTCCTGTCTAGCATTGCGGAAATTCCTAGATATGCCTGATCAGGTAGTCAAGAATCACAGCTTCTATGTCACCCAGAACCATTATGGAGAGCAACATTTTGAATATGGTATTAATGAGCATACTGGTCAGGCCCAAACACGATATGATAAGGGGCATATCAGGCAACACAGGCCTGTACAGTGGAAATTTTATTTTTGCACAAAAAAGACGAAAGAATCTTGGGAAAATAGGGGGAAAAAATGTAAAACACAAGAGTCTATCTTCTTCTTCTTTTTATTCTTTTTCTTCTCCCTTTTTTGTTGTTGTTGTTGTTGTCATCGTCATTTTAACATGTATTATTCAACAGTGTATCAAATCATTCTCTAGTAAGAATGCTTCCGGTAGGCTCAACCTACTGAAAATCAACCACATAAGACCTAATTGAACATAAACCAAGATGATTTGCTGGATTAGGGCCCATTGCATATGAATGCAATGAAAAGAAGATGAAAGAAGGGGGTGTGGTGGGTTATACTTTTTTCTAATACAATGATGGTTTATACTTTTTTCTAATATTTCTCAAAATGGTTCATTCCACTTCGATGCATTGAATACCACTCAAATATTGTGTTCTGATCCTCAAAATAGGCCTAGATCTAGTATAAAATTAGTTTCCAAGCTTTCCCCATGGTTGAAATGAAGGAAGAAGTGGAAAATGAAAGAAAAGTTGAAATTAAAAAATCAAAATAGGGCCTTCATTATCGCCGTATTGATGCTGATGCCAAAGTTGAAAATCAAAATGACGCTTTTATGGTTGTGCCGAGTCTTGGAATATTGGCCCAGATAGGCTGATACAGCTCCTTTTTTTTCATAACCAACACCATACTGCGTAATGGGGCTGACCGATATGCTTACAATACAGTTCTATCATAACTGACCTTTAAAACCATCATTGAGGGGAGACATAGGGTACCCATCTAGCCTCACTAAACATGGCCTCAATTCCGATATTTGGGGCCCATAGTTAGCTAATCCAGATTGTGGTCTGAATGAGGCATTGTGGATGGGGGTGCTACAAAAATCTCCCTGATCAGAACATATTAACAATTGCTATTTGGCCTAGTTGTCAATTGAATTTGGACCACATTCTGGTATTTTTTTTTCTTTAACATAGGTTTGTAGGCCACCAATCAAAGGGTTAGG
Organism: Magnolia sinica; assembly: GCF_029962835.1. Lineage (NCBI taxonomy): Eukaryota > Viridiplantae > Streptophyta > Magnoliopsida > Magnoliales > Magnoliaceae > Magnolia > Magnolia sinica. The sequence continues at coordinate 15,010,174 of NC_080581.1, forward strand.
ACATTAATCTAGGAGAATTTCAGAGCATACCCCAACCACAGTGAGCCCCATGAACCAATGATCGTGATAACCAAACCACCAGCAATGCATGCTCAGGGAGTCTCAACAAACTGAATATTTTTTTTTTCTGAAGGAACTGTGATTCCCTTGGCCACTAGAGCAGTTTTATAATGAATATAAACGAAGCGTGGAGAATTTGAACTCCTTTGTTATTTTGCAGAGAAATATATAGGCAATGGATTTCAATAAAATAAAAATTCATTAGGATACATCGCAAGTTCTTCACAAGATGAAGAGGTGATAGTATTTTCCCAGTTGATTCTAGAGCAGCTCTGACATGGTTCTGGATAGCACATAATGCACAAAATCCAGCAGTGTGGCCTACACAAATCCATATTGAAGCGAAGTTGGACCAAAGCATTATTTGAGAAAGCTTGCAATGTAAACTGTGCGAATCGATTTTACAGAAAGCCATACAACAAATGGAATCGACAAGTGGTGAACCACAATCAACATAAAAAGACTACACAAGCAGCAACATGATGTAACTGTTTATGCATCTCAGAAAGCCAAACAGCCAACTGCAAAGATAATAAAACACTCACGCTTCGCACAACACAGATCAAAGATAATCAATTATCAAACTCACACATAAACCATCCACAGGTTAGGTATAATAGAGAATTTAGTTAGACATCAGCTAAAATACGCAAGTAATTATACTTAAAACTATAGCTTCTAAAATCACATTTTACAACAATTGTTGCAGTAGTTAGATAGAATCATGAATATATATATATATATGGGAAAAGGTTCTGTGTGGTCGAGCTCATGGGAACTTCACATGAGGTTGAGTTGTGTGGGCCCCATCGTGATGCGTGTCAAACATCTACCCCATCAGTCAGATGCACCATTCCATGGTGGGCCTCGGGCTAAAAATCAAGTCAATCCGTGATTTGTGTGGGCCACACCACGTACAAAAGTTGAGAGGTGTTACCCTACATTAAAACATTCATAATCATTTGTTGGGCCCACCAAGATGTGGTTCACAAATCCAGCCCATCCATTATGTGTGTCCCACTTGGATGAGGGGTCAAACCAAGTTTCAGATGCATCCAAATTTCAGGTGGGCCCCACCAAGTGCTTTTATATGTTTTAGGCATGTTTTCACATGATTTTAGATGGTATGGCCCACCTGAGTTCCGTATACGGCTGATTTTTGGGATATCCCATAATTTAAAGGGGACCCATCAAATGCAAGGTGTTGATGGTCGACACGCATCATGGTGGGGCCCACACAGCTCAACCCCATGGGAAGTTCCCATGAGCTCGACCCCATAGAACCTTTTCCCTATATATATATATATATATATATATATATATATATATATATATATATATATATATATATATATAGGAAAGGGAAGCAAGGAATGTTGCTATCTGCAAGGCCAGAAGGGTTTCCTGGTTGGTTCACTAAAAACCCAATTACGCCGAGAAAAGATCCCAGATACAAGATGCTGATGTAACAACAGTCAACACTGGCTGAATTTAGTTTTTTAAGGTAACAATCTTATAAAGGCAGGCCAAAGCCCAATAGAAAACAAAGCAGATTACAGACTAAGAAAAAGAAGAAGAAAGAATGCTCGCCAAAAGCTTTTAAGCTGCTCTAGTAAAAACCTACTAAACTCGCTTGCTTCAGCTGTAAAGTACTGGTAATTCCTCTCACCCAATAGATCCCAAATGCCTGCTAACATGTCTTCAAATTATCCTCCCTTTCTTCCCAACTCCTCCCCCATGCCAACCCAAGAAGAAGCTCTCAATAGATGCTGGCATTATTCACAATACGGTGAATAATGTGAAGAAACTTTCTCACATTGCCTGAGCAAAGGGGCGATGGATAAAGAGATTATCAACAAACTCCACATTCTACATACTCATTATGTAGAAATTACGAATCACCATCTTCCTCTTCTGAAGATTATCAACCATGAGCACCTTGTTCCTTCCCACACCATAATGCCAAATGAAAGCTTTGTGGCAAACATGCTCTCCTCAAGGAGACCCGAGAATCAACCTATATAGGGAACTAACTGAGAACTGGCCGAAGTTCTCTTTATTCCAGAGATGGGCAGACGCTGCGGAGATGCTCTAAGAGCCTTAGAAAGTCATCCAATTCCCTCCTAGCCATTACCTCTCCACTGCAGAGATGCTCTAAGAGCCTTAGAAAGTCATCCAATTCCCTCCTAGCTATTACCTCTCCAAAGATTACCATCTCCGTACCAAACCGCCATAGCCATTTGCCAAGCAACATGGAATTCATAGCTTCCAATTTCCTCAAGCCTGCTCCCCCTTCGCCATAGGGCTCACAAACCTCTTCCCACCGCTTGACATGATTGTTTTGAAGTCTAAAGCAAGACAGGTTAGGGGAAGGGAATGACTTATAAAAATAAGCAAGAATGTAGAGGTCCAACCGTCCAAAAGAAAATAATTAGCTCAAGATTCATAAACAACCACTGCAAGTGAATTTCTCATTTACTAGGTAACGACATAATGAATTGAGAAATGTCTTAAATGGCAAGTTCCGACCAACAATAAGGAGACCCATAGGCTAAGGCCATGGCCTGCCAAAGTGGCACATATATTACAAAGACAAATGCAAGTATGTAGGTCATGTCATAGAAGATTTATGTAGCTCCATGATGGTACATGTGGCAAACATGTGCGGTGTTGGGCTGTTCAACTAGTGGATAACCATGTGGATAGGCAATATCACAGGAGCGAGTGGATTAGACTGTGGCATCCATCTAGTCACTGACCTGCAAAAGGGGTGGTGAAATCATTACAGAGCAAGCAATCTACAGTCAACCAGAAAAAAGTCGCAACAAATGAGGTTTGTATGGTTTTATACACTGGTTTCAGAGTGTACTACTGCATTTCAGGAACCAGTATGACATACCGAAACTAATACGACTTGTCCGATTTCCACCAAATTGAGTGGCTGATGCATAAAATAATAATAAACTAATTAAAAATCACCGATATGAAAAATAACAATAATAATAAATAAATGGGGCACCAGTTTGAAACGTTAAAAACAATTTTAATAAAATGGAGCCCCAACCTAGATGATTAAGAAAAACCCAATAATCATGGTTTCTCCATTCAACCTTTTTCTTTTCTTCTTCTTTTGGGTTAAAAGGTGGGGATGTCCACCTGGGATTTATTAATTGGGAAAATGAACAGCCATATGGCGTTGCGGGTGTTTGTGTGCATCCGCAGGGAATAGTCTCGCCTCAAAAAGGGCGGGGACGCCCTGTGTTGTCAAGGGGGGGAAAAAAAAGGCAAATGGGGGAACCTGCAACCTTTTCTCCATCATTGTTGTCATGTGCGACCGCATATGCGCATATCCATATGCCGATCGCATATGCGATATGGCACATATGCGATCATATATGTTGCATATGCGAAAATATGCGATTGCATATTGGCCATGGCACATTGAATTTTTATTTTTATTTTTATTTTTTTGCAAAAAAAAATAACATTTTGCCTATAAAAAGGCATCCAAATCTCCTCCATTTGCAATATTCTCACTCCAAAACTCTCTTACTCTATTTTTCTCTTACATTTCTTAATGACAAGTGGCCTTAATCTCCCTCTCTCTTGTATTTCCTACTTCCAAGTGATCTTAATCTCTCTCTTTCTTACATTCCCTCTCTTGGAAGTTGGAAGATCAAGATTCAGGCACTTATAAGTTTCAAGGAAGATAGCTTGTTGAATTTCTACCATAATAAATAAATAGCTTGTTGATTTTGTCGTTACTTCCTGTTTAACTATATTGTTAAATGTGGATGACTTGATGTTTAATTGATTTTATCTCTCTCAAATGTATTTTAAATATGTAAAATTAGTTATCTATTAACTTAGAAAAGTTCTCCTCAGTTTCTTATATTTTTTTACATTTTTTTTGAAATTTTCCCTAATGTATTTAATTTTTCAAAAAAAAAAAAAGCGATCGCACATGATCGCATATGCGATTCGACAACAATGTTCTCCATTCAACCTTTTTTCTTTTCTTCTTCTTTTGGGTTAAAAGGTGGGGACTTCCACCTGGGATTTATTAATTGGGAAAATGAAAATCCAGCCATATGGGGAACCTGCAACCTTACCCCTAAAAAACTGCTAGAAAAACATTACAACTTTCCAAGCTTTGCCGGGAAAGTTTGGGAGCATTTCTTTCTTCTCTTTCAAATCTCTTGGGTCATGCTAAAGCCAGTTGATCATCTTTTGCAAGCTTGGCATGGAGGTGTGATGAGCAAATCTCGGAATGCTATTTGATGGCTTATCGCGACGGGAATCTTTTTGATTTATCTGGAAAACTCAGAATACTTGTTGTTTTCATAACAAGGAACCTTCATTTGAAGACGTTATCTATTCAGTGAAAATTGTTGCGTCGCATTGGGCCTCCTATGTTAAAGCAACGAAATCTACTAATCTTTCTTCTTGGTTTTTGTCCTAGTGTCGGGTTGTACTCTTTCCCCATCTTTTGAGGGGTCTTTTAATAAAATTTCAATTGTCCCTTTAAAAAAAAACAAAAAAAAAAGCCATACGGGGGAACCTACAACCTAACCAAAACAGCTAGAAAAACATTACAACTTTTTTCTACTCAGCGTTTACAAAACCTTCGAAGAGAAACTACAAAACAAGTGAACTTCATTTACATTGAATATTACAAAATCCTATCCTACCCGTAAAGAGGCATCCTCTAATCTCCCTAGGCAATTCTTACAACCTATTACAAATAAACCTCCTTTGTTAGCCTTGGACTTCCTCTACTAGCCAGACTATCTGCCACCCTGTCTGTTGCTTGAACCTCTGCTGCTTCCCATCACTACTCTCCATCACCATTTTCGATACTAGGTCTGGCACTAGCGATCCATGCTTGCTGCTCGAAACTCCACTGCCTCCCATCATTGCAGTGAGACCAAACCACCATTCACTGCCAGATCTGTGGTTGGATCTGTTATTTTGATACAGACTATTGTAGAAAGAAAGTAGAAAGGGGGGAAAAAAAAAAGGACAATACTTTGATAATTGGAAAGCATTTTCTGAGCTACTAATCAAGTTTTGGATTAAGATTTTCTTATGGGTATTTGGGTCTTTGGAATTAGGTTCCTTTTAAGACATGTTTGGGTATTGGGGATGTTATGATTTGGGTTCGTGGGCTGGCTTGATTTTTTGGCAACTTGTTTGGGTTTTGGAGTTGCTTTTTGTTATGGGCATTGCTTTGGGCTTTTAGGTATTGACTATATATGATTGTCATCAAATGTGAGTGCAACTTCGTCCTCCATACACCTTCAACGAGGTACTTTTCCATATTAGGCCTGACAAGATGTGTTTCAGTTTTGTGCCGGCGTTTTGGACTGGACTTCTTTGTGTCGAGCATATGGACTGAACTTGTTTTTGTGTTGGGCATTTGGATTGGTCCTTTTTTTTGTGTTGGTGTATGGACTGGACCCCATTACCCCATCAGTCTTATAACAAGTTTTTTTTCTTTGCTATCTAAACATCCGGAAGACCAATGGTTGAACTCCTAGCAACCTAAAGTGTGTACCCACCTAAACAGCAATGCTCAAAATACTAGCACCAGATATGCCTCTAGATCATTCGCCAGCCATTGAAAGTGCCAATTGTTCACATCCTAGAAGTCTTGAAAAGTGTATGCTCGTCTCATACTACTAGTCATTTTGTCGCCACCTTACGTTGAATTTTTCTTTCATTTTTTAATAAATGTTCAATGTACCTTTCAAACTCAAGCTACTCCTTTCAGGGCAACTTGAGTTTGTGGGGGGATGTTGGAGCAAATTGAAGTAATTTTACTTAGTTTAGGAATTTCCTTATTTGTTAAAGGTGGTTATCATTGAGGTTTACTTAGTTTAGGAATTTCCTTATTTGTTAAAGGTGGTTATCATTGGGGCCTCTCCAAATCTCTACAAATCTCCCGTCTCTTCTATATATTCTCCCTATTGTTAATGGAATAGACAAGTTACGGTTTTCACAATCTAGTCTCCTGTGGTTAACAAATATATATATATATATATAAGTTGACTTTTTTTAAGTAATCGAAGTTATTAGCATTCAATTCTTCTCACCTCAAACCCCATATTCCTAATTTTACCCATCCCTAATTCTAGATCCTAATTATCTATTTTTCCCCTATATTTTCCATTTTTCCAAATCCCGCAAACTCACCAATCCAAACCACAATTTTGCCAAAATCCTTGAAATTTTCAAAATCTCCAATTCACCTTAAATCTCTTGTATGACATCTATGAAAGCTCAAATTGCTTTCAAGAAGTTTGATGACCTTAACACACTATTAGAAGAAAGAAATCAAGAAGAAAAAGAAATGAGAGAAGTTGTTGAAATTTGGGGGAAGGATATCCCAAGCTTTAATCTCAATAGAAATGAGAGAAATTATTGAAATAGAGCTTAAAAGCTCTTTCTAATCTATTTTGCACCCTTATTAGGTGTAAAACACCAAAAAACCAACATAAATGAGGTACCCATAAGGGCACTTCTCGTAAAAAGCAGCATGCACCGCAAGTGCGCCTAGGTGCACCCAAACGCTAGACGCTAGGCACATACCTAAGCGCCACCTAGACACACACCATGGTAAAAGCCTCACATAGGGATCAGGTGAGGCACAATAGGCCCAAGAGGCCCAAGCACATGCCTGGGTCACTTTTGAGTAAACTGGAATGGACTCTTTGCTCAAAACCTTGAAGGATCCCGAATGAAGGCTCGAAATGCTTCAATTCATTAAAGGTTGAGAGACAATGCAGCCCTAGTTGTAACCTAGAATGAAGCGGAAAATGCCATCCATGAGAAGTGAAAACAAGATCAGAGTAGATCGCAATCAATAAATTTGCAAGAATGTCAACAAGACACCTTATCATATATGCATTGAGGCTGGAGCATGACAAGACAGAGTTTGTGCTTGTATAAATATATGTCAATCACTGAAAGAATTACAAAGACCAATTACTGACAAATATGATGTGGACTGAATATTTGTAAACAAAAGAAAAATGAAAGATAACAAACACAATATAATTTAAAAAAAAAATTAAATGAGGTAGGATAGAACGTCTACTCAACTAGAAACTAGAAAAATGAAAAACGTTAACTTTGATCACGGGGGATGTGTTTGTGGACATTATTGAATTGCATTGCCATTAATAGTGTAATAGGTTGGCTTGCTGGGAATAGGAAAATTCTTACAGTGGACAACCTTAGAAGAAAAGGAATGATTTTAACTAATGTCTGCATTTGCTACCTAAAAGCGGAAGAAACAGTGGAGCATTTGCTTATTCACTGCCCATTCATCTACACCATCTGGACAGATATCCTTTCTTGTTTCAAGGTCAACTGGTGTTTTCCCAGAGACATGGACCTGCTCTTAAAAGCTTGGCACGGCGTCAGAATTAAGGCTGAAAGTCAAGCGGGTTCAACCCGACCGACCCGGGACCGACCCGACGTTGGGTTGGGTTCAGGCAGAATATGTCGGGTTCGGTTTCAGGCTTGGGCGGTAGAAACACCAACCCAACAAAATTTCGGTCAGGCTCAGGTTGAAGTCTCGGGTTACCCGACCCAACCCGAACCTGATAATTATAATATAAATATATAATAAATATAATAAATCAACCGCATCCATTTCCAAGGAAGGATTTCTCTCTTCCATACCGCGCGGGATTTTTCTCTCTCATGCGTCTGAATTTTCTCTCCCAGATTGCGTGGGATGCGGATTCGCATGGATAACGTGCGAAAGCCTTTCGCATAAATATCCTGTGCAAGGATGTAATGTGGGGTCCACCGTGATGTATTTGAGAAATCCAACCCATCCACTCATTTTTCTAACTCATTTTAGGACATTGAACCAAAAATGAGGAGGATCCAAAACTCAACTGGGTCATACAAGATGAAACAGTGGGAAAAGGAACTCCTACCGTTGAAACCTTTCTAGGCTCTGCCTCGATATTTATATGCCATCCAAACCGTTTATAACGTCATTTTTACTAGATCATATAAGGTCATTTTTACTAGGATCAGTAAGAACACTAAAAACTTAGACTTACAAAACTTTTATAGCCATATAAATATTTCAACGGTGGTCACTAATCTCCACTGTTTCCTCTCGTGTGGCCCATTTGAGTTTTGGATCCATCTTAATTCTGGTCACATGTCCTAAAATAAACTCAAAAAACAGATGTACGGGTTTGATTCCTAATAAACATTGCAGTGAGCCCCACCCAGAATCCTTGCACATAACTTCCTGCAGAAGTCTTTCATCGGGAATTCCGCATCCGTTTGCATGCTCAACGGCAGCGGAAACGGATGGGCTACTCCTAATAGCCATGGTCGATGCTCTATGGACTCCAATATGATGTATGTGTCTCATCCATGCCATCCATCCATTTTTCCAGATGATTTTATGGCATCAACCCAAAATTGAGGCAGATCAAAATCTCAAGTGGACCACACCATGGGAAAACAGTAGTGATTGAAGATCTACCATTAAAAACCTCCCGGGGCCCACGGTAATTTTTATTTGACATCAAACCTGTAGATTAGGTCACACAGATCAGGATGAAGGCAAAAAACAAATATCGGCTTGATCCAAAACTTTTATAGCCCCAAGAAAATATTAAGATTTAATGGTGGGAGTTCAATCAACACTGTGTGGCCCCATATGAGATTTTGATCTACCTCATTTTTGGGCCGATAGCATAAATTTATTCGGAAAAATGGATGGACGGCATGGATGAGACACATACATCATGTTGGGGTCCACAAAACACCAACCACTAGCTGTTGAGTAGCCGATCCGCTTCCCACTGCGTAACTTCTATCCTAATTGCGTGATCCACCGTATGACTTTTAACTTATGTAGTTCTTTGGCCCCACAATGATTTTTGTTTTACATCCATACCATCCATCAATTTTTATGGATCATTCTAGAGCATGACCCCAAAAACGAGGCAAATTCAAAGCTCAAGTGGACCACACCACAAAAAGCAATACGGATTGAACAAACTATCGTTAAAACTTTCATAGGGCCGAGCTTGATGCTAATTTTCCATCTGACCTGTTCATAATATCACACACACTTGGAATAAGTTAAAATATAAATATCAGGTTGATCAGAGTCTTCTATGGCTCTAAAAAGTTTTCAACGATAGTCATTTAATCCCTATTGCTTTCCGTGTGTGGGCCACTTAAGCTTAGGATATGTCTCATTTTGGGGCTCATGCTCAATAATGATATGTAAAAATTGATGGACAGTGTGGATGTAAAACCTAAATCACTGTGGGGCCCCAAGAAGTTTCACATGCTAAAAGTCATGGTGTGTAATAGGCAAACTATTATGTAAAGATAAATTCAAGCGTACGAGTGAGAGAGGGAGTCAAAGAGCTCATTTGCGCCGGAGAGTGATCAAGAAAGAGAGCATCTCACAAGGTATGTAACTATGTATCATCATCAATCTATTATTCTCTCTCTCTCTCTCTCTCTCTCTCTCTCTCTCTCTCTCTCTCCATCATACAAAGGTTGGTTTGATTTTTTCTTTTTTCTTTTTTTTTCCCTGCATTTGAAATTATTTTGATATTTTTCACAGTCATGATCAGCATATGCGCTCAACACATGTAAAGATTTACTTTTTTTGGTAATCATATCATGAAATATAAAATGCACATGACTAGTAATATTGATGACTTATTTTCAACATGTCTCTTATGTGAGATATCCACTATTTGATTCCAAAAGTAATCATATATGTACAACTTGGATCTTCTATTTTTTGGAGGTATGTTCTTGTCTTTATAGTTTCTACTGTATTTTCTTTCTTACTTATGATATTATTTGAAAATTGATATCTTGTTAATATTTGATAATACTTGAAATTTGATATGCTTGAGTGTTACATGAGTAGTTGTCTTATATTTGAGCTTGTTTGTTTAGAAAAAATAAAGTTCTTTGTGACAAATAACTATATATATAATTAATAAAATCATGTACAAAAAATAAGGCATATATGGAAATATAGTAGGCTAATGTAATAACGAAAATATTAGCATGTATCAACCCGACCAACCCGATCGAGCCCGCTTGGGTTGGGCTTGGGTTGAGAATTTCCAACCCGAAGTTGGGTTGGGTTGGGTTGGGGTTGAGGTATAGTAACCTTGGGTTGGGCTAGGGTTGAGCACCAACCCAACCCGCTCGACTTTCAGCCCTAGTCAGAATAGGCAAATTGAAATCTCAGCTATGGCGGATGGTGATCCTAGCCACTTGGTGGGCCGTGTGGACAGATAGAAATAGCCGTTGCTTCTGAAATGAATCAAAGCCCTCTCACTTAGTGGCCTCCAACGTTAAATGTCTGGTCGCTAAATGGGCTTCCCATATTGATGTGTTTAAAGATGTAGATTTAGCCTTGGTGGGCCATGTGGACAAATACAAATAGCCATTGCTTCCGAAATGAATCAAAGCCCTCTCACTTAGTGGCCTCCAATGTTAAATGTCTGGTCGCTGAATGGGCTTCCCATATTGATGTGTTTAAAGATGTAGATTTAGCCTTTCTTGAGGCCTAGTTAGCTTCTGCTCCCTCAGCAGATTCTAGCTCTCTTGTAGTTCTGTTCCTTTTTTAATATAATCAGTTATCTTTCAAAAAAAAAAAAAGAGTGTAATAGCAAGGAAACAACCATATCATATTTTTCTTCTCAGCATTCATACAGAGCGTCTGGACTCCAAATTGGAACTGCATTAATGTCAAATTTTGGCTCGAAATAAAACTGGAATTTGAGGGCTACTTCCACATTATGAATACTAGGAAATAATGTTAGTCCTTGTCATTTCTACTTGATTCGACAGAACGCATGCAATTTGCTCTTCTTACGAACCTAGATCTAACCAATATAAAATTGATAAAGATAAGTTCTCAAAAGCAAATAACTGTTTAGATCAGAACAGATAAATCAGATACCGGTTCCAATCTTCCTAAAAATATTGCTGAATTGTGTCAACCACCTACATACCAAAGGAACAAAAAATAGAGCAACATTAAAACTCACAAGAAGATTTATGCTTCCCACTCTGCAAATATGCTGCGAAAGGTTCCGTATAAGTCAGGCATTGCAAAACTGAATTGAGGAAGCAAGTATTCCCAAGATTAGCCAAACCAGCACCCTGTAAAACAGGCAATTAGCCCCACATAGAAAGGGAACGAAAAAAAAAAAAGCAGCCAAAACCCAAATTGAAATTTCATCATCACCATCATCATCTTAGACACCTGCCAGCAATTCGAGCATAGTTTAAAAGGTAGATTGGCAGAAGTTATTGGCTGTCAACCAAACATCGACCTTCCTATTTTAAGCGAACTCTTGGAAACTAGCGATGGCAGAGGCTCACATTAACATCACACCCTTGACAGAACTACCACAGGATACTAGTCCTCAGCCTAACTATCACATGCACACCCCATACAAAGGCAAGCAAAGCTGGGTCATGGAGGGGCAATTGCCAGGCATGACTGTGGTGCATCAGTCATACCATGTATTTAATTAGTGTTTTCGGAGCGCAACTCACCAAGGGACTGAAACCCACGTGCTCACCGCATATCAGTCCATTTCTCGGTCCATTTCGGTACCGTCCCTGTATAGTGACTCGTTTTGTTTCACAATGAAACCAATATGACTGAGATGATTTTTAAAACCATGAGTTGCACACGAGGGTCATGTTCAAAGACATGCTCAAGTCATTAGCTGTACAGAACAGCAGGGAGCCAGCATCCATGTTCACCGAACACGACTTACACACCAACATGTTACATGTCAGCACAACCATTACGCACTACCCACAAAGGGGGGTTACAATTAGGGTCTGGAGAATGAGATGCCAAATAAGCACAGTGAGCACAGTGGCGCTCCCATGTACAGCCATCAATAGAAAAATGGAAGACATGCTCAAGGCATTGGCTGCACGAAAATAGCTAGGAGCCCACAGGCACGTTTACCATACACTGCTCACATACCAACAGAATCATGCCCATGATGCGTGCCAGCTCAACTGTCCCATGCGACCACAAAGGGGAAATTGGCAATGGTTAAGCTCAAAAGCATGAACAGGAATATTCTGAAACCCAAATAAAAATTTAATTTTTTTTTTAATTAAAGAAAGAAAATCCAATAAAAATATCCCAATAATATCTTACTCCAAAACCAACCAAAATCCCAGAAAGAAAAAAGGAGACACCGCCCAAGAAAGTACCCTTCAACCAGCAGTTGAAATCTAACTCAAATTCTATTATAAAAGAAAAGAAATCCAACAAATTAGTGCTTCATAACACTCAATTATAAAGAAGAAGAAGAAGAAGAACTCTTGTAAGGCAAAAATGACCCCAACAACAAGCTCAAATTAAGAGAGAGAGAAATTTAAAACAAAATCCTCCGTTTCAGGGAAGCAAAATCAAATCACTTTTGTTTTTTTTTTTTTGAGGATTAACAAAACCAAATCACATTGAAGAAACACAATTCAATCAAAAAAGAACAAAACTCAATCGAATCCTTCTAAAGTATCAAAAAACACCAAACCCAAATCAAATAAAAAAATATAAAAAAATTGCACACAATTTTTCTCCACAAAATTTCTCAACAGTACGCCACAAAACCCAAATAAAGATTCACCAAAATCAATCAAAACCCAAACAAATCCTCACAGAAATAACACTTAAAAACCAAATAAAACCAAACAACAGAATTAAATTCTCAACCAAAATCAAAACTCAACAATTCAACAAAATTCTCTACAAAAAAGAAAAAGAAAAGAAAAAGAAAAGAAAAGAAAAGAAAGAAAAGAACTCAAAAACCAAACCTAAAAAGCAAAAAATCAAAAAATCAAATCCCGCAAAATTCTCTGTAGAAAAAACTAGACAACAACGAAAAAACAAAATCAAAACTCTAATAATTAAATAATATCACCAATAAAATCAAAATCGATTAAAACGCTTACAATTCTCCGGACGGTAATGCTGAAACTTAGCTCCGGATCCAACCCATTCTCAAAAAATTCACCCCCACCGTCCGATCTCTTCCCTGCCCCGACCGACTGCCCACCTACGGTCAAACCGGGCCGCTGAGAATCCGAACTCGTTGGATTCAGCGTTTCCAAATGAAAATCACCACCATTACTACTGAAAGGAGAGAAAGCCTTCCTAGCCGGATGGAACTCGATTCTTCTCTGGAAAAGAGGATCTTTGGGAGCTGGGATCGAAAACCCATCTCCGGATTTCTTCACTTCTTGATGGAAGATCGAGATCTTCGCCATTAAATCAGAAAAGGGTTTTGAGATTTTAGGGTTTTAGAGAGGTTTTGGGTCGGCAAAAGGCGATTAGAGGGGAGGATTTTCCAGCGCCGCAGGCGTCTGTTTCTACGCTGCTAGTCTCTCTCCTTTCCTCACATAGCCGAAAGAGACTAAAACGAGAGCGTGGGTTTGGATATAAACCCTCAGAATCAGTTGGGTAGCCCGCGAGACTACCCTAAAAAAGCTCTTTGTACGATGGGAACTGGGCTGTGGCGAAACATAGCCGTCCAGCCCATGAGCTGATGACCCAAGATTGGACTGAGATTAGAGGTGGCAACGGATGATTCGAACCACACTTGGGCCTGGCATGGATTGCCCTGTGGACCCTTGGAAGGTTCGGATGACAAATAAACTTCATTGTGGGCCCTGGGAAGGTTTCAACGGTGATGTCATTATCCCCACTGTTTCCTATGGTCCACTTGAGCTTTAGATCAATCTCATTTTTTAGCTCATGCCCTAAAATGAGTTGGAAAAATGAGCGGACTGCGTGGATAAAACACATACATCATATAAAGCCCACGAAGCTTTGACACCACCAGGGGTGTACGAGATAAGAGTTAGCTCGGTTCGCTCACTCGGTCCGCTCGAAAAGCGCGATTCAACGCGGTTCGAAACTGAGATCCAACCGAGGCGCAACATCAAGTGTTCGATAAAATGACTCGTTGCAGTGTTGACTAGTGATGAGGAAGGTATGCATATGTAATAAATATAATTTTTCCTTGATTTTGATGTTGCCTATAAGGTGTTTGACGAAATACGTATAAGTAATTAATGTTGTTTTACATACAATAAGAAATTGAATGTGTATTGCATGTGTTTGTGAAAATGCCACAAAGACTCAAACTCGACTTGAACCAGCCCAAGCTGCTGACTAAACCGAGTCGAGCTGGCTAGTCAAGCTAAAAGACTGAGCTGAGCCAAGTTCAAGTTGGGGGCAGCTAGTGGCCGAGCCGAGTCAAGTTGAGGCTAACTAAACTCAGTTCAACTCAGTGTACACCCCTAGAGACCACCTAACTGGCTAGTGTTGAGGTCACCACCCAAATGGTCTCCCATTTGTTAGTGACCTCTCCGATGCCAACCTCCACATTGGTCTGCACCATGGTGTATGGCTTATCCACTCCATCCATTCATTTTTTTCATCTCATTTTAGACCATTAGTCTAAAAATGAAGTGGATTGAAGTCTCAAGTGGACCACAGCTTATGAAATGGTGGTGATCGAATGCCTACCGTTAAAAACTTACTAAGTTCTCACCCTGATGCTTATTTTCCATCGACGGCTGAGCTTGACTCAGCCCATGGCCACCCCTTGTTGCACCGGTTTTAGTTGTTGGGCTTTCAAGCATATACAAGCTTAAAGCTGGCCCCATCCAATCATGGGTCAAACGGCTAAGAAGCTCAGCCCAAACCAGGTTCAAAACTAGGGGTGTACACGAGTCGATCTGAGTCGAACTGGGCTCAACTGGCCCGGCCCGGTCACCAGCCACACCCAGCCCAAACCCGGCCCGGCCTGGCCCTGTCAGCAATTCTACGTAGATTTTTTCCAAAATTGTGAAATTGCCGGATTTGTTTCTGCTTTCGTTTAGGATTATATATATATATATATATATATATATGGGAAAAGGTACTATGCGCTCGACCTCACGAGTCTGTCCCATGAGGTCGAGCTGTGTGGGCCCCACCGTGATGCGTTTCGAACATCTACCCCATCAGTCAGATGCACCATTCCATCGTGGGCTTAGGTCTCAAAAATCAAGTCAATCCGTGACTTGTGTGGGCCACACCACATACAGAAGTGGAGAGGGGCCATGCACCATTAAAACATTCATAACCAATTTTTGGGCCCATCGAGATGTGGTTTGCAAATCCAACTCATCCATTATGTGTGTCCCACTTGGATGAGGGTTCAGACCAAGTTTCAGACGCATGCAAATTTCAGGTGGGCCCCACCAAGTGCTTTTATATGTTTTAACGGTGTCTTCACATGATTTTAGATGGTATGGCCCACCTGAGTTCCGTATACGGCTAATTTTTGGGATATCCCATAATTTAAAGGGGCCCCATCAAATGCACGGTGTTAATGGTTGACACGCATCACGGTGGGGCCCACATAGCTCGACCTCACGGGAACTTATCATGAGGTCGAGCGTATAGTACCTTTTCCCTATATATATATAAACGGCCGAGTCGGGTTTCGGATTGAGTCAGGCCGAACTAGGACATGTTTGAACTCAACCCGAACTCAGTTTCGGGTTGAAGAAAATGGCTCATCCCGGCCTGAACTCAGTTTTGGGTCAGGCCGAGTCTAGCTTTTTTGGGCCGAGTCAAGCGAGTTAACCGGGCTAGCCCGGTTCGTGTACAGCCCTATTCAAAACAGACCGTTCACGTCATGGGCCTCATTTGGATTCGCAAAATCCAATAAGCTATGCTAAATGGGCTGATCCTTATTGTCCGATTGAAGGCCTTGACATTGACAGTTAAAATCAAACTATTCTAGTAATTAACTTTTGGATTTGGTCCAAATAAACTGATTTTCAGGTTACCATATATCAGAATTACGCCCGATGATTTGGACGGTTTTGATCTGCGGCACCCGGATGAACTTGTATGGTTGCAATGTGCCACTATGCCATGTCGAGGCCAATTTCCTGATGTAGGTGGGGCCCACCGTGATGTTTATGAGAAATCTACTCCCTGCATCTGTTTTGAAGATCATTTTAAGACATGTGACTAAAAATGAGATGGATCCAAAACTCAAGTGGCCCGCATGGGAGGAAACAATGGGGATTTAGTGACCACCGTTTGAAGCATTCATATGGCCATGAATTTTCATATCGGGATAAGTTTTTGGTGTTTTCACTTAATCCCAGTGGAAATGACCTTATAAACGGTTTGGATGGAATATAAACACCAAGGTAGATGATAGGAAGGTTTCAACGATAGGAAACTCTTTCAACGTATTCTCTCTCGTATGGCCACTTTAGGTTTGGATCTGCCTCGCATGATGTAAAATGAGCTCTCAAAACAGATGGACGGTGTTGATTTTTCACAAACATCACAGTGGGCATCACCCAGCAATCCCAGCTACATTTCAAGAAACAGATTGGCCACTCCCACTGCAGGGCTGGTGGTTGGTGTTCTGTGGGCCCCACCACGATGTATTTGTTTCATCCATTTTTACATGTCATTCTATGGCTTGATACCAAAATGAGAAGTATATAAATCTCAGGTGGACCACACTATAGGAAAAAAATAGTGATTGGATATTAACCATTAAAATCCTCCTAAGGTTTACTGTTCTGTTTATTTAACATCCAATCTATTGATTAGGTAATACAGACCTAGATGAAGGGAAAAAACAATGATCAACTTAATTCAAAACTTTTATGGCCTAAAAAGGTTTTTAACGATCTATGTTTATGTAACGCCTTGAATTTTGAGGGTCAAGCAAAGCTCTACTCCCGAGATCCAGCACATCACTTATGCAGCATGGAAAATGATGTTCAGATTTTATCCATATTAATGAGTTAAACGTGAGTGGGATTATACCAAAACAGCATATCATACTTTAGATATAACTAAATCAAGCAAGCGGAAGTCTAAAGCATATGTAAATAAATATGAAAGCATTTCACAACCTTTGGAGTATGAGTATGTAACCGGGATGAACATATACATGTCTTGTTTCAAAATATACAAAATATGGAAAGTAAATGTGTTCGACTAAGCCAAAAATCCCTGTAGTCGTTGCGCATCGGTACGAGATCTACATAGACCCGCCCGAGAGCTGAACGTAGGAGAACTCTTCCTCCTCATCCATGAAGTCCTGCTCCGTCACATAGACTTCATCAACACCTGCATCTAAACCAGAGTTTGGTTGGTGTTTTAAAATACCGTCTCAGGGTGGGAGTGAGTGATCAACTCAGTGGTACTATAAGGCAAAGGTTAACATGTTATCAAGTCAATCAGGTAGTAATGACAAGGGAATATAACAATCATTTCCTAACTACTCTTATTAATGCAGGAATAGAGTACAAGTAATGATGTATGCCCTCGCACAAAGCTCCCTCAAAAGAGACTCTAACAACCAATTTTGCATATGTCAACACTTCCTAAAGTGCACCTTCCTCGCCAAAAGCACATCCTTGTTAATGCAATGCGATGTTTGGCCGTGTTAGTCGAGTACTTAATTAAGCTTATTCATACAGCAGGTTTGGAAAACTAGGGTACCTCCCTTTATATCATTGACCCGAACTGAAGGATCCATTTAAGTTCGTCACTCCTAGTCAAGCACATACGATAGGCAAGTTGTAAGGTATCACTCCTTAATGAAAAGCAGTCGGTAGGTAAGTTTAAAGTTTATACTCGTGGTCACTATAGGGTGGCTAATCATCTCGGTGTAGGCCAATAGCTCGAACACGGTGTCCTATACCACCATGCCCGGCTCACGAGTTTAGGTTGCTCACTGGTTACCAGGGGGAGGCTCGTCACCCCAGCGTAGGCCGACAGCTCTAACACGGTGTCCCATACCACCATGCCCGGCTCATGAGACTTAGCGGATCGTGGTACCATGGTTCAAGTGGGTCTTGACATTGATAAGGGGTACCTTAGATTCAAGCAGTAGTGTTCTTACATGGTAAACACGCAATATGTCAATTAGTTTATTAGGTAAGTTCGATTGGTATGAGCATACGCTGACTTAATCGACATAGAATGCATAAGCACTCTTTGTGACCTAACCACTGTCGACAATCGTCGCGCGACCCGGATTCGTTGAATATACCAAATATGGCGAGACTAATTCGGCCACCTAAACGGGGAGTGTTATCGATTGCCTGGGCTACGTCGTAGCCCCAATCTTACTTAGATGCAGTAAGTGAACATATGCAATAATAATCTCAACATTTAACAAATAATGTAAATAAATTCCTCATTTGAGCATGTAACATCCTGGATTTTCACTGTTTTGGATTTCAAAAAATCCTTGAATTTTTTTATTATTAATTAACTTATAATATCACTTAATGACTATTAGCACTCAATGTTAGTTTATACAGGGGTGGTACCAGTAAAGAACCGCACAAGTCCGATTAATCAGCCATAGGAAGCCAATGAATCCGCCCGATCACTTGAATATCAGGTGTAGCCCATGATTTACTCACATAGGACCCAAATCTAACCAACACATCGCTAACTAATCAAGACAAGCATAACTAAATTAAAGATCTAACTGAAGCCGAGTTAGATAAGGCCCGAATCTTGACTAATAGACCAAATCAACCCCGTTACTCTTTTAGCCTAAAACCGACGGTTTAGAGTAATCATGACCAAATCTCCACTTTCACTAGTTATAAATATGTCATATTATGAACATAGTTAATCCAAAATCTAATCATTACCCACGAGAAATCTTATAACTAAATTCATTCCAAAAATGCTCGATTTTTCAAACAAGCTCTAGACTGCTCGTTGGCGGGCCACTAGTTACAAAACTATAAAATAATGTCCGTCTTACTAGGCTTGACGTCCATCGTGGGAGTCGGACCTGGGTAATGTCTAGAACCACTCAACTTGAGCCGAGGGACGAGTGCATGAGAAGTACAAATACCCTAAAGGAAGAAGTTGAAACTTAAGTGAATTGAATTGTCCACTCCTACACAAAGTTGAGGATTTCGGACCGTTAGTTTACGACCAAACTTCACGTATAGAATAAGGATATTTCCCTGCTCACATCCGTATAGCCGTGGCCCCGATCGACCATCGATGACCGTTGAATAGACTTCTAATCATATCCGTCGATCGGTGCATCCAAATGGCGGGCCGATCATGTCCATACGTAGATCATCATTTAGGCTAACTATCCTACGGTGTATATCGACATGTATGCCCCATAGTGGACCCTAGAGTTTAGAAAGACCCTCCCATAGGGCTAGTATGGTAAAAATCTAGCCATTAGGCCCATTTACACCAAATTTGGCGCTATAAAAAGGCTTCATTTGGGCACCCCTTTTCCCCATACGATTTTGCCCTAAAAAAAGGAAAGAGAGAAGAGAGAAAGGGGAGAAAGAAGAAAGGAAGAAGAGGGGAAGGGAGAGTAAAGAAGGGAGAGAAAGTGGGTTATAGTTGAAGGTGGGGCCCAAGAGAAGTCGATCCTTGCAACTCCTTACTTCCTCCTCAATAAATCCTTCACCCCCAACCAGAAGAGCCCCTCTCCACCGATTGAGTAGGTAAAACCCTCATCTCTTAGAAATCCCTCATGTTGAGGGTGGATTCACATGAGATTCTAACATGCAAGTACATTGTCTTAGGATTCCGGCCGATCGACACCGAGTTCGGCGTTCCTAGGTCATTTTCCAAATCTTCAACGATCCATAGGTGCGGACTATTATCCTTAGGTGGCCTAGCACCAATTATAGTATGAGTCTAATGATTATGATTATTTGGATGATGTGTTTGAAGAATCTAGAGAAACCCTAGGAATTGTATGTTTGTTGGAATTGTATGGAATTGTATGTTTGGCTCTCATATGATGTTGTTCTTGCCTCTCACATGATTTTGTGTATGGATAATTACATGCTCATGCTTTGTTTAATTTTTCCCATATAGTGTTGCTTCATAGTATGTATGATTCATTACTCTTATGCATATGATTCCTTAAAATGAAGGAAGTGTTTAACTTCCTCATAAACCCACACAACTCACATGCACCTTGCTTCATGATAATGATAGCTTGCTTGTTAGGAGTATTTGATTCGCATGATTGAGATGCATGAAAACTTGATATTGTTATGCTAGTTGATAACTTGGATAGTTGGCATGTTATGGATCACCATCACACCCTTGGGTTGGACAGGAATACGAGGAGAACAAAGGCGGCCCCTTTGGCAGGACCATTTTGAGGCTAAACCCATGGATTTGGGCAAGTGCGTGAGGGTGATAGTAGTTAGATTACATGGGTCGCTCGTACCCGATGTCGTCCCGCCACGTACTTGCCTGAACTCATGTGGTCTAGTCTACCGGCTGACCAACCTTGTTTGTTAACCATGTTGCTCATACATGTATGGAACCTGGCACACCCTATAAGCGTTATAGCCCATCAATAACCACCTGAAGCCGATCCACCGACTCGTGAGCCGGACATGGTGGAATGGGACATTGTGGCCGAGCTGTCGGCCTACGCTGGGGTGACGCACCTCCCCGTAGTGACCGCGAGTGATCTCTTTCTTAGCACTTCCCATGTGCATGAAGTCGGAGATGGGGAACCCGACGGGATCAAGGATAGCGTTACCCTGGCCTCGCACATTGAGGGGCCTTGGCATCACAACTAGTTGAGGACATTGATACGTAGGGTGTATCAGATTCCCCAACCTACTAAATGAATGGACTTAACTAAGAACTCGGCTAACACGATCACATTACATCGCACTAGTTTGGTGGTGACTCGGTAGTCGAGGTCGCTCTAAGGGAGTGCTTGTCATACGCGATTGTTAGATGGAGTCGCTCGAGGGAGTGTTATGGCGAGGGCATGCATCATATCATCCATCATGCATATGCATTAATAAGATTAGTTAGTTGCTTATGAATGATAGTTTTTCATTAAATTTATATTATAACTGATGCTTGTTACCACTTAAGACTAATAGCACCCACCAAGTTGATCACTCACTCCCACTCTGGTACGGTGTTTTAAAACACCAACCAGACTCTCCTGTAGATGCAGGTGACACAGAGTACGAGGAACCTGACTGCGTGTGCCTTGACGAGGAGGATGAGCTGTCTTACTTCCAACTGATGGGCGGCTCTCTATTGCTTCATAGGCAGGATTCGGATTGCGGAGCAGTGCGCTCAGCTCTATTCTTTTTGGACGTATCATTCTTTTTTTGTGGTTTTTGTTGGGCAACGCCTTGTGTGAGCCATTTATATTTTTGGACCTGTATATATACTTGATCTCTTTCATTTCAGTAGACTTGTGTGGTTGTGCTTCATGTTCCAGGAAACTCTAGATTGCGCATTTAAACCTGATTAAACGCATATTAATGAAAATCGGTTATAAGTGATACTCGGGAATTCGGGAGTCGAGTATATGCACAACCCCCAATTTTCAGGGCGTTACAAAGCATTTCATCATATACATTAATCATACTACTTAACACTTACAATTTATCCATAAATCGCATAGACGCAATTAAGATTTCATGGAGGAAACTATACATATGAATAAGGTAATTGAGAATCCTATCTCAATACCCTTAATAACTACAAATCATCAACAATTTCTCATTCAGACAATTTATTAAACACTTAAGTTACACTTCACCAAAATACATAGACTATGTTAATTACGACATATATTATAGCAATTCTTTACACAAAGAGGTCATCATGCATATAACAATCATGAATCCCAGATTAGTAGTTATGACAAGCACAAATCAGGTTCACATGTTCATTCAAACATTTCAACAAACACATGAGATGCATCTTCTATACAACATAGTACATACATGTATATTGCATCGAAATCAGCGTATTTAAGATGATATAGTAGCAATTAAGTCAGACATAAACATTAGCTGACATTGAAAGCATTGAAAACCATAACCTAAATGTTTATAGTATGTACCTTTCGTCGGAATACTCGATCCGGACTCAGTTTGAATTCTACGTTCTCGAAAATATAACGTCGGGCACCTAAATAGCGAAATAGGTTAGCTAATACGATGATTAATCAGTATGGTTCTCTACAACGATCCTAGGGTTAGGTTTTTTTTACCTAAATCGTAACTGAAACTGATGGTGTAGTGAATGGGAAGGTGATTCGAGGTGTGGAGTTGTGAGAGAGAATCACAGTAACAATCTCCCAAAATTTCTCTTCTCTCCTTACTCTTTTCTCTTCTTTTCTCTCTTCTCTCTCTTAGGGTTTGGAGAAATTCGTATGAGAGAGAGATGGGGTGATATAAGGGCTATATATAGGCCTAGTAGTGATGTAAATGGCCCCATGACCGTGGTATACTTAGTTTATATCCAAAGGGCAACTGTTTCTGACAAACGGGGCTCATAGGGAGGCCCACTTCTCACATACGTTATAGGGTAAGTTCCTTGACAATGGATCTATGCCAGGATATGATTTCGACATGATTGGATAGGCTGATCAATCGTGGAGAACCCGTGTCAGATCAACGGTCGTACTTACACGATCGGACCACAAGTATACAAATATGTGCAAGGAAATTTCTTTTTCCCATGAGTGAAGTTAGTTCAGAAACTGACGGTTTGAAATCTTCAATTTCGCCTGTGAGTGAATGGCCTAATTCACTTAAGTTTTATTATATTTTCTAAAGATATTCGCGTTTCTCACACACTTCACTCAGGGCTCAAATTGTGCGTTTCTGAAAACCATTTGGGCTCGATTCCCGTGATAGTTGTCAAGCCTAGTAAGACAGACATAATCGTATAGTTTCACGGTCATCGGATTCTCGATGTGCGGTCCAAGTCTGATACAGAGTTTCAATGCACTCCTAAGAGCGATAGGCTCATGGGATTTCTCCTAGGTTTTTAAGCAGTGTTGAGTTAGCGAAATTGCTGGTTTTAGGTCTTGCCATTTTTGAAAATGGTGGTTTGAGATAAATCCACTGATTAATTTAGTTTAGTACTTAATTAATTTCTGTCTAAATTATGACAAGGTACGGTCCTTAAGGTATTTCTGCCTGAGGTGATACTCGGTTCTTCGTATGAATTTTTCCGAGACGTTACAATCTACCTCCCTTAAAGAAAAATTTCATCCCCGAAATTAGTACCTTTTCGTACTCCTCGAGGATCTGAAGGTAGTTCTTACGGACTTCGGTTTCCGTTTCCCAAGTAGCCTCTTCCTCAGTGTGGTGCGTCTATAACACTTTCACGAGCGAGATCACTTTGCTACGTAGCACTTGTCCATTCCTATCTAGAACACGTGTTGGTCTCAGTATATAGGTAACATCTTCACTTAGCTGTACTTGCTCCCATTTGATAATGTGAGTATGGTTAAGAACATATTTCTTCAACATCGATATGTGAAACACGTTGTGCACGCTTGCGAGTGGTGTGGGCAAGGCAAGACAGTATGCTACCACACCCACTCGATCTAGAATCTGAAATGAGCCAATGAATCTCGGCGTGAGTTTCCCTTTCTTGCCAAAACGAAGTACTCCTTTCGTTGGAAAAACTTTAAGGAATACATGGTCCCCAACATCAAATTCCAATTGTCTCCATTTCGTATCGGCATAACTTTTCTGTCTACTCTGGGCTGCAAGAAGTCGACGCCTGATAATATCAATCTTCTCTGAGGTTGTCTGAACCAGGTCTACGCCAACCAAGCTCTTCTCGCCAACTTCTGCCCAACAATGTGGAGCTCGACATGGGTGCCCATATAAGGCTTCGTAGGGAGTCATGCCAATACTTGCTTGGAAGCTATTATTATAAGCAAACTCGGCATAGGGGTGACAGTCATCCCAACTATCCTTGAAATTAAGCACACACGCTCGTAACATGTCTTCTAGTAATTGATTTACCCATTCCGTCTACCCATCGGTCTATGGGTGGAACGCGGTACTGAACTTCAGTTTTACTCCTATTACTTCTTGGATTCGAGTCTAGAAAATGGACGTGAATCGTGTGTCTCGATCCGACATAATCTCCATAGGAATTCCATGCAATCGTACTATCTCTTTAATGTATAGCTTAACCAAGTCATCTGCTGAATTATAAACTTTAATCGAGAGAAAATGGGCCGATTTTGTCAACCGGTCCACAATCACCCAAATGGAGTCATGCCCCTTTCTCGTCTTTCGTAACCTGAAAATGAAATCCATGGATATAAAATCTCACTTTCACTCGGCTATGGACATGGGCTGAAGTAAACCAGGGGGTCGGCGATGCTCAGCCTTGACTTACTGGCACGTGAGACAATGAGATAGATAATCTATTATTTGGGCTTTCATGTTGTCCCACCATTATGAATGCTTCATGTCTCGATACATCTTCGTACTGCTCGGATGCATCGCCATCTTTGAATTGCGTGCAGTCTCTAAAACTTCTCTCCTCAAGTCATGACGGTTCGGGACGCATGGGCGGCCATGATATCGTAAACCTCCATCCGAGCTAACCCTCCATTCGGATTCTTCGTCGTCGCTTGCATGTTCTCTCATCTTCACCAATAACTCATCTTCTTTCTGAGCCACAATGATTCGGTCATCAATAAGTGGCTGCACGTGGATGTGTGCGATGCTCTCAAATGGCTCCTCTAATGTCAACTTTTGTTCGAATTCTCGCACGAATTTCACCATATTCCACTTTTCTATCATCAGTGGAGCTGTAAATTCTATCGTTTTCTTGCGGCTCAACGCATTGGCCACAAGGTTGGCCCTGCTAGGATGGTAGGAGACCTCAAACTTGAGTCTTTCAAGGTCTCCATCCAACATCTTTGCCTCATATTCAGGTCCCTCTACGTAAAGATGTACTTGAGGCTCCTGTGGTTGCAAAAGAGCTCGAACTCCTCTCCACAGAGGTAATATTTCTAAAGCTTTAATGTGAATATGACTGCCACCAATTCCAGGTCGTGAGTGGAATAGTTTTCTTCATATTTCCTCAATTGTCGTGAGGCATAGGCGATCATTGTAAGTGCTATGGTCACATGCTCCTTTGGTTGCCAAATTTTGTTGTGCCAAAACTCTATTTGTGTCTTGTGTTTGTATGTTGTTATATATGTTCCAGACACTGCTTTACAAGTGCTTCAAGTTAAGTACAATGATCGACTTCAAGCCAAGTCAAGCCATGTACTGTAAACATCAATGTTCAGAGCTACATCAATAAAGAGTACAAGACTCAAGTACATTTCAAGACTCAAGAGCAACTCAAGTTGAAGTTTGATGTCAAGCTTTCGAAGATCTCAAGATCAAGCTACATTAAGTAGAGATCTCAAGCTTTGTAAAGTTCAAAGGTCAATAATAATTTGATAGAATGGAGTTTCAATGTCCATACTTCATGTCCTAGGTATGATTGACCTTAGGGTAGGTCATTTCGGATACATAATTCAAACTGTATGTTCATATATGAATTTGGCCTATTCTAAGACTAGTCCTGGACCTTGTTCGACTAGTCCTAGCACTGGTTCAACCAGTTCAAGAAATTCCACGACCACTCCTAAGTTATTGAAGATTTTTAGAATTTTTTGGTTAGCCCACGACCAGTCCTAGAGATCCTTCGATTGGTTGTAGGTGTGTTTACGATTCGAACTTCGACCAGTCGTGGGTCCTCGACTCAAACTACAGCGACCTACTCATGCAGTCTACGACCAATCCTGGATCATCTACGACCAGTTGTATGTAGTCCACGACCAGTCGTAGACACCCATCGATTAGTCGTAGAACGGTTTTCAAAGATCGCGCTTAAAAATTCAAAATGCCGTTGAAGTTACGACCAATCGAAGTTTCCCTAAGACCAGTCGTAGACGTGATTTCTGCTTCTATAAATTGAGCACAAATCTTAGAATTTGATAACTCAATTAAAAGAAATTCAAGGCTCTACTCTAAAATAAGTTAGTGTTCATTTTAAGCTACTTCGTGCATAATTAATATTTCCTTTTGTTAGCTTATTTTTATTTGATTTTGATCTACATTCCAATCTGATTTGAAAAGGGGAAATTCTGTAATTCCTTCTCCTTGGAATCAAAATCAAATAAAGCTAGCCCATTTGATTTAATTTAAAATAAATTAGAACTTAGAACCATTTTAAGTGAGTATTGGACATTGAACGTTGATTTGAACTTCTACTCCGATTGGTTCTTCCGGGCTGCTACGAAAGGAGAAATCTAGGTATTTTGCGTTTATGTAAAATTTCTATTCTTTTGGTTTTTGTTTGATATTCGCCAGAAAAATCTTATTTTATGGTTATCTGAGGAGAGCCAGAAAACTCAGAAAGTGTGAGTTTTTGGATTGTGTAAGCCCAAGTTAAAAAGACACAATTGTGAAGATTTTAGGTGAACCTGTGAAACCTATTTTATTAATGAACGCTAATATCCCCTGTGTGAGGATATTAAGAGTGGAGTAGCATTCTGTGTTGCTGTTGTGAAACAGTTGGTGTACACACAGGCGAACCATTATAATTCTTTATCTTGTAGTTTGAATGCTTGCTTAAGTTTTATATCTTATATCATTTAAGTTTGTGGGATGTATGTGTGGATGTGAATATTGTAAAATTTACATTTCAAGCAAGTGTGTGGAATGTTGTAATAATTTAGATTTAAATTCCTGCAATTTATTTCAATTCCTTGCTATTTATTTATTTCTCTTCAGATTGAGTTTTTGATACAAAGGACGTTCTAGAAATAAGGTTGTCTTGCTATAAACCCTTGGTTTTTATGGTGTAAGGTTGTCCTTAAAACTGAATTCGTATCAACCTCTCAATACTTGTTTATTAGGGTTGATTTTATTTTAGCATTGTGAATTGATTTATTTTATTTGGCTATCTCTTTATTTTATTCTGCTATTATAATTATAATTTGGCATAATCCTATTCACCCCCCCTCTAGGACGAATAGCTAGGCCGTTTCAAGTGGTATCAGAGCCTAATAACTCGCTCTTATTGCTTTTTATTTAGATTTATTTCCTGAGCTAACGATCTAAGCTATATAAAAGATGTCAAATTTTGATGGCCTATCAGTCACTAGGCCTCCACCCTTTGATGGCTCCAACTATGCCTAATGGAAAGCCAGGATGATGATCTTCCTCAAATCAATGGATGAGAGTGTGTGACAAGCCACAGTGACTAAATGGAATTCTCCTACCACTGAAGTAACTGGAATCGATGGTTCAAAATCAAAGAGAGTAACTCCTTATTTCTCTTGGACTACCCTTCAGAAAAATGAGAGTAGTGCCAATGCAAAAGCACTAAATGCAATCACTTGCGCATTATCACCGGATGAGTTCAAATGAATCATATCCTGTGATACTGTAAAGCAAGCCTGGGATATATTAGAAATGACACACGAGGGTACTACAATTGTCAAAAAATCTAAAGTCCAACTCCTCACAACCAAATTTGAAGAAATTCATATGGAGGAAAATGAAATATTTATGGACTTTTACACAAGATTAAATGACATTGTAAACTCAATGTGGGGTCTTGGTGGTAAAATCCCTAAAAGTAAAGTGTGTGCAAAGATATTATACTCTCTTCCTGAACGGTTCAACTCTAAAGTAACCACGATCCAGGAACTTCGTGATACGGACAA
This sequence comes from Magnolia sinica, assembly GCF_029962835.1. Taxonomy (NCBI): domain Eukaryota; kingdom Viridiplantae; phylum Streptophyta; class Magnoliopsida; order Magnoliales; family Magnoliaceae; genus Magnolia; species Magnolia sinica. Next base: position 15,037,854 of record NC_080581.1, read on the forward strand.
TATGAGGGTAGAAGAACTAGTTGGTTCTTTACAAACCTATGAGTTAAACTTTAAAGCTCCTAAAAGTAAATTCATCGCTCTTAAATCTTCTAAAGGTATTTCTCAAGAAAACTCGGATTTAGAAAATTCTTAAGATGATATGGCTCTTTTAACGAAAAAGTTTTACAAGATTTTTAAAAGCAAGAAAATGATAAATTATCAAAAATCAAATGATAAGAAAATATCTAAATCTAAATCTAAAAATTGGAAGTCTTTGAAAGATAGTTAATGTTACAACTGCTAAGAGTATGGGCACGTAGCAAACAAATGTCTTAAAAAGGATAAAACAAAAAGGAAGTATATGTTGGCTACTTGGGATGAATCGTCTGATCCTGAAGCTTCTTCTGAATCAGAAGATTCTGAAACTGAGTCGGGCAATGAAGTTAAAGCCCTTATGACTTTAGCCAAGTTCACTTTTTCAGATCATGATGATTTAACTAGTGAGGAAAATCTGAACAGTGAATGTGAAAATGAAGAAGATCTTCTAGATGCTTATAATGCCCTATACAAGGAAAGTTGTAAAATTGTTGACAAACTTAAACTTCAAAAAAAAAAGTTTTTTAAACTCAAAGAATGTTTTGAATCACTTGTTTTAGAAAAATCCTAAATTACAGATTGTTTTGAAAAATCAAAATGCGATTTAGAATTCAAAACCTCCCTGATTAAAAATCTGAAATCTGAAAATGAGAAACTTAAAAATGAAGTATCTTCTCTTCTAAGTTTAAATGACACATGGAGATATATCCAAGGTGATCCAAAGTTAGAAAAACTATTATCCGGATCAAGAAAATGCAGCGATCGATCCGGGTTGGGCTATGATAAGAATATACCTCCTAAACAAAAGAATACTCCTCCTAAGTTTGTGAAAGGAGAGACCTCAAACTCAAAAGGGAAAAGTACTTATCAAGGTTTTTCTAAAAATACAAAAACTTTTCAAAAACCTAAAAGCAGCTATGTCAACTTTAAAAATCAGAATCGAAACCCACTAGCTGAAAAGATAGTTGATTTACTCAAGGAGCTCTTAAAATCTAACTCAGTAGGTCATTCTTATAACAACAGACAGAAGAAGACCAACTATACTCCTAAACCCAAAACAGTTCTGAAATAGGTTCCTAAAGTTGCCTACTTGGTTGCCCACACTGCTTTCAAAGCAACAAGCCATTCAAAGTGGTACCTAGAGAGTGGATGCTCCAGGCATATGACAGGCGACAAGGCTTTATTCACCGATCTAAAAGATATGACTGATGGGTCAGTCACATTTGGTGATGGTAGCAATTGCAAGATTATTGGCAAAGGTATGGTCCAACTCTATAACCTCCCTTTATTTAAAGATGTTTTATATGTTGAGGGGCTAAAACACAACCTGTTAAGCATATCTCAAATATGCGATAACAACCATAGTGTGAAATTTTCCAATCGGGTTGTGAAATAATAAACAAAAAGGGTTCTGTTATACTAACTGGTTGCAGAACTTCTGAAAACTGCTATATTGTAAGCGATGGTAGCTCATCTAATCAATCGTGCTACATGGTCCATACCGAGGAGACAGATTTATGGCATAAATGCCTTGGACATGTACACTACTGAAATTTATACATATTGAGCAAAGGAGAACTAATTAGAGGTCTACCAAAGTTGCAAAAAGTAGGCAAAATATGTGATGAATGCCAGTATGGTAAACAAACTAGGAGCTCTCACAAAAAGGTGAACTCCAATGCCACATCAAGACCACTCGAGCTGCTCCACATGGATCTTGTAGGACCAATCAGAATGGAGAGTCGAGGTGGTAAAAAATACATCTTGGTTATCGTAGATGATTATACCAGATTCACTTAGGTAACGTTTTTAAGGGACAAATCAAAAACCCTTAATGAAGTGAAAAAGATCATCAAACGAATCCAAATTGAAAAAGGTTCTAATGTCAGTAAGATCCGTAGTGATCATGGATTTAAATTCGAGAATAGTAGTTTTGAGAAATTCTGTAGCGATCAGGGAATATCGCATGAATTCTCTGCGCCCAAAACACCATAATAAAATGAAATTGTGGAAAGAAAAAATAGAGTGCTTCAAGAAATGGGAAACGTAATGTTAAATAGTATGAAGCTCCTTAGAAATCTTTGGGCTGAAGTAGTGAATACCGCCTGCTATATTATTAACCGGGTTTATACTTGTAAATATAATAATAAAACGGCTTACGAACTTTGGTTTGATAAAAAGCCTACTGCCAAATACTTTTGAGTTTTTGGCAGCAAGTGCTATATTTTACGTGACCGTGAAAATTTAGAAAAGTTTGACACTAAGAGTGATGAAGGGATCTTTTTAGGATACTCTTTAAACAGTCGTACATATCGTGTACTGAACAATAGGACCGGTGTGATTCAAGAGTCCATTAATGTGGTCATTGATGATCAATTGAATACACCTGCCCCTAGTCCAGATAATGATGAAGTTATTTTAATTAACAAACCAGATAAATTATCAAATCAAGTTAATTCTGAATTAAGGACTGTTAAAGATCATCCAACTACTCAAATTCTTGGAAACCCTCTCACTAGTGTGTGCACTCGTAGACAATTAGAAGACATGTAATTATATATGCTTTACATCCCAAATTGAACCGGCTAACATAAAAGAAGCTCTTTCTGACGAAAACTGGATAGTTGCCATGTAGGAAGAACTTAATCAATTTGTTCGTAATGATGTCTGGTATCTCGTTCCTAGACCTAAAGATAAACATATTATCGGAACAAAGTGAATTTTTAAAAATAAGTCTGATGAACTTGAAAATATAATTCAAAACAAGGCAAGACTGGTTGTACAAGGGTACACTCAAATTGAAGACATTGATTACGATGAAACCTTTGCCCCAGTTGCTCACCTTAAATTCATTAGACTTTTTATATCCATTGCATGCTATAGAAAATTTAAGATTTATCAAATGTGCCTTTTTGAATGACGATTTACATGAAGATGTATATGTTGAACAACCTACAGGGTTTGAAGACTCTAAGTTAACTGATCATGTATACCGTCTTAAAAAGGCTATCTATGGTCTAAAACAAGCTCACAGGGCATGGTATGAGAAATTGACTAAGTTTTTACTTAGTCATAATTTTCAAATGGGTAGTGTCAATAAGACGTTTTTTTAAAAGAAACACAATAATGATATTTTAATGGTTCAGATCTACGTTGATGATATTATTTATGGATTAACTTGTACTAACATGACTATTGAGTTTGCAGATTTAATGAAATCTAAGTTCGAGATGAGCATGGTTGGGGAATTAAATTATTTTCTAGGGTTATAAGTAAAACAACAACCTCATGGAATTTTTATTTCTCAAACCAAGTATGCTTTGAACATAATTAAAATGTTCGGATTTGAGAATGGTAAGAATTTTGATACTCCGATGAGTACAAGTTTAAGACTCTTAAAAGACTCTACAGGTAAAGATGTAGATCCTAAATTATAGCGTAACATGATTGACAGTTTACTTTATTTAACTGCTATTAGACCTAATATTGCTTTTAGTGTTGATATTTGCACTAGATATCAGTCTAATCCTAAAGAATCTTATTTAATTGTTGTTAAGCGAATTATGTGATACGTCGCAAGTTCTGCTAATTTGGGTCTTTGGTATCCATATGATACTAGTGTTCAGTTGGCTGGGTACTTAAATGCTGATTGGGTTGGTGATATAGATGACATAAAATCAACCAGTGGTGGTTGTTTTTATATTGAAAATTGTTTGGTTTCTTGGTTTAGCAAGAAGCAAAGTTCTATATCGCTTTCCACTACTGAGGTTGAATACATCGCAGTAGGAAATGCATATACTCAGCTTGTTTGGATGAAACATATGTTAAGCGATTATGGAATTGTACAGGACTCAATGATTTTATATTGCGATAATTCCAGTGTAATAAATATTTCTAAAAATCCCATTCAGCATTCACGTACCAAGCACATTGACATTAGGTATCATTACATTCGTGAATTAGTGGAAGAAAAAATAATATTTGTGGAATACATTCCAACCGAGACTCAACTTGCTGACATTTTCACTAAACCGCTCGACAAAAGCAGGTTCAATAAATTAAAGTTTGACCTGGGTATGTGCAATTTATATTAAATATTCTTGCATAATTGTAACATATTGTATATATTTTTATGTATTTTTGTGGTTAAATTTTTAAATTCGCTGAAAAATACAATTTTTGGCCGGTACTCGACTAGTCGTGGTACAACCGGTCGTGTATTTTCCAAGACCGGTCGTGGAGCGCGCTGACCTCTTTAATTTGGGAAAATCTCTCTTCTTTCTCATTTTCACTTTCTCTCCAATAAGTCAAGCTACTATTAGTCGAACCTGAGTGTTTGATTCAACCAGGTCAGATCATTTTGCTTGTTTTTCTTATAGATTCATAGTTTATTTTCTTCAATTTCTTCATTGGAGTAGTTGATTTCTAGTTTGCCTTAAGCTTTTTGGGGTTTTCTTCTCCATTTGCTGATCTAGAAAAATCCATCTCTACTTCTTTGAGATTTCTTGTTTTTATTCAAGAATATGGACTCTAGAGGGAAAAAGAAAAATACTAAAGGTCCCTCATCATCCAGATCAACTCCTATTACAAGATGCCATCTTCGGTCTCCCGAAGATGATCCATCTTATGTGCGTGATTTGCATCTGCGTAATGTCATTGTAGAAAAAGTCGTTGATTTAGATCACATCACTCTTTTCAGTCTCCTTCCTCTTCTCCAATCTGTAGGTTGGGATAAATCCCACATTGGGGTGGGGCGGCATACCAATCCATTGTGCAAAGCATATTTATATGCATATCTGAATTTTCTACTGAATAATTAACTTTCTCTATTACTACTAGAGAAGGGCATTTTCCTGTTGATTGTTATTTAATTTCAGGCCTTATGGATATACCTGTTAATGATGATGGTATTCCACCTAGCACTCTAGTTGAGAAAGTTTCTGAATCTAAAAAATGTATTTATACTAGAGCACTTTGTAACATGGATGCTCAACGGACTCAGAACGGGAATGCCCTCACAACCAAATATTTGTTACTCATATAAAGAGTTTTGCATCATATCTTTACTTCTAATCTGTACCCTCGTTCTGGTAACAAAACAGAACTGACTGTATTCATGGTTCGTATCTTGTATTCTATCATCACTGGTGCAAATGTTTGTCTACCCTCTTTGATATTTTATTCTATCATTCAGTTCCGTATCCATCTAGGTCATAGTGATCTTCCATTTGCTTACTTAATGACTGTGTTAGCTACTCACATGCTAGTCGTTATGCCTGTTGGAGAGGCTCTTATCCAACACCTCATTTTCAACAATCTCAACTTAAACAAAATGAAGTTGTGATTGGCTGAGGGCTAAGTAGATGTTGGAGAAGGTGGAGCAGCAGGTGTGAATGAAAAAGAGGGTGATAATCTTCCTCCAGATGATGTTAATATGGATGATATATTTGATGAAATAGAATCTTATTCTGAAAATGATCCTAACTTTATGCCGTCTGGCTTTGATGAGAGATTGCGTTCTCTTGAGGAACAGGTGGCTGAAATACGTGTAACCCAAACTTCTCAATTTGCTTATATGTGCAAGTAGATGCGCCGCGTTACTAAGGGTTTGTACAAAATTGAACTATCTATTCCTGCTCCTTCTTCAGGATCTGACTGAATGTTTTTATTTGCTGGTCTGTAATAACTCATATAGTATTTTGCTTTATCTCAGTTTGTATGACTGTTTTTTATTTATCTTTGGACCTGACTGGTTTTTGATATTTGGATGTATGGACTTTATTTCATCTCTTTTTTACTTTGATCTCATAATTATCATTATTATCTTTGTATTCTTCCTTTGTCATTTTGTAACAAAAAGGGGGAGAAGACTTTTTGAAACTACCTGGTTATAGATTAAGTAGCATTTTTTTATTTTGAATATCTATGTGTGCTACTCGGGGGGAGTACTAAGTATAAAGGAGTATAGAGGAGACTTGCTCTAAATGAATGTGTGTGCTAGTTTATGATAACTGGTGCATGATTCTTTGTTGAACATGTTGTGCTTTTCTTATTCTCTTTGAGAGTGTTTTGTCACAAATTTGACAAAGGGGGAGATTATAAGTGCTATGGTCTTATACTCCTTTGGTTGTTAAATTTTGTTGTGCCAAAACTCTATTTGTGTCTTGTGTTTGTATGTTGTTATATATGTTCCAGACACTACTTCACAAGTGCTTCAAGTTAAGTACAATGATCGACTTCAAGCCAAGTCAAGCCATGTACTGTAAACATCAATGTTCATAACTACATCAATAAAGAGTACAAGACTCAAGTACATGTCAAGACTCAAGAGCAACTCAAGTTGAAGTTTGATGTCAAGCTTTCGAAGATCTCAAGATCAAGCTACATTAAGTAGAGATCTCAAGCTTTGTAAAGTTCAAAGGTCAATAATCATTTGATAGAATGGAGTTTCAATGTCCATACTTTATGTCCCAGGTATGATTGACCTTAGATTGACCTTAGGGTAAGTCATTTCGGATACATAATTCAAACTGTATGTTTATATATGAATTTGGTCTATTCTAAGACTAGTCCTGCACCTTGTTCGACTAGTCCGGGACCTTGTTCGACTAGTCCTACCACTGGTTCGACCAGTCCAAGAAATTCCACGACCAGCCCTAAGTTGTTGAAGATTTTTAAAATTTTTTGGTTAGCCCACGACCAGTCCTGGAGGTCCTTTGACCAGTCGTAGGTGTGTTCACGACTCGAACTTTGACCAGTCGTGAGTCCTCGACTCAAACTACAGTGACCTACTCATGCGATCTATGACCAGTCCTGGGTCATCTACGACCGATCGTAGGTGGTCCACGACCAGTCATAGATGCCCCACGATCAGTCGTAGAATGGTTTTTAAAGATCGCGCTTAAAAATTCAAAATGTCATTGAAGCTACGACCAGTCAAAGTTTCCCTAAGACCAGTCGTGGACGTAATTTCTGCTTCTATAAATTGAACATGAATCTCAGAATTTGATAACTCAATTCAAAGAAATTCAAGGCTCCATTCTGAGATAAGTTAGTCTTCATTTTAAGCTACTTTGTGCATAATTAATATTTTCTTTTGTTAGCTTATTTTTATTTGATTTTGATCTACATTCCAATCTGGTTTGAAAAGGGAAAATTCTGTAATTCCTTCTTCTTGGAATCAAAATCAAATAGAGCTAGCCCATTTGATTTAATTTAAAATAAATTAGAACTTAGAACCATTTTAAGTGAGTATTGGACATTGAACGTTGATTCGAACTTCTACTTCGATTGGTTCTTTCGGGCTGCTACGAAAGGAGAAATCTAGGTATTTTATGTTTATGTAAAATTTCTATTCTTTTGGTTTTTGTTTGAGATTCGCCAGAAAAATCTCATTTTGTGGTTATCTGAGGAGAGCCAGAAAACTCAGAAAGTGTGAGTTTTTAGATTGTGTAAGCCCAAGTTAAAAAGACACAATTGTAAAGGTTTTAGGTGAACCCGTGAAACCTATTTTGTTAGTGAACGCTAATATCCCCTGTGTGAGGATATTAAGAGTGGAGTAGCATTCTGTGTTGCTGTTGTGAAACAGTTGGTGTACACACAGGCGAACCACTATAATTCTTTGTCTTATGGTTTGAATGCTTGCTTAAGTTTTATATCTTATATCATTTAAGTTTGTGGGATGTATGTGTGGATGTGAATGTTGTAAAATTTACATTTCAAGCAAGTGTGTGGAATGTTGTAATAATTTAGATTTAAATTCCTGCAATTTATTTCAATTCCTTGCTATTTATTTATTTCTCTTTAGATTGAGTTTTTGATACAAAGGATGTTCTAGAAATAAGGTTGTCCTGCCATAAATCCTTGGTTTTTATGGTGTAAGGTTGTCCTTAGAACTGAATTCGTATCAACCTCTCAATGCTTGTTTATTGAGGTTGATTTTATTTCAGCATTGTGAATTGATTTATTTTATTTGGCTATCTCTTTATTTTATTCCGCTGTTATAATTATAATTTGACATAGTCCTATTCACCCCCCTCTAGGACATATAGCTAGGCCGTTTCAATCACCCTATCTTTCTGCATGAGTACATAACCCAAACCGACTCGAGATGCGTCGATGTATATAGTATATTTGACCCCTTGCTCTGGCAGTACTAGCATGGGTGCGGACGTCAGCTTGTCCTTTAATTCCTGAAAAGCTGCTTCTATTTTCTCATTCCAAGCAAACTTAAGATCTTCCCGAGTGAGTTGCGATAATGGTCGGGCTATCTTGGAAAAATTCTTAATGAATCGGCGATAATAGCCAGTAAGTCCAAGGAAACTCCTCACTTTAATAACCGAACCGGGCTGCTCCCAGTCTTGTACCACGGTTACCTTGGCAAGGTTCACGACGATTTCTTCCTTGGAAACTACGTATCACAGGAACTTGACTTCTTCTTTCCAGAAGTCACATTTTTGGTACTGTGCAAATAACTGATTCTTCCTGAGGGTATTAAAGATTACTTGCAGGTGCTCTTTGTGATCCTTTCGGCTCTTTGAATATATCAAAATGTCATCAATAAATACGATGACGAATAGTATAGATAAGGCCGAAATACCTGGTTCATGAGATCCATAAATATGGTTGGTGCATTTGTACGTCCGAACGGCATCACATAAAACTTGTAATGCCCGAAACGGGTTCTGAATGCTATTTTCTGCATGTCTTCATTCCTGACGCGTAATTGATGATACCTAGACTGTAAGTCTATTTTAGAGAAATACTGCGCTCCCTTCAACTAGTCAAACAGGTCATCTATCCTGGGCAGAAGATACTTGTTCTTCACTGTGACGTGGTTGAACCTACGATAATCTATACACAACTGTAGTGATCCATCCTTATTTTTCACAAACAACGCAAGAGCTCCCCAAGGAGATACGTTCGGCCGTATGAACTTAAATCCAACATATCATCAATCTGCTTCCTCAAATCCGCCATTTCACAGGGAGGCATGCGGTATGTCGGTAAGGAAATAGGCGTCGCATATGGCACAAGGTTGATAGTAAAGTCGATCTCACGCTGAGGAGGTAGTTCAGGGATCGCTTTAAACACGTCCATGAAATCTTGGACTACTGGCATGTTCCCAAGTGATGGACCATCACAACTTTTCAACAGGGAGGTATAACAACGAATGCGGTAAGGCTAACTGACTTGAACTAGGAAGGTGAAGGTCGTGCCATCGGGCCCATGGGCTGTCACCAATCTAGTTTCATAGTCAATCTCTGCCTTTATTTCGGTAAGCCAATCCATGCTGAGGATGACGTCGTAATGATATATTGTGGTGACAATCAGGTCAATGCACACCACTCGACTCCCTAAGTCTACCAGGCAATCCTTACAAAGTTTAATGGTGTCTGCGAAAGTTCCTGCTGCGGCGATGACTCTCACCCCAACCATAAGGGTAGTGTCTAACCCTAGGTGCTTGACTGTAGAGCATGATATCATAGAAATAGTGGACCCAGTGTCCACCAACAGAAATACAGATGTACCTTGGATGTGGGCAGTGACTTCAAAAGCTAGCAGTACAGTAACCGCAGATTCAGACGCTTCAGCGACGAGCGCATGTACTCAAGCTTGTTGTAGACGATTGGGTTGTGCTGCCATAGGTCGTTGAGGCGGCCTATTTCGAGGTGTGGAAAGTCGGTTAAATGGTTGTACTGAGGGTGCATATCGTAGAGGTGGAGCTGAAATGACCTATGGTGGTTGGCGATTGGCCTTCTATGGCAGTGTAAAGCCGTTGTCCTTCATCTTAGTAAAACAAAAGGATTCTGTACGACCCGTCTTGTTACAATAGATACACAAAGATCAAATCACCTCTATTGCGCCGACGAAGCCAATTGTCTGGGAGGCGAATTCACACGCGGCCTCTTGCCGAGAAACAGCTGGTTCTGTAATTTAGGCTGAGGCCTCGAGCCCATTGGCATGCGTGTTCGTGACACCCTCTTACCATCTTGCTCGGCTCGCATGGACATATTCACTAGCTCAGCATAATTGAGAATGCTAGCACAACACATCTTCATGCGGATATCAGCCTGCAAACCCTCTGAAAATTGCCGCATCCTCATCGGCTCATTTGCTAGGATCAATTGAGCAAACCTGGCCAGCTCTGGGAAACGGTTCTCGTATTCTGCCACGATCATTCCTCCTTATTAGAGGCGGAGAAATTCACCTTCCTTTTCATTAGGTAAGTGAGGGGGAAATACTTCCCATGAAAATAGGCTTCGAACTCGTCCCATGTCCACATGAATCCTATGGGAACGGTTCGTAGGATGCTATCCCACCAAAAACTAGCTTCCTTTTCGAACATATAGGTAACAAGCTCAACTTTCTCTGCTTTAGTACATTGCAACGACTTCAACATCTTGGATATGCGATCCAACCAATACTCAGCCTCCTCAGGTCGGTGAGTACCCGTAAAAGTAGGAAGGCGGAAGCGCTGAAAGCGCTCAAATAAGCCACTTGTATTCATAGTTCCAGTGGGCTGCACGGGTGGCATAAACGGGACCACATTCATGTTTTGGGTAATGACCCTTGCTATAGTAGCCAAAACTTGTTATTGTTGCTGCATTAAGAGCATCATCTGCTCCAACCTATCAAGGGGAGAGACCACTTGAGGCACATGTGGCATCGATGTAGACGCACAGTTCTGACTCAGAACCGGTGGTGCGCTAGGTGTTAGCCCATTCGTGGGGCCAGTGGCCGGCTGTGAATCTAGCATTGTCTCAATACCCGGGCCCAAACTGGGGTCCGTGTGGCTATTGCTTAGGGGAGGTGCCCTCTCAATCGATCCGCCAAGTGGGAGACGTGCCATATTCCGAGTGATTTTAGGAGGCATTCCCCTATATACAACATAGGGTGCAACGTTTACAAGATTAGGATAACATCATCCACTTTTTCTAAACATTCTACACATTTCTAAACAAAAGAAGCTTCATGCATTTCATTTAACCAAAGTTTGTCACAATACATATGATGTAGTATTACATGAATTATGACAGAGAATGCATGTGAGCTAATTTAACAAAAGGCTTTAACACTTACTAACCTAACATTCATCTAAGCCAATCAAGGCTATTACAAAGAAAACAAGAAAACAACTACAACACATGACTAGTCCTCTGACTTTGGTGAAGGCGGAGGCGCACCCTTATCCTGCATACAGCACAGGAGGGCCTTTAGGATGCGAGACATTCTTTTGAACTTTTATTTCAGATAGGCCTGGTTCTCTTCAAACTTTTGCTTCAATTAGACCTGGTTCTCTTCAATCTTGGCCATGCGGGCTTCTAGGGCGGCCCAATCATGGCGGTCTTCATGTGCAGTAGGAGGTCCACTATCTGAGTCTTGGGCCTTCTCTTCTTCTTCTTGCTCTTCTTCATCACTGCCTTCCTCCTCTCCATTTCCTTCCTCATCTTCACTGCCTTCTTCCTCTTCAGTCTCCTCTTCTATTTCATCCTCGTATTCGTTGAGTCGGGCTTGGCGTTGCCTAGGGCGAATTCCCATATTGTTGAGTGTAGTCTCATTGAAGAAGTGGATAGGCGCAAGATTATCCATATGAAGTCTGAAATTGAAGTTGCGTGCAATCTTACAGATGAGTCGGACGAATGGGAGGGATGCGTCCCCCCCGAGTAGATCGTGCGGTCTTGATTATCTAAGACAAGGCGAGAGTAGGCAGGTATACTTTTTCCTCTTGTCCAACTCTGTACAAGAAGTCCACCATAAATCAAGTGCATTCTGTGCGGTTACTCCACCTAGGATACATGTTATACGTGCATATGTGGTGGAGCAGGTGGAAGTCTGCCATCATACGTGTCGATGCGAGGCTATTTCCTCACCTCCAATGAACTAGTTGGTCACAAAGGAAATGTGTGTGATGATCTCTTTCTCGTCCATTAGTGAGATGAGTTTCACTAGCATGTACCACACCACGCTCTATTCCCATCATACGAGCCATAACATCCACATCTACTTTGGCTTCGTGCCTCTCCAAAGGAATAGTAAACTAGAGAGACTCCAGAGTTGGGTTCCGTATGTGAGCATAGAAGGCTCGTACGGTGCCTTTGTATAAGCTTTTCCTTCGAATATGGGACCACATCCGGTCTCTAGAAGAAGGTCGATTATTGGATACAACCCAAACAATTTCTCATCAATATGAGCTTCAAACACAATCTTACGATCACAGAACTTACCGAGTTCGGCGCCCACCGGTAGAGATCTTTCTATCAGGATTTGAGGATCGAGGTCCCGTTTCGACCTTTGTTCGGTGCTTGCCCTTGTCTCAGTACTCATCTTCTTCCTGAAGCGGCTTGGACGGCTCGACTTGGCCTCATCCGGGGCCGCTCTCTTCTTTCCCATGAGGGAAAGGAGCGTTGAGATGGAGAAAATGGCGGTGACTAACTCAAAGAGAGCCATTAAGGTGGAAAAACTTGAAGAATGAAGTGGATTGGAAAGTTTGATAGTTATGAGACACAAAAATGTGGGTTTTGTGCTCAAATGAGTGAGAAATAAGGAAGATGGAGAGTTGTAAGGGATAATTTTAGGGGAATGGTGGTGGATGGGTGTAGGATGTAGAAGAAATGGAAGATTTGAATGTATGGAGAAGGAGATTTGAGAGAGGAAGGGAGTGGTTAATGGGTTTGGGGTAGGAGTAGGGTGCAATGGGGTGAAATGAACAAAAAGGGATAAAAAAATGGGTTAAGTGGGAGGTCCACACGTGGGAGTGGCCCACATGGGTGGCCGGTTGGTGGTGCCGCCGTACGCCACTATGGAGGCGGGCAGTGCGCCGCCGTCCGGGTGGTGCCACGGCGCCCCCTTGGGGTGTCTGGCAGTGGCTTCGCCCTGGGGAGGTGGCCACCCCTTCCTGGGGTATCGTTTTGACGCGTGGGGCCCCCTGGGTCCCACAGTATTTCGTGATTCAAGTCCCTAGGCCGTAGGATTCATTTTCTCAGTCTAACCAGCGCGTATTCGCTCCCTTTGGCTTGCTTCAGGCTTGGAATTTGTCGACTAATGGTTCAAACTCGTCGATTGATGGCCTAAAGGTGACTGAGATCAATTCACATGATCTAAGACACGTACGGGCTAAACTACAATAGTCAATCTCGCTCGTCGGTGAAATTTTGGGATCCTACGATCGTTTCTAAATTCTATTGCCCCCTTCCTAAGTTAGAGTGTGTTAGAGTGCGTCGTGTTACCTATAATCTAGGTCCACTTTAATCCAAATCATGCTTTGATACCAACTTGTAATGTCCTGAATTTCGAGGGTCGAGCAAAGCTCTACTCTCGAGATCCAGCACATCACTTATGCAACATGGAAAATGATGTTCAGATTTCGTCCATATTAATGAGTTAAATATAAGTGGGATTATACCAAAACAACATATCATACTCTAGATACAATTAAATCAAGCAAGCGGAAGTCTGAAGCATATGTATTTAAATATGAAAGCATTTTACAACCTCCGGAGTATGAGTATATAACCGGGCTGAACATATACATGTGTTGTTTCAAAATATACAAAATATGGAAAGTAAATGTGTTCTACTAAGCCAAAAATCTCTGTAGTCCCTGCGCATCGGTACGAGATCTACATAGACCCACCCGAGAGCTGAACGTAGAAGAACTCTTCCTCCTCATCCATGAAGTCCTGCTTCGTCGCATAGACTTCATCAACACCTACATCTAAACCAGAGTCTAGTTGGTGTTTTAAAACACCATCTCAGGGTGGGAGTGAGTGAACAACTCAGTGGTATTATAAGGCAAAGGTTCACATGTTATCAAGTCAATCAAGCAGTAATGATAAGGCAATATAACAATTACTTCCTAACTACTCTTGTTAATGTAGGAATGGAGTGCAAGTAATGATGTATGCCCTAAAGCTCCCTTAAAAGCGACTCCGACAACCAATTTTGCATATGTCAACACTCCCTAAAGTGCACCTTCCTTGCCAAAAGCACATCCTAGCTAATGCAATGCGATGCATGGCCGTGTTAGCCAAGTACTTAATTAAGATTATTCATACAACAGATTTGGGAAGCTAGGGTACCTCCCTTTATATCATTGACCTGAAACGAAGGATCCATTTAGTTTCGTCACTCCTAGTCAAGCACATACGATAGGTAAGTTGTAGGACATCACTCCTTAATGAAAATCAGTCGATAGGCAAGTTTAAAGTTTATACTCGCGGTCACTACGGGGTGGCTAATCACCTCGGCGTAGGCCGACAGCTCGAATACGGTTTTTCATACCACCATGCCCGGCTCATGAGTTTGGGTTGCTCACTAGTCACTGCGGGGAGGCTCGTCACCTTAGTGTAGGCCGACAACTCAAACACGGTGTCCCATACTATCATGCCCAGCTCATGAGACTTAGCGGATCGTGGTACCATGGTTAAAGTGGGTCTTTACATTGGTAAGGGGTACCTTAGATTCAAGCAGTAGTGTCCATACATGGTAAACACGCAATAGGCCAATCGATTTATTAGGCAAGTTCGATTGGTACGAACACACGCTGACTTAATCGACATAGAGTGCATAAGCACTCTTTGTGGCCTAACCACTGTCGACAATCGTCGTATGACCCGGATTCATCGAATATACCAAATATGGCGAGACTAATTTGGTCACCTAAATGGGGGCTGTTACCGATTGCCTGGGCTACATCGTAGCCCCAATCTTACTCAGATGCAGTAAGTGAACACATGCAATAATAATCTCAGTATTTAGCAAACAATCCAAATAAATTCCTCATTTAAGCATTTCATCATATACATTAATCATACTACTTAACACTTATAATCTATCTATAAACCGCGTAGATGCAATTAAGATTCCATGGAGGAAATTATACATATGAATAAGGTAAGTGAGAATCCTATCTCAATACCCTTAATAACTACAAATCATCAGCAATTTCTCATTCAGACAATTTTTTAAACACTTAAGTTACACTTCACCAAAATACATAGACTAGGTTAGTTACGACGTATATTATGACAATTCCTTACACAAAGAGGTCATCATGCATATGACAACCATGAATCCTAGATTAGTAGTCATGGCAAGCACAAATCAGGTTCACATGTTCATTCAAACATTTCAATAAACACATGAGATGCATCTTTTATTCAACATAGTACATACATGTATATTACATCGAAATCAACGTGTTTAAGATGATATAGTAGCAATCAAGTCAGACATAAATCATTAGCTGACATTGAAAGCATTGAAAACCATGACCTAAACATTTATAGTCTGCACCTTTTGTCAGAATACTCGATTCAGACTCGATTTGAATTCTACGTTCGCGAAAACAGAACGTCGAACACCTAAATAACGAAATAGGTTAGCTAATACGATGATTAATCAGTATGGATATCTACAACGATCATAGGGTTAGGTTTTCTTACCCAAATCGTAACAGAAACCGATGGTGTAGCGAAATGGAAAGGTGATTCGAGGCGTGGAGTTGTGGGAGAGAATCACAACAACAATCTCCCAAAATTTCTCTTCTCTCCTTACTCTTTTCTCTTCTTTTCTCTCTTTTCTCTCCCAGTGTTTGGAGAAATTCGTATGAGAGAGAGATGGGGTGGTATAAGGGTTATATATAGGCCCAGTAATGATGTAAATGGCCCCAGGGCCATGGTATACTTAGTTTATATCCAAAAGACGACTGTTTCTGACAAACGGGACTCACAGGGAGGCCCAATTCTCACATACGTCATAGGTTAAGTTTCCTGACAATGGATCTATGCCAGGATGCGATTTTGGCGTGATTGAATAGGCTGATCGACCGTGGAGGACCTGTATCAGATCAACGGTTGTACTTACACGATTAGGGCCACAAGTATACGGATATGTGCAGAGAAATTTCCTTTTTCCATGAGTGAAGTTTGTTCAGAAACTGACGGTTTGAAATCTTTAATTTCGCCTGTGAGTGAATGGCCCAATTCACTTAAGTTTTATTACTTTTTAAAGATATTTGTGTTTCTCATACACTTCACTTAGGGTTCAAATTGTGCGTTTCTGAACATCATCTGGGCTCGATTCCCACAATGGTTGTCAAGCCTAGTAAGGTGGACATAATCCTATAGTTTCATGATCATCAGATTCTCGACGTGCGGTTCAGGTCCGATACGGAGTTTCAATGTACTCCCGAGAGCGACAGGCTCATGGAATTTCTCCTAGGTTTTTGAGTAGTGTTGAGTTAGCGATATTGCTGGTTTTAGGTATTGCCATTTATGAAAATGGTGGTTCGAGCTAAATCCACCAATTAATTAAGTTTAGTACTTAATTAATTTCCATCTAATTTACAACAAGGTACGATCCTTAGGTATTTCTGTCTAAGGTGATACTCGGTTCTTCGTATGGATTTTTCCAAGACGTTACAGTTTATTCAACACTGTTTCTTGTGATTCGGTCCACTTAAAATTCGGATATGCCTCATTTTTTGTAAAACCATATATTACGGTGGCCACAAAGAGTTCTTAACCATTCCTGGCTGGAGACAGGCGGGGTAGTCCGCAATCCACGTCCAACATGGATTGCCTTTGTGCGCGTACAAGAAGTTCTTGTAGTCCGAAGCTGTGTAGGGCCCACATATATGACTATCACAAATCCACTCCATCCATCCGTTTTTCAATATCACAATAAGCCAGGATTAAGAAAATTGAGAATATCACAAATTAATATGGGCCACACCACACAAAAAGGTGGGAAAGGAAACATCAGCCGTTGAAACCTCCCTGAAGCCGACCATGACGTTTACATGCTATCCAAACAGTTGACAGGGTTTCTACCACTTAGATAAACTGTATGCACAAATATCATACTGATAAAAAAAAATTCTATTTTTCCCATAGTTTCCAATGGTGGGCATTCAATCTCTGCTGTTTCTTGTGGTGTGGCCCACTTGAGTTTTTTATTTGCCTGATTTTTAATTTTCTTTTTTATATTTGTCTTTCAAAACTGATGGACAAAGCAGATTAATGACAGGAATCTCTGTGGCCCCACTAGCTTCCCACTGCTAGAACCTCCTGTGCCTTGCAATTAAGGGTGTACATCGAGTTGAACCGAGTTGAGCTAGCCTCAGCTAGGCTCGGCTTGGCTCGACCACTAATTGACCTCGGCTCGGCTCGGTCCTCGAGCCTGATTGGCCAGCTCGTCTTGGTTCGATCAACAGCTTGGGCCAGTTTGAGTCAAGTTCGAGCTAAGATCGAGCTGAGTTCGTCATTGTAGCATTTTCACAAACACCTGAACTGCACCTTCAAAATCTCACTGTATTTGAGACAGCAGCAATGGTTCTGTAGATATTTTATCAAACACTTTCTAAGCAACATAAAAATCAAGAAAAAAAGGGTGTTGGTTTCATATACATACATTCCTTGCCACTAGTCACATTTCTTTTGAGTCATTTTATCAAACACTTGGTGAGCAACATCAATATCAAATTAATTGAGTCACCGAACTGGTTCGATCCGAGTTCAATTCGAGCTGGGTTCGATCCGAGTCAAGTCGAACTGGGGCCAGCTGGAACTCAGTTCAAACTCATTTTCGAGCTCAAAAAATTGTCGAGTCCAATTTTTTGTGGAGCGTTACTTGTTCTCTAGCAAAGTTTGAAAGTTGATACACAGTCACTTAAAAATTGTATCTTGTCACACATTAACTCAAATTAAACCATCCACATTTATTGACCAAATGTTTATAATTAATGACCCAAAAATCTGAGTGGTTAAATAATTGTAATTCATCAATGGACAACTATTCGAAGAATCAGAACATATGGATGTTTTTCATTTCAACCATCCGATTAGTTCCACTAATCAGTCAGCGAGTTAATCAGTTAGTGTAATGTCTTACTTTTATCCATCTAAATTACAATCCGACACTTCAATTTTGGTTACATTCATGGCACGTGCACAGTATCATATAGCCTGTCTATCAACTAACTTCCTTTGCCAGAGCATCAAACCTTTATCATGTTTTTCTCTTGCCTTTGCTCAACGGTGGGCCATCTTCGCCTCACGGGTCTTGAGTAGGAGAGCTCAACTATCTTTAAAAAAATAATAATAAAAATAAAAATTGCAGATGGGCCTATCTTCAGCTGATCAAAACCGTTCATTGGGGACGGGCCAATCTTGACCAACTAACTACGAATTTCTTGTTGGATGCATGTTGCTGGCTTGTATAGTTCTTTAATTCCATGTTTACCGGCCATGGTAGGTCCACATGTTTGTCTGGTCAGTGCACGGTGACGTGCGGCACAACTGATGAATGGCTCGTGCCAAGGACGGTGGTGCATGTAAATGGAGGCCCGCGGGACTTAGAGTTCGGGTAGTCCCACGAGTTATCTCTGATAAACCCTGTACCCTTCGCGAGCGGTTTTGGTGCGGCCCCGGCCTCACAGAAGACGGTGTGGCCCTTACTGTGGGGCATCTTGATATATTTATTCTACATCCATGCCGTCCATCCGTTTTTACATATTATTTTAGGGCATGACCCCGAAAATGAAGCATATCCAAGTCTTGGGCGGTGTATACTATAGGAAATAGTGGTTATTGAATGTCCCACCGTTCAAAACTTCCTAGGGACCATCGTAATGATTATTTGATATCCAATCGGTTGACAAGGTCACATTAATCTATATGAATGAAAAAACAAATATAAGCTTGATTTAAAAATTTTGTGGCCCATTATAAATGGTTGATAATGAATTATCACTGTTTCCTATGGTATGAGCCACCTTAAATTTGAATCTGCTTAATTTTTTTTTACTCTTGCCATAGAATTATATGTAAAAATGAATGAAGGGCGTGGATAGAAATAAATGCATCACTGTGGTCTGGAGGCTGAGGGTCACACCTAATATGCTCCCACGTCGTTTGTTGGGGATTTTTGGTCCAAATAGTCCAACGTTATGATGTGGTGATGGTAAGAATCCGTATAAATGAACTCGAGTTCCTTTAAGTTTGGAAACTTTATTTTATTTTATTTTTTAGAGGACTAAACGTCCCCATGCCACAATTGTGTCTCGATAAAGGTGCTTTTAAAAAGAGACATGACCCACTAAAAATTGAAATTTAGCTTACCCATTTGTTGATCTAATTTGTTTATTTTAATCAGATAATTGTAAACCCACATAAAAGATTTTTATGTTATATGTTTGAAGTTCTTTATGGCCCACAATTACACTGACATTGTACATTAATTATGAGCTATTTTCTTCTGTGTGGTTAATCTTAGTTGAGTTCTACCTTTAAACTTGGGCCGATGACATGAAATTAAAACCTCTTTATATGTGGATGAGATAAATTTACTTCAAAACAACCTAATAAAGCCCTTGCCACACAAGGCTATTTGGCCGTTTTCTTTTTCTTTCCTTGGTTTTTTTCATGGGTAGAGAAGAGGGTGTGGAAGGAAGGATGATATTTTTTTATTCACTTCCTTCTTCCTTCTTCATTCATTCTTCATTCTTTCTTCCTTAGTTCCCTTTATAGTTGGTTTTTTTTTTAAAAAAAAAAAATTATTATTATTATTATGAATGATTGGAGCTTGTGAAAGATATTAGGATATGATTGTTCCCTTTATAGTTTTTTTATTGGGGTATGAATAGTGGGAGTTTGTGAAAAAGCTAAGGGTGTGGAAGAATGTTGTAATGTATGAATTTTTGTGATTGATGAATTTTGTAATGGAAGAATTTTTAATGGTAGGAGTTTGTGAAGATAGGAGGTGTGTGATTCCCTTTATGATTGTTTTTGTTTTTTCTCTAGTTGGGTATAATCGGTATGAGTTTATGATAGGGATGAGGGTGTGGTGGTTTCCTTCATAGTTGATGTGATTTTTATTTTTATTTTTTAATTATGAATGTTGAGAGTTTGTGAAAGGGAGGAGAGAGTGGGAGTCCATTTTTTGTATGGTGAAAAACATGGATCGTAGAATTCATTGTGTACCGTTGATATTCAACGAGGACCGTAGATATTAACAGTGGATTACTGATATTCAGTGAGGGCTTTGGATATTATTAAGTGGATCATTGATATTCAGTTGATGACTGTTGATATTCAGTTGAGAACCACTGATATTCAGCCGAGGACCGCTGATATTCCAAGACCAACTGAATATCAGTGGTTCACTCTTAATTTCAATAGTCCACAGTGAATATCAGCGATCCACAGTGAATATCAGCAATATACAATAAATATCGACAATTCATAGTGAAAATGGGCGATTTACAGTAAATATCAATTATTCACCATACAACATTCATCCATTACAATATACTTTCATCTCAATATTCTTCTATTACAAAAATTCATTCACTACAAGAGTCATCCATGACAACATTCATCCATTATACGTTCATTCATTACAACATTATCCTATTACAAAATTCATGCATTACAACATTCTTTCATTAATAATAATAATAATAATAATAATAATAATAATAAACTAAGGAAGAAAGAAGGAGACGACCAAATAGCCCTTGTGTGGAAGGGCCCACGTTTTGAACCCATATGTGGGGTCCACTAGGTTGTCATGAAATAAATATAACCCATTCACATATAACAAGCTTTAATTTAATAACATCGGTCCAAATTTGATAGCAAAACTCATCATAGATGGATCATACTGAAGGAAAAAATTCAGAATTAACGCACAACGTTATTGTGGCTGTGAGCCACATAGAACTTCAAATAAAAAAAATAGAAAAATCCTATAATGGGTTCACGGTTGTCCAATTAGAATGAATAGATCGGATAAACTAATGGGTGGGCCGATTTTAAGTTTTTGGTGGGGCCCACATCCCTTTTCAAAAAAATCTTTCCCCTTTCTAGACTAGAGCCCACCATATGAGAGCCAGCTATGACAAATGGATATTTTTAACCTCCAAAAAATGAAAATTTAGTTTTAGGGCTCAAAAACTTGAGTTTGGTCCATACGGTCTCTTACCATGACTATGTCATAGTACGGGGCATTTGGACCAAAACTCATGTTGCTAGGAAGGAGCGTTATTTGATACTCCTGTTGCATATGATACTCGATATGCAGGCAGATAGATTGGTACACCTGGCATAAGTAATTAAAATAAAAACCAACTACATTGTGAAACACATTGTTTATAAGTCACATAATGAAAATTAGATTTGTTGGAAATAAGACTCTTGAACTATTTATCATTTTTAATCATCCAATAAATATCCACCGTTGTAATAGTGTGAAATTAGATAAGAGTTGACTCATGATACATCTTGTTGATGCAGAAATCTGGTTAGCCTTCCCTAGCTCTTCGTGTACCTGCACAAGGGATAGACAAAGGAGACCCTAGCTAGTGCAGGGGACTCTCCGATGCATAAGTCAGGTAGGGATGCTGGGTCTAATTGAGTAAGGGGTTTTAGGCTAGAGATTGTGCATACCTTTCACCATTAGGGATGCTCCTATTTATAATCAAGGGGAGGCGATGTACAGGAGATCTCTATATTTATTACGTGTGCAATGTAGAGGGATTCAGATCCTAATCGTGTGAGGGAATTTATCACTCCCCAAACTCAAAAATCGGATTCACAGGAATTTCGAACGTCGAATCTGGTGCCCACAGCCTCCGTAGTACCCCATTCTCGGCTCCCAGCGCCCATATGCCAGGTTCCGATCTTGGGATCCTACAAGGAGAATTTTTCCAATGTATATTTATTTCGTAAGAAGCATAACCACAAGCTTACCCAAATCACAAAAGCAACATCATCATCACATATCCATTAATATAAACTTTAAATACAATGCTGAAAGGGAAATACATATGTCAAAATAAAATCAAAGTTTCACAAGACAGCTGCATGCTCTAAGCTCAACGCCACTGTGACTAACGTCACCTGCACGCATCTATCGTGCATAAGCTTATAGAAATATTAGAGGGTGGTGAAAGTGCGTGCGCAAGATAAGTGCCAAGCACACAAATACAACGTCATAATCATATAATGTCGAAAATACTGGTAAGATCATGAATCATACAATATCAGAATAAGCGGAAATACTGACAAGTCCATAAGTCAACAATATCAGAGTACACAATACAGATCAACTATGCAAATGAGGAGTCATAAAGAGCCAAATATCAGATGCCGAGGATGCAATGTAATATACAATTCCTGATGAGTTCACGAATACCGTCAATCGTATCTAGACCATATAAATGCAGAGACACAGTAACCTAAAATGTCATATGCCGCGGATGTAATGTAATATGCGGTGCGAATGGAATGACCATGCTGGAGTGTGAAGTTGGGATGATAGTACGTAGTATCGCAGGCTAAGGGGTCCATCACAGGGGACTTCTATCCAAACCAGTCTTATACCTAATTTGGATAGTCAGACTCAATATGGTAAACTCCTGATCTCAGGTTAGTTGTGCACTCCAACCGAAATCCTAGCCATTGCGAAGGTACACGTAACAAATAGTTGCGCACCACCAGCCCGAGTGGATAGTGAATGAATGAATGAATGAGTATGCAACTCTTGCTCAATAAGTCCACATATCAGTACTGTTCATCTCTGGGATCATCACCGGAGTCTAGTACATTCTACTTGCAAATCGTCGCCCATTGACGCGCAACCATGCAAGTGGAAGAGACCTCACTATTCTCCTGACCAGTAGTCAGCCAATATCCACTCGACACGTCGATAGCAGACCCATTCATGAGCTGGTCAAACTCAGCCTAGTATTGCCCCCTCCTCTCGAGCGGGTAAGGCCATACCTCCTCACAACCGACCACGACACAGTGGGAGATGTGGCCTTCTGGTATTCGACACTCGGGCGCTCATGTATCCACTCGGTCTCGACGTTGGGACGTCTCCTGGCACCGGAGGTTTAGAGATTTTCACCCAGGGCCATCTATGGCAGCCTGATGCTAATAATAGTTTTCTGGTGTCTCATCCGGCCATCCACGATATGCCTGTGGAGGCTACGACCCTGATATCGCCACGGCGTACAATAATCACAACACACAATGCAAGATGCATGAGTCATGCATCAATCCTGCGCATAACGTGCACTCATGTGAGATAACCTCCGCCTATCAGGGAGTCTCATAACAACCTGCCCAATGACATATGCAATGGTCAACCACATCTCATAACAAACATGCAGATGATGCGTATGGGTATGTATCATGATGTTATGCTGTCACATACTCATAATCGGTATCAATAACCGGCGTTGACAATCGACCTTAACAATGTGGACATTTAACCAAAATTGCCCCCAAGAAATGACCCACATAAAACCTAACATATAGTGGACCCATGGCCTCTCACAAGGGCCAAATATATAACACCATGAGCCTCACTCAAGAGCTAAATACACATCACGATGGGCCTTTCACGTGGGCCTAACATATATCACAATGGGCTTCATCGCCTGGCCCTCAAATGCATCATAATGGGCCTCATCACATAGGCCTCATATACATCACATTGGGCCTTAAACACGGGCTGAATACACATCATAACAGGTCACATATACATCACATTGGGCTTCAAATACGGGCTGAATGCACATCACAAGGGGCCTCAAATACAGGCCGCATATACATCACATTGAGCCTTAAACATGGGCCGAATGCACATCACAATGAGTCTCAAATACGGGCTGCATATACATCACATTGGGCCTCGACAATCGGCCTCAATATCCGGCCTCGACAATCAGAATCAGCCTCGATAATCGGAATCAGCAATCGGCCACGATAATCGGAATCAGCAATCGGCCACGATAATTGGCCTCGATTGCTAATCGGTAATCGGCCACAACAATCGAAATCGGCAATCGGTCATGATAATTGACTTCGATCGCTAATTGACAATTGCCTCGATAATTGGCCGAACAAGGCCTAAGGGAAGGTCACAATGTGGACATTAAACCATCATTGCCCATCAATGTGGACATTTAACCAACATTGCTCCCAAGGAGTGGCCCATTTAAGGCCAAAAAATATATATATAGTGGGCTCATAGCCTCATACAAGGGCCTCATAAACATCAAGTGCGCCATATCATTGGACCACACCAATGGACCTCATAAGCATCAAGTGGGTCACATTAATGGGCCGCACCAATGGGCTGATAAACATTAGGTGGGCCTCGTCCTATGGGCCTCATGTACATCACATTGGGCCTTACCAAATGGCCCCCAAATACATCACATAGGGCCTAATCAAATGGGTCGAATCAATGGGCCGGAATTACATCACAATGGGCCACGTTATACGAGGCGAAAATACATGACAATGATCCTTAACGCATGGCCTGAAAATATATCACAATGGGCCGCTTATACGGGCCTAATATACATCACCATGGGCCACAACTCATGGGCCTAATGCACATCATAATGGGCCTTATTAAATGGGCTACAAAATATCACAATGGCCACGCCATATGGGCTGGGAATACATCTTAATGGGCCACGACCCATGGGCCTCAGTATATCATAATGGGCCGCAACCCATGGGCCTTATATATACAACAGGTGGGCCCTGCACATGGGCCTCATATGCATCAAATGAGCCATGCATCTGGGCCTCGAACACATCAAATGGGCCACACATCACAGGCCTAATACATATCACAATGGGCCTTACCGATAGGCTACGAATACATTACAATGGGCCTCAAATATACATCACAGGTGGGCCTTACACATGTAGCAAGTGGGCCTACTTATCACAGTTGGGCCTACCAGCGGTCTAGCCAAAGAGCGGCCTGGATAACATACACATCACGGTGGGTCGCATCATTGGGCCGCACCAATGTGCCTCATATATGACAAGTGGGCCGCATCAATGGGCCTCATATACGACAAGTGGGCTACACCAATGGGCTCAAACACATCAGGTGGGCTGCATCAATGGGCCGCACTAATGGGCCTCATAGATGGGCTATAAATATATCAATGTGGACCTCTCGAATGGGCCACAAAATACTTCAAAATGGGCCCGACGGATGGGCCACAAAATACATCAAGGTGGGCCTGACAAATGGGCCACAAAATACATAAAAGTGGGCCTCATAGATGGGAGCTTGGATTACATCTAAAATCACTTCAATAGTTGTAGGTGCAACATGTGTATCACTGTACACATCGTTCTATGGGGCACATGGCCCACTAATGATGATCTACACTGTCCAAACATTGTCCAGGTAAATCAGCGTTGTCCAAACATTTCCCATGTAAATCAGCTCTGTCTAAACATTGTCCAGCACCGTCCAACACAATCTGGACGGTGTGGAATAAATACATTCAGGTGTGGCCCACCATCCAGATTTGTTGGACGACGTGTATACAATAAATACATTAAAGTGGGGCCACGCCAAATGGATGGGCGGTGGATATACAATACATACAATCAAGGTGGGACCCACCACCCCAATCCAGCGGACGGTGTGGATGAAATGAACATGTCAAGGTGGGCCCTGCACTCAAACAGCAGGTATGTAGCTAGTGTGAGGGTACTCTAGCCAATTCGTTCCATATCAAGTGGGTCCCACATGGGACCCACCAAATATAATATTATTTTATTATTATAATAATTATTTTTTTAAAAAAAATCTGCCAATGTACAGGCTCTAGGCAGACGGCTTGGATATACACAGTATAATCAAGGTAGATCCCACCTACCCACACGTGTGGGGTGGGCTCACCCATAACAGATGGATGACATGAATAAAGCATGTACAGCATGGTGGCTCCCACCGTCCCTAATGGACGGTGAGGATACAACAAATGCATTAGGGTTAGGTCCCACTACACGTGGCCCACCAGCTGGACGGCTGGGATTAAATATATATAACAGGGTGGGCGGTCCTGCAGCTGCTGGACAGTGGATCTGTCCAGTAGGGCTTAGCTCTATAATGGTCTCTTAAAATGGACGGACAAGATGTAACACGTACCTCATGACAAAGCCCACATGCCTTGCTGACGTGATACAAATAGATGGATGATCTGGATGGAATATATAGTCCAGATGGGCTCCACGTGCTGGATGCAACATTGCATCAGGTGGGTACCACCGTCCAAGGTATCTGGACAGTGGGGATAAACATATACATCATAGTACGTCCACACCATCCCACGTCCAGATGGACGGCGTGGGTGAAACATACATCTTGGTGGGTCCAACACTATCCCTAAGCTGCTAGACGGTGTGGATAATACACACATCAAGGTGGGGTCCACGTCAGCGTGACCAATCTATTTGGATCAAACTGATATTTGAGATTCCCTTCATCCAGGGCCTGCCAAAATCCAGTAGCAAGGTGGGCCACGTCCCAACACCAAAAGGGAAAGAGAGAGAGAGAAATAGAGAAAAAGGGAGAGAGGTCGGAGTAGCGGAGGGGCCCCGCCACTATGGGCCCCTCTTGATACATATCATACATCAAGATGGGTCCCACCGTAAGTGAGCCCTTTAATCATCAAAATTAACAAATAAAATCACCCACCGATCGTCTTCTTGGACTTCTTCTTCCACCGATGCGTCCTATAGCTCCATGGAATGCACTTCAACGGTCGAGATGAGGCTTGGATGGTGGAGATGGGAGGTAAGAAGGTGGGCCACACTAGCTTCTCCATGGAAGCTTGAGAAGCTTGGAAGTGGGGCTTGGATTGCTTGGGAGAATGAGAGAGAGAAAGAGAGGTGATGGGAGAGAAGTGATGGGAGAGAGGGATGGAAGGGAGTACTTTGTTGTAAGAGAAGTTGACTTTTGGGGAGGGGTGGTTGTACTTAGGGATGGGTGAGTGATGGGGTATGATGTGTACTTAATTGATGTGATGTGTCGTAGAGATTCCCTCGATATTTGCAACGCACAACGTTTTCCTCGAACTGAACTCGGGCCCACATCTCCTGACCTGGGTATCGCCTCGGCGCGTAATATGCGGCGTCGGAACCACGACGATGGCATAGTCGCAAGGATATAAGTTTTAAGTTGAGCTGACTCTGATATACGGGACACAACTCAGGATCACGCGCAATCATCGATAACAAATCGCGGGTCACCGAAATTCGACCGGGAGGATCGCGGAGACATATAGAACGGTACGGGCCAGGATACAGGTCCCAGGAACGGCGAAGATCCCGGGATCCCGAGCGTGTCGCGGATATCCTCTGAGATCTTTGGAGAAGATCTCGGGCAGACCTCCCTTAGATAGGGTCTGATTATTTAGGACCAGCGGAGATGCACAGGAAGAGGCCGAGGCAGTATTGGCCGACCCAACCTAGCGCAGTCCATCCTGGAAGCAGTAGGTCGATCCAACCTAGAGGATTAGTTGAAACCCCCTAATGTTTTCTGCAAGACCAACATATTTTCTTGGAGAACTAGTAAGCAGGCGAATCTGCCGTTTCGGCTACCAGTAGGTTGAATTGACTCAGAGGTAGTAGGCCAACTTGGACTCGTGTTAGTTTGATTCCTCTGGTCGAGCAATGGGTACTTTTATTTCAACGACGATATCTCGAGCTCGACCTTATTTTTCGCTTGGTCTCGGGTCAGGGGTTGGCCCTTTTCGGTCACATCGGTATATTGTCCGACCTGGGTAGGCACCTGGAGCTTCGACTTGACCTTATCTCCTTGGTCAATCCATTTTTTCCCATAATAGTAAGCCCCCTACTTTCGAGCTTGCGAAGCGGGCTTGAGAAGTAAGTTGGTCCTAGTCAGGTAGGATAATTGTCTTTTGGGGTGTCGAGTCAATTCGTCATATAATGTCAGGTTAGGCGGCAGGTGCAAGAATCAGAGCATATTTGCAATCATGATACATGGAGCTCGAGACGGCATGTTCGTGGCTCGAGGCCATGCGCACCATCGAGGCGCCTTTTTGGCCTCCGACAAATGAGATCATGACGCGTGGCATGTGCTCAGTAGTGGAGTCGTGCAACAAACAGTAGAGTTCCACGTGTCCGAACATGAACATTGAGGAGCCTCTCTGGCTGCCGCATTGAATGCGTGCATTAAATGTCGTGTAGGTGGCTTTACTGTAAAAGGGGATGCCCTAACATGGGGCAAGGTTATTTGCCCCTTTGCCCTTGCTGTACTTTTTCTTCTTTGGCCCCGGTTGATTTCTGGTGAGCTTCCTTCCTTGGTGAGCTCCGTTTTTGCATCCATATTCCCCTCCCTTCATCATTTTGCTCTTTTCTTTGAGTTTCTAGTAACTTTTGGGCCCATGAACATCCCGGAAACATCTGGTCAGCGAGAGGGGGCATCTCGTCGTGATGGTGGGGCAAATGATCTTCATCCCATGTCGAATTCACCATCACCCTTGATGATGATGAGCGACCGGGATTTCCGGGCATCCCGTGAGTTGCGACTGGCTGAGTGGTCCCCGGCAGAGCGGCTAAAGGGCACGGATGAGACTGGCTTGGCACTGGAGGAGACCAGTGGGTCCTAGTCGGAGTCTGAGGAGAGGGGGCCAGTTGGATCTGCATTGACGAAGGCCAACCTAGTGAAGATCAGGTCGGGGTATCACATTCCGAACTCCGTGGTACTCTGAGCTCCCTCACCAGGCGAGCTCCCGAACAGTGCTCCTGAGAGTGAGGTGGCTATTTTTTAGGTCACCCTTTAGTGCAGTCTAAGACTCCCCTTTTAGAGAATAGTGGGGCGGATTCTCGCGTACCCGAGGTTAGCTTCCAATGCCTAGAGAGCATTAGTGGGGTCATTCATTCTCTGGTCTGAACTTGACCAACTTGAGCTGACCGTGAATGGTGGGTGTTTATTCACTACTATTTCATGTGACTTGATCCACCAAGATTTGGATCCGCCTCATTTTTAGGCTCGTGTTCTAAAATTATTTGCAAAATTTACAGATGACTAGAATAAAACATGCATTATTGTGAGCCCCCCATATCAGAGTCCAGCGGTGACTAGGTAAGGATAAGGTGTCGTTTGGGTGGATCCTGGCGTCCTCCGAGGTCGGTGGATCCATAACTGTGGAGCCCACTTTGATGCATGTGCATTACATCCACACTGACTATCCATTTTGAAAGGGCATATCATGGCATGCTTTAAAAAATGATCTACATTTTAAGTGACCATACCATAGCAAACAATAGTGAATGAATCCCCACTGTTATAAACTTCATGGGCCACCAGAATGTTTAATTTCCATCTAACCTGTTGATAAGGTCACAAATACCTGTATGAAGAGACCACACAAATATAAGCTTGATCCAAAACTTTTGTGGGCTATGGGAAGATTTTAATGGTCAATTACCACTGCTCCCTGTATTATGGTCCACCTGAGATTTAGATCTGCTTTATTTTTTAAATCATACCTAAAATGAGTTTTCAAAATGGATGGACGGCATGGATATAAGATACATGCATCGCAGTAGCCCCACGCTCAGAGATCCCACCCGGCCCGTCAGTCTGCAATCCGCGTGGACCGCGTCCGGCAATATTCCAAAGAAACCGTACATGTGAGATGGATGGGATGAATAAATGGGTAGTTATTTGATACTCCGGTGCAGTGTTATGCTTGGTACACAGGCACTCAGAAATCGCATATGCGGCAAACATTAACTCAAATTGAACCGATAAAATTCTGAAACAAACTATCCCTAACTCACGATCTCAAAACAATATTGGTTGAATAATTCTAACCTCTGATTTGTGGACACTTGTTTGCTGAAACAGGACCATTGATATTTTTTAATTTTAGCCGTCCAATAGATGACCACCATTGCAGTAATCATGTAATCAAATAAGCCACCTTTTGGTATATGATACGTCTAAACCGGGACCCATGATTTGGACAGATTTGCAAGTAATTTCTAGGAACTTGCGTGTCATCTACAGCACTTTGCCATAGTATTAATGGATAGCCAAAAGAAAGAAAGAGAGACAAAGGACATAAAAAAAAAAAAAAAAAACTAATCATCCATGTACTTCAAAAGTGCCGTTTTCAATTTTGGTCACCGTATGAATGGCTCTGATCGACATGGGTGGGCCCTTGGCATGATGATGGGGGACGCAGTTTGCCTGCTGAACCCAACATCAGCCAGCCAACTTATGTCAAAGCTCTATAGACCCCACCATGATGTGTGTTTTATCCTAGTTGTCCCAGCCATTTTCTCTTCTCATTTCAGGGTATGAACCTAAAAAATAAGCAAATCCACATCTCAAGTGGATCACACCACAAAAAATAGTATTGATGGAACATCCACCATTAAAAGCTTGTTAGGGTCTACCATAATATTTATTTTCCGTCCAACTTATTGATAAATTCACACACATCTGAATGAAGGGATAACATCATAATACAAATATCAACTTGGTACAAAACTCTTGTAGCCCCCACAATTTTTTTAACCATTAGCATTCAGTTCCCATTATTTCCTATGGTGTGGTCCACCTAAGCATTCAATCCTATTGTTTCCCGTGGTGTGGTTCACCTAAGATTCAGATCTACCTCATTTTTGGGCCCATGCCTTAAAATGATTTGAAAAAAAATAGATGGATAACATAAATAAAACACATAAATCACAGTAAGGCCCACAGAGCTTTAACACCAGCTAGGTGTTGGGGTCACTAGCCAAACCACGTGCGCGGACTCCAATTTGGAGTGGTCCCATGAACGGTTGAAATGGTCCACATTTCCAAAACCAAAAAGGTAGCATGTTTATCGTATCTCCAAGGTAATCTCATCTGGAGATCGTGGGTCCACCAAAAGCCTTGTCTATTTCCTTTTCAACCTATCAAGTGTATGGTGGCTTGCCCTAAATGTACGGTTTTTGCAGGAGGAAGCTGTGGAGCTTTGTTGCAAGACCAGCATTCGAAGGAAGAGAAAATTTTAATAAGAGCATGATGGTCCATACCATGCATTTTCTGCCTTGTGCTCTCTGCTATATATCTGTACATGTTATATAAATATTTCAAAATCCACCGTCGAAGAGATGGCCCACATTAAATTAGTCATAAACCAGCAACCATACCGAATGATATTGTAAACAGCTAATTGATGGCCATCTAATAGAATAATAAAATGGGAAATAATCAATGGTCCAAATTCAACAAAGTATCCATTAATCCAAGTTTAAGTTGGGTCTATCAATCTACTTATGACCCATCAACACTGTATCCAACAATTTAGACGGTTTTGATTTAAGTTATCTGTATTACACAGTTTGACTTAAGGATTATGACCTATTAAGAGGATTTCATAACTCTTATTGGGTGTTTGGCTAGGTATAAAACTGTCCTCAATGAGCCTAGTTAATATATCCATCTTTGGATAAGCTTGTTTGGACATATCCATCATGCAAAGGCTTAGGGCCCGTTTGGCCGGGAGGATTGGAAGGGATGGGATGGTATTGGAAGGGATTGGAAGTAAAATCCTGGGATTGGTCGGGCGTGCCAAACAGATTGGGTGATCTGATCCCGGGATATAGCAATCCCATTGATCTTAAGACAATCCACTGACAACACCATCATTACCTTATATCACATCCAACCCACCCTAATCTGTTCAAATTTGCCCCGGGCGTGTTTGGTTCGAGGTCTAGGAAGGTTTAATCCCCAGATTCGCGGGGCGTGCCAAACAGACCTGATATAGCAATCCCGGGATATAACAATCCCATGGATCTTAAGACAATCCACTGGCAACACCATCATTACCTTGAAATCCATGCCATCCACCCTAATACGGTTCAATACCTTCTAATCCACCCAGCCAAACGGGCCCTTATGTTGTTTGGTAAACACATTGTTTGAGTAGAAAAGGATAAGCCTGTATGCTATTGGCCTACCTGTCCTTGTTCTGTTATCTTTTTCAAACCCGTAAGGTGATCTGTCAGTTTGTGGGTCCTTGTTTTGTTATTTTTCAATGTTATCTAACTTTTTCAAGGATTGTTGGACTGGTAGAGTCTCTTGATATACATTGGTACACAATCTTGTAATAGTTCCTTCAGTAATATATTCCCCTACGGTATCAAACCTCTTATATATTCTTCCACAAGGAGTTAGGAAAATCAAACATATTTGTTGCTCTCATAATTTGAATACAAGACATTATGCTTTCATACCATATCAAACAACCACTTGATCTAAAAACTCAAGCAGTTAGAGAATGGTGTATCAATGTATATCAAAGGACTCCACTCCAATAATTATCACACACCTTGGATAAGGGAAAAAGACAATCTATAAATATACTTACAATGTTTGCCATTAATGGTTGCCTTTGAGGTTTGTTGGATGAAGAAGATATGATGATGTCAATTAGGCCAAGTTTTTAGACTTGAACTTAATTTACTAATGCAAGTGCTCAATAGGTCCAAAATGAAGAATTCTTTTTTTGTTAGCTCGTTAGTACACCCTATTGTTAATTCACACTTCACTGTTAGCCACCCCCACTAGGGATCAATACCAGGACCTCAGTGTTGATACGAGTTATGTTTCACTCAGTCTACCACTTGAGCTATCGATCACTCTTATAGTAGACTCACATTTTGATGGGGTGGGGCAAAGGCATTGCAACTCATGATCATGCCCAATTGAGACTTTTCATCCCAATATATCATCAGTATGCTCACACAAGATGACCTCAAAATAAGATAATAATCATAAATTTGCCATATAACCCAACAGGATATTGAGATCTATGGCCAACAACTCTTTCTTGGTGAACATTATATGCACTTTAGAGTCCCCATACACGATTACAGAAATTCACTAATTTAACCCATCTTATATACATTTAATGTACTCTCATATATTAATTATAGTATTGTACCCTGTCTATCTTAGGGACGCGGATTAGCAACTTACAGGTTGAGTAGCAAGACTCCTACTGAAGTGATGTCACCAAGTTCTGTGGGCCGCACCATGATGTATATGTTGTATCCACACTGTCCATACATTTGGAGATATTATTTTAGGGCATGATGTCAAAGAATGAGGCAGATCCAAGGCTGGAGTGGACCCCACCACATAAAACAGTGGGGAGAGTAGCGACCACAGTTGAAACCTTTCGAAGGTCCACCATAATGTTTATTTGTGATCCAACCTGTTCATGTGTTAACGCATACATGAAAGAAGGGAAAACATAAATATCAGCTTGATCGGAAACTCTTGTGGCCCTTAAAAATTTTTAATGGTAGGCGTCGCTCTCCCCACTGTTTTCTGTGGTGGGGTCTACCCGAGCTTTGGATCTGACCCATTCTTTGGATCATGTCCTAATAAGATCTCTCCAAATAAATGGGCAGTGTGGATACAAAACATACATTATGGTAGGGTCCACATAACTTGGTGACGTCACTTCAATAGCCAGTCTGCCTACTCAACCTGTCAGTATCTAATCCACGTCCCTATCTTAGACCCATAGCCATCATAATCTACCATCAAGATCGCCATTATCATTAGATACTATCCATATAATTAGTTTTATGTTTTTCTATGGCACAGTTCCAATAACATGGCAGCGTGGAAGAAATGAAATGTGGCATGCGGCAGGGCTATGCACAAATCCAGTCTGCTCATATGTAATGCCTTATCATGGATGGTTTAAATCGCAAGAAGCATACCAATTAGACAATCGTATCCATCTTCTTTTTGTCTATTTAATTAATGGTGTAAAACGAAATTAGTTAATGGTCAAATATATGGTGGGATGAACCATAGAAAAATAATAGTTGAGGTTATCTTATGTTTTTATTTTTAAAACATAGTCATCCATATTATTGATATGGATGGACCTGATAAATAATATCACCTAACCACGTGTCTTATAAAGAGATGGCTCTATCACAATAACATTCTTCCTGTTCTACGTATCTTTTTCTAAATTTTTGAAAGGGTAAACAAGCGTTTCACATTTTTAGGAGAAATTGACTTATGTAGATGCAACTTTTTATCCATTTTTTTAATTTTATTTTTTTATTTTTTTTATCTGAAGAGTCCAAAACTTACCTTCCTAATTTAGACGTTCGATGTACTGACAAGTATTTAAGGACCAAAATGTTAGATTTGTAAGGGTTTCTTATACACAGCGGAGGATAGAAGAAAACGATAACGAAATGATCAGATCTATCAAGTTCAAGGTTCGACTTGAATAGTCAATTTCTCAAGACAGATTTGCTGCTCTTTTTCTAGAAGTTCCAGCAAGTGCAAACGAAGGAAATCTGCAAATTATCTTCAGGATACAATGAACTCTCAATCCGATTTTCAACACGAAAATTTGCACATTTAAGTGTTGAACAGATCTCTAGTTTTGACACTGATATACCTTAAAATGTTCAGAAATACTCAACAAGAGATTAGATCGAGAGTAATTGCACAGGAGATGATATAAACTCAAGGATTAAGAGTCTTGTCTTCTGGATTATAGTATCCAGGATTTATATTAATTGAAAGGTTATGGATTTCTTCCTGAAGAGGTGTTAAAGTGCCCCTTCAAGAAATCCATACCTATTCACATCAAACAATTGCCTTTTCATGAAAGGACATGACTCTTGTCCTATGACAGTTATTTCTGTGCCCATTCAGACAGGAGCAGTTATTCAACAAGAAAAACTGTATCCACATAAGCGAGACATGGCATAGGTGCCACATGTACAATTATGTCACAATTACTCTCAATCAACAAAAAGGCAATAAAACATCAGGGTATCATGGCCCAAAAAATATGAACCGAGTGCCAAAAAGACTAAGGCTCTCTTAGCTCCTCGCGACGATGCGCACGTGCTAAGTGCTAAGTGCGCCTAATAAAGCGCTAAAAAGCGCCCAAGCAACCCTACAGCCCATGCCGCGTGCGCGGACGGTGCGAAGCACCGTTCTCGAGGAGATTTGAACCCTGGATGCATAAGCAAAAACCCCTTCTCTTACCGACAGGCTATGCACACTATTTATGGAAAGTTTAAATAATTAATATATTTATTTACTTTCTAAAAATAACTTTTATTTTTGAATTTTTTTTTTCTTAAAAACACGACACAAAATACCCCTACCTTCTTTTCAGAAGCGGATTAGTTGGTGTGCGAAGACGAGTGCTGACACTCAGACCGGTAGAAACGGATTGGCTACTCCCCTGACAGTAGCCAATAGCTAGTGGTCGGTACTATGTGGGGCTTCGGGCTTAGGGTTTAGGGTCGGTCCTCAAATGCTCATCCGTACATCCAACGTCAAAGTTGGGTGGGTAAGTTTTGGACTCAATTTCCCACATTTTCACCAAAGAAATGGGCATTTGATGAGTGGAACTGTATCACAATTTGTGGTATTGCTGCCCCCTTTCTTGACAACATGATAATTTTTTAGAAAATCTATACCATCAAAGAGATAGGCCCCACTATCAAAATCATCTTTGTAAAAAATGAAACTAATTCACCATTTAGATGGGCTATTTTGTAAGTCGAGTCAAACTGGCGGTTGCCCATTTATTCTAACAATGTGGCCCATTTGATGAGCAAAATAGGTTTATTTTTGTGCCAGGTGATCTTTGTAGTGACGAACCCTACCCTTTGAGTGGCACTGATGTACAACAAAAGTGACATGTTGGTGGAAAAAATGGTGTGGTGCCACAAGTAGGGTCACCTGATTTTTCTTCACTAGATAATGTTTTATGATTTTTATTTAATCATCCTTGAAATATCAAACTTTTTAAGGATACTGTTGTAGATTTACATTTAAA
This sequence comes from Magnolia sinica, assembly GCF_029962835.1. Classification (NCBI taxonomy): domain Eukaryota; kingdom Viridiplantae; phylum Streptophyta; class Magnoliopsida; order Magnoliales; family Magnoliaceae; genus Magnolia; species Magnolia sinica. The sequence continues at coordinate 15,073,627 of NC_080581.1, forward strand.
AGGTTAGACAGTTACCAAAAGAAACTCTAAATAGCTCAAGTAAAAGGGCATTTATGTAATTTCATGGGGTAAGTGAGAGCAGAGGGACTATGAAAAAAAAGACCTATGAAATTACTTTAAAATGCCCTTAATACTTGAAGCATTATAAATTACTTTTCAACTATTTTTTTTTTTTTTTTTTTTTATAATAATTTTACAGGGCCAATGAAAGTAGGAAGGGTCCAAGCTTTTAAGAATATGGACATGGATTTTGTCCAACAAGCATGAAAAAGCACCATATACATGTATTATGCATGGACCTACAGTGAAAAATAAAAACATATTTTTATAATTTTCACATGGGTCCCATGACCATACACCTTCTTGCAAATGGTGCCTTTTTCATTCGGCATTGTCTGTTCAAGATGGGAAGATGGGAAGATGGATCACTCATTGCTAATTTTCCTCTTATATTAAAACTCAAGAAAATTTGAACAAATGTAAAAAATCTAAGAACTTCATATAAGACGTGACAAGTGTTGTGATATGTCTTAAATCTGAGTCATTTCACAACTGGGATGCGAAAGAGTCCTTTCGCAACTGGGATACGAAAGTGCGAAAGGGAAGTTGCCTAAACTATAAATAGGTGTTCCTAGGGCTTTTCTAGGTGATGAGAAATAATTCTAAAGCTTTCTCAAAGGGTTTTAGGGAAATCAAAGGGTGTAGCAAGGGTGAGATTCGAGGTTGTTTGAATCGAGTAAGTCCTCTCGCTTTGTAATTTCTATTTTCATAGTGGAGATCTGTCGCTTTGTGCTGTGATTTTTTTCCATAAGGGTTTTTCACGTTAAATCTGTGTTCTCTTGTGTGTGCTTGATGTCATTGTATTGCTATCCTAGATCTAGATCTGTGTGATTTCGCAGCAAAAATCCCAACAAGTAGTATCAAAGCAATCGTTAGGGCAAAAATCTGAATCTGAGGGATTAGTAATAATGGCGAGCAATAGGTATGAGATTGAGAAGTACTCAGGGAAAAATAATTTTGAGTTATGGAAAATCAAGATGATGAGTTCCTTAATTAAGCAAGGCGAAGATGGTGCTCTCGAGGAGCGAAAGTCTACTATGACTGATGATGATTGGAATACTCTTGATAAGAAAGCTTTATCATCGATCCGTTTATGTCTCACGGATGAGGTTCTCTACAATGTCATGAGGGAGAAAACTGCGGCTAAGTTATGGGCAAAGTTAGAGGATGTGTATGCAAAAAAATCCTCCGAAAATCGCCTACACTTGAAGCGGCAGCGGTATAACTTCAAGATGACAGAGGGTGGAGATCTGGAGGCTCACATCAGCAACTTTAATAAATTAGTTTGTAAATTACTGGATATGGAGGAAGTGATGAAAGATTAAGAACAAGCATGTATGTTGCTGAATTTTCTTCCGATGTCGTATGAGTCATTCAAGGACACTATGTGCAGCACGAATAAAACTCTGACTGTCGACACCGTTATCTCGACCCTTTAAGGGAAAGCTATGAGAAAACTTAACGTCGACATGGGGATATCTTCTAAGGCACTGCTTACAAGGGGTAGGAATTCTGAACAAGGTACAGGTTCTTCAGGCTCTAAGTCTAAATCCAAAGGCAAGAGCAAAGGAAAGGTAAAGTGCTGGAACTGTGGGAAGGAAGGACATGTGAAGAAGGATTGTGAAAATCCTAAATCAAAGAAAGAAGATTTTGAAGCTCCGTACAGGGAAGCCAATGTTGCCACGTCAGATGAATCGAGTGGATGTGATGGTGATGTTTTGTCTGTGTCTACTATCAGACGGCCATACGATGATCGTAAGGACGAGTGGATGCTAGACACAGGGGCATCTTTTCACATGACTCCTCATCGGAGTTGGTTCGCTAGCTACAGGGAGTGCGATCGTGGATAGGTATTTATGGGCAATGACTTTGCTTGTAATGTTGTGGCCGTTGGTACGGTGTGCATCAAGATGTTTGATGGGTGGAGCATACCTTGACTGATGTCAAGCATATTCCTGATTTGAAATAGAATCTAATTTCTCTTAGTGTACTTGAGGTAAAAGGATGCAAATACACGTGTATTGATAGTGCTCTTAAGGTATCTAAGCGGGCACATGTAATCATGAAAGCGCAACGACTCAGTAACATGTATAGGTTGATTGGGAGCACTTCAAAAGGTGGAGCTGCAATGGATGTAACGGATTTCACCTCTGCATGTGTGTGGCATGTTGGGCATGACCATATGAATGGGCAGGGCAGGAAGGCTAAGACACATGGACAGGGATACAATAGGTGGAGTAGCCACTTGTGAGAAGAATCACACGGCATGATCGCAGGATATCGGCGAGGTACATGACGACTCCAATGTCGTAGGGGATTTATCTTCTATTTAGATAGCTCTAGGTGAGTATGGTGGTGAGAAGTGAAAGGTGACCATGGGCGATGTGATGGATTTGTTGTACCAAACCGACATATGGGAGTGGGTGGAGCTTCCAGTGGGCCGTAGGGTGGTTGGATGCAAGTAAATCTTCAGGAGGATACAACATAAATACATGGTGAGGTTGGTAGCGAAGGGTTATGCTCGAAGAGAAGAGATTGGCTTCTCAGAGATATTCGTGTCGACGGTATAGCAGGTGTCTATTAGATCCGTGATTGGCGCTGGTTGGCCAATGTGATCTTGAGCTGGAAGGATGGATGTGGAGTTTGCACTTCTGTAAGGGAAAGTGAAGAGCAGATCTACATGAAGCAACCAGAGCAGTTCGAAGTTAAAGGGGCTGAGAAAAGACTTTACAGGAGGTCGTGGTTCAACCTGTCGCCTAGGCAGTGGTTTGATTCCTTCATGGTAAGTCAGAAATTGATAACATGTAGATCGCCAATTATGACATGTCTGAAATCAATGTACTAAAGACTCGGTTAAGTGGGACATTCAGGATGAAGGATTAGGGGGCTGCAAAGATAGTTCTCGGCATTGAGACTGAAGGAGGAGTAGGCTTTGGTAATCACAGGAGGAATACCTTGTGTGTAGGTATTGATCAAGGATGTAATAGGTCAGGTAAAGCCGGAGAGCGTTCCCTACGCGTCTCTCCTTAAGTTTTCCTCAGAACATATCCCAAAACAGATGAGGAAAAGTAGGATATCTCATGAGCCTTATTCGAATGCGGTTGGTAGTGTATGCCATGGTCTGGATTAGACCGGTTATTTCACAGGCTGTTAGTGTTGTGAGCAAGTACCCTGACAAGCAATATTGGGTAGCGGTGAGATGGTAAGAAGACTATGTCTTTCCTTTTGAGAAGACAAGAGCAAACATGGTTGGGCATATGGATTCTGATCCAATGGACATGCTTTCCTAGATCGTTCTTGTAGAGAAGTTTAAGGTCTGTAAAACTTCTCTGGGCTTGGCGATGGCGTAAAAGGAAGATGGAGTGTACAAGAGAAGCTATACTGTGACGCAAAAATAAGAGAAGAGGTCAAGAAGCTACACGGTTGAAGATTGAAGACATGGTGGAGATTGTTGCGATATGTCTTAAATCTGAGTCCTTTCGCAACTGGGATGCGAAAGGGTCCTTTCGCAACTGGGATACGAAAGGGTCCCTTCGCAACTGGGATACGAAAGGGAAGTTGCCTAAACTATAAATAGGTGTTCCTATGACTTTTCCAGGTGATGGGAAATAATTCTACAGCTCTTTAAAGGGGTTCTAGGGAAATCAAAGGGTGTAGCAAGGGTGAGATTCGAGGTTGTTCGAATCGGGTAAGTCCTCTCTCTTTGTAATTTCTATTTTCATAGTATAGATCTGTCGCTTTGTGCCGTGGTTTTTTCTTATAAGGGTTTTCCACGTTAAATCTGTGTTCTCTTGTGTGTGCTTGGTATCATTGTATTGCTATCCTAGATCTAGATCTGTGTGATTCCACAGCAAAAATCCCAATAACAAGGTAAAAAGAAAAAGAAAAAGAAAGAAAGAAAGTAATAATAATAAATGAAAATTTGAAAAATGTGGAGGCTAAAGCTTCACATGCTTAAGAAACACAATCCAAATTCACTAATACTATCTATAAAAGACAATCTTCAAACTTCTTATGTTTTGCAACTTTTCATATTCTAAACTTGCATCTAAAGGAGAGAAAGAGCGGAAGATCAATAACTCATAAACTCTTGCATAATGATGCTTCTTGTATCTAATTTACATCACAAGTTGATCTTATCTTTAATTGAATGCACCCCAAAATTTTTCGAAATTGAAAGATCTTAGCCACACATTTTTTGAATCATTTAGTTGAGGCATGGTCAATCCATCTTGAGATATCAAACCAACGATCTAGAATGCTAAACCATGGGCCCTATCTGTACGTACTAAATTCCTATGAACACCATGAACATTAGGGAGGATGATGTAAGTCACCGTATGGATGTCTCAATGGGCCATGTGTTGAGCGTGCACCATCCAACCTGGGCAGCAGATTCACTCCTCCATGATATTCACCCAACTTAAAAATCAGGCCATTCAATCACAGGTAGGTTATACCATAGAAAACAATGTGCAATCACCTAAAAACTGTCATACTAAGTTTTTGTGTCACTTGGTATGCATATGCCATTCAAACCGTTCTATAACATCATACCATGATGATGATAGTAAACTCTAAAATTCATGACATTCAATAATAAAGTGTTTATCACTTGAATTTGTAGGTTATCAAGCATTTTTACATTTTAAAAAAAATAAATTTAATCATTAGATTGGTTGGAATTTTAGAACGTCACATCTATTCTAGTACAGTGACCATCGCGGATGCATTGTATGCCATGCACACAACATGGGGTGGGGGGCCATAGTTCTTAAGACCATGGCATCATTTCCCTTAAAAGTCTCTAAAGAATAGGGCTTCAAGACTGGAATGAGTCCTTGTTGAGTCAACTCATTTTTAATAGTGTTATGCATTAAAAACTACATTATGGAAATAGTATATTGTGTTTATTTTATTGAGAATGACTCAATATATAAGAGTTGGGAGATTTATAAAGATCTACTGAAGATCTTAACCGATATACATGAATCCATTTTGATGGCTATTTATAGTATTACAATTGTACGTACGTATCATGTAATACTCTAAAAACTTCCCTTAAAGTTGGCGCATGGGTATTAGGCATGCTAAGCTTGGAACATATACAAAGAAAACAATGAGGCTAAGTATGTGCCACCTCTTCCCCTCACACACATGTTTGGATACAAGATCTTCAAGTGCCGCTTGTCTGTAAATTGACTTTTCTTTGTTCGTTAAATCTTCTCTTCAATAATAGGGTCATCTAAACTTGACAACCATCGAGTTACCAAATGAAAATTTACATACAAATTCTTCTAAAAAAACATATGTTGTTAATATGTTATTTGAATTTGCATTAATAAAAAATTGGCCAATCATGTATATCACGACATCTATTGGTAATGGTGGTTATACCCCACATTACAATAGGATACATATTTTTGTGGATGATGGTATTAACGATGACAGGCTATATGACAACATGATGATATTTTGTAGATTATGGGGTTGATGAGAAGTATTACAATTGTGGTTATTTTCGAGACATGTATTCACATATCATGCCATCCATATACTTAATAAACTAAATTACAAAACTGTTTGTTTTGTTATGCTATCATTATCTGTGTTTGATTGCGTTAATAACATATATAACTTAGGAAAATGGTACCATTGAGTTGATCACTTGCTCCCATTTAGGACGGTATTTTAAAACACGAACCAGCCGACTTTGTCGATGCAAGTACCACTGAGGCTGATGCCTTAGATGAGACCATTGTGGACCCTACGGAGGACTTCTCATATTTCTAGACTTCTGGATGGGCAGTAGTCCGACACATTTCTTCGCTGTGATGTTTTAGAGTAGTTGGCTGGAGACTTCACACTTCATACCTTACACATTTTTGCACTTGTATATTGGAGTCCCTAGATGAGTCGACCCTGGTGTTTGGATGGATGTATATTTTGGATTATTGACTTAGTTGCATTTATTTTTGGACTTTTTATACACTGTTTAGTGTAGTTCTTATGATTGTTTAAATGTCAATATAAATGTACAAATTAATTACGCTTCCACAAAACAAAAGTTCACACTCGAAATATTAGGGATCGAGTGTGTACTCGACCTTTGAAATTCAGGGCGTGACAAATGGCTTATGTTAACTTTACCTCTTCTTTTTATATCGATATTCAAAGACAAAAGGCCAAATGGAATACGAGTTTGAATATCATCTAGGACTTGCTTGCTTCAATAATTTGAGATGAGAGTTTAAGCTTATTATTGATTCAAAATTTAAGGGTATTCTTACATTTTTCAATTTAGAGACAACGACAAACATATGAGTTTCTTTCATTGGAATATAAACCCTCCATTTTGCCACATTGATTGAAATAACTTAATGGAGTTTTTTAAAAAAGGAAACTACTATCCTAGTTAAAAAAAGGGAGTCACAATCCAATAGACCAGGATGTAAGTAGGTAGCATTGTAGTTAGGAATTCTATCAAGTCTGTAGAAAATTTTATTCCTGCTAGAGCTAGAGTTAGACCATGAAAAGATATTATTCAAAATATGAATGTCGTCAATGGCAGCCATGGACAGACAGTCATGTAACTCTGATGTTGCACTTTTGGATCAACACCCCAGCTTTTTTATTTGAGAATCGCATACAATTGAAATCCCCAAGAAAAATTCAAAGAATGCAACACTAGAGCCTATGAGAGATACAAGATTCCAAAGAGATCTTTAGCTAGTATTATTAGCACCATAAACAGTGTGAACATAAGATGACCGGCAAACAATGTAGATTGATGTTGCAATTTATGAATTAGTCAGATTGGGATGAAACATTTAGTGAGATGCTTGAATTCCAAGCTATGATGATCCTGAATTTTGAACAACATTCAACATTAGTAACATAATCCAACTTTTGGGAATAAAGGATTTGCACACCAAGGGCCCGCCTGGATACCACTCAAAGAAGTTGCTTTTTCTATTTACAGCAGTCGATAAGTAACTTATTTGAAATATGTAGTTTGGTTTAAGATCAATTACAAGTAACTCTTTTACTTCAAGGTACTTAATCACTTCAGTTTAATAAGTAAAATTCAAGATAAGATACTTGAGGCATAAATAGCTTATCTCAAGTGGCAGACGGGGTGAAAGACACCTCGTTTCAACACTGAGGTCTTGGTATGGATCCCTAGTGGGGGTGGCTAACAGTGAAGTGTGAACTGACTGTGGGGTGTACTAACAAGCTAACAAAAAAAAAGGGACTTACGATCTGATCCAAACGCTCCCTAAATAAACGTTTGATTTCTTCACAAGGGATTCGGGATTCGAGGATGTAAATAAGAGATAAATTCAAACAAGAAATGGCCTCTTATATTTATTATTATTATTATTATTATTATTTGCATAGAGGCTCTTTTTTAGGCCTCTAACATTCCATGTAAGGGCCTTCATTTTATTATAACTGCATTTTTGCTTTTTGGTGTGGAGTAGGATGATCTTCAAGCACCAAAGAATGAGATTTACTAGTAATGGCTGAGTCAATCTATTATGACACTGCAGACATAACAAAACTATCAACATTTGAATTGCCTTCAAGATCAAACAATGCCATACATTTGTTTGAATTTGAATGATATTGAAACTTCTTTTGATGTGCTTTTTTTCCTTTGGGACTTGGGTTTTTTTAGCATTTCTTCACCTTCTGATCTACTAGCTATGGTAAAAGCATGAAGTTTACCTTGAATTTTTACAAGGCTTGAGGAATTGTTTTTCCCAATAGAGTTTTCTTTGTGATTAGGTTTGATGGCTTCTGTAATAGTAGTAGTATCAGTCTTCTTTTTTATCCACACTTTCATTGAGTTTGGTGTGGTAGTGAGAGAATTGTGTAGGCAGTTTAGATTGGTTGAATGCGGAGCATTTTTCACATGCCGAAGATTTCCATGAGTATTCAACCTTTTGTTTGAATTTTGAACCCTTACAAATGATATCAATTCCGACAAGGCCGATCAAGTTTATTCCCATTTCTACACAAATACTAGCAAAAGCAAGCCGAATACCATTTGCAATTAGTTTATCCATGAAAAGCAGTTTACCAGTGGTACTTGACAATTTGCTTTAGCGACTTTCAGATCTAAAACTGAAATTTAGATTTGGTAGCTTAATCCAAAGTGGTATGGAATCCAATTCTTCTTCTTGATGAGAAAGCTTTGAGGTCCAACATAGAGGGTGTCTACATATGAACCATGAACCGTGGCCCTTTCTCAAGAACTTCCTAACTTTCATTGAAGTGTTTAAAATTTAAAAAGTAAATACCGTTAAAGGTATTTCAAAACCTTACAAAAATTACACTGAAAAAGGAGGGAAAAACCAAATTTTGTTTTTTGTCTGTTTTTTTTTTCCCCTTAAGAATCTTTAGACTCACATTGGATAGGAAGAAAGGTTCTTAAGTGGTTTCTAAACCTTTGCTAATAATACTCTTGTGAAATATGCTACATTATGGCTAGGCCCGTCGAGGCCGGTCCCAAGCGAAAATTGGCACAGAGACCACTTGCACTATTGTATTCAATTGGGAAATCAGCATGGAGATTTTTTATAACTCTCTTCATTGATTGGCACAACAATTTTAAAGAGAGCAATCTCATCTGCACCTTGACCCAGGTGTGAAATTCACTTACGTATAGATTTATTTGTTGTCATCCCTACCTTTCTCATAGAATTAGTTTAAGGTTCAACAAAAACCATCTTCTAAAGAGTAAATATTGATCTCTCCTGGGACTTTCCACACCTTTTCAAGAGTGCCCTTAACCATTAAAAGGTAAGGCCTGGACCCAAGGAAATATCCCACCAAGGAGTTTCCTCATTCCTTTTTGACACCTTAGGTATCTTCCTTAGTAGACAATACTGTGAAAATACTGTGAAAGGCTTTGAGGCATGGAGGTAATGTAATCCAGAGATAGATTTTCGTCAGGTTGGGAGCATTTTTTTTTTACACCCACACAGACCACAATATGATTCGAAGCCATGACTTCAGTATTGAAACTGACAGTCTACCAGGTTGGGAGCATTTCAGCATAGTAGAAGTAGAGTTGTACACAAGTTGAACCGAGTTGAGCTTGGCATAACTCAGCTCAGCTCGGCCAGTAGCAAACCCCAGCTCGAACATGGCTCGGCTCAGTCCTTGAGCTTGATTGTCCAGCTCGGCCCAGTTTGGTCAGTAGCTCGGGCCAACTCGAGCCAAGGACAACGTTCGACCAGGCTGCCATGGTTGGCACGGCCACCCAAATGCAATGAAAAATGGGAGAGGGTTCGATTGTTTACTGAACGGGCAGGCAAGGCAGTGACAAGCTGAGCTCGGACCAGAGGCTAGGACAGTTGGACGGGAGTGAGCATGGTAGTGATGGACAGGCTTGGAAGTCGGACAAGACGATGGGATGGCTAGACAATCGGACGAGTGGTTCTTCTGTGCTTGTTCGGGCTGAGAGAAATGAAAAGGGAGTACGTTTTTTTTAAAAGTTGATATTTATATCAACTGACCGAGCGAGCCGAGACAGACCGATTTGAGTCGAGTTCGAGTTATGGACCGATCTGATTCGAGCCGAGCTTAGACCAACTCAGACTGTGCTCGGAATTTGTTCAAGCTCAAAAATTTAGCTCAACTCGGCCTGAACCCAGTTTCGAACCAAGTCAAGTCGAGCTTATCTAAGCTGATTCGAGCAAGTTAACCAACACAACTCAATTTGTGTACAACTCTAAGTAGAAGGTTCATTTGATGGAGCATTTCCACTCTCCAAAGCCTTACCCATTCCTTGTCCACCTTGGATCATGACAGTAGCCTCCCAATGGGTAGAGGAACTTAAATTCGAATTACAACTTGCAATAGGGCCCATGATATTGCCCACATATGGACTTTGAGATGGGCTCGAGGTTGAGCCCACGATCAGTATAGTTTCTGGGTCTGAAATAGGGTCTTGGAATTTTAAAAAGCTTTTATTTTGAGTCGAGGTGGAGCCTTGAAATTGGCCTGGCCCATGACTAAGCACTTGGCACGGCCTGAATGGGCCTCCAAGAGAAGAGAGGATGGACCCACTTGCGATTGATTTTGAGAGAGGAAATTTTGGGTTCGTGCCTGACCCACCAGAGAAAATGTTTGTGGGGCGTTGGATTAAAGAGCAGCCCATGACATAAGCCCACACTGACTGGTACAGGCCCAATGTAATCACGACACTCCTGTTCTCGCAACGGTCAATTTTTTTACCGTTGGAAGAGAGAATTGAAGAATCAGAGATATCTGACGCCGGAGAAGGAAAGGGGGAGTCGGAAATCGACGCCGAGATCGCCTGAGCTGCCGGATTTCCAGGAACATCCACCTGCCGCCGATCTTGCTGATGGCTCACAGGTCCTCTTTTTTCCGACAATGCTTCTGAATTCATTTCCACCGTCGACCGCGGTGCCGATGATGGATTTTTCTGTTGCTAGAGAAGAAAGAAAAGTGTCGGAAGACGTCGCCAGGGACGTCGGAGCTGCCGGAATGTTGGAAACACCCACAGCAGAAACCCCTGTTCCACCGTCTTCCCCAGTACCGATGACTGGTTTTCCAAAATCGATGGCAATACGAGCTTTGGTTTCACCAATAAAGGGGCTTGGGTGATGAAATCTGGGTTCTTATCGACGGGAATGAGATTTCCTTGTTGCTCGCTTCATGGAAGGAAATGGCATCAACGAGCAGCAAGCTCTTTAAGCATTTGAAGATGCTCGAATCCCTGCGTTTGCTATCTGAATTGTTTCCTTTGGAAACAGAAGGTGGGAGAGGCGCTTCGTTTCCATCCCTAATTGCTGCTGCCACGAACTGCAGGCGATGTTTCTCAGCGTTGATTCTATGATTTACCACAACGCCTTCCACTCTTCCAGTGAAACACCAGGATTCGAAGGCAATTTTTTCTTCCCCATCACCAAATGAATCAGCAGCAGGAGAGTTCGACGGAGGATCCGCTGGAGAACGGAACAAAGATTGCTGTAAGAAGGTTACCATCGGAGATGGAGAAGAGCGAGAAGAGGACTCCTCTCTCTCATTTGGATTCCGTGAAAACAGGACGCGGCCGTCGGAAGCTAAGAAAGCCACCCTGATGTTTGTGAGAAATCCACTCTATACCCCCAAATGGAATAAACTATTATGCGAAATTTGCATTGATAAAATTTTTTATATAAATACAATCATGCCACATGTGGTGTGGATAAATTTCAATTGAATGAGTTAAAGTCTATCTAAATGCCAATCTAGTAACACCCTAATTCATTGCTCGTTTCAACACTGAGGTCTTGGTATCGATCCTTAGCAACAAGCTAACAAAAAAATATCAATCCTTAGCAACAAGCTGAGAAAAAAAAAAAAAACATAAAAAATTGCCGTATCAACAACATTGCAAACTTATACTCTGTCGAGTAGCCCCAAGGGCAACCGCCGGTGTTGCTAACAATGCTATAAAAGTATACAATGATCAATGATCAATACACCCTGTGGCAACCTTCGATGCCTCAGGCCCAACCTACCATTATTCTCGTGACTCAATGTTTGGTGCTTATAGCAATTGGATCATGAAAATTTAATCAATTCAATGCACATGGCAACTCACTAATCTCATAATCTCATGATCAGAGGGTTACTAAATATTCGAAGACACTTATCATAGTCAATCCAGAAAAATCAAAACAACTGAAGACAACAAATAGTATATTAACATCCAAAAAATGGCTTCTAGAAAAATGATCGAATAAAATGGACAAGTTGAATTCATATACCCATGAGGAGCAAGGACGAAAATCAATCACTCGTGAAGAAAATCCGTTAAAAGATATACTGTCGAGACATGTGTTATGTGAACAATGTTGCCAAAATATTCATAAAACTAATTGACATAGTGCTTTAAATAAGCCATACAAAAAACCATTGCGACGGCATCATCCACATCAAAAGCTAATTCCTCACAAAGATAATCCATCAAAAGACGTGTCGTGTAAGTATATGTTATATGAACAATGCTGTCACAAGATCTATGCAGCAGACTAATGCACCGTTCTAAGTAAACCTCAATGTTTACATGGAGAATCATCATGGCCAAATATAAAAGCATCATGGTCACTTTGGCTAACAAGAAAATTTTAGCTCCCTAAACAACCAACTTAATGGCCAACTTCACTAGAATAGCCAAATTAATGGCTGAAATATTCAATTTAACAACTAAAACGGCTATCCCAACTACCGATTTAAAAATGAACCACTAAAATGTCATTTAAATTCTCTTTACATTCTTCGAATGCAAGAGACATGGGGGCATTATTTACACTCGGCCGACCAAAGTCAGATCAAACAATCCAAAAGAAGCCACATGGCCACCATGTCCCATGTAGTGTAGATGAACTTTAAATGGAGGAGCTAAAGACTTGTACATATGGTAACATTTAATGTTAAAGTTTTATAAACACAACTCTCTACAAAGTTAAGTCTCATCAAAGGAATCTCTTGCAAGTATTAAATGTCAGAGCCTAGTGACTTGGAGACTCTAATAAACATTCATATGCACAATCGAAATAGTAAGAGGCATATGTAATCTCTTGTGCATGTAGCCTAATATAATAAGTCACACTTATGTAGAGCATCGAAGAGATTTGTATGACCAACTATCTAAATTTCACTTGAAGGAGAGCTCCAAGTCCTCATTATAAATAATTAATCTCTCTACAATGCAATGCTACTTATCCATTTAGTTTAACTTCTTAGTTTAGTCACTTCACTTATGTCCAATCATACTTGAGCAAGTCTGAAGCCAATAGTTTAGTTTATGTCTGTTACTGTCTAGCGCCTTGCTACATACGCATAACCACCATTGTCGGATCCCCCGATTATGAAGTCCTTGATATATCATCAATTACATCCTGCTGACTTCACACCACGACTGTCTGACGATCATCTAGTACTTTTTGTTGGGGATTTGTGCGGCGAAATCACACAGATCTAGGTCTACGATAGCAATCCAATAATGTCAAGCAATCACAAGAGAACACAAAGATTTAACATGGAAAACCCTTGTGGGAAAAAATCATGGCACAAAGCGACAGAAATCCACTATGAAATAGAAATTATAAGAGAGAGGACTTACCTGATTCGAACAACCTCGAATCTCACCCATGCTACACCCTTTGATAACCCTAAAACCCTTTTAGGAACCCTTGAAAAACTTTTAGAAAGCCTTAAAATACCTTAAAATAGCCCTAGGGACCCCTATTTATAGTTTAAGAAACTCCACTTACGCACCTTCTTTGGAAAAGTCCCGAAACCACCTCAAATTTACGTAGTCTGCGCAGAATCTGCGTAACCCTCGACTAGTCGAGCTGAGGCCTCGACTGGTCGAGCGGCCCGGACACCAAAAAACATAGGTCGCTCGACTAGTCGAGCGGCCCACTCGACCAGTTGAGTCAGGCTCTCGAACGGTCGAGAGACCCAAAATCAGACAGATTTAAGGCATCTGTCAACAATCTCTACCATGCCTTCAATCTTCAACCATGTATCTTGCTGCCCTCTTCTCTTATCTCTGCATCATATTATAGCTTTAATAAATGCTTCTCGTGCACACTCCGTCCTTCTTTTACGCCATCGCCAAGCCTAGAGAAGTTGCACAGAACTTGAACTTCTCTGTAGGAACAACCTTGGTGAGCATGTCTGTTGGATTCATATTGGTGTGAATCTTCTCCAGTGTTATGCCTCCTTTCTCAAGCACCTATCGGATAAAGTGGTGACGAACGTTAATGTGTTTAGTACGTAAGTGATAAACAGAATTTTTAGCCAAATTAATAGCGCTCTCGCTATCACAGTTAACCAGCATGGCCTCCTGCTGAAGTCTCAATTGATTTATCATGCCCTTGAGCCAAACACCTTCTTTAAACACTTTCGTCACTGCCATATATTCTGCTTCGGTCGTGGAAAGAGCCACCATGGACTGAAGCTTTGACATCCAACTGATTGTTTCACCCGCTAGTACAAACGAGTATCTTGAAGTAGAGTTTCTGGAATCTATATTGCCTATGTAATTGGAATCCACATATCCAACCAACTTTGTCCCTGTTTTCTGAAAAGTTAAGACGTAGTCTTTCGTACCTAGAATGTATTGAAGTATCCATTTTACCGCTTCCCAATGTTGCTTGCCGGGGTTTGACATATATCTACTTACAACACCGACTGCCTGTGAAATATCTGGTCTCATACAGACTATGATATACATTAAACTGTCAACCGCATTCGAATAAGATCCATGAGACATAACCTACTTTTTCTCATCTGATTTAGGACATTGTTTTGAGGAAAGCTTAAAGTGAACCGCGTGGGGAATGCTCACCGGCTTTGCTTAGTCCATCCTATACCTGATCAACACATTTTCAAGGTTATTTTCCTGTGATAGTCAAAACTTACTCTTCTTCTTATCTCTATGAATATCTATGCCGAGAACCCTTTTTGCAGCCACCAAATCTTTCATCTCGAATGTCCCAGATAACTGAGTCTTTAATATATTGATTTCAGACATATCATGACAGACGATCAACATATCATCAACATACAATAGTAGGATGATGAATTTTTCATAACTCAATGTCTTGTAATAGACACAGTGATCGTATTCACTCCGAGTAAATTTCTGACTCACCTTGAAAGAATCAAATTTTTTATACTACTGCCTAGGCAATTGTTTCAAGCCATATCACGATCTCATTAACCCGTAAACCTTTTTCTCTGCCATTTAACCTCGTAGCCGTCTGGTTGCTTCATGTATATCTGCTCTTCCAACTCCCCGTGTAGGAATGCAATCTTGACATCTATTTGTTCCAGTTCGAGATTGTATTGAGCAACCAGCGCTAATACGAATATGATAGACACCTGCTTAACTACCGGCGCGAATATCTCTATGAAGTCGATTCATTTTCTCTGAGCATAACCCTTCACTACCAACCTTGCTTTGTATCTATCTTGTTTCCTTTTGAATAACCACTTGCATCCGATCGCTTTTTGGCCTACTGGAAGCTCCACCAGCTCCCATGTGTGATTTTTGTGTAACAAGTCCATCTCATCATCCATAGCCGGCTTCCACTTTTCTGTATTAGGCTCATCAAGAGCCTCTTGAATAGTAGATGGGTCTCCCTTATCTGTAATGATGGCATATGCAATATTAGAGTCGTCCCTATATCTTGCCGGTAACATGCGATCACGTGGTGGATTCCTTCTTACAGGTGACTGCTCCACCTGATCTTGTACCTCTATCTTCTTGTAAGACCCGTGTCCTAGTCCGTACCGTTCCGTTGGCTTCCGCGATCATTTCGGTCGAATTCCCGCAATCCTTGACCGGTATCCGACGTTTGCACACGATCCTAAGCCGAGACCTGCATGCCAAAGTCAGCTCGAACCGAAACCTGTACCTTAGCGACCGTGCCGTCGCCGCAGTTCGAACGCCGCGACTCATGCACCGACTTGATACCCAGGTTAAAAGATGTCGACCCGCGTTTATTTCGAGAAAAACGCCACGTGTTGCAAACCTTGAGGGAATCTCTACAACATGTCCCATCAATCAATCAATCAATCAATCCCATCAATCAAGTACACATCACACATTAAGTCAAGTACAAGCAACCCATACCCTATCCTTACCTCTCTCTTACACAAACTACCCAAAGTCAACCCTCACATCACTTCATCCATCACTCAACCCATCACTCCATCACCTCTTATCATTCCCATCACCTCACTCTCTCTCATTTCTTAAATCTCCCAAGCAACCCAAACTCCATACGTCCAAGCTCTCTCCTCCCAAACCACAAGTGTGACCCACCCTCTCATCTCTCATCCACACCATCAAAATTCCATCAACCACCATCAAAAGTGAAGGCAAGGAGTATAGAAGGCTAAGGGAGCAAGGAGGAGGCCTAAAGGTGGGTGATCGTTGAGTTTCTACCATTGATTTCATGATTTGAGGGCCCACTTGTTGGTGGGACCCATTTCGATGTATGTGATGTATCAATGGAGGGCCCATAGTGGCGGGGTCCCTCCTCTCTATCACCGTCTCTCTCTCTCTCTCTTTGAATGGTGATGATGATGAAGTGGTGAGTGTGGCCCACCATGAATCATATTTTTCATGTGGGACCCATCGGATGAATGTGCTGGATATCCAGCCCATTAGCGAGCCCGGATGGAAGGAAAATATAAACATCAGGTGGATCAAACAGGTGGGCCACATGCATGTGGGACCCACCATGATGTCCAATTTATGTATGCCGTCCAGCGTCTCTGGACGCTGGACATGGTGGGTTGGCTAACATGGAGTGCGTGTACTGACATGGGAGTGTACTAACAAGCTAGCCAAAATAAAGGGAATGGTGGGCCACTCATGCAGGCTCCACCTTGATGTATGTATACAATCCACGCCGTTTATCCCGTTGCTCAGCCTATTTTAAGCGTTGAGCTGAAAAATGGAGTCAATCCGATAATCAAGCGGGCCATACCATAGAGAATGGCGGTAATACCGTTAAAACCCACCTTGATCCTTCCATTCACCAAAAACGGGCCGCATATTGAACTCATTTGGTCAGTCTTGGACCGTGGAATCCAATGGTTGGAGTGGATTCATCTGATGTGGGCCTTGCAGGGGAAAAACCATAGAATTTCATATTTTCAAAAAAAAATTAAAAAACAAAACAAACAGGCAGCGCTGTTATCGCTGACATGCCAAAGACGTGCAGGCGTTGCCTGCGGCGCTGGCGGATGGACAGCCTGGCAGGGACCCACGGGTCCCAGCCATGGACCTCACCATGATGTGTGTCGACCATCAACACCATGCATTTGATGGGTCCCCTCGAACCAAGAGGCCACCCCAAAAATCAGCCGTATACGGAACTCAGGTGGACCACACCATCTAAAATCATGTGAAGACATGCCTAAAACATATAAAATCACTTGGTGGGGCTTACCTAAAATTTGGATACGGCTGAAACTTGGTCTGAACCCTCAGCCAAGCGGGACACACATAATGGGTGGGCTGGATTTGCGAACCACATTCCAGTGGGCCCCCATTTTCCCAGGTCCACATGACCTTTTAAATAGGTTGGATGTCAGATAAATATCACGGTGGGCCCCATGTATACGTTGGATGACAAATACATATCATGGTGGGCCCAGGTCCATGTGACCATATGAACAGATTGGATGCAAATAAACAGTACAGTGGGCCCTCAGGTCCACGTGACCTTATAAACAGGTTGGGTGCAAATAAATATTATGGTGGGCCCCCAGGCCTGCATGACCCTATCAACAGATTGGGTGGAAAATAAACATTTCGGTGGGCCCCAGGTTGGGTGGGAAATAAAAATTATGGTGGGTCCTACTTAGAACCCACTTATGTATGTATTGTGTCCACACCTTTCATCAGTGTGGACCTCCACTATGAAGTATGTGATTTATCTATGCCTTCCATCCCTATGGGACCTACCATGATGCGTTTGTTTCATCCAAACCGTCCAACCATTTTGAAGGTTATTTTAAGGCTATGTGATAAGGCCCATCTTGGTGTGTTTGTGGGCTGTCCGTTGAGGCCCACCTTGATTTGTATAAGGCCCATATTATGAGGCTCATTGTGACGTATGCAAGGCTCATGTGATTAGGCCCAGCTTGGTATATTTGTGGCCTGCCCACTAAGGCCCACTTGAGATATATGAGTTCATGGTTTGAGGCCCATTTGATGTATTTGAGCCCTTGGGTCGAGGCCCAATAAGATCTATATAAGGCCCATTGCAATATGTGATTCATGGTAGGCCGTGCCTTGGGAGCAATGATAGTTTGATGTCCACATTGTAAGGATGATGTTGGTTAAATGTCCGCATTATTACTCTCCCCCTAGGGCCCATTAATAGGCCCATACCTGTAGCATATAGGCCGTCTAGACCCATCTTCGTTTTGATCAGAGCCCATCACCACATAACATGTATAGTATAAATCCATGATTCATGATCATATGCATCATATGTATGCCTGATATGAGAAGTGACTGATCATAGCATATGCCTTCGGGTAGATCGTTTATGGGCTCCTTGACAGGAGGAGCTGCCCCACATGAGCGCTCGGTACGCGCAGGATTGTTGCATGTCTGATAGTATGATTCATGCACTTGCATTAGTGTTATTGTGATTACTGTATGCCCTAGTGACATTAGGGCCATAGCCTCCACAGACACATCGTGGGTGGCTGGATTGAATACCGAAAATATTGTTACTAAGTATCGGGGCGCCATAGATGTCTCTGGGTGAAAATTCCTAAACCTGATGGTACCAGAGGATGACTCTAATGTCGAGACCGAGTGGATATATGAGCGCACGAGGGCCGAATACCAGGAGGCCGCGTCTCCCACTGTGTCGTAGTCGATTGGAAAGGGTTGTGGCCTTACTCGCCCGAGGATAGGGGGCAATACTAGGCTGAGTTTGACCAGCTCATGAATAGGTCCGCTATCGGCATGCCGGATAGGTATTGACAGACTATTGGCCAGGCGAATAGTGAGGTTTCTTACGCTCACTTGGACTGTGCGGCTAGGAGAGTGGCAGTGCCACTTGGAGTGAACTAAACCTCGGTGATTATCCATAATGAGAACTGTACTGATTTATGATGAGGATTGGCATGCTTGAGTTGCATCTCGTATCGCATGGCCGTGTTATAGCCGATAGCATTCATATCTTGCACCGCATAGCCTTGGTACGACTGATTGCATTCATATATTCATCACCATGCATGATTCTGCATTACTCTGACCTTACATTCTGAGCACACTTATATTGCGCACACACTTACACCACCCTCTAAGCTTTCTATAAGCTTATGCACGATTGATGCGTGTAGGTGACGTAAGGACGCAGCCGTAGCCTCGTAAGAGTTGGAGCGTGCAGTTGAGCTTTTGGAGTTTCTGTTATTTGCATTATCTTGTATTTTCTTTCAGACGCATTGTACTTAAAAAGTTTTTTATCATAATAGATTTTGCGATGGTGTTCTTGTGGTTATTGTTCGTGGGTTATGCTTATGGTTATGCTCATTATGAATTAAATTGATATTAGAATCCTCCTTGTAGGATCCCAGGATCGGAACCTGGTACATGGGTGCCGGGAGCCGAGAATGGGGTTCTACGGAGGCTGTTGGTGCCGGATTCGGCGATTGAAAATTTTGTGAGTCCGGTTTTCGAGTTTGGGGCGTGACACTTCGCATCTGTCTCCGTCTAAGTATCATTTGTGTTAATCTGGACGTCTACGATCACTCTTTTTGGTTCTTCTTGCTCCTCTTGATCATTCTTGCGAAATAGGAAGCTTTCATCGAATCTGATGTCCAACTAGTGGTGATCTTGCATGTGACCTCATTGAATAACTTGTAACCTTTCACACCAATGCCATATCTAACAAAGATGTACTTTTTGGCTCTATGGTCTAACTTATCTCTCTCAACTGATGGTACATGAGAGTAAGCCTCACAACCAAATATACTTAGATCTTAGTAGTCGATTTTCTGACAACTCCAGACTTCATCTAGGATTTTACATTCAATTGTCATTAAAGGAGACCAGTTCACCAAATAACAAGCCGTGTTAACGGCCTCAGTTCATACGTCCTTGCCCGATGCAGCATTACTTAACATGCATTTGACCCTCTCCAGAAGAGTCCGATTCATTTGCTCAGGTACACCGTTTTGCTCGGGTGTGTGACGCATTGTGTTGTGCCTGATGGTCCTTTTATTCTTGCAATAATCATTAAACTTAATGGAAGTAAATTCTCCACCATTGTCAGTCCTTAAAACCTTTATTTTTCGCCCTGACTATTTTTCCACCATTGCCTTCCATTGTTTGAATATGGTGAAAACGTCAGATTTACATTTTATGAAGTAAACCCAAACTTTTTTGGAGTAGTCGTCAATGAATTAAACAAACCATGATGATCTTCCAATGGAAACTTTTGGTGATGACCCCCATATGTCAGAGTACACATAATTAAGCACTCCCTTACAAACATATTTTCCAGATTTAAAAGACAATCTAGATTGTTTACCATATATACAATGTTCGCATATATTTAAATCAGAATTTTTAAAAGTTGGAATCAAACATAGATCAGAAAGTACCTTCATACACCGCTCGCTCATGTGGCACAAACGAGCATGCCACATACGTAGAGACGTGGAGTTTGCAATAGCTGTTGCCGCTCCACCTATTGAAGTATTCTCAATCAACTTGTAAAGGTTTCCGTACCTTTGCACTCTTATAATCACGAGTACCCCATTTAAAATTTTAAGGACACCATCAATACCGGTGAACTTGCACCTTATAGCTTTGAGTGCACCGAGAGAAATCAGATTTTTCTTCACATCAGGAACATGCCTGATATCAGTCAGGGTACACTCTATCCCATCAAACATTTTAATGCTCACCATACCAATAGCCACAACATTACAGGCATTGTCATTCCCAATAAAAACCTGTCCACCATCACATTCTCTGTAACTGACGAACCAACTCCGATGAGGAGTCATGTGATATGATGCTCCTGTGTCTAGGATCCACTCATTTGCATGATTGTCGTGAACATTTTCGATCATGGACACAGATAGAACATCACCACCACTTGTTTCTTCATCAGAAGTGACAATATTGGCCTCCTTGGAAGAAGCCGCTAAATTTTATTTCTTCGCTTTAGGATTTTTACAATCATTCTTCATGTGTCCAGACAACCTACGATTCTAACACTTTAATTTTCCTTTGCCCTTGCCCTTGTATTCGGATCTAGGCCTTGAGGATCCTGTACCTCGCTCAGAATCTCTGCCCCTCGTAATCAGTGCATCGGAAGATGCCCCCATGTCGTCGTTTAGCTTTCTTATAGCCTTCCCTTGAAGGGTTAAGATAATAGTGTCAATACTTAGAGTTTTATTTGTGGTGTACATCGTGTCCCCGAAAGACTCATATGATGTATGAAGAGAATTCAACAATATATATGCCTGTTCCTCATCTTTGACCACTTTCTCTATATCCAGCAATTTGCACATCATTTTATTAAAGTTGCTAATACAGGCTTCTAGATCTCCACCCTCTGTCATCTTGAATATATAACACTGTAGCTTCAAGTGTAGGCAATTTTCAGAGGACTTCTTTGCATGAATGTTATCTAACTTCGCCCACCAATTAGCCGCAGTTTTCTCCCTCAAAACATTATAGAGAACCTCATCCGTGAAACATAAACGGATAGAGGCTAAAGCATTACTATCAAGGTTTTCCCATTATTACTGATCTTGCAGATTCAAATCTGTGCCCCAACGATTGCTCTGATACCACTTGTTGGGGATTTGTGCTACGGAATCACACAGATCTAGATCTAGGATAGTAATCCAATAACGTCAAGCAATCACAAGAGAACATAAAGATTTAACGTGGAAAACCCTTGCGGGAAAAAACTACAGCACAAAGCGACAGAAATCCACTATGAAATAGAAATTACAAGAGAGAGGACTTACCCAATTCGAACAACCTCGAATCTCACCCTTGCTACACCTTTTGATAACCCTAAAATCCTTTTAGGAATCCTTGGAAAACTTTTAGAAAGCCTTAGAATATCTTAGAATAGTCCTAAGGACCCCTATTTATAGTTTAAGAAACTCCACTTACACACCTTCTTTGGAAAAGTCCGAAAACCGCGTCAAATTTATGCAGTCCGCGCAGGATCTGCGTAACCCTCGACTGGTTGAGCCATCTCCTCGACTGGTCGAGCGGCCCGGATACAAAAAAACATAGCTCGCTGGACTTTGAATCGAGCAGGCCTCGACTAGTCGAGTGGCCCACTCGACCAGTCGAGCCAAGCTCTTGACCGATTGAGAGACCCAAAATCAGACAGATTTAAGGCATCTGTCAACACTTTTCGTGACCGTTTTGTAAGAACAAACTGTCATAGGTATTTATTATTTTTCATTGCTTAGTTTTATTCTTCTTTGCACTGATTATATTGCTTGTACATTCTAACCAATCAAATCAACAATCCAATCTTATTTTTAATTTTGATACATTATCGCCTTATTGAGAAACCAATATATTAATCATTGATAGAAAAATCATTACTTTTAACACAAAAAGATCTCATACTGAAACGTTAAACCAATCTTCATAGTTCTAGTTTTAATTCAGATAGTTTGATGCCTAAGGTCACAAGTGTTCAATCAATTCGAATCAAGTAAACTCTTACATGCCTTACACTAATCT
Source organism: Magnolia sinica (assembly GCF_029962835.1). NCBI lineage: Eukaryota > Viridiplantae > Streptophyta > Magnoliopsida > Magnoliales > Magnoliaceae > Magnolia > Magnolia sinica. The sequence goes on from NC_080581.1 coordinate 15,095,984, forward strand.
ACTCATACATGTTTAACCCAATTCGGACCATAGATGATCTGCTCTATCCTTTGATTCTGCCTCACTTCCACAGCCATCCATTTTCTATGCCATGGATGGGATGGTTACGGCTGCAAAATTAAATTAATTCTTTGGAATCATAAGCATCCATGATGGGTCCTAACAAATAGGTGGTGAATCAAGTTGGACAGCCGACTTACTTTTGCATGAATGATCTTGACTGTCCATATTAGAAGTTACTGATCAAGGGATTATACATGTCAGATCAGTGTGATGTGTACTTGCAAATTATGTAGTGAGGCCTTACCACCCTCAGCGGCGCAGGCCTTCCGTGGATCCACGGGTGGATCCCTGACCATGGCCCACTACGATGTATCTGCGAGTGGATCCTTGACCATGGCCCCACTATGATGTATGTGCCTTACATCCACATCGTCCATCGGTTTTGAAAGCTCATTTTAAAGCATCATCCAAAAAATAGACGGCATGGATATAAGCTACAATGAGCTTTCCAAAAAAGGAATGGACGGCATGGATATAAGCTACATGCATAGTAGATCCACTGAAGCTGTCCTCCATAGTGTGATGACGTGGCAAGATTTGATTGGTGGGGACTGCACTGTCAAAGATGAGGCGTATGTGACTGCATACGATCCACCAATCAAATCTCACCACATCATCACACCACAGCTGAGGGTGGAGAGGGCTTCCCTACCTCATCTACGTCGGATAGAAATCTAATGAGCCTGGATCAGTGGATTGAATGTCCAAGGGTCCCAAAGTGGGTCCAGTGCAACAAGGAGCCTCTATAACAACTAATGCTCTGAGAGCACTAGTGCATTTCTCGTGAATAAAATTAATTCTGGTGAGAGCCGTTGAGGTGCGGCCTGGCCCCACCCAATATGGTGCAGCCCTTATGGTGAGGCCCACCTTAATATATATATATATATATATATATATATATATATATATATATATATATATATATATATATATATATATATATATATCCACACTGTCTGTCGGTTTTGCCAGGCATAAGTTAAAAAAGGAAGTAGATGCAAATCTTAGGTGGATCATAGCTTAGGAAACGGTGGCAAATGAATGCCCACCGTTAAAAACTTTCTAGGGCCCACCTCAATGCCCACTCCCTAAATGTTTATACATCCAACCTGTTGATAAGGTCACATGAATCTAGATGAAGGGAAGAAAACAAATGTTAGCTTGATTCAAGAATTTCATGGCCCACAACAAGTTTTTAATGGTCATTCACCATTTGTTTTTTTTGTATGTGATGTGGTCAGCTTTAGATTTACCCAGAGGGATTAGGTGCAGCCCGGGCCTCGCCCAACAATGTGTGGCCCTGATCATTGGGCCCACCTTGATATATACATTGTGTATCCAGGCCGTCTACCTATTTTGTTGTCTCATTCCATGACATGAGGCCAAAAATACAGCAGATCCAAATCTTCAGTGGACCAGACAATACGAAACAGTGGTGATTGACCAATACAAACTTCTTGTAGACCACAACGTTTTGGATCAAGCTGATATTTGTTTTTTCCTTTCATCTAGGTCCATGTCACCTTATCAAAAGGTTGGATGGCATATAAACATTAAGTTGGGCATTAAGGTGGGCCTTAGGAAGTTTTCAATGGTGGACATTCAATCACTATTGTTTCCTATGGTACGGTCCAACCTGAGATTTGGTTCTGCTTCATTTTTGGCTCATGCCCTAAAATGAACCAGCAAAACAGATGGACAGTGCGGATATACAATTCACACATGAAGGTGGGTCCCACGGTCACGGCCACATCAATGTTGGGGGAGACAGGACGCACTTTATCCGCTCCCAATTATACTAGCCCTACACGCATCCCTTTACACAGGCACTTTCACATGCTCACGTCCAAACCTGACAAGCGAGTGGGAATGTGAGCTGTGGTGCCGGTTGACCCCAACACCAGCTATAGCAGATCTGTGTAGGGGACCGCCGTGATTTATCTGTTTATCCGTGCCTTCCATCTCTTTTCTCATATCATATTAAGATATGAGCCAAAAAATGAGCCAGATACAACGCTCAAGTGGACCACACCACATATGACCCTTTTATTTAATGTTTTGTGCATTTAAATGCAACTTGTGTGGTCCACTTGAACGTTGTATTTGCCTCATTTTCGAGCTCATATTAAAATGATATGATAAAAGAGATAAGCGGCATGGATAAATAAATACATCACAGTGGGCCCATAAAAATCTGTCATCTTGTGGCTATAGAAGGTGGATGTAGGGATGTAATCCGTTTCTCATCTCAGGTATTAGCCTAAAATTCAAACACGTCAAAAGTTCAAGTGGACCACATGAAACAACTGGGTAATGACAGGACAGCCATTGATGAAACTATCATATAGTCTGTTGTATTTTGTTTTAAAATAATATTAAATTTTGATTTTCAAATTTTCAATAGTTTCCCTCCACATTTAAATTTTGATGTTTTTGAGGTATGGGTTTTGTCCCACATCAGATTTGACAAAGGATAATATCTTGTATATAAGATAGGCTTTTTGTCTTGAACTTGAGCTCCATTTAGGGGGCATGTGAATTTGGTCCTATGAGGGGCTATACCAAATAGCTCTAATTTATGCTATTGACCGCACATGCACACGCGCCGAGCCGAGTCTGTGTGCGTGTGTCCATGTGCGCGTGCGGACTTTATTTGCGAGAGTGTACTCGCACTTGCGCTTTTTTGTTTTAAACTAGAGAGGTGTGTCCATTCCAGTTGGTCACATCTGTTGGGTTTAAACCCAATGGACTTAACCCTTTGTAAAAGGGTGCTTATGTACCACTTCAGAGTCTATATAAAGACTTCAGATTTATATTTGAAAAATACGAAAATTCTTCTCTCTTATAAAATACTCTCCGATATTCTGTTTTAAGCATTTTGATTGCTAAGTTAGTCGCTGAGTCAAATCAACACTTTCGGGTTAAACTGGAAGTAGTTCGAGCCCGTGTACAGTGAGTGTACTGTTGGGACCGATTCATAGTCATTGTATTCTGGAGGTCGATTGATCTGGAAACCTGTTGCACTTGGGATGCTGTCCAAGGAGAGCAAATTCGATTTCAAGCCGAGTGATTAGTCACGCCTCGACTCAATTCAATAAGTCATTTTTCTCAAATTTTCTTTTCTTTTTTGATTCTCGATTTTAATAGTCTATTTAATTCAATCAAGTATTCTAAGAATGCCCACTATTTTATTTATCAGCCATCTAATATATTTATAAGGTCATACTGACCCAGATGAAAAAGGCCATTTTGAACTATTTTGGCTGGTCTATTTAAAATTTTGATTTTGTTAGACTTGGGCCCAGCTCATTGATATCTCTATGGGTGATGGGAAAAAATAAATATAAGGAGTCGTTTGGGACCATAGATTTGGGAGGATTTGATGGGATTTCAAATCTCCTAATATGTTTGGCACCCCAACGGCCTGTTTGGGAGCATAGATTTAGATCCGATGGATTTGAAATCCTCTCATTGTTTTTGGCATCCGGTGGAATCAACTTTAATCAAAAGTAATTATGCATAGCATGGGTTTGAATTTAATTACTAAATCAACTTTAACATCTCTAATTAGTGAACTAATGTAATGTTTGGCACAATGGTTGTAATAAGCCCACTGAAATATATAAATTTCACCCGAAAATGATGAAATTCCAAGTCTCAAATGGGCCAAGGGCACGAGATCATATCCAAGTGACTAAGACAATGTTTGGACAGCATTGATCATCATATTAAAGTAATTATATTGATGCAATTAATAATCTAATAGATTAATAGTCTAGTGACATACATGTTACACATACAACTCTTCTAAGGATTTTAGATGTAATCTAAGCTTTCATCATGATTTTAAACTCCCTCTTTGATGGGATTTCAAACCCCAGGGGATTTGAAACCCCTCGAAGTTCATCGTGCCAAATGACTCCTAAAAAGTAATTAATGGTTTCAAATCCCATCGAAGAAAAGGTTTGAAATCATAGGTGGAAGCTTGGACTGCAATTAAAATCTTTTCAAGTGCTGCATATGTAACGTGGGTATTACCAGGCTACTAATCCGTCAGATACATGGCCTATTATGATTTCTCAAAACAATTAAATTATCAAGTGCATCACTATTATTACTTTAATTGAATCCTTTCCATCATTCAAACATTGTACATGTAAATCATGGTTAGAAATTGTTAATTAGTCACTCAGAAGTGATCCTATGTTTGTGGCCCATCCGAGATTTGGACTTTCATCATTTTTGGGGCAAAGTATATATTTCAACGAGCTTATTACAACCATTGTGCCCAAACATTATATACATATACTAATTAGAGATATTATAGTTTATTTAATAATTAAAATCAAACCCTCATAAATATACGAGCATAAGTACTTTTGTATTATAGGGAATTCTCGATCTAGAGTGCCAAACACAACTGGAGGCTTTTCAATCTAGATGGTTCCAAATCCAAGCTCCCAAACATGCCCTGAGCTTGATCCAAAACTTACCATTTCCCAGGATGTGGTTCCTTGTGCTTTGGATATGCTCTGGTTTTGGGCTCCTACACTAAAATTAACCGGCAAAACAAATAAACAATGATAATAAAATACACGCATCACGGTGGCCACACAGAGTCCGATCACTAAGATATCAGTGGTGTCAGGTCACTTCAGCCTCGTTTTGAAGGAGATCGGATTAGGTGTTACCTGGGTAAGTGTGGTCCACTTGAGATTTGGGGGCCAACACTAAAATGAGCTGGTAAAATGGATGGACGGCGATGAAACACATACATCACTGTAGGCTTTACAAAGCTCGGTCCACATCAAGGTGGGACCATGCCCTAAAATGAGCTCTGAAAACTGATTGACGGTGTGGATATACAACACATAGGTTAAGGTGGGCCCCACAGTGAGGCCAACACCCACTAAGGTTTAGTTACCCAGTAACACATAATCCGCTCCCTGAAAAGATGATTAAATCCATGAACTAGGCTGCCGCCTGATCCGGTGGAAATTTTGTACATTGAATGTGGACCATTAGCCTATTTCAACCACTCGTTCTTTTCATCCTATGGTGGCTACCGATGATCAGACCGGGTTGAATTTTTCTACGGTTATCTATGTGGAGGGACCCACCTCATGTAGGAAGCGGATTGGCTGGTGTACCACACACCAACTATATAGCTGGTGTATTGACGTCAGCAAGTTCTGTGTGTCCCATAATGAGTTATGTGTTATATCCAAATTGTCCATCCATTTTATAAGCTCATAGTAAGGCTTGAGACAAGATATAAGACATATCTAATGATCAAGTGGACCACACTGCAAAAAGAAGTGGGGGATTGAACGTCTACCATTGAAACCCTTCTGGGGTTCACGGAAGTTTTGGATCAATATGAAATTTGTTGGTCTCTGTGACCTTACGAACAGATTGGACGGAAAATAAACGTTATGGTGCCCCCTATGAATTTGTTAATGGTGAAAATCATTATCTCCACTTCTATCTATGGTGTGGTCTAGTTGATCTTTGGATATGATTCATTTTTTGGTTGATACTCTAAAATGATCTCGAAAAATGTATGAACGGTGTGGATATAATAAATACATCATTGTGGGGCCCATGTAACTTTGATCTCCTTTGAACCGTTCGTACAACTCAGAGCTCGAGGAGCGTTAGCTGGTGTGCGGTACACCAGCCAACGAAGGAGCCGATGACCAGAAAATGATCAGAGATCCAAAATTAAGGGACGAAAATAGGCAATTAAGATTATCCCAATTTGTGTAATCTTCACGCTGCTATGAATCCACTGTGGGGCCCACAACTTGGACGGCTTGGATTGGCGTTCATGATGCTGTGGACGTGGCAACTGCATTTGTTACTAAGGACAAATTAGTGGTTGTGATTTGAAGTCCTACCCATTGATAATTATCTCTATAATTCCGTGTCTTTTTGGGCCCAAATCCAAATGATGAGAAACGACTCGAAACGACTCCCTGGGTGGAGACGCTTTCTTCTAGAGAAAAAACCGTCGAAAGTATAAATATGTACCATGTTATAATAGTAAGGCACTTAGAAATTGCACACGTGTTATAATAGTAAGTAAAATTAAACCGTCGAAATTATAAATATGTACCATGAAACAAATATAAGCTTATTTGATTATATGATTATCTGCTTGGTGGACATTTATTGGATGATTAAAATGAAAACCATCCAATGGTCCTATTTCCACAAGCAAGTGGTCACAAATCAGAGGTTAGGATTATTCAATGACTCTGATTTGGGGATTGTAACTTATTGAGAGTGTTTACCACAATTCATACAATTTAACTTGAGTTAATATATTGCACGTATACATTTTCTACGTGCCTGTGTATCAAGCGCCATACACCGCCTGAGTATTTAATTACTCCTCTTTTCTTTAGATAGAAGCGAGCGGCTGACTTTTCGTTGCACTATTTAACTACTCTACAGCGGCAACCCACCACACTAGCAACGAAAAAGGCCGAGGCGATTCGTGGAGAGCTTGAAGAGAGACTATCCGAGCCAAACGTGCCAATGGAGCAATCATGTGATATCTTGACCGTTCATATGGTGGGCCCACAGTGAATGAGAATATTTACAGTGAGAGAAATCAGATTGCACGCAGCGGAACTGAAACAAGATAGAGATCTCTCTCTTCCATACACTTTTCTCGGTGATGTATAAATCTGGGCCATCCACCTGAGTGGGCCATATCATGGATCCCACATGATTTAAAGATTTGCTTTTCTTCACTTCCTATGATGATGGATGCCAATAACAAACCATTGGATCAACTAGATGGACAGGATCCCAAGCATGTTTTGAAGTTACCAACACCGTTGGATCAACTAGATGCACAGTCCCAAATGCACGGTGGACTCTATCTTCTATATCATCTCACCCGGATTGGACCATCTTTTCTTGACCGTACACCTTCCTCGAATACAATCAACGGTGCGCCGGCCTCAGTTTCCGAAACGACTTTCCTGCAACATATGTTTCACCTCTATAACGAGAACTGTGGGGCCCACTACCATGTTTGCATGGCATCCAGTCCGTTCATCAGTTGCACTTATTGGGCCACCGTGATGTTGACGTGCCATCTGATCCGTTCATAAGGTGACTCCCTCAAGGACGAAAGAAAAACACAAACATCCATCCAAAACTTCTGCCGCCCTCTAAAAGAAAGAACGTTGATTGTTTCCTACCCCTGTTTGTCCTAGGGGCTCGGAGTAGCCACTGTGATGCATGCATTTTATCCGCACCGTCCATCCATTTTTCTCTATTATTTTATGGTATGGGCTCAAAACTGAGGTAGATCCAAGACACAAGTGGACCACACAAAGGGGATTAAACTCTTACCATTGAAAATTTCTTGGAACCCACGTAAGTTTTGAATGAGCCGATATTTGTTGCTTCCTTCATCCAGGACTTCGTGACTTTATGAATAGGTTGGATTGTAAATAAATATCACGGTGGGCCATAGAAAATTTCAACTATGGTGTGGTCCACTTGATACCTAGACCTGCCTCAATTTTTAGCCTTTATCTTAAAATGACATGGAAAAATGGATAGGCTGTGTGGATAAAACCCATGCATCATGGTGGCCACTCAAAGCCCCTCTCCATTAATGTTAAGAAATTTTATGGTATTTTGACTTTCAAGGTCTATGTTTGGGGTCTCCATTTGAAGAAAAAAAAATTCCATTGAGTGAAACTTCTGTTTGGTGGATTATGAAATTGTAATCAGCATGCTAGATTTCACAATTAATGATGGTCACCTATATACATATGTAACTTAAATGTCACATGTAAAAGGTACAGATGGATGAAAGATTAAACACATGCATCACAAGGAACCCACATATGTAATGGATTTCAAAATTCACTAAAAATCTTGTTGTATCTCCTTGTGGGACATGATACCTGGATTAATCTAATGCAGATGAAATTCACATTAGACCACTGACAATTCCATACCACCTAATTTCATCCAATCCCAAGTTCCAAGCAAGTGTGACACACTTAAGTTTTAAATTTGCCTTAGTTTTCTTTTCAAATCACATCTGATTTGACCAAAGTGATGATGGATTTGATGCCACACAAATATTCAGGTGAGGTCAGTAGGACTTTGGGTAAGGCTGCCCCAGTTTATACAACTCTCATCTCAAATTTTGGAGCTTAAGGCGCATAGTATTAGATAGGATTAAATGGGATGGAATGGCATTTGATCCATGCAAATTCCTTTCAATGTTTGGGGAAGATGAGAAGGGTTGGGATTGGGTGGTAAGGAGTTGTGTCGGATTTACAGGAATTTTGAAATCCATTACATACGATGGCCCTCACATTAAAGCATATATCCATGCATGTATACCTTTTACACGTGACATTCTTGGTTATATACGTATGATAAGAGGAATGCTCACCTATGTAGCTTCTTAGGTGAGCACCCGAGTGCACCTTTGCACACATCTTAGGCACATAATCTGAATGGTCCATGTGATGCAGCACCCCTTAAAACCTCATAAGCCTAACTTTTAGTCCAATACAAAACTTTGGTGGGCCATGATAAAAGTAAACAGTTTCCTTCATTGATTTGCATTTATCTTTTCTATAGCCTACTAGAGTTTTGGATCAGGCTGAAAATTGGGGTTTTAAAATTTCAATGAGTGACACATCACCTAGACCGTTCAGATTATATGCCTAAGACACTGGTGCAAAAGTGCGCATGGTCTCACATAAGAAGGTAGACAGGGAAACATTCCTCCTTAAGATTACATGCATGTAGTAGCTACTTTCATTGATTATAATTTAATAGTCTGGATTGGAAGGGATTTGAGGGGGGTTTCAAATCCCCCAGTTATTTGGCAGCATAAAGTAACTTAGGGTTTCAAATCAGGGTTTTCAAATCCTCAAAAGAGGGGGTTTGCAATCCACGGTAAGAGCTTGGATTACACCTAAAATCATTTCAATAGTTCCTGGTGTAACATGTTTTTCACTATACACTATCATGTGTGTCACCATATACTATCATTCTATTGGGCACATTGTCTACTAATGATGATCAGCACCGTGCAAACATTGTCCATGTAAATTAGCATCGTCCAAACATTGTCCAGCACTATCCAAATATTGTCCATGTAAATCAGCACCGTCCAAACATTGTCCATGTAAATTAATGATTAAAAATCTTTGGTTAGTCACTCAGACATGATCTTGTGCTTGTGGCCCATTTGGGGCTTGGAATTTCATTATTTTGGCAAAGCATATATTTCAGTGGGCTTATCACAACCATTGTGTCAAAAATTATATATCTCACTGATTAGAGATATTAAAGTTGATTTAGTAATTAAATTCAAACTTTGTAAATATATACTTTTGGATTAAAGTTGATTCACACTCAAGGGTGGCCTAACACACTAAGAGAATTTCAAATGCAGGGGTTCCGATTCCAGGGGGTTCCAAATCCACACTCCCAAACAGGAGAGAGTTTTGCTTTATCAAGTGTTTTTCTCATTGTAGGAATTTTGTCCTACAGGAGATTGGAGTGCCAAAATACCATGATATTTCTAGACATATCATTTAATCAATTAGACTAAACAAGCGATCTGGCCAAATTGATGGATGGAGTTGACGTTACACTAAGATCGTAGTGGGCCATCAGAGTTCTGTTGTGATGGTCCCGGTAATAGGCATTTTAGGAAATTCGCATCCATCCACTACAGGGTAAAGGCATATTCAAGGAAATGGCCATTCATGAATGGACCTGATCTCGCAAAGACCAAAGCAAGCATGTGTGACATGAATCTCCTACTTCAGTCTCTACTCGCGCGAATCACCTCAGACTTTCTCTTTCAATCAATGAAGAAAGTTCAAAAACGCTGGGAAGGAAGACAAGACAAGACCAAAAGATACGACCCGAAGACAAGCAAAAAAACAAAAGGGAAGTAACAAAAAAAAAGAGATAGAGCCGAAAATTCGAAATCCAACCAGCTCCAAAAATCTCCAAATCCAAATCACCAAATCCCACAAAATGAAAAACCCACCACCAGAATCCCTCCCTCTCCAATACCCATATCTCATTTTCTTCGATTTCCTCTCTCCCCCTTGGTTTGTTTCTTCAAAAATCATTGATATTTGAAACTGCGAATCTTTGGTTTTTCTTCTTATTTTGTTATTTCTATCTAAGAATTTACTGCTTTCTCAATACCCAGATCTTAGTTATTTCGATTTTGATATGCAATTTCTCATCTTCTTCCTTCAATATTGTAATGCCTTGGAAATCGGGGGTCGTGCATACACTCGACTCCCGAGTTCCCGGGTATCACTTATAACCTATTTTTCTTATTAAAGTGCGTTTAATCAGGTTTAAATGCACAGCCTGGAATTTCCTGGAACATGAAGCACAACCACTCAAGTCTACTGAAATAAAAGAGATCATGTATATACAGGTCCAAAAGAATATAAATGGGTCGCATGAGGCGTTGCCCAATAAAATTACAAAAAGAATCATATGTCCAAAAAGAATAGAGCTGACCCATTGCTCAGCGATCCAAATCCTGCCTATTAAGTCAATGGAGAGCCGCCCATCAGCCGGAAGTAAGACAGCTCATCCTCCTCGTCTAAGCTCGTGCCGCCAGGCTCCTCGTACTCCTCGTCATCGTCAATTACGGGAGAGTCTGGTTGGTGTTTTAAAACATCGTCCCAGAGTGAGAGTGAGTGATCAACTCAGTGGGTGCTATTAGTCTTAAGTTGTAACAGGCATCAGTTATATTATGAATTTAATGAAAAACAATCATTCATAAATACCTAACTAATCTTATTAATGCGTATGCATGATAGATGGTATGATGTATGCCCTCGCTACAACACTCCCTCAAGCGACTCCGTCTAACGATCGCGTATGAATAACACTCCCTCATTATGACCTCGATTACCAAGTCACGACCCTGGCTAGTGCGATGCGATGATAGTGTTAGCCGAGTTCTTAGTTAATTTCATTCATCCAGCAGGTTGGAAAAACTGATACACCCCACATATTCAATGCCCTCAACTGGTTGCGATGCCAAGGCCCCTCAACGTGCGAGGCCAGGGCTCCGCGATCCGTGATCTCATCGGGTTCCCCATCCTCGACTTCTAGCACATGGGGAGTGCTAAGGAAAGGGATCACTCGCGGTCACTATGGGGAGGTTTGTCACCCCAGCGTAGGCCGACAGCTCGGATACAGTATCCCATTCCACCATGCCCAGCTCACGAGTCGGTGGATCAGCTTCAAATGGTTAGCAATAGGCTACAATGGTTGAAGGGTGTTCCAGGTTCCATACATAGGTGAACAAACACGGTTAACAAATAAGGTTGGTCAGCCAGTGGACTACATCGCACGAGTTCAGGTAAGTACGTGACAGATGACATCGGGTACCAGCGACCTATGTAGTCTAACTACTGTTGCCTACATGCACATGCCCAAATCTATGGGTTTAGCCTCAGGATAGTCCTACCAACGGGACCACCTTCGCTCTCCTCATGTTCCTAACCAATCTAAGGGTTTTGATGGTGATCCATAACATGCCAACTATCACTATATCAACTAGCATAACAACGTCATGTTCTCATACTTCTCAACATACAATTCAAATTCTCCTAGCAAGCAAAGCTAACAATATCATGAACAAGGTACATGTGTGTTGTGTGGGTTGGTGAGGAAGTTGAGCACTTCCTATATCTCTTAGAACCAAAATGCACAAGAATCAATGAATCATACATGTTACAAAGCAACACCATATGAGAAAATCATACAAGACATGAACATATAATCATCCATTGTAACCTAATCATGTGAGAAGCACGAATAACATCATATGAGAACTAAACAAAAAATACAATCCCATACAATCCCCAAACAAACATCCAAATCCTAGGTTTTCTCTAGATTCTCCAAATATATCATCCTAGCAATCAAAATCATTAGACTCATAGTATAATTGGTGCTAGGCCACCTAAAGATAATAGTCTGCACCTATGGATCGTTGAAGGCTTGGAAAACAACCTAGGAGCGCCGAACTCGGTGTCGATCGGCCGGAATCCTAAGACAATGTACTTGCATGTTAGAATCTCATGCAAATCCACCCTCAACATGAGGGGTTTCTAAGAGATGAGGGATTTACCTACTCAATCGGCGGAGAGGGGTCCTTCCGGTTGTGGGTGAAGGATTTGTTGAGGAAGAGGTGATGAGTTGCAAGAATCGAACTCCCTTGGGCCCCACCTCGATCTATGGTCCACTTTACCCCTTTTACACTCTCCCTTCCTCTCTTCTTCCTTTCTTCTTTCTCCCTTTTCTCTCTTCTATCTTTCCTTTCTCTAGCGCAAATTCGTATGGGGAGAGGGGTGCCCCAAAGAAGCCCCTTTTATAATGCCAGATTTGGTGTAAATGGCCCCAAGTGTTGGGTTTTTACTATACTAACCCTATGGGAGAGTTTTTCTAGCCTCTGGGGCTCACTATGGGGCGTACATGTCGATATACACCGTAGGATAGTTAGCCCTAATGATGATCTACTATGGACATGATCGGTCCGCCATTTGGATGCACCGATCGATGGATATGATTAGAAGTCTGTTCAACGGTCATCGATGGTCGATCAAGGCCGCGGCTATACGGATATGAGTAGGAAAATATTCTTATTTTACATGTGAAGTTTGGTCGTAAACCGACAGTCCGCAATTTTGAACTTTGCATAAGAGTGGATGACCCAATTCGCTTAAGTTTCAGCTTATTCCGTTAGGGTATTTGCACTTCTCATGCACTCGTCCTTTGGCTCAAGTTGAGTAATTTTGTACCGTTCCCTGGTACAACTCCCACGATGGATGTCGAGCCTAGTAAGACGGACATTTCTCTATAGTTTTGAAACTAATGGCCTGCCAACGAGCGGTCTAGAGCTTGTTCGAAAAATCAGGGCATTTCTGGAATGAATTTGGTAGTGAGATTTCTCGTGAGCAATGATTAGGTTTTGGATTAGCTATGTTCATAGTGTGACCTATTTATAACTAGTGAAAGTAGAGATTTGGTCATGATTACTCTAAACCGTCGGTTTTAGGCTAAAAGAGTAACGGGGTTGATTTAGTCTATTATTTAAGATCCGGGCCTTATCTGACTCAGCTTCGGTTAGATCTTTGATTTAGTTATGCTTGTCTTGATTTGTTAGTAATGGGTCAGTTAGATTTGGGTCCAATGTGAGTAAATCATGGGGCTACACCTGATGTTCAAGTGATCGAGCGGATTCGTTGGCTTCCTATGGCTGATTAATTGGACTTGTGCGGTTCTTTACTGGTACCACCCCTGTATAAACTAACATTGAGTGCTAATGGTCATTAAGTGGTATTATAAGTTAATTAATAAAAAAATTTTAAGGATTTTTTTTGAAAATCCAAAACAGTGAAAATCCAGGATGTTACAAAAATCCAATACCCAGATCTTAATTTCGTTGATTTCGGTCATATTATCTCTGAAAGCCTCATTGATATTATCTGTTTTCTTGTGTTTTCTTTTCCTGCAATTCGCATTTATTTTAGATTTCTCATCTTCTTAATTCTCCTTTCTTTGCTTTCATCAGTAGAAATTTATTCATGTACTAACCAACAATCAGATTATAAATTCTTCCTTTTCGTCGGTTTTGCCCTCTCTCTCTCTCTCTCTCTCTCTCTCTCTCTCTCTCTGTCTCAAATCCATAAAAATCAGATCAGTATCTTCATATCTATTCTCCAGTTTCCTGGTTTGTCTCTGTTTCTTCCTAAATACTCTAAAATTTTCCAATTTGAGGTAAAAACAATGGCATTTCAAAGAGATAGGGTGAGATTCAATGTGGGCGAAAAGATCTTTGAAACAACCTCGACAACTCTCGCCAACGCTGGCCGCAATTCGCTGCTCGGAGCGATGCTCGATGAGGACTGGAACCTAACAATCTGACCGGCTAGACGAGTACTTCATCGATCGGAACCCGACATGCTTCTCCGTCCTCCTAGACCTCCTCCGCACGGGCGAGCTTCACTTCCCACCGAAAATGTCCAAGAAGCTCCTCTACTGGGAAGCCTCCTTCTACGGCCTGCTCGATCATGTGCGCTCCGCAAAGTGGGGCCTGTTCGATGGCAACCGTCTTCTTCTCTCCAGCTCGGTCGCCGGCCAGGCCCCAGGTGATGGCACTGCAATCCGCGCCAGCCCTGATGGCGGATGCTGCGTCGCTCATGGCAGCATGGTCCATGTCTATGATTGGATGCTCGAAGAATATCCCCCAATCAACCTCGACTACCAACGGGTCAATGATGTGGGCTACATCGATTCAGAGAGCATTGTGATCAGCACTTGTGAGAGGCTAGGTCGCGGCGATGGAGGGATGGGAGCTTTCAGTTCGAGGACTGGCGATCTCAGGCACAAGTTTCAGGTAAGTCATGACAATCAATTGAAGAGCTATACTGCTGGACCTTTGAGTTTTAGCACAGATTATAGAATTTTTGCTAGCTGCAGAGGTAGGAGCAATGAATATGGGATTGGAGTGTGGGATCAGATTACAGGAAAACAGCTTGATTTCTTGTATGAATCTCCTGGCTAGTCTCTTGGTGATGCTGATAAGCTACAATGGCTGCATGGAAGCAGCTGTTTGATGGTTGCTACCTTGTTTCCTAGAAAAGAAAACTGTTAACATTAGTCTTTCGGACTTCAGAGATAAGAGCATGGTTTGGTCCTGGTTTGATATTGGGGCGCCGAGGACCGTCGATGAGAAACGGGTCCTTGATGCCATTGCAATGGAGGAGAATGGATTGATCTGCGTCGTGAACCAACACGATGATCTGGGGTTCTTGGACTTGAGAAGTAATGGTGGGAGTGTGAGGTGGAGCTCGAGAAGCCGGCTTCTGAAAGGCAACATGCCTGATGAGCTGTGCTACCCAAAGCTGGTAGCCCATGGTGGGAAGCTATTTTCGTCAATAAACGATAGCGTTTTGGTGTTCTGTGGGCTGGATTGGGTGTTAACGTCGAGGCTGAGGAGGAGCTATGGAGGGTCGATTTGTGATTTCTCGATCGGGGGCGATCGGTTGTTTGTTCTTCATAGTGAGGAGAATGTGTTTGATGTGTGGGAGACTCAGCCTTCGCCGATATAGATTGTGGTTTTTTCTAATTTGGTTTTTTTTCTTCTTGGGTTTTTTCTAATGGATTGGAAGATTAGAATCTCCTGCTTTATAGAATTAAAAAAAGGGTAGTTAGATTAGTTGTTAGTGTAAAGAAAAAACATAGGAATGATTTGATTTGGAGGTTTGACTGCTTGATTCTATTATAGATTGATTTTGGAATGAGGGTGTTTGTGTCATGTGATTGTGAGGAATTGAGTAGTTTTCAGTTGGGATTGTGTTTTCATTGTGATAGCTGATTGCTTAACTAGCACAATTTTGAATTTTAGACATTCTCTTTGTACTTGTTTTCATCCAGGATAAATGCTACAGTTGATGTAGCTGACAAGCACTCAGCTGCATTTGGAAGCATGACCAATCGAAACATGGATCTGGACCGTCATGGCCCACCAAACAAAGATCATGCAGATCAGGGGAACTTATACTTCTAACCCATATACATTGAAATATATAAAAGGTCCCATATATAGTTCAAAAGCACAAGAACTCAAAGACATGTTCAGCTGGGTTAGGTGGACTCGAAGACTCGGGCAAGTCTTCACTTGACTTGACTCAGTATCTGATAATTAATTTTGATAATTTTATAACATTTTTCCTAATTGTATTACATTTCAATAAAAATATATATAACTAGTCTATGGTGTGCTGGTTAAAGACGGCAATGTGCCCCCGAGAGGTCTCGGGTTTGAACTCCCCATCTGTCATTCTTCATAATGGCTTGATTCTGGTGAGTGACTCGGTTCGAGTCATCCTAACTCATTAGGGGTGCAACTCGGGCGGGTTGGGAGTTGGGGGTCAATTGAGCCCAATGCCCAAGAGGACCCTACCCAACCTGAATTCCAACCTGAGGTGCCCAACCCGAACCCAACCCAAGGTCCTTTATACTCAACCCATCCAACCCAACTCGGTCTAACCCGACCCAATCAGGTGTGATTATTCCCACCCTGACCTGACCCAACCCAACTAGAATTTGATCAACCCAAACCCAACCTAACCCAAATTGAAATTGGGTTGGTAATGTATAGCGGGTCATGGACAGTTTCATGGCCAAGATGGATCAGAAAAGGCCCGGTCGACGCCAGAAGTGATCTGGACTGTTAGACCTTAAATCAGGCGTATCTCGCAATCCGAAATGAGTTATCTGATATAAAATATATGATTTTGGGGTAGGACGAGCTAATTTAGCCACCCAACCCCGCTATGCCAGGTCTAGTAGACCTCATGATCGTCTACAAATAGTAAGTTTACTATTTATAATAAGTTGCGAATTTTAGGAGTTTTAGTTGTAGTTTGATTATGAAATTTCTCCTGCTGCTTAGTATCCCTATTTAAAGGGTTGTAAACTCATTTATTTCATTCATCAATTAAAAAATGAATTTTATAGAATTTATTTATATTTTCCTTACTTTTTCCTTGGATTCGAGAAGTCTTGTGAAGAGTCCAGAGAAGCTCTACGAATTCGGAGTAGTTATCCTTGAGGAAGACAGTGATTGACCTGGTCACGTTCATCCCTGTGTCAGTTAACGCCTTTTCAACTAGAACCAAACCTGAGGAGTGAGGACCTTGCAACTCTACAAGTCATGTCGACTGAGTCATGGCTGAGTTTAGACCGAGTCACTCAGAGATTCAAATCGAGTCCCTGAGTTTTAACTATGGTCCCATCATCAACCTAGAGCATCCATTTGGTAGGCCCCACATGGGATTGCTTGCCTACAAGAATTACTTTGATCTGACCATCTTTAACCATCCATGGCTTGGAAAATAAAATGGACGGTCTGATCAAATGTATGACCTTTTCATGAGTGCATCAGGTGCACAAGACCATGTTTCTTTATCCATTTCCAAAGGCTGGATTCTGCTTTTCTTCCCTACCTTTTCTTTTTTAAAAGATGGCTGTTGAATGTTTCAAATCCTCTTCTTTCTTTTTTTGTAGCTTTGGCTACTTTAGCTCAACTGCTATATTTGTTCATGTTTGGCTGAAAAACAACTTCAACTATTGAGAAAAAGAAAAAGAGAGATTTTCTTTCCCAATCACGTCAGTGGTTACAGCTGCCAACTCATCCCATGTAATTAATTTGAATAAAAGCTGATAAAGTCTGCCATAGATTCGGATTGTAAGGCCAACACAAGATAGCTTGCTGATGTTCCTGACATGATTTGATTAGGCCATATGCAATGACCAAGATGAGGCCCACACAAAGCAAGATGAGGCCCACACAAAGCATGTTTGCATGGGCTTTGTGGAGCCAACTCTGAGGTTTTGTCCAGTCATTTAAGGTATGAGACTAAAATTAGACGACGCTGATTGTGTCCTACCCCGCTAGTCTCTAGCCACGAACGGGCAGTTCCGTGGGCAGGTCAATTACAATTTATCTACCCAATTCATCCCTTTTCTAATATCATTTTACTGTATGTTCACATAAAAATTGAGGCAGATCTAACTCATACCACACCACGTATGACTCATGTAACTTACATTTGATATGACTCTTGTTTTTAATGCAATTTATGTTTGATGGGGCAAGGATTAGATACTGACCATCACAGTAGCCAAATTGGTACTAAAGTAACGTCACCGAGCTTTGTAGACCTCACCATGATGGATGGATCAATTACACCCACCATTGAAACATTTATAGGGCCCACCATGATGTAGTTTTTAGATCCAACCCATCATTAAGTTAACATAGACATAGATGAAGTGAAAAAAAATATAAGATTGATCGGAAACTTCTATGGCCCCTAAAAAGTTTTGAATGGTGGATGTCATTGTCCCTACTTCTTTCTACAGTGGGGTCCACTTGAACTTTAGATCTATCTCATTATTTTTCTCATGCTATAGAATGATCTCTCCAAATAGATATAACACATGCATCATGGTGGAGTCCACGGAACTTGGTGACATAACTTCAATATCTATTAACCGTATCAGTACCTAATACGCTCCCCATTTGATGGGTCGTCAATTTAATGCAGCAAATTTATTATTTGGTGTGGCGATTTGAGCGTTAGATCTACCTCATTTTCGTGCACTACTTTAAAATGACACGAGAGAAGGGGTGGACAGCGTATGAACAGATAAATCACAGTGGACCCGCCGGTAGAAGTGACCAATCTTACCTAAAATTGTAGCATATCCAAAGTCAAGTGGACCACATCGGAAGGAGTGGAGATAATAATTTCTACCGTTGAGACCTTTGGGCCGACTGTGATGTTTATTTGTCATACAACCTGTTTCTAAGGTCACACACAAATGTGGATGAAGGATAAACACAAATATCTGCTTGATCTAAAACTTACGTGACCCGTAAGAAGTTTTCAACAGTAGGGATTTAATTCCTTTGGTTATCTTTTTTGTGGACCACTTGAGCTTCGGACATGTTTCAATTTTGACCTCATGCACTAAAATGAGCTCACAAAACAGATGAATGGTGTGGATAGAGCATCAAGGTGGGGACCACAGAGTCCTTATACTACATAACTACGTGGTGTTGCTGGAATCCACTCGCGTAGTCGACCATGCTCATCTCTAACAGTGGCACGTGGCCAATAAAATCCATAGTGTTGGGTCAGCGCGGAATCCGCGTTGCCAGCTCATCCGAAAACTACGGTCGTTTTTAAAATTTTGAGCTTATATATATATACACAAAATTCGGGGCTGTAGTTGTTGGATATGAGGTCGGGCTGCAATGATCCAGAGCGTTTGTATTTTCGGAGCTATGCAGGGCTTATATAGATGTCCTTGACAAATCCACTTTGCCTATCTGTCTTGAAAGACTACGATGAGACAGGATTCTAAATTCAGGCGGATTCAAAACTCATGTGGGCCATATCACACAAAACAGTGGGAATGAACGGCTGGCGGTGACATAAGTTTTATATCGGGATGATATTTGTTCCTACAGTTTATATGAGCGGTAATAATTCTATAAACGGTTTGGATGGAATATAAATACAATGGTCAGCTCTAAGAAGGTTTTAACAGTGGACGTTGTTGTTTCCACTGTTTTGTTGGTGTGGCCCACCTGAGTTCTGGATTTACATGATTTTTAGCATCCTGTCCTATTGTGGTCTTTCAAAATAGATGGACGAAGTGGATTTGTCAGGGACATATCTGTAGACCCCACACAG
Organism: Magnolia sinica; assembly: GCF_029962835.1. Classification (NCBI taxonomy): domain Eukaryota; kingdom Viridiplantae; phylum Streptophyta; class Magnoliopsida; order Magnoliales; family Magnoliaceae; genus Magnolia; species Magnolia sinica. Next base: position 15,115,360 of record NC_080581.1, read on the forward strand.
CTAATCCGCTCCCGGATGGAGGATACCAAAAAAAAAGGGTAAAAAACTCTTCAACTGGAATATGCCTTTGATAGTTTAATTCTTTTTAATTTGAATATGGACCACTGTTTTGTGGGCCATTGATAGAATCTTCTGATTTTGAAGACTTGTTTTCTTCTTTCGCATATCAGCCATCCATGATGAAGCCCATCACATCAATGGCTTGGATTATTGTAACATCAGTCCAAATCCAACATCTAGTAAAGAAAAAGCAACATTGCCTGATGTACGGTAGCAAACGAGCTTTCCTAAGCGCGCATGCGCATGCAATAAAACTCCACTATACACCACACGTGGTGACATGGTACACAGGTGCGAGATCTAATCCATCCACCAGATCCAATCAGCCTATGAACTCCAACATTGCAAACATCTGGATGGTTTACAAAACTTCATCCAAGTTGTTCTGAGCCGTACATTTGTCATGCAAACTACGGCCCACCTGAACAGTGGATAAACCTGATTCTTGGACTATGACATCAACACCATGGTACCATTCTAATTGATGGATCAGATCTTCCATGCTGGCACGTGTTTGGTGTGTACAAGAGCATTATTGCACATCATGCGCGTGAGCTTAGCAGACCACTCGTTTAATTTCTAGCAAGATGTAATGATGATATTTGGGTTCCAGTCAGTATATAAAACTAGTCTATGGTGTGCTGGTTAAAGACGGCAATGTGCCCCCGAGAGGTCTCGGGTTTGAACTCCCCGTCCGTAGTTCTTCATAATGACTTGATTCTGGTGAGTGACTCGGTTCGAGTCATCCTAACTCATTAGGGGTGCAACTCGGGCGGGTTGGGAGTTGGGGGTTAATCGAGCCCAATGCCCAAGAGGACCTTACCCAACCTGAATTCCAACTTGAGGTGCCCAACCCAAGGTCCTTTGTACTCAAGCCATCCAACCCAACTCGGTCTAACCCGACCCAATCAGGTGTGATTATTCCCACCCTGACTTGACCCAACCCAACTAGAATTTGATCAACCCAAACCCAACCTAACCCAAATTGAAATTGGGTTGGTAATGTAGAGCGGGTTGTGGACAGTTTCATGGCCAAGATGGATCAGAAAAGGCCTGGTCGACGCCAGAAGTGATGTGGACCGTTAGACCTTAAATCAGGCGTATCTTGCAATCCGAAATGAGTTATCTGATATAAAATATATGATTTTGGGGTAAGACGAGCTAATTTAGCCACCCAACCCCGTTACGCGGGGTCTAGTAGACCTCATGATCGTCTACAAATACTAAGTTTACTATTTATAATAAGTTGCGAATTTTAGGAGTTTTAGTTGTAGTTTGATTATGAAATTTCTCCCGTTGCTTAGTATCTCTATTTAAAGGGTTGTCAACTCATTTATTTCATTCATCAATTAAAAAATGAATTTTATAGAATTTATTTATATTTTCCTTGCTTTTTCCTTAGATTCGAGAAGTCTTGTGAGGAATCTAGAGAAGCTCTGTGAATTCAGAGTGGTTATCCTTGAGGAAGACGGTGATTGACCTGGTCACGTTCATCTCTGTGTCAGTTAACGCCTTTTCAACTAGAACCAAACTTGAGGAGTGAGGACCTTGCAACTCTACAAGTCATGTCGACTGAGTCATGGCTGACTTTAGACCGAGTCACTCAGAGATTCAAATCGAGTCCCTGAGTTTTAACTATGGTCCCAGAGTTTTAACTATGGTCCCATCATCAACGTAGAGCAACCATTTGGTAGGCCCCACATGGGATTGCTTGCCTACAAGAATTACTTTGATCCATCTTTAACCAATGCATACATAGCTTGGAAAATAAAATGGACGGTCTGATTAAATGTATGACCTTTTCATGAGTGCATCAGGTGCACAAGACCATGTTTCTTTATCCATATCCAAAGGCTGGATTCTGCTTTTTTTCCCTACCTTTTCTTTTTTAAAAGATGGTCGTTGAATGTTTCAAATCCTCTTCTTTCTTTTTTTTTTAGCTTTGGCTACTTTAGCTCAACTGCTGTATTTGTTCATGTTTGGCTTAAAAACAACTTCAACTATTGAAAAAAAGAAAAAGAAAAGGAGAGAAGTTCTTTCCCAATCACGTGAGTGGTTACAGCTGCCAACTTATCCCATGTAATTAATTTGAATAAAAGCTGATAAAGTCTGTCATAGATTCGGATTGTGAGGCTAACACAGGATAGCTTGCTGATGTTCCTGACATGATTTGATTAGGCTATATGCAAGACGAGGCCCGCACAAAGCATGTTTGCATGGGCTTTGTGGAACCAACTCTGAAGTTTTGTCCGGTCATTTAAGGCATGAGACTAAAATTAGGCCACGCTGATTGTGTCCTACCCCGCTAGTCTCTAGCCACGAACAGGCAGTTCCGTGGGCAGGCCAATTACAATTTACTCCCTTCATCCCTTTTTTAATATCATTTTACTGTATGTTCACATAAAAATTGAGGCAAATCTAACTCATACCACACCACGTATGACTCTTGTATTTAATGTAACTTACATTTGATATGGCTCTTGTTTTTAATGCAATTTACATTTGATGGGGGCAAGGATTAGATACTGACCATGACAGTAGCCAAATTGGTACTAAAGTGACGTCACCGAGCTTTGTGGACCTCACCATGATGCATGTATTGTATCCGTTCAATCATTTGTAGAAATCATTTTATGGCATGAGAAAAAAAACGAGATAGATTTAAAGTTCAAGTGGACCCACCACAGAAAACCGTGGGATCAGTCACACCCACCGTTGAAACATTTATAGGGCCCACCATGATGTAGTTTTTAGATCCAACCCATCATTAAGTTAACATAGACATAGATGAAGTGAAAAAAAATATAAGCTTGATCGGAAACTTCTATGGCCCCTAAGAAGTTTTGAATGGTGGATGTCATTGTCCCTACTGTTTTCTACAGTGGGGTCCACTTGAACTTTAGATCTATCTCATTATTTTTCTCATGCTATAAAACAATCTCTCCAAATGGATGGACTGTATGGATATAACACATGCATCATGGTGGGGTTCATAGAGCTTGGTGAGGTAACTTCAATAGCCATTTGGGTACTAACCTTGAAGGTATCTAATCCGGGCCCATTTGATGCGTTGTGCATTTAATGCAGCAAGTTTGTTACTTAGTGCGGCCCATTTGAGGGGGATCTGCCTCATTTTTGTGCACTACCTTAAAATGACACGAGAGAAGGGGTGGACGGCGCCTATAAACATATAAATCACAGTGGGCCGGTAGAACTGACCAATCGCACTTAAAATTGAAGCATATCCAAAGTCAAGTGGACCACATCGGAAGGAATGGAGATAATGATTCCCACTGTTGAGGCCTTTGGGCCGACTGTGATGTTTATTTGTAATACAACCTGTTTCTAAGGTCACACATAAATGTGAATGAAGGGAAAACACCAATTATAAGCTTGATACAAAACTTATGTAACCGGTAAGAAGTTTTCAACAATAAGGATTCAATTCCTTCGGTTATCTTTTTTGTGGACCACTTGAGCTTTGGACATGTTTCAATTTTGACCTCATGCCCTAAATTGAGCACACAAAACAGATGGACGGTGTACATGCATCAAGGTGGGGCCACAGAGTCCTTATACCTCGTAACTACATGGTGTTGTTGGAATCCACTTGCGTAGTCGACCGTGCTCATCTCTAACATTGGCACGTGGCCAATAAAATGCATAGTGTTGGGTCAGCACCGAATCCGCGTTGCCAGCTCATCCGAAAACTACTGTCTTTTTAAAAATTTGAGCTTATATATATATATATAAAATTCGGGGCTGTAGTTGTTGGATATGAGGTCGGGCTGCAATGATCCAGACCGTTTGTATATTCGGAGCTGTGCAGGGCTCATATAGATGTCCTAGACAAATCCACTCTGTCTGTCTGTTTTGAAAGACTACGATAGCACAGGATTCCAAATTCAGGCGGATTCACACATGTGGGCCATACCACACAAAACAGTGGGAATGAACGGCTGGTGGTGACCTAAGTTTTATATCGGGATGATATCTGTTCCTACAGTTTATATTTATATGAGTGGTAATAATTCTATGAACGGTTTGAATGGAATATAAATACAATGGTCAGCTCTAAGAAGGTTTTAACGGTGGACGTTGTTGTTCCCACTGTTTTGATGGTGTGGCCCACCTGAGTCCTGGATCTACATGATTTTTAGCATCCTGTCCTATTGTGGTCTTTCAAAACAGATGGACGAAGTTGATTTGCCTGGGACATATCTGTGGACCCCACACAGCCAATCCGCTCCCGGATGGAGGATACTAAAAAGAGAGTAAAAAACTCCCCGATTGGAATATGCCTTTGACAGTTTTATTCTTTTTAATTTGAATATGGACCACTGTTTTGTGGGCCAATGATAGAATCTTCTGATTTTGAAGACTTGTTTTTTTTTTTTTCTTTCGGATATCAGCCATCCATGATGAAGCCCATCACATCAATGGCTTGGATTACTGTAACATCAGCCCAAATCCAACATCTAAGTAAAGAAAAAGCAACATTGCCTGATGTACGGTAGCAAACGAGCTTTCCTAAGCGCGCATGCGCATGCAATAAAACTCCACGGTACACCACACGTGGCAACATGGTACACATGTGCGAGATCTAATCCATCCACCAGATCCAATCAGCGTATGAACTCCAACATTGCAAACATCTGAATGGTTTACAAAACTTCATCCAAGTTTTTCAGAGCCGTACATTTGTCATGCAAACTACGGCCCACCTGATCAGTGGATAAACCTGATTCTTGGACTATGACATCAATACCATGGTACCATTCTGATTGATGGATCAGATCTTCCATGCTGGCACGTGTGTGGCGTGTACAAGAGCATTATTGCACATCATGCGTGTGAGCTTAGCAAACCACTCGCTTTAATTTCTAGCAGTTCAGATCGTTTTCATATCTGAGCAAGATGTAATGATGATATTTGGGTTCCAGTCAGTTGCTTTGCCACTACAGCTTTCTTGTGGGCCCCACGGTGCTTCCTGCCATTCCCACCTCTTTAACCTTCATGGCCCACCTCGTTTTGTATTCTATTTCAAATATGCTAAAGCGACCCGCGTGAGGAGAGATTGGATATAAGTCATTCAGGGAACATATGCCCCCACACCTGCAAGATACCAGCCATTCATTAGGTGGACCCACCATAAGCATGGCCCATGTCAGAGGATGTGGACCACTGCCTGGGGCTCTGAGGGTCCACTGTGATGTATGGCTTTTATCCATACTTTCCATCCATTTTTACATGTCATTTTAGGTTATAATCTTGAAAATTAGGAATATACAATGCTTAAGTGGACCACACAATGGGGATTAAACGCCTACCATTGAAAACTTCAAGTTTTTTTTATCAAGGTGATATTTGTTTTTTTCTTTTTTCCCTTAATCCAGGTCTGTACGATGTTATGAACAGGTTGGATGGAAAATAAACATCATAGTGAGCCCTAGGAAGCTTTCAACGGTGGGCATCATTAGAACCGGTACTTCCTGTGGTGTGGTCCACTTGAACATTGGATCTGACTCATTTTTTGAATTATACCCTAAAATGGTATTAGAAAACAGATAGACCGTGTGGATAAAGGCCGTACATTACGGTGGCCCCGTCTGTCCTGTGTCAGATAAAAATCAGGTTGGAATACATGACGCCGAAAGTGGTTCGAAAAAATAATGCACCTGATGAGTGGACAAGCATAATCCTTTTGACTATGACATGTGCAAAAGGGGCCCACCTGATGAATAGTAAAAAGCATGCCATGATGGCACTTGCGTGTGAGTCACGGCCTAGATTTTCTCATTTTATAAACATTTAATTTGGAAAAACCACTTGGATTACTTGCAACCTTTTGCCAAATATCAAACTCATGGATGTGGCAAAATTCAATTGTTTGAAGCTCTTTCTACGCACAAACTCAGTCCGTCTTCCTTGGAAGCAGGGGCTCTGTGGGGCCCACTGTGATGTATGATTTTTATCCACACCGCTCATCCATTTTACCAGATCATTTTATGGTGTTGTCCCAAAAATGAGACAGATCGAAAAATCAAGTAGACCACACCACAGGATGAAGCAGTAATAATGACACCCACCGTTGAAACTTTCCTAGGGCCCACCGTGATGTTTATTTTCCATCCAACCCGTTCATAAGGTTAAAAATAAAAAAAATAAAAAAAAAAAAAAACGGGGATCAAAGTAAACCACAAATTTCATCTTGATCTAAAACTTCTGTGGCCACCAAGAAGTTATTAATGGTGCGAGTTCATTTCCAACCGTGTGGTCCGGTTGAGACTTGGATATGCCTCATTTTTTGCATAATATCCTAAAATAATATGAAAAAATGTACGAGCGGTGTGGATAAAAGTCATACATCACAGTGGGCCCCACAGAGCCCATGCCTGGACCGATTCTGTCCAGGCGAGTGCAGGACGCAATCCGCTTCCCTCTTCTCTGAGCGATTAACCCATTAAACTCATATACCATTAAATAATCATATCAGGTTTGGAGTAAATCTCATTGTCAGTAGAATAATATATTACTACTAGTAATATATTAGTGTTTTATTTAACAAGATTCCCGCCAAAGTACATGCACCATCCACTGAAATATAGTAAATCTGTTGGTCCACGGAAGGATTCGCCGATCCAATATTTTAAGAGCTTGAAATGTACATGCAGGTTATCATTTTGTTTAATTGGGTCCCATAATTCAGTGATTTAAACTGTTTACGGTCCTCACCGAAGACGGCTAATGCACCAACAAATCCTAGCCCTTAAATAGGTGGCACAACAAATAAATGTTACGATAGAGAAGTCGGCAACCGTTCACATACATGAAAAAGGCCAACCATTCTATGCTAGGATCTTGCAAGTTGGAGGACTTTGGGGGGTGGGCCATCCAGGGTGTGGCCCACCATATCAACTGTTTGGATTACCTAGACATGGACTCCACTTGCATAAAATGAATATTGAATGAACCTTCAAGAAGCACACAAAGACGAATCAAGCAAAGTATTTTAACAGCATAATCAAGTCCAATCACAAAGACTTTGAATTTAACGTGGAAAAACTCTTTCAGGAACCATGGCATAAAGCAATAGATATGCACTATGATATCAAAAAAGTACAAGACAAAGATTATTCGATTCGAACAAGCCTCAAATCACCCAAGTTATACTATTGAAACCCTTGGAATGAATTAGAAAGATGTTGATACACCCTATTCTCGAAGACAACCATATATGTAGTCTCTAGGCGAATAACAATCGAAATAAAAAACAAATCATGCACTAACGCGATTCTGCGTAATTTTTGTGCGATCATTCGATGATACCTTGGATGTCACTTTGATGGCATCGAACAAAACACCAAAACATTCCAGCGACTAAACATGGATTTTTTAAAATTTCTCGATAGCACTTTGATGGGACTTCGATGTTGTCGACGACTTGTTGATGACATCGAACTCATTTCAATGGTATTGAGCAAGACACTTAAAGTATCCAGTAACCAATTGTGAAATTCTCAGATTTTTCCGATGGCATCGAGCTGTCATCGATAGACGATTGATTTACAGATTTAAGACATCAATAAACAATATCCACCATGTCTTCAATCTCCAATCTTTGTACCTTTTTGTCTCTTCTCTAATCCTGCCTTGCATCATAGTTCAACCATTGCTTCTCGTACATTTTCTGTCTTCCTTTTACGCCTTCGCCAAGCCCAGAGAAGTTGCACAGAACTTGAACTTCTCTAAGGGAACTACCTTATTAAACTGTTCACCGGATTCACGCTCATGTGAATCTTTTCCAGAGTCACACCTCCTTCCTTAAGCACTTGTCGGATAAAATGGCGACGAACATCAATGTGTTTAGTACATGTGTGATAAATATAATTTTTAGCCAAATTAATCACGCTTTTGCTGTAACAATTTATTGGCACAACTTCTTGCTAAAGCCCCAACCGATTTATCATCCCCCTCAACCAAACACCTTCCTTAAATGCCTTTGTCACTGCATATACTCAGCTTCGATTGTGGAAAGAGCCACTACAGACTGAATCTTCGATATCCAACTGATCGTTCAACCCGTTAGCACAAACGAATAATCAGAAGTCAACCTTCTACTGTCCACACTGCCCATGTAATCAAAATCTACATACCCTATTAAGTTTGCCCCTGATTTTTCAAAAGATAAGACATAGTCCTGCATATCTTGAATATATCGAAGTAGTCATTTTACAACCTCCTAGTGTTGCTTTCCGGGGTTAGACATGTATCTGCTAATAACACTCATATCATGTGAAATATCTGGTTTCGTATAGACCATGACATACATCAAACTGTCAACCACATTTGAATAAGATACACGAGACATAACCTGCTTTTCCTAATATATGTTTTAGGACATTGTTATTAGAAAAGCTTGAAGTGAGCCGCATGGGGAACGCTGACCGGCTTTACTTTGTCCATGCCATAATTGATCAATACTTTCTCAAGATATTCTTCATGTTATAACCAAAGTTTGCTCCTCTTCCTATCTATGTATGTATCAATGCTGAATCTTGAATGTTCCTGATAGTTGAGTCTTCAATAAGTCGATCTCAAACATATTATGACTGACTATCATCATGTCATGGACATACAACACCAGGATTATGGCTTTGCCACCACTCAGTGTCTTGAAATAGACACAATGATCATACTCACTCCTAGTAAACTTCTGATTTATCATAAAAGGAATAAATTTTTTGTAACACTACCTTAGTGACTGTTTCAGGCCGTATAACAATCCATTCAACCTGCCAACCTTGTTCTTTGCCCCTTTTATATCGAATCCCTCTGGTTGCTTCATGTAGATCTGCTCTTCTAATTTTCCATGTAAGAAGGCAGTCTTCACATCCATCTGTTCCAACCTAACATCATATTGGGCAAACAACGCCAACACGAATCTGATAGATACTTGCTTCACAATCGACATAAATATCTCAGTGAAGTCGACACATTCCCTATGAGCGTATCCCTTCTCTACTAACTTTGCTTTGTACCTATCATGTTTTTTCTTGAATATTCACTTAAACTCGATAGCTTTTCGACTAACAGGAAGCTCCACCAGCTCCCACGTCTCGTTCTTATGCAAAGAGTTTATCTCATCATCCATCACTGCTTTCCACTTCTTGGCATCCGGCTCATTAAGAGCCTCCTTAAGAATAGACAGATCCCCTCATCTGTAATGAGGACATATGCGATATTTGAGTCATTCGTATATCTCGTCGGTAACTTACGATTCCACGGCGAATTCCTTCTCATAGGTGGTTGTCTTTGCCTTTTATTTTATTTTATTATCATGTTCTAAAATGAGCTTTAAAAAAAGGAATGGACGGCATGGATATAAGCTACCTGCATTGTGGATCCACTGGAGCTGTGCTCCATAGTGTAATGACATGGCAAGATTTGATTGGTGGGGACTGCATTGTCAAAGATGGGGCGTATCTGACTGCATACGATCCACCAATCAAATCTCACCACATCATCACACCACAGCTGAGGGTGGTGAGGGCCTCCCTATCTAATCTATGTCGGATAAAAATCCAGTGAGCCTGGATCAGTTGAGTGAATGTCCAAGGGTCCCAAGGTGGGTCCCAGTGCAACAGGGAGCCTCTATAACAACTAATGCTATGAGAGCACCGGTGCATATCTCGCGAAGAAAATTAATTCTGGTGAGAGCCGTTTAGGTGCGGCCTGGCCCCACCCAATATGGTGCAGCCCTTATGGTGGGGCCCACCTTAATATATATGTCAATATCCACACTGTCTGTCTGTTTTGCCAGGCATAAGTTAAAAAATGAAGTAGATCCAAATCTTAGGTGGACCATAGCTTAGGAAACACTGACAAATGAATGCCCACCGTTAAAAACTTTCTAGGGCCCACCTTAATTCCCACCCCCTAAATGTTTATACATCCAACCTGTTGACAAGGTCACAGGGATCTAGATGAAGGGAAGAAAACAAATGTTAGCTTGATTCAAGAATTTCATGGCCCACAATAAGTTTTTAATGGTCAATCACCGTTTGTTTTGTCTGTGATGTGGTCAGCTTTAGATTTACCGAGAGGGATTTGGTGCAGCCCCAGCCTCTCCCAACAAGGTGTGGCCCTGATCGTTGTGCCCACCTTGATGTATGCATAGTGTATCCAAGCCATTCAACTGTTTTGTCGTCTCATTTTATTGCATGAGGCCAAAAATATATCCGATCCAAATCTTCAGTGGACCACACCATACGAAACAGTGGTGAATGACCATTAAGAACTTCTTGTAGGCCACAAAGTTTTGAATCAAGCTGATACTTGTTTTTTCCTTTCATCTAGGACCATGTCACCTTATCAAAAGGTTGGATGGCATATAAACGTTACGTTGGGCATTAAGGTGGGCCTTAGTAAGCTTTCAATGGTGAGCATTCAATCACTGTTGTTTCCTATGATAAGGTCCACCTGAGATTTTATTCTGCTTTTTTTTTTTTGCTCATGCCTTAAAATGAACCGGCAAAACAGATGCACAGTGTGGATATACAGTTCAAACGTCTAGGTGGGTCCCACGGTCACTGCTACATCAATGTTGGGGGAGCCGGGGCGCACTTAATCCACTCCCAATTATACTAGCCCTACACGCATCCCTCTACACAGGCACCTTCACATGCCCACATGCAAACCTGACAAGCGATTGGGAATGTCAGCTGTGGTGCCTGTTGACCCAATACCACAAAACAATTAAATTATCAAGTGCATCACTATAATTACTTCAATTGAATAATTTGGGATGTAAAAAAATTGTCAATGTAAATCAATAGTTAAAAATTGTCGGTTAGTCACTCCGATGTGATCCTATGTTTAGGGGCCATTTGAGACTTGAAATTTCATCATTTTTGGAATAAAGTATATATTTCAACAGGCTTATTACAACCATTGTGTTAAATATTATATACATACACTAATTAGAGATTTTACAGTTGATTTAGTAATTAAATTCAAACCTCCATGAATATATTATGCACAGTTACTTTTAGATTAAGGAATTCTCATTCCAAAGGGCCAAACACAGTTCAAGTATTCTCAATCAAGGGGTTCCAAATCCAAGCTCCCAAACAGGCCCTAAGCTTCATCTAAAGCTTTCATGGCTAATTGAAGTTTTCAATGGTAGGCATTCAATACCTACTATTTTCTACGATGTGGTTCACTCGAGCTTTGGATGTGATCTAATTTTGGGCTCATATGCTAAAATGAACAGGCAAAACATATAAACAGCAATGATCATGGTGGCCCCACAGAGTCTGATCACTAAGATATTAGTGGTGTTGGGTCACCGCGGCCTCGTTTTGAAGGAGATCGGATTAGGTGTTACCCGGGTAAGTGTGGTCCACTTGAGATTTGGGGACCCAACACTAAAATGAGCTGGTAAAATGGATGGACGATGTGGATGAAACACATACTGTAGGCTTTACAAAGCTCGGTCCACATCAATGTGGGACCATGCCCTAAAATGAGATCTGAAAACTGATTGACAGTGTCGATATACAACACATACGTTAAGGTGGGCCCCACAGTGAGGCCAACACCCACTAAGGTTTAGTTACCCAGTAACACATGATCCGCTTCCCTGAAAAGATGGTTGTATTCATGAACTATGCCACCTGATAAGGTGGAAAATTAGTACATTGAATGTGGACCATTAGCCTATTTCAACCACTCGTTCTTTTCATCCAGGGGTGTCTGCCGATGATCAGAGCAGGTTGAATTTTTCTACGGTTATCTCTGTGGTGGGACCCACCTCATGTAGGAAGCAGATTACCACACACTAGCTATATAGCTGGTGTATTGACGTCAGCAAGTTCTATGGGTCCCATAATGAGTTATGTGTTATATCCAAACTATCCATCCATTTTGTGAGCCCCTAGTATGGCTTGAGGTGAAGAATAAGACATATCTAACTATAAAGTGGACCACACTGCAAAAAGAAGTAGGGGATTAAACATCTACCATTGAAAACCTTCTGGGGTTAAAGAAGTTTTGGATCATTATGAAATTTGTTTTTCCTCTTTATCCTAGTCTCTGTGATCTTATGAATAGAATAGATGGAAGGTAAACGTTATAGGGAGCCCTATGATTTTTTTAACAGTGAAATCAGTATCTCCGCTTTTATTTGTGGTGTGGTCCAGTTGATCTTTGGATATGATTCATTTTTTTTGGATAATGCTCTAAAATGATCTTGAAAAATGTATGAACGGCGTGGATATAATAAATACATCATTATGGGGCCCATGTAACTTTGATCTCCTTCGAACCTTTCATACAACTCGGAGCTCGACGAGCGTTAGCTGGTGTACAGTACACCAGCCAACCAAGGAGCCGATGACCAGAAAATGATCAGAGATCCAAAATTAAGGGACGAAAATAGGCAATTAAGATTATCCCAATTTGTGTAATCTTCACCCTGCCATGAATCCACTGTGGGGCCCACAACTTGGACCGCTTGGATTGGCGTTCACGATGCTGTGGACGTGGCAACTGCATTTGTTACTAAGGACAAATTAGCGGTTGTGATTTGAAGTCCTACCCATTGATAATCATCACTTAAATTCCGCGTCTTTTTGGGCCCAAATCCAACCGATGAGAAACGACTCGAAACGACTCCCGGTGTTGACACGCTTTCTTCTCGAGAAAAAACCTATTATACTCAGGTAGGCTGTGATAGTTGATGCAAAGGCACTTAAAAATTGCACACGTGTTATAATAGTAAGTCAAATTAAACCGTCCAAATTATAAATATGTACCATGAAAAAAATATAAGCTTATTTGATTATATGATTATCTGCTTGGTGGACATGTATTGGACGATTAAAATGAAAACCATCCAATGGTCCTATTTCCACAAGCAAGTGGTCACAAATCAGAGGTTAGGATTATTCAATGACTCTGATTCGGGGATTGTAACTTATTGAGAGTGTTTACCACAATTCATACAATTTAACTTGAGTTAATATTCGCACGTATACATTTTCTATGTGCCTGTGTATCAAGTGCCATACACCGCCTGAGTATTTAATTACTCCTCTTTTCTTTAGATAGAAGCGAGCAGCTGACTTTTCGTTGCGGTATTTAACTACTCTAAAGCAGCAACCCACCACACTAGTAACGAAAATGCCGAGGCGATTCGCGCGTGGAGAGCTTGAAGAGAGACTACCGTGTCAAACGTGCCAACGGAGCAATCATGTGATATCTTGACCGTTCATTAGGTGGGCCCACAGTGAATGAGAATATTTACAGTGAGAGAAATCAGATTGCACGCAGGGAAACTGAAACAAGATAGAGATCTCTCTCTTCCATACACTTTTCTCGGTGATGTATAAATCTGGGCCATCCACCTGAGTGGGCCATATCATGGATCCCACATGATTTAAAGATTTGCTTTTCTTCACTTCCTATGATGATGGATGCCAATAACAAACCATTTACCTTGCTTTGAAGGCCACAAACTGGATGGCTAGGATCCAAGCATGTTTTGAAGTTACCAACACCGTTGGATCAACTAGATGGACAGTCCCAAATGCACGGTAGACTCTATCTTCTATATCATCTCACCCAGATTGGACCACCTTTTCTTGACCGTACACCTTCCTCGAATACAATCAACGGTGCGCCGGCCTCAGTTTGGGACGCGACTTTCCTCCAACATATGTTGCACCTCTATAACAAGAACTGTGGGGCCCACTGCCATGTTTGCATGGCATCCAGTCCGTTCATCAGTTGCACTTATTGGGCCACCGTGATGTTCATGTGCCATCTGATCCGTTCATAAGGTGACTCCCACAAGAACGAAAGAAAAACACAAACATCCATCCAAAACTTCTGTCGCCCCTATAAAACAATGAACGTTGATTGTTTCCTACCCCTGTTTGTCCTAAGATAGGAATAGGCAGGGGCTCGGAGTAGCGACTGTGATGCATGCGTTTTATCCACACCGTCCATCATTTTTCTCTATTATTTTATGGTATGGGCTCAAAACTGAGGTAGATCCAAGACACAAGTGGACCACATAAAAGGGATTAAACTCTTACCGTTGAAAATTTCTTGGAACCCCCGTAGGTTCTGAATGAGCCGATATTTGTTGTTTCCTTCATCCAGGACTACGTGACTTTATGAATAGGTTGGATTGTAAATAAATATCACGGTGGGCCATAGAAAATTTCAACTATAGTGTGGTCCAGTTGATACCTAGACCTGCCTCAATTTTGAGCCTTTATCTTAAAATGACATGGAGAAATGGATAGACGGTGTGGATAAAACCCATACATCATGGTGGCCACTCAAAGCCCCTGTCCATTAATGTCAAGAAATTTTATAGTATTTTTGACCTTCAAGGTCTATGTTTGGGATCTTCATTTGAAGAAAAAAAATTCCATTGAGTGAAACTTCTGTTTGGTGGATTATGAAATTGTAATCAGCATGGCAGATTTCACAATTAATGATGGTCACCTATATACATATGTAACTTAAATATTGCGTGTAAAAGGTACATATGGATGAAAGATTAAACACATGCATCACAAGGAACCCACGTATGCTATGGATTTCAAAATTCACTAAAAATCTTGTTGTATCTCCTGGTGGGACATGATACCTAGATTAATCTAATGCAGATGAAATTCACATTAGACCACTGACAATTCCATACCACCTAATTTCATCAATCCCAAAGCAAGTGTGACGCACTTGAGTTTTAAATTTGCCTTAGTTTTCTTTTCAAATCACATCTGATTTGACCAACGTGATGATGGATTTGATGCCACACAAATATTCAGGTGAGGTTAGTAGGACTTTGGGTAAGGCTGCCCTAGTTTATACAACTCTCATCTCAAATTTTTGAGCTTAAGGCGCATGGTATTAGATAGGATTAAATGGGATGGAATGACATTTGATCCTATGCAAATTCCTTTTGATGTTTGGGGAGGATGAAAAGGGTTGGAATTAGGTGGTATGGAATTGTGTCGAATTTACAGGAATTTTGAAATCCATTACATATGATGGCCCTCACATTAAAGCATATATCCATGTATACCTTTTACACATGACATTGTTGGTTATACACATGATAGGAGGAATGCTCACTCGTGTACCTTCTTGGGTGAGCACCCTAGTGCACCTTTGCATACATCTTAGGCACATAATCTGAATGGTCCATGTGATGCAGCACTCCTTAAAACCTCATAAGCCTAACTTTTAGTCCAATACAAAACTTTGGTGGGCCATGATAAAAGTAAACAGTTTCCTTCATTGATTTGCATTTATCTTTTCTATAGCCTACTAGAGTTTTGGATCAAGTTGAAAATTGGAGTTATAAAATTTCAATGAGTGACGCATCATTTAGACCATTCATATTATATGCCTAAGACACTAGTGCAAAATTGTGCATGGCTGCTCACGTAATAATGTAGACAAGAAAACATTCCTCCTTAAGATTACATACATGTAGTAGCTACTTTCGTTGATTATAATTCAATAGTCCATCAATTAGGATTAGAAGGGATTCAATGGGAGTTTCAAATCCTTTGGTTGTTTGGTAGCATAAAGTAACTTGGGGGTTTCAAATTAGGGTGTTTCAAATCCTCAAAAGAGGGGGTTTGCAATCCACAGTAAAAGCTTGGATTACACCTAAAATCATTTCAATAGTTCAGGTGTAACATGTGTGTCACTATACACTATCATGTGTGTTACCATACACTATTATTCTATTGGGCACATTGTCTACTAATGATGGTCAACACCGTGCAAGCATTGTCCATGTAAATCAACAATTAAAAATTGTTGGTTAGTCACTCAGACATGATATTGTGCTTGTGGCCCATCTAGGGCCTGGAATTTCATTATTTTGACAAGGCATATATTTCAGTGGGCTTATCACAACCATTGTGTAAAAAATTATATATCTCACTTATTAGAGATATTAAAGTTAATTTAGTAATTAAATTCAAACCCTGGAAATATATACTTTTGGATTAAAGTTGATTCACACTCAGGAGTGACCAAACACACCAGGGAATTTCAAATCCAGGGGTTCCCAATCCAGGGGGTTTTTATTCCAAGGGGTTCCAAATCCAAGCTCCCAAACAGATAGGATTTCGCTTGATCAAGTGTTTTTCGCATTGCAGGAATTTTGTCCCAAAGAAGATCGGGATGCCAAAATACTATTATATTTCTAGATATACCATTTAATCAATTAGACTAAACAAGCAACCTGGCTAAATTGATGGATGGAGTTGACATTACACTAAGATCGCAGTGGGCCATCAGAGTTCTCTTGTGATGGTCCCGATAATAAGCATTTTAGGAAATTCACGTCCATCCGTTACAGGGTAAAGGCATGTTCAAGGAAATGGCCATTCATGAATGGACGTGATCTCGCATAGACCAAAGCAAGCACGTATGAAACGAATCTCCTACTTCAGTTTCCACTCGTGCGAATCGCCTCAGACTTTTCCTTTCAATCAATGAAGAAAGTTCAAAATCGTTGGGAAAGAAGACAAGACCAAAAGACACCACCCGAAGACAAGCGAAAAAAGAAAAAAAAGAAAAAGGAAGTAACCGATAAAAAAGAGACAGCCGAAAATTCGAAATCCAACCAGCTCCAAAAATCTCTGAATCCAAATCACCAAATCCCACATAATGAAAAACCCACCTCCAGAATCCCTCCCTCTCCAATACCCATATCTCATTTTCTTCGATTTCATTCGGATTCCTGTCTAATCTCTTCGATTTCCTCTCTCCCCCTGGTTTGTTTCTTCGGAAATCATTGATATTTGAGACTGCAAATCTTTGATTTTTCTTCTTATTTTGCTGTTTCTATCTAAGAATTTACTGCTTTCTCCAATACCCAGATCTTAGTTTTTTCGATTTCGATATGCAATTTCTCATCTTATTCCTTCAATATCCAATACCCAGATCTTAATTTCGTTGATTTCGGTCGGATTATCTCTGGAAGCCTCATCGATTTTATCTGTTTTCTTGCGTTTTCTTTTGCTGCAATTCGCATTTATTTTAGATTTCTCATCTTCTTAATTCTCCTTTCTTTGCTTTCATCAGCAGAAGTTTATTCATGTACTACCCAACAATCAGATCATAGTTTCTTCCTTTTCGTCGGTTTTGCCCCCCCTCTCTCTGTCTCAAATTCATAAAAATCAGATCAGTATCTTCATATCTATTCTTCAGTTTCCTGCTTTGTCTCTGTTTCTTCCTAAATCCTATCTGGGTTTTTTCCAATTTGATGTTAAAACAATGGCAGTTCAAAGAGATAGGGTGAGATTCAATGTGGGCGGAAAGATCTTTGAAACAACCTTGACAACTCTCGCCAACGCCGGCCGCAATTCGCTGCTCGGAGCGATGCTCGACGAGGACTGGAACCTACCATCCGACAGGCCGGACGAGTACTTCATCGATCGGAATCCGGCATGCTTCTCCGTCCTCCTAGACCTCCTCCGCACGGGCGAGCTTCACGTCCCACCGAAAATGTCCGAGAAGCTCCTCTACCGGGAAGCCTCCTTCTACGGCCTGCTCGATCATGTGCGCTCCGCAAAGTGGGGCCCGTTCGATGGCAACCGTCTTCGTCTCTCCAGCTCGGTCGCCGGCCAGGCCCCAGGTGATGGCACTGCAATCCGCGCCGGCCCTGATGGCGGATGCTGCGTCGCTCACGGCAGCATGGTCCATGTCTATGATTGGATGCTCGAAGAACATCCCCCAATCAACCTCGACTACCAACGGGTCAATGATGTGGGCTACATCGATTCAGAGAGCATTGTGATCAGCGCTTGTGAGAGGCTGGGTCGCGGCGATGGAGGGATGGGAGCTTTCAGTTCGAGGACTGGCGATCTCAGGCACAAGTTTCAGGTAAGTCATGACAATCAATTGAAGAGCTATACTGCTGGAGCTTTGAGTTTTAGCACAGATTATAGAATTTTTGCTAGCTGTAGAGGTAGGAGCAATGAGTATGGGATTGGAGTGTGGGATCAGATGATAGGAAAACCGCTTGATTTCTTGTATGAATCTCCTGGCTGGTCTCTTGGTGATGCTGATAAGCTACAATGGCTGCATGGAAGCAGCTGTTTGATGGTTGCTACCTTGTTTCCTAGAAAAGATAACTGTTACATTAGTCTTTTGGACTTCAGAGATAAGAGCATGGTTTGGTCCTGGTCTGATATTGGGGCGCCGAGGACCGTCGATGAGAAACGGGTCCTTGATGCCATTGCAATGGAGGAGAATGGATCGATCTGCGTCGTGAACCAGCACGATGATCTGGGGTTCTTGGACTTGAGAAGTAATGGTGGGAGTGTGAGGTGGAGCTCGCGGAGCCGGCTTCTGAAAGGCAACATGCCTGATGAGCTGTGCTACCCAAAGCTGGCAGCCCATGGTGGGCAGCTGTTTTCATCGATGAACGATAGCGTTTCGGTGTTCTGTGGGCCGGATTGGGTGTTGACGTCGAGGCTGAGGAGGAGCTATGGAGGGTCGATTTGTGATTTCTCGATCGGGGGCGATCGGTTGTTTGTTCTTCACAGTGAGGAGAATGTGTTTGATGTGTGGGAGACTCGGCCTTCGCCGATATAGATTGTGGTTTTTTCTAATTTGGTTTTTTTTTTTTCTTCCTGGGTTTTTTCTAATGGATTGGAAGATTAGAATCTCCTGCTTTATAGAATTAAAAAAAGGGTAGTTAGATTAGTTGTTTGTGTAAAGAAAAAACATAGGAATGATTTGATTTGGAGGTTTGACTGCTTGATTCTATTACAGATTGATTTTGGAATGAGGGTGTTTGTGTCATGTGATTGTGAGGAATTGAGTAGTTTTTAGTTGGGATTGTGTTTTCATTGTGATAACTGATTGCTTAACTACCACAATTTTGAATTTTAGACATTCTCTTTGTACTTGTTTTCATCCAAGATAAATGTTACAGTTGATGTAGCTGACAAGCACTCAGCTGCATTTGGAAGCATGACCAATCGAAACATCGATCTGGACCGTCATGGCCCACCAAACAAAGATCATGCAGATTGGGGGAACTTATACTTCTAACCCATATACATTAAAATATATAAAAGGTCCATATATAGTTCAAAAGCACAAGAACTCAAAGACATGTTCAGCTGGGTTAGGTGGATTCAAAGACTCGGGCGAGTCTTCACTTGACTCAACTCAGTATCTGATAATTAATTTTGATAATTTTATAACATTTTTCCTAATTGTATTACATTTCAAGAAAAATATTTATAACTAGTCTATGGTGTGCTGGTTAAAGACGGCAATGTGCCCCCGAGAGGTCTCGGGTTTGAACTTCCCGTCTGTCATTCTTCATAATGGCTTGATTCTGGTGAGTGACTCAGTTCGAGTCATCCTAACTCATTAGGGGTGCAACTCGGGCGGGTTGGGAGTTGGGGGTTAGTCAAGCCCAATGCCCAAGAGGACCCAACCCAACCTGAATTCCAACCTGAGGTGCCCAACCTGAACCCAACCCAAGGTCCTTTATACTCAACCCAACCAACCCAACTTTGTCCAACCCGACCCAATCAGGTGTGATTATTCCCACCCTGACCCGACCCAACCCAACTAGAATTTGATCAACCCAAACCCAACCTAACCCAAATTGAAATTGGGTTGGCAATGTAGAGCGGGTCGTGGATAGTTTCATGGCCAAGATGGATCATAAAAGGCCCGGTCGACGCCAGAAGTGATCTGGACCGTCAGACCTTAAATCAGGCGTATCTCGCAATCTGGAATGAGTTATCTGATATAAAATATATGATTTTGGGGTAGGACGAGCTAATTTAGCCACCTAACCTTGCTACGCCGGGTCTAGTAGACATCATGATCGTCTATAAATAGTAAGTCGCGAATTTTAGGAGTTATAGTTGTAGTTTGATTATGAAATTTCTCCCATTGCTTAGTATCCCTATTTAAAGGGTTGTAAACTCATTTATTTTATTCATCAATTAAAAAACGAATTTTATAGAATTTATTTATATTTTCCTTGCTTTTTCCTTGGATTTGAGAAGTCTTGTGAGGAGTCCAGAGAAGCTCCGTGAATTCGGAGTAGTTATCCTTGAGGAAGACGGTGATTGACCTTGTCATGTTCATCCCTGTGTCAGTTGACGCCTTTTCAACCAGAACCAAACCTGAGGAGTGAGGACCTTGCAACTCTACAAGTCATGTCGACTGAGTCATGGCTGAGTTTAGACTGAGTCACTCAGAGATTCAAATCGAGTCCCTGAGTTTTAACTATGGTCCCATCATCAACCTAGAGCATCCATTTGGTAGGCCCCACATGGGATTGCTTGCCTTACAAGAATTACTTTGATCTGACCATCTTTAACCAATGCATCCATGGCTTGGAAAATAAAATGGACGGTCTGATCAAATGTATGACCTTTTCATGAGTGCATCAGGTGCACAAGACCATGTTTCTTTATCCATTTCCAAAGGCTGGATTCTGCTTTTCTTCCCTACCTTCTCTTTTTTAAAAGATGGCTGTTGAATGTTTCAAATCCTCTTCTTTCTTTTTTGGTAGCTTTGGCTACTTTAGCTCAACTGCTATATTTGTTCATGTTTGGCTGAAAAACAACTTCAACTATTGAAAAAAGAAGAAGAAAAAGAGAGATTTCTTTCCCAATCACGTGAGTGGTTACAGCTGCCAACTTCGACCATCCCATGTAATTAATTTGAATAAAAGCTGATAAAGTCTGCCATAGATTCGGATTGTGAGGCCAACACAGGATAGCTTGCTGATGTTCCTGACATGATTTGATTAGGCCATATGCAATGACAGAGATGAGGCCCACACAAAGCATGTTTGCATGGGCTTTGTGGAGCCAACTCTGAAGTTTTGTCAGGTCATTTAAGGCACGAGACTAAAATTAGACGACGCTGATTGTGTCCTACCCCGCTAGTCTCTAGCCACGAACGGGCAGTTCCGTGGGCAGGCCCATTACAATTTATCTACCCCATTCATCCCTTTTCTAATATCATTTTAATGTATGTTCAGATAAAAATTGAGGCAGATCTAACTCATACCACACCACATATGACTCTTGTACTTAATGTAACTTACATTTGATATGACTCTTGTTTTTAATGCAATTTACATTTGATGGGGCAAGGATTAGATACTGACCATACGGGTAAACACATTGTTTGAGTAGACAAGGACAAGCCTGTATGCTACTGGCCTACCTGTAAGGTGATCCGTAAGTTTGTGGGTCCTTGTTCTGTTATCTTTTTCAAACCCATATGGTGATCAGTCAGTTCGTGGGTCCTTGTTTTGTTATCTTTTTCAATGTTATCCAGCTTTTTCAAGGATTGTTGGACTGGTAGAGTCCCTTGATATACATTGGTACACAATCTTGTAATGGTTGCTTCTGTAATATATTCTCCCATGGTAAAATCAAGTTCAGAAATAAAGCTGACCACTTGCTCTAAAAGCTCGAGCCTCTTATATATTCTCGCACGGGGAATTAGGAAAATCAAATATATTTGATGCTCTCAGGATTCGAATACAAGAGATTCCACTTTGATATACCATATTAAACAATCACTTACTCTAAAAGCTTAAGTAGTTAGAGGATGGTGTATCAATGTATATTAATGGACTCTAATACTCCAACAAAGATTATACACCTTAGATAAGGAAAGGAAAAAAAAAAGAACAATACTTATAATGATTGCCATTAATGGTTGTCTTTGAAGTTTGTTGGATGAAGAATGTAAGATGATGGCAATTAGGCCAAGTTTCAAGACTTGAACTTAATTTACTAATGAAAGTGCTCAATAGGTCCAAAATCGAGAGCTTACTACATTTTGATGGGGTGGGGCAAAGGCACTACGGCTCATGGTCATGCTTGATGGAGACTTTTCATCCCAATCCATCATCAGTATGCTCACACAAGATGACCACAAAATAAAGATAATAACCACGGATTTGTCCTATAACTCAATTGGGTATTGAGATCTATGGCCAACAAGGGTATTGAGATCTATGGCCAACAACTCTTCCTTGGCGAATGTTATGTTCACTTTAGAGTCCCCATAGATGATTATAGAAATTCACTAATTTTACCCATCTTATATACATTTAATGTACTCCCAGATATTAATTATAGTAATGTACCCGGTCTATCTTAGGCCCATAGCCATCATAATCTACAATCAAGATCGCCCTATCATTAGATACCATCCATATCGTTAGTTTTATAAAATTAACACTGGTTTTCCATGGCACAATTCCAATAACATGGTAGCGTGGAAGAAATGAAATGTGGCATGTGGCAGGGCAATGCACAAATCCAGTCTGCTCATATATAATGCCTTAGCATGGATAGTTTAAATATCAAGAATCATAACAATTAGGCAATCCTAACCATCTTCTTTTTGTCTATTTAATTAATGATGTAAAATGAAATTAGTTACTTGTCAAATATGTAGTGGGATGAACCATAGAAAAATAATAGATGTAGGGGTGTACATGAACAGAGTTAGCTCGGTTAGCTCGCTCGACTTGACTCGACTTGAAAAAGCTCGATTCGACTCGGTTTGAAGCTGAGTTTGAGCCGAGTCGAGCTGATTTTTTTGAGCTTGAAAAAATTTTCAAACCGAGTTCGAGCTTGCCCAAGCTCGACTCGACTCGGATTGAACCCCAACCCAAATTGAACGTAGATCGAACTAGTTCGGTGACTCGGTTACTTTGACATTGATGTTGCTCACAAAGTGTTTGATGAAATGACTCAACGAAGTGTTGGCTAGTGGTAAGGAAGGTATGTATATGAAACAAATACCATTTTTCCTTGATTTTGATGTTGCCTATAAGGTATTTGATGAAATACTTTGCTGCTGTTTTACATACAATGAGAAATTGAAAGTGCCCTGTATGTGTTTGTGAAAATGCCACAGAGGATCGATTTTGGCTCGAACGATGCTCGAATTGCCCCAAGCTACTGACCGAACAGAGCCGCTGACCGAACCAAGCCGAGCTGGCCAGTCAGGCTCGAGGACCGAGCCGAGCCGAGTTCGAGCTGGGGTTAGCTAGCGGCCGACCCAAGTCGAGCTGAGGTTAGCTAGCGGCCGACCCAAGTCGAGCTGAGGTCAGCTCAACTCGGTGTACACCCCTAAATAGATGGGATTATCTTATGTTTTTATTTTTAAAACATAGTCATCCATCTTATTGATATGGATGGACCCAATCAATAATATCACCCAGCCATGTATCTTATAAAAAGATGGCTGTTCTACCCCATCTTTTTCTCAATTTTTGAGCGACAGTGAAGTGTGAACTGACAATGGGCGTACTAACAAGCTATTTAAAAAAAAAAAAAAAAAAAACATTTCACAATTTTACCAAAGAAATGGGCAGTTGATAACTGCAACTGTATCAAATTTTGTGGTACTGCTGCCCCCTTTCTTGACAACATGATACCTTTTTAGAAAATCTATACCATCAAAGAGATAGGCCCCACTATGAACGTCATCTTTGTAAAAAATGAAGCTAATTCACCATTTAGGTGGGCTATGTTTGTAAGTCGAGTCAAACCAACGGCTATCCATTGATTCTAACATTGTGGCCCATTTGATGAGCAAAATAGGTTTATTTTTGAGCCAGGCGATCTTTGTAGCGACGAACCCTACCCTTTGAGTGGCAGTGATGTACGACAATAGTGGCATGTTAGTGGAAAATATGGTAAGGTGCCACAAGTCACCCATGGGATTTCACCATCTACGGGCGTTTGGCACACGGTATTAGATGAGATTAGGAGGGATAGAATTGCACCTGGTCCCATGCAATTCCATTTAGCATTTGGAGAGGATGGGATTAGGTGGGATAGAATTGCATTTAGTCCCATGGATTGGTCCCATGCAGGATTTCTGTGGATTTTGAAATCCACTACACGTGTGGGCCCTACGTTGATGGATGTATTTATCCATGCCGTCCATCCATATCCACTGTTTACACGTGACATTATTGTTATATATGTGTACAAGTGAGCGACATATGTTGCAAAGTTGGTCCTTTGATTACAATTCCATGGTCCACCAAACATGATTTTGCTTAATCCATTGTTTTCCCATAGCAAAAAGTTTATTCCAAACATGGGATTGGATGGCTACAATACCATGGTATTTCCAAACATGCAATCATTAAACAATAATGATGTTAATCCCATCTAATACTATTCAATTTCACGAACCAAACACCCCTAGAGTCTATCACTGAGGTAAGGATTTGAACCTGTTTTATGATTTTTACTTAATCATCCTTGAAATCTCAAACTTTTTAAGGATACATGTTTAAATTTAAAAGGTTAAACAATTACCAAAAGAAACTCTAATAGCTAAATTTTTAAAAAAAAAGGCATTTATGTAATTTCATGGGGTCGATGAAAATGAAATACTTACATAAAAAATCCAAAAGAAAAAAAAAAAGAAAAAAAAAGAGAGGAAAAACTAGGAAAACAAGGCTATGAAATTATTTTAAAATGCCCTTAATATTTGGAAGCATTATAAATTACTTTACAACAATTTTTTTTATAATAATTTCATAGGGGCAATGAAAATAAGAAGGGTTGAGCTTTTAAGAGCAGCATAGGTTGTAAAGTAAGGATGCGGATTTAGTCCAACAAGCATCCAGCGATATGGAACCTATAGTGAAAAAGTAAAGACTCCTTGCATGAAATGTCATTTTTGCAATTTTCATGTGGGTCCTATGCCTATACATGCGCTTGCAAATGGTGCCTTTTCATTCGATATAATCCGTTCAGGTGGGAGGATGGATCAGTCGATTGCTTCTTTTTCTCTTATGTTAAAACCCAAGAAAATTTGAACAAATGTAAAAATAAAAAATAAAAAATCTACGAAACTTCAAATAAGACGCGACAAGGTTAAAAAAATTAATAATAAATGAAAATTTGAAAAACTGTGGATGGTAAAGCTTCACAGTCCAAGTTCACTAATAACATCTATAGAAGACAATCTTCAAACTTCTTTTATGTTTTTGCAACTTTTCAATCTCTAAATTTGCATCTAAAGGGGAGAAAGAGCAGAAGATCAACAACACAAACTCTTGTATAATGGTGCTTCTTGTATATATCTAGTTTACATCCATGACATTGCTCTAACCGGCAATCACAAGTTGATCTTTTCTTTCATTGACTGCAGTACCCCAAAAATTTCCGAAATTGAAAGATCTTACCCACACATTTTTTGAAATAATTTAGGTGAGTGGGACCTTCATTGCATTTCTTCTCTTAACCACCAATTTACAACGCATTGATCAGTGAAGAGACTTTGATGCATGGTCAATCCATCTTGAGATATCAAACCAATGATCTAGATCGCTAAACCATGGGCCCTATCTGTGTACTAAATTCATATGAACACCATGAACATTGGGGAGGATGATGTAAGTCACGGTTGTCTCTATGGGCCATGTGTTATACATGCACCATCCAACCTGGACAGCAGATTCACTCCACCATGATATCCACCCTACTTAAAAATCAGGCCATTCAATCACAGGTAGGTTACACCATAAAAAACAAATCACCCAAAAACTGTCATAGTAAGTTTTAGTGTCACGTGGTATGTGTATGCGCTATTCAAACCATCCAATAGCGTCACACTATGATGATGATGGTAAACTCTAGAGTTCATGCCATTCTACAATGAGTGTTTGTCACTTGAATTTGTAAGTTGTGGGGCATTTTTACATTATTTTTTTAAATCATTAGATCAGTTGGAATTTTGGAGCGTCCCATTTTTTTATATTTATTTAATAGTGGAGCGACCATCGTGGATGCATTGTATGCCATGCACACAACATGGGGGTGCCACAACAACTAAAGACCATAGTTCTTAAGACCACGGCATCATTTCCCTTACAAGTCTGTAAAGAGTAGGGCTTCAAGAATTGAACGAGTCCTTCTCAAGTCAACTCATTTTTAATAGTGTTATGCATCAAAAACTACATTATAGAAATCATGTATTGTGTTTATTTAATTGAGAATGACTCAAAATATATAAAAAAAGTTGGGAGATTTATAAAAATTTACAGAAATTCTTAACAGATATGCATGAATTTATTTTGATGGTTATTTATAGTATTACAGTTGTACATACATATCATGTAATAATCTAATACTTCCCTTAAAGTTGGAGCATGGGTATCAATCATGCTAAGCATGGAACATATACGAAGAAACCAATGACGTTCAATATGTGCCACTTCTCCCCTTCACACATGTTTAGATACAAGATCTTTAAGTGTTGCTTGTTTGTAGATTGAGTTTTCTTTGTTCGCTAAATATTCTCTTCAGTAGTAAGTCATATAAACTCAATAACCATCGAGTTACCAAATGACAATTCACATACAAATTTTTCTAAAAAACATATGTGGCCAATATATTGTTTGAATTTGCATTAATAAAAAATTGGCCAATTATGCATATCATGATATCCGTTGGTAATGGTAGTCACGGGCCACATTACAATAGGATAGATGTTTTTGTGGATGATGATATTAACAGCGATGGGCTACATGACAACATGATGAATATTTTGTGAATTATGGGGTTGACGAGAAGTATTAAAATTGTCATTATTCCCGAAACATGCATCCGCATATCATGCCATCCATGCACTTAATAAACCAGATTAAGAAACTGTTTGTTTTGTTATGTTATCAATATCTGTGCTTGATTGTATTAATAACATATGTAACTTAGAAAAATGGTACTATTGATTTGATCACTCACTTCCATTTGAGACAGTATTTTAAAACACCAACCAAACAACTTTGTCGACACAAGTACCACCAAGGCTGATGCCTTAGATGAAACCTATGTGAACCCTACGGAGGGGTTCCCATATTTTCAGACTTTGGATGGGCAATAGTCCGGTGCGTTTATTCTGGCCGGAGACTTCACACTTCATACCTTACACATTTTTGGTCCTGTATATTGGAGTTCCCAACTGAGTCGACTCCGGTGTTTGGATGGATGTATATTTTGGATCATTGACTCAGTTACATTTATTCTTGGACTTTTATACATTGTTTAATTTATCTCTTATGATTATTTGGATGTTAATATAATTATACAAAATAATCATGTTTCTACAAAACAAAAGTTCATACCCGAAATATTAGGGATCGAGTGTATATTCGACCCCTGAAATTCAGAGCATGACAAATGGTCTATGTTAACTTTGCCTCTTCTTTTTATATCGATATTCAAAGACGAAAGGTCAAATGGAATACGAGTTTGAATGTCATATAAGACTTGCTTGCTTCAATAATTTGAGATGAGAGTTTAAGCTTGTTATTGATTCAAAATTTAAGGGTATTCTTACATTTTTCAATTGGAGAAAACGACAAACATATGAATTCCTTTCATTGGAATATAAACCCTCCATTTTCCCCATTGATTGATATAACTTAATGGAGTTTTTTTTAGGAAACTACTATCCTACTTTGTTTGTTTTTTTTTTAAAAAAATTAATTAAATTATTTTTATTTATTCATTTTTAAGGGTCATAATCTGATAGACCTAGACGTAAGTAGGTAGCATTGTAGTTAGGAAAATTATTGAAAAATTTCGGGTCAAAAGAATTCTATCAAGTCTATAGACAGTTCTATTCATACAAGAGCTAGAGTTAGACCAAGAAAAGATATAATTTGAAATATGAATGTTCTCAATGGCAACCATAGATAGACAGTCATGTTACTCTGATGCCGTGCTTCTGTATCAACACCCCAGCTCTTTTTTTTGAGAATCGCATACAAATGAAATCCCCAAGAAGAATCCAAGGAATGCAACACTAGAGCCTATGAGAGATACAGTATTCCAAAGAGATCTTTAGCGAGAATTATTAGCACCATACACGGCTGTGAATATAAGATGACCAGAAAACAAAGTAAATTGATTTTGCAATTTATGAATTGGTCAGATTGGGATGAAACATTTAGCGAGATGCTAGAATTCCAAGCTATGATGATCCTGCATTTTGAACAACATTCAACATTAGTAACACAATCCAACTTTTGGGAAGAAAGGATCTGCACACCAATGGCCCACTTGGATAGCACCAAATAAGTTACTTTTTTATTTTCTTTTTTTTTTTACTTACAACAGTAGATATGTAACCTATTTGAGTCTTTTGAGATAAGTTTGGCTTAAGATCAATTATAAGTAACTCTTTTACTTAAAGGCACTTAATCACTTCGGTTTAATAAGTAAAAATTAAGATAAGCTACTTAAGGCATAATGATGTAGGGCGGGTCGTGGACAATTTCATGGCCAAGATGGACCAGAGAAGGCCCAATTGGATGAGAAAGCGATTCGGACAGGCATATCTCTCAAACTAGAATGAGTTATTCGATGTACCATATATGATTTTAGGGTAGGAGAAGCTACTTTAGCCAACCAACCCACACAGAATTTGCGAGATTCCATCAGATTGATGGTCGAAAATCGATTTTAATTTTGTTTTTTAATATTTATAGTAAGTTTTAGTTTGATTGTAACTCTTCATTTGTTGGGCTTTAGGAGTTGTGTCCAACATGAAAAGTACTTAGAAAATTTAGGAGAATAGCATGGTTGAGCCAAATAGGACACTCACTATTTTTGGCTGAAAACTATAAGGTCTAGTGGAAATCATGTAGTAAGTTTATTATTTATAGTAAGTCACGATTTTTGGCAGTTTTAGCTGTAGTTTGATTCCGAAACTCCTTCCTAGGGTTCATGTCACTAATTAAGAGGTTGTAAACTCGTTTTCGAGAATCGATTAATTATTTTGGAATTTCTAGAAATTATTTTCTATTTTCTTCTTTGCCTTGTGGATTCGAGGCATCTCTGTGAGAGTCTAGAGAAGCCCTGTGAATTCGGAGTACTTATCCTCCCAAGGAAGACGGTGCTCGACCTCTACATGTCCTTCCCTACATCATGTAAGTACCTTATCTCAAGTAACTTACAATCCAAACGCTTCCTAAATAAATGTTTGATTCCTGATTCAAGGATGTAAATAAGAGATAAATTCAAACAAGAAATATATGGAATCTTTGATTTTATTTTTCTTTGTTTTTGTTTTTGTTTTTGTTTTTGTTTTTTGTTTTTTGTTTTGCTAACATTCCATATAAGGGCCTTCATTTTATTACAACTGCAGTTTTGCGTTTCCCTTGGTGTGGAGTAGGATGATCTTCAAGCACCAAAGAATGAGATTTACTTCTAATGGCTGAGTCAATCTATTATGACACTGCAGACATAACTAAACTATCAACATTTGAATTGCCTTCGAGATCAGACAATGCCATACATTTGTTTGAATTTGAATGATATTGAAACTTCTTTTGATGTCCTTTTTTTCCTTCGGGACTTGGGTTTTTTAGCATTTCTTCACCTTTTGAGCTATTAGCTATGGTAAAAGCATGAGGTTTACCTTGAATTTTTACAAGGCTAAAGGAATTGTTTTTCCCCATAGAGTTTTCTTTGTGATTAGGTCTGATGGCTTCTGTAATAGTAGTAGTATCAGTCTTCTTTTTTATCCACACTTTCATAGAGTTTGGTTTGTTAGTGGGAGCATTGTGTAGGCAGTTTAGATTGGTTGAATGCGGAGCATTTTTTCACATGCCGAAGGTTTCCATGAGTATTCAACCTTTTGTTTGAATTTTGAACCCTTACAAATGATATCAATGCCGACAGGGTGGATTGAGTTTATTCCCATTTCTACACAAATACTCACAAAAGCAAGCTGAGTACCATTTGCAATTAGTTTGTCTTTGAAAAGCAGTTTACCAATGGTACTTGATAATTTGCTTTAGCCATTTTCAGATCTAAAACTGAAATTTAGATTTGGTAGCTTAATCCAAAGTGGTATGGTATCCAATTCCTCTTCTTGAAGAGAAAGCTTTGAGGTCCAACATTTAAGCACTAAAGGGTGTCCACTTACGAACCATGGCCCTTTCTCAAGAACTTTTCCTAACTTTCATTGAAGTATTTAAAATTTTAAAAGTAAATACTGTTAAAGGTATTTCAAAACCTTATAAAAATTACATTGAAAAAGGAGAGAATAACTATAATTTTATTTTATTTTTTGTGTTTTTTTTTTTAATTCTTTAGACCCACATTGGGATAGGAAGAAAGGTTGTGAAGTGGTTTGTAAACCTTAGCTAATTGTATACTCTTGTGAAATATGCTACATTATACCCAGGCCTGTATGCACCCCCCTGGCTGGCCCAAAGGGATAATTGCCACAAAGACCACTTGCACTATTGTATTCAATTGGGAAATCTGCTTAGAGAATTTTTATAACTCTCTTCACTGATTGGCACAACAATTTTAAAGAGAGCAATCTCATCTGCACCTTGACCTAGGTGTGAAATTCAATTATGTATAGATTTATTTGTTGTCACCCCTACCTTTCTCATAGAATTAGTTTAAGGTTCAACCAAAAACATCTTCTAAAGAGTAAAAATTGATCTCTCTTAGGACTTTCCACGCCTTTTCAAGAGTGCCCTTAACCCTTAAAAGGTAAGGCCTGGACCCAAGGAAATATCCCACCAAGGAGTTTCCTCATTCCTTTTGGGCACCTTAGGTATTTTCCTTAGAAGACAATAATGTGAAGGCTTTGAGGAGGCATGGGCGGAATGTAATCCAGAGAAAGATTTTCGTCAGGTTGGGGGCATTTCTTTACACACACACACACACACACACACACACACACACACACACACACACACACACCGCAAACCACAATAAGACTCAAAAACATGACCTCAGTGTTGAAACTAACAGAATCTACCACTGAGCCATTAGTAGGGACCCAATTTGGGAGCATTGCAGCGTAGTAGAAGTTTAGTTATACACAAGTTGAACCAGTCGAGCTTGGCATAACACAGCTTAGCTTGGCCAGCAGCCAACTCTAGCTTGAACTCGGCTCAGTCCTTGATCTTGACTGTCCAGCTAGGCCCAGTTTGGTTAGTTGCTTGGGCCAACTCGAGTCGAGTTCGAGCTCAAGCTTTCAAGCCATAGATAACATCCGATGACAGGCTGCCATGGCACAACAAATTTAATGAGAGCAATCTCATCTGCACCTTGACCTAGGTGTGAAATTCATTTACGTATAGGCTTATTTGTTGTCATCCCTACCTTTGGCATAGAATTAGTTTAATGTTCAACAAAAATCATCTTCTAAAGAGTGAAAATTGACCTCGCTTGGGACGTTTTATGCCTTTTCAAGAGCCCCTCAACCCTTAAAAGGTAAGGCCTCAACCCAAGGAAATATCCCACCAAGGAGTTTCCTCATGCCTTGTTGACACCTTAGGTATCTTCCTTAGTAGACAACACTGAAAGGATCCGAGGCATGGGGGAATTTAATCCAGAGGTAGATTTTCGTCAGGTTGGGATTTTTTTTTTTTACACACACCACAATAAGCACTCGAACCCATGACTTCAATGTTGAAATTAACAGAGTCAACCATTGAGCCATGAGTAGGGATCCAGGTTGGGAGCATTTCAGCCTAGTAGAAGTGGTATACGAGTCCAACCGAGTTGAGCTCAGCATAAACCAGCTCAGCTCGGCCATCGGCCAACCCCAGCTCGGCTTGGATCAGTCCTTGAGCTTGATTGTCCAGCTTGGCCCGGTTTGGTCAACAGCTTGAGCCAGCTCAAGCCGAGTTTGAATTATGGACTGATTCGATTTGAGTTGAACTCGGGCTAGCTCCGAATTGGCTCAAATTTTTTTCAAGTTCAAAAATTCAGCTTGATTCAGTATCCAAACCCAGTTTCAAGCCGAGTCAAGTCAAGCTTATCCAAGTTGATACGAGCAAGTTAACCAAGTGTGTTTTCATGTTTTTGTTATAAACAATTCAGTGCTTTGGTGAAGATACAATTCGAGAAGTCCATTAAAAAGAAAAAAGAAAAAAAGAATTTGATGATCTAATTATGGAGGATCATACATGTCAAACTCCATTTATCGCCACTTGCGATCAACAGAACGAGTCACCCTTTCATAGCCCAACATCCTTCAAGCAGTGGATTGGAGGCAAGCGAATGAGTAGAATGAAATCGCTCACCGACAGAATAGTGAATAGCCAGGCGTTCCCCGAAAACTTTTTGAATAAATTACCAAAAATGTCCATACTCGGTTTGTGCACAACTCTGAGTAGAAGGTTCATTTGATGGAGCATTTCCACTCTCTAAAGCATTACCCATTCCTTGTCCACCTTGGATCATGACAGTAGCCTCCCTACCAATGGAGGAACTTAAATTCGAATTTCAACTTACAATAGGGCCCATGATCTCTCCCACATATGGACTTTGAGATGGGCTCGAGGTTGAGCCCACTATCAGTAAGTTTCTGGTCTGAAATAGGATCTTGGGCTTTTCAAAAGCTTTTATTTTGACTCGAGGTGGGGCCTTGAAATTGGCCTGGCCCATGACTAAGCACTTGGCACGGCCTGAATGGGCCTCCAAGAGAAGAGAGAATGGGCCCACTTACGATTGATTTTGAGAGAGGAAATTTTGGGAAGCGGATTGGCTGATGTACCACACACCAGCTACATAGCTGCTGTAGGTACATGTCGTGCGAAGACGAGCACTGACGATCCTCGAGCTCTGAGTTGTACGAGCCGTTCAAAGGAGATCAAAGTTACATGGGCGCACAGTGATGTATTTATTATATCTACACCGTTCATCTATTTTTAGAGATCATTTTAGAGCATTACCCAAAAGATGAATCATATCCAAAGATTAGATGGACCATACCACAAATAGCAGTGGAGATAATGATTTTCACGTTAAAAAATTCGTAGGGCTCACCATAACGTTTATTTTCCATCCAATCTGTTCATAAGGTCACAAAGACCTGGATGAAAAGGGAAAAAAAAAAATTTCATGTTGATCCAAAACTTCTGTGACCCCAAAAAGGGTTTCAATGGTAAACGTTCAATCTCCCACTTCTTTTTGTAGTGTGGTCCACTTGATAGTTAGATCTGTCTTATTTTTCGTCTCAAGTCTTAAGACGAGCTCGCCAAATGGATGGACGGTTTGGATATAAAATATGCCTCATGATCAGACCCACAGAACTTGCTGACGTCAATACACCAGCAACACCTGCCAATCCGCTTCCGAAATTTTGGGGTCGTGCCTGACCTACCAGAGAAAACGTTTGTGGGCCGTTGGATTAAAGAGAAGCACATGACATAAGCCCACACTGGCTGGCACCGGCCCAATGTAATCACGACACTCCTGTTCTCGCAACGGTCAACTTTTTTTTACCGTTGGAAGAGAGTGGAAGAATCAGAGATATCTGATGCCGGAGAAGGAAAGGGGGCGTCGGAAATCGACGCAGAGATCGCCGGAGCTGCCGGATTTCCAGGAACACCCACCTGTCGCCGATCTTGCTGATGGCTCACAGGTACTCTTTTTTCCGACTATGCTTCTGAATTCATTTCCACCGAACCACCGTCTGCAGACGATGGATTTTTCTGTCGCTAAAGAAGAAAGGGAAGTGTCGGAAGACGTCGCCAGGGACGTCGGAGCTGCCAGAATGTTGGAAACACCCACAGCAGAAACCCCTGTTCCACCGTCTTCCCCAGTACCAATGAGTGGTTTTCCAAAATCGATGGCAATACGAGCTTTGGTTTCACCAATAAAGGGGCTTGGGTGATGAAATCTGGGTTCTCATAGACGGGAATGAGATTTCCTTGTTCGCTGTTTTTTATTGAGGCGGAAAAGTAGAAAATGAATCACTTAAAGACATGCTTAAGGCGCATTACGATGTCGCTATTTTAAGGCGATATTCGTACCCTAGTAGTGATTAAACCAATTTGCAAGAGGGTTACAGCAAATCTGCCTCCAGGATATAATAAACCTCTTCTCCAAGACCGGAGAAATGTGGGTTTCGGCCTACAAAATCGAAAAACCGCACCCTGAACACACTTTTACAGCGTACAACCGTGACTTCTGTGCTGTTACAATTTACCTCCTGAAAACTGTTTGTAATTTACTGCCTGAAAAACTATTTGCAATTTAGCTCCTGAAAACTGTATCTTTCCAAAAACGAAAATGGTGAAGAAGAAGAAGATGGAAGAGAGATTGTTGGAAATTGTGAATTCGGATTGACTCAAAGATGGATTTATATAGAATCACAAGAGATGTTTAAGGCTCTTTTCATGAAAAGACATCTTCTTCCATGATGTCTTTTCATCAATGGTGGTGTCTTTTCAACAATGACATCCCTCCATATTGTATTGTTATAACACCGTCACTAAGTAGTTGCCGCACAAAATTATGCCTTAGACTAATATGTTTGGATTTTTCATTATAAGTCTTGTTATATGCCTTTGATAGTGTCGCTTCACTATCACAGTAGATAGAGACCGGTGGTACAGGCCTTACCAATAATGGTATTTATAATAACAGATTTCTTAACCATTCTGCCTCTTTACTATTAGCTGCCAAAGCTATGAATTGAGATTCAATGGTAAAGTGACATATGCAAGTTTGCTTCTTAAATCCCTAAGAAATTGTAGCTCCTCCAAGTGTAAAAATTCATCCATGGTAGACTTGGATTTATTAGAATCAGTGACCTAACTTGTATCACTATACCCTTCAAGTACACTAGGGTAACCAGAAAAATGTAGACCATAATTAATAGTTTTTCTCAAGTATCTGAGTACTCTAGAAACAACATTCCAATGATCTAAACTTGGATTACTTATAAACCTACTCAATTTACCTACTACAAAAGCAATATCAGGTCGAGTAGAAATCATGACATACATAAGACTGCCAATCACCTTGAAATACTCTAACTGAGATACACTACGACCTTCATTTTTAATTAACTTGATATTAGAATAAAAAAGAGTAAAAATCGGGTTCTTACCACAGTGATCAAACTTTTTAAGTATCTTCTCAATATGATGTGATTGAGATAGAATTATACCATCATTGTTTCTTAATAGCTTGATACCTAAAATTACATTTGCTTCACCCATATCTTTCATGTTAAAACTAGATGATAAGAATCTTTTAGTGTTATTTATAACTTCTAAACATGTACCAAAGATTAGCATTCCATCTACATAGGGACATATAATTACTCCTTTATTATCAGAGAATTTTGAATATACACATTTATCAGATTCATTAATCTTAAAGCCATATGAGGTGACTACTTTATTGAATTTTTCATGTCATTGCTTAGGTGCTTGTTTAAGTCAATATAGCAATTTAATCAATTTACACACTTTATTTTCCTGTCCTGGAATTATAAAACCTTTTGGTTGCTCCATATAAGCCTCTTCATCGAGGGCACCATTTAGAAAAGCTGTCTTTACATCCATCTAATGGATTTCGAACTTATGAATGGATGTTAGAGTAACTAAAACTCGGATAGTAGATATCCTTGCTACTGGAGTATAGGTATTGAAAAAATCAATACCTTCTTTTTGTGTAAATCCTCTAGCTATTAATCTAACCTTAAACCTTTCTGTAGTTCCATCTGGTCTTAATTTTCTTTGAAAATCCATTTATAACTTATTGTCTTTGATCCTGGGGGCAGATCCACAAGTTTCCATGTTCCATTTTGCAATATAGAATCCATCTCATCATTTATAGCTTCCTTCCAAAAGGAATCATCCTGATATTTAAGTGCATCATCTATTGTTACTGGACCATTTTCTATGTTACAAACCAATGTGGTTTCCTTTGTTATGTTATCTTTATCTCCTTCTATTAGCAGAAGGTAGAAGTCGGGTCTGAAAGATGTACCTTTTCTGATTCTCTTGGTCCTTTTAGGTTCTATGTCCTCTTTATCGAGACTGCTGATATCTTGATCAGGTATATAAGAACTACTGCTTGTACTAGGATCTTGAGGTCTTATCTCTTTTTTAGTCATAGAAGAGAATGAGTTTTCATAAAACTCGGCATCTCTAGATTCTATAATAGTGTTTATTGGGATCGTATGATTAGACTCTACATCTAGAAACCTATAAGCCTTACTATTTTGTGCATATCCTATGAAAATACACTCAAGAGATCTCAACCTTATCTTGGGCCTTTTAGGATCAGTAAGCCTAACTAAGGCTCCTCAACCCCATACCTTGAAGTATGAGATGTTAGGAATCATATTCTTCCATAGTTCATATGTAGTCTTACAAGTCTTAGAGTGAGGTATCCTATTAAAGATATGACAGACAGTCAATAGGGCTTCTCTCCAAAATCCTGAACTAAAATCCACATTATTGAGCATAGAGTTTACCATGTTTATGAGAGACCTATTTTTCCGTTCTGCTATCCCATTTTGTTGGGGTGAATGGTGGTGTCTTTCCAACAATGGCATCCCTCCACTTCAAATTCAAAAGATGCTCACTTTACCAAGAGGCATCACCATTCACACCAACAATCACCAAAGCCACAATCCTTCTTTTCCAATTTCCTTTTCTTCTTATTTTAAAAAAACCCAACACTCGCTTCATAGAAGGAAATAGCATCAACGAGCAGCAAGCTCTTTGAGCATTTGAAGATGCTCGAATCCCTGCGTTTTCTATCTGAATTGTTTCCTTTGGAAACAGAAGGTGGGAGAAACACTTCGTTTTCATCCCTAATTGCTTGTAACGCCCTGAAAATCGGGGGTCGTGCATACACTCGACTCCCGAGTTCCCGAGTATCACTTATAACCGATTTTCATTAATATGTGTTTAATCAGGTTTAAATGCGCAGCCTGGAATTTTCTGATACATTATGCATAACCACACATGTCTACTGAAATGAAAGAGATCAAGTATATATATATATACAGGTCCAAAAATATACATGGGTCGCATCAGGCGTTGCCCAACAAAATCACAAAAAAATAGTATGTCCAAAAGAATAGAGCTGAGTCTACTACTCAGCGATCCAACGTCCAATCTACTGAGCCAATAAAGACCTGCTCATCAACTGTAAGTAGGAGAACTCGTCCTCTTCCTCGAGGCTCTCGTCACCGGGCTCCTCATACTCTGCATCACCTGCATATATGGGTGAGTCTAGTTGGTGTTTTAAAACACCATCCCAGAGTGGGACTGAGTGATTAACTCAGTAATTGTTATTAATCTTAAGTTGTAACAGGCATCAATTACATTATAAACTTAATGAAAAACAATCATTCAAATGTACCTAACTAATCTTATTAATGCATGTGCATGATAGATGATATGATACATGCCCTCGCCATAACACTACCTCGACCGACTCCATCTAACGATCGTGTATGACCAACACTCCCTCAGAGTAACCTCGACTGCCTAGTCGTCAACCTAGCTAGTGCGATGCGATGATAATGTTAGTCAAGTTCTTAGTTAATTTCATTCATCCAGCAGGTTGGGGAAACTAATACACCCACGTATCAAATGCCCTGAACTGGTTGCGGTGCCAGGGCCCCTCAACGTGCGAGGTAAGGGCACCGCGATCCTTGATCCTGTTGGGTTCCTCATCCCTGACTTCAATCACATGGGGAGTACAAAGAAAGGGATCGCTCGCGGTCACTACAGGGAGGCTCGTCACCTTAGCGTAGGTGGACAGCTCGGCCACAGTGTCCCATTTCACCATGTCTGACTTACGAGTCGGTGGATTGGCTTCAATTTGGTTATCTCTTGGCTACAACGGTTGTAGGGTGTTCCAAGTTCCATTCATAAGTGAGCAGATAGGGTTAACAAAAAAAGTGGGTCAATAAGTAGGCTAGACCACATGAGTTCAGGTAAGCAAATGACAGACGACATTGGGTACGAGCGACTCATGTAGTCTAATTACTCGCCCACACACACCCGCCCAAATCCATGGGTTTAGCCTCAGGATAGCCCTGCCAATGGGGCCATCTTCACTCTCCTCATTTTTCTGACTAACCCAAGGGTTGAGGGTAATTTTATAGCATGCCACAATCACGGTTATCATCCGATATAAGTAGAAGCATACGCTCATATCTTCCAACATAAATCTCGAATTTCTCTACCAAGCAAAGTAAATCATGATGTGAATTAAGGGTACAAGTGTGTGGTGTGGGTTAGTGAGGAAGTTAAGCACTTCCCACACTTCATGGAATCAAATAGCACAAGAATTAAGGAATTGTACATGTTATAAAGTAATACCTTATGAGAAAATCAATAAGACATGAGCATGTAATCAACCATTGTAGCAATTCATGTGAGAAGTAAAAACAACATCATGTGAGTACTAAACAAAACATACCATTTCGTGCAATCTAAGCAAAACATACAATTCCTAGGTTTTCTTTAGAATTTCAAATATATCATCCAAGCAATCAAAATCATTAGGCTCATGATATAGTTAGTGCTAGGCCACCTAAGGATAATAGTCCACACCTATAGATCGTTGAAGACTTGGAAGACGACCTAGGAGTGTGTATTTGGGGTCGATTGGCCGAAATTCCTAAAGCACACATTTGCATGTTAGAATTTCATGCAAATCCCTTCTCAACTCAAGGGTTTCAAGAAAAAAGGGTGAGGGGTTTACCTATATGATCAATGGAGCGATTCTTGCGATTGTGGTGAAGGGCTTTCTTGTAGAAGAGGTAGGGAGTTGCAAGATGGGGCTTCCTTGGGCTCCACCTCAATCTATGCTCCACCCTTGCTCTTCTTCACTCTCTCTTTCTTCTCTCTTTACTCTCTTACTCTCCCTTTACTCTCTTTGGTAGTTATAGTAAAGGAGAGAGTTATGAGAGAGCTAGGGCTTTATTTCCTAGACTTGGGCCTCTTAGCCTTAAGTTTCCTAAAATGCCCACAATGACCCTTTAGAACTCCTTATTGGGTTTGGGGTGGCCCTAACACCCCCCTTGGCCACCAAATTTAGTGTGTAAGTGTTGCATGGCTCGATGAGGGGTCATGCAAATTTTGGGAACAAACGGATGAACGGATATGGGGTCTGACCATACGGTTCCGATTTTTAAATGGCCCTGTGGGGTCCATTCCGGTGATTGGAGGAGTTCTAGTGGCCCTCTGGCCATGAAACTTATAAGATAGGTGCTCCATGGCTCGATGAAGGGTCATGCAAAATTTGAGAACGATTGGATATGAGGTTTGATCGTACAGGTCCGATTTGCGATCAACGGTTACCGTTCCACGATCGGGTCCCAGATTTTATGAACGGGCGTAGGAAAATACATTAGACATTCACCATAAATTTAGAAAAAATTCGACAGCTGAAACGTCTCACATTTCAGTTTCATTTAAGAGTGCCAGATTTCAATGCTGGCCTTGGGTCGGTTGCATTTGATAAGTGCTGCTGGAATGGCACGGATAATTAATTTTTGGGTGTTCACTAAGTCCATGGTGCGCGATGGACCACAAGCCCAACGAGATCTTCGGTTCCCTAAATTTTTAGATTTTTTTGACCTTCCTTGGTCACTATATGGTCCGCACGGGCTGTTGCTAAGTGTAAACGACCATCTGGTTTGGCGGCCTGCACTAGGTCCTATCATGACCCGTCTGGTCTACTCAATTGGGCTAATCCTAGATTAATTTACTTGCGGTACCTCACCACAGGTAGTTTAAATGAATGGTCCTATGACAAATCCTACATGGACGCCACATGACACTGTGCTGGTTGGACGGGATGTTACAGTTACCCCCCTTATAAATAAATTCTGTCCTCAAAATTTGTACCTATTCATATTGCTGAAGAAGGCTGGGGCAATGTTTGCGGACTTCTGCTTCTGTCTCCCAAGTGGCATCTTCTTCATCGTGGTGGGTCCATAGTACTTTGACCAATGGGATGACCTTGTTGCGTAGGACCTACTTCCTATCTAGTATTCGAGTAGGTCGGAGAATGTATGTGACATTTTCTTTGATCTCCACATGTTCCCACTTGATGATGTGCGGAGGATCGGGGATATACTTCTTCAACATTGATATATGAAAGACGTTATGCACTCCGGCAAGAGGCGGGGGTAGTGTCAAGCGATAGGCAACCACACCAACTTGGTCCAAAATCTGGAAGGGCCCGATGAATCGTGGCGTAAGCTTTCCCTTCTTGTTGAAGCGTAAAACACCCTTTCTTGGAGAGATTTTGAGAAATACGTGGTCCTCAACTTCAAATTCTAAGTTTCTCCGCCTCGTGTCGGCATAGCTTTTCTGCCTGCTTTGAGCCATCAAGAGGCGGCGCCAGATAATTCCAATCTTCTCGGTCGTAATCCGCACCAAATCCGGTCCTAGCAAGCTTTTCTCACCAATTTCTTCCCAATAATGTGAGGCTCGGCACGGACACCCATACAAAGCCTCGTAAGGCGTCATACCGATGCTAGCCTGGAAGCTATTGTTATAGGCAAATGCAGCATACGGGAGACAGTCATCCCAACTCTCCTGAAAGTCCAATACACAAGCTCACAACATGTCTTCCAATATCTAGTTCACCCGCTCAGTTTGCCCATCCGTCTGCGGGTGGAAGGCGATGCTAAACTTCAACTTCACTCTCATGGCTTCTTGGATGTGAGTCCAGAAGATTGACGTGAATCGTGTGTCTCGGTCCGACACAATTTCTAATGGTACACCGTGGAGTCGCACTATCTCCTTGATATATAACTTAGCCAAATCATCAGCGGAGTTAGAAATCTTTATCGGCAGAAAATGAGCTGATTTGGTTAACCAGTCCATGATCACCCATATGGAGTCATGTCCCTTCCTAGTCTTGGGCAACCCAAAAATAAAATCCATTGATATAAAGTCTCATTTCCATTCTGCTATGGGCATTGGTTGCAAAAGGCCTGGTGATCGGCGATGTTCGGCCTTGACTTATTGACAGGTGAGGCATCGGGACACATACTCCGCTATCTCATTCTTCATGTTGTCCCACCAATAGTTTCGCCTCAGATCCCAGTACATCTTGGTACTACCGGGATGTATCGCCAACTTAGAGTTCTGAGCGGTGTTTAGAATATCTTCCCGTAGTCCTTGAAGATTTTGAACACAAAGGTGGCCTCGGTACCGAAATCTCCATCGGTACTGATCATCCACTCAGACTCTACATCATTCTTTACTCTTTCTCTTATCTTCTTCAATAACTCATCGCCCTCCTGGGCTTCAACGATTTTACTGTTAATCATTGGCTGGGCCTGGATGTGGGTTATGATCTTGTACGACTCCTCCACGGTTAACTTCATGTCGAAGTCCTGTACAAATTCTACCATGTCCCACTCTCTCACCATAAGTGGGGCCGCAAATTCAAGCACCCTTTTGCGGCTCAGGGCGTCCGCCACCAAATTTGCCTTACCAGGGTGATACGAGATATCGAACTTGAAGTCCTTCAACGTCTCCATCCAGCAACACTGTCTCATATTCAGATCCTTCTTAGTGAAGATGTATTTGAGGCTCTTATGATCGTAGAAGAGCTCAAACTCCTTACCATAAAGGTAATGTCTCTATATTTTCAATATGAAAACTACCGCCGCAAGCTCGAGGTCATGTGTAGGGTAGTTTTTCTCATTTTTCCTTAACTGTCGAGATGCATAAGCAATTGCCCTGTCCTTTTGCATGAGCACATAACTCAAGCCCACTCGAGAGGCGTCCGTATAGACAGTGTACTTGACCCCTTGCTCAGGCAGCAGAAGTACAGGTGCCGACGTCAGTTTATCTTTCAACTCTTTGAAGGCCGCCTCTCACTTCTCATTCTAGACAAATTTGAGGTCCTTCCGGGTCAACTGGGATAACGGCTAAGCTATTTTTGAAAAGTCTCTAATGAATCTTCGATAATAGCTGGTGAGACCGAGAAAGCTTCTCACTTCCATGATCGACTTCGGTTGCTTCCAATCCTGCACAGTCGCCACCTTGGCGAGATTCACAAATATTCCTTCTTTGGACACTACATGTCCTAGAAATTTGACCTCCTCCTTCCAAAAGTCGCATTTCCTAAATTGCACAAATAGTTGATTTTTCTTAAGTGTCTCTAGGTAAACACTTATGTTCATCCTAGTTTAAATTTGACCGTTGAAAAAAAAAAAAACAAAAAAAAAACAGTCCGCACCTATATACTTAATGTACATAAAGTATTATGAAAATAATATTATATTCACTAAGCATGATGGATAATAATTTTATGAAATATAAATGAATTATAAATATCAACGTAGTATTAAATATTTTATAAAAAAAAACTATGAGATATTTTAATAAGATGGTATATTATTTAACAACGAGATTTTAAAAGAGACATTGTACAATTTTCAATCCATACATGTGTAATAGGATATTGTATGTTGGGAATTATATATTAATAAATACGTGATTAATAGCATGCAAATAGTAGCATGTTAATATTAGAAATTATATTTATAAGTATATATGTGTAAGAGTTTTTAATTATTTTAATTACAAGAAAATCCATATTAACATGGGTATTAGTTAACAATGCATGATGAAAGCCTTAAATGGACCCTTAAACTCTTTTAGCCGTTAACGTTCAGCTTCGAAATCATCTGACCAGTAGGTTA
This sequence comes from Magnolia sinica, assembly GCF_029962835.1. Classification (NCBI taxonomy): domain Eukaryota; kingdom Viridiplantae; phylum Streptophyta; class Magnoliopsida; order Magnoliales; family Magnoliaceae; genus Magnolia; species Magnolia sinica. Next base: position 15,157,963 of record NC_080581.1, read on the forward strand.
ACGGGAAACCACCCTTAGGACTACTGATCAAGTGGTGGGCCCCACCTGGGCCATGAATTTGGCCCGCCTTCGGTAAAGGGCTATGAAAGGACCCTGCAAACGGAATGGACGGTGTGGATTGGTCACAAAAATCACGGTGGATCCTCACATGGAGTGAAAGTGCACGAAGGCCACCCGTGCATGAAGTGCACGGGACCATGAGCTCGGTCAGGCGGGTCTGACCCGCGTCTTTCCAAAAATGGAGAGATTTCTCTCTCACCTCGCTGTTTACAGCGGACGGACAGAAGTCCGTTTGTGATGATCGGTGGCCCACCAGAGGGGACCCATATTAATGATCGGAACCGTCCATCGTGTGCGTCCCTCAGCACTGAAGAAAACCATGAAACCTCCACTTTCTGGGTTCACCTATATGCACACGAGAACCGGCCCAAACAAGTTCTGTAAACACAAACTTCTCAAAAAATGGAAACTGTTTTGGCAGGCCAGCTTGGCAATCCGCGTCCCCGTGCATCCTTCCATCTCAACCGTCCCTTGGAGGGCTATCTCAGCCGTCCATTTTCTTATGGTTTTCCAAACAAAACCATGTTCAGTTTCGGTTTTGCCCACCGTATTTGGAGGTGGTTTCGGCCAGAGAAGATCCGGACCACTTGTTGTTGATCCGATGGTCTAGAAAGGTTTAGGGCGAGCATAAGAGGCGTATGGATCGGGGAACAATAGTTCACCCTCCATTTTCGCAGCCACAACCATGAAACCGGTTGTTTCCTCCCTTGCTCGAACCCACCATGAAAACCTCCCTGGAGCTTCACTCCAACCATTCTACAAGCTCCTCTGAGCTCACACACACCACCTACAACAATCAGTTTGAAGAAATAAACCCCCGTCTGCAATCTGCCATTAACGCTTGCATCTTCTTCCTCGGCGTTTTACCACACTGAGTCGACGCAGTTCGGGTCGGATCTTACTGGACGTCCGAATGTTTCTACTAGACCTTCAGTAGGCGAAAAGAAAAGAAATGGAGGAAGAAACAGAAGGAAAGAGAGTAGAGAGAGGGTTGACGTGGTGCAGCTGCACCACGTTGCTGATTCAAGCCGAGTCAAGGTTGGACTGAGTCGGGCTGGGTTTGGTTCAGCTAGTCTCACTGCTGGACGTCCCAGCAGGGAGAAGAAAAAGAGAGAAAGACGACAGAGAAAAGAGAGGGAAGGTGCGACCGTGCTGCTGCATCGAGCTGGGCCTGACGGCCGACGAATCTGGACCGAGTCTAGACCGAGTTGGGTGCGGTCTGGTCGAGTCCAGACATTGTCTGGTCCAGCAGAGTTGTTGGACAGAGCTGATGAAGGAAGAAAGAAAGAAAAGAGAAGAAAAGAAAGGAAGATGAGAAGAAAAAGAAAGAAGGCAGTGCGTCTGGCTGCTGTTTGCTGCAGTAGCATGACTCAAGCAAGTCATGGACTGAGTTGAGTCCTGCTAAGTCCAGATAATCGACGTGACTGAGAAGGAGAGCAGGGAGTAGAGGAAGAAAGGAGAGAAGAAGGAAGGAAAGAAGGAGAAGGAGATTTGTGAGAGAGAGGGTGAGTGGGCGAGTGCAAGTTGCACTCGCTGCCGAGTTGAGTGTGCTCGACTCACTGAGTCGCTGTAATACTTAACTGAGTTGACCTAGCTGATGACCCAAGACCAGGGCGGGTGCTCGGCTGATAGACTTGTCATTCATAGAAGGAAAGGGGGTAGAAAGAAGAAGAGAGAGGCGAGTAATGGTGTGTCGAGTCGACTCAACCGAGTCGACTAGGTGCGTTCTTCTACCTCTCATTGAAATTCCAGTTTGTAGTTTAGTTGGTTAATAGATTTCCTAATCTCAACTAAGATATAAGTCAACCTTCCCTCCTAAAGTAAATCGATTGATTTAGTACTATAATAGGTGTCGCCTTAATAATAGATCATAGTATTTATTATCACCATGTTGATAACATTAATTATAACATTAAGGTTAATAATCATTTTTCTAATCATTAAATTAACATTGTAATTTATTGTACACCAAATACAATGTAGATCCTAGAACCTAAGTCTAAGGCTAAACTCTAGGATGGAAACCTAGCTCTACATCAACACACTGGTTGCGCTAATGCTAGTCATTATAAGAAAGTTACCATTAACGATGTTAGTGTAGTATCCATCACCTAAGAATATTATCATTAAAAATAAATTACACCGTTACATTGTAATACTTAGTATTACCATGGTCACAAATATTAGTCATATCATTAACGTTAAAACTGTAACTAACCATATTATTACATTGTGTTTAAGCTACACCTACACCCTAGTTCGACTCCTAGAACTAAAACCCCAGGATAAAGCCCTAATTCCATATTAAAACCCTAAAAGAAATCCAAACCTTAGGTAGTGATTAGAACTTGGACCTAATTATACAAGTTCATGATTTGTGGTAGGGTACAATTCTAAGGGTGCAAGCACTTAGCGACACTAGAAGGTGATTCAAAGTACAAGGTGATGATTCTTCCCCTTGAGCTTTCCATCTTCTTATTAGCTTAATAGTTTTTATTAAAAATTATAATTGATATCTCTCTTATAATCACATGTGTTAGCTTGTGGAAATCAAATTGCTATATTGCCTGCTTAATGTTTATCCTGTATATTTGTTCATGCTTGTGGATTATTTGTGTATTGCTTATGGACTTTAAACTGGTACATCAGTGGAAAATCTCCACCTATAAATGTACACCCATACTTGGGATGTAACCCGACTAGTTGTGATTAAAATAGACCTTCGACTTAGTGGTTATTGAGTGGTGGTCTAAATGAACCATTGATGTGGGCCTACCATCCAGGGTTATTGTGTCCAAATGGTTTTCAAGGATGGTCTTTTATCGCATGGTTTTGACACTCGCCCTATGAGGCCTATTTTGATAATTGCCCTATGTGGCTTGTTTCATTTCGCCCTATGTGGCTTTGTTCTGATATTTTCTCTATATGGATTCGATGTTTTATACTGTGTAACCATGCGATGGTAAGCCCCATATATTGTAATATGATTGGCCACTAGTCGATGAGTTTCTATTAAACATCCTAAGATGGTAGCCTCATGAGCCGGGGATGGTGGTAATGGGACACTATGCCCGAGCTGTCGGCCTACGCTGGGCCTTGTGCTCCCCGTAGTGACCTTTGAGCTTATCTAAATTGGCTGGTTGTAAATGGACTAATAATGACTTGGCTAATCATGCATGCATGACATACTACGATGGCTTTGATCATTATGCCCATACGATTACGCTGCGAGTTGCGCTAATGACCAGCCGATCGATTTATGATGATGACTTGGATCATTCATGCCCATACGATTACGTTGCGTGTTGCGCTGATGACCACTCACATCTTTGGGTGACGACCCCATTGCCTGTCTGGATGTTTTTCCTGGGGCACCGACCGTCCGGAAGATTTACCCGGGTCGATGATTGCATTCATGCATCCATGCACCTAATAAGACTTCATTTACTCTATTTTGGTTGTCTAGATGTTTTATACTATCTCTTACCTAATGCGGCGGTGTGTAATCTTGAGGGAAATTCACACTGAGTTGGCCACTCATCCATCAAATATAAAACCGTACAGGTAGTATAGGTGGCTTAAGTGATATGCATGTTCAGACTTGATAAGAAGCAGGTTACGATCACCAGGAATGCTTGACTGTATGCTTGAAGGAGCTGTGTGATCTTGCGGCTTATATTTATATGCTTTCTATTATTCTTCATGTATTAGATCATGTAATTCTTCTATTTGTTAATTTTGGAGACATTGGTTTGTATAAGTCATTATGGGCAGCTTCTTGTAAATTTGAATGATAATGAAATTTTCCTTTATGTCGATTTGTCCACACTACGCTCATTTGCTTACTCTGATGAAGGAAAAAAAAAACAGACACTTGAATTCTACCATCCTTAAAGCTAACACTCGGGTGTTTGGGACACGGGTCATATACTCGGGTCCTGAAAACCGGGGCGTTACAAAGGGCCCGATGAATCGTGGCGCAACCTTTCCCTTCTTGTCGAAGCGTAAAACACCCTTTATTGGGGAGATTTTGAAAAATACGTGGTCCTCAGCTTCAAATTCTAAGTCTCTCCGCCTCGTGTCGGCATAACTTTTCTGTCTGCTTTAAGCCGTCAAGAGGCGGCGCCAGATAATTCCAATCTTTTCGGTCGTAATCCGCACCAAATTCGATCCTAGCAAGCTTTTCTCGCTAATCTCTTCCCAACAATGCGGGGCTTGGCACGGACACCCATACAAAGCCTCGTAAGGCGCTATACCGATGCTAGCTTGGAAGCTATTGTTATAGGCGAACTCGGCATACGGGAGACATTGATCCCAACTCTCTTAAAAGTCCAGTACATAAGCTCGCAACATGTCTTCCAATATTTGGTTCACCCGCTCAGTTTGCCCATCTGTCTGCGGGTGGAAAGCGGTGCTAAACTTTAACTTCACTCCTATGGCTTCTTAGATGCAAGTCCAGAAGATCGACATGAATCATGTGTCCCGGTCCGACACAATTTCTAATGGGATGCCATGAAGTCGCACTATCTCCTTGATATATAACTTAGCCAAATCATTAGCGGAGTTAGAAATCTTTATCGGCAGAAAATGGGCTGATTTAGTTAACCGGTCCACGATCACCCATATGGAGTCATGCCGCTTCCTAATCTTGGGTAACCTGAAAATAAAATTCATTGATATAAAGTCTCATTTCCATTCTGCTATGGGCATTGGTTGCAAAAGGCCTGGTGGTCGGCGGTGTTCGGCCTTGACTTGTTGATAGGTGAGGCATCGGGACACATACTCTGCTATCTCATTCTTCATGTTGTCCCACCAATAGTTTTGCCTCAGATCTCGGTACATCTTGGTACTACCGGGATGTATCGCCAACTTGGAGTTGTGAGCGGTGTTTAGAACTTCCCGTAGTCCTTGAAGATTTTGAACACAAAGGTGGCCTCGGTACCGAAATCCCCATCGGTACCGATCATCCACTCAGACTCTACATCATTCTTTGCTCTTTCTCTCATCTTCTTCAATAACTCATCGCCCTCCTAGGCTTCAACGATTTTACTGTTAATCATTGGCTGGGCCTGGATGTGGGCTATGATCTTGTATGACTCCTCCACGGTTAACTTCATGTCGAAGTCCTGTACAAATTCTACCATGTCCCACTCTCTCACCATAAGTGGGGCCGCAAATTCAAGCGCCCTTTTGCGGCTCAGGGCGTCCGCCACTAAATTTGCCTTGACAGGGTGATACAAGATATCGAACTTGAAGTCCTTCAACGTCTCCATCCAGCGATGCTATATCATATTCAGATCCTTCTTAGTAAAGATGTATTTAAGGCTCTTATGATCGTAGAAGAGCTCAAACTCCTCACCATAAAGGTAATGTCTCTATATTTTCAATATGAAAACTGCTGCCGCAAGCTCGAGGTCATGTGTAGGGTAGTTTTTCTCATTTTTTCTTAACTACCGAGATGCATAAGCAATTGCCCTGTCCTTTTGCATGAGCACATAACTCAAGTCCAATCGAGAGGCGTCTGTATAGACAGTGTACTTGACCCCTTGCTCAAGCAGCACAAGTACAGGTGCCAACGTCAGTTAATCTTTCAACTCTTTAAAGGCCGCCTCTCCCTTCTCATTCCAGGCAAATTTGAGGTCCTTCCGGGTCAATTGGGATAGCGGCTGAGCTATTTTTGAAAAGTCTCTAATGAATCTTTGATAATAGCTGATGAGACCAAGAAAGCTTCTCACTTCCGTGATCGACTTCGATTGCTTCCAATCCTGCATGGTCGCCACCTTGGCGAGATTCACAGATATTCCTTCTTTGGACACTACATGTCCCAGAAATTTGACCTCCTCCTTCCAGAAGTCGCATTTCCTAAATTATGTAAACAACTGATTTTTCTTAAGGGTTTCGAGGACTGCCCTTAGATGCTCTTCATGTTCTTTACGGCTCTTTGAATAAATCAATATGTTGTCGATAAACACGATGACGAATCTGTATAAGAATGGCCGAAAGACTTTGTTCATGAGGTCCATGAATACCGCTGGAGCATTGGTGAGCCCGAACGACATAACTAGGAACTCATAATGGCCAAAACAGGTTCTGAAAGTTGTTTTCTGTATATCCTCGTCCCTGACTCGTAGCCGATGGTACCCTGATTGTAGATCGATCTTTGAGAAGTATTGAGCACCCCTCAGCTGGTCAAACAAGTCGTCAATTCTAGGCAACAGGTATTTGTTTTGAACCGTCAATTGGTTCAATCTCCTGTAATCTACACAGACATAATGAGCTGTCCTTCTTCTTCACAAATAGGACCGGGGCTCCCCAGGGCGATACGCTGGGTCGAATGAAGCCTAACTCTAGGAAGTTGTCAATCTGAGACCTGAGTTCTTCCATCTCACACGGGGGCATGCGGTAAGTAGGGAAGGAAATGGGCGTGGCACCCGGAGTCAGATCGATCGTGAAGCCTATCTCACGTCGAGGAGGAAGTCCAGGTATAACCTTAAACACGTCTCAAAAATCTTGGACCACGGGTGTGCATGTTATCGAGGGCTTATCATAACAGTCTTCCAATGAAGCATAACACAAAATCCTACAATCGTGGCTAACCTGGACTGGGAATGTGAGGGAAGTGCCATCGTCTTTGTATATTTTCACTATCAGAGTGTCACAGTCAATCTCTGCCTTCATCATGGTCAACCAGTCCATGCCCATGATGACGTCATAATGGAAGATCTTTGTCACTCCAAATCCACAAGCGCCACTTTGCATCCTAAGTCCATGGGGCAATTACAACATATCTTCGTTGCTTTTGAGAAAGTATCGGTGGTGGTAATAATCTTTACTCCAACGAATGGAGTAGGGTGTAGTCCTAGATGCTTGACGGTTGCATGTGAAATGAGAGAAGTAGTGACCCGGTGTCCACCAACAGAAATATGGGAGTACCTTATATGTGGGCCATCACCTTGAAGGCCGTAGGAGTGGGAGTGACTGCATCTTGGACCTCTGCCGCCAGTGCATATACTTATGCCTGCTGTGGAAGGTTCGGCCGCTGCATAGGCCATCGTGGTGGCCTTAACTTATGGTAGAGGGGGACGACGGAACTGCCGGCTAGGCCCCATCGTCCGTAGAGGTGGAACTGCAATGCTTGCTGTGGAGGTCTATTGTTGCGCTGAGGTGGCGTGAAACCAAGGTCCCTCATCCTTGTAAAACAATATGGCTCGAAGTGACCCGTCGTCCCACAATAGCTGCACACCTGTGTAGATCGTGCAGAAGGGGCCGGTGTGACAGCTAGCCTGGGCGGAGAGTTTGGGTGTGGCCTTTTTCTCGATGAAAGAAGAGGACGGTCCTTCCATCCTGTTTTGTGGTCTGAGCTGTGAACGGGTCCATGAGACTCGTTCCTCATCCTGTTCCGCCCCGTATAGACATTTTGACGAGCTCAGCATAGGTCTGGATGCTTGCACAACACATCTTTGAGTGGATGTCGCTCCTTAACCCCACAGTGAATCGCCTCATCTTAATCGTCTAGTTGGCGATCATTTCGAAAGCGTAGTGCCTAGCAATCAATTGTGAAATTCTTGAATTTTTTTCGATATCATCGAGCTGTCATTGTGTAACATCATAGATTTTCATTATTTTAAATTTCCAAAAATTCTTAAAATTTTTTGATATAACTAGCCTACGTTGTCACTTACTGACCATTAATGCTCGATGTGAACCTATACGTGGGTGGTACTAGTAAAGAACCACAAAAATTTGATTAATCAATCGCAGGAAGCCAACGAATTCGCCTGATCACTTAAACCTTAAGTCTAGCCTCGTGAATTGTTTGCATAGAGCCCAAATCTAGCCAACCTATCATTGACTAATCAAGACGACCACAACTAAACTAAAGATCTATCCAGAGCCGAGACAACTAGGGGTCAAATCGTAATTAACAAATCAAAGTGACCCAATCATCCATTTAGCCTACGAACCAAAGGCTTAGAGTGATTATGACCAAATCTTTATGCTAGTTACGAATATGCCACATTATAAACTTAGCTAATCCAAATCCTAATCATTGCGCACATGAAATCTTGATACTTAATTCATTCCAGAAATGCCTTAGTTTTCCAAATAAGCTCTAGACCGCTCGTTAGTGGGCCACTAGTTCCAAAACTATAGAATAATTTTCGTCTCAATGGGCTTAACACCCATCGCAGACAGTGAACCAAGAAAGTGCCCAGAACTGCTCAACTTGGGCCGGAAGCCAAGTACCTGAAATGCCCAAATCCCTTAGGCTGAAATCTGAAACTTCAGTGAAACTAGTTACTTTGTTATTTCATAAAGTTACAAATTTCAGATCATCAATTCCTGGCCAAAGTTGGGGTACCGACTAAAGATATTTCTCTACTTATATCCGTATAGCCGCGACCTCGATCGATCACCGATGGCCGTCTATCGCAAGTGGGGTCCCCACGATTTATTGAAACATCCGATTACCGCCAAATTGTGATGTTACATAGATCCCATGGTGGGACACCTACTTTCTAGTGCGGATGAGCCTGTGGGTCTCCGTTGAGGCCTTTTAAGTCATAAACACCCTCCCCCATGACAAGTTTAATAGAAAAAGAAGCACCGGGGCTATTTATGCACATTCCATGCACTATAAATAGCCTTAAATCTCACTCACTCACTCCCATACGAAATTTCAGCTATAGCAAAGGAGGGGGAGAGGAAAATAAGGGAAATGCTATCGACACAATCAGCGCAGTTAATGATATACAAGAAATCAAACAATTCCTAAATACTCCTCTTAAATGTGCATATGAAGATATAACATGATGCATGCCCTTTCCAAACAACAATCCCTCACACGTGACTCCGACCACCTAGTTCGCAAATGACAACATTCCCTCAAACGTGTAACTTCAATGCCTGTTTCACCACATTCTAATTTAATGCGATGTAATGAATGATTATATTAGCCGAGTAATTATTAAGTTCAATTCATTTAGCATGTTAGCTGATAAGGGTCGAATATTGCATATCAGACCCTAATTATTGCATGATTTTACGTATATGATAATGCTTAATGGAATATTTTAATCGTGTTTTTGTTGCAGGGTGTAATCAGGAGCGTTGACTGAAAAAAAGTACTAAAAGCGTGGATTTGATGCTCCGAAGTAACCAAGGTGATGGACAGGATCCCAGAGGACCAATATTAAAGAATTTACACACTAGGGATCCGAGAAAATCAAGCTGTTCACGTTAAAGAGGCTCGAAATTGCTCCAAAATGCAAGATCACAGGGTTCCTGCCATCCGATTGGCTCGAAACTTCATACATCGCCTGGGGACCATAAATAAACCGTACATATTAAATTTCAACCATTGGATATCTCGAGAAGTGGGCCAATGGATAGATCATCCCATTAATCTCCAATTTTAGGCCCACCTACAATCTGGATATACTTCAAAATTGACCTAGACGGTTTAAATAAGATGAGAAACAGGATGGACGGATTGGATTTCTCGACAGCATCACAGTGGACCCCATATGTACATCATGTGTACATAGTATACACACGCTCGAAAAGCACTGGACCGACTAAGGCGGGTCAGCAGGCGCTGACCTGCTTCTTCCTCTCAAGACGGCAGTTGCCGTTTCTGGCGCAGCGAACGGACGGACGTTGTCCGTCTTACGGAAGCTTGTGGGCCCCACTCATGACCCGTACGGTAAATCCAAGCCGTCCATCTTGTAGAGGGGGAAAACCCCTTCAAAAAAATGTTGAATGTTTATTTTCATACAAACACATGTGTGAGATACAGAGGCCACAAGTGGACTGTCCTGTGACGTTCAAAATTGATTTTATTGTGATTTCTTCTATGGGTCGCATCAATGGACGTTCAAAACCATCCATTCTTGACTGAAATTTTGTTCTGAATCTAATGGACGGGGTAGATTTTTCCTAAAATACCTCTGTGGGGCCCACTGATCACGACCGCGAAAATTTGAATTTCCAGGCAGTTGTGGCCCACCATCTTTGATCATATGACAGATCTGAACTGTCCATCATGTAGATCACTCGAAAAAGTCCTAAGGTACGGTATTTATTTGGAAACTGTGCGAGGAAAGAAGAGCTATTTTGCGTCTGAACTTGGCTGCGAAAAGGAGTACGCGGCTGTTGCTGCGACAGCCTCTCCACTAACTCCAGCCTTTCCACCGCCCTTCCAGCACCTATAAGAGGAGTTTTGGACGTGGTAAGGGGGGGATCCAGAGCTTGGGGAGAGCCAGGGAGAGAGAGAGAGAGAGAGAGAGAGAGAGAGAGAGAGAGAGAGAGCTCGGTTTGGAGAGAAGAAAGAGAAGAGAAGAAAGAAAAGGAAGAAAGAGAGCAAAGGAGCTTGACGTGAAGCAATCAAAGGGATGTGTTTGTTTTCTATTATATTTTTCTTTCCAAATTCTTTGTTCCATCCCATGAGTTGTTAATTTCTTAGCTAGGGCTGAGATGAAGCCCCTAATTTGAATGACTCTTGTATGTGTTGATTTCATCTGATTTGATTGATTTGTTTCTTTCTCTAGTGTGCTTAACCGAAATCTTCGTACTTCTCCATTCTATGAGCTCAACCAAAGTCTAGTTATGGATGTTGTTTGGAATCTTATTATAGGTGCTTGTGTCTGACCATGAATAGGTTTCCTATAGAGGAAGAAACAGGAATCTACATCTCTTCATGCCTGACCATGGATGGAAAGATGTGATCCATATGCTTTAAGGGATTATACATTCTGTGTGCCCGACCAAGGACATAGTTTGTGATTTATTTAATTTATATCAATCTGAATAAGGTGAATCAACAGGTAAAACAAGGGTTAGGATAATTAGGGGTGGATTCGAAAGTCCTAGTCTTCTCCTTAATTGAATTTTTCTCATTATTCTTGATTATTTTTCATATATTTGTGTTAGTAGTTTGCTCAATTATTTGTTGGATTAGTTAAGAAGAATCGTATATTTAAATTGTGACAACCAGTCCTCGTGGGAACGATCTCGTAATACGTACCATATTTACATCTGATTCGTATACTTGCGAGTTTAAAATCATTTAAATCAGATTGGTTTAAAAATAAAACATCATTGGCGAAGCTAGGATACCGACATTATATCACGGGTCCTTATTCGAATCACGTGGCTTGTTGCCACACGTAGCGATTCCTTACTAGTGTCCCTTGATCTAAATTTAGGTGTCACCCGTTTATCTCATAAATCAACAATTCCAAGGGTACAGTATGATACCTAAATGTATGAGGATCAACTCGGTATGGGTCGTCACCCAAACCGAATGTGATCACTCAATTTCAAGGTTGTAACAATCCACAGCATGCTGCCCCAACCGACTGGAGCGCTATTTTCAAAGGGGGTTCGGATTAGACGGCTCACCCCAACCCATGCTCGGACCACAGCCCGGATGAACAATGGATGGGGTGTTACAGAGGTGTGGCTTATCACATACAACCAAATTACACAAGGAAAGGGCTCGTCACCTAATTCCATTCGCGCCCGTGTCATTCGAACGGTACTCTAGCATGCAATCATCAGCTGGGTAATTTAACAGGGGCCGTTCAAACAATGATCTATCACCTCTATTAGTGCTCACTGGTCACTATGGGGAGGCTCATCACCCCAGCATAGGCCGACATCTCGGACATGGTGTCCCATACCACCCTGTCCGGCTCATGAGTCTTAGGGGGATCGTATCGCACAAATGGTTATGAGTGGACACATCCATTGAAAATAGGGTATCTTAAATTTCATTTAGTCGTGTCATACATTGTGAACATATATAATCAGTCGGCTAGTGGACTAATTTGATTGACCTGGGAAAACCGCCACACAACCGACATTGGGTGATAGCAACCCATGTAGTTCAGCTACTATCGGTCATCCGTGTTTACCCGGGTCGATCAAACAAGTCTAGGGTGGCCAGCCTAACTAGGGTCACCCCTTAGTTTGGGCGATTTACTGACTAACCCAACATCTTAACAATCTTAAGTATTTTTATGGACTAAACTCCATATCACACAATTATAGTATAAATTTCACTACATAACCACTTAGGCATTTCATCGAACACGTGCGCATCCATAAAGTATTACACTTACTAAAGCATTAAATCAAACGTGTGAGCATGCATAAAGCGAGAGAAGAGGACGGTCCTTCCATCCAGTTTCGGGGCCCGAGCTGTGAGCGGGTCCATGAGACTCACTCCTCATCTTGTTCTGCCCGTATGGACATCTCGACGAGCTCGGCATAGGTCCGGATGCTTGCACAACACATATTTGAGTGGATGCCGCTCCTTAACCCCGCAGCGAATCGCCCATCTTAATCGCCTCGTTGGCGATCATTTCGAAAGCGTAGTGCCTAGCAATCAATTGTGAATTAATTTTTTTCGATATCATCGAGCTGTCATTGTGTAACGTCATAGATTTTCATTATTTTAAATTTCAAAAAATTCTTAAAATTTTTTGATATAACTAGCCTACGTTGTCACTTACTGACCATTAATGCTCGATGTGAACCTATACATGGGTGGTACTAGTAAAGAACCACACAAATTTGATTAATCAACCGTAGAAAGCCAACGAATTCGCCTGATCACTTAAACCTTAAGTCTAGCCTCGTGAATTGTTCGCATAGAGCCCAAATCTAGCCAACGTATCACTGACTAATCAAGACGACCACAATTAAACTAAAGATATATCCAGAGCCGAGACAACCAGGGGTCAAATCGTAATTAACAAATTAAAGTGACCCAATTATCCATTTAGCCTACGAACCAAAGGCTTAGAGTGATTATGACCAAATCTTTATGCTAGTTACGAATATGTCACACTATAAACTTATCTAATCTAAATCTTAATCATTGCGCACATGAAATCTTGATACTTAATTCATTCCAGAAATGCCTTAGTTTTTCAAATGAGCTCTAGACCGCTCGTTAGTGGGTCACTAGTTCCAAAACTATAGAATAATTTTCGTCTCAATGGGCTTAACGCCCATCGTGGACAGTGAACCAAAAAAGTACCCAGAACTGCTCAACTTGAGCCGGAAGCCAAGTGCTTGAAATGCCCAAATCCCTTAGGCTGAAATCTGGAACTTTAGTGAAACTACTTACTTTGTTATTTCATGAAGTTACAAATTTCATACCGTCAATTCCTGGTCAAAGTTGGGGTACTGACTAAAGATATTTCTCTGCTTATATCCGTATAGCCGCGACCTCGATCGATCACCGACGGCCGTCTATCGCAAGTGGGGTCCCCACGATTTATTGAAACGTCCGATTACCGCCAAATTGTGATGTAACATAGATCACATGGTGGGACACCTACTCTCTAGTGCGGATGAGCCTGTGGGCCTCCGTTGAGGCCTTATAAGTCATAAACACCCTCCCCCATGACAAGTTTAATAGAAAAAGAAGCACCAAGGCTATTTATGCACATTCCATGCACTATAAATAGCCTCAAATCTCACTCACTCACTCCCATATGAAATTTCAGCTATAGCAAAGTAGGGGGAGAGGAAAAGAAGGGAAATGAGGTGTGAGAAGGATGGGCTGATCGGAGAGTTCACTACCACCGCTAGCTCGCAAAGTAGCCGTGACCGTGCCACACCACCGAAATTATCCTGGTGAAAGTAGAGGTAACTATTGAGTATTTTCTTGAGATTTGGACCTTGAAGACCTATCACATGTGCCCTTGCGAGCTAACCACGCTAGTGTAAGGCACCGACAAACCGATCTATGGACCCAAATCCTAGGAGCGGCGCTAGAAATTCGACGAATCACTTCTAAGTACGGACCATTACCCCTAGGTTGTCGTCTATCAAACCCCATGTCATGATTAATATTTCTGCTATGAATGGATGAATGCATGCTAACCTGTGTGTACTCGTATGGCCCGTTTACTTTCTATGATTTGCTATCCATGTGTAATGAAGCCTATATGTTCAATTGGATGTTAGAATAAGTTGAAATTGTTAGATTTGTTACTCATGCTTCCTATTATTCACCTGCATGTTCGATAAAATGCCCAAACAAAGTAGAATTTTTCTGATTTGATGTTTGTATACTTTCCTGTAGCTGTGATAATTAATTTATTAGTATATTAATTAATTGCGGCTATTTGGTTAATTGGGTTGGTTGGCAAATCATAAATGAGTCGGCCGCCCCAAACTAGTCCAATTGACCCAGGCTGAATGCGGACAACCGACAGTAGTTGAATTACATGGGATGCTTGCACCCAGTGCCAGTTGTGTCGAGGTTCACCGAGTCTACCAAACTAGTCTACTATTTAACCAACCATGTGTGTCCACATTTTATGTTCACATGTAACGCCCCAAAAATCGACACCCGAGTATAAAGACTCTGATCCCGAGTTTTCGGGTGTTAACCTAATGAGAATGCACGTGTCTTCATTCAGATTCAAATTCATTTCACACACAGATAATCAGTGTAGTGCAATTCGAATTAACAGATCCAAAGCGAGGTAGAGATAACAATAGATTTAGAAATATAGGGCTAAGAGTTAAAAATATAGTTCTAATTGTGATGATTGCTCAAAATGGGATTATACAAACTACAATCCACAATATACATACCCAAAACGATTAAAGTGTAAAGCCTTCAGTTTACACCCAATTCTTCAAAACATAACGACATTGGCACAACCCGATATGACCCTACCTGTCTGAGGTTTCACTAGTACCTACATCAATGATGGGTATTTTAAAACACCGTCCCAGGTAAGAGTGAGTAACTAACTCAGTGGTTCAATTAGTTCTAAGTTACACAAGCTATCGACACAATTAGCGCAGTTAATGATATACAAGAAATCAAACAATTCATAAATATTCCTCTTAAATGTGCATATGAAGATATAACATGATGCATGCCATTTCCAAACAACAGTCCCTCACACGCGACTCCGACCACTTGGTTCGCAAATGACAACACTCCCTCAAACGTGTAACTTCAATGCTTGTTTCGCCACATTCTAATTTAATACGATGTAATAAATGATTATATTAGCCGAGTAATTATTAAGTTCAATTCATTTAGCATATTGGCGAAGCTATGATACCGACATTATATCACGAGTCCTTATTCGAATCACGTGGCTTGTTGCCGCACGTAGCAACTCCTTACCAGTCTCCCTTGATTTAAATTTAGGTGTCACCCGTTTATCTTATAAATCAACAATTCCAAGGGTACAGTATGATACCTAAATGTATGAGGATCAACTCGGTATGGTTCGTCACCCAAACCGAATGTGATCACTCAATTTCAAGGTTGTAACAACCCACAACATGCTGTCCTGACCGACTGGAGCGCTATTTTCAAAGGGGGTTCGGATTAGACGGTTCACCCCAACCCATGCTCGGACCACAACCCGGATGAACAATGGATGGGGTGTTACAGAGGTATGGCTTATCACATACAACTAAATTACACAAGGAAAGGGCTCGTCACCCAATTCCATTCACGCCCGTGTCATTCAAACGGTACTCTAGCACGCAATCATCGGGCGAGTAATTTAACAGGGGTCATTCAAACAATGGTCTATCACCTCTATTAGTGCTCACTGGTCACTATGGGGAGGCTCGTCATCCCAGCATAGGCCGACATCTCAGACATGGTGTCCCATACCACCATGTCCGGCTCATGAGTCTTAGGGGGATCGTATCGCACAAACGGTTATGAGTGGACACATCCATTGAAAACAAGGTATCATAAATTTCATTTAGTCGTGTCATACATTGTGAACATACACGATCAGTCGGCTAGTGAACTAATTTAATTGACCTAGGAGAACCACCATACAACTGACATTGGGTGAAAGCAACCCGTGTAGTTTAGCTACTATCGGTCATCCGTGTTTACCCGAGTCGATCAAATAAGCCTAGGGTGGCTAGCCTAACTAGGGTCACCCCTTAGTTTGGATAATTTACTGACTAACCCAACATCTTAACAATCTTAAGTATTTCTATGGACTAAACTCCATATCACACAATTATAGTATAAATTTCACTACATAACCACTTAGGCATTTCATCGAACACGTGCGCATCCATAAAGTATTACACTTACTAAAGCATTAAATCAAACGTGTGAGCATGCATAAAGTAATACAATCACTTAAGCAATAAATCAAGCATGTGAACATCGACAAAGCAATACATTCTACCCCTTAGACATTTCATAGAACATGTGAGAATCCATATTCAACTAATAGTATATAATACAATCAAACATGACATATGAACATGCTAGCTATTACAACACATTCAACATAAGACACCATTAACTGAGACCCTCAAGGGTCGATAAATGATAACCTAGAGATAATGGTCTGCACCTTGTTACGTTTCGCCCAATTCATGATGTTCGTAAGGTTTGGGCGTTGGGAAAAGATTGTCGAGAACCTAAGTAAGCATACAAGCTTGTAAGAATCGGAAGGAATCAAACACAAGACCTAAACCTACAAACATAACTCAATACTTACCTTCAATCGTTGCTAAATCGACACCAATGAAGGACAACGTTACTATAGAGGAGGTGAGAGAGTGAAGGTGCACAAACCCTCATACTTTCAAGCTCTCCCTCTCTCTTTCTCCTCTTTTCTCCTCTTTTTTTCTCCATTTCTCCTCCTTTTCTCTTGTTAAAATTCGTATGGGAGAAGGGGGTGCCCAAATGAAGCCCTTATATAGTGTCAGATTTGGTGTAAATGGCCCCCAAGGGTTAGGTTTTTACTATACTAGCCCTATAAAAAGGTTTTTCTAACCTCTAGGGCCAACTATGGGGTGTACATATTGATATACACCATAGGATAATTAGCCTTAATGACGATCTACGTATGGATATGATCAGCCCGCTATTTGGATGCGCCGATCGACAAATATGATTAAAAGTTTGTTCAACGGTCACCGATGATCGATCAGGGCCGTGGCTATATAGATATGTGTGGGGAAATATCCTTATTCTACTTGTGAAGTTTGGTCGTAAACCGACAGTTTGAAATCCTCAACTTTGCGTAAGAGTGGACGACCTAATTCACTTAAGTTTCAGCTTCTTTCTTTAGGGTATTTGTACTTCTCATGCACTCGTCCCTTAGCTCAAGTTGAGCAGTTCTGGACACTACACAGGTCCGACTCCCGCGATGGACGTCAAGCCCAGCAAGACGGATATTATTCTATAGTTTTGGAACTAATGCCCTACTAATGAGCGATTTAGAGCTCGTTTGGATAATCAAGGCATTTCTAAAATGAATTAGGTAGCAAGATTTCTTGTGCGCAATGATTAGGGTTTGGATTAACTATGTTCATAGTGTGGTCTATTCGTAATTAGTGAAAATGGCGATTCGATCTTAATAACCCTAAACGATCGGTTTTTAGATTGGATTGATTTGGTTTGTTAATTAAGATCTGACCCTTACTCGTCTCGACTTTGGATTAATCTTTATTTAGTTACGGTTGTCTCGATTAGTCAGTGATAGGTCGGCTAGATTTGGACCCTACGTGAGCAAATCGTGTGGCTAAACTCGGTGTTTAAGTGATCGGCTAGATTCATTGGCTTCCTACAATTGATTAATCAGATTGGTGTGGTTCTTTATTGGTACCACTAGCGTAAATGCTAACATCAAGTGTTAATAATCAGTAAGTGACAACATAAGTTAATCTTAATGAAAAATTTCAAGGGTTTTTGGAAATCCATAATAGCGAAAATTTAGGACGTTACATTGCGTCTGCTTGAATATAGAGCTCCCACATATCTTAGAGAGGCATACTGATAATCGTTAGTGATACGATCCCCAAGTCTCAAGAGTTGGGCATGATGGTATGACACACTGTCTGTGTTATCAGCTTATGCTGGGGTGACGAGCATCCCCATAATGACTAATAAGCAACCAATAAGGCCATGAGCCTAGTACATTAAACTGTAATGATACCGCGACACAAATGTGTTTGGGCGACGACCATTACATCACTTGTGGGTGCCCTTCACCCATTGATGGGCGACCTAACCCTGTGCATCTGGTCTGTGTCACACATTGATTGGAGAGTTGTCGTCTGGGTGGTAAACCCTAATATGAATTAAGGATCGCAAGCATAGATCCACTATGGCTACCTTGGGTCTAGCAATCTGGATAAGACCATTAATTATATGGAGATGTTCTTGCTTCTCCAATTTTGTTGGATGAATGGACTTAATTAATTCACTTGGCTAACATGAACATTCATCACGTTGCATTATTTAGGTGTGGCGACTCGGGAATTGAGGTCGCATGATGAGAGAGTGTTAGCCATTTGTGAATAAGGAGTTGGAGTCACTATGAGGGAGTGTTGGATTGTGAAGGCATGCATCATCTCATAAAGCATACGTGTGCATTAATAAGAGTATTCAGGAACTGAGTGTTTAATTTGTTTTATCATTACTTGTGCTAGTGGAATCAATAACATGTGTAACTTAGAGTTAATGGAACCACTGAGTTGATCACTCACTCCCACTCTGGGATGGTGTTTTAAAACACCAACCAGACATTATTATAGATGTAGGTACTGTGGAGTCCGACGCATTAAAGGAGGCATTTGTGGACTCAAAGGAAGAGCTCTCGTACTTCCAGTTGATGGGCGGGCCGTTGTAGGTCACCTTAGGGGCAGTGATGAGATTTTGGGCCAATACGTTCTATATTTTGGAACTATATGTATTTTTACTGGGATGTAGTCCCGTACACTAGTATATACGTTTTCTTGTTAGTTGTATTTTGAGTTAAAATTTGTATTTAATCCAGAGTATGTCACATAGTCCTTTGTAAATCTCTTGAATGCTCACATGCCAAGTAAAACAAACTATAGAATCCGTTTCCGCAAAGCATAAGTGACACCTGGAATATCGGGAGTCGAGTATCCACTCGGCACCTAAAATCTAGGGCGTTACACATTGGCAGACAGTTGATTTGCAGATTTAAGACATCAATCAACACTTCCTACTCTCCATTACCTAAGTTACTCAATCACAAGTTAGGATTATGATGAGCCAAATTCCATAGTAGGGCCCAGCAAACGAGTGGTTTGGAACACTTGCAAACTCCCTTTTTATACATAAATCATATATTTACCTTATAATTTCACATTTTACATTTCTATCATCCCGACATAAGATAGAAGAGAGGAGACAAGGCAATAAATGAAATGGCTATACAGTATTCAATAATTTTCTATTAGCTAATTATTAATATATGACCATAAATGATATGGGTGGGAATCTTAATAACGTGTTTCAAAATGGACTCTTGAAAATTTCGGTATTTAAAATGCTGCTAGATTCCCGCCAACCATCTTTAAAATATGAGATATGATGGCCTGCATGAGTATCGATGACCCCAGCGTGCATCAAAGTCGTGCCTATATATAATAATAATAAT
This sequence comes from Magnolia sinica, assembly GCF_029962835.1. NCBI lineage: Eukaryota > Viridiplantae > Streptophyta > Magnoliopsida > Magnoliales > Magnoliaceae > Magnolia > Magnolia sinica. Next base: position 15,177,465 of record NC_080581.1, read on the forward strand.
AGTCATGTCATAACAAAAGGTTTCCATATTAGTTGAATACATCAATCTATGATATTTATTGCTGACATCCTTTCAAATTCGTTGTTGGTAGTCTAATGGTGTGTGGCGTACGTTTTAGCTAAATAATAACAATAATAATAATAATAATAATCAAATGGACCTACGCAATCATAGGTAGTCGGGCATTACTTTTCGAAGGAATGCGATCGGCTGAGAATCTTGGGGGGCCGGGAAATGTCTTCAAAAGCAATTAATGTAGTTTTGCTCCTTGTTTTATATGTGACATGTTGTCATTATCGTCTTCATTAATCGCCAATTCCAGGTCGCTTAGTTGAGATACTGTTCGTGTGAGTCTTTTAGGGTCTATCCATGGGAGATTTTTTTTTTTTTTATTATTTTTTAAATTTTTTTTAAAAATGTTTCAAGATCTTGGGCTTGAAATCAAGCTTTAAGAAACATGAATTGATTGAAGAGAGAATATACTGCCAGTTTGGAAAGTGAGATTAGGTGAGATTAGGTGGTATAGAATTGCATTTGATCCAATGTAAATTTCGTCCAACTTTTGAAAATGGTGGTTAGTATTGGATTAATCCGGATATCATAATCCAATCCTAGAAGGAGAAATGTTAGGATTTCTAGGGATTTCAAAATACACTTCATTTGCAAGCCCCACGTTGATGCATGTGTTTTATCCATGCTATCCATCCATATGCGCCATTTACATGCATGTGACGATGAAGTTTTATACTAATACAAGTAACTGTTCTTAGTTGTGAAATCTGGTCTGTTAATTACAATTCCATGGTCCACCAAATGCAAGGTTCATTTTAGTGTTTTTTTTTTTAAATCCAACGGAAGAATTTAATCACAAATGTGGGATTTGATGATCAAAATACTATGACGTTTCTAGACATATAATCATAATAATGGTGTCAATTCTACCTAATGCAATTCCTTAATCCCATGTTCCAAACAGGCTTGTCTTGAGTCGAGTCATGACTCGAGACCATTATGTAATAATGGTATCAATTCCACCTAAAAGACTCGCGACTCAAACACACTCGTCCAGTGTCCAGTCGAGTCATGACTTGCCCAAGTCAAGCTGAGTCAGGTATTGAACCAGATACCTGGTAAACTTAGTGCAGCACGGATTATATGGTGATCTGAGTCATTCATACAGTGGGCCACATGATGGTTGGAAGATAACCAAAAGATCTCCCATGTCAGATCTCTTCTTAACTGTCTATTTGCAAACCTGATCCATAGCTCAAGTGGTAGACTGAATGAAAGATACCTCGTTTCAACACTGAGGTCATTGTATCGATTCCCTAGTGGGGGTGGCTAACACTGAAGTGTGAACTGACAGTGGGGTGTACTTACAAGCTTTTTTTAAAAAATAAAAAGTCTATTTGCAGGCCACTAATGGAGGGTTCAAATTGTTCCATCAGCAACATTTTTTGGGAATCTCTCATCCACATTGAGGCCCACCAGACCAAAGGTAAGATCAGGCTCAAGGATACCATGCATCAGTACAAGGTTGATGTAATTCCTCTTATATCACATGAAGCTTACCTTGCCCCAGTTCTCTTGGAGAGACTGATGCGCTGCCTGGAGGTTGTAGCTTGGTATCCTCGGAGAAATATGGTGTGGGATGTGTACATTGATATTGTGACAGAGGATCTCTATCTTGTAAGAAAGATAGTGAAAATCAGCTAATGATGCTTTCATCATTTCTCTAGGATTATAGATTCTATTGCCATTCCATGAAAAATCAGAAGATTGTCATTGTCAAGACTCAAGTGATCCGATCATCACCCAAGAGAAATTATAGGAATTTCAATCCATGGATATGAATTTTCAGATTGTATAAGGGGGACCATACCACTGGTCTGTTTCACCTGGATTGACTATGCCAAAAAAAATAAAAATTTACCCATGGATAGAACAATCCTGACCACACGTTAGATGGCCTGAAAATAGATAGCTAATAATAGACATAGATCTGAAAAAAGGCCCAGGATAGGTGGCTAGGATCTTCCTGTTTAAACCACAGTGGATGGGCCATAACATAGCATAACAAAAAAGTCGTCCATAGATTCAAAGATCCTAGCCAGTCAGGCCTTTTGTCATTTAAATGTGGACCACTGCTGGACTCTTTTTGACCGTCTATTTGCAGACCGCAAAATGAATGGTTGGCTTATCCTGTTGAGGATATTTTCGGAGCATGGTCCACCATTCAGTCACATCAGACAGTCTGGACCAACTGAACTACTGAGAATTGTAGCCTCACGTTTTTTTCTACGCCCCCACACACTCACGCTTTAGTGGGATATCGCCACCTTATATGTAATTGAATCCATGACCTGGTGCTGAAACTCTTATAAGCCCCGGGGCAAGAGTAAGGACCCAACCACTACAAGAAAAAAGTCTTTTAGCCTCAGTTTCAAATCGCGACAAAAAAAAAAAAAACTTTTAGCCTCACTTTTTTTACCAACTGAAGTGAAATAGTGGACTGCCTCGATTCTTTTGCAATCGAGGGGGGAAAAGACCGGAGGTGAAAAAACAGACTTAATAGTCCCAGTTCCTTTGCAACCGAGGCTAAAAACTCAGTTTTAGCTTCAGTTCTTTAGTAACCTAATCAAGCCGAAATAGTGGACTTTTATCTTCAATTTCTTATTAATTGAGGTGAAATAACATACTTTTAGCTTCTGTTTCTCATCAACCGAAGTGGAATAATGAACTTTTAGTCTCGATTTTTTTGTAATAGAAGTGAAAAAGTAGACTCTTAACCTTATTTTCTTACCAACCATAGTTAAAAAGTGGACTAAACGGCTCCTAAGTAGTTAATCGAGACTAAAAAACACATTTAGCCTCACTTTTTTAAACCGAAACTAAAAAAATTATGGTTAAAGCCATGTTTACTTGTAGGGGGGAGAGAGAGAGAGAGAGAGAGAGAGAGAGAGAGAGAGAGAGAGATTTGCAAAGCAGGATATAGATTCATTACCAACGAGGATAGTTGCAATGGACTGTCCCACCAAGCTGGGACTCGGCAGCATTCAACTCGTCAGATGATTTAAAAGGTATATGAGGAGCTGTATGATGGACCATTGTGAAAGTGCTCATCTAGACGATTACGAGCCAACTGAGGTTACAGCTAGGAATTGGAAATTAACGTTTGGTTGGTGAAAATTCAAGTTTTCACAAGCAAAACTTCTAGAGCACATTGAAACTGCCTAAAGAATCCATATCGAACATTATACAAGGAAATTATATGATCCTCAACATGGAGATATGTATAGTTTACTTGGGTCTTTTTTACCAGTGGTTTCCATGATTAACATGACAGGCTCCAACATGTATAGATCATGACCCAAAATACCTCTTAGATTGGAAGATCCTAGCCACCGAATCTCTGGCCTTCTTTCTGTTAAAGGTAGATCATCTTTATTATTATTATTATTATTTAACATTTGTTTGTGGGCCACTGGTCGAATATTATAACTAATGTTTTCCATATAGTTATCGCGTAATGTATCGCACCCTTGGGATGTAGATACGTATCGGTTATCACACGAGATAAATCATTTGTATCAGGTAATTTATAACACATTTTGGAAAACGTAAGGAAACATTGGGAAATTAATTGGTTGAATTTTTCAATGAAATTCAGGAATTGTTGAAAAAGACCTTAATAAACAATCATAGTCTAAGCTAATGGATCCTTAATCTGTTGACTTGATTTCGATCTACCAATGTGAGTTACCAAAACTCTAAACTCGAATCCTTTGTACATTCCACACTTACACTCTTGTATACGGTAAGAGCAAGGCATAAACTAACATTAAGTTTACTCTTGATGGTGGAGATTGTCGTCCATCCTTACCCAAGTCAGTCTCCTCACACAAGATGATCGTACATCCTATGGACTGATCCACCTATAACAGTCATGGTCTAACAAGGTACTGAAATCTATGGGACACGACTTTCCCAGGCCAATGACCGTTATGTCCAATCTCACGTTCCTAAGGGCTACAAGAGGAATCACTCCTCAACAAACCCAATAAATGTGAGCAACACTAAATCTGTCAAAGGCATATCATATGTCCAATCTAAGACCCATGGTCACCATGATCAACGACTGAAATCCACCCACCAAAGTCCTTGGTATTGTGGCCCACACTGCTTTCTCAATCATCTTTACACACCAATAATTACACTGGATCTCCTTTGATACATATTGGATTCGAGTGATCTTGGTCCCATTTGAAAGAAAATTGAACAAGCTGTCACGCATGCCGAAGACATCACCTCAGCTCTCAGCATGGCCTTTTCCAATCAACAGATTTGGTGCACAGGACTGAAATTAGTATCGCACAGTTTTACAAAATCCTTTGCATCTTCTTCATTACAGTTCAGAAACGATTGGTCTGGGATTCATTGAAAATGGAATTTAATAAAATTTCCAAGAATTATAAATAATCTTGATTAGAGATCATTTGGCCCATCATCATTTGGCATATAGTCAGCCTTCTGTAGCATTAACTTGAGACACCACTTGAAAAAAAAAAAAAAAAAGTGATTTTTTTCCAGTATCAACCAAGATGCACTTGTGCTAAAACCTTTTCTCAAAATATCTTCCAAACTATTATTATTCTGCTGATCCAAGTACTCAATCTCCATCATTGCATATGGAAATATAAAAAGTAAAGAGGAGAAGGCATGACCAAAATGAATCGTTAGACATAAGTGAATTTATTCAGCTGAGACATTATTGACTGAGAAAAAATGAATCCCTTCAACATAAAGGAGACTCTTTCCATTATGAGTAGTGAAGAACTAAACATGAGCCAGTTAATTGGTTGTTACCAACAAAGAGCATGAGATAAAAGAAAGAAAGATGCACAAATTTCAACAGAAAGGATGAGAGAAAGGAAAGAAAGATACACAAATCTCAAAAGAGTGAAGGATGAAAACTAGATAAATTGATGGTGAGGTGTCAAAATACATAATATTATGAAATTTCAAAGGTCAGAAACTCATTTGAGCAACATGGTGTGTCCACAACATACTTCTGGGTGCTACTTTTTCCTTTCCCAACTAGGGTTGAAAGTCAGGCAGGTTGGGCGGGTTGGTGCTCAACCCTAGCCCAACCCAAGGTTCCTATACCTCAACCTTAACCAAACCTAACCCAACCTCAGGTTGGGATTTCTCAACCCAAGTCCAACCTAAGCGAACTCAGTCAGGTTAGTCGGGTGGTTACATGCTAATATTTTCATTATTATATTTCAATATACGCCTTATTTTTTATACCTATGATTTATTAATTATATATGTATTTATTTAGCAAAAAAAAAATTATTTTTTCTAAACAAACAAGCTAAAATATATATTTAGGAGAGAGAAATCCAGCATGCTTTGTTAGCTTGAGTCATTGGAGATGGTGTGGACTAAGGAGACAACGGTATTAGAGTTTCATATGCCTTCAACGTATACAATCCACATAGACCAAAGCCTGACCCAACTTTATTGGGTTGATATAGCACAAGCTTGAGACTAAACCCGATACATCCTACCCGAGTCCAACCCACTATCAGGTCGGTCGGGTTGAACCCGCCCAACTTTCAACCCTATTCCCAACCCATTGGATTGGAATTGCCTACCGTTGAAACCACCCTGAGACACCTTGATTTTTATATGCCATCCACACCGTTCGTAAGATCATTCCTACTGGGATGAACTTAAAACACAAAAACATTAAGCCTGATTCAAAATTTCTATGACCCCACGAATGTTTCAACAGTGAACATTCAATTCTCACTGTTTCCTTTCGTGTGGCCCACTTCAGTTTTGGATCTGAGTAATTTTTGGCCTCATGTCCAAACATAATCTGGCAAAACAGATGGACGGTTTGGATTTCTTAGAAGCATCACAGCCCCAGCTAGCTTACTGTCGCAGGCAATCTGCATCCGATAAAGTGTGGATGGAAACGCCGATCTATGAAACCTACCACGGCCCCATCGTGAGATGTATATGCTATCCAAACCATTCATAACGTTACTCCCACTACCATTACCTAAAAGAACGAGTATTAGCCTAACCCAAAACTTCAGTGGTCCCATGAACATTTCAATGGTCGGGATTCAGTCCACACTGTTTTCTTGTGGCGTGCCCCACTTGAATTACAGATGTGCCTTAAGATTAGGCTCATATCAGTCATGAGCTTGCGATGGATGGAGTGGATTTCTCACATGCAAGGTATCCGTGAGAAACCTCCATGGCCCACCGTGATGTTTATATACCATCCAAACCATTGATATAGTCATTACCACGAGGATGAACGGAAAACACAAATATCAGCATGATTCCAAAACTTTTGATGGCATTCGATCCTCCCACTTGATTTTTGGTCTTATATTTTAACACTAACAGGCAAAACTGATGGACCATGTTATAGGAAACAGTGGTGATTGAACATCCCACCGTTAAAAACTTCCTGGGGCCCACCTTAATGTTTCCGTAATGTTTATTTGTCATCCAACCTTTTGATAAAGTCACATAAATCTGGATTAGTGAAAAAACCAAATATCAGCTTTGATCTAAAACTTGTGGCCCACTATAAGTTGTTAATGGTCAACACCACTGTTTCCTACGGCATGGTCCACCTGAGATTTGGATCTGCCTCATTTTTGGGCTCATGTCCTAAAATGATTTGGAAAAAGGGATGGACGAATCTGGAGCCATGGTCCCATGATCCCAACCGTTTATATGATGGGCCTCGCCTTGGACGGGGAATATCCACTAAGGAATACTTAAATACCATCATCCTCGCTTTGTGGGCCATTCATAGAAAGTTGGTCTATGTAGTCAGATCAACGGTTTGGAACAACGAGGAGGCCAGATCAATAGCAACAATCACAACATGTACTTAACAATATTATAGGAATTTGGGGCATGGACCATCCAGGGTGTGGCCCAACATATCAACTGTTTGGATCATCAAGCCATGGGCCCCACCTGCACAAAATGAATATTGAATGGACGTTCCTACTCTTCATTACCTAAGTTACCCTATAGGCTCCTTATGGGATGGCAAGGATAACTTTCTTATTATTAAAGGGGAAATAAATGTAAATATATAAGTTAGTTATCAAGCACCCAATCTCCGCATGTTTGGCACACGTATGAAATCTGGACCATTCAACTGTTGGGCTTACCATGGATGGGCCTTGGTAAAAACTGGTATTGGTCGGATGACCTAGGGCTGACTGGATATTTGCTCAAAGAATTCTGACCATCAAGTAGGACTTTTTCTCTAACCATCCAATTGTAATCTTGGGAAATTGTCCAATCACTGGCTAGGATTACACCAAGTGACATGATTTTCAAGATAAGCCCAATTACATAGTAGGGTCCAGTAAATGAGTGGTCTGGATCACTTCCAAAATCCCTTTTTATAGGCCACGGCTTCGGTGGATCCCCGACTGTGGGGCCCACCCTGATGTCTGCGCCTCAAATCCACTCCATCCATCCAGTTTGATAGCTCATTTTAGGGCATGATCCAAAAAATGAAGCACATCCAAATCGCAGGTGGACCACACCACAGGAAACTGTGGTGATTGAATGCCCACCATTAAAAACTTCTTGGTGGCCACAGGAATGCTTATTTTCCATCCAACCTGTTAGTAATGTCACAAAGACTCCAGAAGTTTTTGAGAATCAATCCCCATTGCTTCCTGTGGTGTGGTCTTCAGGATCATGCCCTAAACTAAGCTGTCAAAATGGATGGACGGGGTGGATGTAATCGACATACATCACAGTGGACCCCACAGTCAGGTATCCACCCACCTCAGTGGATCCAAGGATCCACCGAAGCCGCCTCTTTTTATGGATAAATTATTTACCTGATAGTTCCCTAGACATTTTACATTTCCATCATCCCCACAAAAGATAGAAGAGACGACATAAGCCGAAGAGACAGACCAGATGAGAAATGAAATGGCCATACAGTTTTCTATAATTTTCTATTAGCTAATTATTATTATTATATGGCCACATATGGTGGGTGGCAATTACCGCGCATTTCAAAACTGGCTCTTAAAAATTCGGGCTCTAGAATGCTGCTAGATTCCTGCCAACCATCTTTAAAAGGTGAGAGATGATGGCCCACATGACTCTCAGTGACTGCAGCATGCATCAACGTCGTGCCTATCTATAATAATAATAATAGTCATTTCATAACAAAGGATTTCCACATTAGATTAATATATCAATCTATGATATTAATTGCCAATATCATTTCAAATTCGCTGTAGGTAGTCTAATGGTGTTTTGACACAATGCTAACATGATTGGCATCTTGACTAGATAAAATGCAAGTTGCAATAATAAACTTCATTAGCAGTTTCCTTCAATTCAAAGGACTCATATAGTCATGCAATTAGAAAGGGACATTACAAGCAGAAGTGAGAAAATTGGCAAGAAAATTGGAAAATGCTCAGTAGCATTTTAGCCAAAAAAAAAAAAAAAAATTTAAATAAAAATAGAGAAAATCAAATGGTAGACCTACAGATTTAAGCTACGGAGTCATGCGTAGTTGGGCATTACTTTTCGGAGGAATGCAATCGGCTGAGAATCTTGGGGGGAAATGTCATCGAAAGGAATGTAGTTTTGCTCCTTGTTGTAGACATGACATGTTGTCATTATCGTCTTCATTAATCGCCAATTCCAGCTTGCTTCGTTGAGATACTGTTCGTACAAAATGTCCCAAAAGAGGGGGAAAAAAAAAAGTGAGTATATCAGAGTCGATTGGAGATAAAAATGCCTCAAAGGTTTAAGAATCATGAATCGAATGAAGAGGGATTATACTGCTTAAATGACTTGGCGACTCAAACGGACTTGTCCGTCTCAAGTTATGACTCACACGAACTGGGGCTGAATCAGCTCAACTCGGCCAAGTCGGTGGGTGAATCTTCAAGGCGATTCATTGCGTCTGACCAAGTCTTAAGTTAACTTGGCCGTGTCACATTGGATTTGTCCGAGTCTTAAGACCATGGTTTTTATCAACTCATCAAGCATTAGATCAGCCTGGTAAAACATATGCAGCACGGATCTTATGGTGATCTGAGTCATTCCTACAGTGGGCCAGATGGTGGTTGGAAGATACCCAAAAGATCTTTCATGTTGGATAATTCTAAGCAACTGACCGGGCCCATTAACAGTGGATGTTTGATCAACTGATTGGGGAACTATTGTGGCATAACCCATCACATGATGAGGTCCACAAGATCAACAGTTTAGCTTACCAATAGATGGGTAGCACCTCCACTATTGTTGGTTCAAACAAAAAAGAAACAATGTTTCTTTGGATTAAGCATCATATAGTGAGGAATTATATGAAGTTTGAGCCAATGATTTGCATGGCATCCTTGATCCTTTAGTCTGTACAGTGAAGACCCCTGGCTTAATGATCCAAGCCTTTTATCCGATGGGTCCTAACATGGATGGGGAATTCCCCAAAAAAATCCCAGATTGGAAGATTGTAGCCATTTTCCATTGTGGACCATTATTGCATTTTCTTCTTATCCGTCTATTTGCAGGCTACTAATGGAAGGGTTCGAATAGATCGATTAGCAGCATTTTTAAGGAATCTCTCATCCACATTGAGGCCCATCAGACCAACGGTAAGATCAATGATCCATGGGCCACTTTGTCCAATCCAAAGGCTTGAGGATACTATGCATAAGTACAAGGTTCGTGTAATTCCTCTTACATCACATGAAGTTTACCTTGCCCCAGTTCTCTTGGAGAGACTGATGCGCTGCCCGGAGGTTGTAGCTTGGTATCCTCGGAGAAATATGGTGCGGGATGTGCACATTGATATCGTGACAGAGGATCTCTATCCTGCAAGAAAAAAATAAAAATAAAAATTGAAAATTAGCTAATGATGCTTTCACCATTTCTCTAGGATTATAGATTCTATTGCCATTCCATGAAATAAGATGATTGTCATTGCCAAGACTCAAGTGATCCAATCATCATCAAAGAGAAATTATAGGAATCACAATCCATGATATGCACAGTACACTCGTGTTTTCAGATTGTACAAGGGGCCATTTTTTAGGTGATCCAGACCACTGGTCTATTTCACCTGGATTGACTATGCCCGGAAAGAAAGAAAGAAAAAAGAAAAAAAAGAAAAAAAAAAACATTGGTATGACGATCCTGACCATACAATTAGATGGCCTGAAAATGGACAGCTCACAATAGATATAGATGTGAAAAAAGGCCCAAGATAGGTGGTTGCAATCTTCCTGTCTGAACCACAGTGGGTGGGTCATAACACAAAAGTCATCCACAGAATTCAAAGATCCTATCCATCTCAGGCCTTTGGTCATTTAAATGTGGACCGCTTCTAACCTCTCTTTTTGATAATCTATTTGCAGCCACAAAATGAAAGGCTGGCTTGTTCTGTTGAAGATACTTTTAGAGCATGGTCCGCCATGTGGTCACATCAGACAGTCTTGACCAACCAAAAAATGGGCACCACTTGTACAGACTGAAAATCTAAGGACACTGTTCATATCCTTGGTGTGAGAATTGTATGGTTCTTAAAACTATTCCAAACGCTGATGTCTGCTGAGCTACTTAGAATGGCAATCTCACCTCTTTTAACAGCCTAAAAAAGAGAGAAATTTTCAAAGTAGGATATAGATTCCTTACCAACGAGGATATTTGCAATGGACTGTCCCGCCTAGCTGGGACTCGGCAGCATTCCACTCGTCAGATGATTTAAAAGGTATATGAGGAGCTGTATGATGGACCATCGTGAAAGTGCTCATCTAGACAATTACATGAAGTTTTCATGAGAAAAACTACTAGAGCACATTGAAACCGCCTAAAGGATCCCCATCTTGAACATTATACAAGAATTATATGATCCTCGACATGGAGATGCATATAGTTTCCTTGGGTTTTTTGTACCAGTGGGGCCCATGATTGACCTGATAGGCTCCATCATGGATAGATCATGACCCAAAATATCTCCTGGATTGGAAGATCCTAAACTACCAATCTCCTGGATTGGAAGATCCTAAACTACCAATCTCCAGCCTTATCCCTATTGAAGGCAGACTGTCCTTTTCTTCTTCTTCTTTTTTTAACATCTGTTTGCAGGCCATTGGTCGAAGATTAGAACTGTCCAATCGGAATATTAGGATTGCCTCATTGGGACCCATCAGATCAAAAGTTTGGATCAACAGACAGTGGGTCATACTCGTAAAGAATCAAAACCCAAAGGCACTATACATATCCCTTGATTCTAGGATCATATAATTCATCTGACCGTTAAATACATACCAATAATGAATAATACGGATAAATGAAGGTTTTAGAAAGATAGCCAAAAAAAAAAAAAAAAAAAGAAGAGGGAAAAAAAGGGTAGTACCCAAAAGTGATACCCCAGCCATGGCATCAACCAGAACTTTATCCATCCCAATACCCCCGTCTTGTAGACAATTAAAGGCCATCCAAATGCAATAAATGCATATACGCATGCCAAGCTTATCTTCACCCTTTTGATTTCATTCGGTCGGAACTTTTTCAAATCGAAGTGCCACATCAACCTATTAGATACTTAAAGAAGTTAATAATACTATAAAATAAAAAATGGAGTGGGAGAGAAGAATGCTACTTGCAAGCACCCCATATAGCATATGTGCCACACATAGGAGATCCGTGTACCAGGTGGGCCCCATGGTGACTGTAGTTGGCCAAACAATCAATCAAGCCTGCTCCTCAAGCGTGCTACAAGTGTTTAAAATGATGGACGGTCAATAGCCAGTACTCACCAACACATGTGGCCCACCAGGTGGGTGGATGGACTTGACACATATACAATGGGGCCTGCCTAATGAATGGCCCGGATCTCACACCCAAGTGCCATGTGGGGTGCTCTTCTTCAGAACTTGCAAGGAGCAATCCTCTTCAGAAGGACACACACACACACACAAACACTTATTTGTAGAAAACATGATAACACCTGGATCATCTGTGCAAAACATTGTGGAGCCCATACAGATCATACCAGTGAGCAATAGACATCCAAGGCCGAAATGGACCATATCCAAATATAATCGCCTTGCGCAAAGCTGGGGAGTAATCGAACTCTTCCCTCCAAACAGGATGCCAAGCAGTGTCTTCTGACAACCTGAAGAAAAAATGCACGTCAAAAGGAAGCAGTGGAACAGAGAGCTTTGCTAAGCCTGAACACACCCCTCCACACCTCCACCTGCACGCCCATGTGTGCCAACCTGGCATGTGTACCAAACATTTTAAGCCATGCATTAGGTGGGCATGTGTAGACAACCTGGCCCAAAACTCTGTCCTCTCAACTCATCAGGTTAGCAACACATGTATACAAATAATGGATGGTTTAAAATAGGAGAACTGATCACATACCTGCGACGGCACCACAACTTGTGGTACTGATACCATCTTTCCTGACAACGTGGAACTTGTGTTGTCCATCAATACCACGAAAACGGGAGGCCATCTTCCTGAAAACCAGGATATCCACTCACTGGGTGGGTCACACCTGTATGCTGAGCCAGACTGTTGGTTGCCATCACTTCCAACAGTGTGCCCACTTGATGATCCGAACAGCCTGATTTTCAACCGAGGTGATATTCAGGAAAAGATGGTCTGGTATCACAGGTGGTACTTCGATTGTGTGATCAGTTCTCTTAAAAGAGATTGCTGCAGTTTCACATTCAACATAGATGTGTAGCGCTGATGAGTTAACCAGCCTGATATTTCTGTGAGGTAATCAATACAGTGGAATTCACCTAACAAACAGCTTGGACATCCTCCACATGTCCAGATTGGCATGTGTGGCCGCATGTAGAAGTTCGTGTGGTGTATGGGCCTAGCAAAATCCATGCCATGGATTTGATTCCTCTGCGTTATTGTTAATGTAGCAAGCATTCAATGAAATAAATGGAATTAAAGGGAAAAACATACAGACATGTTTGTCTTTGCATGATGTCTATCATGTTTAAAGCGCCATGGTTCATAAGGGTATATCAGGGGCAAAAAGGCCAGAGTCCCAACAATATCTTCCACTAATTTGTTCTTTGAAAATGATTTGTGGGCACAATCATGTCCTATCACAAAAAACTTCAAAAAGAAAGAAAAATAGATAAAACAAAATGATCAGCATAAGAGGCAAATGAAATAAAAGAGTAATGTGGAAATAAAAAACCTGAGTCTTAGAATGCAAAAGCATTTAAAAAGGACTGTGCTAGAGTACCCTGTGTAGGTATGCAGAATGAATCACTTCTGCTAATAGAGCCCGACGTGGGGTGAATGACTTTATGAATGAGGCACATGTGGCATTTATGTGCAGGTGCAGCCATCCTGACCATCCAAAATAGGTCCATTGTTGATGGAGTATACATTTAAAGCACTCTATTCAATTAATCCTAACCATCCACTTATTGCTGCCAAATGGATGGTTAAAAGTAAAATAACGAGTTGTCACAATTTAAAGGGAAAAATCAGATGGTTAATAGTCTTCTCAGTGCAATTTTCAATTATGCTCCATTCAGATCTGCATCAGAGATTTGGACGGTCTGGATTTCTGTACAACTATTCCATGTGTACATTTAAAGAGACACCACACTTTTTTAATGGAGCAAGACTGACATTGGAGTCTTGTGCAAGTCACTCCTCATGCGGTGCTCAGTTAGCAGAATTTACCCAGCTCCACACCTATGCAAGTTTCTTTAGTATTTCCCATTTAGAAAATAGGCAAAGAATAGAATACTAACCCCAGTCACTGCAGTGCCGGTCCACGCCCAAGCCAGAGGGAGCAAGTACCATGGAGCTTTCGAAATCATAAAAATACCCAATGCATAAGAAGTTACTGATATCAAAACTGACTTCCAAGCCTTTGTATCGTCAATTTCAAATACCTTACAACAACATTTTTAGAAGTGTTAGATATGGAAAAACTACTAGAGGAGTGAGTGATGTTTCTTCGTGACATCTTTCTTTTTAAAACTAAGGATTCCTTGGCACCTTTTTAGGTAGGGTATCAATGATATCCTTCAAGGTAACATTCTCCGGAAGCGGTTCTCCAATTTGGGTAAAGCCATAGCTCTCACATATTTTCTTTCTTTGCTCTGCACTATCTATTGAGGGTGCTGGAACTGGGAGTGCCACAGCCTGTGTGACTCTTGCATTCTTCTTGTGAAACAAACATGGCTGAAGTTTGCTCCCTTTGTGAAGAAAAGCTCCCAATTTTAGATGGTATATGCCTGTGTAACAGCAGAACGTTATTATGGATCCAGTCAGCACAAGTGAAACCAATACCCTGAGAGGAATGATAGTGTCCTGATGCATCAGGACATATACAATGTCCTGATGCATACAGTTTGTGTAAGTGGTGCCCATTGTACAACAATTCAGATAGCTGATCTCATGTGTCAAATGTGGATGGGGATGCCCCAAAAGTCCCCCATATTAGAATATTTCAACCCCTAGTCAGTGGCCTAAAATTTACAGTTAAGCAAAATATATTGTGAGAAGACCAGGAAAAGGTCTGAAAACATTGGTGCAGCCCAAGAGAGGGAATGGTCAAGATAACCAATCAGTGGATTGGGTCCAGAAATTATCCCACAAGTGGTACCCACAAAAAAGTCTGATCAGTCAATGGACCATACATGGTAGTCCAATGGATCTCTGGACCCATACGGTCCATATGATTGGGGCTATTCTCTACAGTAGTATTCTATAGGGGCAGTTTGTCAGTTACTTGTCAGGCAACTTTCCCTCAAATATTTTGTTAACTTATTTTGCAGGCCACTTTTTGGGTATTCAAAAGATGTTGGGATGACATGGAATCGGCTACTCAAAAGCCCATTGAGTTAGCTTTCAAACAAGCCCAAGATCATGCAATTTTGATATCATTTTATTATATGACCAATTTATGGATGGGTGGTATGGTTGTAAGGAATCATGGGCAGCAGCACATTGTATGTTTGTTGGGGAATAGGATCCTACAATTCCGATCCTCACTCATTATCCATTAGCCAATTAAAAGACTGACAACAAACAGCAGCGAATCTTCACCCTATTTTCCCGTTGCCTAGTCAAAAGTCGTGTCTACCGCTTAAAAGATTTTCCTTATTGAAATGACTTTGATACCTGTTAATGTACACATTTTCATGTACTCATGCGGTGCACTATATCCTGCAGTGCACCATAGCTTTTGTGAGCAGTGCACCAGTCCAATATGACCCATTTTTTTCATAATGGACTGATTCACTCCCATATCACGTAGCGGGGGTGACATTTCCTCTACATATCAGCCGATACATAACCATTTTTTAATATCATGAAGGTGTCTCTCTGTTAGCTTTGATAGGAATTAGGCTGAGGGGAGATGCAACCACGCTGACAAAAAATTCACATTCATGAGGGAGTGTCGCGAGTTTGTTGATGGAAGCTGATTGTTGATGGTTGTTCTCTTGGAAATCCAAGACCCTTAGGGTCCTAGAGACGACCAAGGCAAGATTGAAGGATATGTGCCTAATACAGGACATGAAAATTAAATATGATATGCAAGATTTTAGGCTTTAAATCATACTAATTCAGAAACAATCACATAAAAATCCCACATTCCATACAAAAGTTCAAGCACTCAATCAAGGGGAATCTTATGCGGATCCAGGCCTACACATGCTAAGGCCAGATCAAACAAAATTATAGACCAAACAAGAATCAAATAAAGGTAAATTCATCCACACATGCACAAAAATAATTCCTCCGATCCAAGGGATTCAGAAATTTCAATTCGGGGAACCCTAAGGTTGAAGAAAGGGCATAAATTTGGGGATTTGAATAATTTAAGTTAGGTTTAGGGATTTTGGATGGAAGAGTGAAAGAGAGGAGAGAGATGAATCAAAGAAGTACCGCACGTGTAGACAGCAACAATGGCCCAGACGCACGTGCGTGTGATCCTGGCCGCACGTGTGTGGGGCTCACTATTCAGAAAAAGGTCACCTTGGCCCTGGTCGGCCAAGGATGGACTCCAAAACCCTCAAATCTCAACTCGATCCGATGCATGGTTTGTGCGTGTTGCTCCGCCGAAGTTTCAGCTCTCCTGCAGGGCCAAATTTTGGAAATCTACTGTAGAGAGAAAAACGGCTGCAATAAAGGATGGATTTAAAACATAGATGATTGTAGGAGGAGAAATATGGATGGAAGAAGGTGGAGGCGAATCAGGATAGGTGTGACTTCGCACCACGATAGTCAGCCCTTCGAAGAAGGGAGGGTTTCGCACCCAATTGAATCTCCACAACTAAGAAATTTAGAGGAGTAGAAAAACGCAGGAATTTTTATTAATATTCAATAATCAAAAAGACTACAAGGGGTGCTTATTTATAACAAAACCCTATACCCCAAAACTCGCACCATGTGCGCAACCTATTACTTGGTGATAAAGTAATCAAAAATAACAACTAATCAAAGTAATCTAAACTGTCCATGATACTCTTAATGACAATAATAAGCAAAACCTAAAATACGAGATTAATTAGACTAATGGGCTACGATCATGAGAACCCATGGTGGGCTTTACATGGCTATCGGGTCGACTCCAACAAACCAAAACGCAGTCCTCTAATTAAGAGGCACTCCTTGGACGTCATCATCGATCTAGATCGATGGTGGGGCCCTCCTCCTTGCATACGTGTAGGGAGGGCGTGCGTGTGCGTGTGATATCCCCATCAACTCTCTCCTGCTGCGAAGATTTCGCCACTGGCAAAACAAAACTCCTGAACGGCTCCAAGATGTCAGGATCAAGTCTCTAAAGCTCTTCCTTAGTGAGCCACGTACTATCTAAAGCTGGGCGTGACTTCCATTTAACCAGGTACTTCTGAAATCCGCCGTCCGACGTTGATACTGTCTGATTGTCCAAAATATCCTCTATTTCCTCTCTGGGTGTGGGAAGGTTAGGTATGAGAGGTAGAGGCAGGGAAGAAAGGTCGGGAAGAAGTCATGGATCAAAGGACAGATCTAAGAATCATGATGGGTGGGCGAAGGACCGGACAAAGTATCAGTGGTCTCCTGAAAAGCAACTAGATCCTCCACATTAAATGTGGAACTAATTCTTATGGAAGGTGGAAGATCTACCACATACGCATTGAGACCGTTTCGTTTTATAATTTTGAAGGGTCCAGCGCTACACGCGTGTAATTTACGAACAGCACCCCTGAGGATATCGCTCGGGCCTAATGCGAAACATCACAGAGTCCCCTACATTGAATTCCTTGAAACGTTTATGTTGGTCTGCAGAAAATTTGTAATGTTCATTAGTAGTAGCGATCTTTCGCCTGATTTCTTGATGCAATGAATGAATGTGATGCGCCAAAGACTTTGCAGACTCTGATGGCCTATAGGACAGTGACATAGGGACAAGATCAATAGGCTTCCTAGGCTTATAACCAGTAACGACTTCAAAAAGACTTAAACCCGTTGACCTATTGATAGAACTATTGAACGCAAACTCGGCTATAGGTAGTACAGTGTCTCATGTCTTGGTGTACTCCCCCACTAAACATCTAAGCAAACTCCCTAGGCTCCTATTGACCACCTCAGTCTAACCATCGGTCTGAGGGTGGTAGGCAGAAGAAAATTAGAGCGTAGTATTCATCATGTGCCATAAAGTCTTCCAAAAGTAACTCATGAATCGCACGTCACGGTCAAACACTACAGTTTTTGGTAACTCATGCAGTTTGACGACCTCACTAAAGAACAACTTGGCAACATGAGATGCGTCTGAGGTCTTAAAATAAGGAATGAAGTAGGCCATTTTAAAAAAACGGTCCACGACAACAAATATGGAATCGTGTTTCCAAATAGTCTTGGGGAGTCCAAGCACGAAATCCATATTGATGTCCTGCCAAGGGATGAATGGAACTGGCAAAGGTGTGTATAATCCTGTATTTTGTTTCTTTTACTTTGCCAGTTGACAAGTACGACACTGCCTTATAATTCTGGCCACGTCTCGCTTGAGGCTTGGCCAATGAAACCTATCCTCCACTAGGGCAATGGTCTTTTCTCGACCGAAATGACCCGTGACCCCTCCTGAATGTAACTCGCAGACAAGAAAATAGCGGAGGGAGGAGCGTGATATGCACAAGCGGTCACTACTAAATAAATATCCGTCTAAAATCAAGTACTCACTACTAGCTCCTGACGGACTATCTAACAATGACGCGTACACAACTCCAAAATCTGGATACTCAGAATAATCTTCTTTAATGTGCTCAAGGCCCGTGACTTCGACACTCATTGAATTGAGTAATGCGACTCGACGACTCAACACGTCAGCAGGCTTATTTTCTATACCCGTACACCGGCCTTATGCTTAAGCACAAAAGTATACTCTTGAAGGAATTGAACCCACTTGGCATGCCTAGGGTTTAATTTCTTCTAAAAGTTCAGATATCTTATGGCCTCGTGATCTGAGAATAAAACGAATCCTTGCCGTAATAGGTAATGATGCCAATGGCGCAACGATTGCACGCCTCATTCAGTTTCTCACTAAAAAAGGCGACAGGGTGCCCTTCCTGAATAAGTACTCCTCTTATGCCGACTCCTGACGCGTCACATGCGACTTCAAAAGCTTTTGAAAAATTCAGAAGTCGCGTGACTAGAGCTTTGGTCATCTTGACCTTTATCTCCTTGAAGGCCTTCGAGGCTGCCTTTGTCCATTGAAACTCACCTTTTTTTATGCAATCCGTGATGGAGCCATAATGGAATTGAAACTTTAAATGAACCGCCTATAGAAGGTGGCTAGGAAGTGAAAGTTGTGCACCTCATGAATATTGCGGGGTTCAGGCCAATTGACGATAGCCTTGACCTTCTCGGGATTCGTCGATACGTCCTTAGCTAACATAATAAAACCTAAGAAGATAACACTACTAGACAAAAACGCACACTTTTTTAGGTTGGCGTACAATTTCTCGGCTCTAAGGATCCCACAAACCTGCCTCAAATAGTTGAGGTGTTGTTCCTTTGTCATGCTATAAATCAAGATATCATTAAAGTATACGACCAGGAACTTTCCCATGAAGGGCCTTAACACTTGGGTCATCACACGCATGAAAGTGCTTGGGGCGTTAGTTAACCCAAAAGGCATAACTAGCCACTCGTATAATCCATCCTTCGTCTTTAAGGTCGTCTTTCACTCATCACCAAGGCGTACACGGATTTGGTGATAACCACTTTTGAGGTCAATTTTTGAGAAGATAGTAGCATTGGCCATCATATCCAACATGTCATCAAGGCGCGGTATGGGAAACCGATACTTGACTGTGATTTTGTTGATGGCCCTATTATCAACACACATCCTCCACGTGCCATCCTTCTTAGGCGTAAGAAGGGTGGGCACGACACACGGGCTCATGCTCTCTCGAATGAAACCCTTCTCTAGGAGTTCGTCAATCTGTCTTTTCAACGTAGCATGCTCTTTTGGGTTCATTCTGTAATGCGAGAGGTTTGATAGAGTCGCTCCAAGGATTAAATCAATGGCATGTTGTATATCCCTCATAGGGGGAAGCTCATTCGGTAGATCATCAGGAAAGACATCACGAAACTCATGCACTACCTGAATGGCTTCAGTGGGTAACTCTATGTTAGCCTCTGGTATACTCTCCCTAATCACAAGGGCGTATACCATCGAGTCCGCCTCCGTTTCTCGCTCAAAGTCCTTAGCATTTAGAATATGGATTGGTTTGAACTTGGACTTCAATTACTTCAATTCTTTTGAGCCGCTTGCACCACTCTATGTGGTGGACTCCTTCCCAGTCGTGTTCTTGGGTGGCAGTGGATTTAACTTGACCTTCTTGCCCTCAAACCTGAATGTACAAACATTCGAACGACCAAATATGATAATATCCCTGTCATAGAGCCATGATTTACCCAAAATGATATGGCCAACATCCATGGGAACAACATCACACCAAAGTGTGTCTTTATATGATCCAAACTGAATAAGAACAAGACAACGGTGCGAGACTGGAATGAACATTTCATTGACCCAGGAGACTCTATAGGGTTGAGGATGGGCTTTCAGCTTCAAGCCCAAATAGCTCACAGTGCTAGTCAATGCCACGTTGGCACAACTACCACTATCCACGATCACCGTACAACTCTTTTCCCCACACTTTGCATAAGTATAGAAGATCATGTTGTGGTGCCAATCGTCAGTATTTTTGGCTTGAGCAAAGGCGCAACGCACCATTGCGAGGGTAACAGACTCTTGCGCTCCCTCTTCCTCATTACTAAGGGTGTCTACTGGCTCATATTCTTCCTCCTCACCGTCACTCTCTGAGGACACTACTTCTACTTGCCTATCAATAAAAAATACTTTGGTGTCCTCTCTCGTGCCGCACTGGTGAGCAAAGTAACCAAACCCGTGACACCTAAAACACCCAGTTACCCCACTTCCACGTGAGCTAGACCCAGCAATTTCTTTTCCCTTATCATCCTTTGGCCGATGTTGAAAACTGTTGAAAGGTTTGCTTTGGTATCCAGTGTTAGGGTTAAGCCCCAGAGGGGTTGGTCTTAGCACTAGAATCGCGAAAGTCAAACCTCCTTCCCACAGATGATTTGAGGTATTACTCGACGTCTAACACTACTTGATACAACTGTTCAATAGTGTCTACGTCTTTGGCGAGCAATTCTCTCCTAACGTCAAGACGGAGGCCCGTTTTAAAACGAACAAGGGTGAGAATGGGGTCCTCATCAACCTCGCAGCGGGTCAAGGACTCTTTGAACTTCTCAATATATTCAGCAACACTCATGAAACCCTGTCGAAGAGACCGCATTCCTCAATCAACCGTAAGCGATAAGAGAAAGGGAGGTACTTCTCCTTAAGTGTCTCTTTCATTTCCCCCCAATGGACTATTGGGAGTTCCCTCGCACTTTCTTTCTTTCGTTCTGCCGTCGCCCAAAACCTCATTACTTGGCCCACAAGCTTTATCTTGTCGAATCGGACTCGACGAGCATCCGACATGTCATACCACTCAAAATAGTGGTCCACATCCGCCAACCAATCTAAAAAGGCTTTAGGGTCCAAGTGGTCATCAAACATTGGGACATCTACTCTAACTCCCTTGAAGAGTTGCGCATCTGGGTCATATTGGTCATGATGTCCCTCGCGGGGTGGGTGCACAGGTGCGTGCCCATGACCAATTCCTTGGCCACCTTCATTCCTTGGTCTAATCTCCTGACCACCTGCACGAGATTGGGCATCTTCCCCAATGGTGGGGTTTGCCCTGAGGGAGGTCTCTAGTTAGGTAACGCGCTCATTAAACTGCTTAAGGCGTTGGTCCATACATTGTTCCAAGCACTTACTCAAAGACTCAACCTGCTAGGTCAACTTGTTCACTGATTCTTGCAATTGCTCCATGTTTAGTGTAGGGTGCAAGCCAAAACCACGACCCGTACATGCGGGCATACAACTACTAACTCAACCTAAGGACCTTCTACGATGAATATATGCGTCTAAATGAGACTAAATGATCCTATGAGACCTTATATGGGGGAAACTACACAACGTCACCAAAATTCAGCAATATAGCTGTCAAAATAAAGGGATAACAAAAAATTTCAGCAATATGAATTGCTAACTTTCTGATAACAGAAATTTCAGCAGCTTATATCAAGATTTATGGACTTCTAAACAACTATATATGATGAGACTTGATGCACAATGGACATAAACAAACTAAACCCTAAACATGTAATGCATTCCCCTATAAGAACCCTAAGCTCTGATACCAAATTTGATGCAGGACATGAAAATTAAATATGATATGCAAGATTTTAGGCTTTAGATCATACTAATTTAGAAACAATCACATAAAAATTCCACATCCCACACAAAAGTTCAAGCACTCAATCAAGGGGAATCTTATGCGAATCCAGGCCTACACATGCTAGGGCCGGATCAATCAAAATTATAAAGTAAGAATCAAAGGAAGGTAAATTCATCCACACATGCACAAAAATAATTCCTCCAATCCAAGGGATTCAAAAATTTCAATCGGGGAACCCTAAGGTTAAAGAAAGGACATAAATTTGGAGATTTGAATAGTTTAGGTTAGGTTTAGGGATTTTGGGTGAAAGAGTGAAAGAGAGGAGAGAGACGAACCAGAGAAGTACCGCACGTGTGGACAGCGGCAATGGCCTAGACGTACGTGTGTGTGATCCCGGCCGCACGTATGTGGGGCCCACTATTCAGAAATAGGTCACCTTGGCCCTGGTCGGCCAGGAATGGATTCCAAAACCCCCAAATCTCAGCGCGATCCGATGCACAGTTTGTGCGTGGAGCTCCGCCGAAATTTCAACCCTTCTGCAGGGCCAGATTCTGAAAATCTACTGTAGAGAGAAAAACGACTGCAATAAAGGATAGATTTGAAGCGTAGATGATTGTCGGAGGAGAAATATGGATGGAAGAAGCTGGGGGCAAATCGAGAAAAGTGTGGCTTCGCACCACGGTAGTCAGTCCTTCGAAGAAGGGAGGGTTTCGCACCCAATTGAATCTCCACAACTCAGAAATTTAGAGTAGAAAAACGCACGAATTTTTATTAATATTCAATAAAAAAAAATACTACAAGAGGTGCCTATTTATAATAAAACCCTATACCCTAAAACTTGAGCCATGTGCGCAACCTATTACTTGGCGATGAAGTAATTAAAAATAACAACTAATCAAAGTAATCTAAACCATCCATGATACTCTTAATGAAAATAATAAGCAAAACCTAAAATACGAAATTAATTAAACTAGTAGGCCACGATCATGAGAACCCATGGTAGGCTTTACGTGGCTATCGGGTCCACTCCAACGAACCAAAACGCAGTCCTCTAACTAGGAGGCCTTCCCTGGACGTCATCATCGATCCAGATCGATGGTGGGGCCCCCCTCCTCCTTGCGTACGTGCGTAGGGGGGCGTGCATGTGCGCGTGATATCCCCATCAGTGCCTCTTGCCAATGTTTTCAATATCGGCCGATACATCGCACGGATATCTTGTATCCCACCTATGTGATGCGAAACACGCACAAGTAGTGCTGATATATCCCACCTGTTCGATCCAATGAGCAGCTTCGATTTTCAATCCCTTTTTTTGTGAATCATGTTAAATCGGTGTCAAATGGTTACAAATCCATGCTTCTTCATGTTTTGCATGAAAAATCATGAATTTGGAGCTTTGATTTCGAGATTTGGAGAGATGAATCGAGTTGCGAAAAATTGGTGAAAAAAAAATCAATTTCTCACAAATCGGTTGCAATCTTTGTGCCCAAACACAAAATCAAACGTGCATGTAAGTTGTAACCTGATCTAGTGATTTTTGGTAATTTGGGGATTTTTCGGGAAAAAAATATATTTTTTAATTAAAAATGTTAAAAGATATATTTTTTTCAAAATTCCACTTCAATCAATGATCAATTGGTCCCCATTTCAGAGTATTCAAGAGTTTTTAATGAAATCATCATCACGTATACTCTAATTTTGGGATTTGGTAAAAGATGAGCCGATTTGCAGAAAATTTGGAAATTCTCAAAAAATTTCTAAAATTTTCTCAAATGAGTACTAGCATTATGTTAGAAAGTATATTCACTGGTATCATTCTAGTATGACTTGGGCATAGTATTGTTAGTTTGTAGAGTACCAATAGTATGCCCAGCCCCGTCGAGATGAAGATGATGATTTTAAGCCATTGTGCAACTCTATGTGGGTTTGAGCTACAGCTGCACACATTATTCATAGGTATGTTTCTAATTTTCTACTTCTTCTGCTTTTGAATGTATTGCTTGTGTTTCCATACATCTCTTCTTGCATTAGTTCAATCAGACAAAGCATAGATTAGGACCCCATACAAAGGAAACCTATTATGTGCACTTATTATTATTATTATTATTATTATTATTATTATTATTATTATTTATGTTTTGATTTTATTATTATTGTTATTATTATTATTATTATTATTATTATTATTATTATTATTTATGTTTTGATTTCTAAGTGTGTATTGATGCCTTTTTCAACAATCCCCGAAGTTTCATTGAAAAATTCGACCAATTTCTCAATGTTTCCACAAGTTTCCTAATGCGATACATTACACAATACAACCGATATATCCCATGCAATAACCAATATGTATTTGTATCCCAAAGGTGTGATACATTACGCGATAACGATGCGGAAAACATTGCCTCTTGCTTACTTTCTTCTCTTTAATCCTGAGAATGACTAATGTTACTGCGGACAACTTATCTCAGTGTGGTAAGACAAACATTTATTGTTTGAAAGTGACTCTCATTCATTGCATTGATGAATAGAGTTTTGTTTCTGTAACATATTTCGTCTAAGTGGACCCCGCCTAGCTTGGAGATAGATATGTGTGGTGGTTACTGGGTAACTACCTACCCATTTATTGAAGCAGTTAGGGCCTGTTTGGATTCGCGATTAGGGGTGTATTGCATTGTATTAATGGGACTGATGTGACATAAGCAATGTTTGGTTAAGAGTAGTCGACCTTCATATACAACGCGCGCGAATACATTGCGAAGCCAAAATCTCTGACTGGCGGTATTGTACTGCCAGTGCATGCCGCTGCCATTTGTATAACGCCTTCATTGCGTTGTAAACGTGGACGACTTTCAAACAGGCCCTTTTGTTTTTTGTATCCTATGGAGAACAGGTGATCTTCTCCACCGCCTCCTCCATAGATCGTCTGAGAGCCTGCATGTCGGCATTTTGTTCCGAACCGGCCCTTCCGAAGATCCCTCTGCACATACAGTCACCGTTATAGCTCTCTGCAAGCTTGCTCGTTGCAAATCGAGCCATCGTGCAAAGCAGTTCCTGTTGCCCGAAAGCAAATCCATCAGGTACGGTCATCTCCCTCCTGCAAATCAGGTTGGTTATATTCAACCACCTGTAACCATGATCGGAAAGGGTTGTATCTTGCATGAGCCTCTTTGATGCAAGACGCCCCTCTTATTGGTGTGTATACGGTCTATATTACACACCCGGGACTGTCTACACCCTATTCCAGCCGATGGGAGGGAAATCTGCAAATAATCCAAATCCATATTGGGATTTCACAATGCCTTGCTGGTAAGCGTCGATGGATTGAATTGACGGGTGCATGCTCTGCTGTATTGGACAGATGAGATGACTTTATATTTTAACATTTCGCAATTTCGATACTTGTTTCTTCTATAAAACCCTCTTCTTCGTAACATACCAACCCTTGAACAAGCTCTTCAAAATCATCTGTTAGATAGGGAAGTTTTGCGTCCTCTGTACGCTCTGCATCATCCGATCGGATTTTAAAAAAAGGTATTACTCGTTCATATCTATTACATGCAAGATGCATTATTTCTTTCATTTCAAATCGATTTCCTTGGGGCTTTGAAGGATGAATATCTGTTCATATTATCCTCTCCATATTCAACATCAATTTCCCTGTTATGTGAACGGGTTGTTCACTGTATGATGTCTCCTCATTACATCGACTAGTAATGCATTTGTTATAAGATGGCCGCAAGGTGTTAGATGACGTTCAATTTTTTTATTCAATGCCACCTTCAAGCCTTGCAGATTGTAACATATATTGGTCAGCGCTGGTAGATTCAGTGCTGGTAGGTTCATCCATTTACATGCTTCTGTCTTAACAAAGACTAATCGGCATGCCACCATCGAACTTTATTGCTTCTAAATTACCTTACTTTTTGTAATGTCTGATGTCTGAACTCAGAAGTTGTAAATACAACTACCGACAATTGCATGTTAATAGCTTTGTTGTGTGATTGCGTTTATTAGCAAGTTAATAAATTATCTGCTAAAATTATCTAATGTCCATACTCAACTTTTTATGTATTCATCTCAACTTTTTGTAAATCATCAATTTCGAAAAGACTATCAATCCCAATACAATCTCCACTACAATGGAAGTGTTTGCTGTATAGTCATTTCATGTTAGAGGAGGTATAAATATTCAATTTATTATAATTCCCATTCAGATCTCTTTTGAGTTCTATTGAGCTGCAATGGCTTTCGAAAGTGCGGATAATTCCGATGAAAGGTCCTCTGGCAGTGAATGGAATGTCAGTGAAATTGCAGCTGCAATTACAGCCATTACAGCTTCAGTATGTGTAATCGGAGCAGCTGAATACTATCACCGGTTCTGTATGAAGGCAAACCTTGCTGGTGATCACATTGAAAGGGATAGATTCATCAGCCGAATCATACGTAAGAGCAATAGTGACTGTCTTGCGCAGCTGAGGATGGGCAGGGGACAATTTTTCGAATTATGTTCGTTGTTGAGAGATCGGAATCTACTATTCGATAGCAGGAGATGCATGTTGGAGGAGCAGGTTGTAATATTTCTTCATACTATCGGACATAATGTACGTAATCGAGTCATTGGTCATCGTTTCACAAGATCTAGTGAGACTGTAAGCTGACACTTTACTAGAGTGTTGGATGCTATAATTGGTCTATATCCAGAGTATGTGAAGTTTCCTGGATTACACACACCCAAGGAAATATCCGACAACCCTTTATGGAGCCCATATTTTCAGGTAATGTGAGTACATGTGTTGGAGCAGTTACTAAATAGTACCATGAAAGAATGAATTGATCATGTGGCAAACTTTTAATTGTAGGATTGCATCGGGGCCCTAGATGGTACCCATATCCCGACTCATTTGCCAAAAGAATCAAGCTCAACATTTAGAAATAGGAAAGGATTTCTGTCACAGAATGTTTTGGCCGCATGTATGTTTGATATGAAATTTGTATACGTACTTGCTGGTTGGGATGGATCCGCATCCGATGCTCGTGTGTTACAAAATCCACTAACCCTTCGACCTAATTGTTTCCTTATTCCACACGGTAATTGGCTAAATGGGGTGATTGCTTGCATTATAACTATTTATATATGTAATTCAACTGAAACAGATCTTGCAATGTGTAGAAAAATATTATGTTGTTGATGCCGGATATGCACATACGTCTGAATTTATGGCACCATATCGAGGTGTGCGATATCACCTGAACGAGTTTCATACGGGAAGGAAGCCTGCCAATAAAAGGAACTGTTCAATTATCGTCATGGACAACTGCATAATGTCATAGAGCGTGCATTCGGGCTTCTAAAAGGCCGCTTTCCTATACTACGTACTCCTCAATTTAAGTTTATAACGCAAGTGAAAATTGTTATAGCTTGCTGTGTCTTTCATAATTTCATCCGTGTTGCCGGTGATGATGGACTGGCAGAGGAAGTTGAGGACAGTGGAGACAGTACAATGGATGTTTTGCCTTCCGCAGTAGATGTAACTACGGTGGAAGAAGGACAAGCGTTAGCTCGGGTGACGGATCATGCACGCGATGAATGAACACGTAAGAGAGACGAGATAGTTGAGAGAATGTGGAATGATAGGCTTCCACGCATAAGACAACGTACTTAGACTTGCCTGGTTTATGTAATTATCTGCTTTGTTGAAAGCAAGAATATTTTAACATATATTTTCACCATCTTCTTGATACTTATCATATTTATTTGTGATGAATGTCATCCATGTCTATATATGACTAATATAGTCATGCATCAATTGGCTTTAGCTGTCATGTTTCCATTAACATTTTCTGCTTGTAGGTTCAATGAATTTTTTACGGAGCACATTCAAGGACACGAAGAAGAAAGAAGTGGAGTCATCACCTAGTAAGAAGGTTCTTGTGTCCAACCATTGCCCAAGCTCACCTGCTGAAAAAAGTGGCACTCCAAAAAAGAAGCAAACTCCTACAAAGACCCGGCCATCACCAAGAAGTGTCCCTCAACTGAAGCGTACTTTAAGTGGTTCAAGTAGAGTAAGTAGAATTCAATGGACAGATAGTATGGACAACGCACTAGTTGATGCGTTGGTGGAACAGGTGAATCTGGGTCTTAAAAGTGACATCGGTTTTAAACCTGAAGCTTATAAAGCCACCATTAAAGAGATACGATGCTTGTGGGATATTTTTAGAGAACCGACATATATTGGGCAATAAAGGACATGCTCAATGCCTCAGGATTCGGATGGGACGACTCCCAGAAGATGGTGATAGCTACTGAGGATGTATGGGAAGGATACATTGTGGTATAAATTGATTTTATAATTTCTTAATATCTTTTAAAGAACTGATTTGTAATAAATGATTATAACATTTTGTCATTGTGTGAACAGACCCACCCCTATGCTGAACGGGTTCGAGGCAAACATGTGGACAGATGGGACGATCTCGCCTTCATGTTTGGCAATGATTTTGCCCACGGCGAGTTTGCGAATACGGCATATTTTTCTCCCATATCCAAGAAACGGCGCGGCCGTGACGAAATGAACTCCGATGATGAATCGGAGGAGGAGCCCTGCCAGACTGTGCATCTCTCATCCTCAGATGAGGATGATCGGAGGGCAACTCCCCGATTTCACGGTGGTGAGGATTTAGTAAATCAGGCAAAGCGAACAAACAGAAGCCCAATGGAAGCCACCTCATGTTCTCGCCATAGTCGCGCTGATGAGAGTGCTTTTAGCCGTAGGAAGAGTACACCAAGTGAACAGATTGGGGACAGGATGGGGGTGGTCGCAGAAGCCGTGAACAACCTAACCATTAGAATGGCGCAGGGGAAAAGTATGACATGTGTGCAACGTCTGTTGGGTATCCTTGAGGAGGTAGATGATCTTTCCAGTGAAAATCAAATTCGGGCTGCTAGGGTGTTGCAGGGTGATTTAATCAGTGCAGGTTTTTTTTTTTAACTGGGACATGAACGACGAAAGGAATGGATAGGGAAAGTTATCCTTCCTCGCTGTGGTCCAGACTGAAAATGGCCCTTTTGTTTTTTATGCTGACTGTTATGTGGTTATAACTGGTTGGTTTTTTTTTCCTCTTGCTTTTGGGGTGGATACTGTTTCTAGTGAGACTGTGAATGGGTGCGTTCGGGTTTACTTCCTGGCAACGCTGTGGATTATATGATTGCTGCTGGAACAGTAATCAGATCTTTAATGTCTTGGACTGCTATATATTAAATCTGCAATGCTACTTTTTGTTGCAGGTTCTGACTTTAACTGCTATGCGATATTCTGTTTAAGATTATATCTGGTGCCAGTTTACATTATTCAGCAGTAGTTTCTGCTGATTGATTATGTTGGAGGAATTCTGCCCTTCTGTGATTCATAACACTCTTCATCTCATAGTTGTTATGTTTCAATTGTTATATCTGGTAGGTAAAGATGTTGGAGGATTTCTGACTGTAACTGGTTGAGAATGGTACTTGTGTCACAGGTGTCCTTACTCAGCAGTAACTTCTGCTGGAGTAAAATGTTGGAGGATTTCTGAGTGTAAGTAGTTGAGAATTGCTTTTCGAATACAATTTTACAGATATCGCGTGAATTTAGATGTTTGTGATTTCGGTTTGTGATTCATATTCTGGTGATGGTCTATTTTTGTTTTTTCAGTTGTCAACTACCTATCATATTTTTATTACATCCACATTTGTTAGTATTTTTGGTTGCACATGTAGCCTCTAAAATCGGTTAGCTGATGCTACTCCAGCTTGTTGTGAAGCATTTCAAAGTAACACTGCTAATAATTCTTAAAATGTGAAGTTTTTGATGTTGAATGGCAATATGAGTATTGCATTATGGACTGATACACTCTTCACTTGCATTACAGTTGACAGATTATTTTGTAATTTAGGGCGCTATAAATCAGGCTTGGAGTGATGACGGGTCACTTAAAATTTGAATGATTTGTTAACGGTGGCAAAAGGAAGATGACTTTTTTTTTTACTTTTTTTCTAATTATCATACTGATTAAGGCATTGATTAATGCTTACAGCAGAATAAAGTAAAAGTATTATGTGGTGTTTTTGGAAAGGAATCCCGGGATCTATGCAACATGGGATGACTGTAATGCTCAAGTTCACGGTTTCAGTGGATGCAAACACAAGCCTTTCCCGACTTTCGAAGATGCTACGAATGCCTAGAATTAGTATCAAGTTAGTAGGATATTAGTTATTTCATATGTAGATTTATTTTGTTAGTTGAAGCAGTGAAGAATAAATCATATCTATTTCTTGATTGGCAGAAAAAAATTTCTGTTTACTATATCATTTAGGCTTCTTTCCCCGATCAGATGGCGTGACTAGCAACTGGAAGTGTCGTTGTTCATGCATCTCATCCTCCCTCAACAATGGACAGTGGCAACTGTGTAGCTACTCTCACAGATCGAACCCAAATCACCACTAGGAATGTGCGGGAAGCTGCCAACGCCGAGAGGGTGACCGTTGCTGATGTTGGAGACGATCAATGCATGACTCTATTGTTTCGTTTGTTGCTTGGATTGTTGATTTTTTATGCCAGTAAAAGGTTTTTCTTTCGGATTTAGTTACAGTGAATGGTTGAGGTGAATTCTGCAGCTATAGTTTTTAGTTGTTTTTTTGTAAACATCATGACTGGGTCCTCTAACTGTATCATGGACTGTATTCCAGATAAGTTCAAATCGGGTTGGATAAACCGATCAGAAATTAACAGATGATGTTTTTGAACTATTTTGGTATTTTATTTTTTTTGAACTGGGTCCTCTGGAAGAAGCTGTCATTTGTTTTGTTTTAAAGTCGCAGGTAACTTTATCATATTATTTTGTCTCATTGTCTCCCTCTGGGATATAGTACGACGCAAAGGTGGGCCACATCATGGTCGATCAGCTATTTCAAAACCAATGGACAGTCTGGATGAGCTCCGACCTCATCGTGGGGTCTACAGTTGGGCAATCAAACCAGCCTTTTCCTATAGTTAACCATTTTCTCCCTTTTCGGACAGACATTTCTCCCAGCATGTTCTTGCGCTTGTCACTCAGGCTGGCATGCGATCATTTTCTGACTGTTGATCAGAGGTCATGGTCGATGTTGCTGATAATGCCTCGATAGATGCCCTCTATACCGTGGTTAACGTCATTTCTTTGAATGGATGGATAGAATTCTTCAATGGACGGATCAGATGAATCACATCAACTGACGGTGGCCACCACCGTCATATGAAGTGGACGAGAATTGGAAAGGAAAGAAAGAAAAAATCAAACCGTACCACCACCACCTATGAAATAAACGAGAATTAAAAAGTGACGGTGGACGGATCAGATCATGTTGGACGGATCACCTCATGTTGGACAGATCAAATCATGACGGATCAGATGAAGCATATCAACTGACGGTGGCACCACCACCTATGAAAGAAACGAGAATTAAAAAGTATATATCTACAATCCGCACAAAGCAGCTATTGAATGTTGACCGTTTGTACAATACGCACGCCTAGTACTTCGTATCCAAACATTGATCTGTACAAGATATTGTATACTTGCCCACACAATACCTCCTATCCAAACATTGAATAATGGCATGGTGATAAGGATGTATTCTGAGGCCTATCCTGTGTATACATGAACAGTACCCAAATACAATACAATACAATACTATACACGAATCCAAACAGGCCCTTATGTAATTGCACAGCAACCTCTCTTGGTTATATAACCACAAAGAAATCTCTTGAAAGAGAGATTTTCAACCCATACGAATAGAAACAACGATCATCACAAAGAGCAAGCAAAGAGAAGGAAGTTCGGGTTCCATCAACCACATGATTTTCAATGTGGATTATTGGCAAGAATAAGGTTGTTCCTTTAGACACCTTCCTTCATCAGTGAAGTAGCAGACCTACTTTCGGTGACATGAGACGCGTCCGGAAATATCCAACATCCGAGCCTTCACCTTCCACTGCCGTTGGATCAAGGAATCTCTTCAAGGTAGAGGATTTCTAACAGTTTCCTCACTTTTAGGATAGGGAAAGAAAAATCATTCGCCGTGTTAGAGAAAAACCATTCAACAAATGGGGCAATTTCACTATCATCAATAAACCCAATTAGAGCCTTCACCTTCCACTGCTGTTGGATCAAGGAATCTCTTCAAGGTAGAGGATTTCTAACAGTTTCCTCACTTCATGGTTGCAAAAACTTCATGAAACAGTTTGGACTCATTCAACAAATGGGGCAATTTCACTATCATCAATAAACCCAATTAGCATTCGCCATCATTATCATCATCAAGGGGTGGGACAGATAGCCTATCCAGTTGCTTATCAGGCTCCTGGAATCTTATCCATCAGATCCAATGGGTCTGATTTGAGGTCTGTACTCTGTTCAGACTGTGGTCCCCACCAATGACAGTTGGCCTATGACCTCGCTGGGCCATGTGTTTAGACTGTTAGACCAACTGCAGGCCTCAGATGACCCATAGGCCACACATGTGGACTGACTAGCATGATTAGCACTATTAGTTTCCTAATTAAGAAAGAATTCAGAAATTCAGAGCAATCTCAAGCAACAAAAGTCCATGAGAATACAATTGTTCTTCAAATGCGATAACAATGAGGAAACCCGTCAATCTATTCAAATCCAACTTACAATTTAGGTTGTGTTTGGATGTACAATTCACTACAATTGCAATAATCAAGCCATGAAAAAGTGCAACGCTTAAAAGTTCGATTGGTCCCACTCGAACCGAACAACGACGTTATTCATTTTACATTTGGCTTGAAACAACAGCAATTGCAGTAACATCAAGAGAATCAACATTTCTTCTTTCGCAAAGAAATGATAATCACTACTCACTTCCATTCCATTACAATTCAAACACCGCAGTCAAAATCAATTGGACATCCAAACACGCCATTAAGCAGCTAAAATTCAGAACTGACGCAGGGATGAATGTGATGAGGTCGATCACCCTCTTCCTCAAGGATAACTACTTTGAATCCACGGAGCTTCTCTGGACTCCTCACAGAAACTTTTCAAATTCACAAGAAAGAAAGCAAGAAAAATAGAAACAAATTCTATAAAATTCGTAATTTGACTGATGAATGAAATAAACGAGTTCACCACCCTTTAAATAGGGATACTAAGCATGGGAGAAGTTTCAGAATCAAACTACAACTAAAACTCCTAGAAATCGCAACTTACTATAAATAGTCAACTTACTATTTATAAACGGTAGTTATGTCTACCAGTGAGCAAGGTTTTCGGCCAAAAATAGTAAGTGTCCTATTTGGCTTCATAAGGACTTTTCATGTTGGGTGCAACTCCTAAAGTCCAACGGATGAAGAGTTATACTCAAATCAAAACTTACTATAAATAGTAAAAACGAAAATAAAACGGGATTTCGACGATGGTATTTTGCAAATTCGGCGTGGGCAACCCAGCATAGGTTGGGTGGTTAAAGTAGCTGTCCTACCCCAAAATCATATGCGGTGAATAACTCATTCCGAATTGCGAGATACGCCGGATTTAAGGTCCTCATTCCGAATTGCGAGATACACCCGATTTAAGGTCTGACAGTCCAGATCACTTCTGTCATGGACCGGGCCTTTTCTGATCCATCTTGGCCATAAACTGTCCGCGGCCCCCTCTACATCACGAACCCAAGTACACCAAAAACCAAAATCTAGAAAGAAAAAAAAAAAAAGCGACGATGAAGAAAAATACAAATTGGGTTCGTGCGTAAAGGCAATAAAACGTACCAGGAGGAGTATTCAGTGAAAATCTACGGCTACGAACTGCCGTTTGTTGGGGGGCCTGAAATCAGAATAACAAATGTATAATTTTGAAATTAAAAAATTTAAAATAAAAAAAAAAACCAGCAAATTTCAAGGTGGGGGTCTTGTATGGAGTTAGAGAGAGAGAGAGAGAGAGAGAGAGAGAGGAATGGTTACCGCAAGATGGAATCTGGAATCTGCAAGTCTGCAAGCCATCTGCAAAAGCAGAATTTCTGCAGAAACTCCAGTCCAAAAGTGCCCCCTTCGGAGCGAGAGAGAGAGAGAGAGAGAGAGAGAGAGAGAGATGAATTTCCCGAAGAGGAAGTAATAGGGAGGCTGAGGATGCTGATAGGTGTGGATGGGATTTTGAGGTTGATGATATGGACACGTACAGTGTGGCGATTCGCGCGAGCATCAGGGGCGGTTACACGCCTTTCATACGAACCTAAAATTTACATTCCGGCGCCTTTTCCAGTAAGGTTTTGCAGCAAGGCACTCCTAAACTGAAGCACCTGTCACCAGCGTTCCCAGCGCCGTGTCTAGTGAGGAAGCGGATTGCCAACTGAGTAAACTGTAGGGCCCACCTTGGATGTATGTATCTTATCCACGCCGTCCATACGTTTTAGAAGATCATTTTATGGAATGGGCCCAAAATCGAAGCATATATAAAGCTTGAGTGGACCACATCAAAGGAAACAGTTTGATTTTAATACTTACCGTTGAAAACTTCTTGGAGGCCACGGAAGTTTTGGATCAAGTTGATATTTGTGTTTTCCCTTCATCAATATCTGGGTGACCTTATGAACAGGTTGGATGACAGATAAACATCACTTTGGCCCGAGGAGGGTTTCAGCGGTGGTCACCATTATCGCCACGGTATCATGTAGTGTGGTCCACTTGAACTTTGGATATGCTTCGATTTTGGGATCGTCATCTGGAAAAAACGGATGGACGGCGTGGATAAGATACATGTATCCTCAGTTAGCCCCACATAGTTTCCAGTATGCTTTGGGCAATCCACTTACGTTTTTTTTTTTTTTTGGAAAGTTGGGTTTGGCCAAGGGTGGGTTAACCCTACCTTATGTTTAGGTGACATTCATCGACAATTAGATGCATCACCGCATTTTAGGCCTAATGAAAAATACAGCCCCATTAGAGATTGAGGTGGACTACATTATTGAAAACATTGTATAGGGCAACTCCTAGTCTCTAAATATTTTCCTTGAAAGTGGTCTACCTGAATCATCGATGAGACTGATTTTATTTTTTTTTTCCAGGCATAAATTTGTATATTTTACCCAGCGGATGGAGTTGATTTCATATAATTACATCGGTGGACCCTAAAAAATCAAGGGTGAATGTCTCTCTCTCAACCATTTCCTTTATTGCGATCCACAAATATTGAGAAAATAACAATGGAGAAAATTGAAATCAAATAAAAGTAATATTAAACTAGGAATAGGTTCGAAGCACGTAGCGGATACGTTTTTCTTAAAGTGTTATTCACCCCATCTCATTGTATCAAATTGTTGTTGGGTTTTTGACAAACCTCTTCTCCGGTATGACAAGCGTTGGTGGATTAGCCGGCAACAATCATGAAAATTCCATAACAAGAACTTGATATGCAATTTTCTATTTTGACAAACTTATTTCTGTACATGTGAAAACAAATAACTTATTTCAGGTGCTTACAAAGAAATAAAGTAGAATAAATATATTTATGTTTAATCTTTAATTTAGAAAGGATTTTTTTTATATATAGAAAATGAATGGTCATGCATTTTTGCAGAGAGACTTTTCCCAAAGACATCTGAAATTGTTTACAATTGCGAAGTTATCAATGGTGGATTCTCATGACCAAACCATTACAATGGTTAAAATCCATCGATTAATCGAGCGACGGTTGGAATCCATCAGCTACTCGATGCAACAAAAACATTCGGCGGGCCAAAATATATTAACGGTTGAGATTCATCGACCGATTGGCATGACGATTGATAATATCTAGTCGATCAATACAGTGGATTGATATAACAGTCGATAATTACCAACTAATCAATGAGATGAGCTTATCTACTAGGTGATATATAAAATGACCACTCCCTTCTAACCAATCTTGTGATGGCCGGATATACTCATCATGGTTGATATTGCAATGGATATACTTATAATGGCTTGGCTTAGTCACACCTCGACTCGCACCAGATCACATTGGTTTGCGATAAGTCCCATGGGAGTATTACTCATGACACAATGTGCACATGCAAAATGTAAAGCGCGGCGCTATTGCCTCTACAACTACACTGCTAACAACCGTCGATACATTTTAGTGAATGGTGCAAGTCAATCTTCTCCTTTCTCTATTCTCTAAATAAAAATATTAAAGAACTCAAAACTTATAACATGAAAATAAAAAAGTTTTCAAATTTTTTTTTACTTTTTAAATAAGTTTCAGTGAAAAATTAAAAACAAAAGTTCTTTTAAATTTTAGCAAAATTGAAGTGCAAGGCTATAATATTTCTTTTATTTTATTTGAGATAAAATGTCAGCAGCAAACTAACCTTGAGTTTTGGCCCTTGGCCTAAAGTTGTATTATACATCTAATGGTAAGATTAGATCTTACATGCACATCACCCTTGTCCCATGAGAAATCAAGGGTGGCAACCCTCTCCCCTATAAAAGTCGCATGACGTGCCACTCCGTGCAGTGACTTTCAACCGAGATTTCCCATGCATGATACATGAGGTCGGCGGGCGTTTTCAACGAGAGTTTTGCTACATCCCATTGTATATTGTTAAAAGATAAGTGAGGGACTATATCCGTCAGATCTGGAGTCATAGTCCCATGATCCCAGCCGTTTATATGATTGGCCTCACCTTGGACGGGAAGAAATATCCTCCATGATCATTTAAATCCTTTCCTCTGAATATTGGCTGTACCATCATCGTTGCTTTGTAGGTCATTGATAGAAAGTTTTATGATTTTTAAATCTGAAACAATTTTGAGATAGACATATTGATCTGTGTATGTAGTCAGATCAGCGGTTTGGATTAATGAGGAGATCAGATCAACGTCTACAATTACAGCATATACTATAACAATACTATGGGACTTATTGTAGCAAACTTATATTTACGTTTGTCAGGGAAAACATGCATTTTGTGTGGTCGGACATGATATGATAGAGCCGGAAGAACTACAGCCCCTGATTTATCAATCTGCACCGTCCATCCACCACCGACCCTCATTAATTGACTATTTAAAAAAAACGGCTGACTTTAACCATTTTAATTCATTTACGTCGCTGTGAAGTACCCTGTTCAGGGCAGCTTCGGTGGATCATTAACTGTGGGCCCATCTTGATGTATATGCCTTTAATCCACGCCGTCCATAGGTTTTGAAAGCTCATTTTAGGGACTATTTCAAATATGAAGTAGATCCAAATCTTATCTGGACCACACAAGGAAACAGTGATGATTGAATACCGACCATTAAAAACCTCTTGGGGACTACCGTAATGTTTATTTTCCATCAAAGCTGCTTTATAAGGTCACAAAGACCTGGATAATGGGACTACATAAATATCAACTTGATCCAAAACTTTGTGGCCCATAAAAAATTTCTAATGGTCATTCACCACTTTTTCATGTGTTGTAATCCAACTGAGATTTGTTTCTACTTTAATTTTAGCATCACGCCTAAAATGAGCTGTCAAAACGTATGGACGGAGTGGATTTAATGAACATACATCAAGGTGGGCCCCACATTCAGGGAACCACCGAAGCGGGGCCCCTGTTCAGACGACTATGATCATCCAACGGGTACCTTAACCGTTTTCCACACGCAGTGGGGCACACAAGATGGACGGTCCCGATTGACTCATAACTATGCCAAACGTTGCGTATGTAGATGAATCTACTGTATTTCGGTTATCCCGCCTCGTATCTAAAGCCACACCAGCCGTTGGGAATGGATTGCCGTGCGCTTGTTTATACGCGCGGAATGATCACGTATGTCAAACGTGCGGTGTTACCATGCGTTTGATATGTGGGCCCACCATGATGTTTGATTTCCATCTAATCCGTCCATCAGATATGATACTCTAAGTTAGGTCTAGATACTAAATTTTAGCCTAATCCATATCTCAGGTAGGGCACGCCAAAAAGAAAAAAGGGCCGGGGGGGGGGGGGGGAACGGCCTCGTTAGAAACTTACAGATGGGATGTGGAATCCACAGTGTTTTCTATATGTCATCCAAACCATTCATCAGGCCCTCCACACCAGGATGAAGTGAAATACCATAAAAAATCCCATTCCAAAACACAGGTGGGCCACACATGTGAATATATATGTTCTAGCGTGATTGTAAATGGCAAGCTGTGATGTGTCCCACCTTTGGATCCGGATGATTTCTGGTATGTACGGTGAACATGAGGAGCCGCACCAAGGTCGGTTTGGATTTCACTTAAACTTCAAGGCTGGGCCCCACATAGCTCGCGATGCATATGATCATTCCGGGATCCGTGCTATATTTCCAATGCGCATGGGATCAGAACCGTCCAATAGGCGGGCCCCGTGAATCAAAAACGGCGAAACATCATTTTATTTGGATGATCTTAGTCCGTGGCATGGATCCGGTTCGATCTGTCAACTTCTGCCTTTTTCCATCAACCGTCCATTATTTCAATGATTTAAATAATCAGATCTGGTGAGCTTTAATCACTTGGATACTATAGTGGGCCTACTCCTGCCTAGTTCAGCTAACCGTACACGTTAGTTACATGTTCTTTTCATTGAATTTGCCAGATTTTGATTTTAATGGTCCATCCGACGGCAATTGATTGGATAGGGACGTGGATTTTTGCAGGCAGTTGCTGCGCTGGAAGCCCAGGTGGGGTCCACCGTGATGTTTGTGAGAAATCCACCCGTCAATCCTTTTTGCGCTCTAATTTTAAGCCACGGGACCAAAAATGAGCTGAATCCAAGACTCAAGTGGGCCATAGGGGAGGAAACAGTGGGGATTGAACGGCCACCGTTGAAACATTTGTATCGCTACACAAGTCTTGTATCAGGATAAGATTTTTGGGTTTTCAGTTCATCCCACTGGGAATGACCTTATAAACGGTTTGGATGGAACATAAGCATCAAGTTGGGGCCAGGAAAGTTTCAACGGTGGGCATTTCTTTTCCCAGGTTTTTTCTCTCATATGGCCCACCTGGCTTCCGTCATAATAAGTTCCTACGAAAGGCTTTAACAGGCAATCCACATCGTCAGTTTTCTTTTCACAAGATGGTTCATCCATGGCCCACCCAACCAAATGAATGGTCCAGATGGAGAGGTATTGGACCAAAACTGTCACATCTCTCTCGCATCACTAGAGTGCGGCCCCTCAACCACCCTATGTATAATATGATTCAACTCTAAATTTTGACCTTCTGCACCACTATCTGATTTTCCACACTATATTAAACTTAACACCATAAGAAAATATTTTGAATTTTTCGTTAATGAACTTGAACCTCCCACACTGATCACACTTTTCAAAATTCCTTCACCATTACTTATTTACTGCGTTGTTTCACAAATTACCAAGATAACGTAAAGAAAATGTGTAGTGATTATAAATAACTTATCTCCTAATAATAATTGTATTTAAGTAACAATTTCTGTACTTGTTTTATCAACTATAAAATTATAAAGATAGTATTTTTGCATTATTTTAACAGTAAATCTTCACTGAAATATACTTTGTGTCACTATTTGGATTTAAAATTTTTATTGTATAACTATTTATATTTAAGACTTTTATAATAATGTCATAGAAAAAAATGTAATGATAGGGTTTATTTATTTATTTATTTATTTATTTATTTTCATTTACATTGCAAATATATGTAAATAAGTTTATTAATTATTTTCTTGAGAGAGTAAACACAATCCTTGAAAATTACATAGTTTCTTTCTGAATTCCATGAATTTGAGTGGTGCAAAAATTGCCAGGCTCACATGGATGCATATGTCTTATC
The DNA here is from genome assembly GCF_029962835.1 of Magnolia sinica. Taxonomy (NCBI): domain Eukaryota; kingdom Viridiplantae; phylum Streptophyta; class Magnoliopsida; order Magnoliales; family Magnoliaceae; genus Magnolia; species Magnolia sinica. Next base: position 15,217,202 of record NC_080581.1, read on the forward strand.
CATGTTGTCCTTTTGTTCCATCAAGTCATTTTATCATATGAGCAAGAAAATGAGGCATATTCAAAGCTCAAGTGGATCACACAGTGGAAAATAGTGGTCCTAATAAATTTTAATTACAAAAACCTAAAATCTTCTTAGGGCTCATGGTGATGTTTATTTGGTATCTGACCTATTCATTATGTCATACAAACAAGAATAAGGATAAATCTCAAATTTTAACTTGATCCAAAACTTGTGGCCTTTAAGAAGTTATCAATGGTAAGGGTTCAATTCCCACTATATACCGTGGTGTAGTTTACTTGATCTTTGGATCTGTCTCATTTTTTAGCTTGCGCCCTAAAATAATATGGCAGAACACATAGAATGCATGGACGTGGCATATACAACACGGTAGGCCTCACAAATTTTGCACCCAAAATATATTTGCGCTTCTATTTTGTGCCCAAACACAATAGTTATCAGCATCAGCTTTGGAGTTTGGGCTGTAATTACAAGCTTAAACAATAATGACTTAATTATACTAAATTTACATGATATGTAGAAAAACAAATGGGTCTTTTGCCGGCAAACAATGGTCCTTAGGTTTTGTGCATTGCATAAGGAGACGGAGACCCTATTTATAAACTCTCCCTTAAAAGTATCTTGTACTATAAGAGTTCATATTTCTATAAGAGTTCATGTTATCATATGTTTACTCCCCAAGTATAAAGTTGTGATGTAGTAATAAACTCGGTGAGACCGAGGTCAAATCCTAAGGGATTGAAACCTGTACGTCGTTTGAAACTAAGTAGAACTAGAACTGGATTAGGATGAAATCTAAATCAGGTAAAAGGAATGGAATAATTGTGAATAGATTAATGAAAAACTAATAAAAATAAATGTAGGAACTAGAGTGCTAAGGATCCACTTGTAGCAATTGGGAAGTTACCTAGCAATGATTCAAGGACACGACTGGAACAGGTCCTATCCTATCCAGTTTGTAAGAAGAGATTTGTTAGATCTCTGAACTTCTCATGGGTCTAATCATCAATAGATAAAAATGGTGAAGATTTAGAAGTGATCCCGTCACCTAACCATGCTCAGGAGACTATGGCAAACAACATCAATTTACTAAACCCACAACCAATCATAAGAGAATTGTGAAAATTATGACAGATTTCGTCACCCAACCATACCCATGAGACGATGGTGAACAACAGGGTTCCCAAGTTCACAATCTCAATACATGAAAAGAGAATATCTCAAGCTATCGTAGATCCATTGTAATTTGAGTCACAACAAACCATTAAAAACTAAAAATATTCCTTATAATTAAACTAGAATCTAAAAGAGTTCAACAAAACAAGAATCAAAACTAAGCAAACATCCCAACCACGCTACACGCTTCAGGGCTAAGAGGTTTAGCCTGTCATAGACATGCTAAAATCTCATAAAAAGAAAAAGGAAAGAGGAACCAAAGGAAGAAGGAAGATGTGCTCCACTCCACATCCTAAGGGATCTCGCCTCCACGGCTGCCCAAAAGATCTCTCTAAGTCTTCTCTCTTATCTCTTTGCGCTTCACGACCCACCCCCTAAGCTCTCTTTCTTTCTCCCTCTTATAGAATAGGAAGTCGGCGGAAGAGTCAGTTCAGATGTTACGCAACAAAAAGAACTCAAACAGATTCATGTTTGGACCGAGATTTTGGACGATCGACGGCCTATCCTTGGAGTCTGGCTCATGATTGAGGTCGTGACCCCCTTCTGGAGATTATGGACAGTCTGGATTGCTGATCCGTTCACCACCAAGATCACATAATGGCCCATTGACGTCGGTTTTCACGGATGCAGAGGCTTTGTGCAATTTCTTGCGCTGTGTTGATGGTGGGGCCCATAATTGATGTCTTCAGGGAAATCCACTCGGTCCACTAACTGCACGTAGAAAAAAACTGTTGGAAATGACTAGTTTCTGATTGGATTCGGTGTGGTCCACAGAATCTTTTACTCCGCCGTTCGTCCTGCATTTGATGGTGGAAATCGTATGTTTCCGTGCATAAGAGGATAATATCTCCATGAATACAGTCGTCCCCACCTCCTGGACACATTGGACGGTTCCGATCATCGAACTGTTCTGTGATGGTGGCCCATTACACGTCCCAACGGGAATTAGAGCGAACGTTGGCCTCCCTCTCTCTCTCTCTGCTTTCTAATTGCGTAGGGTCAAACTGCGTGTGCATGCACTATGTGCATGCTCAGCCCCATGTGAGGTTGATCATGATGTTTATGAGAAATCCGTTCCGTCCATCCGTTCTTTTACCATGTTTAAGTGGTTGAGACCGAATTTGAAGCATATCTAGATATCAGGCGGGCCCCAAATTAGGATTTTAGGGTCTAATTTGTCCGTTGGGCCACTTTCACAGGGATCCAAGGGTTGAATTTCTAAGTGTACGGTTAATTTATGGTCCTCGGGCTATATATAAAGTTCCGAGTCAACGAATGGTGGAAACCCTATAATCTTGTATTCTGGACGATTTTCAAGCTACTTGAGCTTTAGTTTCTCGATTTTCTTGGATCTCTAGCGTGTAAATCTATCAATCTCGGTCCCTTGGGGTTTGTCCCTTGCCTTTAGTGTCATCAAAGCATTAAATTCATGCTTTTTAGATCCCTGTTTCACTCCAAGCTCGTAAATACACTTTACATCACAAACACGATTAAATTGAACCGTTAAACAATCCCATGTTTGTAAATTCAACCAATAACTGGGGTCTAATATGCAATATTTAACTCTTAACATCATAACAATGTAGTTCTTTTAATGATTACAACAGTAATGTAAAGAAAATTAGTAGTGATTACATCGCGGAACAAGATTTACATTCGATTGCAGATTTCTGAATTTAATTTATCAACAATAAAATCTAACATTAGCATTTTAGATTTTAGATTTTCATAAATGGCACAAAAAATATAATGATTATAAACTCTTATATCTATTTTATGAATATATCTATATTTATATTTGACCAATAACTCTTATATTTAATTATTATCATAACACTTTTTATATATTATTAAATAATTAGCTAAACAATATTTATTTAAAGTACGTTGGATACGCATGCAGCAGAGTCCCACATGCTGAATCCAAACCAATCACAACCTTTATAAGCCAGCTGGTATATACTAAATCCAAATATCTAAGGGCTAATAGATTTGATTAATCTAGGCCATTATCAACAGGCCCACCTAACAGAAGTCTTCCAGTCTAATCAATGATCTTTTCGCAAGGTGTTCCATTCATGGTATGGTCACCCATATTAATGGTCCATTCATGGTACGACCAACCAAATTACTGGTCCAGATTAGATTAGTCAAACCACGTTAATGTGGAGAGGTATTGGACCAGGAAACGATCACGTCAGTCTACCATCACTAGAGTGCTTCAACTAAACTACTTTATGCGTGGATATTTCAAATCTATTTTCAGACTTCTACATCCATTAGAGATTCTCAACCATCTGATTTTGTGCACTAAATCTGGACGGTTAAACATTCATCTGACGGTCGCTAGTTGGACGCTTGGTTGCCCAATGAAAGTGATTTTCCAGCAGGTTCCATCCACGATGGCCCCACTATGTGGATTTCCGGACTGGCTTGATGATGCCACGTGTTCGGTGGAAGGATTGTAGCACCCCAGTGAAGTCCAGCTGGATAGATTTACGCTCCTGCGAGGGACGCGGAATAGCTACCGACAGGTTGAGCAGCGAGTCTCTACTGAAGTGACATCACAATGTTCTGTGGGACCCACCATGATGTATGAATTATATCCACACCGTCCATCAATTTGGAGAGATAATTTTAGAGTATTATCCAAATAATGAGTCATATCCAATGCTCTAATGGACCATGCCACAGAAAACAGTGGAGAGAGTGATGTCCACCGTTGAAAACACCTGAGAGGCACAAAAATTTTCAACCAAGCTGAAATTTGTGTTTTCCCGTCTTTCACGTCTGTCTTAACTTATGGACACGTTGGATCCCGGATAAATATCATAGTAGACATTAGGAAGGTTTCAACTGTTGATGTCATTCTTCTCACATTTTCTATGGTGGGGTCCACTTCAGATTTGGATCTGCCTTATTCTTTAGATCTCATGCTCTAAAATGATCTCTCCAAATGAATGGCCAGCGTAGATACAACGCATACATCATGGTGGGTCGTACGGGACTTAGCGACGTCACTTCATTAGCTGCCCTTGCCACTCGACCTGTCAGTATCTAATCCACGTCCCTCCTGCGAGAGGGTGATTTGACCCTGTGGCAATGGTTGCTTGGGCGCATGGTTTGTGGCTGAGGTTCTGTTGACCTCTCAACGATCTAGTCCACATCGACGGTCGCGTATTAGCTAGGGAGATTGGCTACTGAAGTGACATAACCAAGATCTGTGACCCCCTATGATGTATGCATTATACCCATATCGTTAATCCATTTAGAGATATCATATTAGAGCATGATCCAAAGAATGAGTCAGATCCAAAGCTCGAGTGGACCCACCACAGAAAACAGTGGGAAGAGTGACGCACATCATTAAAAACTTCCAAGGGCCACAAAAGTTTTCGATCAAGCTGATATTTGTGTTTTCCCTTCTTTCATATCTGCGTTAACACGTGCAGATTGGATCTCAAATGAGCATCATCGTGGACCTCAGGAAGATTTCAACGGTGGACGTGACTCTTCCCACTGCTTCCACGGTAGGGTCCATTCCACATTTGGATCTGCCTCATTATTTGGATCATGGCCTAAAATGATCTCTCCAAATGGATGAACGGTGTGGATACAACGCATAGATCATGGTGGGGTTCACGGAACTCAGTGACGTCACTTTAGTGGCGAGTCTGGCTACTCATCCTGTCAGTAGCTAATCCGCGTCCAACATCAACCTAGCTTGCACCACGTGTATGGTTGTTGGAGGCTGTTAAAAGGTGGGTCAAGCCCCTCGTGATCCCCGGGATGGAACAACTTCAAACCCTAAACATCTAATGAACGGCCTACAAAATGGTGAATGGGTAAGATTCAATGATAACAATAAATTATATTGATCAGACGTTTCTAATCATCTATGCAAGAAGCATATCGGGTGGGTGTGCTGACATCACCAAGTTCTATTGGAACCACCGGGGCATAAGTATTATATCCACACCGTTCATCCATTCGGGGAGATCCTTAAATTTCAGGGCATGAGCTAAATATGAGGTAGATCCAAATCTGAAGTAAATCATGAAAATGTAGAGCTTAGAATTACCGTTAAGTTGGTGAATAAGGCTACTTAAAATTTTTTTGTTTAATTATCAATTACATGCAATTAGGGTATAAATGCTCAATTCTCAAAAAGTATAATTAATGTAACTAATTGAACAATTTAGTGTATGTGTTAGAGATAACGATATTGTGTGTGCTTACAAGTTTAGTGTATAGCATACAATCAAATTTAAGTATTGTAAACATTAATAATCTTAAACACAAGGATGTATAGTGGTTCGACTACTTGTTTACTCCAATACCGGCTGACGTACTGTCCTCGGGTGTATCAGATTTCACTATCTTAATAGTTTTCAATATGTTCACTCATAACCTTTATAGCCCTACATAAGGACTTACAATGATTTTATACATGCTAACCAATAACCATAGGCCTAATCTAAGGATCTAAATTTTACTCCTATCGAAGGCTCTCATGGAGATTAATACATATGCACTCATGTCTAGTGAATTTGGTCATATACAAGAATCTAAGTCTTACACAAGAACCTATTTGAGTTTGGATATCAAACTCTATAACTCAATCCAACACGATGAAGGAGTATACGTAGATTCTAACAAATGACCCTTGGTCGGATTGAGCCCTATCGTTGTGCTTTCTTGAGATGCTTATTTAATGCTTTCTTATGCTTGAATAACTTCTCATTTGCTCCTATGATCATTGATGTGAATGGTTCAGCTACACGATCAAACACTTTGCATGTGATGTACCAATGAGGTGACCAATGTGATATGAGTTGGGTTAAGTCTCCTACAACTAATAATTTTATTTGGTTCCTAGTAGGGATTCACCTAGGTGGGTGTTCTAGAGAATTTAGATAAGAATTTTATTTATAAGTTTAGTATCTAATATCTATAAATAAGAGAGTTCATCCATATCTTCATAATAGAGCATTAAATGCTCATTAGAGTGATTAATCACAAAAAGATTGGTATGAAACTTTTTGATATAGAGTCTAAAAGAGAAATTAAGAGTGTGGAATCACTTAGGATATATTTTGCCCAAAAATCCATCAAAAAGCCTAAATATTGAATGCCCTTTATAAAGAAATTGATTTGCAATGGTTTAAAAAAAAAAAGGACAAAAAACGACACCTTCAATTGATTGAGCGCCCATTCGATAAGATCAAATTTCATTCGATTTGATTGATAAATTCTAGATAAATTTGATTTGCTTGCCAAACATTTCTGGTTATCTTTAACCAATCGAACTTTAGAGCTTTGATCGATCAAGGGTTCACTTGAGACCCATCGATGGTCTATCGATGGAATCGAGATTCACTCGAAAACTATTGTTTGGGCTATGTTTTTTTACAACAGCTTTGCACTTTTAAAAAGCCTAACATATCATGTTCATTAAAGGTCTAATGCTTTTGTCAATGAATCTGAATGTTTTCCTATTAGGAGAATCATCTAGACGTAGGTTGTTTTAAAATTTAAAGTGATCTAGGGCTAAGTTTACGAAGGCCCCTCATGATTTACCTGTTGTCTTCAACCTTGATGTTTCAAGTATTTGAACCTTGTTCTTTAATGTCTTTTATGGAGGCTCAACTGACTGAGGACACCCTAACTCATGCCATTGACAAAACTAAGGAATTAACAGACCATACCACATAAAATATTGGGGACAATGATTCCCACAGTTGAAACATTCTTAAAGCTCACTATGATGTTTATTTGCCATCCAACTTGTTCATAAGGTCATACAGACCTTGATGAAGGGAAAAAACAAATATTAGATTGATCTAAAAATTTTGTGACCCCTGAGAAGCTTTCAATGGTCACTATCCCCACTGCTTTATGTGGTGTGGACCACTTGAGCATGGTGGGGTCACTATCCCCACTACTTTATGTGGTGTGGTCCACATGAGCTTTAGATATGCCTTAATTTTGGGCTCATGCCATAAAATGATCTCACCAAATGGATGGACAGTATGGATATAATACATACGTCATGGGGGAGCCGATTAAGTGAGACCCCGGATCCACCGAGGTGGGTGGGACCCTTCATTGTGGGGCTCACAGAGATAAATGTGCCTTAAATCCAAACCATGCAACCATTTTCTCATTTTAGGGCATGATCTAAAAAATGAAGTAGATCCAAATCTTATGTGGACCAAACCACATGAAACAATAGTGTTTGAATCCCCACCATTAAAAACTTCATGAGGGACACCAAAATGTTTATTTCCCATCTAACCTAATCATAAGGTCACGAAGATCTGGATGAAGAGACCGCACAAATATCATCTTGATCCAAAAATTGTGTGGCTCACAAGAAGTTTTTAATGGTCAAGTACCATTGTTTCCCGTTGTAACACCTTGCAGTTTTCCATACTGGGAAGTTATTAGGGAAATATAATGTACTTTATGAATGTGGGGGATTATGTTTGACTTACACTTAAATAATTCAAATTGTACACCTGAAATTCAGATTTCTAGAATTCAAATTATGAGGAAATTTTATACAACACCTTATTAGAAAAATTAAACTATCCATGATCAATATTAGGACCCAAATTGTTAGATCCACCATTTAGCCAACTCACATTATAACAATAGATAATTCAATCTCACGGTTGTGAAAATCAATTGTTCAAGTGCACTTAGGAGCTTCCAAGAGGTTGCAAGATCTTAAATCACCAATTTTAAATAATCCAATCACTGGATTGTGATACCAACAGTTAGAACACGAGAATACCATTCAATGTGAGATAGAACTTGATTAAACGACAACATTTGATGCACAACATTTGCAGTGCACACTCACTCAAAACCATACAAATCTGACCACATGATCATAAATCCAACAATTAAAAACTACCTACATAGTTCTCTAAGTCCCTAGGACTTGATGAACAAAGTTGGATCATTTGAATCGTCCTTTTAGATGCACTAAATTTAAACTTGTGGCCCACCTGGGCTATGGATCTGTCTAATCTTTGGACTCATGCCCTCTTAGGAATAGTAAAAGCTAAGGTATGGATCAGATTTCATTAAGCTCCTATGTAGGTCACACACCCAGTGTGCGTGTGCATGGCTTGTACTTAGCCGCTGCGTATCGAACCGTCAAACCCTAATTCAGAAGAAGAACAGCGTCGAAAGAGTTTCACCTTTACTTTATATATATTCCAAACTCTAATTCGTGTTTAGAATATCTAAAACCACTATTTATATAGCGAAATTCTGCATTGACTTAAGAAGATCTCGAACTTTTATATTTATGCAATCCATTGATCGAACTACTCGATCGATTGACATCGATCGAATTGAAAATTGTTCTTGATTGAATCGAAATTGCCCAAAATAGTCTAGCAACTAAATCCATAAATTCTTAATTTTCTTGAATATTTATCCAGCAAGGTTTCTTGGAAATTTAGATTTTCTCGGTACATGCGTTCGATCAATCGAGTCCGATCAATGGTCAATTGATCGAATTGAAATCGCCCAAAATAGTTTAGCAACTAAATCCATAAATTCTTAATTTTCTTGAAAATTTATCCAACAAGGTTTCTTGGAAATTTGGATTTTCTCGATACATGTGTTCGATCAATCAAGTCCGATCAATGGTCAATTGATTGAATCGAAATTATGCTCGATTGTAATGTCCCGGATTTTCGTCATTTTGAATTTTCAAAAATTCTTGAAATTTTTTTATATTATTAGCTCACGTTGTCACTGACTAACCCTTAATGCTCGAAGTAAGCTTATACATGGGTGGTACTGGTAAGGAACCACACAAATCCGATTAATTAACCGTACGATGCCAACGAATCAACCCGATCACTTAAACATCGAGATTAGTCACGTGATTTATTCATAGATAGCTGAAATCTAATTGACCTTAGGGAAGACAATTAGGGTCAGATCTTAATTAATAAACCAAACTAACTCACTTATCCTTTTAGCCTAAGAACCAACATCTTAGGATGATTATAACTGAATCGTCATTTCTTCTAATTGTGAATAGGTCATACTATGAACTTACCTAATCCAAACCTAATTCATTCCAAGAATGCCTTGATTATCTAAACGAGCTCTCTAACGCTTGTTAGTGGGCCACCAAACCCGCAGTTATAGAAGTACATTCGTCTTAGTGGGCTTGACGTCCATCGTGGGACATCGAGTTGAGATCGCGTCTCGAATCGTTCAACTTAGACTCGCAAAGCAAGTGCTTGGGTTGTGCGAATACCTTATATGAAAATTTGAAACTTAAGTGAAACTGGTCCCTTTGTTCTTTCACGAAGTTGTAACTTTCGGACCGTCAATTCACGACCAAAGTCAGGGTGTCGACTAAAGACATTTCCCCACACATATTCGTATAGCTACGATCCCGATTGATCATCGATGACCGTCGATCTAAGTTAGGGCTTTCCTGGTTAATCGACATATCTGATCATCAGATGGTTGTTTCCAAAATATATATCGCATATTAGAACACGTATCGCATAGCTTAAGTTGACTCGTACACCTCCCAACGGGTCCTATTGGTTAGAAACAACCCCCTCCGGGGTTAATATAATGAAAAATGACCATTGAGGCCATTTGTGCAATATCTGGCACTATCAATATCATTTTATTTCACGCCTCCTCTCCCCATATGAATTTACCCTAGAGAGAAAGAGAATAGAAAGAGATAAAGAGGAGAGAGATCTTGCAGTGTTCTTGATAAGTTCCCTTCGATCAAGCCTCAGCATCAACCGTTCTCCTTCGCCGAATCCATCCCAGTCACGATCGAGAGGTAAGAAACGAATCATACTTTCCAATGTAGGTTTTTCTAGATTAAATTGCATGAATATTACCTAATTGTTTCTAAATTGATATAAGAATCATTTTTCTCATTAATTCTATGGGCTCTTTAAGTCAGGTGAATCATTGCAAATGTGTAATGCCCCGGATTTCGAGGGCCGAGCAAAGCTTAATTCCCGAGATCTAACGCATCACTTATGCAACATGGATAATAATGTTTAAATGTTGTTCATATTAACGTCTTAAACATGAGTAAGATTATATTAAACAACATATCATATTCCAGATGTAATTAAATTAAGTAGCGGAAGACTGAAATATAGGTATCTCAGAACGGTAAATGTTATACAACCTCCAGAGTATGATGATGTAACAGGGTTTAATATATATTAAACATACAAAGGTTGTTTCAAAATATACAAAATGCCAAAATGTAAAGTGTTCGACTAATTCATATATCCCTACAATCTCGTCGAATCAGCACGAGGTCTATATAAACCCGCTTGATAGTTGAACATAGGAGAATTCCTCCTCCTCATTTATGAAGTCCAGATTAGCTGCATAGATTCCGGTATCACCTGTATTTAAACCAAAGTCTGATTGGTGTTTTAAAACACCGTCCCAGAGTGGGAGTGAGTGATCAACTCAGTGGTATTATAAGGTAAAGGTTAACATGTTATCAATTCAGTCAAGCAGTAATGATAAAGCAATACAACAATTATTCCCTAACTACTCGTGTTAATGCAGGGATGGTATGCAGTAATGATGTATGCCCTCGTACAAGCCTCCCTTAAGTGACTTCATCAACCATTCGCGCATGACAAACTCCTTAAACATACACTTCCTCGCCAAAGCACATGTAATGCAGTACATGGTCATGTTAGTCAAGTACTTAATTAGGCTTATTCATATAGCAAATTTGGGAAGCTAAGGTACCTCCCTTTATATCATTTACCTAAACTGAAGGATCCATTTAGGGTCGTCAATCATAGTTAACCACATACGATAGGCAAGTTGTAGAGCATCACTCCTAATGAAAAGCAGTGGATAGACAAATTCAAGAGTTTATACTCGAGGTCACTACGGGGAGGCTCGTCACCTCAGCGCAGGCCGACAACTCGAAGACAGTGTCTCATACCACCATATTCAGCTCACGAGTTTGGGTTGCTCACTGGTTACTACAGAGAGGCTCGTCACCCCAGTGTAGGCCGACAGCTCAACCACGGTGTCCCATACCACCATGCTCGGCTCATGAGTCTTAGCGGATGGTGGTACCATGGTTGAAGCGGGTCTGTACATTGATAAGTGGTACCTTAGATTCAAGCAGTGATGTCCATACATGGTAAACACACAATAGGCCAATCAGTTTATTAGACAAGTTCGATTGGTACGAGTGCACGCCGAATTAATCGACATGGAGCGCATAAGCACCCCACGTGGCCTAACCGCTATCGACAATCATCGTGCGACCCGAATTCACCAAACTCATCAAATGTGGTGAGACTAATTCAACCACTCAAACAAGAACTGTTACTGATTGCATGGACCACGTGGTAGTCCCGGTCTTATTAAGATGTAATAGATAGCTACATGTGATAAGCATATCAGCATTTAACAAACATTCCAATAAAGATTCTCATTTGAGCATTTCATCGAACACATTGAACATATTACCGAATATTTCATTTCATCCATAAATCACGTAGTCGAAATTAAGATTGCATGAAGGAAACTCTACATATAGATAAGGTAATTGAGAATCCTATCTCAATACCCTTATTAAATATAATTCATCTACAATTTCTCATTCAGACATTTTATTAAACACTTAGACTACACATTACTAAATACATAGACTAGATTAGTTACGACATGAACAATCACAATTTATTACACAAATCGATCGTGGTACACACGACAAACATGAATTCTAGATTTATAGTCATGTCAAGCACAAATCACAATTTCATATTCATTTAAGCATTTCAACAAACACATAGAATGCATCTTATATTCAACATAGGTCACACATGTATGATTTATCGAAAATGTCGTAACTAAGATCATATGGTAGCAATCAAGTCAGACATAAATCATTGCTGACATTAAAAGCGTTGAAAACCATAACCTAAACGTTTATAGTCCGCACCTTTTGTCGGAATACTCGATTCGGACGCGGTTCAAATCCTACGTTCCCAAACACAAAACAATGGGTACCTAAATCACGAAATAAGTTAGCTATTTCGTCGATTATTCAATCCAGCTTTCTAAATTAAGATTAGGGTTAGGATTTCTTACCCAAATCGTAGTTGAAATGAATCAGTTAGCTAGATGTAAAGGCGATTCAGGGCGTGGAGTAGCAGGAAAGAATCACTGCAACGAACTCCAAGGATCTCTCTTCCTTCCGTCCTCTTTCTCTCCTTCTCTCTCTCTCTCTCCTAGGGTTTGGAGCAAATTCGTATAAGAGAGGGGTGGAGTGGTTTAAGTCCTTTAAATAGGCCCAGAACTAATGTCAATGGCCCCAGGGCCATGATATACTTAGGTTATAACCAAAGGGTGTCTGTTTCGGGCAGACAGGGCTCATTTGGAGGTCTATTACTCGCCTACTGCATAGAGCAAGTTCCCTGACTATGGATCTAAGCCAGGTTATAATTTCGGTATGATCAGATTAGCGGATCGACCGAGGAGGACCAGTGTCAGATCAATGGTCGTTGTTGCTCGATCAAGACCACAAGTATACAGATATGTGGAGGGCAATTTTCCTGATCCAAGGGTGCAGTTCGGTCAGAAACTGACGGTCTGAAATCTTCAATTTCGCCCGCAAGCCAATGACCCAATTCATATAAGTTTCAATGCATTTTTTAAAGGTATTCGCGTTTCTCACACACTTTGCTCAGGGCTCAAGTTGTGCGCTTCAGGATACTATCTGGGCTCGATTCCCACGATGGTTGTCAAGCCCAATAAGACGGTCATAACCCTATAGTTTTGCGGTCATCAGACTTTCGACGTGCGGTCCAAGTTCGATACGGAGTTTCAATGTGCTCCCGAGAGCAACCGGCTTTTAGGATTTCTCCTAGGTTTTTAAGTAGCGTTGAGTCAATGCTTCCGACAGTTTTGAGTCTTGCCATTTATATAGTTAGTGGTTCGAGTTAAATCCACCGATTATTTAGTTTAGTACTTAATTAATTTTTGTCTAATTTCTATAGAATACGGTCCTTAGGAATTTCTGGTTGAGGTGGTACTCAGGTCTTTGTATAGATTTTTTCGAGACATTACAAAAGGTGCAGACCATTATACTTAGGTTTCCATCTATCAACCCTTAAGGGTCTTAGTTAATGATGTTGTCACACCCCAAACCCAAAAACTGGGCTCATAAAATTTTCGATCGCCGAATCCGATGCTGACAGCCTTCATAGTACCCCATTCTTAGCTCCCAGCGCGTATACGCCAGATTTCGATCCTGTATCCTATAAGGAGGATTTTTCAATGTACATTTAACGGGTAATAAGCATAACCACAAGTTTACCTAAATCACAAAGGCAGCATCATCATCACATATCTACTAATATAAATATTTAAATACAATGCTGAAAGGGAAATACATATATCGAAATAAAAGCTCTAGAAGACAGCTGCACGCTCTAAGCTCAACGCTACTGCGATCTAACGCCACCTGCACGCATCCATCGTGCATAAGCTTATAGAAAGCTTAGAGGGTGGTGTAAGTGTGTGCGCAAGATAAGTGTCAAACACACAAATACAATACCATAATCATACAATATTGAAAATACTGGCAAGATTATGAATCATACGATATCAGAGTAAGCGGAAACATATTGGTAAGTCCATGAGTCATACAATATCAGAGTACAAAATGCAGATCAAAATGAACCAAATATCAGATGCCGAGTATGTAATACAATATGCAAATCTTGACGAGCCATGAATACCATCAACCTCATTTAAGCCATATAAATGCAGAAACATAGTATCCCAAAATGCTAAATGTTGTTAATGCAATGCAATATGCGGTGCGAATGAAATGACTAAGTTGGAGTGAAGTCGGGATGATAGTACGTACTATCGCAGGTTATGGGGTCCATCACAAGGGACTTCTATCCAAACCAGTCCCATACCTAAATTTGGATAGCCAGACTCAATGTGGTAAACCCTTGACCTCAAGTTAGTTGCGCCCCCCAACCGAAATACTTGTCATTGCGAAGGTACACAACAATTAGTTGCGCACCACCAGCCCAAGTGGATAGTGAATGAATGAATGAATATGCAACTCCTGCTCAATAAGTCCACATATTAGTACTGTACATCTCTGGGATCATCACCGGGGTCTAATACACTCTAAGCTGGCTACCGCCCCGGCCGGTTGCGTAGCCCAGCGAGTGGAAAAGACCTCACTACCTGCCTGCTAGTAGTATACCAATGCCTACCCGGCTCGTCGATAGCGGACCCATTTGGGAGCTGGTCAAGCTCAACCTAGCTTACAGCCCCCTCACTCGAGCGGATAAGGCCACACCCCCTCTCAATAGACTATGACACAGTGGGAGATGCGGCCTACTGGTATTCGGCACTCCGGCGCTCATGTACCCACTCGATCCAGACGTTGGGGCGTCTCCTGGCTATGGAGGTTTAGACACTTTCACCCATGGACATTCAAAGTGCTCAAATGCTCGAACTAAACATTTTCAGTGTCCCATCTAGCCATCCATGACATGCCTGTGGAGGCTATGGCCTGATGTCGCTGGGGCGTATAGTAATCACAACACACAATGCAAGATGTATGAGAAATACAATCCAGTCATGCATCAATCCTGCGCATACCGTGCGCTCATGTGAGATAATCTCCGCCCATAAGTGAGTCTCATAACAACCTGCCCAATGACATATGGAATGGTCAACCATATCTCATAATAAACATGCAGATGATGCGTATGGGCATGTGCATGATGCTATGCTGTCACATACTCATAATCGGTATCGACAACCGGCACCGATAATTGGCCTATAGAATCGGTCTCGACAATCGGAATCAGCCTCATTAATTAAAATCGGCCTCGACAATCGGAATCAGCTTAACAATTGGAATCGGCCTCGACAATCGGTCTCGATAATCAGAATCGGCCTAACAAAGGGCCTAAGGGAAGGTCATAATGAGGACATTAAACTATCATTGCCCATTAATGTGGACATTTAACCAGCATTGCTCCCAAGAAGTGGCCCACATAGAGCCAAACATATAGTGGGCCCAAGGCCTCAACAATGGCCCAATATACATCACCATGGGCCTCTCTCAAGTGCCTAATACACATCATGATGGGCCTCACTCATGGGCTACATATACAACACGTTGGGCCTCGCCATATGGGCCGGAATTATATCACAATGAGCTGCAACAATGGGCCAATACACATTACAATGGGCCACGACATATGGGCCGAAAATACATCTCATTGGGCCTTACCAAATGGGTCAGAAATACATCACAATGGGCCGTAAATACATCACATCGGGCCTCATCATATGGGTCTCATATACAACACGTCAGGTCGCATCACATGACCTACTACACATCACCATGGGCCGCTCACACGGGCCTAACACACATCACTCTGGACCGCATCATTGGGCCACATATACGTCACATTGGGCCTCATGCTTGGGCCACATATACGTCAAGTGGGCCACATTACATGGGCCACACATACATCACATCGGGCCTCGCCAAATGGGCCATAGATATACCATAATGAGCCTCGTCAAATGGGCTGGAAACACATCACAATGGGCCTATACCTGTGCCGCATATACATCACTATGGGCCTCATAAATGGGCCTCAAATACATCACGATGGGCCACAACTCATGGGCCGTAAATACTCAACAGGTGGGCCCCATCACATGGGCCTCAAATATACATCACAGGTGGGCCTTGCACATGCAACAAGTGGGCCCTGGATGCTTTAGGCGGGCCCTGCAGATGCATGGTCTGTATGAAACACATACGTCATGGTGGGTCGCACCGGCCAAGTGGATAGAGAACGAAGATATACAATACATGCATCAATGGTAGGCCCCACATGGTACCGTCCAAAAATGGACTGTGTAAATATACAATGCATACATCTAGTGGGCCCCACCTCCACACGTGTAACACGTATGGAGTGGGTCCCACACGGATGGTTGGAATATAATACATACCTCATGTTAGACTATAGAACTTGCTGATATCAAAACAGTAGTAAATATAGACGAGGTCCCTAGCAAAATGGACGGTATAGATGGACGGTGGATACAACACATACATCATGGAGTCCACGTAACGGACAGCTGAGATAAAACACATATACCAAGGTGATCCCCACCGTACATCACGTGGTGTCCACCATCCAGATGATGGACGGCTGGAATAAAACACATATATCAGATGGTGTCCCACCGTCCATTGTTGGATTGGACGGTGAGGATACAATACATAAATCATGTGGGTCCCACCTGTTGGACCACGTGGATCATACAAAAAGGTGGGTTACTGACCCACAGAACTTGCGAACCTCAATACAGCAGCTATATAGCTACTGTACACCAGCCAATCCACTTCATGGAGGTGGGTCCCACCGTAACGTTTATTTTCCATTCAATCTGTTCATAAGGTCACGAAGACCTAAAAGAAAAAAAACCAAATTTCATATTGTTCCAAAACTTCTATGACCCAAAAAGGGTTTCAATGGCAAACGTTTAATCCACTACTGCTTCCTGCCGTGTGGACCACTTGAGCTTCTGTGTACGGCTGATTTTAGGGGTGCCCCACTGTTTAAAGGGGCCCTATCAAATGTATGGTATTGATGTCCAACAAACATCACGGTGGGTGCACCTAAGTTCTCCGCATGAACTTCACGAAAAAGGCCTTAGAATTGAAATTCACGTATACATAAAAAATAATTACTTTTTTTGCAGTTTTTCCTAGGTGGGGCCTGCATCAGGAGGATCCACTCCATCCATTGGATTTTATGGCTCATGACAAACCAAACGAGCCCAATATTCAGCATGTTTTGGTGTGTAGAAACATCAAAGTGGGCCTTAACAGATTTTAACAGTCAATATCACTGTTTTCTATGATGCGGCTCGCCAGATATTCAGATTGGCTTCATTTTTCGTCTCAACGTCTAAAATGAGTTGGGAAAAAGGGTGGACGGTGTGGATCGGATACATACATTAAGGTAGGGTCCATGTGAGTGCGACCCGCCCGCTTTTGAATTAAAGCTGATATTTGTTTTTCTCTTTATATAGTCCAACAGTAGAGGCTGCTGGACCTCCCAAGGCAGGACAGTTGGATGTAATATATTCATCCAAATGGGGTCACGTACACGTGGCTCGTTAGCCACATACGTTGAGGTGGCCCCAAGCACACGTGGCCCACTGATGGACGGTGGTGTTGATATAACACATACCTCATGGTCAGTGCCCACTGATGGACGGTTTGGATAAAACACACCTCATGTGGGTCTCATGAGATGGACGGAAGGTGTGGATGAAATCCACACGCAGGTGGGTCCCACGGCATGTACGGCGTGGATCAAGCATCAAGGTGGGCCACAAAAGGGGAAAGAGAGAGAGAGGGAGATAGAGAAACGTGAGTAGTGGAGGGACCCCGCCACTATGGGTCCCTCTTTGAACAATGCATACATCAAGACGGGTCTCACCATATGTGGGTCCTCAAATCACAAAAATTATTGATAGAAAACCTAAGATCACCCACCTTTGATCTCCTGTTCCTTCTTCCGCCTATAGCCTCTAGAGCTCCAATGGAACGATTTTAACAGTTGAGATGATATTTGGATGGTGGGATTGGGTGGTAGGGAGTGGGCCACACTAGTTTCTCATGTCCTCAGAAAACCATGGATGTTGGGTGCTTGGCAAATGAGAGAGAGATGAAAGAGAGAGGGATGAGTGAGTGATGGGTGTACTTGAAAAGGGATGGGTGGAGAGAGAGAGAGTTGACTTTCGGTTGCTTGGGGATGGGACATGTGACATGTGAGGTGATTGATTTGACATGTTTCTCTTGGATCTTGCAACACGCGGCATTTTTCTTGAACTGAATGCAGGCCCACATCTCCTGACCTAGGTATCGCCTCAGCACGGGAGACGTGGCATCGGAACCGTGGCGACGGCGCGGTTGCTAGAGTACAAGTCTCGGTTTGAGCTGACTCTGAAATACGGGATATGACTTAGGGTCGCGCACAACTACCAATTACAGATCGCGAGTCGTCAAAATTCGACCAGGAGGACCGCGGAAGCCTATGGAATAGTACAGGCTAGGATACTGGTCTTACAAATGTCTTGTAGTGAATGGTTTGTAAATAGCTAGTATGTCCATATTTCGAGTTTGATTACAATATGTGTCATTGGTTGTTTAATAATGCTTACATGTTTGATAAAATGCCTAGTTGATTAAATGTGTTATTCTAATAATGCTCACATGTTTGGTTGAATGCTCGATTGGATGTGTTGATTTTTTTTATGCTTACATGTTTGATTAAATGCTCTAGCGAATGTATTATTCTATAGAGGCTTGCATGTTTGATAATATGCTTAGGTGATTAGATGAGTGTTCTATGGATGCTCTCATGTTTGATAAAAGGCTTATGTGGTTGTGATGTTGAATCTATGTTGACGACATGACGAATTGCCAAGTTTGTAGTAATGCTTATGTTGCTTATAATATTGGGTTAGTTGGTAAATCGCTTAAACCAAGGGGTGGCCAGAGTTAGGCTAGCCACCCTAAGCTTGTTTTATCAACTCGGGTTGAACACGGACAATCGATAGTAGCTAGACTACATGAGATGCTTGCACCGAATGTCGGTTGCACTGAGGTGCTCCTAGGTCAATCAAATTAGTCCACTACCCGACTGATCATGTATGTTCATAATATTTGACATGACCAAATTAAATTTAGGATACCCCGTTCCCAATTGATGAGTTTATTTATAACCGTTAGTGCGATATGATCCCATTAAGACTTATGAGACAGGCATAGTGGTATGAGATATCATGTCCGAGCTGTCAACCTATGTTGAGGTAACGAGCCTCCTCGTAGTGACCAGTGAGCACTAATAGAGGTGATAGATCATTGTTCGAATGACCTTCGTCAAATTACCCGGTCAATGGTTTCGTGCCAGAGTACCATTCGAACAACTCGGGCATGAATGAAATTGGGTGATGAGTCATTTTCTTTGTGGTAATTTGGTTTTATATGACAAGCCCACACCTCGAAACTTAATAATGATACTCGATATTTGGATGACGACTTATACCGAGTTGATCCTCATACATATGGGTATCATGACATACCTTTAAAATCATTGATTTATAAGATAAATGGGATACCTAAATTTGGATCAATGGACACTGGTGAGGAGCCGCTAAGTGTCACTATAGGGTATGTGATCCGGATAAGGATTCGTGATATAAGGTCGGTATTCTAGCTTTGTTAATCTACTATATGAATTGTAATTAATAATCACTTGGCTAATCATGCATATCTTATGATAGGTTGTAATTTAGTATTGGAGTCACTTGTGAGGGAGTGTTGACACATTTGTGAAATATGTATTAAAGTTGCTTATGAGAAAGTGTTGGATTGTAAGGCGCATGCACCATTTCATAATTTCAATTGTGCATTTAACAAGAGTATTTAGGAAATACTTGATGTTTTGTATATCATTAACTGCGCCGATTGAGTCGATAACATGTGTAACTTAGAAGTAATAGAACTACCAAGTTAGTTACTCACTCCCACTTGAGACGATGTTTTAAAACACCACGTAGACAATATTATTGATGCAGGTATTGGCAAGACCTCAGACGAGTAGGCATAGATTAGCCTGTGCCATAATCGTCATGTTTTGGAGGATATGGCAAAAACTGAAAACTTTATATTTTAATCATCTTAAGTATGTATATTGTGGCTTGTATAATTCTCATTTGGGCGAATACCACTTTTAATTGTACCATGACTGTTAGCCATATATTAATTGATTTTTGTTATCTCTGCCTCGCATTTGATACACTAATTTGAATTGCACTGCTTTGATTGCTCGTGTGTGAAATAAATTTGAATTTGAATGAGTTCACAGGTGCATTTTCATTTGGTTAACACCTGAGAACTCAGTATTGGAGTCTATGTACTCAGGTGCCGATTTTCAGGGCATTACAATTCGAATGATTGATATATGTTATTTTTTTCTCCATTTTTCTTCAATGCTCTTAATCTTCAATCTTCCTCTTCGATACTTGTTTCCTTGATTCTTTATCACTTGAATTCTTTAATTTTAATATTTCAATCTTCAATTCTTCAAACTTCACTTGCTTCGACTTTAATCTGACACTTTTAGCATAGTTTCAACTTAGACTTTGAAATTCTTCTGCATGTTAAAAATAACTCTAATTAGGTCGAATTAACACTGATATGCATGGGAAAATAATGTTAAATAGGGGTTAAATATGCAATAGTTGACTCTCAACAGGAATATCCACAACTGTAATACTTCTCATCACCACCATTATCCACAAGATATCTATCCTAATGTAATACGACTCGTCACTGATATTACCAACAAATGCAATGATATGCATGTTTCAGACAAATCTTTATTAATCCAAGTTCAATTAACATATTGGCGAAGCTAGAATACCACAATTATATCACGAGTCAATTAAACTGGATCACATAGCTCCTTGCAACTCATCGTGGCTCATCGCCAGTGTCCCTTAATCTGATGTAGGGTTCGTCTCCCGATAGTCCATTTGGGTGCCCATCTCAATCATCTGATCTTTGGTAGTGACAACTCACAGTGTAACCGTAAGGTTTGGGATCAAGCTACCTTTGATTGACCCTTAATTTTAAAATGAAGTTTACACTATTAATGTTTATTCAACTCATGATTTAAATCAACCCATGAAAACTTGTGATATCACACACAAACACTTTATGTTAATTGATTTATAAAGATGCACCACTCTAGCAATGTTTGGTCTAAACTGACTTGCACTATCCGTCAACCAATCTTAGTTTAGGCGATTCCTATAACCGACATCAAGATCAGTTGATTTACTTAATTATAGATCAATCTAACCCTCTAGAATAATCTTCACCCATAGATCAAGCCTTCCAACCATTGATTTTCAAGCTCAGTCATTATATCATCATTGGAATCGACCTTGAATGCAAAATAAACCTTTAGACTTAGTTATCAATGAGTCTAAACTTTTGATCTTGACCCTAATACATAGTTGGACATTTAATATCATTGAAATCAAATCATCATGGGTAGAAATATGCCATTGATAATATATAACTTTCTATGGTGTGTACACTCCATACCCGACACTAAATCTCAGAAACTCTATTTTTAAGAACCAAATCGTGACGAAACTTCAGACAACACTCAATTAGATCATTTAACTCGTTCCAAATCGATATAAAAACCTGAATCAACAAATCCGCCATTTATTGAGTCTGCGGACTTTAACAGACGACACATCATGAAATCATGATAATTAGGCCACCTGATCACTAAATCTACTATTAATTTTCATCTAAACTAGGCTAGAAACCCTTAGAATCCTGAAGATCAAATTTGAAATGATCCGACCATTGTATATTTAGCAAACTATCCTTAAATGCAAAGAATCGAGAATTATGGGCCTCCTTAGTTCCAGATCAACCTCATTTTAGGATCCATGGCCCAAAATGAGGAGATTAAATGGATGAATGGAGTGGATCTTAGAAAACATCACAATGGACCCCACCTCAACCTGTGAGTGTACATAGTATGTGTGCACTCGTTATGCACTGAATAAAAAGCCCCGGTGGTTGACCCGACTATCCACGAAGAGGAAAGATCCTCTCCCTCTTTTGATTTTTCCCGCCCTTGGGTGTTTGAACGAACAATTGTTTGTTGTTTGATGATTGTGGCCCACCATCTCTGATCATCAAGATGATCTAAACCATCCATCTTATAGGGCATGAAATCTTGATGAAAACCTTTGATTCTCATGAGTAGTTACACACATGCAAGCTCATAGAGTTAGATGCAAGTAGCTGGCATGCGTCTTTAACGGGCTTTGTCCATTCAATCGTATTGTGGCCCACCTCCACTGTCTAGCCTGGAGATGCAAACAGTCCATTTCGCAGCACATGAGATCTGAACCAAAACCCATGCTTTCAACTCATGAGTGCACATGTGTGCGCGCTAAGATTTAACCACTTTCCTTGTCTAAGATTAGTTTTGACAATAAATGGAATCTGATCAAACTGTGATCAATATGGCCCATTGTTGGCTTATATTGTTAAGAAGTAGAGCCACATCTAGGGCCGTGCATGACCGGTCGTGGCCCTTACTCAACCAGTCATGGAGCCCGCTGGATCGGTCGTGACCAGTCGTGGACTGGCACGACTTGAACTCCAGCGAGCATTAGTTTTTGGGTCCGAGGTGCTCGTCCGATCGTAGGCCATGCACGACCGGTCGTGGGGTCCGCTCGACCGGTCGTGCAGTCTGCTCGACCAGTCGTGGTTACGCAGATTTGTTTTCAAATCTGATGCGGACTGTGAAAAATTGAGTTGCCTTTCGTAAGGGTGTGAAAGAGAAGTTGCCAAAACTATTAATTGGGGTCCCTAGGGTTATTCTAGGGTTAATGTGAATATTGAGAAATATTTCTAAGGTGTGGGCAAGGGATTTTCTCTATATTTCTAAGGGAGAGATTAGTATATTGCCTTGTAATCTTCGTTTTCTTCATAGTGGAAGTTTGCATTCGTAGTTTTTTTTACCCTAGTTTGGGGTTTTTCCACATACATCTTGTGTTTGTGGTTTGTTTGCTTTGCTTTAATTCTTTTCTAGTTTGTATTTCTTCTTGTTTATCGTTTGTGGGTGAGACTTGAGATTGATCTCGGTTCACTGCGTTGTTGGTAGGGACATCGTAACAACTGGTATCAAAGCTATTGGTTTAGTTCTATTGGGAGCAATGACAGAAGAAGAGAAGACTAGAAGTGAGAAGTTTGATGGTTCAAACTTTGCCTTCCGGAAGATGCAGATGGAAGATTATCTGTATTAGAAGGACCTCTATATTCCTCTAGGAGGAAAAGAGAAGAAACCAGAAAAGATGACAGATGATGAATGGTTTTTGCTGGATAGGAAGGCTTTAGGAACGATCCGACTCTCTTTATCTAAGAGCGTCGCCTTCAACATATCCAATGTGAAAACTATAAAAGAATTAATGGAAGCCCTAGCCACCATGTATGAAAAACCCTCTGCCTCAACAAGGTTTATCTTATGAAACGGCTATTCAAAATGAAGATGTCAGATGGTGGGAGCGTGGCTGAACATCTAAACGAGTTCAATACAGTTACGAGCCAGTTAGAATCCGTTGGTATTGTTTTTTAGGATGAGGTTAGGGCGTTATTGATCTTGTCCAGTTTGTCAGACAGTTGGGATGGTTTGGTGATTACTGTGAGCAATTCCTCAGGGTCGACAAAGTTAAAATTTGATGATGTGGCCGGTCTAATTCTCGGCGAAGAATCTAGAAGAAAGGCATCAGGAGTTTTAGGGGATTCAGGGAATGCTCTAAACATTGAAGAAAGAGGAAGATCGCTGAACAAAAGAGGTAATAAACACGGGCGTTCTAAGTCGAGGAAGAAGTCCAAGGGAGCGAAAGACAAAGACAGGTGTTGGCATTGCGGTAAGAAGGGGCATATGAAACGTGATTATAGGGCGCTCAAGAAACAAGAAGAAAACTCTCAAGGCGGGAAGGATTCAGTGAATCTATCTGAGGAGAGCGACACAGAGGCGTTGATCTTGTCTCTTGATGTGATGAATGAGTCTTGGGTTATAGACTCAGGTGCTTCGTTTCATGCCACTTCATGTAAGGAAGTTCTGCGTGATTATGTGTCGGTGACTTTGGGAGAGTCTACCTGGGTGATGATGAGCCGTGCAGTATTGTTGGAAAGGGAGACGTTCATATAAATCAGAAAGACGGAACGGCGTTGAAATTGAAGGATGTCAGATATGTACCGAGTTTGAGAAGAAATCTGATCTCAGTGGGGCAATTCACCGATACCGGTTATGTGACGACATTCACCAGTGATTCCTGAAAGATCACAAAAGGTGCCTTGGTGATATCTCGAGGCAAGAAGGAATGTACTTTGTACGTGACTTGAGGATCGTATAGTTCACTCGCAGTCGCATCAACTGGAGTGAAAGGACAGTTATGACATCAAAGGTTGGGATATATGAGTGAGAAATGGATGAAAGTGTTATTGTTTAAAGGGAAGCTACCAGGGCTAAAGTCTATTGACTTGAAATTCTGTGAGGACTGCATGTTTGGCAAGCAGAAGAGGGTAAGCTTTAAGAAGACGGGACGTGCTCCAAAGACGCATCTGTTGGAATTTGTACACACTGATATGTGTTGACCGGCACAGGTATTATCTTTTGGTGGCTCACGTTATTTTGTTTCTTTTATTGATGATGCTAGTAGAAAACTGTGGGTCTATTTCTTAAAGCATAAATCTGATGTATTTGATGTATTTAAGAAGTGAAAAGTTATGGTAGAAAATGAGACAGGTAAAACAGTAAAATGTCTCAAATCTGATAATGGGGGAGAGTACTGTGATAAGAGGTTTGAGGAGTATTATGCAGCAAATGGAATCAAATATCAGATAATGATTCCAGGGACACCACAACAGAATGGTGTGGCTGAGCGCATTAATAGGACCATCCTTAAGCACGTCAGGAGCATGAGGTTACATGTAGGGTTGCCCAAGACCTTTTGGGCAGATGGTATGAATATTGTTGCATATCTCATCAATAGAAGTCCCTCAGCACCATTAGATGGTGGGCTACCAGAAGAAACGTGGACTAGGAAAGAAGTGAACCTTGCACATCTTAGAGTGTTCGGTTGCACTTCATATATTCACATTGATGCAGAGCACAGAAACAAGCTGGATGCGAAGTCCAGGATGTGCACGTTTATAGGCTACGGGCAGTATAATTTTGGCTACAGGTTTTGGGATGCAGAAAATAAAAAAATCATCAGAAGCAAGGACGTAGTCTTCAATGAAAAAGTGATGCATAAGGACAGTGTGCAAGAAAATAAGGCTGAGGAGAAAGAATTCGTAGATTTGGAAGAGTTATAGGACATGGGTGTTACAACGCCACAGGATGATCATGCACAGGAGCATTATGAGGCAGAGCCGCATACACCGGTTGTAAGGAAGTCTGCTCGGGAGAGGAGATCCATGGTCTGTTACTAACCCTCCTTCCATTATCTACTACTGACAGATAATGGTAAACCAAAATATTTTGAAGAAGCGTTATAGTCAGATACACGAGTTAAGTGGGAGCAGGCCATGGATGAGGAGATGGACTCTCTTGAGTCCAATCGTACATGGGAGCTAGCCACTCTACCTAAGGGTAAGACAGCTCTTCATAACAAGTTAGTTTACAGACTGAAGGAGGAGCATGATGGTTCGAAACGGTACAAGGCTAGATTGGTTGTGAAAGGGTTTCAGCAAAAAGCAGGTATCGATTTCACTGAAATATTTTCACCGGTGGCGAAAATGTCTACGATTCGCATGGTCTTGAGTATAGTGGCTACAAAGGACTTACATCTAGAGCAGCTAGATGTTAAGACAACCTTTCTTCATGGGGACCTTGAAGAAGAGATATATATGCATCAGCCGATAGGATACGTGACACCAAGAAAGGAGAACAAGGTGTGCAGACTGAAGAAGAGTCTATATGGCCTGAAGCAGGCCCTGAGGCAGTGGTACAAGAAGTTCAACAGTTTCATGTCGAGAAACGGTTACAGGAGATGTCATGCTGACCACTATTGCTATTTGAAGAAATTTGATACGTCATATATCATCTTTCTTCTATATGTTGATGACATGTTTGTGGTCGGTTCAAGCATGAAGGACATCTTAGATCTTAAAAGACAACTGTCTAGAGAATTTGCCATGAAGGATTTAGGAGCTACAAAAAAAATTCTAGTTATGAGGATAAAGCGTGACAGGAAAAACAAGAAATTAATTTTATCACAGGCAGAGTACATAGCCAAGGTACTTGATCGATTTAATATGGGAGGTGCTAAGCCAGTTAGCACTCCATTAGCTAACCACTTCAAGCTATCTAAGGAGCAAGGTGCAAAGACGTAGGAGGAATGGGATTACATGGCTAAAGTCCCATACGCGTCAGCTATTGAGAGTCTCATGTATGTTATGGTGAGCACGAGGCTAGACATTGCTCAAGCAGTGGGAGTTGTTAGCAGGTTCATGAACAACCCCGGGAAGGAACATTGGGAAGCTGTGAAGTGGATCCTTAGATACCTGGTAGGTACTAAGGATGTAGGGTTGTGCTATGGTGGATCGAAAATCAAGCTATAAGGCTACATGGATTCAGATTTGGCAGGAGATATCGATAGTAGAATGAGCACTACAGGTTATGTCTTTACTCTGTGTAGTGCTGCAGTCAGTTGGGTCTCTCAGTCACAGAAGATAATATCTATCAGTACGACGGAAGCAGAATATGTTGTCGCTACAGAAGCATACAAGGAGATAGTATGGATGCAAGGTTTTATGGAGGAGTTGGGTAAGAAGCAAGCAGATTGCAAGCTGTATAGTGACAGTCAGAGTGCAATACACTTAGCTAAGAATTCAGCCTTTCATTTGAGGACCAAGCATATTGCCATCAGATATCACTTTATACGTTCGTTACTAGAAGATGGATCGATTGCTCTGGAGAAAATTCATACAAGTGAGAATCCTACGGATATGCTGACCAAGGCAATCACACAGGAGAAGCTGAAGCTCTGTTCAGCTTTAATTGGTCTTCCGGCTTGAAGACGGGGAGGTGGTGCACTCTGGATAAAGAAGACAAAGGTTTATGAGATGTGTCTCCAAGTGAGAGATTGTTGAGAAGTGGAGCCACATCTAGGGCCGCGCGATCGGTCGTGGAGCCCGCTCGACCAGTTGTGGTTACGCAGATTCGTTTTCGAATCTGATGCGGACTGCGAAAAGTTGAGTTGCCTTTCGCAAGGGTGGGAAAGGGAAGTTGCCAAAACTATAAATTGGGGTCCTTAGGGCTATTCTAGGGTTAATATGAATATTAAAAAATATTTCTAAGGTGTGGGCAAGGGATTTTCTCTATACTTCCAAGGGAGAGGTTAGTATATTGCCTTGTAATCTTCATTTTCTTCGTAGTGGAAGTTTGCATCCGTGGTTTTTTACTCTAGTTTGGGGTTTTTCCATGTACATCTTGTCTTGTGGTTTGTTTGCTTTACTTTGATTCTTTTCTAGTCTATATTTCTTCCTGTTTATCGTTTGTGGGTGAGACTTGAGATTGGATCTCGGTTCACTGCGTTGTTGGTGTGCTGCGCAACATATATAAATCGTTCACCTCATAGAGCTTGAAATTCTGATCATAACCATGGGTATCCGTACGAGTGTAGGTGCACATGTGTGTGTTGTAAATCAGCTCAAAGTCATCCCCGCACACGTGATTCATTTCTGAAAATGGAAATTGTCTCTGTCCCTTTCACAAACTAGTTATTGCAATCAATGTGAGTTGTCTTGATTGATTTCAACCATCCATCTGAAACAAGTCCTAGCCCTCCATTCAAAGCAGTGTGGATTAGGGTTTCCTTCGTATCAAAGGGCAAAGAGTGGCTAGTTTTATTGCGCCAACTGTTTACAATCATCTCTTAACAATGAAATGAATCTAAGGCGTTTAATCTCTATCCAACGGATCTAGAAGAATCTAGGGCAAAATATAGAGGGAGAAGATATAAATGCAAATGAGTTTCTTCTTTATTTCTTTTGAAAACCCTAGAAACCTGTTGGTTCCTTCTTCTTTTAAACCCAACGACCCAACCTCATTCAACTTTTGAAAATTCATGTCCACAAAGCTCCATGGAGCTAAGCCAGACCGTCCACAAGCGGTGGAATGAAGAAAAACCCATCAAGTCTCATTTCGCCATTAAAACCTGAAGCTTCTTCCTCGTTTGAAGCTAATTCACACGTTCATTTATAGGCCTACAATCCCATATCTGAATCATTGAGTTAATGTGAGGCAACCCAAGCTTTGGCCCAGAGGAGAGAAGAAGTCAGAAGAAAAGAAGAAGAAGATATAAAGAGATGAGAGAGAGACTGGTGGTCGTTGTTGAAGTCGGGTTTAGAACCGAGTTCTATTAGTTTACTTTTGAGCACAACTGAGTTGTGAATCGAGTTGTTGTCCATGTGAGTCTAAGACTCCTTTCAATCCAGAGCAGGGAGAGTGAATAGATGGAGGGAGAAGCATGTTGATTCAACTCGAGGGAGAAGCATGCTGATTCGACTCATCACTGTCGCACCATAACTCAATCTATTTGACTCAACCGAAGGGTTGGGTATCAACCACAGTTTCGAGTCTCGAATGAGTTAACATGGAGATTCATATTGAATTTGCCAAGTTGTGTTTGGTATGGGTTTGTCCAGCCACTTTAGAGGTCCAGGCTGAGAGAGACAGAGAAGAAGCAAGGTGTGGCAATGGATTGTTCTTCTAGCACTTATCGTCAAGTCACCTAATCGATTCATTATTCATTTGAATCATTGAACCTATGATAACATGCCGAGTTTGGTTCTGATTACTTGAATCTGAGAGGAAAAAAAAGAGAAGCAAAAGGAGGAAGTAGAAAGAAGAGACGAGAGAGAAGTAAGAAAACAAGAGAGAGAGAGAGCCGGGTTTGGGAGTGAGTCAGTTAGGAGTCGAGTTGTTGGGTGATTTCCAGCAATGGTTGATGGTTGAGAGGAGTGAAGAAGAAATTAGAGAGAGGGAAAGAGGAGATTATGAGTCACCATCGAGTTAACTCGGTGAGATTCGTCGTGTCTAGTGACAAATCTGACCTAGTTGTGTCAATCAAGTCCGGGTCGTGTTAGGTCTCCATATTGGGCGAGTTGAATTCTAAGGAGAGTCGACCCTCCCTATTTGCAAGTGATTTCTTTATTAGTTATTGTTAATTAATATTCTTGTTATTATTATTGATATTATTACTTATGTTTTTTAGAATTTATCATTCATCTTATTCGTTATTATTATATTATAAATTTTTTATAATTAGTAATATCATTAATATTATTATTAATGGTTACATCAATTAGAGTTAGTATCCTAAATCTAAACTATAAATTAACTACTCTAGTTCTATATCAAAACCCCAAATCTAAGTAATCTAAACTCTAGGCTATGATCTTAACCATAGATAGTGTGTAAAACTTTGATCCAACCGTACAATTTCATAATTCATGGTAGGATTCGATTCTAAGGACGTGCGCACTTCCTAGCGACATTAGTAGGCGATTCAACTCATAACATGATGACTTTTCTAATTGGGCTTTTCTCTTTCATGATAGTCTAAGTGATAGTTTCACATTTTAACTTTGATTGATAAATGTTAACTTTATTTCATGCTCACCTCTGTTAGTTGTTGGATTAATAGATCCTCAAATCATATGTTCAACATTTATTTAGTATAAGCAGTTACATGCTACATATGAATATCTTCTCATACTTGTGGATTGTTTATGAAGCTTGAATTGCCACATCAATTAGTGGGAACCCAACTCATGTATGGAAATCTGGAATTAGAATATGAACTTGAATTATTGTGATCAGTTATATAGAATGATTCCTCGAACTAGTTGTCATTTTTGTGTAATTGATTAAATGAAATTTTTTATGGAATTACCATCTTGTGGATCATTTGTGCCTATGTGGCTTTTGGGTTAGCCCCATTTTTTATCGCAACCTTGAATGAAGTTTTTGCCTAATGTGAATTTTGATGAACTATTTTGAATAACCTTGTGATGGTAAGATGTACTTGTTATATTACAGCTACTAGTTAAAGAGGTTATCATTAAACATCCTACTTGTTGGAGTTTCATGAGCCGAGGATGGTGGTATGGGATACTATGCTCGAGCTGTTGGCCTATGCTGGGTGACGAGTCCCCCATAGTGACCTTTGAGCGTTCTTAAAAAGGTTGCTTGTAACTGAACTAATAACGGTTGGGCTAATCATGTATTTCATGGCATATGGACAATAATTAGTGGTTAATATAGATGTTGTAGCACGTATCTTTTGTCGTGGTATGTTTCGTAATCTCCAAGACCACCGTCAATTGACCTTGTAAGTGTTGTGATATATAAAGCACATTTATTTGTAAAATTTTAATGGGACAAAACAACTTATGATGTGGTGCACTCAAATGATGAAAAGTTCACCTTCAAGTGAATCAAGATGGAAAGTTCACCTTCAAGGTCAACACATGAAGTTTGAAAGTGCAAGTTCAAGACATGAAGATGGTTACTTCAAAGTCCAAAGTATTTAAGCTCTACTTCACTTTAAGTTCAAGATCAAACTACATTTACAAGATTACTTCAAGTAGAAGATCGACTGAACGCAACTGAAGATTCAAGTAGAAGCTACAAGGTATACACTTCAATGTCCAATAATTTCAGGTATATTTGACCCTAGAAAGACCTTAGACTTAGGTTCTTTCAAATGCCAAACATATATGGGTTTTTATACTTTGATTAGGCTTAAGTTCGACTAGTGTAAGTCTTAGTTTGACTAGTCCAGGCTTTAGTTCGACCAATCCAAGTTTTAAACTGAAAAACGGATAAAATCTGTTGGTTCCTCAACCAATCGAGTAAGGTGCTCGACCAGTCGAAGGCACATCCTCAACCGGTCGAAGGTGGCTCGACTCGAACTCTAATAACTGTTTCAAAGCACCCTTGACCAGTCGAAGGTTGTGCTCAACTGGTTGAACAGGGCCCTCGACCAGTCGACCATAGAGGTGGGGAAGTTGGACCCGATCCAGTGGATCTGACCCAACTCGGTACCGTTCCGAACAGAATCGACGGCCTAGATCGGCCCTGATCGAGTCTGTTCATCCAGATCCAATTGTTTCTCGGGTCAGATTCGGATAGTGGTGTATCCGAACAGAACCGATTCAAAAACCTGGACCGAAAGGGTCCGAACCGACCCGATCTAACCCGACCCGGGATGTAAATATCCCTTTATTTTGTAAAATCCTGTTTTACCACTCACGTATCTTTGGCTTTTCGTTTGGCGACAAAAAACTCCGCCCAATGTACACCTGAGCCCCCAACTCTATTTCTCTCTCTATCTCTCCTATATCTGTCTCTCCCTTTCTGTTGAAGAAGAAGACAAGAAAAAGGCTAGCTAGATGTCTTGCGGTAGATCAAATCCCTCTCTTTCTGCTGTTGGGTTTTGGAGCTTCACGGGATTTATCTGTTGGAGAGAGATATACATTGAGAGCCGTTGGGTTTTGTTTTCTCTGTTGGAGAGTGATTTACATTGAGACGGTTGGAGAGAGATATACACTAGGAAATGATGTATAGCTGTGTACGGAAGAGAGAAAGAGAGAGTAGTTGTAGCAGGCTGATTAAAGAATGGCCGGCAATAGGCTCTCGTCTTGTCAGTAAGACCGAAGTTGACGGAAATGTATTGGCTGGTGTACGAAAGTGGATTTGCTGGTGTAATGTTGGCAAGTTAAATTTGTGGATCTAATTACGAGGTATGTGTTATATCCAAACCGTCCATCAATTTGGCAATATCGTATTAAGGCTTGAGACAAAAAATAAGATAGATCTAACCATTACGTGGACCACACTACGGAAAGCAATGGGGGATTGAACGTCTACCATTAAAACCCTTCTTGGGTTCACAGAAGTTTTAGATCAATATGAAATTTGTTTTTCCTTTTCATTCAGTTTGTGACCTTATGAACAGATTGGATGGAAAATAAACGTTATAGTGGGCCCTACAAATTTTTTAACGGTGAAAATCATTATCTCCGCTGCTATATATGGTGTGGTCCAGATGATCTTTGGATATGATCCATTTTTTAGATAATGCTCTAAAATGATCTCTGAAAATAGATGAATGGTATAGATATACTAAATACATCACTGTGGGGCCATGTAACTTTGATCTCCTTTGAACCGTTCGTACAACTCAGAGCTCAAGGAGTGTCAGTGCTCGTCTTCGCACGACACGTACCTAGAGCAGCTATATAGCTGTAATGAGCTGAAATGGGATTGTCCACACCGTCCATCCGTTATTACATATCATGTTAGTGGTTGAGTACAAAATATAAGTATGCCCAAAGCATAAGTGGAACACACCAAAGGAAAGAGTGGGAATAATGACTTCCACCGTTGAAACCTTGCTAGGGCCCAAAGTGATGTTTATTTGTCATCCAACGTGTTCATAAGATCACAAAGATATGGATGAAGGGAAAACACAAATATCAGCTTGATCCAAAACTTCTATGGGCCTCAATAAATTTTCAACGATAGAACTTCAATTCACATTGTTTCCCATGGTGAGGTCCAATTGAGATTTGGATATATTTCATTTTTGGGCTCCATCCATTAACTTATCTATTAAAATGGATGGACGGAGTAAATGAAATATGTAAATCATGGTGGACCCTACAGATCAGTACGCAATCCGCTTCCTAATGAGCTATAGATGAGCACGACACGTACCTAGAGTAGCTGTATAGCTGTAATGAGCTGTAGACAGCAAGTACTTAATTAAATTAGAAGCAGATTTTGTACCGAGTTATTTTATCGCACTAAGTAAACTATGTGGGTCTGTCTTGAATTTTTTTTTTTTGGGTTTATTCAAACCATTTATCAATTTTTTCAGATCATTTTAGGGATAGATGCTAAATTTTAAGTATATCTAATAATCAAGTAGATTGCACCATAAGAAACAGTGAGAATAATGATTTCCGCACCGTTGAAAAAAATGGACGATCCAAACCTTGCCCAATTTGATCCGACTCAGTTTTCCTGACCGAGTAGGACTCGGATCGGTTCAGCCAGGAGGGAATCGGATTGGTTCGAGTCAGATGACCCGGACTCGGCTCCGGATCGGATCGAGTTCGGGTCAGGCCCTGCATATTTCGATTCCAGTCGAGTTGGACCTAATCCAGTCCGACTCGGTCCAATGCCCAGCTCTAGTCGACCAGGGCCTTTGACCAGTCGAAGGATGGTTTTATTTGATTGTACCTGAAATTTGAAATTTGGTTGATTCTTAGACTAGTCGAATGAGACCTTAGACTAGTCGAAGCAACAACTTTTCATCTTATAAATAGAGGTCTTTTCTCACTCTGAATTAATTCATTCAAGCCACGAAAAGCCTTTTACTTTGAGAGAGAAAAGTCCCCATCTTCTTCAAGCTATAGAATGGTATTTTAAAGTCTTTTTATATAGATTTTGTTTTGTAATTCCTAGATCTTTTTAAATGAATCTTATGCTTTAAAGGGAGTTTTTAATCTTCCTTTTTGAGATCTAAAGAATTCAAACAAGTAGCCAGGTTTGAATTAAATTAAAATCAACTAGAACCTAGAGCCCTTGATTTTGGTTATTGGACATTCAACATTGAATATTCTTCATCAACCGAAGCGGTTCTACAGGCTACATCAAAGAGCATCTTCTGAAAAAGATAAGTATCTATTTTTCATTTTTGGTTTATTTGAGATATCCAGAAAAATCTCATGTATTAGTTTTGACTAAGATAGCCAAAAAATCTCAGTGTGTGTGGTTTTGATTGTGATAGCCATTCTAAAATCGCAATTGTATAGGTTTTAAGGTGAACCTGAGAAAACCTTGATTATTAGTGAACACCAATGTCACGTGGGTTATGATTATGGCAGTGGAGTAGGTGTGGATGTTTGAAGACAGTTGGTGTACACATCAAACCACTATAATTCCTAGTGTTTTGTGGTGAATGATGTTTGGGATGTATATGTGGTGAATGTTGTAAATCTTTATGTACATGTGGTGAATGCTTGTAATAGATAGCTGCATTTCCTTTTCCTCTTGTTTTAGTTTGCGATCTTAATCCTTACTAGTTCATGAAATCAGGTTGTCCTACTTAAAACCTTGGTTTTTGGTGTAAGGTTGTCCTATGAACATGGTTTGAATCAATTTCTCAATATTATTACAATTGAGATCTAATTTTTTATTTGGCATAGTCCTAATCACCCTCCTCTGGGACTGATAGCTCACCTCTTTCAAGTGGTATCAAAGCTAAGTGGCTCATTTATTTGGATTAAATTCCTATAGTTTAAAGATCCAGAGCTTTCATTATGTCAAATTTCGATAACTTATCTACTACCAGGCCACCACCATTTGATGACTCAAATTATGCCTATTGGAAAGCTAGAATGAGGATTTTTTAAAAATCCATATATGAAAGCGTGTGGCAAGCCACGGTAACCAAATGAAAACCACCGCTGCTGGATGTTCTAGGCAGTGATGGGACCAAGTCTATTAAAGAAAAACCATTTTATTTATGGACCACACGTCAGAAAAATGAAAGCAGTGCAAATGCAAAGGCCTTAAATGCCATTACTTGTGCTCTATCACATGATGGATTCAAAAGAATTATTTCATGTGATATGGCTAAACAAACATGGGACATCCTTGAAATGACACATGAAGGAACAACTATTGTCAAGAAATCTAAAGTTCAAATCCTTACTACAAGGTTTGAGGAAATTCGTATCGAAGAAAATGAAACTTTCATGGGCTTCTATACGAAATTAAATGACATAGTAAATTTCATGTGGGGTTTAGGCGATGGTTTCCCAGAAAGAAAGGTTTGTGTTAAGATACTGCGATATCTTCCTGAGAGGTTTAATTCGAAAGTAATTACCATTCAGGAACTTAGAGACATTGATCACATGAAGGTTGAGGAGTTAATCGGTTCACTCCAAATATACGAGTTAAATTTTAAAGCTCCTAAAGGTAAGTCCATAGCCCTTAAGTCATCCAAGTCTATTTCAAAAGAAAACAATGTTAATTCTGATTTAGAAGATGCTGAGGATGATATGGCTTTATTTGCTAAAAAGTTTTATAGAATTTTCAAAAATAAGAAACGATCTGATTTTCAAAAACCTTATGATAAAAGAAACGGAAAATAAAAAACTTGAAAATCTGTAAAAGACAGCCAATATTTCAATTGCCATGAATATGGGCATTTGGCGAACAAATGCCCCAAAAGGGATAAATGAAAAAGAAAGGGCATGATTGTAACTTGGGATGAATCATTCAGCTCTGAAAGTTCTTCTGAGTTAGATGAATTAGAACAAGAAACTTCAAATGAAGTGAAAGCCCTAATGACTATAGCCAGAGTCACCTCCTCAGATAGTTGTAACTTATCTGATTATGAGAATCTCAAGAGTGATTCTGAAAATGAAAATGAAAATGAAGATGATCTTCAAGACACCTATAATGCCCTATAAAGGGAAAGTTGCAAAATAGCTGTCAAGTTAAAGATTCAAAAAGAAAAGTTTCTTAAACCAAAAGAAGAACTTGAAAATGTTGTTTTGGAAAAGTCTCATCCTTTTAATTGTTATGAAAAAACAAAACTTGATTTAAGTTTTAAAACTTCTAAATTTGAAAAACTCAAAATAGAAAATGAGAAGTTAAAATTCGAAGTATTTTTTCTATTGAGTTCTAAGGACACTTGGAGATACGCCCATGGAAACCTTAAGTTGGAAAAATTACTAACCGCATCCAGAAAATGTGGTGATGGATTGGGTCTGGGGGCTATATCAAAGATGCTCCACTGAAAAATAAGACCGCATCTCCTATTTTTGTAAAAGGAGAGTTTTCAAACTCAAAAGGTAAGAATTTGAGAAATAACCAAAACAATTTCAAAAATTCAAAACTTTTCAAGCTTCTAAATTCAAGCCTAATAACATCAGCTTTAGAAATCAAAGTCATAACCCTTTAGCTGAAAAAATAGTGGACTTACTGAAAGAGCTTCTCAAATCTAACTCTAATGTTATCGAAGTTGATAAACAGATATATTCTAACTCTTATAAACCGAGAAAAACCAATGGTACTCCTAAACCCAAGACTGCAATGAAATGAGTTCCAAAAGTTAGTTGCCTTGTTGCCCACACTGCCTTGAAAGCTTCTAGCCATTCAAAATGATACCTGTACAATGGATGTGCAAAACATATGACAGGTAACAAGGAGATATTCACCAACTACAAAGAAATGAATGATGGTTCAGTTACTTTTGGTGATGGAAGCAATTGTAAGATTATAGGCCAAGGTACTGTACAACTCTCTAATCTTCCTCCTTTTGAAAACGTTTTATATGTTGAAGGTCTTAAATACAATCTTTTTAGTATATCTCAAATATGCGATAACAAACATAGTGTGAAATGTACCAATCAAGGATGCGAGATTTTAAATGAGAAATGTTGTGTGATACTAAATGGTTGTAGGACTTTTGAAAATTATTATATTATCAATGAGACATGCTCTTCTAAACATTCATGTTACATGGTCCAAATAGACAAAATGAAATTGTGCCATAAATGTCTTGGACATGTTAGCTACCAAAATATCCATAGATTGAGCAAAATTGATCTTATTCGAGGTCTACCCAAATTGAAAAAGATTGACAAAATATGTGTGGCGCATGCCAAATTGGCAAACAAACTAGGAGTAGTCACAAGAAGGTGAACTCCTTAGCCACAACTAAATCCTTTGAACTTCTCCGTATGGACTTAGTTGGACCGACAAGAACGGAGAGTTGAGGCGGTGAAAAGTACTTTCTGGTTATTGTTGATGACTTTACCAGATTTACTTGATTAGCATTCATGAGAGAAAAGTTTGAAACTCTTGATGAAGTCAAAGGATATTAAAACGAATTCAGACCGAAAGGAAATGAATGTTATCAAGATCAGAAGCGATTATGGTACTAAATTTGAAAATAACAATTTTGAAAAATACCGTACTGATCATGGCATATCACAAGAGTTTTTTGCTCCTAAGACACCTCAACAAAATGGGGTTGTTGAAAGATGAAGTCAAAGGATATTAAAACGAATTCAGACCGAAAAGAAATGAATGTTATCAAGATCAAAAGCGATCATGGTACTAAATTCGAAAATAACAATTTTGAGAAATATTGTACTGATCATGGCATATCACAAGAGTTTTTTGCTCCTAAGACACCTCAACAAAATGGGGTTGTTGAAAGGAAGAATAGAGTGCTACAAGAGATGACCAATGTTATGCTAAATAAATGAATTTACTTAAAAACTTGTGGGCTGAAGCTATAAATACTGCATGTTATATTATAAATCATGTGTATGTAAGAAAATTTAAAGATAAAACAGCTTATGACTTGTGGTTCAAAAAGAAACCAATTGTTAAGTACTTTCAAATTTTTAGAAGTAAGTGCCTCATTTTACATGACTGTGAAAACTTAGGGAAGTTTAAAGCTAAGAGTGATGAAGAGATTTTCTTGGGGTATGCTCTGAATAGTCAAGTGTATCGTGTTCTTAAAAAAAGAACATGAGTGATTCATGAATCCATTAATGTCGTAATCAATGATCACCTGGTCACACCCACACCTAGTCTCAAAGATGATGAAGTCAATTTAATTGAGAAACCTGACTCTTCATCTAGTCCAGTTAATACTGAACTAAGATCAGTCAAGGACCATCATATTGATCTAATCTTTGGTAATCCTCTAAGATAGCAATAAGCCCGAATGTATTATAGCAAAACTCAATGGCCAGCAGGGCATCGAGTCGAGTCGGACAGAGTTAGGCCTGACTCAATTCGATTTTGAAATAGCCCTGACCGAACTCGACCTAACTCAGTACCGAGTCTAGCATGCTTGACTTGATCCGACTCTAGGTCTGACTCAACTAATCTTGGACCAAGTCGGACCGGTCACAAGTACCAAGTAAGGTCAAATCGGCACCGAGTCGGGTCGGGTGCAATGGGTATTCACGGGTTGAAATCACCATTCAAAACCTAGATTCACCTGAGAGAATTGCAGCCTCTCCATCAGCTACATGACATCTCAAATCTGAAACGTAATATTTTAGTTTTGTTTAAAATATACGTACGAGTCCATTTTCGAATCGCGACGAGTTAGTATCGAGTTGGATTTCAAGTTGAGTCGAGTCAAGTTAGTGGGTGACTCAAACTCGACTTGGTTTGAATTCAGATTGGATGAAGTCAACTCGATTTAGATTGACTCACCTAATTGGTTCAAATCAAGTCGGATCTGAACGAGTCAGATGAGTTGAGTTTGCTGAGTCGAGTCGTCTATGCCCAACTCTAATGGCAAGAGTAGCCAAGGCGGGTTAGCTTATAACATTGTCAGTAGCTACTAGCTGAGTTCCACCATAATCCATGTATTACATCCACACCGTCTATTTATTTAGAAAGATTATTTTCGGGTACAAGCTAATGAACAATGCAGATCCAAAGCTAAGGGCCTATTTGATTTGTCAATGCAAGTGTAAATACTTGGTAAATAGGTAATTATGATTAGAGGTGTACACGAGTCGAGCCGAGCCGAGCTTTTCCTAGCTCGTGCTCGACTCAGTTTGCTCGAGGCCCAGCTCATACTCGGCTCGGCTTGGCTCGGGCTTCAAGCTCGGAGCAGCAGCTCGTGCTAGCCGATTTCGAGCCAAAGTCGAGGAGGGAAGAGAGACGGACGGGGGTGACCACAACTCCCACATTATTACCTCTCCCATCCTCAAAAAGGGCCATTGCCCCTGCTTTCTCTACCTACACAAACTACCAACAAGAATCAGAGAAGAAACCCAGAATGATGGACGGATGGATGAACGGGGGCCGCACCATATACCTTGATCCATGAAGGAGGGAGAAGGAGTGTGAAGCCTTCGTTAGGGTCAGTGTATCTCTCCATCTAATTCTCTACAACAGCATCTGCAACAGAAGAAAAATGGAGTTGACTTAGAGAGGGTAAGCAGAGGGAAGAGAGGACAGAGAGGATGAGGGTCCTCTTGCTTGTTGATGCAGAGACGACTTGCCAGCTTGGATTTGAGGATGGGAAGAGAAGCAGCAGCGGACGGCCGTGGTGGGTTTTGGTATGGCCACAAGGAATGGGGATCTGCAGAGGCAGATGCTGTTGGTCGTTGTTGACCGTATATCCATTCCTAGCAAAGAATGGGAGCTAGGGTTTTAATTTTTAAAGGGTATATATACCCTATGCTGAATTGAGCCGAGTCGAGCTGAGTTCGAGCAGTATTCGAGTCGAGTTGAGTCGAGCAAGGGCAAGCTCGAACTCGACTTGAACTAGTTTCGAG
Organism: Magnolia sinica; assembly: GCF_029962835.1. Taxonomy (NCBI): domain Eukaryota; kingdom Viridiplantae; phylum Streptophyta; class Magnoliopsida; order Magnoliales; family Magnoliaceae; genus Magnolia; species Magnolia sinica. Next base: position 15,256,479 of record NC_080581.1, read on the forward strand.
CTCTAAAAATCAGCTCGAACTCGGCTCGAGTCGAGCGAGTTCCGAGTTGAGTCGAGCTTTTTCGAGCCGAGTCGAGCCAGTTATCGAGATTTTGCAGCTCGTGTACAGCTCTAATTATGACACTTTCATCCATTTGGAAATTTTAGGGAATTCCTGCCATGGAAACTGGTTCCAAAGTGCTAGTTAAAAATTTTGGACCTCATAGTGATGTGGATGACATATTTGTTTTGTCTATTCGTTTTACCACAACATTTTTGAAACATGAGCTGAAAAATTATGTACATCCAACACTCAAGCGGCCCACACCAAAAGAAACAATAGCCTCTAGAAGTTTTTAATGATAAGTGTTTAATTCACTTTTTTCTGTGGCGTGGTTCACAAGAACTTCGGATATGCCTCATTTTTTTAGCTTATGCCATAAGTTCAACTAGCATAATGGATGAACTATGCGGATAAGACACGCATCACGATGGGACCTACAATTATTTTGTAGTCTTTTTCATTTTTGCATCCAAAAAGTAAGCGGTCAAATTAAATATAGGGAAGAGTGCAGTAAATAGGTAAGGAAATAATTATCATCCAAAAAGTAAGCGGTCAAATTAAATATAGGGAAGAGTGCGGTAAATAGGTAAGGAAATAATTATTACACATTTACACTGTATTTTTCATTAAATTGAAAAATTAAACAAGCCTAAAGCGAACCCAACTGGAAGAAACAAGTGAAAATTGAACACAGACTATTAAAAATTTATCAGGGAATACAAGAATTTTCTATCGACTCGGTATTTGTGCCTTCCCTTCAGCTACGTGTGTGATAACTCATGAATACGTTATATCTCGAATAAACATCGACGGTCAACGATGGTTGCAATTGTCACCACTGTTTCCTGTAGTGGGTCCACTTGAGCTTTGAATCTTTGGGTAACGCATTAAAATGATTTCTATAAATGATGGACGGTGCGGATACAACATATACATCATGCTATGGCCCACTTGTTACTTAACACGTCAGTAGCTAATCCGCATCCGTCATGTCACCTGATAGCTCATCCAAATACTTTCCAGGTCAGGTCACCTGACAACACGTGCATAGCGAGAATAAAAGAGACCTGATGGAACTGATGCTTCCGGTAGAAGAGTTCTCCTGCCTCCATATACGCACCCTCTCCGCGTGCACTTTCAAACGCACCACACGTACCATCATAGAAAGTGGGTTGAACATCTGAACCGATCATAGGCACCTTGATGATGACCCAAGAAAATTCAGATGTTCGGCTCAACAAACGAGTAACGTTTATATAAAATGAGTGCGTGGGATGGAATGAGACTTAATACGGTCCATTTTTCACGTACATGTGTGACCTGTATGATTAGTAGGACAGTCTGATTCAGCAGATAGTTATGTGCACCACAAAGGGACACCTTATACACGGTTTGGATGTTGGACACACTTGCCAAGTTGACGCGTGTTCTGCGTGTGAGTATATGGGTAGCGTAACTATGCGCGGACATTGATTAGAATATATGTAGCTTCATCCACACCGTCCAATGCTAGGTCCCACTTTGGTGGTTTGTGACAGATCCAAAACAAGATTTATTAGCAACTCTAGCTTCCTGTCAGTTGATACTTCAATTTAAACTCGGATCGTCATTATCTCGAATACACCTACTATTTTTCGGCCAGAAATCGGAAGATAAGTAAGTACCATTTTTATATACCTATCCACTTCAAGGGCATAATCTGAATCGTCAGATTCAGATCCTTGCATGGAAATAGTAAAATGGCTCTGTGTATGAATGTAGACCGTCATACCCTGATAGTGGGACGCGGACTGCATCCTAGCCCCACCTATCTTGAAATTAGATTGCGTACTGAGTTACTCGGTATGCTCTTATCCTACCCTCATCCATCTCGAAACCAGGTTACGATCTATGAATTAGATCATTCTAAGGACAATGTATGATAGACAAATTATTATACATACTATATTTCTATATATACTTTCGGCATTATTGATGCTTAAGGACAATGTATGATAGACAAATTATTATACATACTATATTTCTATATATACTTTCGGCATTATTGATGCTTTTTATGAGAGAAAATCTCATCCCTTCTATAAAAAAGGATGAAGATTAGATTAGATCCGTTAGATTATTCGGTCTTCTCCCTATCTCCCATCTCAAGTCAAATTTAATTTTGAATTTAAAAAAACTAGCTGGAAAAGAATAGGCCAGAAGAGGCCTCAAAACATGAAACTCACTTGTAAGTGATTGCTCACCTATGGCCTACGTCCAATAAAAAGATCAGAGCCATCCTTTGACAGAGTGCCCATAGAACACATCTTACCCCAGAAGAAAAACGAACATCAGGTCCTCCACACTAAATTAATCATGGGACCGCTGCTTTTTCCTATCAAAGGAATTGGATATGTTGGCTTAGGGCCCCGTATATTAGTTTTCAATTTCGGCAAGTGGGGCCCGCAGTCTAGACCATTATTATGTTGTTTCTCACCGTTGATATTCGATGCCCCAAATATCTCACGGATTGAAAGATCCCGGTCCTCAATTTTTGGACCCTTTTCAGTTGGTTGTGGACCCTTGATGTATTCCCTTTTTAAACATCTACTCAGAGGACCCGAATCCACTTATGTAAACTTGCTGACGCCAATATAGCTATATAGCTGGTGTGAGGTACACCAGCCAACCGCTTCCGTAAACTTGCTGCTCAACCCGAAAGTAGCTAATCCGTGTCCGTCATGCCACGCGATGGCTCATCCAAATACTTTCCGCATCATGTCACCTGACAACACGTGCATAGCGAGAATGAAAGAGAAATGATGGCACTGATACTTCAGGTAGAAGGGTTGTCCTGCCTCTATATAAGCACCCTCTCCGCGTGCACTTTCACACGCACCGCACTAGCCATCCTAAAAGTGGGTTGAAAATCTGAACCGATCATAAGCACCTTGATGATGACCCAATTTCAGATGTTCGGCTCAACAAACGAGTAGCGTTTATATAAAATGAGTGCGTGGTTGGAATGAGACTTACTACGGTCCATTTTTCACGTACATGTGTGACCTGTCTGATTAGTAGGACGGTCTGATTCAGCAGCTAGTTATGTGCACCACAAAGGGACACCTTATACACGGTTTGGATGTTGGACACACTTGCCAAGTTGACACGTGTTTTGCGTGCGAGTGTATGGGCGGTGTGTCTATGCGCGGACACTGATTAGAATATATGTAGCTTCATCCACACCGTCCAATGCTAGGTCCCACTTTGGTGGTTTGTGACAGATCCAAAACAATATTTATTAGCACTTCTAGCTTCCTGTCAGTTGAAACTTCAATTTAAATTCGGACCGCCATTATCTCAAATCCACCGTCTATTTTTCGGCCAGAAATCGGAAGATAAGTACCATTTTTCTATACCTATCCACTTCAAGGGCATAATCTGAACCGTCAGATTCAGATCCTTGCATGGAAATAGTAAAATGGCTCTGTGCATCAATGCAGACAGTCATACCCTGATAGTGGGACCCGGATTGCGTTCTACCCCACCCATCTCGAAATCGGATTGTGCACTTAGTTACTTAGTATGCTCTTATCCTACTCTTATGGATTAGATTGTTCCAAGGATAAGGTACAATGAACGTATGACTGTGCACACTATATTTCTTTATATACTTTTCGGTATTTTTTATGATTAATGCTTTTTCTTCCCTTTTATAGAAAAGGACGGAGATGGGATGGGACCAAATTATCCGCTCTTCTCCCTAATCCATCCTAAGTCAAATTTAATTTTGAATTTGAAAAGACTAACTGAAAAAGAGAAAAACCGGAAAAAGCCTCAAAACACGAAACCCACCTACTAGTGGTTGGCCTAAGTCCAACAAAAAGATCAGAGCCATCCTTTGACAGAGTGCCAATAGAACACATCTTACTCCCGAAGAAAAACGAACATCAGGTCCTCCACACTAAATTAATTATGGGACCGCTGCTCTTTCCTACCAAGGAATTGGATATGTGGCTTAGGGCCCCGTATACTGGTTTTCAATTTCGACAAGTGGGGCCCGCAGTCTAGACCATTATTACGTTGTTTCTCACCGTCGATGGTCGATGCCCCAAATATCTCACAGATTGAAAGACCCCAGTCCCCAAATTTTGGACCCTTTTCAGTTGGTTGTGGACCCTTGATGTATTCCCTTCTTAAACATCTACTCAGAGGCCACGAATCTAGGGATCGGGACCGTCATGTTGTGGTCCATCAGTTGTGGGCCGCAACAGATCAGTGGTTTGGATTCTCTTTGCCCAGGCCAGAATTGAAACCTAAATCTACTGTGCAAAACCTTGGGTAGCTCGTATATCTGCCGTCCGTTTTCCTCGAACAAATGTGGCACTTGTGACAAGTAGATCAGTCTTATTTTTGGGCCAAAGCATGTTCACAATGCACACTACCTAATGAATGAACCCGATTTCTCACACGAATTCTACACCAGTACGTGTGCATTTGATGCTTCAGGTGAACGACTACACTTTGGCGTTACTCATCAATTCTTCAGAAAAAAGAGAGAGACAATGATACTCTGGCAAAGTTCGGGCTGCGCACGAGCAAGTTAGCTTTGGTTAGCTCGACTGGTAAAAGCCCGGTTCGGCTTGATTCCACTCGGTTCCAAACTGAGTTCGATTCAAGTCAAGCGGATTTTTTGAACTTGAAAAAATTTGGATCCAAGTTCAAGCTTGCTCGAGCTCGACTCAACTCGGATACCCAACTTAAATCGAACTCGGATCAGAGTAGTTGGGTGACTCGTTTACTTTGATATTGCTATTGCTTACCAAGTGTTTGATGAAATGACTCAACGAAGTGTGGCTAGTATAAGGAAGGTAAGTATATGAAACAAATATAATTTTTTCCTTAATTTTTATATTCCTTACAAGGCATTTGATGAAATACTTGTAAAACCACTGCTTGTGTTTTACATGCAATAAAAAATTGAAAGTGTAGCCCATGTATTTGTGAAAATGTTGCACCAGTTAACTCGACTTAATCTTGGCTCGAACTCAACTCAAATTGGCCTAAGCTATTGATTGAACCGGGTCGAGCTGGCCAGTCAAGCTTGAGGACCAAGCCAAGCCAAGCCCAGTTCAAGCTGGAGTTAGCAAGTGGCCAAGCCGAGTCGATCTGTGACTCGGTTCAACTTGTGCACACCTCTAGGTAGAGTGTGTTAAATTATACACATGCACGCACAAATTATGCAGAACTTGCATTTGGCATAAAATAATTTCCACTTAACTGTGCAAACAGGCCCTGGATTGTGATTATTTGATTATCTGATTATCGGATAGCTGGACATTCATGTGACTGTTGAAAGTGGAAAAAAAATAAAAAAACTAATGGCCTTATTTTAACAAAGCTGGGACCAATCGGAGGTTAGGATTGTTAAAACAACCAGATTTTAGGACAGAGACTTATGGATGGCTGGTTATACAATTTATTCCCTTGATACCATTTGCACAACTCCCAAGTGCCTGTGCATCAAGCACCATACGCTGCCAGAGTATCAAATACCTTCAATTATTTATTATTAAAAGTGATTTCTGCAAAATTCCGTGGATCTTACCATACTGACATTCTCATACTATGCTTTTAAAAAGATGAAATTACATTACTACCCCTTTTACACTTTCTTTACAATAAAGTTAAAAAATTAAAAGATGTAGGGCCCACGTGATATGTATCTCACGTCGAGGCCCACCAATATTATCATTAGACAAATAAAAAATATAATGAATTCAATAATAATGTCGCCCAATCTATAAAATATAAGTTACACCGTTCGAAGATTCTCAAAATTTACGTGTAGCCCATCTGATAATGTTGATTTGTTGGTATTCCTACGGCGCAGGCTCCACAAGTCCTGATATTTCCTACTCTTCAAATAAAAATAAATGAGGGTATTTTTGTAATTTCATCCCTCTTTGAAAGCTTATCGGTAGAAATCCTTCTTAAAATCCGTTCCTACCGCATCGTATAAATTGAACTCCCAATCATCTTTCTCGCATCGAAAGCGAAATCTTCAAAAATCCCGAACAAGGGGGGAAAAAAAAAGAAGGAAAAAAGGCAGAGAAAGTCGATTCCTTGAAGTCGCAGCAAATTCCATTCTTCGGATCCTGCATCCAACACTCTGCTCCAAAACAGTTACGATCTTTCCCTTTTTGCCCTTCCATCTTCTCTCATTTCACCTTCCAGTCCCTGAATTCCGCCGGAAGCACGCTGGAATCTGACGACTCCGTCGGCATCTCCACGTTCTAGGGCTTCTCTTCAGCCGGGACACGTCAGCACTCGAATATGTCCCTCTTCCGGAAATTCTTCTACCGGAAGCCGCCCGACGGGCTTCTGGAGATCTCGGAAAGAATCTACGGTACGTCAAGATGCGCTGGGTCTCTGTATTTTGCAGCATTTCTGTAAATTCGATTAGCTTGTGTGATTTCGTTATTTTGCATTTCGAATTAGTGGAGAAATATTTCATATATATATTTTTTTATTTTTAATTTTTAATTTTACGCAATTCACGAGAAGAGAAATAGTAGAATACTCGGCAAGGATATGCAGTATATACTCGGTTTTTCAGTATGGGTCTGGGGGTTCGGTGATCCAGACCATTGGGCTGTTGGGCGACATCATATACAGGACCTTGTCGAAAAAAATCACCTTGATAGGGCAGTCTTAAGTTCAATTTGTGGTCCACAAATAGACGGTGAAGAAGATCGATACAGCTATGCTCCACTTTTTCAACTGAAAAAAGAATCAAGATTGGTGGCTGAGGTCTTTATGTCTGGAAGATTTTTGGGGCACTGTCCATCCACGGGGGATCTCATAAGACCAACGGTGAACCATGGGCCGCACTGGTACAAACTGAAAACCCAAGTATACTGTGTATACCCTGAGAATGAGGAACCTGTTGTAGGCTATGAAAACCCTGCATAAACCCTGCGTCTATGGTTGCTACAACAACTTGAATCAACACGCCATCAACACGCCATGCGTCTTGTTCTAAGGGCTCGATTGGGATGGAAGTAAATGAGAAATGAAATTGGAGGTAAATTAACTGGGAGTAAATGGCTTACACCATTGTGTTTGGTTGGGAGTAAATGAAATGCATTTATAATCCAAGTATTCAGTTTGGATAAGAGTAAATGGGAGGAATTAGAATGCATCAGAATTTTTCAATATATTCACATGAATATATGTGATATCCCAAATCAACTTTAATATCTCAAATCAATGTACATACATGATATTTAATAGAGTCATTATAATAAGCCCATTGAAATATATACTCTAGCCAAAAAAGAGAAAATTTTGTGCCTTGGGTGGGCCACAACCGTAAGGATCACAAACAAGCAACTTGCTAACGTTTTTTAACTGTCCATTTAGATGGTCAACCTTTGGACGGTTTGGATCATTTTATCGGTGTGATTTTAGTGATGTAGCAGATAATTAGATTGCTTTAGAGTATCATTGGCATACCACATGTATGACGGATATGCACGTAGCAGCACTTTTGTTTAGTCGTGTGACTCTCCAAGAATGTCAAAAAGGCATTTCACCCCATTTACTTCCAAATCCTCTCTCATAGAGAGGATTTCATTTGCAAGCCCATTTACTCCCATTTCATTTCATTTCCATGCATTTACTCCCATCCAAGCACACTTCAAATGTCATTTACCTCCATTTACTCCCATTTCCCCCCATTTACTCCCATCCAAACGGCCTCTAAGAGAACTAGCCTTCACACAAGCATACAAGAGATGGAGAGAATGCAATAAAAAAAAAAAAAAAAAATACTTTATTGCTTTCACAACTCTCTCTCTCTCTCTCTCTCTCTCTCTCCTCTCTTATGTATCTACACTCTCCCTATTTATAATTTCTCTCAAAGAACACAACTCATACTTAAAAATAGAAGCCAACGTAAGATTCAAACTTAAAATGAAAAGTTGCCAAAAAAGCAAAATAACATAATTTTCATCCTAATTGTATGATGCCGTGGAAATCAAGTTTACTTGACTTCTAACAACCTCCTTTAAACTTGATTTCTCTTGTTCCCATCATTATCTTCAATCTAAGGAAAAATCTTCTGTTTTCAATGTCTTCGTAAAATATATGATTTTCAGATTTGCGAAACTCGAGTTTGATCTCTCTTTCACAAGATCATGAATATAGTGATACTTGATATCATTGTGTTTGCTTTTGCCATGCAATACTATATTCTTCTTCAATGTGATCATCCTCTTATATCACACAAGATTGTTGTAGGTCTTTCCAGCTTGTGGTTCAATTCACAAAACATTCTTCTCAGCTAAATTGTCTAACACACACGAGAGGCAACTGCAATGTACTTTGCTTGCATAGTTGAAAGTGCTACAACTTGCTGTTTCCTTGACGACCATGAAAACACACTCGAACTAGGATGAAATACACATCTAGAACTCTTCTTTTTCTCAACATCACATGCCTATGCACTGTCCATGTACTCAATGAGTTCGGAATTGGTAATAGGTGCATAAAATTTACTATGATTTTGAGTACCTTTGATATACCTTAGAATCCTCCTTGCAGTCGCTTGTTAGTGTAATTACTTTGGCATTTCTATGAATCTACTAATGAGCGCCACTCCGTATGCTATGTTGGATTTAGTGGAAGTCTAAGTAATGAAGGCTTGCTAGTTCCTACTAAGCTCTTAATGTAAGTGGGATTTACTAGCTCTCCTTTGTCATGCTAATATAGCACTAGTCACACTTCAACTAGAATACTAATTGGCTTACACGTATCCATCTTGAACTTTTCTAAGATAACTTTGGCATACTTTTTCTATGATATAAAGATGCCATCATCTGTCGTAAAACCTCAATACTGAGAAAGTGGATAAAAGTCTCATATTTGTTATCTCAAAGTCGTTAGTCATAGCCTCTCTAAATTCATTGAACATCTTTGGATTATATCCTGTAAATATCAAATCATCCATTTAGAGACAAACAATTAAGCATATCTCTCTTTGAATTAGACTTGATATGGAGAGTGTGCTCATATGGGCACTTTTGAAAACCATGCTTCTACAAATATAAAGTAATCCGTGTGTACCATGCTTGAGGTACATGCTTTAAACTGAACAAGGCCTTCTTCAATCTCTACACTTTGCTTTTCTAACCTTTCTTCATGTAACCCTTTGGTTGTTCAACATAGACATCTTCTTCAAGCACACTATTCGAAAAACTGATTGAACACCCATTTGATAAAATTTTCATTTATTCTCAGTAGCCAATATGACAATCATCCGAATAATGTCAAGTTTGCCAGCCGGTGCAAAAACTTCAAAATAATCAATACCTGGTAATGCAGCTAGATTATGGACGGAACTAATTGCAATAAGATTCAACGTATCCGATTGAAGTTCGAACCATAAAAGAGAAAAGAATGCAAGACTGAGCTAGCTTAACAGTTCTTTAGTCTTAAACTAGAGATCATTTCCCCCTGCTTTAACAGCTATTGTAGAGAAACAAGAGAATTTGCTCAAAGAAAATACCATTTAACTGTTTCTTATTCCATAAGCCTAAGCCTTATTTATAATGAGTGCTTACAATCTTCAACATAATTTATGGAATTTAAAAGTAGGATTCCTTAGCTAGCCAAGATCTCCAAAGTGGGAAAATAATTATTTTCCTGACATAGAAGTTCTAAAATAAGAAAGCACTTAAGTAAGAAATATCTAAGATTACTTATTTCCTAATATAGAGATATAAAAGAAAAGAAATTAGAAATAGGCTAAAAAAAGAAAGTGGGCTTTTCTTGTGCACACACGTGGAACATGCATGTGTGGATTTGGGGCAATTGCATCACCTGGCTTTTTCAACCAATCTAGCTTTCAATCTTTCTACATCACAATCTGCTTATATTTGGTTATGAAAACCCACTTGACACCAATCAATATCTTTCCTTTAGGGAGAGAAGTGAGCTCCCATCTATTGTTCTTCTCTATGGAATGGGTTTCCTTGTCCATGGCTTTGTCCCATATTTCATCAGTTGCTGCATCTTCATGATTTATGGGATTACAATTTGCAATTAAAGAAAAATTCACAAACTCTTCATTGGAGACCTCATTGTCATCGCCAACCACATAATCTTGCAAACAAGCTGGTAAGATATGAGAACATTTAGGAGTGCTTGGAGGTTCTTCTTGAGTTTGAGATGAAGAAAGTGAAAGAGAACTACTGGATTTATGAGAATCACTTGGTTGTGGTGATGTAGGAGAATCACTTGGTTGTGGTCTTTCTTCTACATGCTCTTCAACATCAATATTGATATTCAGTCATTTCTTCTCTTTATTAGTCCATGCCCATGCTTCATCTTCCACAAAAATAATTCTCTACTCGTCTTTACCTCGCTTGCCCTTATACAACTTATAACCCTTACATCACTGGAGTCGATGAATATACACTTTTTACTTTTATCATCGAGTTTCTTTCTTTGCTCATCAGGTACATTTGGACATGCAAGACACCCAAACCCTCAAATATGAGACATCTGACTTCTTTCCACTCCATGCTTCTTCATGAGTCGTATCAAGAATACTCTTTGTAGGGAACCTATTTAAAACATAAACTACACATGTAACAGTTTTTACCTGAACCTGCTTTGGTAGAAACTTTGCTTTAAACATGTTTATGGTAATCTCTATAGTTTCATTCTTCCTCTCTGCGATGCCATTCTATTGAAGCGTTTAACTGTTGGTCAACTAATTGATGCGGACATCAGTGGTTCACCCTTTAGAGTGTACCAGAGGAGGAGGCGTCGCCGACAGAGTACTGGAGCGGAGGAGTTGATGTGGATGGATGCTGGGTCCATCAGACCCATTTTCTGACGCGCTACAAGTGCAGGAGCGGCATGACCGCACCCTGACCATAGATCCATGGGTTGGAATTTACACCTTACCACATGGGTGCGGTGTTTTAGTTTTAGGCTTTTTTTTTTTCTTATTTCATGGGCTTTATTGCACTTTTTTTATTTTTATTTTTTCGTCTTTTATTTTTATTTTTCTTGTTTTCAGGGGTGTTAGTGCACTTTTACTTTTTCAATTGCTTATATATACGTTGTGAGAAATCATATTTTCATTATTATTGAATGAATAGAAATTTGTCTCTTTCTTCCTCTTTATTAAAGAGATTAGGGTTTCAGGATTTGCCCTTGGGTGTTGAGGATTCTACCCCGATTTCAGGTTTCCTTATTTCTAGATCTTTGAGGTGCAAGAAAAAATAAGAATCATCCTCATTCTTTTCTTTTGATGACAAACTGACCCGTACTTTCTTCATCTCGAACCCTTAATTCTTCACCCCTTTCGTTCTTCTCTGGATACCCCTTTTCTAGTTTGAACGGAAAAGAGGGATGGTTAGTCAGTAGAATTAGATCCAAACTTGACCGTGGACTGACTTATGCTAAATCTGGGATATCCTCATATTCCTAGGTCTTCCCTTTTTACTGTTTACGCCATTTTATGCTAAGGGGCATGATCCTGACGGAATGACCTCATTTTTGTGTTGAAATTTACCTAATTTATTTAATTGGAAACGGTTAGTTGATTCGCGTATTTACTTGAACATTCTTTAACCTAATTATACATGCATATATGATTAGGTCATCACATGTCCCTGCATCACTAATGCCTGATTCCATGTTCTTTGGTACTTACAAAACCACTTAGAGGTATGTTTTCTCCCTCTTTCAGATCTCAACACTTTTAGATAACAGCAACTTTACTTTTCCATATAGGCTTTTAAACTGCCTTAAAATGTCAAAAGCTTTTGACCTTTGCTTTAGAAAAAAAAGCTTCTGACCTTTGCTTTAGAAAATACACCCATGTTTTTCTGCTAAAATCGTCAATGAAAATGATGAAGTATCTGTTTCCTTTATTCAACAAAGCCTCAAGTGGTCCATAAATATCCGTATGCACTAATTCCAACACTTCCTAGCTCTTCACAAATTTTCAATTGGAAAAGAGTCCTTGTGATGCTTTGCAACTATGTAACCTTCACATGGACAACTAGGAGTATCAATTTAGATGGCAAGCCAGCAACCATTGTCTTCTTAGACAACAATTTCAAGCCATTGAAATTGAGATGACTTAACCAAAGATGTCATAACCAATTGTCATCTTTGATAATTGCATTGAAATTTGGTAACATTGCACTTCTATTTTTTAAAGGAAACGTGTGATTTTCGGTCATCAATACCTTTGTGTTAAGGTTCTCCTCATCACATGCACTCTAATTTTGCGATCATTACATGGCACATGCACTCTAATTTTGAAATTTGAGTGTAGGTGGTTTGATTTGGAGAAAATTTGAAAATTCCCAATTTCTTCCAAATTGCTTGCAATGTTGCACTCCAAACATGAAATCAAGCATCAACTAGGGTTGATCTATTGATTTGTTAAGTCATCAATTTAAAAAAAATAAAAATCATTTTTAATTAAAAATTTATATATATATATATTGAAAATTTCCTTCAACCAGTTGTCAATTGAGACTAATTTCGAAGTCTTTAGGAGTGTTTGATGAAATGATCCTCACATACACTCTAAATGTTATGCATTCAAATTTAATATACTTAAATTAGTTCAGTCAGACAACGCATAACTTAGGACCCTATACAAAGGTAACCTATTACGTGCACTTATTTTTTGAGATGTTATGATTTAAAAGTGTGTATTAAGGTCTTTTTAACAATTGCTGAAGTTTCATTGAAAAATTCAATCATTTTCCCAATGTTTCCTAAAAAGTGCGATAAATTACCCAATAGAAATGATACATCCTGTGCGATAACCGATACGTATCTATATGCCCAGGGTGCGATACATAACACGATACCGATATTTCAAACACTGGTTCCCATTATTGCGGACCACATGAATTTCTACTCGTGCTAATTTTCTGAATGTATGGTCCAAATAATGCTACTTGCCTGATGAATGAAGTGGATTTTACATATACAACATTGTGGATCCCATAGAGCTTGGGTGTTTTACGTGTTGCGTTAGACAGGTGTCTAGATGATTCTGGTTCCTCTCCAACTCTCCTTTGTAACTGTGGATAACCACATGTACCTACTACCACTCACATCTCCATTTCTCATAAATGTGGGGGACTACAACTGTCGGAAAACCACACATGGTAGATTCCCTTTCTCTCTCAAAACTACTAGGATCCCCTACTGATAGTGAGGATCGCTCAAGAGAAAAAAAATTGCACACTTCTAGTGGTCTCTTTAACAAATTTCTTCACTAAAAATTTCTCATCCGAAAAAATTCACAACATTAAGATCATTTGGTTGGTATTATTTTCAAGTTATTATCAATCCATGAAAAGCCCTACAATTTTGAAGATCAAGATTGTCGTGTATAGCAGAATGGCATAGATTATCACATCTAGTTGTCTTATGTTGCTCGGTACTACAATTGTCGGAAAACCACCCACAACATATTCCCTTTCTCTCTTAAAATAACCAGTAGAAAAGAAAGGTGTGTTTCCTACTTGATTGCCTATTTACAACACATGAAATGGTTAGATTCTATGTTGCTGTATTTTCTTTTTGATTGCCTATTCACAAGATAAATGAATGGTTAGATCATATGTAGGACATATCCACAAGTATGGTCATGTATTTCTTTTTGTGAATTTCTTGTTCACAAAACACAAGTTAAATGGTTAGATCATATCTAAGACATATTCAGGCTGGTACACTCTAGATAAATGGCCTAGATCACCAACACCAATAGATTCCAGTTTGCTTATAGATTTTGGTTTGCTTACAATGTGCCAATGTGCTACCATACAATGTTTTTAGTATTGACGATATTGGCCAATATCCCACGATATATCTTGTATCCCACCCGTGTGATACGAAATGCATAGGTTGTGCCATTATATCTCACCTGTTCGATTAGGTGAGAATTTTTTTTTTTTTTTTTTTAAATAAATATTTTCGATCCATTTTTTCTTGTAAATCATGTTAAATCAGTGTTAAATGGTTGCAAAAACATAATTTTTCATGTTTTGCATGTAAAATAATGGATTTGGAGCTTTGATTTCGAGATTCGGGAGAGATGGCCCGAGTTGCGAAAAATTGAAAATTCTCAATATCGTGCAAATTTGTGGCAATCTATGTCTAAACACAAAATCAAACATGTATGTAACTTGATCTAGTGGTTCTTGGTAATTTGGTGATTTTTTTATTCAAAATTAATTAAAAATGTACTCTTTTTTCAAAATTTCACTTCGATCAATGGTCAATTGGCCCTCATTTTAGAGTATTTAGGAGTGTTTGGTGAAATCGTCATCACATACACTAATTTTGAAATTTGCGGTAAGATGGGCCGATTTGTGGAAAATTCAAATTTCTCAAAATTTTCTCAAATTGGAGAGGATGAGTACTATTGTTACGTTATAGGGTATCTTCACTGGTATCATTCTACTATGACTTGGGCATAATATTATTGGTTTGTGGAGTAACAATACTATGCCTAACCCCATCGAGATAGAGATGATAATTTTGAACTACTGCACAACTCTATGTGGGTTTGAGCCACAACCACACACATTATTCACAGGTATATTTCTAGTTTCTACATCTTTTGCTTTTGAATGTATTGCTTGTGTTTCCATACATGTCTTCTTACATTTATAAAATTATATGAATAGATTTTGAATATACTTGCATCAATTTAGTTGAACAGTGCATAGATTAGGGCCCATATAAAGGAAACCTATTATATGCACTTTTTTTTTTGTAATGTTTTTATTTCTAAGCGTGTATCGATGTTTTTTTTAACAATCCTTGAAATTTTATTGAAAAATTCAACCACTTTCCCAATGTTTCCCGATGTTTCCCAACAACGGCGATACATTACATGTTGCAACCGATATATCCTGTGCAATAACTGATATGTATCCGTATCCCAATCCCAAGGGTGCGATATATTGCGTGATAATGATACGAAAAACATTGCCACCATATGCCAAATTGACCCGAGTCTGGTCCAAGCCATCCATTAAATGAGCCAATGTATACATGCTTTGGATGATACACGTCAGATTAGCTATTGTACGTAGAACAACATCTGCAATGTGGTCTACGTGATGCACTACTCAGGAATTCATAAATGAAAGAACTGGCACTACTGTACCTCCGGTGGCAGTAGGTTACTTTTGCTAACCAAGAGTCACATGGGTGAAATTTTATTAAGATTCATACAATCTATCAAGCTCTCTACATCATCTTCACCATAGAACCCAATAAGCATGATGATCCAATGCTCAGGTGGGTCACACCATAGGAAAATTTTTGGATGGGTTGCCCACCATTTGTTGTCGGGCCCATCATGGTGTTCATTTGATGTAACTTATCATGATGAAACGATCACCCAAACTTCACAGTAGTCCAAAAGTCAAGTGGCCCATACCATGTGAATTTAGAGGTTTTACGTATAATTTTATGGAATTGCTCACCTTAGTGTTGAATCAGCCTAATTTTTGGGATCAAGGCCAAGGGGAGGCGTACTTGATGGACGGGTGGATTTCATGCACATTTAGTCTTCTCCCCCATTATAAAAAGTATTCCTGGTACATACCTAGGTGAGGTATGCAAAATGAAAGCGTTTTAGTTTATGATGGTGCATTATAGACTAGGGTTGCAACCTGGGTTCGGGTTAACCTGAACTCGATTTGGGTTGTCAAGGTCCCTAGGTTGGATTCGGGTTGAGCAAATTCGGGTCAAGTTAGGTTGGGTAGGGATGATCACATATATTTTGGCTGGTCTGGTGGGGTTGGGTCGTTTTGGGTTGAGTATAGAGTACTTTGGGTTGAGCACCTCTGGTTTGGAATTAGGTCGGTTTGTGTTGTGGGTTGCATAGCTTGCAATCCAGACGAGTTGACCCGGGACTCGGCTAAGTCAACCAGGCCCACTGGTTTAGGAAAACCAGGGACGCACGGGAGTTGGACCTGGTTTCCTGAGTTAACATGGGTTGAGTGAATCTTTAGGGGAGGGAGGGCAGGACTCGGCTGAGTCAAAATGGGTTGAGTGAATTTTTAGGGGAGAATAACAATAATAAGGGAGAGATAACAACATACGCCCGTCAGCCTTCACGCTCGCCTCTATGCATGTCAATCTAGACACCTAGGACATTCCAGCTGTGTATCAAGTGGGAAACCCCATTACAATGTGGCTGTGTATCAAGTGGGAAACATCATTACAATGTGGTCACAACCTTTTGCATGACTTCCATGTAATATAAACGACACAAGATTAGGTTAATGGTGAGATTAATTTTCATAAAAAAACGCTTATTAGGTCTCATCATGAAATATATAGAAATGGAACTAGCAGAGGATGAGAGAGATCACACTGTTGATATCCAGTTCGTGCACTTGTTTCTACATTTTAGGCTTCTCATCCTCTGCAACATGGATAACTGTCCATAAAAAACTGGAACTTCTATTTGATATGGTATCTAGATATTAATATTGCCTAATTTCATAACCTGTCCTTATTCTTTTAGTCAAAATTTTTAACTCAGGTAAGCTACCAGTCTCACAAGATATTTCTCCTTTCTTCATTCAGTGTTCGACTGCTGCTTCTCTACTGATGTTTTGGAGGAAGATAACTATAAAGTCTACATGGAAGGCATATTGGGTCAACTTCGTGACCAGTTTCCTGATGCATCCTTCATGGTATTTAACTTCAGAGAGGGGGAAAAGCAAGGCCAGATTTCCGACATTTTGGCTGAGTATGATATGACAGTAATGGACTATCCTCGGCATTATGAAGGTTGCCCATTACTCATGATGGAAGTGATCCACCATTTCTTGAAGTCTTGTGGGAACTGGCTCTCTCTAGGGCCGCACAACCTGTTGTTACTGCACTGTGAACGAGGTGGGTGGCCGGTTCTGGCTTTCATGCTGGCCGGGCTTTTGATCTACAGAAAACAGTATTCTGGGGAGAAGAGGACATTGGACATGATCTACAAGCAAGCCCCTCGTGAGCTTTTGCCGTTGTTATCACCATTGAATCCAGTGCCTTCACAGTTGAGATACTTGCAATACATATCTAGGAGAAATGTGGGTTCAGCATGGCCACCACTAGATAGAGCGCTTACATTGGATTGTGTCATTCTCAGAACCATTCCAAACTTTGATGTAGAGGGGGGCTGCCGTCCAATATGCCGGATTTATGGACAGGATCCCTTAATGGCTGCTGACCGAACTCCCTTAGTTCTGTTCTCAACTCCGAAGAAGAATAAAACTGTTCGACTTTACAAACAGGTTTCTGTAAATTCTTTCTGTTTATTGATTATTCTATTTCCCTTCTATTTGCAATCCACTTTATTATTATTATTATTTTTTTTTGGGAGGGGGGTTAGACTGGTAAAGAAATGTTCTTGAGTTTTGGTCAATACATTTTTTCCTGTTTTATTAGATGGATATTTTGACGATGTTGATACACACACACATCTATATTATTTCCCATATTTCTCTTCATTGCACTATTTTATAACTCAAAATTTCCAACTCATTTGAAGTATGGGCAAATTTAAGAAGACAGTGAGCATATTGTATTCTGATTTTTTAATGTCTTGTTGTACCATGAGTCCATGACCTAATAATCAATATAACTTGTTGGAGTGCTGGAGGTTGTTGACTATCCTCAGAAAAACCTACATTTTTTAAATAACTTTTCCTTTTGACGTTAAAACTATCTTATCCCAGGATGTATTTATCCATTCTATGCCAGTAATTAATAGTTCACAACTTTGCCTGATTCGTATTCCTTGATTGCAGTTAGACTGTGATCTAGTCAAGATCGACATTCATTGCCATATTCAAGGTGATGTTGTACTCGAGTGCATTAATTTGGATGAAGATTTGGAACATGAAAAGATGATGTTCCGGGTTATGTTCAACACAGCCTTCATTAGATCAAATATTTTGATGCTTAACCGTGACTCAATTGACATTTTGTGGGATGCTAAAGATCGGTTTTCGAAGGACTTCAGAGCAGAGGTGTGTATCTATCTCCTGTTCATGAATCGACTTAACTTCCATTTAGTGGTTCTTTTTTGAATTCTATTATGTTTTTGGATTAAGGTTCTTCTTTCAGAAATGGATTCTGCTGCTTCTTTAATCACTACGGATGTGGCTGGTTGGGAGGGCAAAGAGGGCCTTCCAATGGAAGCATTCGCTAAAGTTCAAGAGATCTTTAGCAATGTGGATTGGCTAGATGCAAAGGGGGATGCCAGACTTCACATGCTTCAGCAAATAGCTGCATCAAACACTTTCCAAGAGAAGTTGGAGAGTGGTCAGCCCCAAAATGTGGAAACTGTTGCCTTGGAACAGGAATCAAGTCTGGATGCAGCTCAAGGAAATGCAAAATCTGATGCATCAGAAAATAAAATCAAGATATCATCACCATCGGCTTTGAAGAAGCAGTCTACTCCCTTCCTCAAACAATCTCCAGATGCTGATCTGACCAAACAGAAGGTTCAGCCCCTGCAGGTGCTAGATGCGCTTCATTCTTCTGCTCAGCCTAAAATCATATCCCCAAGGATTCCTCTCTCTTCTTTGTTGAATCCAACTTCTCATGATGGTTCTTTCCAAGGCTCGCCTTTGCCCATTCGAAGATATAACAGCGTGCCCTTGGCTCATGGAATTACAGCTCTTTTGCATGATCATGCTACATTTGGGAGCAGTGATGTAACTCCTCCAGAGACAATGTCTTCACCTTCTCTATCCCTTGCAACTGCTGTTGAATCATGTTTATCGGAGCATGCAAAACCCAATATTGTTTCATCTCCACCACCTCACCCAGCAGGCTCTACCACAAGAACTTCCACAGCCTCACCGTCAAAGCCAGTGCCTGCTTTATCTCCACCTTCTCTGCATCTTGGAATCTCTTCACCAGGTATTCACGGGTCAATGTTGGTTCCTCATTCCCCAACTTCTGCTCTTCTTCACTCAAAGGCATCATTATCTGATGTTGCCAGCTCAGTTACATCTACTCACACCTCACCTGTTCTCCCATTTTCAGATTCTTCTGTTGACAACAATTTATCAACAACTTCTCCCCCTCCCCCTCCCCCTCCACTCATGACCATCTCATCAGCTTCCCATCCTCCTCCCCCTCCCCCTCCACCCCTGAAGAAGCCTACTCTTACAGCTTGTCCGCCTCCCCCTCCACCACCTCCTTTACGTTCTGGGCCTGCCCCAGGTCCTGCTGCTCCATGTTTGGTACCGCCACCACCCCCTCCCCCACATTCTGCATCAAAGCCTCCTGGTGGCCCTGCTGTTGAAAAAACTCCACGTGCCCCACCTATGCCGCCACCTCTCGGAGGTCATATTTCCTTACCCCATGGTCTTTCAAAGGGAACAGGTGCTGACCCTCAATCTCTTCCCCTGGTTGGTAAGGGAGGAATGGGCCTTCCACTTGGTATAAGGGGACGGGTGCTTACACGTTCTACGAGTTCAAGGAATCCTCTGTCTGCTAATTCAACGTCGAAGAAGGTTTCCTTGAAGCCATTGCACTGGGTAAAAGTAACAAGAGCGATGCAGGGAAGCCTATGGGCTGAACCACAAAAAGTTGATGAAGCTTCAAAGTATTCAAATCTCATTTCCTTGTATCTTTTCTTTTTCTTGCTTTTAGTGTAGAGATATTTTGACCTTGCATCTGATGATTGATTATTTATGCCTATTCTTGTAATCTAATGGCCAACTTACATTCTGTTGCTACTTCGTATCCACCAGAGCCCCAGAGTTTGACATGTCAGAACTCGAGAGTCTTTTCTCAGTCATGGTGCCGAAGTCTGACCTTAGGGGCATAGGTGGAAAATCAAGCCGGCGTGAGTCACTTGGGTCTAAATCTGATAAAGTCAATCTGGTAATTGTCCTTAATTCCCTCATATATGTAATATTAAGATGATTTTTATTCTCTTTTGCCTATCAAGATTTATTTTTCTGATTCCACCCATGGATTTAAGGCTTGGTTCAGGTGGTTGTTGACTGTGTTATTAAAGTCCTGTTGTTTGAATAGATCTTGGGAATTCAGCAAGCAATTTCCAGATATAGATACTTCTGTTGTCCGAGCATGCCAGTTATCTTCAATTCACCTGCCTTTTTTTTTTTCCTGGTTTCTTTTATAATTTCTGAGCAACAAAAACATCTGCCTCCTTTGCATGAGTGACGAGGAGATGGTAGACCGACCATCTCTTTCTTCATTGTCCCTCATGTGGGGAGAATTTGGTCAGACATCTTGGGCTGTTTCAATATCTCTATCCTTCCTGTCATTGGTGGGTGAGCTTCTTAGTGCCTGGCATGGCGTAAGTATTGGGAAGATCAGAAAGCCACTATGATAGCTCAGCATGCGGTTTGGTGGGCAGTTTGGGAGGAAAGAAATGCAAGATGTATTTATTATTTATCTAATCAATAATCATTAATCATATACATTGATCTAGTAGCCATTGTGGCATATCGCCACCAGGTCCAACACCACCACCACCATCATCATCATTCGAGTCATCTCCTTCTTCCACATACACTTATTCTTCTTCCGTTTCTTCATCATTTGTACGTACTAATACTTCATCAACATCTAATGGTGAATGATCTTCAGCTTGATCATCATTATCACCTTCTCCTTTTTCAATATCGTCAATTTCATCAACGGGTTGACGACTACTACTCGCCCCCCGGCTCCCCCCGTCCTTCGCCTTCGAGTGGTACTACCTTCACTAGGTGTCGATCCGTATGCGGCATCTTCAACTTGTACCCATGTCAGCTCCTCTCCAGCAAATACCGGGTCCTCCGTCTCTACGAGCCACTTGTTATCTGCATCCAACTCATCTAAGCAGATAGGGTCAAAGAAACCGGGTTTTTCTTTCCTACTTTGGAATCGTTCTTGTAATTTTTGATTGTATTGAACGAAAACCAAGTCTTTGATCTTTTTTTGCTCAAGGCGATTCCTTTTCTTTGTATGAATCTGCAAGAAAGAAAGCGTATTTGGCATTAACTATTTAGGTAATTAATTTAGCTTAGGCCACTAAAAAATTAAAGTTTACAAAAAAACGATTACTAAACAGTCTAAACTTACCACCTCGAACGTGCTCCAATTGCGCTCGCAACCACTGACAGAATACGTGATTCCAAGAATCTTCACAGCCAGCTTCTTTAGAACTGGATCCTTCCTGTTCGGGTCCACTTCATAGGTAGCCCACCAGTCAGCTGAGAAAAACAGTTTAAGTATAGGTTAGAGTCTTAGTCTCTTAGAGACACTTTGTAGAAAAACTTTTTGTAAGAGTTCAGTACACAGTTAACAGTACATTAACATTCATAGAAGTACTTACTGGGTAATTTCATTATCTAATGTCTTATTACGATATCCCTCGAGAATATCCCTTCACTTTTTGTGTAGAAGTCCAGCAAAGTTGAGATCTTGTCCTGTTCTCCTCTATTTGGAATCATTCTTTCCAAGACATCAATAAATCAAACCATATGCATAGTTAGTGCTTCTGCTGGATCAGCAGAAGCGAATAAACAGGCTGGGTTAAGGATGTAAGCAATCGAATACAATGGGGATGACATTTGGTTGCCCCATCTTCTATCTATAAATCTAAAATTGGCTTGTGATCACGGTCTCTATAGTTAAAATGGTCCATGATCTTTTTTTTCGCCCTCTCCATCGCATCATATATGTAGCCCATTGCGGGCTTCTCATCCCCGTCCACCAATCGCAACACAGTGACTAAGGGCTCGGATGATTTTAGCGCCTTTACCACTTGAGTCCAAAAACTTTGAGAAAAAATTGTTTGTTGAACCTGTTTTCCTTCAGCCTTCTATGACCAAGGCCCACATGTAAAATCGGCTGACACTACAAAGCTTCTAAGTTCTGATTTCTTTGCATGTAGCCTTTGTAGTGTTAAAAAGGTTGTAGCGAAATGGGTGACTGTTGGACGTAGCAAGTTACCCCCAATGTGTTTTCTCATTCGACTGAGAAGAAGGGCGTGTTTGTACATAAAGACCGTGATTCTTTTAGCCCTTGCAATCACATTTATAAATAATCTACCTATATCTTCTAACATAAGATCAATACAATGGGCCGCACAGGGGGTCCAAAATAAACATCGCCTCTTCTCCATAAGAAGACGACCGACCATTACATACGAGGTTGCGTTATTTGTAATTACTTGTATATCGTAGTCCTCACCTATTTCTTCAACTACACTATCTAGTAAGTTAAACAAATATTCTCCTGTGTGTGAATGGCCCGACGCATCCACTGACTTCAAGAACATTGTCCCGGCTGGACAATTTACCAAAAAGTTAATGAGAGATCAACCGGATCTATCGGTCCATCCATCGGCCATTAGTGAACAACTATATATTTTCCATGATTCCCTATATTCAGCTATGAAGAATTGTGTACATTCGACTTCAGTTTTTAGGTATGTCTCCCTCATTTCATGATATGAAGGAGGTTTAAGCCCAGGTCCAAATTGACCTATAGCCTCAACCATTACTTTGAAGCTTTTCGATTTAACGGTGTTGAAAGCAATGCCGGTTTGGTAAAACCACTTAGCAATATATTGAATTGTGGTTTTTCTATCTTTTTGTTTATACCGGTTCTCTAAAGTTGTTTGAGCTGCCCATTTCCCTCTACCCCTTTGGTCTATCACATCCTCAGGGTGTGGTATACACCATCTATCTATGGGCCCATGCCCTCGGGCTCTTTTCAATGGTTGTACTTGTGGTCTAGACCAGCCTGTCGAAGTAGGGGGAGTGGGACTAGCTTCATTTACATTAAGTACATTTATTTTTTCATATGCATCTTGTTCCAGATATTCTTTCTGACGTAGGGCACTATCGCATTTATTTTTTGATTGTTTTTCCATATACTCCACGATCTCCCTTCGGATTTCTGGAGTAATTTTGTTGCATGCTTTTGCATTTGACCCCGGTAAATGTGCAAGGTGTTGCTTGTGCCTTGCAATGCCACCGGAACTCACATACCCACATAACTCACATACTATGTGAGTCTTTTCAGTAGCACTACGGTAGTGCCCATACTTCCAACCCGGGTCATTCGACTTAGGCTTCAAAGAGGAAGATTGGGAAGAAGACATTATGATGGTGGATGGTGAATGGTGGTGTGTGTATTATTGATTGCCACTTGCTAGTATCCTAGTACTAAAAAGTAACTAGCTACTAACTAGAAACTAGAAAGTAAACTACAAATAAAAAGAAAACTAAAGTAAAGTAAGAGACTAAGAACTAAGAAGTAAGATCTAAGAGAGTAAGTAAGACTGTAAAGAGCCTAAAGAGATGGGACTTGGGGAGAGAGAGAGAGAGAGAGAGAGAGAGAGAGATTTACACAAACAAAATTAAAATTTAAAATTACAAATCTAAAAGAGGTTCCAACTTACAACTTTCAACTTCCAAATTCTTGTCTAAGTTGTCTTATCTTCACCTTTGCCCCTTGACTTGAGTTTTGATCTTGAATTCTTGTTGTAAGTTTGTAACTTGTACTTGTAAGTTGTAAGTTGTAAGTTGTAACTTGTCACGTGTAAGTTGTAAGTTGTCTAACAACTAACGAAGTAACAACTCAATTAACAAACAAACTAAAAAAAATGATAGAAGTTGTTAGAAATAGAATTAGAAACTTAGAAGTTAGAACGTAGAAAACTTAGAACTTGGATATTATGAAATATGAAACTCTAAATGAAAACGAGATAGAAAGAGAAAGTGATGTTATGTATGTTCCCTTGATTGAACTAGAAAGTAGAAACTAGAAAGAGAGTTCAATCAATTCAGTGGATGGAGATTAGAGAGGAGTCTTGACTCTTGAATCTTCTTGATTCTTGAATATGGATGTATCATGTATCTTGGATTCTTGATTCTTGTACCCTCCTTTGATTCTTGATTCTTGAAAGTTGAAAGAAAAGAAAAGAAATATGGAAATGTAATATGGATGGAGAGGGGTGGATGTAGATTGTAGAGTGCTTAGAAGTTAGAATTAGAAATATGTAAGAGAGGATGTAGTAAGAGAAATAGAGAATAAAGAGAGAGAGTTTGAGCTTTTTTTGCAAGTAGGAGTGCTTAGAATACATATTTATAGAGAAAAAATCCGGATTAAGAAAAAAGAGGTCAAAAACAGTCAGAAATATGACCGTTGGCCATTATACGATCGCATATGCAATATGCGATCGCATACATCGCATATGCTGGCACATGTGGCATATGCGATCGCATATGTGCAGGGATCGTATATGCCACTGCCGCATATGCGATCTCCCCAAAAATATGCGCATATGCGATCGCACATGACAACACTAACTGCAACCTCCTTTTCCTTGCGAGGTCGTGTAATTGGGTCACCCCCTTGGCACCACTGTTTTAAATATCGACGATATCGGTCGATATATCCCACGATATATCTTGTATCCCACCAGTGCGATACAAAATGCACAAGTAGTGCGATATATCCCACATGTTCGATCCAATAAGCATTTTCGAATTTCGATGCTCTTATTTTCTGTAAATCATGTTAAATTAGTGTCAGATAGTTACAAATTCATGATTTTTCATGTTTTGCATGAAAAATCATGGATTGGGAGTTTCGATTTCGAGATTTGGAGGAGATGGGCCAAGTTGAGAAAAAATGAAAAAAATAAAATAAAATTTCAGTTTCTTGCAAATTGTTTGCAATCTATGTTCAAACATCACATTCAACATGTCTGTAGCATAATCTAGTGATTCTTCTTTTGCTTTTGAATGTATTGCTTATGTTTCCACTCGTCTTCTTACATTTATAAATTATATGAATAAACATTCAATATACTTGCATCAATTCAGTTAGACAACGCATAGATTAGGATCCTATACAAAGAAAACCTATTATGTGTACTTGTTTTTTGTAATGTTTTGATTTATAAATGTGTATTAATGTCTTTTTTAATAATCACCGAAGTTACATCGAAAAATTCAACCAATTTCCCAATATTTCCAACAACAGCGATACATTACACGATACAACCGATATATCCCATGTGATAACCGATACGTATCTGTATCCCAAGAATGCGATATGTAACACGATACCGATATTTCGAACACTGCTTGGCACCCCTCATTTTCTATTCTGTCTTGGTGGTCTGTTTTTGAAATTTTCATTCTCTCAGAAAAATTTAAAAATAATCCTGAGCGACAAAAACGAATGGGTTATTAGATTTTTGTGGAAATGACATGCCTCTGATAGGTAGTGATGAAAGACAAAGATTTAATCCAATCCATTTGACATACCTGTCCCACTGAATAAAAGGTCTCCCAAAAAATCATGCCATTCCAAAAGTGAAGCAGTCTGCATCAATTTAGAGGTTTTAGCAATGATTTTACATTGTTGTCTATGGTGTGGCCCACCTGATTTTTTGATTGGCCTGATATTTTGTCTCCACGGTGAGGTGCACATGATGGATAGTGGATGTCATGCACATTTCACAGTGGGCCCACACAACCTGACACTACTGTAAGGTAGTATGGACACCTTGGGATCACTTCCTACACATTCACATGCATCTGTGCATATAAAGTTTGTGCAACTAGTGTGTGCAGCTCACCGTGGTGTTTTTATGGCATCCAACCTATCCAGTAGGGTTGCCCCAAAGTTCAGTTCGATCTGACCACCAAAAACCCAAAAACAATAGACAACCACCCAAAATCATCGAAATTTAGTTGGGGCTCACCTGATGGTTGGATCAACTTGATTTTTGGGGCATCTCGTTTTCCTACGGGGCGACATGCCATACACACACCATGGCAAGCCCCATATACAAATAGTTGCATATACTTTTCATCTACAAGACTCTTTCTACACACACACATACATATATATATGTGTGTGTATACACATAAATATATACATACCTACATGCATACATATGTATAGAAGGTCCTCAAATCCAACCGGTGGGACCTCTAGTTATGGTCCGCCTATAGGATCACTTCCAACCCATTAAGCGAATGCGAAGTCCAACCCTTCCAATATGTTGGCCCCACCATGACCATCACCTCGTGCAAAAATCAGCCCCATCTACTCATCAGGTGGGCCACACCACAGTAAACAATGTCTAGCCATTGATATATAGCAAAATACAAGTGTGGTCTGCTCAATGAGTGGATGGGGCTGATTTTTGTGCTAGGCAATTCTCATGATGGGGCCAACCTATTGGACCGATTGAATGTGAAATTGCGTGTGGAATAGGATACCACGACTATGCGTGTAGAAACTTGGCGGGACTATGGAATCATGGCTATGTGCTTGGGGGGGGGGGGGGGGGTTGATTAGGACCAAATAAAAATTATGCCTTTTAAACACAATTGCTTAACTTAAACTAATGTGCAAATTAAACTAAGTAAACAATTTAACACCAAGGCTTCCAAGCCATTAGTGGGTCCAATCACATAGACTACAAATGATATGCTATTCAAGCAACTAGTCTATAGATGATAGTGTACATGTGTATATGGGATGTGTTACCTATCCACTCCTACCATTCATCTAATCATGCATTTATATAATTAAACATTCATCATATAAGTATAATTAAACAAGTGCTTAAAAGACAATCCCAAACACAAGCATGTATAGTGGTTCGGTTTCCCTACTCCAATCTCGGTAAACGCACTTAACTCATTAGTGTACCAGATTTCGCTATTGAAGGTTTTAAATCAGGTTCATCTCTAACCTTTACAATCCTACACAAGGACCGGCTCCCACAAGAGACTTTACGTGGTTTTCTATAGGCTCGCCACGAACCCCGGTCTTGCATAAGAAACTATAGGTGTACACTCCCGTCGGAGGCTCCTATAAGAGACTTGAGTTAGTTTTTTATTAGCTAACCAACAATCTCGGTCCTAGTTCAAGGACTTACGTTTACTCCCCCTGGAGGCTCCCACGGAGACTAACACGTACACACCCATGTTCGGTGAATTCAACTCTACACAAGAGCTTATGTCCTACACAAGAATATATCGAGTTTGGACTAGAAACTCTCACCCTTAATCCTACACAAGGAAAGAGAGTATGGACTCAAGCACTTGTCGAATTGAGCCTCGCACCGTTCTTTTGTCACTTCTTCATAGCTCTCCCGTGCTTGAATTCGCTCGTTAATTGCTTCCTCGATCATGATGCCGATGCGTTACCAATGCTTTAGCTCTAAGATCAAACACCTTGCATACAATGCTCCGATGCGGTGACCAAGGAGATGAGAGGTTGGGTAGAATCTCCTACAACTAATGGAAAATTGTACTGTTTAAAAGATTCACCTAGATGAGTCTTCTAGAGGATTTAGACAAAGATTTGACTATAGGTTCTAGTCGTATCTTATCTCTAGAAAATGGTGGAGTTCAATGTCATCTTCAAGGTCGAGTTTGGAATCCTCATTAGAGTGTTAATCTCATGTTCATGGAAGATGACTTAGAACTCATTGGTTTATATGCTTGGAATGAGGGATATGATCATGGAATCACCTAAGCTTCTATTGCACCAAAAGCCCATCCAAATACTTAAGAATCGAATGCCTTATATATGGAGTTCGAGATCCAGTGGTAAAAAAAGGACGGATAACGGCGTTGTCGATGGCATCGAGTGTGGCTTCGATGGTATTGAAAAATTGGGTTTCCAGCTGAATTGTTGCTGGATAGTTTACACACTGCTATCCGATGCCATCGAGTGGTCTTCGATGGGATGGAGGGGACCCTTCAATGTCATCGAAGGTTCCTCGATTCCATCGAGAAACTCAGATAAAAATAAAAAATAAAAAATCATATTTTGCTGGATAGATCTAAGTTACCTACTCGATTCCATCGAGTGGTCTTCGATGCCATCGAAGACCCCTCGAGGATTGCTCGATGAGATTGAGCACCACTCGAAAATCTGTTGTTTTGGGCATACAATTTCACAACAGCTTTGCACCTCTTATAGCCTTACTTATCATGTTTTAATTAAGCTTTTAAGACTAAGGGATGATCAACAAGGTTTACCTATAAGGCTAAGGATCATCTAGAGGTTGAAATGGTTGTTTTAGGTCAATGGTTAGGGTCACTAAGGAACCTCATTTACCTATTTTTTGCTCCTTGATGCTCATGTCCTCTTGTGTCTTCGGTCTTCAGCTTCCAAGGGCTCAATCGACTACATTACACACAAACTCACGTGATTGGCAAGCAAGATGCACAAATCAGTACACTAACAGGATGTTGTACACACATGAAAGATTGGAAGTTATCCGCTGGATGGATTGTAACTTGTGGTACAACCATTTGGACTGAAGACCATCTCATATATATCTATAGGTAAAAGGTACTATGAGATCGAGCTCTGTGGGGCCCATCGTGGTGTGTCAGACATCCACACCTTGCATTTGGTGGGTTCCTTCTAGGTTGTGGGATGTCCCAAAAATCAGCAGTCTTTGGAACTTTGGTGGGCCACACAACCTGAAACCATGTGAAATCATGCCTAAAACATCTAAAGGCACTTGGTGGGGCCTACCTGAGTTTTGGAATGGCTTGAACTTTGGTGTGACCCCTCATCCAAATGGGACACACAATGGATGGCTTGGATGTCTAAACCACATCTTAGTGGACTCTATAAACAATCATGAATGTTTCAATGGGTGGGCATCCACTCTCAACTGTTGTTTGTGGTGTGGCTCACCTAAGTCATGGATTGACCTAATTTTTAGGCCCATGGCCCACCATAGAAGGGTGCATCTAATTGATGGGGTAGATGTCCAACACACATCACAGTGGGCCCCACAGAGCTCGACCTATGGGAAGCTCCCATGAGGTTGATCTTGTAGTACCTTTTCCCCCATATATTTATCGGAAAAAATTTCACCTAGGAACTAGTTCTCATGAGAACCCGTAAGAACCCTTTCAGAACTCATTCCCCATGTTGCGTACGTGCAATCCAGGCCATATAAACCCTTCATCTAGCTTGGATGAAGGGCCATGCAAAAAACCAGTCTATTTTGCAACTTAGGTGGGCCCTAGTGAAAATCAAGGTTGGGCATCCCTTCCCCCTACACACACATGTACACACACACACACACACATGTACGCACGCATAATGTGTATATACATATATGTGCGTGCATGTATGTCGCGCGCACACACACACACAGGCGCTCCCAAGTTCAACCGGTGAGACTATACCTTATGTCCAACTAGTTTAGATTTTGTTAATTTGAATTAATGCTAATAAATACAGGGTAAAAAGGAATTATTTCATGACTTGAAAATAGCACCATGCATGCTTACATTTATCATTACCTTTATAACATTCTTTTTTCCTTCCCTTTATTTATTACTTGCAATATCATTAATTAATCACTAGTAACCGAAGTAATTATCTGGTGCAATCGGTTGGACTTGAGAGTTTCTTTGTGTGCGCGCGTGTGTGCTTATATCAACATCTTTCAAAGAAAAAAAAAAGGAAGCCTTGTTTGCTTGATGTGTTATCAGGATGAGGAAACAGTGGATCATTTATTCATATATGCAAGAAGGGTGTGGGAAGGCTTATTTGAGTTGTTCGGTATAGTATGGGTTTGGCCATCTTCCATCGCCCAATTTTTTCTGACGTGGCATGATGGAGTCCTTGGAAATTGTGCAAAAAAAAAGTTTAGCGAGAATCTAGTTTTTATGGTTAGAAAGAAACAATTGTTGTTTCAGGAATCGATTGGGGCAACCTACGGAGGTGTTTATTAGGGCTAAGATGAATGTCATGGAATGGGCAACTACTTCCAAGGTAGTGGTGCAATTTCATGTTAGTTGGCTTGAGTTGTAATTATATCTATCGTTTGTTTTTTTTGTAATTTTTGGCTTTGGCTGTTGTGAATAAAATTTTAATTGTTAAAAAAAACTTACGGTATTGTACCATCTTTCTTGGCAGGATACCACTTGTGTAGGACATCGATACCATTAAAATGCTAGCCTCCAGCATGAAGATCGCCTTTCTTGAAAGTCGGGTTGATTTGCTTACTAGGTGGGCCACAACCATATCTTGAATCAGATCGGCAGTTGTCCATTGATTCCAACAGGCTAACTTACCTCATGGGAGATTAGAGGTCCTGTGAGCGATTATGGTCTAGGGAGTGATTGCGGCCTTATTAGAAGTACCGAGAGTGATTATGGTCCAATTATAGGTCCCAAGAGCATTACAGTCTGATCAGAGGTCCAGAGAGTGATTATGATCCGATTATAGGTCCCAAGAGCGATTACGATCCCGGAGCGATTACTATCCAATTTAAAAACATAAAATGAAAGCCAAGTGAAGCTTAAAATAAAAGAGAACAAGTATAATTTGAATTGTGAATCAGGATTTGGATCCTAAATCATAGGATTCAAATCATATAATTGTAGGGTTCATACAAAAAGGGATTCAAGGTCAGGATTCAAATCTTTTTTGCTTAAGATTTAACTAAAATTGTATATCGTAAATTGTAAATCGTAGGATTTTGACAACATTGCTTATGAGCACAATAACATATTTTGTCCCAAACGATCTTTATGTTAAGGCCTACCATTTTTATTGCAACGATGTCCTACACAAGCAGCATGGTGGGAACTGCATGTGATCATCTCTCTCTCTCTCTCTCTCTCTCTCACACACACACACACACACACACACAGTCCCACACAGTCCCACACAAGCGGCATGATGGTAGGACTTGCGTGTGATCAACTCTCTCTCTCTCCCACACACACACGCACACACACTGTGTAATAATATGTTGTGTGTCTCTATTTACATGTGTGTGTGCCTGCGATTATATGCTAATATGTTATGATATGTAGAAAATGATGGATTTTAGTAATGATGACGGTCATCATCATTTTAGCCTTTCTCCCAACAATTAGGGGTGATGTTTAGATGCCTAACAGACATCATCCTTCCTCTTTGATGGGCTTTAGTACCGGCAATTGGAAAATACCATTTACTTGAAATACGATTTAGGGCTTGTTAATGGTAGTGGTTATGGGCCTACGACCCACTTATTTAGTCTTGGGATGTGTTGGGAATATAATTTTTTGTACAAGGGGTTTTATCGGTATTTTTGCTTTTCTTTACTTAAGTGAACTTTGGTAAATTCATTTATTTATAAAATAATATAAAAGAAGAGTGGGAATGTGAGCCCTAGTCTCTCTTCCCTTTTCTCTAATTACTTCTCTCGTTATCTCCTTGTCTTATACATTTCTCTTTCTTATACCAACTTACATGGTATCAGAGCTATCCTAGAAGTGGTTTGGACTCCGTAATTCCTCCCAATCTAACCCAAGTTGCTGGATCTTCCACCCCTCCCCCCCCCCCCCTTTCTTTTTTTCGAGGACATTCCAACTCATAAGGGGGGCTAATCGTCTGTAAGGGAAGCGCATTTCGTCATCCGTTTGTGCAGAAAACACTGTTTTCTACATTTTTTCTCGAGTAAAAGGGAATGCTCATGAAAATGAGTGTACATGCCTTGTCGACTTATGAAGGTTTGTTGATTTGTCATAAGGTGGTGTTAAAATCGTTTGTTTATGATTGTTGAGTTATGTGGAAGTAGTTCTTTTTATAGAATATTCTCTCCTGCTAAGTTATATACGATGTGGGTTTGGTATTGATGTAGATTAGGGTGATAATGGGCTAGAAATCTGTGTTATTTTATTGTGAAGTATTGTTGTGTGTGGATCTCCTTTCAGGTCCGTGTTTTTGGTTGTGGAATATCTATTTAGCCCAAAAATACAGTTGTTGGTTCCTCATCTCTTGGGGAAATGTCTGGACTCTTCAATGCATTAATATCTTCTGTGAAGTTGAATGGAACAGATTATCTTTTGTGGGCCAAATTTGTTGAGGTGTTTCTCTTAGCCTGTGAAAAGTATTAGCTCCTCATGGATCTTAAACCAGCCGAATCCGATCCAAAATACAGGCAATAGATTCGCGAGGAGCCCAAATCCGCTCATGGTTTTATAGTATGGAGTCTGAGGTGAGTTCTTATTTGATTTTCTTAAGCATGACAATTGATGTTTGAGACATAGTGAGGAAGATGTATTCCTCAGAATAATATGTTTCTTGGGTGTATCAGTTGTATGAGGAAATCTTTTCTTTTAAAAATGGGACAACCCTCTTGGCGAATATTTCAAAGCTAACTAGAATGTAGGAAGTGCTGGCCATGTATCATCCCATTATCTTAGATGTCACCCTTATGAAGAAGCAGTAGGAAGATATGAAGATAGTAAAACTTGTCTGGATTGCCCAAAGAATATCAATTGACAAAGGAGCAAATTTCGGGAGGAGATTCCATTCCTTCAGTAGCAGAGGTCTATGCAAGACTTCAAAGAGTGTCTTTGGCAAATGAATTTGACAACTGTTAGGTTAATGCATTTGATAAAACGGCATTGGCCTCGTCATCTAGTTATTCTGATTTTCGTGGAGGCCATGGTGGTCTTGTTGGGCGTTTGTTCTCCTTGCGGTGGCAGATGTGGTAGATTCCCAGGGAGAGGTAGAGGCAGTCTTGGTGGTAGAGGAGAACATATGTATACTCATTGTGGCCTGACAAATCATACGGTGGACTTTTGGTGGGATCTTCATGGAAAACCCTAAGGACTAACGAAGATCTTATGGTTAATGATGCTTCTTTAGATGGTAGATCCATTACTCATACCACGTCTAATCCTAGCGGTGATTGATTAGTGTTTCACTATCATGAGAGGAATATGCATGTTTTCTATTTTCTTCAAGTGATTCCATATCCAACAATGTTACATTCACCTCTACAACCATTTTTGCTCGGTCAAATAAAGCATGCCTTTTGTCATCTTCTTCCCCATTTTGGATCATTGACTCTGGTGCATTCGAGCATCTTTGGTAATCGCATTTTCTTTTCTTCCTTTAGTTGTACTTCATCGAATATCTTGGTTACTTTAGCTGATGGTACATCGTCTAATGTCATTGGTGTTGATACTACTCAACATAAAGCATCGGAACCCCTGTCGTTTGTTCTGTATGCACCCAATTTTTAATTTAGTTTATTATCTGTAAGTAAGTTAACAAGGTCCTTGAACTATTTCGTGTCCTTCTTTCTTTTTTATTGCGTGTTTTAGGACCTCAAGATGGGCATGACAATTGGAGGTCATGAGATGAATGGTTTGTGCTACTTGGAGAAGGAACTAGTAGGTGCGACAATGCTTCCTGCAGATTTGGCAATTCAAATGGCATCGTCGCTTGTGACATCCTTCTCTTCAAAATCTACAGATTCTCATTCTATCTTTTTATAAGGTGTCCAAGTTGGAGTGCGAAGCATGTGAGCTGAGTAAATATCATAGAGTCCATTTCTCTTCTAAAATTGATTCAAAATCTAGTCCATAGTGATATGCGGGGACTAGATCGAGTCCCTAGTTTGTTAAGTGTTAGGTACTTTGTTATCTTTATTGATGATTATTTGACAATGACATGGTTATATCTAAAGCATAGGTTTGAAATCTTTCATGTATTTCTTAATTTTCATAACAAAATAAAAAATCAATTTGGTGTGAAATTGTGCATGTTAAGGTTGAATAATGCCCTGGAATTTGTTTATCAAGATTTTCAAACATATTTACAAAGCCAGGGTATCATTCATCAGACCTCTTGTGCTTACACACCACAACAAAATGGGGTAGCTGAACGCAAGAATAGACATCCACTAGAAGTTACTTGAGTCTTGTTGTTAGAAATAAATGTTCCACAATTTTATTAGGGTGATGCAGTTCTTACTGCATGTCATTTGATCAATAGGATGCCTTCATCAGTTTTAGATGAAAAAGCTCGGTTCTCCTTGTTGTTTCCTAATCAACCAGTTCTTCCTATCCCTTCCAAAGTGTTTGGTTACAAATGCTTTGTTCATATATTTGGGTTAGGTCAAGATAACCTTTTTCCTCGTTCCACGAAGTGTATTTTTTGGGATATTCTTGTACTTAAAAGGGTTATTGATGCTATTCCCTTATGCTTAAGAAACATTTTTTATCTGTTAATGCAACCTTCTTTGAAAATGTTCCGTCTTATGTTAAAGATGAGCATACCGTCAAAGTCACATCCATGGTAGCTCCCTTAATACAGGGGCATTTTCACACCGGGCTCGAGTGGGGTCGCCTGTGGGATGCAGGGGCACACTCGGGGTGGGCGGGGCCCACGGGGGAGGTCTTGTGTTCGAGACTCCTCATCGGGGTCGGGGTGGGCGGCCCGTGTGAGGCGGGTGGCTCGTGAGAGGCGGGCCCCACCTGTGTGATTCGGGCGGCCTGTGTGAGGCGGTACTCATGTGATTTGAGGCCCACGAGGGGGGTTTGGCTGAGGTCCTAACCCATGAGATGTGGGGCCTGGGCTATGAGATAAAAGGATTAATTCGCCATACTCTAACAATTCGAGCTTTTAGAGCAAGTGGTTAATTGTCCTGCATCATCCCTTGCCAAATTTATTTCCTTCAAAATTTGATGTTGGGATGTCACCACCAACTCATAAGGATTTCATGCAGACTTGCTAGAGGAAAATGAGAAAAGTTCATGCATTACAAACTATTCCTCTTTAGTTCACACAATTGACTACTGTGCCTATTGAGGTTCTTGGTTCGTTTGAGTCTCATGGGGTTGCTAATGATTTTCCTATTGCTATACAAAAAGATAAACATTCTTGTGTTACTCATTCCACCTCCAATTTTGTTACCTTTTCTCATTCGTCTACAAATTATCGTAAGTTTGCCCTTGCCTTATTTGTTGTATCCATTCCTAAGGCACTCCATGAGGTATTGTTGGATGAAAATTGGAAAAGAGCTATGGCTGAAGCGATGGAAGCCATGTATTCCAATGATATTAGAACGCTGACTGATCTTCCATTAGGTAAGACTCTAGTAAGGTGTAGATGGGTGTACACAGTCAAGTTCTTGCCTGATGGATTGGTCGCTAAGGGGTATACAGTATACACAGATTTACGGAGTAGATTATCTTGATACGCTTTCACCAGTGACTAAACGTAATTTGGTTTGGGTTTTTCTACAGTAGCAGAAAATCATGATTGGCCTCTTTTTCAACTAGATGTGAAGAATGCATTCCTGCATGGAGATTTACACGAGAAAGTCTACATGGAGCAACCTCTCGGTTATGTTGCTTATGGGGAGTCGTCTAAACCATGCAAGTTAAACAAATCTATATATGGGCTGAAACAATCACCACGAGCTTGGTTTGAGAAATCCAATAATGTGGTTGTGTCATTTGGATTAAAAGAAGTAAGGTAGATCGGTCAGTTTTCTCAAGGTATTCTACCTTTGGCCACATAATAATTGTTGTGTATGTGGATGATATGATAGTGACTAGTGATGACTTGGAGGGCATTGAGAAGTTGCAAGTCATAGAAAATTTGAGAAAAGGGAAGAGAGACTAGAGCTCACGTTCCCATTCTTCTTTTGTATTATTTTATAAATAAATGAAATTACAAAAGTGCCCTTAAGTAAACAAAAGCAAAAATATTGATAATACCCCTTATACCAAAAGCTATATTTCCAACACATCCTAAGACTAAATAAGTGGGCCGTAAGCCCATAACTACTACCGTCGACACTCTCCTTCAAGCAGAAACATAAATGTCTTGCATGTTTAGCTTGGAGACTAGTTTGTAGAACATGGATTTTTCAAGAGCCTTGGTGAATAAATCTGCAACTTGATCATGGGAAGAAATATAAGCCGCGTGGATCTATCCTTGAGATATCTTATCCTGAAGGAAATGATAATCAACCTTTATATGCTTCGTTCTCTTATGAGACACTGGATTATTGGTAATATGTATCGCAACTAGATTATCATAGTGTAAAGACATTGACACCTGAACTCCGAATCCTAATTCTTCAAAAAGAGACCTTTAACCATATAAGTTCATAAGTTTTATGCGCCATTGCCCTGTATTCAGCTTCAGTACTTGATTTGCAACCATATTTTGTTTCTTGCTTTTCCATGTAATCTCATTACCATCTAGAAAGGTGTTGTAACCTGTAGTCGACCTTCTATCACATCTCGACCCTGCATAATTTTCATATGAATAACTAGGGTTGAAAGTTGGGCGGGTTGGGTCGGGTTGCTGCTCAACCCTAGCCCAACCCAAGGTTCCTATACCTCAACCCTAACCCAACCCAAACCAATATTGGGTTGGGAATTCTCAACCCAAGCGGGCTCGGTCGGGTTGGCCGGGTTGGTTAGGTAGATATATGCTAATATTTTTATTATTACATTAGTCTATTATATTTTCAATATACGTCTTATTTTTTATACCTATAATTTTATTAATTATATACATAGTTATTTATCATAAAGAAGTTCATTTTTTTCTAAACAAACAAGCTAAAATATAGGATAAATACTCCTTTAAAGTCTTATTGTGTATCAAGTAATTTATTTGGGAGAGAGAAATCCGGCATATCTTGTTAACTTGAGTAATCGGAAATGACGTGGACCAATGAAACCCGACGACAATGGAATTTCCTGTGCCTTCAACACAGACAATCCGCACTCAATTATAATTAATTTATAAGGAATTTATATATTGATCGGGTTCGGGTTGGGTCGGGCAACCCGAGACCTCAACCCAAGCCCAACCCAAGTTTTATCGGGTTGGTGTTTGTATGGCCCAAGCCCGAGACCAAACCCGATACATCCTGCCCAAGCCCAACCCAATGTCAGGTCGGTCACGGGTCGGTCGGGTTGAACTCGCCCAACTTTCAGCTTATGAATAACTGGCTACTTGGAGATGGCCATGAGCTCTATATAAAATACCCTTCTAACGCATGACTACTAACCATTTGCTCTAAAAGCTCGAACTGATAGAGTGTGGCTAATCAATCCCTTTATCTCATAGCTCAAGTCAGGCCCTTAGCCAAACCCTCCACGTGGGCCCAACTTCACATGGATCTCACCTTATGCAAGCCACCTGCCTCACATGGGCCGCCTACCCCAAGTGTGCCCCCACTTCACACAACCCACCCCACTCGAGCCCGGTGTGAAAATGCCTCTGCATTACCTTCCTAGGTGAACATTTCAAATCCCCGAGGATTCTCATAGTTGCTGCTAGATGTGATGCCTTGGATTTTGCATGAACTAGCTCACCACATTGACGAGAAATGCGATATCAGGCCTGGTGATAGTGAAATAAATGAGCTTGCCAACAAGTCTCCTGTACATAACGTGGTCTTCCAAATTCCAATATTTCTCCTTCTTTAGGTTCAAGCTTGAGGTAAGGGTCCATTGGTGTATTAACCGGTTTGGCTCCCAGTCCCAATATAATTGTCTCTTCCAACAAGTCACACATTTTTTTAACATAGATTTATGCCCACTCTCGATCTTACTACTTCAATGCCTAGAAAATATTGAAGGAGACCAAGATCTTTGATCTGAATTTGAGTTTGAAGATATGACTTCAACTTCTCAATGCCCTCCAAGTCATCACCAGGCAATATCATATCATCCACATACACGGTTTATATTATGTAGCCAGAGGTAGAATGCCTTGAGAATCGATTGATCTACCTTCTTTTTAATCTAAACGACACAACCACATTATTGAACTTCTCAAACTAGGCCTATGGTGATTGTTTCAGCCTATATATAGATTTGTTTAAACTGCATACTTTAGATGACTCCCCCTGAGCAACATACCTAGGAGGTTGCTCCATGTAGACTTCCTCGTGTAAATCTCATTTGCCAGTTTCCATTTCAAGTAGAAATTAGAGTTAAAATTTGTGAGGTGGCACTAGATTCCCATGTTGTGTTTTCTTTTGAGAGGTAACACGAATATTAAAAGACAGAAAGGGCAAAGATGAGAAATTAACACTCGAAAAAATTACAATGAAGCAGGCATAAAGAATAAAAAAAATAAATCAAATGAGCAGTCACCAAACATCTTAATAATTGAGGCCCAAGCAATCACATCCAATTTGGCCTACCTAAACAATTTGTTAGGACCATGTTAACTAGTTATGAAGCATCTATTATGCTCTCATCCTGACATTCTCCACAAGATTCTCTCTTTAAGACCTACATGACCCCATGCCGTGCTGAGAAGGGCCAATTGAAGATGGCATCACCAACAACACTGAGGTATCAAAGAATCTCCCCCACAAAGGCCGATCAAAGATGCAGTATAAACAAGCGATCCATTGATTCGTTGTCTTGAAGGCATATGATGCACACATTTGTGATGATCATTTTTTCCCCAACTATGATCGATAGGGAGCACTTTACCCTTGCCCTCTAACCATCCAAAGGTGGTGATCCTAGATGGACCCCTATAAGACCAAATGAGTCCCATTAGGCTGCAAAAAGTGAGTCGCATTTGTTAGAGTACAAAACACTCATCTACATGCATAGCACATTAGCATTGTGGAGTATAGTGTTGTGTGGTAATTTCAGTTGTGTGCTCTGACACTACCAAGTTGGGGCATATATATCATGCATGGCCAATTTTTTATGAGTCTGGGAGCTGCGAAAGAGGCGGACCGCACTTTCGATGGCTCATGGGATGTGGACCATCGGCATGTTTGCTGGATGCCGAAGGATCTAACAACACTTCCGGTGGATGGTATTTGAATCGTTAGCTCTTCCATTGGTTGCGACACTTCAACTTGTGGATATCTGAATCAATGGCTCTTCTAGTGGTTCGATAATGATTTAGCAGGAAATTGGTGAGGATGCTTGCTTTGACTAGAAGCTTGAGAGATCTAAATAAGAGTAGTCTTCTAATGATTTAGTAGTAATGGTGGTTTTTTTTTTTGGGCGGTGGGCCACCCTGTAATGTGATGATGAGTGTCAATCTATTCCTCCATCATGCATGGTCCAAGAAGAGAGGGATGGATAGTAGATTTTCAAAATAGAAATGAAAAATAAGCCAAGACAACCTTATAGAAGTAACTAACAAAATTTTCTCAATCTTTCCAATTTGCATGCCCCTTAACCCTTGTTGAGCAAGTGCTTACATGTTGTAGAAGGTATAACAATCCTACCATATTCAAAATTATTGATGTTTTCAAGAAGGAAGTTATATTTTCGGTTGAAAATGGTTCTCATATTTGATTTTGGGCCTCAATTAAGTGTTGATTCTTACATTCAATGGCACCATTTGTTGTGGTGTCTGTGCACATGAGTTTTGATAAATAATGCCACGTGATGAGAAATATGAATTAAATTCATAGGATACATATTCCTTAGCTTTATCAGAATGTAGAAGACACGCTTTAGCATTGGATTATATTTGCACTTACATATGAAATTCTTTAAAGCAAGAAAACACTTTAGAGCAAGCATTTATTAATTATACCTAGGTCATGGGGGAATAATCGTCCATAAAAATAATAAAATGCTTCGAAGTCAAATAAACTAGTAGTACGAATTGGACCCCGCACATTAGGATGTGCTTAAGAGAAAGGACAACCACTCCATTTGTCCACATGAGGTAGAAATGGGACTTTATGATGCTTGCTTAACTCACATGCTTCTTATTCTAACTCAGACACATAAGATAACGACGGAATAAGACTCTTTAACTATTCATGTCCTCCTTCAATTGTCATTCCCGTCTATATGTCCTGAAATTCACAATAGGAGGGATAAAAATGTAACAAAACAATTAAAGGATCTAATTAGCTTACTAATTATAGATTCAAAGAAAATTTATGATTGATGTTAATGGATGAGATGATATAGGATAAGCAGTACCCAACCTAGATATACGAGTTGAGGTATAATTAATTATGTTACATAGGAAATGGGAGTGGTAGGCTCATTTAACTGAGACAAGACACTATGCTTACCAATCATGTGGTTTGAAGCTCCAGAATAAATAACTAGGGGAATATTTCCAAAGGATGCAAGACATATCATACCTAATTGAGCAAGAGTAGGAGTGGAAGAGGATTCATGGTTAGAACAATCTTTTAGCAATTTGGCATGCTCATCGTTGGACAACATAACTATATCATTTACTGCACTTGATTTATATGAGCTTGACTACATAGCCCTTGGAACCATCATCAGATGATCGAACTTGATTTGCTGAAATTGGCTTGCCAATGAGGTCTCAACACATCTCAACTGTATGGTTACAAACCCCACAATGAGAGGACTTCCGATTTCCATGACCACGACCACGACTGCCACCAAAGTCTGTACCACAAACTTTCAAAGTATTTTAATCACCAAAGCGACCTCATGTTGAATCTCTATTCCTAAATCATCCACTACAACTATGATCACTGCGACTTTCTCAATCTCCCCCACTAGTAACGTCATGGCAGTCATAACGGTAACGGTGGTACATGTTTA
Organism: Magnolia sinica; assembly: GCF_029962835.1. Taxonomy (NCBI): domain Eukaryota; kingdom Viridiplantae; phylum Streptophyta; class Magnoliopsida; order Magnoliales; family Magnoliaceae; genus Magnolia; species Magnolia sinica. The sequence goes on from NC_080581.1 coordinate 15,296,945, forward strand.
GCATTAAGTGGTCATAATGGTCCATTATAAGGCTGTTATGGAAAAAATGACTTGTAATGGCCGTAACAGTCCATTATAGAGCCAACATAGTTTTTTAATCAAAAAAAAAAGTTGCAACGGCCATTATGGCCCATATTGTAACGGGAACGACAGTGGCTGTTATGGCCACCGTTATTGTTATGGAATGCCTTGCCTACTAGAGGAAGAAGTAAATGCTGCTCGATTAGATTTAAATGAACGGAGTATTTATACCAATTGCACGAATGCGGGTAAACACCTCTGTAGTTGATGGAACTTCATTACCACCAAGAACTTGAGCTCGAGTAAGTTTGAATTCAGGAAGAAGACTAAAAAGGAATTTGGCGACATGAAATTTCTCTTAGTACCATCTCATGGTCTCATATTCAATAGACAATGGCTAGTATACATTCAGTTCTTTCCACATACCCCGCAACGCCAAATGATACTTGCCTACACTCTTATCCCTTGTCAAAGCACGAAGATGTTTCAATGCAACTTGTGTATACGAGTTAAATTCTTCTCACTTGAATATCTCTTTCAAAATTTCCCAAACTTTTTTTTTAAAAAGTTTTAAAAAAGATATCATTTGCATTAATATGTGATTCCATGCTATTCCATAAAGGAGAATAACTTTCACCACCCTATCTTCATAGGTTTTGAGCTTTTATCAAGCTTAGGGGATGTTAGATACTTTAATTTTCTTCTTCTACAAGTAATACTTCTACAAATGTAATCCATTGTAAATTATTTGGTCCATTAAGTTTGGTTGATGTATTTTGAAGATTCATCACTCGAATGAAGGTAGAGAACTACCCGGAGCATCATTCTTGACATTTATGTATGTTTAAGGAAAAGATGAGATCAAATACTCGGGGAAGGACTTGAACTCACCAAACACTTGCTTTAAAAAAGCATAGATCAACAATCACCCCACACCCGTAAGGACTGATTGATGACATATATGAGGAAGCCTTCACTTTCATTCACGATCTCCATACCCAGACTTGATCTTCAAATCTAACTATAAATGCACAATGGCCCACTCTAGACCTTCAAAATGGTTGTACTTGTATGTGAAAACGAGCGTCAAACACACTCATGAGGCACAACTAAACAACCCACCATATGGTGGTAGAACAATGAATGAAGGAGAATTGCACATATCAGCTTCCCAGACTACTCTGGTTCCACCTTATGGAGAAGAAAAGGGAAGAGGAGAGAGTGAAAGAATACGGAAAAGGAATGTGATACCGGATCTTTTACTTCTTTTATACCATATTACTTGAGTTATATTGAAATGAGGAGAGAATATGAGAAGCAACCAGAGAAGAGAGAGCCCCTATTTTCTCCTCTAGTTATCATTAGCACTTCCATAATATTTGTGAAAGTATAAAAACACCCCCATGCTTTAGTGAGTCCATAACCAAAGCCCCTATGTTTAAACTCTATTCTAACACATAACCTTAGGGACTAAGCAAAAGGAATAACGAAGTGAACCAATAGAAACCTTAATCTCCATGTGAACTAGGTTACATGTGTGATCATCACCATCCATCACAGTTCACAACAAATCGAATGTTTGTGAATATGCTTATTTCTTATTATGTCTCGATGATGGATAATTCTAAAAAAAAACTCATTTTTCCATGTTAGATAGATTTCTTTAAATTTAATTTTGTCAAAAAATATTTCTTTAAATTTATTCACTGCTTCTTGTAGATCGATGCAAGGCGAGCTTATAATTGTGAAATCATGCTCACAAAGATTAAGATGCCATTGCCTGATTTGAGGGTAAGCAAATAGACACTGTTTTGAAATTTCCATTAAAAGACTACTTTCACAATTGAAATCACAACTTTCTTTTATTTATTTGTTCTTATGATGCTATAGTGTATTGTTCATCATCATCATCATCATCATCATCATCATCATCATCTAAATATTATCCCAACTAATTGGGGTCAGCTACATGCAGTGTTCGATATGGAAACAATATCGACATCGCTGATAATATCACTGATAATCGGAAATGCAGGGGAACATAAGAAAAACAGTGGAATTTTTAGTGAAACTTCAGGAGATGCTAAAATGTACATATTTGCATATTTAGAAAAAAAAAAAATTGCAAAAAGAATGCATACATAACAAGTTTCCATTTAATGGGGCCTTAAAGGCATGTGTTGTTGTACAAAATCAATCCAACCATCCCCTCCGGCGGAATTAACCATCCAACCTTCCATCCAAACATCCATCAATATTGCAAAATATCATCCATCAATATTGCAAAATATCAACAACACATGATATTTCACCAAGAAATCATTAACAATTGGAAAGGAAACGAAAGATTGTGGTCTCAATATCTCTCATGTTGTGATATTGATAATATCGAGATATTATCAATATTATAAATGACAAATTGAACACTACATACAATCATGTGCCCATGAGAAAAAATTAAAATAAAATTTTTTCTAGTAAACAAAATTTTGATATCAATATGTTGGCGATATTATTGAAATATTGTCAATACAGTTATGATACAAGCATTACCTAGAATTTACATGGTAAAAAATATTGGCGATACATTGGTGATATTGATGCACTGGCAATACAAGCGACACCTAGAATTTACATAGTTGAAAATATTGACGATCACAGTACTGCTATTGATACGTTGGCGATACTTAGCAATACATTTCTAATACCTGGAATTTTTGATGCGACCAGCGTTATCGGTATCGCTACCAGTGTTATCAGTATCGCTGAGCTGCAGATAAAGATAATATTGGAGATATTTCGATAATTTTGGAGATAATTCGAACACTGGCAACATAAATCCTATCTTGCCATCCCACTCTATCAGGGGTCATATCCGCAGGTAAACCATAGGTCATCATCAAAGTCTTAATAGTGTATTTTTAAGCTGTTGGTAGTCAGGGCAGTAAAATGCCTACAAGGATTAATGTTAGTTTATTAATTAGATTTATGTATTGGTTTGGTCTGCATCTCCTTGGACTTGATTAGGGTGGCACTTATTCTCCTTGCCTGACGTTCCTACATGTTATACAAATTTACTGGACGATTCCAGTACAAAATGTAGAATACAAGAAGTTTCTTTTGGGTTCTTCTCATGCTTGCCTTTTAATGGACGTTTACAGAATGCATTGCTAGCTTTGGATGGTTCTGTTCTAGATGCTGACCAGGTAGAAAACCTCATAAAGTTCTGTCCAACCAAAGAGGAAATAGAACTACTCAAGGTATAGATGTTTTCAAATTGAATTTTGCTCTTACACTTAAGTCTCATGTGTGCAGTGTGGTGGGAATTCTTATGTATTTTCTCCCATAATTTCATTTCAGTTGGCAGATAGAATAGAAATGTGTCTAATATACACTAATCATATTCCGTTGTAATTGGATTCATGCTTTCATGTTTTAGGGATACAATGGTGATAAAGAAAACTTAGGAAAATGTGAACAGGTGAGATGGCTTCTTCTTCCTCTTTTCCCCCTTGTTTGACCTTTGATCATTAGGGAGGATAATATCATCTTAATGGCTGCAATGCCAAATAAACTTAATAGGCCTGAAACTTGATCAATCTGTGAAATTGTTGGTAACATGAGGTTTGTGCTTTCTCCTGATTAATGTTTCACTTTTTAATGTCAATTCAAGTGCACACAATTGCAGTGGGCCCTTGATGTAAACCAGATCTAGTGCAATGTACTGCTCTCTAGAAGCAGTAAACCACCAAAAATAATAGAGGAGACAAATCCAGCAAGAGAAAGGGTAAACAGTTCAGAAACATTCATTAAAACCTATCAAACAACAACATAACAGTAGCCCACAACTAGTTCCCTTAAAGAACAATGGAAGGGGGCATTGCTTCTAGAATTGCTTGGAGCCACATCTGTACAAGCCGACAAGGATTTCTCACGAACCAGCCCAATAGGGTTAATTTCCAACAAAACACCCCTACTCCCTTGACAAGATCTCCTATACCAACTGCTAACCCTGACTAAATTGAATTTCTGAAATACCAAAATATCTTTGAAATTCATGCAGAGTAAATTACCAGTTGGACTCTAAATAAGCACCAAAATGACAAAAATAGGCATCTAGAACAGTCCCAAGAGAAGCCCTTTGAACTTCAAAAGAGATGTGCCAACTGCTGGGCCATCGAACATGATGAGTTAGTTACTCACCCTATGCAGTGCTGTAGATCATCTACATCATTCTCCTCCAGTTGGGGAAAGCTAAGTTTCCTTATCTCCATTTCAGCAATGCATGTGTTATTGGTCATCAGATGACCTTCCCATTGCACTAAATATTGATTATTGCCCCCTTGATGAGTTCTCACTTCTCACTGAGTCACATATTCCTTGCTATTCTTCTTTCAAAGCTGCACTAGCCAAGCATTCTTTTTTACGGGTAGTGTCGGGCACATGTTTACCATGGAAAGCATAAAAATTGTCAACAGAATATGGGGGGAGCTTGTAGATCCCCTGAAATATCTATGAGATAAACATCATCCCCAAGCCTTTTCAATAGTTGACATGGCCCTATCTTTTTATGTTAAACTTATGGTTGGTTCCAATTGAAAATGTTCTAGGTGAAGGTACACCTTAAATCAAATTAACAACTTCATAAGCCTTGAGTTGCTTATGAGCATCCTCATCTCTCTTGTATTCCACATTACTTGGTTGCAATTTGGATAAGATTGTGTACCTTGCATATATGTCTAGCATACTCTTAGGCATCATCGCATACTCTTCCCACATGTGGCAAAGGGTGATTGACCATAAACCACTTCGAAGAGAGTTTTACCCCTAGATCTGTTCATGGTACTAGAGGCAAAGTCAGCTTGGGGAAGAACTAAATTCCAATGAGAAGGCTTGTCCCCTCTAGGCTTATCAGCATATTACCTAGACTTCAGTTAACTGCTTCCATCTGCCCATTATTTTGCGGATGATAGTTGCTGCTTTAATTTAATTTCATACCTTTTTTTTTTTTTTTTGCCACAACATTCTCCATAATTGGCTTAGGAACTTCTTGTTCTTATCTGACGTTATGGATTTGGGTGTCTGATGTTAGCACAATACTTCCTTGGAGAGTAGATGTGCAACATTAGATTAGAAGTATTGAATATCCTTTTGCAGGAGATACCACCTTCAAAAAATAATCTACCACGGCGAATGGAAGTGGAACCTCTTTTCATTTTAGGAAAGCCAAGAACAGAATCCATAGTTTTAAATCAATTGGAGGCCCGCCGTATCTGCAATGTGTGGCTGATATTTTGAGAATGGTCCTTGGGGAGTTTGCATATTCAACAACACTTCAAATTTTCATTTCATTTCCCATTTAAGCCTCGTTCAAATATTTCTCCCCCACCAAAGCTATGGTTTTGGATTGCCCAAAATGTGCACCAAGACCACTGGCCCACTGCTATTCCACAATCATGTTCTCCCATAAAGACCCGTCTGGAATACACTATCGGATACCAGAAAATATGTATTCAACTTTGTTGCAACAAGGATTTTGAACAAGGTTCATTACATTGTTACAAGCTTCCCATATGGATTTGAAATAATGGTATCCGATATAATGATCCTCTGCCTTGAACGACATCGTTAAATTAAGGTTCCAATGGGCATAGAGTGTCGGCTTAGAGAATCAGCTAAACGGTTGCGAACACCTGACTTGTGCTTATTTACAAAATGCATATTCTTGTAAGAAAGTGGCCTAATTTATTATGGCTGAGCTTTGTTTGAGAATTGAGGTATTAAGAGCCTAGTGGTTGGAATACAACACCAATTACCTTTGAATATGAAAATGCTTCCAATGCTTGAGGGCTTCAACAATAGCATAAAACTTGATGAATACCAAGTCCCTACTTCTTTCAACTTCTTGCTGCAGAATGCAATCAGATGTCCCTCTTTGCTTAGTTCCAACATGAGAAACATCACGTTCCATCTTGAATACCTTTTCAAAATCGGGTAATGCCAAAATTGGAACATTTGTCATGTTATCCTTTATCATTCTGAGGCTTGCATCAGCTTCATTTGTCCATCAAAGTTACTTTTCTTCTTGCATTCTGTTAAAGATGCAATGTTGGTGCTGAAATTTCTGATATACCTTCTATAAAGCAGGCTGTGCTGTGAAAACTGAATGTCCTCAATAGTCACACTCCATAATAGCGTCCTTCCTTTTGTCTACTCTTAAACTTACGACAAACACACATATCCTGAGAAGACAAGGTTTTCTATCATGAAATTGCATTTCTTGAGGTTAATGTAAGAGTTTGTCATGCCTCAAAACATGCAAACTTGACAGAATTGAGTAATATGATCATCAACATCATTAGGCAAGAATATCACCAAAAGATATGATAAAGCAGGCCAAAGAACCTCGTTCATTGTGTGCATAAGGGTGGATAATCCAAATGGCATCACCAACTATTCCTAGAGCTTCTCTCTAGTCTTGAAGGTTTTCCATTTATTACCAGGACATACCTAGATTTGATGATTGTCGCTTCTTAGGTTGAAAATGTGAGCATTGGACAACATGTTAACAAGTCATCCGTGGTACTGGAAAGCAATGCTTGATGGTTACATTATTGATGTCCCTACTATGTACATGGATGTGTTGCAAAGAGTCTTTCTTGGGAGTTAGGAGCCGGGACTCACACGGGCATACCTTCTGGGATTATCCCTTTCTTTAGAAAATCCACTACTTGCTGATTTGGCTCTTCATGTTCATTTGGGCTCTTTCGATAGTAAAATCAGATAGGAGAGCTAGCACTGGGTATGTTCTAGATTTGGTGTTGGATTTTTCCATTGGTGGAAGTTCATATAACAATTCATTTGGTGTAAGGTTGTGGAAAATGCTCAACTTCATTAGGGGGCTCATTTTGCTCATTTCCAACCAAGGCATGGGCAATGCACAACTCCTTGCTTCCTTTTAAAGGCTTTGGTACGTGAGAAGATTACTTGGACCTTTGCTTTGGGCTGGGATTGTTCTTCTTTAAGAGGTAATTGTGCAATCTTCATACTATCCTTCCAAAATACACAAGTTTCTAATATCCGTGATGTAGTCTTTTATTGTGTTTTCATGGTGACCCAAGCAAAATATTACGTGTTGATATGAATCGCATCATATAAAAACTAAATAGAAAAAACTTAAACAACAAAAAGAGCTAGTCAACAAGAAGAAGTTACAATTTCCTTACCTCTCTTGAACCTATAAACTTTGTAAAGCTATGGAATTTTTTTTTCCATCTTAAAATTAAGCTTGTGTACCATCTTCTTTGCCATCATATTATTGCGGTGCCCACTATCAATAATGACATTGCTAAACTTCCCTTTGGACATGCAATGTGCATGGAAAATATTGGTCTATAACCTCTCACTCATCTCTCTAGCTTTTGGTGGAATTATGACTCATTAGATGATTTAGGATTCATTGGTATTGACCGGCAAGCTGACTTCATGAACAGCTCCATTATGATCTTCACCGCGGTCTTCTATGTTCTCATGGTCTCCCTCTTGCTTATCCTCTCCAATAGGTGAGCTCAGACTTACAGACATTTGGATGAGTGATGCCACAACTTGTGGCATGTGAAGCATTTAAACGCGCTCTCACTTTATGCTCTAATATTTCTGTAGAAGGTGTGGGAGCCTGTGCGCACGCTTTTTTTTTTTTTTCCTTGGGGGGGGGGGGGGTGTAACACAAAAGCCTGTTCTTTGTTTTTGAAGGGAGAGGGAAGGGTTTGCTAACATTGTACTTGTAATAACTAGCCCAAAAACAATAGCATGCACCCATTGGTGTTAGGTACGCTAAAGCTTTCCCTTTCTAGATAAGGCATCGCTTCATGAAGCCCTTATCTAGATAGGGAAACCGTTACTATATAAGGGCTTTGAAGCTGACACATCTTTATAAGGTGTGGGAGCCTTTGTGTGAGTGCACACAGATGTGGGTGTGCGTGTGGGTGCGCACGTGTGTGGGATCGGCTACATGAATCCTATTCCACCATTCTACTCTATTGCAGGCTAGACCTTCATTTAGACCATAAGTTATCAAGTCTTTTCATACTACCTGCATCCACGACCTTTTGGCCCTTCCCCTTGCCCTTTTAGAGCCTTCAATTTGTACCAATTCACTCCTAACTGGCACGGTTCTTGGTTTTCATTGTGCATGACTAAACCATTTAAGTCTACTTTCCCTCATCGTATTACCTATTGGTACTACTCCTAAGTTCCCTCAAATACATTTATTTCTAATTTTATCCTTCCTCATCTTGCCACTTATCCATCTCAACATGCTTATTTCAACCACATTCATCCTATGAACATCTTCTTTTACTGCCAAATATTTTGTTCATAAAGCATGGCCGGTCTTATAGCTAGCTTACAAAATTTCCCTTTTAGTTTGAGTGGTACACGATAATCACATAAAACCCCAGAGTCACATCTCCATCTCTTCTGCCCAACTTGAATTATGTGGGCAACATCCTTTTCAATCTCCCCATTCTCATAAGTTATTGACCCAAGGCATCGAAAGTGGTCATTTTGGGAAACTTCTCGGTGGGCAATCTTAACTAATTCCTCGTTTTCACTCCTATCATTACTAAAATTGCACTTGATATACTTTATTTCATTCCAACTAATTTTAAATCCTTTAGATTGTACCCAAAAATCTAGCTTCATGTTTATGCCCTCCCTTGTCTTGTCAATCAAAACTCTGTCATATGCAAACAACATACACCATGGGATCTCTTCCGGCAAATGTCTCATTAACTCATCCATAACCAATGCGAAAAGGTATGGGTTCAATGCCGCCCCTGGTGTTATAGTAATTGGGAACTCACCTATTTCTCTATTAGTGGTCCTCACATTTGTTACTGCTCCCTCATACATATCCATATCGATGTCAATATATCCTTTCGCGACTCCTTTCTTTCTTAACACCCACTAGATTAACTCCCTAGGGGCCTATACCATTTTTTCCTTAAATTAATAGAGATCTTGTGGAGATCCTTCCTCTCATTATATTTCTCTATCAAATGTATTTGTAGGAAAATAGCTTCAATGTTAGACCTCCCAAGCACGAAACAAAACTGACTTTTTGATGCACTTGTTTCATGCCTTAGTCTTTGCTCTCTCTTTCTCTCTCATAATATGGCTCATAAGTTTAATCCCATGATAATTAGCGCTGCTTTGTATATCTCCTTTGTTTAGTCTTTGCTCAATCACTCACTCACTCACTCTCTCTCTCTCTCTCTCTCTCTCTCTCTCATAATATGGCTCATAAGTATAATCGCATTATAGTTAGTCTAGCTTTGTACGTCTCCTTTGTTCCTATAAAGGGGTATTGCGGGACTTTTCCTTTATTTGTTTGGCATTTTCTTCGATCTTACAATCTTGTTGAACAACTTTGTCAACCAAAATTACCCAGTATCTCCCACACATGTCCAAACCTCTATTGGTGTACACCATTTGGTCCAAAAGCCTTTTCCCATTTTCATCTTTCTCAAAGCTTCTTTCATTTCATATATCTTGAATCTTAATCCTATGGAAGTATCTATGGCATCCAAAGTTCTTCCTTTGAGTTTATGGTTCCTTTCGTCCTTATGCTCTCAGAGTGGTGGTCATTAAACAATTCATATATATAACTTCTCCACCTTTCATTTATCTCATTGTCTCTTGCCAGTACCCCTTGGTTATTGCTCTTAATTGATCTAATATGATCTAGGTACTTACCCTTCCTCTCTCTCATTTTTACAGTAAGTTTGAAAACATCCTTCTCACCTTCTCTTGTACCTGATATATTGTGATGATCATCATAAGCCTTACATTTTGCCTCACTTACTACTTGGCAGTTTTTGTGGAATTTCTATATTGTTCGAAATTTTCATCATTTTTAGTCCCTTGTTGGACTTTGAAACATGAACATTTTTCATGAATAGCTTTTAGTACGTTGTCATTCCACCACCAAGTTTATGATTGGCTTTTCCCTCTAGATACTCCGAAAACATCTTTTGCCACCTCCATAATGTACTCAGCCATCTCATTCCACATAATATTTACTTCTTCTAGACTCTACTTCTTCCATTGATTTATTTCTTAAGTAGAAAGAAATATATTTGGCTTGTATATGTTTCACTTTTTATTTATTTATTGAAGTTATTAAATATTCATCTCTCTTTTTAAAGTAGGTGTGTGCGAGAACTAGATTGTATGCCATAGCAAAATCAAGGATGTGATCCTCCATCTCATTTCTTCTCCCAAAACCATAACCTCAATTTATGCTCTTATCCTCTATTTTCTTTTCTTACATGACCATTTAAGTCTTTTTACAAATATTCTCTCTCCATTCATAATTCCTTGCATTAGTTGATCCATATCCTTCCATAATTGTCTTTTGATTCTAACCTCTAACCCTACCTGCAGGATACAACATAAGTGCACTAATAACAATGATTATTTCCTCTCCTAAAGTTCTATTAATAAAATCCTAATTTACTCTCTTAATTTCTACTGCTTTATCCCTTAAATCTTTATCTACCACTATCCCTACCTCATTCTGTTGTCCTTTTCCTATATTCCAAAGTTTATATCCATCAATTTCTTGAGTTTTGGCCCCTTTCTGTTTGGTCACCTGAGTGCAAGCTATATTACTTCTCCTTCGTTTTGTCATATTTATTGTATCTCCTACACACTGTTACCTGTCAATGTTCCTATATTCCATAGTCAAGACAAATCCTATTCTCTTGGACTAGCATCTTTACCCGTGCATGTCTAGAAGAGCGTGGAAACCCTTGCCTACTTCTCACAGCAACCGGGCGATGTTGCAGCTTGTTGCTTCTGGGAGATGCCCTAGCCAACCCTTGCCCATTTCTCACTACACCTGTGTTCCGATGTAGCGTGTCGCTTACAAGGAATGCCCTAGCATGCATTTCGAAGGTCATATTGTTCGGATTCATGTTGCAAGTTACGGCATGAATTTGAGACTGCCGACCTGATGCAACCCTTCATTATCTTATCTTGGGGCCAGCAATGAGAGCACAAAGCTCTCACAGGCACAATGTAATAGACTATTACATTGGTTGATTACAATCAAGCACTATCTAATAGTCCAATACATAGGTTGATGACAATCAATGAGTTACAGCCTCAACTTAATGAACTAATGGAAAAGTCATTTCATTGGTAGGAATAGATATTCAATAGACCTAGAGCACAAATGATAGCATCTCGTGCAAGTGGCTCCCTCATATTTCTTCCCTCTTAAGCTTTATGCTCTTGGGCTATCAAAAGACTTTCTCAACAAGCTTCCTTTTTATTACTCTTTAGTCTTCAAGATGAATTGATAAGGTTCATTGACTTGTCATGGGGGATGATGTTAACTTGGTCTTGAATTAGTAGACAGTCCACTTACATATTGAGTAATGAACTATTCTTTAGTTTCTTTTGAGTCGTTACAGAATTGATGGAACTTTTCCATGTATTCATGAGTGGACTTCAAGTTCTTGCTGGAGGTGATGCATTATTGGAAATAAAGTTCATTGTAATGCTTACAGATGAATTGTTTGTATAGTTTCATCTTTATCTTTTTCCATGGCTGGATTTTATCTATCATGCCCTTGCCTGTCCGTCTTGTTTTATTCCACCACAGTAATGCCTTCCCATTCAATTTCAAACCTATGAACTTAAACTTTCTCATCATGCTCCAACTTCATGCATTAGAAAATTTGTTTGTTGCTCTCCATCCTATCTAAAAATTTGTCAGGCTTCAATCAACCGTGCAATTCTTACAGGTCATTTGTTTCACAATCCAAACCAACTTCATGCAGTGAGGGAGGGACAGTTGCTCGTCCATGTTCAAACCCACACATGTTCACATTTTGCAATGTGGCACAGTTGGGGCTTCATGATGTAGCATCAGCTATTTTAGCTGATCTAGTTGCTGTTGTAGGTGTTGGAAGGCTTCTTTCCATCCTTCTTGTCTTCCTCAACCTTAACAGTGAGTCCCATGCCATCTTACCTTCTCGATTGATTTGGGGTGATGCAAGGATAGCCCTGGATCAACTTCCTCTTATCCCAAACTGATGTAAACTAACTCTAGAACAATAGAGCTCTCTCTAAAAGCAAGAAACACCTGAAAGAACAGAAGAGATGGAAATCTAACAAGAGAAATGGCAAACAGTAACGAACTTTCAATAATAAAAAAAGACTTCCAAAAAGAGCAACATAGTGTGTACTACAACTAGTTCCTTCAGGGAAAAAAAGGAAGAAGAAGAGGAATTGCTTGGTGTACAAGCCTCTACAAACCTACAATGTTTGATTGCTTGGAGCCCAGATCTCTACAGGCTTACATGGTTTTCTCACAGAACCAGTTCTAGAGAGTTAGCTTCCTAGAAGGCCCACACTTTTCCTAGAAGGCCTTGTATACCAACACCAAATCTAACTGAAGTGAACATTATGAAATACTCTACTCACCCTTAAAATTCTAAAACAAAATAAGTTCCCCAACTGACCCTAAACAAGCATGAAATAATGAAAATATCCCTTTACAACAGTCCCAAAGGAAGCTCTTTAATCTCCAAAAGAGATGTACCAACTTGGCCATTGGAATGATGAGATCATCATGATAAGTTGAAATTGTCATGATTTGCAGGGGACAGCAGATAGCTATATTGGCCCTTGTGCTATGAGGTTCAGCCCATGGTTCCAAATTTTGAAGGCATCATGCACGCTCCCATGTTGGAGAGAAACCTCTTTATAAACATCTTAAATTTCATTTCTACGGAAGTTGCTAATTGACGTGCTTTGACATTTACATAACAGTTCATCCTAGAGTTGATGATAGTGCCACGGGTGGAGTCTAAGCTAAGAGTATTCTCTTTCAAGATTCAGTTCTGTTCGCAGGTCAGATGAAACCACTGATTACCAGTTTGCTGGATGTGTTTTCCTTGAAAACCTTATAAGTAAATGTATATGTTCCTTCCATCTTCTTTTTTTCAGGTCTCTTACCTTAGTTACAGTCTGAACATTGTAAATTCTGCAGCAGAAGAGGCGAGTAACTTCTCCCCTAGAATTTTCCTTTGTGCTGGTTTATGGTTTTTAACTCTTCTTAGTGACTGATATTGCTTGCACCATTGAAACCCATATGATTATCAGATCAGAACATCTGTCAAATTGAAGAGAATCATGCAGACAGTTCTTTCTCTGGGAAATGCACTTAACCAAGGAACTGCAAGGGGTTAGTCAAAATTTTTGAATTGCCTAAAATATTTATGGTAATTACCACATGCTATGTGTTAATGCATACTTATAAGTATCAATTAGTCCTTGTTTCCATTACAAACAAGCTATGAACCAGCTCAGAAATTTGAGGTTACAGGTGCGACCACGCCCTTTAAGCCCCCTTCTCTCTTTCATCCATCTCATTGTGTAGAATTTTTTAATAAAATCTAGAAATTTGGGTGGTCCACTCTTCAAAATATCCACATCCCTGTTGAAGGATCATTGCCGACACAGCCTTGTCTTGCCTATTTTTGGTCGACCTCAACTGACACTAGCAATGCAAAAGAAAATCATACGCCAATAAAAGGACATTAAATCATGCAATATTTTGAGACAATCATAGGGGACAATTCTCCCAAAGAGCATTCAGTGCATTATGGAGTAATAACTTCACTAAATCATACGGTTAGAGTGCACTTGTAGCAAGGTATACATTTTTATCAATTTCACAACCTTCAGACACACACAAGGGAGGGAGGAGGGTATCCTTTCTCTCCATTCTTTTGAATTATAGAGCATGTAATTAGATCACTTTGAGGAATCACTTGGCCATTGAGTTTAACTAAAGCCTTGCCTCTATAACTATTTTGACTAAAGTTGCAATCCAAGTACCATCTTGGTTCTGCTTATTTTTAAACCAATAGATTCCACAGCCTACCTCAAACCTCCAATTTAGCATTTGAAACCTCTCCAGTCTCATTGATTACCAACACATTATCCATTAACCAATATACTCCAAGGGACTGCCCGTTGCCTCATCATTAGAGCTGTACACGAGCAGATTAAGCTCGGGTACTCGCTCGACTCGGCTCGACTCGACTCGTCATGTGTTAGAGCCGAGTACGAGTGGTTTTTTTCTACTCGTTTTGAGTTCGAGTAGAGTACGAGCAAAGTAGTACTTGACTCGGTTCTCGACTCGGTACTCGACTTGTACTCGAGACTCGTACTCGACCAGGGCCATATATATACAACTAAAGCCCTAATCCCTATCGCTTTCAGCTTTCGCCCGCCCGCCCAAATTGAAAAAACAAACCCTTCCCTTTCCTTCCCTCCCTCGGCCACTGCCTGTCCCTACCCATTCGGCCATTCTCTCTCTCTCTCTCTCTCTCTCTCTCTCTCTCTCTCTCTCTCTCTCTCTCTCCCTGCTGCTTGTCCTTGCGGCCTGTCCAGTGCCCCTGTCCGCAGCTCGTCACTGCCCTGCCCTGTCCGCAGCTCGTCCCTACCCTGCCCGGTGCCCCTGTCCCTGCTGTAGCTCGTCCCTGGCCTGCCCGACGCCCCTGTCCGCAGCTCGTCCCACCCTTGCCCGGTGCCCCTGTCCGTCCATCAGGTAAGAATTTCATTTTAAATCTGTTGCTTTCCGAAGTTGATTTTGATGGATTACAGAATCTATGTGTTGGGCCCACCATTTTGTGTCCGGTGCCCCTGTCCGTCCGCAGATTTTCTTGTGTTGGGCCCACCATTTTGTGTGTATGTTGTCCAACCCGGACACTGAGTATGGGGTGCCCCCAAAACACACCTATCCAAATACTAGGTGGGCCATAGAAAACAATGGACAAGTGATAGATGGAGAATGTTTTTTTAGTTGAACACTTAATACCAAGGTAGAAGAAGAGAGTACAAAATGAAATTCCTTAAATATTATTTTGTGGGCCATTGCGTGAAAGTGGCAACCATCATCAGTTATGTCATATGTGGCCTTTTATATAGATAGCTGGGATCATCAACTTGCTTGACCATAAGACCATTAATAGAGTACACACTCACTTAAACAACCTCGATTTTAAAGACTAGATGAAAGTATATTATTTTGTCACACCTTTCAATCTACACAAGAAGAAGGTGGTTTTCTTTTCCCCATAGCATGTTGATTGATATAGACAATCCAAATGATGGTCTTACAGTAGATGGACCTTTGCTCCCCTCTAAAAGAAAGTGGGTTTTTTTTTTTCCCATGTGAGAGAGGGGTTCTAAAGATCATCCAATGGAGGTGATATTGGGCCAGGTGCAACCCATGGTGGGCCCCTCTGGTCCAATGCTCATGATCCATATAAATCTGAATTAAATTTCCACCCTAATAAGGTACGTGGAATTCGTGCCAATGTTTTAAAAACTGGACCAGAGCCGAGCTGTTTTGGTTAGTGGTACTATCCAAACAAGTTGGATTGCCGGTCCAACTGGGTCAAACCGTAGAGCCGTCATGGCCTAATAATTACATCAGGGTTGTCCAGGTTAAATTGGTCGGTTGTAGGACCACAAAACCCAACAACCTGCTTTTGTTGGAGGTCCTATCCAACTGGTTCAACCCATGATGTTGTCATGGGTCCTACTCATGGCTCAATGGTAGACCATTTGGGTTCCAACACTAAGGTCATGGTTTGAGTACCAATGTGGTTTGTGTTAAAAATAATAATAAAAAAAAATCCATGGCCTCATCATGGCCTAATAATCATATTAGGGTGTGTTTGGCTGCCACAAATATCAAGAAATTTCGTGATATTTTGCACCAAATTATATTGGTTTATCATGAAACATAATGATATTTGGTGTAACCAAACATAGAAGCGGTATGTTATTATTCCTTTTACATCTATTGATAGATGGAGAATGTTTTTTTAGTTGAAACCAGAAAAAAAGAAAAAAGAAAAAAAAGAAACACTGCACTCCTCAAAGATTTAGGGCTCACAGATGATGAGACTGCAACCCAGTTTAGTACTCTGCCATTAGTAGTGCATCAAATCAAAGTATGTTTGTTTTCTTGGGTACTAGATTCCATGTGAGGGATTGTATGGGATGTCTTCAATATGCTTGTCTCTGCTACATTACATTACATTCATATGCTAGCGAAAGGCAGGAGGTGTCGAAGGTCCTTATGATGTGGATGTGTTGATAGGAATGATGTATCTTTCCTATCCTTTTTGTGAAAGACATACATAAAGACAACCCTATGATCTAGATCCCCAAATTTCATCAAACCCAGTCATATCACTAAACCTATACATGTATATTCTATCTTTTAGTAAAATAGAGGATTCATTTCATTAGAGAGTGGAAATTCCATTAGGAGAAAATTGTTAATGGGTTTTGGCATTTGGGTTGAGGAATGCTTAATGCACACAAGTTATTACACTTAGCATTCATTTTTCAGATTGCACTTTCAATTCATTTATTGTTTGATTGTTAGGTTTTACTATTATTTTTATTGTTCTAGTTGTAGTATAAGATAATCTGTTGTCCATTTGAGGATTTCTATGTTGCCAGACATAGATTCGGTGTATTCTTGGATGCATAGAAATTCTCAAATTGTCCCTTTTTGGACAGTTTAGGATTAGATAGATTGTATTGTCTTCATTTATTCTAATTTAAATGCATATGCCTGTTCTGGTTTCGTCTCTCCTTTTTCTCTCTGGATATATTTCATGTATTTATTTTCGTCGTCAAATGTCCACACTTTGGGTTGATGATTGAGATGAGAATCAAATACAAGATTAATATATTCTGGAGAGATAAGGGGAGATGCTGCCGGAATTTCGGCGTAACATTTAAATTGGAAAATGAAGGCATTACAATCTATCCAACCTTGAATGGGTGACTGATTTAGACAGTTACGTAAGTATGCCCGTCTAGCGGTCTAGCTGTCTAGGTATAGCCATATAACATATCGAGAACTTTATTTTATAGATGACTAGTCAAGACGAAAGCCCAAATACCCCTGGAATGGGTGCATCAGCCACATCTCCTCTAATCGTAGAAGGAGACACAAACATGTCAACTGCATGCAAAGGGAAGAAGAAGAGATCAACAGTGTGGGATGATTTCGACGATGTGACAATTAACGGTGTACAGAAGATAAGGTGTAATCACTGCAAAGGGTTATTCAGCAAGATTCCAGGAGGATCTACGACACATCTAATTAGACATTTGAAGACGTGTCCTAAGAAAGCAAGACTCCCTCCTCCTGGCCAACAGTTGCTGTCATTTACGAAGTCAGAAGGGGACGACTCCCAAGGCGTAGTGTCCACTCATAAGTTTGACAAAGAGAAGCTAAATGAGTGGTATGCTAGATTAGTAATTCTTGAAGAAAAACCTTTCAGAATGATAGAAAGTAAAGGGTTTAGGGCTTTCTGTCAATTCCTTAACCCTCGGGCCGAGAATGTCTCCCGCGTCACAGTGCAAAGAGAAACCATGAAGATGTATGCAAAGGAGAAGATGAAACTGAAAGAAGTTTTGGCTTCAATGTCCAGAATAGCTTTGACTTCTAATTTATGGACGGTGTCCAATCAAAGAAAAAGATACATTTTATTAACCGCTCACTATGTTGATAAGGATTGGAAACTATGTAAGAGAATTTTGAACTTCAGAAGAAAATTTCAGCTATAACTTTAGACAATGCTTCAGCAATTGAGTGTCATTTCATGCTTACGTAACCAGTTTGGGGCTACAGGAAGTTTATTTTTTGAAGGAAAAATATTCCAGGTTAGATGTTGTGCTCATATTGTAAATTTGATTGTACAAGAAGAGCTGAAAGCAATTGACAACACTATAGAGAATATAAGAGAAAGTGTGAAATATATAAGGGGATCGCCATCAAGACTGAGTGTATGGAATGACATCATCCAACGTTTGAATGTGCCATCTAAAAAAACGTTGAAGTTGGATGTCTGTACACGTTGGAACTCGACCTATGAAATGTTAGATGCGGCAATGGAATTACAGCTTGCATTTCTTGAATACGCGGCACGTGACAGAACGTATTCTTGGTTGCCGAGCACAGATGATTGGGCCAAAGCACAACAAGTTCACACATTTCTCCAAGTTTTCTACGATTGCACGAAGATTTTTTCTGGGGATCAGTATCCAACCGCGAATCTGTTTCTTCCGTCCCTTTGGAAGATTATGGATGCTCTACAGAAAAATGCCAGTGTGGGTCTAGATTTCATACGTCAGATGATAGTTGGTATGAAGACGAAGTTTGATAAATACTGGGACGAATATCATCTGTTGATGTCCTTGGCAGTTGTTCTTGATCTTCGTTGTAATATGGGGTTGGTTAGCTTTATTTTCATGAAGCTTTATACTATTGAAAGAGCGGCAACAGAGACCTCTAAGGTTCGTCAAGCCCTTGAAGATTTGTACAAATTGTATATTAATACTTTACCTGCAGCGGGTGTTGAAGAAAGTAGAGATGCGGATATTTCTGTACTTGGTAATCTGGATGTGCTAAATGAATACATATCATACTTGGCACAAGCACAAATGGGAGTTGATACTAAAGAATCAGAGTTAGAAATGTACCTTAAGGAGCCAATCGTAGTGCGATCCGAATTTGATGTGTTGGAATGGTGGAAGATGAAGGTTAGTGCATCAAAATACCCTACATTATCTATGAGGGCACGAGACATATTATCAATACCAATTTCTACAGTGGCATCAGAATCCGCATTCAGCACAGGGAGCAGGGTTGTGAGCAAGTATCGAAGTTCACTTTCGCCAAATACAGTTGAAGCGTTGATTTATACGCAAGATTGGTTGCGCCCGATATGGGGAGGAGATATGAATGATGATGATGAAGAAGAGGAGATTGAGATTCGTGACGAGTCTCTACCTATAGATCAGTAATTATTTTTAGTTTTTCAAATTTTTTTTTTGGTTGAATGTTGAATGATTTGTAATATTATTTCACTGCAACTGCAAACACGAAAGTATTGGTCCTTTTGGAATGTGGTTTGGAAGACTTTGAATCTTTGAGATTTATTTACATATGCCTGTTCATTTGCTTTTATTTTTAAATTTTGATACATTTATAGCTTTCTTTTGTTCCTATATCAAGTTCAATTTATTTATCAATATTCTGATTTTTTTATTAAAAATTGAATGTAGATTTGTCATCATCTGAGCCATCGACAAACATTTGGGACTATTCTTCCCTAGTTGAATCACCACCAAGGTCTGGAAAAATAAAGATTAAGTGTGGTTTGTGTGGTGCAAAGTTTGTGAACAAGACTAATCGCTTTCGCTTACACTTGTCATGTCGAGGTGGTGATGCAAAACCATGCCCTAATGCCCCTAAGGATGTCCAAATTCTTTTTCAGGCCCTGTTAGATTCAAATAGAAAACCTTCCACTCCATCCAAACCTTCTGCTTTTGGATCTAGTTCACGAATGACATCCACAAAAGATGCAGAGGAGGAAGCCAGATTAAAAGCTTTGGAGGAAGAACAATTCCAACTCGCTTTAAACCGCAATATGGAAGATGTTTCTAGACTTCAGCGATATTCGAGTCAAAGACAACATGATGTTGAAGCAGGGTCGAGTTACTCGAGTACGACAAACAAGAAGAAGAAAAAGAGTAACAAATTCAAATTCCTGACTCGTCTCGGTGAATTTTATAGGGCATTGGGTACTACATACAATTCTTCACATAAATCAAGTTTGAAAAATCTAGTTCAAAGTGTAAAACAGCACGAAGGAAATATTTCTTCGCCTTCTGACTCAGAGGAAGTGAACCAATTTGTATATAAAAAAATAGATAACAGTTCTGATGGATCAAATGACAATACAGAAAGGCACTCCTCTTATGGAGGTTATTAGTTATAAATTGTCATTTTGAACAATGTAATGTAAATATGCTAATGTAATTATCGAAGTTTTTTAATCATAAATTATGTGCATTTTATATATTTTATTGTTTCATTTAACTTCAAATTCCAATTGACAATCGAATTGAAATTCAAATGAATCTCAATTTATAACTCGAACTCGGCTCAAAGCTCGAACTCATTGCTCGAAAACCCTGCTCGAATTGAGCTCAAATCCAGACTCGGACTCGAACTCGCCTCGAAAACTCGGACTCTACTCGACTCGATTTCTGCTCGTACTCAAACTTGCCTCGAAAACTCGGACTCGACTCGTTTTCTACTCGTACTCGGGCGAGTAGAGTACGAGCAGGGAGTCCATGCTCGTTGGCCGAGTAGAACCGAGTACGAGTAGGACTCGGACGTTAAGAGCCGAGTACGAGTAGGGCGATACTCGGCTCGACTCGACTCGTGTACAGCTCTACTCATCATCATTATTCAAATGGTAGATTGGCCATGGTTTTACTGTCAGCTACCCACCAGACATCAACCTTCCTATTTTTCCAGGCCCTTGTAACCAACCAGGACAAGCTTACATAAAACCGTTTCTTTCATGGTGTTGTCCTTTATAAATTAAAGAATTTCACCTCTCTCTAAGCAATATGGATGGCTCTCAAATGTCCCTCTTGATTATTACTCTGATCCCAAAGGGCAACATAGTAGGACCAAAATCTTGTAAATTTTTTTTTTTTTTTTTTTTCCGTCCTGGATACTAACAGTTAATTCTTCTATAAAAGGTGAAAAAAGTTACAGGTTTAATGCTGAGGTTGGGTGGGTCATGAGTAAAGGGGACCAGTCAATAAAAACTTGTAAGAGGGTACAGTTATAGGAGTGACAATGCCTTGTGGTGATGGGTTATACCACTGTAAGTCTGTAACCATTTCCTGTAATCACAACGTTGTTGACATATACAACCATCATAGTTTCACATGAGTTCTCCCTAAATACTGAGTGATCGGCTTGGCTCCTTACTAGCCTAAGCTCTAAAACCAGACTAAATTTCTAGAACCATGCCTGAGGAGATTGTTTCAAACTATAAATTGCCTTCTTGAACCTGCACACCTTATTTTACACCTCCTAAACACAATACCTGGGAGATTGCTCCATGTATACTTTATGTGATGCTTGAGAAATGCTTTAATACGGTTTATACGACAGTAATTACTCCCAGAAATCAGGATGCCTACAACACATAAAACCGGCACAATTTCACACGAGTCCTTAACCCTTCTTAATAACTAATGAGTGATCTGTTTGGCTCTTCATTAGTCCAAACTGTAACACTGCCTGGCTAAATTTCTTGAAATGTGCCCAAGGGGATTTGTCTCAAACCATAATTGACTTCTTGAGCTTGGACACCTTATCTAACTCCCGTGGAGCAAGATAAGGTTGCTCCATCATCATGCAAATCTCCATTCAAGAATGCATTTTTAACATCTATCTGGTAGATAGACCAGTTCAAACTTGCAATGGAGATAATGAAATGAATGGAGTTTAATTGGCCATCAAGGAGAAAGTTTATGAGTAGTCCACACTAAAGATCTATGTGAACCCTTTAGTGACAAGAAGAGCTTTTAAAGGGTCAACCGAACCATCTGAAAGATATTTAACGGTGTAAACCCATTTACATGCCATACCATGCTTACTAGTAGACAAAGATGTTAACTCCCATGTCACATTGAGTGTAGGGATTGGATTTTGCCAAAAAGAGATTCCTAAAAAGAACGGGGTACAAATGGAGGACAAGGAACACAATGTATAATAACACTTACGTTGAGATTGAGAATACCCAAGGAAATGCGTTTTAAAGAATGGGGATCGAACTTGTTCTAGACAATGAACGAAACAAGTAGAGGGAGAAAATAGAGAGTACTTTGCACGCAAAACTTGAAATGAAAATTTTCCCTTTAAAACTGTAGGGGGCATGCAATTTATAAGATAACACACAATTAATATAGCATCTTCCAAAAAATGTTTTGGTATATTCATCTAAACCAAAAGGGCTAAAGTTGCCATTTTGTTAATGAGTGTGACTGCAAGAAGTCTAGCTTAAAATTCGATGTTTTTGTAAGTGTAACTAAAAATCATTGGATGTATATATCAGTGTTTTAAATAGCAAGTCGTAGATTATGGTATGTAGTGTAGCGTAGCCGTAACGCTACATAGCATGGCTAAATAGTGTAAATCCCCTGTAGCATATGTTATAGCCATAATATGTAGCATTTGTAGCATACGCTACAGTCTATTTTTATTATTATTTATATACACCCCACCTAGGCCAGCAACTTGACAAGGCAAGGATGACCCTTAGCAACAGAGCCGGAAACCACAACCATTCCCTAAACCTAACCCTAACCCTAACCTAAACCTTAACTCGAACTGTTATCCAAACCAGAGCCTACCCGAAAATCGATCCATTTCTCAAAAACATACCCAGCCATCTTGATCTAAACATCTGAAAACAAGCTTCGGGCCGACCAGAGATCCCGAAATAGGCCCACCAGCCAAACCCAGGGGAAACCATGCCCGGGTGGTAGTCTGACTACCGTCGGCGGTAATCGGATTACCGCCCCCTATCCGACAGGTGTCTCCTCTGAGCACACAGTTGTCCCCCCCTCCCAAAGTCAACTCTCCTACAGAATTACCCCCAAAGTTCACTCTATTTACCATCCTACCAAACCCAAAGAGCCTCTAAAAGCATGCCACATGGCACTCCTCGACCCTTAACCAATCACAAGTTGCCATGTCAGCATTTACCCTCCATAAACCCCAGAATTACCAAAATTCCACCCCAAAAAGCTATAAATAGCCTTCACCTCTCTTCATTTCAAGGGGAGGAGAAGGAAGAGACCAAGATCCATACAAAATTCCAAGAGGAGAGTGAGAGAGAGAAAGAGCAAGTGAGTGAGAGTGAAAGGAAGCTCTTGAGCCCTCAAGCCCCAGCTTTCCCTTAGCCTCCTCCAAGCCATTCTCAACTCTTACAATCACATCCGGGTTAACCTTCTCCTACCATAGTGCATCCAAGATCCTAGCTACTTCAAGTGCAAGCCAAAGCCATACTATCATCATTAGCATTCATCACATCATTACTTCCCTCCTCAACCCCCTTGCTCCTCTAGATTACCATTGAATGTATGCTCTGTGACTTGCCCAACTTCGGATCCTGTTGCATTAGAAACTCATGGTAGCTTAGTCCCTTTTTTATACTATTTTCAATGTTGTCGAATAGCATATGCGATCGTGTGCGATTGCATATGCGTGTGTGCATTTGCGATCTCACAATCGCATATGCGGTCGCATATTTATTTATTTATTTTTGCATTTTTTCAAAAAATTTTAAAAAAATCAGAAAGATCAGAAAAATCAAAATAAATTATTATATGTAAAAATAAAATAAAACCAATTACATACATATGATACATTTACAAATTACAATATAGTTAACCTCTTAACAATTAACATTTAACAAATATGAAATATTAAATATCCATATTCAACATTCAACACTACATGATATATAATATATCTATCAAGTTATCAACAATCAACAACATTAACATCAAGTCATCAACACACTTAGACTTGGTAAATATTAAACAAAATTAAGAAGTTATGTATTTATTATTTATCTAATCAATAATCATTAATCATATACATTGATCTAGTAGCCATTGTGGCATATCACCACTAGGTCCACAACCACCACCATCATCATCATCATTCAAGTCATCTCCTTCTTCCACATACACTTCTTCTTCCGTTTCTTCATCATTTGTACGTACTAATACTTCATCAACATCCAATGGTGGATGATCTTCAACTTAATCATCATTTTTACCTTCTCCTTCAATCTCCTTAATCTCATCAATGGGTTGATGGCTACTACTCGCCCCCCGGCTCCCCCCGTCCTTTGCCTTCGAGTGGTACTACCTTCACCAGGTGTCGATCCGTATGTGGCATCTTCAACTTGTGCTCATGTCAGCTCCTCTCCAGCAAATACCGTGTCCTCCGTCTCTACGAGCCACACGTTATCTGCATCCAACTCATCTAAGCAGATAAGGTCAAAGAAACTGGGCTTTTCTTTCCTACTTCGGAATCGTTCTTGCAATTTTTGATTGTATTGAACGAAAGCCAAGTCGTTGAGCTTTTTTTGCTCAAGGTGATTCCTTTTCTTGGTATGAATCTGTAAGAAAGAAAACGCATTTGGCATTAGCTATTTAGGTAATTAATTTAGCTTAGCCTACTAAAAAATTAAAGTTTACTAAAAAGCAATTACTAAACAGTCTAAACTTACCTCCTCGAACGTGCTCCTATTGCGCTCGCAACCACTGACAGAACACGTGAGTCTAAGAATCTTCACAGCCAGCTTCTTTAGAGCTGGATCCTTCCTGTTCGGGTCCACTCCATAGGCAGCCCACCAGTCAGCTAAGAAAAACAGTTTAAGTATAGGTTAGAGTCTTAGTCTCTTAGAGACACTTTATAGAAAAACTTTTTGTAAGAGTTCAGTACACAGTTGACAGTGCACTAACATTCATAGAAGTACTTACTGGGTAATTTCATTATCTGACGGCCGATACGTATCCGATTTGGGATACCTTGAGTCCAGCAAAGTTGAGATTTTGTCCTGTTCTCCTCTATCTGGAATCATTCTTTCCAAGACATCAATAAATCCAACCATATGCATAGTTAGTGCTTCTGTTGGATCAGCAGAAGCGAATAAACAAACTGGGTTAAGGATGTAAGCAGCTGAATACAATGGGGATGACATTTGGCTGCCCCATTTTCTATCTATAATATCTAAAATTGGCTTGTAATCACGGTCTCTATAGTTAAAATGGTCCATGATCTTATTTTTCGCCCTCTTCATCGCATCATATATGTAGTCCATTGCGGGCTTCTCATCCCCGTCCACCAATCGCAACACAATGACTAAGGGCTCGGATGATTTTAGCGCTTTTACCACTTGAGTCCAAAAACTTTGAGAAAGAATTGTTTGTTAAACCCGTTTCCCTTCATCCTTCTTTGACCAAGGCCCACTTGTAAAATCGGCCGACACTACAAAGCTTCTAAGTTCTGATTTCTTTGCATGTAGCCTTTGTAGTATTAAAAAGGCTGTAGCGAAACGGGTGATTGCTGGACGTAGCAAGTTACCCCCAATGTGTTTTCTCATTCGACTGAGAAGAAGGGCGTGTTTGTACATAAAGACCGTGATTCTTCTAGCCCTTGCAATTACATTTTTAAATAATCTACTTGTATCTTCTAACATAAGATCAATACAATGGGCCACACAGGGGGTCCAAAATAAACGTCGCCTCTTCTCCGTAAGAAGATGACCGTCCATTACATACGAGGCTGCGTTATCTATAATTACTTGTATAACGTAGTCCTCACCTATTTCTTCAACTACACTATCTAGTAAGTTAAACAAATATTCTCCTGTGTGTGAATGGCCCGACGCATCCACTGACTTCAAGAACATTGTCCCAGCTGGACAATTTACCAAAAAGTTAATGAGAGACTGACCGGATCTATTGGTCCATCCATCGGCCATTAGTGAACAACCATATATTTTCCATGATTCCTTATATTCAGCCATGAAGGATTGTGTATATTCAAGTTCAGTTTTTAGGCATATCTCCCTCATTTCATGATATGAAGGAGGTTTAAGCCTAGGTCCAAATTGACCTATAGCCTCAACCATTACTTTGAAGCTTTTCGATTTAACGATGTTGAAAGCAATGCCGGTTTGGTAAAACCACTTAGCAATATATTGAATTATGGTTTTTCTATCTTTTTGTTTATATCGGTTCTCTAAAGTTGTTTGAGCCGGCCCTTTCCCTCTACCCCTTTGGTCGATCACAACCTCAGGGTATGGTCTACACCATCTATCCATGGCCCCATGCCCTCGGACTCTTTTCGGTGGTTGTACTTGTGGTCTAGACCGGCTTATCGAAGTAGGGGGAGTGAGACTAACTTCATCTACATTAACTATATTTATATCTTCATTTGCATTTGTTCCAAATATTCCTCCTGACGTAGGGCACTATCGCATTTCTTTCTTGATTGCTTTTTCATATATTCCACGATCTCCCTTCGGATTTCTGGAGTAATTTTGTCGTATGCTTTTGCATTTGACCCCGGTAAATGTGCAAGGTGTTGCTTATGCCCTGCAATGCTACCGGCCACATAACTCACATACTATGTGAGTCTTTTCGGTAGCACTACGGTAGTGCCCATACTTCCAACTCGAGTCATTCGACTTGGGCTTCAAAGAGGAAGATTGGGAAGAAGACATTATAATGGTGGATGGTGGTGTGTGTATTATTGATTGCCACGTGCTAGTATCCTAGTACTAAAAAGTAACTAGCTACTAACTAGAAACTAGAAAGTAAACTACAAATAAAAAGAAAACTAAAGTAAGAGACTAAGAACTAAGAAGTAAGATCTAAGAGAGTAAGTAAGACTGTAAGAGTAAAGAGCCTAAAGAGATGGGACTTGAGAGAGAGAGAGAGAGAGAGAGAGAGAGAGAGAGAGAGAGAGAGAGAGAGAGAGTTACATTTACACACATACACACTTTACACTAGTAGTAGTCTAGTAAAGGGAGAGAGAGAGTTGAGTTACATACTTACACTTGTAGAAAATGAGAAGAAGAGGGAAAAGAAAATGAGAAAAAGAGAGAGAGTTGAGTTACACTTGTAGAGAGAGAGAGAGAGAGAGAGAGAGAGAGAGAGAGAGAGATTTACACACAAACAAAGAGAGAGAGAGAGAGAGATTTACACACAAACATAATTAAAATTTAAAATTACAAATCTAAAAGAGGTTCCAACTTTCAACTTCCAAATTCTTGTCTAAGTTGTCTTCTCTTCACCTTTGCCCCTTGACTTGAGTATTGATCTTGAATTCTTATTGTAAGTTTGTAACTTGTACTTGTAACTTGTCACTTGTAAGTTGTAAGTTGTCTAACAACTAACAAAGTAACAAATCAATTAACAAACAAACTAAAAAAAAAATGATAGAAGTTGTTAGAAATAGAATTAGAAACTTAGAAAACTTAGAACTTGGATATTATGAAATATGAAACTCTAAATGAAAAGGAGATAAAAAGAGAGAGTGATGTTATGTATGTTCCCTTGATTGAACTGGAAAGTAGAAACTAGAAAGAGAGTTCAATCAATTCAGTGGATGGAGATTGGAGAGGAGTCTTGACTCTTGAATCTTCTTGATTCTTGAATATGGATGTATCATGTATCTTGGATTCTTGATTCTTGATTCTTGAAAGTTGAAAGAAAAGAAAAGAAATATGAAAATGGAATATGGATGGAGAGGAGTGGATGTAGATTGTAGAGTGCTTAGAAGTTAGAATTAGAAATATGTAAGGGAGGATGTAGTAAGAGAAATAGAGAATAGAGAGAGAGAGAGAGAGAGAGAGAGAGAGAGAGAGTTTGAGCCTTTTTGGCATGTAGGAATGTTTAGAATACATATTAATAGAGAAACAAATCCGGTTTTACAAAAAAAAAAAGGTCAGAAATATGACCGTTGGCCATTATGCAATTGCATATGCTGGCACATGTGGCATATGTGATCACATATGTGCAGGGATCGCATATGCCACTGCCGCATATGCGATCTCCCCAAAAATTTGTGCATATGCGAATATGTGATCGCACATGACAACACTGACTATTTTAGTATCATCACATTTGCCTTTCTAGACATTCCTTAAACGTATGCTCTGTAGCTTGTCGGAATCCTGAATCTTGCTACATCAGAAATCTAAGTTTGCCTAGTCCTATTTCGATCATATCATCCTATCCCTTAAGATTATTTTACCATACGGAGTAAAGACCGTACATTCGTATGGGCAGAGAGGGTGTTTAACACCTTCCCTCTTTGTAACTGAGGTCCCTTACTCAGAATCCCGAATCGCAGATCAGGAGTCCACTTAAAGCAAGGGAGTCTTCAGATTCTCTGGCTTTGCATATTCTGCAAGTTCTAGCCGACAGCGGGATTTTGAACTAAGTGGCCAGTGGCGACTCCAAGACTATCACTTTCAGCCCGATCACCCCTTATCAAACCTAAAAACCCAACAAAATCACCAAAACCAACATGAGCGCCAATTTCCCAGCGTTCACAGAATGACGACTCCACTGGGGACTTGCTAGAGCACACTAGCTGAGACCCGACTCAAAAACGTGTGGTACTCCAATCTTAAGAGATATTCTTCATACATTTGCATCCATAAAACAAACAAACCAAAAAAAAATAAAAAATCAATCTCTGGCTTACACATATTTAAGCACCAATCCCAGTTATGACTACTCGATCTTGCGCAACAGTGACTACCCATGAAGAAGAGCCGGCGCGGGCCACGGTCAAGAAGCTCTCAGTACCGTGGCGTCACGTTCTACCGCAGAACTGGCCGATGGGAATCCCATATATGGTTGGTGGAACTACTACTTCGCCTGGTACCAGGCATCATACCGAGCATGCAGGCACCACAGCCTAATGCTCAAAACAGTTCAATCCCACAGCTTCCTCTCGCCTTCTCCGTTCCTCCACCAGCAAATCCCATTTTATCTTTTCCTACTGAATCAGCACAAAATCACCAACATCCTCCCACAAACGGGAACAAACTTCCTACACATCTTCCAGTACATTTTTCAGCACATCTCCCTAGAAACGGGAATCACAATCAGATCACAACATGGGCTCTCCCTAACAGGAGTCACAGACAAGAATTGGCGAATGCCCACGAAGGGGGCCAATTTCAAGTCCAAAATGCTGCCCCTAATGGGAGTCACAATCAGGATTTGACAGATACCCCAGGCGGGAGCCATTTCCGAGCATCACACCCTCCCCAAAAAAGAGTGGAGTTCAATTCTAACTACCTCCCGTAATCGGGAGTCCGTCTTCTTTCCAACAACCCCCTGTCCATGGAAATCATAGGGTCGACGAGATAGACCCTTATGATGAAGAAGCAGCCCAAGCTATGCAGCAAGGGGCTAGATACTCACAAGCAAACCGATCAGAAATTGAGGAGCTACGAGAACAACTCCAGTTGATGCAAAACCAGCTGTAAAGGCAGCAAGGAGTGGATCATCCATTCACCAAATTCAGGGATTTATGTCCCTTTCCAGATGCCAGGGTGTCTCAAAACTTTGAGGTACTAAAGTTCAAAAGATACGATGGAAGTGGGTGCCCCACAACACATTTGAAAGCCTTTTGTGGGGAACTCAATGCGATCGCAGGGAATGACAGAGCCTTGATACAGATCTTCTAAAAATCCCTCAAGGGTGACGCTTTGGATTGGTATACGTCACTCAATAGCCATTAAATTAGGACCTGGGAAAGACTTTCTCAGGCCTTCATTGATTGATTCTCCTACAATTTGAACATGGCTCCAAGAAGAGCAGACTTGGTTGCCTTGAGACAAAAAGCCAACGAATCATTGTCTACATATGTGGGACGTGGCGAGCCATGGCCATTAGGATGAGAAACCCCATCGATGATGAGGAACAGATCTCCATGATCATCCATTCAACAAATCCGAACATCTCCGGATACCTGATCTCGTACCCATATTTAAACTTCTCCTAGCTCATTCGGGATGGAGAACAGGTAGAGGCCGGTATAAGAGCTGGAACGATCTCCCCATGGCCACATCAGGCCCCCTCAATCAAGAGAAACAAAATCGAGGGGAAACCCATTGGATATGGGAATGGGAATGACGCTACTCCCACATAACGTACAACAGAAGTAAACAATATCATGACAGCCGCTCAAGGCAATCAATATGCTCAACAACAAGAGCAACATCAAAACCGACAATACCAACCACAACAAACTCAACAGGGATACCAGGCACAGCCGCCTCAACAACAACAACAACAGCCCAGGGGGAATGCACGATACTCATAGCAGAACAAACAAGCAATGTTGGCCAGGAAATTCACTCCACTAGCACAAACATATAGTCAGATCATGACAATGTTGGTGCAAAAACTTCTCACACCACTTTAACCTCGGCCTCCACCAAATCCTTTACCACCCAGCTATAATGAAAATGAGTACTGCGCATATCATCAATCTCGAGGCCATCCAACGGTCCGCTGTTTCGCTTTGAAACACACGGTCCAAGATTTGATCGAAAGCCAGAAGATCATGATCACCCCACAGGCAATGCTACGGCTCAGGCCAACGTCCTCCAGAATCCCTTACCATCACATCAAGCAGGGCCCAGCTCATCGGGCACCTCTACCATCAACAACATCGAGGAAGGACGTCCTTCGTACTCCTTCTCTCATCATTCCATACATGCAATCATGCCCGATACAGTAAATCGGTCATGGGGGTACCGACAGACACCCCCACCTAAACCACAGGTACTTCTGGAAGCAGCACCAGCAGTAGAGCCTCTCATCCTCCAAGGGGCACCCCCAGCATCAAATCCCACATATTCAAACAGGTCAAACTCTGAACCTCTCATCTTACAGGCAAGACCCCCAGATCTTGCCCTGCTAGTCTTGCAAGGGGCACCTCTTGCCCAGGAACAATCTCCCGACTTCTTTCTCTTACCCCATCAATTGGCACATGCCCGAAGGATCCCTCCCTCACAAAACACAACTCAAGGAAGGGAAGAGAATCCTATCCTGGAACGGCCGAAACCCCAGGAAAATTCGGTCGTACTCCAAGGAAGAACCCCGTGTCCGCCGTAGACCATGTCGAAATCAACAACATCATCCCCGTCTTAAAATCAAGTATGTCTAGAAGGAAGATAAGTTCCTTCCTATGACACGAAAGCAGTCCCATGGCATTACCCAGAATGCGCCAAGGTGGGCAACATGAACCCCAATGGTAGGTACTTCCGGAGAGAATCAAAATCAGAAGGAAGCCCGGGGAGCTTTATAAGGAACTGCCAATAAGGTTGAAGTTGCCTACGATGTAGCAGCTTAACTCAAAACCATTCCTGCACAAATCTCCATCTGGGAACTGTTGTGCACATCAAGGTCGAGAAATCCTTGCAAAGACCTTGAACGATGCACACATCTCTCCTGACGTACCGCCCGAAATGGTTGTGCACATGATAAGGCAGCTCCTCACACCACAGACAATCACATTTATTAATGACGAGCTGCCACTAGAAGGCCACAAGCACGGGCGTTCACTCAACATAGCCGTTCGTTACAGGGATCTCAAGGTCCCCCTAGTCCTCATTGATAACAGATCGAGTTTAAATGTTTGCCCCATGAGGACTGCTGACCATCTAGGGATTAAACCATCCTCCTTCAGACCCAGTAACATGAGTGTTAGAGCCTTCGATAATTCCCGAAGACAAGTCGAGGCAGAAATGGACATAGAAATATAGATCGGACCAGACGTGTCCGTTGTCACTTTTCAAGTTCTTGATATCTCTGCCTCGTTTAACCTTTTGTTAGGACGACCTTAGCTCCATGTTGTTGGAGCAATCCCATCAACCCTCCATCAAAGGGTTAAATTTCCTTCCGGAAATCGAATCATCTCTGTACTGGCCGAACTTAAGATCATCCTACCGACGACGATCAATGCCACAGAACCTGATATCCCGGTGATCGATATTCCGCACGCGGAGGGTAACATATCATATCACAATTTCGAGTTTGAAATTGTGAATTCCATCACCAATCCATACCCACTTGCTGCAGAATGTCATCCCTTTAACTGAATGCCAAATCCTATCTTTGTTCATTTTTTGTAGCTGGTCTTAACCCACGCCGGAGGATCAAGCCGCAAGGCCTAAAAAGAGACAACCATTCAAATACACACCCATCCGATTTGTCAGATTTGGGGTGGTTTGCGGGGACATGGTGACCACTCTAGAGGACCAGTTCCAAGGGTTGAAACTATTGGAAAAATCTTAGCCAGGAATCCATCTGGCTGCTAATGCGATAGGATAAGATCCTCAGAACCCCATAAGAACATCCAATGCTAGGGGCAAAACTACCAGACCCATTAGATGAAGCCAGGGGCACGAGAGCGGGGTCACCCACAAAGGATCAAGGGCAAGAGGTGCCCTCTACAAGACTAACAGACAAGGACAGGGAGTCACCAATCCCCATCATCACCTAGGGAGAGACTCTCCCATCAGCCACTCAGAACAACAAGGGGCAAAAGCAGCCCATTCACTGGACCGAAAAAGGGAAGTGGCCTTCCCTTGACTGGACATACATTAAGATCCCACAAGAATGTGGATCAGAGGAGCCGGAAGAGCTCCAACTCTCAAGCGAAGAAACCGGGTCAGACACAGATTCCGAACACGGTCCAACATATATCATGGTCATTGGGACAAATGACCCACCAACACAGCCATATCAAGCCAACAAGATCAGGAAGGGGAAAAACCAAATTGGTCAGCTATCCCCCTAACAATTGAATCGGCCGGTAAGCCATCCAAGGGTATCTGTTTAATCCACGCCGCTCGTCTGCTTTACCATATCATTTTAGGTCATGGTAGCTTAGTCCCTCTTTTATACTATTTTAGCATCATCACATTTGCCTTTCTAGACATTCCTTATATGTATGCTCTGTAGCTTGTCGGAATCCCGAATCTTGCTACATCAGAAATCTGAATTTGTCTAGTCCTATTTCGATCATATCATCCTATCCCTTAAGATTATTTTACCACACGGAGTAGAGACTGTACATTCGTATGAGCAGAGAGGGTGCTTAACACCTTCCCTCTTTGTAACCGAGGTCCCTTACTCAAAATCCCGAATCTCAGATCAGGAGTCAACTTAAAGCAAGGGAGTCTTTGGATTCTTTGGCTTTGCATATTTTGTAGGTTCTAGCTGACTGCGGGATTTTGAACTAAGTGGCCAGTGGTGATTCCAAGACTATCACTTTTAGCCCAATCACCCCTTGTCAAACCTAAAAACCCGACAAAATCGCCAAAACCAGCGTTGGCGCCGATTTCCCAGTGTTCACATTATTATTATTATTATTATTTAAATTTTGTTTGTTAAAAATGGTGTAAAACTCACATTATTTTTTTTTTTAAAAAAACTTTTAAAAAAATGTCAAATTAAAACCAAACATTTCTTTGTTTACTTTCACTTAAAATGGTGGTGATCCTTTATTAAAGTTGGTGTGAAACTCACACGCTAACAAACCTTTTAATCTAAACTTAAAAGAAAAAAGGGTTTCGAAAGAGGGTTTTCAAAAACCTCTATTTGTATACATGGCATATGTATTGTACTTAAAGGGCCGTTTGGTTGGGAGTAAATGGAGGTAAATGGATGGGATTGGGAGTAAATGGAGGTAAATGGTGTTTAAGGTGTGTTTAGATGGAAGCAAATGCATGTAAATGAAATGAAATGAGATTAAATGTGCATGTAAATGAAATCCTCTCCATGAGAGAGGATTTGGAAGTAAATGGGGTGAAATGTCCTTTTGAGCTCCCTTGGAGAGTTGCATGCGTAAACAAAGGTGCCCCTATGCACATGTCTACCATGTGTCACACTAATGATACTCCAAAACAAAGCAATTATTGGCTAAATCACTAAAATCACACCAAAAGAATGATCCAAACTGTCTAAAGGATGGCCATCTAAATGGACGATTAAAAAATGTTGGCAAGTTTGTGGTCTACTCGAAACTCAAAATTTCCTCATTTTTTGGCTAAGATATATATTTCAATGGTCTTGTTATGATCCTTCTATTAAATATCGCATATGTACACTAGTGTTTTAAATAGCGTGTAGCATAGCGTTCACCTCTTTGAAGCGTGAGGCGTAAGCTACAAGTTACTTCTAGATTTTTAATCAAGGTTGCATGTGGTTGCACCAATTCATGATATTTTGCACCAAATTATACTGATTTATAATAAAATTAACAAAATTTCATCATATTTGGTGTGACCAACTGCAGCCTAAAGAAATAGGAAAGGGCAATGATTATATATAAAGGTAAAGAAAGAGCAATGAAATTGATTTAATATTGTTACTTATATTGTTTTGCTAAAAGCATTGAAAAGATTAAGTAATTTCCATTGAAAATAGGTTTGTAACCAATCATTAAAAACATTGACTTTCATGTTTTAGTAAAAAATAACTTTTAATGTGAGTTACGTAGCATGTAGCATGTTTTCACGCCCCAAACTTGGTGAATGGGCTCATAGAATTCTCCAGCTCCAAATCTGGTGGTGACAGCCTCCGTAGTACCCCATTCTCAACTCTTAGCTCCCATATGCTAGGTTTCGATCTTGGGATCCCACGAGGAGGATTTTCAAGGTGATTTTTTATATATATAAAAATAAAATAAATAAATAATGGAGCATAACCATAAGTGTACAAAACCAAAAACATCATTACATATCTACTATAATATCTGTTTGAGTACAGTGCTGAAAGGGAAATACATGATATAACAAAAGTCCAAAAGATCATGCACATCCTCCTACCTCAATGCTACTGCAGTCTAGCATAACTTGCATGTAAACAACGTGCGTAAGCTTACTACGAAGCTTAGAGAGTGTGTGCGAGTGCACAATGCATGGGACAAGCATACAAATATCAGAGTAAGTAGAAATGATGGAGGGCTAAACAGGCAAGTCCATAAATGCTATTAGCCATACCCAAGCTATGCGATGCAAGGGCCTACATGGCCAAATGTCATATGTTAATGTATGCAATGCAACATGCCAATCCTCCACTAGTTCACATATCATAATAGTTTACAATTAAATCATCAACGGGGTCTAGTACACTTCCGACACTGGTTGCCGCCCACGTGCGCAAGATCAAGCGAGTGCAAAAGACCTTATTATCCGCCTCGTCAGTAATATACGAAAATCCACCCGGCTTGTCGATGGTGAACCCATTTCATGAGCTGATTAGATTCAACCTAGCATATAGCTCTCTACACCTGGGCAAGTAAGGCCAAACCCTCTTCCAATCGACCCTGACACAGTGGGAAACGCTGCCTACCAGTATCCAGCCATTGTGCACTTATGAGTCTACTCGGTCTAGACGTTGGAGCATTCTACTAGTACCATAAGATTTAGGGACTTTCACCCAAGGACGCTTGTGACGCCCTATAACCTTAATAGTTTTCAGTGTCCATAAAATCATCCGCCAACAATAACGAGGCTGTGGGACTACATCCATGGTGTTACTAGGGAGTAGATGCAATGTGTCATACATAATGCACAATGCATGAATCATACCATTCAAAACATGCATCAATCTTGCGCATACCACGCGATCATGCGGGGCGATCCTATCTTGTACTGATCTCCTAAGTATCTCAAGCCAAAAGGCGCATGTTATGATCAATCGTCATTCATAACAGGCATACAAATGATGTGTATGGGTATATGAATGGGCATGGTATCTGCTACACTGTATATTACTAGCTGGATCTATTTTGCTAAGTACACTAGCATGTTATCAAACATATCATATGATAATCAACCTTTAGTAGCCTGAAATATATAGAGAGTGGGACCCAATCAGTGAACCCCACTAGCAATATAATGGTCTACGTAGCATAGCCCACTTGAGACTTGAATCGGTCCATCACACTGTCCGAACATTGAAATGATCTAGCAACCAATGTTTGGCATAGATGAAATATAAACATCAAGGTGGAACCTATGGACAGGTTGGGCAGCGAATAAAAATTACAGCACACCCGTAGGAGTTTTTAATGGTAAGCACTTACTACTATATCTTAGTGGGGTCCACCCAAAATCGGGCCCCACAGTCAAGTTGGATGAGAAATAAACATTACAATGGGTCCTAGGAAGTTTTTTTTTTTTTGAAGGGTAGGCATTCAATCACCATTATTTCCTTTCGTGCGGGACGCTAAAGGTCAGGTTGGCCTCATTTTTGGGCTCATGACCTAAAATGATATGGTAAAGCAGACGAGCGGCGTGGATTAAATAGATACATCACATTGGGTCCCACGAGGGGGCCATGGTCTGGGTAGCGTGCAAAGGCACGTTGCCACATCATGGACCCTATGTGGTCCTGACGATTTTTATTTTTTTTTAAATTGTTATTTGTGTTTGTCTTCATCTAGGGTGTCCTAACTTGTGGCATGGGTCAGGGCAGATAGCAATTAAACATATTGGTGGGGCATAGGACGGTTCAAACCTTGATGAAATATAAACATCAAGGTGGAACCTATGGATAGGTTGGGCGGTGAATAAAAATTACAGCACATCCTTAGGAGTTATTAATGGCAAGCGCTTACTCACTGAGTTATTAATGGTAAGCACTTACTCACAACTATATCTTAGTGGGGACCACCCAAAATCGGGCCCCACAGTCAGGTTGGATGAGAAATAAACATTACAATGGGTCCTAAGAAGTTTTTTTTTTTTTTTTTTTATTATAAAGGGTAGGCATTCAATCACCATTATTTCCTTTGGTGCGGGCCACTAAAGGTCAGGTTGCCTCATTTTTGGGCTCATGACCTAAAATGATATGGTAAAGCAGATGAGTGGTGTGGATTAAATAGATACATCACAATGGGTCCCACGAGGGGGCCATGGTCTGAGTAGCGTGCAAAGGCATGATGCCACACATCATGGACCCTATGTGGTCTTGACGATTTTTTTTTTTTTTTTAAATTGTTATTTGTGTTTGTCTTCATCCAAGGTGTCCTAACTTGTGGCACAGGTCAGGGTAGATAGCAATTAAACATCTTGGTGGGGCATAGGACGGTTCTAACGTTGGTCACTATTGTCCCAACTTACTATGATATGGCCCACTTGTGATCTGGAACTCTCTTTCTTTTTTTCTTTTTCTTTTTTTTTTTTACCCAGCCCTAAAAATAGCTGAAAAAATGGATGGACGATGTGGATCAAACACACACACACACACACCAGGGTGAGCCCCACGAGGTGGCCCCTACTGGACAATGTGCGCAATAACGCTGTCTGCATAGGTCCACACGTGTGGCCTCACGAAGCTTTGGATCGAGCTGATACTTGTGTTTCCCTTCCTCATGGCACGTGTGACCTGTCACATGTGGCCTATGCCACAGATTTGAGGCAAATGAACCACATGGTGGGCCTTACAAAGGTTTCAATGGTGGGTGTCATTTACTCACTATTTCTTGAGGTGTGGGCCACCTGAGATATGGATCGACCTCATTTTTGGGCCTCAACCCTAAAATAAGTTGGAGAAACAGATGGACAGTATGGAGGAAACAGATGCATCAAGGTGGGCCCTACTGGATAGCATGCGCAGGCATGCTGCCTGCAATGGGTCCACTCGTGTGGCCCCCAAAAGCTTTGAATTAAGTTGATAGTTGTGTTTTCCCTTCATCTTGGCCACACCTGGGTAGGGTACTGATCACGTGTGGCTTGTGCCACCGTTAGATGGCATACAAACAAAATGGTGGGCCATAGAAAGGTTGCAGCGGTAGGTATCATTGCCTTCACTGTCTTTGGTGGTGTGACCCACCTAAGATTTAGATTTGGGTCAGATTCGGGCCCATGGCCTAAAATGATTTGGAAAAAAGGTTGGACGGTGTGGATTTAACAATTGCATCAAGGTGGGCCTTAGGAATGTTTCAACAGTTGACATCATTGTCTCCACCGCTTCCTGTGGTGTGATCCACCTGATATCTGGATCTGTCTCATTTTTGGGCACCGACCTTAAATTAATCTGGCAAAATAGATGGATGGTGTGGATTATACACTTACATCATGGTGGGTCCCACGGGTGGGGCCCCTATCCTTGCATGAAGAGGGCTTCCGCCCTTACGCAGATGGGCAGCAACATCTAGAGTTTTTTTTTTAAAAAAAAAAAAAATTTAATAATTCTTTTGAATGGGGCCCACATGTGGATAATCCACTCCATTCATCGGGTTGGCCAGCTCGCGATGGACCCAATGAGCTCTGACTTGGGTAGGTTTCACTATATATACAAACATCACGGTGGGCCTTAGAAGGTCTCAATAGTGGGTGACATTGTCGCCACTGTTTTCCATGATGTGGCCCACCCGTGATCTGGATTTGGCTCAGATTTGGACCCTAGCCCGAAGACGACCTAGAGAAATGGATGGGCAGTATGGATTAAACACATACATCATTGTGGGTCCCATGAGTGGGGCCACCTCCAGACGCTAAGGCCAGCAACATCCTGGGCGCTGGCTGCTTCCAACATTTCTGACACTGTGAATGGCTAGCATCCCAGACGCTATTACTCCCCTATTATTTATTTTTTTGGCAAGTGGGGCCCACGTCTGGACGATCCACTCCATTTGTGTGTTTGGCCATCTCATGGTGTGCCCAAAAAACCTTGAATCAATTCGTTCTTTTTGTTTTTCCTTCATCCAGATCTAAGTGATCTAATCGACATGTTGGATGGTAAATAAATATCACTAGGGGTCACACAAGGTGTGGTCCACCCCGTGACAGCGTGTGGTGCACACTGACTCACAGCATGGCCCACTTGTGGGCCCCACAACATTCCATCAAGTGTATAGAAGGAGAAAGAAAAGGGAAAGAAGAAGAGAAGGGGAAGATTTGGCAATTGGGGTGGCCCCACTCTAGTAAGGGGTCCACCATACACTTAACACATACATAAGGTGGGTCCCACCCTTGTGGGTCCACCAAAATGGAAGAAAGTAAGGAAAATGAGAGGGTTTGTCCTCCCTTGCATTCATAATGACGTTAAACGGTCGGATTGGATTGGATCGGCGATCGGACAGCTCGGATTGTCCTAGCTCCTCCTGGACTCCTCTAATTCTCATATTTCCCTTCAAGCTCTCTCTCTCTCTCTCTCTCTCTCTCTCTCTCTCTCTCTAATCTCTCCCTAATCTCTCTCTTTCTCTCAAGCACCCTCTCTTTTCTTTCTAATCTCTTTCAAATATCTCTAGTTTCTTCTCTTTCCTCTCAAATTTCTCTTTAATCTTTTCTTTCTTTCTCTCTAATCTCTTTTCTCTTGCTAGAAAAATTGTGGAAATGAGAGGGGTTTGGGGGCTTTGTGGTAGAACTTTTTGGATAAAGAGGGAAGTAGGAAAAGACGGAGGGGTAGAATGGGAAGAGGGGGAGAAAGGGGAGTGGCTTAGCATGGGCATGGGTGAGCGATGGGAGGCATGGGCTTGTTTGACTAATGGGGGAGAGAGAGAGAGAGGTGTGTGATTGATTGATTGGACTACCTCGGGATTTGTTCAAGTGGGTCCTACACCACGCCTGCATTGCGCAGTCCACATTGAATTCGCCAAAACTACAACTTCTAATCTGGGTGCCGTAACGGGGCATGCCATGCACCATTGGAATCGCAGTGCCTGTGCGGTTGCTAAGGTACAAGTCTCGGGTAATTGCGGTACTAAAATAGGGTTGCGATCGAAGCTCGGTGATCTGGTCTGTCTGGGATGTGCCGACACTGAAAACGAAGCGTACGGTCGGTCTCACAAGGTTACAAGTCTAACACGTAGCATACACAAATTATCATGTAATGGCTACACGAGACTTATGCTATTTTCATGAGCTACATAGCGTTAAGGCTAAGCTACGCTACGTAGAGTAAGCTACACGCTACATATTGTAGCTATTTAAAACATTGATGTACACTAAGTTGGGATATTCAAGCTAATTTGGGATATCACATATATGACTTATGATTTCAATTAGACATTATTAATTAAAGTGGTTTGCTTAGAAGGTTGTTGATGTGATAATTATTTGATTTGGTAGAAAGTTGTTGGTGTGATAATTATTTGATTTGGTTTATGACTTTTTGTGTGGATTGGCTTTTGTTAAATTATAATTAATAACTTTTTTGAACATGCTTATACTTGAAAAAAATGAATCCATTTTTATATTTTTTTGTTTTTTTTTTTTTTAATTCTTACTATTTATCATATTTTTCTTATTTTTAAATTAAAAAATAGAAGTATTGTGTAGTTTACGCTACACGCTACAAAAGGTTGAACGCTATGCAACACACTAAGCTATTTACGCTACATGCCACAGAATGCTGAACACTATGCAACATGCTACCGCTATTTTTCACACTGGTATATTCACATCCGTTATCAAAATGAAAAATATTGATATTTGCCTGGAATTGATTTCTAATCTTTGCATTAAATAATTGAAACATAGAGAAAATCTCTTATCGTTCTTTCATTAAGTGATTTTAGAAAAATCATCCACAAAAATGACAAAAGTCAAGACAACTAGGGACCTTGATTGGGCTCCATACATTAGAATGAACCAATGGTAAAGCACCCGATGGATCTAAAACCACATGGGATGGAAAAGACACTTGACTATGTCTATTGTACTGACATACATCACAGTCAAAATAAAAAATGCACACTAACTCTGGAGCTAGCTGCTTCAATTTATGTAAGAGAGGATTTCCAAATTAACAATGTCACTAAAACGATGTCACACTAGGCTGAAGGATTGTACATGATGCATGATCCAGGTACTATAAGCCTCCTGCCTAATGTCTTGAACAAAGCATCCTCGTCATTAGATCCTGAAACACATAGTGAGAGGGAAGGTAATGACTAAGCAGTCAAGACTTTGGATGAGACGACTAGCTGACATAAGATTAAATGAAAAATGAGGTACATATAAAACAGATGAAAATTCCAAAGAAGGAGAAGGACAAACAATACCAAATCCCTTAATCTGGGACGAGGTACGATTTGCAATAGTTACAGAAGTGAGAGTTGATGACTCAGCAAGTTTCAAGAAAACATTTGAACAACTTCTCATGTGGTTTGATGTGCCAAGTCATTGATCCAGGGTTTGGAATGAAAAGGAAACAATACCCTTCTAATGTGGCAGTGGAGGAAATTGGTTGACTCATGCTAGCCTGCTGAGATGCTAAGAGACGAGAGTACTCATCTCAAGACATGGTGGGAGTGACAATCTCCTAATGGTGGAAGCGGCTGACAAGAAGAAAGTTGCAAGAGTATTAAAAGAATAATCTTTAATGATGTATGCCTAATTAACCCATGCAAGCTTCCTATGAATTGCCTAACACGTCCCACAGTGATTGGGCTCCCATGGTGTGTACATTTTAGGGGTCAACAGCCTCCCCCTGAATCTTT
This sequence comes from Magnolia sinica, assembly GCF_029962835.1. NCBI lineage: Eukaryota > Viridiplantae > Streptophyta > Magnoliopsida > Magnoliales > Magnoliaceae > Magnolia > Magnolia sinica. The sequence goes on from NC_080581.1 coordinate 15,337,959, forward strand.
ATTATTAGGTTGTCTACCAAGTACACACGACCTCCCCCTAAATCTTGTATGTTCACACCATGGCCTCCATGACCACTACAATTGCCACCATCGTCATGGACTGATGTAATAACAAGGCAGCTCTTTCCATAAGGGAGGAGTTGATGGAACTCGCAATTGTCACATGTTGTACATGAGAAAATGCCTTTGTAACTTGCGGAGTTCCACTGCCTCCAAGAATTTGAGCATAGACCAAGTCAAATTCAGAACATGGCCCAAAAAGGGTTTTGCAGCTCGATTGTGAAAATAAAGTACCTTATGGAAAATTGTTTTCCTTTCCAAGTTTTTTCGTTAAAAAAAGGTCCTTTCATTTTTATTTTTTTAAAAAAAACTGATAATCTTCATTTCCACACTTTTTGAGAGACAAATTTTACATTTTCGGCGTTGACCATTTCTCATTTCTCGAGAAATCATGAAAACTAAAACAAGTAGCTTTTTTAGAATTAGTTTCCATGAATTTCCATATTAACAGTTTTCCTCATATGGTGATGTTTTCCTTTCTAAATCTACTTTTTGGATTCCACCAATTTAAATAGGCCCAAAGAGCAAAATGATTGGAGTTAAGCAAAAATAGAGTAGGGGAGTTGCCATCCATTTTGGTACAGCGGGCTCTTTTTCCACCCATAAATCTAGGTTTTCCTTTATTTGTGGGCTCTCCCAAGTGGTTAGGGGATCCAATCATTGGGATAATGGTAAGAAGGCTTGCTGCAGAAAAAGTTAGATACTTATCATGGGGTGGTTGGATTATGTTGATTAAAACATCCCTTGCAGCATTATTGCTGTATTTTGTGTTACTCTTCTAATGCCCAAAATGAGTGGTAAGTAGAATAGAATTACTAGAGAAGGAAGTGGATCTAAGGAACAAGTTCAACCTTTTTGTAGATTAGAAGGAAGTTGATAAACCGACACATAAAGTTGGTGGTGGCATGAAGGCAAGAGATCTACCATTTTTTTGGAAGCGAGAGATCTACAAGTGGTTATTGCACTATTGTGGGAGGAAATCTAGTAACATGGAAAAGGAAAAAGCAAATTGTTGTTGCATGGTTGCTTGTGTGGCTAATCATGAAGAAAAGAGAAGAAGAAAGATGAGTGGTAAAAAGAAAAGGAGAGACGGTTGCACCCTTCACATGCCTCAACTTCTTTCTTTTATTATTAGGGCAATCACTAATGACATGGAAATTGCAATTATAACCCCTTGGAGATAATATGAAACAATGACACATGGACCAAAAGACTCCAACCCAAATATATGACCAAGCCCAACATAAACCCAAACCTATATGTGGACCCACATGAGTGACCGGTGGACCACATGTGGCTAGGGTGGCCAACACGTAGTCATAATGCATCAAGACTCCCCCTTATCCATTCGCATATATATCATGAATGCCCAGCTCAACAAAGAATCTATCCAAATGAGCCCAACTTAAAGCCTTTGTAAACATGTCTGCCACTTGATCTTGACAACTGGCATGCATATTTCCTTGTTAGTCACCTTTTCTCCAATGGAGTGATTGCCAACTTCAATGTGCTTGGTTCTTTCATGATAAACTGGATTGTTGGCCATTTGAGATGTTGCTTGATTATCACCATACAATCTCATAAGAACATCCATCACGAATCCAAGCTCGCACATTAACATCTTCAACTCAATAAGTTGCATGTTGCATGGGCCATAACATTGTACTTTGCTTGTACACTGGATCGAGTGACAAACACTTTGCTTCTTCCTTTTACATGTATCAGATTTCCCTTACAAATGTACAATAATGTGTGGTAGATTGCCTGTTAGAAGGCTACCCAACCCGGTCTACATAAGAAAACCCTTCTATAGTACTATGTCCATTTCGCTCGCAGAGAATTCCATGGCCAGGAGCTCCCTTTAAATATCTACGTATGCGAAGCATGACCTCCATATGCGACATTTGGGGAGCCTACATAAACTAACTACACTGACTAGATAAGTGATGTTTGGTGCCAGCCCAGTTTACACAAGAAAACCCTTTTACTCTAATATGCCATTTCGCTTGTAGAGAATTCCATGGCCAAGAACTCCTTTTAAATATCTAAGTATGCGAAGCACGACCTCCATATATGATGATGAAATCACATCATGCAAGCCATTACGTACATATCAGAGGAAGCGAGTCCCAATCTCCCTATGGCTAGGTGAGTACCTGTTCAGGTCTAAATGAGGAGCTAAAGGCGCCACATAGCATGTATGAGCATCATTGAAAACCCTACATCAGGAAGATGCTTGTGGATTGCATGGAGGACTAGCTTGGATGAGTTTTGACCATTGGATCACGAGGATGGCATGTTCGAACCGTTGGATGCGGGTTGATAGTCATGGCCGGCCTTGATCATGGACGTCATTGGGACCCATCGGGCACTTAAGGATGATTTAGATTATTTTATGCTCTAGTGCTTTTGTTAGTTAGTTGATTTATTGGATTACATTTTCATTTTTTTAGTACGAGGTATCTTGAAATAAATGTTTAGTAGGAGATAAAAGACAAACTATGTTTTGCTTAAGCTGTTTTGTGTTTGTAAAAATCTAAATTTGGAACTATATAAGGGCCTTGAACGTCCAACCCTAGGGCGGATGATGCTTTGAATGAAATTCGAGATTTCTCTCTTGATGCTCTTGTGAATGGAATCTTTTTTAATGGTGTGAAGTCATCTCCTTGGTGTGAATCCAAGAGGAATCTACCTTGGAGTAAATCTAATACTATCCATTCTCTTCTCTCTCAAAGGTATCTTCTCAACTTCATATCTTTTCTCACTTCTTTTTTTTTCCTTCGTCACTCTCAAATCCTAACATTCAAAACCACAAATCCATCAACCCAAACCTTTTTAACCTCAAAACCCACCTAAGTATGTGCGGATTCATCCATCCGTACAACCGTATGGAATGTGATGTACATCAGCTGTTTGGCCGCACGAGTGTGGCCCATCTAGCATATGGTTTTATTCCATTTTGCCATTTCTCATCCTATTAATGTTTACTCACAAAATTCTAACCCTAATTTATAGTTTCTCTTTCTTTTCATAAACACTAAATCCCACTTTCTTCCATAAACCCTTATTCCTCTCAAACCCAAAATTTCCTCAATTTCCTTTTGGTGCAAGTGATTCCCCTTGATTGATAGCTTATCCCTATGTTAATTTGGGGGTTTCTTAATACCATCGGGACCAATTGCTTTTGTATATTAATAGTTCCTATTACAAGCATGTATTAGCCTGAGATCTAACATATTATCTACTTGTTTACTGTTTTAGATTGATATGAGATTGCTGAAATTTATGATTTATTGCTCATGTAATCTGGAAATCTTGTTTTATAATCACCTTAGGATAGAAAACTTCATCTTGCATCAAAGTTGGTATTAAAGCTTAGGTTAACATACGGTAGATTCTTTTTAATCTAGAATAAGATTGTTCATCACCATACATAGTGTAGATCATTGTTTGAATTATCTATGATATTATCGAAATATCTCCAATATTATTGTTATCTCCAGCTTGACGATCTCGATAACACCAGTAGTGATACCGATAACACCGGTAGTATTAGAAATTCCAAGCATTAACAATGTATTGCTAAGTACCGCCAACGAATCGATATTGCCAATATTTTCAATTGTGTAAATTCCAAGCATCACTTGTATTGCTAATGTATCGATATCGCCAATGTACTCCCAATATTTTCTACTATGTAAATTCTAGGTGATGCTTGTATCACAAGTGCATCGGCGATATTTCAATAATATCGCCAATGTAGAGATATTACAGAAAGTTTGTTTATTAAAAAAAAAAAATCTATTTCAAATTTTTTTATGAGCGTGTTGTTGTATGCAGTTTTCAATTTGTCGTTGCCAATATTGATAATATCTCAATACTATCATTATCGCAACACGCGCAATATCAAGACCACAATCTTTTGTTTCATTTTCTGTTGTTGATGATTTCTTTGCAAAATATCGTGAGTTGTCGATATTCTGCAATATCGATGGCTGTTTAGATGGAAGGTTGGATGAATGATCAGATGGTTAGATTGTTTCTTATGATGACACATGCTTTTAATCCCCCATTAAATGGAAACTTATTGTGTATACATTCTTTTTACAATTTTTTTAATTCCTAAATATGCAAATATGTGTATTTTAGCATATCCTGAAGTTTCATTGAAAATTCTACCATTTTTCCCGTGTTTTCTCACATTTCTGTTTATCAGTGATATTATTGGTGATATCGATATTGTTTCTGTATCCCCGACCAACGAAACTTGTAGCGATACCGATACTTCAAACACTGGTGTAGATCATCATATTATGGCATTCTAGGATCAATTATTCCCATATGTATACCGATGACATTTGGTACTAGCTGTTTAGCAATTTACATCACTGAAATTTTTGGGTACTAGTTGCTGAAATTTTAGTCCTAGTATTTATTTTGGCATATTGTTGAGAATACTAGTGTTATTCCTTTAGTTATACCATTGCTGAACTTTCTCAACATATTATTTCCATGCTACATTGCTGAATTTTTAGTATCAAGCTGTTTCATAGGTTACATTGTTGTAGTTTTAGGGAAAAGTCTCTTTGGTTGTATAGAGTCATATAGGGTCATCTAGAGTTGTTTAGGATCATCTACGGTCGTGTCGAGTCCTCACCTAAGGGTTTAGTGCATGCCCACATGATATGGGTGTGGTTTTGGTCTTCACCCTACCATCATGAGCCAAGAACAAATTCTCGAAACTCTTAGTGCCATAACTAGACAACCGGATGCCCTTGAGGCTCAAAGTAGAACCACCAACAATCGTATAGGTTAGTTGGTGACTTCCCTTCAAGCAAACCCCAATAATGGGGAAGATGGTCAGTCCTAAGTGGGAGGTGCAAAAGAAGTTCACATGGGAGGTCACATTGGTGGACGTGGGAGAGGTTGTGGCCGAGGTGTTGGCCATAATGAGGTGCATGCCCAGCCACTCCGTGGAGAGTATCTAGACCACCACGATCCTGGTGATCGTGTTATGAAAAGCGTCAAGATCGAGGCCCTTAGCTTTGATGGTCATCTGAACCCAAAGGCTTTCCTCTACTGGCTTGTGGACATGGACCACTACTTTAAGTGGTACGAGATGTTTGATCACCGTCGTGCGAGGTTCGTCAAGATGAAGTTGGTGGGCCAGGCTAAATTGTTTTGGACCAATCTTGAGCGCAAGTTAGAAAGGTCTAAACAAGACCCGATTGTACATTGGGTCAAGATGGAAGCATTGAAGGAAAAATATCTTCCTTTTTCTATCGCCAGAAGTTAACGTATCAATGGCAATCCCTTCGTCAAGGAACAATTCCTGTGAAGGATTACATCGCTAGATTTGAATAGTACATGATGAGATGTAATGTCGAGGACCCAATAGTCATTCTTTCGTGTTTTAGGATGGGCCTTTGATCCAATATTCGGCGCAAGATGCTCTCTCATGATGTTGCAACCCTTGAACATGCCTATCAGTTAGTGTAAGAACTCGAGTAGTATTTAAAACCACAATTTGGGAGACGGTGTGATCTCCAATGTTAAGACTACTCTCCAGGGAGGTAAGTCTAACTTTGGGAGTCAACCCAAACCATTTGCTGGCTCTCAAAGTAATCAAAAGGATGTTAAGGGCAAAGGAGTCACCAATACTAGTTCGTGAGGGGGCGAACCCAGGCGATGTTATAACTATCAAGGATTTGGCCATTTCACTAATGAGTGTCCCACAAAAGAGCGAACTAATGCCCTCATGATTGGAGAGCAGGAGGAAGATGAAAATGACTAGGGTGACTATGAAGAAGAGGAATATCACCCTGTAATTGGTGTTAGTGATGAAGAAGAGGAGACCGTACCACATGCTGTTGTCAGCTGCTCCTTAGCTTAGGCTAACGGAATTGATGATTGGTGCAAGAATGCCATTTTCTATACTTACGTCAAATGTGGTGAGAAAAACTGCAAAGTGATTATCGATAGTGGCAGTTGTACTAATGTGGTATCTGAACACACCATTTCTCTGTTGGGCCTAGTCCTCACCCTCAACCCTATAAAGTTTCATAGGTCGATGAGTCCTTTATGCCAATCTCCCGGTGTTTTCTTGTTCCTACCAGGGTGTCCCAAATCGGTTACATATCGGCCGTAACGGCCGATACATAACGGTAACGGCCGACACCGTTATGCGATACGGGGTCGAAACGGGCACCCCCTCGATTTTGTGGCCGTAACGGTAGTTACGGGCCTTCAAAAAAAAAAAATTTACCTTTTTTCCTTTCTTTTCTTCTTCTTTTTCTTCTTCTTCTTCTTTTTCTTCTTCTTCCTCTTCTTCTTCTTCTTCTCGGACAGTTGCGGCTGCAGCTGCGGCCTTCTTCTTCTTCTTCTTCTCTCTCTCTCTCTCTCTCTCTCTCTCTCTCTCTCTCTCTCTCCCCCTTCTTTCCCTCTTTTTCTTTTTCGGTTTCCCTCTTCTTTTCCTCTTTTTTCATTTGGCATCGGAAATAAAATAGGAAGCAGATTTGCTTGTGTACCACACACCAACTATGTAGCTGCTGCATGTACATGTCATGCTAAGTCGAGCGCTGACACTCCTTGAGCTCGGAGTTGTACGAATGGTTCAAAGGAGATCAAAGTTACATGGGCTCCATAGTGATTTATTTATTATATCGACACCGTTCATCTAATTTTAGAGATCATTTTAAAGCATTACTCAAAAAATGAATCATATCCAAAGATCGTCTGGACCGCACCAAAAATAACAGCGGAGATAATGATTTTCACCGTTAAACAATTCGTAGGGCTCACCGTAACGTTTATTTTCCATCCAATCTGTTCGTAAGGTCAAAAAGACCTGAATGAAGTGGAAAAACAAATTTCATATTGATCCAAAACATCTGTGATCCCAAAAAGGGTTTCAACGGTAAACGTTCAATCCCCCATTGCCTTTTGCAGTGTGGTCCACTTGATAATTAGATCTGTATATTATTTTTCGTGTCAATCCTTAAGTCGAGCTTGTCAAATGAATGGACGGTTTAGATATAACACATACCTCATGATCAGGCCCACAGGAATTGTTGACGTCAAATGAATGGACTGGGTACACGACACCCTTTTAATGGACAACTTAATAAATGGTACACGTGCCACATGGGCCCCACCATGATATATGTATTTTATCCATGCCGTCCATCCATTTTGCCACATCATTTTAAGTCATGATCCAAAAAATTAGAAAGATCCATATCTCAGGTGGACCACAGCATAGGAAACAATGGTTATAGAATGCTCACCATTAAAAATTTCTTAGGGTCCACTGTAATGTTTATTTTCCATCTAACCTGTTAATAGTGTCACACTGACATGGATGAAGGGAAAACACACATGTCAGCTTAATCTAATCACGGTGGAGCCCAAAAAACTTTGACACTTGTGTGCTACACTTCACAATTCGAGTCTTGCCTAATTCGAGCTTTGGATCTGCCTCATTTTTGGGCTCATGCCCTAAAATTATTTGGCAAAATGGATGGACGGTGTGGATATAACACATTCATCACAGGTTGGGCCCAAATAATTTTAACACTCGTGTGCTACACTTCACAATCCGAGTCCCACCTAATTTGGGCCCTTAAAAAATTGTACACAAGACACGTATTAACTTAAAATTTACCAATTAAATTATGGGCTGTAATTGCTAACTCATAATGCCAGAATCAAATTGTTTAAATAGTTTAATTGTTAATTTGTGGACGCTTATTTTTTAAAATAGGGCCTTTTGATTTTTTTTTTCATGATTCACTATCCAATAAATGTCCACCAATTCATAAGTGGGATAATTCCAATAAATTGCATGAATTTGAGGCTGATTTGGGGCATGGATTGGTCCTCCAAATCAGCCCCAAATTGGCAACGCCATCTACCTGAATTTAATTTAATTTTTTTTAAAGAACTATTGGGAGAAATGATATCAAATTGTTAAGTATATAAATTAGATATTTAGAAAAATAAATATATGAATTTTGTAGTCAAATTCAGGTTATCTTGTTCATAAATTCATCAGACAATCCGATACAACTTCTCACCAAAGAGTGGACCATTACACCACCATAAACATGTTCCAATTTATAAATGAATGTATATTTGGAATGCTTAGAATATTCCGGATTTAATCCATATTTTTTCATATTTTTTTGGCAAAAAAAAATTGCGCCGTTACGGGCTACTACGCCCCCATATCCGTATCGGTTTCGGAGGGCACCGTTACGCCAACCGATACCGATACGGGACACCTTGGTTCCTACCCAGTTCGCATCTTATAAAGACTCGTTGTGGTGTGATGTTTTGCCTACGGATGTAGGACATATCATCTTGGGTAGGCTTTGGCTCTTTGATCGTGATGTAACAATATTTGGTTGTTTGAATGTTTGTTCATTCATCCATGAGGGCAAGAAGATAAAGTTAAATTCTCTTCCACCCAAGAGCACCCCATAATTAAAAAAAAGAGGACGTTAGAAAGGGTGATCCCAAAGAAGTGGGGAAATCGCAACCCAAGTCTCTTCACACATATATGCTAAAAGTTTGAAAAAGAGACTAATGCGGATTCAACGGTGTATGCCCTTGTGGCTAGGGAGATTACACTCGAGGTGAGAGTAGAGTTGCCGTCTAAGGTGATTCTGGTTGTTGATGAGTTCAGCGATGTCTTTCCTGATGACTTACTGGATGAACTTCCACACATGAGGGACATCCCGCATACCATTGATCTTGTCCCTAGGTCAACTCTACCAAACTTTGCTCATTATCGAATGAACCTTATAGAGCATGCAAAGTTAAAGAAGCAACTAGACGAGCTCCTTAGGAAGGGTTTCATTCAGGATGGTTTGAGCCTGTGTGTCGTACCAGTGCTTCTCATGCCTAAGATGGCACTTAGTGCATGTGCGTGGACAATTGGGCCATCAATAAATAAAATCACTGTCAAGTACCGGTTTCCAATACCGCGTCTTGATGATATGCTCGACATGTGATGGCCAGTGTCACAATTTTCTCGAAGATAGACCTCAAGAGTGGGTATCACCAAATACGTATATGCTTAGGAGATGAGTGTTAGAGAGCCTTCAAGATGAAGGACGAGCTATATAAGTGGTTAGTCATGCTCTTTGGCTTGACTAATGCCCCAAGCACATTTATGAGAGTGATGACCTAGGTGTTGAGACCCTTTATGGGTAAGTTCCTTGTGTACTTTGACGACATTCTTATCTATAACACATCAAAGTAACATCTCCACCATCTAAGGCAAGTTTGTGTGGTCCTCAGAACTGAAAAGTTTTATGCCAATCTTAAGAAGTGCACATTAATGTCAGAGAGCGTTATTTTCTTAGGGTTCATGGTATCATCTTAGGGCATTAGAGCGGACCCCGAGAAGTTCACGACCATAGTAGAGTGGCTTAAACCGTGCAATATTCACAAGGTGTGAAGCTTTCACGGCTTAACAACTTTCTATTGGCAGTTCATTACAGGGTTTAATTCCATCAAGTCTCCCATTACTGATTGCATAAAAAAAGGGGAGTTCACATGGACTAAAGCAACCTCTAGAGCATTCAAGGAGATAAAGGGCAAAATGAGCGAAGCTCCTGTCATGTGCCTTCCAGACTTTTCTAAAGTCTTTGAAGTCGCGTGTGATGCATCTGATGTGGGTATAGGTCGAGTGTTAAGTCAAGAAGGGCACTCCGTTGCTTACTTTAGTGAGAAGTTGAATGAGGCAAAGTAATGGTACTCTACCTATGACAATGAGTTTTATGAGGTAGTCTAGGCATTGAGACATTGGTGGCATTATCTGCTATCACAAGATTTTGTATTGTTTTCTGATCACAAGGCCTTACGTTATCTTGGCTCCTAGAAGAAGCTGAATCCAAGGCATGCTAAGTGGGTTGAGTTTCTGTAGGAGTACTCGTTTGTATTGAAGCATAAGGTCGGGGTTGAAAACAAACTTGCAAACGCCCTTAGTCATAGTGTCGCTTCTATAGTCCATGAGCGTAGAGGTTATTGGGTTTGAACAACTTAGGGATGAATACCCTGCTTGCCCAGATTTCGGGAAAGTATATGCGTCAATCTTGGCTGACTCGTCGAGGAATGACAATGAATTTGACTTGAACGATAAACTCTTATTTAAAGGTGACAAACTCTGTATTCCCTGTACCTCTCTTCGGGATTTCCTCATTCGGGAGCTTCATGCCGGAGGAGTAGCATGTTACTTTGGTTGTGACAAGAACATTGCCCTTGTGGAAGATAGATTCTATTAGCCTAGTCTCAAGCTAGACATAGCCAAAATTATTGGGTAGTGTCGCACTTGTCAACTGGCAAAGCAGATGAAGCAGAATATAGGGTTATATACACCTTTGCCAATGCGACATGAGTCGTGGCAAGATATTAGCATGAACTTTGTGCTTGAGCTTCCCAAGACTGTCAAGAAGCATGATTCCATCTTTGTCATAGTGGAACGTTTCTCGAAAATTGCCCACTTTCTTCTATGTTTCAAGACATCGGATGCGTCTAACATCGCGAAGCTATTCTTTGGGGAGGTAGTCCATTTTCACGGGTTGCCCAAAACCATTTTCTAACCGGAACGTTAGGTTTATGGGTTATTTTTGGAAGACATTTTGGCACATGATGGCCATGAGGCTCTAGTTTTCTTTAGCTTACCACCCTCAGACTAACGGCCATATTAAGGCAATTAATAGGAGTCTCGGTAATTTGTTGAAGTGTCTTGTGGGTGATCACACTAGGACGTGGGATGTAGTATTACCTATTGCGGAGTTAGCATATAACAGTTTGGTTAATAGGTCCATATGCATGAGTCCATTTGAAGTTGTACACGGTTGCAAGCCTAGAAAACCTATCAACCTCATTCCCATGTCATTATCACATAGGCCATCAAAGTTCGCGGAGTCTTTTGCACAACACATTCATGCATTGAATAATGAAATTAGACAAAGGATCAATATGAGCAATGAACGCTATAAACTTTTTGTTGACTCTCATCGTAGATTAAAAGAGTATCAGGTAGGCGACTATGTGATGGTCCATATTAGGCCAGAGCGGTTTCCTCATGGAACCATTAAGAGGCTATAGGCTCGTAGTGCGGGACCTTATAAGATACTAAAACGAATTGGTTCTAATGCATATATTATAAATCTTCCACCTTCCATGGGGATTTGTTCTACATTCAATGTGGAAGATCTTGTGTCTTTTACGATGTCCTTAGTTGTAGCATCCAACACTTCACTTGATCATCACGGTGACCCAAACCTGTCCTAGGACCCATGGCCATTACCCGACCTATCTTCCTAGCCTTTTCCTCTGTTGCCGTCTATATGTGCTAGACGAGAGGAGATTGAGGAAATCTTGGACCAGCAAGTAGTTTCCACACACCAAGGAGGGTTTTAGAAGTTTCTAGTGAAGTGGAAGAAAAAGTAGATTTCAGACAGTCCGTGGATAACGGAGACAGAGTTCCAAAACATTGATCCAAATTCACTTGAGTGGTACCAGAGCTTTATTTCGCTACAGACGAATTCTTCTCAGCCGGGGAGAGTTGATGAAGACATTACCTCACACAAGCCATTACATACATATTAGAGGAGGAGGTGAGCCCCAGTCTCCTTGTGGCTAGGCAAGTACTTGTTTGGGTCTAGAGGAGAAGCTGAAGACCCCACATAGGATGTACGAACATCATAGGAGAGCCCGCATTGAGAAGATGCTTGTGGGTTGCATGGAGGGCGAGCTTGGATGAGTTTTGGATGAGTTTTGACCATTGGATCGCGAGGATGGCATGATCGAACCATTGGATGCAGCTTGATTGTCATAGTCCACCTTGATCATGGACGTCGTCGGGACCCATTGGGCACTTAGGATGGTTTAGATTATTTTATGCTTTAGTACTATTGTTAGTTAATTGATTTATTGAATTATATTTTCATTTTCTTTTAGTAGGGGTGTATCTTGAAATAAGTGTTTAGTAGGAGGTAAAAAGCAAACTATGTTTTTCTTAAGCTTTTTTTTTTTTTTTTTTTTTTTGTAAAAATCCAAATCTGGAACTATATAAGGCCTTGGACGTCCAACCCTAGGGCGGATGATGCTTTGAATGAAATTTGAGATTTATCTATTGATGTTCTTATAAATGAAGTCTTTTTTAATGGCATGAAGCCATCCCCTTGGTGTGAATCCAAGAGGAAGTTACCTTGGAGTAAATCCATGACTATTCATTTTTCTCTTTGAAAGGTATCTTCTTAACATCATCTCTTTTCTCACTTTTTTTTTTTTGTTCCTTTTCCTTTGCCACTCTCAAATCCTAACATCCAGAACCACAAATCCATCAACCTTAACCTTTCTAACCTCAAAACCCACCAAAGTACGTGTGGATTTATCCATCCGTTCAACCATATGGATGTTCGTATGGACTGGACCGTACATGTGTGGCCCATCTAGCATATGGTTTTATTCCCTTTTGCCCTTTCTCATCCCATCAATGTTTCCTTGTTGAACCCTAACCCCAATTCATAGTTTCTCATTCTTGTCATAAACCCTAAATCCTCTTTTCTTCCATGAACCCTAATCCCTCTCAAACCCAAAATTCCCTCAATTCCCTTTCGATGCAAGTAATTCTCCTTGATTGATAGCCTATCCTTATGTTAATCTAGGGGTTTCTTTATTCCATTAGATAGTTTGTTCCATTTAGTTTAGTTGATTGATTTGGAGGGACATCGACTCAAATGGAGACCATCTTGACAAAAATAAAATAAAATTGAATACATACTAGGGCCCCGTTTGTTAAATCTGAAGTCTAAAGCCTGAATCTTAAATTTGAAGCCTGAATTTGAAATCTAAAGCCTGAATCTGAAATCTGAAGTCAAAAAACTTGTTTGATAATTATGGCTGAAGTCTGAAAATTAAGTTTTGAATTTGAAACAACCTGTTTGTTAACAAACATATGAAATGTCCGAAATATGTTAATTTGACACATTTGTCCCTATCTCCTATTTGAAAATGTTTTACATTATAAAAAAATTATTTTTTATTGAATGGAAATAAAATTATTCTATTAAATTCAAATAAGCTAAAGTACTTAATAGAAAATTAAAATATCATTATTCATAAAAAAACAGATAAAAAAATTAATGATTTGTATGTATAAGTGTGGCGGCAATTTCTTCTCACATATTGGGCATAATAGTTTTGGCCCCACTTTTTGGATCCACCTCACTTTTGGTCCCATGTCCTAAAATAAACTCACAAAATCGATGGACGGGGTGGATTTCTCACAAACATGAAGGTGGGCCCCACCTACATTTCCATAGCAGGAAATTCCTGCAAGAGGCTTTAGCAGTCAATCCCGTGTCCAGTAGAGTAGTGGATCTGGATGAACTTGGATTAGCTACTGATAGGTTGAGTAGCAAGACTGGCTACTGAAGTGACGTCACCAACTACTGTGGGTCCTACCATGATGTATGTTTTGTATCCACACTGTCCATCTATTTGGAGAGATCATTTTAGAGCATGAGCCAAAGAATGAGTTAGATCCAAAGCTCGAGTGGACCCTACCATAGAAAACAGTGGAGAGAGTGACGCTCACCATTAAAAGCTTCTAAGGGCCACAAAAGTATTATATCAAGCTGATATGTATGTTTTCCCTTCTTTAATGTATGTGTTAACTTATTGATGCAGGACAATTAACCACTTGCTCTAAAAGCTCGAACTGTTAGAGTATGGCGAATTAATCCCTTTATCTCATAGCCCAGGCCCCACATCTCATGGGTTAGGACCTCGGCCGAACCCCCCTCGTGGGTCCCAAATCACATGGGTACCGCCTCACACAGGGCGCTCACCCCAAGTGTGTCCTCGCATCCCACAGGCTACCCCACTCGAGCCCGGTGTGAAATGCGCATTAATCACCCTCGGTGAGAAGTCTAGAACACGAGACCTCCCCCGTCGGCCTCGCCCACCCCGAGTGTGCCCTTGCATCCCACAGGCGACTCCACTCGAGCCCGGTGTGAAATGCCCTTGCATTAATCACCCTTAGTGAGGAGTCTTGAACATGAGACCTCCCACTTTGATACCAATTTGATGCAGGGCAATTAACCACTTAACTAAATGCTCGAAATATTAGAGTATGGCGAATTTATCCATTTATCTCATAGTAGGCCCCACATCTTATGGGTTAGGACCTCGGCTGAACCCCCTTCGTGGGCCCCAAATCAGATGGGTACGGCCTCACACAGGCTGCCCACCCCGAGTGTGTCCTCGCATCCCACAGGCTACCCCACTTGAGCTCGGTGTGAAATGCGCATTAATCACCCCCGGTGAGGAGTCTCAAACACGAGACCTCCCTCGTGGGCCTCACCCACCCCGAGTGTGCCCCTGCATCCCACAGGCGACCTCACTTGAGCTTGGTGTGAAAATGCCCCTGTATTACTTATGAACAGGTTGGATTTCAAATAAACATCACAGTGGACCTTTGGAAGGTTTCAACAGTGGGCGTCACTCTCTCCACTGTTTTCTGTGGTAGGGTCCACTACAACTTTGGATATACCTCATTCTTTTTCTCATGCCCTAAAATGATCTTTACAAATGGATGGACGGTGCGGATACAACACATACGTCATGGTGGGGCCTACAGAACTTGGTGACATCACTTCAGTAGCTACTCTCGCTACTCAATCTGTCAATAGCTAATCCGCGTCTGATCTGGACAGGGATTGCTGGAAACGGATTGGCTACTCCCCCTGCCACCAACCCCATGGCTGGTGGTCGATACCCTGCGGGCCCCACCATGATGTATGTGTTTCATCCATTCCGTTCATCCATTTTTACAGATCATTTTAGGGCTTCACACCAAAAATGAGAGGGATATAAATCTCGGGTGGACCACACCACAAGAAAACAATTGTGATTGGATATCCACCATTAAAATCCTCCTAAGGCCCACCGTACTATTTATTTGACATCCAATCTATTGATTAGGTCATACAGGTCTAGATGAAGGGAAAAAACAAAGATCATCTTGATCCAAAACTTTTATGGCTCCCAAAAGGTTTTTAATGGTCGACACTCATTCAACACTATTACTTGTAATGTGGTCCACTTGAGATTGGGATATACCTCCTTTTTGGTCTAATAGCATAAAATTATTTGGAAAAATAGATGGACAGCATGGATGAAACGCATACATCATGGTGGAGCCCACAGGTTGGTGGCAATCCGTCCACACCATTGGCAGGCAGCGTGAACCCACAATCTGCATGGGATGCGGATTTCACACAAAAGGCTTTCGGAGGATGTTTCTAACTAGGGATTCTAGGTGGGCCATGTTAGTGGCTCTGTGGGGCTGAAGGTGATGTATATGATTTATCCACACCGTCTATCCACTTTTTCATATCATTTAGGGGCATAAAATAAAAAATGCGGTATATATAAGGCTTAAGTGGGTCAAATTGTAGGAAATAGTGAAATTTGGGTGCTTACCATTGAAATTTTCTCAGGGTCATAGAAGGCCATATTCATGTTGAAATTTGTATTTTTCCTTTTTCATCAAGGTACGTGTGACCATATGAAGAGGTTATATGAGAAATAAACATTACATTGGATTCTACGAAAGTTTCAACAATAGTTTTATTCAATTTCCGTTGGTTTCTATGGTGTGGTCCACTTGAGTTTTACATGTACTTCATTTTTTGGGCTCATGCTCTAGAATGATCTAAAAAAGTTGATGAACGGTGTGGATCAAACACATAAATCATGGTGGGGCATAAAGAAGTTTCACATGTTAAAAGTTGGTTTTGTATTGCGCAAACAATTTAAAGAGAAAAAATTTCCTTAGTAACTTGAAAAGGGGTAATTTTGGAAGCAAATTTTATTTTTTATAGAAAAATTTATGGAGCGCATTCCACATTCACCATTAAGCCAGACTCCTATCACGGAAAGAATTCAATGAAAAATCACTTAGTGCTTTCCGATTTCGGCGTTAACAAACAACTCTTGATACGGGGCATTTTATCAATTCCACGTTAAGTGCTATTTTTAAGAGTTAACAAACAGGCCCTAGGGGAAACTTTCAAATGAATTGGATGTTATACAAGTAGAAGGATGTATATATCCATGAACACAATCAACTAGCTCATTACCTACTTTCTGGCTTTCATCCATGCACATTTTCTTCTATCCATACCATCAACAATCTTCACGCATAACTCATGTCTTCAAATCTGACCTTAACCTTCAGATCCGACTGTAGATGCAACTGTAAATGAGAAATGGCTCACTTCGACCCATCACATAGGTAGAACATAAAATTGGGCCTTACACGCTTTTGTTGAACATGATTACAATGTGGGAGAGGGATTAGGTTTGGCCCACCCCAAGCATGTTAGGATTTCTTCAAAAAGAAGAAGAAGAAAAAATCTTCAAAAAGAAGGAAAAAAAAAAGATAAAAAGGAAGAAGAGAAAACGATGGAGAGAGAAAGAGCAAGATATCGGATCAATTACACTTTGATACCATGTAGTTAATCTCGAAGAAAATAGTAGAAGAAAGATGAAGGGAAAAAGAAAAGGAGAGAGGGTCTTCCGCCCTTCACACTTTGATACCATGTAGTTAATTATGAAGAAAAGAGTAGAAGAAAGGCAATCACTAACCATATGGAAATTACAATTATACCCCCTCGCTTGGAGATAATATGAAACAATAACATATGGGCCTAAAGACTCTACCCCAGGCATATGACCAAGCCCAAGATATGTGGACTACACGTGTAGTAAGAATGCATCAGTAGTTCGCAAGCTGAGAATTAAGTGATAGCTGATACTTTTTGTGACCCCATATGATTTAAACCTCTTCTTCATGAAATTAAGTGATAGCTGATACTTTTTGTGACCCCATATGATTTAAACCTCTTCTCCATGAAATGAGATTTGATATTGGCATTCTGGTTCCTTGTCACAGTGGCAATCAAGCTGCCATCCATTTTGCAAATAATTCGTTCTTCTCCATGAAATGAGATTTGATATTGGCATTCTGGTTCCTTGTCACAGTGGCAATCAAGCTGCCATCCATTTTGCAAATAATTCGTTCTTACATGAAAGATTTTCGACCTTTTGGCTATGATTTAGTATCTATTCTTATTAGTTCAATATTTGATACATGGTCCATTGAGTAATATGATATTAATCAAATTTCTTGTGGGGGAGGGCCAACCTCAGCAGCTTGCTGCTGGGGTCCTCATGTGTCGCCCATGCATTGTACTTCTACATAGGCTCAGTCAACCCTTAAAAAAAGCCAAGTATATGGAGAAAAAAATGATTGTCACTGTGCCATTCGCTCATTCTAACAACCAATTGGCTGACATCTTCACAAAGGCTACCAGTCGTCATCATATCAATTACATCTTGGGCGAGCTAGGCATGGGTGATATCGGGCAATGTTCGAAATATCGGTATCGTGTTACGTATCGCATCCTTGGGATACAAATACGTATCGGTTATTGCACGGGATATATCATTTGTATCGGATAATTTATTACACTTTGGAAAACATTGGGAAACATTAGGAAAATAGTTGAATTTTTTGATGAAACTCCAGGGATTGTTAAAAAAGACCTTAATACACGCTTTTAAATCATAACATTTCAAAAAAGAAGTGCACATAATACGTTTCCTTTGTATAAGCTCCTAAGCTATGTGCTGTCTGACTGAACTAATGCAACTATATTCAAATTGAATGCATAACATTTAGAGTGTATGTGATGATCATTTCATCAAACACTCCTAGATACTATGAAATTTGTCTCAATTGATAGCTGGTTGAAGGAAAATTTCGAAAAAAAAAAATAAAAAATAAAATCAATATTTTAATAATTTTTAATTAATTTTAATTAAAATGATTTTTATTTTCTGAAAATTGACAATGACTTAACAAATCAGTAGATCAGCCATCATGGATGCTTGATTGCATGTTTGGAGTGCGACATTGCAAGCAATTCGGGAGAAATTGGGTAAATTTCGAATTTTCCCCAAATCGGACCACCTACACTTAAATTTTGAAATTAGAGTGTTTGTGATGATCATTTCATCAAGTACTCCTAAATACTTCAAAACTAATCTCAATTAACAGCTGGTTGAAGGAAATTTTCAAAAAAAAAAAAAAAAACATTGAGAACATGAAGGACCAATGAATATTGAAATCAAAGTTTCAACTCCATGATTTTTCATGCAAAACATGAAGAACCAATGAATTTGTAACCACTTGACATTGATTTAACATAATTTCAACAAAAAGAAAAGATTGGAAATTGAAAATACTTACCGGATCGAACATGTGGGATATATCAGCACGGCGTGTTTTGTATCGCACAAGTGAGATACAAGATACATCGTGGGATATATTGGCTGATATCATCGATATTTAAAACAATGATATCGGGGAGGTTGAATGTTAGAAGTGTTACATATTGTATAATCTTTGCACTCATGAGTGTTTAGAGAGAAAAAGGGATTTAAGCTGTCTTTTTCTTTATCCGTATTTTTTCTCTTCTCATTCATTTTCTTCTCTAATACCAACTGCCATTTAAACAAAATCTCAAAGTAATAAATTCTGAATTTGGGAGCTTACATTGATTCTCACATAATTGCTTGCAAAATTTTGTAAAGTGGTTGGTACCATCTCTAAGAAGACTAGAGCCTATCTTGAATACCAATGTCTAGATGTATCGTCTAGAATATTATTCTGTAAGCTTTGTGTTTGTGTGCACAGTTGGTATCATGTGCATTATATGTAGCCATGCCCAGAGCAATGCATCTTATGTCCATCAT
The DNA here is from genome assembly GCF_029962835.1 of Magnolia sinica. Classification (NCBI taxonomy): domain Eukaryota; kingdom Viridiplantae; phylum Streptophyta; class Magnoliopsida; order Magnoliales; family Magnoliaceae; genus Magnolia; species Magnolia sinica. The sequence continues at coordinate 15,356,862 of NC_080581.1, forward strand.
TCTAATTATTTTCTATTGTTCATTCTTCATTCTTCATTTCTTCATCCATATAATAAGTTTCATAATCGATGTAGGTTCTGCTATTGGCTTTAAGCTAGATAGCCTCCTTAAACTCGCTGAAACACGTGCCCGTAACAACAAGATGACTCTCATGCACTATCTCTGCAAGGTAACACCTTTCATCCAAAGTGATGCTTTTTCTTCCACTAGGCCATTAGGCAGCAGTCTTTGAAATATAATGCCAACAATTAGTCTTTTCTTTCAGTTTCAGCTGGCATATGTTTCAGTTGGCATGTACATGTACATTTTCACATACATGTCTACTTATTTGGGCTGTCTATGAAATATAATGCCAACAATTAGTATTTCATTTCAGTTTCAGCTGGTATATGCTTATCAGATGTTGTGAACAAGAACGGAGTTCGTCATCATTGTTCTTCTATATTTTATGTCCATGTGTATTTTATGTCCACGTGTGCAGGTTGCTTGCCCATACACAAATGCATCTACCTATTTATATATCAATCAATCAATCAGTTTTTATGTATGCCTCTGTACTTTTGGATATACATGTACATAATGATTTTCACATATACATGACTACTTATTTGGGGTTGGCTTTTGAGTGGTAGGTTGGCAAAAGTTTTACAATTAGCTTCCTACAAGACATCAACCTTCCTCTTTTATCGAGGTCTTGGAATCGTCCATGGACATGGTAGGGGCTCATATTGAAACCACTCACATGCTGGCAAAGTCCCACCTTCTATTGATCCCAAGCCCAGTTATTGGTCCCAGCTTCAATAGGTTCTGCTATTGCTTTGGGTGGGACCATGCTGGCATATGAGTACTCCCACCCAATATCAATCATGTTGTAGCAAATAATATGGAGTTGAAACCAATTGAAAAGCTCTTGTATACATACCAGTTATGAAGCCACAAATATTAGGACCGCTCACATACCAGCACTGTCCCACCTAGTATTGATTCCCAGACCAGTTAGTGGTCCCACCTTCAATAGGCTCTGCTATTGCTTTGGGTGGGATAGTGCTGTCATTTGTGTACTCCCACCCAATATCAATCCTGTTGTAGCAATTAATATGGAGAAGAAACCAATTGATAAGTGCCAGTTATGAAGCCTCCACCTTGAGTTGCCACAAATCTTCAATTGTGCAGGGTAATAGAAAGAAATATGGATAAAAGGATAGACCAAAACCTAACCGAATCTCTCCCAAAGAGGTCTAGAAGAATAGGGGTGCAAATGGGTTGGGTTAGATTGGGTCAAAGTGAGTTCCAGTGCTGATCCATTTGGTAATGAGGCATGTAGTTTAGCCTTGGGAGATGATACTGTAGAGCCAGAAGAGCCAGAATATGGTAGAGCCATATTGCTGCATTACACGTGGTGGGGTTATCTTTCAGTTAGGATTGTCAATCTAATGGAACCCACTATGTATGGAACTTGATTCGAGATACACATAGACCGGATGATCGTAGCCAATGTTATATACATCAGTATTGCACGCATAGGATACAGAAACATGTCATTAAAGCACGGGAAATATCGCAGAATGTATTGTTGTCTCAGTGAAACATTGGGTAAACATTGAGAAAATGATGAAATTTTTCAATGAAACTTCAGGAGATGTTGAAAGAGACATGATTATACACTTTTAATTGAAACCATTACAAAAATAAAGTATGCATGATAGTTTTTCATTGTTTTTAACTAAAAATATATTTAGTTTTCAAAAAAAAAAGAAAAAGAAAAAAAGTGTGGCTAATGTATCGATCAGCCTACAAGTATCAACTGTCAACATATAATTTTTTCGTACTCTACTTGCATTTAAGGTGAAAAGGGAAGATTTTTGGATTTTCCAATTTCTTCCGTTTTCAACATTTAAATTCGAACAAACTTGTATTAAATCATGTTAGTGCATGGAATTCATGCGCAGATCCAGATTTGTAACTTGCATAATCTATAGAAAAGAAATGAATCTAAACAAGAAAAACTGACTTATCTCATCGAATGGCTCTGTGCTGTTTTCACTCCCAAATCGCGATTCTCCACCAAAAAAGAGATTTGTTAGTAAACTAATCAACTGGAGTTGCCTAAATGCACAGCTATGAACAATTCCTAGAGAAATTTTAGGATATATGGGTTTTCTTTGATTTTTTTTTCCCCCAAAATGTCACTGCACGAGTATCAATGATACATATCAATTGTATCGTTGATACAAGAAAGTTTTATAAAGGTGATTGAACAATACAATATATGTGGTATAACGAGGGATACAAGGGAAATTTTCAATTCCCCTTGTATCTCGTATTGGTACCTTGTGATACTTATAGTACCAGCCAATACCATCAGTACATTGAACATTGATCCTAGTCATCTAAGCATTGGCCTTCAAATATATGGTGGAAAGGAAAAATATCTAACGGTCAACACTAAAGTGCCGTAAAGTATAGAATATAGATAAGTTATGCCTACGGTCTTCTGATAAGTATGATTTTGGAAACGTGGTCTGTCTATAATGAGGCCCACTAATTGGAAAGTTCAGATTGATGGATAACCCTGCCACATGTAATGTATATCAATGGCCATACCATATTCCAGTTTCTCCCAGCTCTGCCTTATCATCTCCCTTCGGCCTGATAAGCAACCCATTAATATCTAGGTAGGCTGTTAGTCGAGTGCATGTCCAAATCAGTGTTTCAAATAGCGCCCGTAGTGTAGTGGTAGCATACGCTACGTAGCATAACGTAGATGTAGCGCTACATAGCGTCCTAAATAGCGTAAATCCCCTGTAGCGTACACTACAAGGGTCGTAGCATATGCTATAGCTATGTAGCGCGTAGCATAAGCTACAATGTATTTTTTTACTATTTTATTTTTTTATTATTTTTTTCATGATTTCTTTGTATCTAATGTTAAGGAATGTGACACTTGTATTGTACTTGATACTTTTAACCCATGGGATTTTTATTTCTTTTCATAATTGTGACTTGTGGTTTCAATTAGACATTGTTAATTAAAGTGGTTTGCTTAGAAAGTTGTCGATGTAATAATTATTTGATTTGGCTTATATATGTGGATTACCTTTTGATAAATGATAACTAATAACTTGTTTGAACATGCTTATAATTGATAAAATGAATAATCTTTTAGGCATTTATATATATATATATATATATATATATATATATATATTCCTTTTTTCAACTATTTGTTATATTTGTTTTATTTTTAAATTAAAAAATAGAAGTATTGTGTAGCTTATGCTACACGCTATAGAGGGTTGAGCGCTACGAATCACGCTACCGCTATTTAAAACACTAGTCCAAATAAGCCGACCCATTGATTTCATCGGCCTGCTTTGGTATAAGAGGATTGAAACCCGATGCGCTTATCTAGTGAGTTGGGTTTGGGCCGGGTCTAGGTCGAATTTGGGTTGGTTCTAAAAGAATGATTGTGTGATTTTCAAAAAAATGATGCCCCATATATGTTGGTTCTCTGTAGGCTTTAAATCAAACAAGCTCCAAAGCATGTGGTCTCTTGCCATCTTAGAAAAAGTTAAGAAAATTTTAGAAATAACACCCAAGTATAATTTTTCTTCGAGAAACTAATATTAGATTATGGATTAAAAGAAGCAAAATCATCCATGAACAATGTATAGTAGTTAAAGACCAAATATGGCGTAAATTAATAGTCACACACAAGTACAACTCCCATTTCTTTGAGAACCTAATATGACAATAGAGAGTAAAAAAATCATCACGAACACTATATACTAATCAAAGCTTAAATATAGTGTAAATTAAATAGTTATACACACATAGACATCTCTCTAAACACAAGGTATTTGGAATTTAGGGTTTGGCTCTCAATTGGGTCTAGGTCGGCTTAGATCCAATTTAGGTTGGTCTAAATTGGGCCCATTTAAAAGTCAGGTAATGCAGGAGCATTTTCACACCGGGCTCGAGTGGGGTGGCCTGTGGGATGCAGGGGCACACTCGGGGTGGGCGACCCGTGTGAGGCGGGCCCCACCCATGTAAGGCGGGTGGCTCGTGTGAAGTGGGGCCCACGACGGGGGGTTCGGCCGAGGTCCTAACCCATGGGATGTGGGGCCTAGGCTATGAGATAAAGGGATTGATTCGCCATGCTTTATCAGTTCGAGCTTTTAGAACAAGTGGTTAATTGTCCCGCATCATCAGGTCCAAGTCCTGACTCATTTAGGAATTGGGGTGAACTTTTAGACCTAGACCTTTTCTAATCCAAACTCAGATCTAGAGCCGTTTATTGTCTAGTTTGGTCCAATGAAGCATTGGGTTGAGTCATCCTATTTTCATGCCTATAGAAGAGTCTCACCTCTAGATGATGTTTCTATTCACAAGAAGCACAACTTAAATGGCCAAGTTTTTTATTGAATAAATAATTGCATAATCTCCAAAGCTCCATGCATACAATGTTCGTTGTACCGGTATCATTACATGTATCGTTGGTTGGGGATACAGAATCATTGTATCGTTATCACCGATACCCTTAAATGAATCATTGGCTGAGGGAAGCATGGGAAAACCGGTGGGATTTTTCAATGAAACTTTAGAAAATGCTAAAAATACACGTATTGCATATTTAGTAATAAAAACCTTGCCAAAAAGATGCATACATAATAAGTTTCCATTTAATGTGGCCTAAAAGCATGTGTTGTTGTAAATAATCAATTCAATAGTAACTAAAATGAGTTAACATAATACAATGTAGGTACCAAACAATAACTAAGACATTTAAAATGTAAAAGAACTAAAAAAACATTCCTATCTAGACAACCCTCATACCCACATGGAGTTAAGAAGTGGCTCGTAGTTGTTACATATATAAATACATGCATGATGATCTTTCCATCCATCCATCCGTGCATGCTTGCATACATTAACACATGCATGATGATCCATCCATCCAATTGTCCATCTATTCATCCATGCATGCATACGTACATACATAAACAAATGCATGATGATCCATCCATCCATCCAATCCATGCATGCATAGCGTGTGCATATGTTTTTTAGTTGGGTCCTAGTCTTTATTTTATCTAAAGTAAGTTGCGCTCATGTTTTTTTATCATACATACATATACACACACATACATGATCCATCCATCCATCCATCCATCCATCCATACATACATACATACATGTTCATCCATCCATCCAACCAACCACCCATTCAACCATCCTTCGATCTAGCCATGCATGCATACATGTATACATCCATGTTCCAGCCATCCATCCATCCATGCATACATATGCACATCTATGTTCCATCCATCCATCCATGCATACATATGCACATCTATGTTCCATCCCTCCATCCATCCATGCATACATATACACATATACATACATGCATTTCATCATAAAACCATGCATGAAATATCCATACCAAAAAAAAAAATCAAATGGATTTTTTAAAAATAAACAGATTTTTAAATTTGTTTTAAATAAGAATCTGATTTTCCACTAACAAATGCAACCTGTTGATCATAAACATGGACTATAAATAAGAAAACATTGAAAGATAATAGATATGTACAAAAAAGGTTGCAAGTATTTTTTTTCTAGTTAAACATTTTTAATATATTTTTTTGAAATATAGATAATTAAAAAATTGAAAAATCAAGAGATGAGCATGAATTGATAGATCAGCCCCTTCTCATCATCATATTAAAAAATAGGGTCCCCATTACTTATTTTAAGGCGAGAAAAGGTTTTCTCCAATTTCCCCAAATTTCCCATTTTGATGTTATAATCTCCCAAGTTTTCACCCAAATTCGTAGCAATGCATGAAAATCATGTATAAACATGGATTTGAAGTGAAATCCATGAGAAAATCAAACCAAAAAACTCATTATGCAATATTTCATACCTCCTTCATTCTTGCCCACTGAAGTTTTGGTCCGCGATTTTCCCCCTTATGGGAGATTTGATCTGTAGAAAATGAAGCCGAGGTGTTGAAATCTACCCCCAAATTTAGATCTGAAAAGAAAATTAGAAGTTTTTTCTATTCTCTATTTTTTTTTTCTGACTTTTCTTTAGAAATTAGCATGCTTTTTGTCGCAAGGGTGGTCATCGACGATATTGTATGGACGATGATATCACTGATACAATCAATACCTGAAATTTATGTACCTGGAAATATCGCAATACATTGGTGATATCAATACAGTGTTTATACTTAGCAATATACAACGATTTATTGCTAATACTTGGAATTTTTTAAACTGCCAATGTTATTTATATCGTCGAGCTGGCAATACTAATAATATCGGTGATATTATCAATAATATCGTTGATACTCAAGAGCATTGCATGGGTCTATGAAGCAATCCTACTTTAAATATAGATATAAAATAAAATAAAGTAAAAAATTTTAAAAATAAAAAAGAGGAAGCCAATATTAAAAGCTTATTGGCTCACTAATGCAAGGGCATTTTCACATTAAGCTCGAGTGGGGTGGCCTGTGGGATGTAGGGGCACACTCGGGGTGGTGGGTGGCTCGTGTGAAGCGGAACCCACGTGAAGTGGGTTCGGCTGAGGTCCTAACCCATGGGATGTGGAGCCTGGGTTATGAGATAAAGGGATTGATTTTACACGAGTCGCAAAAATGTTTTCAGCTTTGAACTATGACAAACCAAGTGATCAAGCAGTTGAGAAAAAGGGTGTAGGAAAATATATGTGATTGTGTATGTTATCCATGTACTATTATGGAGCACTATACGCAAGTTTCTCTCGAGTTAATATGTGTGTATTAGTCTTTTGGGCCATAACATGACATTTCTCTTGTTTCCATAACCTCTCTCTCTCTCTCTCTCTCTCTCTCTCTACTTTCCACTTGGCATCAGGGTAGTTTTTTGGACCTGCTTGAAACCCACAATAACGGCGCCACTATTGACATCAAATAACCCTACAAATAACATCAATGGGTCCGGCCGGGTGAACATCTAAAGCAGAAAATATGGGGTTTGGAAGAGGATTTTGGAGGATTAATTGTGATTTTTATGGGATTTTTTATTAGTTTTTAAGAGCGTTTCACGCAAATTAGAAAAAGTCGGGAAACAATCTAGATTCAGGTTTTTTTTGTTGTGTTATGTTTTAGGGCTTTTTGGGCAGACTTTTTACATGGGTTAGGTGTGGTTGATCATTAGCAATCATCAAAAACAAGAAACGTAAAATTTCGTCAAGATTTGGGGGCACTATGATGTTTTTGGTGAGAAACGGGTGCCGGATGGCCCTTGCTTTGGGTCCTTTTGCTAAAATTTACTGGTCTTCATGTTTTGATGTTATGAAGTTGTAAAATCAGGTCCAAATTCATATTAAGGATGGATATTGTGTAGTTAGTGTTCACCCTCTGTGCTTAGAGGTAGTTACACATGCAAACCGTTTAATATAATGCTCAACCCAACTTAATGTAGAGGATGAGCAATGGAGCTTTTCCTTTTCCTTTTATCATTTTTTCCTTTACCAAGCCTTTGTTATCAGTCATGGGTGTAGTCCATCACATGTTGTGCAGTGTTACATGTGTTTTCACATACCATTGTAGGTGTAGTCCCCCTCTTAACTGTTGTGAGTGTAGTTAACTCACTTGTTATATAGTGTTGCATGTCTTTGAGAGGATTTTGCATGTGAATGGTGGTTTGGTGGCTCGATAATTGTCTAGTTTGGTTATGGCCTTTTATTTGAAGAAAAGATTCAACAGACAACGAAAGCTTAACCTACAAACAAGCAGCAATTCAAGAAAATGTGTCCCACCATGATGTGCTTGAGGGGGAGTTGTGGCCGAAGTTGATCGTTATCATCTTCTTCATTTGTGTTCCAAGTTGGGCATAATCAGTATCTGTTGAGGCATGAAAATAAGAGGGAAAGATTTGAAGAAAAGAAGATTGAAAAGTAAAAAGAGGAAGGAAACAGAAAAAGGAGAAGAACAAGTACTTTTAAGGAGGGTTTGCGCGGGTCTACGCAAGACATATCAGTTGCGCGGGTCCGCGCAACCAATAATTCAGTTGCGCGGTCGCGCAACTGATTTTTGGACTTGTTGTCCATAAATGTTCAAACTCAATGAAAGGTGGGTCCCTTGGCACCAAGATCGAGGTTTCGCACGTGTGAAGGCCTATAAATACCCCTTTCTCCCCTCATTTGGAGGATCGAAGATTTTGGAAGAAGTGCAGAGCAGCAGAGAAGACTGAAGGTAGGACTAAAGAGAAGCCCATGGTTTGCGCGAGAAGACTAAAGGTAGGACTAAAGAGAAGACTTGTTGTCCATGTTGGTTGCGCAGGTCCGCGCAACCAGACTGTCCTTCAGTCTATAATGATAAGAAGCCGACATGCTATCAAAATGATCAGGCGCTCGTTCTTCTTCTGTTCAAGCTTCAAGAAGAGAAATCAGCTGATTGGATCCATATCATATCCCTCTTAAAGAGATGATCAAATCCCGAGTCGAAGTGCTGCCGAATTTGACATCCGGCTTGGACATTTGAACTTTGTCAATTTCTACATTCTGTATTCTAGATAATTTATCTTAGAATCAAGGGACCCCAAGGATGTAAATGAACTCGAAATTAATAATACGATGATTGTTCTTGATATATTCTTTCTCTGTTATATTTGAATAAGATAATCTCCCAAATTGAAATACATTTGTTTTCTTGTCGAAACAAAATGGTGACTCCACTGGGGACTATCTTATTTAATATTAATATTGAGAGAGTACTATAGAACTTTCATTGTAGTTTGGCGTCTTTCTGACGCCAAAATGGCGACTCTCAGTGGGAACATCCTCTCCTTCATATCTTAGATAAATTATGTTGTTATTCAAACAATAATTATAATTTTTGTGGTTCATTCTGAAGGTAAAAAGATAAATTGCGAACTACAATCAAATGGCAAACTTAGCAATGAAGGTAAACTTTTACTTCACTGCAACCGGATTCATGGTGGAATATGCGCTAGACCAGCCACTGAGGCGCGAAACCCAGTCTTTTGTAAGCAAAAATGACACAGCTTGAACAATGGTTGGAGTCGTATTTGCTTCACCTCAAGAACCAGAAGATGATGAGAATTGGACTGTCGTGACATCTCGAAGAAGCAAGCTCGAAATGCAAGAACAAGTTTGCCTTCACCACAAACCAGGGGACCTATAACACGGAACGTTGCCAGAAAGAATCTCGAATTGGCTCCTCCTGCCATATATCCTGAGCATACGGCTCCACAGTTTGCATCACGTGACTTCCCGGCTCTGATTGCTCCAAGAGCCCGATGGACAAAAGAACAAAAAGGAAAAGCGCTACTCATGAGATCACCTACTTCTGTGTTGTCTCGATCGATCAGCTGCAGTGGAAGTATGGGAAAATCAAACGAGACTCCTCTCCTTATAAGCCCCATCACACCACCATATTCTTATCCCACTCTAAATACGACTTCATCAAGAAGTGGGGAAGCCACAGTACACATGGCCGGAACAGATCAGGGGACTATGCCGACTACGGAAGATCGCATGAATGAAATGGCGCAAGCAAAGAGAATATTGATGGAAGAATGTAAAAATCTCAGAGAGGCCCTGACAACTCTTGCGCACAACGTAGCTCAGATAGCGGCTCCGCCATTGATGGGTACGATGAACGGACAAGAACATTAACCTGAAGGTTTCCCGCCACAGGGGGCAAGATCGCTTGGGTCTGCTCCGGTAGTAAGGACCATAACTCAAGAGGAAGTACGACAAGTTGTTAAGGAAGCTACCAAAGTGGAAAGAGAACGCGAAAATGTCTTTCGGTTCAGATATTGAACACCATACCCGCGAGAAGTAGAAGATGTTCCGTTCCCAGTTAACTTCAAGCACCCGGATTTTCAAAAATTTAATGGAGAGGGATCACCGGAAGAGCATTTGATGCACTTTATCACCAGCATGGGGAATTTCTCTACAATACCACAGTATTGTTTGCATTTGTTCGTATCATCCTTGACAAGTAAAGCGTTCCGATGGTACTCTAGTCTGACTCCAGGATCGATACATACGTGGGAGCAGATGCAGGATGCCTTTATGTCAAACTTCGTCTCCTCAGAACGCAATGTCAGCATTACAGAGTTGGCTTCAGTACGACAGAGAGAAGGGGAACCGGTGGAGAAGTTCATAGACAGATGGAAGACATTGGGAGCCTCGTGCAGGCAGTTACCAGAAGAAAAAGAACAGGTCACGATGTGCTTAAATTCCATGGAAACGGGAATTGCGTTCGGTCTCACTAGTGCCGATATTAAGACTTTCTGTGACTTAGCCACCAAAGCCCATGTCCTAGAGCTGATGACTCGAAAGATGCCAGCATTTCACTATGAAACGGCCAGAAGGGGGACCCGCTAGGTTAATGGCAAATATTGTGGACCATGAAAAAAGGAATCAAGAAACAAGGAATTTGAGAGAAAAAAGGACAGAGTGAAAGGAAGAATTAAACCGTCCTGGGAGTAGGTTCACTGGAAAAAGGCCCAGATCGCTTAATTCTCATGAAGGGTTTGCATTAAATAAAGAAGATGTTGTTCCCATGATGAACTAGTTGCTGAAAGCTGGCACAATAGAATTACCTACATCAAAGCACCCTGAAGATGCAAGAAGATCAAGAGAGATTTTTGCCACTACCATGTCTGATAGGGCATCCGACAGAAAATTGCTATACATTGAAATGCATAATACAAAGAATGATAAACAGGGGCAAAATAGTAATCAGAAAAGAAAAAGGAAGGGACGCAAGTGCGACGGTGAACGTGTTGACAGTTCAAGACAGTGCTCGTGAACGAGCAAAGAAAGAAAGTCGTGAGATGACGAGGAAAGCCGCAGTAATTACGCTACGGTCGGGTAAAAGAATGGCAAGTCCCCCGAGGCAGAGAGTTGGAACGACAAGGACTAAGGTCATCAAGGATTAGCGTGATAGTGACAGGAAAGAAGAGAAGAATGAAATAGCCAAAGTAACTTACGACGTCGTAAATCATTTAAAGGGTATACCAGCTCGGTTAAGCATTTACAACGCGTTAAAGTTATCAGAAGATTTCAGGCAAAGTCTGATTCAAGCGCTATCCGATCACAATGTTCGAGAAACGTTACTGGTGGAAATGGAAAATGAAGAACGCAAAGAGCAGGAAGACTGTATGCAATAGTTTCATTCTCTGATGATGATCTAGCTTGTGATACAGGGCATAATAAACCATTGATGATAGTAGGCCATATTCGCAGGAAAGAAGTGAAAAGGATTATGCTCGACAATGGATCTACGGTGAACCTGTTACCATTAACAATATTGAAAAAATTGGGTTACCGTCGTTCTGATCTGCGCCCTAGTGGAATGATGATACAGGGCTTTAATCAAGATGGACAGCATGCACTCGGCAAGATTACAATGACATTGGAAATAGGAGATTTAACTACTGATGTTGTTTGTCATGTGATTAGCGCGGTCACAACATAGTATAAGGTAATGGCTGATGCAAGACCATATATAGAGGCCGAAGCCTTCTTTGCATATGTTAGTTACTACGACGGTTTCGCCAGAGGAGAGAAAAAGAGAATGATGAAAGCAAAACCCTGAAAAATGCCCATGTGAAAATAATAAAAGGAAAATCCGAAAAAGTAGGATCATCTGAAACTTCAGAAGCAAAAAAGAAGTTTTATTTTGTGCCGCGACATCTGAGACAACCAGGACAACCGCCCTTAACGTTACCATCGCCTGAACAGTTGAAAATCCCGCAGTCAAATTATACAGTACCATTGCCATATGTCGAAAGAAACAAGCCATTTCCAGCTGTTCCGGGAAAGTTTCATGTTGAAGCCAATGCAAAATATCCAGAGCCAATTGAATTTTATGCCTCTTCAGAAGTAAATATAGAAGCAAGAGCTGAGAATAATGTGTACCACGGAAAGATGACATCTCGCGATCTCAAGAAATACAGTCTGGCGAGCAGAAAAATGATGAAAAGGATGGGTTTCGATGATGAAGAGCCGACTTGTTTAAATCATGGGAAAGGAATTCAAGTCCCTATTGGAGTCGATTAGAAGAAGAGAGAAAGATTTCAAGGATTGGGAGCAGAGTCTTCAGTAAATATGGTCACAGTCAATCAGTACTAATGTTGAAAAGACCAGCAATGGTGACCCGCAGAACAAGGGGCAAGTTTGAGCCTAAATGGGACGGGTCATACATTATAGAGAAGTATATTCAAATGGAGCGTACAGAGTGGTTGATCAAGATGGACGGGGTATTAATACACCGGTCAATGCGCACTTCATCAAGAAGTGTCATCCCTGAAGATGTTTCTGATTTTGATTTAGAAGATCATCGCTATAATGCTTCTACATCAAAAGGGGGCATGACAAGTAGAAGGGAAAAAGAGCTGCGAAAAACAAAGTCATGTACTTCCCCTCATGAGAATAAAAAGCGCAAATTTTCAAGTGAAGCTTCTCAAACGCATTAGAAGCATTGATGATTGCTGTCAAGCATTGAAGCATTGATGATTGCTACCAAGCATTAGAAGCATTGATGATTGCTGCCAAAGCATTGATGATTGCTACTAAGCATTGAAGCATTGATGATTGCTGCCAAGCATTGAAGCATTGATGATTGCTGCCAAAGCAGTGATGATTGCTACCAACCGACATCGATGATTATTGTCAAATTCGCCAAACGTCGATGATTATCACCAAAATTAGCAACTATCGCTGTCATCATCAATCGCTCATATAAGCTTATTTTATCGTAATTCCTATCATCGCCAAGTTGATATACTGTTTTAAACATAATATGAATGTTATTAGAACATCATCAGCAACGGCGAAATATCAATTATTGATTCACCAATTTTGGCAGTGGAACAAACTATACAGCCAACCACATATAAAGTTGATGACAGCGATGGTAGCTTACTTCTTAAGGCAGCCTAACCAAGCCTATACGGCCAACTATGCATAAAGCCTATCTTCATTGCCATTCGGGCAGCGGTGTGAAGCCAGTGGCCCTAAAAAGCCCATGAAGTCCATCGTACGTATACCCATGCGAGCAGCGGATGGAGCTAGCAACTAAAAGCCTTAGAAGGCCAAAAAGTCCTCAACAACCAGTCACGCGTAACACCTGTGCCGTCTGTATAGCTTTCCGGCAGTGTCACGGGGAACGGATGAAATTGCCCTCCTGTGAATGGGCCCGACCTTGCAGACGAAGAAACTGCGGGCAGCAGTGTGCGCTCTTTGGTCATGTCCATATATAGGCCAACCATGCATAAAGCCCCCCAGATTCTTGGCTTGATTTCAGTAGTAACTCATGAGGATGGGCCTAAACCTACTCATTGATGGACTGACAGCCCTAGATTTAGTACCCCAAAGGTCGCTTTGTGTGCCCCGTGAACTCTAGAGAGTTACTGCGACCAACCATGTGCGTAAATCCAACCGAGTTCATGGCCCCGGTAGCTTCATTGGGCCCCTCTGATGGATCGCGGTTTGTGAACTCACCAAGCTGTGAGAAGTCCAGTGAACTCATGAGAGTTACAGAGACTATCATGTGAGACCCGACTCCACTACTCAAGAGTCTAAAAAACTGTGTGGCTCCACTACTCAAGAGCTTAAACCGTGTGTGATCATCTAACTAAATTGAAATTTAGTACCGCCTATCAAAACAAAAATCATATAGGGGATCCCGTACTGACATTCATAATATGTTGATGTTTTTATTTCAATTCTTCATTAAATATCATGTTAGACAATTGCATAAATAAATATGCTTGAAATGAATCATGATTTGGAGATTTATGAAGAGGCAAACTATCTCAAAATATCACAGTATTTTCAATAATATAAGTTGGCATTAAAAAGAAGTTACCTATTCTAAAATACATATATAAGAACATGTAATATCAAGATGATGCAAGAATATATGATCACATATCTATTTGAAATATGCCCAAATATGTCAATTGTTTGATATGATGACATAAATCATGAAAATTCCATATGTAGAATGCGTTTCTTTTGAAATAAATGCAAATTACAATTATATTAAGTCAGGCCAAAATATTCAATGCTTAGTATCTTCTATTCTAAAGCCAGGTGTTTCAAAATATATTTATTCTTCTGAAGAGGACGAGTCTTCGATGATAATATGTTTATCTTTCTGAGGTGGATGACGATGTCTTGCCGTTTCCTGCCTTTCTGACGTTAAAGGAGAGTTATCCCGTAATATTTGCAAAGGTGGAGGGTAGAACTGTAAGGAATCATCACTCTTTGAGGGAGATTCATGAGTATTCATTAAAGGAGTGCCGAAAGTTATCCATCCTTCAAGGGCATCAGCGGGCTTTACTGCATAAATAGCGTCTTCTAAAGAAATCCTTATGCAAAGTTGGCCTTGAAAGGGGGCATGATCTGTTTCTTCAAAATAGCCAATGCCTTGGTCTTTCTGATAATCTTTTAGGCGAGGAGGAGGAATCCATATGGCGTGATTTACTGGGTGATAATTGCCTGCCAAGTAATACTGATGAACCCACCATCACATCCAGCAGTAAGAAGCGCTAACCGGATAATTATAGCTAGGAATTATGAAATGTGATCGAGTATGAACATTCAAGAGCTGCTTCCATATCAAGGCCCAATTATACGGCCCAATGCCATAACTTCTCATCGCTCTAGTGATGATATCACAAGTCTCCGGTACAGTTTAATCAAAGCCGAACAGACGAGCGAACCTACTAGGATAATACGGTTCACGCCAGAATACGTTACCTTCCCTCCATGGAAGATTGTTGGATCTGATAGAAACAAGGAAAGAATGCTCACCAAATGAGATGGAATCATCGTCAACAGTTGCCACATCTTCGGGATAACTAGTCAATGGAAATTGATGAAAATCAATGGGACCATTGCTTTTTATTTTTCTAGAGATACATCCATTCGATTTCTTAATCATATCTCTCAATTGATAATGTTGAAGAGGAAGTCGATCAGGGTTCGAATATGCTCTTCTAGAGTCAGCAAATGTCCAAGGAAAGTATACTCCTAGCCAGCCTATGAAGAAATGCCATGAAGCACAAATAGGAAAAGATTCAGAGACAAGATCCTTCGAACCAGAAATAACATCCCCAAAAGCGCGATAAAGGGAACACAGAACTGGAGAAGCTAGTGAATATTTTTGGCCTTCTGCCATTGCGCCTACAACCACAAAGAGGGAGGGCCTAATAATATCTGCTTGATCAGGATCTAGGAATATTACTAAGCCTAACCAGTAAGCTAGAAAGGCAGCCAATTCACAAGAACTGTATTCCGTACAATGTTTAATTCTCTTACGAATGGCCTTGAGTTCTGGATGGTTGTGACCTGCAAAGCTGTCAAGATGAAGATACGATAATTAAGCTAAATCGTTTAGGATTGAAATTGCGAAAATAGAAATTGAGAGGGGAGGAATATACCACAATTTTTGAGAAAAGTGAGCCAACCATTCAAGAGAAGTAATGCGATTAGGATGAGGGAAGGTGGCCAGTGCACTGAAAAGTTCAAGGGTGGTTCCGGAAATCTTGGATGTACCTCCTCCCACAAATGTGAGAGCAAGTTCTTCATTGGAAGGTACATATGCATCAAAGATATTGCCCATGATGGGAAGACCTGCTATACAAAATAGATCCCATAAGGTGATTCTCATTTCGCTTGAGGGAAGATGAAATGAATTGGTGATTGGAGACCAATGATTGAGGAAGCATCTGAAGATAGCGGCATCCGGGTGAAAATGTTCTGATGTGGCTATGATTGCATTAGAAAGGGTAATCTACTCCAGAATGGCAGTATGCTTTCGAACAACAGCATGAGCCTAGGCACTGTAAAAATCACGAAGAGACAGAAGGCCTGTGGCTTAGAATTTCTCTGTATTCTAGGGCAATCTCTCAGAGAAGAAGAGTTGTTGAGCTGTTTCAAAGTAGTGGGAAGGGAAAGGTTGCTAAGGATTGTAGTATGAACGCAAAAATCTCATCTTATGAATTCTAACTGCTCTTTGACAGGGCCGTTTTCTTCCAGATATCCTATCAGAATTCTCTGTTCTTTCATGATCCAATTGTTTATCGAGACAAAGATATTTCGTCGATCGAAGGGTTCGATGTGTAGAATTGACCAATGACGCTGCAGATTGATGGGAATAACGATTCATTTATTAGTAAAGGGGTTATGGAGATCCAAAGTTTCTTCGTTCATTTCAACATATTTCTAAGAATGGCGGAGAGGTTGTTCCGATCTAGAAGAGGATGGATGATTCTTTCTTCTTGAAAAGGGAGCTTGAGAACGAGGCATGATGAAGAATTCAAGGAGAGAAGAAAATTTTCCTAAGTTATGGTTGCGCGGACTCGCGCAATTGAAGTCCTTTGCGCTGGGTAGCGCAAGGGCCAAAAGCCTTGCGTGAACAAGATAACTATTGCGCTGGTTCACACAAACACAAATGATTGCCCAGGAATTCGGCGGAGAAGCGGAGTTATGTCACAAATAAGAGCAAGTGCAGAAAGAGTCCAAGTTCCAGGTATTTATAATGTGTGCGGCCGAGTATGGTACACGGGAGATGGTTGCGCGGGTCCGCGCAAATCCTTTCAGAGTGAAAATTGATCCTTTTTCTTTGATTTTTTGGAAACAAATAAAGGATTAAGGGGGCATCTGTTGAGGCATGAAAATGAGAGGGAAAGATTTGAAGAAAAGAAGATCGAAAAGTAAAAAGAGGAAGGAAATAGAAAAAGGAGAAGAACAAATACTTTTAAGGAGGGTTTGCGCGGGTCCGCGCAAGACATATCAGTTACGCGGGTCCGCGCAACCAATAATTCAGTTGCGCAGGTCACGCAACTGATTTTTGGACTTGTTGTCCATAGATGTTCAAAATCAATGAAAGATGGGTCCCTTGGCACCAAGATCGAGGTTTCGCACGTGTGAATGCCTGTAAATACCCCTTTCCCCCCTCATTTGGAAGATCGAAGATTTTGTAAGAAATGCAGAGCAGCAGAGAAGACTGAAGGTAGGACTGGAGAGAAGCTCTTGGTTGTGCAACCCATGTTGGTTGTGCAAGGTTGCGCGAGTCCACACAACCAGACTGCCCTGCAGTCTATAATGATAAGAAGCCGACATGCTGTCAAAATGATCAGGCACTCGTTCTTCTTCTATTCAAGCTTCAAGAAGAGAAATCAATTGATTGGATCCATATCATATCCCTCTTAAAGAGATGATCAAATCTCGAGTTGATGTGCTGCCGAATTTGACATCCGGCCTGGACATTTGAACTTTGTCAATTTCTGCATTCTGTATTCTAGATAATTTATCTTAGAATCAAGGGACCTTGAGGATGTAAATGAACTCAAGATTAATAATACGATGATTGTTCTTGATATATTCTTTCTCTGTTATATTTGAATAAGATAATCTCCCAAATCGAAATACATATGTTTTCTTGTCGAAACTGTATCTATGCTTTAGCTTGTGTGTGCGCGTGTGCATATGTGTGTTTGGTGCCCTAGGGGGAGGGGATCCAAGAGGAGCTGTCTAATATTGCTACCCAATTCTCGAAAAGTTTTAATGGGTTTTCATGTTTGATGTGTCTTATCTTTTACTAGTCTTCTCTTTTATTCCTCTAAGCTAGGACCAGATTAGGTGCGGCCCTTTCCATGGGCCCCACCTTGATGTATTCTATATCTACGCCGTCCATCCGTTTTGCTAGATCATTTGAGGAATGAGCCAAAAAATGAACAAGTTCCAAATCTCAGGTGAACCATACTATAGGAAACAGTGGTGATTGAATGCTCTACCATTAAAACTTCCTAGGGCCACTGTAAGGTTTTCGTAATGTTTATTTGCCATCCATCCTGTTGATAAGGTTACATAAACCTGGATGAAGGGATACAACAAATATCAGCTTGATCCAAAACTTTCGTGGCCCATTAATGGTCAATCATCACTTTTTCCTATTGTATGGTCCACCTGAGAATTGGATCTACTTTATTCTTGGGTTCATGCCCTAAAATGATTTCACAAAACGGATGGGCTCCACAGTATGGACATAGAATGCATACATCAAGATGGGCTCCACGGTAAGGGCCGCACTGTCTTGGGTGAGGCCAGGGCCAGAGCTAATCCACTCCCCTCTTAATCTCTAGAGGGTATTCTAGCAGAAGGGTACAAAATACATAGCTGAAAAAAAGAAACTTGGAATTTCAGATGAGCTAGCATAGAATGGGCAGAGGTCTCCAAATCTGTAGCTTGTTTGTCTGAACATATGCTATTGACCATTTGTTGGTGATGCACATATTTCATTCAATTAGACATTACTGTATCGCAGATTGGTAGCTTCTGCGGTTGAGTGTTATTATGGCTTATGATTTCAATTTGTGCTTGTTGTATAATCTGAAGCATCCCCACTTTGTTAACATTTTGCAGCACTATTTTGTTTTTCTTTTTTTTTCCTCGTTTTTCTGTATGGCAAACTGTAGCTGCTTGCTGAGAAACTACCAGAACAACTAGATTTTCACAAGGACCTTGTCAGCTTGGAAGCTGCATCAAAGGTATTCTTGGTTTGATAAATGAATTTATTTTATTCTTTTACGTAGATAGATTTGCATCTAATTTAGTCAAATATCTAATTATTCATACAGATACAACTGAAATATTTGGCAGAAGAGATGCAAGCTATCAGCAAAGGATTAGAGAAAGTTGAAGAGGAATTGACTGCATCAGAAAATGATGGACCTGTATCTCAACATTTTCGGAAGGTACTTAATGCTAGATCAGCTAATTGCATGTTTGTCTGTGTGAAAGTAGTTCTCCATTTTGATATGCTGTTGGTTAGATTTGACCACGTCCAAAGGAGAGAATTGCTCAATGGCATTCTCTAAATGTTTAGTTTTCATTTATAAGAAGTCTTCACTGGAATCTATATACCTGACCATGAGGGCCGAAGTCTCTGTTGACATTAAAATGTGGACCAGGTGCAATTTGTTGTGTGATCGAGCATGCCATGTTGCTCCCCAAGTCTTATGGCAATCTGCACCTTCTTATGAAATGCTTCATTTTGTTCTATTTTGGACATACAAATTAAAGTTTAGGCCAGCAGAGAGGACTCATCGAATTCTAGCAAAGGTGGGGATCCTTGTTTTATATAGGTCTGGGGAGTTAAGTGGTAGTCTATGATACTTGGATCCTTCAATTAATCGGACTACCTGTATTACAGGAATCCTTTTGCCAATGTTTCTTTTAATTTGGGGTTTAAAGGATCTCCTGTATCCAAACACCAAACAAGGTAAGGGGCTCGGGGATATCAAAGGCATAAAAAACATTTAATGTCAATTACCAGTGTATATGTTTTATGACTAAATGTACAAGCGGGCCATCTAGATTATTGATCTGATCCAACCCACCCACCATGGATAAGGGATATGCCCCAAAGCTCTCTTGACATCTTTACTGTTTGAACTGTGGTCTATAGAATGATTGTTAACTTATAGATTGCATTTTGAGCAATAGACAAATTTCTAACATGCCATTTGATGCTGGTAAATTCTGTGTTCGCACCTACACATTGTTGACACAGTAAACACTCATGCAGTTATGCATTTCCTTGACCAAACATGTGCGAAGAGAAGATAAGATCAAATTATAAACTTATTTAGGGTAGTTTGATTGCACTGTTGGTCATCATCCTCATCATCTAAGCCCTATCCCAACTAACTGGTGTCTGCTACATGATTCCTTTTCCACCATTGGTGCTAATCACTGTTTGAATTATCTCCGATATTATCGAAGTATCCCCAATATTATCTGTATCTCTAGCTCGGTGATACCGATAACACTAGTAGTATTAGAAATTCTAGGTATCATCAATGTACGCTAAATATCACTAAATATTGCTAATGTATCGGTATCGTCAATATTTTCAACTGTGTAAATTCAGGTGTCGCTTGTATTGCCTATGCATCGATACCGCCAGTGTATTGCCAATATTTTCAAACGTGTAAATTCCAAGTATCACTTGGATCACCAATGTATCTGCAATATTTCGATGATATTGCCAATGTATTGATATTGCCAAAAATCTGTATCTTAAAAAAATTCTCATTTCATATTGACAATCTTTCCCAACAAAAATCTGCATCTTAAAAAATTCTCATTTCATACCACAATCTTTCGTTTCTTTTCCAGTTGTGAATGATTTGTTGGGAAATATCATGTGTTGCCGATATTCTAAAATATCAATAGATGTTTGGATGGAAGGTTGGAGGTTGGATGGATAAATGGGATGGATGAGATGGTTGGACTGATTTCTTAAAACAACACATGCTTTTAAGCCCCCATTAAATGGAAACTTATCATGTATGCATTCTCTTTGCAATTTTTTATTTTTTTTTAATTCCTAAATATGCAAATATGTGTATTTTCGCATCTCATGAAGTTTTATTGAAAAATTCCACCGTTTTCCCCATATTTCCCCACATTTCCGGTTATCAACGATATTGTCGATGATATCGATATTGTTTCCATAGCCCTGGCTAGCAAAACTTGTAGCGATACCCAACACTTCGAACACTGGTGCTAATCAATTAGGACTTACTCAGGTCCTTTACTTGACCCAACTATTGGTTCTAATCATTCGTTGTGTTTCATGAATGTATGTTGCATTTATATTTTATTTTCACTTTTTATTAATAACATTTTAAGTATTGGTCTTTTAATTTATGCAATTTATTGTTCAGACCTTGAAGGAATTTCTTGTTGTTGCTGAAGCTGAAGGGAGGTCCTTAGCTTCACTCTATTCTGGGGTGGTATGCTCTTATCTTCATTGATCCATAGAACTTAAATTTATTGAATTTGCATGCTTAACAGAATATTCAGTACCTCATGGTTTTGGAGTTGGATGCTACAGGGTAGAAATGCTGATGCACTGGCCACCTATTTTGGAGAAGATCCCGCTCGTTTTCCATTTGAGCAAGGTCTTTCTGAGCCCATTAATCTATATTTGTCTCACTGCTTCTGTGCTTAACCTGAAATAGGCAAGAGACCTAAAAACTGGCTTCTTATGCATTTTTATGTGTTTTACTTCTAAATTTCCATATGTCATTTACTTGAGTAAATTCCCGATATTAAAATACGGTCATTTCTCAGCTTTGTACCATGAAGTGCCCCACTAATACTAATCATCATCCTCATAACCTTGTCCTATTCGGGATCTCTGATGATACTTATAAGTAGCTACCTGTCTTAGGAACTTTTTTTACTCATGAAAGCTCCAAATTCTTTCATGATGGGTCCACAATTTCTTTGGTAATATATGATTCAGCCCTTGATAGACAAGGAATTATGTGAGCTACGTGAAGTCCACCCTGCGATGAGCCTGGCATCTTGCATGATAATTGGCCCATCCAACGGACACCATTGGATTATATAATCCTCTTGGTGGAAACATGATAAACACCTATTACTGTCATTTATTGCAACATTGTCTGTCAATAATAATTTATGCCCACAAGTAAGTCCCAGTTTCTGTTACAGGCTATCTAAAATTAAGTTAAAAGAATGCGAAAGCTTGTAAAATTATGTCTTTGTTCAGATTGTAATGTTGGGGTTGTATTATTTCCCGCTTCGACTTTTGTCTTAGCGGTTCGTTAATAAAATCAAATCAATTATCTTTCAAGGAAAAAAAATTAAGTTATTATTTCTTCACTTGTTCCTATTCTTGAATCTATTAAATGTAATTAACATTGTAGTTAGAGGACTTGGGCACATACCAGGTGCAAGTGATGTTGGAACGCCTGCACGCTGAGAGAATCTAGGTGCACATATTTAATTTAATTTATATCATGAATGTTATATGTATAGAGATATAGATCTTTGCTAAGGCGCACACACGTGCAATAAAGCTCGTGTACATGCCAAATGTGCCAGCATGGCACATACATTCGAGATCTAATATATCCATCAGGTTGGCCCGACCTTGTACATGTTTCCTTTATATATATATATATATATATATATATCCGAATGCTCAGTTGTGCACTAGTTCACACGGAACTCATGTGAACTTTTTTGAGAACTCATCATATGTGATGTGACTCCAAAATCTGAACGGTCCACGTGAAACAACACCTCATTAAACCCCCTAGGCCCAGTTTTTTCTTTAATCAAAAACTTTGGTGGGCCATGAAAAATGAAAATAGTTTCCTCCCTTGATTTACATTTCTCTTTGCTATGGCCGACTAGAATTTTAGATCAAGGTCAAAATTTGTCCCTTAGGATTTCATGGGATTCCGCATCACATGGACCATTCGGATTAGATGCCCATGACACGTATGCAAAGGTGTGCACATGCGTAGGTGCGCACGTGAGCATGACTCTATACATACATACATACATATATATAAGCCAAGTTTTTCAAAGCCGTACATTTGTTTTGCAAACTATAGCCCACCTGACCATTAGATCATTAATCTAATTCTTCGGATAGGGAATCAATGTAGTGGTAGAGCTATACACGAACCGAGTTAGCTCGGTTAACTCACTCGACTCGACTCGAAAAAGCTCGATTCGACTTAGTTCGAAACTGAGTTCGAGTCGAGTCAAGCTGATTTTTGGAGCTCGAAAAAATTTCGAGCCGAGTTCGAGCTTGTCCGAGCTCGAATCGACTCAGATCGAACCTCGGCTCGAATCGAACTCAGATCGAATCAATTCAATGACTAGGTTATTTTGATATTGACATAACTCACCAAGTGTTTGATGAAATGACTCAACGAAGTGGTGTTTTAGGTGCATACATTCTTTGCAGGATCAGCTGGTGACGAGGAAGGTATGATACGAAATAAATCACTACAAAAAAAAATAAAAAAATACACGATAAAACTATCCTTGTATTTTGATTTTGATGTTGCCTATCAAATGTTTGATGAAATGCCTGCAAATTGCTGTTGTTGTTTTGCATACTGTGAGAAATTGAAGGTGCATTCCATGTGTTTGAGAAAATGTCGCAGAGGCTCGAACTTGGCTCGAATTGGCCTGAGCTGCTGAACGAACTGAGTCAAGTTGGCCGGTCAGGCTAGAGGGATAAGCTGAGTTCGAGTTGGGGTCAGCTACTGGCCGAGCCGAGTCGAGCTATGCCAAGCTTGACTCGGTTCGACTCGCGTACAGCTCTATTTAGTGGTGTCGTTCCGGTGGATGGATTGGATCTTGAACTATTGTATGATGATGGTACATCTGTGGCATGTACATGAGCTTTATTGCACACACGTTGGTTTTTAATCGTTAAATGCCATTTATAAAATTTAAGTCTACACCATTGCTCCAACGAATTAACACAACCCTAGAATTTCTAATTCCCCACAAGTTTCCAAGCCTAGAAGCCCTAATTTCAAATTTCCCAATTCCTCTATCCAAAAATTCCAACATATTTCCAAAAATCTCCCAATTCTAAACCCTAATTTCCGCCCTCCATTTCAAATCCCCAATACCCAAATTCCCTAACCAAAAAACACATTTTTTGCCAAAAACCCCAAAATTTCCATACCCTTAAATCCAAATTTTCAAAATTCCCAGTCCACTAGCCTAAATTGGACCCAAAATCCCAATTCGTCTTCTATCTGGCACAAATGGAAGCTCAAATTGCTTTCCAGAAGTTTAATTTATTGCTTAAATGATAATAGAAGAAAGAAGTAAAGAAAATCTTGTAAGTTTGAAAATTTTAAGAAATCTGGGAAAAGTATTTTTCATAAATCAAAGCTTTGATGGAAATGTTAAAAAAGTTTTCAAAGAGGTTTATGATCACTCCTTTAGTATCTCCAACCTTAATGGGCGTCAATACCCTTATTTTGAGATGTGCAGAAGGGTACCTCATGTAAATTTTCTGCTAGCATATAGGCGCTCAAGCCCGAGGAGAATGCCTGACCTAGGGCCTAGGTGAGGTTCAGGTGACCCAAAATGCCTAAGCATGCATCTTTAATGACACTGATTATTAATTTTTACCAGACAAATCCGTCTTATATCCAGTTTGGGGCCCCTAATCAACTTAGCCGTCAGTTTTTATTAAAGTCATGGTTTTGAAATTATAATTCAAATTTGCGAAGAGTCATATATTTTCATTTAAGTTAAAAATTCTATAGGTACAATGGATATTTATTAGTATCAAATTTTCTCTATTGCATCATCTAGAATATGTTAGTGTATAGTGCATGTAGTTAGTGGCTCTTTTAATGTAAGTGCATGTGCACTCTTTCCTCCTCTTGCAGTGTACTATATGCTCTATTATAATAAAACATTGTGCGTTAGGGCATGTTGGCCTACACACAACATTTTCCCAAACTCTCTTCTTCTCTCTCACTCTTCTCCTCTTTTCTCCACTCCATAATCATCAAATCACATTCTACTTGGTATTAAAGCATAGAGCAGGGCATACCGCATCTAACAAGTTGAGAGGCGACACATCACCTTGCTGACGTTAGCAGTTGTACGACTGACATCACGTTATATGGATGCATGGATCCCATTTTAGCTAAAAGTTTATGGGTTTGATAGATCTTGATTTAGAATATTTTTCATGATTTTTTGAGAATTTTTTAGACCTTTCAAGGTGTTTTGACCGAAATAGAGAAATTTGAAAACTGGGTTCTTAATCAGATTTTCTTCAATCTGTCTCAAGTCGGTAAGTTTTTCTTTGGTTTCTTTGCTCAAGATGGACCAAAATCTTCCCCCCTAGCTAATCACTGAGGATTTTTTAGTTATGATTCATGTTTGAGTGGGTTTTAACCCCAAATGGATGTGTGGCTAGGCCATTTTTCACTCATTTGAGTCAGATATGAGTGGATTTGTTGTTATTTTGGAGGATTACTGATTGTTTGGGGTTATCTCTTATTTCCTTGGAGGATTGAGTGAGAAAGAATTGTTTGAATCAGTCATTCTTACTCGGAGTCTCCTATGGACGACAAATGGCCCTCATCTCTTGGAATGGGCTCTGTTTAATGCAACCCCTTGCGGATTACCTCTATTAAGTTGAATGGTAACAACTATCTTCAATGGGCGCAATCTGAAAAGTGTTCTTAGGAGCCCATGAGAAGTTGTCGTATATCTTGGATGATCCTCAAAGCTCTACAGATGCTATCTAAAAGTCTTGGACAAAGGAGAACTATCAAGTTATTGCATGATTGTTGAATAGTACCTATTCTTCGATCAGTCACTCGGTGATGTTTTTATCCTCGGCTATAGACATTTGGGATACTCTTCATGATATGTTCTTGAAGTCTCAAAATTTTTCACGGGTATTCCAGCTTATTCAAGAAATTAGTCGGTTCCAACAAAACTCAAGATCATTAAAAGATTATTATTCAACACTTCGGGGCATGTGGGATGAGTTGGACCTGTATTAGCCTCTTCCTTCCAAATGTGAAGACTATCATGAACATGCTCATAAGTAATGGGATGATACTTGTATTATGCAGTTCCTAGTCGAGTTAAACTCCAATTATCTTAATGTTTAGGATCAAGTTGTTGTGTAGGATCATCTTCCCCCATTGACGACGGTCTATGCCATGTGCCAGCACGTTACTATCTTCGCTCTCCATTCCCATTCATTTATGCCACTAGAGCGTTTGGCACATCTTGATGGCAATCAATCTTCTCTTTTTCTTGACCTTCAGGTATCATCCTTGAGTTCAGGGTGCACTTTTGGTTATGGTGGTCATGGTAGAGGCCGTAAGGGAGATCGTAGTCGTGGCGGTCATAATCTTCGTAGTCGTGGTGAACGTGATGATTCCCTCGTTTGTTCACATTGTGATGGAACCAATCACAATATGGATTATTACTGGCAGCTCCATGGTCGTCCTATGTGTGTCGCTGCTTCCGTTGCTTTCACAGTTGCTCCTGAGGGACAGTCTTCCACCCTAGCAGTTGAGCAGTCTTTAAGGGAGTCTCTCATCATTTCTCGGGCTGCATATGATGCCCTGATGCGGCTTCATGTTCATAATATTCTTTAGCCTTCTCACGCAGCTTCGGTGTAGTCAGGTACTGCTTTTCTTAAGTCATCATTTCCTACTTCCTAAGTCATAGACTCTGGAGCATCCTCCCATATGACTAGTAAGTCACAAATCTTTTCCTTTTATTCTCCTCCCCAAACTCAATATGTCACGGTCGTAGATGGATCCCAAACTCCCATCTCGAGGATTGGTTCTATCTCTATTTCTCCTTTGCATTTGTCCTCAGTCTTGCATATGCCTCGTTTTCCATTAAACTTATTGTCTGTTAGCTCTCTTGCTAAATCATTGAATTGTTCAATTACTTTCTTTCCTTTTCATTGTTTGTTCCAGGACCTACAGACAAAGAGAGTGATTGGTAGGGGGCATGAGGAGGCATTTATCTTTGCAATGATATACCGATTGCCGTTTCTAGTACCATTTCTCTGGATTAAGAGTCACTGGCACGGTGGCACTGCCGCTTAGGCCACCCGTCAGTAACTTGATTGAGATTTTTGTTTCCCTCCTCATCTGTCACTAAATCGTTTTGTTGTGAATTGTCTAAACATCATTGTGCTACATTTCCTCCTAGCTCTTGTCGGAGGAAACTTCAACCTTTTGCTCTGGTTGACTCGGATGTCTAAAGACCAGTCACAGTTACCTCCACTTTTGGCTTTAAATATTGTCACCTTTATTGATGATTATTCACGCATGACTTTGGTTTATCTTTTAAAATCTAAAAGTGAAGTATTTGATGTGTTTAAAGTGTTTTATCATGAAGTGTGCACTCAGTTTCAATGTTCCAGTAAAACCCTCCATTCTGATATTGGGGGGGGTTTAAAGAGAGAGTGCTGCTTTTGTGTCCTTGCAGGAGCATGGTATTTTGTCTCAGACGTTATGTGCTCGCACACCTCAACAAAATAGTATCACAGAACGAAAGAATCGTCATCTTCTTGAAGTCACTCACACCCTTCTCCTTGATATGCGCCTACCTAAATATTTTTGGGGTGATGCTCTTCTAACTACTACCTTTCTTATTAATCGTATACCCTCGCGTATAATGTTTTACAAATCTTCATTTACTATATTCTATCCTCATGACAATCCCTTTCATCTACCACCTAAAGTTTTTTGTTGCATATGCTTTGTTCAAATTTTGGATGGAAGTAATGATAAGCTTAGTCCCAAGGCGATTAAATGTGTATTCTTAGGGTATACGCGGAGTCAAAAGGGGTATAAATGTTATGACCCATTGACTCATAAGAAATATGTCTCTGCCGATATAACCTTTTTTGAGATGTTTCTCTTTTTTTTTTTTCCAGCTCCATGTCAATCCCTCTATGATCCTCTTGCGAGTCAGGGAGAGCATGACTCTTATCCTTTTCCTCTTTCAATTAGTGATCATGGGGAAACTCCTCTCCCCTCTGTTCAGCATGCTGCTAGTGATTTCGGTGACCCTAAGCCTTTGTGGGCATATCATCGTCGAGATAAATCTTCACACGCTCAGCCATCCAGCCTTCCACTCACTTTGGATGTTGGCTCAGGTGATTCTCGTACCTCGAGTCTGGATCTCCTCATTGCCTTGCGCAAAGGGTCACGATCTTGTACTCAGCACCTCATTTGTAATTTCATTTCATATGATCATCTTTCACCATCCCTTCAGTCGTTTGCAGCTTCCCTTCTATCACAGACTATCCCTCGGTCTCTATCACATGCTCTTCAAAGTCCTGGTTAGACAAAGGCGATGATAGAAGAAATGTCTGCTCTTGAGAATAATCATACTTGGGAGCTTGTGCCACTTCCTTCAGGGCATAAACCTGTTGGATGTTGATGGGTTTACCCGATCAAGTTCCTTCCGAATGGCTCCATTGATCGCTATAAAGCCTGTCTTGTTTCTAGGGGCTACACGCAGACTCATGGTGTGGATTACTTCGAGACATTCTCCCTAGTGGCTAAGCTTAATTATATTCGTGTTGTGATCTCCTTAGCTATCAATTTATCCTGGACTTTTGTTTCAACTTAGTGTTAAGAATGCTTTTCTTCATAGGGACCTTGCAAAGGAAGTCTATATGCATTAACCTCTTGGCTTTGTTGCTTCTTACAACCCTGCGCTTGTATGTCAGTTAAAGAAGACTCTTTATGGACTCAAACAATCCCTGCGCGCATGGTTCGAAAATATTAGTCAGGCTCTCATGGAGTTCGGCTTTGTTCGTAGTCATGCTGATCATTCCCTCTTTATATGCCGTCGATCACGGGCATCATGGTTCTCCTTGTGTATGTGGATGATATTATTATGTCCGATAGTGATTCAGTTGGACCATGGGAGGTCAAAGAATTTTTAAAGACCAAGTTTAACATCAAAGATCTTGGTCCTCTCCACAACTTCATAGGAATTGAAGTTGGTCGCTCTTCATCCGGGGTGGTCTTGTCACAATGAAAATATACGCTTGATCTTCTCATAGAGACTGGCATGTTAAGATAAAAACCTACTACCACCCCCATGGATACTTTGCAGAAGCTTCGGCCAGATGATGGCGTACTCCTTTTTTTATCCCAAGATGTATCGACAACTTGTAGGCCGGCACATTTACTTGACTCTTACTCACCCATATCTCTCCCTCGCGGTGAGCGTTGTTAGCTAATTCATGCAATCTCCTCGTTCTTCACATCTCACGGCTGTATACTGCATACTTCTATATCTAAAATCAACCCCGGGTCTTGGCCTCCACTTTCAGTATCATGGTCATCTGTAGGAGTGTACACGAACCGAGTTAGCTCGGTCGCTTAACTCAACTAAAAAAAAGCTCGATTCGACTCAGTTTGAATCAACCCCAGGTCTTGGCCTCCACTTTCAGTCGCATGGTCATCTGTAGGGGTGTACACGAACCGAGTTAGCTTGGTCGCTTAACTCGACTCGAAAAAGCTCGATTTGACTCAGTTCGAAGCTGAGTTCGAGCCGAGTCAAGCTGATTTTTTGAGCTCGAAAAAATTTCGAACCGAGTTCGAGCTTACTCGAGCTCGACTTGACTTGGATCGAACTCCAACTCGAATTGAACTCGGATCGAACCAGTTTGGTGACTCGGTTACTTTGATATTGATGTTGCTCACCAAGTGTTTGATGAAATGACTCAATGAAGTGTTGGCTAGCGGCAAGGAAGGTATGTCTATGAAACAAATACCATTTTTTTCGTGATTTTGATGTTGACTACAAGGTGTTTGATGAAATACCTGTAAACAGCTGATGGTGTTTTACATGCAATGAGAAATTGAAAGTGCACTCCATGTGTTTGTGAAAATGCGACAGGGGCTCGATCTTGGCTCGAACTGGCCCGAGCTGCTGACCGAACCGAGCTAAGCTGGCCAGTCAGGCTCGAGGACCGAGCCAAGTTCGAGCTGGGGTCAGCTAGTGGCCGAGCCGAGTTGAGCTGTGCCAAGCTCGACTCGTGTACACCCCTAGTCATCTACATCTTTCTGGCTTATTCTGATGCCGATTGTGCAGATAGTACTTATGATCACCATTGTAGATTCAGCTTATGTCCCTTCCTAGGTGGCAATCTTCTCATATGGAAGAGCAAGAAGCAACCAGTTGTTGCTTAGTCCTCGGTTGAAGCAAAATATCGTGTTATAGCTCATGCGACGTGTGAGCTAGTGTGGTTTCGCACCCTTCTTAAATAACTTGGCTATCCTCCTTCGGCTCCCATTCTTCTTCATTGCGACAACCAAGCGGTCATCCATATTGCTTGTAACCCTGTTTTCCACGACCACACCAAGTATATTGAGGTCGATTGTCACTTTATTCAGGAAAAAGTTGCCTCCAGTGTTCGAAATATTGGTATCGCGCAATGTATCGCACCCTTGGGTTACAGATACGTATCGGTTATCGCACGGGATATATCGTTTGTATCGCTTAATTTATCGCACTTTTTTGGGAAACATGGGAAACATTGGGAAAATTGTTGAACTTTTCAATAAAACTTCAGGGATTATTTAAAAAGACCCTAATACACACTTTTAAATCATAAAATCTCAAAAAAGGAGTGGACATAATAGGTTTCCTTTGTATATGGTACTAAGCTATGCATTGTTCGATTGAACTAAGACAACTTTATTCAGTATCAACCCTTTCCATCCGTTTTTTCATATCATTTTAGGACATTATCCAAAAAAATGAAGCAGATTCAATAATCAGGTGGACCATACCATAGGAAACAATGATGATTGACCATTAGTGGGCCACAAAAGTTTGGATCAAGCTGATAATTGTTTTTTTCTCTTCATTCAAACTTATGTGAAGTTATCAACAGATTAAGTGCGTAATAAAATATAGGGAAAATCAAGGTGCACCCTAAGAAGTTTTTAATGGTACCGTGTTCAACCACCATTGTTTCCTTGAGTATAGTCCACTTGAGACGAAAAATAAGACAGATCTACCAATCAAGTGGACCACACTAAAAAAAGCAGTGGGGGGATTGAACGTCTGCCATTGAAACCCTTTTGGGGTTCACAGAAGTTTTGGATCAATATGAAATTTGTTTTTCCTTTTCATCCAGGTCTTTGTGACCTTATGAACAAATTGGATGGAAAATAAATGTTATGGTGGGCCCTACGAAATTTTTAACGGTGAAAATCACTATCTCCGCTGCTATTTGTGGTGTAGTGCAGTTGATCTTTGGATATGATTCATTTTTTGGTTAGTACTCTAAAATGATCTCAAAAAATGGATAAACGGTGTGGATATAATAAATACATAATTGTGGGGCCATGTAACTTTGATCCCCTTTGAACCGTTCGTATAACTTGGAGCTCGAGGAGCATCAACGCTCGTCTTCGCACGACCCATACCTACACCAGCTATATAGCTGGTGTGGTACACTAGCCAATCCGCTTCCTCCCGTAGGCTATTCAAAGTTATATGGGCCCACAATAATATATTTATTATATCCACACCGTTCAACCATTTGGAGAGATCATTTTAGATCATGAGCCCAAAAATAAGTAATATCCAAAGCTCAAGTGGACCACACCACAAATAGCAATGGGACAGTGATTCTCACTGTTAAAACATTCGTAGGCCTACCATAACTTTTATTTTCCATCCAATCTGTTCATGAGGTCACACAGACCTGGATGAAGAGGAAAAAGAAATATCATATTTATCCAAAACTTCTGACCTCAAAAGGGTTTCAATGGTAGACGTTCAATCTCCCACTGCTGTTTGCATTGTGGTCCACTTGATCTTTGGATCTTTCTTAGTTTTCGGCTCAAGCCTTATGACGAGCTCGCCAAATGGACAAACGGTTTGGATACAATGCATACCTTATGATGGGACCCACAGAACTGATGACGTCAACACATCAGTAAGTTCGGTGGTGTGCGGTACTCCAGCCAACCCAAAATCATGTAAAAAGGGATCGGACGCCCTTTTTTTTTTACATAGAGAGGGTTCTGGCCTTCCAGAACCCTAAAATCTCACCCAAATCCATAATTTTTCAGAGCTCGCGATGATTTCTCCTGATTTCGGAGAGGATTTCTCCGGATTTCACTTGGATTTCTTCGGATGTCGACAGATTTCTCTCCTGTGACCTGGAAATGTCGACTACGGCCCACCAAATTCAGTAGAAAGCTCCACTTTTAAGCAGATTGAACAGGTAATAGATTTTTTTTTTCTATATATTTTTGGAATTTCTGGATGGGATGCAGATAAAATGTCGCGGTATGTCGCGCGGCTACAATTCTACGCAAAAATCTGCCATATCAGGCATTATCGTGCGATATATTGGCGATATCTCATGATATTTTGTGATATATCACACGATAAATGGAAGTTTGGCAATTTTCAGTATTTTTTTTTTTTTTTCGAAGGGTTTCGTATCGCTGACTGCCGATACCGATATTATCGGCTGATATTATCGATATTACGAACACTGGTTGTCTCTAAGGAAATTATCACCCCTTTTGTTCGATCGAGGGATCAACTTGCTGATATTCTTACAAAGTCTTTGAGTCGAGATGCTCTTCATTGTGTTCGTGACAAGTTGGGCATGATCAACATTTATGCTCCCAACTTGAGGGGGAGTCCAGAGATTGTTAGTGTATAGTGTGTGTGGTTAATGACTCTTTTAATGTAAGTGCATGTGTACTCTTTCCTCTTCTCCTACAGTGTACTATATGCTCTATTCTAATAAAACATTGTGTGTTATGGCATGTTGGCCTACACACAACATTTTCCCAAACTCTCCTTTCCTCTTCTTCTCTCTCACTCTTCTCCTCCTTTCTCCACACCTTAATCATCAAATCACCTTCTACTCATCACCTCTTAGCACATTGAATGTAAATATTGAGAACGCATCATATATGGATATATATTGGGCCAACATTCAATTGTGTACTCTTCCATTTTATTTCCTTTGGCAATGCTAGCTTGTCCATCCGTCACGCAAACCATGATTCCTCTCCATTGAGAAATCAATCTGGTTACAGATAATAACAATGTACCTATTGGAAGAATTTTAAGTTTTCATGTTTTGTTCTTAGAATTGAGTATCTTTCTTCCAGTCATCCGAACCAGCATGCTGAAACTTGTATGGGTTTCTTCGGTGACTTGGTTTTGAAGGTTTTTCAGCTTGATAATGTGCTTGGGCATGTAGTAATCCTTGCACACCAATTCCAAAGTAGCAAAGAAACTTAAGTGTGTTTGAATGTCCCTAGAAAGTAGGTGGTGGGATGATTTACTGCCCATTTGATAACCATTGAGTTTCAAATAGAGAGCTGAAATGTTATGAATATTTATTTGGGTTATAATGGCAAAAGAAAACTGTAGCTGCAGAATGCAATTCTAGTTTTTCAGTCCCCAGACAGAAGAATGGATGATTATCTCTTCTCTGCCAAAATGTTTATTCTGCCTGCAATTTGGGGTGCATCCAAATGCTTATGGATGAAGAAAGTGTGTATAACTTGCAACTGTTAAATTTCAATTTGAGGCTTAGACATCAGATCAGAGGGACCAAATTCATTCTTCTCCATGCTTGTTTTCAGT
Source organism: Magnolia sinica (assembly GCF_029962835.1). Classification (NCBI taxonomy): domain Eukaryota; kingdom Viridiplantae; phylum Streptophyta; class Magnoliopsida; order Magnoliales; family Magnoliaceae; genus Magnolia; species Magnolia sinica. Next base: position 15,389,904 of record NC_080581.1, read on the forward strand.
TCATGAATTCAGTAGTGTTTCATCATTCTCATTTCCACCATTCCTTGGGCCCTTATGTTTCTACTATGCAATGCAGTTGCTTCTACGCTTCTCAACTTTGTGAAATTGTTCCGGCGGGCCCATGAAGAAAACTGCAAGCAGCTTGAGCTCGAGAAGAAGAGAGCTCAGAAGGAAGCGGAGGTTGAGAAGATGAAGATATCTTCTCCAAAAACGGATACCAAGCATCCGTTACGGCAGGATGTAAATTGCAAGCTATGAAGAAGCCAAATCAATGCTTCTTGTCATTACTGATTGAATTTTCCTATTAACATTTTCCTTTTTGGTTCCTTACAGTATGGCCCACCTATGTTATTTCATCTTTCCGTGATTGCATCTGCCTCCCATCGGTTTTGGATTATTACAGATACCTACCCTGTTTCAAAGATTCGTTGCAAATTCACCCATACGAGGAATCACTGTCTACCAGGCACTGTTATCTTTTGAGCAATTCACCTTTTTACTGCAATCGCATACACAAGTAGTAGATCTGTGGGCTCACCATAGTGTATCTCATCCAACACGTTCAGTGTGGTTGCTGCAGCATAAAAATGGGAATCCCAAAAATTAGCCTGATCCAACCATTGGCCGACCCACCACATCAACATGGAGATTCTTGGGTGGTTGTCCATTCTTTTCTATGGTGTGGCCCATCCAATGATTGGATTAGCCTGATTCTTTGTTTGCCCAACTTTTGTGGTGGAGCAACCCTGATGGATGGTCTGGATGTCATTTATACAGTGGTGGGCTCCACTCAAAGGCAGAATGAATTCCTGAGGTGAGGGTATTTTGGTCGTTTGGTGTCATATAACTGAGGGAGGCGGTTTCAACTAACGTATTTTTTTTTTTTCACAGTCAGACAAGTCTGACCGTTGGATTCCTTTTCCATTTACCATTTATTAATCTAAAGCTTATTTCTTGGAACAGAGCAGCAGTTTGTGCAGGCGGCTTGTAAAATATTCACTAACCAGAGTACTCTTTTTTGTTTTAACAGTATCTTGAAATAGTTAAAAAAAAAAAGGCATTTTGGGCATCTCAGTTCATTTCTTCATCTTTTGCTTCTTTCAGTTTTTTTTTTTTTTTTCCATGTGTATATTCTAAATTACAGTGTATGTAAAGAGAGGAAGTCCATTGATGCAAACTGCTAAGAGCCATCTTTTCTTTTGGTTTATCTTATTGATTAAATTTGGAAGATGTGATGCCAAAATTAGTGGCAGTTTTGTTTGAGTGAGCATTTGATACTCAGGCTGTGTATGACGCTTGATACGCAGGCACTCAGAACCCGTACACATGGCATGTTGATTAAACCATATAAATTGTGGATCCCACTATCTGTCAGTCTCAAAATTAAGATTGGTTTAAGAATCTTAACCTCTGATTTGCGGACATTTCCTTTGTTGAAATAGGACCATAGCATATTTTTCAAATTAATAAAAAATATATTTAAAAAAAAAAAAAAAAAAACCGTTTGATGTATTTCCACCAATCTGATAGTCGGATGATCAAATAAGCTTAATTGTTGGGTCATGATGCATCTAAGCTGGGACCGATCTTTTGGACAGTTTGATTTGACTTACTTTGAATATATTCCAAGTATGTAATTTCTAAGTACTTCCTAAGAAGTTAGCATCGTATCATCCATCACATTCTGCCAGAGTATCAAAGTTTTCTTATTTTGTACAGGTTGGGGCCGACTTGTCTGTGATGTGATGTGGTCAGTTCACCTGTGGGTCCTGCCATGAATGAACAGGATGGGGATTGCATGCTAGCCGTCCATCTGTTTTACCAGCTCATTGTAAGGTATGAGGCCAAAATTGAAACATGTCCAAAGCTCAAGTGGGCCACACCACAGGAAACAATGGGTAGAAGACGCTCACCGTTGAAACCTTACCAGGGCCAACCATGATGTTTATTTGTCATCCAACCTGTTCATAAGGTTGCACTTACATGGTTGAAGGAGAAAGACAAATATCAGCTTTGATCCAAAACTTCTGTGACCCCTAAGAAGCTCTCAACGGTAGGCGTTCAATTCCCACTGTTTCTTCTGGTGTTGCCCACTTGAGCTTTGGATATGCTTCAATTTTGGTCTCATGCCCTAAAATGAACTGTTAAAATGGATGGACGGCGTGGATAAGACACATTCATTACAGTGGGTCCCACAAGTATTTGCGTGAAGGTCTCATCAATCCGGCCATTGGGTTCCATGACCCCATCGTCACCAAATGCTGCTGAAAGAAAAATGGCGTTCGTACATCAAATGACAGGTCAGCATCACCAATGTCCGGCTGAGCTTTCATTAGAAAGAGTGATTTGGTCTGATTTGTCGCACTAGTCTATCATGACGCTGCTAGGTAGAAAGATACTTTCGAGATTGCTGTTCTCAGCTAGACATGGCCCACCTCTTCTGCCAACGGCTATTTGCTTGTGTCATCAAATCAGTTTCAATGTGCATTTTCAGCCGTCAACATGACAAGGACATTGTAGGTTATAATCTAATGTCTAATTTCAACGTGGTTTACATCCTATTATTTTAGTCAAACTGTTTGAATTTTTTTTATTATTTTTTTAATTTTTATATGATCTCAGAGTACAATTATCGTCAAGAGGTGCTGATCTCAGACTCAGAGTAGGTGGCCCACTCTTCAACGGTTGTAGTTCAGGTGACCAATTTTCATCTACCTATATATGTTTTATACAAATATGTGGGCCCTAGAAATTGTGCAAGCAAGTTTTAGGAAGTCTTCTGGAAACGCAGACTATAAAGAAGTGATATGATCACTCATGCATGCTGTTGAGTGGATTTCTCTAAGGTAAATGTGCCATAATGGCATACACTAGCAAAATTTGGATCTTTCATCAGGTGGGCCAGCACGAAAATGAAGTTGGCCAACAATGGATATTGCCCATTGGTCGTTGTCTGTAACCATAAATCCTTCATATTCACATGAGGCCCACCTGATTAGCGAACGGGAACGATCTCTTGCTGGGGTATTCTTAGTGGGTGCCACCTGATGAGTAAACCGTTCTGATCTCTTTCCCAGGCGTTCTCAAAGTGGGCCCCCAGGAAGTTGTACACAGGCACCACAGCACTGTTCCAAGCTCAAGTACATGTAATCTGATAGAATCTACTCCACATGCACACAAAACTATATATATATATATATATATATATATATATATATATATATATATATATATATATATATATATATATATATATATATATGATCTTTGAAATTCCCAATGAGAAAGAGTAGAAAACTCCAGCAGTAGCAGAAAACTATAGTAACATCTGACAATTAAAAAAATCAATAAAAATAAAATAAAATAAGAGTATTGTAATAGGAATGTATTATTGACTGCTTAAATGTTTTATTTTTCTTTTGGACCCATGCACTATTTCCCAAGACATGCACATTCGTAGTTGTGTGGGGCCCACCCTGATGTGTGAGTACCATCCAACCCATCCATTGTTGGGCCACGCCAAAGGGAACAGTGGGAGTTACTGGAAGGGGGATGCCGAAAAGTCCAGATGGAATGTGGGGTCCATAGCGTTGTCTATGTTCAATCTAATCCATTCATCAGGTGAGCAGAACTAGGAAGATGTGATATGCTCTGCCAGAGTATCAAATAACTCCCCTCCCCCCAAAACACACGACTCAAAAGTCAATACTTAAAAGGGCAGATAAACAAGTATATGGATTCGAGCCTTATACTCCGTCCTCTACTGGGGGAGAGCGGATTCGGTCAGGCCGTGACTGTAGGGCCCACCATGATGTATATGTTGTATATCCACTCCACTCCGTCCATCGGTTTTTACAGATCATTTTAGGCCATGAGCCCAAAAATGCAGCAGATCCAAATCTCAGGTGGACCACACCACAGGAAAGAGTTGTAATTGAATGCCCACCATTAAAAACTTCATGGGACCCAATGTAATGTTCATTTGCTACCCAACCTACCTGTTTGATAAGGTCACACAGACTTGGATGGAAAACACAAATATCAGCTTCATCAAACTTTTATGACCCATTAGATAAGATTCAATCACCCATGTTTTTTTTGTGGTGTGGCCCACCTGAGTTTTGGATCTGCTTCATTTTTAGGGGCCATTCCTTAAAATGAGCTGGAAATTTGAATGGACGGCCTGGTATACAACACGTACATCATGGTGGGCCCCACCGTCACGGCCTGACCGAAGTCAGTGTTACCGAATCCGCTCCCTATTGGACACATTTCATGGCTTCCATTATAAAAATTGTGATGACTGAATGGTCACATCCATCAGTAATTCTTTTCTTTAAAGCCGTTAATTTTCCAGGCTATGGATGGATGGCTGGGATTCCCTAATAAGAATGATTCTTTACGATAATAAGAGAAACCATGATTGCTTTCATAAGAAAATGGCCCAAATTGTTGTATCTAAACCGTCCTCGCCGTCCATTTTATATTCTATTTATCAATGGTTAGAAATATCCAATCGGTCCACTTTGCATGGCAGCCGTTGAAACATTTGGAGGACTTAATGACAGTTCAGATCAATCAATAGGGATCACTTGTCTACTCAATGGACGTGGTACATTCAATATGGACGGGTCACTGTCCAATTCCCTGATACATGTGTGGCCCACCTGATGAGTGAACCAGTTTGACTTTGGGGCTATGACATGCTCATAGTGTGCCTTGTCCGATGAATGGAGCAGATCTCACATGTGTGCCATGTATCAGATGGTTAAGATTGTCGAATCAATGTTATTTTCAAGATTTTTCTCCCGTGAAGAAGGGGCCACGGTTTGGATGGTCAGCTTTGACTCGTATGTTCATAGTCTAAGAGTTGTTGAGTTGCAGCGGGTGACTTTCGATTTGGGTGGGAGAAGAGTAGAAAATACTGTTATAAACATTACCCTAATATTTAGGTATTTATAATGTAATATCTTGTAAAAATTTTATACTAAATCCTAAGTAGGTGACCGTACATGCCTAATTAAACACCTTATTTAGCCTATAAAAGACAAATTAAGAACAATGAAGACTAAATAATTATTTCCGCTAATTGCAAATAAGTCGCATTATGAACTTAACTAAGCCAAACATTAATCATTTTGCAGGAAAAACCTCATGTCTTAACTCATTTTAGAAATGCCCAAATTAACCAAACTGGCTCTAGATTGCCCATTAGCAAGCTGCTAAACCCGAAATTATAAAAAGATGTACAATTTGTTGGGCTTGACATCCATCATGGATATTGTGCTGAGACCGCATTTAGAATCTTTCAACTTGATCTTGCAAGGCGAGCATAGGGAATGTGCAAATGCCCTTAAAAAATAATCTGAACTTAAGTTAAATGCCCATGTCTACTCTTTGCCAAGTTGTGGCTTTTGGACCATTATATTACGATCAAAGTAAAGACACTGACTTAGATTAATACTTTGCACATATCCATATAGTCGTAATCCCGATTGACGATTGGCAATCGTCGAACTGAAGTATGACCTTACCCCTTGATCAATGTGTCTGAATGTCAGAGTGATCGTATCCAAACATAAATCTCTACTATGGGCACCTATCTGATGGCGTAAATCAACCTGTACACATCCATGTGGGCCCCAATGGTTGGAAGCCACCTCCCATAGGGTTAGTATATTAAAATCCTAGCCATTAGGTCTATTAGCACCACACCTGGAGCTATAAAAGGTCCGTTTTGAGCTGCCTCTTCACCCCATACGAATTTGTGCCCAAACTTGGAGAGAGAGAGAGAGAGAGAGAGAGAGAGAGAGAGAGAGAGAGAGTGTGTGTGTGTGTGTGTGTGTGTGATTGTGCAAGACGGTGCTCTCTCTTACATCTTCCCCTTCAATCAAACCCTAGTCGCTACTGAATCCTCCATTGCAACCCTTCCGTTGTTAGAGGTAAAGATGGAAGCATATTCCCCCAATCTAAGTCTTTCTAGGTAGAATTGCATAAACCTCACATAACTCTTGTGTTTGTATAGGAATCAATATTTTTTTGCTTAAACCATAAGCCTAGAAGTATGAGTAGGCTGGGCGAAACCCTCCTAGGGTGCAGAATAATATATTATGTTTCCATTTATCGACCTTTGATGGTATTAGTCAATGATTTTTATTGTAGTTTAGTAATCTATTGATATTTATTCCATATTTACATTATTATTGCAAACCCTAATGCTTTTATCATTGGTAGTTAACACGTTTGATGAAATATTTGATCAATATGTGGTTCTTGCTCTTAGAACTCTGTTAAGCCATGTGACTTAAGTTGTTTATGGTATTTATTTTTTTTAGCATATATTGGATTGTGTTGGTGGTACATATATGTGTTATGCTGTTGTACCTTGGAAGGGTATTAAGTTGAAATCATTGATATATGTGGAATATATTGATAAACGTTGTTTTGTACTTATTTGTATATGTATCGAAGTGATATACCTTATTGTGATATAATACTATGGATGTGAACATTGGTGTATATTTGGTAAGCTATATTGTTATTGTAATGGGTTGAGTCCTGCAAACCACTTAAGGATGGCCCCGCTTTGGGTTAGCTATCCTGATTGTACGTGGTCAACCGAAGTTGAGCACAAATAATCGACAATAGTTGGAACTACACGGGATGGTATGCACCCAGTGTCAATTTGCCCAGCGTTCTCCATAGTCGATCATATTGGCCTAATGTAAACTCAATCATTTCCATGATTGGTGATTATATAATACTCAATGAAATCTGAGATACCACTATTACCATTAGTTAAGTCCACTCATAACCATTAGTGCATTACGATCTAGAAAGAATCATAAGTCGTGCATGGTGGTACAGGACACCGTGTCCGAGATATCTGTTGAAAATTGATGTCTTAAATCTGGGTGCTCGACCGGTCGAGTGGGCTGCTCGACCAGTTGAGGGAGCTGCTCGACTCAAAGTCCAGCGAGCTTGTTTTTTAGGTGTCCGTGATGCTCGACCAGTCAAGGGTTAGGGTCGACCAGTCGAGCAAGTTGCTCGACCAGTCGAGGCCCTCCTTCAACTAGTCGAGGGTTACGTAGCCCACACACGGACTGCATAAATTTGAGGCGATTTTCAGACTTTTCTAAAAGAGGTTCATAAGTGGAGTTTCCTAAACTATAAATAGGGGTCCCTATGTAACATCCTGAATTTTCACTGTTTTGGATTTCCAAAATTCCTTTAATTTTTTTTTTAATTAATTTATAATATTACTTATTAACCATTAGGACTTAATGTTAATGTATACAGGGGTAGTACTAGTAAAGAACCGCACCAGTCCGATTAATCAGCCGTAGGAAGCCAATGAATCCGCCCGATCATTTGAACATCAGGTGTAGTGTAACGACCCGCCGAACCAGAACAATGTCTTGGGGCGTCCACGAAGGATTTGCCACATGACCGTTCGTTTAAGCCACTCGTAGTGAGGTATCACAAATAAATTGGACCAATATTAGCCCAATTGAATAGACCAGTCGGGTCCTGATAGAACCTGGTGCGGGCCTCTAAGCTAGATGGCCGTTTACACCTAGCAACAGCCCGTGCGGTCAGAAAAATTTAAAAATTTAAGAAACCATAGAGCTCACTGGGCTTGTGGACCGTCGCGGACCACGGACCCAGTGGACACCCAGAAGTGGGATCTGGCACTGACTAAATGCACCCCACTTATGCTAGGACCGAAATCTGGTACTTGCAAATGAAGCTGAGATACAAGGCTATCCAGCCGTCGGATCTTTTCTACATTTTTAGAGGAGGTCTAATGAATTTTCCTACACCCGTCCACGAACTCTGGGACCCGATCGTGGAACGGTGACCGTTGATCGCAAATCGGGCCCGTGCGACCAAACTCCAGATCCGATCGTCCCCAAATTTTGCGTGGCCCTTCATCGGGCCATGGAGCACCTATCCGATTAGTTTCATGGCTAGAGGGCCACCAGAACTATCCCGAATCTCCAACTGGCCACTAGTTCCAATACTATAGAATAATGTCCGTCTCATGGGGCTTGACGTCCATCGCGGGAATCGGACCTGGGTACTGTCCAGAACCGGTCAACTTGAGCCAAAGGACGAGTGCATGAGAAGTGCAAATACCCTAAAGGAATGAGTTGGAACTTAAGTGAATTGAGTCGTCCACTCTTATGCAAAGTTGAGAATTTTGGACCGTCGGTTTGCGACCAAACTTTACCGGTGGAGTAAGGATATTTCCCTGCTCATATCCGTATAACCGTGGCCCCGATCGACCATCGGTGACCATTGAACAGATTTCTAATCATATCTGTCGATCGGCGCATCCAAATGGCAGGCCGATCATGTTCATACGTAGATCATCATTAGGGCTAACTATCATACGGTGTATATCAATATGTATACCCTATAGTGGGCCCTAGATCTTAAAAAAGACCCTCTCATAGGTCTAGTATAGTAAAAACCCAACACTTGGGGCCATTTTCACCAAATCTGGCATTATAAAAGGGCCTCATTTGGGCTCTCTCTCTCCCCATACGATTTTGCCCTAGAGAAGGAAAGAGAGAAGAGAGAAAAAGGAGGAGAGAAAGAGGAGGAAGGAGGAGAAAGAGAGAGGAAGAAGAGAGTGAAGGAAGGTGTTGTTGATGGTGGGGCCCAAGGAAGCTCAACCTTGCAACTCTCTACCCTTTTTCCAAGGAAATCCCTCTACCACAACCACACATTCGCTCCGTTGATCAGCTAGGTAAAATCACTCACCCCTTTTTCTTGAAATCCATGTATTGAGGAGAGATTAACATTGATTCTAACATACAAATGCTTGCTTTAGGGATTCCGGTCGTTCAACCCCAAAAATCCCCACTCCTAGGTCGTTCCCAAGCCTCCAACGAATTCGAAGATGCGAACTATTGTTCTTAGGTGGTCTAGCACCAATTCTAATAGGAGATTAATGATTTTGGTTGCTTAGATGTCATATTTGGAGAATTTAGAGAAATCCTAGGAATTGTAGGTTTGTTGAAATAATATGGAATTGTTGCTTGACTCTTATGATGATTAATTTTGCCTCTCACATGACTTGATGTATGGTTGACAGTATGCCCATGGTTGCTTGATTCTTTTCCTCACATGTGGTGTTACTTTGTGTGTATGATTTATAACCTTGTGCACATGATTTCTTGAGATGGAGGAAGTGTTTAACTTCCTCACACACTCACACACTCACACACCTTAGTTATTAACAATGTATATTTGCTTGCGAGGATGTCCGTATTGTATGGATGGAATGCATACGTATATGATACTATTATGCTTGATGATTTTTGGATAGTTGGTATGCTATGGATCCCCTCACCCTCATTGGGTTGGTCAGGAATTTGAGAAGTGACGGTAGTCCCATCAGTTGGACTATGCTATGGCTAGACCCATGCGTTTGGGCGGGTGTGTTCGGGTGGCTGTAGTTCGACTACATGGGTCCTTTATGCCCGATGTCACTCGCCTCATACTCGCCCGACTCGGGTGATCTGGCCTACTGTCTGACCAACCTTGATTGTTAACCCTACTTGTTCACACTTGTATGGAACCTGGAACACCCTACAACCGTTGTAGCGCATCAATAACCCACTTGAAATTTAGTCCACAGCCTCGTGAGCCAGGCATGATGGAATAGGACACTGTGTCCGAGCTGTCGGCCTATGCTGGGGTACCGCGCCTCCCCGTAGTGACCTCGAGCGATCCCTTTCTCATGGCACTCCTCATGTGCTTGAAGTCGGGGATGAGGAACCCGACGGGATCACGGACCATGGGGTCTCGGCCTCACGCATTGGGGGGTCTTGGCTCGCAACCCGTTTAGGGTATTGATACGTGGGGTGTACCAGATTCTCAAATCTGCTGGATGAATGGACCTAACTAATCACACGGCTAACACGATCATTGCATCGCATTAGTTAGGGTGGCGACTCGGCAGTCGAGGTCGCACTGAGGGAGTGTTGGCATTGGCGATCGTTAGATGGTGTCGCACGAGGAAGCGTTGTGGTGAGGGCATGCATCATGTCATGCTGCATACATGCGCATTAATAAGATTACTTAGACGTATGTGATTGTCTGCTTTTCATTAAGATCATATTATAATTGATGCCTGTGATAACTTAAGGCTAATAGCACCCACTGAGTTGATCACTCACTCCCACTCTGGGACGGTGTTTTAAAACACCAACCAAACCCATTCATAGATATAGGTGACTCGGGACTGGAGGAGCCTGGTGAGGCGAGCTTCGAGGAGGAGGACGAGCTGTCCTACTTCCAGTTGATGGACGGTTCTCCGCCAGCTTGAGAGGCGGGATTGGATCGCTGAGCAGGGGCTCAGTTTTACTCTTTTTGGTCATATTATTCTTTTGTGATTTTGTTGGGTAGCATCTTATGCGACCCATGTATTCCTTTGGACATGTTTATATATATATATATATTTGTATTCAGTCTCTTTCATTTAAGTGGACTTGTGTGGATGTACTTCATGTTCCAGGAGATTTCAGACTGCGCATTTAGATTGGATCGCATATTAATGAAAATTGGCTATAAGTGACCTCGGGAACTCGGGAGTCGAGTATATGCACGACCCCCGATTTTCAGGGCATTACAAGATGGTATCAGAGCATGGTTTGGAATCAATTAGGCCATGGGTCATGAACTCACTAACGCGTCCGCTGAGTTGAGAGGAAACGTAATAGAAAACACGGAAATGCTAGGAACCACCCTAATCCCTGAGCTGACGCTCTTAGACGGAAGGTAAGACTTCCAGAGTGTTAGGGTTGGGTAATAAGAGTAAGTAGTGACACTAGGAAATAGGTTCGAGAGTCTTACGGTACCTCAACCCATTGAGACGAACGAGCCTGAAATTGAACAACAGGACTCGCCTCAAGTACCGAATCGACAAGTCTTAGATGGAGAATCTAACTTATGAAGGGCTTAGACTGAGGTGAGAGCTTATAACAATATTAGAATTCGACCTGGGAGCCTTACGACATGTTTCAGCTTATTTCTGGGGAAGAATTCGGGAACTTAACAGCAAGACCTGATTCGACTCACTAGAAAATTTAAGTAATCTAGTCCACCTAATCCCTAAGGGCCCATTTGGTCAATTGCATTAGGTGGGATTAAGGTGGATGGAATTGTAAAAGTATCAATAAATGCATGAGTAAGGTATTGTCCTTGAATTGTGTGTATCCCTTGTTTTCCAATACCATATTTGGAATGCATGCAATTAAAGGTAAATCCTAGGATTTTCTTTCAAATTACACTTGAAAATTCATCATCATGGGATTTAGAAATCTCATATTACACCTTCCACCACAAGACTTATTTTACAAAGCTTATGAAATTAATTTTAAATTCTGTCCCACACTCATTCCCGATATGTTATTCCCAAATCTTGAGTTGGGATTAGCATTACAATCCCATTTAGTACAACTAAATGCCACTAGTCAAACCGGCCTAAGTCATAAATTCCTCTTTCTAACATATCTCCCTAAGATATTCCCCTGTTATCACTCTATTCTTGAACTTTCCCATTACATTGTTAGGAACGAGCCGGAAATCGAAAGGTTTGACAGTTGAAATCATCGTCCAAGTCCAAATGAGCTAATACCGGGCCAAACATGATAGTTCCAACCCATTTGGGGATAATTAGGTAGGGGCGAATGAAATTTTACCAGAAATAAGAAAAATGTGGGATCGAAACTGAGGGATTAAATGTTTGAAACCATCGTCTTAAGGTAAAATTGATAGTTCCAACCCATTCTGAGATAAAAACTTGAGGGTGAATGAAATTTCACCAGAAATAGTAAAATTGTAGAAAAATTAGATTTTAGCCCCTAATCAAGAGGAATCCCACAACATAACTAGGCCCATTGCATAGATCATCTTCTCCTACCCCAAATTCATATATGGCATGTCGAATAACTCATCCTGGTTTAAAAGATATGGTCGTCGCAAGATGCGACCCTCCAGCACCTCGGCGCCACAGCGCCCGACCGTCCAGCGGGCCGGCGCCACAGCGCCCGGGCCGGTGCAGCGAGCGCCCGATCCAGCGGGCGGGGCGGGCCGCAGCGGGCCGAGCGGCCCGTTTTTCTGCATTTTCAGCCCAATTTCAAAAATTCATATCTCCTTCGTTACAACTCTGATTTAGGTGATTCAAAAGCCATATTGAAGCTTAACAAGTCTAGTTTTATATAAAAATAAAATAAAAATTATAATATAATTAAATTTGGAGTGAATTGACAACTGTCCAAAAATCATTAGTTTTAAATGACTGTTACTTCTAGAATTTTTATAATTTATTTACAATTCCAAATGATATGAAATTTGGTGAGATGACCTAAAACTTGATGGTAAATCATTATAAAAATTTTAAAAATAATTCAATTACTAAAAGTATAAGAAACATTACAAGATATATCCCCTCCTCCTTTTCAACATACACACGAGTGGGGCCCATTTCCCTTGCTATTTAGGACTATCTAGAGTCTATAAAACCTATCTCTACTACTCTCATTACCCTCTACCATTCCTTCTAAACCCTAGAGAAAACTCTCTCATTTCCAATCTCAAAACCCAATCCCAAACCCCACCAGCTTCTTCTTCACTCTAACCCATCTCAATCCTCATTCTCTCAAACCCTTTCAAAACTTTTCTCAATATCATTTCTTCAACTCATTCCTAATCACTTCTCAACTTCCATCCCTCAAATTCACTTTCTTAAACTCATCTTCAAATTCATCTCACTCAACATCTCCAAACCTATCTTCTCTTCCTTCACAAACCCATCATCGAATCCATTCTCAACACCATCTCAAACCCATTCACCAAATCCATTCTCAACACATCCCCTTCAACACCCCCATTTTTTTTTAACCCATTCTCATCACATGCCCCTTCAACAAGACCCATTCAAAACGATCAACTCATTCACTCCCATAAGCTCATTCACAAAACCCAATGATTTGTAAAAATAGATTTTATATACTTTGGCATAGATTGATCATTAGATTGTTGCAATTAAAATTTTTTATATGAGGTGGTAATAATTAAGAGGCAATAAATTACTGTCCATTTTTAACTTCATTTTAGCCCAATTATTAATATTTTCCATTCTATTTCCTTTCTTAGCGCAATTGGTGCTGTTGCCACCACTCGAGCACACCCTTTGAGGTTTGTGGCCACAGACCTTAATTTCTTTCCATTCTCCAAAACTTTTTAGATAAAGAAAGCTGCTAAGGATGCTATGTAGTCCACCTAATCAATGGGATTTAAGTTGCCTTTGTTGTCCTGTTGGAGCTATAGCAGAAGTTGAGTCTTGATTGACTCCACTAGTTCTCTCCAAACCACCCTCATTTTCTACACCCTTCTCGAAACCTCCTCACCTTCAACACTCCTTCATTCTCTTCATCTTTCCTCTCCCAAAACCTACTCCCAACATTTATTTCCATCCCACTCTCAACTTTCTTTTCTAAACTCATTCATGAAAACCGACCTCAAACCCATTTTCAAGAGACCCATCCAAGAGCATCCAGCCTTTACCCATTCCTCTTCATCTTCTCCAAACCCATTGTCAAACCCAATTCAAAATACATTCCCAACACCCATCTTAAAACCCAAACTTCAAACCCCATTTCAAATTCATATCCAACCCACATTTCTCAATCCCATTCTCAAATCCTTTCCCAAACCTGTCTTCTAAACCCATTTCCCTCTACTTCCACTCCATCACACTCACTCTCCCATCCTCAAACCCATCTCCTCCTTCTTCTTCTTTTCTTCTTCTTCAAACCCATCATAAAAAAAAAACCCATTACTTCAATCCTTTCTTCTTCTTTTCATTCTTCTAAAGGCAACCATTGAACTAGAATATGATCATCTGAAACTCAAATGGGCCATCTCATGAAATAATTGAGAACGAACATCCGCTGTTAGTTATATACGGGGCCTAGCATGGTCTTTATCTGCCACCCAATCCATTCATGTAATGTGCTTCATTACAAATAGGTGAGATTGCTCTAAATGAAAATAAATAAACTGTGATTCCATATACATATCCCCATCTGCATATTATGTTATACACAATTAAAGATATTTTGTAGCCATGGACATGCAATACTAGATTTTGGTACTAATGTTGGGTGTGGAAGTGGCTAGGAAACAAATCAGTCATGAAGACAAATGGTTGACTGGTGAAGATTCTGCTAAAATAGGAGCTGATAAGCAAGTTCCAGGACAAGCTATGGTTGTTGGAAACAGTTTTAGAAGCAGAAACTAAACACCAAGCTGAATCTATTAATGGGTTTTGTTGCAAACGCAAAATAGGTTATAATGAATTAAATTTAAATAGGTCTACAGTAGAAACCAAATATGTAGTGAAAGATAAGAATGTTTATTTCTAATAATATTAGGAATCATCCTATAATTAGACTAATTTTTATATATGTTTTTCTATTTTAAGTAGTTTTCAACGCAATCGAATTAGGACCCTTGAGTAGGATTAGGTTTCACAGTTTAAGGCTCCGAAAGTTCGTATTAAAGGCAGATTATGGTAAAATATGTCAAGTTTTCCTATTCTGTTAAAGAATTAAGGTTTGTACCACATTGAGAAGATGACATTCTTTGTCTTTCCTTTTCTGCATCCTTCTTAGCGTTGTTAGCACTTCAAACCTCTGAAATACCTTAGAACTTTCGATTCTTCCTTCCCTCTCGAAGTTTAGAAAACTGAAGTGCAGTCTGCTCCTAACCCACTAGATATGAGATCGAAATGGTGATATACATATAAGATTTTATACTACTAGAAACCTTTTTAGGATAATCATTTGACCATAAGCACCGTGGGAGATTTAAATCACTAAGTTAGACAAGAATTAAAATGAGAACTCTCACGGACCAAGACCCAAAGGACAACCTTATAAATAAGAGATTTAAACTTTCTAATAATGGTCATTCCCTAAACAATTATATTGATTGGACTACGGAATTACGGAAGTATACACCTGCGAAGCATTCGCGGCTTGACTCAATTCTCAATCCTGGGCGACTACCAATAGACTCACTGCTTTGACCGAGCAGAAGACCAGGATCCACTAGGATGAAGAAGGGATACGATGAGTCTTTTACCCTGGTCAGGTAGATGATTGACGTATCGGGTTGAAGCCCACTACAACCGTTTCTCCGTGTTGGTCTAACATTGAAAATAAATATTTCACTCTAGATAGAGGGAAACCATCGCCATGAATCTAAATCTTTAAAAAAAATAAATAGGTATATAAATAAATTTTAGTAAAAAAATCAGGGTGAAAAAGTTTTAAGGGGGGTAGATCACAATGAGCTAGGGTAGTGTACTTATTATATACCATAAAACGTATATAAACACGAAACCAACAAAACTTAAGCAAACGAACTGATAATATCTTTATTTATTACCCTTAGGCAATTTTAGGGACGAAATTATTTTTAAGGGGGGTAGATTGTAACATCCTGAATTTTCATTGTTTTGGATTTTCAAAATTCCTTTAATTTTTATTTATTTATTTAATTAACTTATAATATTACTTATTAACCATTAGGACTTAATGTTAGTGTATACAGGGGTAGTACCAGTAAAGAACCATACCAGTCCGATTAATCAGCCGTAGGAAGCCAATGAATCCGCCCGATCACTTGAACATCAGGTGTAGTGTAACGACCCGCCGAACCAGAACAATGTCTTGGGGCGTCCACGAAGGATTTGCCACATGACCGTTCGTTTAAGCCACTCGTAGTGAGGTATCACAAATAAATTGGACCAATATTAGCCCAATTGAATAGACCAGCCGGGTCCTGATAGAACCTGGTGCGGGCCTCTAAGCCAGATGGCCGTTTACACCTAGCAACAGCCCGTGCGGGCTGTACCGCGACGCAGGAAGGTCAGAAAAATCTAAAAATTTAGAAAACCATAGAGCTTACTAGGCTTGTAGACCGTCGCGGACCACGGACCCAGTGGACACCCAGAAGTAGGATCTGACACTGACTAAATGCACCCCACTTATGCCAGGACCGGAATCTGGTGCTTGCAAATGAAGCTGAGATACAAGGCTATCCAGCCGTCGGATCTCTTCTACATTTTCAGAGGAGGTCTAATGAATTTTTCTACACCCGTCCACGAACTCTGGGACCCGATCGTGGAACAGTGACCGTTGATCACAAATCGGGCCCGTGCGACCAAACTCCAGATCCGATCGTCTCCAAATTTTGCGTGGACCTTCATCGGGCCATGGAGAACCTATTCTATTAGTTTCATGGCCAGAGGGCTACCAGTACTGTCCCGAATCTCCAAACAAGCTCTACACCACTCATTGGCGGGCCACTAGTTCCAATACTATAGAATAATGTCCGTCTCATGGGGCTTGACGTCCATCGCGGGAATCGAACTTGGGTACTGTCCAGAACCGGTCAACTTAAGCCGAAGGACGAGTGCATAAGAAGTGCAAATACCCTAAAGGAATGAGTTGAAACTTAAGTGAATTGAGTCGTCCACTCTTATGCAAAGTTGAGAATTTCGGACCGTCAGTTTACGACCAAACTTTACCCGTGGAGTAAGGATATTTCCCTGCTCATATCCGTATAACCGTGGCCCCGATCGACCATCGGTGACTGTTGAACAGATTTCTAATCATATCTGTCGATCGGCGCATCTAAATGGCGGGCCGATCATGTTCATACATAAATCATCATTAGGGCTAACTATCCTACGGTGTATATCAATACGTATACCCTATAGTGGGCCCTAGATCTTAAAAAGACCCTCCCATAGGTCTAGTATAGTAAAAACCCAACACTTGGGGCCATTTCCACCAAATCTGGCATTATAAAAGGGCCTCATTTGGGCTCTCTCTCCCCATACGATTTTGCCCTAGAGAAGGAAAGAGAGAAGAGAGAAAAAGGAGGAGAGAAAGGGGAGAAAGGAGGAGAAAGAGAGAGGAAGAAGAGAGTGAAGGAAGGTGTTGTTGATGGTGGGGCCCAAGGAAGCTCAATCTTTCAACTCTCTACCCTTTCTCCAAGGAAATCCCTCCACTACAACCACACATTCGCTCTGTTGATCGTCTAGGTAAAATTCCTCTCCCCTTTTTCTTGAAATCCATGTATTGAGGAGAGATTAGCATGGATTCTAACATACAAATGCTTGCTTTAGGGATTCCGGTCGTTCAACCCCAAAAATCCCCGCTCCTAGGTCGTTCCCAAGCCTCCAACGAATTCGAAGGTTCGGACTATTGTTCTTAGGTGGCCTAGCACCAATTCTAATATGAGATTAGTGATTTTGGTTGCTTAGATGTCATATTTGGAGAATTTAGAGAAACCCTAGGAATTGTAGGTTTGTTGAAATAATATGGAATTGTTGCTTGACTCTTATAATGATTAATTTTGCCTCTCACATGACTTGATGTATGGTTAACAGTATGCCCATGGTTGCTTGATTCTTTTCCTCACATGTGGTGTTACTTTGTGTGTATGATTTATAACCTTGTGCACATGATTTCTTGAGATGGAGGAAGTGTGCTCACACACTCACACACTCACACACACCTTAGTTATTAACAATGTATATTTGCTTGCGAGGATGTCCGTATTGTATGGATGGAATGCATATGTATATGATACTATTATGCTTGATGATTTTTGGATAGTTGGTATGCTATGGATCCCCTTACCCTCCTTGGGTTGGTCAGGAATTTGAGAAGTGACGGTAGTCCCATCAGTTGGACTATGCTATGGCTAGACCCATGCATTTGGGCGGGTGTGTTCGGGTGGCTGTAGTTCGACTACATGGGTCCTTTGTGCCCGATGTCACTCGCCTCATACTCGCCCGACTCGGGTGGTCTAGCCTACTGTCTGACCAACCTTGATTGTTAACCCTACTTGTTCACACTTGTATGGAACCTGGAACACCCTACAACCGTTGTAGCTCATCAATAACCCACTTGAAATTTGGTTCACAGCCTCGTGAACCGGGCATAGTGGAATGGGACACTGTGTTCGAGCTGTCGGCCTATGCCGGGGTACCGCGCCTCCCCGTAGTGACCGCGAGCGATCCCTTTCTCATGGCACTCCTCATGTGCTTGAAGTCGAGGATGAGGAACCCGACGGGATCACAGACCGCGGGGTCTCGGCCTCACGCATTGGGGGGTCTTGGCCTCGCAACCCGTTTAGGGCATTGATACGTGGGGTATACCAGATTCTCAAATCTGCTAGATGAATGGACCTAACTAATCACACGGCTAACACGATCATTGCATCGCATTAGTTAGGGTGGCGACTCGGCAGTCGAGGTCGCACTGAGGGAGTGTTGGCATTGGCGATCGTTAGATGGTGTCGCACGAGGGAGCGTTGTGGTGAGGGCATGCATCATGTCATGCTGCATACATGCGCATTAATAAGATTACTTAGACGTATGTGATTGTCTGCTTTTCATTAAGATCATATTATAATTGATGTCTGTGATAACTTAAGACTAATAGCACCCACTGAGTTGATCACTCACTCCCACTCTGGGACGGTGTTTTAAAATACCAACCAGACCCATTCATAGATGCAGGTGACTCGGGACTGGAGGAGCCTGGTGAGGCGAGCTTCGAGGAGGAGGACGAGCTGTCCTACTTCCAGTTGATGGACGGTTCTCCGCCAGCTTGAGAGGCGGGATTGGATCGCTGAGCAGGGGCTCAGTTTTACTCTTTTTGGTCATATTATTCTTTTGTGATTTTGTTGGGTAGCATTTTATGCGACCCATGTATTCCTTTGGACATGTTTATATATATATATATATTTGTATTCAGTCTCTTTCATTTCAGTGGACTTGTATGGATGTACTTCATGTTCCAGGAGATTCTAGGCTGCGCATTTAGATTGGATCGCATATTAATGAAAATTGGCTATAAGTGACCTCGGGAACTCGGGAGTCGAGTATATGCACGACCCCCGATTTTCAGGGCGTTACACCCTAGGGCTATTCCAAGGTATTCTAAGGCTTCCTAAAAGTACTCTAAAGGGTTCTAGGGTTATCAAAGGGTGTAGCAAGGGTGAGATTCAAGATTGTTCGAATCAGGTAAGTCCTATCTCTTTGTAATTTATGCTTTTATAGTGGATTTCTGTCACTTTGTGTCATGATTTTTTCCCGCAAGGGTTTTCCACGTTAAATCTTTTTATTCCCTTGTGTGTACTTGGTGCCATTGGATTGCTATCCTAGATCTAGATCTGTGTGATTCCGCAGACCAAATCCCAACAAGTGGTATCAGAGCAATCGTTGGGACACAAACCGAATCGGTAGGATTAGCAATAATGGGAAGTACTAGGTATGAGATTGAGAAGTACTCATGGAAAAATAATTTTGAGTTATGGAAGATCAAGATGATGAGTTCCTTAATCAAGCAAGGCGAAGATGGTGCTCTTGAGGAGCGAAGGTCTACTGTGACTAATGATGAATGAAATACTCTTGATAAGAAGACTTTATCATCGATCCGTTTATGTTTCACAGATAAGGTTCTCTAAAATGTCATGAGGGAGAAAACTGTGGCTAAGTTATGGGCAAAGTTAGAAGATATCTATGCAAAAAAATCCTCTGAAAATCGTCTGCACTTGAAGTAGCAGTGGTATAATTTCAAGATGACAGAGTGTAGAGATCTTGAGGCTCACATCAACAACTTTAATAAATTGGTTTGCAAATTGCTGGATATGGAGGAAGTGATAAAAGATGAAGAACAAGCATTTATGCTGCTGAATTCTCTTTCGGCGTCATATGAGTCATTCAAGGACACAATGTGCTCCACAAATAAAACCCTGAGTGTTGACACCGTTATCTCAGCCCTTCAAGGGAAGGCTATGAGAAAGCTTAACATCGACATGAGGATATCTTCTGAGGCACTGCTTACAAGGGGCAAGAATTTTGAACAAGGTATAGGTTCTAGGTCCAAATCCAAGAGCAAGGGCAAAGGAAAGGTAAAGTGCTGGAATTGTGGGAATGAAGGATATGTGAAGAAGGATTGTGAAAATCCTAAATCTAAGAGAGAAGAATTTGAGTCTTCATAGAGGAAGGCCAATGTTGTCATGTCAGATGGATTGAGTGGATATGATAGTAATGTTTTGTTTATGTTCACGATCAGGCGGTTATACGATGATGTAAGGACGAGTGGATGTTAAACACAGGAGCATCTTTTCACAAGACTCCTCATCGAAGTTGGTTCACCAGCTACAGGGAGTACGATGGTGGACAGGTATTTATGGGCAATGACATTGCCTGTAATGTTGTGGCTATTGGTTCGGTGCTCATCAAGATGGTTGATGGGGTAGAGCGTATCTTGACTGATGTTAGGCACGTTCCTGATTTGAAGAAGAATCTGATTTCTCTTGGTATACTTGAGGCTATGAGCTGTAAGTTCACAGGCATTAATGGTGCTCTTAAGGTATCTAAGGGGGCATGGGTAATCACGAAAGCGCAACGACTCGATAACATGTACAGGTTGATCAGGAGCACCTCAAAAGGTGGAGCTGCAGTGGATGTAGCGGATTCTACCTCTGCACATGTGTGGCATGTTGGGCATGACCACATGAGCGGGCAGGGTAAGAAGGCTGAGACGCGCGAACAAGGATACAGAGTAGGTGGAGCAGTCACCTGTGTAAAGAATCACACAGCATAATCGCGGGATATCGGCGAGGTACATGGACAACCCCAATATCGCAGGAGATTCATCTTATATTCAAACGGCTCTAGGTGAGCCTGGTGCTTAGAAATGGAAGGTGACTATGGGCGATGTGATAGACTCGTTATACCAGACCGACATATAGGAGCTGGTGAAGCTTTCAGTGGGCAGGAAAGTGATTGGATGCAGGTGGATACAGCATACATACAGGGCGAGGTTGGTGGTGAAGGGTTGTGCTTAGAGAGAATGGATCGACTTCTCAGAGATATTCGCGTCGACGGTATAACAGTGTCTATTAGATCCGTGATTGGCACTGGTTGGCCAATGTGATCTTGAGCTGAAAGGATGGATGTGGAGTTTGCACTTCTACAAGAGAAAGTGAAGAGTAGAGCTATATGAAGCAACCAGAGCAGTTCGAAGTTAAATGGGCTAAGAAAAAAGTTTGGAGGAGGTTGTGGTTCGACCTATCGCCTAAGCAAGTGGTTTGATTCCTTCATGGTGGGTTAGGTGTTGTATGCTAATGATATGTAGATCGCCAATTATGACATGTCTGAAATCAATGTACAGAAGATTCGGTTAAGTGGGACACTCATGATTAAAGATCGAGGGGCTACAAAGATGGTTCTCAGTATTGAGACTGAAAGAGGAGTAGGCTTTGGTTATCGCAGGTAAAATACCTTGGGTAGGTATTAATCACAAATGTGATGGACCAGACAAAGCTGAAGAGCGTTCCCTACGTGTCTCTCCTTAATTTTCCTCAGGACATGTCCCAAAACAGATGAGAAAAAGCAGGATATCTCATAGCCTTATTCGAATGTGGTTGGCAGTGTATGCATGGTCTGGATTAAACAGGTGATTTCAAAGGCTATCAGTGTTGTGAGCAAGTACCCCGGCAAGCAATATTAGGTAACGGTGAGATGATAAGAAAACTACGTCTTTCCTTTTGAGAAGATAAGAGCAAAGGTGGTTGGGCATATGGATTTTGATCTAGCAGACATGCTCACCTAGATTGTTCCTGCAGAGAAGTTCGAGTTCTGTGTAACTTCTTTGGGCTTGGCGATGACGAAAAAGAAGGACGGAATGTGCAAGAAAAGCTATTATGTGATTTAAAGATAAGAGAAGAGGTCAAGAAGCTACACGGTTAAAGATTAAAGATATGGTGGAGATTGTTAAAAATTGATGTCTTAAATTTGGGTGCTCGACCGGTCGAGTGGGCTGCTCGACTGATCTAGGGAGTTGCTCGACTCGAAGTCCAGCTAGCTCGTTTTTTAGGTATTTGTAATGCTCGACCAGTCGAGGGTTAGGGTCAACCAATCGAGTGGGTTGCTTGACCAGTCGAGGCCCTCCTTCGACTAGTCGAGG
The DNA here is from genome assembly GCF_029962835.1 of Magnolia sinica. Classification (NCBI taxonomy): domain Eukaryota; kingdom Viridiplantae; phylum Streptophyta; class Magnoliopsida; order Magnoliales; family Magnoliaceae; genus Magnolia; species Magnolia sinica. The sequence continues at coordinate 15,411,980 of NC_080581.1, forward strand.
GTTACGTAGCCCACACGCGGACTGTGTAAATTTGAGGCGATTTTCAGACTTTTTCAAATAAGGCTATTCTAAGGTATTCTAAGGCTTCCTAAAAGTATTATAAAGGATTTTAGGATTATCAAAGGGTGTAGCATGCATGAAATTTGATATTGTTCAAATCGAGTAAGTCCCCTCTCTTTGTAATTTATGCTTTCATAGTGGATTTCTGTTGCTTTGTGTCATGGTTTTTTCCTTCAAGAGTTTTCCACGTTAAATCTTTGTGTTCTCTTGTGTGTGCTTGGTGCAATTGGATTGCTATCCTAGATCTAGATCTATGTGACTCCGCAGACCAAATCCCAACAATATCGGCCTATGTTGGGTAACATGCTTGCTATTTGGTAAAACATTTAGTGACGAGCCTACCATTTGATAAAACATTGGGTGACGAGCATCCCCTTAGTGACCATTGACCACTAATAAAGGACACGAGCCTGTTTTATTGTTGACCATGTTGGGCAACAACCCTTACCTTGTTAATGATTGTCCTTGAGCGATAAGTCCAAACTGTTGTTAAATTGTATATGTTGAACTTTTGGGTGACGAACCCAAAACAGGATTAAGGGACATTTGTGAGGGGCCACTATGCGCTGCCATGAGCTACATAATCCATATAGCAACTTTTAATAGAACAAAGGTATCATGGCTTCTCCAACCTGCTGTATGAACTAGGATTAATAATTATTGGGTTAATCATGCATGTCATGTCATGTATTTGTGGGTTGCACTAAAGGTGAACCATTGTGTAGTTGAGTGGTGATTTACTGGATCATTGTGATGTAAAGGAAGTGCTACAAATGTTACTATTCTCGAGCCATACATATGCACATCTCACTATCGATACACTTAAGTAACTAGCTTAGGAAACTGCTTGTTTTGTAATGTCATCTTTCCTATACTTGATTGTGTTGATAACATGTGTAACTTAAGATAATAGTTATCATTGAGTTGATCATTCACTCCCACCTAGGACAGTATTTTAAAACTCTAACCAAATGATTTCACCGATGCGGGTACTGTAGAGGTGAGTGCCATTGAGGAGGAGTATGCAAACCACACAGAGAAGTTCTCATATTTTCAGTTTTTGGGTGAGCAATAGTGGTTCGATGTAGTTGACTGCTGAAATTATGTTGGGATATTTTGGGCAATGACTATACACTTTATCATTCTTTTGAACATGTATATTGGATCCCCATCTGGGTAGACTCTGTGAGATATTTGATTTGTGGATGGATATTTTACATGTTCATTTTGTATACATGTCTAGTTTGATTGATATACACTATTTAGCTTAGCTCTTATGAATGCTTGGATACTAATGTATTATACAAATAAATTACTCTTCCGCAAAGTAAAAGTGACACCCGGAGTATTGGAGATTGAGTTCGTGCTCAACCCTAAAATTCGGAGTGTTACAAGTTGGTATGAAGATGAGTTTAGAGATAAACTACTATGGGCTGGAGATTTACAATAACGAATGCGTTGATATAAATAAGACTTTGGAATTAGCAACATTGAACACTACAAATAAATTCCTGAGTGTTTTGAGAGTTTCAAACTTGAACTTAGAAATCAGAACATTAGGGTGCCTTGGTCGGTGTAGTCTCGCGTGGAGAAATCGCACGCGCGTAAATTCATCATAGAACGGATCATAGGTAGATTGGTGTGCTAGGAAAAGAGTTTTTTTTTTTTCATAGGATTCGAAGTTTGGGTTGGGTAGGAAACCCAAACCTTGTGGGAGCCCGATCCTTATGAAAAAAAAAAAAATTCAAGTTTGTGATAGTGGTCCATGGTGCCACCGTCAGACCGATGGTGCCATTGTGGGGTTTCAGCTTTTTAGACTAAGGGGGCATGTTGCCACCGTAAGATCGACGGTGCCACCATGGCAACATGATCAGTGGCCCACAGTGTCACGATGGGAAGTGATAGTTTTGGGACAGTTGTCGACAGTGTTATCGTCACTGAGATAGTAGCCAACGATGCCACCATTGGAACCCGAAATGTGCACGCATGTGGGGCGTGAAAGGGGTTTTTAAATCCTATCTCTCCCATTTTCCTCCACTCTCTCCGTTCCTTAGCTCCCCCTCCCAAAACTCCAACTTCTAAACCTTCTAAACAGTCCTAATCTCCCATTTCTTCTCCCTCACCTCCCATTTCCCCTTACATTTGAGTTTTCTCAATATGTAGCAACATCATAGTGGCGTTTCTTTCTTCTGTCTCTTCCTTCTTTGTAATCCATTTGCTTCTTGCTAATAGGGAAGGAAAGGGCAGCTGCTAACGAAGCGAGGCCAAACCATGAGCAATGGGCAAAGAAGAAACAGGATCGGGGAGCATATTTGTACTCCACTACCCCATCTAGTTGCAATCTTCGTCGTGAGCTTCCTCGCATGATGTAAATTTCTAAAAGTTTACGGATCGGCCCATGATTTTCTAATGTTGAGTGGGTAATGCCCATGTTTAATAACAACGGTACCTTGTATTAGCTTCCTCGACTCGGGTGGAATCTCATCCTAGAGGTGAAGACTCAAGCTCCTTCGGAGCACGCCCAACTTTTCTACGCCTGCATCCAGAACCCACATGTGGAATTCTTGGGGTTCAAAATTGATTTCGACGGGCAGTTTGTCCACACTAACGTGGATACGGTCTCACAAGTGATTGAGATACATCAGAGATTGGTTCTTATTGATGAGAGGAATATGAGGACAATGCAAATCCGGAACTAATGTACAATATTTATGTGTGTCAAATGAACTGTAAATTTATAGAATTGAGTAGATTTTGCAAATTAGCTTAGAAGTTAGAATGCAAAAACCTCTCTTCAGTTTGAAACATGGGATTAAGTGGTAAGGAATTACATTTGGTCTTGGGCAAATTCATCCACCGTTTGGAAACTACAATAAGGATTGGACTAATCTAAGTATCATATCATAGATGTTCTGGGATTTTCAATGAATTGCAAAATCCACTAAATTTATGGGCCCCACAATGACGCATGTGTTTTATCCATGTCATCAATCCATATGTGTCCTTTACATGTGGCATTCAAATTGCACATGTGTACAAGTGATTGATATTAGTTGTGAAGCTAATTCATTGAGTACAATTCAATGGTCCACCAAACATAGGTTTTACTTAATACAATTGTAACGTTCTGAATTTTCGGTATTTTGGATTTTCAAAATCCACTAACTGACCCTTAATACTCGAGGTGAGCCTATACGCGGGTGGTACTGGTAAAGAACCACACAAATTCGATTAATCAACCATATGAAACCAACAAATCTGCCCAATCACTTAAACCTCAAGTCTAGCCTTGTGATTTATTCGTCTAGGGTCCAAATCTATCCGACTTATCACTGACTAATTGAGACAACCGTAACTAAATAAAGACCCACCTAAAGCCGAAACAACTAGTGGAGCAATCAAAATCATTACAGATCTCTCAAAATCCATGTCTTCATCTATTGTTAAAGGACACGCAAGATTCAGACATTGGGCACACATGGCTTAATTATCTAGACTTTCAAAGCTTATTACTATGGTAAGATGCACAAGTGGGCCCTTAATTCATAGTTGTTTTTATGTTGAATAGCTATCAAACTCATTAGGGCCTTATATAGATAATGGGGCATTTACATTTTCGGCTTAAGGCCTCCTTGAAGGCCCATGACCATTAATCTTCCTCAGCCTATTGTAAATAGGAATGAAGCAATTGAAAGTTCAATAGATTAAAATAAACAATTGTGGATAATTTAATAAAAATGTTATGGATAAAACACCCACACACAATCAATGAGCGATTCCAAACACAAAAGAAAATAATCAAACCAAAACAAGAGAGCAGAGGCTTACGTAGTTCAACAATATATCTACTTCACAAGCAATAATATAAAGCTTTCTTCTATATTAAAAATAAGAAAAATAAAAATATAAGAGTCGCCTTTCTCTTATCCATACAAGGAATCCCACGTTAAAAAATACTATATAAGATGAATTAATGAAATATCTCTTTCTACAAAATGTTTTCCTTATACATACCACACTCACAAAAGAAATATACAACAAAAACTCACAGAAACTGGCCTTCACCCACCATACACACCTACAGATATTATGACGGGGAGAGAGACAAGCTTGTCCCACTAGCAAATGCAACACGCGTTTCATGCATCAAAACTTTAGGACAAAAGGTCTACCACCTCTACATAGAAATCATATAAATTAAGGAAAGATTCTAAAACTTCCACCCAAGGGCCAAGTGAAAGAGTCTGATACCCTAATAAAGTACGATGGATGATAACTCATAAAATATCTACAAATGGCAAATTCTACATTTTAGATAGTGAGGCTCAATTTAAATTATTTATAAAACAACGGTCAGTTTTTGAATGGTGCTCTGATTCTATTGATTAATTGATATTTAATAGGCCATATGGCCTATCACTTATATGGGATGATTTCATCTTTTACTAAAAGACATCCATTTACGATAACCAATGTGAGAGGTAGTCGTCCAAGGATGTCAGCTCAAAAAACTTCTAATATTAAGGTACCTTGCTGCAGAACTGACTAAATTAGGTGGTGGAATGCAGAACCTTAATATATATATATAACCAATGGGAGAGGTGGTCGTCCAAGGATGTCAGGCCAGAAAACTTCTCTATTATTAAGGTACCTTGCTGCAAAACTGATTAAAATAGGTGGTGGAATGCAAAACCTTAATAGATATACCTTTATATATATATATATATATATATATATATATATATATATATATATATATATATATATATAGGATTAATTTATAAAATCCCAAAAATAACTACACTATGGTCTATAAGGGGATGATTACCACAAGTTCAAGATACGTGGGGCCCACTCATAATTTGCATGTGGATCGAAGCTGTTCATTTGATGATCTCCACATTCTCACCGTACGTCCCAAGAACCATCCAGCAGTTAGGACACAACACAGGCAGTAATTCACATTCATTCCTAAAAAGCTATGTATTCACTTTTTGTGGCCCACCTAAGCTTTTGATTGACTTTAGCTTCAGCATGTACCTTCATCCTGATAGGGCCCACCTGATGAATGGGTTGGATGAAATATACACAACACCATGAGACCCAAATTTTATCTAGAAGTTTCTATGGTGGGTTTCCCCTCCCCAATGCCCCCATTGTACTCTTTTTTGTGGCCCACTTGAGCTATCAATCAGGTTGAATTTTGGCATACAAATCTAACATGATGGTGCGTAACTGATGGACGGTTCAGATGACATCAAAAATCATGGTGAGTTAGTTTTAGATAGCTCGAATGCATGGTAATTACCATTCGCCAATTCGGTAGTCTACCTGACTACCAATTCATCTAGTCCGCTGCCCTAATTCCCATTGGTGGAAATAAAAGGACCCACCTACGACAAGTTGGGATCTTCGGCAACTAAATAATACACCACACCATTCACGGTGGGGCCCACACCATTTCACGGTGGACCCCACCACTGCCACCAATGGACCCATGTCATTTACTAGTATGAACCACTCCACCACATGAAAGGTTCCTTACGTTTCTCGTTTGGGTTGCAGCTCACATGCCGTGGACGATAGAAAAAGGTGATGGCCCACCCAAAGCATCCGATATGGGATAGACTCATAGGATGGTACAACACCTTTTCTGAAAAATGATGGTGACTCATGCCCTGCACATGTGGCACTCACGTAATGCAATCCAGGCCATCCAAAACTCTGTAGAACATTGTGGACCAATCAAAATCCTAAAATCATACATGGTTATCAAATCAATGGCTAAAAAAGTAAAAACAGTTAGCTGTCCACGTTCTAAGCGCAAAATCAGATTGTCACTATCAGCATTTTTTGTGTATTTTTGGCTGATGCTCCATCTGCAATTGGGTTATCTATTTGGACGGTCTGGATTTCTGATCGGTTATGCCATTTATACGGTCGAAGAGTCACCACTAATTTTAAAATGATATTCGACTCTCACAGAAACTGGTCTACAAGACATGATTTTCTCTTATAACGGAAACAAACAACCCCTGTAATGAAAGCAAATCTCGAAAGTGACATCTCACCGAAGCTGCACTGGCATTCTTTCGATACTTCAGTGACAGAAACGCCCCCAAGAAACTGGCAAATTTACAGTAGCATCGCCGTATTCGTAGAACATCACGATGGTATTTTTGTCAGGTCAACATGGAAGGGGATTTGGGTGGGTGGTGTTGGGATCTGTGGGCCCTACCGTGATGTATATGATTTATATCCACTCAGTTCATCCGTTTTGAGAGGTTATTTTAGGGCAGGATCCCAAAAAAGAAGCAGATCCGAAGATCCAGTGGACCACACCACATTAAATGGTATGGATAATGACACCTCCCTTTTGTCACGATGTGGATAAGTTCATGAATGAAGGAATTGAAAGCACTAATATCAATTTAATCCAAAATTATTGTGGCTCAAAAAGTTTTAAGGATAGTTTGGATGGAAGTAAATTAAATGAAGTACATTATGGGTAAATAAAAGTAAATGTTATTTTAAGTATTTTTAAATACAAATAAATTCATGCTTATGGAAATAAAATGAAAGTAAATTGGCTTATAAGATATCTTGGAAGTCGCCCAACTAAACTAAGGTGATGTTACGTGCATCTCCACCATACACATGAGTTGCCAGTAATGTTTTAAAATCATTCAAATATCGACTACATTATTAAAATCACACTAATAAAAATCTAAACCATTTAAAAGTTAAATGATTAAATGAACAGTTAAAAAGTTAATAAATTACTTATTTGCAAACTTTATGTCAGTGGCTCATGCAAGGTTCAAAATTTTTTTAATTAAATCATATATTTCAATAGACTTATTATAACCAATATAATCAATATTACATATGTACACTAATTTAACATGTTAAAACTGATTTGAAAGATTACATATATTATCTTAAATATATTAAAAAATTCTAATACATTGTTAATCTTTTCATTTACTTCTATCCAGACAAAATATTAAATTTTGAATGCATTTAATTTACTTCATTCAAACGGGTACTGATTAAGTCATTTACTCTTAATCCATTTACCTCTACTTTAATTTTCCAACCACCTCCATTTACAAGCTCCTAACCGAACCCGCTTTCAATCACCACCATTTCCCATGGTGTGGTCCACTTGGATAAAACACATGCATCATCACGGTGGGCCCCACAGGGTCACCACCCAATCCACGTGGCAGTTTGACGCTGACATTTTACCTTCAGGTCTGATAATCGCACAGGAGTGTGGAAACCGTACACATCCACACAATGGCGCATGTGCTACAATGTGACACGTGTGAGATCTGAGCTTTACATAGGGTGAACGAGACTGTTTAGACCTTCTGGCATGATATCAGGCCATTTCACACCTCATTCGGACCAAAGCATAGCAAAAGAATGAATGGCTAAAAAAATGTTAACCGTCAGTTTACTTTGTAAGTTGTGGCCCACCTGAAAAGTTAAATTATCTGACATTTTGGGAAGAACATGTATCCATTATTTCCAACATTATGGAAAGCACAGATCTCATATATGTGTTTCAGATCTAAACATGTGCCCGCGTGTGGATGTGTACGGATCTACACGCGTGTGGAACTAGCCAACCTCTTGACGCTTTTCTCAAGTCCGTTTCGCACGTGTTGAGGATCGAGGCCCACAGTTTGTACTGTTGGGCCTATGGTTCAACGATCCAAATTGTTGATAGTACGGGGCTCGAAGTGGATGGGCCAAGCACCCAAAATCGTCCAGAATGGAAGATCCTAACCGTAGAATATTTGGCCTTTTTTTAATTGAATAAGAACCGTTGTTCTGGAAGGTTTTATGGTTTTTCCATCTGGGAGATTCATCATGGGGCCCATATATCAACGGTTTAGATCACTAAACATGGCACCATTGTACGAACTTAAAACCCAAAGGGTACTGTATACTCTCTAGGCCCGGAGTATTGGATTGTTGCTAAACGGTAGCCATATGCATCCATGGTCTGATGATCGAGACCGTCCATCTTCTCGACACGGAAATGGATGGGCCAGGATCTAAAAGATACGCCCGAAGGATGACTTTAATGGTTGATTTGTGGCATTTAAACGGATGGCTGAAAACCAAAGCTATTTGGTCATCACTGAATGGGAAATATCTGATGTGGGTCAGGATTGAATCATCTGTTCAACGTGATTCTTATGTGCATGGCCTATCCACGTGTCCAGAAGACAGACATTCCCGATCATCAGAAGGTCCTGATCGTCCGGTATTGGATGTACGTGACGCTTCCGTGACGTGTGCTAGATGGCCCATGTCGTGACACGCTCCCAACGAACTCGACGCGGACTGCGTACTGACACTGCCGGTAGCGAAGTGGGTACTGGACGGTGCTTTGTGGACCCCAGAGTTATGTATGTATTTTATCCACACCGTTCATCCATTTTTACGGATCATTATAGGATATTATCCAAAAATTAAAGCAGATCCAAATATGAGGTGGACCACACCACAGGAAAACAGTGGTGATTGAACGCCCATCATTAAAAACTCCCTAGGGCCCACTGTAATGTTTATTTCACATACAACCTGTTGATTAGGTCAAAAAGACCTGGATTAAGGTTAAAAATAAAAATAAAAAATATCAGATTAATTCAAAACTTTTGTGGCTCCCGAGGAGTTTTTAATGGTGGGCGTCCAATTACTATTGTTTCCTATGGTGTGGTCCAATTGAGAATTTGATCTACTTCATTTTTGTTCTTATATATTAAATTGATCTTTCAAAATGGATGGACAGTGTGGATAAAACACATGCATCATGATGGGGCCACAGCAGCGTACAGTAGCGAGTCACCGTTCAACGGTGTCAGTAGGCAATCCGCGTCGAACGAACTCCACCTACCTGTGAAGGTGAATTTCCTGCAACTTGCAGGAGATCGTGCAACGGAAAGCTCCGCGGGTCCACCTCACCATCATTTGCTGCAGTTAATTTTAGAACGCGAGCTCAAATCTCGCCCATACAAAAAGGCTGGAATGGGTATGCCGGAAGGGGATTGCGTGATGACTCCAACATCATGGATATCTCTGATGACAAGATTCCATGGGGCCCACCGTGATGTACTTGTTTTATACAGGCCGTCCATCCATTTTGTCAGCTCATTTAATGGCATGAGCATAAAATTGAAGCATATCCAAATCTCAAGTGCACTATACCACTGTAGAAAGTGGGTATTAATTGCTCACTATTGAAAACTTCTAAGTCTCACATAAGTTTTGAATCAAGTTGATAACTGTTTTACCTTCGTGGAGGTCTATGTGACCCTTATGTGACCCTATGAATGGGTTGGCTCGCAAAAAACATAGCATTGTTTCTTGTAGTGTAGTATACTTCACGCTCAGAGTTTTTTTTTTGGGTTAGCTTGTTAGTCCACCCACTGTCAGATCACACTTCACTGTCATGCCTAGAGTTGTACACGAACTAAGTTAGGTCGGTCGGCTTGCACGACCTGACTTGAAAAAGCTTGATTTGACTTGCTTCAAAACTCAGTTTGAGACAAGTGAACTGATTTTTTGGAGCTCAAAAATTTTCCTGAGTCGTGTTCGAATTTGTCCAAGCCCGAACCTACTTGGATTGAACCTCAACTCAAATTGGACTCAGACTAAATAAGTTTGGTGACTCGGTGTCATGCCCTAAAATTCAGTACCCGAGTTGACCGGACCCAGGTCCAAATCGCTGGTTATAATTTAATATTAAACATTCACAACTACACTTAATTAATCTCATTACAATAATAACGTTCATCAAATACAACCTTTAACTATTATAGCCTAAACTCACTTCTAAGTCTTTATTATACATTTTTTTTTTCCATCGGTACAAATAAAAGATAAGTAAATTGATGATTGGATCTTCACTCCACTTTGCCCTTGACTAAACTCTGATACCCTGAAACACTGTTATTTTGGGTATGAGCACAACCGTTCGTGGGATCTTATCCAACCAAATTTGAAATTTCTATATTTATATCGAACAAAAAAATAATAAAAGTACTTTCTTGATATTCAAAACATAAATCAAAATATTGAATATTAAATATGACATGAATGCGATACTAAAATCATAAAGACGTACTGAATGCTACAGTATCATGAATTCAATAATAAAATTAAATAATCATCACATCTTATAACACCGTACCTAAGTGTATGGTCATATTGCATTAACGCCCACACACTGGTACCTCATGGTGAAGAACTCATTTATACGTTAGCTGGTCAAACTACTGTTCTAGTTGTACCTCTAACGTATGTTCGCGTACACAATTGTACTCATACGCCGTACATAAAGGAGACTCTAAAGGATCCAACGGGTTCTAGGGTCTTTCACCCAATGGACACGATTGCCCTACTTGCTGGCTTTAGGGTCTTTTACCCAAGGGACACGATTGCCCTACTTGCTAATACCACAATCATTTTCTCATTTTTCTTTCATTTTAAATAATTCTGTAATTAGTAGAGATGAATGCATGTCATGAATTATTCCAAAATCAGTAGCGAAATAATTTAATTATTTAAATCCCGATACAACAATGCAAGTTCTATACAAATGTACAGAAATTCGATACTGTAAAAATTCAATTCCTGAAATTTACTGAAACATCAAATTATTTTCTTTGCCCTTTTTTTTAAAAAAAAAAAAAAGAAAACCAAAATTTAGAATTAAATTAATTAATATTATGTTAAACTAATTAATTTAAATCAATTACTTTAAAATACAGATTTAAGGTCTAAATCTTAACACTAAATTTCAGAAATAAAAGTTAGATTAAAATTTAACTCTACAAGTTAATCAAAATTCAGCTAAAATTTAGAAAAATAAATATTAGGTATAAAGGAATTTGACAATATTAATTTGAAGTCATTATGTCAAAAATAAATAAATAATTAAATTTTCTAAAATATATAAAATCAGAAGTTTATAAATGGAGGAGAATCACCCACCTAATATTTGGACCGTCGATTTCTAGACTAAACCATACGCCCACAACCTACTTAGCGTCGCATGCTAGACTTGACCCACGCTTACGCTCTCAACGAGTTTCTCCCACTGACACAATACATAACTTGCTGTCTACACTCGCTGGATGCGTGAGAACTTGAGTTTCAGGACATCATCTACCAAAAGAAAATAACACCTAAGTGGTCTATTTGATGAATGGTTTGAATTTCAGATTAGTCTATTTAACCATGACTGTTTCCAATCAAGGTTTTCTACTGTTTGTATTGTTGGGCTGATATGGTATGTAAGATGAATCACTGTTTTACAATCGAGAATATCAACAATATAAAATTTTATTTCTAATTAATAATTTTATATATCATTTTGTTAAAACTTTAATAATTCAAATACTTAAATAAAATATTATTTTTACTATTATTTAATTTAGAAATTACAGTGAAATAATGTACAAGAAATTTTATTTAAATTTTAACTTGAATTAAATTAATTTTTTTACTTAAATAATGTTAAATATTAGCATAAAAATATTTATTATTTCTATTTACTAAATTCTAAAATTAAAATTTTTATTTTATTTATCACATAAACTTAATAAATATACACACACATACACATACACACACACACACACATATATTGAAATAACTTGATTATTTTATAACAAATTTTAATTTCTCTTTGATAATTCATTGAGAATGTATATTTAGGTTTAATCAATAAATTATTTAAATTTTAATTTAAACAAAAATTTTGAACTACAAGGAAAAGATTTTTTTTTTTTAAAGTTAAAAATCTAATATTATACTTTATTAAAATTTTAATTTAATAAAATTTTAAATATACATTAATCATTAGAATTTCAAAATATAGAAATCTAATCAATTTAGTTTCAATTCCAAAATTTTAAAAATTTTCTTAAACTTAAGTTTATTTAAATTTAATTTAATTAACTCTTCAAATTTTAGAATTAAAATTTGAATTTTAATATCTACAGAACAGAAATTATCACACTGATTTCTATAATATAACATTAATAATGTAATTAAATTATTATTTGATAATTTAAAATTTATTATTATTATTGTTATTTTTTATCTAACTATTTAAATCTAAATTTTGAATTTTATTATTATTTATTTTTAAACCTAAATTGAATGAGGTTAAGAAAGATATTAATTTGCACTTTGGATACTATTATTATTATATAAATTATTTGTTACAACATTATGTCAGTATGATTAACCTTGTTTTATAATTCATTATCTAAATTAATAAATTTACTTTTGTTTGATACATTTAATATAATTATTATATTACTTTTATGTTAAATTGTTAATATCATCATTTACATAAAAAAAATTTTAAAATAAATTATATTTATTACAACTTTTATATATTATCAAATAAAACTTTTCTATTTTGTTACTTATAACATAATCATATAAATAATATTAAATACTTATATATTAATTATGTAATATAATATTATCTTACACATGTTTACTTTAATTATGTTATATATTTTGTCATTATTATTATTATTTTTAACCTACAATTATATTGTATTACTACTATATTATTATGAAACATAATATTTATATTTTACTATACCTTAGTGATCTTATAAACCTTTTTATTTTATTTTATTTTATTATATATCTTATTATATATCATATTAATACTGATTACATATTACAATTATATAATTTATAATTTGTTATTATTATTATATATTTTTATTTTATTTTCATAATCATATTTGCTTATATATACTTATCAACCTTACATCGTTTATATTCAAAATTCTGTATAATAAATCATCAATACTTTAAATAATTAATTATATATTCTATTTGTACTGTAAAATATTGTAAGATATTATAATTTATTTAAAATTTAATTTAATAATTTTTTTTCTTAACAAAACATTTAAGAATTAATAAAATAATCTTAAATAAACTATTTATTTTATTTTGTAAATTTATTTTATTTTATTTATATATAAATTATTTCAATATTAAATATTTAAAAAAGAATAAAATAGAAATTCCTAAATGAGTAGATTCCCTACATAAAAAATAAAAATAAAAATTCAACTGACAATAATATTTCTACGAAAATTTGAATTAAATAAACATAATAATAACTGAAAATGATAAAATTTAGGTTAAGATCACCTGCCTTAAAGGCTGATGATCCGGCCCCGTTTTAGTCTCTCTCTTGATTTACAGAGTTCTTTCTCTTCCTCACTCAATTTTATTTTTTTTTAATTTAATTGATTCCTTCGATTCTTTCTCTTTTTTTTTTCTTTTTTTTTTATTTAATAAATGGATGCGTAATGGAATGGAGGAGTGAGAATTATGGGACAGTTTCATTTAGTGGGAGGTTCGGCGGCCATTACCGTACAAAAATGAAGGAAAGTGGAGAAAGTGGTTTAGTCGTGCGGAAGATATAACTTTTATTTTTTTATTTTATTTTTATTTTTTAAGATATGGTGGGTCCCACTAATAATAATTTAAATATACTCCGTCCATCATCTCGGCCTGGCCAAGAGAAGATATAAGGCAAAAAATGAGGCTGATCCGAAACTTAGGTGGGCTACACACAAGCGGACGGTGGGGTTGGTTCCTGATGTTTTATTTAAACCAACCTGATTTAAATGATTTTAAACTCGCAAGTATACGAATCAGGTGTAGATATGGTACATATTACGAGATCGTTCCCACGAGGACTGGTTGTCACAATTCAAAATTAAAGACTCTTCTTAACTAATCCAACAAATATTTGCGATAGTAATTGAGTAAACTAAATAAAAATCAATGGAAAAATAACCGAGAATAATGAGGAAAATTCAATCAAGGAGAAGACTAGGACTTTTGAATCCACCCCTAATTATCATAAACCTTGTTCTACCTGTTGATTCACCCTAATTCAGATTGATGTCAAAATAAATAAAGCGCACTCTATGTCTTTGGTTGGGCACATAGAATGTATAATTCCTTAAAGCATATGGATCACATCTTTCCATCCATGGTCAGGCATGGAGAGATGTAGATTCCTGTTTCTTCCTCTATAGGAACCTGTTCATGGTCAGACACAAGCGCCTAGAATAATATTCCAAACAACATCCATAACTAGACTTTGGTTAAGCTCGTAGAATGGAGAAGTATGGAGATTTCTGTTAAGCACACTAGAGAAAGAAACCAATCAAATCATATGAAATCAACATATAACAAGAGTTATTCAAATTAGGGGCTTCATCTCAGCCCTAGTTAAAATATTAGCAATCCATGAATTCAAATAAAAAGAAAAAAAAATAAAATTGAAACAAGGAGAACATCCTTCTCTCTCTTCTTCTCTTTTCTTCTCTTTCTCTTCTCTGGATCTGTTCCCTGGCTCTCCTCCCTCTTGTCTACGTTTTGCATCTCTTCTTATAGCTGCTGGAGTGGCTGGAATGGAGAAAATCGGATTTGGAAAGCTGTTGTATGCGCAGCGAAAACCCTTTTCGCAGCAGACTTCTGTACCTGCATAAGTCCTTCATTCTTTGTACTTTATCCGTAAAATCAACGTCTCCTGGGACGTTTTTGGCTGGTCTATATGATGGACGGAACAGATCTTCCATCTGATCAAAGATGGTGGGCCACAACCACCCGGAAGTCGGCTTTTCGCGGACGTGCGTAAGCCTTCGCACGTCCGGCGCTGTGATGCTCGGTGGGCCCCACATAAGCGTTTTCAAGAAAATCCACCCCGTCCATTGGATGCACGACGAAATTTCGGTCAGATATGGATGGTTTTAAACATCCATTGACGCGACCCATAGAAGAAATTACAATAAAATCAATTTTGAACGTCACAGGACAGTCCACTTGTGGCCTCTGTATCTCACACGTGTGCACGTATGGGCACAAACTGTAAACATGGTTTTGTAGCTCTTGAACCCTTCTACACGATGAACGGTTTAGATCAGACGTAAGTGCTATCGGTGGGGCCCACAGCGGTCCGTAAAAACGGACTTTCCGTCCGTTACACAGCGCCAGAAATGGCAACTGCCGTTTTTGAAAAGAAGGAAGTCAGGTCAGCAGCGCTGACCGACTTAGATTCGTTCGGTGCACGGGCAGTGCACATGTGCACTATGTACACACGTTATACATATGGGGTCCACTGTGATTCTTTAGAGAAATCCAATCCATCCATCCTGTTTCTCATCTTATTTAAACCGTCTGGGTCAATTTTGAAGTATATCCAGATTGTAGGTGGGCCTAAAATTGGAGATTAATGGGCTGATCTGTCCGTTGGCCCACTTCTTGAGATATCCAATGGTTGAAATTTAATATGTACGGTTTATTTATGGCCTCCAGGCCATATATGGAGTTTCGAGCCAATTGGATTGCGGAAACCATGTGATCTTGCATTTTGGACCATTTTTGGGCCTTTTTAACGTGAACGACTTGACTTCCTCGTATCCCTGGCATGTGAATTCTTCAGTCTTAGTTCTCTGGAGTGCGTCCCTTGCTCTGGTGACTTTGGAATATCAAATCTACGCTTGTAGTACTCTTTTTCCATCAACGCTCCTGATTTCATCCTGTAACAAAAATATAATTAAAATATTCCATTAAGCATTATCATGTACGTAAAATCATGCACTAATTAGGGTCTGATATGCAATATTCGACCCTTATCAGTTCCCACAAAAATGGGTTGTTCTTGATTTTTATTTATTTTTTAAACAACAATCTAGTGGTTAAGATCAGATTAATCTTAGTGCACAGTCAATAGTTGATGTTGGCTAGATTTGGATTAGTTAATAATTAAACATATGGTCTTAAGTATATGAGTTGAGAGAGAGCATTATAAATAAACTTATATATATTCTACCAAAATCATGTAATCATTAATGATATTAATTAATAGTTCGCACTAAGCAAAACGATTACTCATATCAACGGTCACAATTTACATGAGCCGATAGATGCATGTATGCATGGGTGCGTGGATGTATGCATGAGTCTATGTGTGTATACTCCAATGAAGGCAATTGTACATACATGTATGTGTACGCACATGTACCAAAATCCTGGGGTCATTACACTCGGTTACTTTGATATTGATGTTGCTCACCAAGTGTTAAATGAAATGACTCAACAAATGTAACGGCCTGAAAATTGGGGGTCGTGTATATACTCGACTCCTAAGTTCCTGGGTGTCACTTAAAACCAATTCTTATTGTTTTGTGTTTAATCCGGTTTAATGAGTAGCATGAAATTACTGGAAACATGAATCACAATTCATGACTAGTCTACTGGAAGGGAAATGACTAAATATATGCAATGTCCAAAAATGTCGATGGGACGCACAAGGCGTCGCCTAACACAAATACAAAGGAATAATACGTCCAAAAGAATAGTGTGCTGAGTCCACTATTCAGCGGCTCAAATCCGCCTGCGAAATCTACGGCGAACCACCCATCAACTGGAAATAGGACAGCTCGTCCTCCTCATCCAGGCTCCTGCCAAAAGGCTCCTTGTACTCAGTGTCACCTGCAACTATTGAATAGTGTGGTTGGTGTTTTAAAACACCGTCCTAGAGTAGGAGTGAGTGATCAACTCAGTAGGTGTTATTAGTCTTAAGTTGTATCAAACATCAATTATATTACGAATTTAATGAAAGGCAAGCATTCATAAACAACTAACTAATCTTGTTAATGCAGGTGCATGATAAATGATATGATGCATGACCTCGCCACAACACTCTCTCGAGCGACTCCGTCTAACGATCGCACATGATCAGCACTTCCTTATTGCGACCTCAACTATCGAGTCGCCAAAACCTAGTTAATGTAATGCATGAATAATGTTAACCGAGTGTTTAGCTAAATCCGTTCATCCAGCAGGTTGGGAAAACTGGCACACCTCACGATATCAATGCCCTTAACTAGTTGCGAGGCCAAGACCCCACGATCCTTGATCCCATCGGGTTCCTCATCCCCGATTTTAAGCACATGGGGAGTACTTGGAAAGTGTAACGCCCTGAAAATCGGGGGTTGTGCATATACTCGACTCCCAAGTTCCTGGGGTCACTTATAACCAATTTCGTTAATACGCGCTTAAATCAAGTTTAAATGCGCAACCCGGAATTTCCTGGAACATGAAACACAATCACACAAGTCTACTGAAAAGGAAGAGATCTAGTATATATATACAGTTCCAAAACATAAATGGGTCGCACAAGGCGTTGCCCAACCAAAAACTGCAAAAGAATAATACGTCCAAAAGAATAAAGCTGAGCCCACTGCGTAGCGATCCAAATCCTGCCTATCAAGCTGATGGAGAACTGCCCATCAACTGGAAGTAAGACAACTCCTCCTCCTCGTCTAAGCTCATGCCGCTGGGCTCCTCATACTCCTTGTCACCTATAACTACGGGAGAGTCTGGTTGGTGTTTTAAAACACCGTCCCAGAGTGAGAGTGAGTGATCAACTCAGTGGGTGCTATTAGTCTTAAGTCGTAACAAACATCAATTATATTATGAATTTAATGAAAGGCAATCATTCAGGAACACCTAATTAATCTTGTTAATGCATATGCATGATAGATGATATGGTGCATGCCCTCGCTACAACACTCCCTCGAGCGACTCCATTTAACGATCGTGTATGACTAACACTCCCTCAGAGCGACCTCGACTGCCGAGTTGCCAACCTAGCTAGTGCGATGCGTGATAATGTTAGCCAAGTTCTTAATTAATTTCATTCATCCAGCAAGTTAGGAAAACTGATACACCCACGTATCAATGCCCTGAACTGGTTGCGAGGCCAAGGCCCCCCAATGTGTGAGGCCGAGACCCCGTGATCCTTGATCCCGTTCTGTTCTCCATCCCCGACTTCAAGCACATGGGGAGTGCCAAGAGAATGGGATTGCTCGCGGTCATTACAGGGTGGCGCGTCACCCCAACGTAGGAGGATAGCTCGGATACAGTGTCCCATTCCACCATGCCCGGCTCACGAGACGGTGGATCGATTTCAATTTGGCTATCGGTGGGCTACAATAGTTGTAGGGTGTTCTAGGTTCTATACATATGTAAGCAAACAAGGTTCGTTAGCTAGTAAACTAGACCACACGAGTCCAGGCAAGTACGTGGCGGAACGGCATCGGCTGCAAGCGACCCATGTAGCCTAACTATTGTCGTCCACATGAACTTGCCCAAACCCATGGGTTTAGCCTTGAGACGGTCCTACTAATGGGACCGCCTTCGCTCTCCTCGTATTCCTGACTAACCCAAGGGTGAGGTGGTAACTCATAACATGCCAACTATCAATGAATCATCTAGCATACACAACATCATGTTCTCATACTTCTCAACATACAATTCAGATTCTCCTAGTAAACAAAGCTAGCAATATCATGAACAAGGTGTGTATGTGTTGTGTGGGTTGGTGAGGAAGTTAAGCATTTCCTACATCCCTTAGAACCAAAATGCACAAGAATCAAAGAATCTTACATGTTATAAGATACATCGTATGAGAGATCAAGCAAGACAAAAACAAGTAATCATCCATGGTAGCCAAATCATGTGAGAAGCACGAACAATATCACATGAGAACTAAACAAGCAAGCAATCCCATACAATCCTCAAGCAAACATCCAATTCCTAGGGTTCTTCTAGATTCTCCAAATATAGCATCCAAGCAATCAAAATCATTACACTTATAATAGAATTGGTGCTAGGCCACCTAAGGATAATAGTCCGCACCTTCGGGTCATTGAAGACTTAAAAAATGACCTAGGAGCGTGAATTTTTGGGGTCGAACGGCCGGAATCCCTAGAGCACACATTTGTATGTTAGAATCTCATGTAAATCCCTCTCTTCTCAAAGGTTTCAAGAAAAAGAGGTGATGGATCTTACCTAAACGATCAACGGAATGAATGGGCGATCACGGAGGAGGGTTTCTTCTTGGAGAAGAGGTGGGGAGTTGTAGGGTTTGATTTTCTTGGGGCCCACCTCGATCTAAGGTCCACCTTGCTCACGTTCACTCTCTCTTTCTCTCCTTGCTCTCTCTCTCTCTCTCTCTCTCTCTCTCTCTTCTCTCTTTACTCTCTCATTTTTTCTCTCTCCCCTTTGAAGATGGAAAATCGTATGGGAAGAGGGGTGCCCCAAATGAGGCCTTTTTATAATGCCAAATTTGGTGTAAATGGCCCCAAGGGCTAGGTTTTTACTATACTAGACCTATGAGAGGGTATTTCTAAGCTCTAGGGCCTACTATGGGGCGTAGGAGTCAACACCCACCGTTGGATAGTTGGCCCTAGTGATGATCTATGCTTGGACACAATCGGCCCACCATTTGGACACGCTGATCGACAGATATGATTAGAAGTCTGTTCAACGGTCATCGATGGTCGATCGGGGCAGCAGCTATATGGATATGAGCAGGAAAATATCTTTATTCTACATGTGAAGTTTGGTCGTAAACCGACGGTCCAAAATTCTCAACTTTGCATAAGAGTAGACGATCCAATTCACTTAAGTTTCAACTTCTTCCTTTAAGATATTTGCACTTCTCATGCACAGACCTTCTAAGTCCAAGTTGAGCGATCTGACTACGATCTCAACTGGATGTCTCGTGATGGACATCAAGCCCAGTGAGACGGACATTATTGTATAGGTTTGGAACTAGTGGCTCACTAACGGCGGTTTAGAGCTTGTTCAGAAAATCAGGGCATTTCTGGAATGAATTTGGTAGTGAGATTTCGCGTGGACAATGATTAGGGTTTGGATTAACTACGTTCATAGTGTGACATATTTATAACTAGTGAAAGTGAAGATTTGGTCATGATTACTCTAAACCGTCAGTTTTGGGCTAAAAGAGTAATGGGGTTGATTTGGTCTATTAGCTAAGATCCGGGCCTTATCTGACTCGGCTTCGATTAGATCTTTAATTTGTTATAATCTTCTTGATTAGTTAGCAATGGGTCGGTTAGATTTGGGCTCTATGTGAGTAAATCATGGGGCTACACCTAATGTTCAAGTAATCGGGTAGATTCGTTGGCTTTCTATGGTTGATTAATAGGACTTATGCAATTCTTTACTGGTACCAACCCTGTATAAACTAACATTGAGTGCTAATGGTCATTAAGTGATTTATAAGTTAATTAATAAAAAAATTTCAAGGATTTTTGAAAATCCAAAATAGTGAAAATCCAGGATGTTACAGAAAGGGATCGTTCGCGGTCACTATGGGGAGGCTCGTCACCCCAGCGTAGGCCGACAGCTTGGACAAAGTGTCTCATTCCACCATGCTCGGCTCTCGAGACGGTGGATCAGTTTCAAATGGTTATCAATGGGCTTCAGTGGGCGAAGGGTGTCCCATGTTCTATTAAGGCGTGAGCAGACATGGTTAACAATCATAGTTGGTCAGTAATTGGGCTAGACCGTGCAAGTCCAGGAGAGCACGTGACAAACGACATCGGGTACAAGCGACCCACGTAGTCCAACTACTATCGCCCATTCGCATCCGCCCAAACCCGCAGGTTTAGCCTCAAGATAGTCCTACCAACGGGACCACCTTCACTCTCCTCAATTTCCTGACTAACCTAGGGATTTAATAGTATTCAGTAACACTTCAACAATTTATGGTTTATCATCTAGACTCAACTATTGTCATGCACTCATACATCGACATAGAATTTCAGATTTTTTTTCTGTAAATGTAAGTATTAACAATATTATGAAATGAATGTGCATGTGTATTGTGAGGGGTTCGCGGAGATCAAGGGCTATAAATCATTCATAGCACAAATATGCATCAAGCACACATATACAACAAGGATTAATGCAACCTACAAGCTATGAGGAATCATCACATAAGAATCAAGCAATAAATGAACATGCATTCACCAATTCCATGCCCAACCATGTTGAGGATTAACAAACATGCCATAATCAATCCATGTCGATTGAGAGGATCTAAAATGTAAGGTCTTGCTTAGGCTTTCTCTAGATTCTTCCAATACATCATCCAAGCAATCATAATCATTAGATTCACACTAAAATTAGTGTTAGGCCACCTAAGAATAATAGTCCGCACCTATGGATCATTGAGTTCTTGAGAAATGACCTAGGAGTGCTTGGATTTGGGGTCGATTGGCCGAAATCCCTAAGGCAAAGCATTTGCATGTTAGAACTTCATATAAATCCCTTCTCAACACAAGGGTTTTCTAAAAAGATAAGAAATTTACCTACCCAATCGGCGGAGAGACGTTCTGCCGATTGTGGGTGAGGGATTTCCTTGAGGGAGAGGTAAGGAGTTATAAGATTGAGCTCCCTTGGGCCCCACTTTAATTATGACCTACTTTCTCTCCCTTCTTCACTCTCCCTTCCTCTCTTCTTCCTTTCTTCTTTCTCCCTTTTCTCTCTTCTCTCCTTCCTTTCTCTAGGGCAAATTCGTATGGGGAGAGGGGTACCCTAAAAAAGGCCATTTTATAATGCAAGATTTGGTGCAAATGGCCCCAAGTGTTAGGTTTTTACTATACTAGCCCTATGGGAGGGTTTTTCTAGCCTCTAGGGCCCACTATGGGGTGTACATATCGATATACACCATAGGATAGTTAGCCCTAATGATGATCTACATATGGACATGTTCGGCCTGCCATTTGGATGCGTCAATCGACAGATATGATGAGAAGTCTGTTCAATGGTCACCGATGGTCGATCAGGTTCGCGGCTATACGGATATGAGCAGGAAAATATCTTTACTCCATATGTGAAGTTTGGTCATAAACCGACGGTCTGAAATCCTCAACTTTGTATAAGAGTGGACGACCCAATTCACTTAAGTTTCAGCTTATTCCTTTAGGGTATTTGCACTTCTCATGCACTCGTCCTTTGGCTCAAGTTGAGCGGTTCTGGACAGTACCCAGGTCTGACTCCCACGATGGACGTCAAGCCCAGTAAGACGGACATTATTCTATAGTTTTGTAACTAGTGGCCCACCAACAAGCGGTCTAGAGCTTGTTTGGGAAATCGGAGTATTTCTGAAATGAATTAGGCATTGAGATTTCTCATAGGCAATGATTAGGATTTGGATTAACTATGTTCATAATATGGCCTATTTATAACTAGTGAAAGTGGAGATTTGGTCATGATTACACTAAACCTTTGGTTTTAGGCTAAAAGAGCAATGGAGTTGATTTGGTCTATTAATGAAGATCCGGGGCTCATCTAACTTGGCTTCGGTTAGATCTTTAATTTAGTTATGATTGTCTTGATTATTTAGCGATGGGTCGGTTAGATTTTTGGGTCCAATGTAAGTAAGTCATGGGGCTAAACTTGATGTTCAAGTGATCGGGCGGATTCGTTGGCTTCCTACGGTTGATTAATTGAACTTGTGTAGTTCTTTACTGGTTTTACTCGTGTTTAAACTAACATTGAGGGCAAATGGTCAGTAAGTGACATTATAAGTTAATTACACAAAAAAAAATTTAAGAATTTTTGGAAATCCAAAACAGTGAAAATCCAGGACGTTATAACAAAGTAGCATTTCGGGTGCATACATTCTCTGCAGGATTGGCTAGTGGTAAGGAAAGTATGATACGAAACAAATCACAAAATAATAATAATAATTTACATGATAAAACTACCCTTATATTTTGATTTTGATGTTGTCTATCGAGTGTTTGATGAAATGCCTGCAAATTAGTACTATTGTTTTGCATACTATGAGAAATTGAAGGTGCATTACATGTATTTGAGAAAATGTCACATAGGCTCGAACTCAGCTTGAAATGGCCTGAGCTGCTGACCGAACCGAGTTGAGTTGGCCAATCAAGCTTGAGGACCGAACCAAGCCAAGTTCGAGCTAGGGTCAACTACTAGGTGAGCCGAGTCGAGTTGTTCCTCAGCTCAGTTCAACTCATATATAACTCTACTTATGTTTTCTATAAACTATTTAGCATCTTGTAACTGTAATGCATTGACATCCAAATCACAGTCATATTAGAATTCATTTGAATTAAAATCCTTAGTCATTACTCATGCATGACGAAGTGGGATCTTTACTTGTGTTGTGTAGATTGTGGTTAGGATGTATTGGAGTTCTTTTGATATATTTACAAGATTTGAGAATTATTTTGATATATTTACAGGATTTAAGACTAATTATTGGTATTCCAAGTATTCCAAATTAGTTTATATATATATGTAATATTTGATAGAATAATTTTAGTAAATCCATTAAATTATAAACTTTCACAAAAAATGAGAAAATTTCAGGCCTCAGGTCTGTTATAAATGTAAGGATTTGAAACGAGCGACTTGCTATTCATATAACTTTAGTGATGCGGTTGTTATTTTTATTGCTAGGTGTGCTTTCATTTACTTTCAATTCCTTGGTGGCAGACTCACAGGGGAAAAAAAAAGAAGAAGAAGAAAAGAAAGGTTCATTTACTCTTAATTACATTCCATTACATCCAATTACAAGGACTATAAAGCAAGTTGGGGAAAATGATTCCTATATCAATTTAGAAACAATTAGGTAGGATTCATGCAATTTATTTTAGAAAAACCTAGGTTGGGAAGTAGATTTTGTTTCTTACCTTCCAATTGCGAATGAGGCGGATTCGGCGGAGGGAAATGATCGACGCTAGGGCTTAATTGGAGGAAACCGATGAAGGAAAGTACTAAAGCCTCCCCCACCCTACTCTCTCTTCTAGTGCAAAATCGTATGGGGAGAGGGGGTGCCCAAATGAGGTCATTTTATAATGCCAGATTTGATAGAAATGACCCCAAGTGTTGGGTTTTTACTATACTAGACCTATGAGAGAGTCTTTCTAAGCTCTAGGGCCCACTATAGGGTGTACATATTAATATACACTGTAGGATAGTTAGCCCTAATGATGATCTACGTTTGAACATGATCGCCCGCCATTTGTATGCATTAATCGACAGATATGATTAAAAATTTGTTCAACAGTCACCGATGGTCGATCGGGGCCATGACTATACGGATATGAGTAGGGAAATATCCTTACTCCACGTATGAAGTTTGGTCGCAAACCGACAATCCGAAATCCTCAACTTCGCATAAGAGTGGATGACTCAATTCACTTAAGTTCTAACTCCTCTCTTTAGGATATTTGCGCTTCTCGTGCACTCGTCCTTCGGCTCAAGTTGAGCAGTTCTGAACACTACCCACGTCCGACTCCCGCAATGGACGTCGAACCCAGTAAGACGAACATTACTTTATAATTTTGGAACTAAAGGCCCACCAACGAGCGGTTTAGAGCTTGTTCGGAAAATCGAGGCGTTTCTGGAATGAATTAGGTATTGAGATTTCTCGTGGAGAATGATCAGGGTTTGGATTAACTATATTTAGAGAGTGGCCTATTTATAACTAGTGGAAGTGGAGATTTGGTCATGATCACTCTAAACCGTCGGTTTTAGGCTAAAAGAGTAATGAAGTTCATTTGGTCTATTAGCCAAGATCCGGGCCTTGTCTGACTCGACTTCGGTTGGATCTTTAATTTAGTTATGATTGTCTTGATTTATTAGCGATGGGTCGGTTAGATTTGGGGCCCCTGTGAGTGAATCATGGGGTTAAACTTGATGTTCAGGTGATCGGACGGATTCGTTGGCTTCATATGGTTGATTAAACGGACTTGTGCGGTTCTTTACTGGTTTCACCCGTGTTTAAACTATCATTGAGTGCTAATGGTCATTAAGTGATATTATAAGTTAATTAAATAAAAAAATTTTTAAGGAATTTCAGAAATCCAAAACAATGAAAATCCAAGACGTTACATAAAACTACCCTTGTATTTTGATTTTGATGTTGCCTATCGAGTGTTTGATGAAATGCCTGCAAATTACTGCTATTGTTTTGCATACTATGAGAAATTGAAGGTGCATTACATGTATTTGAGAAAATGTCACATAGGCTCGAAATCAACTTGAAATGCCTGAGCTGCTGACCGAACCAAGTTGAGTTGGCCAATCAAGCTTGAGGACCGAGCCGAGCTGAGTTCAAGCTAGGGTCAACTACTAGGTGAGCCGAGTCGAGTTGTTCCTCAGCCCAGTTCAACTCATATATAGTTCTACTTATGTTTTCTATAAACTATTTGGCATCTTGTAACTGTAATGCATTGACATTCAAATCACCGTCATATTAAAATCCATTTGAATTAAAATCCTTAGTCATTAGTCATGCATGACGAAGTGGGATCCTTACTTGTGTGGTGTAGATTGTGGTTGGGATGTCCTGGAATTATTTTGATATATTTACAGGATTTGAGACTAATTATTGGTATTCCAAGTATTCCAAATTAGTCTATATACGTAATATTTGATAGAATAATTTTAGTAAATCCATTAAATTATAAACTTTCACGAAAAATGAGAAAATTTCAGGTCTATTATAAATGTAAGGATTTGAAACGAGCGACTTGCTATTCATATAACTTTAATGATGCGGTTGTTATTTTTATTGCGAGGTGTGCTTTCATTTACTTTCAATTCCACGGTGGCAGACTCACTGGGAAAAAAAAAAGGTGCATTTACTCTCTATTACATACCATTACATCCAATTACAAGGACCATAAAGCAAGTTGGCAAAAATGAATGGATGGTACAGTCGCAAGGGGTATCTGTGGTGTTGGGGTCACCACAAACTCTGCTTTAGGGATGCAAGCAAGAAAACCCTTTTGGGGCCCATTGAAAATTTGGATGATCTGATGTTTGGGATTTTTCGGTTCGTTCTGATCAGGCCCACAATATGAACGTGTTGGATGGAATATAAATATCACGGTGGGCCCAATGACATTTTCAACACAGGTGTCACTATCCTTCTCATTCCATGTGTTGTGGCTTATTTAAGTGGATGTCACATGCATCACCGTCCGCCCACAGAACTCTTGTAGGAAATTTGAGCACCTAAGCATCAGACGGTCGTGATCATCCGCACGTGGGTCGGACGTATGTACACGTGCCAAGTTAACTCCACCTAGCCGCGTGTTCTCATTTGTTTATTTTTGCCCCTTTCGCGACTCCGCCGCCCAGAGAAGCCCACGTGCTGTATGCTTGGGATCGCAACCGTCCATGCTGAGGAATCTATACCTTGAGTGCCACGGTTAGAAAATTAAATAAAACTAATGATTTTGAGTATCGCTAGCTGTAGATGAATTTAGAATAAAAGAAGAGAATTTTCAATGGATCGGATTCATCTATAAAAATCCAAGAATAGACTATCACTGAAGAATGATTGGTGGCTACCAGTTTATATATGATGCGCAAGAGAATATGAACGGTTCAGATCATTGGACCATCTCAGCATGTGGGCCCCCCACTGTGAAACTCGCTGGATCCTGAGTCGCGACATTGACGAAACGAACTCTTGGACATTCTCATGAATCAGGATTCAGGAGACTAAAGTTCGCGTGCGTCCGCTCCCCTCCATCTTATCAACATTGGATGGTGATGAGAGCTGGGGACCACCGACTGAATCTTTTTTTTAACAGTTGATGGGGTTATGGTGGGCCCCACATTTCACCACTATCCGTTCAGACTCGGGCATAACGTATTTTAGCTGCTGTTCGTGTTTCACATCGTACCGTTGATCACGGGACCCCAGTTTGGTACATACACGGGGCCAAAGCTCTCTGGGCCCACCATGATGACCGTGTGACATCTACTCCGTTCATTAATTTCGCAACCTCATTTTATCTGGTGAGACAAAAAAAAAAAGCTGACCTAACACTCAACTGGGCCACACCACAGTAACGGTGGAGATGAAACGCGCACCTTTGATACTTTCCAATATTCAATCCAATCCAACCCGTTCATGAGATGATTACCACCGATGGAAAACACCAATATCAGTACGATCCAAAACTCCTGCAGCCCCAAGAAGTTTTCAACGGTGGCCGTTCAATCCTAACTCTTCCTTATGGTGTGGTCCACTTGAGTTTTTGATCCGCATCATTTTCATGCTCACATCCTAAAATGAACCGATGAAACTAACAGACGGAGTGAATGTCACACGGACATATCGGTGGGCCCAGAGAGCTCTGCGTTGCATGTGCTCAAGTCCCCCAACCAAGGTGCAGCGGTACTTCCGCTGCTGAACACGTGTCATGTACAAATAATCCGAACCGCTCAAAGTGGGCCCCACTTAGATGGAATATAACCCAGCAAAAGTATGGTACTATCTGGCTGGTTGGTGGACATCTAATTAACTAAATTCAATAAAACAAATGCCAATTAATGAGAGGCTAAGATTGTTTATGTAAAACCGATATTAGGTGGGCCCCAAATGATCATCAGTTTAATTTTGACCGTTGAATTATAATTTTTGCGCATATGAGTAGGCCACCATATTCTCTTTTTAGATAGTTATAGATAGGGAAAGATGAAGTTGCGATGAATTGGAACTTCTTTGAAATGTTCTTATCCTCATCTATATTTAATCTCTATGATTGATGTAGAGATACGTTCGTTGATCCACCGTTATCTCTAACAATTTTTAACAATTGAAATGTGGGGACACTAATCTACAGTAGTTATCACTAAGTGGACGGCTGATATTTGAGTAACATGCCACGTGTAAAGCCACTTTAAGAGAGTAGTTTTGGTATAATGGCCCAGCACCCTATCATCAACCCACATTTTTAAACCATCATTAACTACGTAAAAATGAAATGAAATAGCATGATTAAAGTGAAAGATCATGCGACTAAGCTGTGCCGCACCCGTTGGTGGACCACCTTTTGATCAAAACAACACCGGATGATTATGAAAAGTGGGGCCCACCTAAATTTGGTGATCCACGGGAGGAATTGCACCACAGCTCATCATTTCAATGCCTTCTTTTTCTGCATGAGATAATTCACTTGCCACGAGAAAAGCTCGAAACCATTTTTGTCACCATCTTCCTAACCACCAACGGCTATAAATTTCACCTAAAAAATCATTAATACTCTGGCGGGGTATGGTATGGTGGAACACACGCAACATTATCTACTGTCTAAATCATGGACCTCTTTGTAAGTGATGGGGATGATTCCTAAACCACAACGGTTATGTTTGATGGCCATCAAATGGACTGTGGGAAAGTAAAATTTGATCCATGTTTAAGAGAAAAATTGTGTTGTATTTTAAAAAGTTTTTTTAATAATTTTATTTCAAAATTCAAATTTTTTTTTTTTTCTATTTTTTTAGGTATTTTTATTTTTAGTGTAGTGTAACTATCTTATCCTTATTTTGAAAGGAACCAAATAAATATATCTAATGTATATAAGAAATATGGCTTGTATTTCGCGTCTGAGTATATGGCTGTGCCGGAATTGGTAGATGCTTCTTTGCCTGTGGAACGAAAGTACCTTTCAATACACTCCGCCATGCCGCGACTCAAACAAATAAGTAATTTATTTTTACTTTATATTATTATTTAAATTTCTTTTTTTGTAAATATTCATTTTCAACATATTTAAGTGTCCACGGTAACTCATAGGGGTGCACACAGATCAATT
Organism: Magnolia sinica; assembly: GCF_029962835.1. NCBI lineage: Eukaryota > Viridiplantae > Streptophyta > Magnoliopsida > Magnoliales > Magnoliaceae > Magnolia > Magnolia sinica. The sequence continues at coordinate 15,440,584 of NC_080581.1, forward strand.
TGGTCCAGTTTTGAGAGAGAGAGAGAGATGGAGAGAGAGATCCCATAGCGGTGGTAAACGGCGAGGGAGGACTGGCGCACGCAGCGGGGTAGGGTCTGAGTAGGGACTTAGGGTTTTAATTTTTTGTTATTTTAATTTAGGTTCGTTTGTTCTACATACCCTCGAACTGACAATCAAACCAAATTAGATGATTCTTTGATTTTTGGAACTGGAATTGAACCACTGCTGCACTTTAGAACCAGACCAAATTGGACCATCTGGTCAGTTCCAATGTGGTTCCACGGTTCTATCAATTTGATGTGCACCCCTAATAATTTGATCCTTTAATCTTAGGCTATGCTCACTACTACCATGGGTCCCATCATTTGGACGGTTTGGATTGACGTAAAAATCAGGATGGTCCATTCATCATTCATCAGGTGTTCCTAAACCATTGAAATCACTGTACATCTTTTGGTCTGACTCAATGATGTGTGTGGTCCACTTGATGAGTGGATTATTCCAATTTCATGGTATGATCGATCCTTTTTCACGGCTCGGATATTCCGCTGGGAGTGCAACGTAAGCTTCGGAGGTGATTATTTCTCAATTTATTATTTCACCGAATCTGCCTCTACTTTTAAAAGCTTTGCTATTCCCCGCGCGTGTGGGGACCTTCAGTCCACATGCAGACACATGTGCAAGATCTGAGCTTTCTGTCAGGTAGGCTGCACTGTCTATGACTTCTGGCCAAAAGATCAGGTCACATCTACACCACGTAGAACAAATGGATGGCTAGAAAAGTTTGTTATTGTGGCCCATCTGAGTGGACCGGCCTAGTTTCTAAGGCATAGGATCTAAGTATACTTTAAAACCAGATAGAAAGCTCAGATCTCTCACACATGTTCAATTTTAACACGTGTCATTGTGCATGGTGGGTAGGTTAACACTTAGCACATGTGGAGTAAACGAAGGACGCGGATTTCCTGCGAAAGCCTTCAGCAGTAAGTTGTTCCTTTGCTGGGAACCCAGGTGGGGCCTACTTTGATGTTATGTAAGAAATCCATCCCGTCCATCCGTTTTTTGAGTTCATATTAGGACATGAGGCCAAAAATGAGCAGGATTCAATGCTCAATTGGAACGAAAACGTGAGAATTGAACCTCCACAGTTGAAATATTCGTTAGGCCACATAAGTCTTGAATCATTCTAATATCTGTGTTTTCAGTTCATCCCAGTAGTAATGACATTATGAACGGTGTGGATGTCATCTAAATATCACCGTTAACCCCAGGGAAATTTCAACGGTAGGAATTTCCCTAGCCACCTTTTCCTTTAGTACGGCCCACTGGAGCCTTGCATCCATCTAAAATTTGAAATCATACGTTAAAATAAGCTAAAAAAACTGATGGACGGGGTCGATTTCTCACATCACGGTGTGCCCTCTCTAGGTTTCCAGCGCAAAAACTTCATATTCTAGATATAGAGGCAGGGCACTTCGCTTAGCACCTGTTTACAGTGTCGAAGATACCCACTCTCTGTGGAGCCCAGTATACGATTTATGTAAATCCTCTCCGTCCATCATGTGAGAAAACATATTTTAACCGTACATAAAAAAATACTTCTAGTTATAGAACTATTAAGGGCTACACAGATGACAGCAATATAAAATTGCTCCTAAAACCTTTAAGTTCACATGGTGTGACCCACATTAGTTTTATAAGGGATAATTTTTGTATCTTCACTTGATCCGGTGAGTTTCACCTGATTAACTGGTTTGATGAAAGATACACACCATGGTGTCCCCACACTCAAACCAACGGTTGACAACTCATCTACATTTCTCCCTCTAGGATGACCCACCTAAGTTGTGAATCTGGCTAATATTTTTTTCCATGTACTATATCCAAGGGAAGAACCTGATGGACGGAGTGGATGTTACATATTCAACATGATGGCCCCCACAGATCTATGGTGTTTTACGCGTGCGTAAAACAGGTGTTCCAGTCTTCCAGAGGATTCCTGTCTTATAAATCTAAGACAAATACACCCTTTCTTACTACAGTCTTTAACTTTAGCGTCAGGCGAATATCAGGGAAGTTAACGCTAATGTATGTGTGTGTTTTACACAAAATACTAAACTGCAGTCACTCAATTACCGTACTCATGGATTATAATATGTCAATCTAGACCGTCCAAATTACAATCTCTACGGTGGACGAAGTAAAATCCAAAAAGCATCTCTATCAGAAATGTAAAAATCAAATTAACGGCCATCAAAGGAGAGTTCCAAGAAAAATGCATACGGTCAAAATTCAACGGTAAAAATTGAATTGTTACTGCCATCATATCAATTTTTTTCGACATTTGTTCCATCTAAAATGGGCTCATGAATTAGACGGTCTGGATTGATGCACATGTATGCATCACCATGCGTTGGCACAAAATGTGACAAACACTGGCCAGCTGTAGAGAACAGCGGTGTTATTTGCTCCTTTTGCACTTGCATTTGTACACGTGGCATATAACAATAACTCAAAATCTAAACCGTCCAGATCATCGAATCCATCCTAGATGGATTTTAAGCCTAAAATAATATTTATTTAGTGAATGTAATCTCTGATTTATGAAAGTTTCAATATCCAACCATTCATTACTCTCATGTTGACCGATGATTGGATATCTACTAATCCACAAGTGAACACTTCAACTCAGTATAGATCTTCTTTTATAAACCATCTATAGAGTGACAGAAAATATGAACGGTTTAATATGAGTTTCCTGTATCCCACGTGTGGAAATTCTGAGTGCCTGAGTATCATCCATCATAGTCATCCAGTGTATCAAAGTTTTTCTTTAAAAAACAAAGAGAACAATCTTGATACTCGGCTGAGTGTGATGGAAGATACGCAGGCACTGGAAATTACCCGGAAATTTCATAAGCACGATACCAGAAATAAATTAAATTATCGGAATTATGGGTCTAACTTTAGTTGTATCATGGACAAAAATTCAAGTTTATTTGATAATCTTACAGTTGAATCTTTGGACATTTATTGGACTGTTAAAAATGAAATCCAATGTTCCAATTTAAACAAACAAGTGCCCATGAATCGAAGGCCAGGATTGCTTAACCGATTTAATCACTGTAAGTTACTGAATTCTACATTTTCCATCTCCAAGAGATGCAGTGGATCCGGAGAACCATCAAGTCTGGTGGATCCATGATTGTGGGCCCACTATAATATGTGTTTTATATCCATGCTGTCCATTCATTTTTTGAGCACATTTTACTTATAAGCTAAAAAAATGAAATAAGTCCAAATGTCAAGTGCATGACATAACAAGAATTTGAAAAATGAAGTAAATTCAAATATCATGGGCATGTAGGGGTGTACACGAACTGAGCTAGCTCCACTCGGCTCAAAAAAGTTTGATTTGACTCGGTTTGAAGCTGGCCTCAACTCGACTCGACTCGGATCGAACCCAGTTCAAATCGAACACAGAGCACACCGATTCAATGACTCAACTACTTTGATATTGATGTTGCTCACTAAATATTTGTTGAAATGACTCAAAGAAGTATAGTTAGTGGCAAGGAAGGTATGTATATGAAACCAGTATATATTTTTTTTTCTTGATTTTTATGTTACTTAAAAGGTATTTGATAAAATGCCAGTAAGCTCATTGCTGCTATCTCAAATACAATGTGATTTTGAAGGTGTGGTTAAGGTGTTTGTGAAAATGCCTCAGTGGTGAACTCGACTCAATCTTAGCTGGAACTTGGCTTGAGCTAGGCTGAGTTGCTCACCAAACCGAGCCAAGCTGGCCATTCATGCTCGAGGGCCGAGCTCAATGAAGTCCGAGCTGAGGTTAGCTAGTGGCCGAGCCAAAGCCGAGTCAAGCTGGTTTGACCCGACGTACACCCCTAACGTGTAGGGCAGAACAAGAAATAGTAGTAGTTAAACGTCGGCCATTAAAAATTTCCCAAGGCACACCATTAATTGCACCGTTAAAAATTTACCAGATACCAGCCAAAACTTTTATGGCCTTTAAAAATCTTTTAAAGGACAACATTCAATAATAGTTGTTTTCGGTGGTGTGGTCCACCTAAGATTTATCCTGATATTTTTCGTTTTCGGGCTCATGCACTAAAATGACATGCAAAAGAAGCACAACATACATAATGGTGGGCACCAAAATCATGGATCCACCGACTTCGGTTGTTACCGGATCAGCTGAATCCGTATTCCGTCCGTAGTACCTGTGTATCAAGCATCATGATCTGCCAGAGTATGAAGTAAATCTTGAAGAAGCAAGGCACCCAAAAATCTCTCCCCTCTGTTTTCTCTCCTAAATCTGACCGTCCATGTGCATGTGGCACACTCATGACTTTCGTATGCTTTGGAAACTGCCCATGCAGAGATCCTCTGATCCCAAAAGCAAGGGAATAATCAAAGTTATCTAAAAATAAATCCACAAAAAACCCATAATTCTGCTCCTTTCCTTCACGGCTAAACTCTCATGATAGTCAACCACCGTTTTTGAAATGGTGGTGAATCGTAAATTGTACACATGCATGTTGTATAGCAATCCAGACCGTCCAAATTGTTTGGCGAACTATGGATAGAGCACAAACCAAAATATGAGATGAAGGGATGTCAATACTGATCTGATGGTTAGGATTACTTGATCATTGTGTTTTCAGAGATATGCTCCATCTAAAAATATATTGTCGTATTTGGACGGTTTGGATGTCAAACATGAGTAGCTAAAATGGTGATAAACTATCACAGGAGGCAAAGGTAGAGAGAGAGAAAGAGATTGCCTTCAATCACACTCCTATGTTTTTTTTTTTCTTTTCTCACCCCACCAATCTCTCTCTCTCTCTCTCATTCAAGTGTACAAAATGCAAGCTAATAGAAGAAGAGCAACTACAAAGAATGCTGTTGTAGCTGGTTCTGTTTGGGAAACCAGAATGAAAATTGACGAAGGGAAAGGTGGGATCAAGGTCTTCAATGGCGGAGATCGCCGCGACGACAGCGGTGGCATCGTCGCTGGCTTTCGAGTCTACCGGAGACTGAAGAGGAACCAAAGTGACAGCGTCGCCGAGGGCCGCCGGAAGTGGAAATCAGAGTCTGAAAAGAGCCCAATTCAACTTAGGAAGACGCGGTCCGAACCGCGGTCGGGGGTAGTGGCAGTGGCAGCGGCAGCGGCGGCGGCAGCGGCATCAGATGAGAATTGCAAGGAATTGGGTGTGGAGAAGAAGGTCTCAGAAGGGAGTCCGAGCAATGTGGGTCCCACTGGATCACCGAAACTAGCCGTTGAGAGCGTGGATAATGGTGTCGGCGATAAGGAAGATGGAGAGTTCGAGGAAGAGGAAGAGGAAGAGGAAGAGATTGAGATTGAGAAGGAGAGTTTTGATATCAAGGAAGTGAATTCAACTGAAGAGAAGATGGCAAAGGTGGTTGGAGAAGAAGAGAAGAAGGATGAACAGATCTATGAAAAAACACCGATATGGGTGAATGCAGAGAAAGATCCACCGCATGTGATAGAACATCCAGCCATTGATCCAGATCTCTCAAAACTACCTTCAAGTAAACACATTTCTTCAATAATTCAATTGAATTTCCATTCATTCCTCTGTTTTTGTCTCATTTTTTCTTTATTTTCTTTCTTATTTTATCAGTTGAAGTTTCAGATGCATTTGGTGAGGGAATTCAAGAAACCCAAAATAGGATGCAAAACATTGGTGGGTTTTCGTTATTTGTCCAATTCAATCAATCTTCTGTCTTTTTTTTTTGGGGGAGAGGGATTTTTCCTGATATTCTAGTAAAATTTTCCTCTCTAATACTCTGTTTTTTTTTTTTTTTTTTAAATTTTTAAATTTTTAAATTTTTTATTTTCAGTGGATTTGGTGATGTGGAGAGATATATCAAAATCAGCGTTCGTTTTTGGATTGGGTACATTCATCCTTCTTTCATCTTCCTTCACCAAGGATCTAAATTTCAGGTCAGTGATATCCAATTAAAAATAATAATAATAATAAAAGATCTTATTTATTTATTTATTTTATTTTATTATTTTTAATCTTTGGCATGAAATTCTCTGTTCTAAAATTGATTTTTTTTTTTTTTTTCTTTCCAATGTTTGATATTCTGCAGCTTGATTTCTGCAATTTCCTATCTGGGTCTTGTCTATCTTGGTGTAATCTTCTTCTATAAATCCATTATCTGCAGGTAATTCTACACAAAATCCATAAAAATAGAAAGAAATCCCAAATGCTCAAAAACTTCAATCTCCTCTTTGTTTTTTGTTTTTTTTTTTTGTTTTATTAATAGGGGGCTTGTGGATTTTGATGAATCAAACGAGAAATATATGGTTGTTGGAGAAGAAGAAGCGATTTGGATTATTAGAATGATTCTTCCTTACTTCAATGAGCTTCTCTTCAAGATCCGAGGCCTTTTCTCTGGAGATCCTGCAACCACCATGAAGGTATTTCCCATTTTATCCCTCCGGTTTCCGATTTTGCCCCTCGTCTTATGAAAAATTACTAAAAATAGACTACATGTGGCGACTGCAGCTGGCGATATTGCTGTTTGTTTTGGCTCGATGCGGGAGCTCCATCACCATCTGGACCATGGGCAGATTCGGTAAGTTTTGTCGGTAGAGGGTAAAATGGGAATACATTTTTACGGCCGGAATAGTATCGTATTCTGCAGTAGTATGGGCACGTACTGCATTTGTGTCAGTGAAAACGGTCTACATTGTGGGCCCGATTGTGGATGGGATTCAACCAAAGTCTTACATCTGAAGGTACGGTTTGGATGTTTTGTTTGCTTCTGGTTATCGAGTGGACCGTTAGAACGATCAGTGGTTCAGATGGAGCAAGCGGAACATCCAACGGTTAGGATTGTCGAACCAAGATGGTTTTCTTTTTTGAATTACAGTCGCCATCCGCAGTGGGCCCATGATTTGGACCGTTGGATTGTATGTATCCGATGTTTGTGGGGCCTATGAAGTTTTGGATCATTTTGGTGGTTGGTTTCAATGGCGCGGATGGTGGGGTCCATGCCTACTGTTCTTGTGTTGTGGCTCACTTGGTTTTTAGATGAGGCTGATTTTGGACAGTCACGTCCCATCATAGGCTACAGGAGTTAATCCTAGGAACGGACGGAGATAGGAGGGGGCCACCATGATATAAGGGTTTTATCTACACTGTCCATCCATTTTATAGTATCATTTCACATGAGCCAAAAAATGAGACAGATCTAAGGCTCAATTGGACCACACCACAGGAAATAGCTGTGATAAACCTGACTAAGGGTAAAACACACATATTATGTATTAAGCTTTGTGTGAACCCAAAAAAGTTTTCAACCGTAGGTGTTTAATCCTAACTGTGTGGTCCGCTTGAGCATTGGATCTGCCTCGTATTGGAGTTTGTAACCTAAAATGATATGGTAAAATGGATGGATGGTTCAGATAAAAACCATAAATCATGGTGGGCCCTTCATATCCCCGTCAGTTACCGACGGCCGGGGTAAGTACCTATTACGTGTCCGAAATTCGCATCCGCTATCACGGGCGGGAAATCAGCTAGCTCTGCATAACAACTGCCCAGATTCGATGTATTGGTTGGTCAACCAAATTATCAGATGGGCCACCTCATCTAGCATGCCTATGTCGATTGCCTTTATGTCACGTGTGCACGGTATCCGATCCATCCAATAAGTGACCTCACGCCGATCATGAGTAACAATCATACATTTAATGTTATTTTCATTCGTGTCCCCCACCTGTTTACACGTCCCATGATCTCCATGGTGGGTACCAACTTTTGGACGGTTGTAATGGCAACACGCACTTGACATGTTGGACTTAGAGACGAACGGTCCTAAGCGGCTCTATGGGGCCCACCGTGATGTATATGTTTTATCCACCCATCCATCTATTTTGAAAGATCTTCTAAGTGCATGATCAAGAAGAAAAAAAATTGATCGAAGGCTCAAGTGTGCCACATCTCATGAAGCAGTGAAGATTTAATGCCCACCGTTGAAAGATTTATCTGGTCCACCATGATGTTTATTTGTCATCCAACCTGTTTATAGGGACGAAGGAAAACCATAAATATCAGCTGATCCAAAACTTCTGTGGCCCTCAAGACCTTTTTTGGGCTCATACCCCATCAAAATGGATGGATGGCGTGGATAAAACATGCATATCATGGTGGGCCCTACAGAGCCCCTGACAGAACTGTCCTTCTCTAGCTAGTTCTTGGAGGTGCAGGCCGAGGAAATTTACATTGTGGGGATTACGGGCCTACCTGATGAGCAGCTTGGATTTCACACGTGGGCACGTGTGAAAGACCACGTTAGCGTAAAGAAAAGAAATGTACGAGTTGTAACTGATCTTGGGTGCGATTCGCTCTTTTGTTTCTGTGCATGTGCAGCTTTTTTTGCAGTTTTTACGTTACCCAAGTTTTGCTCCGCTTATTCCAGCCAGCTGTCAGGCTACGGTAAAAAGCTTCAACTTCTATGAGGGTATAATTGGAATTTTCTGTAGACACTGGTTTCGCTTGGACCACATGCACCCTCTCCACTCGCGGACACACGTGCTAACCAAACGTGTGTTCATCCAATCCGATCCGTTGATCACGTGTAAAATATCTTGGATATTACGTGGACCTAAAATAAGCGATCAATTAATCAGGTGGGGTCAGACACGTGCGGAGTTAATGGGTGAGTGTGATGTGTAGATGACTTGGTCGGCTTATTTTTGGACCATTGTCTGCAAGTCGAGTCTCACTCATACCTGATACACAGCTGGGATGTCCAGTACACGTGCCATGAGTAATTGAACACGTGGCAAGTGTGTCCTCCTGTACGGTGCACATGGGACGCGAATTTAATATAATCAGGTTGAGAAGAAGCTCTGTTATCCTGTGGGGCCCACCGTGCTTTCCTTATGGCATCTGTCCGTCCTTTAGTCTGGCCAGCTCACGATAGGAAATAGTGTGGATGGAAACGGCCACCGTTGTAACCTTCCTAGGCCACTGTGATGTTTATATGCCATCCCACCCGTTCGTTATATGGGTCCCATGGGTAGGAAAGGAATTACGAATATCAGCCTGATCGAAAACTTCTGGGGCTGGAGAAGGTTTCAACGGTGTATAATGAATTGGCATTGTATATTTTGGTGTGGCACAAATGAGCTTTTTCTATGACTCATTTTTGGATTTATGCTATAACATGACTAGAAGAAACTGATGGACGGTTTGGATGTCATTCGGACATGGCAGTGGCCCCACATAGGTTAACGGCACCAACTCACCTCGTGACAAGATATTAGCGTCGGTGCCTTATGGGCAATGTTTCTTACTTTTTTGGGGAAATACGGACGTCTTGTCTTGTCTTTTTCTAGCCGTTGAGTCGTGACTCATGATCACACACGTTATGAAAGAGGGGGCCACTGTCGGCCTCACCGTATTGGACGCGAATTAGCTACTGACAGCATCAGTAGCAATCACCACTGAGGTAACGTCACCAGTTTCTGTGGGGCCAACTATGATGTATGAGTTGTATCCACACCGTCCATCTATTTGGAGTGACTATTTAAGGGATGAGCCAAAGAATGAGGCAGATTCAAGTTCAAGTGAACCCCCCCAAAAAAAAGACGGCGATTGAACGGCTACTGTTTTACCTTCGGGCATGTATCTTTGATATCAAACAAACATCGTGGTGGGCCATAGGAAGGTTTCAACGGTGGATATGCCTGGTTTTTTGGCTCAAGTCTTAAAATAATCTCTCTAAATGGACTGAAGGTGCGATACAGTACATACATCATGGTGGGCCCACAGTCAGTAGCTAATCCCCGTCCCACCGTACTGGGGTTATGAGAGAGGCGCATGCGCATCGGAGATCTGGTACCACATGGGTCAGATCTCTACGAGCGGATTAGGTGCGTCCCTAACCATGGGGCCAGCTTGATGTATATATTCATGCTGTCCGTCCGTTTCTCGAGCTCATTTTAGGGCGTGATCACAAAGATCCAAATCTCAAGTGGACCACACCATATGAAACAGTAGTGATTTACCTCTTGCCTTGAAAAAGTTTTATTTGTCATCCAACCTTTTGATAATTCACACGGATCTGGATAAAAGGACAAAAAACTTTTGTGTTGCACCATAGGTATTAAGTGGCCAATTACCACTGTTTCCTATAGAGATTTAGATCTAATTCATTTTTAGGATCAAACCCTCAAAAAACTGTACGGACAAAGTGATATATAATACATGCATCAAGGTGGGGTCCACAAACAAGGCCGCACCGTGTTGGGTGAGGCTGCGGCGCACCTAATCCACTCCGCAGATCTTACCATTGATTAGGGAAACGGGATTGGGTCCAGCCCATGCGGGCAAACGAAAAAGGGCCAGAGCGTTTTTACAGTTGTGGGACCCACCTTCGAAAGGATGAAAATTATATTTTCATGCTACTCTTTACTTTTTATCCTTTTTCACCTGGGTTTCTACGCATGAAGCGCACATGGCTTGTCTGCTGGTCGCAATCCGGGTCCATTCATTAGGTAAGGCTCCTCAAGTCAAGTGAGCCGTGTGCATGTGGGCATTGGACTGGGTCTCGCCAAGGCTCTGTGGGACCCACTCGTTCATCCATTTTTCCCTATCATTTAAGGGTACCAGTCGAAAAATGAATCAGATCCAAAGCTTAACGGGGATTCAACGCCCACCATTAAAACTTCTAAAGTCCAAAGCTCAAGTAGTCCATACGATTGGGATTCAACGTCGATTAAAATTTCTTAAGGACCACAAAAGTTTTGTATGAAGCTTGAATTTGTATTGTCCCTTAGTTCAGATTATGTGACCTTATGAACAGGTTGGATGGAATATAAACATCATGATGGACCCTAGACCCTAGGAAGGTGTCAATGGTGGGGATCATCACCACCGCTGCATATTGTGGTGTGGTCCACTTCAGCCTTGGATCTACCTCATTTTTTAGCTCATTTTAAAAAATGATCTGAAAAATTAGATGAACAATATGGATAGATCCCATACATCATGGTTAGCCCTACAGGCAGGGTGCAATCCGCTTTTGTGCGTATGCCGTATCACCATGCGTTTTTTTTACATGCGTGGACCCACGTTAAAACAGATGAAATCATACTTTCATGTTAGTCTTTACTTTATTTATTTTTACCCGGATTCTACGCATGATAAGCACACATGGCATATCCAGCGTCTTGCGCTAGACACGATATGAAGCCATTGATTAGGTAAGACCTGCAAGTCAAGTCAGCCACTCTCTCTTTCAAAGTGTGACAGATGATGCTCCCTCGCATGAGCTGTCTGCTCAGTCATGACCCATGTATCAAAGTCACTCTTTGTAAATATTGTACATCCAACCCATTAAATCATCAGGTGGGCCTCACCGTAAAAAACGGTAGTTATTAAATTCACGTGGTAAACCATATGATGGTTGGATAAGCTCGATGTTTTGTCCCATTTTGATTGTGGAGTGACCATGCTTAGAAGGGTGGGATGTCATACACGTTTGGGCCACATGTCCAAAGGTACTTTAATGTACAATAAGGTGGAAAAGATCAACTGCCTAAAGATATTTGTGTTAATGAACAGTGGGAGGGGATCTGCAGTGAATTTGTAAGATAGGAATGAGGAATGCGTGCATATAAGCAGTGAAAACAGGGTGGAGGTGGTTACAAGTATCATAATAAAATGAAGGGAGGTGTATGCAATTATCCCTCTATCTTTTTATAAATTGAAGAAAATAACCTGCATGTTGCATTCTACCATATTATCAAAGTATTTCTAAATAGCATTTTAGAACTAGAATTGGTATACGATTGATTGTTGTCTTAGTGTTTTTAATGAATTAATAGGTTATTTAAAGTGTGATAAATAAATAATGATGACTTATTAAGTCAACATATATAGCTTTTAGAAAAAATATCACCTCAAATTTGTAGGTTTTAGGCCCCACTATGATGTATGTATTTCATCTGCTCTGTCTATTCATTTTGCTTGATCATTTTAGGTCATGAGTCAAAAAAATGAGACATCCAAAATGTCTATGACTCTCAAGAAGTTTTCAATTGTACGTTTTCAAGCCTCATTATTTTCTGTAGTGTGGTTTACTTGAGATTTGGGTTTGCCTCATTTTTAGGCTCATGCCCTAAAGTGATATAAAACAAAAATGAATGAATGGTGTAAATATAACATATACATCATGGTTACAATGTTGAGTTGTCCAATTTTTGAGGTAAAATTCAGACATTAAACCAAACATGGAGCACTTGTCATAATTACTTATTTACCATGGTTTAGCTCCTAAATTCGATCAATGTTCTTGTCGATTTCTTGGATGGTGTAGATTAATCTAAACAAGCATTGTAATTGAGTTTATCAACTTGATCTTTGCTGAGTCATTTCTTTGAATGTTGTCATATGGTCAGGTGAGTTTTGGGTTAGACGGTTTCAGGATGCGTGGGACACATGCACTCACAAGAAAGCTGTCGCTGCTGCCATCTTCACCGTCATTTGGAATTTATCTTCTGTCGTGGCCCGCATTTGGGCAGGTAAGGAGATCCAATGCTCTCGAATTTTCCTTCTCACATCGCATGTATCAAAAATCCAATCATTCAAAAGAGTTGGCCACACCCTGATGATAACATGAAATGAAAGTTGGATCGACTTGTTTACCAGGATACAATATCAAAATCAACGGACAGCCTATGCTAAGACTCATTGTATGGCCTGATTTCATATCAGGCAACAATCATGATGTGGCCCACATTTTGTGCAGATTGGATGTCCCTCAAGTGACATGTTGGTGGTAAAAATGACTTAAAATAAAATGGGTGTAGAGCCCATTTTATGTGGCTAACAAGCCTAGACTAGTGTTGTCAATGGCCGAGCCTGAGTAATGTATGGACATTTTCACACTGGGCTCGAGTGAGGTATCCTGCGGGATGTGGGTATACACTTGGGTGGGCGGCCCATGTGAGGCGGGTGACTCATGTGACGTGGTACTCATGTGATGTGAGGCCCACGAGGGGGTTCGGCCGAAATCCTAACCCGTGCGATGTTGAGCTTAGGCTATGAGATAAATAGATTAATTCACTATGCTCTATTAATTTGAACTTTTAGAATAAGTAGTTAATTGTCCTACATCATTGTGCCTAACCAATGCAAAATTTTTAATTAGCCTGGCCCAACAATTTAAAATCGAAATAAAAGGTGACACTGGGTCTAAGCCTCTTGACAACCCTAATGCAAATTGATTGCATTCAACCACCACTATTTCTCATAGTGTAGTCCACCTAAGATTTGGATCGGCCTCATTTTTTACTCATGTCCTAAAATTAGATGGACAGTGTGGATAAAACACATATATCATGGTGGGTCCCACAGATCACTTATCAGTAGCGATGCCGGTGCTGGCACACGTTATCATGGTGGTGAGCCCCACAGAGCACTGATCAGTAGCCGTGTCGGTGCTGGCACACATATCATGGGGGGTCCCACAGAGCACCGATCAGCAGCGATGTCGGTGCTGACCGGGTCAGTATGCATTCTGTGTCCTAAAATAATATTATCAAAGCCCTGCAAATTTGAGTTTAATCTATTCCTCCTTCACTGTATGCTAGTTAGCTAACATGTGCAATGCACGTTGATAACATAGCTCTAAAACCAGGTTAATTGACTCGAAATTCGGCTGAGTCAATTCAACTCGCGGCAGTTTCGAGCTGAGTCGATATGAAACTCGCTCAAAAGTTTAACTCAGGCTCCAGTTAATAATCCTTGCCGAGTTGGCTCAATGACTCGATTGACACGGTGCACCTTTTTACAAGCTCAAGCTCAAGGCACAGGCTCGCATGTGAGTTTTGCATAAATCATGGCACTGATGTGTGGTTATCCAGGCCATCCAATTCGGGTTTTGAATTCGTACTAAGTGGTTCCATGTTCCAATGATCCAAACCATTGATGTAAGTGGATAGACAATGCATCAAAAAAATCCCCAGGATTGGAAGATCCCAGCCGTCTGATATTTGGAATTTTCCTGGTTGAACGTGAACCGTTGGTTAATTTCTCTCTAAACCATCAGTTTTTTCACCGATCTCTTCAAGGGTTAAGAATTAGGATTTTCATCCAATCTTGGGGAATTTTGGTGCATATCCGTCCATTGTTAGGCCCGTAATGTCAACCGTTTGGATCACCGAAATGTGGGCCTACGTAATAAATGTAATCGCTTCACACATGGAAACTAGGCACATGTGAGGAAGATCAGAGGCGTTCATCAGAAGATTGCCACTATGTAGATGCCATGTCACAAAGATCCGGTAACCATCAGGTGGGCCGCACAAGTACAAAGAAAAAAACGGTTAAGTGAAATTAACCAACGGTGCAGATCATGTATGAAGTGTGGCCCAGCTAATGTTCATATCAGCTTGATTCATGTTCCAAATGCAACGAATGTACTCGAGTGGGCTATACCCTTTCCTCATTAGGGACATTTTGGTAATTTACTTTTTGGTGGGCCTTTCCTTGCAGCTTTCATGTTGGTAGTGGCCGTACGATTCTACCAGCAATCTTTATTGAGGGACGAGTGGGTGGAAGATGAGGTGCATGAAGATTCCAACGGTGGACAAGAGCTGACAAACAAAACCGGGCCCACTTTCATTATGAAAGGTGGGCCCACCATAACAGAGGTGGCAAAGGAAAAGAAAGGTTCCTGAAAGTGGGCCCCACATGCATGAGCTCTTCTCGTCCGGAATATTCTTCCATCCCACTTTTTTTTTGTGTATAGTTTTTCTACCACCCAAATGAGTCCAAGGGAAGCTTCTGTTTTATTACTTTCCTTCAATCCAAATAAGCTTTCCTTTTGTCTTTTTTTTTTTTCTTATCTTGTGACAGAAGCACATGTAAAGCTGCCCCCCCAAAAAAAGAAAAAGAAATATTTAGATCTTGTAGTGTTTGGCAGGTCAGTTTTTTTTAGTATTAATAAGAAATTAGAGGTTTTGATTAATGAAAATGTTAGCTGTCCAAATCTATTTTTTAATGTTGTGAAGCGCCATAAATTGGTAATTTGGGTCCACTGGCCAAGTAAAACCTATGCCTTAGTCTAGCCTACGCCGCAATGCGCCAAAAGAAACGGGCCTACCCCGGCTTGTAATAATTATATAGTACTTAAGTACTAAATGCATCATTTCAGTGCCGAGAATCTCGGAAAGTAGATGTAAACTGACACAATAGTAAAATGATCCATGTTGATTTTGAGTAGTCCTGAGCTTGCAAACGGAAGTGAATGAAAAATGGAATTGTAAGTGAATGACTAATTAGGTTTTGTTAAGATAGGAATAAATGAAGTGTATTTGAAATCCAAGTATTTTGTTGGAATGGATGTAAATGTGAGAAATTGGAATTAGTCAAATTTTTTAATATTTTCACGGAAACATATGTGACATTCCAAATCAACTTTACCATCACAGATTAGTGTACATATATGACATAATGCACCATAATGCATGATATATATGACAACAATATCTTTGAAACCTTAAGCCTGTTTGATTTTTCATGTCTAATTACATTGTAAATAGATAATTATTACTTTTAGTCTGCTTGATAATCTGGGTGTGTTTTTTTTTTTTTTGAAAACTGGTAAAAAAATATTGAATTAAATTTGTAGGCCGCACCATGATGTATGTGACATCTATGCTATCTATCTGCTTTACAGAATACATTAGGGCATGATTTGAAAAAAGACTCAGATCCAACATTCAAGTTACCCACACCAAAGTAAAAAACGTTCTTAAAACTTTCGCCATTGAAGGTTATTTTTTTATTGGGCCCACATTTATATTTATTAGTCATCTAACCTGTTCATAAGGTCACATAGACATGGATAAGGGCAAAACACAAATATCAGCATGATTGAAAATATTTGGAGCTCAAGATATATTTAATGATAGGCATTTGATTTGTCACAGGTTTTGTGGTTTACTAGCTTTGGATTTGCCTCAGTTTTGGGCTCATGCCCTAAATTTAGTTGGCATAATGGATGAACGGTGTGGATAAGACACATACATCACAATGGGCCCCGCATTTTGTAGCCATCCTAAATTTTAGCATTCAAAAGATAGGGTGTCAATGTTTGCACCAGAGCCATATAGTAATTACTTAGGCAAATAATTAGTACTTATTTACAAGATA
Source organism: Magnolia sinica (assembly GCF_029962835.1). Lineage (NCBI taxonomy): Eukaryota > Viridiplantae > Streptophyta > Magnoliopsida > Magnoliales > Magnoliaceae > Magnolia > Magnolia sinica. The sequence continues at coordinate 15,456,810 of NC_080581.1, forward strand.
TTCACATCCTGCATGAAAAATCAAACAAGCCTTTAAACATGGGATTAGGTGGGATGGAATTGCAATTGGTCTAATATAAATTCCATCAAGCGTTTGGAAAAGATGGGAAGGTTTGGATGAATTCCAGTATTATATCATTCAATCCTAACAAGAGATATGGCGAGATTTTCACATTAATGCATGTATTTTATCCACATCGTTCATCCGTGTGCATCCTTTATACGTGACAATTGAGTTGCATGTATATGTAAGTGATCAACATCGGTTGAAAAATCTATTTGGGTGCTTACAACTCCATATGGTCCATTAAACACAAGTTTCACTCAATGTAGTGTTTTTCCTGATGGAAGAATACGATCCCAAACATGGGACTAGACGGTCATACCATAGTATTTCTAGAGATATACAATTCTAATCATGTTAATTTCACCTAAAACAATTCAATACCATTTAATCCCGTGTTCCAAATAGGTCCTAAATGGACTAGGCAGGCTCGGCCAGCCTGTAGAGTAAAACCTAAGACTGTGCCCTACTTGGGCTGATCTAGCCTGATCGTTAAGCGAAATGGTCCTAAGTGTGGCCAACTGGCTCCAAAGAGCCGAGCCCAGTCAATAATAAACAGATCAAATTTTAAGCCATGACTTTGGTTTATGGACTATTTCACTCCAAGCCTGGCCCAACATGAGCCCAGCCTGAAAACACAACCATTGATAGTGGGGCTTTCAATGGGCCGAGCGGGCCAGTGGGATTCTGGGCTATGCAGGTATTGGGCCAAGTTTGGACATGCCTTTTAGGCCTATGAAACAAACTTGGATTTAGATATAAAAAAGCTTGAACAATTTTAGGCCAAAGCTTGAGCTACCCTAACCTAGTTTTATCGTATGCAGGCCAATATACCTCTTAATAGGTTTTGCTAAGCTCACAGCGTGGTCTATTGTTAATCCAAGTAGTTCATTCATTCATGCAACTAGGGCAAGTCATGTAGCAAAGATCATATTAAATGAGTGATCCTAAGTTTTTAATTAATATCATGAAAATGGACAGTCAACATTGATGGAGGAAACAAAATAAGCACATTCATCATCTTGAAACATCTAGTAGATATATTCCACTTTGTATTTCTTGTAATTTTAAAATAACACTTTCATTTTATGATTCTAACTACTTGATTTATGGCTTATAAATGACAGACAATTATAACAAATTGGTCCTATTCAAAGGGCTGCCATCATCTGATCACTGTGATACTTCGACCATTGCTCACAATAGGTCACTCTCTGTGTAATTTAAAAGGTTTGGGGATGTTGCTAACCTCTTGTAAAAGTGGGGGCATCCATAACAAAAAGATTTACGTGGCTCCCTTTTACTTCCACAGATTCACATAAATCTACTATGCTCAAAAGCAAAAAACGAAGAAGCATATCTTAATACAATGACAACTCTCTCTCTCTCTCTCTCTCTCTCTCTCTCTCTCTCATGAGAAGATATATATTACACTAAACAAACTAAGGTTTATATAAAACTCCATGTGAAATTATGAGAAATTGCCTATCGGGCCGGCGCTGCCCCCTTTTGACCTCAATAGGGGTGTACATCGAGTCAAATCGAGTCGAGCTGTCTCAGCTTGACTCGGCTCGGCCACTAGCTGACCTCAGCTTGAACTCGGCTCGGTTTGGTCCTGGAGCTTGACCAGCCAGCTCGGCTCGGTTTGGTCAGTAGCTCGGGCCGAGTTCGAGCCAAGATCGAGCCGAGTTCGTCATTGAGGCATTTCCACAAACACCTAGACTGCACCTTCAAAATCCATCGATTTCCACAAACCTCTTGATCTTGCAGAGCTTGGTTCCTTGCATGAGCATTGAGCCCTCTGCGCGGCGATCCAACGTGTCATCTACAGGTCCGATGAGAACCCGTTCATCAGCTAGAAGAAGAGAACCGGTCCTCCTCCTCAAGGCTCGCATCTTCAGGCTCCACGAAGTCTGAATCACCTGCATCTATGAACGGGTCTGGTTGGTGTTTTAAAACACCGTCCCAGAGTGGGAGTGAGTGATCAACTCACTGGGTGCTATTAGCCTTAAGTTGCAACAAACATCAATTATAATAAGAATTTAATGAAAAGCAATCAATCATAAATATCTAGTCTTATTAATGCGCATGCATGCACGATGATATGATGTATGCCCTCACCACAACGATTCCTCGAGCGACAACATCTAACGATCGCTAATGCCAAACTCCCTCAGTGCGACCTCAGCTGTCAACCTAGCTAATGACATGCAATGATGATGTTAACTGGGTTCTTAGTTAACCATTCATCCAACTATTTTGAGAATCTGATACACCCCACGTATCAAATGCCCTTAACTAGTTGCGAGGCCAAGACCCACCAATGTGTGAGGCCGAGTCGGTCCTTGACCTGTCGGGTTCCCCATCCCCCACTTCAAGCACATGGGGGGGCTGAATGTGGGCTCGCTCGCGGTCATACGGAGGCGGTGGACTCCACCAGTGGATGTGGCCGAAAAAGGAGGAGAGTGTCCCATTCCACCATGCCCGCCAGAGATTGTGGATCAATATTCCATCCAGTATCGATGGGCTACAACGGTGGTAGGTGTTCTAGTTTCCATACATATATGAGTAAACAAGGTTAACAATCATGGGTCAGTCATTGGACTAAACCGCACGAGCCTAGGCAAGTATGTGGCGGAAAACATCAGTACAAGCGACCCAACTAGCCTAAAATGAAGAGAATGAAGATTTGAAGGTGTTCCTTCTCTATTAAAAAAAAAAAATTCTTCCACAAAACCGTGGCCGACCTCTCTCCCTTTGTTCTCTAGGGAAAATTCGTATGAGAGAGGGATGCCCCAAATCAGGCCATTTAAAAAAAAAAAATTTAAACAATGTCATCAAGTGTTGGGTTTTTACTAAACTAGACTTTGAGAGGGTCTTTCTAAGCTCTATGGCTCACTATGGGGTGTACAAGTCATTATAAACCGGAGTGTATTAGACCTTAATGATGATCTACATATGAATACAATTAACCCCCATTTGAGGCAACGCCGACAGATATGATTAGAATGCTCAACATTCTCGATGGTAGATTAGGAAGCGCTATACGGATATGAGTAAGCAAATATCCTTACTCCATGGGTAAAGTCTTGATCACAAACCGACGGTCCGAAATCTCAACTTTGCATAAAGTGGATGACCCAATTCACTTAAATTCTAACTCCTTCCTTTAGGGTATTTAGGGCTTCTCATGCACTCGTCTTCAAATCAAGTTTGACCTTCTGGTTCGTCTCCACGTCCGATGACGCATGGAAGTCAAAGCCCAATGAGCGGAAATTATTCTGTAGTTTTGGAACTAGTGGTCCACAACGAGCTGTCTAGAACTTGTTTGGATAATCGGTGGTCATTATGTACTTCAAATCTACCATGAAATTTATAGGATAGGTGCTCCATGGCCCGATGAAGGGCCGTGCAAAATTTGGGAATGATCAGATATGGGGTTTGGTCGCACGGGTCTGATTCGCGATCAACAGTCACCGTGCCACGATCGGGACCCAGATTTTTGTGGGCGGGTGTAGAAAAATACATTAGACCCTCATCGTAAATTATGAAGAAATCTGACGGCTGAAATGTCTCACATCTCAGTTTTATTTACCCGTGCCAGATTCTAATTTTTGGCATTGGTGGGGCGCATCTGGCAAGTGCCAGATTCCACTTCTAGGTGTCCATTGGGTCCGTGGTCCGCGATGGTCCCCAAGCCCAGTGAGATCTATGCTTCCTTGAATTTTTATAATTTTCTGACCTTCCCGTGTCGCGGTATAGCCCGCACAGGCTGTCGTTAAGTATAAATGGCTATCTGGCTTGGAGGCCCGCACCAGGTTTTATCAAGGCCCATCTGGTCTATTCAATTGGGCTAATGTTGTTCTAATTTATTTGTGATACCTCACTATGAGTGGCTTAAATGAACAGTCCTGTGGCAAATCTTACGTGGACGCCCTAGGACACTGTTTTGGTTGGGTGGGACGTTACACTACACCTGATGTTCAAGTGATTGGGCGGATTCATTGGCTTTCTACGGCTGATTAATCGGACTAGTGTAGTTCTTTACTGGTACACTCTTGTATAAACTATCATTGAGTGCTAATGATCATTAAGTGATGTTATAAGTTAATTAAAAAAAAAATTCAAGAATTTTTGAAAATCTAAACAGTGAAAATCGAGGATGTTACATGGAACTTGACCGGCCAGCTCGGCTCGGTTTGGTCAGTAGCTCATGCCGAGTTCGAGCCAAGATCGAGCCGAGTTCGCCATTGAGGCATTTCCACAAACACCTGGACTGCACCTTCAAAATCCATCGATTTCCGATACAACAAGAAAAGCACAAACCTCTTGATCTTGCAGAGCTTGGTTCCTTGCATGAGCGTTTCAAAGCAGAATTTTCTAGCTGATGCTGCGAAGATCATCGATAAGAACAAGATCTGCAAGTGAAAAGACGATTAGGGGTGAAATCTTCTAGCTGAGCTTGGTTTCTTCCATCTGTAAATCTTGCTGGGAGAAATTCCCTTTGTTTCCAGCATCTCTCTCTCTCTCTCTCCATTGTCTAGAAAATCAAAACTCGAAAAGAAGATTAGGGGCATGCTGGACGGGGCGAGCCGGAAAGGAGGGAGAGACTAGAGAGAGCGGGGGGGGGGGGGGGAGGAAAAGGAGGAGTAGAGATTAAGGGCGCCAGGTAGCAAAGGAAATGGGTTAGGGTTTAGGGGCGCTAGTGTGCGGGCAAGAGAAATGGGTTAGAGCAATAAGGTTTTTTAAAAAAGGGTATATATACCCATGCACCGAGTCGAGTCGAGTCGAGTCAAATTGATTCGAGCCAAGTTCGAGCTAGATTCCATCTGAGTCAAGTCGAGCTGGGGCAAGCTCGAACTCGCTTTCGAGCTCCAAAAATCAGCTCGACTCGGTTCGAACTCAAGTTCGAGTCAAGTCGATTCGAACTTTTTTGAGTTGAGTCGAGCGAGCCAACCGAGCTAGCTCGTTTCGTGTACACCCCTAGACCTCAACAAGCTCAGCGTGGAGTTCAATGTACAAAATTGCAGGTTGGATGAACAGTACACCTCTGATGGTTAGGGCCTACAAATCCTGACAATTAAGACAGTGCGCAAGAGATGCACTCAGTGGACTCCACACATGTGGATGTGGAGATAAAGAGGAGGAGAGATTTTTTTTTTTCCTCTTTTCCTCCACACTTTTTTTTTCTTCTAAATGATACTCCACCAGCCTACAAGCTTTGATCGGTCTTACTACATATAAAGTCTATAATTCTACCTAACATGTACTCAAATTAACTCTATTCTTCCAATATTGTGTATGACTATCTATCATTTATTCAATTCCTATCAAAATAAAGTGATAGACTATAAGATCTCAACTATTGAAATGACCATCAAAATATTTTAATGGCTAAAACTAATGATCGATGATGAAAAAAAAAAAAAAAATATTCACAAAACCATTTGTAACCTTTTGGTGTATCGTTACCTGTGAAAACTATTTTGATGGATGGACTAATGATCATGATCGATGATAAAAAAAAAAAAAATATTCACAAAACCATTTGGAACCTTTTGGTGTATCGTTACCCGTGAAAACTATTTTGATGGATGGTATGGTCTATTGATCACTGGGTCTGCTGTTGAATTATATGGACCTCAGACGTATCTTAGTATATGAACCCAAGAACACTCACATATGAATACAATTAACTTTGTGAGGCAAGCCAAAGCACTTCATATATAGAACTTGAGCTCTTAACATATTCTCAGGTCTAAAGATTAGTCAAAATTAGTATATAAACAGGTTAATTCAGACTTCTTGCATCTCAAGATCTCGATACAAGTGACATTCTAATGCAAGTATTTAATAGGCTTAATACTAAGATCTTATTTTTATGAATGCTAACACTTCTATGTAGGTAGGGCACATACACACTGACTTGTTATCAAATATGCTGATTGAGACCTTTCATTCGGATTCGTCATTGCTAACCTCACACAAGACGACCACATGAGAATTACAACGGGGTGGTCCTAAAGCATGGTAGGTCCTCACGGGACATTAATGTATTAAGATCTACACAACACAACTTTCCTTTAACTGGTGGTCATTATGAATAATTTCAAATTTCCAAATACAAGAGAGAAATCCATCTTCTAACCCACATATATTTACAATATACTCACGTATTAGTTATGGCATTAATGATATGTCCACATAGAATCCATGGTCATAACGATCTAAAGACAAGATTATCAATTTAATAGTTAAGATCAACATGATACTAGCTTTATAGGGCACAATAGTAACATGGGCCGGCCAAAGTATGGTCCAGATGTGGATCATGAGCCCAACCTAGCTCGACAGGGCCCAGTTTGGGTTGGTTAGACCATCGTAGAAATACAGCCCACCAATGTGAAATAAGTTGGGCCAGCCCTGGACAGGCCCTTTTATCAAGCCCATGTCGTCTAATTACTCACCATAAACCATAGCACCACTTGGAGAAAACGGTAAGAAAAACTCTCCCATATGCCTAGAGGCTTAGCCTAATCAAGCAGTCGATTCAGCCCAGGTTGGCCCACCCCATTTGCTACCCTAGCTTTGCACCACAATTATGGTGCTGGGGCTCCCCCACTGTACATGTTGCATGTATCTCAAATCCTAACCACTCAAATGATGGGGCCAAAATCCTGACCTTTTATTAAAGGACATTTGTTTGATAAATTTAGATAACTTATCACTTATTTTTGCCATCCATTAGTTGTCAAACATAGCCATTTAGACTGTAATTTCAATGCAATGTTTGGGCTAGGATCAATCTAAAGTGGGTAGGTCCCACTTTTTAGGTGTTCCAGATTTTCCCAAAAAAATTTCCCTCCTTGATAGGAAATGCTCTACTGACTCAAGACTGGGCTGGTTCATGGGACTTTTGGACTTGGCCCATCTTGGGCTGGAGTATGACGCCCAAGGGCTGGGGCTAGGCTTAAAACTCAGGCCCGTTTGGATCGTATGCAACAGCCCTTTAGCCCAGCTAAGCCCACTAAGGTTTGCAAAGGCAATTTTATAATATACACAATAGGTAAAAATCTTATTTACTCCTTTTTACTTATATTTGTTTTGGTGCCTGTGATCCACCTAAGAAACACTCAGGTTCATGCATGAGCCAGCTCTAGTTTGGGCTCAACATAAACATTCTGGTCGAGCTCGAGCTGGATTATTTTGGTTCGTAATAGGTGTAGTTGGGCTTAGGCTATATTGAACAATGTGGGCTGAGCTTGGACAGAGCTTGGGCTAGAACTAACCCGTTGGCACCACTGGACTCTAGCACGTAAACATTGAAGAGGCGATTAGCAGCACGTGCCACTAAGGGCCCGGCGCACAAGATCTGGGCCACTCATCAGGTGGGTCCTGCCGTGGCCACGCCATGGTTCAAGAATGAGGCCAGTCCGCTCATCAAGTGTGCCACACGTGTATTAAAAAAAAAGCATTAGAAAAATAAAATCATAACCAATGTTCTATATTAGTCTATGGCCTCACTTACAATATGCAATTCCCACCTATTTGCTAAGGCATGTTTGGATGTCCCAAAAGGTATAAGGCCAGATTAGACTCAGAACTGGATTGGTTCCCACCAAGTCTGAGCCGACTCGGAGGCAAGTCTAAAACCATAATATCAGGTGAGTCCAAACTTGGTCTAAGCTAATGAAATAGGGTCGGGCCTATCCTTGTCGAGGTCCATCTTTTAAGGCCAGATATCTAGCCCAGCGATGAATACTAACTAGAGCTGTACACGAGTTGAACTGAGTTGAGCTTGGCACAGCTCAGCTCAGTCCTCGAACCTGTCTGGCTAGCTCAGCTCAATTTAGTTAGCAGCTTGGGACAATTCGAGCCGAGTTGAGGCCTGTACAACATTTTCTCCAACACTTAGAATTTATCTTCAATTTCGCACATACTGCAAAACAGTAACCACTCTTTACAAGCATTTCATCAAACACTCGTGAGTAAGGTCAAAATCAAGATACCGGGGCAGTTTTATGATGTAAAGATTTTTTTTTTTTTTTAAATTTTTGTTAGTGATTTATTTTATATTCATTCCTCGCCACAAATTGATCCCACGGAGAATGTACCCACCCTGAGACAATAGATTGTTGAGTTGTTTCATCAAACACTTGGCAAGTAGCATCAATATCAAAATAACAAAGCCACCGAGCTGATTCGATCCGAGTCGATTCGAGTTGAGGTTCGATCAGAATCGAGTCAAGCTCGGGCAAGCTCAAACTCAGCTCAAAAGTTTTTCGAGCTCCAAAATCCAACTCGACTCGGTCTAAATCTAATTTTGAATCGAGGTGAGTCGAGCTTTTTCAAGTCAAATGGAGCGAGCTGACGGAACTAACTTGACTCATGTACAGCTCTAATACTAACGTATAATGGGCTAGGCTGGCCCACCGGCTGGTCAGGCCTCGAGCCAAACAGAAGCCTGGGTTAGTCCATTTATTTTGGGTGACCCAAAAATAGGCCCAAGACCATCCAATGTGGAATGAGTTGGGCCCAGTTGCAACGCAAAGGAAAGCCTCTACATTCCAGGGAAACTCAGGTATGGGTGTTCCATTTCGTTGAAGTATGGTCATAACTCGAGTAATCATGATCGACGGCCTATATTAAAATGCAAAGTGTAAGTTGGGCCATTGGCCCTTTGCCTTATTTTTGATAGATGGATATTCGACTCTCTTTGATAATTGGGCCATTACCCTTATCCATGCCGTTGATCAGTTGGGAATTGGAGAATCTCATTGAAGGTCTTCCCATTTGGATGATTGATCATAGGGGGTGTTTCATGTGTTATTCTGATGAGAAATGGTAAAGAGATTCTTTCTAGGGATGATTGAGAGTTGTGGTTTTCGTGGCACATGTGGGACACGTGTGACGTTCGAACCACTCATCAAGTGGGGACCACCATCACCATGTTGCTTCGGAAATTAGACCATTCCATTCAAATCCACGGTCGTCCGTTGTTTGCTAATGTGTGGCCCAGATGATGAGTGGATCTGCCTGATTTCCAAAACAAAGTGTGGCCCACAAGATAGGGTGTGCTTGAACATCATACCTGTGGCACAGAACTTACACCTGTGGTATGCCTCCAAAATCATGTTTGTTCATCGGGTGGGCCCCACATTGGATAACTAAAAAAGTTTTGTTCAATCAAAAGATACTAACTACTTGTTTTGAGTATTGAGTTTTTAACCATATATTTATCACATTTCTCCTAGATAGTATTGGTCTTTTTTTTTTTTTTTTTTTTTTTTTTTTTGGGATTTTATCACAACGTTTATTATTATTTTCCAATGGAGGCCTTGACTTTTCCTAAATCATCAAAATAATATTTTTATGTGTAATGACAAAGGTGTATGTCACCTACTTTTATACAAAAATGGAGTTGGGAGTATTGTGGGGCTCACCTGGTGAATGACGTCCAACCATTCCGTGCATGGTACCAGATTATGGTCGTACCATAGAAAACAATGCACACCATCCAGTACCTCTAAATTAACCGGTGGCCCATAAGTGGTGAAATTCCAGGGTGGGTCCTTACTCTTGCTTGGGTGGTAGACTCTCAGGAGTTTCAACTCACGGTCGAGGGTTCGTGTACCCATAAGTGGTGAAATTCCACCAGCGTGAGTGTGTGGGGGTGTGTGTGCGTGTGTTAAAAAAAAAAAAAAAAAAAAAAAAACTGGTTGTCCATCTTATTATTGGATTAGCCTGATTTTTAGGTCATCTGATCGCGATGGTAGGGTGGACCAATTGGATGGGTCGGATGTCACAGACTAAGTGGCCCCACAATGTGCACTTATTAGTGGCTAATGGATGTGATATGACCAATCTCAGCCACTGATTTTGATGACCATGCCTCGTTTAAGACAAGAGACTCAGTTTGAGTCAATAGTTAGGGGACTCATTATTCCATACTATGATTTATGTGACTAAAAGTTGACATTTCATGAAACATGATTAATCCTTAGACCCGACAAATACAAGGATCATGATACTAACTTGGCAGCTTATGCTCACTTTACATTGTTTTTTAGAGGCCATTAAAAGTGGATGGTGCAGGGTATTCTCACCAGAATTCACTGGGTTTTACCAAAACACTTGTCAATGACTAGATCTAATTAGACTAGAGACTCATGAAGTGGTTTTACCACTTGGAACAACACTTAAAATATCTTAATCGGTTTCATGAAGGTTTTCAACTATTTAAGTTTGATTATAATCACTAAAACCGTTTTGATGTTAATCTGATGGTCTACTAGTTTATCAGCATGAGGTATAGATCTATACTGGATAGCCTAGACAGCATAATGATTTTATCATAATTATTTGTGTTGATAAGATAGTTTAACGAACTTCCCTCAATATATCATAAAGATGAGTACTCTGGAGAGAGAGAGAGAGAGAGAGAGAGAGAGAGAGAGAGAGTTGTGGATGTCACCACCTCCCTTAGGCATCTTTAAGTGAGAGAAAAGAAAGAGAGTGGTGTCTATCATCTCTTATATTCCACCCCTACTCCTTTTAACTTCAACACATGTAATTTTATAGGGTCCACTTGTGGACAATGTGGGCCTTCCTCAGTCCCTACCAGAAACATACACGGTGGCTCTCTCACCTCCTCCACTCGTGATAGATAAGATAGAGAGAGACCTCTTAATGTAGAAGATCAATATAGACAATTTAACATTGAAAATCAAGTGAGTTATGTAGGTAAAGTATACGATTTTTGAGAGCCCATGTTTCAACCATCGTTGTGTGCTAGAGTATCAAATAGCTTCCATAAAAAAAATCAAGTGAAATTAAGGTTGTTATTTTGGATACATTCATCAATTTAATGAAAGCGCACCCAATCAAGGAAAGTAGAGTAGGTCGAGTATTGAAGTATATGACTCCTTCGATTGTGGTGCAAACGTTGGAATCTATATTTAGGATGGGCTACACGTCGTACTTGCGTTCAAATGAAGCATTTGAATGGTTTGGATCAATGATGATCGACCGATGGGCACCATACAGGCATGGTCGTGCATTATTCAATAGAGGCATGAAATAACATACCACCTCTTGTTAAAATGATATGTAATCAATTAATAGTTTCTCTCCATCGAGGAAGAGATGTGTGAAGACATCAAATGATAAGGAATCTGACGAAGACATCAAATAATAAGGAATCTGACGATAAGAATGATTCCATCATTGATCAAGTCTATAGAGCAGAGTCTTGGTCTCCTCTTCCCTCACAATCTAGAGTAGAAAAAAGCTCAATCAATCAAGCTCATAAGGGTGAGAAGGAATAGAAGAACTAAATCATCTTTCCAATAAGCCCCCAACGCCAATGTCTGTAGCAGAAGCATATATGTCTTCTATGATTAAAATTTGAGTTGATTGATCAATGAAATCCATGGGCCATTATGAAAATCTTCTATAACAATAAGTTGTTTATTTATTTATACAAGGTTAAATGTAAGACAAGAAAACAATGACTCAACGTATTGAAGAACCAAACTATTTTTTTGATGTAAGCATTAATCAACTTTTAACAACTGATCAATAAATTGTTTTTCTTTTCCCATGATAGACAATCACTTGACAACCAGTTGGTAAATCAACTCCTTAGTAGAGGGGAGGTCATGGGCGTAGGTTTATTCATATGTTGATCATGGGTCCACATAGTTCACTGATTAAATGTCCATTAGTAATAGTTTCATCAGTGGTTATCAATTCAACATGTTGAAAAGAAAAGTCAACAATGATCTCAATCTAATGACAACTTCTTATGGTTAAAATTGTTAGATAAATGAGATTTTTGAGTTGAGAACCATAATAACATCTCATATTTTAAGGAGCTTATGTTGTGATTTCAATTATAGGTGGCGTATATGGAATTTACAGTTTCATTACATCACAAATAAACTCTTTGTCATCAACAATTAGATAAAAAAAATTCTCATTTTCTATTGGGTGGTCTTTAAAGAAAAAAAATTCTCATTTTCTTGGTGGATTTCTTCTAATAGGTGGCTGCTCCACCTGCAGCTCAATATCTGCCTGTGTATCTTCTTTTTCAATTTCGACATTAATGACTGTTGATTTCTCTGGTTTCTTATGTTCATCCTTGTGGAACAAGGAATATTCATCAAACTTGTCATCTCAACTAATTATGATCTTCTGTGTGACTCGGTCGTACAACTTGTACCCTTTTACACTATTATCATAGCCCACAAATATACACTTCTTATCCATTTGGCTAGCTTATCTCTCTCAACTGATGGTACATGAGAGTAAGTGTCATAGCTAAATGCACGCAACTGTGAGCAGTCTACATCATGATCACCACATACTTATTCAAGAATCTGCTTGCAGTCTATCGATGTTGACGAGGACCGATTCACTAGGTAACAAACTGTGTTAACGGCCTCCGTCCATAACTCCTTGCCCAATTTAACATTACCTAACATGCTTTGGGTTCTCTCTAAGAGAGTCTGATTTATCTGTTTGATCACTCCATTCTGCTCAGAAGTGTGCCTAACTATATTTTCTCCCATAATCTCCTCATCTTTGCAAAACTGGTTGAATTCTTTTGAAGTGAATTCACATCCATTATCAGTTCTTTTCAACGATTACCTTTTAAAATTTAAATGTGGAAAAACTATTTGATTTATTTTTAAGGAAATAAACTCACACTTTCCTGAAGAAGTCATCGATGAATGAGACAAAATACAATGACCCCCCCGACAAAAACAACAAACGACAGACTCTATATGTCTGAATACACATACTCAAGCATACCTTTACAAACATGCTTTTCAGTTTTAAAAGTTACTCTTAACTGTTTACCATATATACAGTTCTCACATATACTAACTTTAATACTTAAAAACAAGAATTAAGCAATGATAAAAAAGTAGCTTCATGTCATGGTTACTCATGTCACGCCTCGAAAATCGAAACCCGAGTTGGCCAGGCTTGAACCCAAATTCCAGTACTGTGAGTTGTATTTAAATAAAATATACATCATAACCCACATTATTTTCATGCATTTTAAAGGTAAATAGAGCAACTAAAAAAATAATAATCATTGTCATTAAATAATGTCCATTAATTAATCATTGAATCTTTAATTTCATTGATACTTAAAAATAAATAATAAAAAAATGCATTGAATTTTAATTAATCTTCAAATAAACAAAAGAAAAAGTCTTCGATCTTGCTCAATTAGCTCTTCATACACAGACCCTGTAAAAAAATCTATATGGGTGTGAGCGCAATGACTTGTAGGGTCAGATCATTTCTAAAATTAAAAATTTTACATCAACATGTAACGAAGAATATATAATAAAGGGTTGAGTTGTAGTGAGTAGTATAACAACTCGGTAGGGGCCTCGCACTATGGGCCACAACTCACGTTAGTCCTATACCTAACATGCGAAATGATTCTAAGATAATAAACTCCTGATCCTAAATAGTCCCATACCTATTTGGGATCGTAGCCCAAGAATGTGTGCATTAAAACTGTATTTAAACATCCACAACTTGAATATAAGAGAACATTAACATTTCACTAATAACAAATGAAATTATGATAATGGATTTAAATAAAATAAAATAGCTTTTGATCGGTTTTTGGACTTTTTTAGAGAAGAGCATCCGTGCATCCAGCATTTTAGGGAGTTCGGGTAGAGCACCCACGCATACATTCACTTAATCTTAAATAATAAAAAAAATACGACTTTCATCTTGGAACACGGATTAGGGATTGAATATTTAGATACGATACATCCTATAATATGGGCTAGAGATTGAATGTCCACAATTGCTAAAATTGAAAATGCGGCACAAAATAAACATCCTTTTTGAAAATAACCCCGGATAGAACACACATAACAAAATAACATGATGATCCTTCTTAGGGCAGACCATCCGTAGCTTAATCATATTTAGGGTAATCAAATGAATTAATTCCACCTATCAATAATCAAATAAATGCATTTTTATTTTACGTACAACCAAAATAAAATAACTTAAATAAAAATATGAAATAAATAATAAATGGAAATCAAAGTACGTACTAATGTAGGATTTTCGACTGGGAAGATCGCCTGATATTTGATAAGATTCCGGTGAATATTTATCCACAACCTGTGTTGATTTAGAAATGACCGGTCATCCGATCCAACTCGTGATTTGAAACATGAATGCTATTCCATTTTGCTTTGCCAAAACCTACTTAATTAGATTCGATTCCCTATAGTTGATGTGGGGACCAATTAAATTTGAAAATTTGCCAGAAAATGACAAGGTGAGGTTGGCTTGCTAACTTAGGTGATGATATGAGGATATCAGACATAGCTTGAAATTGATATGAACTTAGCAAGAATTGGGCTGTTTCGGCGTCTCAATCAAGTATAAACTCGATGAGTCGAGCTTTAGTAATAATTTTTTTTAGCTGGCTGTTAGTTGCAACTTGCTATGGCAGGTTTGAATCTTGATTAAGCATAAAATTCAGACAAAAATAGATGGATCTTTTTATGTGTGGTTTAAATCTCCCATTGATGGTGGGTTCTTGGCGCAATTGATGAGAGTGTTAATGGTGAAAACTTATCCGTAGCTTCTTCTTTCATCTTACTTGTTCTGGATAGTCTAGATGGACCGTAAGATGCTTGTGGATGTGCTTTTTTAAAGTTTGATAGTCCTTTGGCTGGTGGATTTGAGGCTTGAAGTGGGCGGCTGCCGCACGCATGCTAGCACGAGAAGTGGAGAAAATTATTGTGGCTGGTTAGTTCGATTAGGTTTCCATATCAAGAATGCAGTTGAGATTCTTTTCTAACAACTAGAATTGGAAATGGAAGGTTGAGATGAATGGTTGATGAGGTTGAGACATGTGCAACTTTGCTGCGACTGGAGAGGAAAGCGGATGTAAATCTCACTTCGAACGGTTTCTGCAGTTAGTGGGAGACACAGATTACGTGCGGATGTTACATGAGTTAGGTGGGGTCCATCGTGATAGTGTGGAAGAAATCTAAGTTGTTCCTCTGGTTGGTCAAGCTTCTATTGGCCGACAAGATGAAAACGAGACAGATCTATGCTCTAAATGGGTTGTGTCCAAGGTTTTAACAATAGACGGTTATAAATTCAATTCCAGTTTTGATGAACCACTTAGATCATGAAAAAGGTCCCACCATGATGAGCAGTGGAGATGGGCATGATTGCGGAGTGTGGATGCCATTTGAATGAAAAAGAAAGAGAAAAGGTACGGGGAGCTGTTACGTGCAATGACGTGTTGACGCACGTCACTATTTTTTTGTTTATTTGTTTTACAAGGTGGGCCCTAGAGGGATAACATGGCAAATCCACTCCATCCATCTGTTTTTCATGATCTTACTAGTGCACGGGCCTAAAAATGGGGTTGATCCGAAGCTCTAGTGGGCCACATTAAAGGAAACTATGATCAGATTAAGTGATACCCACTGTTGAAAATGAAAAAAATAGGGTTGATATAATTCAGTGGCCTAGGCACGCATGCCATAATCGTGTTGATGTGGATTCTACTGGAGATGCCGCAACTTCAACCATTTTAGTGTTTTCAATCAACTTATATAGGTTACTACTTTGCTACGCTTTCATCATAATAAATGCTCATTTCAAAACTTTAAGGATCATATTATAACCAGTGAACTTAAAACCAAGTATCTTAAGAAGCCCTAGAGATATCAAATTCTTCTTAAGGTCCGAAATGCATCGAACATGATCTGTTAGAATACGCTCCACCCCATTGAACATTCTCACGCTGAATCGATTCCAATAACTTTATAGGAAATGTTATTGCCCTTAAAAAATTGTCCACCATTGTACTCGCTGTATGTGCTGAACCAATTCCTGTGAGAAGTCATGTGGTATGAGGCCCCCAAATCCAAAATCCAGTAGTTGCTTAGGTAATTAAATTTGGATACCGTCAACACATCACCACCATTTACCTTATCACATGATTGTGCCATGTTGGTTTCTTTTAATGCATTCTTTGATTTTTCTCTCTTTTAAGCTTTAAGGTTCATACAATCTTTCTTTATATGCCCTGTCATCCTACAATTTTAACACTTTATCTTCCCATTTCCTTTTGATTTGGATCACGATTAAGAATTGTCCTTCTCCCTTTCAGTATTCCTTTCCCTGGCAACCAACGCATTCATAGAGGTACCTCCCCCACTGTCTTTCTTCCTCAACTGCTTCTCATGAAGGATTGAGATGACAGTCTCTACATCGATGGTATCCGTACCATGGATCAGTGTGTCTAACAGATTCTCGAAAGATGGTGGAAGCGAATTCAAGAGAATTAATGCTTAATTTTCCTCTTCGATCTTACTCTCCACGTTTATTAATTTATATCGCAACTCCTTGAAAGTGCTCATGTGTTCATTAATGTTAGACCCTTTTGTCATATTAAGATTATAGAATTACTTCTTAAGATACAGAGGGCTACCTAAGGATTTCTTCATGTACAAACCATTCAGTTTTGTCCATACCCCTGTGGTGGTCTTTTGATTCAGGACATTATATAGGACATTATCCTCTGGACATAATTGTATTAAGGTTGTATCCCTCTCATCTTGTTCATCCCATTTTTCATCAATCATAGATGCAAGACATTTTGCCTTGCCAAGGAGAGTATTACAATCTTTGCTGAATTAGAATGCCTCTTATCTTAACCTTTAATATTTTAAAATTATTTCTCATAATGAATTTTTCCATTTCATACTTAATATTAGATCCATTAGAAGACATGTTTACAAATTCAAAAACTCAAAACCCCAATGCTATCTCTGATATCCCTTGTTGGGGAACGCACAAAAGTAACCTCGAGTTAGAATCAAACAATAATAGATAAAATAAACCAAGCACACAGAGAACATAAGATTTTACGTGAAAAAACCTTTGTAGGAAAAAATCACGGCATAAAACGATAACGAATCCACTATGGTAATTAATGTTAAAAGATATGGAAGAGTTTACTGATCTAAAAAAACACCTCGAAAACTATACAAAAAACCGAAGCTTTAATCTTCCTTTACTCACTAAAAGTCCTAAGCACATTTTTAATACCCTAATTTCCGACAAACCCTTCAAAAGGATTAAAACCGAATTATGAAACAAAACCAATAATTCCGCAAAATTGCACAAGTCGGTCAATGAGAGCTTCAATCATATCGAGTGTCATCAACAACCCATCAATGTGATCGAAGCCATATTCGATTAGTTCTATTTGGACCCAAAACTGTCCAATGAGCAAATGTGTAACATCCTGAATTTTCACTGTTTTGGATTTTTAAAAATTCTTAAATTTTTTTTACTATTAATTAACTTATAATATCACTTAATGACCATTAGCACTTAATGATAGTTTAAACACGGGTGGAACCAGTAAAGAACCGCACAAGTCCCTTTAATCAACCGTAGGAAGCTAACGAATTCGCCTGATCACCTGAACATTAAGTTTAGCCCCATGATTCATTCACAGAGGGCCCAAATCTAATCGACCCATCACTAATAAATCAAGACAATCATAACTAAATTAAAGATCCAACCGAAGCCGAGTCAGACAAGGCCCGAATCTTAACTAATAGACCAATTAAATCCCATTACTCTTTTAGCCTAAAACTAACAGTTTAGAGTAATCATGACCAAATCTCGACTTACACTAGTTATAAATAGGTCACACTATGAACATAGTTAATCCAAACCCTAATTATGGCCCACAAGAAATCTCACTATCAGATTCATTTCAGAAATGCTCCGATTTTCTGAATAAGATCTAGACCGCTCATTAGTGGGCCACTAGTTCCAAAACTATAGAGTAATATCCGTCTTACTGGGCTTGACGTCCATCGCGGGAGTCGGACCTGGGTACGGTCCAGAACCGCTCAACTTGAGCTAAAGGACAAGTGCATGAGAAGTGCAAATACCCTAAAAGAATGAACTGAAACTTAAGTGAATTGGGTCGTCCACTCTTATACAAAGTTGAGAATTTCGGACCGTCAGTTTATGACCAAACTTTACCCATGGAGTAAGGATATTTCACTGCTCATATCCATATAGCCGCGGCCTCGATCAACTATTGGTGACCGTTGAACAGATTTCTAATCATATATGTCGATCGGCGCATGGCGGGCCGATCATATACATACGCAGATCATCATTAGATCTAACTATCCTACGGTGTATATCAATATGTACACCCCATAGTGGGCCTTAGAGTTTAACAAGACTCTCCCATAGGTCTAGTATAGTAAAAACCTAGCCCTTGGGGCCATTTACACCAAATCTGGCATTATAAAAGAGCCCCATTTGGACACCTCTCCCCATACGATTTTGCCCTAGAAAAAGGAAAGAGAGAAGAGAGAAATGGGAGAAAGAAGAAAGGAGGAAGAGGAGAAGAGAGACTGAAGAAGAGAGAGAGGGTGGACTTTAGATCGAGGTGGGGCCCAAGGAAACCCAATCTTACAACTCCCTATCCTCTTCTCCAAGAAAACCCTACACCACCGCCACAAGAATCACTATCGTTGATCATCTAGGTAAGATCCATCGTCCATTTTCTTGAAACCCTTGTGTTGAGAAGGGATTTGCATGAAATTCTAACATGCAAATGTATACTTTAGGGATTCCGGCCGATCGACCCCAAATCCACACTCCTAGGTCGTTTCTCCAAGTCTTTAACAATCCATAGGTGTGGACTATTGTTCTTAGGCGGCCTAGCACCAATTTTAGTATGAGTTTAATGATTTTGCTTGCTTAGGTGATGCATTTGGAGAATCTAGACAAACCTAGGTAAGACCCTACCCTTGATCCTATCGATTCAGATGGAATGGTTATGGAATGTGTTGCCTTTCTTATGATTTGGTTTAAATGGATGATTGCATATACTTGTCTTGTTTGGTTTCTCATATGATGTTACCTCATAGCATGTATGATCCATTAACTCTTGTGTAATTTGGTTCTATTAGGTATAGGAAGTGCTTAACTTCCTCACTAACCCACATAAAACACATATACACTCTTGTTTCATGATATTAGTAGCTTTGCTTGATAGGAAAATCTAAATTGTATGTTGAGAAAATGAAACATGATATTGTTTTATGCTAGATGATAACCCTGCTAGTTGGCATGCTATAGATTACCATCAAATCCTTGGGTTGGTCATGAATATGAGGAGAGTGAAGGTGGTCCCGTTGGTAGGACTATCCTGAGGTTAAACCCATGGATTTGGGCATGTGCATGTGGGCGACAGTAGTTAGGCTACATGGGTTGATCGTACCTGATGTCGTCTGTCCTGTACTCGCCTAAACTCGTACGGTCTAGCCTACTTACTGACTAACCTTGTTCGTTAACCCTGTTTGCTCACATATGCATGGAACCTGGAACACCCTTCAACCATTGGAGCCCATTGCCAACCATTTGAAATCGATCCACTGACTCGAGAGCCGGTCATAGTGGAATGGGACACTGTGTTCGAGCAGTCGGTCTACGCTGAGGTGACGCGCCTTCCCGTAGTGGCCGCGAGTGATCCCACATTTCAGCACTCCCCATGTACTTGAAGTTGGGGATGGGGGAACCCGACGAGATCAATAATCGCGGGGCTTCGGCCTCACACGTTGGGGGGCCTTGGCCTCGCAACCAGTTCAGGGCATTAATACGTAGGGTGTATCAGATTCCCCAACCTACTGGATGAATGGACCTAATTAAGAACTCGGCTAACATGATCACATTGCATCGCACTAACTAAGGTGGCGACTCGACAATCGAGGTTGCTCTGAGGGAGTGTTGGTCATACACGATCATTAGATGGAGTCACTTGAGGGAGTGTTGTGGCGAGGGCATGCATCATATCATCTATCATGCATACGCATTAATAAGATTTGTTAGGTGTTTATGAATAATTGTTTTTCATTAAACGCATAATATAATTGATGCTTGTTACAACTTAAGACTAATATCACCCACTGAGTTGATCACTCACTCCCACTCTGGGACGGTGTTTTAAAACACCAACTAGACTCTCTCGTAGACGCAGGTGATGCAGAGTATGAGGAGCCTGGCGACGCGAGTCTTGAGGAGGAGGATGAGCTGTCCTACTTCCAGCTGATGAACAGTTCTCCGTCGGCCTAGTAGGTGGATTTTGAGTAGTGGACTCAACGCTATTCTTTTGGACATATCATTCTTTTTGTGATTTTTGTTGGGCAACGCCTTGTGCGACCCATTGATATTATTTTAGACTTGTATATGTTTAGCCTCTTTCATTTCAGTAGACTAGTTGTGGTTGTGCTTCATGTTTCAAGAAATTCCATAATACGCATCTAAACATGATTATACGCAAATTAGAAAAAAAATCGGTTATAAGTGATACTCGGGAACTTGGGAGTCGAGTATATACATGATCCCCAATTTTCAGGATATTACAAGATGGTATCAAAGCAATAGTTTAGAATCAATTGGGCCATGGGTCATGAACTCACTAACGCGTCCGATGACTTGAGAGGGAATGCAGTAGGAACCACGAAATGCTAGGAACTACCCCATTCCCTGAACTGCCAGTCTTAGACATAAGGTGAAACTTCTAGGGTGTTAGGGTTCGGTAGCGAGAAGGAGTAGTAACACTAGAGAAGGGGATCTGAGAGTCTTACAGTGCCTCGGCCTGTTTCTAGACAAGAATTTGAGAACTTGAAGGCAAAACTCGATTCGACTAATTAGGAAAGTTACCTATTCCAGTCCACCTAATTCCTAAGGGACTGTTGGGCCAACTGAAATAGGTGAGATTAGGGTGAGTGGAATTGTGAGAGTAACGATAAATGCATGTGTAAGGTATCATCCCTGGAATGAGTGGTATCCCATGTTTTACAATACCCTGTTTAGAATGTATTCAATTAAAGGTGAATTCCAAGATTTCCTTTCAAATTACCCTTGGAAATTCATTATCATGGGATTTGGAAGTCCCATATCACACCTTCCAACACAAGACTCATTTTGCAAAGCCTATGAAATAAATTCCAAATTCCGTCCTGCGCTTATTCCAGACATGCCATTCCTAAATCTTTGGTTGGGGTTAGCATTGCAATCCTATTTAGTACAATTTAATGCCACTAGCCAAATAGGCCTAAATCAAAATTCCTCTTTCCAATATATCTCCTTAAGATATTAACCTGTCATCACTCTATTCTTAAACTTCCCCATCACATTATTAGGAACGAGTTGGATATTGAAAGATTTGATAGTCGAAGCCAACATTTAAGTCCGAATGAGCTAGTTTTGGGTCAATTTGTTAGTTCCGGGTCAAATTTGTTAGTTCCGACCTATTCTAGGATAAAGACTTAATGGTAAATGAAAATTTACCGAAAATAGTGAAAATGTAGATAAAATGGATTTTTAATTATTAACTGAGAGGAATCTCTTAAAATAACTATGTCCATTGCGTAAATCAGCTTCTCCTACCCCAAATTCATAAATGGCACATCGAATAACTCATTCCGATTTGCAAGATATGCCCGTCGTAAGGCGACTCCACTTGGAAAGCAGTGAGCCGGCGGGACCCCGCCCGCCTGCACGATCACCCGACCTCGCCTGTGGACCCCGACCGGGCTCTAGCAACTTGGCCGGACCCCACCCGGACATCCAGAGGGTCGGGCGGGCGTGGCCCCCGCCGGAATTTAGGCAGGTTTTGCCCCAACTTTGAAAATTCATATCTCCCTTGTTATAACTCCGATTTAGGTGATTCAAAAGACAAATTGAAGCTTGATGAGTTTAGTTTTATATAAAAATAATAAAAAAATAAAATAAAAATTATAATATAGTTAAACTTAAGATTTGTTGCCAACTATCCAAAAAAGTTTTTTAAATTAATTTCGAACAGTTGTTGCTGCTAAATTTTTCATAATTTATTTACAACTCTAAATAATATGAAGTTTGTAGGATGACTTTAAACTTAATTATGAAATAATATAAAAATTTTAAAAATAATTCAGTTACCAAAAGTATAAGAAACCTTATAAGAAATAGAGATATTTTCTAATCATATAAAAAAATCGCTAGTTTCAAACAAATGTCACTTCTAGAATTTTAATATTTTTTTCTACAACTCCAAATGGAATAAAATTTTGTGAAGTGAGTTTAAGCTTAATGATAAACTATTATAAAATTAAAAAAAAAATCTATTACTAAATATATAAGAAACGTTACAAGATAGGTCCCCTCCTCCCTTTCAATGTACACACGAGTGGGGACTATCTAGAGTCCATAAAACCTATCTCTACTACTCTCATTATCCTCTACTATTCCTTCTAAACCCTAGAGAAAACTCTTTCACTCCCAATCTCAAAACCCAATCCCTAAACCCACCATCTTCTTCTTCACTCTAATCCATCCCAATCCTCATTCTCTCAAACCCTTTCCAAACTTTTCTTAATATCATTTCTTCAATTCATTCCTAATCACTTCTCAACTTCCATCCCTTAAATCCATTTTCTTAAACTCATCTCCAAATTCATTCCACTTAACATCTCCAAACCTCCCGAATACCTTAGAACCTCGACTATTCCTTCATTCTTGAAATTTATGAAACCAAAGTGTAATCTGCAATTAACCCACTAGCCATAGGATTGAAACGGTAATTCATATAAAATTTTGTGCCTTTAGAAACTTATTAGGATGATCTTTGACCATAGGCATATCGAGAGATTTATTAACTCCCAATTTGAATATAAATTAAAACGAGGACTCTCGTAGACCAAGACCCAAAGGACAACATTATAAATAAAAGATTTAAACTTTCCAATGATGGCTAAATATTTAGATTGATTAGACTACGGAATTACGGAAGTATACACCTGTGAAGCATTCGCGGCTTGACCCAATTCTCAATCCTGGGTGACTACCAATGGACTGATTGCTTTGACCGAGCAGAAGATCAGGATCCACTGGGACGAAGAAGGGATACGATGAGCCTTCTCTCCTGGTCAGGTAGATGATCGACATATCAGGTTCAAGCCCACTACCACCGTCTCTCCGTATTGGTCTAACATTGAAAACAAATATTTTTACTCTAGATAGAGGGAAATTGTCGTCACGAATCCAAATATTTAAAGAAATAATAATAAATAGATAATTAAATAAATTATAGTAAACCATCAGGGTGAAAAAAAAAGTTTTAAGGGGGTAGACAAAAATGAGCCAAACTAGTATAGATATTATGCACCCTACCAGGCATATAAACTTGAAATCAATAAAACTTAGGTAAATGAAATAACAAAATCTTTGCTTATTACCCTTGGATAATTTCGGGGATGAAATTATTTTTAAGGGGGATAGATTGTAACATCCTGGATTTTCATTGTTTTGGATTTTCAAAAATCCTTGAAATTTTTTTACTATTAATTAACTTATAATATTAATTAATGACTATTAGCACTCAATGATAGTTTAAACATGGGTGAAACCAGTAAAAAACCGCACAAGTCTGTTTAATCAACCGTAGGAAGCCAACGAATCCGCCTGATCATCTGAACATCAAGTTTGGCCTCATGATTCACTCACAAAGGGCCCAAATTAACTGACCCATCGCTAATAAATCAAGAAAATCATAACTAAATTAAAGATCCAACCGAAGCCGAGTCAAACAAGGCCCGGATCTTGGCTAATAGACTAAATGAACCCCGTTACTCTTTTAGCCTAAAACTGACGGTTTAGAGTAATCATGACCAAATCTCTACTTTCACTAGTTATAAATAAGTCACACTATGAACATAGTTAATTTAAACCCTAATCATGGTCCATGAGAAATCTCACTACCAGATTCATTCCAGAAATGCCTTGATTTTCTGAACAAGATCTATACCGCTCGTTAGTTGGCCACTAGTTCCAAAACTATAGAGTAATATCTGTCTTACTAGTCGGACCTGGGTACGGTCCAGAACCACTCAACTTGAGCTAAAGGACGAGTGCATGAGAAGTGCAAATACCCTAAAAGAATAAACTGAAACTTAAGTGAATTGGGTCGTCTACTCTTATGTAAAATTGAGAATTTCGGACCGTCGGTTTATGACCAAACTTTACCCGTGAAGTAAGGATATTTTTCTGTTCATATCCGTATAGCCGCGGCCCTGATCAACTATCGGTGACTGTTGAATAGACTTTTAATCATATCTGTCGATCGGCGCATCCAAATGGCGGGCCAATCATGTACATACGTAGATCATCATTAGAGCTAACTATCCTATGGTTTATATCAATATGTACACCTCATAGTGGGCCCTAGAGCTTAGAAAGACCCTCCCATAGGTCTAGTATAGTAAAAACCTAGCCCTTGGGGCCATTTACACCAAATCTGGCATTATAAAAGAGCCCCATTTGGACATCCCCTCTCCTCATACGATTTTGCCGTAGAAAAAGAAAAGAGAGAAGAGAGAAAGGGGAGAAAGAAGAAAGGAGGAAGAGGGGAAGGGAGAGTGAAGAAGAGAGAGGGTGGACCTTAGATCAAGGTGGGGCCCAAGAAAACCCAATCTTATAACTCCCTATCCTCTTCTCCAAGAAAACCCTACACCACCACCACAAGAATCACTACCGTTGATCGTCTAGGTAAGATCCCTCATCCCTTTTCTTGAAACCCTTGTGTTGAGAAGGGATTTGCATGAAATTCTAACATGCAAATGTGTGCTTTAGGAATTCCTGCCGATCGACCCCAAATCCACACTCCTAAGTCGTTTCTCCAAGTCTTCAACAATCCATAGGTGCGGACTATTGTTCTTAGGTGGCCTAGCACCAATTTTAGTATAAGTTTAATGATTTTGTTTGCTTGGGTGATGCATTTGGAGAATCTAGACAAACCTAGGGAAGACCCTACCCTTGATCCTATTGATTCACATGGAATGGTTATGGAATGTGTTGCCTTTCGTTTGATTTAGTTTAAATAGATGATTGCATGTACTTGTCTTATTTGGTTTCTCATATGATGTTGCCTCATACAATGTATGATCCGTTAACTCTTGTGTAATTTGGTTTTATTAAGTATAAGAAGTGCTTAACTTCCTCACTAACCCACACAAAGCACATGCACTCTTGTTTTATGATATTGGTAGCTTTGTTTGATAGAATAATCTAAATTGTATGTTGAGAAAATATGAAACATGATATTGTTTTATGCTAGATGATAACCCTGCTAGTTGGCATGCTATAGATTACCATCAAATCCTTGGGTTGGTCAGGAATATGAGGAGAGTGAAGGTGGTCTCGTTGGTGGGACTGTCCTGAGGTTAAACCCATGGATTTGGGTGGGTGCGTGTGGACGACAGTAGTTAGGCTACATGGGTTGCTCGTACCCGATGTCATCTGTCCCGTATTCGCCTAAACTCGTGCGGTCTAGCTTACTTACTGACCAACCTTGTTCGTTAACCCTGTTTGCTGACATATGCATGGAACCTGGAACACCTTTCAAGCATTGGAGCCTATTGCCAACCATTTGAAATCGATTTACTGACTCAAGAGCCGGGCATGGTGGAATGGGACACTGTGTCTGAGCAGTCAGCCTACGCTGGTGTGACGCACCTCCCCGTAGTGACCGCGAGCGATCCTACATTTCAGCACTCCTTATGTGCTTGAAGTCGGGGATGGGTGAACCCAATGGGATCAAGGATCGCGGGGCTTTGGCCTCATACGTTGGGGGACCTTGGCCTCGCAACCAGTTCATGACATTAATACGTAGGGTGTATCAGATTCCCCAACCTACTGGATGAATGGACCTAACTAAGAACTCGGCTAATATAATCACATTGCATCGCACCAGCTAGGGTGGCGACTCGGCAGTCGATGTCGCTCTGAGGGAGTATTGGTTATACACGATCGTTAGATGGAGTCGCTTGAGGGAGTGTTGTGGCGAGGGCATGCATCATATCATCTATCATGCATACGCATTAATAAGATTCGTTAGGTGTTTATGAATAATTGTCTTTCATTAAACGCATAATATAATTGATGCCTGTTACAACTTAAGACTAATATCACCTACTGAATTGATCACTCACTCCCACTCTGGGACGGTATTTTAAAACACCAACTAGACTCTCTCGTAGATGCAGGTGATGTAGAGTATGAGGAGCCTAGCGGCGCGAGTCTTGTGGAGGAGGATAAGCTGTCCTACTTCCAGCTGATGGACGGTTCTCCGTCGGCCTAGTAGGCATATTTGGATCACTGAGTAGTGAACTCAGCGCTATTCTTCTGGACATATCATTCTTTTTGTGATTTTTGTTGGGCAACGCCTTGTGCGACCCATTGATATTATTTTGGACTTGTATATGTTTAGTCTCTTTCATTTCAGTAGACTAATTGTGGTTGTGCTTCATGTTTCAAGAAATTTCATACTGCGCATCTAAACATGATTAAATGCAAATTAGAAAAAAAATCGGTTATAAGTGATACCTGGAAACTTGGGAGTCGAGTATATACATGACCCCCAATTTTGGGTGTTACAAAATGCCAACAAAAAATGAAATTTTCTTGATGGGATTGAGTGGTCTGTTGATGCCATTGACAAACCCAATTACAGACAAATTTAAGACATCTGATAACACTATGCAAATGTCACATATACCAATTGTACATGTTCAAGTGCTCTATATTCCATATGTGCCGCCATCAATTACGGGGCACCTTATATGCTACATATGTCAATGTGCATATTTTTGAATAGTAATATATGTGCCACCATATTTTCGATTAGTAGCAAACAGAACTGATAGTTCAAGACATCAAATAGCATGACCCAAACAGTGTGTCTAAAGAATGATTTTGCTTGCCTCAAGAGAACCAAAGGGCACACGTTAAATCAACATGGCACTTTTGTGAATAATATGAACCATGATTTACAATTTGCTCATTTTACTCAATTCAACTGCTAGTTTACAGGAGGATCCAAATGCTGCCTTAACAAAGACAGTGTGGCTAATATTAGGCCAACTCCAATGTAGTCATCCTGCTACAATGAAATGGAATAGCATTTCTATTTTGTTTTTGTGCATTCATTCATTTTATATCTCTGTGATGAAATTAGAACAAAAAAAAAATCAGAGAGGAAATAATGAGCAAAGAATGAATTGCTATTGATATCTTTTACAATCTCTGTACAACCCCCTATTTATACAAAGAATTGGGGAGCATGTAATTAAAGGAGAATCAATTTGTACGCTCCTATCCATATTGAAACGATTTGCTGGCTTTCTCTCTTTAGGAAACCTCACGTGATTTCTGCGTGTGTTGGTTCCTTGATATTTGTTGTGGAGTGCGGCATTCCTCATCACTCTACAATTGTGTCCAAACATCTTTGTTTTTAGTGCTTGGATTGCTGTAAGCAAGGCTCTAAAAAACGTGGTTGAAGTTTTCTAACCAATCCACCAGTTTCCAGTCCAAGGGCTCACATGCTGAGTAGACTAGATTTATTTCTGGGAAGCAAGTTATACCGACCTGAGCAATTTCAATTAACAAAATGGATTGCCACCAATGTCGGTTGGTTGCTGCCATCAATTGGAACTTGATCAGTTGGTGAATCAACTAAGAAAATTTATGATAACAATGAGCACGCGAAAAGAAATTAGAGAATTCTCTAATGATTTATTTATTTATTTATATTTATTTATTTTTTGTATATTACATTACTTGAATAAGGCTTCTTATAGAAACACATCATCATATACAAAGAAAGTAATAAATACAACATTTATTTATAGCTATCCTATATATGAAAGGAATTTAAAATACACCATCTTGATAACACGGAGGAGTTCAATATAATTAGAGAGAGTGATTGTCCTCTCTAAGAATAAAAAAATAAAAATAAATTTACACCAATCACAACTATCAGATCTAGTACTGTTTTGTGCAAGCTTGAAGTCTGAGCTTGCTGAGCCTTTTTTTTTTTTTTTTTTTTTTTGTTTTTGTTTTCTTTATTACACAGGCTGAGCTTTCTGAGCCTGCATTGACCTAATCTAGCTGGAAAATTTGGTCATGGGTAGACTGAATTTTCCTTGGAATCCTAGTCCGATGTTACTTAATGGAGCTGCGAAACACACCCTAGTTTGAGCATGATTGTTACTTGGCCAACGTGGATTTTGCTCAATGGAGTTTGAATTAAGTTACTACAGTCAAACAAAAGGGAATCAAATGTACACAGGTATGGTCTGATATTTTTTTTTTCAAGGGTTAGGATGTGCTTTGGGTGCCATTTTAAACCCTATTACCTTTTGTTTTTCAAGTACTTCGTTTTTGGAGTTGCATGGCGGTTCTTTGCTCGATGGAGAAAGTTAATCAAAGCAGGTTGAATGGCGAATGGCAGGCAACGGCCATTTGTGCAGTGCAAATGTAGCAGCTTCCAAATGCATCTTTACCTTAAATTGCCAGTTTCTGATAATTCTCAGAAATGAGGTTTGAAAGTAGACTGGGCTGGGGTTGGGCCTGCGCCTATCCTATCCATTTTTGGCCTGGAAACTATAGGCCTATTGGCCTGATTTGATCAAGGCTCTAAGAATTAGGAAGTCTGAACTAATTTATCCCTATTTGGGATGGGTTCAGGGGTAGCGGTTGTGAGGTAGGTGTGCAACTTGGACAATTTGGGTCGGATTAAGGGTCAACCCAACTAATGTTCAAAATATTGGTATCGCGTTACGTATCACATTCTTGGGATACGGATGCATATCGGTTATCGCATAATCATATATCAATTGTATTGTGTAATGTATCGTTGTTGTTGGAAACATTGAGAAATTAGTTGATTTTTATAAAACTTCGGTGATTGTTAAAAAAGACATCAATACATATTTGTAAATCAAAACATTACAAAAAAAAGTATACACATTAAGTTTTCTTTGTATGTGGTCCTAATCTATGCGTTGCTTAACTGAATTGATGCAAGTATATTCAATGTCTATTTATATAATTTTTTTATTTTTATTTTTATTAACACACACGCACACACACCCCACACACTAACGCTAGTGGAATTTCACCACCTATGGGTACTCGAACCCTTGACCGGGAGTTGAAACCCTTGAGAGTCTACCACCTGCGTAAGAGTAAGGACCCCTATTCATATAATTTAAACATGTAAGAAGACTTGTGGAAACACAAGCAATACATTAAAAAACAAAAGAAGAATTATTAGATTAGATTACATGCATGTTTAATTTGATATTTGGCCACAAAGATTGCAAAAGATTTACGAGAAATTGAAAATTTTTGATTTTTTTTTAATTTTTACAACTCGGCCAATCTCTTCCAAATCTCGAAATCAAAGCTTCCAATCCATGATTTTTTATGCAAAAAATGAAAAATCATAGATTCGTAACAATTTGACACTAATTTAACATGATTTACCTAAAATAAAATGATCAAAATTCAAAAATGCTCACCATATCGAACATGTGGGACACACACACACACACACACACACACACACACACACGCACACACACACACACACACACACACACACTTGTGTGTTTCATATCGCAATCGTGGGATACAAGATATATCGTGGGATATATCGGCCAATATCGTCGATATTTAAAACACTGAACCCAACCACAACCTAACCCAACCCTAGGCCCCTGATTCAAACTCAACCTAAAGTCCTTTATACTCTACCAAACCTGACCTAAATACATGTGATTGTTCCTAACCCGATCTAAACCAAATTGAAATTAGGTTGGCATTTTCCAACCTAAACCCAGCCTAAAGACCTTGATGACCCAACCCAAACTTGGGTTGCAACCCTCTGGTGGGCAGCTTTTAGCCTCGATTCTTAGGGCTGGTTTGGATACAAGCATTTGACACATCTTTGGGCGAAACCCAATTCACTTTTATGTGTTGGGATGCACTTTTGCAGGGCTAGTGTGGGTGGCTTTTAGCCATGATTCTTAGGACCACACCCTCAAATGAGGCATTTGATGCGTCTTTGAGCCAAACCCTATTGCTTTATGTGTTTGGATGCATTTTTGCAAGCCTAGTGTGGGTGGATTTTAGCCTCAACTCTTAGGGCCATTTTGGATACACCCTCAAAGGAGCATTCGATGCGTCTTTGAGCCAAACCTTATTCACTTTATGTGTTTCGATGCACTTTCGTAGGCTTAGTGCAGGTGGTTTTTTTAGCTTTGATTCTTAGGGTCAATCTGGGCATACCCTTAAAAGGGGCAATTGATGCCTCAATGGCATCTTTGAGCCTAACTCCGTTCTTATTATGTGTTTAGATGCACTTTCGCAAACCTTATCTCATCCATTGCTTAGAAAAATAGTTCCTAAAATATTAGCTCATTTCATTTGAGTTGACAAAAAAACACAGACATGAAAACCCCTTTTACAAAAACCTCCTCTCGTGAAATTGCATCAAACCAATCAAACCAACTGGGCGCTTAGACAATTAGATGGGATAGCTCTCTGCTTAGTGCTTTTTTGCACCTCACATCCTACAGACCTTGGGTTGTTTGACTCTATCACTGTAGATGGTTAATTCCTCCTTGTACCATGTCCTTTTGGGATCCACCGGCTAACACATGCCAACATGGCTTAGGTATCCAATATCCAAGTTCCTCATTAGGCAGGCCAACTGCATAGATGCATTGGCTGAAAATTCAGGCTGGTCCACTTGTTCGGTGAGTGTGAATTGGTGGATGACATGCGAACAAGCTATCACTTCCAATATTTTCATAGACAGGATATGCTTTATTTATTTCTCGTAATAATAGTCTTCGGTAGCTTGGCAAAGGAAGGTGGTATTGACACTTAAATGCCTTCTCTTTTGGTATGTGTGGTCCACTTGCTCAGACTGTCTGTTTATTTATTTTATGCCAGTCCATCTATGCAGTGGGGCCTACCTGGTATGCATAATAGATCCCTTGCACATGTGCGTTTTTGGGACGTATAAGCCAAGAGTCCCTTAGCAAGTCCAAATGACTAGTCCTTCTAGCCTTGCATGTAACTGGGTCAAGTCCGGGCTGAAACATGTCCATGTTTGTGCCCCTCCAGGAGCTTAGAGATCCCATGGCCATACCCAGCCTAGCCAGCTAAGTGGGCTGTACCTGTATGTTGAATCAGTTATCCCTTGATTCCAATAGTGTGGCCCACCTGATGGTAGGATGAGCCCGATTTTTGAGCCAGGAGATACGGCATTCTAAGCTGATTTAGGAGAGAAAAGGCCCGAGGCAGATGGCTTCCAAAGAATTTCATATTCAACACTCAAAATGGGATGCAGATGCTTCTTATTTCACTCTAAGATCTGTGAAGTTGATAGAGGCATATCCTAGCTGCCATTGGAAATTGACTTGTTTTGGTGCCGATTCCTTTACCATAGTTCATAACCGAGTTGGCTTTTATCGAATTTGCCTCACATGTTACCACTGACAAGTCGCGGATTGTACCACAAATCAGTCTTCCTTCAGCAACCAATGATACAAACAATGTTTCCTTTATGACATCCCTAAGCTTTAGAACGGATTTCCAGCTTGTAGACACTATAAAGTTGGATTGGACAATCCAAAAAGTCCCTTAAAATATTTTACAAATACTCATTATTCTTACGTGGTTGGCTAGATTATGATTATTTTTCAGGCCTTTGACAACAAAAGCAATGTTCCAATTTTAATTCCAAGACTACTAACTTTTGTAAGGTTAATTTATTCATAGTGGTACAACATATGAGGTAACTATTATCTAATGAATCTAAGATTTTTTGCTTGCAAAACTAGTAGGCCTGCTGAAATGAAATTCATAAGCGTATCATACTAAAAAGTGTAATCAATACACTAATTTATGCCTACTGACACAAAGAAAAGCATGAAATGATGAAGAAGAAGATTGTCGTTTTCCTCGAGTAGTTGTCAAGACCTTAAATCCACAAAGTGAGTTCTTGAAGTCCATAGGAAATAGGAGAGAAAACTTAAATATTTTATTGAAGAATAATTTCAAAATTACTCGATTACATCAATTATATAGATGACTTAAACCCTAATTTAATTAAAAATTAGCCAAAATAGCAAAATCTTCTCAAAAGGCTAAAATTTTACATAAATAGAAATGCTAATAAGATCCTATCGCAAGGCATTATTATAAGCAACTTTTTAAAAGTTTTTTTTATTTTTATTTTTATTTTATTTTATTTTTATTTTTTTTAAGCTCCAAAAATAAGAAGATATGACGATAACGGAAATTATCAAAAATAGTAAAGTGTGTGTGTGTGTGTGTGTGTGTGTGTGTGTGTGTGTGTGTGTGTGTGTGTGTGTATATATATATATATATATATATATAATTTCAATTTTAACCTATAAGATGAGCTTTTCTCATGAAAAGGACATCTGCGACCGGCATAGCTGATTAGTTGACCCCAGATCTACCGCTAAATAAAGATCGATAGGTCATTTGTTTTGTGATGATGCCCGGATAAAAAATTATGATTATTATATTATCAAAACTTTGAACATCAATTTTTTTTTCGATATTCAAAAAGAATTTCTTCAAACCAAACATGCTTGGAACCCAATTACATCATGCCCTACATAAGATTGGGTTCGATTATGATGGACTACTTCCACATTTCTTTGAGCTTATTTTAGTTTATTTGTGCTAAGAATACATTTCTACATCGTCCACACTGTAGGTTCCTCTACATCATCCACCCAATTGACCGAACGGTGATCCCATTCTTTGAAAGGTATCTAGAGATTGCGCTTTCACAAAGTCAAGCATACTAATGGGACATATGAAGGCTGAAAACCGAAAGGATCCCTAAATTGGAGCCCACGGGTGTTTCGTAGTGGAAAACATAATCATGACACTTACCCATGTCCACACCGCAGATTCTTCCTAAACAAATCCAAGGCTTGTAAGTTTCCATCCAACTGACTGAATGAATACGACGGTCATCCCATTCTTTGAAGGAAATTTAGAGATTTCACTTTCACAAAGTCAAGTGTACTATAGGGTTGCAGGAAAGCTGAATGTATTGAACCAAATGTAATCTTCCCACAAAAGAAAGATCGAGTTTTTTTTTTTTCTTTTCTTTTATAAATTCTTGCCTTACCAATTTACTCTGGATTTTATTGATGACTACGCCATAATCAACCTTCTTCAGCCTATGGCAAATAAGGGGCAAGCAAAGGTACTTAATGGGTAGGGCACACTTAGCCACTTCAACCACATTAAGGATCTGCTGCTTAATGTCCATAGCTCGCCTACCCGAGAAGGATTCGCTGCATTTGTTATAATTTTGGCGAAGCCTTGAGAAGGCCATGAACTCAGAAAGCGCATGTTTCATACAAAGGAGAGTATCTTTCTAGTTTTAGGAAAATAATAAGGTTATCTACAAACATTAGTTGGGAGATTGTGGTGTGGTGCTTAGATTATAAAAAAGAAGTTGCAAGGCTCTAGATGCGTATGCAAGAGGCATGTGGGAAAAAGATCTCCATAACATTGATAAAAAGGATAAGGGATAAGGTCACCTTGTCGACGGCCTCGATTGCATTTTAAGTGCCCTAAGGATTACCATTTATGAGGAAAAAGAATATTGGTGTATAAATGCATTCCTAGATTTGGACAACCCGTTACTCCAGAGAGCCAAGAGAATCCACCGCCCAGAGTTAGAGGTATTAGTGAGTGACTCAGTTCAAGTCATACAACTCGGATTGAGTTGACTCAACCAACTTTGCCAACTTTGAACAAAATCATAGATATCAGCGAGTTTCCTTGTGATTTAGCTCAAAATCTAATCAAGCCGAGTTGACTATGCCGGGTTTCTAGTCGGATCACTGTGTTTCAGAACTATGGTTAAAACATGTTTCTTTAAGATTAGAAGATCTTACCAATGGCCCACAAAACTGCTGTTAATGGAAACAATCAATATTAATAGGAAAAGAATTGCATAATCAAACGGTTAAAATATTTCCATATGAAGTTTATATGGGTTTTTTCTTTTCTATTTCCTGGTCCATGATACAGGTAGGCCATGCACTTCATTTTTATCCATGAAAAGATGATCCAAGGATAGGGTTAAAAAATGTAATTTTTAAAGAATTTTATATGATTGAAATGCACTGCATGACATTTGCCATAAGTGATCAGTTATCTCATACATAGTTCTGAAAATTGGTAACTCCACTCGAAACTGGAAAGCAAGTCACTTCCAAGCAAACCATTCTTTTAACAAAAAAAAAAAAGAGAGTAAAGAATGAATTTCATACCATGACGGCAAGTAAATTAGCAAAGCCTCTACCAACCCCACCAAGTTTCAAATAATTGCATGTCTTTGCTTTATTTTTATATTTTATTAATACATAACTATTTGAAATATTTATAAAATAATATTATTGTAATTATTAAATATCAGAGTTTTGTTGAGTAAAGACTCATCCTAGTCTTGGACTCAATCCGGCCCAGCTACACTTCGAGTCTATTCTAGTTTTCGAGTTTTTAAACTGTGCTCTTTTGTAAATAGGACATGACCTAGGTAGCAATATTTACATGCATATCCCATGCATTAGGGCTGAAAGTCAGGGAGGTTGGATCGGGTTGGTGCTCAACCCTAGCCCAACCCAAGGTTCCTATACCTCAACCCAACCCAACCCAACCCAACCACGGGTTGGGAATTCTCAACCCAAGCCCAACCCAAGTGGGCACGGTTGGCAGGGTACATGCTAATATTTTTATTATTACATTAGTCTATTATATTTCAATACAAGTCTTATATTTTGCACCTATGATTTCATTAATCATGTGTAGTTATTTATTGTAAAAAACTTCCTTTTTTTTTTTTTCTAAACAACTACTTTAAAATTCATGATGTGTAGCAAGCAATCAATCTTGGAGAGAAATCCGGTATCTTGTTAGCTTGAGTAATCAGATATAAAGTAGACCAATAAGACCCGATGGCACTGGAATTTCCTATGCCTTCAATAGAGACTATCCGCATTCAATTATAATTTATAACTTATAAATTGATTGTGTTTGTGTTGGGTCGGGCAACCTGAGACCTTAACCTGATCTGGACCCAAGTTTTATTGAGTTGGTATTTGTATGGCCCAAGCTCGAAACCGAACCCAAAACATTCTGCTCGAGCCCAACCCAATGTCGGGTCAATCACCGGTTGAACCCGCCCAGTTTCAGCCCTACCATGCATATGCCTACCAAAACACACATAAACATGCAAACAAGTGGTACTTAAAAAGTAACTAAATCCGCCAAAGAGCCGCATACGGTTCTGTACTGAGCGTGTGCCCTACAGGAAAAATAGCTCTTGGAGAAACATCTAGCCATTAACTAAAGACCTTTAATTTGGTGGGGCCCGCACCTCCTATCAGCATGATGATAATAGCTATTAGCCTGATGTAATTGAGTAGCTAATCACTTTCTAATGAGAATTTTGTTATTAGAACTACTTAACTCTTATAATATTATTTAAAGAGGCACTAAATTCCTTCATGATTGGTCACTTGATTTTCAATATTCCATGTGTCCATGACTTCTGTACCACTTCTCTAAGATGTATGCTAGGTGCAACTTATCCAGTGCATCTTCCTAGCACCTGCCTTTCACACCTGGCAATTCAGTCCATGTCTACAACATCAAATGGGTTCATCAGGACCACAAGATCATATAGATGTCTTGTGTCAAAATTCAGGCCGATCTGATCGTTGGATGGGCTACACATGTAGAAAATAAATGGCTGGTTAAGAAAATTAACCAATGGCTCACATTTAAATAGGCGAATGGCGTAACTAACCAATGATGATATGGACCTGAACTCTAAAGTAGGGCATGTGCAATATGGGACTGGCCTGATGAACGGATTGGATCTCACACACGTGCGGGAAGTTGCGACAAGTGGGTGAAGATGTGCAGTTAGTTGCACCTAGCATTTTTTAAATTTAAAGTTGCTATTGTAGTCTTATATTCTTTAATCGATTTGAAAAGCTAACGTGACATTGCAACTTGATAGGTTTGATACCAAGTACAGTTTTCCGGTCCGGTTCTATGATGATAGATCACCACCATTTTGTCAACTTGTGGTGTCCAGTACATGTGCCATCCATGAACGTCAATCCAGACCATCGAAATTGTAGGACCGTAGTGGATGGCATCTAGCTCAAAACCTGTAACAGTCCAATTGGCGGCCACTAAACGGACTGTTAGCAATCAGTGATCAGAAAACAAGCAAGATCGGATGGTTAGGATCATTAAATCAAGGTGAGTTTAGGGCTGTGCTCCTTTCACGAGCTGCTGATTTGACCATTTCAGATTGTTGTACGTGTGGTTTGTTTGGTGTGTGGGATGCCACAACTTAAAAAAATGGTGGTTAACTATCACCATAGTGTTACCATTAAATAAGAAAGGAACCACCGCCCAGGCCAAATAACTTCTCCCGAGTATATATGAAAGTTGATGCCCTGCCTTCTTTACAGAAAATCTCCCACGTGCGATCATCCATCTGGACCGTTCAAGTGAATTTCCCCAACTAGCATGGATCATGGTCTGAGAATTACCCGAATCAAATGATCGCAAGCATCTGAAGCGTATATTTTCGTTCATTAAATGGGACTCTTGATTGTGTTTTTTCTAACCGTCTGTTTGTAGCGTCTTTTGAGGAGAATTTTGATCAAGAGACCGAAGTGATTTTACTTATGGCTACCTAGGTGGGGCCCAAAACTTGGATGGTCCAAATCTGCCATCTTTAGTGTACAGTCAAGATAGTACCACGTGTCCCCAATCTGCCATCTTTAGTGTACGGTCAAGATAGTACCACGTGTCCAAGATATGCTCTCTCAATCTTTAATTGAACCATTGATCCTCTCTTAATTAGTTGTAATGATTATGGACTTGCTTACTTCTTTCAAAATCAGAATTATTATCCTAATATAATCATACCTGGCCAAGAAATATCCCCTACCGTAAGATAATTCATGATGTAGGTTGACCATTGCTTAAAGACATGTCGGTCGTATAACCAATGATCTGGACCGTCCATTTCATCCACCCTACTCAATGGAGACCATTTTAATAGGTATCACAGTGCTTTGAGGATTTGTTCCATCCTATCAGATTCATACAAAATGAACGGTTTAGATCATCGAGAAGGAAGAAAGGTCTGAACATTATCCTGAATAATCTGTTTTGGAAGGCCCATCTTGGATTGTCTTTATCTCCATAAAAATCACTTCCATGAGATAATCATAGCCATCCATATGAGACTAGAAAAATTATGTTTACAAAAAGGAAGGCTGTGACTAGGATGTTGATAATCATCCGTTCAATGAGATTTTTTTATAGCTGCCCTATGAGACTCTGATGGACCTAATGGACAGTCCAGATTGATGATCAGACCAGCCATGTCTCCGAAATAACTGGGGCGCACTTGAACCTTCGTTACACCCTTGTGTACTGGACCATTCTTCCTTCGGGTAGAATGGATGTCCTCGATCGTAGAATACCTTTAAATTATTTTAAGATTAGAAGAATAATCATATGCAACTTGATCATGATAATCTTGCCACGTCACACAATTGTCCACCAACGTGTCACATTGTAGGATATCCAATCCATAAAAAATGTGGCCCCCATCATGAACATCACCTGGCACTAAAATCAGCATATTCGATTTATCATCTAGGCCACACCATAGAATCAATGGGCAGGCAATGATCTAAACCAATGAACAGGGTGGACCTCCTGATCAATGTGTCGGTCTGATTTCTATGCCAGATGATCTTCATGACGGAGTCTACCCATTACACGCCTCTGATGTCATACACATGCGACATGACTGGCGGGAAAAAACACGTAGCATAGTAAGGATGCCATGCAATGGTTGCATGCGATCATTCCTTGAATAATAAAACAAGATGTAATCAGAAGGAGATTTTATGCAAGACTTCCTTGCATGATTAAACTATACATAGAAAAATTAGATAAGTGGATGCGTTGTAAAAAGTCTCTCTTAGAAAGGGAGAGAGGATGTGATGGGTACAAGACAAGGACATATACCTGCATCTTGGGCCACAACAAACAGCTTTTATAAAGCCAATTCCAATCTTGGCAATGCCTCTTTACCCAATAATACTAAAAGGAAGAGGAATATGTGGGGACCACATAGATTCCCGTGACAAATCCACTCCGTCCATCAGTTTTTCAAGACCACAATAGTACAGGAGGTCAAAAATCAGGTCGACCCAAAACTTAGGTGGGCCACACCATTAGAAACGTTGGGATTGGATGCCTACCGTTGAAACTTTATGGGGGGCCATATAAGTTTTGTATCAGATGGTATTTGTATCTGCAGTTTGTCTAATATGTGAATGGTTTGAATTGCATATAAACATTACGGTCGGCTGCAGGAAGGTTGAAAGGTTTCAACTGTGTACGTTTTAGTTCTAACTGTTTCGTGTAATGTGGCCCAACTGATTTTTGGATCTACCTGAATTTTGGATCTCCTGTCCCACTTTGATCTTGAGAAATTGATGAACGGAGTGGATTAGTCATGGACATCTCTGTGGGCCTCACATGAACGGTTTATCTGTGTGGTAATAACCCTATGACTGTTTATCAGGGTGGTAATAACCCTATGAACCGTTTGGATGGCATATAAATATGATAATCGGCTCCAAGAAGTTTCAATCAGTGGATGTTTTCGTTCTAATTATTTCACGTGGTGTGGCCCACCTAAGTTTTGGATCCGCCTGATTTTTGGACTCTTGTCCTACTGTGATCTTGAGAAAATGATGGATGGAGTGGATTTGTCATGGGCATCTTTGAGGGCCCCACCGGAACTTTCTGTGACCAGGGCACAGGCTCCCAAATCATTTAATCTCGAATATATCTTTTGTCTACTCCTTTCTATTCCACCGCATCCCCATTTCAATTTTCAACCCTGCTTTCAAACCATGTCAACGAAATATCGATCAGAATACTTCCCTTTGACACGTGTCATGACTAGAAAGAGTGGTGGTCACAGTTTGCTCTATTGTGGCAACGAATCCGTGGGACCCACATTCAATATGTTATGGAATTGTTTAGATGGAATGTATGTCCAAATCATGCTGATTGGATGGATGATCCAAACGATCTGATTTTTTGTCCGTTGAATTTGGACCATGGAAAGCATTTTCCTTTTATCCTCACTGATGGTCACAAATTGATGGTTAGGATTGTCCGATCAGTTCGATCCTCGAGCTTACGCTTCACTATAGGGATCGTCTGGATTGCCATTCACATATGAGTAAAAATGTGTCTGGACACGACAAGAACAAATGGTGGTGACTCCTGGAAATGGGTTGGCTACGGACTCTGCCATTGGCCAAAGCGCAGGGGTCGCTGCTCTGTGGGACCCACCATGATGTATATGTTTCATCCATGCCGTCCAACCATTCTTCCAGATTATTTTATGGTATGAACCCAAAAATATAAGATTGATCCAAATCTCAAGTGGACCTCACAGTGTTTATTGAACGCCCACCATTAAATAACCATTACAGTGGACCTAGGAGGTTTTTAAGGGAGGACATTAAATCACTACTGTTTTCCCATGGTGTGGTCCACCTAATATTCAGATCCATCTCATTTCTAGAATAAAGAATTAAAATTATCTTTCAAAATGAATGAACAGTGTGGATAAAACACATACATCATGGTGGGGTCCACATAGCACCGACCACTAGTCACCTGGCTGATGGCAGCGTCACAACCAAACCGCGTCCGGTGACTCATCCACCGTACGTTTAAAACAAGCAAGGGCCTATAATTGATCTCACGCGGCTGCACCATTTATTCGCCGTCCAACCAGTCATATCCAAGACGTGCAAAAGGTAGGCCACACCACAATGATCAGGCGGTTTGTGAATCAGATCCGATCCATTCATCCATCCATCAAAATCAATGGAAAACCAATGGTACGACTCATTGCAAAATCAATAGAAAACTAATGGCACGATTCATCGTAATAGTGTGGTCCACCCAATGAGTGGATGGGCTTGATTTCATACCAGGTGATCTCATGGTAATGGCACACCGCTTGTACAAATACATCGGTCGGAAATAAATGGTTGTATTTAACCAATCACTAGCCGTCCAATTTTCAGCCCTCGATCAATCCATCCTAGCCGTCCAATTTTCATCCATAAAATAGCCATATCAAATATGAAAAAATCATCCGTCCAAAATTATACCAACCAAATCAGACAATCAAGACCGTCCCATCAACCGATCTTCATCCTACGCTCCATCCGCAAAACGGGCCGCCAATTCCATCGGTCCCCATCACCACACATGCATTCCACACGTACCATTTAAAGATAGGGGGTGTGATCACCACAAACCAGCCAAAAAACTGAAAAGAAAGAGCATGGGTTGGTATTATTATATACCATTCTCTCCGTATATGCGCGCGTGGGTTGTTGTATGTCACTTTTTCATTCCAAGTGAAAAAAGCTTAGCATGTTTTAGGGCTTTTTAATTATCAGCCGACACGTCTAAGCCCAAAAGATGGTAGAATCCTATACGGAATACTAACCTTTTTGTTGTGTTTCATTTACTTTAGGAGGTGTGATTGTAGCATTGGGTTGGTGGGAGACATGGACCTGTTACAGCCCTTAGTGTCCAAAACCAGCATATTAACATGTTTCCATGAAAAATGCATCTTTTTTTGTTAATGGGTGTCAGTGGAGTGGCCCACCTGGGCCTTCATGGGTCCATCTTTTATTTTTTGCCTGGCAGTCAATTCATCACCAACGATCGAAAATTGATTTTGGTGTACTGTATCTGTTACTGGGGAAATTGGATCTTATCAGCTCGTGCCGCCTCTTTTCGGGTTGAGATAGATGCGTCGTCTATGGCTGAAAGTGGTAATATGTGACGGTTTGTTCTGATAATTTGAACATTGATCATAATGGGTTCAAGGCCCATTCGAGGCCATTAAAGTCCTAATAGGGTTTTGGGTCCCATCTGGGCATTGTTTGAGAATTTTACAAAAGTGGAACCCTAGTGACCCATTTATGGGCATAGAAATGGGCCCATATTATGAGCCCAAGACCAATGATTATCGGGTTTAGGCCCATAAATGTATGGGCCCTGTGATGCATGTGACTTACATCCACGCCGTCCATCTGTTTTTACAGATCATTTTAGGCATGATCTAAAGAAATGAAGCAGATCCAAAGCTTATGTGGACCACACCACATGAAAGAGTGGTTAACAAATAACCACCATTAAAAAACTTCTTGGTGTCCACCAGAATATTTATTTTACATCCAACCTGTTGATAATATTACAAAGACCTGGATGAAGGGACCACACAAATATAAGCTTGATAAACACTTTTGTGGGTACACAAAAAGGTTTTAATGATCAATCACCACTGTTTCCCGTGGTGTGGTCCAAGTAAGACTTGGATCTGATTCATTTTTTGGATCCTAATATAAAATAAGCCTTTAAAACATATGGACGGCGTAGATGTAAGGCACATACATCACCATGAGCCCCACAGTCTCGTGGGTTGAAACTTGAAACAACCACTAGCTTGATACGGCCAGCCTGTGTGCCAGATCCAAACCTCTTATCAGGTGGGTCCCACTGTGCCATACCATTTTTTGGGGAAATCCATGCTGATCAGACCATCGAACGGGGATATATAGTGGACAAAAGAAATGGAAGGTTGAAAGAAAACTGACACATGGTCCATATTTAGTGTATACATGTGGCCCAATTGAGGATAGATGGGCCTGATTTAAGATACGTAATCTCCAGATATGGATAAAAGGTATGCCTATACTGCCAAAAAATGGACGGTGGAAGGTGCTTCCACACGCAAGAGCCTGTGGGCATTTCAACACATACATCATGGTGGGGCCCACAGAGCACCGACCACCAGCCACGGGGCTGGTGTCAGGGGGAGTAGCCAATCCGTCTCCACACGCAATGCCTTTCCGTACTTTTCCGTTCGACAAAAGTACCCGTTTATTGCTGTTACTTACCAATGCAGATTTTCATGAGGTAAGATTGGAGCCCAAGCAAGTCTAGTGATGATAAAAGAGACCATTGGATTTGTCGGGTCCACCATCGATTGCGCATGGCCCGAAATTTTCCATGATTGAGTTGTAACAGCCATTCATTAAAAGGCATGCAAAAGGAAGGGTGAGAGTAAAACGGTCTGACGTGGTTTTCTGCAGGCCTTAATTTGAATGGCTTTGATTTCCTTATCATGGTGACGTGGGGTTCATGTGCTATCCAAATTTCCATCGTAATCATAGGTGGGCCCACTTGGACGCCACGTGTAAATTCACACGTAGTGGATCATAGCACCGATTTTCATACCTGGATGTTCCATTTAGCGAACACCACCGCCAGTACTCTACCTTCATCAGTTTAATAAAGGCCAAAGATGGACGGTTTAAAACTTCTAGCATGGGATATTTTTGGAAGATCATACTTATGGGAGGGCACATAATATCAACGGTCCGGATCACTAAACTATGTGCCCAGCATGTAAGGGACTTGGGCCCGAGGACACGCTTTAATACTTTCTCGACCACAAAATATTTAGAGAACTCATAACGTACAACGGGTAGCATGCTAACATGTCGTGCAGACCCATCTTTTCCGTCAACACATACACATCCGTACTATGCAAATGGGAGGACCCATCATAAAGATTTACATTCTTGAAAATCAGGGAGATCCATTCCTTTAGTGGGCCACATGTTTATGTTAAGTGATCTCATGGTTATCCATTGATTCCAACAATATAGCCACCTGATATGTGGACCATGGTACGGATGTCCTAAGCTGGTGGCTTGGTCGTTGGAAAGATAGGTGATCAGTTTTCATACTTCAGTACGATGGAAGAGTACGCATACATATACTCTCGGATCCACACATACAGATGTTGCATTATGTGAGACATCTTGTCCATTAACATCAACCAAATATATAGCCCGACCAAGAAGACCAATGATGCAAGCATAGTGCTTCACTCATCAACCATTAGCTGATATGAACAGCAATGAAACACAACACAAGCTTATACCATTGAGCATATGAGAAGAGGATGTGGATAGAGATGTTGAATACAACTCATGTTAACTTTCATCTAATACATATTCAAACTTTTCTTAGAAACTCTACAAACTAAAATTAACTAAACATTTTATGACACTTACACAAATAACATGCTG
Organism: Magnolia sinica; assembly: GCF_029962835.1. Taxonomy (NCBI): domain Eukaryota; kingdom Viridiplantae; phylum Streptophyta; class Magnoliopsida; order Magnoliales; family Magnoliaceae; genus Magnolia; species Magnolia sinica. The sequence continues at coordinate 15,500,126 of NC_080581.1, forward strand.
AAATGTACAGTCAATTGAATTGCATGTCCCAAACCCATTAATGTTTAAGCTGCCTCTTTTTTTTATTATTATTATTAAAGCCTGTTAGTACACCCCACTGTCAGTTCACACTTCATTGCTAGCCACCCCCACTAGGGAATCGATACCATGACCTCATTGTTGAAACGAGATATCTTTCACTCAGTCTACCACTTGAGCTATGGATCAGGGTGTAATGTTTTAGCTGCCTCACTTCTAAAAGAACTAATCTCTCACATTAGATGATGCAAACCATTCAATTTATTACTTGTAAAAAGTAGACGTATAACAAAATGACCACCATCAAAAGGTTAACAGTACCAAAGGACAGAGAAAAGGCTACTGGGTAGATCCGTAGTTATATCTCTATAGCTATGGTTTTGGTACGTAGCATGACTGTATCCATAACTATTAAAGCAATTGCTACGAACTATATCCATATACAACAAGTATAAATGTCTACGGTTTTAGTTTATAACCATTTAGTTTTAAAAAACCAATAATAATAATAATAATAATAATAATAATAATAATAATAATAAAGAAGCAATAAGCCAGTTCCTTTAAAAAAAATTCAAAAATGACCATAGAAATGTAAGATACAAAAATCAAATCTAAGTTATCCAAACATATCCCAAATATCACAAATCATACAAGTTAAATCTATCAAAATATAAGCTAGTTCACACTTTTCTTAATTAAAATAACGATTACATGCAAACTAAAGTGTAAAGCAAAGTTGGATCAAGAAATAAATTTTGGATAGTTTGGATTAAACCACCAAAATGATTAGTGTAGTTGAATTCTAAGTCTTGAATGGGCCTGAGTTTTGGGATATAAGAAAAAAATATGGTGGCAAATGTAATGAATAGATTGAATATCATGCACACAACATGATGAGCTTCAAGATGGATGGGTTGCCCATCCAAGGATTGAATGACATATTTGTAGGATATAACACATACATCAATCCATCACAGGCTTGAAAATAGAAAAATTTATAATCAACATGCCACATTTAATCTGTCTTATCGGAAAGGATCATCTACCAGGGGCCCGTTGCATGAGTGATTTTATTAGGATCTTCCATCCATTCATCTAGCGTCTCGCTATGAAGCATGCCTAATGCTCAAAAGTCACCGTTTCTGAATTGTTGCGCTGCATTAGTTTGAAAAAATGGGCCAACTTTACATCAATCAGTATGCTTAAGGACTGTAATCCACAATTCTAAGCTCCATCTCTATTAGTCTTCATCATATGTCCATTATCATTGCTTTTTATGCACAACTCATCTTCATCTAACATTTACCAAGCTCAGAGAAGTAAAACAAAATCTGAACTTCTCTACAATAATCACCTTCATAAGCATATCCACTGGATTTACACTCGTGTGGATTTTTTCAAGAGTAATACTTCATTCTCTAACACCTGTCAGATAAAATGATGACAAACATCAATATGCTTAGTAAGACAATGATATGCTAAATTTTTTGCCAAATTGATTGCGCTTTCGCTGTCATAATGATTCGGCATAATCTCTTACTGTAATGACCCAGAATTTTGGTACACGTGCGTACACATACATGTATGTATAATTGCCTTCATTGGAGTATACACACATAGACCCATGCATACATCCACGCACCCATGCACATATGCATCTATCGGCTCATATAAATTGTGACCGTTGATGTGTGATCGTTTTGCTTAGTGTGAACTATTAATTAATGTCATTAATGATTACATGATTTTGGTAGAATATATTTAAGTTTATTTATAATGCACTCTCTCAATTCATATACTTAAGACCACGTGTTTAATTATTAACTAATCCAAATCTAGCCAACATCAACTATTGACTGTGCACTGAGATTAATCTGATCTTAACCACTAGATTGTTGTTAAAAAATAAAATAAAAATCGAGAACAACCCATTTTTTTGTGGGAACCAACCCCACCGTCCGCTTGTGTGTGGCCCACCTGAGTTTCAGATCAGCCTCATTTTTTTGCTTTATATCTTCTCTTGGCCAGGCCGAGATGATGGACTGATTAGATTTAAATTATTGTTAATGGGACCCACTATATCTTAAAAAATAAAAATAAAATAAAAAATGAAAGTTACATCTTCCGCACGACTAAACCACCTTCTCCACTTTCCTTCCGTTTTGTACGGTAATGGCCGCCGAACCTCCCACTAAATGAAACCGTTCCATGATTCTCACTCCTCTATTCCATTACGCATCATTTTATAAAAAAGAGAGAGAGAGAAAGAATTGAAAGAATCAATCAAATAAAAAAAATTAGAGTGGGAGAGAGAGAGAGAGGGTAATGGCACACCGCTTGTACAAATACATCGGTCGGAAATAAATGGTTGTATTTAACCAATCACTAGCCGTCCAATTTTCAGCCCTCGATCAATCCATCCTACCCGTCCAATTTTCATCCATAAAATAGCCATATCAAATATGAAACAATCACCCGTCCAAAATTATACCAACCAAATCAGACAATCAAGACCGTCCCATCAACCGATCTTCATCCTACGCTCCATCCGCAAAACGGGCCGCCAATTCCAACGGTCCCCATCACCACACATGCATTCCACACGTACCATTTAAAGATAGGGGGTGTGATCACCACAAACCAGCCAAAAAACTGAAAAGAAAGAGCATGGGTTGGTATTATTATATACCATTCTCTCCGTATATGCGCGCGTGGGTTGTTGTATGTCACTTTTTCATTCCAAGTGAAAAAAGCTTAGCATGTTTTAGGGCTTTTTAATTATCAGCCGACACGTCTAAGCCCAAAAGATGGTAGAATCCTATACGGAATACTAACCTTTTTGTTGTGTTTCATTTACTTTAGGAGGTGTGATTGTAGCATTGGGTTGGTGGGAGACATGGACCTGTTACAGCCCTTAGTGCCCAAAACCAGCATATTAACATGTTTCCATGAAAAATGGATCTTTTTTTGTTAATGGGTGTCAGTGGAGTGGCCCACCTGGGCCTTCATGGGTCCATCTTTTATTTTTTGCCTGGTAGTCAATGCATCACCAACGATCGAAAATTGATTTTGCTGTACTGTATCTTTTACTGGGGAAATTGGATCTTATCAGCTCGTGCCGCCTCTTTTCGGGTTGAGATAGATGCGTCGTCTATGGCTGAAAGTGGTAATATGTGACGGTTTGTTCTGATAATTTGAACATTGGTCATAATGGGTTCAAGGCCCATTCGAGGCCATTAAAGTCCTAATAGGGTTTTGGGTCCCATCTGGGCATTGTTTGAGAATTTTACAAAAGTGGAACCCTAGTGACCCATTTATGGGCCCAGAAATGGGCCCATATTATGAGCCCAAGACCAATGATTATCGGGTTTAGGCCCATAAATGTACGGGCCCACTGTGATGCATGTGACTTACATCCACGCCGTCCATCTGTTTTAACAGATCATTTTAGGCATGATCTAAAGAAATGAAGCAGATCCAAAGCTTATGTGGACCACACCACATGAAATAGTGGTTAACAAATAAGCACCATTAAAAAACTTCTTGGTGTCCACCAGAATATTTATTTTACATCCAACCTGTTGATAATATTACAAAGACCTGGATGAAGGAACCACACAAATATAAGCTTGATAAACACTTTTGTGGGTACACAAAAAGGTTTTAATGATCAATCACCACTGTTTCCTGTGGTGTGGTCCAAGTAAGATTTGGATCTGATTCATTTTTTGATTCCTAATATAAAATAAGCCTTTAAAACATATGGACGGCGTAGATGTAAGACATATACATCACGATGAGCCCCACAGTCTCGTGGGTTGAAACTTGAAACAACCACTAGCTTGATACGGCCAGCCTGTGTGCCAGATCCAAACCTCTTATCAGGTGGGTCCCACTGTGCCATACCATTTTTTGGGGAAATCCATGCTGATCAGACCATCGAACGGGGATATATAGTGGACAAAAGAATGGAAGGTTGAAAGAAAACTGACACATGGTTCATATTTAGTGTATACATGTGGCCCAATTGAGGATAGATGGGCCTGATTTAAGATACGTAATCTCCAGATATGGATAAAAGGTATGCCTATACTGCCAAAAAATGGACGGTGGAAGGTGCTTCCACACGCAAGAGCCTGTGGGCATTTCAACACATACATCATGGTGGGGCCCACAGAGCACCGACCACCAGCCACGGGGCTGGTGTCAGGGGGAGTAGCCAATCCGTCTCCACACGCAATGCCTTTCCGTACTTTTCCGTTCGACAAAATTACCCGTTTATTGCTGTTACTTACCAATGCAGATTTTCATGAGGTAAGATTGGAGCCCAAGCAAGTCTAGTGATGATAAAAGAGACCATTGGATTGGTGGGGTCCACCATCGATTGCACATGGCCCGAAAATTTCCATGATTGAGTTGTAACAGCCATTCATTAAAAGGCATGCAAAATGAAGGGTGAGAGTAAAACGGTCTGACGTGGTTTTCTGCAGGCCTTAATTTGAATGGCTTTGATTTCCTTATCATGGTGACGTGGGGTTCATGTGCTATCCAAATTTCCATCGTAATCATAGGTGGGCCCACTTGGACGCCACGTGTAAATTCACACGTAGTGGATCATAGCACCGATTTTCATACCTGGATGTTCCATTTAGCGAACAACACCGCCAGTACTCTACCTTCATCAGTTTAATAAAGGCCAAAGATGGACGGTTTAAAACTTCTAGAATGGGATATTTTTGGAAGATCATACTTATGGGAGGGCACATAATATCAACGGTCCGGATCACTAAACTATGTGCCCAGCATGTAAGGGACTTGGGCCCGAGGACACGCTTTAATACTTTCTTGACCACAAAATATTTAGAGAACTCATGACGTACAACGGGTAGCATGCTAACATGTCGTGCAGACCCATCTTTTCCGTCAACACATACACATCCGTACTATGCAAATGGGAGGACCCATCACAAAGATTTACATTCTTGAAAATCAGGGAGATCCATTCGGGCCACATGTTTATGTTAAGTGATCTAATGGTTATCCATTGATTCCAACAATATAGCCACCTGATATGTGGACCATGGTACGGATGTCCTAAGCTGGTGGCTTGTTCGTTGGAAAGATAGGTGATCAGTTTTCATACTTCAGTACGATGGAAGAGTACGCATACATATACTCTCGGATCCACACATACAGATGTTGCATTATGTGAGACATCTTATCCATTAACATCAACCAAATATATAGCCCGACCAAGAAGATCAATGATGCAAGCATAGTGCTTCACTCATCAACCATTCGCTGATATGAACAGCAATGAAACACAACACAAGCTTATACCATTGAGCATATGAGAAGCGGATGTGGATAGAGATGTTGAATACAACTCATGTTAACTTTCATCTAATGCATATTCAAACTTTTCTTAGAAACTCTACAAACTAAAATTAACTTAACATTTTATGACACTTACACAAATAACATGCTAAAATGTACAGTCAATTGAATTGCATGTCCCAAACCCGTTAATGTTAAAGGTGCCTCTTTTTTTTTTTTTAAAGTCTGTTAGTACACCCTACTGTCAGCTCACACTTCACTGCTAGCCACCCCCACTAAGGAATCGATACCATGACCTCATTGTTGAAACGAGGTATCTTTCACTCAGTCTACCACTTGAGCTATGGATCAGGGTGTAATGTTTTAGCTACCTCACTTCTAAAAGAACTAATCTCTCACATTAGATGATGCAAACCATTCAATTTATTACTTGTAAAAAGTAGACGTATAACAAAATAACCACCAACCAAAGGTTAGCAGTACCAACAAACAGAGACAAGGCTACTGGGCAGATCCGTAGTTATATCTCTATAGCTACGATTTTGGTACATAGCATGACTGCATCCATAGCTATTAAAGCATTTGCTACGAACTATATCAATATCCAAAAAGTAAAAATGTCTACGGTTTTAGTTTATAGCCATTTAGTTTTAGAAAACCAATAATAATAATAAAGAAGCAATAAGCCAGTTCCTTTAAAAAAAAAAAAATTCAAAAATGACCATAGAAATATAAGATACAAAAATCAAATCCATGTTATCCAAAAATATCCCAAATATCACAAATCATACAAGTTAAATCTATCAAAATATAAGCTAGTTCACACTTTTCTTAATTAAAATAACGATTACATGCAAACTAAAGTGTAAAGCAAAGTTGGATCAAGAAATAAATTTTGGGTAGTTTGGATTAAACCACCAAAATGATTAATATAGTTGAATTCTAAGTCTTGAATGGGCCTGAGTTTTGGGATATAAGAAAAAAATGTGGTGGCAAATGTAATGGATAGATTGAATATCATGCACACAACATGAAGATGGATGGGTTGCCCATCCAAGGATTGAATGACATGTTTGTAGGATATAACACATACATCAATCCATCATAGGCTTGAAAATAGAAAAATTTATAATCAACATTCCACATTTAATCTGTCTTATCGGAAAGGATCACCCACCAGGGGCCCGTTGCATGAGTAATTTTATTAGGATCTTCCATCCATTCATCTAGCGTCCCGCTATGAAGCATGCCTAATGCTCAAAAGTCACCGTTTCTGAATTGTTGCGCTGCATTAGTCTGAAAAAATGGGTCAATTTTACATCAATCAGCATGCATAAGGACTGTAATCCACAATTCTAAGCTCCATCTCTATTAGTCTTCATCATATGTCCATTATCATTGCTTTTTGTGCACAACTCATCTTCATCTAACATTTACCAAGCTCAGAGAAGTAAAACAAAATCTGAACTTCTCTACAATAATCACCTTCATAAGCATATCCACTGAATTTACGCTCGTGTGGATTTTTTCAAGAGTAATACTTCATTCTCTAACACCTGTCAGATAAAATGATGACGAACATCAATATGCTTAGTAAGACAATGATATGCTAAATTTTTTGCCAAATTGATTGCGCTTTCGCTGTCACAATGATTCGGCATAACCTCTTATTGAAGCCCAAATTCATTCATCATTCCTCTCAACCAAACACCTTCTTTGAATGCCTTAATCACTGCCATATATTTAGCTTCAGTTGTGGAAAGAACAATTGCAGACTGAAGCTTCGATATTCAACTGATTGCTCTACCCACTAGCACAAACAAGTACCCAGAAGTTGACCTTCTATTATTCACGTTACCAGCGTAATCCGAATCCATGTAGCTTATAAGTTTTCATTCTGATTTTTCGAATATCAAGACGTAGTCCTTCATACCTTTTAAATATCGAAGTTGCTATTTCATTGCCTTCTAGTGTTGTTTGCTGGAATTTGACATGTATCTACTCACAACACCGACTGCATATGAAATATCTGGTCTTGTAATGACCATGACATACATTAAATTGCCAACTACGCTCGAATACGGCACACGAGACATATATCAAATTTCTTCATTTATAATGGGGCATTGCTATGATGAAAGTTGAAAGTGAGTAGCATAGGGTATTTTAACCGATTTAGCTTTGTCCATCCTAAATATGACTAATACATTCTCAAGATATTCTGTCTGAGATAACTATAACTTACCCATCTCCCTATCTATGTGTGTGTTAATGCTGAGAATGTTCTTTGCAACTCCTAGATATTTCATTTTGAATATCCTTAATAACTGAGTCTTCAATATGTTGATCTCAAACATGTTATGTTTGGCGATAAGCATGTCATCAATATATAATACTAGTACAATGAATTTTCCATCACTTAGTGCCTTGAAGTAGACACAATGATCATATTTACTTCTTCTAAACCGTTGACTCACATTGAAAGAATTAAATCTTTTATACTATTACCTATGCGACTGTTTTAAGTCATATAATGACCTCCTCAACTTACAAACCTTATTCTCTAACCCCTGTATCTCAAACTCTTCTAGTTATTTTATGTAGATCTGCTCTTCCAATTCTCCATATAGGAAAGTAGTCTCTACATCCAATTATTCTATTTCCATATTGTATTGGGCAACTAGTGCCAACACAAATCCGATAGATACCTGGTTAATCACATGTATGAAAATCTCGCTAAAGTTGACACCCTCATTTTGCGCATAATCCTTTGCTACTAATATGGATTTGTATCTATCATGTTTATTTCGATAGATCCACTTACATCTGATCACTTTGTGCATAACGGGAAGTTCCACCAGCTCCCACGTCTCATTATTGTACAAAGAATTTATCTCGTCCTGCATCACCTTATCCACTTCTCAACATCTGAGTCATCTAATGCTTCTTAGAAGGTAGAAGGATCCCACTCATCCGTGATAAGAGCGAATTCGACATTCGAATCATCTCTGTATTTTTTCAGTAATTTTGTAATCTCTGGGTAGATTTCTCCTCATAGGTGGCTGCTCCACCGGCTCATGTATCTCTTCCAGTGGCTCGGCTTCTACTTGTGTCTCACCTTTTGAATTTTAACGTCAATTGCCACTGACTTTTCCATCTCCTTCTGTTCATCCTTACGGAACAATGAACCTTCATCAAACTTGACGTTATGGCTCATTGTGATTTTCTGTGTGACCCGGTCATACAACTTGTATCCTTGCACACCATCACAACCAAATACTTGCAGCCCTAAGTAGTATACATCATGACCACTTAAAACTTCTTCTGAAATTTTATAATTGATATCCGTAAACGGAGATCGATTCACTAAATAACAAGTCGTATTGATGGCCTTAGTATATAGTTTTTTGCCTAATGTAACATTACTCAACATGCTTCGGGCTCTCTTTTTAAGAGAGTCTGATTCATTCATTATACCACACATTCTACTATGGTGTATGCCTTACTGTATTATGCATTATGATCCCTTTATCTTTTTAAAATTGATTGAATTTTCTATAAGTGAACTCTCCACCGTTATCTATTCTCAACACTTTCAACTTTTACCCTGACTATTTTTCTACCATCGCCTTCCACATCTTGAAAGTGACAAAAACATCAGATATATTTTTTAGACAATAAATCCACACATTTTTTAAGAAATCGTCAATGAATGTGAAAAAGAATGACGAGCCTCCCCTAAAAAGCATGGGTGACGACTTCCATACATCCGAATGCACATAATCAAGCATATATTTACTTACATGTTTTCTAGATTTAAAAGACAACTGTGATTGTTTATCCTATATGCAATGCTCATATACATTAAAATTAATACTTTTAAATGCATAAATTAAAAAATGATTAAAGAGTACCTTCATAATGCGCTTGCTCTATGGCCTAGACGTGCATGCCACAAACGTGCCAATGTGGACTCTAGTACAGACATTGCAATTCCACCTATTTCAGTACTCTTCATCAGCTTGTAAAGGTTACCGTTCCATTGTACTTTCATAATAATGAGTGCACATTTTGAAATCTTCAGGACATAATCAAACCCGACGAACTTACACCCAAGTACCTCGAAAGCCCCCAGAGATATTAGATTCTTCCTTAAATCAAGAACGTGTCTTAAATCCGTCAAGATACGCTATCCCATCAAACATCTTGATGCGCACCGATCTGATACCAACCACCTTACGAGCAATATCATTGCCCATAAATACCTGGCCACCATCATACTCGTTGTAGGTGGTGAATCAATTCTAATGAGAGCTTATGTGGTATGAATCCCCCAAATCCAAAATTCACTTGTTGTTAAGATATCCGAATTCGGATGCGATCAATACATCACAACTATCTGCCTCCTCACTGTATTTTGCTGCGTTGGTCCCTTTTGATGAATCTTCTGATTTCACTCCCTTTTGAGTTTTAGGATTTCGATAATCCTTTCTCATATACCCCATCCTTCTACAGTTCTAGCACTTCATCTTCACTTTTTCTTTTAACTTGGACCTAAATCACGATTTTTTTTCTCCCACTCAGAAGCTCTTCCTGTAACAACCAACACATCTGTAGAGGAATCCTTACCACTATTCTCATTTCTCAACTGCTTCGAATGAAGGGGTAAGGTAACAATTTTGACGTTAATAGTCTCCCTACCTTGTCACATTGTGTACACGAGACTCTTGTATGAATCTGTAAGAGAATTCAAAAGGATTAGAGATTAATCTTCTTTGTCAATCTTCACCTCCACACTCATCAACTTATAACGTAATTAATTGAACACGATAATTTGTTCATTAAGATCCGACCCTTCCGACACATTTAGATTATAGAATTGTTTCTTTATATACAAACGATAATTAAGATAATTTATTATGTACAAACTTTCTAACTTCATCCAAAGCCCCGTGGTGGCCTTCTGATTAAGGATATTATAAATGACATCATCTGTCAAACATAATTGGATAAAGGTAATGACCATTTGATCAAGTTCTTCCCACTCTTCCTTGCTCATAGTCGTAAGACACTTCGCTACACAAAAGGGTGCATGTTGCAATCCTGACTAAACTAGAATGCCTCTCATCTTCACATTTCATAGTTCAAAGTTATATTTTTCTGGTGAACTTCTCTGTCTCATACTTCATGTTAGATCCTTTCATCGTCATGTTTCAGATTTAAACTCGAATCCCAACGTATAACTTTGATACCACTTGTTGGGAGCCATATAAGCAAACCTCGAGTAGAATCAAACTTGCGAAAGATAAATGCAAACAAAGCAATATAGAGAATATATGCTTTTATGAAGAAAAACCTTGCGGAAAAAAACTATGGCACAAAGCGATGAACAATCCACTATGAAAATGAAAGTATAAGAGATCAGATCAACTCACAAATGTGAAAACTCTCCTTTCCTCCCTTCTAAACCCTATAAACGAATTAACCCACCTTGTTCTACCTTAATTCCACATTACATCCACACACACACATATAATGTTACACTTGGAATAGGAAACGAATTACGCAATTATACAAAATTGTGTGCGTCATCGCTTGATGAACTCAATCGATCTACATCAATTAATCATCCATCGATCGATTGATGCTTATATGTTTGATTGATTGAACATGAGCGAAATCTTTAATTCAAAGTTTTCTTGATCAATTGATCAATTTAGCTAATCGATCAAAACCCCCTGTTTTTAAATATATTGAAGACATCCAATCAACGTAACAATCTTAACTAGTGATTTACGGATATATATATCACCATTGGATTTTTTTCATCTTTGACCGTTCAATAAATATCCATCAATCCCATAGTCACAAAAATCAAATAAGCTTAACTTTCGGTTCATCATCCATTTAAACTAAGACATATAATTTAGACGGTTTAATTTGAATTGCTTGAATGCCAAATAGGCATTTATAAATAATTTTAGGCGCCTGTGCTCAACCATCCTTCTCTGGCATAACATCAAATCTTTTCTCTATGCTGAATACATCAATGTACGGTTAGGATCGTCTTCAACCTAGATGGGGAACAATATCTGCCAGAAGGTGTAACTAATCCAATTCTTAAGAGATTTGCTAACGTGCATCCCAACCATCATGCTAAGAACATATTTCCAGTGGGGTGCGCATGTCAGGCTCCTTAGATTTATCTAGGGGGAGTAATAAGGTATACTACCGTACTACTATAAGTTTTCATGTGCCATCTTTTTCTAATGCCAATGCAGAGTATTATCAGGACATCTGATCCGAGTAAACGGTCAGTGCCTTCATAAGGATTAGCTAGGCTAAAATCAGGTGGAAGATTCATCAGATAGGCCACACACATATGTTCGGTGATATCATTGGTTTTCCATTAATTTGAAGGATTTGATCAGTCTGGTAATAATTCTAGCTGATCCACTTGATGGGGCCGACACGTTGGACGGATCTGATATTTTTATACATGTGTAACAAATTGACTAGCTAGGTATGCGAGGAATAAGTTGAAGACGTCATTGGTAGCACACGTGCTGGCGACACTCATGTGTGGGATCCAGACCATTCAGGGACATCGTGAACATGTCCAGTCCCCAGAAAATCAAGCTCATCGATTGAAGAAGTGGACCAGGTGTGTTTTGAAAAAAATGGATGGTTGAAAAATGGCCAACAATTTGTATTCCGATTTACGTGTAACAAAACCTACAACTGCACAACTACTTTGGTTGGACATGGTAGAAAGATCCCCCTAATAAATGGTTTGGATCTTTTGGATCTTGTATGTGCTAGGAATTATAACCGTTTATAGGTGGGGCATAATATTAAGGCAAAGCCAAGGGAACACACATTCAACTAGCCACGCCCATTACTTACATCGATGATCCAGGCCGTTGATGTGACACATCTGGTTATTAGACTCGATGGTTTTGGGACATGATGATTGAATCCATGATGGAGATTGTTGCTTAGATGTCTTCAATCTGTGCAGAAACATGGGGCTTTGATCGATCGATTAGACTGGTCAATTAATCGAGAAAACTCTGAATTAAACAATTTGCTTTCTAGATGATTTCGGGCATGTTCAAACGATCGATCAAACATGTGGCTGTTGATCGATCAATGGTCGCTTGATCATCGCTCGATCGGTGACAATCGATTGAGTTAATCAATTGATGGCCCACGCAATTTTGCGTAATTGTGTGATTTATTTTTTATTCCCAGTGTAACAATATTTATATGATAGCAATGCGGGATTATGATAGAACAATGAGGGTTAATTCATTTATAAGGTTTGGAATGGAGGAAACGAGGATTTTCGCATTTGTAATTTAATTTATTCTCTTGTACTTATATTTTCATATCGCTTTATGCCATGATGTTTATTAGCAAGAGTTGTTTTTTTTAAAAAAAAAAAATTTTTAATTTTAATTTTTTTACTTAAAATCATATGTTATTTGTATTACTATGTTTGCTTTATTTTGCTTGTGTTTATCTTTTGTTGGTGTAATTCTATTCAGGGTTTGCTTCTGCAGTTCCCAACATGCTTCACTAATCGGATTTAGGAATAGCGACTTAGAGTTAGTGGATTCCACAATTTAGTTGGTTTAAGCTTGATTAATATATGCCACGTGTACAATTTACGAATGCATGTGTATTAAGTGTCACACTCACCCAGAGTATCAAATAATTCACCTTATACAAAGCTCGCCATAGAGTCTCTCTACAATATATGCATGTCGGTCGATATTTGATCATAACCATAGATCTGGTGGGACCCACTGTCGGTGTGTAATTCCCCGGAAATCTCTGAGGCTGAAAGATGTCAACTCCTTTCATATGGTGGCCCACAATAGACGGTCATGAGGAAAAAAAAAAAGGTTGGTTGGCAAGCAACCGAGAAAAGCTTCAAATATTCAAGACTTAGGAAGAGTGACTTAGATCACCAAATGGCCCACGCCTGTACTAAATCATTTGCATTTAAGCTTGATTTTAATAATGAGAAGGTCTTTAAGTCCAACCGGTTGGACCACAAATTATGGTCCATCCAGTGGAATACTTCCAACCTGTTAAGTGATTTGACATCCAATCCTCCTCATAGGTTGGCCCCACATTTGGATCATCTATTACAAAAAATCAGCCATGTCGGCTCACTCCTAATAGGTTGGCCCGCACGTGGATGATCCATTGAAAACATCAGCCCTATCCACTCATCAAGTGAACCACAATTAATAAATAGTAAAATACAAGTGTGGTCTATTTGATGAGTGGATAGGGTTAATTTTTGTTTATATTGTTCCTCGTGGGGGGTTCAATCTATTGAACGGGTTGGATGTCCCATACACTTGATAAATTAGATGTTATCATCTGGGTGGACCATTAACCTGTGGAGGGAGTTTTTTATACTCTGATAGAGTACGGCGATAGATATGCAGGCACACAGAGATTGCACACGTTGCATGTATTAACTCCAATTAAACCGCCCGAGCTGTGGAATTAACTGTCGCTAGTTACTTGTTCGAAAATCAGATTGCTCGAACAATCCTAACCTTCGGTATGTGGACACATGTAGGACCATTGGATATACGAAAACGCATGTGTCACTATGCCTAGTCACACGGTGGTGTTACCATTTGCTGATGTGGATGGATGACTTGATGTGAATGAGATCCACCCGTCCATCAGGTGTGCCACCTAATTTTAAGTCTTGATCCTGAACGTGACACTGATCCAAAACTCAAGTGAGCCTCACCATAGCAATCGATCTAATATGTAGATTAAAACCACTATAAAATCATGTAGTGTTGTCCACCAGAGGTTCAGAACAGCGAAATTTTTGAACTACTTTAATCTCAGTGAAAAGATGCATATGAAGGATTGGATGACATATGTAAACCCCGGAGTGACCGTACACAATAAACAGTGGGTGTGCCATCCCAGCTCTTCCTAATGGTGGGGTCTACCTAGGTCTTGGACCTACCCCAATTTTTAGTTCCCTATGTGAACATGAGGCAGTGCTTCTGATAAACGGCTTGGATCTTATACACGTTGTCCCCACGTGGTGCTTGTTAGTCATGGGACGATGCCCCTACTCTTATGCATTTGTCAGGCTAGTGTAGTTCATTAAATATTTTTGACCGTCGAAAAAAATGTCCACTATCTGATATTCAGATAATCAAATAACAATAATTTTGGATCATGATACATCCAAACTAGGATCTGAAAGTTTAATTTGAATTGCTGATATGCCAAGTGTGCCATTTCAAAGTAATTTCTTAGGGCCTGCGTATCATCCATCATACTCTGCCGGAGTATCAAAGGTTTTCTTTTCCAACGACATCTGCTTCCGAGACGAGCGGAGAAGCCGTCTGCTCGTGCTGGACCTAGGGAAACAGCTCTACGCGTGTACAAGGGAGCTCATGTACACGCCACCACATGTGCCAGAATGGCAGATAGTCGCAAAATCCAAGCCGTTAATCATGTGGTTCTGACCGTATAGACTTTTTGAGACAAAAATTAATCTGGTACACTCATAAGTGGGACCAGATATTGGAACAAGTGGACGGCTTCATCCAAAGTTTTAATAGCCGTACATTTATTCTGTAAAGAGCTGTCTTGTACACGCGCGAAGATCAACGGAAAATGGTCCAAACGGCGTGATTATCGGTAGCGTACTCATTGTCAGGCCCACCAGATGGACGGTCCAGAACGCCTAAACATGAGGCTATCTGCCTCGCGTAGAAAACGGCCTCTTTATATCTCGTTGACTAAACGCGAGAGATGTTTCCTAGGAAATATAAATGACTTTGTGGAATTATGTCAACAATCACATTATACACTGGAAGAGTACGCTTCATCATACACGTTACATGCGATATGCAGATAAAATGGTATCCATGGAATCAATCCAAACCGTCCAAACTATATCCCCCTATTTTGATGATACATAGCACAAGAATCATTTTGATTGGATGCTTCAATCCCCTCAATTGGTGGTCTAAAAGAGATCCTTCGGCTACTTGTAAACTCGAAGCTCCATCCATCATCAGTTGCCCTGTCGGCCCCACATGCAGAGATGATCCCTACCGTTCATCTTATTGAAGCTATCATAAATGTGCCACATGCTAATCACTGCATGTGGATCCCATGGGGACGTGGATCCATCTCCATCCAGAAAC
This sequence comes from Magnolia sinica, assembly GCF_029962835.1. Taxonomy (NCBI): domain Eukaryota; kingdom Viridiplantae; phylum Streptophyta; class Magnoliopsida; order Magnoliales; family Magnoliaceae; genus Magnolia; species Magnolia sinica. Next base: position 15,515,692 of record NC_080581.1, read on the forward strand.
GAACCGTTCATGATTCCGCGCCACTGATCGAGCACATACGATTGATCGTTCTATATATATAGGGGCACTGCTGATGATCCACGGTTGAAAAAGCACACTGGATACAGAATCGTACGGTCCACATTCACCGAATGTAGAGCTGTGTGTAAATTTACACCACAACGATCCAATTGGTTCATTTTCCAACTAGCTGGAATTCTCTTCCTTGCATTGCGGATGAGGCCCATCCATCATGACATGGACCCAAATGGATAGATGGACCATCGATGTTGACAGAAGGTGGAAAATTCAAAAGCAAAAGTCAATGTTCACATTCGAAGTTACAAAATTAAGAGAAAATCTTTGATACTCTGGCAGAGGATGCAGATGATACACAGGCACTAAGAAATTACACATGTGGCATTAAAATAGTTAAATTAAACAATAAAATTTTTGGTGTCCAATCTAAATGTATCATCAACCAAAAGATAAGCTTAGTGGACGGGTAAAAATAAAATTATCCAAGGTCCAATCTCCACAAACAAGTGTCCACGAATCAAAGGTTAGGATTGTTCAATGATGTGATCTTCCGATTGAGACAGTCTAGCGCTTTATTTAAGTTAATATATGTCATGTGTATAATTCCTTAGTGCTTGGTTATGAAGCATTGTACTCAGCTTGAATATCATATAACTCCTCCAAAATCAAAAGCCTGTTTGATGTGCTATAATTACTTGCAATTGGACCGAATTCAGACATTTATTAATTATAATTTAAAATTTCAGATGTAAGATGTTGACATCTACACGGGCTGATTTATTTTTGACTCAATAAATGAGGTGGACCATGGTTGCGTCCCATAACTCTGTGGGCCCACCATGATGTATGTGTTCAATCCACAACGTCTATTTATCTTGCCTCTAAAAAATGTGCCAGATCCAAAACTCCCGTAGCCTTCAATAAGCCTTCAATAGAAGACGTTCAATCCCTCCTTGTTCCTTGTAGTGTGGTCCGCTTGAGCTTTAGATTTGCCTTATTTTTGGGGTTCATACTTGAAAATAATCTGAAAAACAAATGAACGGCATGGATATATATATATATATATATATATATATATATATATATATATATATATATATATATATATATAGGGAAAAAGTACTATGCGCTCGACCTCACGATAAGCTCCCGTGAGGTCGAGCTATGTGGGCCCCACCGTGATGCGTGTCCACCAACAATATTGTGCATTTGATGGGTCCCCTCTAAATTATGGGATATCCCAAAAATCAGCCATATACGCAACTCAAGTGGGCCATACCAACTAAAATCATGTGAAGACACCATTAAAACATATAAAAGCACTTGGTGGGGCCCACTTGAGTTTTTAATGCTGCTGAAACTTGGTCCGAACCCTCAGCCAAGTGAGACACACATAATGAATGGGCTGGATTTGCAAACCACATCTCGGTGGGCCCAAAAAATGATTATGAATGTTTTAATGGTGCACGGCCCCTCCCCACTTTTGTATGTGGTGTGGCCCACACAAGTCACAGATTGACTTGATTTTTGAGACCTAGGCCCACGATGGAATGGTGCATCTGACTGATGGGTTAGATGTTCGAAACACATCACGGTGGGGGCCACACAACTCGACCTCATGGGACGGACTCATGAGGTCGAGCGCATAGTACCTTTTCCCATATATATATATATATATATATAACACATATATCATGGTGAGACCCATAGAGTTTTAGCTACTAAACATGTTACAAATTTCAAAAATGCGATTTTCATGTGGGACTCTACCCCTTTTTCAGATACTTGTTCAAAGCCATAATTAAGTTTGTATCCGCAGTTCACATGAATCACAACGAATCAAATAGGCAGCGATAGTAAGGAATACTATTGCAGCATGACTTTTATGTTGTGACTATCTAAAATAAGTGTGGAGTCATGGACTATTATCAATGCGGACTATCATCAGTGCAATAGGATCCGCAAGAGAAGCATGTTGAATAAAACGTTTGAAGCAAGGGTTAAACTATCGTTTCAAATAGATACCGGTTTTATTTATTGAATTTGCGTTATAATGGCCTGATTTGGACTTGCAACAGTACAATGCATTCCAATATAATGTGATTTTGAAGGAGTGTGTATGCATGTGCTTAGGTGACAATTCAAAGCATCATAATATGTTATTATTATTGATATAGGTGTTGTACCGTGTTCCCGACTATTCTTGGGAAACTCGATTGAAAAGGACACCTGTTATAAAAAAAGAAAGATATTGCAGGCTAAATATCTTTAATGATGTTTGAAGTTCTTTTTACATAATCACAATTGACAGAATGACAAGACATGAAGTAATTGAGAGGAATTCAAAAGCATGCCAAGCAGCTGATAATCATCTAAGAGGTTGATTAAGTGGCTGATAGTCATATAGGAGGTTGATCAAGCGGCTGAGTATCATTCATGAGGTCAACTGAGCAACCAAGTGAAATGTGGCCAAGTCAGTAAAGAAGCCTGAAGTGGCATGTAGTAACTTTAGAAGGAAGTCTCGAGAAGGCCATGTAGCGTTAAAAGGTTACAACAACCTTCAGAACGTGAGAAACATCCAGAAGATCAGTAGCGCTGAAATGGTTATAACAAAAGTCAGAATGTGTGAAGCATCCAGATGGCTGAATCAAGGCTATAAATAACAAAAAAATAAATAAATAAATTCAACAGGAAGATTGGTCTTATACCAACCCAATCATACCTAATATATCCTTTAATTATCCATCATTTACATTGCTTAGTGTAATCACTTTAATTTTTTCTACCAGTCAATTACATTATTTAGTGCAATCATTTACTTTTCGCATGTTCTTTACATTCCATATTGTAATCCATAACATTAATCAAGTAGCTGATAATCTTAGTAATTTGGATCTACACTCATACGCTGGATTCAGTTCTCCATTTAGGAAGGTATTTTGTAGCTGTTCTTCGTGACCGACTGTAAGAATTCCTCTATCGATCTTTTATCTGTATCGAAAAGTCATTTCGTATAAAAGACAAAAGTATAACCCATCATCAGAGGACGAATACTACCCTCTGAATATCACCTAATCTTATTTACATACTGAACGAGTGGCTAAATAGGCAGTCAATTTTATTTAATCTCGGTCATATACTACGTATCTACCTATTTCGGCGCTTAGGGTTATAGTTGTTCGGTTTGATTGAGTTGCAAATTCAATTCTAGCACGCTCGCACTTATCATGTGACTAGTTGCAAATTCAACTCTAGCACGCTCGCACTTATCATGTGACTAGAACCAGAAACCGAGTCACAACAATAAGAACAAATGTTTTAGTAATAATTGCCACACATAATAATAGTGATCATTGCACGTAGGGGCAACCATTGGTGTTTATAGTGCTATGGCTTGTCATCTGCATTGCCTCCTTCCTCAGTAGTGTTTGTCACTCACAAGGGTTGTGTCATGTCTAACCCTCACGTTGATTGCCGACCATTTTTTTGTCCATCCTTTATACCCCTACCAATGACGAACATCGTTGTTACCACTAATAAAAGTAGAAGTCACCACCACCAAACTCACATCGCCTCATTTAGCCAAGGTGAGTATCGATTATGAAATATCTTCATGCTACTTGAGTGTTTTCAAGAATTTTCTTATGTTCATAATATAAAAAAATATATATGTACTTATGAATTAAGGTTGTCTAAGGACATCATATCATCTCTTTAACCATTAGATGTCAAATGTTTTCCATAGCCATTAGGCGTTAGGCATCTAATATCATTTCTTTAGTCATTAGATGTCAGATGTTTTCCATAGACATTAGGTGTTAGGCATCTTATATAGCAGAAGTAGGCACCATGATTTGTCAATGAGAGGCGATGACGTCAAATAGTCGTATAACTAGTAAGCCGTCGGATAACCATCTTCATGTGAGGCGTCAAATAACCGATGTTCATAGTGCCCTTAAGCTCCAGAGCTGTAGAATTGGAGTGTGCGACAAATAAACATATTATCTTAAGCGGTTTTCATTTATATCTATAAATAAATTACACTCTGAGCTATAGTCTAGTATAAACATTTGATTATATCCACGGGCAAAACACACAATTAAAAGGTAAAATCATAAAAAATTTTCTTTCCTGCATGATAGATTTGTTAGTCATAATATATATGTAATCCTTCATTTTAAGAAATTATAGTTCTTTGATTAAGGAGGCCTGTGGTTTCCTTAACACATACGATCAATTGGTCTACCAACGTCATGGTTTATGCCAAAGATAAATGTATGGAAACCCACTAGCACTCGCTATGTGAATACAAGACCCCCTCCACTAGGACGTGTTGTAGCAGGTTTGCGCCTTGGAAAATATAACTAAGTTGTGAGAGAATTTGTTCTCATGATTGCATGCGCTTACTCTTTAAACAAGGGACCAAGTATGAGTTTTGCACTATGTCGTTGATCTTGTAATGGGTCTACACCATACCACTTAACTCTCTCCCTTTGTGGCCTAGCTCATGACACTATGGTTGTCCTGAGCGGCTCATGCGCATGGTGCACGATTTGTGATTAAAGTTCCATGTCCTAGTGGCTTGACTTTCTCTATATGTATTTATCTGACCAGCTTTATCTTCATGTCATATAGTGAGTATTGATGCATTTATAAGCCGATGGGGCCTAATTTATTTCATTCATGGAGTTTCTGCGCTTGCCTTAGCAGTCTTGTCACAAAGAGCTTTGCACATGGCACAGAGACATTGTTATTCAACCTGCTAGTTGGTAGTTGAAACTTGTCGTCGATTTTCGATGCAAGAAAGATAATGATGTCCTGAGATGGCATAATGGTGCCATTAGAAGCGTGGGGCCCATTTTCACTAAATGTGAAAACTTTTCATGTCAACACATTATTTATGATATATTGATATTATTCTAATTATTAACTCCTATATAAATAATTTATGCACCTAAATATCTCTTTTGAAGGGTTTTATTGATCTAGGGACAATATATTCTACGTTGTGTTTTTCCATAGGTTCTCAATTACATCACGTATATTTCATGGGGAAAACACTTGATTAGAAGGGAAAAGTTAAGTAAGCACATCATAAATACAAATGATGATGCACGAGTAGAATGTTACAATGCTTGCATCAGAGTATCTGCATCGATAGTGATAGTGATGTATCTTTCAAAATGGAACGTGTATTCACATGTATTCTTAGGTGTTATCTTTGATTTTTCTATTTGAGTACATGTATTCACATGTATTTGAGAATTAAATGAGTAATGTGGAGTCCAAAACCACCTAAAAGAGTAGAAGATCGAATTTTACAGAGTATGGATCGACCCCGATGATACCACTGTAAAAAAATAAAGTTCCTGGACAGACCTTGATGGTGGCACTGTTGATTTTTATCAATATGGACAAAAATCGACGATGCCACCGTCACTCCCTGTTTAACAATATTCTGTATGTTCAGATTTTGATAGTTTTAGTGTATTGACATTAGAAATTCGTATCTATTTTTGTACAACTTTGATTGGAGTGATTCAAAAAGAAAAGTTGAAGCTTGATGAGTCTAATTTTATATATAAATAAATAAAAATAAAAAATAAAACTTAAAGAAGGTAAATTTAGGAGATTTTATAAATTATATAAAAAATTGTTGGTTTCAGGTAGCTAGCACTTTCGGAATTTTTTATAATTTTTCTAAAACTCAAAATGCAATGAAATTTAGTAGAGATAAATTAAAATTGATGACAAAGTACCATAAAAATTATAAATATAATATAATAACTAAAATTACCAAAAACATTACAAGCAATAAACCTATTGAAACTGAAAATTTCTGCGAGTTCATATTGTCGATGGACCGCACATATCTTTTTCATCTTAAAGTTTTTGTATTCGATGTCTTTTTAGGAATCACTTCTAATTATACTAGGAATAATCCTATATAATAAAATTAGATTTTTTTTATTTTTAACATATTTTACTAATTCGAGTAGTTTCTAACATGGTTAAATTAGAGTTCTTGATTAGGGTGATTAAAGTCGAATCATTGTTTACAATAATTACGAATAAGTTGTATTACGAACTTAGCTAATTCAAACTTTAATTTTCGTGCACAAGAAATCTCATTATCCAATTCATTCTAAAAAATGCTCCGATTTTTCAAACAAGCTCTAAATTGTTCATTAGTAGGCCACTAAACCCGAGACTATTGAAAGATGTTCGTCTCAGTGGACTTGACATCCATTGCGGGACATCAAGCTAAGATCGCGTCTCGAATCGCTCAGCTTGAACTCGCAATGTCAATGTATGAGATGTGTGGATATTCCTAAAATTAATCAAGATCGTTAGCATATATATATATATTTTTTATAAGTGAGCATTGCAACAAAAGAAAAAGAAATTACACATAAAGACAAAGTGTAAATATACATTCAAATACCCAACTTATACAAATGGTTGTCTAAAGGGTTTATACAAACCAATGACTTACGACACAAATACAAACAATACTAAAGCAAATATGAAGAAATCTAATAAGTAATGAATCTTGAGTTACAAGATCATCCAACTCCTCATGCTCCACTCGAGCATCAACTTGCAAATAATTTACGTATCCTAATCCCATTGAATATGGTTTAATAGTATTAATATCTTTTCCAGTGAGGTATACCCCCCAAAATTACCAAGGCATAATAATAGTTAAGAACAATATTTAAATAAAACTCAGGAGAATACAATATTCAATCTACACTACCAAATAGAATATAAGAAGGTACAATTTACATTTCATAAGGAGACAATTTACACTTCATAAGTAGAATACAAGAAACTAAAATATACACACTACAATGCAATGTATAAAACAAGGAGATGTAATCCACTCTTCGCCAATTTAATCTTGATTAATGTATGAATATATGAATGCAAGCATGGGGATGTACATCAGTTAAACAAATGAATGGACCTTTCAAACTGTTGGCCCATTTATGTAAGAAAATGAGTCCTTCAAATAGTCGACCCATTCAAAATATAACAAGCGTCGTTTGAACAATACAATGGTCTTTCAAACAATCAACCAGTTACCTGATAATGCCCACGTGCCATGTATGCATGATCAACCCATCCTTTATTAGTCCGATTTATAATCAACAAATCATAGAAGCTCAAAGGTCACTATGGGGGATTGTCACTTAACATAAGCTAATAGCTTAGGCATAGTGTCTTATACCACCATCCTCGACTCATGAAACTTTAGCAAGTAGAATTAAAATAGACTCAAAATGTTACAAATGATGATTATAATACAATAGATTCATGGTATTTCATGTATATAAATTGCTACAACTAGTAGTCACTCATGATCCAATACATAGACATTACCATCACAAATCCAAATATATTTCCAACAAAAAGGGTCCTCCTAACAAGCCACATTGGCACCAAGTTCATTTAAGAATATAACAAAAACATTCAATCCACAAGTCACAAAGGCACAAATAATCCATAAGATGGTAAGTCTACGACCAAATAACATTTATTCTACTCATAAACGGCCACTAGTTCAACAAACGTCCTATAATACCATCCAATAATCTCCAAGTGGCAAAACAAGCTACAATCAATTCAATATACATCATCAAAGAAAATATACATATAAATACTCATTGAAACTAAACTAGAGCAAATATTTCTACAATCAAATAAATCATAACTTTTTAGAATCTTGAATATTAATATCTACAAATTAAGAAACATACTCATGTGGTTTTTAATCATAAGAGAAAGTGCATTTATAAACACATATCAACCTAAAGAGAAGATTAACAATCTATAACTCAACTAATTATTTGATCATACACATAAGCTAGTCATAAATATTATTAGGTAAATAAATTAAAATGAAACTAAATTAACTATTATAATGAAGGAAAGCTTGAAGGGTGATCCTCACATAATGAAACAAATCACTTGCACTCGATTGAGTGAGATTGAAAGTGAATTTGGGGAAAATAAATCCCTACAATTAAATAAGGATTTCAGAGATAGTAAACTTCAATTAAAATCTAATTAGGATAACTATGGAAGATTTGAGAGGTACATACGTCAATTAAGTTTGTTCTAACCCAGCTTGGCTAAATTCCAAAATTCAATTGAGGTGTTGGAAAGTTAACAATTCCTACATTCCAAATAGGAATGTTAAAAACTTCAATTTGCTTGATTACGAAAAGAGATTAGGATCTTAACTGTAAGGCCCGTGTCCTAGTCCGTACCGTTCCTTAAACTCCCACGGTCCTCCTGATCGAATTCCCGCGACCCATGACCTTTAATCAACCTGAGACTTATACCCTTGCGACCACGATTCCAACGCCACGTCTTGAGCGTCGATGCGATACTTAGGCCAGGAGTTGTGGGCCCGCGTTCATCTCGAGAAAAATGCCGCGCGATGTAAATTTCGAGAGAATCTCTACCACCTTTCACATCAATTAATCAAGTACACATCTCATCACAAGTCAAGTACCAACTCATACCCTACCCATCTCTCTCTCATTCCCAAAGTCAACTCTCTCTCTCTCTCTCTCCACCCATCCCTTCCTTACAACAACCCATCCCTCTCTCCTTACATCTCCCCTCTCTCTCATTTTCTCCACCATTTTTCCAGGTACCAAGAGAAAGTGGACATCCAAGCTTCCCAAAGAGAGAACCTAGGTGTGGTCCACTTCTTACCCCCCTAATCTCCCATCTCCACCCTTCAATTCTCATCATCCTTCATCAAAGAGGAAGCTTAGGAGCTCGGGAGATCAAGGAACCAAGAAGATCCAACAGTGGGTGCTTGTTTAGGATTAGATTTGTGTTTTATTACATGGATTTGATGATTTGAGGGCCCACATTTGGTGGGACTCGAGTAATGTATGCATGTGTGTAATGTAAAAAAGGGGCCCATAGTGGCGGGGCCCCTCCCATAATCGCTCTCTCTCTCTCTCTCTCTCTCTCTCTCTCTCCCTCCCTCCATCTCATTTCATTTTTTCGTGATGATGTGTGTGGCCCATCTGATGTGTTTAGCAATTTGGACTATCCAGACTTTTTGGATGTCCAGCGAATGGGGCCTGCCTTACTACCCATTTTTGGGCCAGCCAAGATGGAGAGAAACAAACAAATATTAGCTTGGTCCGTGTGGACACCACCATGCTTCATGTTTTTGATCGATGCTGTGTGGGGTGGGCCATGCTAACGTGGACCCACCTGATGTACGTGTTGCATCTAGACCGTCCAGACTCTGGGGTCTGGACGGTGGCAAAACACAATGCTAGCTTCTTCAAAATGCTAGTGGGCCCACACGTGTGGACCCACCTCTAATGTATGTGTTTCATCTATGCCATCTACACCATCCACGTAGAGACGGTGGGGCCTTAATGTGGTGGCCGTTCATGTCGGACGTGGCCCCACAATGATGTATGCGTTATATACCCTCACCATTCATCTGGACGTGGGTCCTACCTTGATGTGTGGTGTCTACACCATCCAGCAAGGATGATGGGGCCCATCAGATGTATTGTTTCATCCAGCCGCCCATCTGTGGGACGACTGTGATATATGTATTGTATCCCACCGTCCAATCCCTAGACGGTGGGAAGCTGATTGGTTGGAGTACCTCACACCAGCTATGTAGCTGCTATATGTGACATCAACAAGTTCTGGGTCTCACCTTGATTGTATGTGTTATATCCCAACCGTCCATCTGGATGGTGGGAACTACGCAGCAATGCTGCTGCATTGACGCCTGCAAGTTTAGTGGGTTTGATCATGAGGTATGTGTTAATCCAGATCGTCTAGATCGTGTGGACCCACCTTGATCTCTACGTGTGACTCCACCATCCAGCAGCAAGGACGATGGGTCCCACATGGAGTTCATATCCTGTCCGTCCGTCAAATGAATGTCCAGGGGCTGGATGTTTATACTAAGAAATAATAAAATAAATAATTTATATATATATATATATATATATATATATATATAATAAGTATATAGTGGGTGGACCACACCCACGTGGACCCACATGATATATGTGTTTTCTCTATACCGTCCGTTCATCTGGATGAGAGACCCACCATGATGTACGTGGGTCATCCATGTCGTCCAATCATTTAGGAAAATCATTTTATGGCATTACAAAGAGGATGAGATAGATCTAAATTTCATATGGGACGCACTTGTTATATCTGTGTGGCCTACGTGATGTATGTGTGTTTCATCCACACCGTCCAAGTAGGGAAGTGGGACACACCATGATGTACGTGTTTCATACCCACACTTCCCACTCGGAGGGGCCCATCTGACACAGGCAAGGCCCACCTACAGTATGTATAGGGCCCACCTGATGTATAAGGCCATGTGTGAGACCCAATGTGATATATATGTGGCCTTGTGTGAGGCCCAATGAGATGTACATTAGGCCTGTCTAAGAGGCCCATTGTGATGTATATTAGGCCCGTGCGAGAGGCCCAATATGATGTATTTGTGGCCCATTGATGAGGCCCAATATGATATATTTGTGGCCCATTTGGTGAGGCCCAATATGATGTATATGAGACCCATATGATGAGGCCTGATGTGAAGTATATTAGCCCATATGATGAGGCCTGATGTGATGTATGAGAGGCCCATAGACGTAGCCCATTGTGATATATTCAAGGCCCATGGGATGTGGCCTATTGTGATATATTTGAGGTCCATGGGATGTGGCCCAATGTGATGTATATGAGGCCCATGTATGAGGCCCAATGTGATACATGTGAGACCCATGAGTGAGGCCTAATGCGATGTATGTGAGGCCCTTGTGTGAGGCCCAAAGTGATGTATATGAGGACCGATGTGATGTGTGTGATTCCACCATGATGTATGTAATGATGTTTATGAGTGCCACTCATTGGGAGCAATGTTGGTTGAATGTCCACATTGATGGGTAATGATGGTTAAATGTTCACATTGTGACCTTCCCTTAGGCCTTGTAGGCCCATTCTAGATATGAGTAAGCCGTCTAGGCCCATCCTTAACATGAGGAGAGTGCATCATTATCATATAACATGCTTAGTATAACTCCACGATCCATGCCATACGCATCATATGTATACTTGTTATGAGGAGTGATTGATCATAACATATGCCATTGGGCGGATTATTATGAGACTCCCTGAGAAACAGAGTTGCCCCACATGTGCACGCGATACACGTAGGTTTGATGCATGATTAGATGGTATGAATCATGCATCTCACATTTTTTAATATAACTACCATACGCCTTAAAGACATTAGGGTTGTGGTCTCTATAGGTATATCGTGGATGACCAAAGGGACACCAGAAATCTATTTCTACATGGGTTGTCATAGATGTCCCTAGGTGAAAGTCCCTAAACCCTCTTGGTACTAAAGGACACCCCAACGTCCATAACGAGTGGATATATATGAGCGCATGAAGGCCATATACTTATATGTCGTGTATCCCACTGTGTCGTGGTTGGTTGGGAGGGGGTGTGGCCTTAGCCGCCTCAGGGAGTAGGTAATGTTAAGCTGAGTCTGATCAGCTTATAAATGGATCCACTATCGACGAACTGGGCCCAATATTAGCAGGCGGATAGTGAAGTCTCTTCCACTTACCCAATTGTGCGCTTGGATAGGGGTGGTAAGCTCGTGTAGAGTGTAATACCAGAATTTTGATTGAGGCACGCGACTAACCTAAGACCAGGAGTCTACCACATTGAGTCTGACTATCCAAATCTAGTTTGGATAGAAGTCCCTTGTGATGGACCCTATAGCCTATGATACTACATACTATCATCCCGACTTCACACTCTAGCTTAGTCATTTCATTCACACCGCATATTGCATTACATCCGCGACATATGGCATTTTAGGTTGCTGTGCTTTTGCATTTAGAAGGCCCAGATGAGGTTGACGGTATTCGTGAACTCGTAAGGATTTGCATATTACATTGTATCCTCAGTATATGATATTTAGCTTACTATGTCTCCGCATTGCATAGCTAATCTACACTGATTCCTCAAAATATGATATTGGCTTATTATGTTTTTTGCATCGCATAGCTTCGATAAGGCTGATGGTATTTATGGACTTACCAGCATGTTTTCGTATTGCTTTGATATTGCATACTTGACACTTACCTTGCGCACACACTTATACCACCCTCTAAGCTTTTTATAAGCTTATGCATGATAGATGTGTATAGGTGGCGTTAGGTCGCAGCAGCGTTGAGCTTCGAGCATGCAGCGGTCTTTTGGAGATTAGATTTTTTATATATGTATTTTCATTTCAGCACTGTATTCAATTGTTTATATTAGTGAATATGTGATGATGATGTTGCCTTTATGATTTGGGTAAACTTATGGTTATACTTCTTACTAGATAAATGTACGTTGAAAAATCCTCCTTGTAGCATCCCAGGATTGAAATCTGGGTATGGGTGCTAGGAGCCGAGAATGGGGTACTACGGAGGCTGTCAGCATCGGATTCGACGATCGAAAATTTTGTGAGCCCGATTTCCAAGTTTGGGGCGTGACATTAACTTAACAGTTTAACTCATCTCACAAACTAGGTTCGAACTTGACTAAACTCTGATTGACTTAACTCGAAAATATTCAATTCAGTTTTCAACTTGAACCCAACATGATCTAATGAGGTGGATCTCAATAGGGTGCATTTGGGAAAATCTGACCCCAACATCTCAATAGAGATTTAAGAGAATAATAATTTAGATTAATTTCTCATTAAACTCTAATAGAAAACATGATAAAGTACTGGACTCACTTGTTTGTCGGCTAGAATTCTACTCCACCATAACTTGGAAGCAAAACATTCCATACCTTGAACTTGAACTAGATTGAATTCAAACTACCAGGACCTACTACCGCTGCTGGACCATGACCCAACAAGAATAAGATTTCAATCAGATTACAAGCTCAATCAAACTCACTAAATTTAGTCGGTAGTAAAATGAATTCCACGAGATTTCAAAATGGGTTAAATTGGGGAAATTACTAGTGTGGAATGACGTTCCATGACTCGACACCAGTTTCAAATAGACCAGAATGAATCCAACCAGAACTCAGCCACTTGAAAGCCCCCAGCAACAAATATGGCCTCGAGTCATCAACCGAGTCAACTTAGCTATGACTCGACAACAACACAACCACATCGCTTCTCCTCCTATCTTCTTTTTACTACAACTGGTGTTGGCCTAAATCAGGTTCAAACTCATCAGATTTATGCCACAACTCAACAATCTTGATGGAAAGAGTTGAGTTAACTCGACTGTGACTCGAAATAGTGAACAACGCCCTTAGCACTCCTCACCTCTCCTTCTTTTCCTTTTCTTCCCTCTTACTTTTCCTCTCAACATGAGTTAATTCACTAGAACCTAGTATGATTTGACTGAGTTCAGTGAGTCCGTAACTCAACCCATGAATCTATCTTCTCCTCGATTTCTTCTTTATTTTTCATTTATTTTCTCTAACCCCTCACTACTTCTCTTCTCTTTCTTGCAATCAAGCTGGAATGAACTCAACATGACTCGACCTGAGTTAAGTCATCTACTCAATTGTCCAAACAATGTTTTATGCTGATGGAAAAATCTAATTCAAATATCTGATGGTGTTACATGATCTCTAAAATACTACTGTGAATAAATTCTCCTTCGATGGTATATCAAATGGACGTACCAAATCTGAGATCGGGGTCGCACTAAGACCATGTGGTTGCTGTTACAAAAAATATTGATTTTTAAATATATTTTAAATAAAATATAATATATGTATTATATAAAAAAGTTTTGGAAAAAGCTTTTTGGGGGTTTTTAAGAATAGTCCCACGTGGGAAATGGGAGAGAAGTTTTTGTGGTTTAAATGAAAACAGTAGAGTATTATAATATTTAGTTACCTAGTTCAAGGACTATGGACCTTGTGGTCTCGGTCTCGGTCTCGGTCTATGTCACGGACATGGGCTCGGGCTCGGTGTGAGGACATGGGCATGTGAGGCAATGTGGCTGTAGAGGCGCTAGTGGTGCACTTTGCACTTCGCACGTCCGCATCATGTCGAAGAGGGTCGTTCCTTCGCGACCTTGAGTGAACTGGAGAGAGACGTGTGCGAGTCACGGTGCGACTAAGTAGCTAAGGCGGATGGCTGGATGAAGGGGAGACTAGAGGACTGAATGAGAGTCCTCCAGTATATATAGATAGCTAAAAAAGAGCTGTTGCAGTAGATCTGTAATAGCTGTGCCATTAGTGAAGGGTCCAACAGTAACTGCTGCATGGCTAGCCCAACAACTAGAAAATGGCTAGCTGCTGTCTCACAATAATCATCATGCATCAGCTTAATGGCCCATGCACAACAGTAAAAAAATGACCATAAAACGACCAGTGTAAGACCCGTATCCTAGACCATACTATTCTGTAAGTTACCACGATCCTCCCTGTCGAATTTCGACAACCTTCAACCTTTATCAGACGTTTGCGCGTGATCTTAAGCCGAGTCCTGTCAACCCGAGACTTGTACCCTAGCGACTACGCCTTCACAGTGATTCCGATGCCGTGACTCGCACGCTGAGGCAATACCTTAGCCAGGAGATGTAGGCTCACGTTCAATTCGAGAAAAAAGCCGCATGTTGCAAAACCTAAGAGAATCTCTACAACATGTCAAATCAATCCCATCAATCAATCAACTACATCACATCTCATGTCAAGTACACATCACCTTTCACCCATTCCCAAGCAACCCCAAAGTCAAAAAGTTCTTACATAAGCACATACCTTTCTTACACTATTTACCCCTAAAGTCAAAAAGCTCTTACACACCATCACTCACCACATCCATCACTCCATCACCCATCTCTCTCTCTCTTTACAACCCTCTCTCTCTCTCTCATTTCCCAAACACACTTTACAAGCGACCCAAAAAAATCACATATCCAAGCTCTTTCAACCTCCAAGAGAGCTTTGTGTGTGGCCCACTTCCTACCCTCTCATCTCTCATCTCAACCATCCAAACTCCATCTCTTCCATTAGGATCGAAGCTAAGGAGAAAGGAAGCCAAGGGAGCAAGGAGTGGACGGTGGGTGATCTTGGACCCACATTTTTAGTCTTTTTATACTTGTCTTTTGTGATCTAAGGGCCCACATATGGTGGGACCCACTTTGATGTAAGCTTGTATCCAAGAGGGGCCCATAGTGGCGGGGCCCCTCTGTTATCCTCGATCTCTCTTTCTCTCTCTCTCTCTCTCTATCTCTCTCTCTTTCCATGATCATGACCCACTTATGATGTGTATTTTACCCATGCCATCCAACTGGTGGGCCACCTTAATCCCTATTTGGGGCCTACATGACCGGACGATCACATAGGCCTGGATGAAAGGGAAACACAAATATTAGTTGGATCCAAAATCAGGTGGGCCACGTCCATATGGGACCCACCATAATGCCTGTGTGCAATCCACACTGTCCAGCGTCCAGGGACGCTGGACGTAGGCTAACAATGAAGTGTGGACTAGCTTGGAAGTGGGCTAACAGTGAAACATGAACTGCTAGTGGGATGTACTAACAGTGAGGTTTTTTGGTGGGCAACCGATACAGGCCCCACCTTGATGTATCAATCCAATCCACGCTGTCCATTCCATTCTCCAGATCATTTTAGGCGTTGAGCCGAAAAATGAAGCTAATCTAATATTTTGGTGGGCCATAGCATACCAAACTGTGTTTTCTACCTTTGAAATCCACCTGATGTTTCTATGCACCAAAATACCTCGAATATTGGGTTTGATGGTCTGTCTTGAGCCATGGGATCCAACGGCTGGGTTGGATTTCCCTGATGCGGGCCCTACCTGTGAAAAACATCAAGATAACTCCTTTAAAAAAAGTAATAAAATAAATATGCAGCAGGTCGCTGCAGCACTGGCAGACGGACGAACGGACAGGCAGACTCACGATCCCAGCCGTGGGCCCCACTGTGATGTGGGTTGGACAATCCATACCGTGCATTTGGTAGGCCCCCTTAGGGCAGGGGGCCACCCCAAAAGTCAGCCTCATCCGCATCTCAGGTGGCCCACATCACAAGGATTAGTGTGCTTGAACGTCTGGCATTGAAACCCTTTTTGGGTTACAGGAGTTTTGGGATCATTATGAAATTTGCTTTCCTCTTTATTCAGGGTTTGTGGGACCCACCCACCTCGTCCATCCATTCAGATGGGCCATGCCATCAAGCGTGTGTGGTGTCCACCGCCCTTGGACAGTGGGACCCACCCCATGTGTGGGGCCCTCAATGTATGTGACCGTCCAGGCCATCCAGGGTTGTACGTTAGGCATATTATAAATATATTATATTATAATATATATATATATTATATGTTATATTATATAATATATTCACGATGGTGGGCCCTACGTGGGACCCACCTCTACCTTTCTAGTGCAGCAACTGCACGTATAATAGCTATATAGCTGCCCCTTTTGACAGCAGCAAGCCCGTAGGCCCCACATTGATATATGTATTTTACACCATCCATTATTTTAACGGTGGGGCCCACCATGATGCATACATTATATCCAAACCGTCCAACCGTATTGAGGTATCATTTTATGGCAGGAGCAAAAGAATAGGTTAGATCTAAAGTTCAAGTGGACCCCACCATTCAAATATTGGACCTTGATATCCACCGTTCAACTTCTAAGGGCAACAGTAGTTTCCAATTTAGTTGATATTTGTTTTCATTTCATTTATCTCTTTAACTTGTGAATAGGTCGGATCTCAAAAATATATGAGGGTGGGCCCGATTTGATATACCCAAGGCCCATTTGACTCGGCCCAATTGATTCGGCCCATTTGACTCGGCCCATTTGATCGGCCCATATGATTAGGCCCATCTTGATGTAGTTATGACCCATCCGTTGAGGCCCACCTTGATATATGTGAAGCCCCTGTTATGAGGCCCATTTGATGTAACTAAGGCCCATGGGTCGAGGCCTAATAGGATGTACACAAGTCCATTACAATGTGTAACTCTACCATGGTTTGAGTAATGATGTTTATGGCGGTCGTGCCTTGGGAGCAATGATGGTTTGACGTCCACAGATTAATGTTGGTTAAATGTCCGCATTGTCATTCTCCCTAAGGCCTATTGATAGACCTATACATGTAATGTGTAGGCCGTCTAGGCTCATCTTCGTTACGAATAGAATTTATCGCCATATAACATGTTTAGTATAGTCTCATGATTCATGCTCATACGTATCATATGTATGCTTGATATGAGGAGTGACTGATCATAACATATGCCTATGGATAAATTATTTATGGGCTCTCGGATAAGCGGTGATGCCCCACATGAGTGCACAATACGCGCAGGATTGCTGCATGACTAGTGGTGTGATTCATGCATTTCGCATTGTGTGACATGGTTACTATATGCTCAAACAACATCAGGGCCATAGTATCCACAGGCATATCATGGTTAGTAGGATTGGATACCGAAAATCTTGTTCTATATGGGGTGCTATAGATATCCCTAGGTGAAAGTCCCTAAACCCTTATGGTACCAGGAGGTTGCTCCAACGTCTAAACCGAGTGGATGCATGAGCGCCGAGTGCCGATTACTAGAAGGCCGCGCTTTCCACTATGTCGTGGTCGGTTGAGAGGGGGTGCGGCCTTATCTGCCCGAGAGGAGGGGACAAAGCTAGGCCGAGTTTGACCAACTCGAGGAATGAGTCCGCTATCGACGAGCCGAGCCCGATATTGGTAGGCGGATAGTGAGGTCTCTTCTACTCACCTTATTGCGCGCGATGGGGCGACAATCTGGTTTGGAGTGCACTAGACCCCGGTGATATTCCATAGTTGAGCTGTATTGATATGTGGACTTTGATGAGGATTCGTATGCTTGAGTTGCGTCTCTCATCGCATGGCCTTGATACGGTCGACATCATTTATGCCTTGCATCGCATAGCCTTGGTACGGCTAATGGTATTCATGGATCCATCAGCATGTTCCGCATTATTCTGATATTTCATAATTGCATTACTACCTTGTACACACACTTTCACTACCCTCTAAGCTTTCCATAAGCTTATGCATGACCGTTGCGTGCAGGTGACGTTGGATCACAACAACGTTGAGGCAGGAGCACATAGTAGATTATCTTGGAGCTTTTTATCCATTATCATTGTATTTCTCTTTATGCTCATTGTACTTATAAAGTTTTTGATCATAGTGGAAATGTGATGAAGTTTTTGGTTGTTGTTTGTAGGTTATGCCTTTGGTTATGCTTATCATGAATCAAATTGTTGTTGAAAATCCTCCTCGTAGCATCCCAGGATCGGAACCTGGTGAATGGGCGCTGGGAGCCGAGAATGGGGTACTACGGAGGCTGTCGGTGCCGGATTCAGCGATCGAGAATTTTGTGAGCTCAGTTTTCGAGTTTGGGGCGTGACAACTAGTTTTCTCCAACAGCTAGAAAACGGTCATGAGATTTAATTCTCTGGACCATAACCCCCAGCCACCATAACCTATAAAAGGAGGGCCTGGATGGGTTTCCAAACCATCTCTCAACCCACTTCAATAGACCCATACGAACTGAGACAGTCCTCCACTCCTCTCTAGGAAATCCAGCAACACAGCAAGGGTTCAACCCTTTGCTTGAAGAATAGACCAACGGTGTGGTCTAAAACGGTTTAATTGAACCAGTGGCTGAAGATTTGACCAGTGCAGTGGTTTAAATTACATATTTTCTTCTCTTTCTTTCTTCCAGAATTTTTCTTTTATTA
The DNA here is from genome assembly GCF_029962835.1 of Magnolia sinica. Taxonomy (NCBI): domain Eukaryota; kingdom Viridiplantae; phylum Streptophyta; class Magnoliopsida; order Magnoliales; family Magnoliaceae; genus Magnolia; species Magnolia sinica. The sequence goes on from NC_080581.1 coordinate 15,534,531, forward strand.
TATTTCTACCAGATTAAGTGTAACAGAGTTCCAATAGGTGGGCCTTCGTGTTTGTTGAACGCAGACCCACACCATGCTCGTCGTATCCTAGAAGCAGTTTGCCTGTAACCTATCAACATACTCAACTCACTTGAGTAGGGGTAAATAACGCTTTAAGGACAACATTTCAGACATGCTTTAGCCTGTCCTTAGTTCTGATCATCGTGATTTTTCGGTTTCCATATTTTACAGAAATATTTTATTCTATAAATTTCAACAATTCTTAAAGCGTTATTTGATGGAAGTCGACAGTGTTTCATCCATTAAGTTGATGAATTAGGACTTGATATGTCTCGATCAGTTCGATGGAACCAATTTTAAAGAGATGGCAAGATAAGCTAAAATTTCTTCTGACGGTGCTGAGGATCTATTACATTTTAGATCCAAATCTGGAAGCACTACCTGAAGCATCCGACACAGACACACCTGAACAGGTGGCTGCCCGTGCCAAACGAGCTGAAGACGAACTCTTGTGTTGAGGACACATTCTGAACGCTCTCTCCGACTGCCTGTACGATTTGTACCAACAGACGTCATCAGCAAAGGAGATCTGGGCCGTTCTAGAGTTCAAATACACGGCAGAAGAAGAAGGATCCAATAAATTTCTCATCGCCAGGTATTTTAACTTCAACATGGTAGATAACAAACCACTACTGCCCCAAATTCAAGAATTGCAGCTAATAGTTAACAAAATCAAAGCAATCAAAATTGATCTTCCTGAATCATTCCGAGTCGGGGCTATAATCGCCAAATTGCCACCGATGTGGAAAGACTATAGAAAGAAGTTGTTGCATAAAACTGAGGACTACACACTGAAACAAATCCAGAAACACCTCAGAATTGAGGAAGAATCTCGTAACCGTGACAAAAAAAATGATAACGGGAATGCCTCGTCCAAGGTACATGTAGTAGAGAACACTAATAACAAGAATCCCGAGAAGGACGATTCCCTGAAACCCAATAAATGAAAATTTAAGAAAAACGCCCAAAAGAAGAACAAAAAGTTTAAAGGCCCATGCCATGTCTATGGAAAAACCGGGCACTATGCTCGAGTATGTGGATATCGTAATCTAAAAAAGAGGTAAGTGCAGTAGAAGAAGGCGATATTGTGACTATGATCACTGAGGTGAATACCATCCAAGGCAAAGTTCCAGGTTGGTGGTATGATACTGTCACTACAGTACATGTGTGCTACGACAAATCAGCCTTCAAAACCTATGAGGAATTGACCGATGGTCAAAAAGTCCAAATGGGTAATGAAGTCCAATCGAAGGTCGTCGGCAAAGGAATTGTCGAACTGATATTCACCTCTGGGAAGAAAGTGATTCTGACTAATGTACTGCACGTCCTAGACATGAGACGAAACTTAGTTTCTGGGGATCTTCTAGGTAAACCAGTCAGGTAACTAAGGGTGGTGTATGAGTTAGGTAAACTGATTCTGTCAAAGAATGGAAATTTTATCGGAAAGGGATATGCTTGTAACGAAATGGTCAAGTTTCTAAATGAAAATAACACTTTTGCGTATATGGTTGAATCCGTTAGACTATGACATGATAGACTAGCCCATATATGGTATAGTACCTTAAAGTTCATGGCTAAGAATGATTTAATCTTATGCACAAATAATGAAACCGATAAATGTGAAGTGTGCATACGATCCAAAATGATGAAGAAACCTTTTTCAAGTGTTGAAAGATTGTCTAAAGTATTAAATCTTGTGCACAATGATATCTATGAGTTAAACGAATTCTTACTCGTGGAGGTAAACGGTACTCCATAACCTTTATAGATGATTGCTCTAGATATGTGTATATTTATCTATTAAAGAGCAAAGATGAAGCATTGAATATGTTTAAAATATATAAAGTGGAAGTAGAGAATCAACTAAATAAGATGATAAAAATTCTCCGTAGCGATAGAGGAAGAGAATACTTATCAAATGAATTTGATAACTTCTGTGAAGAACATGGACTGATACATCAATGTACAATGCCATACACACCTCAATAAAATGGAATAGGTAAAAGGAAGAATATAACATTAGTAGAAATGGTCAACTCAATGCTGATAAGAGCAAAATTGCCACTAAGTCTATGGGTGAGGCGCTGCTTGCAGCGTGTCATATTCTAAATAGAATTCCGTCTAAAAAATATAAAATATCTCCATATGAAACATGGAGAGGTAGAAAACCTAACCTAGGATATCTAAAAGTGTGGGAGTGTCTTGCATATTGCAGAACCCCTGATCCAAAAAGAATTAAGTTAGGACCAAGAGCTATTAAGTGCGCCTTTATATGATATGCACAAAATAGTAAAGCTTATAAACTACTAGACATAGAGTCTAATATAATAATAGAATTAAGAGACGTTGTGTTCTTTGATAACTCACTATCCTTGGAGTCAAAGCATAATGAAATCCAAACTTCTAATAAAGAACCAGATAGCACAGCTCCACAGATAGTGGAAGCTCCTGTTGAAACTCGTAGGAGTCAAAGGACGAGAATAGAGAAGAGTCTAGGAGATGACTATATAGACTCACAACGCATTATTTTTCATCTTGTAGAAGGAGATAGAGAAAATGTTATAAGAAAAATACCTATAATTATGACTATAGAAGATGATCCTAAAACATATAAAGAGGCTGTATCCTCTAGAGACTCAGCTTTCTGGAAAGAAGCTATAAACGATGAAATGAAATCCATACTGTCAAGTCAAACATGGGAACTAGTAAACTTACCTCCAGGTTCTAGACCCATAAGTTATAAGTGGGTATTTAGAAAGAAATATCACACTGATGGAACTATCTAAACCTTTAAAGCTCGACTAGTAGCTAAGGGATTTAGATAAAAAGAAGAGATAAATTACTTTGACACATACTCTCCTATAGCTAGGATAACATTCATTAGAATATTATTTGCGCTAGCTTCCATACATCATCTTCACATCCACCAAATGGATGTAAAGACTACATTCCTGAATGGTGGCCTCAATGAGGAGGTATACATGGAACAACCTGAAGGATTTGTTCTACCAGGAAATGAAAACAAAGTATGTAGATTAGTCAAATCTTTGTATGAATTAAAATAAGCACCAAAACAGTGGCATGAGAAGTTTGATTTCAAAATACTATCTCATGGTTTCATACAGAATGTAGCTGATAAATGCATATATTCTAAAGTAGATGGTAGTGGTATCGTTATTATTTGCCTATATGTTGATGACATGTTACTAATAAGTAATAAAATGAAAGGTATGACTGAAACAAAGAGGTTTCTATCTTCCGTATTCAAAATGAAGGATCTTAGACAAGTTTATACAATTCTAGGTATCAAAGTTAAAAAATATTGTGGGGGTTATGCTTTGTGTCAATCTCATTATATTGAGAAAATACTAAACAAGTTTAACCATCTAAATATAAAGAAAGTAAAAACCTCATTTGATCTAAGTATCAAGCTAAAAGAAAATACTGGAAGAACAGTTGCACAATTAGAATATGCGAGTGCTATAAGAAGTCTTATATATGTTATGCAATGCACTAGACCTGATATCGCATATGCTGTAAGTAAACTTAGAAGGTTTTCTAGCAACCCCAGTACTGAACACTGGAATACAATCAGTAGAGTCCTTGGTTACTTAAAAGTAACCAAAGACTTAGGACTATTTTATTTAGAGTTTCTTGTCGTATTGGAAGGATATACTGATGCGAGCTGGATATCGAGTGCAGTGGACAATAAGTCTACTACATGGTGGGTATTCGCCCTAGGAGGTACAGTTGTATCTTGGGGATCCAAGAAACAGACTTGCATAACGCACTCGACTATGAAGTCTGAATTTATAGCCCTGGCTGCAATAGGCAAAGAGGTTGAGTGGCTAAGGGATCTTCTATTAGAAATCCCTTTTCTGTGTAAAGCCAATATCGGCTTTGTCACTACATTGTGATAGTAAAGCAACATTAGCTAGAGCCTATAGCGGCACAAATAATGGTAAGTCTAGACATATCAATCTTCGACATGATTATGTCAAACAATTGATTCGAGATGGAATCATTACTATTTTCTATGTGAAATCAAGCAATAACCTGACAGACCCTTTTACTAAACCTTTACCGAGAGAGGTAGTAAATGCTACATTTAGAGGGATGGGGTTGAAACTCTTCAACCAAAGTTCCACCAATGATGGTAACCCAACTTAAAGTCAGAAAATCTCTAATTTTGGGTTTAATGGGTAAAAACAAGTCACAGATATGTGAAAAGTTTGTCAGTACTAAAATATAAAAAACCTCATCCATAATAGATAATTGCTGAGCGTTACGAAAAAGGGTTAAGTCTTAAAACTCTTAATGAAATGTAATCTATAGGACAAGTGTCTTATAGTAACGGAGACACTGGAAGGATTTCACCTATATGAACGTAGAGATGGTGCCGTCTCTCATGAGAGTTAGGAGTTTTCTTTCGGGATCGTTCACGAATTAAGATAAGCACATGACCATTAATTGTGTTCAGGAAGATTATGGGAACTCTAATAAACACATAGCGAATATGTGTGTAGTTTCTCTGACTCTGTTATCTAGGAATAACTAGTTTAAAGCTACCGCTACCAGTCATTTCGATAGAGTTTTGAAATACTTACACTAAGGAAAGATTAAAATCGAAAGATATCTTTCTTTATGCATATAAGCTAATTATTCTGGCAGAAATGTTTAACCAAGAAAATATATTTTTAAAATCAAGTAGCGGATTGTTACAAAAAATATTAAATTTTAAATATATTTTAAATAAAATATAATATATATTATATAAAAAAGTTTTGGAAAAAGCTTTTTGGGCGTTTTTAAGAATAGTCCCACATGGGAAAGGGAAGAGAAGTTTTTGTGGTTTAAAAGAAAACAGTGGAGTATTATAATATTTACTTACCTAGTCCAAGGACTATGGACCTTGCATGTTCCAGTGCGTAGCACTGGAACACCTGCGTGTGTGCGCTGGCGCTCGGGCATGGGCATGGGCTCGGTCTCAATCTCAGTCTCGGTCACGGGCTCGGGCTCGGTGCGAGGGCCTGAGCATATGAGGCAGAGTGGTTGTAAATGCACTGTGGCGCACTTTGCATTTCGCACGTCCGCATCATGTCGTAGAGGGTCTCTCCTTCGCGACCTTGAGTGAACTGGAGCGAGACGTATGCGAGTCGTGGCGCGACTAAGTGGTTAGGGCAGATGGCTGGATGAAGAGGAGACTAGAGGACTGAATGAGAGTCCTCTAGTATATATAGAGAGCTAAAAAAAAAAAGCTGTTGCAATAAATTTGTAATAGCTGTGCCATTAGTGTAGGGTCCAGCAGTAACTGCAGCTTAATGGCTCATGCACAACAGTCAGAAAACGGCAATAAAATGGCTAGTTTTCTCCAACAGCTAGAAAACGGTCATGGGATTTAATTCTCTGGACCATAACTCCCAGCCACCATAGCGTATAAAAGGAGGGCCTGGATGGGTTTCCAAACCATCTTTCAACCCACTCCAGTAGACCCATACAAACTGAGACAGTCCTCCACTCCTCTCCAGTAATTCCAGCAACACAACAAGGGTTCAACCCTTTGCTTGAAGAATAGATTAACGGTGTGGTCTAGAACGGTTCGACTGAAACAGTGGCTGAAGATTTAACCAGTGCAGTGGTCTAAATCACATATTTTCTTCTCTTTCTTTCTTCTGAGATTTTTCTTTTATTGTATTTCTGCCAGATTAAGTGTAACAGAGTTCCAATAGGTGGGCCTTCGTGTTTGCTGAACACAGACCCACACCAGGCTCGTCGTATCCTAAAAGCGGTTTGCCTGTAACCTATCAACATACTCAACTCATTTGAGTAGGGGCAAATAACGCTTTAAGGACAACGTTTTAGACGTGCTTCAGCCTGTCCTTAGTTCTGATCATCGTGATTTTTTGGTTTCCATAATTTACAGAAATATTTTATTCTGTAAATTTTCAACAGTTGCATTGCTTGCCGAGGAAGAAGATCTCCTAACTCTAATGGAAACTTCAAAGCCGATGAACCTTTCTTCATTCCGAAGCTTGTTGAGGATATGGATCTTCTAAATGATGCTTGTAGGAGCGAGAAATTGAAGCTCTAGTGAGGATTTCTCGATGGGTTCGGAGCTTGAAGTTGATAATCGATATTTTAGGGTTTCTATAAGAGACGGAAGCAAAAGCCATTGCATTTGATCCCTATCTCACTTATAGCACTTCCCTAATTGTCCTAAGCCGTTGGATAGGAAATGAAGGTCTGGATTTAATCTAGGGCTTTCTACTCGCACGGGCTCTCCACTAACAAATTCAGCTTAAGGGTTTTGAACAACTGGCGATCCGCGTGCTCTATAAATGGAGGGTTGGGATGCTTTACAACAAACGGTTAAGATGGTAAGAATAAACCATACATGGATCGCTAGCTCATCGCTGAAATGGATTTCTATTTTAGGAAAATCCACTCGCGCACAACTCGACTTGTGCTCGAGCTTATTCGCAAATGCGTGTGCAAACTAGAGAGGAATCACTTAGGTGATCAAGTGAGGTGGGCCACCGATTTGAGTTAACTACAATTTGGATGGTTTGGTTGGTTGGAGGAATCACTAGGGTTTGGTTGGATTTGAGTTAACTACAATTTGGATGGTTTGGATTTCCTAGGTGATCAAGTGACGTGGGCCACCGATTGAGCAGCGGTGTTCATCCGTTTGAAATAAATGTTGGCGGGAAAACAATGAAAGAAAGAAAGAAAGCCTCCTTTTTCGGAAGTTTTCGGGCTAGCGCCCGCTTGATCAGGGCAAGCAGTTAGGTGCACGCGGCCTTGCACAGGTTGTGCACACCCACACCTAAAGTGGGGGCCACATAAATTATTAAAAAAATCCACTCCGTCCATTCGACCTGGATAGTCCTATTAGGATATTATCCTAAAGATGGGGCATATTTGGTGCTTAAGTAGGCTGCAACTTTGTATCTGAATGTCTATATGATGATATTAGATTATCCAATAGTCAGATAGCTATCAAGTCTTATTCCAATGGTTCTTGGGGCCCGTTTGGCTGGTCGGATTAGAAGGGATTGGATAGTATTGGAAGGGATTGGAAGTTAAATCCTGGGATTGGCCGGACATGCCAAACAGAGTCGGTGATCTGATCCCAATCCGATGGATTTTAAGACAATCCACTGACAACCCCATCATTACCTTTAAATCCCATCCAAGCCACCCTAATCCATTCAAATTTGCTTGGGATGTGTTTGTTCCAAGGGATTGGAAGGGATAGGAAGGTTTAATCTTGGGATTATTCAGGCGTGCCAAACGTACTGGATATAGCAATCCAGGGATAGAGCAATTCCATGGATCTCAAGACAATTCACTGACAACACCATTATTACCTAGAAATCCATGCCATCCACCCTAGTACCATTCAATCCCTTCCAATCCACCCGGCCAAACGGGCCCTTAGGGTCCTTAGTATACTCTAATTGAAATTTCTCAACTGATTTTGAAATTTGGTAATCTAGTTGTGGTTTTCAGTGACGGATCGTCATATTAGCATTAAAGATCCAATTAATGGTGAATCTTATGATTCTGAGTCCTGAAAATGATGATGTATGGTGTTATTTGCCTAACAAGATAGGGTTTGGACTTTCATTGCCATTCAAATCCTAACAATGAATTTCTGAAAATCAGTGTTGATTTCATAATAAGGTGATTGTCAATTTTGAAAATCAATGGAGCCGGATCTATAAATGAATATTACTCTCACCGGTTAAATGTAAATGGATGATCGATTAAACTAGATTTGTATCTATTCCATGTTAAATTTTTATAGTAACACTTGAGTACTAAAAAGTACGGAGTGCTACCACAAATGGATGATCCTATAGGTGATGCAGGTGTTCAAGAGTTCAAATGCAATTAAGTGCACTGCAAGGTTTCAGTACACTGAGTGCATTAGATCATTTCTCTCTAAGATCTGTTGCTTAATTATTTTAAATTGTAACTCATTGATAAGGTGGCAAATTTGACAATTGGTCTCAACCTTCCCGAGCATCAAGCATGGATAATGTTTTATGAACGGTAGAGCACGTTGTTTTATATATGTGCACAAGGTGGTATGTTGAAACTTCCATTTCTATCTTTATATTATTTTCTTGAGGCTAGTTACTTTACTAGGTATTGCAGAATAAGATTTTTTTCACAAGGTTATTCACCAGCTTGTAAAAATTATTCACTTGCATGTAAAAAGTTATTCAATTATTTATCCACCTACTACAGTATTACCCATGTGGGACCACCATATGTTATGTGTATGGGACCCACCATGTTGATGGGTATCCAATCATCAGGTTGGCTACACTGTATAAAACAATATTGGACAACTATCCAAAAACCTCCGAATTCGTTTAGATTGGCTTGAATTTTTGGGTGTCCAACTTTCGTGGTGGTCCCTCCTAATGGAGATGTTGGATGCCACATCACACTACAATGGGACCCATGTACAACCTTTGGATGAGTTTACAGAAAATTGACCTGTTTTATTTTCAATTTGCGATCATTAGGTTGATCAACGGCTCACCAAAAATTTAAATAATGCTATAAATATATTAAATTTACTACTAATTTTATTAATATTAATCAAACTTAATACAATAACTAATTTAATTTGAGAAAATAATAGGGATAAATGATCAAATGAACTGAGTATATGGGAAAATGAGTATATAGAAACCTTCCCATGCACGTACATGTGTTTGGACCAGTGGCATTAACATTACCTATTGGACGGTCCATTTGGTTAAGATCACACCAATTAGATTATTCTATACCTCAGTGATTGGATTTATGTTCTATTGACGATCATCTCCAACCATTTTGCATGCACTGATTGTGCAGTTTGGATCATGCATCCAATTGATATAATTTTTTATTTTTTAAATGTAGCCTATAGAGAGTGAAGTGGACTTATGCCAAGCAGTTTAAATGCAACTAAGCACATGGGAAGAAGGGAAGATTTTCTCACACGTAGCCTCTAGATCACTTCTCAATAACCTTTTAAAAAAAACATTTTTCATCATACAAACATGTCTTTCCTTTTTTTTGTTTTTTTTGAAAACTACATGTTAGGTTTACAATATCTGATCCATGTAAGTGTTGGGACACACCATAATGATTTTCTATTAAAACTAGGTAGGGCTACTCTAAGTGGGCCTTAATATCAAAACTTATGGAGTGGATTAGCTTGATTTTCATATCAGGTTATCAAAATGGTGTGTTCCATCTTTTGCACAAAAAGGATATATTACAATGGTTGTATATCATATGCAACTACTTAAATACTTAATAGAACAAAATAACGGTTCTTACAATGAAATATGCTGATGAACAATGATAATGGTTTTTATCAATATTTTTTAAGATAAGCAGAATTTTATTATCAACTAGGGCATAAACCCAATTACAAGTTATAAAAATATAAAAGATGAAAGGATAAATAGATAACTGTTATTATCATTACCATACCTTATTGCACTCAACAAGGCAATAAAGTGTCATTAATTAGCATTATAATGGGTGTTGTAACACCGTTACAGTAATCATTCTCAAATGCAAACAAAGGACAGAGGAGGAGAGGCATGACCCTAATTACAAGCTACAAAAATACGATAAAAAGGGAGAATAGATAATTGTTGTTATTGTTACTAGTGCGAAATGCACCTAACAATGCAACAAAGTGTGGTTACCGTCTTAATGAGTGTTGTAATGCCTAAAACATATAAAGGAACTTGGTGGGGCCCACCTAAAATTTGGATGCATCTGGTCTGATCCCTCATCCAAGTGGGACACATATAATGGATGGGCTGGATTTGCAAACCACACCTCGGTGGGCTCAACAAATGATTATAAATGTTTTAATGGGAGGGTAACCCCTCTCAACTTTTGCACGCGGTGTGGCCCACAAAAGTCATCGATTGACTTAATTTTTAAGCCGGAGGCCCACATGGAATGGTGCATCTGACTAATGGGGTTGATGTTCGACATACATCATGGTGGGGTGTGTGTGTGTGTGTGTATAAATTATAGTCTTCTTTCCATCTCTTCAACATGTGATGTGAAAGCTATTTCTCTTAAAATTGGATGCATGGCTCATTTAATTCAAGTTGCTGGAAGTAATTATTGATTATAAAGATATATATTAAAGTTTTTCTTATGCAGAAAATGAGACAAATGAAATTAGTACCTTTTTCATACATATTGAGAGAGGACATGGAAAAACAGGAAGCATTGCCGCCTTAGCGAAAAGGGACCATCATTTGTCCTTTCACTGACAAAGACAAGGAAGTTGTTTTTGTACACGGATACTCCAAGAATTTTGGAAATTTTCTACTTTCTTGCCCGAGAAAGTAAAGAAATAAATTACAAGGGCCTATCAATTCACCTTCCATGTGGCATATCGTGGGCTCCACGGAGATCATCTTGGATCGTATTTCCCAATTGGTGACCATGAGATGAGTGCTTTTAATACATTATGGTAATCAATCCAAAATCAACGGTTGAGATGATCTAGTGTTCTTGATGTTGTAAGTTATCGTGCTCCTTGGTGCACTGGGACATTTGGACATTCTAATCAATCAATCCTGATCATTGGTTAAGTTTGACACACAGCTTTCATGGTCACCGTAAAAAATCGCACCGATCAGATGGTTGAATCCATTGGTAAGTTGGACTTCTCTTTAATATCCGTTCATTCTCTCTATGCTATGGATTGGATGGTGGGAAATTCCTGATAAAACAGATCCTTCAGTGGATCGCCATTATAGTTGATTGGAATATAAACAATCTTGTCCGTAACCATTGTGTGATTTTTGCACCATGGCAAATAACATAGGTACCAGGCATGATGGACGGACCAAATTGATTGATTAGATTGTTCCAGTGACTCAACTCAAATTTATATTGAATAAGTGGACCTATGATTTCGATGGTAGGATTGTAGATAGATGCGTTGCCGGTTACATGGGGATGCCTAGTAGGCAATAGACATTTTCCTTTTATATATTTTCCCATTGAGAGTGTTTTATGCTGTTGATCCAGACCAATCACGTTGCATGAGTAATGGATCTGGGCATTTCATCAACTGGGCATAGCTTGGTGTCCAAGGCTCGGGGGCGGATTAGGTGTTACCCCTACAATGTGAAGTCCACCTTGACGAAGTTTCTGTATATCTACGCTGTCCATCTGTTTTTCTGTATTATTTTAGGATGCGATCCCAAAACTTAATGATGCAGGACATGAAAATTAAATATGATATGCAATATCTCAGGCTTTAGATTATACTAATTCAGAAATAATCACATAAAATTACATATCCCACACAAAAGTTCAAACATTCAAGTAAGGGGAATCCATGCGGGTCTAGCTAGGCCTACACAGGCTAGGGCTAGATTAATAAAATTATGGACCAAATGATACTCAAAGGGAAGTAAAAATCATCCACACATACACAACAATCAGTCTCTAATTCAAGAGATTCACCAATTCCAATGCAGAGAACTATAGGATAAGAAAATGGGCAAATAAATTGAAAGTAATGCAATATAGGGTTAGGGTTAGGGAGAATAGGTATGAGAGGAGTAAAATATACGAAAATCTGAACTTAGAAATAGTCCCCGCGCGTGGACAACGGGCCAGGCCTGTCGCACGTGCGCAGGGGTTTGGCCGCACGTGCGAGAGGGCGCCAAATGTGGAAAGCGCCTCCTTGGCTCTGGTCGACCAGGAGAGGGCTTCAAAACTCTTAATTTTTGTGTCGATCGGATGCGCAGTGTGTGCGTGGTGCTTCGCCAAAGTTTCAATCCTTCTAAAAGGCCAGAATCTAGAATTCTGCTATAAAGAGGAAAACTGTTGCAATAAAGGACAGATTTGGAGCGCGAATGGTGGTAGGAGATGAGAAATATAGATAATAGAGGATATGGGCGAATCGGGATCTATGTAGCATCGCACCACGGTAATTAGCCCTTCGATGAAGGGAGGGCTTCGCACCCAATTGGATTTCTACAACTCGAGAACTTAGAAAAGTAGAAAAACACAAAATTTTTATTAAGCTTTAATGATGAAAAAAAACCTACAAGGGGTGCCTATTTATAAGACAACTATATACCCCAAAATTCATGCTATGTGCATAACCTATTACTTGGTGATGAAGTAAACAAAAATAAAAATTAATCAAAGAAATCTAAACTGTAAATAACATTAATAAGTAAAACCTACAATATGAGATTAATCAGACTAGTAGGCCACGATCAGGAGATCCCATGATGGGCTTTACTTAACTACCAGGACCACTCTAACGAACTAAAACTCCGTCTTCTAGTTAGGAGGCCCTCCCTGCACTTCGTTATCAATCCAGATCGATGGTGGGGCCCTCCTCCTTACGTACATGCGTAGGGGTGGCTTGCATATGCGTGTGCACGTGCGCATGATATCCCCATCACCTAAGTAGATCCAAATCTCAGTGTAACATCCTGGATTTTCGCTATTTTGGATTTCCAAAAACCTTTGAAAATTTTCATTATGATTAACTTATGTTGTCACTTATTGACCATTAACACCCGATGTTAGCTTATACGCAGGTGGTACCAAAAAAAGAAGTGTACAAATTTAATAAATCAACCGTAGAAAGCCGATGAACCCGCCCGATCACTTAAGTATCGAGTTTAGCCTTATGATTTGTTCACATATGGCTCAAATTTAGCCAACCTATCACTAACTAATCAAGACTACCACAGCTAGATTAAAGATTTACCCAAAGACGAGACAACTATCATAATTAACAAACCAAAGTGACCTAATTATCCATTTAGCCTATGAACCAATGGTTTAAAGTGATTATGACTGAATCGTTATTTTCACTAATTGCGAATAGGCCACACTATGAACATAGTTAATCCAAGCCCTAATCATTGCTCACGAGAAATCTCGCTGCCTAATTCATTTCGAAAATGCCTTGATTATCCAAACAAGCTCTAGACCGCTCGTTCGTGGCCCATTAAACCCGAAACTATAGAACAATGTCCGTCTCACTGGGCTTGACACCCATCGCAGGTGGTGAACCAAGAAAGTGCCTAGAACGGCTCAACTTAGGCCGGAAGCCAAGTGCTTGCAAAGTGCGAATCCCCTAGGCCAAAATCTGAAACTTGAGTGAAATAAACCTTTGTTCTTTCACAAAGTTGTGGCTTTCCGACCATTAGATCACAACCAAACTCGAGGCATGAGTTAATAATATTTCTCTACTCATATTCGTATAGCCACGACCCCAATTGACCATCTGTGACTATTAAATAGACTTCTAATCATATCCATTGATTGACGCATCCAAATGGCGGGCTAGTCATATCCATACGTAAATCATCATTAGGGCTAACTATACTACGGTGTATATCGACATGTACACCCTATAATGGGCCTTAGAGGTTAGAAACACTCTCCCATAGGGCTAGTATAATGAAAACTTAGCCCTTGGGGCTATTTGTGCAACATCTTGCACTATATAAAGCCCTCATTTGGGCACCCACTCTCCCCATATGAAATTACATTTTTCAAAGGAGAGAAAGAGAGAGAGAAAGAGAAAGAAGAAGAGAAGAAGAGTGAGAGTAGTGGGGGGGCTTTAGTGCTTCCCTTTATTGGTTTCCTCTAATCAAACCATAGCATCGATCATTTTCCTCCGCTGAATCCACCCCATTTGCAATTTGGAGGTAAGAAACAAACCTACTTCCCAACCTAGATTTTTTTAAGATGAATTGCATAGATTTCACGTGTTTCTTGGTTGTATAGGAATTTATGATTTTTCTCAAATCCCTAACCCTATGAGTGCCGTGAGTCGAGCGGATCATTATAAGGTGTGGACCATTATGCCTAGGTTTCCATCTATCGACCCTTGAGGGTCTCAGTTAATAATTATATACTTGTAGATAAATTTATGCATGCTAGTACGTTAACATTTTAATTTTTACTATAATATATGTTATTGCTTGGATATGGATGCTCACATGTTTGATGAAATGTTTGAGTAGTGGAATATCTTACTTTGACGATGTTCACATGCTTCATTTAATGCTTAGGTGGTTGTATTACTTTATGCATGTTCGTATGCTTGATTTAATGCTTTAGTGAACGTAATACACTATGGATGCTCACATGTTCGATAAAATGCCTAAATGATTGTGTAGTGAAACATATGTTATGATTATATGATATAGTGTTAGTCCATAGCGATACTTAGGATTGTTACGATGTTGGGTCAGTTGACTAACCGCCTGAACTAAAAGGGAGTCCCAAGTTAGGGCGGCCACCCTAGGCTTGTTTGATTGACCTGGGTTGAACACGGACGACCAACAGCAGCTGGACTACACGGGTTACTTGCACCCAATGTCGGTTGTGTCGTGGTTCTCCCAGGTCAATCAAATTAGTCCATTAGCCGACTAATCATATATGTTCACAATGTATGACATAACTAAATGGAATCTATAATACCCCGTTCCTAATGAATGTGTCCATTCATAATCGTTAGTACGATACGATCCCACTAAGACTCATGGGTCGGGTATGGTGGTATGAGATACCGTGTCCAAGCTATCGGCCTACGCTGGGGTGACAAGCCTCTCCGTAGTGACCAGTGAGCAACTAAGACTCATGAAATGAGCATGGTGGTATGAGATACTATGTCTAAGCTGTCAGCCTATGCTGGGGTGACGAGCCTCCTCATAGTGACTAATGAGCACTAATAGAGGTAATATATCATTGTTCGAACGGCCTCCGTCAAATTACCGGCCGATGTTTTCATGTCAGAGTATCATTCGAACGACTTGGGCATGAATGAAATTGGGTGACGAGCCCCTTTCTTTCATGTGTTTTAGTTTTATGTACATGCCTGCACCTCGAAACTGAGTGATTATACCCGGTATTGGGTGACGATTTATACCAGATTGATCCTTATATATTTAGGTATTATACCGTACATTTGGAATCGATGTATGAAATAAATGGGTGATACCTAAAGTTGGATAAATGGATATTGGTAAAGAGTCGCTACGTGCGGTAACGAGCCACGTGATCCAGATAAGGACTCGTGATATAACATCGGTATCTTAGCTTCGTTAATATGCTGAATGAATGGAACTTAATAATTACTCGGCTAACATGATTATTCATCGCATCACATTAATTTAGAATGTGGCGAAACAGGCATTGAAGTTGCATGTTGAGGAAGTGTTGTCATTTGCGAACTAGGTGGTCGGAGTCGCTTGTGAGGGAGTATTGTTTGAAAAGGGCATGCATCATGCCATATCTTTATATCCACATTTAACAAGAGTATTTAAGAATTGTTTAATTTTTTGTTTATTATTAACTACGCCGATTGTGTCAATAACATGTGTAACTTAGAACTAATAGAACCACTGAGTTAGTTACTCACTCCCACCTGGGACGGTGTTTTAAAACACCAACCAGGCATATTATTGATGCAGGTTCTATGGATGCCTCCAGCGGGTAGGCTTAGATCGGCTTGCGCCACCATCGTTATGTTCTGAAAGATTTGGAATAAACTGGAGGCTTTACACTTTAACCATCTCGGGTGTGTATATTGTGGATTGTGGTTTGTATAATCTCATTTTGGGTGATCATTACAATTGGAATTGTATTTTTAACTCTTAGCCCTATATTTCTAAATCTATTGTTATCTATACCTTCCTTTGTATCCGCTAATTTGAATTGCGCTACTCTAATTATCTGTGTGTGAAATGAATTTGAATCTGAATAAGGACACACGTGCATTTTCATTTGGTTAACACATGAGAACTCGGGATCCGAGTCTATGTACTCGAGTGCCGATTTTTGAGGCGTTACACTTAGGTGGACCACACCACTAGAAAGAGTGATGAACAAGCATTAAAATCTTTTTGTAGGCCACAATAGTTTTAGATCAAGCTAATCTTTATATTTTACCTTCATCTAGGTGATCTGCTCAATATATGTGCGTGTGGTGATAGATATAAAATGAGAATTTATTTAGATTTCTGATGCGACTGGATCTAGATATCCAGCAAGTCACAAAGCGTATGTCCTTTGGAAACCTAAAATATTATATGTTCAGTTGATATGCTCCATAACATATGAAGAACCAGATTCGAAGTCTATTTAGATTCAATGAAACTCATAACTAAAATTTCATACCCAAATCTCGCGGAGGGGTTGAGAAGAGAGGTTAATGATTTTAGGCGCTTGGTTGATACGGATAGTAACATATAAAGGTCTAAATCCAATAGAACCCATTGTTCAGATCTCCATATTCGAATCCTGTAAAGAGATTGAGAAAAGAAGCTAATAATTAATATACTTATATTACTCATAACCCCTCGTGCAATATGCTTGTATTTTCGGACGTTGAGGCTTAGGAGGCGTGCACTTGGTTTGCAATAACCTGATATAGTTTTGGGTCATACATTACCTTTCATAAGATTGATAAAATGACTTCACTAAGCACTGTTTTGGAATCACTACTAGTCAAAATAAAGGCTCTAGAATCTCTAGTAGGCTAGCTAGAATCCATAGAATTACCTTGAGATTGGGAAAACCGAAGAATTTGTGACTCAAGTGACTCCTGATTTGATTTGTGTCATGGATTCTGGTTAAGAGCCTTGGTTACGGAAAAAGAAGAAGTTAGGCCCCCAAAAAAAGATTTTTAATAAAAGTACGAAAAAAAAAGTCTTCAGTTACTCATTTAAGTTACGTATTCTGATACAGAAGATCCTCAAGAAAAGTAATTGTAGAGCATACTTTACGTGATATTAGAGTAGATCGTACTACATCAGGTGTTCAAAGTAGTGGGGTTAGAATACACAAACTAGAAAAATGATAGATCGAGGCACAACATTATCTTTGACAATGAAATATAATAGAAGAGATCGAAAGAATAAGGAGAGGTCGAAGAACAAAAGCCTTCGTATCGACTATATCTTGACTTTGTCTCAGGACTTTGGGGCTCTCCCTCTCTCCCCCTTGCTCTCTATGTATGTCATTAGTTGTGAGGGCAGTGTCTCTTTTATAAGAAAGTGGAAAGGGACACATAAGATTGAATGGATAAGATTAGGTAGGTTTGGTTCTCCCAAGCTTGGTGCTTTGGCATCAATGGTAAGCTCAGACAAACTGAACCACTGTTGAAGAGATTAGCAACTGATCTTAAGACTGTATAAAGTGATAATACCAACTAGGCTTGATATGGAACCTGTGCAGGAGGCAATCATATGAAACTTGCAATTGGTGGAGCCCTTGCTGGTTTTGCACAAAGCCATCTGCTTTTGTGCAAAGCTAGTGCTGGTAGAACAGGCTTTGTGCAAAGCCAACTGCTTAATTTGGACCGCTAACTGCTCAATTTGGTTCCTTGGTTGCCATCCTGTGATGATTTTAACTGCTCACATCGAGGGTATACCAAATTACAAAGCCAAGTGATCATGTTTTCAAATCATTTTAGATCATGATCTACAAAATATGAGGTAGATCCAAAACTCAAGAAGATCATACGGCAGGAAAAACAGGGATTGAAAACTTATTAGGAGCCATATGAGTTTTGGATAAAGCATATATTTATGTTTTGGTTTCATCCACGTCTTAATTAGTATCCTTAAGACGTTGGTTGTTACTGTCTCCACTGATTTTTATGATTTTTATAATGTATTTCACTTGAGCTTGGGATATATATCTTTCTTGAGCTAATGCTCTAAAATAACCTGGTAAAATGGATGGATGATGTGGATATGACATATATATATATATATATATATATATATATATATATATATATATATATATATATATATATATATATATATTAGGGCGAGGGAAGTGGATTGGCTGGTGTAACACACGCCAGCTATATAGTTGGTGTAGGTACGTGCCATGCAAAGACAAGGAGAAATTTTCAACTGTAAACCCCACCTTTTACCCACAGTCTCTTCCGAACGCTCCAAAACTTTACTTTCCAAAACTAAGGGCCTATTTGATTTTCCAGCTCAAGTGTAATTACCATGTAAATGGGTAATAATTATTTACCTAGGTAATTACCACATCTTTCCCATTGCAAATGTGACAACTTACCTTTTTAACACTTAAATCGAGAAATTTACAACATCAATGTGGGGGCCCATCGTGATGTATGTTACTTATCCACACCGCTCATTTGTCATGCCAGCCAAATTTATGGCATGAGCAAAAAAATGAGGCAGATCCAAAGGTCAAGTGGACCACACCACAGGAAACAATGGGAATCGAACGCCTACCATTAAAAACTTCTTGGGACCCTTAAAAGTTTTGGATCAAGCTAATATTTATTTTTTCCCCTTATCCACACTTGTGTGACCCTATGAACGGGTTAGATGATGAAAAACCTCAATGTAGGCCCAATGAAGAGAATAACTTTCAATGGCGGATGAAATAAGGCCACTGTTTCCTTTCGTGTGGGCCATTTGAGTGTTGGATCTGCCTCATTTTTTGGTTTATGCTCCAAAATGTTCTAATAAAATAAATGGACGGTGTGGATATATCATATACATTATAGTGGGGTCCACATATTTAAGTCAATACTTTTGTTTCAATTTTTGAGGTGGAATTACTCTCGTATTTTCAAACAAGGTGAAAAAGTAATAATTACTTATTTACCCCGATTTCCATGTATCCTGGAAAATCAAACAGCCCTATACCATTCTGTACGGACACACTATTTTCAGACGAAAATACCCTTGCATTCATTATAGGTTCATTCTGTAGATATATGGTTACGGATTATAACCATAGCCATTGGTAGTATAGCCATTGCTTTCACTACAAGAAATCCCACCTTTACCGACGAAAATTTTCGTCGCTAAATGCCAAATTTTTGTAGCTAAAAAGTTTTAGCGACAAAAATTTTCGTCGTTAAAAGACCGACACAAAAGGTTTTTATCGACGAAAAATTTTAATCGTCGGCAAAGGCAAGCTTTTTAGCGATGAACATTTTTGTCGCTAAAAAACTTGTAGCGACGAAAATGTTCGTCACTAAAAAATAAATGTTAAATTTTTTTTTTAAAAAAAAAGAAAACTTGAAGGTATCATTCCACTGGAAAATTTACATCCATTCAGGAGGGTCCATACAAAAAGGAGAGGACCTGTCCTATCATATAGCTCAATCTGCACAAAAACTGCCCGATAAGGAGCAGGAAAAATGAAGAAGCAAAAGAACCTCATCTACATTTGCCTAATGTTCCCAATACCAGCTTTATCCAGGACTAAGGATCCACGCACTAGTCTCAGAAGGGAGGCGTGCGAATTATACAACCGGTTTGGGCATCCTTCGCTAGCCAATCTGGCCAAGGCATCTGCAACCGACTTCCCTTCTTGGTAAATATGGCTGAACTGAAGATTAAGGGAACGGCGAAAGAGCTGAATTTCTCCCAGCTTGTACCAGATGTTCCAAGAGATATTGCAGAAGGGATCAGCAACCAAATTAACAATGATCCTCGAATTAGATTCCACGATAATATTAGAAAGTCCCAGGTTAGAGCATATTTTGATGCCATCTAGCATGGCTTGGGCCTCAGCAATAGTATTTGTAGCATGGTCATATTTTCTGTGAAAGGAAAAAATAAGGTTGACATGGTGAACCCTACAAACTCCTCCCCCTCCGTCTGGACCCGGGTTACACCTAGAAGAGCCATCAATGTTCAATTTTAACCAACCCCGAGGGGGCGTCGACCAATTGACTTTAATGAAATTTCTAGTGGGAGGATGCCGAGCTTTATTGATCCTGAGGGTTTGAAGAGTGTGGAGTCCTTCATGGAGTTTCTATCCAGCACCGAGATGCTTGATTCGAGTTCATTCAGCCATCGGTTAACCTTAAAGATGATCTGATTTGCCGACATCACATGACCCTCAAACCGAGCCTGATTTCTGCTTAACCAAATCTCCCATATGATGATGCAGGGGGCAAGACCAATGAGATATGAGGTTCTGAATTTGTTATTGGCTTTGGTAGTCCAAATCTGAATTCACTGGAGAATAGAATGGTTTGGGGAATTGGCAACATCAAAAATACTGCTGAAGTAACTCCAAATAGTCATAGCGATTTTACTGTGGCTAAAAAGATGGTCCAGATTTTCCACACTAGCAGAAGCAGAAACAGGGAGATCTATGATAGGACGGGTCCTCTCCTTTTTGTATGGACCCTCCCGAATGTTAAACTTTTATCAGGCAATTTTTAGCGATAGTTTTCGTCGCTAAAAATAATTACAAAACTTTTAGCGGCGAACATTTTCGTCACTAAAAAATAAATGTTAAACTTGTAGCGACGATAGTTTTCAATGCTAAAAATAATTACAAAACTTTTAGCGGCGAACATTTTCATCGCTAAGAAATAAATTTTAAACTTTTAGCGAAGATAGTTTTCATCGTGAAAAATAATTACGAAACTTTTAGCGGCGAACATTTTCGTCGCTAAAAAATAAATGTTAAACTTGTAGCAACGATAATTTTTGTCGCCAAAAATAATTACAAAACTTTTAGCGACGAACATTTTCGTCACTAAAAAATAAATGTTAAACTTTTAGCGAGGATAGTTTTCATCGCTAAAAATAATTACATAACTTTTAATGACGAACATTTTTGTCGCCAAAAAATATGTAAAAAAACAAAACTTTTACCTACGAAAATTTTCGTAGGTAAAAATCTCTTTAAAAAAAAAAAACTCCAACACAAAATTGCTGATGTACACCTGTTACAATATATATTTCATCATATTCATCCTGATATACACCTGTTATATAATATATTTCATCATATTCACATTCACATCCATTTAAACCCAAACTAGTAAATCCATCCAAACATAAACTACATTCATCCAAACACAAACAATCTTATCCATATCACATTCATTCATGCATAAATATATATAAGTTTAAACATCATAAATAAAATATAAAAAATCACAAAGATGAAGGTGGAGGTAGTGGGGCATCGGTGAGTAAGCGTGCAGCGAGAGCCTGAAACATCTTTGTCATCCGTCGCTCATGCTCCACTCGTATCTCTTCCATCCTCCTCTCCTGCTCCTCCCTCTGCCTCGCCTGCTCCTCCATCCTCATCCTCTCCCACTCCTCCCTCTCCCTCGTCAACTCCTCCATCCTCCTTTCCTGCTCCTCCCTTTGCCTCTCCAGCTCCTCCATCCTCCTCTCCTGCTCCTCCCTCTACCTCTCCAGCTGCTCTCTGATGTCATGGACGATGACCCATAGCTGCTGAACCTCTCTCTCTCTTTATGATATCAGCTCGGCGTACGGTGTTATCGCCAACGACGATGGATCGGGTGGAGGCAGATCTAGTGGGTGCCGTGAGCTTGACACCATAGCCAAGCCTAGACACATATCCAGAATAGCTGTCAAGCACCTCACTCAAGATCTCTAGCTCACTCCGCTGAGTACCATTGGAAGTGGGCTGACTACGTAAGGTGTCCATCTCCTCCTGTAATGAAAACATATGAATTTTCATAATAAATGACATTATTATAATTTAATGCAATTAAATTTTAAAATGTAAGAATTTTTACCCAATTCTCGCTGGCTCTAGGACGTACCCAAGATCCCGTCGCCTGGCGACAGTGAGTCCCTTTGTAGAAGTCTACTGGTCCGGGCTCCTGGCCAGTGACGGAATCTCGCTGCGCAATCGAAAGGACAATAACGTTAATATAAATGCATGGAAAGAATATATAAACGTAATAATTATCAGTAATTTCTTACCATGTTGTGAAGAAGTCGTACAAATGACTTTGAATCAGCTACGTGGTTCACTTCTAACTTTTTCCTGTTGTCAGAATTTATTTTTCTCCTCTTCTGAACACATTATTCATAATACATTGTTATTAATTGTGAATTTAATTATTACATTAAGATATCGTAAATATGTAAATATTACCTGAAAAGAATCAGACGAAAATCTATAGTAGAGTATCTGCCAGTCCTCATCGGTCATGTGCGGCGGTGCAGACAGTACGACCTCCTTGTAGCTCACGCACCGCTTGTACCGCTGGTGTAACTTACCGTGGTAATCCTTGAATCGCTCCTTGATCATGTCGTTGACGGTATGAGAGATGTACGGAACACTCAAATCCAAGTCAAATTTATCCTGCAGTTTCGTAAATAATAGATTAAGACAATAAACTTATTAAGAAAATAACTTAACCATAAATGAACTTTTATAAAATAAATTTTAATTTACTAAAATTTACCTGAATGCGCTGACGGATGAGCTGCCGTACATCATCTGTCACATCTGCCCAACGGGAGGTGGTGGGGGATCAGAGATCGGCATAAGACACTGACCTTCGACGTAAACAACTTGGCATTGTTCCCGATAGGTCTAATGCAGTCCTGTGGGAACTCTACCGTCACTCTACCCTCATGCGTAAGTCGCTCTAAAAGTAACCCACATGTGGGTCCACGTCCTCGTCGGCTGGTCGATGACGCTTTTGCAAAAAAAATATGTAAGTTTAAACATAAATAGAAATCATTAAAAGAAATATATGTCTAGACTTATATGCAGTGCTCGGTGTATACATGACTGATGGATCAGATGCCTGTGATGTAACATGTGATGGCGATGCTGTCTCCATCGCATCACGGGTAGAAGGGGTAAATCTAGTGCGCGAATGACATGCTCTCCCACATGGTGTCATCACTGAATATGTGCGAGCTACGAACTTATAAATTTAAACAATGTTAATACAAGTGGAATATACTAAAACATTATACAAGT
The DNA here is from genome assembly GCF_029962835.1 of Magnolia sinica. NCBI lineage: Eukaryota > Viridiplantae > Streptophyta > Magnoliopsida > Magnoliales > Magnoliaceae > Magnolia > Magnolia sinica. The sequence continues at coordinate 15,557,397 of NC_080581.1, forward strand.
AGTGTTGACGGTACAATGCATTTGTGCTTATACTTAGAGAGATGATTAAAATATGATTAGACCATTACACTATAATGCAAGCAGAATATAATAAAACTGTAAACTTTAATCTATAACCCTTAGAAATTTCATTACACATTGTCATTCTATATTAAATACATATATTCGTTGTAATACGAAACAACTTTGAGGTAAACTATTCAAAGTACTCCCTACGTAAGTTATCGTATGCTTCAGAAGCATATGTCATGTTTTATGAAGTACTCGACATATTTATATCTAACATGCCAGTCACAATAGGAGAAATCTGGTCTCTCGGGACTCCATTCAGATGTGCAAGTGACAGAGTTGCATCTTCCATATCTCGTTTCCCGCGGTTATATATCTCTATCAACCCCGAAATTTCTTTAAGAAGGTATAATTTTTCCTCTGAGTCGTTGTTGATATATTCCGCTCTACACGCATCGACCAAACTGGGTATCTCTATGGCCCTACTAGAAGAAGATATGACTGAAACGTCCATCTGCAATAGCTGATGAAGTATGTTGCGTGCTTCTGCTACGCTCCGGTTTAAGGAGGACATGATCAAAAATTGACTCAACTACAAATGTGGATTATAAACAAGTCAATAAAAGGAATTAATCATGACTTGTAATTTTCACGTATACATGGAATACATAAATTATTCGAATTGAAAAATGACATGTAAATCATGTGTACATTTAATAATCGTCGTTTATATCATTATTGCTTAGGGCTATTTCTTTTTCACCATCACTATCGCTGATCAGTATTTCTTCCTCATCATCTGCAACGTCGTCATCAATGAAAATGCTATCATCTCTAACAATGTCATGTATTATTGAGGCATCAACATGATCAGGTGGCGCATCATCTCTATCTAATTGCACCACATCAATATTAACACTTGAATCAGTCCCTGTATCCTTAGATGGCATGTTTTTTTGATATGCTTGTTCAACCCTAGACATGTCATTTCCCCCGTCCTCACTATCTTCAACTTCTAGTATGGGAACGTCAAATACGTTCTTGGGCTTTATTTTCTACACCACGTGCAAAGAGCCGCCTAACTTGGTGTCAGCGAGGTAAAATACTTGTTTAGCTTGGTTGGCGAGGACAAATGGGTCGTCCTTAAACTACTTCCGAGATAAATTTACGCTCGTAAAGTAGTTGTCAGTCCGTATTCCCAACTTCTTATTTCCAATGTCCCACTAATCATATCTAAATAAGTACACCCGCTTTCTCATACAATACCTTAGCTCAATAATATCTGTCAAAATGCCATAAAAGTCAATTTCATCCTCCTCATTTGTTCCTTTTACAACCACCCTACTATTTTATGTGGTCCTGTACTTCTCACGTTCTTCGGTGTGGAACCGAATCCCATTTACAATACAACCTGTATATCTAGATACACGTCTATCAGGGCCACACGCCAATGAGTATAGTGCATTAGACGCATCCGCAGAGTTGCTCATACGCAACGTCTTCATCTATTATTATGTAAAGAATGTAATTGTTTAGGGATTTTCTTAGGTTGAAATAATGTGCAATACAACAAAAATTCTAAGTGTGGTGAGATACAATGTGAAATCTTATACAATTTGCGAACCATTCTAAAAACTAATCCTGATGCATTCGATCATAATTTGTGGAGAATTTGGACTCTAGCTCGTCTATGTGTTCGCTACACATAAATGGCACGTCATCAGTAAGAAACATTAAGATCATCGTATGTAGAGAAAATAATAATCGATGGAAGACTTATTCCAAATACAACTTTATTTCTTCACAATTATGCAACACATACCACCGCGCCTTTGCTAGATCCCTAAGGTCCATATCCTGAAACGTCAGGGATCCTAAAGGACGAACATTATGTGCAAATACAGATATGAGTCCTTGTTCATGCTCCTGCCCTTTATCGGCATTCCGATCTTTTCGTTTGAATCTATTCTCTATGCCACGAAGATACATGGAGCAAAATGTAAGGTACTCATTATCAATGTACGCTTCAGCTGTCGACCCTTTCGGTCATGCCTTATTCCTCACAAATCGTTTGAGGGTGTGAAGGTATCTGTACACAAAACCAATATGTTATACATATGAAAACATGGATATATGTAGCTTATGAAATGAATAAAAATTTAATAGGTTCTACCACCTTTCGATCGGATACATCCAACAATATTGTACTGGGCCTGCAAGCTTCGCTTCGTGCAGTAAGTGAATCATTAGGTGTACCATGATATCGAAAAACGTAGGTGAAAATATTCTTTCAAGTTTACAAAAGATTATGGTAATGTCCTTCTCCAGTGGTTTAATAACATCTACATTCAACGATTTCGAACACAAATCTTTAAAGAATATCCCTAACTCAATCAGCGCCACACTGATATCCTTGCTCAGGAATCTATGAATTGCAACAGGTAGTAGGCGTTGCAGAAGGACGTGACAATCATGATTTTTCATTACTGTTATCTTACAGTCCGTAACACTTACGTGTTGAGATATATTTGACGCATACCCATCGAGAAACTTCATCGATCTCAACCATTCACATAAAAGCTTCATCTCTAGTTTTGTCAATGTGTAGCAGGCTGCTGGTATAGTATACGAATTTTCATATGGTTGCAAGTGCAACTCTTTCCTAAACCCATTGCTTGTAGATCCAATCGAGCCTTGAAACTGTCTTTTGTTTTCTTCTCTATGTTCATCAATGTTCCGAAGACATTTTCATATATATTTTTTTCAATATGCATGACATCCAAGTTGTGTCACAATTTCAGATTACTCCAATAGGGTAATTAAAAAAAATGCTCTTCTTCCTCCAGTTATAGTCTAATATTGTTCGTTTCCTCTTCTTCAAGTGCGATGCTTTACCAAATCTAACTTTTCCAACGTTACTCAGTTGTTGTATCACATCTTCTCCAGATAGCTCTTTCGGGGGTAGCCTATGATCTTGTTTGCCATCAAAGATCATCGTCTTTCTGCGCTAACTATGATTGCTCGGAAGGAAGCGACGATGGCCCATATAATATATTTTTCTACCATGCTTCAATGACAATGAACAAGTCTCAATACCACATATAGGATAAGCCAACTTGCCCTTCGTGCTCCACCCAGACAAATTTTCATACACGGGAAAGTCATTTATTGTCCACAAGACCGTTGCATGCAATTGAAATGTCTATCATGCAAATGTGTCATACGTTTGTACATCTTAACTCCACAACTCGTTTAACTCATCTACTAATGGTCGTAAATACATATTAATATCATTCTCAGGTGACGTGGGTCCAAGAATAAGTAATGACATCATGAAAAATGACTCCTTCATACACAACCAATGAGGTAAATTGTAGGGCATAAGTACCAATGGCCACATATTGTACGAGCTACTCATATTACCAAATGGATTAAAACCATCACTTACAAGACGTAGTCGAACATTGCGACAATCCTCTACAAACCAGTCATGTTGCTTGTCAAAATTTGGCCGGGCTTCAGAGTCCGCAGGGTGCCTCAGCGTACTATCATCATGAATATGTTTCTCCGTATGCCACCTCATATCTTCAGCCATCTTATGAGACATAAACAATCTTTGCAATCTGGGTTTCAATGTGAAGTACCTTAACACCTTTTACAGGATTTTCTTACGCCTGGCTTTGTTATACTTCCACCTAGACTCTCCACATTCTTGACACTCTTCAACTTTTTCATGCTCTTTCTAATACAATAAACAATCATTTATACATGCATGTATGAGTTTGTAACCAAAGCCCAAGTCTCGCATCAAGGATTTTGTCTCGTAATGAGACTTAGGCAATGTCTCACCGTCCAGTAATGCTTCATTCAACAATTCAAGCAACATGTCAAACGATTTGTTACTCCAATGATTTATTATCTTTAAATGAAGTAACTTTGTAAGAAAATTTAACTTAGAGAAGTTCTCACACCCCAGATAAAGTAGACGTTGCGCATCCCTCAACAACCTACTAAACTTTTCTGATTCGACATCACCCATTGGAGGAATATCTTGGCTACTGCTTGTCGCTGCAAAATCAGTATCTGCAACTATTACCCTGAAAACATCCCCTATGATATCTTGCATTTTGTCAACGTCTTCATCCTTGTCATCTGGCACAATTGGGTCAGCAAGGACTTCAGTGGCCTCAACTCTATGGGTCATATCTTCACCATGATGGATCCACCAAGTGTAACCTTGGTCAATCCCAACTATGAATAAACCGTCCTCTACTTTGTCTAAAGTCTTATATATCATGTTCTTTCATTTTCGACATGGACACTTAATCCTATTCCTTGAATCTGCCTGATTTCGCGCAAATTCCATAAACTCTTGAACCCCTTGTTTATACTCTGGGCCAAATTTGTTCTTAGCTCATATCCAACTCTTATCCATTTCTACAATGAAAAGACTAGAGTCAGTTTACGAAAATAGCTTTAAGATTAAGCTAGGTTATAGGTTTAGGTTATATGTTTATGTTTATGGAATTGAGAATAGGTATAAGTTTAGGCTTAGGTTATAAGTTTAGGTTAAGGTTATAAGTATAAGTTTAGGTTTAGGTTAAGGTTATAAGTTTAGGTTAAGGTTATAAGTATAAGTTTAGGTTATAGGTTAAGGTTTAGGTCTAGGTTTAGGTTATGCAGGTTTAGGTTTAAGGTTATAAGTATAGGTTAAGGTTTAGGTTAGGTTTTAAGTTTAGGTTAAGGTTATAGGTTATAGCTTTAGGGAATTGAGAATAGGTTAAGGTTAAGGTCTAGGTTTAGGTTATAGAGGTTTAGGTTTAGGTTTTAGGTTTTAAGTTATATGGTTTATGTTAGGTTTTAAGTTTAGGTTAAGGTTATAGGTTATAGCTTTAAGGAATTTAGAATAGGTTAAAGTCTAGGTTTAGGTTATAAGTATAGGTTTTGGGATTTGACTATAGGTTTAGGTCATAGGTTAAGGTTTAGGTTTAGGTTATAAGTATAGGTTTTGGGATTTGAGTATAGGTTAAGGTTTAGGTTTAGGTTAAGGTTATTAGTATAAGTTTAGGTTATAGATTAAGGTTTAGGTTTAGGTTATAAGTATAGGTTTTGGAATTTAAGAATATGTTTAGGTTAAGGTTATAAGTTTAGGTTAAGGTTATAAGTATAAGTTTAGGTTATAGGTTAAGGTTTAGGTTTAGGTTATAAGTATAGGTTTTGGAATTTGAGAATAGATTTAGGTTAAGGTTATAAGTTTAGGTTATAGGTTATATATTATAGGTTAAGGTTTAGGGAATTGAGTTTAGGTTAAGTTTATAAGTATAGGTATAGGTTATAGGTTAAGGTTTAGGTTTAGGTTATAAGTATATGTTTTGGGATTTGAGAATAGGTTTAGGTTAAGGTTTAGGTTTAGGTTATAAGTATAGGTTTTGGGATTTGAGTATAGGTTTAGGTTATAGGTTAAGGTTTAGGTTTAGGTTATAAGTATAGGTTTTGGGATTTGAGTATAGGTTTAGGTTAGGTTATAGGTTAAGGTTTAGGTTTAGGTTAAGGTTATAAGTATAAGTTTAGGTTATAGGTTAAGGTTTAGGTTTAGGTTATAAGTATAGGTTTTGGAATTTGAGAATAGGTTTAGGTTAAGGTTATAAGTATAAGTTTAGGTTATAGGTTAAGGTTTAAGTTATAAGTATAAGTTTTGGGATTTGAGAATAGGTTTAGGTTAGGTTATAAGTTTAGGTTAAGGTTATAAGTATAAGTTTAGGTTATAGGTTAATGTTTAGGTTTAGGTTATAAGTATAGGCTTTGGGATTTGACAATAGGTTTAGGTTATAGGTTAAGGTTTAGGTTTAGGTTAAGGTTATAAGTACAAGTTTAGGTTACAGGTTAAGGTTTAGGTTTAGGTTATAAGTATAGGTTTTGGGATTTGAGAATAGGTTTAGGTTAAGGTTATAAGTTTAGGTTATAGGTTATATGTTATAGGTTAAGGTTTAGGGAATTGAATTTAGGTTAAGGTTATAAGTATAGGTATAGGTTATAAGTTAAGGTTTAGGTTTAGGTTATAAGTATAGGTTTTAGGATTTGAGTATAGGTTTAGGTTATAGGTTAAGGTTTAGGTTTAGGTTATAAGTATAGGTTTTGGGATTTGAGTATAGGTTTAGGTTATAGGTTAAGGTTTAGGTTTAGGTTTAGGTTATAATATAAGTTTAGGTTATAGGTTTAGGTTTAGGTTTAGGTTATAATATAAGTTTAGGTTATAGGTTAAGGTTTAGGTTATAAGTATAGGTTTTGGGATTTGAGAATAGGTTTAGGTTAAGGTTATAAGTATAAGTTTAGGTTATAGGTTAGGGTTAAGGTCTAGGTTTAGGTTAAGGTTTTAGGTTAAGGTATAGGTTAGGTTTTAAGTTTAGGTTAAGGTTATAGGTTATAGCTTTAGGGAATTGAGAATAGGTTAATGTTTAGGTTTAGGAAATCTGGTTCGAGTTCAGGTTCGGGATCGGGTTTAGGTTTTAAGTTGGTTTAGGTTATAGGTTTAGGGAATTGAAAATACATTTAGGTTTTAGGTTTATGTTTAGGTTTTAGGTTTGGTTAAGGTTATAGGTTATAGATTTAGGTTTAGGTTATAGGTCATAGGTTTAGGTTTAGGTTTATGTTTAAGTTATAGGTTTAGGTTTGGGTTTAGGCTATAGGTTATAGGTTTAGGGATTTGAGAATACATTTAGGTTTTAGGTTGGTTTAGGTTTTAGGTTTAGGTTAAGGTTATAGGTTTAGGTTATAGGTTATAGGTTTAGGTTTAGGTTATAGGTCATAGGTTTAGGTTTAAGTTATAGGTTTAGGTTTGGGTTTAGGTTATAGGTTATAGGTTTAGGGATTTGAGAATACATTTAGGTTATAGGTTATAGGTTTAGGTTTAGGTTTAGGTTTAGGTTTTAGGTTTAGGTTATAGGATTAGGTCATAGGTTTAGGTTTAGGCTATAGGTTTAGGTCTAGGTTTAGGGAATTAGGTTCGGTTTTGGGTTCGGATTGGGTTTAGGTATTCTCTAATATTATCTACTATTGAACCTAGTATTATCTACTACATACTAGTAACACACAACCAATATTGGGGCACCATACTATAAGCTACAAGAATTTCATGTCCCCCTAAACAAGGTATCCTCCATTGATATATATATATATATATATATATATATATATATATATATATATATATATTATAAGTTCTTTGTTTTTTTCATTTATATTCACAAATACATTCATCATCCATCCAAGAAAATTGAAACAAGTACTGTCACTTTATGACTAATAGTTGAAAAGGAAAATCATGCATCTTACATTACTTAAACATAAACAGCGGTTCCCACCTTCCAGGGACCCCCGTTCAACATCCGGATAGCTCCGACGTACATCCGGGTCTACTCCATCAATTTTGAGCAAATACATAAACACGGCCTGTCCAAATGACCAGACCACTCCAATGCTATCCATAAGAAATAGATAGCTTCATCATGGTCATAATAGTGGTTCCCACCTTCTAGGGACCCCCGTTCAACATCCGAATAGCTTCGACGCACATTCGGGTCTGCTCTATCATTTCTAAGCTACTACAATTAAATCCTAAATTAGTTACTCATCCAAGGTTGGATAGATTGTAATACTTTCATATTCTCATTTAAACGTCTACGCCGAAAATCCGGCAACATCTCCCCATGCCTCTCTAGATAAGTTGATCTTACGTTACATTCCGATGCCAAATATCTAAAGCAATCTAAAGATATTTGGTATTGGATACGGAATGGAAGAAACATATCTAGAGAGAAACGAGGAGATAGACCGCGGATCAAGCATGAATATTTAAATAGATTATATGAAAGCATACTATCCATCTAACCTTGAACTGTCCAAAATGGGACAATTTGAGTGATTTCTATGCCACTAAAAACACACCATATCTATGTATGGCCCCATAGAAATCCTCAAACGAGTAACTAATTATTTAACTTATAAATCTATAAATTACAAGTCACAACTATAAACTAACTAATCACAATAATAATTTAAGATAAAAAAATGTAATATACAAGCTCATTAAGGTTTGCAAGGACAATTATAGGCAACAGAAGGCAATGGAACAATATAAGCTGCATTAGTAACAGAGGGACATGGATGAAGCGAATATCAGGTTGATCCAAGACTACTGGCCTCAATAAGTTTTTGATAGTAAGCCTTCAATTCCTATTATTTCCAATGGTATGGTGTAATTGAGTTTGGATTATGATTCAATTTTAAGCTTATGCCCTAAAATGAAGGTCCTGTTAGGAGCTCTATGGAGCCCACCATGATATATGTGTTTTAGGTTAGGTTATAGGTTAAGGTTTAGGGAATTGAGTTTAGGTTTAGGTTAGGTTATAGGTTAAGGTTTAGGGAATTGAGTTTAGGTTATAGGTTATAGGTTATAGGTTAAGGTTTAGGGAATTGAGTTTAGGTTATAGGTTATAGGTTAAGGTTTAGGTTATAGGTTAAGGTTTAGGTTTAGGTTATGGGTTTAGGTTTAGGTTTAGGTTTATAGATTTGAGAATACATTTAAGTTTTAGGTTTAGGTTTAGGTTAAGGTTACAGGTTTAGGTTATAAGTGTAGGTTATAGCTTTAGTTTTAGGTTAGGTTAAGGTTTGGGGAATTGAGAATAGGTTAAGGTTTAGGTTTAGGAAATCAAGTTCTATGTACTAGGTTGATTTTGGGTTGTTACTTAAATGATAAAAGTTGATATCATTTCACTGTTGGGATGGATGCCTTAAGGCATGTCATTATTTGTTCATATTGCATCCCAAGCTAGCAAAATTAACATCAACATCTATAAGGCATAAGAAAATTAACATCAACATCCACGTTCCAATAATGCCACACTCCAATAAGAGGTGATTTGGCACCTTGAATTTTTTAGGTTTAGGTTATAGGTTAAGATTTAGGTTATAGGTTTAGGTTTAGGTTATAGGATGGTTACACTTGCCTAGCAAATGAGATTCTATAGAATCATAAGCAATCCATGATAGGCCCTAACAAATAAATGGATCAAATTGATCGAACCTGCTTTTGTGTAAATTTATCTTAACATCCATATCAAATTGACAGTACCCCACTACTAACATATAATCAAAGATGATATAAGCAACACTTCACAAAAAGAGTTGATTAGACTAAAATGAATATTTTGCAAGGAAAGACACTACTAATCATCATAGTCAGAGAATTACCTAACAACAGCAGCAGAAGCAGCGGCTGTGGTCCCCGAGAAAGAGCCTACACCTACAGCTTGATATAGTTATTACATTAAAAATGACTTACAAACCTTTTTAACTTACAAATCTGTTGTAATTTATCAGACAGAATGACAGTTGTTTCTCGACCAATGTTTAATAAAAAAAAAAGACAATTGGGCTCATTTGGACAGGTGGATTGGAAGGGATTGGAAGTTAAATCCTAGGATTGGTCGGGCGTGCCAAACAGACGAGGTGATCTGAACCTGGGATATAGCAATCCCATGGATCTTAAGACAATCCACTAACAATACCATCATTAACTTTAGGGCCTATTTGGCCGGGCAGATTGGATGGGATTGGAAGGGATTGGAAGGGATTTGAAGATAGATCCTGGGATTGGTCAGGCGTGCCAAACAGACATGGGATCCTGATCCCGGGATATAGCAATCCCATGGATCTTAAGACAATCCACTGACATCACCATCATTACCTTTAAATCCCATTTAATCCACCCTAATCCCTTCAAAATTGCATGAGACGTGTTTGGTTCAAGGGATTAAAAGGGATTGGAAGGCTTAATCCCGAGATTGGCCGGGCGTGCCAAACTGACCGGATATAGCAATCCCAGGATATAGCAATCCCATAGATCTTGCACCAAACCACTGGCACAGCTATCATTACCTTGAAATCCATGCAATCCACTCTAATACTATCCAATCCAATCCAATGTACCTGGCCAAACAGGCCCTTATTGTACTGAGTAAACTCAATAGGGCCCACCTTAAACCCTAAAACCCTAAATCCCTAAATCCCCAAATCTCCAAATCCCTAAATCCCTAAATCGTTTCAATCGGTATTGAGATTGAGAGAGAGAGAGAGAGAGAGAGAGAGAGAGAGAGAGAGAGAGATACCTGTTTAAGTTGGAGCCCCGATCACGGTCAACTGAGCTTTAGAGGATGCGTGAGAGAAAGAGAGGACCAAGAAAGATAGAGAGAGAGAGAGAGGATGCGCGAGAGAGAGAACCGAGAGAGACAGAGAGACAGAGAGAGAGGGTGCATTGGAGAGAGGACCGAGAGAGAGAGAGAGAGAGAGAGAGAGAGAGAGAGAGAGAGAAGGTGCGGGAGTGAGAGTGAGAGAGGATAGAGAGCGAAGTCTCTCTCACGAGCGGTCATGGGTCACGTGGTCGGTGCTCTGTGGGCCCCACCATTATGGAGGTGTTTCATCCTTGCCATCCATCTATTTTTCCATTTCATTTTATGGTATGAGATAAAAAATGAGGTATATCCCAATCTCAACTTCACCACATTATAGGAAACAGTGTTGAATGAGCGTCGACCATTAAAAACCTTTTGGGAGCCATATAAAGTTTTAGATCAATCTAATATTTTTTTCCCTTCATCTGGGCCTATATGACCTAATTAACATATTAGATGTCAAATAAAAAGTACAATGGGCCTTAGGAGGGTTTTAATGGTGGATATCCAATCACTATTGTTTTCATGTGGTGTGGTCCACCTGAGATTTATATCCCTCTCATTTTTGGTATCAAGCCCTAATATGATTTGTAAAAATGGATGGATGGCATGGATGAAACACATACATTATGGTGGGACCCATAGAGCACCGACCAACATCCACCAAGTTTTGTGGGCCCCACTATGATGTATTTGTTATATCCACACCGTCCATCCATTTTGAGATATTATTTTACGTCATGAGCCAAAGAATGAGGCAAAGAAAAATCTATAGTGGACCCCACCACAGAAATCTCGCGTGCACCACACCACATGAAATCAATAGTAATTGGATATCCATCATTAAATTCCTTCTAAGGCTTATTGTACTATTTATTTGATATCCAATATGTTGATTAGGTCATACAGGGCCATATGAAGGGAAAAAACAAAAATCAGCTTGACCCAAAACTTTTATGGCCCCAAAATGGTATGACTTCCAATATTGTACTGTTTATATTTTTTTAGATGTCTTCACATAGTTTTAGATGGTATGGCCCACCTGAGTTTCGTATATGGATGATTTTTGAGATATCTCATAAGCTAAAGGGGAGACATCTCAAATGCACGGTGCTGATGTTCAACACACATCTTGATGGGCCCATTTTACATGTCTGGTCCATTCACTCTATTTTACTGATCATTACCCTCAATTTGACTAGTTACTCACCTCGATCATACTACATATGAATGAATATTAAACACAAACATCATGATGGGTCCATTTTACATGTCTGGTCCATTCACTCTATTTTACTGATCATTACCCTCAATTTGACTAGTTACTCGCCTCGATCATACTACATATGAATGAATATTAAACACAAACATCAGCTTGATCTAAAACTTCAATGGCCTCCAAGAAATTTTAAATGGTAGAGGTTCAATCACATTATTTCCTTTGGTGTGGTCCACTTGAGCTTTGGATATGCTTCCTTTTTGTTCTTTAGACCTTAAATTATTGGTTAACATGGATGAATGGAGTGGATAAAATAAATAAATAATGGTGGACCCCACAGAGTTTACTCTGGTAAGGGTAACGAGTAATTCGCCTAAATGTAGTGGAGAAGGGTTTCCTTAAAACATTGATCATAATCATATATTGGGCCTGCCTAAATGTGATTCACATATCCAACCCACTCAAAATTATGTTATGCAATAAAAAGACACCATTTTATGAGCATCTTATTGGCGTAGAGATCTGTGTGAGATACCTTGATGTGTGGAATCTGATCCGAATGGATCACATGATTGGATGAAATCTTAGGTATTAAATAATGTATTATAACCTTTGTGGAGTCATTGGACAGATCGGATCTAATCTACACAGTTGAATATTTTGTAAGGGGAGTAGCCAATATGTTCCCCTTATTTGTGGTGTGGTCCATTTAATCTTTGGATATGATTCATTTTTTGGAAAATTCTCTAAAATGATCTCGAAAAATGGATGAACGGCGTAGGTTGATCCCGAATTTTCGGTAAATCCGAAAGTCAAGTGGACCATGCCACTTGAAACAGTGTGGAATAATGATTTCAACTGTTGATACCTTCCATGGGTCCATAGTAATTTTATTTGACATCCAACATGTTCAAATATAAAAAAGATATGAATGAAGAGAAAACACAAACACATCAGCTTGATCTAAAACTTCTATGGCCTCTACGAATTTTTCAATGGTAGATGTTCAATCACACTATTTCCTGTGGTGTGGTCCACTTGGGCTTTTGATATGCTTTCTATTTCTTCTTTATACTCAAATTATCTGTTTACTCAAGTAAAAAAAAAAAAAAAAAAAAACAGTAGACCCCACAGAGTTTACTCTAGTTAACTCACTTAAGGGCTTGTTTGATTTCTCATTTCAAGTGTAAATACCGAGTGAATGGGTAATTATGACCCTTTCACCCGTTTGGAAATTCTTGCCTTGGAAACCATTCAAAAGTGCTAGTTGAAATTTTTGGACCTCACTGTGACATATATGACATATCTGTTCTGTCCATCTGTTTTACCACAACATTTTTAGACATGAGTTGAAAAATTATGTAGATCCAACACTCAAGTGGCCCACACTAAAAGAAACAATGGCCCTAAGAAGTTTTTAACGATAAGTACTTGATTCACTTTTTTTTTTTTTGTGGCGTGGTCCACTAGAGCTTTGGATATGCCTCATTTTTTGGCTCATGCCATAAATTCATCTGACATAATGGATGAACAATGTGGATAAGCGACATGCATCACGGTGGATAAGTGAATTTTGATTTAAACATCTGAAGTTATTTACTCTTCAATTTGGACTGATCAGATTGTCCAAAAATGGTTAAAGGTTCTTCATAATATCAAAAATATATGAATGAATAGAAAACACAAACATCAGCTTGATCCAAAACTTCTATGGCCTCCAAGAAATTTTAAATGGTAGAGGTTCAATTACACTATTTCTTGTGGTGTGGTCCACTTGAGCTTTGGATATGCTTCCTTTTTGTTCTTTAGACCTCAAATTATCTATTAACATGAATGAATGGAGTGGATAAAATAAATAAATAAAGTGGACCCCACAGAGTTTACTCTAGTAAGGGTAATGAGTAACTCAGCTAAATGTAGTGGAGAAGGATTTACTTAAAACATTCATAATTATATATTGGGCCTACCTAAATGTGATTCACATATCCAACCCACTCATTATGTGTGTCCCACTTGGATGAGGGGTCAGACCAAGTTTCAACCGCATCCAAAACTCATGTGGGCCCCACCAAGTGCTTTTATATTTTTTTAGATGTCTTCACATAGTTTTAGATGGTATGGCCCACTTGAGTTTCGTTTACCGATGATTTTTGAGATATCTCATAACCTAAAGGGGACACATCAAATCTATGGTGTTGATGTTCGACACACATCATGATGAGGCCCACAAAACTTACTAACATCAATTCTTAGGTTCTCACGAGGTCAATTAGTTGGGTCACAATTTTGACCATAATATTTGACCCATTTTACATGTCTGGCCCATTCACTCTATTTTACTGATCATTACCCTCAATTTGACTAGCTACTTGCCCCGATCATGCTACATATGAGAAAGATATTGGGCAAATAAAATTGATCAACAATTTGAGTGAATTTTGATTTAAACATCTGAAGTTATTTACTCTTCAATCTAGACTGATCAGATTGTCCAAAAACAGTTAAAGGTTTAGTTAGTAGATGTGCATAATAATTTAGTAATTTTATTTTTCATAGATAAATTTTAATTTCCTTTTAAAAATAACAAATTTTTTTCAAAATGTATATTTTTTCTCTTTTAACAAAAAATCATTTTTATTATTTCAAAAAATATTTAAAATACAAATTCTAAATTTTTATTTTTAAAATCTCAAAAATTTTCTCATATTTTAATTTTTTTCTCAACAATTTCAAATTGCCGATTTTTTTCTTCAAAAGCATCATTTTGTTCTCAAAATTTTTCTTAAACATTGTTAAAATTTCTAAACTTCTCAATATTCTTTTTCATATGATATTACAAATCATTTAAATATTACCTTTTAATTATATATATATATAAATTTCCACTCATATAATATAAAAACTATATATATATAAACACACACTTTTACCAACAAAATTTTTTAAAAATTAAAACATTTTTACATTATTACCGACGATTTTCAACCGTCAAGAAAAAGATTTAGGAAAAACACTTTTACCGACGAAAGTCTTAGTGCGAACATTTCCAAGACAGCACGAAATTTTTTTCGATAAAATTCAAAACACCCTTTAGCGACGAACATTTTCATCGCTACAGGTGGTTTTTAGCTACGAAATTAATTTCGTTGCTAAAAGGAAACTTCTCGACTATTTTGTCTTTTCAAAATTCAAAACACCCTTTAGCGACGAAAATTTTCGTCGCTAAAGGTGGCTTTTAGCTACGAAATTTATTTCTTCGCTAAAAGGAAACTTTTCAACTTTTTTGTTTTTTTCAAAAATTCAAAACACCTTGTGGTGACGAAAATTTTCGTCGCTAAAAGTGGCTTTTAGCTATGAAATTAATTTTGTCACTAAAAGGAAACTTCTGGACTTTTTTATCTTTTCAAAAATTCAAAACACCCTTTAGCGACGAATATTTTCGTCGCTAAAAGCCACCTTTAGCTACGAAATTAATTTCATCGCTCAAGGAAACTTCTCAACTTTTTTGTCTTTTCAAAGTTTCAAAATAAGTGGATTTTAGCTATGAAATTTATTTCGTCGCTGAAAGTAAACTTTTCGACTTTTTTGTTTTTTTCAAAAAAATCAAAAACACCCTTTAGCGACGACAATTTTTGTCGCTAAAACTGGCTTTTAGCTATGGAATTAATTTCGTTGCTAAAAGGAAACTTCTCAACTTTTTTGTCTTTTCAAAAATTAAAAAACCCTTTAGCGACGAATATTGTCGTCGCTAAAAGCCACCTTTAGCTACGAAATTAATTTAGTTGCTAAAAGGAAACTTTTTGACTTTTTTTATCTTTTTAAAAATTCAAAACACCCTTTAGTGACGAATAGTTTCGTCGCTAAAAGCAACCTTTAGCTACGAAATTAATTTCGTCGCTAAAAGGAAATTTCTTGACTTTTTTGTGTTTTGAAAATTTAAAACACCCTTTAACGACGAATATTTTGTCGCTAAAAGCCTCCTTTAGCTACGAAATCAATTTTGTCGCTAAAAAAAAATTCAAAACAGCCTTTAGCAACGAATATTTTCATCGCTAAAAGCCACCTTTAGCTGTGAAATTAATTTCGTCGCTAAAAGGAAACTTCTCAACTTTTTGTTTTTTCAATAATTCAAAATACCCTGTAGCGACAAAAATTTTTGTAGCTAAAAGTGACTTTTAGCAACAAAAAAAAATTTAGTCGTGAAAAGTAAACTTTTAGTGACGAAAAAAAAATTTAGCGACGAAAAAAAATGTCGTCGCTCAAAGTTTCATCGATAAAAACCCTCTTTTTTATAGTGTTTACTGGACTATATAATTTCTTTTTTTGTTAGCTTGTTAGTACACCCCATTGTCAGTTCACACATCATGACTGTTAGCCACCCCCATTAGGAATCGATGCCAAGACCTCGTGGTTGAAATGAGGTGTCTTTCACTCAGTCTACCACTTGAGCTATGGATCAGGGTGTTTTGCTTTATTAGATTTGTAGCCATGGGTGGCTGTGCTGCCCCGTTGACTTACACTACCAATGTCTATGGTTATAATCTGTAGACATGTGTCTACATGATGGTAAATGCATTAGATGAATGCAAAGGGATTTTCGTATGAAAATAGTGCGTCCATGCAGAATTACGTAGCTTTGAAAAGTAAAATTTGAGTGTTTGGGAAAGACACAACGTTACCGTCGGAAATTTTTCCAAGACGAGCGCTGACGCTCTTCACCTAGGAGTTATACTAACGGTTCCAAGGAGATCAAAGTTTCATGGCCAAGTATTTATTATATCCATGCCGTTCATCCATTTTTCAAGATCATTTCAGAGTACTATCCAAAAAATGAATCATATCCAAAGATTAAGAGGACCACACCACAAATATCAGCCGAGATAATGATTCTCATCGTTAAAAATTTCATAGGGCATACCATAACGTTTATTTTCCATCCAATCTGTTCATAACGTTAGAACGACCTGGATGAAGAGGAAAAACAAATTTCATATTGATCCAAAAGTTCTGTCAACCACAAAAGGATTTCAATGGCAGACGTTCAATCCCCCGCCCCTTTTTTCAGTGTGATCCACTTTATTGTTAGATCTATTTTATTTTTCATCTCAGTCCTTACTAAGATCTTGAAAATTGGATGGACAGTTTGGATATAACACATACCTCATGAGGACCCACATAACTTGATGACGTCAATACACCAGCTATATAGCTGGTTTGTGATACACCAGCCAATCCGCTACCTATGGTGAGGGTTACGGATCTTTGCCACGCCAACACACCACCTAGGTTGGTACTGTGAGTCACACTACGCAATCCGAATCCCACTGAATATTTGCTTTCGCCCAAAAATGCTAATCACGTTACCTACGCAAGCTATCAACGTAGAGTCATAGACCACTGGCCGACCATTTTCAGCTGTCCATTCTTTTGGTACGTGTGCTACACATCTGATGATCGCATGACTTCATGTTCATGCAAGTGCATGCACGTGGTTTGAGCTGCCTAATGGAGGGCTAGGATCTTGTAGACGTGTGCTACACTAGTGGAAGTTGGCCCGCGGATTGCGTGGGGAACCAACACCTCGTAGCTAAGTAGCGTAGGTACTCTGTGGGGCCCACCTTGATGTATGTGTTTTACCGATGCCGCCCACCCGTTTTGCGAGTTCATTTGTGCCCAAGAAAAAAAAAAAACATATACCAAGCTCAGGTGGACCACACCGCAGGAGACAGTGTGGACAATGATCGTTCACCGTTGAAACTTTCGTAGGGTCTATTTATCATCCAACCTCTTTATAAGGTCATGCAATCTTGATGAAGGATAAATACAAATATCGGCTTGATCCAAAATTTCTGTGGCTCTTAATAAGTTTTCAACAGTAGGCAATCAACCCCCACTGTATCTTGTGGTGTGGTCCACTTGATCTATTGGATAAGCTTCAATTTTGGGCTCATGCCCTAAAACAACGTCCGAGCAAAACGGATGGAGTGGATAAAATACATAAGTCACAGTGGGCCCCACAAAGACCTTACCCCACGTACCTATGTGGTGCTGGGTTCATCAGGCAATCCGTATCCGGCAACTGCTGGACCGGGCCTTGAATTGAAAATCAGGACCATCTAATTAATAACGGGAACTGATTTGAAGATGCGATTAACAAACGGGAAATGCCCATCCAAGAGTTCCCTGAATATGGTAAGCCATCTCTCAGTCCAATGACGAATCCAGACCGTTCATTCACGGTCAGTGGGGCCCAACCATCCACAGCGAGCGGAGTGGACGCGGATTTCCTGCGAAAGCCTTTCGCAGGAAGTTCCTGCGCTGGAAACCTGGGTGGGGCCCAACGTGATGTTTTTGAGAAATCCACCCCGGCCATCCGTTTTCCGAGATATTTTTAGAATGATAGGACAAAAATGAACCGTATCCAATACTCAAGTGGATCTAAAATGTGATTATTGAAGGTGCACAGTTGAAATATTTGTGGGCCACAGAAGTTTTTAATCAGGCTAATATTTGTGTTTTCAGTTCATCCAAGTAGGAATGACGTTATTAACGGTATGGATGTTATGTAAACATCACTTTCTACTCCAGAAAGTTTTCAACGGTAGATATTTTCCTACCTACCTTTTACTCTAGTGTGGTCCACTTGAGTCTTGGATCCTCCTCACTTTTGGTCTGAAGTACTAAAATGAGCTCAGAAAACGGATGTACGGGGTGGATTTCTTAAAAACATAAATTTGGGCCCCACCCAGTTTTCCAGCGCAGGAACTTCCTGCGAAAGGCTTTCGCAGGAAATCCGCGTCCGAGCGGAGTAGGGACGCTTTAACCAGGGTCAACACCCTCGCCACAGCCGCATGTGGATGGAATTTAATGGGAACTGTTTGACACTCTGGCAGTGAATGACACTTGATACGCAGGCACTCAAACATTGTACAAGTGGGGTAAAAAATCTAATTAAACCGACTAATTTGTGGAACACACTACTACTGACTAACATTCCAAAAATCAGATTGATCTAACTGTTACAACCTCTGATTTGTGGACAGTTGTTTCAGACAGTAGGATATTTTCATTACTAACCGTCCAATAAATGTCCACCAATCCGATCTTCATATAACCAAATAAAGGTAAATTTTGGTTCATAATGCATCTAATGTGAACCCCATAATTCTAAAAATTTATTTTAAATGATTTGAACAAATTCTAAGTAATTTCCAAGTGTCTGCGTATCATCCATCACACTCTGGCAGAGCACCGAAGTTTTTCTCTGTTTAATGAGTAAAGCGAACAACGCTGCTTTTTCTATTTATTACAAGAAAATATTAAATGGAACTCGAGCGAGTCTGATTATGCACTCGCATCTCACGTGTGCTAACATGAATATATCGAAAAGTATCCAAGCCGTTCATCATGTGTATCCGATCATATAAATACTTCATGTAAAAATTTAGGTTGAATTTATCTACATAAATTCATAAATGCACGCTAAATACGAACCGTAGGTATATTTCTCCTGACCTTCTTTAATACGTGTACTTCTTATATACTGAAATGTATGTAGGATTCTCTGATACTTGGTATAAGATACTGGAACTTTGAATTTACTGATGAGTGGTTTAGATCTCTCTCATGTATGACAAGTTAGCACGTATGTGAGTCAGTGATGACTGATGGGTACGAAATAAATGTGAACTTGCGGGAGTACATTACACGGGGCCTATTTATTATAAGAATCAGCATCGAAGCCCGTTTCGGGTGGTTCGAGGGTACAAAATTCGTATTTCGAAAGCTGGGTAATGTGTACGTCTCAAATGGTGGCCCCCAAATCGGGCAAAGTAAGAGTCACCACAAACGATCATAGCCGTTCAATCCACTGACAAAATTTTCCAAGATTATTAAATATCTTAATTTCTTTTTTCTTTTCTTTTTTTCTACAAAAAAAATCAATTAATCGATATTATCATGACCCTAGCCTGTCTTTAATATTTTGTGATTTTTCCTAACATTAAATGAAAATTATTCTCTCTCTCTCTCTCTCTCTCTCTCTCTCTCTCTTTTCCACTATGCATTTTATATTTAAAAATTTAAAAATTTAAAAATTATTAATTAGTTTAGAATATCATCTCAATAATATCAACTCACAGTCCATATTTCAAAGGTTAGGATCATCCTTATAACCAAGGCTAAGGATTGTCCTTAAGTATGGGCCCAAGGACTAGGCCCGAGCTTGGCAAGGCTGGCCCTAAAAATAAGCCGAAGGACTAAGCCCGATCTTGAAATCTATTTTTTGAGTTGCGTTTGAGACGGTGGTGAATGGCTTGACCCTATTTATCGAGAGCGGATTAGTTGTGCCTAGGCTTCACTCAACACGGTGTAGCTTTAATCATGGAGCCCATCTTAATTTATGTAATGTATATTTATGTCTTAAATGAGTATGAGCTAAAAAAATGAAGAAAATCCAAAGTACAAATGGACCACACCGTATGAAGTAGTGGCAATTAATTATTAAAAACTTGTGGGTGACAAAAGTTTTTTATTATTATTATTTTTTTCTTATGATCTTATTAACAAATTGGATGGAAAATAAATATGATGGTGGGCATTAAAGTGGAGCTTAGGAAGTTCTCATCTGTGGGCATTCAATCACCATTATTTCCTATGGCACAGGCCACTTGACATATAAACCTACTTTATTTTTGGGCTCATGCCTTAAAATGAGTGTAAAAACAGAGACCACGTGGATATACAATACATAGTTGAAGGTTAGCCCAACCTAATTTGCACCTGTTTATTGACTTAGTCCAATAAAAAGTGGGCCACAACTATTAAAAATATGAGACGGTGTCTTGTATCAAGTAAAAAAGAGGCTAGTTGAATTGAAGTAATGCCTCAACTATTCAAGTCACTTATATGATGATATCTCTAGCTAGATAAGGTTACTTTAAAAGTAATTATCATTACTGTTTAGTTCAAACTTCAGTTCATTTAACTCTTTTCCTTATAATAGTAGTGTGTTCCAGCTCAGACTCGATCCTTTGCAGATCCTTTGGTTAGGGCTAAGTCTGGGTTAATGTTAACTAAACCTGGTTTTCCCTAGCTCAGGCCATTGCCTTCGTACTTTAATTTTTTTTTTTTTTTTTAAAAAAAAAACTGCATTGGCTATCCATGTGGCCCCAACTTCTGAAGTGGGGCCCACTTGGTGGACTACAATTTCACTTCATGGTCCGAGGACTACCTTCCTTCCCAAACCAACATCTGATATATATATATATATATATATATATATATATATATATATATATACCCCTTCCCTCTCCCCGTCCGAAACCCCAATTCCCAGTTTCCATCCGTTCCAAGCAACAAAAAAACAGATAAACCCAGACCCACCTCTCTCTCTCTCTCTCTCTCTCTCCTCTCTCTCTCTACAAGCTGCATCTCTTTTCTATCTATGCAGCAGCAGCAGCAGCATCATCCAAACAGCAGCAGAGAAATGCAAGGAATTCCATCATCCATGAATCCAAACCATCAAATCCCTCTCCAGCAGCAGATCCAAAATCCCCAAAATTCCCATTTTGACCCTTCCCTTCCATCCGCGCACGACGATTTCCTCGACCACATGCTCCTCCCTCCCTCATGGCCAGACCACAAGCTCTTCTCCCTCCTCAACTCCTCCAACAAGCCCCGCGATCTACCCGACATCGATGCTCCGCAGTCCACCGATACCCACCTCCACTACTCTTTCGACGACTCCTCCCTCCTCGCCTCTCGCCTCCGCCAGCATCAGATCAGCGGCTCCACTTCTCCTTCTCCCAAATCCATGCTCCTCCATCACCATCAGCAGCAGCAGCAGCAGCTTCTCGTTCCTCGCAGCGGCATGGCTAGATCCCCGTCCTCGGCCGCGGACTCGGGCCTGCTTCCTCTCCCCCTAACCCTAGGCAGCGCGGACAAATCTCAGGAAGAAATCGCAGCCGTTAATGGATTCTCTGCCTCCCTGCCACGTGGCGTCCACCCACACAATCAGCAGCCGTTTCATCAGGTGCGTAGAAATACGTTTCTTCCGTTTCCTGCTCTGTTTTTTTCCTTCGTTTCTTCATTTTCATTTCTTTTGTATTTTTCAGACCGGATCGATTCCGTCGCAGAACTTCGGAGCTCCGCCGACCGGAATCAACCAGACGCCGGCGTCGGGATCTCCCGCCGGAGGTACGGCTCCTGCGAGGCAGAGAGTTAGGGCGAGGCGAGGGCAGGCTACCGATCCGCACAGCATCGCTGAAAGAGTAAGCTAAGCTGCTGTCCACCGCTTTCTACATTTAAAATAATATAGAATTGGGGCCCACTCCATGATCTGAACCGTCCATCATTTCGGACCCACCTTGGATTGCCCCCCTAGTGAAGAAACCACACAATTGGATGATCTAGTTGGCCCCACCATTGTTGAAACCTGAAAGGTCTACATTTCGCGTTCTAAATGCGAAATCCCTTCAGCTGTGGGAGGGACCATCTACAAAGGGGCCAGCCGGATAAACGGCCATGATTGCAAAGGTGGATCCGTACGTTTGTGGGATGAGGCTCATGTGTACAATTTCCTGTACTCCCTCAGACTACCAGACTCTCCCTCGGATTTTCATTTGATTAGGGCTTTTGTTTCTGTGTGGCAGTTACGGAGGGAGAGAATCGCAGAGAGAATGAAAGCTCTGCAAGAGCTGGTGCCTAATGCGAACAAGGTTCTATATCTATCTTTTGTATTTTTTATCTTCTTAAATGGTGGTGTCTCACACCGATACACGTCAATCCGGACCGTCCAATTTGGTGTCTCCATTATGGATTGATTGCATATGATAACCCCACTTAGCGAGTGATCTTAACCGTCTGTTTTGGTGGCCATCAAATGGGCGATTTCAAATTCAACGGTTCATATCAGATGATTACGATCACCCACGGGTTTCTTTTTCAGGAACGTGCTCTTTCTACGTGGGGGCCACCATTTGGATGATCTCGATTGATTGAATTGTGTACCATATGTGCGGTGGATGAGTCACCAGAACATCAGAAATGGTGGAAAGCGCACAAGGAATAGCACGAGGGTGGGGGCAGGTAGCCCGCACGCTCACGAGAGACCGGAATGCCCTTCGCTTTTGGGAACCAAACGCCTTTGGCAAAACGGGGTCAGTTTGGTCATTTCCGGTTTCCATTAGGCAGTTCGCCGGACCACCTAAATTCATTGTCCCACTCTAGTATCCACCGGACATGTGGCCAGCTATGGCATTATTGTGGACCCTTGGTGGTCACTTGTGATGGGGACCACCAATTCACGATGATGAATTTCAAACAAAGGGGGCTGTGAAAAAAGCTCTGTGAGCCCACTGTGATGTTTGTGTGACATCATCGTATCCGCAGCTCTTGTTAGTGTGTTAGCCAAATCAAAGTGGGCAACACCACAGATATAGCATTCAAACTGCTGTAGGGCAATTGAAGCTTTGAATCAGGCTAATATTTGGTTTTTTCCTTAGCCGGATTTGCTTAATAGATGGTTTGGATGGCATATTAACATTATGGTGGGCCCCGAAGGTTTCATTGGTGACCATACACGGTTCCTTGTGGTGTGGTGCATGCATTAGATTGATTTTAGGCTAATGTCTTAGTATGTTTCAAGCTAAAGAGGGAGAAATGTCACACCCATGCTATGGTGGGCTCCATGACAGTTGCCGTGTCCATCAAATCATGTGGTCCAGCGGGCTAGGAATCTGTTCTTTTTGTTAACTGAAAAGAAATAGAGACAAAACCTTTTTCTTTGCTTGAAGACAAAGGAGGCTGCATGCTTTGCTCCCCCACTCTTTTTTTCGGCCAAGCTATGTTCCACACCGTTCATCTTAAGAACCTACGATGCCTGTTTATACATTGAAAATACAGTTCATCTTAAGCGATTAGAGCCGTTCATGATGGGCCACACTGATATAAAAGCCACAATTTGGGCAATCCTAACCGTTCAATCCTGCAAATGCACAGCTGAATAAAGAAGGCCAAAGGTTACGTTTTCAATGAGGCAAAATTCCTAGTTGAACGGTCACAGTCATGCAGTCCATTAGAATCAGCCTCTACTGTTGTGCCTTTCCCTTTCACTTGGTAGGCTCAATCAAGGTGGCCTGTAATTAAGCTACAATTTCATCTACTATGTCCATCTATTACACCAGCAAGGTCATGGTGTTAGGAAGATGTGATCCCAAAAATCATGCAGATCCAAAATTCCAGTGGGCCACACAATAAGAATTAATGGGGATTGGGTAGCCCATCGTTGAAACCCTCTTGAGGCCACATGAATCGCCTTTCCGACCATTGGATGGCATATAAACAAACATCTAAGTGTTGCCCAAGAAGGTTTCAATGGTGGGTGTTTTCAATTACCATCCGCACTGTTTCGGATGGTGTGCCTTAATTTTTGTGCTGATGATGAGCTTGGACAATAGATGGATGGAGTAGATAATTTCACACAGATATTATTACAGTGTGCCCCACATATCATTTTGTTGAATCACTTCCTCCCAACAGTCGTCATTTGGGAAAACAATGTGAGCAAGAATCAAGTGGTGGGCCACCAATTGGATAGTGAGACCAGTGGTGAGCGTGTTCATGATGCAATCCATCTGATCCACGTCCTAGATGAA
This sequence comes from Magnolia sinica, assembly GCF_029962835.1. Taxonomy (NCBI): domain Eukaryota; kingdom Viridiplantae; phylum Streptophyta; class Magnoliopsida; order Magnoliales; family Magnoliaceae; genus Magnolia; species Magnolia sinica. Next base: position 15,581,510 of record NC_080581.1, read on the forward strand.
GCATTCATGTGCCATGTTGTCATGTTTGCTGATATGGGCCTATGTCCAGTCACATGTATCGAACTTTCATGAGATCTATCCCGTCCATCAGGCACGCTGCCTCATGTTCACCTTCGAAGCCAAAAATCATGATAATCTAGAACTCAGGTAGGCCACACACTAGGAAAAGGTTGAGATTGGACACCCACCAATAGTCTTATATGGGGCTGACCTTGTTGTTTATATGCCATCCAATCCATTCATCTGACTTGCAGACTTATTCCAAAACTTGAGTGGGCCAAGCCACCTGAATTTAGAGATTTTTAGGTATAATTTTATGGGGTGGCCCACCTGATCCTAATGGGTGGTCTGAATTTCATCCTCGTCAAACCGTTTCCCCACATCAGAGAAAGCTAGGGGTACATGTGTCTTTTTAGTCCACCCGATTGCTCGTCGCTCTCAGCTTTCCCTCTCTTCCTCTCTACACTTCCCTTTCAAGATCCGTAAACGTGTTTGTATTTTTGTTGTTGTGGGTGGAATGACAGACGGACAAGGCTTCGATGCTGGACGAAATCATCGATTATGTGAAATTCCTGCAACTCCAAGTCAAGGCAAGAATAAATAAATACTTCCTACACCTCTCTCACAACTCCATTATAAAATCTTTTATCTTTCTCTTACAAAAATGGTCAGAAAGAAATGCTGAAATTCCATCTGTGTTGTCCAGGTTCTGAGCATGAGCAGGCTGGGTGGTGCAGCAGCTGTTGCTCCCCTCGTGGCTGACATTTCCTCTGAGGTAACATTCGAATACCAATATTAAAATCACAGAAAAATAAAAAACTTCGATACTCGGCATTTTGTGATAGATGATACACAGGCACCCACATATTACTTAGAAATTGCATGCATTCGATTGCTGCGAATTATGGTATCGAAATCAAAATTAAGCTTATTTGATTATTAGATTGGTGGACTTTTATTGGACGGTTAAAAATGAAAGAAAAATCCAATGGTAACTATGTCCATGGATTAGAGGTTAGTATTGGTCAAATGATCTGATTTTGAGTTAATGTATTCGGCGTTGACAATTTCTAAGTACCCGCGAATCAAGTGTCGTACTTTGCCAGAGTATTAAATAATATTTTTTTTTAAGGATAGGTATCGAATAATATTAGGAGATAGGAGATTGATATCTGCACCCACACTGATAATTAATTTGGATATATACGGTTCATGCTGTTTCAAATATAAAAATGAGAAAAGCTTTGATACTCTCTGGCAGTGTCATGGATGATGCGCATGGACTTAGAAATTAGTAAGAGTTTCCATACGTGGCATGCAATCAATTCAAGTTAAACTGTCCAAATTAAGGGTCCCGGGCTAGATTTATCATGGACCAAAATTTAAGCTTACATGACAATTTGACTGTTAGTTTGGTGGAGATTTTTGGACAGTTTAAAAATGAAAAATATCCAATGGTTTTATCTCAAGAAACAAGTGTCAATGAATTAGAACTTGAAATTGTTAACCAATCAGAGATTGAAATCTAGCAAATGTGGGTCCCACAATTTAGTGGGTTTAATTTTGAGTAAATATATGCAATGTGTACCATTTTTAAGTGCCTATGTATCAAGTGCCATACATAGCCACAGTATAAATAAAACTACCTTATGTGTAAAGATCTGGGCCATTTGGGTGTCTGGGACAAGTTTGGATTTACTATGAAACAAAATTCACCATGATAAAACAATGGCGACCGTTAAAAAAGTGATGGATGAATTCTTTATGTGCGTCCATAGCAGATGCGTAATGTGATCTAAGCCCTACATCATTCAGGGTCCACCTTTGATTGGCTACTCACCAAACATTGCATTTGTCCGACCATCGTAAGCATCCAATAAATGTACTTTTTTTTTTTTCTCACTAAATCTGAGCTGTTAGCATCTTTTTTAACACTTTGGCGTTTGTACATTTGTTTGACGCCACTGAATAAACGGTTAGGATATGCGAAACAGTGTATTTTTATACGTAGATTGTTTAGCATGATCTCATCCGTCTATGCTGCATGCCGACAATCCCACGATGGTACGGTGCCTCTGTTGTATGACGGGTGAACGGGTTGAATCGGAAGCGGATTAGCTGGTATACTGCACACGACCGACCTCGGTGGTGTGTTGACATCACCAAGTTCTATGGGCCCCACCATGAGGTATGTATTATATCAAAACCATCCGTCCATTTGGGGAGCTCGTTTTAAGGGTTGAGCCCAAAAATAAGAAAGATCCAAAGATCAGGTGGACCACACCACAGAAAGCAGTGTGGGATTGAACATCTATCGTTGAAACCTTCTCGGTGTCACAGAAGTTTCAGATCAATTTTTTATTTTTTATTTTTACTCTTCGTACAATTCTGTGTGACCTTACGAATAAATTAGATGGAAAATAAGCATTATGGTGGCCCTACAAATGTTTTAATGGTGATAATCATGGTCCCACTGCTATTTGTGGTGTGGTCCACTTGAGCTTTGGATATGACTTATTTTTGGAATAATAACTAAAATGATCTCGCCAAGTGGATGGACGGTGTGGATATAGTAAATACATCATTGTGGCCCCACGTAACTTTGATCTCCTACCAACCGTTCGTACTAGTGTGTGGTACACCAGCTAATCCGCTTCCGGTTGGATCATGTGCCTCTGCCACCTGTACGGACCAGGGAGTTTAGGCACTGACTTGCATGTCTGGATGAAGCACTCCACGTGTCCATCTCGATGGAAGGAAACCCCTTTTATTTTTATTGGGTTCAGTTTCCGTAAATCCAAAAGCTGTTGTATCAGATGATCCAAGCCACTCATTTAGTCGATTAAAAATCAACGGCTACAACCAGTGGTTCAATCAGGCTCCTGGGATCATCATATGGTCTTTACTTTTGGGGGCACCGTCATCCGTCCTGGGTCGACAACGTGAATGATTTTGGATAGAGAAAAACTTTCATATGGTAGACTATGATATATGATACGCTGGCACCATACTACAGAGCTGCGTACGTGGCCAAATTTCGGCCACAGCTTACTAATAATTATTCTTATTTGATTTCCTGACTAGTGGGGTGGTTGATTTTTATTAGACAGTTTAAAAATGAAAAACGTGCAATAGGGTCTTTTCAACAATCTGATAGTGGGTTTAGTACGTAGAAATGATACGAGTGAAATATTTCAACTCAAATTCACTAATTTTAAGTATAAGAATGGGATTGGTTGGATTCATGGTCATTTTATTTTTTTAAAATAAGATCGTTGGATATTTTTCTTTTTTGACTGTTCAATAAATATTCGAAAATCTAATAATTAGATGACTCAATAATAATAATCTTTTACTTATGATGCATCGAAAGTGGTGCCATAATTGCATTAATTTCCTGTCTGCATATCATCTATCACGTTTGGCTAGAGTATCAAGGTACCGGAAAAGTTACGTGGGCACCACCACGATGTCCTATACACGCTGTCCACTCATTTTCCTGTAGTGTATAGTCCACTTGAGAGTTGGGTACGTTTCATTTTTAGTCTTATGATATAAAGTGATATGGAAGAATGGATGAACGGTGTGGATAAAACACATACATCATGCTGGGTCCACAGATCTTTTACCAGCACCGAGCTCAGTACTGGAGTGGTCACTACCAAATCCGAGCGAGCATGGGGTGTGTCTTTAAAAAAATAAGGGTGCTCATATCATTTCGAACCTTTATGCTTTCTTAAAAAAGACTGATCCAAAGATTTCAAAAATCCTCTCAATTCCGGAAAACGACAAACCGGCCGTGCGAGCACGCCTCCGCACTCTCTACCTTTTCCAAAAACGCCCTTCCCTTCCAATAAAGCGGAGGGCATTTCTGGCAATTCCATTAATATAGGCTTCTTGGTGGTGGTTGGTGACTGTATCCAGACGAGTGGGATGGGACGGAGCAGTAACGGCACGCAGACGGCGACTAACGACAGCCTAACGGTGACGGAGCACCAGGTGGCGAAGATGATGGAAGAGGACATGGGTTCGGCGATGCAGTACCTGCAAGGGAAAGGCCTCTGCCTCATGCCCATTTCCCTCGCGTCGGCCATCTCGACCGCCACGTGTCACCCCAGGAACCCCGGGGCCATGCTGGGTGGGCCCGCTACGGGGGACCCTCCGTCCTCCCCGAGCATGTCCGTGTTGACGGTGCAGTCGGCGATGGGCAACGGAGGCGGGGAGACGGACGTGTCACGGTCGTCCGTTAAAGAGGCTGCGTCTGTCTCGAAGCCGTGAAGTCTTGACAGTAACGGTAAAAGCCGTCAAGTCTACGGGAATATGGAGGTCGGGGGTGTTTTGACGCCGTATTTGAGTAAGACTTGAGAGAAGCTACAAAAGCTCTTTCCTTTTTCTTTTTTCTTTTATTTATTTCGAAGTTTGTTTTTTTTTTTTTTTTTGTTTTTTTTTATATTGTATTTTAGTTTGTCGTGTTTGGATGGCAGGAGCAGCTATTGGGTGTGTTTTTTAATATTAATAATGCTTTTAAAATAGTGGGTAGAGAGCAGAGGGAAGCACTGGAATGGAAATTGGGAGTGTTTGGCTAGCCTCCCTCTCTCTCTCTCTCTCTCTCTCTCTCTCTCTCTCTCTCTCTCTTTTCATTCTGGTCTGGAGTGATGTTTTGGAGATAGAATATTGAATATTTGGTAATGGGGTTTGAGTTGGAGAGTTGTGAGCGGGCGGTAGGGGATAAGAGAGAGGAGTGGGTCAACGAGGGAGAAAAAGGAGTGTGAATTTCATGGGATCCCTGACCGTTGGCTTTGCACGTCGGATCGTCAAATGGGGCCCACGTTTTAAAAAAAATAAAATAAGGGACTAGTTCTGGTGGGGCCTTACCGTGGGTGGATTACGTCCCTGAAATCTTCTCATGGGACGGTTGGATTCTTTTGATTTGTGGCCTACAAATAGACGGTTTGGAAGAGGGATAGAGCGGTGGCCAACTGAAGTGGGTCCGTGGATTGGTGGATAGGATCTTCTAGTCTGAACGGGAAGGATTGCTGACTCCACACGCGTGCAGGGCCGTATATGTACACACGCGGGGACACGTGTGTGAGGTCTGAGGTACGAGGGCTTAGATCTTCTTCCTATCGAAGAATTTGACTTTTCAGGTGGACCACTGCGTTCAAAGAGCATCAACGGTTATAATTATTATTAATTTTCTTTTATAGCCGATCATTTGTTTTGATATGCTGTGGCCCACCTGAGGTGCCGAGTGGCCTGATTTTGTGCCAGAAGATAAAAAGAAAATAAAATGTAGAGCTCACTCGATAGAAAGCTCAGATCTCACACGTGTCACCTTGCGACACCTGCGTCCGTGTGCATGGCTCCCATGCGAAGTGTTGATGCAACGGAATTAGGCGTGGCAAAGGCCGAGCTAGGCTACGCCAGGTCGGGTCCGATACCTAAAGGATTTTAGCCCGTGCTTGGCCCAAGCCCAAGATGGACTTACCAATGCAGACCCCAAACCCGGTCCGAGAATTGGTGGGATCTGGGCCCAAGCCAACCTTGCCAGGCCTGAAGATTGATAAAATACTTATTGTTTGCTTGAGTGTTCCCATTCTATTCATTGATCAAGTGGGCCACACATGCACAAAGAAATAAATATTTTAGATGGATGAAATCAATACATTCAAGATGGATGGGTTGGATTGGTTGCCTGGAGATTGAAATGACATGATCATGCAATTAACACATTACATGTAAATTTTGGGTTGGGCTAAAATGACTTAAGCCCAAGATCATCGCAGAACTTAGCGTGCCATGCATGAAAGGCCTAAGCTCAACCATTGGTCAAAGCTAGTAGGTCCAAGCCTGGCCCACTACACAACTGTTTCATGTGTTATGGCCCACCTGAGTTTTGGATGATCATGATTTTTTAGATCAATCGCTAATATCAGGCAGCATATCTGATGGTCCGCGTGAATATCATAAAAGATCAACCCACGTGGCTTTCAGCTTGTGAAACTAACCCTGGTATGTGCATTGCGCAAGGTACCACGGCATCTCTTGTCAGTGCTTTAAAAATGCCCGAGTACACCGCAGAAAGGCTTGGGCTGAGGGTCTTGTAATTGGTAAAGAAAGTAGGCTATCGGAGAGTTGCTGCCGACCTGGGTTTTTGTTTTTTGTTTTTTCTAGATATTTGTTTCTTTATGGGTTGTGTTTTGTCTGTAGTTGTAGGTGTTTTTCGTTTGTGGCTGGATGTAGGCGTCTTAAAGGTGTTGGATTCAAGGCAGGGGGACAGTGCTTATGACTCATTTCTACTCCATGGGTACGGATTTCTAATATCTGGAGCGAGTGCAACAAAAATCCATGTGGCCCACCGTGATGTTTGGTCCGACCCAACTCAAAAGGTCAAGGTTTAGATGAGTCATTTGAGTTTAAGTTATGTTTTGTTAAGAATTTAAATGGGTTGGGTTTGGGTTTGCTGAGTGATGTAGATGGTCGCAGATAATTTCATGTCCTCGATGAACCAGAAAAGGCCTGATTAGAGATGGAGATGATCCAGTCTGTCAGAATTTAAAACGGATGTATCTCACAGACCGAAATGAGTTATCAAATGTAAAATATGTGATTTTAGGGTAGGACAATCTACTTTAGCCACCCAACCCACTAAGAGTAGCACACAACATGGTAAGTGCTTAGAATAATTAAGAGAATAACGTGGTGAAGCCAAATAGGATGCTTACTATTTTTGGTCGAAAACCTTGCGCACTTATAGACGTCACAACCGTATACAAATAATTATCCCCTTGAGGAAGACGTGCTTGATCTCACATCCTTCCCTGCGTTGCTAAGCCATGTCCGGTGGGTTGTGAATATGGTTCGTCCTAAAACCGGATTGCATCCTTCCCCAGCCCAAACCCTGATCATCCTGACAGTGGCTCTATGCTGCCCACCATGATATATGGGTTTTATCCATGCTGTCAATCATTTTTTTTTTCATATCATTTTAAGATATTAGTCCTAAGGTGAAGAAGATCCAAGATCAAGTGGACCACACCACATGCAACAGCAGTGATAGTGACACCCACTGTTGAAACCTTCCTAGGTGCCACTGTGATGTTTATTTCTCATCCAACTTGACATGAATGAAGGGAAAAAACAAATACCAGCTTGATCCAAACTCGTGCAGCTCCCAAGAAGTTAATGGTGGGCATCCAATATCCAATGTCTGGTCCACCTGAGCGTTGGATCTGCATCCAATATCCAAAGTCTGGTCCACTTGAGCGTTGGATCTGTCTCATTTTGTCAGTTCATGGTTTCAAATTGTCTGGCAAAATGGATGGGTGGCGTGGATAAAATACATACATCAGATTGTCCCCACAGAACCATGACCGGACGGATTATCGTCTAGGTAAGGACAAGACACAATCCCCTTCTGTAATCCCCTTTTGTTCACCCTCAGCTTCCTCAGTAAATGATAACTATATATATATATATATATATATATATATAGAGGAAGCTCACCGGACTCCTACGAACTTTTTTGAGAACTCATCATACGTGATGAGTCTCAAAAATCTGAACAGTCCACGTCATGAAACCCCCTGGTACAAATTTTCACTTTGAACCAAAACTTTGGTGGGCCATGAAAAATGAAAACAGTTTCTTACCTTGATTTGCATTTCTCATTGTTATGGCCCACCAGAATCTTAGCTCAGAGTGAAAATTCGTACCTTCAGGGTTCATGGGATTCCGCATCTTATGGACCGTTCGGATTATATGCCCATGACACATGTGTAAAGGTGCACACATGCATAGGTGCATAGGTGAGCATGCTCATGGGCACAGGAGCTAAACGGTCTACGTGATACGGCACTCCCTGAAACTTTATGGGCCCAATTTTCAGCCCGATCCAAAACGCTAGTGGGCAATAGCGAAGAGAAATGCAAATGAAGGGTGAATTGTTTTCTTTTGCCATGGCCCACCAAAGTTTTGCATTGGGCTGAAAATTGGGCTTGTGAGGTTGCAATGGGTGCCGCATCAAGTGGACCGTTTTGAATTTCATCAGTTGACTCCTTTTACGTTTCAGTTCCTTTGAAGGCCACAATTGACAGTTAGGATTGTTTAGAGTTTTCAATCTCCATTCATCAGGTGGGGCCCACGTGCCATGAGCGAAGATAACAGGCCGGTCTGGTCATCAGGTGGCACATGAACGTCGTGATGTGTGGAGTGGAGTATGCCTGATAACATGGACCAACCTGCTTTTCACGCCAGGGTTCACCTGATCAGCCGGCCCAGATCTTGCACGTGCAACATCAGCACGTGTGGGAGAGTAGGATTCCAAGTTTTAGCCAACAATCGTATTTCTCTTATTTCATTAGGCCCAAAACAAGTGTAATCCAGACTGTCCATTTGATGGGGGCCTCAATTTGGATGAACATGGACGCTATTAAAGATATTGAACATCAAAATTCAATTTCATCATTAAATTACTCTAACAGTTATTACCTTAAATCTCTCCAACTATTTCTATCTTATCTCTCATCCATGTATCAATCATAACTTGTAGAATCTTAACTATTCTATCTTTGATTTCTATCTTGTAATCAATTCAATTATAAATAATAAGAAACAATCTTAGTGATAGTGCGTCGGAGATTTTCAATTATCTTATTTTGCTTTAAATATAAATGAACGAACGGTCTAAATACAGGCAATCAAAGTCCTAATGAGATGGATTATTGCCGTTGATTTGGTAGGTTTTAAAAAAACATTCTGAATTAAAGACGTTAATTCATATGATGTATATGTTTGGACACTGTCATATGGCCCAATGCTATAATGGGCTAGAGCATTGGCCTAAGCCCAGCCTGTGGCTAAAATGGTTCCCCGGACCAGCTTGGCCCACCCTCTTTTAGCATTTCTGCTCTGGGTGTGGGCCCAATCTAGTCGTCATGTATAACCCATGCTTAAAAGACACACCACGACTCGGGCAGACTCATTCGCTCCTCAGTAAAGTCACAGGGCTGATTTGGCCCGACTTGACTGAGTCGGGGCTGACTTGTGTATCAAAGTGGCTTAGGTCCAACGGAATCAACTCAGATGAGCCGCTTGTGTTATTTATTTGAAAAGAGGGTGAGAAAACTGCTTGGATGACTTTGACTCATTACAACAGACAAATACACACCATTAATGCATGAAAATGATCATTTTGCCCTAAAGGGCACACATTTTCACAAATCTACTTAGTTATTGTTTGGGAATAACGTGTGAAAGAGTTTATGAGTTCTATTATAGCATATAAAGTTGATCGAAACCGTTTATCCATTTTGTATACATTTTGTATACTTATTTTAAGCCATGAGTTAAAAGAATGGGTTATATATGAATTGCAAGTAGGCTATAGGGAGATTACAATGGTGGACAATCTTAAAACCATAAAATAAATTTGCCTGATGTGGTCCAATTGAGCATTGATCTACCTTATTTCAAGGTACGTTAAAATGATCTTAAAAAATAATGGTCAGTGTGGATTTTTCACAAATATCGTGGTGGGCCTCACCTAATTTACCAACCAATGTGGGGGTGGAGTAAGTGCAACCCTAGCATCAGCCAATATGGTGCGACCCTAATAGTGGGCCCACCTTGATGCATATATTGTATATCCACACCGTCTAACTTTTTAATAAGGTTATACAAAAGTGGATGAAGGGGAAAAATCAAATATCAACTTTATCTAAAAAATTTGTAGCCCACAAGAAGTTTTAATGGTCAAACGGAACTGTTTCCTATGTTTTGGTCCATCAAAGATTTGGATCTGCTTAATTTTGGGTCATGCAATCAAATGATACGGAAATACGGATATATGGTGTGGATATGGAATACATACATCAAGGTGGCCCATGGGCAGCACCATGTATGGTGAAACCAAGGTCGCAACCTAATTCACTCCCTCCCACGGGGACGCGGATTGCTTTCCGGTGTTGACAGTGGCAAGGTGACCACCAGACGGTGCGTTGTGGGCCCACCATGATGTGTGTTTTTATCCCTACCGTCCATTCATTTTAGATAATTATTTTAGGCCTAAGATAAAAAAAAAAAAAAACGGTAGATTCAATCTCAAGTGGACCACACCGTAGGAAAACAGTGGTAATTGAATGCTCACCATTGAAAACAGCCTAAGGCCCACTTTAAATATTATTTGCCATCAAATATATTGACTAAGTCACAAAGACTAGGAATAAGGAAAACAAAAATATCATCATGATCCAAAACTCATGTGGCCCCGATAAGTTTTTAATGGTGGACATTAAATCACCATTGTTTCCTCTGATGTGGTCCACCTGAGATTTAGATCTTTCATTTTGGGATAACGCCCTAAAATGAGCTGAAAATATGGATGAACGGTGCTGATATAAAACTGGTACAGTAAGGTGGGTCCCACGTTCAAGGCAACACCGCAGTGGATGAGATACGAGTTGCACATAATCCATGTCCCTCTCTCTACTAGAATATTCGGTGAATTACAGCCTACCGATTTGACATTTGAATGATGTATCTAACCCACTGCCAGTACGGCCTATTGTGATGGTAAGGAGAAATTCATTTTGTCCATCCGTTTTGGCAGATGAGGTTAAAACATGAGATTAAAAATCAGACAGATATGAAACCTAAGTGGGCCACACGACTGGCAACCGTGAAAAAGGGTTGCCGACCGTTCAAAATATTTTGGGTTCGACCATGATGTTTATATGCAATTCAAACCGTTTAGAAAGTACCTCAATTGTTCGTAAGTTCATGAATTGAAATGATAAAAATATTAGCTTGATCCCAAGCTTATGCAGCCTTTCAAATATTTCAATGGTGGGCTACAATCACCACTGCTTTTTGTTGTGTGCCCCGCTTGACCTTTGGATCTGCCTCAATTTTGAACTTATACCATAAATGATTTGGAAAAAAACATATAAACAAGGTGGATTTCTCACAAAAACCATGGTGGCCCCCACCTAGCTTGGGATCCCTGAATATTAATTGCCACTACACGCTAGTTTAGGCATTTTACTATTTTAGCATTTTTCAAAATATTGTTTTAAAACCATATGCAGTAGCAACTGTGCATGATGTCAGACGGTTAAATCGATAATGGAAATAAAAGGAAGGTAAATTAAATATATTAACTAAATAAGGGATATATAGTCATTCGGGCGGGCCCCAATAAAAAGGATTTAGGCTTCACCTATCATATGCTAGACACCTAAAATAAAGAAAAAAGAAAAACGACAACAGTCCACGAGATTGATAAGACCAGCTCGTGGAAAAACTACCACAAAGAGCGACTATCACAGAAGAATGCGGGAGGAGCGACCGAGCAGGGTATAGTAGCAGCTACCAGCAGCAATGTTGAACTTATCCAGCAGCTTCTCCTGAGACAGGGACAGCTGTTGGAGGGGCTAAATCAGCGACAGCCTGGAGCTGAGAAAAGGGTCATCCTATTCCTTATGAAAAGTCTGTCTAATCATACCAAAGACAGCCTTATCCAGGGTTAAGGAGCCTCTGACAGAGACAGTGAGGAGGGCAGATGAATAAACCAAGAGTTAGGCGGGTTTTAGTAAATGCCTCTTTGGATATAGATCTTGGCAAGCTAACTGGGCCCAAATCAGTTAAATGTTCACAACCAACCTAACAAATGGAGTCAGGAATTGGCCCTAAACAGCAGTAGCTGGGAGTGGAACCTGGCCTAGTTGTATTGGTTATGGGAGACACTCCAATCATATTCTAGCCATTTTGTGCATGGATGTATGCAAAAAGTGGCAATGTTCAGATGATCATGACCCACCTTTTGTTGTTAGTCATTTTTATGGTCACCATCCCTTTTCTGAGCCTTGGATCTTAAAGTTAGATGTAAACTTGATTGTGGAAATTGCAGAATTGAAAGGACTAATCAGTGCATTGAGTATGGAGATCTAATAGCTGATATTTAAATCTTACTTCCCTAAGAAGCCATTGCTGGAGTCTTCCGCACCTTAGACGGGAAATAGTACAATGTGAGAGAGAGCTTCCCAACGTGTAGGTTTGGTACCCAACTCTATTTTTGTAGTTATAAGGGAGAGGAGTTTGAAAACCATCACAACCGTTCCTCAAATGCTCCATATGATTTTAGAATTCCAACTACTACATTAGAACATTGCACCTTATATGGGAAATAGTACAAAGGAAGAGAGCTTTCCATGTGTAGGTTTAGAACCTAGCTCTATTTTTGTAGTTATAGGAGAGGAGTTTGAAACCCATGGCAACTCTTCCTCAAATGCTCCACATGAATTTAGAATTCGCAACTCTTCCTCAAAGGCTCCACATGATTTTAGAATTCCAACTCCATTAGAATATTGTGCGTGAGTTATGATAGACGTTCCTTAGGTCCTTTTTATCATGAGGAAGTCCGAATGTATATTTTGGTTATCATCATCTTGAATAGAAATGGCAGTTTTTTATTTTTTAAATAAATATTGTGCGTGAGTCACTGTCCAAGCGCACCACCGTTACACGAATTTGAGTTTGATCACAACTCTAGTTGAGCCCACCACTTGATCATAATATCCAACGCTTACGCAGATTTATACCGTTAATCAATTAAGCCAGTTTATAGAACTCTTACAATGGAATCATCTGACCAGAGTATTGCTTTAGAGTGGGACAGACTAAAAGACTAAAGTTGATGTGTGGATCTCGATTGCCCATTTTCTTTTCATGCTATTGATAAGATGGTTAAGATTGTCTTGTCAGTCCTGCCAAGAGCCGGCTAGGATGAATGGATAGTCTCTAATATCCATAGCTAGTAAATGAAAATGTTGGCATCTAATTCGATTTTGATGGGTAGAAGGACAAAAGGTTTGGTCATGAAGAAATGGAAACGCCATGAAATCAGATGATAAGAAGTTCTAGTTAAATAACTAAAAACCCCAGGTGAAAAAAAAAAGGAAGAAGAAAAGAAAAAGAAAAGAGGGATATATGTGCACATATATGCTGTTAATGGGATTAAGGGTCCGGATATACATTGGGAACATAGGTTAAGTTACCCATTGACAACACTAGGGACCATTTGATGAACGGTAATCCATGAGAAAATAAAGCAATTTGTAATTGTTATTTCTCAAGGTACTATTGAGGATTCTAAGGGATTTATTTTAAGTGAGATATTTGATTTGCAAGTGGAAGTCTCCATTTCCCCTCACGAGGACCACCTTATATCTTATATTTTATGCTTAAAAATTATAGAAATGAAAAGTTTAATGATTATATCATAAATTTATGGTGTAGCCCAAACCTTTGTAAAGTGTCGTGACTTGGTGTTCCTTAAGATAGGTAGGTGCGAACGGCCAACAAACTATATCATAGATGGGCCACAAGTCTACATATGAAATGATTTATCAACGGACTTCACTTGCCCGTAGATCTTGGCAAGGTACTTGAGCTCAGATTCACTTGAAATTCATTTGGTCGTAGATCTTCGCATACTAACTAGGCCCAACACGACTTCTTATTGAGTTAAATGTTCACAACCAACTGGACAAATGGATTCAAGAATTAGCCCTAAACAACCATGACCGGCAGTGGAACCTAGCCTAGTTGTGTGGGTCATGTGTAACACTAGTCATATTCATAGTCTAGCTCATTTTGTTCATGTCTGTATGCAAAAAGTGGCACTGTTCAGATGATCATGACCCACCATTTGTTGTTAGTCATTTTTATTGTCACTGTCCCTTTGTTGTGCCATGGATCGGAAAGTTAGATGTAAACTTGATTAAGGAAATTGCGAAATTGAAAGGACCAATTAGTGATCAAATATGGAGATCTAATAACTGAAATTTAACTCTTACCTCCTAAAGAAGCAATTTCTGAATGGGGTTGCTAGAGTCTTCTACACCTTACACCCTAAGGGATCAAGTGTCCAAAGATGAGGGGTGTTTAATGATTTACTGGGCCACACAATATTCATTCTTATAATTAGTTAGTGATTTTTGATAATCTAACAGTTGGATTGTTTTTAACTTCTAGCCGGGTGAAGTTGGTGGAGAGATGCTGGAGTAATAATTGGTTCTTGGTCCTAATTAATGGGGAGAGCTGCGTTTTCTTCAAATCCACGAGAGGGTTGAGGCAAGGAGATCCCCTCCCCCCAGTCTTTTTTATCATAAATGCAGAAGTTTTCAGCAGAGATATTTCTAAGCTGGTTGCCGCAAGGCCAGTCAAGCCGTTTAAGCTAAAATGGGGCTGCATCCAAATATCTCATCTCCTCTACGCAGATGACACAGTTCTATTCCTGAATGGTTCGCGCTCCTCGCTTACTTCGATCAGGAGTTTCATCTCCAAATATCAGGAAGCTTCTGGTCAGAAAGTCAATCCCAGGAAGAGCGCCTTCCATTGCTCGTCTAAGATTCCATTGGGTAGAGTCCGGTCCATCAAGAGGATTCTTGGCTTTCGAAAAGCTGTGGGTGTTTTCACCTACCTAGGAGTTCCTATTGCTAATGGCAGGGTTATCTGTAGCAGGTTTAAACCTCAGATTCATAAGTTATCCTCAAGGATTCAAGGCTGGAGTGCGAAACTCCTGTCCCAGGCCGGGCGGCTGACTCTTATATCTCATGTTTAGAGTAGTATTCTAGTCCACACGTTGGCAGCTATAGTCATTCCTGCTAAGGTGCTCGGTATGGTGGAGAGGTCCTTCTCCAATTTCTTTTAGGGTTGGCATGATGGTAGAAAGAAGCTTCACTGGATTTCATGGAGCTCTATTTCCCGACCTAAGGACGAGGGAGGGCTAGGAATCAGAAAACTGAAAGATGTGATGAAAGTTCTTCATCTGAAGATGGCCCGAGGAGCCAGATTTGGCAAGGTAGGTAGCTTATGGGCTGATTACATGAAATCCAAATATCAATAGCTAGGGAGAAGTATCAGCCCCTCTTCTTGCTCTCCTATCTCTTCCCCTCTCTGGAAAAGGTTGGTTCAACTTTTTCATATCTTGGATAGGAATGTCCTTTGGGAAATCCATCAATGTTCCTGCAATATGTGGGACTGTAACTGGACGGGCCTGGGCCCTCTGCAAGACCAGCCCTCCCTGGATATTCCTCCTGATCTCAGGAGCCTTTGTGTGGCAGATTTTTTAGGTGTGGACGGTCTCAAATCAGTCCTTCCCTTTGCTCTCCCAGAGGGGATCAGGTGCCATATTTATCATGGCAGATTTTGTTACTCAGATGGTGTTGATCGCCGCATCTGGCCTTTTGATCCCTCTGACATTTTTTCTGTTAAGTCTGCCTGGAGTGTGACAAGAGATAGAGGGTCAAAGAAGCTGTGGTCGAAATGGGCGTGGCATCCCAAGGTTCCGCCAAAAAATATCCACATTCATGTGGAGACTTTTGCGTGGGGCTGTTCTAGTGGATGTCAACATCCAGTCCAAGGGAATCCTCATGGCTTCCAAATGCGTGTGTTGTGAGTTGGAAACGAGCTCCGGTATCCAACCAAAATCACTCTCCCATGTGTTCTTGGAAGGCAACCTCACATCTAAGGTATGGGATCATCTTGCTGATTTTTTTGGGGTCCCTTTGTTCTCTCACCAATCTATTCAAGACTAGCTTCACTGGTGGTGGCATAGGCCTCTCTTAAATGGTAGCAGGTCAGTCATCCTGCGGCTGTCCCCTCTCTTCTATCTATGGGAAATCTTGAGGGCCGGAAACGAAGCTAAATTCGATGATCAGGTGATCTCTCCCCCTGTGGTTCTCCATAGAGCGAAATGGTGGGTGGATACTCTGTTCCACCCCCCTCCAGAAACTATGCTACATCCTCCGCCAGGTGCTTCAGGCATGTCTTCCTCTCGTCCTCCCCTCCCTCCCACTCTCTCCATTGTGAGATGGGTCAGGCCCAAAGAGGGCTCCTTCAAGCTTAACGTGGATGGGTCGGCGCTTACCAACTTAGGGCCAACCGGGGGTGGTGACATTTGTAGGGACAACCAAGGCATTTGGTTTTTGCATTCTCATCTGGGTATGGTAATGCTTCCAATAACATGGCAGAAGTGCGGGCTTTGTTCGATGGAATGTAGTGGTGTGTTAATCTCGGTATCAGCAACGAGTATGTAGAATCTGATTCCAGATGGCTGATAGATTGTATTAAAGGCATCTCCAACCCTACCTGGACTTGGAGGTACTAGCTGGATAGGATTAAAAGGATTGATAATAGGTGTTCCTTCTGCTTCTCTCACATTCCTAGGGAGGCAAATGGGCCGGTTGATGGGTTGGCCAAGGAAGGGAGCTCAAGGCAAGTTACCAGTTTTTTCTGAGGGTCCTCTAACCTCCCTCGCCTAGTCAAGGGTTGTGTGTTTCTTGATAAAGTTGGGTTGGGTTCCATGAGGGTTCATATGAATGTGTTGTATAGGAAATGATAGGCAGGGCCGGTCCTTTTGTCTCCGGCCCTGTCCAAATGGCCCCTTTATATCCTTGGTTTTTCTATGGAATGAAGATACAGTTTTAACTTTAAAAAAATAAAAAATAAAATTCCTTCATCAATGATCCTAGGGTCCTAAAGACTATCTATATGGCATTCAACGATTGGTTTTATAAACTGATGGTCAAATTAGTGCGAGTAGTGGAGCACCCAACAGGATGTGAAGGATTCGATGGATGGTGGGTTTTGCGAATTAGGTTCCGAAACTGATAACGTACAGTTTAATTTCTCTAAAAATGCGTCATACTAAGTTTCATTGCGATTGGAATTCTGGAACAAGTTTTTATGTGTGGATTTTAAATTTTCAAGTGTAAATTACACGCACCACACACATATACATATCCAACTAATTTTCTACATAAAATCCTGGGACTTCCAATACTTGAGTATTAAAAAGTTCAAGGTGTTACAAGACATTATAGAACTCTTACATTAAAATCACATTACTAGAGTATTTCTTTAGGAAAAAACAATTAAAAGTGGGGCAAAATGATAGTCTAAAGTTGATGATTGGATCTTGATTGCCCATTTTTTATGCTATTGATCAGAGAGTTAAGATTGTCTTGCCAGTCCTACCAAGAACGGGTTAGGATGAATGGTTGGTCGACAACATCCACAACTAGTGAATGGCAATATTGCCATCTAATTCTATTTCGATCATTAAAAAGATTAAACAAAAAAAATTGGCTAAAGAAATGGAAACGCCATAAAACTAGAGAATGCAAAGTTCTAGTTAAATAACTTCAAAAGCCAGAACAAAAAAAGTGGAAGAAGAAAATAAAAGAAAATAGGGATATATGTGTGTGTGTGTGTGTACACGCATATATGCTGTTAATGGGATTAAGGGTTCGGGTATCCATTGGGAAGGTAGGTTTTTTTTTTTGGAAAAAGATGATTTGCCATTAACAGTCAAAACAACGTAAGTACATCTACCATGATTCGGGAGGGTAACCACAAAAAAAAGGGCCTCTCCTATCATAAGCTCTACACTATGCACAAGGAAACCCAAAGGAAACACTCCCATTAATCACAAAAGGATCTCAGGGCCCCCAATCCAGTCCTATCCAGACAGATCAGACCCTGCATATGCCAAGGGAGGGAATTCTGATGAACATGGAAGGAGGCCTCTTGGGTCTCGCTGCCCATGTGGGCCATGGCATCCGCAGGTCCGTTCCCCTCCTTAAAGATATGGAAAAAAGAAACCGAACAACCCTTAAGAAGGAAAAGAGACCGCAAAACCCAATGTCTCATATTCCACGGGGTACGGGCTTTCTGGCGGATGAGATTTAGGACGAACTCGGAGTCAGATTCGACAACAATATTCTTTAATCCCCTCGATCGACAGTAATAAATTTTGTCATGCATAGCCCTCACCTCTGCGATATTATCGGAGCACACCCCATAGCTAGCAGATAAAGCAAAAATCAGCTTTCCATTTTCTCCCCGGCAAACACCCTCCTCCAGCCAACCCTGGATTGCCTCTCGAAGAACCATCCACATTAAGCTTAACCCACCCTTCCGGCGGTTTGTTCCACCTAATTATATAGCAATTCAAAGGTCTAGTCTTGGGCGGGGGAGAATCCAAAATCTGACAGCACCGCCAACCCATTACCCTCAAATTGTCGGCGTCTTCCATACGCAGAATAGAAACAGCCCACCATTTTATTCGAGCTATGGAAGAGCCTAACCTCATCTTTTGACCCTCAAATTTGGTTGCATTTCTCGCTCGCCAAATTTCCTAGCAAATTAGAATAGGGAGAAGGTATTTGATACTTGCTGGTGCACCATCCGCAGTCTTCGTGAGATGCCACTGCATCAGCCTCCCTTCAACGGTCTGATTCGACATGGAAGGAATGCTACAACGCCTGGCAAAATGGGCCCAAATCGCAGCCGCATGCTGACCAAAAAGGGACAGATTGGGAAGGTAGGTTAAGGTAACTGTTAACAACTATTGAAGAATGACTTTGCAGGGATTCGATTTTAAGTGGAATGTTTGATTTGCAAGTGAAAATCTCTATTTTCTCTCATAAGAAGATTTTATACTTCAAAAATATAGAAATGGAAAATATGATAATCATATCATAAATCTATCATTTCCTTTACAAATCAAATAAGAGAAAATAGTAATGGTTACACTTTTCCTTTCTTTTATGTGGATTCCCACTTTTCAACTTTTCAAACGAACGTGAATGTAGATCAATGATTGAAAACTTCTTCCATTGGCTCCAAGCTCAAAGTAAAGTTTATACCATTACGTAAATTGGGCCGTTCTCAAATTACGTCTTCGAGTCATGCACCATGGGTCAGGATTGAATTTTCATGGTTTGACATGGGCTTTTCATGTTGGGTCCACTCTCTTATGCAACCATGTATATAGTAGACCCCGCCATTAGGATCACTTGTCTTGAAAATCAAGCCAAACCATTTTTAGGTGCGCCACACCTGTGGTTAAGACTACTCAAACCAATCAGCTATCCTTTGACGTGGGTAATCTACCTGATTGCTTTTCTAAGTGGTCTTGACGTTAGACCAACCTTTTACATGGTTTTGATCTCCTAAACATGTGACACTTGCAGATTCCTATTCTACACAAGGGAGAAATATGGGGTCATATACTAGTCCCTTTTTCGTTGAGAGTCCGATTTACTGTTTGAACACCATGACCACCTAAGTCACCATGATTCACCCTAAAGGCTTACATATTTGTAAATTAAAGTAATTAGAAGTCCCTACCAGGACCTTAAGAGCTCCAAAGATAAGTGTAACAAGTATAAGAAGTACAAGTTAATACCAACAGTAAAATCCAATTTAACTTCTTAGATCCAATCAATGTGTAGGCATATACACACCTAAACATGTGTGGAGAGAATGCATCATGGTATAGATCTTCATACTGGCAACGGTTACACTTACACCATGTATAGTGGCCCATAGATTAAATTATCTATACTTATATGCTGGCCCTCACAGTATTCTAAGTTCAAAAAGAACTAAATAAGTTGAGACACATGATATATTTCACTTTGTAGTATTACATTATTCCTTGGCATGTTTGTTTTGCCAATTACCACACTTATGTAAAGGAAATAGGCTACAAATTATTTTAATTGTCTCTTGACAACAGCTGCATTTAATTACAATAATAATAATTTTACGTTGTTTATTTATTCGCAATAAAATTTTAATGATGGCAATTTTACATTATTCCAATGTCAAATCATCATTAGAATAAACTAATATTGTTGTTTGGATGGAGATTTTTAGAGTAATTATATGAAAAAGTATAATAATTACAAATTAGTACTTATTTATTGAATACATTTGCATTTGAAGGACTTGGTTTAGCGGTGGTAAAACAATTATGATGACACAAATACTTTACATTACCAAGGAAATAGGCAAAGACCTTGACAAAGTCTCTCTACATAATTAGTTCCAATAATACCTATTTCACGTGCATACAATAACAATAAATAAAGCATGAACAATGGAAATATATATAGTTCATTGTATGAAAGAGGCATCATCTCAAATTAAAACCCATTCCTTATAGATGATCACTGTCATCTTGATCATTTGCTCACACCTATTTATGTCAAGGCCAATCGCGAAAGCCTTACTATGTTCTCTGACACACATCCACCATCATCGTTAACCACTAATGTGCATCCATAACCCTTTTGCCTCTCAAATCTCAAGCTTCTTTATTGCCTATTGGTGCTGATAATGCAGGTGATCGGTTCATGCTCTCTTCTAGCTTTAGCCTGTTGTGCTTGGATGCTAGGAAGAGGCTGGGTTTTAGTTTGCATTCTTTGGTGGGCTTTAGGTAGAAGCGCTTCTTGGTCTGTTGGCTTGGGGTGTGCTGCAAGGATGTTGCATGATGGCTGTTGATTGTGTCTGTTGTTTGCAGTGGGGTGCAGCTTTCAGTGGCATGCGATATGATGGTTATCGGCTCTCAGCTGTGCAACTATTTTATGCAGTTTTTTGGGTTCATTCGGTCCTCGTTTTGCTTGGGAAGTTCATATTCTTCTGGTAGGAGAGGCTGCCTGTGAAGCTCTGTTTTCTTCTCCAATGCCTCCAATCAGATTGGGGATATCGTCAACTGTATCCCCTAGATCGTGACTAGCTAGATGAATGCTGATCTTAAGAAGCCTCTTACGCTTGAAGAGGTCAAGGCAACCGCGTTCTCCATTCCCATCGACAGCGCTCCTGGTCCCGATGGTTTTGGAGGAGCTTTTTACTCATCTTGCTAGGACATTATAAGGCATGATCTCTTCGATGCAGCCACCGACTTCTATTAGGGAGGGCCGATCCCCAGAGCATTTCAAAGCACTCAATTATGTCTCATCCCCAAAAAAAGAAATCCGGAGCTCATCATAGACTTCAGATCCATCAGCTTGTGCAACTACATTATGAAGATTTTTTTTAAAATCATGGCTAATAGGCTAGCAAATTTCCTCCCCAACCTAATATCAGACGAGTATGGTGCTTTTGTTAAAGGAAGGTCCATTATCGAGAATATATCAATTGCCAGAGAGATGGCCTATGAAATTGACCGTAAGGTTTTCGGCGGTAACTTGATTATCAAAGTCGACATGGAGAAGGCATATGATCGTCTCGAATGGGGTTTCATCATGCAGGTTCTCAAAAAGTTTGGTTTTGATCCTTAGTGGATTTTGGGAGTTCAGCGTTGCTGGGAAGACATGTGGTTCTCCGTTCTTATCAATGGTAGAAGTTTTGGATTTTACAGCTCATCCAGGGGATTGAGATAGGGAGATCCGCTATCTCCATCAATTTTCATTCTAGCTGCTGAAGTGTTTAGCAGGGGGTTATCCAAGCTATTCTCTTCGGGATGTTGCTATCCATACAAACTCCCCCAAAATTGCCCAACTATATCCCACCTTTTTTTCCGCTGACGACGCTATATTATTTCTTAATGGCAGGCTATCCAATGTCAGAACTCTTCTCAAGTTCATTAGCCAATACGAGAATGCTTCGAAGACATCCTTCATAACTCCGATGAAAACAACCAGATCCAAGAACCAGAAGCTTCAAAATTTGATGGGGTTCAAGTAGGCGTCACTTCCTTCTATGTATCTTGGTGTCCCCCTCTCAAAACGAAGAAGTCTGGCACCTCTCTTGCAATAGCTAGCCTAGAAAATTCTCAGCAAAATTGAGGGATGGAAGGCCAAGCTTCTCAACTAGGTAGCAAAATTGGTCTTGATCAAACATGTCTTGACCAGTATCCCCATCCACATGCTCTCCGCTATTAGCATTCCTAGATCCGTCTCCAAAACAATCGAAAGGGTGATAGCAAATTTCTTCTGGGGGTCATCAGAAAAAGGCAACAAAATGCATTGGGTCTGCTGGATGACCCTGTGCACCCCCATTCAAGAAGGTGGTCTAGGCATCAGAGCTTTCGGAGAAACTACGTAGGCATTCAGGGTTAAGATGGCATGGCGGCTCCTTCAGGGCAACTCTCTATGGGCCAACTTTTTCAACACGAAATATTTTCAGAAGATTGTTGCAGCAAAAGGAAAAAGTTGTTCAATCAGCTCATCCTCCTGGTAAGAGATGTATAGAAATTTGCAATTCGTCATTCTCCATTCAAGATGGCTGATAGGGGAACGGAAGATAAACATTTGGAACCAGAACTGAACAAGTAGTGGCCTTCTAGCTGGAGCAGCCGTCAGGACAACCCCCCCTCACCTCAAGGAAGTGTCAATTAGAGACATCTTTGCTCACCCAGCATCCTGAAATTTGATCGATATCCACCCTTTCATTTTTGCAAAAGCAATGCGGACAATCACAGCTCTGCCAATTGTAATAACTGACAGGCCTGACAGGATTATTTAGGACCTCTCTGCTTCCGGTAACTTCTTGGTTTAATCAGCCTGGAATGGCATCAGGCACCACCTTCCAACTCTCCAATGGACCAAATGGATCTGGAACAAATCCCTTCCCCCAAAAATGAGTATCCTCGTTTGGAAAGTTATGCATGAAGCCGTCCCAGTGGACCAATCAACGCAGAGACGAGGCATTACGTTAGCATCGCGCTGCGAGTGCTGCAGACCGTCTCCACCCCGCTCCCAATACCCAACAGAACCATCGTCCCACTATCCTCAAACAGCTCCCAATTAGGATTCAAGCGATCAAGGATCTCAGCAGCTAGCAGATCAACTGCAGGTTCGAATTCTTCTCAGCACACATCAGCAATAGAATCTGAGCCCAAATGCCCATCAGCCCTTGCCAACCAACACTCAGCAGGAATGCCACCTACCAACTGCCCTGTTTCAAACCAGGTTGAACAGGGGACAGCGTGACTCATCCTCTTCTGCAGCTGGTGATGTGGAAAATTAGAATCATCTGTTTAGCCAGGGAGTGATTGCATCTCAGATCTAGAGCCACTTTAGTTGGCTTTTTGGTGATGCCAATTATCCTAACCAAACAATCTCTCAGCGTATCCAACTCTGGACGACTAAAGCTAGTAAGAAAACCAGAACATCTTATCTCATTGGTCTGGCCCCTAGTATCATAATATGGGAGATTTGGCTCAGTAGAAATCAGGCTCAATTCGACGGTAATGCAATGTCCACACATCACATCCTCTTCAAAGTGTACCACTGGTTACATGAACTCGGCTCAACCATCTTGGCCCTGGATAGGAATTCCATGACGGACCTCATCACTCTTCAAGCCCTTAGGATCAACAAAGCTCAGTCTACTCCAGCTAGACAATTCATCAAAGTTAATTGGTCACAGCCTCCTCAAGGCTGGCTAAAATTGAACTTTGATGGTTCCTCGAGGGGTAATCTGGGCCCGAACGGGGGGGAGAGATCTCTGCCGGGATCACCATGGTAAGCTCATCTTTGCCTTTCACAGAAACTATGGCCATTCTTCAAACACTATTGCTGAGGCCCAAGCCATGTTAGATATCATTAAGATTTGCTCCAACTTGGGCCTCTCCACCATAATGGTGGAGACTGACTCAAAGACCATTGCTAATTCGGTTAAAGATCCTCGCTGTCCCAGTTCGTGGAACATTTGGTATTACCTGGGAGAGATTCAGCTTTATAGGCGATCACTAAACCTCTTTTTTAGCCACATTTTTCGAGAGGGGAACTCGGTGGCTGATGCTTTAGCTAGGATGGCTAGTGAAGGATGCCCAAATAGAATGTATAATTCACGACCCAACCTTCCTAGACTCGTACGCGGCTTACTTGCCATTGATAACATTGGCATTGGGACAATTAGGCAACAGTAGCTGGGTCACCAGATTATACCCTGTGTTTTTCTTTTCCTTCCGAGGCAGTTTTTGTGCAGTTTAAGTTATATGATGGGAGTGATCCGATCCTTTTTGTTGGGACACTCTTGAATGAATGTATATTTTCAAATGGAATGAATTTCTAGTGTTTTTTTTTTTTAAAATTATTATTATTTAAAGCTTTGTTTTCTTCAAGGTAGCTTTGCCTTGTTGTTGTTGTTGATTTTTTTTTTTTTTTTGTAGGCAATATGATAGGTGAGGCCTAATTTTTTTTTTTTTTTTTTGTGGAGCCCACCTGAAAGTATAGTTTGTAGTTCGTCTGTTTATATTAACAAAGATACTGGGGCGCGGCCTTTCCTTTGAAAAAAAAAAACCCTTTCGCCTCTCCTTGCAAATTGTCACCACTAGTTGATTATGGAAGCCACAAATCTTATCATGCCCCAAACTCAAGAACCAAGCTCACTAAATTCTTAGTGTCAAATTTGGTGTCGACAGCTTCCGTAGTACCCTATTCTTAGCTCCTAACTCCCATACGTCAAGTTCCCATCTTAGGATCCATAAGGAGGATTTTCAGGAAGATTTTTTAAAATTTTTTTTTTAATTTTTTAATTTTTTTAAAGGAGCATAACCATAAGTGTACTAAAGTCATAAAAACATCATCATCATATCCACTATATAATCTTTGAGTATATCGCTGGAAAGGAAAATACAAAATATAACTAAGAACTTAAAAGATCAATCTCATGCTCCGGACTCAGTGCTACTGATACGGTCTAGCATCACCTGCAATGTAAACAAACACACATAAGCCTCTTACGAAGCTTAATAGAGTGTGTGTGCGTATACGTGCACAATGCATATGACAATAATACAGATATTAGAGTACACGAAAAATGATAGAGGATTTAAGCTGGCAAGTCCATGAATGCTATTAGCCATACCAAGGCTATGCAATGCGACACCTACGTGGCTGAGTATCATATGATAGAGATGCAATGCAAACATGTCAATCCTCAAGCAGTCCATGTATCAGTACAATTCATAATTGGAAACATCGCTAGAGCCTAGTACACTCCAACACTATTTGCCACCCATTGCGCATATGTCCAAGAGTGGAAAAGACCTCACTATCCGCCTCATCAGTGGTATGCCAATGCACACTCGGCTCATCAATAGTGGACCCATTTCATGAGTTGGTCAAACTCAACCTATCTTATAGCTCCTTACACTTGGGCGGAGAAGGTCACACCCTTTTCCAACTAACCTCAACATAGTGTGAGACGTGGCTTACTGGTATTTGGCACTTGGGCTCTCATATTTTCCACTCGATTTCAATATTGGAGCATCTTATTGGTATCACAAGGTTTAGAGACTTTCACCAAAAGACATCCATAATGCCTAAGTATTAGAACATATTTTCGATATCCAATTCTTCCAGCCACGGTATGTCTGTCGTAGCCACAACCTCGATGTCGCTAGGGTATGGAGTCGATCGTGACATACATAATTCTAAATGCATGAGTCACATTATCCAAGTTATGCACCAAACCTGCGCATATTGCACGATCATGTGGGGTGACCCTAACTCATATGGGATCCCCTAATTACCCCAAGACGACAGGCGTATGCTACAATCAATCGTCATCCACAACAGGCATACAGATGATGCGTATGGGCATATGAATGAGCATGTTATCCATTACACTAAGCATGTTACCGCTGTGTCCTATCAAGCTAAGTACACTAGCATGTTATAAAAAATATCATGTGATAATCGACCTTAATTGATCCAGTACATACAAAGAGTGGGACCCAAATGTAGGCCCCACTAATAATGTAAAAGTCTATGTGGCACGGCCTACGTTAGACTAACATCGACTCCTTACGAAGCCTGTATAAAAAGAAGGTCTAACAACTAGATGTAAAGCATGGATAAAAAAATACATACACTAAGGCGGGACCCTCTCGGGACCGGCTGAATAGATACCCACACGAGCAACATGTGTGTCCCTAAGCTACTAATCTATTGGGCACATGGCCCACTCATGATATCCCAAAATAATTAGATTATCAACAGCATCACTATAATTACTTTAATAGGATGATTTGCACCGTCTTAAACATTGTCAATGGATTTTATTTATTTATTTATTTTAGCTTATTAGTACACCTATTATCAGTTCACACTTCACTGTTAGCCACCCCCACTAAGGAATCGGTACCAAGACCTCAGTGTCGAAACGATGTATCTTTCACTCTGTCTACCACTTGAGCTATGGATCAAGGTGTTGCCGATGTAAATCAATGGTTACAAATTGTTAGTTAGTCACTCGGATGTGATCCTATTGATGGCCCATCCCAGACTTGGGATTTCATCATTTCCAGGCAAGGTGTATATTTCAATGGTTTTATTACTATTATAGTGTATTACATACGATACAATAATTTAAAGTTGATTTAATAATTAAATTCAAACTCTTGTAAATATATCATGCATGGTTACCTTACATTTATAATGATTCTAAATCCAGGCGCTAAACATAGCCACGGATTCCAAATCCAAAGATTTTCCAAATCTAGGGATTCCAAATCCAGGGGGTTTCCACCCCCACAAGTTCCTTGCGGTGTGGCTCACTCCAGGAATGGATTACCCTGATTTTTGGGCCCATAGTCTAACATGTTTTGGAGAAAAGGATGGACGAAGTGGATAAGGCACACTCATCAAGGTGAGTCCCACAAGTGAGATCCTAACCGTTGTAAAAAGGGCAGCCCCCCTGGCCCATTGGTCCCTTCAGTAAGGTCCACATGAAACTCGGATCTGTCTGATTTTTGGTCCCTATACTAAAATGATCTGGAAAAGTAGATGAACGGCGTGGATAAAACATATACACTACGGTGGGTCCCACGAGTGGCCCCCACTCCACAACCACGAAAGGCTTCCGCCCTCTCTCTTGACGCGGCCAACAACGTCCTCACCAAGCTCCTCTCTCTTATTTATTTATTTATTTTTTATTTCCCTATTCAGGTGGGGTCCATTTGAATGATCAAATCCATCTATTAGATTGGTTGCCTCATGATAGACTTACTAGGCCTTGACTTGGGCTCGTTTGGAAGAAAAAAGACATCACGATAGGCCTTAGAAGGTTTGAACAGCAGGCATTAATTCATGTGGTCTACCCACTTGAGATTCGGATCTTCCTCATATTTCGGCCGATGGCTTAAAATAACCTGAGAGATGGACTAAGTGGATTAAATAAATACATCATGGTGGGTCCCACGAGTGGGGACCCCACTCCACACGTCCCATGCAAGGACGCTGACGCATTGAGAGATCCCAACCCCCACTGTTCCTTGTGGTGTGGTCCACCTGAGATGCGGATCAACTTATTTTTGAGCTCAAGACATAAAAAATTAATTGATAAAATGGATGCACGGTGTGGATTGAATACATACATCAAGGTGGATCCCACGAGTAGAGACCCCACTCCCCGACGCAAAGAGGGGTCTCTAGCCTCACTGTCCCTTGCGGTGTGGCCCACCTGAGGTGTGGATCGGATCATTTTTTAGAATTAACGTCTAAAATTATAAAAATAATCGGATGGATGGCGTGGATGAGACATATAAATCATGGTGGGACCCACAAGTGAGCCCTCTCATTAACACGTAATAATGGGCACGTCATTCCACTAACGCTTTACTACTCTGTTCCAGCATCTCCTCTCCTCTCTCCGTTTTTTTTTTCTCTCTCTCTCTAGCTAGGTGGGGTCCACAGATGGAAGGTCCGCTCTGTTCATTAGTTTGGGCATCGCCTGGTGGGCCCTAAAAGCTTTGGATCAAACCTGATTTAAGTATTCCACGAGTGGATGACCCTAATCAACGAGTAGGATGGAAGTAAACATCACGGTGGGCCACACAAGATGTTCCATGTCGTACCAGCGTGCGGGACACGCTGCCTTGCAACGTGGCCCACTTGTGGGCCCCACAACAAACCAAAAAAAATCAAGAAAAAGAAAGGAAAGAGCTAGAAAAGGGAAGGAAAGACGATCTCTAAGATTGGATAGGCCCACGCCATTGTGGGGTCCACCATACATACCATACATGTAAAAGTTGGGCCCCACCCTTGTTGGCCCGTCAAAATGCAAGGAAACAATGAAAGAAAAAGGGAAACTTATTCCTCCCTTGCACTCACAATGCCAGATAGATGGTCAAATCGAGTCGGATCGATGATTAGACGGTCCACCAAGCTTTTCTCTAGTCATAATCTCCTTTAATCTCTCTTTTCTTTTCTCTCTTTCTCTTAACCTTTTTCCCTAATGTCTCATTACTCTATTTCTTTCTCTTAATCTCTCTTTACTCTTTTGATCTTTTGATATAGTGGTCCCCTACGTAATAATGGGCACGTCATTCCATTAACGCTTTACTCTGTCCAACCCATCTACCATATATTCAAATCCTATACCAATCAAGTAGGGGACCACTATATCTAAGCTATTAGGTCATCATTAAGTGCGATCAAAATAATTTTAAAAGTTAAAATAAAACTTTAACAATTGAAAATCATTATGAAGATGATTGAAATCTTTTGAGTATCAGGCCATGTGGGAAAACCACTTGACCACTTGATGGGTCCTTGATTTAATAAGATCTAACCATAAATAAGTGCTAAAGTAAACCTAGTGGATTTTATGTTGGCCCAAGCAAGAATTAATAAATTCTGATGGATGAACCAACATCACTTACTTTCAGTGGCTTCTAAGAAGCCTCATAAAGTAAGTCAAAGTTGAATAGTTGATCATGACCCTTACACATTGTCAAGTCTAAGGATTGATCATTATTTATTCAACATCAAGTCCTTGATCACATAAATCATGCATATTTTAAGCTAATGCTCCCCAAACTATTAACTTGAACTCAATGTTGAGGGTCAAATATTGCATATTAGACTCCAGTTATTGCCTGGATTTACGGACATGATACTGTTTAATGGCTCACTTTAATTATGTTTGTGATGCAAGTTGTATTTACAAGCTTGGACTGAAACGAGGTGCTTAAAGCATGGATTTAACGCTCTGATGACACTAAAGGCAAGAGACAGATCCCAGGAGACCAAGATCGATAGATTTACCGAGAAAATCAAGAAACTGAAGCTCAAGTGGCCCGAAATTGGTTCAAAATGCAAGATTACAGAGTTCAAATCATCTGTTCAGCTCGAAACTTCATATATGGCCTGAGGACCATAAATTAACCGTACACGTCAAAATTTAGCCCTTGGATCAGTGTGTAAGTGACCTGATGGATAAGATCAGACAATAACCATTAAGAAAACATCTTGGACATCCTTGGGAGATCGGGACCCAAACTGAACTGATGAAAAGAGCACGAAAAACGGTGGATATTTGCCAAATTTCACTTCTTTTGGATGGTGCAGTAGGGAGGAGCGAATGAAGGATGTTTCTAGAAGGCAGAGTGGCAATTCTGTAAATATAATGAACTCCACATGCATGCACGTAACTGAGAATAGGCTTGCTTCAACGATGGGTAGTGACTCATCACACGTGGATGGTGTGGCCCACCTAGTGTTTAGATCTACTTTATACTTTGACTCATGGGCTTACACGTTACTAAGAAGAGAATGAACGGAGTAGATCTTTGAGAATGCCATCAGAAGTGGGCCCCACCTATTTTTTGTACAAAACATCCAAATAGGGCCAAAAACGTCCAGTGACAGACGTGCTTGCGATTGGGTTTTGACAGTGGGCCCCATCCATCATCCTTTTTCATGATCTGGACCGTCCAATGTGTCCTAGAGGGGGGGCTTGACCCTCTCCTAGGTAGCGAAATTGCAGAAGATAGCGTGAATCGGATTTCAACCATTCAAACGGAGGACGGACAGTAAAATGGAAAATCAAGTGGGCCACGTCAGAAGAAATTCAAAACTAGCCATCTCTGACTAGTTTTTTCTTGTGATTCTAATGGACGGTGTGGATTTCCGATTAGAATTCGATCATGGGTCCCACTGACACCACCGACTCCAACAACGTTTCCATACTCCGGACGTGCGTCCGGAAGTCAGCGATTTTCACGGTTACATTTGCGTCCATGGCGATGATCGGACCAGCGATCTGAACCGTCCATCATGTAGGGTGCTCAAAAACGTCCCACGGGACTTCCCCTTTTCAACAAAAAGCGAGGGAAGATGGGGGTATTTGTGTGTGTTTTCTGTGTGAAAACTGTATGCGCGTCCGGCTGCGAAACGACTTGCTGGCTGCGTAAATATTTGTGGAGACAGCTTCTAAAAACAGCCTATCCATCAAGCAGCAACCGACCTCCTTACAGATGTCTATAAAGGGAGAGAGTGGAGAGCAGCGAGGATAGCTCGGCTTAGGGATCCGAATTCCTTAGACGTGCACAAGAGGGAGAGTAGAGTTTGTAGGGTTTTTATTTTTATTTTTCTGTTTTATTTTTCCTTTCTTTTAAGGTGTAGCCTAATCATGTTGCTAGGCTAAACCTCTTAGCTAGGGCTAAGAGGTGAAGCTTGTAGTGTGACTGGGTTGTTAGATTTGCTTTGATTCATGGTTATTGAAATCTTGTGGATTTTAGTTTGATTATTAAGGAATACTTTTAGTTTTTAATGGTTTATTGTGACTCAAATTATAGTAGATCTGCAATAACTGTGAGTATGTTCTTTTCATTATGAGATTGTGAACTTAGGAGACCCTGTTGTTCACCATTATCTCCTTGGCATGGTTGGGTGACGGAACTCCTTCCCAACTTTCACAATTCTCTTATGATTGGCTGTGGTATTGGTAAATTGCTGTTGTTTTCCATAGTCTCCTAGGCATGGTTAGATGATGGAATCACTTCCAAATCTACACCAATCATATTTGTTGATGAGTAGATCCTTGAGACATTTAGAGATCTGAAAAATCTCTTCTTACCAACTAGATAGGATGGGACTCTGATTCCAGTTGTGTCCTTGAATCAATACAAGGTAACTTCCCAATTGCTACAAGTGGATCCTTGGCACCCTAGTTCTCACCTTTATTTTTATTAATTTTTAATTAATCTATTCACACTTATTCCCTCATATTCGCTTAATTTAGATTACATCTTAGTCTAGTTCTAGTTCTATTTAGTTTCAAATTACGTACAGGTTTCAGTCCCTTGGGATTCGACCTCGGTCTCACCGAGTTTATTACTACATCACAACCCTATACTTGGGGAGTGAACACTCAACCCTCAAATGTAAGTGTCGAAATGTTAAATACTAAGATCCTATATTTATGGCACACTTACACTCTTGTATAAGGTAAGGGCGAAGGCAAAGTCAGTGCCTGATGGTAGAGACCATCCATCATGACCCAAGTCGGTCTCTTCATGTAGGATGGTCATACATATCATAGAATGATGTCCAAAGATGTATCCTTATAAGTATATTTAATGATCATGGCACAATCGGGTATTGAACCCATGGATTACAACTTTCACAGTCAATGGCCATTGTGTCTAATCTTAAGTTTTCAACAATTGCAGATGAATCTCTCCTCACATAAAACATGCAAATATAATAAATTTAAAGTGACACTAGATATCAACTATGACATGTTGCATTGTCCCGAAGGACCCATGATTATTGATGTCAATGAAGGCCAATGGATTAGGATGTAGATTGGTTTTTTCAAGGCACAACTCTAACAAAAAGCTCATGTTGTACTTCTTGGTCACTCTTTTCTAGAATCTTTAGCTTTTGTTCCAGCCTCATTCTCTTGAGCTTCTACTTAATAGGCTTGAACCCGGGCTTTGTTGGTAAATGGTGCACAACTAGGTCATTATCAAGTCCTAACATGTCTTCATATGAGAATGCGAAATTGGACAGTCATAACTTTAGAAAATCAATCATCCTCTACTTATTCTTAGCGACAAGGATTTTACTTCTCTATGAGATTTAGACATCCTAAAGTTCATGATTTCAGAGTATTAGGGAATAATGTTTGTTGTTTTGCTCCTAACTTCTTGAAAAGGTCCTCTAATTTAGTAGTCGAGTCGTCAATTTTTTTTTCTAACCATTGGCTTCATCTAATCTAATGAGTTTAAAGTGCAACTCAAGATCAAAATTGTAAGGGTTAACTTTGAAACCATGCATCTTAACAAGTAGATCAAGTTATTTATTGCTTTTAATTTTTGGAATTTTTTTTTTTGAATTTTTAGGTGTCGATGCTTATGTCAGACAATGATGCTTTCCCTATCTCAAAGCCTAACTTGATGAATGGTAATATGAAGTTGTGAATGTTGTAATTACACTTGGAGTTGCCACTAGCCAATTATCTCAGAATCTTTAGTCGGCTAGGCATCGTAGGTCCACAATGGATTAAAGAGTCATATACTCCCAAACTTAAGTGGCCCTGCAATTGGTATGTGTCAATAGATACTGGGTAAGAGCCTCAGTGAGGGAGAAGGAAGGGTTAGGCACCCTTCTCTGTCCATACCAAAGCATGATCTTTACTTTGTGGAATTTATGATTTTTTTAAAAATTCAAGACCATAGAACTATTGCTCCATTTAGTTGTAGATAAGATCTAAAATTGTTTGCTTATTACTTAATTATGGTCACAACTTTGGAGATAGAGCGCTCAACATCGATCATGATTGAGGAGTTAGATATCACTCAAATGTGAAAGGAAATAATATGGGGTTTGTTGTCAATTTTTGATGTGTTAAGATCTGATTACTCAGCAAGGCATAGAGCACATGTCGAAGAAGATCGGTAAAAGGAAGGAAGAACTCTTTATCAAGGGGTGTATGAGATGAAATTTGTGGCAGTAGAAATGTAAATGCAATAAAAATAAGTTGTTGATAGACTGCATGGGTGACCACATGCTTGTGGAGATATGACAGAGGAAAGGAGAAACTTGACACTCTACGTAAAAGGGATGATCAAATCATATCCTAACTTTACTCTGTGAGATATAGATCGTTGAAAGGGTTAAATCAGTGCAATGTTGGGTTTGGGTGGCTTAGATTTTGCACTCTTCCACACCCACCTCTCTCTCTCTCTCTCTCTTAATCCCTTTCACTGGATAATTCTCTTCTCATCTTCTTCTTCTTCTTCTTCTTCTTTTAATGGGAAGGGGTTTCATTTATAGAGGTGTTGGTGGTATCAGTCAGATGGTGGTCCATGTGCTTTGCAACTTTACAAGGATATAATTTTTGCATTTGGATCCAGAAAAGTGACATTCCTTACCACACGATCACCTTAGACTATTTATAAGTTTGGTCATCAAAGTGAGTAGTTTCCTTGCACTTTGTGGCTTTACGGGGACCCAACTATTGGACTAATATTGTTATGCTTGACGGTTCCCTTGATCGAGCACAACTAAGTTATCTTTAATTTATCATATGGATTTATGATTTTGACACTTACGTTGCAATTGATTTTTTTGCTAGTGATGAGTAGTTGCCCTTTCAAGTATGACTTACATCACCTCATTTACAATGATGCAATAAGACGACAATAGTTTGGAGCGACTACTTTGATGCTGTGTATGAATCAGGCAAACTAAAAGATCAAGAAAACCAAATCCAAGGTCATTATTGTGCATGGGCCACCTGAAATATACAAGACATCCTAGTGACCTGGATGTTGAGTGTCTTTTTTCTTTTTCATAATGTTCCGAAAAGCAATGCTCCATTTAGGAAGGTGTTAACTGGAGATTTTTGGAAATACTATCTTATTGCAAGATATCTTATTAAACTACTTTAATTTTTGTAGTTTTTTAGGAACTTTTGTTCAAAAGAGCTCTATGAGATGTGGATCAGCCCGAAGAGGTTTTATTTGGTCTCATTTTTTGTCAATTTTGAGCTCTCCAACCTTGTTCAAAAGAAATGAGTTTTCTGATCATGGCCATTGGTTCTTAGTATAAGGGGAGAGGAGTATAAATAAAAAAAATAGGAATGTTTTTTTTTTTGGAAAAGAAAATTTTCATTTAATGAACGGCTGGGACCGGCTTTATAATTCGGGAGGGCCATAAACAAAAAGGGAACGGCCCTCCTATCATATGGGAAAAGAATAAGGAAGGAGGGGGAGAAGCGCTAGGATTGACGCAGGGCTCCAAGGCCTACTTTGTCTAAGAACAAGAGGCCCTTGATGTGGCTAGGAAGATCAACACGGCTCCTAAAAATTTTGTTGGACTGGGCCATGCTTCCCAGACAGGCCAGACCGTCCGCCACGGAGTTGGCTTCCCTTGGCGTATGGATAATTTTGAGGTGAAGGGGTGTGGACGAGATGGGAGACTATTGTCTTCCAGTACCAGATCGGCCAGGAGAAAGCAGCTGAATGCTTAAGGGCTTTCACCACAATCAATGATTCGCTAGCCAGAATAATGTTGGAATACCCCAACTAATGCGCCAACGTGAGGGCGTCCCAAACAACTCTCGATTCTGCCCTAGCGTTAGTGTCAGACACAGTCATGGGTAAATCCAAAGATGAAATTACCAACCTCATCTCTCCCAACACCCCCACCACCCGAGGGGCCCGGGTTGCCCCGAGCAGACCCATCCACGTTCAGCATGATCCATCCCGGAGGGGGCCTGCACCACTTGACAATGGATATCTTCGGTTGTTGCACTTGAGGAGTCAGAAGGTTCTAGCCAATGGTCATGGAAACCATCGATCTGAGGATCTTTTTAGGAGCAGGCAATAAGAGGCTAAGATGATGCGCCCAATGGAGGATCCGAGTTACAATGGTGGCTATCCTGATGGGAGTGTTTTCGAAGCAGTTTGAGTTTCTGGCTTGCCACAATTCCTAGAAGATCAAGATGGGGTTCAAACCTTTAAGGGGTGAGGTCGACGACGTGGAAGCGTTCCACCAATGGAACGTACGGGCAAAAGGAAAGGGAGTTAAAGGCTGGGGGATCTCGCAATCCTGATGAAAGCGTTCCCACACCTGGCTAGCGAGGAACCTAGTGGCAAAATATTAGCATCCACTGGAACTGCGTCATGGAAGATCTTCCAGGTAAAGAGGGAGAGTTTGGGAAACCAAACCTAGGCAGCCTAATTGGTCTTAGGAGCGAAGGGTCTGATGCATTTCCACGCCAAGGTAGCCAAAAGTTCACCATTCCCCGCTGTAAGCCATATACATCTATCATTGGTATCCGACATGCAAAAACCTTCTGCTGAGACGTGGTCTACCACCGCCTGAGGGAGGGCACGCAGAGCTTTGGGATGGTCAAGCCAGCCCGAGGGACCAATCCAATCCCAAATAGAGGCAGAGATAGGTTCCCACCCATTCAGGCGTAGATCCCACAAAGGGCCGAGGCTCGACCAATCTTTCGTCTAGAAATTAATTGAGCCACGCCCGATCAGCCATCTCGATTTACTTCTTAGCAGGGGAAATAGAGTCCTAATTTTTTTCCATACCGGTGCTACATTAAAAGCTGCAGTAGCGCTAGCTGAGGGTTGATCTGCACTCCCTGAAAATCTGCAGCGTATTTTGCTTTTACCAACTTACACCAGCTGCTTGTATCTCCCTGGAAGAGAATCGTCCACGCTAGCTTAAGATGAGACGCATGCATCACAATTTTAACGACCTCAGACCCAGGCCACCTTCCGATTTAGGCAGGAGGAGGCTATTCTAGCTTCGCCAATGGCATTTCTTTTTTGGCCCAGCTGAGCCCCAGAAAAAGTTAGCAAACATTTTCTCCAGATGAGCTAGGACACCAGAAGGGACCTTTGTAGCCTCCAACGTATGGATAGGGATGCTGTTAAGAACGTGGGTGATAAGGGTGAGTCTTCTAGCTTGGGAAAGAATTCGATTGTGCCACATAAGAATCCTGGCCTGGATCTTCTCAACTAACCCCTGAAAGTAGCTTCTCTTCGACTTCCCCTGGTAAATGGGGACACCCAAATAGGAGAATGGGGGCGACGTTTTGGTGAAGCCGAGCATTCGCTCTGCTTGCTTGCATCTGGAAACGGGTATGGAGGTTGGGGCGATGAAGAAGCTTTTTGAAGCATTAATTTTCTGACTTGAGCATCTTTCGTAGTTGTCCAAGAACTTCTTAATTAAGGTGCAGCAGCGACCTAGAGGAACCATTGACGAAGAGAATCGTGTCGTTAGCGAATTGTAGGTGGGAAATAAGTGGGCAGTTCGGTCTCGTCTTGTAGGGCTGGCACACCCCGGAGGACACCAACCGATGGAAGCCACGGCTGATCCCATGCCTTAATGATTCATGAGTTCTGATAAAAAATGGGGCAAACATTTACAACATTCGGACCACTCATTTGGTTGGTCATGCCATGAGTGGGTCAGATCTCTAGATCCCCAAAGTCAAACTGATCAATAATCTTCATCACGCTGCTTGACAAAGTAATGACCACTCTCAGTTTAGTGGCCCTATTCTTATCAAGGAGTTAGGATCTCTAATCCACTTAATTTTTTGGCCCGCTG
The DNA here is from genome assembly GCF_029962835.1 of Magnolia sinica. Lineage (NCBI taxonomy): Eukaryota > Viridiplantae > Streptophyta > Magnoliopsida > Magnoliales > Magnoliaceae > Magnolia > Magnolia sinica. The sequence goes on from NC_080581.1 coordinate 15,617,680, forward strand.
GACCATTTTTGGTCAGGTAGACTAGATAAGTGGCTTGAATCTTTTAACGTGTGTTAAATGTTTCTTTTTCTTTTTCTTTCTTTTTTTTTTTTTTTTTAATATTTAAATATCAGCTGTATATATTCCCACCAAAATCCGAGCTACAGATTGATGACCGCAAGCAGCCTGTACACATTCGGGCTCCCCTGACAAAATAAAACTATTCAGGAGGAACCTATCGGAAAGTAGAAAAGCAACAAAAAAATCCAACAAAAGGACTCCCCACCGAGGAGACCACAGCCACGCCCACCTCTTGCGGACGTGGCCGTTACTGGGTCAAGATGCACTCGGGTTGTAATGAATCAGGATGACTTGACCGAATTGTTGGGAATAGAACGAGTTGGAAATTCTAGTCCAAATGGCAGGTTAGGTGTGCCAAGATCTAAGAAATGCGGCCCACGCAATGTAAAGCTGGGATTTCGCACAGGTGTGTCATAGTGGCGCCTGGAGGTGCATCTACATGGACGGTTCCTCGTGTGTGGGCTTAGGAACATAAATAATAATAATTAAAAAAAAAAAGAAAAAAGAAAAAAAAGAAGAACAGGAAAAAAAATGACGTAGCTGAAGAGGTTCTCCAGCTTTCTTCTTCTTCTTCTTCTTCTTCTTCTTCTCTCTCTCTCTCTCTCTCTCTCTCTATCTCTCTCTCTCTCTCTCTCTCTCTCTCTCTCTCTCTCTCTCTCTCTCTCTCTCTCTCTCTCTCTCTCTCTCTCTCTTTCTTCGTCTTCTCTCTCTTTCATTGCTGTCACTCCAGTCCTTTCTCTGCTGCAGCTCTATAATCGATGTCCTCTTGCTGTCTCCAGTCCTCAGTCATGCCTTTTTATTCTAGGGCAGTTATTTGATACTTTGGCTGCATATGACGCTTGAAACGCAGGCACTTAGTAGCAGTACACGTAGTGAATATTAACCCAACCTAAATGGACTACACTGCATTAAGTTACAGGCTAGAAATCAGATTGGTTGACAACTCTTAAGTTTTATTTGCGGACCTTGTTGTTTGAAGTAAGACCATTGGATGTTATTCTTTTTAACTGTTTAATAAACGTTCATAAATTTAATATTATAGTTAGAAAATAAGAGTGATTTTTCGTTCATGATGCATCTAAAAGTGATTTCTTAGTTAGTATCAAAGTATTTTTTTTTGATATTTTACTATGTTAGTTCTGCAGCATTTTAAAACTGGAGCTGAATCCTCTTCCTCCGCACGTAGCGATGATATAAAAACTATCTAGACTGTCCAAATGGTGGTTCATTAATGTGTATAGCCTACAGTTTTAGAATTACACTGGTTAAACAATCATTACCATCCAATTAATCACTATCAAATGGATATGATTAACATGAATATACTGAGTGGTGCAAATTTGAAGTAAAAATCAGATTGTTACTATTAACTTCTCAGGTTTTTTTTTTTTTTTTTGGTTCCATTCATTATTGGCTCAACAACTTGGGGGTTTAAATTCTATACAACACTAAGGGGTGTGCGTCGGAAGAGCTACTGTAATTTTTTAAATGATGCAAAACTAATATAGGACCTTATTCCTATCTCATCATTAGAAACTGGTATAACATGATTTGATTAGATGGTAAGCTGTTGTTACATATGAAGGTCAACTAATAATTTTCGGCCCAACCAAACAACTTTTCAACGGGAAGCATGTAGATTGCACGGTGATCGACTACGAACCTCCATAGTGACCCAACATGGAATGATCTGATTGGGCCAGGTATTGTTATCAGAGATGGGGTGAACCAAAGTTGCTAGGTCAGGCATGCACTCGACTGTGCTCATTTTTAGCAGTGGCAAGTGAGGCAAACAAATCCCACCATGATAGGTCAACCACGGAGGTTGGTGGTGTCAAGTTTATATCAATTCGCATCTTTAAACATGCTTTGCATCAAGTGGCCCCATCTAAAAAAAAGGCTTGCCATCTAATCATATAATGTCATGTTGTACCTGTACCAACGTCTGTGCAAGTAGGGCTGTAACGAATTTGGGCCCTAAACAGTAGTATCTAGCTGGTGTTAAAGCTCTGTGGGCCTTATTATTATGCATGCGTTTTATCCACAGTCCAATTATTTTACCAACTGATTTTAGAGCATGAGCCTAAGACCCAAAACTCAAGTGGACCACACAGTTGAGAGCCATGAAAGTAAACCCTTAATTCAAATCACACAAATGAAAGATAAACACAAATAAAGTAAATCAAAAGAACACATGATCTAAAACCTTAAAAATGATTAGCTCTCTCTTGATCTATCACATTTTACCCTAAACCCTTCATATTCCAGCGCATGTGGCTGTTGCATGACTCCTTTCAAGAGTTGGTTAAAAATGCCAGGAAATCAGATAGTGTGAGAGATCCAATGTACGTCCTTCATAGCAAGCTCAAGAATGTTAAAATGGCGCTTCGGGTATGGAACAAGGACCTGTTTGGGAACATTTTCCAGAATGTCAAGAAGGCTAAAGAGGAGTAACTCAATGCTCAGCTAGCCAGGAATATCTCCATATCCTGCAACAGGCCAAGGATAACCTGGCCCATTTCAAACTTTGCGAAGAGATTTTTTGGAAACAAAAGGCCAAAAATCATTGGCTGAAGGAGGGAGATTGGAATTTAAAGTTCTTTCATAATATGTAGTGTCGGACAATGCTCGGAGATCCTTTATCAAAGAGATTCAGCTAGAGGGAGGGGCAGTTGCTAACGATTAGGGCCCTTAAAGGAAGCAACAACTTTTTTCTTCTCTTCTCTCATGGAAGCTGGGCCACAATCCTTCGTGGGGATCTGCTGGACGTAATCCCTCCCTTTGTCTCTGCAGAAGATAATGATACTTTGATGACACAGCCAACTAGAGAAGAGGTCCTTGTGGCAGTCAGATGGCTTGCTCCAGATGGAGCTCCAGGACGGGTTTACGGGGGGCATTTTTCCAAAGTTGCTGGGAGACGGTGGGGCAGGACATCCTTGAAGGTGCTCGGTCCTTTTTCAGAAGGGGATCTCTTTTAAGGGCCTTTACATCAACTCTTATCTGCCTTATCCCCAAAACCTCATCCCCGACTAAATTTTCTGATTTTCGCCTAATTAGCTTGTGCAATTTTGTTTATAAAATCTTCTCAAAATTATGTTTGGATAGGCTAAGTAGATTACTTCCCAGGATAGTCTCCCCCAAGCAAGGGGCTTTCGTTCAAGGGAGAACAATAGCAGATAATTGTGCTCTTGTGCAAGAGGGCTTCAGGGACATTGACAGGAAGGTTCAAGGCAGGAACATCCTAAGTAAGTTAGACATGGAGAAGGCTTATGACAGGCTAGATTGAAGCTTCCTTAAGGCAGTCCTTTGTTGCTTTGATTTTGGAGCAAACTGGATAGATATGGTCGAAAATGCTGGTGCAACTCCTAGTTCTCAGTTCTAGTTAACAGTGAACCATGTGGCTTCTTTTGCTCATCTAGAGGCCTTCGCCAAGGGGACCCCATCTCTCCTGGACTTTTCATCCTTGGGTCTGAGGTGCTCAGTAGAAGCTTCATAAAGTTGATCAATAGTGGCTGATGCCAACCTTTTCAGACCCACAAAATCTTCCCTACAATATCCCACCTCCTGTTTGAAGATGACGTGGTTCTCCTCATCAATGGAGGACGCAAATCGCTGGAACAGCTTTCGAATTTCCATATCCAGTATCAAGCAGTATCATGGCAGAAGATCAATCACAGGAAGAGCTTTTTCATTCTTTATGCCAAGCAATCTGAGTCTCGGGTAAGGTCAGCCCATAGGTCCCTAGGTTTTCACCAAGGCATTACTCCTTTCACATATCTTGGGGTCCCGATCTTTAAAGGGAAAGTGAAGAGAGCTTTTTTCTAGACCATGCTAGAGAAATTCCAAACCAAGATATCGGGTTGGAAAGGGAAGATCCTTTCCCAAGCAGGCCGGGCGACCCTCATCAATCACGTCCTCAGCGGCATCCCGGTTCACTCCATGGTAGCGACTGATATCCCTCTTTCATTGCTTAGGGAGATGGAAAAAGTTTGTGTCGATTTCTTTTGGGGCTGGGAGGGTGAGTGTAAACGATGCCATTGGGTGAGCTGGAAGAGCATCACCTACCCGAAAGTTGAGGGAAGGCTGGAAGTGAAAAGCCTGACTAGCATCATGGAAGCTCTCAGGATGAAGATGGCTTGGACAGTTAAATGCAAGGGGATTGGCAGCTACTGGGCCACTTTTGTCAAAGGTAAATACCCCAATGATCTTCACTCAATAAGGGGCTCGAGCCTGGCTACCTATGCATCACCCATGTGAAAGCATATATGCAAATTCTTCCCGACTATTGCTGCCCGATCTCGATGGATTGTTGGTCAGGGTGAGTGCAATTTCTGGGAGGATGACTGGTCTGGATTGGGACTGCTTTCAGGATGGAAATTGCAGCCTTCTCTTGTGCCTTTCCAATTGGTTAGAGACTTCATTGGGCCTAGCGGTTGGAGAGACAAGGAGGGGACACAACTCATTCTCCCTCAAGTGGTGATAGATCACATCTCTGATGAAGGGACTTGCACCTCCGCTGAAGAGGATAGACAAGTTTGGGTCCCATCTTTGACCAAGGAATTTCAAATCAAGTCAGCCCGTCAAATTTTCAGGTCGGTAGGGGAAATTAAATCATGGTCCAAATGGGTGTGGCACCCCAAGCTCGCCCCAAAAATCTCGCTCCTCACATGGAAGATTATTCACAAGGCAATTCTGGTAGACACTAGAACTCAGGACAAAGGTATTCCTATGGCCTCCAAATGTGATTGTTGACCCCCTCCTCTATTGCCCCACACGGAATCGATCGATCACGTATTCTCTTTGGGGGGGCATTGCTATGGTGGTGTGGGACCATTTCCAACCTCGGTTCAACCTAAGTTCGACGACCCATCACACAGTGATGGGTAGAGCAGCCAAGTGGTGGGCGGTAGCTTCCCCATTTGATCGGCTGCATATATTGAGAGGTCTCATTCCAACTCTCATCTTCTGGGAGATCGACCAAGGTGATTGCTTCGATCCACCATTGGATCTCTTCTCTCGGACCCTCCCTCCCATTCCCCAAGGTCATAAAGCGTGCCTCGGCAGAAGTGCCCAATCTAGCGCTTTTTTCATTTCTCAGGCAGTGCTTCCTAGAATCACCAGGGGACTCCTATTTCTGAATAGGGTACATGTAACATCCCGAATTTTCATGGTAAGAGTTTATACTCGTGTCCGAGAAAATCAGGTGTTAATAATGTATAAATTAGATGCTTTAAAAATTGCACCCCCCCTTTTTCTTCATTTAAATCACATTTAGTTACATTCATTAAGGAAATATAAAGTAAAAGAATTCAACAAATTATCAAATGCCCTCTTAATGGGAGCTTATTACATTATCCAGTTCGGAGCGAAAACATAAATAAGATAAAACATAAACTAAATTCTATTTATTCAACAAAATCTTCGATTGGGAGATGGCCTCTAGAACCCGTACATCACCTGCATCATTTGTACGGTTGAGAGGGTCAATGCCCTACTTATAGTGATGGTTATCCTTTAAGATTAACAATAATTTAAGAGATTTATAAAAGAAATGTAAGGGTTTTGATACGTCTCATAATCCACTATTACGAGGGGTATCAGCATGCGCAAACAACCTACATGAGATGCATGCCTAGCAAAGTGTGTGTGCTTCATCATACGTAGTGATCATCACAATGTGAAAATAATTTATAGAAAACTCCGGCTAGCCCCACATTCTCACACTATAGAGATTCGCTGACATGTCCAACACTACCGTGGATTTACGTGAACACCTTGAGGGGGCACAACACATAAGTTGGATGAATTACATGACATGATTTGTTCATGGAGCGACTATTTAATCCTAAAAGTGATGTAACAAATATTGTGAATTACTTACATCGATTTGTACACCACTACCCAAACCCATGGAATTACGTGTCGATCAAGAGGGTCTTTACCCAAAGCGTATTACGTCCATAATAAAATATTTGAATCACTAGTTGTGATACCTTTAACACATTACTTGTATTAAAGAAAATGTAAACTGAATCATGAGAGCTTTGAAATTTCAAGACGCATGCCTAAGCCTTAAAGATCAATAGCACAATGTTAACAAAATAAGGAGGAGAGTAGCAATGACTAACTCAACAAAGAAGAGAGTGACAATGGCCAACTCAACAAAGAGGAGAGTAACAATGGCTAACTCAACGAAGAGGAGAGTGGCAATGGCCAACTCAATAAAGAGGAGAGTAGCAATGGCTAACTAAAAAGAGGAGAGTGGCAATGGCCAACTCGATAAAAGGAGAGTAGCAAGGGTTAACTCAACAAAATTGGTAAAGGCAAGGGCAAGGCTTGTATCCATCACCCCACATAAAAATAATGAAGATCACTCATAATTAACATCATACCATAATCCCAAAGGGTAAATAATTTTTGGTGGTAAATTAAACAATTGCAGGGAGAGAATCATAGTAACATGAAAGCATGTAAGAGACAAGATAAATCATATCAATGTAATCAAGGTAAGCTTTAAAGGAAAAACCCTCACATAAATTCAGAAAGGTCATGTATAATTAACATCACACCTTAACCATTATTCCCAATTGATAAATAATTGTTGGTGGTAAAATAAATATTTGCATGGAGGATTCAAAGCATGTGAGGGAATAGAATAAATCATACCAACTCAAATTAATATAAGGTTAATGGAATCCCTCACCTTTACCTTAGATCTAAACCCTATGTTGATATCCATGTAGGAAAGCTTCTACATAAAAAGTTTCCACATGAATCACGATATCGGTTAAGCAAAAGGGAGACACCATACATATGGAGAAGGAAGATGACATCTAGGCTTCTCCTTCTCTTTCTATTTTTTTTTGTTAGCTTGTTAGTACACAACACTATCAGTTCACACTTCACTGCTAGCCACCCCGTTAGAGATCGATGCCAAGACCTCAGTGTTGAAACAAGGTATCTTTCACTCAGTCTACCACTTGAGTCTCCTTCTCTTTCTCAGTCTCATTCTCTTTCTTTCTCTTTCTCTCTCTTTTTTTTTTACTTTTTCTATTTCTTTCTCTTTTTCTCTTTCTCTTCAAATTCTCTCTCTCTCTCTCTCTCTCTCTCTCTCTCTCTCTCTCTCTCTTTCTCCTTGGGCGTGTGAGTGGAGAGGTGAACGCACACCCCTTTTAAAAGTAATAGGCGCGTGAGTGGGGTGTGTTTCACATCTCACTTGAATTGGGTTTCTCCAATTTTTCCTTTTTTGACAATCTTTCTTTAAATCTAATTCATCCATTGTATTAGGGTCATTGAATAGAGCCAGAGAATATGATTTTCTTGGTGATCTAAAATTTAGATTGGTCTATCTTGAAAATTCTCCTAACGGGTGTTAAAACGAACTTAATCTTAATTAACGGTTCACACTGAATGATCAGGGCCCAATTTTGGAGGAAATGTGTAATCAAGATAGGCAAACAGTTGGACAAAATTTGGTAGGTAATCAATGGTGGAAAAAGCCTAAATCTAAAATTTCACCTTTTGTACTAAAAGGAAATAACTGGCTTTAGCCTTTAACGGTGTAGGATCATAGATCGGGGCTTATATTTTATATAACCACGTAGTCATATGAGATCAGAGTGTGGTCCAAATTTGAGTTGTGATGGATAGAAGGAAGTGATTAAATCGAAAGATCCAAATTTATGAGGAGTTGGTAGGCTTTGACAGGATAACTTCGCGCCTAAGGAAAAGCCTACCAAAGTGAGGTCTTCATATTTGACACTTGATCTATATTATGGACAATTCAAGTAATTCAAATGAAGGAAAATATCCTACTACAACTACCCACGAGGTTTCTTCACTCGATGGACACCAAAATCAATGGTTAAGTGGTTGATTTGTCAATTGGGTCATTTTTACAATATCTAAGGGCCAAAATTTGACATGTATGGTTAATTATAATATATAGGCATGGTATAAAATTTCACATCAAACGGATAGTGGGAACCATGTGATCTAGAATTCAGGGGTCTAGGTTTATGACATTTCGTAATTATTGTTGATATGAGAGTTTTGAGAAATCTAATGGTTTTACATAGTTGTAGGCACATTTCTAAGTACTTCTTACAAATGAACTTATATCTAAATCATTATGAATAAGGAATTATTCACCAAACTAATTAAGGGAATGTACATATATCAACCAACATAATAAATGGTTAGATGGTATGTTAAAAATAGAAAAACTTAATTGTTAGTACTCTGATCATGTATGTAAGTGGGTGTACGGTCAGTTTTGTAAACGGATGATCACATGCGAGTTTTTGGAGTGATCAAGAGGTAGAACATGTATACTGTTAGATTCAAGTGACTTGTTCACATGTATAAGTTTCTCGGATTGTAGTTTTGATGGTGAGTTAAGCATATTCATAGGTGGTGAACAAGATGAATGGATCAGAATCTCAATTTGATATGTGTACGAGTGGATGTTGAGATCAAGTAGCTAGTTTACTATGATCAGGTAGTCCAAACTCAGAGTGGATGGTCATATATTTTTACCTAGCAGTGAATAGTTGACTGAACGGTTGGTTATGATGGACATGTCACTACAAGAAAAACGGGCAAAGGCTACGGATAAAAACCTTAGCAAAATCCCTTTTGCTATGGATATGATTCGTAGCACGCCCGCAGCTATTGGTGGGGTAGCTAAAGATCCAGCTACAGACTAAATCCGTAGCAATAGATACCAATAGTTACGAATATAGTCCGTAGCAATAGATACCAATAGCTACAGATGATATCCGTAGCAATAGCTTTAGCTACCCCATCAATAGTGACGGACCTACTACGGATCATATCCGTAGCAAAAGGTATTTTATCCGTAGCAGTAGATACCTATAGCACCAATTATATCCATAGCAATAGATACCAATAGCTACAGACAAAAGCCGTAGCTATAGCTGCGGATTATATTTCTAGCTATTTTTTTTTAAAATTTGTAATAATACGACCTGTTTCCATTGCAAGAACCTGCTGTGATTAATAACTCATCTAAGCTTAATGCTGATAGAAATAGTACATAAAATGCAATCAGAAAAAAAATGAAATGATGCGTTTATTACAAATAGCAATCAACTCATACAATGCATCCTACATTCACATTTCTAAATAGACAATACTTCACTTTGCTCAACCTATCATAAGAATTACAACTAAGGCGTGCCCTCATGTACAAGAAACAAATACACTCCAATACAATAAACACTCTCAATATGCATTCAATAATGCTTACATTTTTATAGAATTTTCTTCCTTCAGACTGTCAATTTCAGCAAATACAGAAGATAGAGCTTCTTCTTTCCTTGAAACTGTAGATGTAACTTCTGTGAACTTCGACACAAGATCACTTTCAAGTTCTAAAACCCTTCCCTTGAGAAAATGAATTTCATCCTCCACTGATTTCTTTAGTTTGTCAGCCTATATAAAATAACATTTGCAGACACAATCAAACAAGCATGCCTTTGTACCCATCTCAAAAGGAAGAAAGACAAAAAAAAAAAACTTATATATGAAGAAATAAAAAATGTACCTACAAATCTTCTAAACTATGGTAAAATCCAACATGAGTAATGTGTTCAAACTTAGGATGGACTTTTAAACTCAAAACCTAGGTTTAGGTTAAGGTTATAGATTTAGGTTTAGGTTAAGGTTAAGGTTATAGGTTTAGGTTAGGTTTAGGTTAAGGTTATAGGTTTAGGTTTAGGTTTAGGTTTAGGCTTTAGGTTTAGGTTAAGGTTATAGGTTCAGGTTAGGTTTAGGTTATAGGTTATAAGTTATAGCTTTAGGGAATTGAGAATAGATTAAGGTTTAGGTTTAGGAAATCGGGTTCGGGTTTGGGATCGGGTTTAGGTTTTAGGTTAGGGAGTTGAGATTATGATTAGGTGTAGGTTTAGGTTTAGGGATTTGAGAATACATTTAGGTTTTAGATTTAGGTTTAGGTTTAAGTTTAGGTTAGGTTATCGATCGGTAATATCTTTAGGTTATAGGTTATAGGTTATGGGTTAAGGTTTAGTTTATAGGTTTTGGTTTAGGTTAAGGTTATAGGTTTAGGTTTAGGTTTAGGTTAAGGTTTAGGTTTAGGTTATAGGTTTAGGTTTAGGTTTAGGTTATAGGTTTAGGTTTAGGTTTAGGTTATAGGTTATAGATTTAAGGAATTGAGAATAGGTTAAGGTTTAGGTTTAGGAAATCGGGTTCGGGATTGGGTTTAGGTTTGGGTTTTCAAGTTTAGGTTTAGGTTTAGGTTATGGAGTTGAGATTAGGATTAGGTGTAGGTTTAGGTTTAGGGATTTGAGAATACGTTTAGGTTTTAGGTTTAAGTTTAGGTTTTAGGTTTTAGGTTTAGGTTTAGGTTTTAGGTTTAGGTTAAGGTTAGGTTATAGGTTATAGGTTATAGGTTATAGGTTAAGGTTTAGGTTATAGGTTTTAGTTTAGGTTAAGGTTATAGGTTTAGGTTTAGGTTAAGGTTTAGGTTTAGGTTATAGGTTATAGGTTATAGGTTATAAGTTAAAGCTTTAGGGAATTGAGAATAGGTTAAGGTTTAGGTTTAGGAAATCGGGTTCGGGTTTGAGATCGGGTTTAGTTTGGGTTTTCAAGTTTAGGTTTAGGTTAAGGAGTTGAGATTAGGATTAGGTGTAGGTTTAGGTTTAAGGATTTGAGAATACATTTAGGTTTTAGGTTATAGGTTTAAGTTTAGGTTTTAGGTTTAGGAAATCGGGTTCGGGTTCGGGATCGGGTTTAGGTTTGGGTTTACAAGTTTAGGTTAGGGAGTTGAGATTAGGATTAGGTGTAGGTTTAGGTTTAGGGATTTGAGAATACATTTAGGTTTTACATTTAGGTTTAGGTTTTAGGTTATAGGTTTAGGTTTAGGTTTTAGGTTTAGGTTAAGGTTAGGTTATAGGTTGTAGGTTATAGGGTAAGGTTTAGGTTATAGGTTATAGGCTATAGCTTTAAGGAATTGAGAATAGGTTAAGGTTTAGGTTTCGAAAATCAGGTTCGGGTTCGGGATCGGGTTTAGGTTTGGGCTTTCAAGTTTAGGTTTAGGTTTAGGTTAGGGAGTTGAGATTAGGATTAGGTGTAGGTTTAGGTTTAGGGATTTTGAATACATTTAGATTTTAGGTTTAGGTTTAGGTTTTAGTTTATAGGTTTAGGTTATAGGTTAAGGTTAGGTTATAGGTAAAGGTTTAGGTTTAGGTTATAGGTTTTGGGATTTGAGAATAGGTTTAAGTTATGTTATAGGTTAAGGTTTAGGGAATTGAGTTTAGGTTATAGGTTCAGGTTATAGGTTATAGGTTATAGGTTTAGGTTATAGGTTTTGGGATTTGAGAATAGGTTTAGGTTATAAGTATAGTTTTAGGTTAGGTTGTAGGTTAAAGTTTAGGGAATTGAGTTTAGGTTATAGGTTTAGGTTATAGTTTATAGGTTTAGGTTATAGGTTTAGGTTGTAGTTATAGGTTTTGGGATTTGAGAATAGGTTTAGGTTATAGGTTAAGGGTGTGGTCCCTGCAAATACAGATATAAATACGGCCTGCTCCAATTGGTCAGGCCCTTCTAATGTTGTTCATAGGAAATGGACAGCTTCATCATGGTCATAACAGCGGTTTCCATCTTCCAGGGACCCCCGTTCAACATCCGTATAGCTCCGACGCACATCCGGGTCTGCTCCATCAATTTCGAGTAAATACATAAACATGGCCTGTCCAAATGGCCAGGCCCCTCCAATACTATCTATAGGAAATGGACAGCTTCATCATGGTCATAACAGCAGTTCCCACCTTCCAAGGACCCCCGCTCATCCGGATAGCTCCGACGCACATCCAGGTCTGCTCCATTAATTTCGAGCAATACATAAACACGGCCTGTCCCCGGGATCCACTGAATTTTTCTGATCCAGGGATCTAAGGAAGTCGGATACTATAATTTGTACCATAGTTTCAGCCATCTGAAACGCTGAAATCACGCACACTAACATAATCCGGAAAGGAAATTTCTTTCACTAAAATATACCAACAAAAGTAAATGACATTCTTGATTTTCAACTAGAAAGCACAAAATATGAACTGGAACATGAGAGTAGAGAAGTGTTGACTCACTTGTTCACTTTAACCCAAGTAACTTTTAGTGTTTCCTTCTTCTTTTCATCAAGCTCTTCAATCACCTTCTTGATTTTTGACTTATCATTCTAAGTAAGAGAAGAATACAGCAAATAAACAACTTCAGACATAAACAAATTCATTTTTTTTTTAAAAAAAAAGATGAGATCCTTTACAGGCTGAGAAATACAGCAATATACCTCAATGATGTTTTTCTTAAATAATAAGTCATTGTATTCATCTTCAGCTTTCTCGAACATTGCCATAACTTTTTTGTTGACCCTCTTCTCAAGGCTGAAAGCAATCAATCAGATTAATTGAGATGCATGTTCATTAACATTCTTCTTTTTAAAAAAATGCAAAACCAAACATCAATTAGGTGTTGAATCATACTATTTCATTGTCATGGAAAAGAAAATATACACAATTTCATAGATTAAGCAAGTTAAATAAAGTAGGAACAGAATAACCACTGCAAGTACCTCATTTTCCAATTTTTTCCTCTCAACATTTGCATCACTAATTTTATGTTGAAGCTTTTGTTGCTCCTTGACAATGGCACTGATCTCAGCGTCACATTCTTTCATCTTTGAACGACTCAAATCGAGCTCAGATTGGGCTTAATCATATTCCTTCTTTATGGAACTAACCTGCAATAGGAAAGGTAATAAAGACACGTGCATTTTGTGTTCAGCAAAAAGGGTTAGATTGTAAGTTTAAGCACCTTGCTTGTAAGGTTATCTACTTCTGCAGTGAGGCTGTTTATCTGTGTCTGTAAAGAAACCAATTGATTTTCCAGGGAAGCATGCTCTTAAATGACTATGTCCTTCTCCATAATGAGCCTCTCTCTTTCATTTTCAAAGTCATAAATCCTTTCACAATTGAATGCATCAGAATTTAAAAATAAACATGTGCAAGAATGCACCAATTACAATAAGAAGTGTGTGCAAGAATGCACCTTGTTGTCTATTAAAGATGGAATTAAATCAGTCTTATTTTTGTTGGGATTTATTTTTCCTACGTTGATGCTCAAATGCGAGACACATCCCATGGAAATATCTGCAGTTCCAGATCAAACCTATAAATCAATAGCAAAACAGAAGTGCAGTTTGGGTATGTAGTATCGTACAAGTGAGCAATGTACATACCAGCTGATTTATCTATGAATTCAGGCTCCACTGTAGAAAAACGAGATAAAATCAAAAAATTGCCAACTGAACAATGTACATACCAGCTGATTTATCTAGTTATTTGATGTTTTAAGTGGAAATGAACTAACCTTGAGAGCTTTTTTCCTCATTAGTATACTGAAATACCGACATAGAGAAATGCCTCCACTGAAAATGTAGTCCTCAACCAAAGTTTGCATCCTATGAGAAAACGCCATAATGAAATAGATAAATTAAACTTTGAGAATAAAAACATTGGTATAAAGTAAAAGGAATCAAAACAAAGAAATCACTGCTAGGAAAACATCCTACATTTGAGAAATTCACTGATATTGAATTCAATGGAAAAAAAACTGCTTGCATAAAGAAATTAGAACATCCAAATGCAGACTCTAGGGGCTGAGGACAATAATATCTATGACTGCTAGAAGTTTCACCTTTTTTTCTTTTCCATTTTCTTTTTTGTCAAAAGAATGAGGTGGGTTGGTGATCTTGGTACATTAGAATGGACAACTGGTTCCACACCTAGGCGACATCAAACATATCCATGTCAAGTCCATGAGCTTGATATGCTGACGCATTTGCAGGGCTGAGATTACATGGGTGGTTTTTGGTACATTAAAATCATAAGCATATATGATGATTCAAATGCGTGGATTGTAAAAACTCATAGAATATCTATACAAATCTAAATCATAATATAAAGGAAAGAAAGCATATCTGAATCACGTGTAGCCAGGTTGCAAGCCCCAGCCTCATCTGCATCCTTAGGCTCAGCAGCAATTTCAGCAATTTCATTTTATTTAACAGAAAATGTATGTTCTACATGATAGTTAACTAACCTAAAATGAAATACACTCACTACCAGAAAAAAAAAATATGATGACTTAATATCTGAAAACAGGGTAGCATAAAACCTACACTAAACTGAGGCTTGCATTCCTGAACCTGATGACTCAGCTCAAAATCTCATCGGGTCAACTGAGTCAGCTCGTTGACTTGATGAACCCAAAGACTTACACCAAAGATGTTGAAGAAAGATAGAATGCTATCTTCAATACCTTGTTTACCTTTCTTCTTCTGTGTTACATTCCAGGAATCCTTATCTGTTCACTCCCCAAGTATAGGGTTGTGATGTAGTAATAAACTCAGTAAGACCGAGATCGAATCCACAGGGACTGATACCTGTACGTTATCTGAAACTAGGTAGAAATAGAATTAGCCTAAGATGCAATTAAAATCAACTGTAAATTAATGAATAATGGTGAGAGATTAATGTAAAACTTAAGGAATTCAGAGGAAGGAAAACTAGGGATTCAGAGGGTCCACTTGTAGAGATCAGGGAGATCTTATGCTTGCATCAGGAATCATAGAAATTAAACTAAACTTACTTAATTTAGGCTTTACGAGATGAATGATATATGAATTAGAATGGATTCCATCACCAAATCATATCTAGGAGACAAAGTTAATAACAGAATTAAACTAATCACCAACCAATCAACATGCTATAAAGGTTAGGAAGGGTACTATCATCCAACCATGCCCAGGAGACGATGGTGAACAACAGGTCCTCCTGACGTCATAAACATCAAAAGAGAAAAAGAGATATTCAAAGCCATTGCAAACCCATTGTAATTTCAGTCACAACAGACCATTAAAGACTGAGAAAATATTCCTTTAATAATCAACTTAAAACCAAGTTCAGTTCAGAAATTCAAATTAAACACATGAAATAGTGTCTCCCATCTCACTACAGGCTTCACCTCTTAGCCCTAGCTAAGAGGTTTAGCCACACATGAATGATTAGGCTAAACTCCGATTAAAAAGAAGAAGAAGAAAGGAAAAGAAAAACCAGGTTGGCCTCTGCTCCAGTCTAGCCCCTTCACTCGTCCTGTCTTCTCGTTCCAACCAAGCCCCAAGCCTCCACCTTTTTCCTCCCAGCCAAAGTCTTTCTGCTTCCAGCGTGCTCCACGTTCCAGCCTCCAGCCTCGTTCTCACTCTCCCCTTTTATATCAGCAGTAGCAGTCCCTGTTTCACGCAGCAAAAGAACGCAAAACAGTTGCGTTTGATTTGTTTTTGGGAGGACAGATTGCTCTGCTCAAGCAATCCGACTACATAGGAAGGGTTAAGACCCTCATCTCCACATTTTGGACGGTTTGGATCATTGATATGACCGTGGTCAAGATCATCAAACGGCTCACAGTGGCCGGCAGCGTCTGGACGTTGCTTTCGCACCCACCTGCGTAATTTCTTGCGCTGGGACATTCGGTGGGGCCCATGATCGAAGTTGAAGGATCAATCCACTCCGTCCATTGGATGAAGCTTGAGATTTTTATCGAAAATGGATGGTTTTAACCCGCCGTTGATGAGGCCCATGAGATCTTTCACTCCACCATCCGTCCTGCGTTGGACGGTTGAAGACGTGTTTACGTGCACGTAGGGCCAAAAGGCGACCTTGGCGAGGGTCTCATCCCCCCTCCGGACACCATGGACGGTCCAGATCATCAATATGTTCAGCGATGGTGGCCCACCTGAATCGACCGCAACCTCCTGTTGCGAACAGAGCTCGCGCGGTCGGGCGCTGTGAAGGTCAGCGAACCGCTGATCGACGCCGTGTGTAAAATCCACTCTGACCATTCGATTCGCGTCAAAAAACCAGTAAGATTCGGCTGGTTTTATGTTAGATTCGTTGTGGCCCATGCGATCTTATTTCCCACCGTCCATTCTTGCGTTTACATGCAATCTGCCTCTGTGTGTGTGCATGGGCCAAAAAGGAAAGCTAGGCGACGGTGTTGGTCACCTTGCAGAGCATATGGACGGCTCTGATTGTCGAAACCAGTGATGGATGGGGCCCACTACACGAAAATGGACGAACAGTGTCCGCCCGCTGTTGTCCGTATGCGAGAAGGATCGGGTCAGCGGCGCTGACCCGATCGGCTTGATTCGGTGCACATCGAGTGCACTTACGCACTGTGCACTGGCGATGTCAATGGGGTCCACTCGTGATGAATCTGTACAATCCTCTCCGTCCATCTTCTTCCCCATTTAATTTAAGATGTTGAGTCCAAAACTGAAGCGCATCCAGAGATTAGGTGGGCCCCACTTGAGGTTTTAAAGGGCTGCTCTATCCGTTGAGCCACTTCCCCAGTGATCCAATGACTGATTTTTGATGCGTACGGTTAATTCATGATCATCAGGCCTCATATAAAGTTTGGAGCCAATCAGATGGTGGGAACCCCATGATCCTGCATTCTGGATGTCTTTCAGGCCCGTTTGAAGTGAGTGACTAGAATTTCACTGATATCTGATGTGTAAATCCTCGTTCATGGTCCCATGGGGTCCCGTCCATTGCCTTGGTGATGCCTGAGCTTTAAATCCATGCTTTTAGCATCCTATCCAGTCCGTGCTCGTGAATACGCCCTGCATCACAAACATGATTAAATCAGGCCGTTAAACAATACTATGTTTGTAAATCCTGGCAATAACTGGGGTCTGATATGCAATATTCGACGACCCTTAACACAACCCCCAACCAGCATCTTGCTAGTCCTGAGCAAGGTATGCGAAAAATAAATTGAGAATTCCAGGACAATTTCTACAAACCCAAGAGATTTATGAAAAATAATTCAGATACTCGAATTCTAAGATTCATGAATGTTGGCATTACTTTCTCCTAGAATCAAGCTCACGGTACTTCATAATCAAGCTCAAATATTAATCCATTAATTTGAACGATTTTAAATATTGAGTTCCAGGAGTGTATAGTGTAATCTCGGCTTAAAATTATTAAAATTCACTTCTCTAATTCAGGATATTATTGGTAACCACAAGAGAATTCATGATAACCAACACCTAGACCAAAGCTTGATTCATTCTTCCAGCTTTTGATGATTTTCACACTATGTCAACTTGTTTAAAAGTACAGCCAAGGAGGAGAATCGAATCTACACCTATAGGGAGCAAACCTATGGTAAAGACCGGTCGCCAAAAAGTTTATGAATGTTAACCTTGGGGAATCAAACCTTCACCTGTAGGGAGCAAACCTATGGTGAAAACCATTCGCCCAATCTTTTCAATTTCTCAAGTTGGTTCCTTTCAAGCTTAGTGATCACCAAATTAATCCTTCAATATCGAATGAAACCTTAATGTGTAAGCGAGATGTGACATGTAAAATTATGATTCACTCAATGTTTAAAACTTCTAATCATGGATTAATAGTTCTAACTTAACTGTGAAATCTAACAAATAGTTGAATCCAAGAGTCATCAATTCCAACATCACTTATCTTGTAATTCTAAATCCAAGATGGCCGTCAAAATCGCTTCGAATTCATACGAAATTCTAGAAAAATTTAAAATTTTTCACAATTTCTGCTCAAGACTAAAAAGACACTGATTAAGAAACCTAATCTCCCACCCCCAACCGAAAATCTACATTGTCCTCAATGTAAAAGAAATAAGCATGCAATGCACATGGGACAACGAAAATATAAGAGTGATGAAAAGATAGTACCTGGACGAAGGAATCAAGAGGCTTTCCAAAGATATCTACATAAGAGTGGTTCAGCATAAGAGAGAAACCAACAGAAGAAAAATAAAAATGAAATCCTACCTACACCACTTTCGTAGGTGCTCTCGATTGCATTTAGCGTATGCAACAAGCCTTTAAACCCCTAGGTTGCCCCTAGTGGACGAGTTGTAGTCTCGTGAGGGTTTGCAGTAATGTTACCCATAAACATTGAACTAACTAATGATAAAAAAAATGAAATGAAGAGTTGGGTTGCCTCTCAGGAGCGCTAAGTTTACCGTCTTCAGCCAGACAAATAAAGCAACAGCTCTAGTCCTATGAAAGCGATAAACCTACCTATACCTCCATCAGACTAGGAGATCAATCCTGGTAAACAGGATCAGTCAGAGGTATAGACATGTCCTCTGAATCAAATTTTTCGATAAATGGTTTCAATCGATGTCCATTGACTTTAAACTCCTTGCCATTGTCGGGATTTCTAATTTCAACGGCCCCATGAGGAAAAATAGTAACAACAATGTAAGGGCCGGTCCAATGAGATCGAAGCTTACCTGGAAAGAGATGTAATCGAGAATTGTACAAAAGGACCTTCTGACCAGGCGTGAATGATTTTCACAAAATGTGTTGGTCATGAAATGCTTTCATCTTGTCCTTGTAAATTCTCGAATTATTATATGCATCATTCCGGATTTCCTCAAGTTCATTCAATTGAAGTTTGCGTAGCGAGCCAGCGTTGTCCAGATTGAAATTAAGATTTTTGATCGCCCAGTATGCTTTATGTTCCAGCTCCACAGGCAAGTGACAAGCTTTCCCATAGACAAGTCTAAAGGGAGACATTCCAATAAGGGTTTTAAAGGTAGTATGGTATGCCCATAAGGCATTGGTCAATCGGATTGACCAATCCTTACGATCAGGGTTAACCGTTTTCTCCAAAATGTGTTTAATTTTCCTATTAGAAATCTCAGCTTGGGTGGTACGGGGTGCTCATCTTATGAGAGATACCGTATTTCTTTATTAAGCTCTCGAATGGTCTATTACAAAAGTGTGAGCCCCCATCACTAATGATGGCTTGAGGCGTTCCGAATCGAGAAAGGATGTTTTCTTTTAAGAATTTAATGACCGTGCAATGGTCATTAGTTCGACACGGAATCACTTCGACCCATTTAGTGACATAATCTACGGCGAGCAAAATATACAGATTTCTAAACGATTGGGGGAATGGTCCCATGAAATCGATGCCCCAGCAATCAAATGCTTCAATGATAAGGATGGGATTCAAAGGCATCATATTTCGACGGGACAATGCTTCCAATTTCTGACAACGCTCATAAGCTTTGCAAAACTCATGAGTGTCCCTAAACATAGTGGGCCAGTAAAAGCCACACTGCAGAATCTTGGCCGTGGTCTTTTTAGCAGAAAAGTGACCACTACAGGCTTGTGAGTGACAGAAGGAGATGACGCTATGATGCTCATTGTTCAGTACACATCTCCTTAAGATTTGGTGGGCAATATTTAAATAAATAAGGATCATCCCAGAAAAGTTGCGCACCTCGGTGAAGAATTTCTTCTTATCTTCGTAGTCCAATGTGTAGGTGTGATATATGTGCAAGATAATTAGCAATGTCGTGAACCAAGGTGAATGGGAGACTTAAAAACAGTTGTTCATCAGGGAACATATTATTGATATGGGTCGCCTCAAGGGAATCAGAGGTATTAAGGCGAGAAAGGTGATCGGCCACTACGTTCTCTACTCCCTTTTTATCTTTAATTTCCAAATCAAATTCTTGGAGTAGAAGGATCCATCGTATCAGGCGGGGCTTAGAATCATTCTTAGAAAGAAGATACTTAAGTGCCGCATGATCCGTGTAGATAATGATCTTGGATCCGATCACAGATAGAACCTAAATTTGTCCAAGGCGAACACTACGGCTAAGAGTTCCTTTTCCGTAGTCGAGTAGTTCACTTGGGCGAGAATTTAAAGTTCTACTTGCGTAATGAATGACGTAGGGCCTCTTATCTTTTCTC
The DNA here is from genome assembly GCF_029962835.1 of Magnolia sinica. Taxonomy (NCBI): domain Eukaryota; kingdom Viridiplantae; phylum Streptophyta; class Magnoliopsida; order Magnoliales; family Magnoliaceae; genus Magnolia; species Magnolia sinica. The sequence continues at coordinate 15,637,592 of NC_080581.1, forward strand.
TGGCCTAGGACCGCCCCAAGAGCATAATCAGAAGCATCGCACATAAGCTCAAAAGGAAGGCTCCAGTCGGGTGGCTGCATGATAGGTGCAGTGGTTAACGTGCCCTTAAGCTTGGTGAAAGCTTCCTAGCATTGCTCAGTCCACTCGTACGGAGCATCCTTTTGAAGAAGAGTGCATAAAGGACGAGAGAGGAGACTAAAGTCCTTTATGAATCGCCTGTAAAATCCTGCGTGTCCTAAGAAATATCGCACGTCTCTGATGTTCTTGGGTGGAGGTAGGTTAGAGATAAGATCGATTTTTGCCTTATCTACCTCGATTCCCTTAGACGAGATGATATGCCCAAGGACAATTCCCTTCTGAACCATGAAATGACACTTCTCCCAATTAAATACCAAGTTCTTCTCTTCACATCTTTTCAGCACACATTTAAGACTTTCCAAGCACTTACTGAAAGATGGACCGTAAACAGAGAAATCGTCCATGAAGACCTCTAGATATTGCCTCACCATATCAGAAAAGATACTAAGCATACATCGCTGAAAGGTGGTAGGGGCATTACATAGCCCGAATGGCATCCTTCGATAGGCAAAGGTGCCGTAGGGACATGTAAATGTGGTCTTTTCCTGGTCTTCAGGGGCTATCTCTATCTGGTTATAGCCCGAATATCCGTTAAGGAAACTGTAATAGGAATAACCAGCTAACCTTTCCAGGATCTGATCCATGAATGGTAAAGGAAAGTGGTCTTTCCTCGTAATGGTATTCAACTTCCTGTAGTCAATGCACATTCTCCAACCAGTAGTGACTCTAGTTGGCACGAGTTCATTATTAGCATTGGCTACGATGGTGATTCCGGACTTCTTAGGGACCACTTGTGTTGGACTCACCCATTGACTATCAGATATAGGGTATATAATACCCACATCCAATAGTTTAAGAACCTCGGCCTTAACCACTTCCTTCATGTTTGGATTTAGTCTACGTTGTGGTTGCCGAGCAATTTTTGCATTATCCTCAAGATATATGCGGTGAGTACAAATCGAGGGATCGATTCCTTTGAGGTCCGCTATCGTCCATCCCAGGGCTCCTTTATGCTCAATGAGAGTAGATATGAGCATACTCTCTTGTTCTTTCTCCAGGTGGGCAGAGATCACCACTAGGTATGTCTCATCTTGACCTAAATAGGCATATTTCAAATCAGAAGGCAAAGGTTTTAGGTCAAGCTTCGGCGGCTTGAGGTTAGACGGTAGAGGCACTACATCGGTTTGTGGCAATTCTTCAAATTGTGGCCTCCACCGGTTAACTTCAATTACCGGTGTAGTATCAAGCAAGGTGCACGTCTCCCTAATCATGTCATCATCAAAATCATGGGAGTGGGCCAGACACGTCTCTAGATGGTCGGAGGATAAGGTTAGAGGTGTCGTATCTTCCACGAAAGAGTCAATCATGTTAATGTCGTGGAAATCGTCATCCTCCTCTAAGTTTCTGCCGTTATTGAAAAAGATATTTGACTCTAATGTCATATTCCCAAAAGACATAGTCATGACACCATTCCTGCAATTGATAATTGCATTTGAAGTGGCAAGGAATGGGCGACTAAGAATGACGGGGATCTGAGTGCTTATGTTATTGATGGGTTCGGTGTCCAGGATCATAAAATCTACAGGGTAGTAAAATCTATCAACTTGGACCAACACATCCTCAATTATCCCTCTTGGTATACGAACAGAGCGATTAGCAAGTTGTAGTGTGGTTAGGGTGGGTTTTAATTCACCTAAACCTAACTGTTTGTATACCGCGTAGGGAATCAGATTGACGCTTGCTCCTAAGTCAAGAAGTGCATGATCAATTCGATGGTCCCCGATTACACATGATATGGTTGGGCTACCGGGATCCTTGAATTTTTGTGGCATGTCTTGCTTTAGGATGGCACTCACTTTCTCAGTCAAGAAAATTTTCTTTTGAATACTTTGCCATCTTTTGGTCGTGCATAAGTCTTTCAGAAATTTGGCATATGAAGGAATCTGTTTCACGACATCAAGTAAATGAATGTTAACTTTCACTTGTTTCAATACCTCTAGGATATCCTGAGAGTTAGAGAGAGGTTTTGGTGACACCAACCGTTGGGGGAACGGAGCAACTGGCTTCTCTAGAAGTTCCGGTTCTAATTTTTGTGGGGTATCACTAGATCCATCATTTTTGTCCTCTTCTGGTTCTTGAGGCTTTTCGGGCCTAACCGGAAGAGTTTTATCAATGATCTTTCCACTCCTAAGAGTGGTGATGGATTTAGCGTGCCCCATCTGATTTGAAGAGCTGGGATCATTAATCTCGTACTGCGGTTTAGGATTGGGGAGAGGTTGTGCAGGAAGCATCCCCTTTTCTATAACCGTCATACGAGAATCTATCTTTTGCATAAAATCTGTGATTCCCCGCATTGCCTGAGCCAGCTCCTGTATGGAATTTTGAACCGGTTCCTTTTGAGGTTTCACTTGATTTGGATTTTCATTGAAGAAACCTAGAGGAGTATCCGTTTGTCCATTCCTCCAACTAAAGTTTGGATGATTTTTCCAACCAGGATTGTACGTATTGGAGTTAGGTCCAGTAAAAGGTCTTTGATAGTTGTTTACGGCATTGGCTTGTTCATTCAACACTCCTCGAAAGGTGGGTATTGTAGGACAATTTTCAGTTGTATGAATGTTGCAATCACAGATGCCGCAAATAATTTCATTAACCTTATCCTTCTTTCCTTCCATGGCCTCAACTTTCCTTATGAGCGTAGTCACTTTACACTTGAGATCATCCTCTTCTTTCAAGAGATATAATCCACCTTTCTCCTTTAATTGAGTCGGTCTAGACGTGGTGTTTGACTTTGGGTAATAGTCCCAAGATTGTATTTTTTCAGCCAGACTGTCGAGGTAGTCCCATACCTCGTCAACATCTTTATTAATGAACTCTCCATTACACATTGTCTCGACCATTTGGCGCATGGAAGATGTCAGTCCATCATAGAAAAAATTTGTAATGCGCCACGTTTCAAATCCGTGTTGTGGGCATGAACTGACCAAATCTTTGAACCTTTCCCAACATTGGAAGAATGTTTCATCTTCCTTTTGGGCAAAGTTCATGATTGCTTTTCTGAGGGTAATCATTTTATGATGTGGGAAGAATTTTTTTATGAATTCCCTCTGCATGTCGTTCCATGTGCCAATGGATCTAGGACGCAGTGAATGTAACCACGTCTTAGCTTTCTCTTTTAAGGAAAAAGGAAAGAGTTTCAGCCTAATTGTATCCTCAGATACATTAGGAAAACATAATGTAGCTATAATCTCATCGAACTCTTTCAAATGTAAATATGGACTTTCAGATTTAAGTCCATGGAATTTGGGAAGGAGTTGGATAACTCCTGGCTTGATGTCCATTTGTCCTGTGTTTTCAGGAAAAATCATGCATGAGGGCATACTCACTCCCACCAGTTGTAGATAATCTCGTAAAGTACGAGGCAGGGGTACCTGTTGCACCTCATTCTCATCTTGGGTATCCTCCACCCTGGGTGGAAGTAGAGGAGGTTGGTCTTCAGCCATAACTACAATTAACTCAGGGGATTTCGAGTGGTGTCTAGTCCTGCGATGGATAGTCAACCCCTCAACCAATCCTCCTTCAGTCAAGAGACGTCGAGTGTCGTCACGGGCCCACTTGGGCATGAAACACTCGCAGCCCTCAATTAAAAACCTAATCCTAAGAAAGGAAAAGAAAATCTAGAAAGAAAGAGAGAGTTGGAAAGAAATTACTAAATTGGAGCCCAAAATAAAACAAAATAAGTTAGATTTTAAAAAGAGAAGAACGATCCTTTAAAAGAAAAATAGCAGTAAATTAATTTTTAAAAGAAGAATTCCTAAAGAAAGTGGAAATTTCTAAAATAAATTAGGAAAGACCTAAACTAGAAAGTAAATTATTAAAAGAGAACTGAAAAATAGAGAGTAGGGAAGGAGCTTACCGAATTAGAAATTTCTATCTTAAAGGCCTACAAAATAGGAAAGTCAGTTTTTAAACAAAAATTCTAAAAATAAATTAAGAAACAAAATTAGATTCTAAAAGTGTTACAATTAGAAAGTAGCAAAAGAGGAAAGTTTCTAAAAATAAACTACTTCCTTGAAATAGAAAAATACTAGAATTAAAAATTTTTACAAATTAAACCCTAATTCTAAAAGGTAGAAAAAGTAGAGAGATTAGGAAGGAATTACCAATTTAGAACTTATGTCAGGATCCTATAAAACAGGAAAACAAGTTAGTTCTAGAAATCAAATAAAAGTCTACAACTAAAGTTAGTCAAATTCTAATCTTAAATTAATTCTAAACCTAATTAATTTCAGAAAATCGCAACCATCAGTCCCCGGCAACGGCGCCAAAAACTTGTTCACTCCCCAAGTATAGGGTTGTGATGTAGTAATAAACTCGGTAAGACCGAGGTCGAATCCACAGGGACTGATACCTGTACGTTATCTGAAACTAGGTAGAAATAGAACTAGCCTAAGATGCAATCAAAATCAACTGTAAATTGATGAATAATGGTGAGAGATTAATGTAAAACTTAAGGAATTCAGAGGAAGGAAAACTAGGGATTCAGAGGGTCCACTTGTAGAGATCCGGGAGATCTTATGCTTACATCAGGAATCATGGAAATCAAACTGAACTTACTTGATTTAGGCTTTACGAGATGAATGGTATATGAATTAGAATGGATTCCATCACCAAACCATACCCAGGAGACAAAGTTAACAACAAAATTAAACTAATCACCAACCAATCAACATGCTATGAAGGTTAGGAAGGGTACTATCATCCAACCATGCCCAGGAGACGATGGTGAACAACAGGGCCTCCTTACGTCATAAACATCAAAAGAGAAAAAGAGATATTCAAAGCCATTGCAAACCCATTGTAATTTCAGTCACAACAGACCATTAAAGACTGAGAAAATATTCCTTTAATAATCAACTTAAAACCAAGTTCAGTTCAGAAATTCAAATTAAACGCATGAAATAGTGTCTCCCATCTCGCTACAGGCTTCACCTCTTAGCCCTAGCTAAGAGGTTTAGCCACACATGAATGATTAGGCTAAACTCTGATTAAAAAGAAGAAGAAGAAAGGAAAAGAAAAACCAGGTTGGCCTCTGCTCCAGTCCAGCCCCTTCACTCGTCCTGTCTTCTCGTTCCAACCAAGCCCCAAGCCTCCACCTTTTTCCTCCTAGCCAAAGTCTTTCTGCTTCCAGCGTGCTCCATGGCTCTAGCCTCTAGCCTCGTTCTCACTCTCCCCTTTTATATCAGCAGCAGCAGTCCCTGTTTCACGCAGCAAAAGAACGCAAAACAGTTGCGTTTGATTTGTTTTTGGGAAGACAGATTGCTCCGCTCACGCAATCCGACTACATAGGAAGGGTCAAGACCCTCATCTCCACATTTTGGACGGTTTGGATCATTGATATGACCGTGGTCAAGATCATCAAACGGCTCACAGTGGCCGGCAGCGTCCGGACGTTGCTTTCGCACCCACCTGCGTAATTTCTTGCGCTGGGACATTCGGTGGGGCCCATGATCGAAGTCGAAGGATCAATCCACTCCGTCCATTGGATGAAGCTTGAGATTTTTATCGAAAATGGATGGTTTTAACCCGCCGTTGATGAGGCCCATGAGATCTTTCACTCCACCATCCATCCTGCGTTGGACGGTTGAAGACGTGTTTACGTGCACTTAGGGCCAAAAGGCGACCTTGGCGAGGGTCTCATCCCCCCTCTGGACACCATGGACGGTCCAGATCATCAATATGATTAGTGATGGTGGCCCACCTAAATCGACTGCAAACTCCTGTTGCGAACAGAGCTCGTGCGGTCGGGCGCTGTGAAGGTCGGCGAACCGCTGATCGACGCCGTGTGTAAAATCCACTCCGAATTCGATTCGCGTCGAAAAACTAGTAAGATTCGGCTGGTTTTATGTTAGATTCGGTGTGGCCCATGCGATCTTAGTTCCCACTGTCCATTCCTGCGTTTACATGCAATCTACCTCTGTGTGTGTGCATGGGCAAAAAAGGAAAGCTAGGCGACGGTGTTGGTCACCTTGCAGAGCATATGGATGGGGCCCACTACACGAAAACGGACGAACAGCGTCCGCCCGCTGTTCTCTGTATGCGAGAAGGATCGGGTCAGCGGCGCTGACCCGATCGGCTTGATTCGGTGCACATCGAGTGCACTTACGCACTGTGCACTGGCGATGTCAATGGGGTCCACTCGTGATGAATCTGTACAATCCTCTCCATCCATCTTCTTCCCCATTTAATTTAAGATGTTGAGTCCAAAACTGAAGCGCATCCAGAGATTAGGTGGGCCCCACTTGAGGTTTTAAAGGGCTGGTCTATCCGTTGAGCCACTTCCACAGCATCCAATGGCTGATTTTTGATGTGTACGGTTAATTCATGATCATCAGGCCTCATATAAAGTTTGGAGCCAATCAGATGGTGGGAACCCCATGATCCTGCATTCTGGATGTCTTTCAGGCCTGTTTGAAGTGAGTGACTGGAATTTCTCTGATCTCTGACGTATAAATCCTCGTTCATGGTCCCATGGGGTCCCGTCCATTGCCTTGGTGATGCCTGAGCTTTAAATCCATGCTTTTAGCATCCTTTCCAGTCCATGCTCGTGAATACGCCCTGCATCACAAACATGATTAAATCAGGCCGTTAAACAATACTATGTTTGTAAATCCTGGCAATAACTGGGGTCTGATATGCAATATTCGACCCTCAACATTATCCCATAGATGTAACATCCAACATATAACTTCCAACCTATTAAGTGAATGTAACATCCAAAACTTGCAATACGTTGGCCCACTATGAGGATCACCTAGTGTAAAAATCATCCCATTTATTCATCATATATATGGGTTACACCTAGAAAACAATGCCTTAACCATTGATAAATAGGAGCCCAATTGGCATATTGGTGGAAGTCTAATGGATGGAAAAAGAAAAAGTAGCAAGCAGATGAAATTGAACAAATTTTCTAATCAGAGGTCTAAATTGTTCAAGAATCTATTTATTGGACATGCCCAATCTACAGTGGGTTCCACTATTTAGATAGTTTGGAATTGAGCATACCATGTGTACAAATCAGGGGAGCCCTCAGCACCTTAGATGTGATGAAAAGCATAGCACCCTATCATTCCACAAAGTAGAGGATGCTGTACTGCAGCATCTATATTACCATTGCAACCTCTTCATAGTCAGTGATGTAGCTGCAGCAACCAAAGCACGTTTAAAGACATTGAGTGTTGATTGTTACAAACCAATGCAACACATCTGAAAGTAATGAGGAACAATGCAACCCCGAGGCAATGAGCAATTACCTGACCATCCATTCCCTTTATGCCCCGCTCCATCTCTTCAATCATAGGGCATGGGACAAACCCAAAGCCCTTTAAATATCCTGATGCTCGGTCAGTTACCACAGCTGATACATGACAAGATACATATATAATGGCATGAATTTTATTACTCTTACACAAACCTTGAACAACTAACCAAATTTTACTGCATACCTGATTTTGGGCATGCATCAGTTCTACTTCTGAAATTTACTACAAACACAGAATTTTCTTCTAAAGAAAAAGAAATTTCAAATCAAGATTTTTCTTAAAAAGAAAGCCATAAATAAAATAAAACATAAATAAAAATCAATATATATATATATATATATATATATATATATATATAGGTGTGCTATGTCCAACTCAAGCAAAACACAAGGACTGCTAATTACATTGGAATAATTACCCCAATGTCAATTAACCCATCAATATCTCATGACAGGTGGCTGTGTCCAACTCACAAGTGAGATAAGAATAGGACCTTCTTGTTCTTATCTCAGTTGTGATTTGTAGCATCAAAAGTGGGAAATGGCAGCTTGCATAAAGGCAGGTTATGTTTTCCACTCCGCCCCAAATAGAAAATGGGTCAAACCTTAGCCTGTGCTTGGCCCACTTTACATTCGTGGAATGGTCCAACTGCCTTGCGTAGACAGGTCCATTTTGTTGAGATCCTAAGATTGACCAGAATTGTATTCTTATGATGCACCTAGAGAGTTTGAGTAAAAAATTGGCATTAATGTCGTAAGAAATGAGCATGAAAGAAAATGGAAATTGGGAGAATATCAGGTAAGAGAGTTGGTATAAATGATTTACCATTGCAACCTCTTCATAGTCATCAGTTAATAAAGATAGCTTCTTTAATCCACCACCTGAAGTCAAAGCAACTTCCCCTGCTACACCTTGAAACACATTGCACTAGACCTGCAATAACCTACCAACTGCTTTCCCCAAGTGATTGTCAACAGTAGGAATTCAATCCCATTTATATATAGTAAATAGCTATTTCTGATGGTTTTTGTGGTAAAAAGACATGCACATTTATATGTAGTAAAAAAGGAAAACATGAGTGTATCATTCGTATTTTGTGGCATACATTTGATGGGGCATTAATGGTTTCTGTTAGCCTGACCTGTCTGACCTTAAACAGCAAAAACAAAAGAAAAAAGTGAAAAAAAAAAAACTAGTAAATTTTTAAAAAGACAATCAATACATGCTTATATATAAACAAGTTACATACATGTCGTCATAAAAAACATGCTTATAATAATTTCAAGCATGAGCACAAGCAACCTAATCAGGATAAAGAGTAAACCACAATAAATTAAAAAAAAAAAAGGCACAAAATGCCCAAAAATGTCCAAAGATGCCCGAATCAACTTTTCTTTCCTTACTCCTTCAAGCATGAGCACAAGCAACCTAATCATGTATCATTTACAATAAAAATAAAAAAGATAAGAAAAAATTGACTAAAAAAATCAGTGGAAAAAGGGGGTTAAAACACGAATAACAGGAAAATCATCCAAATGGGCCCAAATAGAACACGCATCAAGTATGATTGGGTTAATTGGGGCCCATTACATTGAAAATACAAAAAAGAAGAAGAAACCCAAAAAACAAAAAATGATTATTTATCTGCCTTGCATGTTTTTGCCAATTCCCAAAGTGATTATTTATCTTGTAAAACCATCTCTAATTTACTCTCCTACAATATCAGCAAAAGGTATAGTCAGATGGCAGGTTCCTTTGCTTCAATGTCATTGACAACCCATGGCATCTTGGGAATCTGTAGTAGCAAGCAAGTTGTTCATCTATCGAAAAAAATTTGTAGGTGAAACACAAAAGAAACCAGCTTAAATACTATAGAAAATGGAAACAGAATGCACATCATATTAAGACCATAAAGGAATCTGTAATCATTCGTCAATTCTTCCCACTACTTGATATCTCTTTTTATAAATATGATTGTGCTCATAATCGTGAGCTTTGTCAGCCACAAAACATAAATATGATTATGCTCATAATCGTGAGCTTTGTCAACCACAAAACAACAAAAATACAGAAAAGTTAGCTATAAAGCCATGCCAATCTTGAGTTTTCCTGGTTAGTAGTGAGTTTTCTTGTGCATTTCGTCAAATACCTTTCTAGCCAAGTCCAAATCATCGGACTTGGCGTAAAATGTAACCAGCACAATGGCAACAAATAGATCATAATTAAAGCCATGCCAAAGCACAAAAGCATAAATCACCTTACCCAACATTGGATGCGGAAGCGGCACTGACGACGAGCTTTCAAGAGGGAGGAGATGGTGAAATTGTCAAATTTAAGGGTGAGTTTGAATGATGTCAGAGACAAGAAGAGCCTAAGGGATTCAGAGTGATGGTTGTGTGAAGAATAGGCAATGAGCATGGTGTTGAAAGAGAAGATATTTTTATGGAGAATTTCGTCGAACACCTTGCGGGCGTGATAGATATGCCCAGATTTGGAGCAAATAGAGACAAGCTTTGAGGTGAGGAAGTTGTCAAGGATGACTGACACGAGAATGTGGTGGGCATGGATCTGCTTTCCCTGGAAAAAGAGATGATCAGCGCAGTAAAGAAACAAATAAAAACTACAATAACAGGGGATTGGATGCCGAATCCTATCTCAAGCAACAATGATCCTGAATCCTACCGCCATGGGTGGGCCTTCAAGTATATGTCAATCGCACGATAAAGGCCATCATCCAACAGTATAGCATTGTCAGGAACGACCCCAGCTAGTGATCGGAACTTCAACAACTTCAAATGAACATCAGGCGCAACTTCTGAAAGGTACCCATTAATGAGCTTGGCCACCATTCTGAAAGGTACCCATCGAGAGAGAGAAGAGGGCGTTTACGGCTGATGCATTGGAGAGAGAGAAGGAGGAGAATGAGAGAGATGGAGCAAGGATCGGGAGGGAGAGAGAGGATTAGGGAAAGAAGAGCTTTCCCAAAGCTCTAATGAGAGAGAGAGAGAGAGACACTAAAAGATGTGTTTGGGCGCGCTCTGCGCCCAAATTTCGTGTTTTACTTAACGGACGGACGCAGAAGCTACGATCAGGGGATCCGTAGGGCCCACTACGTCGTATTTCATTAATCCATTCTGCTCCATAATTTTAATAAATTATTTTACTTTATAAAAAAAAATTTCAGGTATATTGAAAGCCAAAGTAGACCACACCATAAGAAGCAACAGTAATTTAATATCAATTTTTCCTACTGTGTGGTTCACTTGAGCCTTAGATCTAGCTGATTTTTTTTCATCCTCTAAAGTAATATTTAAAAATATATATACGGTTCAGATAGAACATATAGTTTTTATTAGGCTTCATAGAGCCCTTTACAACACTATTAATTATTAATGTTGTATCAACTTTTTAGCTACGGATTAAAACCGTAGCAATCATAGCTAACGTTTATGTCCGTAGCAAAAAGGTAACATGGTTTGAATCCTTTGCCCCTTTTTTTGGTAGTGTGTGAGAATACTTGGGTATATGATGATCCTATCTCAAAATCAACGGTTGGATGACTTGATCTATGAATGTAGATTATTCCCAATGATCAGATTTGTGTTTGAGAAGGATGTAAGGTTATGATAGCTAGATTGATATCATACACATATACATAAAAAGTTAAATTTCATGGTAACACTCGAGAACTTTCAATACTTGGGTATTGAATAGTTTAGGGTGTACACTAGGGTTGGGGAATTTGAGGGAGAGTTAATCCTCCCTTGGAGCTTGTTTCTTTCTTTTCATTTCTTATGATAGGTGGGCCTATCGCCTTTTGTTGATATGTCCACCTGAAAGCTCTCTTGTACCACGTGGCCTAGACGCTGGGTTTTTGTAATATATATATATATATATATATATATATATATATATATATATATATATATATATATATATATATATATATATATATAACACTCGAAGTAGGAAACAAATCATCGCACTTACACAAACTGCATGTGCCATTGATTCAGGGCCTATTTGATTTTCCAAATCCAATGTAAATGCCCTGCAAATAAGTAATTGATACTCTTCTACCCACTTTGAAAATGCACTTGTATTTTTGCTTGGAAAATCGGTCCACAAGGACTGGTTTAAATTTTTGGGCCCCACCATGATATATATGATGTATTTGCACCGTCCATCCATTTTAGTGTAACATTTGAAGGCATGAGCCAAAAAAAGAGGCAGATCCAACACTCAAGTGGCCCACACCAAAGGAAATAAGGGCCTAAGAAGTTTTTAAAGGTAGGTTTTTGATTCCCTAAATCTTGTGGTGTGGTATACTTGAGCTTTGGATGCCCCTCATCTCTTTGGTCATGCCCTAAATTCATCTGGGATTACAGATGGATGGTGTGGATAAGCCACGTACATCACAGTAGGCCCCACATATATTTGACAGTGTCCTAGATTTTAGCCCTAAAAAAGTAAGCATCAAATCAAGCATCGGTATCATTGCCGTAATTACTCAAGGAAATAATTATTACCCCATTTGCAATGTATTTATCGGGGGTTTGGAAAATCAAACACACCCTTAAGCATTGATCGAGCCTATATGTTTAATCAATCGAACATGCTTAGAAGTGTATGGAGAATTAAGTTTTTAAATTATATCAATCAATTAAACCCCAAACGTCGATTGATTGAACCTGTCTAAAACTATCCAGAGACTAATCTATTTAATGGGAAGTTCACTTAATTGGTTTAGCAGCCTGTTCAATGAATCTAACTCTTCTATTTTTAGATAGATTAAAGACATCCAAACAATATACACTACAAAAAATAATTGAGATTGTTATCTCTTATCTTGAAAACTTATTGGGAGCCAAGAAATTTTAGACTAAGCTGATATTTGTGTTTCCCCTTCATCAATGATTATTTAACATTGTGAATAGGATTAGATGGTAAATAAACATTGTGGTTAAAGGCCTGTTTGATTTTTGTGTATCAGGGAAATACCCTTGAAAAAGGTCATTATTACCTGTTTACTCCGTTTGAAATTTCAAATGTATTTTCATCTCAAAAATTGGTTTAAAAAAGCTAACTTAAATTTGTGGACCCCACTGTGATGTGCATGACATATCCATACCGTCCATCTGTTTTATCAGAAGATTTTAGGGCCTAAGTCCAAAATTGAGATAGATGCAACGCTCAAGTGGCCCATACCATAAGAAACAATGGCCTTAAACGTCCACCATTGAAAGTTATTTTGTTTATTGGGCTCACATTAATGTTTATTTGTCATCTAACATGTTCATGAAGTCATACAAACATTGATAAGGGGTAAACACAAATATCAATTTCATCTAAAACTTCTGAGGGCCACATATATTTTTATACGGTAAGCATCCAATTTCCATTGTTTCCTGTGGTGTGGTCCACTGGAGCTTTGGATTTGCCTCATTTTTGGGTTGATGTCCTAAACGAAGCTGATATATAGGATGAATGGTGTTAATACATCACATACATCATAGTGGGCCCTACATTCATTTAGAAGCCATCCTCGGTTCCAGCACCGAAAAGTTAAGTCGTCAACGTCAGCGTAAGAAACGATGCGGTAATTACCTGGGTAAGTAATTATTACCCATTTACTAGGTAATTACCTCTTACATGAAGGGCCTATTTGACTTTTCATGTAAGAGGTAATTACCTGGTAAATGGGTAATAATTACTTACCCAGGTAATTACCGCATCGTTTCTTACGCTGACGTTGACGACTTAACTTTTCGGTGCTGGAACCGAGGATGGCTTCTAAATGAATGTAGGGCCCACTATGATGTATGTGATGTATTAACACCATTCATCCTATATATCAGCTTCGTTTAGGACATCAACCCAAAAATGAGGCAAATCCAAAGCTCCAGTGGACCACACCACAGGAAACAATGGAAATTGGATGCTTACCGTATAAAAATATATGTGGCCCTCAGAAGTTTTAGATGAAGTTGATATTTGTGTTTACCCCTTATCAATGTTTGTATGACTTCATGAACATGTTAGATGACAAATAAACATTAATGTGAGCCCAATAAACAAAATAACTTTCAATGGTGGACGTTTAAGGGCATTGTTTCCTGTGGTATGGGTCACTTGAGCATTGCATCTATCTCAATTTTGGATTTAGGCCCTAAAATCTTCTAATAAAACAGATGGACGATGTGGATATGTCATGCACATCATAGTGGGGTTTACAAATTTATTTCAACTTTTTTGGACCAATTTTCGAGACAAAAATACAATTGAAATTTCAAATAAAGTAAAAAGGTAATAATGACATCTTTCAAGGGTATTTCCCTAATACACAAAAATCAAACCACCCCAAGAATCAAACAGAAGTGGGATCCCTTGAGCTTTGGATTTGACGCTTATTAGAATATTTGTGTGATCTTGTTACCATAAATGTGCTAGAATATTACAATAATATTCTCTGGTATATTACGATATTATTCTTTGTATTATATTATGATATTATTCTTTGTAGTTAGTGTCTTTCTGTAATTGTTTAGCCTCATTCACACATAAAAAGGCCCTCTTTGTATAGTTTATACACACATTGAAATATAGAATTTTTACGACAATCTCTCTCTTTCTTTCTTTTCTCTTTACTTCTTCATGGTATCAAAGCTAGGTTCTTATGGCCTATAAATTTATTTATTTTTCTGACGAATTTTCGGCGCTCTCTTTGTGAAGTTAGTGGCTGTTTGGAGTTCTTTTTCGCCTTTTTGCAGTCCGATCTGGAACTTTAAGTCCAGAAACAGATTCGCAAGGTACGAGACTTTCCTCCCGTGTAAGATCTCTGCCTATCTCCACCACGCGCCTCACTCTCCGGCCTTCAATTGCATGCGCCAGCTGTATTACATCTGCCATGTGTCTCATTTTGCACATGACATGTCAGCCCTAGCCAGCTCACGCCACATCATCTATCGCTCACGCCACCTTCAATATGTCTCAATTTGCCTCGAGTTTTGATTCAATTGTCCGTCCTATTGATCTTATATTGGATGGATCCAATTATAGTCTGTGGGCTCATAATATGGAAGTCTTTTTAAAAGGACGTCGATTATGGCGTTATGTGATTGGAGAAGTCCCTCAACCTATGCAGAATGACGGTGAGAAAGAAGATGCCTTTGCATCTCATCAGGAAGAGTGGGACAATATTCACTACAAAATTCTATCTTAGTTCATCAACACTTCTGTTCCATCCATCAATAGTCTTCTTCCACGACTTGGGAATGTTAAAGTTGCTTGGGACTTTCTGGCAAAACGATACAACTACACCTATGATGCTTCATTGGAGTTTCAACTGGAAACTAAACTTTATTAGATGCGTCAATACCCAGGTCAGTTTATTGTTGATTTTTATTTTCAAACTAATCATCTTTTGGAACAATTATCTGCCGTAGACCCTACGTTGGGATGTTCTAAAGACATTCAAACGTTTGCCACTTGACTTGATCGACTAAAGTTTATGTACTTTATGATGGCTCTTTGAGATGATTTTGAATCTACTTGAGCTTCTCTTCTTTACTGTCAGCCACTTCCAACATTAGATGCTGCAATTGTTGAACTCATCTCTAAAGAAACTCGACGTTCCACTATAAAGATGCAATCTTCTGACATGGTTATAGCCATCGCTTCTCATGGTGCTTCACAGTCTTCTGTTGGACGATCTTCCTCTCAATTCACCTCCAAGCCTGGTTTTTGCAAGTGGTGTAAACGAAATAGTCATACCATTAATGAATGCCACAAGTTTCAGTTTTATCAGCAGAAAAGAGCTTCCCAACAGATAACTGCAGTTGCTTCATCTGATCCTCCTGTGCTCGAGACTCCACCTCCGTCCACTTCTCTTACTATAGCTGACGTGAATGACTTAATTCACCAGGCTTTGTCCTAATCCTCAACTGCCATGTCCGTGACCCTAGGTAAATCTTAGTGGTTTATAGACTCTGCCTGCTGTAATCATATGACATCTGATTCTACCATCTTCTCCCATAAAACTACTCTCTCTCCCAATCCTGCCATATACACTGCCGATGGTTCCCATATGCCTGTTAGTCATATGGGGTCTATTTTTACCTCTAATTTATCTGTTGGTGATAATTACCTTGTTCCTAAATTATCTTTAAACCTTCTTTCTATTAGACAACTATATGAGTTAGGTCTTGCACTGAAATTCTCTAACAAGGGTATTGATGTATAGGATTCACAGACGGGTCAGCTGCTCGGGACAGGCCATAAAGTTGGACGTCTTTTCGAACTCTCATATCTGCAACTTCCTTTTTCAACAACCACTTCCATGGCTGCTGTCACCATCACTTCCAGTTTATGGCACTCCCGATTGGGTCATGCCTCGCTTCCATGTGTCCAGTTCTTAGCCTCTCAGGGTCATCTAGGATCAGTTAATTTTCAGTCATTTGATTGTGTTTCATTTCGTCTTGAAAAATAGACACATTTGTCCTTTAATAAAAGTGAATCTTTTTCTTTTGCACCTTTTGACTTAGTTCATTCTGATATTTGGGGTCCCGTCCCGATTTCGACTGAGGGAGGATCTTGGTATTTTTTTTTAAATCTTTGTAGATGATTACAGTCATTATACTTGGATTTATCTTTTACAGCATCGATCTGAACTCACAAATGTTTACCATAATTTTCTCAAAATGGTACAAACTCGACTTTCTTGTATCATTAAAACTTTCGTTCAGATAATGTTATGGAATACAAAGATAAATCTTTTCTTACCCTTTTACAACAAAATGAAACAGTTTCTCAATATTCTTGTTCCTACACCTCTCAACAGAATGGTCGAGCAGAATGTAAACATTGTCATGTTCTAGATATGGTAAGAGCACTTCTCATCTCTGCTTCTCTTCAAGAACGCTTTTGGGGTGAAGCTACTCTCACTGTTGTCTACACTATCAATCGTGTTCCCTCACCTACCATCCACAATAAAACTCCTTTTGAGCTTCTCCATGCTACAGAGTTTTTGGTTGTGTTTGTTTTATCACTCTTCCTACACATGAACGCACTAAACTTGAACCACGATCCAGACTCCGTTGCCTTATTGGTTATGGTCTCACTCAGAAATGTTATCGTTGCTATGATCCCATTGCTAAACATCTTCGTATTTGTCGTCATGTGGTGTTTTGGGAGCATAAGATGTTTATGAGTCTTTTTCATTTTTCACAGTATTCTTCCAGTTATGCTCCTATTTTTATTGATCCATCTATTGCTCTAGTACCTAACTCATCTGCAAAGATGCTAAGCTCCTCAGATGTTCATTCTACGGCTGCTCCTGATCCAAATGACATGTTTGCTGATCCTCCTGCTACATCAACTGCCCCTGAGCTTGTCCAGGTACCCGCACTTCGTCACTCCACTAAAGTAAGAGCCCCTCCTTCTCATCTTCAAGACTATCATTATTTTTATGCCCTTGTTACTCTTCACGAACCTCATACTTATCGTGAGGCTACTACTGACTCTCTTTGGCAGAAAGCTATGTCTAATGAACTAGATGCTATTACCAAAACTCATACTTGGGACCTGGTAGATTTGCCTTTCGGAAAGTCTGCGGTTGGTTGTAAGTGGGTTTACAGAATTAAGACTCGGGCAGATGGATCAGTGGAACGGTACAAAGCTCCCCTTGTTGCGAAGGGTTTCTCTCAGGAGTATGTTATTGACTATGAGGAGACTTTTACTCCTATTGCTCGACTTACCTCTTTTAGATCTTTGCTTGCAGTAGCTGTTGTGCGTCATTGGCAACTTTTTAAGATGGATGTGAAAAATGCCTTCTTGAATGGTGATCTTACTGAGGAAGTCTATATGCATCTTCCACCTGGGTATGATCATCCTCCTCACAAAGTCTACCGTATTTGTTGTACTCTTTACGGTCTCAAACAGGCCCCTCGAGCCTAGTTTGCCAAATTTAGTTTTGTTGTTGCTTAACAGGGCTTTGTCCCTAGTGCATATGACTCTGCATTGTTTCTCCAGACTACTGGTGCCAGTATTATTCTTATCATTCTTTATGTTGATGACATGATTATTACAGGGGATGATATCTTTGGTATTCGAGATTTTCAGCACTTTCTGAGTTAGAATTTTGAGATGGACTTAAGGCAGCTTAATTACTTCCTTGGTCTCGAGGTGACTTCAGGTTCAGATGGTTATTATCTATCTCAGGCTAAATATGCTTCTGACTTGTTTTCCAAAGCAGGCTTGACTGATAGCAAAATGTACACTTCTCCTCTTGAATATAATGTTAAGCTTCTTGCTACTGACAGTGAATCTCTTCCAGATATTACTCTTTATAGGCAATTGGTCAGTAGTTTCATCTATCTCACAGTTACTCGCCCATACATTTCCTGTGCTGTTCACTTGGTTAGCCAGTTTATGAGTGTACCACGCTCTACTCACTATGCTGCCGTTCTTCGTATCTTGCGCTATGTCAAGGGCACTTTGTTTCATGGTCTTCACTTTTCATCGCACTCATTTCTGGAGCTCCGCTCTTATTCTGATGCTGACTAGGCCGGTGTCCTACCGATCATCGCTCCACTACGGGTTATTGTTTTTTACTTGGTACTTCTCTCATTTCTTGGTATAGCAAGAAACATGCTGTTGTTGCCCGATCCAGTATTGAAGCTGAGTACCATGCACTTGCTGATACTACAGCTAAACTTTTGTGGCTACAATAGTTTTTGACAGACATGGGTGTTTCTCAGCCGACTAGTTCCCCTCTTTATTGTGATAATCGGAGCGCCATTCAGATTGCTCACAATGATATTTTTCATGAGCGGACCAAACATATCGAAAATGACTGCCACTTCATTCGGCACCACCTCCAGTAGGGTATACTACATCTTCGATCCATCTCTTCTGAGGATCAACTTGCCGATATTTTCACAAAGTCTCATCTTCCTGGTCGACTACATGATCTTGTTTCCAAACTCAAGTTGACTTCATCATCTCAAGTTTGAGGGGGGATGTTAGAATATTTGTGTGATCTTGTTACCATACATGTACCAGAATATTACAATAATACTCTCTGACATATTATGATATTATTATTTGCATTATTATGATATTATTCTTTGTATTTATTATTTTTCTATAATTGTTTAACCTCATTTACACCTAATTAAACCCTCTTTGTATAGTTTATATACCCATTGAAATATAGAATTTATACTGCGATCTGTCTCTTCCTTTCTTTTCTCTTTATTTCTTCAACGCTCATGCCATAAAATGAGGCGAAAAACATAGCTTAACTGCGTGATAAAGCACACACATCATCGTAGGGCCGACCGAACCACGTCCGGCGCCGTTTCATAACCTGTACCATGGCAGAGCCCCTGTCACGAATATTTCTGAGAGATTTCCGAGCAACCTGAGCATCTGCGAAGTGATAACATGGTCAGTAGAGGTGTCTTGTCTCAGTCTAACTTATGATAGACAGATGATCCACCGTTTATCGCCCCCACACAGGGGCCCACATGCTGAGTGTTCCAAATGATTTGAACCGTCCATATTCTTTACTAACACATATAAACTATTTTCCCATAATCACGCTTCAGAGAGGATCGTTGGCTCTAAAATGTTCAGATTTCAATCCGATCCATTGAAAACATTCATTTCCTTGTTCTAACATCATCCCCACATAGCGATGGTCGCAGACATCCGTACAGTGCAATCTTTTTTCCGGCGTCTCATACAGTATGGACTCTCCAAGGGCGGTTCCCATCATCGGATCACTCAGCATTCGGGACCATTGCCCGGCGACATACAGATGGATTCTAAGTCGCGACAGATACAAAACGAACTCTGGTCGATATATGCGGTTCTAGTCGTTCCAAAGACACTGAATTGTTGGATTATCGCTTGAAGAGGAGATTTGCTTCACACGTTCAAAATGGCATGCATATGAGAATTCCAGATCATTCATCAGGATAGGTCCAGAATAAAGATTCTGTTGACCAAAATATGATGGTCCATTAATTAGGTGGGCTAGGCTATGTTCTTAACATAATTTGATCCTTCCATTTTTTAATGAACATGTGGATCACCTGGTTCTTAGATAAGAGTTCTTTACTTTTTTCTCTTCAATTCATAATCAAGTGGGCCCATCTGATGAATGGTCCAGATCTAGTACATGTATTCCGATTTCGAACTTTTACAGCGGACCTCCTTTTTAATCTCTGATCACGCGAATCGCTGTGGCATTTACATTTTTCGTTCCACCGTGAAAAAACGCGGTGGCACTTGGCGCGAGGAGAGATTGAAGCGGTGGCATTTGGCGCGAGGAGAGATTTGCGGTCCCGCTTTAGGATGCGTATTGATTAAGATCCTCTGTTTACGTGAAGCATGACATTCACGCTGTTCTGTGTCGTGGGTGGCACAGGGCAGTCGGCAACGCGGTATTAAATGTAGTGTGTAACAACCCAGTCCAATAATTAAATTGCAACAATTAAATTGCAACGACCACAATTTTCTGATTTGACAGAAACAGAGGATCCAACGAAATGGGTATTAGGTTTAGTGGGTGGTGCCCTGACGGTGGGCCGACCGTGATGCATATGTTGTATGTCCAACTGTCCATCTAATTTTTCAGATCATTTTAGAGCATGGTCCCAAAAATATCTCAAATGAGTCAAATTCAAATTACAGGTAGACCATCGGTCAAGCTGAGAAGTTTGTGTTTTCCAATATCATGATGGTGACACAGCGCATACACCGAGGCAGGCCAACAGTAAGGGCGTGTTTGGGCGGTGGGATTAGAAGGGATCAGGCTTTGTTGGTAATAGGAAGGTACATTGAATGGATATACCCACCATTATTTGAAATTTTTGAAAATAACACACATGTTATATCTAAACTGTTCATTTGTTTTGTAACCTCATTTTATAACATGGGCCTAAAAATGAAGTAAATCCAAAACTTACGTGGCCGCAAAGAAGTTTTGAATGGTAAGTATTCAATCCCTGTTGCTTTCTACGGTGGGGTCCACTTGAGCTTTAGATTTACTTGATTTTTTGGCCCATGATCTAAAATAATCTTGATAAATGGGTGGACGGTGTGGATATAGCCCACACATCATGCTGGGACCTACACAACTTGCTAACATTGAGTGAAATTGGCACGAACCAAATGCAATTCCATCCAATCTAATTCCAAGCTTTTCCATTCTTTCCAAACATGGAGTGGAATTGGCACAGGACCAGATGAATCCCATCCCACCTAATCCCTTCTAATCCCACTGCCCAAACATGCCCCAAGGGTCTAAAAAATGAGGCAGATCCAAATGACAGATGTTCTTGGACATGTATGGCTCATGGCATTCAACTGTGGGGCCTACGTGAGAAGTGGGTTGGATCTCTCACACGTGCGCCAAGTGGGCAGTTGTGCAGCTAATCTCCACAGCACTTGAATTCAACTTTCACACATATACAAAAAGAAATAATGACGTTGCCCGTTCAAGCCTCTGCCATGCAAATTGCAATAAGACATCCAAAACCTGTCACCCATGTGCAGATGTAAAACACTTTTATCTCTCTCTCCAGGAGGAGCTCTATGGACCCCACCGTTCTTTATGATTTTTATCCATTCCGTTCATCTATTTTTACGTATCATTTTACCGCACAAATTTTAAAATGAAGTAAAACCAACGTCCAAGAAAGCCACACGGTGGGGACTGAACATCCATCATTAAAAAACTTCATAGGGCCCACAGAAGTTAGTTTTGGATCAAGCTGACATTTTCGTTTTCCCTTCATCAATGCTTGTGCAACCTTATGAACTGGTTGGATAGCAAATAAAGATCAGTACGGGCCTTAAGAAGGTTTAAACGGTGGGTGTCATTATCACTACTGCTTCCTGTGGTGTGGTCAACACAAACCTTGGATCTGCGATCTGCCTCATTTTTAAGTTCACTTTGCAAAATGATACGTAAAATTGGATGAACGACATGGATTAAACCGATACACCACCGTGGACCCACTGAGCCGCATGATGCAACCGCTTGCCTTTTATCTCTCCTCTCCCGCCCTCTCCATCCCATCCTTTTCTCTCTCATTATGCTTCGTCCACGTGTCAATGAAAATACCAGTCGTCCTTATCGATAAGACCTTTTTTCTACTTTTGCATGACACAAGTGGCCAACATATGTGTTGGTTGTTGTACGTCTAACATAATATCAATATAATGCTAGCCACATACCACCGCCGTACTTCTCATCATTTTGAAACTTGTGGTGAATCATGCACCGTGCTCGTGGCATCTGTGTATGGAAAAACGTACCACCTCCCATCACAATGATGGAACGATTGTAGCCATCTGATTTCCCCCCAAGTGGTTGGAAGCGGATTGGCCGGTGGCGTAGGTACGTGTCGTGGGAAGACGAGCTCTGACGCTCCTTGAGCTCCGAGTTGTACGAACGGTTCAAAGGAGATCAAAGTTACATGGCCCCAAAATGATGTATTTGTTATATCCACACCGTTCATACATTTTTCGAGAACATTCTTAGAGTATTACGTGAAAAATGAATCATATCCAAAGATCAAGTGGACCACACCAAAAATAGCAGCCGAGATAATGATTTTCACCGTTAAAAAAATTCGTAGGGCCCACCATAACGTTTATTTTCAATCCAATCCGTTCATAAGCTAACAGAGACCTGTATGAAGAGGAAAATCAAATTTCATAATGATCCAAAACTTCTGTGACCTGAAAAGGGTTTCAATGGTAGACGTTCAATCCTCCGCTGCTTTTTGCACCGTGGTCTTCTTGATCATTTGGATATGTCTTATTTTTCGTCTCAGGCTTACTACGAGCTCTAAAAATGGATGGACGGTTTGGATATAACACATACCTTACTATGTACCCACAAATTTTGCTGACGATAATACAGCAGCTGTATAGCTGGTGTGTGGTGCACCAGCCCATCCGCTTCCGCACCACTGACCTGCGTGATATGATGACGTCACTAAGTCACGTGTGTCCTATCCTGAGGTATGTATTATATCCCAACGGTCCGTTCATTTAACCAGCTTGTTGTAAGACTGGAACTAAAAAATAAGCTAAATCCATGGATAACTTCGTTCACGTTGAGAAAACCGCGAGGGATTAATTGAACATATACTTGGGGGGTGTACACGGGCCGATTCAAGTCCAACTGGGTCAACCCGGCCCAGCCCGGTCAATAGCCACACCCAGCTCCAACCCAGCCCGGCCCGGTCATTGGGCCAACACGTCTAGCCCGAATTCAGCTCGGTTAGCAATCGGGCATGTTCGGACAAATTTCAAGCCTACCCTATCTACAAAGGATCAGACGCCGTTCTCACTTTTCTGTCTCAAATGATTAGGATAAGGATTTAAGATATATATATATATATATATATATATATATATATATATATATATATATATATATATATATATATATATATATATATATATATATATATAAGTGCTGAGTTGGGCTAGGTCGAGTCCGGTTTCGAACCAAATCGGGCCAAACTGGGACATATTTGAATTCGGCCCAAACTCAATTTCGGGCTGAAGAAAATGGACCGACCCGGCTCGAACTCAGTTCTGAGTCGGGCTGAGTTGAGCGAGTTAACCGGGCTAGCCCGGTTTGTGTACAACCCGACATATACCATTGAAGCTCTTTTTGAGTCATAAAAGTTATGGATCAATATGATATTTATTTATCCTCTTCATTGAGGGTCTGGGTGACTTTATGAACATATTAGGTGGAAAATAAATATTATGATGTGCCCTATGAATATTTAACGGTTGTTCTTTATGATGTGGTCCACTTAAGCTTTAAATATGATTATTTTTTTCGCTAATGCTCTAAAATGATTTGGGTAAATGAATGAAGAGATATTTCCCAGAGTTAATCTCACATTTTACCCACCGGATTTTTAAAACCACGTAAACTTTACTTTCAATAACTAAACCAATGCTGCAAGGATTTTCCATTGCAGACGAAAATACCCTTCGACTGCCCTTCCAACCCGGTGGACCGACCCATTCTGCTGCATGTCCAACTGGTTGACCAAGTCCACACTCGGTTGACCCCATCTTGCTATCCACGGAT
Organism: Magnolia sinica; assembly: GCF_029962835.1. Taxonomy (NCBI): domain Eukaryota; kingdom Viridiplantae; phylum Streptophyta; class Magnoliopsida; order Magnoliales; family Magnoliaceae; genus Magnolia; species Magnolia sinica. Next base: position 15,661,124 of record NC_080581.1, read on the forward strand.
TAGCTGCTAATAGGTTGAGTAGCGATACTCACTACTAAAGTGACTTCACCAAGTTATGTGCATTCCACCATGATGTATGTTTTGTATCTACATCGGCCATCCATTTGGAGAGTGACACTCATCGTTGAAGCCTTCCTAAGGTACACATGATGTTTATTTGAGATCCAACCTACTCATAAGTTAACATAGACATTAAATAAGAAAAAACACAAATATGGGCTTCATTGAAAACTTTTGTGACCCTTAAAAGTTTTTAATGGTGGGCGTCACTCTCTTCATTGTTTTCTCTGGTGGGGTCCACTTGAGCCATGGATCTAACTTATTCTTTTGGCTAATTGTAATGACTCGGAAAATTTCGTGCAAAGACCCGAGTACTACCTCAAATTCCTTAGAAGTTAATTGTGGGTTGATTAACGCTAAACTCGATTACTTGTGAAATTAGCATCAATCACTTTAAATTTGATCTGCAGGACTCAAAACCTGTAGAATCGTTAGCGCTATGTTACCCTGAAATCTAGGATTCAACGCTAAATCCAGTTACTCTCGGGAATATTTGGAAACTTTGGATCGGACCTGGACCAAGCGTCGAAAGTCCAATAGCGATGATCTTAGACAATTATGGTCACCTTGTTGGGCTTGACCATCACCTTAGAAATCAAGTCCAAATGATGTCCTGGGTCGATTTATTTGAGTCCGGAGTAAAGAGTGTGAGAACGGTGAGAAATTAAATATGATTTTAAGAAATCTGAGTCGTGTCGCTTGCGCGACGATTTTAAGCACTCTGACCGTTGGATTCTGACCCAATTTCACCCTCAGATCAGGGAAAATGGCCCAGGCATGTCGTAGTGCTTGTGGACCTGATCGAGTTTCGATGAGCGTTGAATTGAGATTGGTCCACCATGGCTGATCTGTAAATTCGATCGGTACAAAAACTTAGTTTGACCTAGATCCATGGTCAGTGAGCTTAAGTCCGACCGCACATGGAAAAAGGACCACCGGAAGCGCTCCGTTGGATCGAGAGAGACCTGTTTTGGTTATAACCTAAGTATACCTTGGCCCTGGGGCTATTTTCATCAATGTTAGGCCTATATAAAGACCTTAAAACCCTCACTCTCTATTCCATACGAATTTCCAAAACCCTAGTTAAGAGAGAGAAGAAAAGAGAGAGAAAGTGGAGAGAAGTTGGTAAATCATCTTGAGATTCTTTCTTGTTGTTCTGCATCCCTAAACCGTCACTTCTGAATCGTTATTCCGGCGATTCTAAGTTTATTCTTGGGTAAGTCAATCAAACACTAGTCTGTTTTAGAGCTTAGAATAGTCTATTTATTGATGTAGCTCATTTCTATTCATGCCTTAGGTTATCTAGTCGCCGTTGACGAAGACTTATTGTCTGAATCAGATCGATGCGCTTTTTCTAGTTTAAGGTGCAGACTATATTCATATAGGTTATGGTTTTCAAGGCTTTCAATGTCAGATAATGTTTTAGTATTGTTGTGGGTGCAATTTCACATACCAAATGCGATGTTTATATTACGTTCCTGATATATATGAGATAGATTGAGATTTGTGTATTCTATATATATGTAGAAAGTACCGTATATGTATGAAATATGAACATGTGTTTGCCATGATTAATTGTCGTGTACTTGTGCTAGTTGTATGTGTGTTAACTCCTTGGTAAAAGGAATTGTCCAAATGTGTTTTCACCAATATACGTCATGTATCTTGGAATATGTAGTCTAAGTGTTTATAGAAATGTCTGAATGGTCTAATGTGTAATATATTATCCTATATTCGGGCGTTGAGAAGAGATTCTCAACTCTCCTATTGGTGTGTATGATTTCCTACATCTTTACATTCCTTATTGGTTAAATTTAAGCATGTCTTATATGTACATTCATGTTAAGTTGATATTCTTCAAATGCTCACCTATTATATGATTTGAATTGTTGATCCATTACTGTTCTAAATTGTTAATATGAATATCTGTTATAATTGAATGTGTTTGGGACTGTGGAATAGTCCAGGAAATCGGTAACAAACCTTGAGTTCATGGCCGAAGTTGTTTTCGCCATGTAGGACGTGTTTGACGAACCCGAGTTGTATTATGGTTGTCGGCAGTGGTTTGGCCACACAGAGTGTTTGCTCACTTTATGTTGTTTAACTCAACGTGTGCTCGTGCTAGTCAAGTTCGTCAAGTAACCCGATTGTCCCGATGTATGTTCACCATGTATGGACGCTATTGTTTGAATCTAGGGTACCAAACTTACCGATGCAATCCCGTTAACTGTTGTACCTTGATCCGCTAAGACTCATGAGCCGGGCATAGTGGTATGGGATACCGTGGTCGAGTTGTCGGCCTACGCTGGGGTGACGGGCCTCCCCGTAGTGACCAGTGAGCACACTAGACTCGTGAGTCGATTATGGTGGTATGAGACACTATATTCGCGCTGTCGGCTTACATTGATTGGTGATGAGCCCTTTGTAGTGACCTCGAGCATACCTTGATACTGCATTAAGGTGACGAGCCTTAGAGTAGTAACTAAGGTATGATAGGCGTGCATTGATTGGTGACGACACCTTTGCAGCGACCTAGAACTATATGATCGTATGAGACTGCCTAGGACTGACGACCCTAGAATGGATCACCGTGTGAAAATTGATATGAGGAAGGCACCTTCGCTTCCCAATCTTACTGTATGAAAAGGACTAATAACAATTTAGTAATCATGATCATGCACCGCATTGCATGTGCGTAGGAGTCGTTGGCACCGCGGGAGGTTGTCATGCGTACTGTAAGATGAAGACGCTAAGGGAGTGCAGGCAAGGGCATGCATCATTTCTTCATACATTCTTGCATTAACAAGAGTACTTAGGACATGTTTAATTGTATTGTCTTATCATTACTACTTGATTGATTTGATATCATGTTAACTTTTACTGTATAGTTTCACTGAGTTGATCACTCACTCCCACATTTTGGGATGGTGTTTCAACACCAACCAGACTGTCTTAGATGTAGATGATGACGCGACCCCTGAGGCAAAGCAGGAGTACGAGGAGGATGAGGATGCGTTTTCTTTTATGCAGTTCTCAGGCGAGTTCATGTGAGCCGTTTCCTGATCGACGGGAATTCTGGGTTTTCTTTTGGAATAGATAATTTCATTTTAATACTTGTATTTTAAAAATAAACACTTGTAATTATGACCTGGTAATGCATACATATCACAGGGACTTGCACATGTACACATATATTTCTTTAAGTCTTTCACTTGCGTCTTTCACTTATCCCTGGATTATGTTTGCAGTTTGGCTTAATTTATTCCATGTTTTACGCACTCATACAGACAACAAACATCCATCATTACACATGTTGCATAGGTGATGTTTTGGAACTCGAGAGCTGAGTTATGCTCAACCCCCGAATTTCATGGCGTTACAAGTTGGTATTAGAGACATGATTTGGATTAAATCGGACCTGGGTTATGGTCACACACCGCACACTGTAGCCACCTTAGTGTAGGAGGGTGCGAGATTAATCTAGAATCTGTGTAGTTTTTCCGTTGCTTCTATCGGAGAAAATTTACTGAAAATGATCGTCGAGATCGAGTCTGTGCACACTCCTGATCACACATAGCGACCCTAAATCTCTTTCAGACCGTCCATTGACGAGTTTAGATGATGTATCATCCCATCCTAGCCATTAAAATGTCTGTAATCCTGAATCTGTATCAGTTTCTTCTCCCAATGACTCGATATGCGTCGAATTGGACTAAGGGCCCAATCGAGGCAATTCCAGGGGGACCCAGGGGGGACCTACATCATTTTCTAGCTTAGGGGCCAGGAGGACCTCACCCAAATGGTGAGTCATCGCCGGACTGTCTAGAGACCGGCGATGACCTCACCACCCAGCGGGCCAGGCCGGGTGGGCCGGCTCGGGCCGACGCATATAGGGCCTAGTGTGGCCCACTTTTCCAGGGTTGCATGATTTTAACCCTTTCTAAAACCCCTTTCCTTCACAAACTCACCCTCTAAGCTTTCCTTTTCTTGAAATCCCTCTCAAAATTCCACAAAAACCTCTCTCTAAACCCTTCTTTCTTTCATTTTCATGCATCCCCTTCCTACCCATCTCAAAACCTACCTCCATTACTGTTTTTCCACTTTTTTCTTTTCATTTGAGCACTTAAATTCTTCCTTTGGGTCTTAGAGTTGTGGAAGCCTCACCATTCTTCCCATTTCTCTCTTTTCTCTCATTTTTCATGGCCCTATTCGAGTTTGTTACGGCCATATTTTTCATCTTCTCTATTCTCTCTTTGATGGGGAAAAAGAGAGCACCCGTTGATGAAGCCGGGCCTAGCCGCCTAACCCATGCACGGAGGCCGAGAGGTGCCGCTACGAGCATGACCGCCATGCGAGAGTTTCAGACAAAGCAGGACCTCAATCCTCAAGCTCCCGTTAGAAGAACCTTGATGGCGGAGCTATCTCATGGAGTTTATGAAGGCTGTAGGGTCCTTTTTGAAGCTCATATAGATCCGTGGCTATTTACCGAGTTTCTCTTGTTGGAGCGCCTGGAAGGGGTCGGTTGGTGTCCCCTATTTGAGGGCGAATACTGCGCCAATGTGGGTACTGTCTGAGCTTTTTATGCCCTCATTCGGGAACCTTTGTTGGAGCCTTTGTAGTTCAAGATCGGGAGGCCACGATCAACGTCGCTTTAATATCCTGACTTTTGAATGTACCGCTTGGTGAGGTGCTTGCTAGTGAGAAGAATCTGAGTAGTGCGCGCGAGAGGGATCACCGCACGCGGTTCCTATGTGGTCGTCTGGTCGAATGACAACCTAACAGAAGTCTTTTAGCTACCAACATGACGGACGACTTCCGCTTGCTTCATCACATGTGTACATTCAATGTTTATCTAAGGTGGAGCAACCGCAGCGAGTATACGCGCCTGATGGTAGATTTCCTGTATCAGGTGGGGCAAGGAGAGAAGCTTTGTGTGCCAACGTACATCTTACGTCAGATTGTCCTTATCACTAGTTCGAATAGGAGGACCAAATCGCTCCCATTTGGCCGACTCATTTGTAAGTTTGCACATGAGTTTGGCTACAGGCTTGGGGTGGAAAAGCCGGCACCTGTTCGTTACATTAATGAGACAACCCTTAGTCAGATGGACATTAGGCCCCGTCGACGACAAGCCTCACTTGAAGAAAGTGAGGATGAGACTGAGAGCGATGAGGAAGAGAGTTATGACGAAGGTGGAGCAGAGATAGAAGAAGAAGAGCAGGACGAGGAAGAAGTGGAGGCCCAGGACACGAGTGAGAGTTCTCCTTCTACGGCACCGGAGTAGGGCGCAGATCAGGCCGCCAGGGATGCTCGTATAGCTTGGCTTGAGGAGGGTCAGGCTGTCCTATACCAGGATATTATGAATCTTCGAGGCCTCGTGAAGCATAAGTTTAAGAAGATGTCTCGGACTCTGAAGTCTATCCTGTGTTGTCTGCAGGATAAGGGTGCCCCTCCTCCATCTCCTGATTCTGACGAGTAGTTGCAGATGTAGTCATCCTTTGCTCTATTTGTTGTTTATTTTTGTATGTTGCCGGTATCGGCGTAGTAGTTTGGAAGTTGTTTGTTGTTTGAAGCTTTAGATATTTTACCTCACATGCTTTCTCTGTCGCGATTCATGTAATGTTGCACTTCTTATATTGCGATAATTTTGTTAAATGAAATGCATGTTGTTTTGCCTTGAGTTGTGATGTAAATGCTGTGTGGGTGGATTATGTGAATGTTGGATCTCACAGGTTGCATCCTCTGTTGAATGTAGGGTATGCCTCCTAAGGGATCGAAGACTTCGGCCCGTCTCTCTTTGGGTGAGTCGCTTGCCGGGGTTTCTCCCCTAGTCGATAGCCAGACGGATCCACAGTCGGGCTTGTCTCATTTTGGTGCTAGGCCAGACTCTCAGCCAGCTACTGGCCCCGCTACTAGGCCGACTCCTGTGATACCACCTATGGCTCTTATAGTCACGCCTTCGGTTCCTGAGCCGAACCGTGCAACTGCGTCGACGCCTTATGCATCTTCGTCTGCTCTGCCTCCTGATAGGTTTGAGCAGATGATGTTGTTGATGCAGCAACAGCAGTAGTTTCTGTCTTCAATGGCTGGCATCTTTGCTCAGTCAATGGGGGCGACTCCACCTGCTTCACCTATGCACCCATCTGGGAACGCTAGTGCTAGCGGCACATTTGAGCAATTCCAGCGCTTATGACCTCCCACATTTGCGGGTTCTCATAGACCCGAGGAGGCCGAGTACTGGATTGATCGCATCTCTAAGATGCTGAGGCTGCTTCACTGTTCTGAGGCTGAGCAGGTAGAGCTTGCTTCCTTCATGTTTGAGAAGGAGGCCAGTTCATGGTGGGACAGTGTTTTCCGCACAGTTGCGGAGGGGTTTGAGTAGACGTGGCAGGTGTTTGAGGCACACTTCCATGAGAAGTATTTTCCAATCACTTATCGACATGAGAAGGAGAGTGAGTTCCTTCACCTCCGTCAGGGAGGGATGTCGGTGACTGAGTTGAGAACCGGTTTACTGAGCTAGGTCGTTATGCTCCTTTGCTTCTGAGTGATTAGCCGATGCAGATGCGGCTTTTTTCTGAGGGGTTGAGGCCTGAGATCCAATCGAAGATGTACTGTGTTAGCATATCTTCTTATGCTGAGTTGGTGGGCATGTCCCTGCGAGCTGAGCAGGACGGGGACAGGTCGTCCCATATGCGAGCACCTATGGTTCCCAGACCGCGATCTGACTTTCCGAGTGCACCATTTCTCGGCAAGAGGCCGCGGGCAGATTCTCCTCTGAGGCGTCCAGTGCCACCCGCTCAGTAGATGCGTTCTGACTTTCGCTGTTCGTACTGTGGGAAGATGGGGCATTCGGATCGTAATTGCTTTTCGCGAATGCGGGATAGTGGATTTACTCTACCGTAGAGGATCAGCCGTCCGATGCCTCAGGTAATATCACCCCCACCCCTTCGTTCAGCGCCAGCTCACCCATCCTTCAGACCTTCTGTGCCTCGCCTCAGGCCACCTCAGCAGGCTTGAGTTCACGCGCTTACAGCTAAAGCGCCTGTGGCTGACTTAGTACTGAGATCCTTTGAGGTTATAACTCACATCCAAGGTATTCCCATTTCTTTGTTGGTGGATATAGGGTCCACTACCTCTCTTTTATCGTATGCGGTAGTTAAGCGCCTGAGTTTGGGCATTATGTATATAAAGGGAGTGACGCTCACTACCGATATAAGGACCTCCTCTGATATTACCAAGCGTTGTATGGGTTATTTGATTGATCTAGGGAGCAGATCGATTCTTGTTGACCTTTTTGTCGCACCTCTATACCATTACGATGTCATTTTGGGTATGGATTGGCTCACGAGGATGCGAGCATAGATTGATTGTGAAGCTAGGTTGGTGACAGTCCATGGACCTGAGGGCGAGACATTTACTTTCCCTGTTCAGGTTAGTTACCCTTTCCGTTTTGGTTATTATACTTCTCTGTTGGAGAGTATTGCTGGTTCGGCGTTTGAAAGCATGCCAGTAGTTCGGGATTTTGAAGATGTGTTTGAGTCGATTCCTAGATTACCCCCTCAGCACGAGATTGATTTTACTATCGATCTCATGCCTGGTGCGACACCCATTTCTTTGCCCACCTATCTCATGCCTTCGAGTGAAATGGAGGAATTGAGGAAGCAGATAGATGGCTTGTTGAATTTGGGTTTAATTCGACCTAGTGTGTCTCCTTGGGGAGCACCTGTTCTGTTTGTCAAGAAGAAGGATAGTTCCTTGCAATTATGTATTAATTATCATAGGTTAAATCAGGTAACTGTGAAGAATAAGTATCCTCTGCCCAGGATCGATGATCTATTTGATCAGTTGGAGGGGGCACGGTACTTTTCGAAAGTTGATCTGCAGTCAGGGTATCATCAGTTACTCATCAAGAATGAGGACGTACAAAAGACCGCTTTTAGGACTAGCTTCGGCCATTATGAGTTCCTTGTGATGTCGCTTGGTCTTACGAACGCACCGGCCGTGTTCATGGATCTGATGAACAGGGTGTTTCGGCTATTTTTGTTCTGATTCATCATTATCTTTATTGATGACATTTTGATATACTCTGCGAGTCGGGAAAAGCACGAGGAGCACTTAAGAGCGGTTTTGGATACTCTCAGGAAGAATCAGCTTTTTGCGCAGTTCAAGAAGTGTGATTTCTGGAAAGAGGAAATCAAGTTTCTAGGACATGTGGTGTCCAAGGAAGGGATAGCTGTCGATCTCGCTAAGGTAGCTGCAGTTCAGGACTGGAAGCAGCCTTGTTCAGTTACTGAGGTGAGAAGCTTTTTGGGTCTAGCAGGATATTATTGACGTTTCATACGAGACTTCTCAAAGATAGTAAGACCGTTGTTTCAGTTGACACGGAAAGACTTGAAGTTTGCTTGAAATGAAAAGGCGGAGATAGCTTTTCAGGAGCTGAAGGACAAGTTGACGTCCGCCCCTGTGCTAGTATTGCCAGAACAAGGGGTTAAGTATACGATATATACTGACTCTCTCGCGTTGGTCTGGGTTGTGTCCTTATGCAGAAGGACAGGGTGATTGCGTATGCCTCGAGGCAGTTAAGGAAACATGAAGAGAATTACCTCACACACGACCTGGAGTTAGCAGCTATCATTTTCGCACTAAAGCTCTGGAGACATTACCTCTACGGAGAGGAGTTCGAGCTCTTTTACGACCACAAGAGCCTTAAGTATATTTTCACGCAGTGTGACTTGAATATGAGGCAACGCCGATGGATGGAAACATTGAAAGACTTTAAGTTCGATGTCTCTTACCATCCTGGCAAAGCAAACCTTGTGGCAGACGCGTTGAGTCGCAAGAAGGCTATAGAGTTTGTGGCTCCGCTAATGATAGTAGAATGAGACATGATGGAGTTTGTGCGAGACTTTGAGTAGAAACTTACGGTGGAAGAGCCGTCTGAGGTTATCGCACACATTCGAGTACAGCCCCTCATTGACGAGAGGATCATTGTAGCTCAGGCAGATGATGAGCTTTTGGCGAAGATGAGAGAGCGGGTTGGTACAGATGAGGACTCCGAGTGGAGTGTTGGTTCAGATGGGGGCATACGATATCGTGGCTGGCTATGTGTCCCAGACATTCCTGACTTGAGGCAGGAGGTTCTCGAGTCAGCCCATAATTCTAAGCTTGCGATGCATCCAGGTAGCACGAAGATGTATCAAGATATGAGAAGATCTTATTGGTGGGACAACATGAAGGTTCATAATGCTAAGTTTGTATCTCGTTGTCTTACGTGCCAGCAGGTCAAGGCAGAGCATCGCTGACCTCCTTGACTGCTTCAACCCATGCCCATAGCAGAATGGAAGTGAGACTTCATCTCTATGGATTTTAATTCAGGGCTGCCGAGAACGAAGAAGGGACATGACTCTATTTGGGTGATCGTCGACCGATTGACTAAGTCGGCTCATTTCTTACCGATCAGAGTCACAAACTCTGCAGACGAGTTTGCTAGGTTGTCCATCAAGGAGATTGTACGTCTGCATGGAGTTCCCTTGGAGATTGTGTCTGACAGAGACACGCGATTCACATCTATCTTCTGGACTCGTATCCAGAAAGCGATGGGTATGAAATTGAAGTTCAGCACTGTGTTTCATCTACAGACAGATGGGCAGACGGAACATGTGAATCAGATTCTGGAAGACATGTTGCGAGCTTATGTTTTGGATTTTAAGGACAGTTGGGATGATTATCTCCCTTATGCAGAGTTCGCGTATAATAACAGTTTCCAGTTGAGTATCGACATGGCTCCCTACGAGGCATTGTATGGTCGCCAGTGCAGAGCACCGCATTACTGGGCAGAAGTTGGTGAGCGTAGTTTGATTGACCCAGAGTTGGTGAAGGCGACTTCAGAGAAAGTTGACATTATTCGACGTCGACTTCTGACAGCCCAGAACAGGTAGAAGAGTTACATTGATACGAGGTGGCGACTGCTTGAGTTTGAGGTTGGAGAACATGTATTTCTTAAGGTTTTCCCTATGAAGGGAGTTCTATGGTTCGGTAAGAAGGGAAAGCTCATGTCGAGACTTATTGGTCCATTTCAAATATTGGATTGAGTGGGAGCGGTAGCGTACCGCCTTGCTTTGCCCACACCACTTGCGGGCGTGCATAATGTATTTCATGTTTCTATGCTGAATAAGTACGTTCCTGATCCTTCGCATATTATCAGTTGGGAGCAGGTGCAGTTAAGTGAGGATGCTACATATGTACTGCGACCGACGCGTATCCTAGACAGGAAGGAGCAGGTATTGCGTAGCATGGTCATCCCTCTTGTGAAAGTATTGTGGACGCATCATAGTGAAGAGGAGGCTACTTGGGAGACTGAAGCTGAGGTCAGAAAGAGCTACCCTCAGATCCTGTCGGCAATCCAGTCGATCGGCAAAAATCCTCGGACATGAATGAGTGAGAAGCACCAGAATCAAATAATACTCGGGCGATGCATGAAGAGACAGGAAGTATACCCTCGACTAGTCCTCCGGATAACTGCGGGTCCTGCTGAGCGGCGTAAAATCTAGCCTGAGCTGGCTGGGGAGGTGCCTGTCCCCTCTGAGGTCCCTAGTGGTACTGCTGCTAATGTCGCTGAGGCGCTCGAAACTGCTGCCTCTGCTGCTGGGGTCTCGGAGGCTGGTGCTGTTACTGAGGGGGCCTCGGTGGTGGAATCTGCTGCCGCTGCTGCTGCGGAGGCTGCTGCGGTACTCTCGGCTACTGCTGTGAAGGTGCTGTGGTGCTCTCGGCTGCTGCTGCCGAGGTCGGGGACACTCCCACCTATGGTGTCCTATCCCGCCGCATCCATAGCAAGTGTTAGAAAGCTATCTCTGCGGTGGTGTTGCTGGAGGTGCCGACGGTGCTACCGGTGCTCTGGCAGGTGGGTGGCTCCTATACCTCTGTGGTCATCGCTGTTGGTGGGAGCTACTGGAGGGGGTCTGCCTCTTCTGACCCCTCCTCTGATCTCTGTCGGCCTGCGTGCCGGCTCACTCTGTCTCATAAATCTGAGCCCTCCGCACTACTGCCTGGAAGGTCGGGAGTTCATGTCCAATCACACGGCCTCGAAGACCGTAACGTAAGCCGTTCTCGAAACGACGGGCCTTCTGCCCCTCATCATCAACCATATATGGCGTAAACCTCGATAGTGCCATGAAACGAGCCGCGTACTGTGCCATAGTCATGTCTCCCTGCACCAAAGTCTTGAACTCTAGTGCTCTCTGACGTCGAATATGGTCAGGAAAATACTGCTCCTCGAATCGGTCTATAAAATCATCCCATGTCCAGACGTAGTCAGGTCCTGTGACACGGGTAACAGAGGTCCACCAGTGCTCGGCCTCACCCTGAAAAAGAAATACTGCCAACCGGACTCGCTGCTCGGTCGTACGTGACATGGTATCGAAGATCTTCTTCACATCGGAGTGCCACCTCTCAACTACAGTCGGATTTGGCTCGCCCTGGAAACGCGGAGGATCAAGTTGTCTGAACTCTCGAAGAAGGGCACTCGCGCGCTCGTGCTCGGCCTGGGCTGGAGAAACAACTGGGCGCCTGCCCTGCCCCTGAAGCGCAGCCGTCACAGCCTGCAACATCTGCTGTAGCTGCGAGGCATCACAGGCACGGTCGGGTCCGCACCGGCCTCGGGTGGAGGAATGACATCCTTAGGCAGGGGAGCAGGGATCTCTGGTGGTGGAACGGGAGGCGCAGGTGATAAAGCTGGAGCCTCAGGTGGTGGAGCGGGGTGCACTCAGGTCGCTCTCCTGGGTGGCATGTCCTATAGGAAAGAACAATGACGCCAATCACCCTTAAGAATTGCACTCGGAACCTAATCGCCCTAAGCTCATAGCAAACATGTAATGTTGTTCTCGGTTATTCCCAAGTTATGCTCTGATACCAACTTCTATCACGCCCCAAACTCGAAAATCGGGCTCACAAAATTTCAGATCGCCGAATCTGGCGCCGACAGCCTCCGTAGTACCCCATTCTCGGCTATTGGTACCTATACACCAGGTTCCGATCCTGGGATGCTACAAGGAGGATTTCAAATCATCAGTTCAATTATAAAGAGCATAACCAAAAGCATAACCCACAAACAATAAACACAAGAACACCATCACAAAATCCACTATGATCAAAATTTTAAGTACAATGCGTCTGAAGGGAAAATACAAGATAATGTGAATAGCAAAAACTCCAAAGGCTCGGCCGCACACTCCTGCTGCTGCTATGCTACGGCTGCGACCTGGCGTCACCTGCACGCATCAATCGTGCATAAGCTTATAGAAAGCTTAGAGGGTGGTGTAAGTGTGTGCGCAATATAAGCGTGCTCAGAACGCAAGGTCAGAGTAATGCGGAATCATGGTGATGAGTACGTGAATGCAATCAGCCGTACCAAGGCTATACAGTGCAAGATATGAATGCCATCGGTCATAACACGGCCATGCCATGCGAGATGCACCTCAAGCATGCCAATCCTCATCATATATCAGTACAGTTCTCATTTTAGATAATCACCGGGGTTTAGTACACTCCAAGAGGCACTGCCGCTCTCTAAGCCGCACAGTCCAAATGAGCGTAAGAAACCTCACTATCCGCCTGGTCAATAGTCTGCCAATACCTATTCGGCACGTTGATAGCGGACCCATTCACGAGCGGGTCAAACTCAGCCTAGTATTGCCCCCTACCCTCGGGCGAGTAAGGCCACACCCCTTTCCAACCGACCACGACACAGTGGGAAACGCGGCCTCCTAGTATTCGGCCCTCGTGCGCTCATATATCCACTCGATCTCGATGTTGGAGTCATCCTTTGGTACCATCAGGTTTAGGGATTTTCACCCAAGGACATCTATGGCTCCCGTATGCTAGAACCAAATATTTTCGGTATCCAATCCTGCCATCCATGATGTGTCTGTGGAGGCTATGGCCCTGATGTCGCTAGGGCATACAGTAACTACAATCACACAAATGCAAGTGCATGAGTCACACTATCAGTCATGTAACAATCCTGCGTGTACCATGCACTTATATGGGGCAACTCCGCCTATCAGGAAGCCCATAAACAGTCCGCCCGAAGGCATATGCTATGATCGGTCACTCCTCACATCAGGCATACATATGATGTGGATGATCATGAATCATGGATCTATACTAAACATGTATAAAGAGATGAGCCTAGACGGCCTACTTACCACAAGTATGGGCTTATCAGTGCGCCTTAGGGAGAGTTATAATGCAGACATTTAACCAACATTATCAATGTGGACGTCAAACCAGCATTGCTCCCAAGGCGTGGCCCGTTATGAATGTCAATACATATGCTATGGTGGAGTCACACTACAAGGGACATTATGTACATCCTATTGGGCTTCGACCCATGAGCCTTTAATACATCAAATGGCCTCATACATGGGTCTCACATATACATATCAAGGTGGGCTTCAATGACGGGCCACAAATGCATCAACATGGGCCTAGTCGCATGGGCCTTGCATACATCACAATGGGCCTCATAATATGGGCCTTATACAAATCAAGGTGGGCCTTGTATGTATCAAGGTGGGCCTCAATGGGCGGCCCACAAACATACCAAGATGGGCCTTATCACATGGCATAAAAATATTTTCCAAATGATTGGACAGTTTGGATGAAACATGCATCATGGTGAGGCCCACCCTAATGGAGGGTGTGGATTACAATACATACTTAAGTGGGTCCTAAGTGGGCCTACAATAATGTTTATTTTCCATCCATCCCATTAACAAGGTCACTTAGACCTGGGGCCCAACCTGGGCCCATTGAAATGTTTATTTTCCACTCAACTTGAGCCCACTGTAATGTTTATTTTCCATACAACCTGTTGATAGGGTCACGTGGACCAGGGGGCCCACCATATTAGCTATTTTCCATCCAACCTATTGATAGGGTCGCATGGACCAGGGGCCCACTGGAATGTTTATTTGCAACCAGCCGGTTCATAGGGCCACGTGGTCAGGGAGGGGCCCACCGTAATGTTTATTTTCCATCCAACCTGTTGATGAGGTCACGTGGGAGTCACGTGGACCAGGGCCCACGGTAATGTTTATTTGCCATTCAAACTGTTGATGAGGCCACCCGAATCTGGGGCCCATCCAAACAGTGGATGGTGTGGATCATCACCTACAATAGAGTGGGCCACACCGTCTGATGTAGATGGACGGGGTAGATATAACACATATTGGTGGGATCCACACCATCACAAAGAAAGAGAGAGAGAGAGAGAGAGAGAGAGAGAGAGAGAGAAATATAAGGTGAGATAGAGAGGAGGGACCCCGCAACTATGGGCCCTCCATTGATACAACACATACATCAAAATGGGTCTCACAACAAGTGGGCCCTAAAGATCAAGATTTCAACGGTGGATCACCCACCTCTAAGCCTCCTCCTTGCTCCCTTGGCCTCAAATGCTCATTGCCTTTGCCTTGGACGGTGGATGATGGGAGATTAATGGTGTAGATGAGAGATGAGAGGGTGCAGATGGAAGATGAGAAGGTGGACCACACTTGGGAGGGAGAGGGAAGCTTAGGCATGGGATGTTGCTTGGGAGATTTGAGAAATGAGAGAGAGAATGAGAGGATGGGAGTGATATGGATGGGTGAGGTGTGATGGGTGATGGGTGATGTAAGGAAAGGTATGGGTTGGGTTGAAATTTTGAGAAAAGAGGAATGGGTGAAGAGAGACAGAGTTGACTTTGTGGAGAAAGAGGGATGGGTTGTTGTACTTGGGTAAGGTGTGACTTGACTTGTACTTGACATTGATTGATTGAACATATCGTAGAGATTCCCTCGATATTTGCAACGCGCGGCGTTTCTTTGAAACAAACGCTGGCCTACATCTCCTAGCCTGGGTATCGGTTTAGTGTGTAAGTCACGGCGTTGGAACCACGGCAACGATGCGGTCACTATGATACAAATTTCAGATCAAACCGACGTCGGTGTACGGGACCTGGCTTAGGAATCCGCGCAAATGTTGGATAAGGTGCGAAGGTTGTCGAAATTTGACCGGTAGGATCGCGGAAGCATACAGAACAGTACGGACTAGGAAACGAGTCTCACATGAAGCGCTCCGTTGGATTGAGAGAGACCTGTTTTGGTTATAACCTAAGTATACCTTGGCCCTGGGGTTATTTTCATCAATGTTAGGCCTATATAAAGACCTTAAAACCCTCACTCTCTATTCTATACGAATTTCCAAAACCCTAGCTAAGAGAGAGAGAAGAAAAGAGAGAGAAAGTGAGAGAGAAGTTGGTGAATCATCTTGAGATTCTTTCTTGTTGTTCTGCATCCCTAAACCGTCACTTCTGAATCATTATTCCGGCGATTTTAAGTTTATTCTTGGGTAAGTCAATCAAACCCTAGTCTGTTTTAGAGCTTAGAATAGTCTATGTGTTGATGTAGCTCATTTCTATTCATGCCTTAGGTTATCTAGTCGCCGTTGACGAAGACTTATCGTCTGAATTAGATTGGTGCACTTTTTCTGGTTTAAGGTGCGGACTATATTCGTATAGGTTATGGTTTTCAAGGCTTTCATGTCAAATAATGGTTTAGTATTGTTGTGGGTGCAATTTCACATGCCAAATGCGATGTTTATATTGCGTTCCTAATATATATGAGATAGATTAAGATTTTTGTATTTTATGTATATGTAGAAAGTACCATATATGTATGAAATACTGTAAGTGCTATAGTTTATATCCCTGTCTGTTGTCAAATTTGTGGTGTCAAAATCACTGTTATATATAACTTGCATAAGTGAAGCTCTCTCAAGGATCAACATTCATAAACAAGCTAAGCTCACAACAAGCAAAGCTCACAAGTACAAGGATCAATCTTGAATGCATGAACTGCTCACAAGACAAGACTCAAGCTGCATGACTTCAAGAAGAGTACAAGGCAGTTTGTAAAGAACTCAAGACACTTTCAAGATTGAGCTACATCAAGATTTCAAGATTGAACTACATCAAGACTTCAAGGCTCATACTTCAAGGTCACTAGCTCCTAATGTTTCAATGTCCTTACTTCATGGTTGAGGTTTGACTGACCTTAGGTTGACCTTAGAAGTAGGTCATTTTGGATACATAAATCGAATGTTTATTTTACATAAATTTGGTCTGTTCTTCGACTAGTCCTAGGCCTTCTTCGACTAGTCTTAGAGTTGCTTCGACCAGTCTAAGAAATTCATCGATCAGTCATGAGTTTGTTACAAATTTCGGATAAAATCTGTTAGGCTTCGACTAGTTCAGGAATCTGTTTGACCAGTCGAAGGAACAGTGTTGACTGCATTTTCGACCAGTCGAAAATCTTCGACTCAAAATCCAGCGATGTTTTTCAGGTTCTTCGACCAGTCAAAGAAAACCTTCGACCAGTCGAAGGTGACCTACGACCAGTCGAATGAGACCTTCGACCAATCGTAGAACGGTCAAAGCTTATCGCGCCTGATTTTTCAAATATCTGTTATTGCTTCGACTAGTTGAAGAGCTCCCTAGACCAGTCGAAGACGCGATCTGCTCACCTATAAATAGTGCACGAATTTCAGAAGAAATCATCGAATTAATTAATCCATTCAAGCCAATCTTCATCAAACTTCTGAGAGATAATTCTGTGCTCCATCTAAGCTAAGTGTGCTTATTTAATATTCTCTTTCCTTAGCTTTATTTAATTGATTTTGTTTCTGCTATTCCAATCTAATTTGATAAGAGGAATTGTTATTCCCTTTCTTTGGAATCAAAATCAATTAAGGCAAGCCCTATTTGGTTTAATTTAAAATCTATTAGAATTAGAACCATTGTAATTGAGTACTGGACATTGAACTTGGACATTCAATCATCTACTCTAATTTGGTTCTACCGGGCTGCTACAACGAAGGAGATAATCAGGTATTTTACATTTAATTGTAAATTCCTTTCTGTTTTTGGTTTCTTTCAAGATTTGCCAGAAAAATCTTGTTGTATTGGTTATCTGAGGAGAGCCAGGAAAACTCAGAAGTGGGGTTTTTTAATTGTGTAAGCCCACAGACAAAGACACAATTGTAAAGGTTTTGGGTGAACCTGGGAAAACCTATTTTGTTAGTGAATGCTAATATCCCCTGTGTGAGGATATTAGGAGTGGAGTAGCATTCCGTGTGGCTGTTGTTTAACAGTTGGTGAACACACAGGCGAACCACTATAATCCCTTGGTTGTGGTTGAATGATTTATACTTCTGATCTTTAATTATTCTTTTGTGGGATGTATGTATGGTGGTGAATGTTGTAATCATTTAATTCAAGCATTGTGAGAATTTTGTAATAGTTTAGAATTTATTTTCTGCTATTCCTTTATCAGCTTGATATTCAATTTCCTTTAAAGGTTGTTCCAGCAAGGTTGCCCTGCCATTTTTATGGTGTATGGCTGTCCCTAGAACAATACATTTGTAATTACAATTTATTTTAATTCAGTTTGTATTTATTTCTATATTCCTCTTCAGTTTGAGATTTGATACAAAGATCTTTCTAGAGATAAGGTTGTCCTACCATAAACTCTGGTTTTTGGTGTAAGGTTGTCCTTAGAACAACATTTGTATCAACCTCTCAAGATTTGAATTTTGAGGTTATTTTACTTTCTTGCATTGTGATTTATTTTAGCTATCATATTCTTTAATTCCGCTGTTATAAGTTTTATTTGGCATTGTCCTATTCACCCCCCCTCTAGGACATATAGCTAGGCCTTTTCAAATACGAACATGTGTTTGCCATGATTAATTGTCGTGTACTTGTGCTAGTTGTATATGTGTTAACTCCTTGGTAAAAGGAATTGTCCAAATGTGTGTTATCACCAATATACGTCATGTATGTTGGAATATGTAGTCTAAGTATTTGTAGAAATGTTTGAATGGTCTAATGTGTAATATATTATCCTACATTCAGGCGTTGAGAAGAGATTCTCAACTCTCCTATTAGTGTGTATGATTTCTTACATGCTTTACATTCCTTGTTGGTTAAATTCAGGCGTTGAGAAGAGATTCTCAACTCTCCTATTGCATGTGCGTAGGAGTCGTTGGCACCGCGGGAGGTTGTCATGCGTACCGTAAGATGAAGATGCTGAGAGAGTGCAGGCGAGGGCATGCATCATTTCTTCATACATCCTTGCATTAACAAGAGTACTTAGGACGTGTTTAATTGTATTGCCATATCATTACTGCTTGATTGATTTGATATCATGTTAACTTTTACTGTATAGTTTCACTAAGTTGATCACTCAATCCCACATTCTGGGACGGTGTTTCAACACCAACCAGACTATGTCTTAGATGCGGATGATGACGCACCCCTGAGGCAGAGCAGGAGTACGAGGAGGATGAGGACGCGTTTTCTTTTATGCAGTTCTCAGGCAGGTTCATGTGAGCCGTGTCCTGATCGACGGGGATTCTGAGTTTTCTTTTGGAATAGATAATTTCATTTTGATACTTGTATTTTGAAAATAAACACTTGTAATTATGACCTGGCAGAGCATACATATCACAGGGACTTACACATGTACACATATATTACTACAAGCTCAAAAAATGGATGGACGGTTTAGATATAACACATACTTTATGATGGGACCTACAAAACTTGCTGACGTCAATACAGTAGTTATATATCTAGTGTATGGTACACCAGCCAATCCGCTTCTACGCATATGGGCTGGTGTGCCACGCACCACTGACCTGACTGGTATGTTGACATCACTAAGTCATGTGGGTCCTATCATGAGGTATGTATTATATCCAAACCGTGCGTTCATTTGACCAATTTGTTGTAAGACTTGAACCTAAAAATAAACCAGATCCATAGATAATGTAGTTCACGTTGAGAAAACAGTGAGAGATTAATTGAACATCTACAATTGAAACTCTTTTTGAGTCAAATTTTTTTTGGATCAATATGATATTTATTTATCCTCTTCATTTAAGGTCTGGGTGACGTTCTGAACAGATTAGGTGGAAAATAAATATTATGGTGTGCCCTATAAATGTTTAACTATTGTTCTTTATGATGTGGTCCACTTAAGCTTTAAATATGACTTATTTTTTTGCTAATGCTCTAAAATAATTTCAGCAAACGACTGAAGAGATTTTTCCCACGGTTAATCTCACCTTTTACCCACCAGATTTTTAGAACCACCCAAACTTTACTTTCCATAATACCCCCGACCCATCTTGCTACATGTCCAACCCGGTTGACCCTGTCTTGCTGTCCACGTATTAGCTACTAATAGGTTGAGTAACGAGACTCGCTACTAAAGTGACTTCACCAAGTTATGTGGGTCCTTATGTTTGTTTTGTATCTACATCGTCCATCCATTTGGAGAGTGATGCCCACCGTTGAAACCTTCCTAAGGTACACATGATGTTTTTTTGAGATTCAACCGGTTCATAAGCTAACATTGACATGAAATAAGAAAAAAAAAACACTAATATGGGCTTAATTGAAAACTTTTGTGACCCTTGGAAGTTTTTAATGGTGGGCATCACTCTCTCCATTATTTTCTGTGGTGGGGTCCACTTGAGCCTTGGAACTGACTTATTCTTTTGCTAATGCCCTAAAATGATCTCTCTAAATGGATGGACGGTGTGGATACAAAATATACATCATGGTGGGACCTGTATAACTTGGTGACATCACTTCAGTAACGATTCTCGCTACTCAAAGCAAGATCGGGATGCCCTAACATTATTCTCAACTCAAACTTGACCGAGCACTTCGTATGCAATGAACTGGAAGTGATGAACTCATGCGGATCAAAGGACATAGGTGTGGGGCCACCGCGGCCGTTTCAATATTAGTGATTCAGATAAGACCAATGACTGCAATGGACATACTCCAACACCACAAAATTGAGCAAGCTTCAAATGAAATTGACCGAGCCGAACATGAAATTGAGGGAGCTTTAAATGAAATTGAGCGAGCCTAACATGAAATTAAGTGAGCTTCAAATGAAATTGAGCAAGCCTAACATGAAATTGAGTGAGCTTCATGTGAAATTAAGTGAGCCTAACATGAAATTGAGCAAGCTTTAAATGAAATTGAGCGAAGCATACCCAAAGATCAAGTGGATTATACCACAGGAAACAATGGGGGATAATCGTTTCCACAGTTAAAACCTTGCTAGGCCCCACAGTGATGTTTTATTTGTCATCCAGCTTGTTCATAGGATGATGTAGACATGGATGAATGGAAAACACATATACAAGTTTGATCCAAAACTTCTATGGCCCACAGGAAATTTTTTTAGTTTAAGTTTATGGAAATTTGATGAAATATACCTGTAGTGTGTGCTTTCTTTGATGGAGGCACCATTTTTGTCATTTCTTGACAAACTAAAGTAAAGACAAAGAAGTAACGGTTTGGTAGAAGGGTATTCTTATATGAAGAAGAGAGAAGGTTTCAAAAAATGGGTTTTAGGTATATGGGTATTGCTGTATGAAGAGGATAGAAAATTCTAGAAAATGGGTTTTCGGTAGATGAGTATTATTGTATGAAGAGGAGAGAAGAATCAGAATATGGGGTGTTTGCAGAAAATGGATTTTTGCAGAAGAAGAGAGGAGAGAAGATTATAGGAAATGGGTTTAATGTAGGGGTATTTTCGTCGAGAAAAAGGCAGTGGTTTAGTCTTAGAAAGTAAAGGTTGGGAGCATTCAGAAAAGCCGGTGGATGAAATGTGAGATTCGAAAAAATCTCAAGAATGAACAATGTAGATGTAATAAATACATCATTGTAAGACCACGTAACTTCGATATCCTTTGAACCGTTAGCACAACTTGGAGGTTAAGGAGCGTCAGCGATCGTCTTCGTTTAACACCTACCCACATAAGCAGGTCGGTCGGCTTTCTTTCCCATTGGGGAAGTTGATTGGCACACTAGCGACCTGGTTGGTTTGTTGACATCACCAAGTTCAATGGGCCCCATCATAAGGTAAGTGTTATATGTGAGACCCGTATCCTATTCCGTATCGTTCTGTATGCTTCCGCGATCCTACCGGTCAAATTCCGGCAACCTTCGCACCGTATCCGACGATTGCGCGCGATCTTCAGCCGAGTTCCGCTTGCGAAAGTCGGCTCGAACCGAAACCTATATCTTGGCGGCTGCGCCGTCGCCACTGTTCTAACGCCGCGACTCGCGCATCGACCCGATACCCAGGCTAGAAGATGTCGATCTGCGTTTATTCCGAAGAAACACCGCACATTGCAAATTTTGAGGGAATCTCTAAAATTAGTCCCATTAATCAACCATAAATGCATCCCTTACCCCAAGTACAACCACCCCACTCCTCCTTTTCCCATAAGTCAAACCTCTCTCTCCCTCACCATCCCTCTTTTACCCATTTTCAAACCCACCCATACCTCATTAATTACAACCACCACCTCACCCATCCATATCACTCCCATCATCTCACCCTCTCTCTCATTTCTCAAATCTCCCAAGCAATAAAAATTTTACACGTCCAAGCCTCTCCAACTCTTCCCAAAAGCCAAGTGTGGCCACCCTCTCATCTCTCATCCACACCATCAATCTTCCATCAACCTCCATCAAAAGGCAAGCTAAGGAGCATTAAAGTCTAAGGGACCAAGAAGAAGGAAGATAAGGTGGGTGATCGACCGGTAGATTTCATTTCATTTAGGGACCACTTGTCGTGGGACCCACAATGATGTATGTAATGTAATGAGGGGCCCATAGTGGCGAGGTCCCTCTATCTTACCGGTTTTCTCTTTCTCTCCCTCTATCTCTTTCTTTGATGTGATATCTTGTGGCCACCACGGTGCAAGACAATCTTGACCATCCGATCGTGAGGCCCACCTTTCAACGGGTCCATCGGATGGCCGAGATTAAGGAAAAACACAAATATCAGCTTGATGCAAATCAAGTGGGTCACATTCACGTGGGACCCACCTTGATGTGTGGGACACGATCATGTGGGACCCACCACAATGATGTGTATTATGTCGTCCAGTGTCCAGAGACACTAGACGCCTGGCTAACATGGAGTGCGTACTAACATGGGTGTGTACTGACAAGCTAACCAAAAAAAAAGAGGAAAAAGTTAGCTTTTAGGGTGGGCTGCCCCTGTAGGCCCCACCTTGATATATAAATTCAATCCACACCGTTCATTCCATTCCCCACGTGTTTTTAGGTGTTGAGTAGAAATTTGAGGCTAATTTGATTTTCAGGCGGGCCATACCATAGGGAATAGTAGTGTATACCATTAAAACATGCCTTGAAGCTTCTATTCACCCAAAACAGGCCACATATTAGACTCATTTGGTCGGTCTTAGACCGTGGAATCCAATGGCCGGAGTGGATTCATCAGTTGTGGGCCCTCCAGGGGAAAAACTACCAAATTTCATTTAAAAAAAAATAAAAATAAAACACAAACAGCAGCGCTGCTACTGCTACTAACAGAAGGCGCAGGCAGCGCTTGCGCTGGCCGCTGGCGGACGACCGGCTGGGCCTCATGGCTCCAGCTGTGGGCCCCCATCGTGATGCGTTTCGACCATCAACACCATGCATTTGATGGGTCCCCTCGGTCCAGGTGACCACCCCAAAAATCAGCTGTATACGGAACTCCGGTGGGCCACACCATTTAAAATCATGTGAAGACATGCCTAAACATATAAAATTAGTTGGTGGGGCCTACCTAAAATTTGGATGCGGCTGAAACTTGGTCTGAACCCTCAGCCAGGTGGGACACGCACAATGGGTGGACTGGATTTGTGAACCACATCACGGTGGGCCCTAGTCCACGTGATTTCATGAATAGATTAGATGACAATAAACATTACCGTGGCCCATGGTCCATGTGAACAATTTGGATGGCAAACAAATATCACTGTGGGCCCCAGTCCAATGGGCCCTCCTCTGGTCCACCTGACCTTATTAATAGATTGGATGATAAATAAATGTTACAGTGGGCCCTACCCTGGACCATGTGACCTTATGAACAGTTGGTTGGAAATAAACATTATGTTGGGCCCTAGATTGCTTGGAAAATAAACATTACTGTGGGCCCCAGGTCTGAGTGACCTTATCAATGGGTTGAATGGGAAATAAACATTATGTTAGGCCCCACATGGGACCCACTTATTTATGTATTGTAAACCACACCCTCCATTAGAGTGGGCTCCATCATAATGCATGTGTTTCATCCAACTGTCCAACCATATTGGAGATAATTTAAGTCCCATTGTTGAGGTCCACCTCGATTGTATAAGGCCCATATTATGTGGCCCATTGTGATGTATGTAAGCCCCATGTGACTAGGCCCATGTTGTTGCATTTGTGGCCCGTCATTAAGGCCCACCTTGATATGTACATACGAGACCCATGTATGAGGCCCATTTAATGTACTGGAGGCCCATGGGTCAAGGCCCAATAGGACGTACATAAGGCCCATTGTAGTGTGATTCCACCATGGTATATGTATTGATTTTATAGTGGGTTATACCTTGGGAGCAATGATGGTTTGACGTCTACATTGAATGGATAATGTTGGTTAAATGTCTGCATTATAACTCTCCTTAAGGCCCACTGATAGGACCATACTTGTAGTAAGTAGGCCGTCTAGGCCCATCTCCGTTATACTCAGAACCCATCTCTTTATACATGTTTAGTATAGATCCATGATTCATGATTATTCGCATCATATGTATGCCTGATGTGAGGAGTGACCGATCATAGCATATGCCTTCGGACGGACTGTTTATGGGCTCCCTGATAGGCGGAGTTGCCCCATATAAGTGCATGGTATACGCAGGACTGTTGCATGACTGATAGTGTGACTCATGCACTTGCATTTGTGTGATTGTAGTTACTGTATGCCCTAGCAACATCAGGGCCATAGCCTCCACAGACACATCGTGGATGGCAGGATTGGATACTGAAAATATTTGGTTCTAGCATACGGGAGCCATAGATGTCCCTAGGTGAAAATTTCTAAACCCGATGGTACCAGAGGATAACTCTAACGTCGAGACCGAGTGGATACACGAGTGCGCGAGGGCCGTATACCAGTAGGCCGTGTCTCCTACTATTTCGTGGTCGGTTGGAAAGGGGTGTGACCTTACCCGCCTGAGTGAGGGGGTAATTTCTAGGTTGAGTTTGACCAGCTTGAGGAATCGGTCCGCTATCGACGAGTCGGGCCCGATATTAGCAGGCAGATAGTGAGGTCTCTTCCACCCTCCCAGTTGTGCGTCCGGATAGGGGCGGCAAGCTGGTGTAGAGTGTATTTGACCCCGGAGATTATCCATACTGAGAACTGTACTGATTTGATGCTCTCGTCAGGAGCTGCATTGATATGTGGATGAGGATTGACATGCTTGACTTGCATTCTGCATCGCATGGCTTTGATGTGGCCGATCGCATTCATGTTTTGCACCGTATGGCCTTAGTACGGCTGATTGCATACATATATTCATCAGCATGATTCCACATTTCTCTGACCTTGCATCCTGAGCACGCTCATATTACGCACACACTTACACCACCCTCTAAGCTTTCTATAAGCTTATGCACGATTGATGCGTGCAGGTGACGCCAGGTCACAGCAGTAGTATAGCAGCAGCAGGAGTGTGCGGTCGAGCCTTTGGAGTTTTGTTATTCGCACTATTTTATATTTCCCTTCAGACGCACTGTACTTAAAGTTTTTGATCATAGTGGATTTTGTGATGGTGTTCTTATTGTTATTATTCGTGGGTTATGCTTTTGGTTATGCTCATTATAATTAAACTGATAATTTGAAATCCTCCTTATAGCATCCCAGGATCGGAACCTAGTGTATAGGTAACGGGAGCCGAGAATGGGTTCTACAGAGGCTGTCGGCGCCGGATTCGGCGATCAAAAATTTTGTGGCCTGGTTTTTGAGTTCGGGGCGTGACATTATATCCAAATGGTATGTCGGTTTTGCTGGATTATTCTAAGGATTGAGCCTAAAAAAGAGACAGATCAGAGGTTAAGTGGACCACACTATAAAAAGTTATGGGAGATTGAACGTCTAGCATTGAAGCCTTCTTGGGGGGTCACAAAAGTTTTGGATCAATCTGATATTTGTTTTTCTTCTTCATCCATGTTTGTGTGACCTTATGAACATATTGGATGGAGAAAAGCGTTATAGTGGGCCAACATTTTAATGTTAGGAATAATTATCCCCACTACTATTTGTGATGTGGTTCACTTGAGCTTTTAATGACTCATTTTTTGGCAAATGCCCTAAATGATCTCGTCGAATGGGTGGACAATGTAGATATGATAAATACATCATGAAGAGACCCACAAAACTTTGATATTCTTTCCATCATTCATCTTGTTATGGGGCTGAAGGGCTACCCGGCTCTTCTACATGTGCCACGTATGGTGTGTAGTGCTACAGCTAATCTGCTTCTCCAATTGGAGCTCCACTGCTATCTTAGGATACATATTGGCTGGTGTACCACACATCACTGTCCTAATGGTGTGTTGAAAGACGGATCCAAAGATCAAGTGGACCACACTGCAAAAAGTAGTAAGGGATTAAACATCTATAGTTAAAACCCTTTTGGGGGTCACAGAAGTTTAGATCGATATGATATTTATTTTCCTCTTCATCCTAATCTGTGTGACCTTATGAACACATTGGATGGGGAAAAAAATAATCTAATGGACCCTATGAATTTTTTAACGGTGAGATTCATTAGTCGTGCTGCTATTTGTGGTGGTCCACTTGAGCTTTGGATATGACTTACTCATGCTCTAAAATGGTCTCATCAAATGGATGAATAGTTTGAATATAAATACATCATTGTGGGGCCCATGTAACTTTGATCTCCTTTGAATAATTAGTACAACTCAAGGTCGAGGAGTGTCAGCGCTAGGGTTGAAAGTTGGGCGGGTTAGGTTGGGTTGGTGCTCAACCCTAGCCTAACCTAAGGTTCCTATACCTCAACACTAACCCAACTCAACCCAACCTCAGGTTAGGAATTCTCAGGCCAAGCTCAACACAAGTGGGCTTGGTTGGGTTGATACATGCTAATATTTTTGTTATTACATTAGTCTATTATATTTTTAACATGTCTTATTTTTTGTACTTATGATTTTATTAATTGATATGTAATTATTTATCGTATAGAATTTCATCTTTTCTAAATAAACAAGCTAAAATATAAAACAACTACTTTAAAATGTGTATTGTGTAGCACACAATATATTTGGGAGAGAGAAATCCAGTGTATCTTATTAGCTTTAGTCATAAGAAACGACATGGAACTATAAAACCCGATGGCACTAGAATTTCTTGTGCCTTCAACACAGGCGATCCATACTCAATTATAATTTATAAGTAACTTATATATCGATCGGGTTTGGGTTGGATTGAGCAACCTGAGACCTCAACCCGAGACCGAACTTGATGCATCCTACCCAAGTCTAACCCAATGCCGGGTCGGTCGGGTTGAACCCGCCGACTTTTAGCCCTAGTCAGCACTACTCTTCGCATGACAAGTACCCACACCATCCAAGTCAGTGGTGTATAGTACACCAGCCAATCCACTTGCGTTTAATAGCCAACAATTGGATGGTTAGGATCAATTGACTAATTTTAACCCGATTGTGTGGTGTTACCCAGTGTTGTGCTAATGTCACCAGGTTCCATGTGTTCCACTATGATGTATGTATTATATCCACACTGTTCAACTATTTTGCGGGATCATTTCAGGGCATGGGCTCATAAATAAGGTAGATCCAAAGCTCTGGTGGACTAGACCATACAAAGCACTGGTGATTGAACGCTTACCATTGAAAACTTTTCCAGGCCACAGAAGTTTTGAATCAAGCTGATATTTGTGTTTTCCCTTCATCCAAGTTTGTATGAATTTATGCACGGGTTAGATTGAAAATAAACATTATGGTGGGCTAGGAAGGTTACAATGGTAGGAATCATTATCTCCACTGCTTTTTGTGGTGTGGTCCACCTGAGTTTTGGATCTATCTCATTTTTTGGATCGTACCTTAAAATGATCTTGAAAAATAGATGGATGGTATGGATATAACACATACATATTATGGTGGGATTATAGAACCTAGCAACTTCAACGTACAACATAGACACAATCTACTTTGGACTAGATGCAATCCACTTTAGACTAGCTTCATCCACAAGTAGAGGTGCAAGGGAAGCGGATTGCGTGGTGTGCCCTTGTGTTTGATGTGGTAGAGGATGTGGATTAGCTAGTTACGACGCTATTGTCGGTGCTCTATAGGGCCACTATGATGTATGTATTTCATCCATGCCATCTACCTATTTTTTGGCATAAGCTCAAAATTGTATAGGTCCAAATTTCAAGTGAACCACATCATAGGAAACAATGTTGATTGAACACCCACCGTTAAAAACTTTTAAAGGTCGTGAAAGTTTTGGATCAAGTTCGTATTTGATTTTTCCCTTCATCCAAGTCTTTAAAACCCAACCAACAGGTTCTGGTGGCAAGGTTAAGCTCGTTCCTGACCAAATTGATATCAGTCGAGCAAGGTGCATTCATTAGGGGCCATCCAATTGCGCTTGCCCAGGAGATGTTCACGGAGATTAATAGGAAGGTAGGGGGTAATATCATACTAAAACCTAATATGGAAAAGGCTTATGATAGAGTCGATTGGGAGTTCCTGAAAGAGATTCTCAAGAACTTTGGGTTCAATAATAAATGGATTGGCCTGATGGAAGCCTGTTGGAGCAACAATTGGTTCTCGATTCTCATTAAAGGAGAGGCGGCAGGTTACTTTAACTCCACGAGAGGGCTTCATCAGGGAGACCCACTCTCGCCCAGCCTTTTCATCCTGATGGCGGAAGCCTTAAGCAGGGGGTTTCAAAATTCTGGTAGAGCAAGGCTATTCTGAGCCCTTCAAGCTCGAGCGGGGCTGGCCCCTGATTTCTCACCTATTGTTTGCAGATGACACTCTTCTCTTCCTCAACAGAGGTCGGGCGTCGCTTCAGGCGATCTTTAGCTTCTTGCAGTCTTTTTAAGTAGTTTTTAGACAAAAAATTAACTTCTCTAAGAGTTTCTTCCTATGTTTTGATAAATTACTAGCAGGCCATGTTAGGAGTATTGAGTGTCTCTTGGGGATCTCGAGGTCTACATCTGGGTCCCGTTACTTGGGAGTTCCAATTTCGAGAGGCAGAGTTAGAAAGGCAGATTTCCAATTCTTGCTAGATAAAATTTAGGCCCAGATTAGCAGCTGGAATGCGAGATTCCTATCGCAAGCAGGGAGATCCACTTTGATTTGGCATGTCCTAGTGAGCATCCCTATCCACGTCATAGCAGCGACGTAGGTCCTAAAGCAAGTGCTTCAAGTGTTAGAGAGGAGGTTTGCCAAATTCTTTTGGGGGTGAGATGATGGCAAGAACAAGCATCACTAGATAAGCTGGAAGACAGTTGCAAAGCCATTTATGGAAGGTAGGTTAGGGATCAAATCCCTTAAAGAAGTTACGAAGGCCCTTCAGATGAAGCTGGCCTGGGCAGCGAAATTCGGAGATGGGGCTAGTCAGTGGTCGACGCTTATGAGATCTCTGCACCTGCTCGACTTTAACCTCTCCTTTGTGAGCCGCGAGTCTCCCTTTCCCTCTCCCCTCTAGAAGAGAGTTAAAGCTCTGTTTCCTCTGCTAGAGGAAAATATGCAATGGAGTGTTGTCCATGGTGAGCGGAACCTGTTGAGAGATAATTGGTCTGGCTTAGGCCGGCTGCTCATTTGGCCAGATAGGCCTATTCCAGTTGCTCTCATCTCCCTATAGGTTAAAGATTTGATTAGAGAGGCATGGCCTCTCTCGCCGTCCTCTGTTTTCTCGTACCTTCCCCAGGAGGTGGTGGATTCCATCTTCCAGGGAGGGTTTGCTACCTTAGATGATAGGGACGAGTGCTTCTGGCCCCTCCAGCCATCAGGGAAGTTCACATCGAAATCAGCATGGGAACTATGTAGATCTGCCCATCCTCATAGGATCCGAGCAAGTTTGGTGTGGCATAGGAAGATGTCGTCAAAGATTGCCACATTTGTGTGGCGGGTGCTGAAAGCGGCCGTTGTAGTGGACGAATTGGTTCAGCGTAGAGGGGTCTCCTTTGCCTCTAGGTGCATCTGCTATGAGGAGGGTTCTGATCAACCTCCTTTGGTCGAAATGCCAGAACATCTTTTCCTACTCGGTGGGATGGCTAGGAAGATATGATGGCATTTTGGAACTATCTTTGGGATCCCTCCTCTCCCAGCCCATTTGGTGGAGGGAAGGATGCTCCAATGGTGGAATGCTGACTCCTTTAGAAGCAGCTTCTCTTCTCTGTGAAATCATGTTACTAGCCTGGTGCTTTGGGAAATCTGGCACTCTAGGAATTCCATAAAATTCAATGAGAAATCCAGAGTAGCGGCAGCAATAGTTTTGTGTATTTCATGGTGGATCAGTGTGTTGCATAGCTGTTTGAAGTTGCCCAGAAATTGGAACATGTCCTCTCATCTGATTCTCTAGCTATCGGGGCTGCCGTCCCCGTCTCCAGCTAAGGTGCAATATTGAGTTGGTTACGTGAGCCAAGCCACCTCCTGGTTGGGTAAAGCTCAACATTGATGGTTCATCTCGTTGAAACCCAGGTCTTTCGGGTGGAGGAGGTATTTGTAGAGGGTCTGATGGTAACTTCTTATTTGCATTTTCGGTGGGGTATGGGTCGGGTTCTAACAATATTGTTGAGATGAGGGTCATTTGGGATGGGCTTGCTCTATGTCTAAGTCAGTGGCTGTATAAGGTAGAGGTGGAGACAAATTCTAAAATCATGGTCGACCTGATCAATGGGATAGCTCATCCGGCCTGGTGTTAGAGGCACTGGATAAACAAAATTGCTAAGTTCAAGCAAAGAGCCCAACTATCGGTTGGCCATGTCTTTAGAGAAGGGAACTCCCCAGCAGATGGGTTGGCTCGGATGGGTAGTGCGAGCCAATCTTCTTCCCTCTTCAGGAGCTTCTTGGACCTCCCGTCTTCGATCAGGGGTTCGATCTTCCTGGGTAAAGTGGGGCTGGGTGCTGTCAGGGTAGTCAGGAAGGCTTAATTTTTCTTAAGTCGCGTTTAGGCTGAGTTTGTCTAGGCTTTTCAATAGGTTTTCTCGGGGAAGTTTTTCCTGGGAAAGCCCGAATTTGTCTAGGTTTTGTACAGTTTATACATGAATGAAATCATTGGTGTTTTTTGTTGTTTTTTATTTTTTATTTTTTATTTAAGTAAAGGGTTTGAAAGTTGAAAAAAAAAACCAACAGGTTGGATGTCAAACAAACATTATTGAGCCCTAAGAGGTTTTTAACAGTGGACATTTAATCATTGCTGCTTTCCTATGGTGTGGTCTAGGTGACATTTAAATCTGCCTCAATTTTTAATCAAACCCTAAAAGCATTTGGAAAAATTGATTGATGGCACACATACATTATGGTGGGCCTATAAAGCACCGACTAATAGCCACCCAGCTAGTCACAACGTCACTAGCCAAATCGTGCCCTGTGGCAAAGTTCTGTGGGCCCCACCATGATGTATGTTTTATATTCACACCTATCATTCATTTTGTGAAATCATTTTAGGGAATGAGCTTAAAAATGAAGTAGATCCAAAGCTCAAGTGGACCACACCGTAGACAATAGCGGGGACAATGTTGGCCACCGGCAAAACCTTCTTAAGGCCCATCATGATGTTTATTTGCCATCCAACCTGTTCACGAGGTCGCATAGACCTGGATGAAGGGAAAGCACAAATATTAGCTTGAACCAAAAATTTTATGGCCCTTCATATTTTTTCAAATGAAGTTATTATTGTCTACACTGCTTTTTATGATGCGGTCCATTAGAGCTTTGGATCTCATGCCCTCAAATAATCTCATGAAATAAACGACCAGCGTGGATATAACAAATACATCACCATGAGGCCCTTGGAAGTTTTTAAAACACTAAAAAGGCAATCGACCACTTAAGGGTGAAGGGGGCATATTTAAGAGTCAACCCAAGCCCAACTCAACCTGAAAAGGAGTCAACCTTTGCCTACCAAATGCAAGACACCACCCAAGCTACCTAATCAGAACCTAAGTATTAAATGCTCAATCCTAGTGACAAATATTACCAAGATTTAAAAAACTCACAATAATATCCTGAAAATTACACTAAATAATATTATGACAATCATGATTTTTAGATATTGGCAGATAAGTAGGTACTGGCAAATAAGTATCGTATATCAGTCATGATCATTATTAAAGAAAAAATCACAAGAAAAAAAAATAGATATTCTATTATTTCATCCTTAAACAAAATATTAATGTCATTTATTATTGATAAATAGAAGAATTTTTAATTGAAAATATTAAAGAGGAAAACATTGTACTTTGGGTGGTTCCACATATTACAATATGTTTTATCTTATTAATTTATTAATATAATTAGAGAGAAGGGTACGAGGGAAGCCCTAATCTCAACCAACCACTTCGCTTAACAGCTTCCACTAAAAAAACCCCATCTTTGGAGGTATCTTTTTGTGCCATACCCATTTAGCCCAAGCTCTTCTTGCCCCCATGATGTCCCAACTATCAATGTTGTATTTGATGTTGGATGGAACGTTGAAAGAAAATGTCAACATTCACACACAATACATGTGTGAGATAGCATGGTTTCAAAGCCCTAGGTTCCCCATGCGAAGGAGGGACTGTGCCCCTTCCAAAGGGGGAGAGCGGGAGATAGGGTTAGAAGGGGAAGATCTCCTAGAAAATTTCCTATCTCAAGATTTATAGGAAACTCTCAAGTGGGATTTACCCTATTTATTGGAAACCTTCCTTACGACCGCTCCCAAGAAGATCTTCTCACTATTTTTCAGAGATTCAGAAAAGTGAATGATGTGTGTTCATCCCCAAGTTCCCGGGCTCCATATCTCCTAGGGGTTATGATTTTGTGAGATTCTACTACAAAACTGATGCAAGAGCAGCGTTGGGGGTACTCGATGGTAACAAGATCGATGGTAGAGAAGTTTCAGTCAAGGAAACGAGATCCAGAACTAGTCCAAATAAGGAAGCTAGACCTCCATCTACTTTAAATAGGGTTTATCGACCCCAAAAGAGTCCTTCCCCTCAGCTATCCAAGGTAGGATCCTTCGTAGATGCAGTTAGAAATGGAGTAAAATTCCTTAATCGTAAGACCCATATCCTAGCCTGTACCATTCCGTAGGCTTCCGCGGTCCTCCTAATCAAATTCCGGCAACTCGTGACCTGTAATCGGTAGTTATGCGCAACCTTGAGTCATATCCTGTATTCTAGAGTCGGCTCGACCCGAGACTTGTACCCTTCCGACCACGTCGTTGTCGTGTCTCGCGCACAGAGGCGATACCCGGGCCAGGAGATGTGGGCCCGTGTTCAGTTCAAGGAAAAATGTCACGCCACAAACCCAAAAATCAGATTCACAGGAACCCTGATCGCCGAATCTGATGCCAATAGCCTCCGTAGTACTCCATTCTCGGCTCCTAATGCCCATATGCCAAGTTCTGATCCTGGGATTCAACAAGGAGGATTTTTCAATGTACATTTATCTTGTAATAAGCATAACCACAAGTATACCCAAATCACAAAGGTAATATAATCATAATATATCCACTAATATAAACATTTGAGTACAATGCTAAAAGGGAAATACATATATCAAAATCAAAGCCCCAGAAGTCAAGTACATGCTCCAAGCTCCACGCTGCTGCAACCTAACATTTCCTGCACACATCTATCATGTATAAGCTTATAAAAAGCTTAGAGGGTGGTGTAAGTGTGTGTACAAGGTAAGTGCCAAGTATCCAATATAATTCCATAATCATATAATATCGAAAATACTGGTAAGAACATGTATCGTATGATATCAGAGTAAGCGAACATATTGACAAGTCCAGAGGTCAATTAATATCAGAATACGTAATATAGATCAACTATACAAATAAGGAGTCATGAAGAATCAAATATCAGATGCCGATAATACAATGCAATATGCAATTCGAAAGAGCTAACGAATACCACTAGTCTCATCTAAGTCACATGAATACAGAAGCATAGCAACCCAAAAATGCCCTATGCCGAGGATGTAATGAAATATGCAATATGTGGTGCAAATAAAATGACCATGCTAGAGTGTGAAGTCGGGATGATAGTACACAGTATCGCAAGCTATGGGGTCCATCATAAGGGACTTCTATCCAAACCAGTCCCATACCTAAATTTGGATAGTCAGACTTAATGTGGTAAACTCCTGATCTTAGGTTAGTCGCGTGCCCCAACCGAAATCCTGGCCATTGTGAAGGCACACATAACAAATAGTTACGCACCACCACTCCGAGCGGATAGTGAATGAATGAATGAATGAGTATATAACTCCTGCCAATAAGTCCACATATCAGTACTGTTCCTCTCTAAGATCATCACCGGGGTCTAGTACACTCTACACCAGCTTGCCGCCACATCAAACCCACAACTGGGTAAGTGGAAGAGACCTCACTATTCACCTAGCCAGTAGTCAGCCAATATCTACTCGGCACGTCGATAGCAGACCCATTCACGAGCTGGTCAAACTCATCCTAACTATGCCTACTCCCTCAGACGAGTAAGCGACACCCCCTCCCAACCGACCACAACACAGTAGGAGACGCGACCTACTGGTATACGGCCCTCATGCGCTCATATATAAATATATATCCACTCAGTCTCGACGTTGGGGCGTCCTCTGGTACCAAGAGGATTTGGAAATTTTCACTCAGGGCCATCTATGGCAGCCCGATGCTAATAACATATTTTCGGTGCCCCATCTGGCCATCCACGATATGCCTGTGGAGGCTACGACCCTGATGTCCTTAGGGCGTACAGTAATCACAACACACAATGCCAGATGCATAGTCATACAATCCAGTCATACATTAATCCTACGCATGTCGTGCGCTCATGTGAGAAAATCTCCGCCTATCAGGGAGTCTCATAATAACCTGCCCAATGACATATGCAATGGTCAACCACATCTCATAACAAATATACAGATGATGCGTGTGAGCATGAATCATGATGCTATGCTGTCACATACTCATAATCAGTATCAATAATCGGCATCGACAATCGGCCTTGACAATGTGGACATTTAACCAACATTGCCTCCAAAATGGCCCGCATAGAACCTAACATATAATGGACCCACGGCCTCAAAAAAGGGCCTAATATACAATAACATGGGCCTCATTCAAGAGTTTAATATACATCACGATAGGCCTCTCACATGGGCCTAATATACAACACAACGGGCTCCATCGCTTGACCCTCAAATGCACCACAATGGGCTTCATCACACAGGCCTCACATACATAACCTAGGACTCACATGCATCAAGCCAATGCTGAATGCTCATCAGAATGGACCCCAAATACGGGCCGCGTATACGTCACAATGGGCCTTGGCAATCGGCCTCGGCAATGTGGACATTCAACCATCATTGCCTATCAATGTGGACATTTAACCAACATTACTCCCAAGGAGTGACGCTCATAGGGTCAATCATATAATGGGTCCACAGTCTCATACAAGGGTCTAATACACATCATCATGGGCCTTGCTTATGGGGCAAATACGCATCACATTGGGCCTTACTCATGGGCCAATGTATATAACATCGGGCCATATCATCGGGTCGAATCAAATGGGCAGAATCAAATGGGCCGGTTCAAATGCGCCAAATCAATTGGGCCGAGTCAATGGGCCAAATCAAATGGGCCAAGTCAATTTGGGCCGATCAAATGGGCTAATACAAATGGGCCAAGTCAAATGGGCCGATACAAATGGGCCGAATCGAATAGGCCGAGTCGAATAGGTCGAGTCAAATGGCTGAGTTGAATGGGCTAAGTCGAATGGGTCGAGTCAAATGGCCGAGTCAAATAGGCTGAGTCGAATGGGCCGAGTCGAATGAGCTGAGTCAAATGGGCCAAGTCAATTAGGTCGATCAAATGGGCCGATACAAATGGGTCGAGTCAAATGGGCCGATACAAATGGGCCGAATCAAATGTGCCGAATCAAATAGGTCGATTCAAATGTGCCGAATCAAATAGGCTGAGTCAAATAGGTCGAGTTAAATGGGCTGAGTCGAATGGACTGAGTCGAATAGGCCGAGTCGAATAGGTCGAGTCAAATGGCCGAGTCGAATGGGTCGGGTCGAATGGGTCGAGTCAAATGGGCCGAATCAAATGAGCTGATTCAATGGGCCGAGTCTTATGAGCCGAATCGAATGGGTCCAAACCAATCGCACCATTCATCTATAGCTAGAGATCATTTTAAAGCATTATCACAAAATGAATCATATCCCAAGGATCATCTGGACCATGCCACACCTAACAGTGATGATAAGGGTTCCCATTATTAAAATCCCAGTGGGCCCCACCATAGTATTACTTCATATCCAGAAGTTGATTCAAAACTTATGTAATCCCAAAAAGGGGGGTTTCAATGGTAGGCGCTCAAACCACTGTTTGTTGTGGTGTGGTCCACTTGATAACTAGATCTATCTTATTTCCGTTCTCAAGCTTGAGACAAGCTAGCCAAATGGATGGATGGCTGGATGTGGCACATCCATCACGCGGTGGGTCCCACGTAATAGATGAACAGTAGGAATACAACCCATGCATCAGGATGGGAATCCACTGTCCCAATCAGGGATGGTGTGGATGAGACCACACATCACGGTGAGTCCTAGACGGTGAGGACACTCCCCACGTCAGTAACAGCTGACATTAAAAATGGCTGCTGCCTAGTTGCTAAAGATAAGGTGGGTCCCAGGCACGTGGCCCACCTCCAGAGGGTTAGATATATAAGTACTACGATATAATATATTAAAATCTAATATATTACGTTGTAATATATATATATATATATATATATATATATATATATATATATATAAACTTAAAGGGCCATCGTCTAGACTCTTTGATGTCCTGGACGGTGCATATCTGGTGTATAAGACGTGGTGGGTCCACACGTGTGGCCCATCTCATATATATATATGTGTAAGACCCGTATCCTATCCCGTACCATTCCATAGGTCTTCGCGGTCCTCCCGGTCGAATTTCGGTGACCCGCGATCTATTATCGGCGTTTGCGCGCGATCATGAGTCATGTCTTGTAGATCAGAGTCGGCTTGACCCGAGACTTGTACCAGTGCGAACGCGCCATCGCCGTATTTCCAATGACGCGTCTCGCGCGCCGAGGCGATACCCCGGCCAGGAGATGTGGGCCCGCGTTCAGTTTGAAGAAAAACACGGTGTAATTGCAAACCCAAGAGAACATCACATCAATCCCATCAATCAAGTGCACAATCAAGTCAAGTACACTTCCCATCAACCCACACCTCTCTCTTTTCCAAAGTCAATAATAGCCATACCTTTCCATCCCATCTCTTACACACCCATCACTCCCCATCACCCCATCACCTCTCACCCATCCCTTATCAATCCATCACCCCTCTCTCTCATTTCTCTCTCATTCCAAGCAACCTAAGGAGGGATCCAACGACCAAGCCTTCCCAGAGAGAGCTAGGTGTGGCCAACTTCCTACCCCCTCAATCCTCACCATCCAACCCTTAGATAATCATCTCCACCATTGAAGGAGTTTCTTAAGAGTCTTGGAGCACTAGGGAGGAAGAAGAAGGAAAGGTGGGTGTATTTCATGATTTGATTTATTTGATCTTGATGATTTGAGGGCCCACATATAGTGGAACCCATCTTGATGTATGCCTTGTATCAAAGAGGGACCCATAGTGGCGGGGTCCCTCCTATCTCCACCGTTCTCTCTCTCTCTCTCTATCTCTCATTCCCATCTTGTGGCCCACCATGATGTATTTTTCATCCATGCCGTCCACCAAGCGGGGCCCACCTCGCTGTTATGTCTGGGGCCACCATTGATGCTCATTTCGGGCTGGCCTAGACCACTGAGAAAACACAAATATCAAGTGATCCAAATCAGGTAGGCCACATCTACGTGGGACCAACCAGCCATGGCCCCACATGTGGGACCCACATGCGCATCCATACCGTCTAGTGTCTAGGGACGCTGGAAGTGTATATGCAGCTAAGTGTGAATTTACAATGAGGTGTACTAACTTATTAAAAAAAGTATATTATATAACATTATATATAAATATATATATATATATATGTTATGGTGGGCCCTACGTGGGACCCACCTGATGTATGCTTTTTATCCACGCTATCCACCATCCATTGGATGGACGGTGGAGCTTACCTTGATGATGTGATCAACATCACACCGTCCAGCACCCCTGGACGGTGGTACGTGGAGTGCACCTTGCGGTATTTAGCATCCACGCCATCCATCTACCAGGCCCACCGTGAAGGATATGTTTCATCCACACCGTCCATAGGACGTGAGGCATCCTTATTGTGGCCTCTGCACGTGTTGATCCACACCACCCATCTGTTGTACCACCATGATGTATGTACCTTGTATCTGGGCAGTCCATTTGCTGGACGGCCAGCAGCTTTAGCTACTGTAGATGATGCCAGTAAGCTCTACTGGGTTTGATCATGAGGCGTGTGTTATATCCAAAACGTCCATTCATTTTCCCAGATCACAGGGCCCCACTTGCTACATATTTGGGACCCACCTTGAACGTACGTATTTCCCCCACCGTCCAAATTTGCTGGATGGTGGGCCACACCCTGATGTATGTGTTTTTTCTTAACATCATCCATCTATTTTTCCAAGATCATTTATATGGTGGGCCCCGGTCTGATTTGGAGGGCCCTGGGGTTGCATCTTTTTAATCTAAATACTAATAATATAATGATGATAATAATGTATATATTATTATTACTTGGTAGGCCCCATGTGGGACCCACCTTGATGTACGTTGGCTATATTCCACACTGTCCATTGGCCAGGATGGTGGGACCCCACCTCAATGTATAAGTTGTATTCACACTGTCCAGATATATGGACGGTGGAAATCCACCGTCATGCACGTGTCTCATCCATGCTGTCCAATTGACGGACATGGGACCACACCTGGTGTGTGATGTCCACACCTGAGACGTGGACCACACCTCAGTACGCATCTGTTAGATACACATCGTACATCCATTTTTCTATGGAAAGGGGCGCACCATGATATGCGTGCTGTGCAACCACGCCGTCCATCTGCTAGATGTGTGGACCCCACTGTGATTTATGTATTTTATTCCTACCACACCGTGATGTGTTCAGTCATTGATCAGGTGGACCACATCTCAAAACAGTGGGGGATGAACGCCTACCATTAAAACCCCCTTTTAGGAGTACAGAAGTTTTAGATTAGTATGAAATTTGTTTTCCTCTTAATCTAGGTCTTTGTGACCTTGTGTACAGATTGGATGGAAAATAAACATTATGATAGGGTCCACCTTGATGTATGAGCTGTACATTCATGTTGATCATCTAGTGGGCCCATTTGAGAGGTGCAGGCCCACCTTCTATATAGCCTAGCATGATGTCTTTGAGGCCCACCTTGATATATTAATGCGGCCCACTTGATGCTTATATGGCTTATGTGGTGTATTTGAGGGCCCATGAGCAAGGCCCGCTTGTTATGTATCTGTGGCCTTTGTCGAGGCCCAATATGATGTTGTTATGGCCCACCTTGATATATTCATGGCTCATCCCTGAGGCCCACCTTGATATATTAGTGCGGACCATTAATGCAGCTCACTTGATGTGTATGTGGCCCATTAGCGCGGCCCATTGTGATGTATATGGCCCACCGTGATGCGGTCCATTACGACGTGTATGAGGCCCGATGTGTTGTATAAGACCCATGTGATGTGGCCCTTTGTCATGTATATTAGGCCCGTGTCAAAGGCTCATTGTGATGTATATTGAGCCCATAAGTGAGGCCCAATGTGAAGTATATGAAGCCTGTGTGGGTGGCCCCTTGTGATATATGTTAGGCCCTTGCGTGTATGGTCATGGGCCCACTATATGTTCAGCCCTATGTGGGCCACTCCTTAGGAGCAATGTTGGTTAAATGGCTATATTGATGGGCAATGATGGTTTAATGTCTACGTTGTGACCTTCCCTTAGGCCTTGTTCGGCCCATTCTCACCGAGGTTGATTACCGATTCTGATTCTGATTGTTGTGGCAGATTGCCGATTCCGATTATCAGGCTGATTATCGTGGTCAATTGTCGATTCTAATTGTCGTGGTCGATTGACCGATTATCGATCAAGGCCGATTATTATGGCCTATTGCCGATTCTGATTGTCGTGGCCAATTGACTGATTATCGTGGCTGATTGACGTGGCCGATTACTGATTCTGATTGTCGTGGTTGATTGATCGATTATCAATTGAGGCCGATTATCATGGTCGATTGTCGATTCTTATTGTCATGGCCGATTGACCGATTATCGATCAAGGCCGATTATCGTGGCTAACTGTCGATTCCGATTGTCGTGGCCGATTGCCGATTCTGATTGTCGATGACCAATTTGATGTATATACGACCCATATTTGAGGCCCGTTGTAATGTATATTCAGCCCATGTTTAAGGCCCAATGTGATTATATGAGGCTTATGTGATGAAGCCCATTGTGATGCATTTGAGGGCCAGGCAATGGAGCACATTGTGATGTATGTTAGGCCCATGTGAAAGGTCATCGGATGTGTATTAAGCTCTTGAGTGAGGCCTATGGTGTTATATATTAAGCCCCTTATGAGGCCATGGGTCCACTATATGTTAGGCTCTATGTGGGTCATTCCTTAGAGAAAATGCTGGTTAAATATCCACATTGTCGAGGTCGATTGTTGATGCCGGTTATTGATACCGATTTATGACTATGTCACAACATAGCATCATGATACATGCCCATATGCATCATCTGCATGTTTGTTATAAGATGTGATTGACCATTGCATATGTCATTGGGTAGGTTGCTATGAGACTCCCTGATAGGCAGAGGTTATCTCACATGAGCGCACGGTATATGCAGGATTGATGCATGACTGGATTGTATGACTCATGCATCTTGTATTGTAAGTAGTGATTACTATACGCCCTAGCGACATCAGGGTCGTAACCTCCATAGGCATATCGTGGATGGCCAGATGGGACACCGAAAATCTGTTTTAGCATCGGGTTGCCATAGATGGCCCTGAGTGAAAATCTCTAAACCCTTTTGGTACCAGAGGATACCCCAACGTCGAGACCGGGTGGATATATATGAGCACATGAGGGCTGTATACCAGTAGGTCGCGTCTCCTACTGTGTCGTGGTCGGTTGGAAGGGGGTATGGCCTTACCCGCCTAAGGGAGTAGGCATATCTAGGCTGAGTTTGATCAGCTCATGAATGGGTCCGCTATCGACGTGCCGGGTAGGTATTGGCTAACTACTGGCCAAGAGAATAGTGAAGTCTCTTCCACTTACCTAGTTGTGCGCTTGATGGGGTGACAAGCTGGTGTTGAGTGTATTAGACCCCGGTGATGATCCTAGAGATATACAATACTGATTTGTGGAACAGGAGTTACATACTCAGCATTGTATTCACTCATTCATTCATTCACTATCCACTCGGGCTGGTGGTGCGCAACTAATTGTTATGTGCACCTTCGCAATGGTCAGGATTTCGGTTGGGGCACATGACTAACATGAGATCAGGAGTCTACCATATTGAGTCTGACTATCTAAATTTAGGTATGAGACTGGTTTTGATAGAAGTCCCTTGTGATGGACCCTATAGCCTGCGATACTACGTACTATCATCCCGACTTCACGCTTTAGCTTGATCATTTCATTCGTACCACATATTGCATTACATCCACGACATATGACATTTTGGGTTGTTATGTTTCTGCACCTACATGACCTATATGAAGCTGACAGTATTCATAGCTCTTCCGAATTGCATATTGTATTGCATCATCGGTATCTGATATTTGGCTCATTACATCTCCACATTGCATAGTTGACCTACATTACTTTTTTGGTGTATGACATTGTCTTGGTATGTCTTTTCATCGCATATGCTGGATGAGATTGATGATATTTTATGGACTTGCTAGTATTTTCGCTTACTCTGATGTTGTATGATTTATGAACTCACTAGTATTTCTGTTTACTCTGATATTACATTCTGAGCACGTATATACTTCTCACACACTTACACTACCCTCTAAGCTTTCTATAAGCTTATGCCCGATTTATGCGTGCAGGTGACGCTAGGACGTACTCGTAGCTAAGCAGGAGCAGGAGCGTGTCACCGAGCCTCGTGAAGATTTTATTATATGCATGTATTTTTCCCTTTCAGTATTATACTCAAATGATTATATTTGTTGATATGTGGTGATGATGTTGTTCTTGTGATTTGGGTATACTTATGGTTATGCTTCTTACAAGACAAATTCATATTGAAAATCCTCCTTGTAGGATCTCAGGATCGGAAACTAGCGTATAGGCGCTAGGAGCCGAGAATGGGGTGCTATGGAGGCTATCGGCACCGAATTCGACAAATGAAAATTTTGTGAGCCCGGTTTTCAAGTTTGAGGCGTGACATTAGCTCTTTGCCTTCACTTTTGATGGAGGGTATGGGTATTGGAAGGTTGAGATGGGAGATGAGAAGGTGGGCCACACTTACTATTTGGGAGAGAACTTGGATGTTGGAGCCCTCATGGGATTTTGAGAAATTGCTAGAGAATGAGAGGGAGAGATAGAAGTAATGGATGAAAGGATGGGTGGAGTGGTGATTGTAAGGAAAGGAGATGGGGAATCATGGGTGTGTTTGAAATTTTATAAAAGAGGGATGGGTAGAGGAGAGAGAGAGTTGACTTGTGGAAAAAGAAGGGATAGAGCTTGTAGTTGAGGTATGGGGTGTATTGATTGATTGGTTGATGGGACATATTGTAGAGATTCTCTCAAAATTCACAACGCATGGCATTTTCCTTGAAATGAACGCAGGCCCACATCTTCTAGCCTGGGCATCGGATTGGTGCGCGAGTCGTTGCGTTAAAACCGGGCGACAGCGCGGTCGCTAAGGTAAAAGTTTCGGGTCGAGCCGACTTCGGTATGTAGGCCTCGGCTTAGGATCGCGCCCAAACACGGATATAGGTCGAGAGTTGCCAAAATTCAACTGTGAGGACCGCGAAAGCCTATGGAATTTCACGGACTACGATACAGGCCTTACAACTTACCCCTCTAAATAAAAATTCCATCCTTGAAATTTCCATAATCATCGCAACTAGACATAACTCATAAGGAAGAGGAAACATGATATTATCATATATATATATATATATGTATATATATGTGTGTGTGTGTGTCAAGGCACAATCGATTTACAAAAGGATGGGAATATTACTTCCTAATCTTAACCTCGTGCTCCCAAGGTGCCTTTATCAATGCTATGATGACCCCTACTGAACTTTAGATCCTAGATCAGAAACGATTGAAACTATGATACCTTACAGCCTTAGAATTTTATCAACGATTACGCTAACAAGACGGTCTTAAGAACTCGTCGCGTGAATCGTCGGCCACTCCTTCTGACGGCTGATGGCCTTGCTGGGCTACTTAAAGTTTGCCCTATGCCTGTTAGGGAGGTGTGTGTCTTCTCTGTGGTTGTCGCTGCCACGGTTGTTGCTGGGGTCCCAATGGTAGGAGTTGCTATCGCTGCTTCCGGTGCTAAAGGCGGGGACACTCCCGCTAACGATATCTTGCCACGCTGCACTCATGACAGACACCAGTGAACTGCCTCAGAGGTGGTGCTAGGGGTGTTGCCGATGCTCGGATGACTGGGTGATTCCTGTGCCTCTACGGCCGTCGACGCTACTCCTGCTGGGAGTTGCCGGAGGGGGCCTACCTCTTCCGGTCTCTTCTTTGGTCCTGATCCCTCTACGAACTGACCCACTCGTCCTCATAAATCTGGGCCCTCTGTACTACCTTCTCAAAAGTTGGGAGCTCATGCCCAACAACACGGCCTTAGAGACCATAACGTGTTCTCAAAACGGCGAGCCTTCCACTCCTCATCATTAACCAAATATGGTGCGAATCTGGACAGCGCTGTAAAACGAGCCACATATTGCGCCACAGACATGTCACCCTACACTAAGGTCTCGAACTCTAACGCTCGCTGCCGATGAGAGTAGTCTGGAAAAT
Organism: Magnolia sinica; assembly: GCF_029962835.1. Classification (NCBI taxonomy): domain Eukaryota; kingdom Viridiplantae; phylum Streptophyta; class Magnoliopsida; order Magnoliales; family Magnoliaceae; genus Magnolia; species Magnolia sinica. The sequence continues at coordinate 15,704,415 of NC_080581.1, forward strand.
ACTGCTAGTCAAATCAGTTTATGAAATCTCCCTTGTCCAGATAAAATTAGGCCCTGTAACATGGGTAATTGAGGTCCACCAGTGCTCGGCTTCACCCTAGAGAAGAAATACGGCTAACCGGACCCATTGTTGAGTCGTACATGGCATCATATCAAAAACCTTTACCACATCAGAGCGCCACCTCTCGGCTACTATCGGATCTGGCTCGCCCTGGAAATGTGGAGGATCGAGCTGTCTGAACTCTTGAAGAAGGGCACTCTCGCGCTCTTGCTTGCCTGGGCTGGCGATATAACATGGTGTCTGCCCTGACCTTGAAGCGCAACCATCACATCCTGCAACATATGCTGTAACCGCGAGGCATTCATAGGTATTGTCGGATCCGCACCGGTCTCAGGTGGAGGAACGACATCCTCAGGCTGGGGAGTAGGGATCTCGCATCGCTCTCCTGAGTGACATGTCCTATAAGGAGAAACAAAGGCGCCTATTATCATTAAACACTCTCAAATGCACACACGATATGAAGCTTTATCAAGTAAGTTTCTAAGTTATTTGAACTCGGGGATCTAATTATTCAAAGTTTTAAACAATCAAGAGTGTAGGGTAGCTATCAGCATATATGTGATGTTATTTTCAGGTATTTCTAAGTTATGCTCTGATACTAACTTCTGTCACACCCCAAACTTAAAAATTAGATTCACAGGAACCAAGATCGCCGAATATGGTGCCGACAAGCTCCGTAGTACCCCATTCTCGGCTCCCAACGCCCATATGCCAAGTTCCGATCCTAAGATCCAATAAGAAGGATTTTTCAACGTACATTTATCTCGTAATAAACATAACCACAAGTATACCCAAATCACAAAGGTAACATCCACTATGTGAAAAATGGAAAAAAATGACGGATTTAGATTGCTTGGTTTAAAGACGCTTTAGAGACGACCATAAGCTGTCTCTAAAATTTTAGACGGCCACTGAGTGTTCTTAATATTGTCTTAAAATTTTGGATGTCCACAAATCATTTAAGACGGTCATTGACCGTCTTATATGGGTCATCTGAGACGGTCATTGGCCATCTGCATTAGAGACGGTCCTTGACCATCTTATATGTGGTCATCTGAGACGGTCGTTGGCTGTTTGCATTAGAGACGGTCATTGGCCGTCTTTTACTTGCAATCTGAGACTATCAAAGACCGTCTCTAATAGAGATGGTCCTTAGCCATCATACAACCCTGTCAAACACCGTCTTTAATAGAGACCGTCAAAGACCGTCTCTATTAGAGACGACCCTAGACCGTCTTTATTAGAGACTGTCAAGGACCGTCTCTAATGCTCAATTAACCTACTCAAAATAACTATGAATTTCGAAAAAGAAAATAGTTAAGAAGCTTAGAAAATTAATTAACAATGTTTAAGAAAAATTTAAATTTCGAAAAAAAAAAATTTCGATAAAAAAAATAATATTTTGAAAAAGAAAATTTTAAAAATTAAACAAAATTGTGAAAATTTTGACAAATTGAAAAAATATATATTTTTTAAAAAAGAAAACTAGATTTTGTATTTTGACAAGAAAAATTGAAAAGTTATATATAACAAAAGCGAGATTAAAAAAAAATGATATTTTAAAAAAGAAAATTTAAGAAATTAAACAAAATTGTGAAAAAATTGACAAATTATAAAAAATATATATTTTTTAAAAAAGAAAACTAGATTTTGTATTTTGACAAAAAAAATTAAAAAGTTAGATAACAAAAGTGAGATTTTGATTAAAAAATTGATATTTTGAAAAAAAAATTAAAAAAAATAAACAAAATTGTGAAAAAATTATCAAATTGTAAAAAAAAAAATATATTTTTTAAAAAAGAAAACTAAAATTTATATTTTGACAAGAAAAATTGAAAAGTTAGATAACAAAAGTGAGATTTTGATGATTTGTTGTATATCCTTGCCGCCTATATGTTTCTCCAACCCATTTTTGGATCGGGTATAAAAAATTGTGTAGATTTAAATCTTAAGTGGAACACACTACTGGAAAGAATGATAATATAGTACCTCGCCATTAAAAATTATAAAGAGCCCATTGTAAGGTTTTAATGATGTTTATTTGCAATCCAACTTGTTCATAATGTAAAGAAAATTTAGATGAAGGTAAACTACAAAGATTAAATTGATCCAAAACTTTTGTGGCCTTCAAAAGGTTTTTAATGGTTATTCGTCATATTGTTTTGATTAGTATGGCCCACTTAAGATTATTTAGTTCTTATGATTAGAAATCATATCCTAAAATATGATGGAAAAATATATGGACGGTGTCGATATACATAAAATATATCAAGGTGGGCCCTACACGGTTAGAGTAACACCCATAAAGGAGTTACCTAAAATAGTGAAATGGTACTATAAGGTCACCTCATGGGAACTTCCCATGAGGTTAATCTGTGTACGCCCCACCATGATGTGTGTAGAACATCAACATCATGCATTTTATGTGTCCCCTTTAAGTCCAAAAATCAGTCATATATGAAACTTAGGTGGGCCATAGCATCTAAAACTATGTGAAGACATCCCTAAAATATATATAAAAGCATTTGGTGGGGCCCACATGAGTTTTGGATGTGTATGAAACTTGGTCTGACTCTTCATCCAAGTGGGATACACATAATGAATGGGCTGGATCTACGAACCACATCTAGCTGGGCCCAATAAATGATTATGAATGTTTTAATGGGAGGGTAACCCTCTCAACTATAGTATGTGGTGTGGCCCACCCAAGTCATGGATTGACTTTATTTTTGAGCTCGTGGCCCACCATGGAATGGTGCATCTGACTAACAGGGCAAATCCAAAGTTCAAGTGGACCGACCATAAAAAAGAGTGGGATAGTGACACCCACTATTGAAACCTTTTTAGGGCCCGTCGCGATGTTTAGTTGAGATCCAACCTGTTTATAAGTTAATACAGACATGAAATAAGGGAAAACATATATATTAGCTTGGTTGAAAACTTTTACGGCCGAAAGTAAGGTTTTAATGGTAGACATTCAATCCCCACTGTTTTTTGTGATGGGGTCCACTCGAACTTTGAATCTGCCTCATACTTCGGCTCAATCACAAGAAGTTTTTAGTGTTGGATATTCAATCAACACCATTTCATGTGGTGTGGACCAAATATTTGGATGAACAGGAAAAACAAATTTCATATTGATCCGAAACTTTTGTGACCCCCGAAAGGGTTTCAATGCACATTGCATCCTACCCTGCCGTATCCAGTTAGCAATAACACAATGAATGTATTTGGTTTATCCACACTGTCAATCCATTTTTCCAGATCATTTTAGTGGTTGAGCCCAAATTTAAAGCATATCCAAAGCTCAAGTGGACCATACCACAGGAAACAATGGGAATAATGATTTCCATCGTTGAAATCTTCCTATGACCTATAGTGATTTTTATTTGTCATCCAACCTGTTCAATAGATCACAAATACATGGATGAAGGGAAAACTAAAATATCAACTTGATCCAAAACTTCAGTGGCCTCCCAAAAATTTTCAATGGTAGACGTTTAGTTCATACTATTTCCTATGATGTGGTCCACTTTAGATTTTTATACGCTTCATTTTTTAACTTAGCTAGGTTAAAATTATATGTTAAAATGGATGGATGGAGTGGATAAAATGAATAAATCATGGTGGGCCCCATAGGATTTACTCCGTACGCTTGGGAACGGATTGGCTACTCCCCTAACACCAACCAATGGCCATGGACGGTGCTCTGTGGCCCCCACCATGATGTATGTGTTTCATCTATGCCGTCCATATATTTTTACAGATAATTTTACAATATGAGACCAAAAATGAGATATATCCAAATCTCAAGTGGACCACATTACAAGAAACAGTGTTGAATGAGCGTCGACCATTTAAAACATTTTGGTAGCCATAAAAGTTTTGGATCAAGCTGATTTTTGTTTTTTCCCTTCATCTGGTCCTGCATGACCAAATCAACAGATTGGATGTCAAATAAATAGTACAGTGGGCCTTAGGAAGACTTTAATGGTGAATATCCAATCACTATTGTTCTCATGTGGTGTGGACCACCTGAGATTTATATCCCTCTAATTTTTGGTATGAAGCTCTAAAATGATCTTTAAAAATGGATGAACGGAATGGATGAAACACATACATCATGGTAGGGCCCACAGAGCACCGTCCATGGCCCGCCCAAAATTGGGCGCGTGCTCAAAACAGAGCTGCGCCCATTCTTCCCCCATTTCTCTCACTCGTCGAGCGCCCTCCCTCTGCCCTCTCTCTCTCTCTCTCTCTCTCTCACCCCTGCCCTCTGCCCTCTCTCGCCGCCCTCCCTCTGCCCTCTCTCTCTCTCTCTCTCTCTCTCTCTCTCTCGCCTTGGACAAGGCTGCCGGACATGGTTGCCAGAGCTTGAGTGGAGGATTTCCATAGGTGACAAACGTGGATGATGGCGAGGAGTTCCACATCCGTCATGAGGTCGAGCGAAGTTCACTCCAGGTATGACAATGGAATCCCCAATCTGATTCCAGATTGAAATCTCCAATCTGGTAACTAGATTTGGGGTTCGAATTCAAAATCCCTAATTGACTGATTCGAATCCAAATAAAAAATAAAAAAATCCCTAATTTCAACTGGATTATGGGGTAATATGAATGGAATCCCCAATATGGGACTTGGGATTCGAAATCCCTAATTTCTGATTTGGGGATTCAAATCAGAAAACCCTAATTACTGGATTTGGGGTTCTAAATCCCTAATTTCTGATTTGGGGATTCAAATTAGAAAACCCTAATTGCTGGATTTGGGATTCGAAATCCCTAATCAGTCTGTATGGGATTCGAAAATCCCTAATTAACGGATTTGAGGATTCCGAATTGAAAATCCCTGATTTTGTGATTTGGGGATTCACATCTGAAAAACTTAATTTCCAGATTTGGGAATTCAAAAACTTAGTCTCTCTCTCTCTCTCTCTCTCTCTCTCTCTCTCCCTCCCTCTCTCTCTCTCTCTGTTTCTAAAATTTGTTGCGTTTGCATGCGCCATCCTTCAATCCCTATGAATGGAAACTCATTTTCGTTGACCAGTAAAGTTGCTCTGATGGACCCCAACATGGATGACAGATGCCCCATAAATCTACCAAATCGGATCTCCATGCTCTGACGTCTCTTGTGAAGTTTCATATGAAGTTTCTGTTTTCCTGATTTTCTTTGGGTGGTTTTAGCATTAAACGATAGTTCGAATTTTTTGCTTTTTTCTATTTTCTTTTCAAAATTTCTGTTTGGGTGATCTTTTCGTTGCCTTTTCTGAGGTGGGTTTTTGTTTTAGAGAGATTTGGGTTTTTCTTTCTTTTCTTTTTTATTTTGTAAATTCTTCGGGTATTATTTTTTATTTTTATTTTTACTGAGGTGTCATTTTGTTGTTGGGTAATTTTAATTTGAAGTATCTTTTTTTTTCTTTTAAAAATCAATTTTAGCATGGATTTATCTTTGGATTCCTTTTCTGAGGTGGGTATTTGTTTTTGGACTGTTTTTAGCATTAGATTTTGATGGTAGTTTTAGCTGAGAGCTTTGAATTTACTGCTGTTATCAACTGGGACAACTTTCTTGCATTTTTTTTTATTTTTTATTATTTCTGTATGAATTGGGAGCTTTGAATTTTACTGCTTCTGTAATGGAGAGAGAGAGAGAGAGAGAGAGAGAGAGAGAGAGAGAGAGAGAGAGAGAGAGAGAGTTTTCTATTTTTGGGTTTGTGGTGGAAACTGAGAAATCAGTTTGTTTTTCTGTCACTGATTCTTCTGAGGTGTCGTTTTTTTTTTTTTTAAAGTTTTTTTCCCGGGTTTAGCTTTGAAGCTGAAAGCTTTCAAGTTACTGTTTTTTGAAGTTGGGAGATGCCATTAATTTTTTATTTTTGAATTTTTTGTTGGGTATTTTTTTCCCTGAGGTTGATTTTTGAATATACTGTTTTTCCTCATTTAACAATGTTTTCAATCTTTTTTCAAGATAGATTTTGATGGTTGGATGAGTTGGGAAATCTGAATTCTGTTTTACAGCCATTACTGGTATTGTCTTTTTCATGTAAAGTGAGATTTACTCCTTTTTTGCTGCTTTAAATGAGGTTAGGTTTGTTATTTCCGTAGTTTTCTAGATTGTGATGGTAGCATCCGTCGAAAGCTTCAAAATTTAGTGTTTTCTCAGCATTTCAAGAGTTTGTGAGGAGTTTCTTCCTCAAGTAGAAAGTGGTTAGTTCTTGTTTGTTTAGCTGAAAAGTCAAAAATTTGCCTGTTTTTCTCCTTGTTTCATGGGTTTGCTGATTGAGAATCGCTGTATTTTTTTTTGAAGACAAGGTGTCTGCACCTCTTTCTCGAAGTGAGACTAATCCCGGCGAATACACGCAATCACCCACAACCATGTGTATCAGGTAAAGCCAAGGAAGGGAATCGAACCCTCAACTATAGGGATCAAACATATAGTGAAGACCATTCGCTCAAACCTCATTGGGTTGAGAGTCGTTGTATTTTTGTGGGCTACTAATAGAAAAGCTGAACTTTTCTATTTTTTTTCATCAGTCTGAAGCATTTTTGGTATGTTTTCGTCGTGGAGAATTGATAGATTCCTTTGTGGGCTTGGGGTTTTACTGATCTGCTATTGATGTTAGGATTTGCTTCGATTCAGGACGTGGTTGAGTGGCGAGTTATTGGTGTTAATTCCTGTTAATTTTGGGATTTTGATGGCGTCGACTCCATCGAAGATGAGAGTAATAAAGGGACATGCTTTAAAATGATCTGATGCACATTGATTGATTTTAATGTTTTTCAGATTTTAATGATTGTATTTATATGCATGTGGTGTCCTCAGGTCTTACATGAACTAATTTATATGCATGTGGTGTCCGCGGATCTTACATGAACTAATACGATGCCCCAACTAGATTATGTGGAACAAGAAAGAAGTTAGTTTTCTTCCCTTTACCATTGTTGTTTGATTGTTAATCCATGCAACGATTATTTTTTTATGCCATAGGTCTTGGCACTTGCTATTTTTCTTAGAATTTATTAGTTTAATAACCTAGCTATGTAAACTATTAGACTTTGTTTCATAGGCATAAATATGAATCACCTTCTTTCTTCTTTTTGCTAGGTGGCATCAAATCTAGATGTCATAACAGATGTGTATGATTTTCTCTATTTGGTAAGCACCATTTCTAATGAAAAAGAAGTAAGCAATGAATGTCTAGGTGCAGATGCTGATGAAAAAGAAGTAAGCAATGAAGCAGGCCGTTCAATCTGATCAATCTAATCCCTGGGGAGGTTGGAAATCAAATGATGTGTACAACAATTCAGGTATGGTTTGCACCAATTCAAGAGACTGTACATTAGGCATTCAATATATAAGACTGGAGTGAGACTGATTAGGCATTTAAATGTGTTGCAGGATGTTGTTTGAATTACTTGTCCTAACAGGTACACAAGTTGGGATGGATTGGACTTCTATCTTAAGAAAACGCCATGATTTCAGGTAGTTATTATTGTAATGGAAAGTTAAAAAATTAAAAGAGAGAGAGATAATGAATTCCTGGAAAGAAATGTTCTTTATCATTAGGGCTGCTTTCGCCAGGTTTGATGCAGAAATCGTTGCCAACTTCACAAAAAGACAAATGGCATCAGTGGCCACAGATTGCAACTTGGATTTAAATAAGGTTTGAGGTGCCGTCAACAATACTAACATAATCCTCCAGGTCAGATTGTTAATTGGACCTGATTTTATTTAAATGATCTTGATAATCCATTTTATTTAAATGATCAGACCCGGATGTGCGTCGGAGCTATCCGGATATTGAGCGGGGGTCCCTGGAAGGTGGGAACCGCTGTTATGACCATGATGAAGTTGTCCATTTCCTATGGATAGCATTGGAGGGGCCTGGCCATTTGGACATGCCATGTTTATGTATTTGATCGAAATTAATGGAGCAGACCCGGATGTGCATCGGAGCTATTCGGAAGAGCAGGGTTCCCTGAAAAGAGGGAACCGCTATTATGACCATGATGAAGCTGTCCATTTTTTATGGACAGTATTGGAAGGGCCTGGCCATTTGCGCCGGATGACCGTGTTTATATCTTTATTTGCAGGGACCATACCCTTAACCTAAACCAAAACCTATGACCTAAAACCTTAACCTATAACCTAAACCTCAACCTTAACCTAAACCTAAACCTAAAACCTAAACCTAAACCTAAAACCTAAATGTATTCTCAAATCCCTAAACCTTAACCTACACTTAATCCTAATCTAAACTCCCTAACCTAAACCTATACCTAAACTTGAAAACCCAAACATAAACCCAATCCCGAACCCGAACCTATACCTTAACCTTAACCTATTCTCAATTTCCTAAACCTATATCTTATAAGCTAAACCTAAAACTTAACCTAAACCTTAACCTAAACCTATAACCTTAACCTAAAACCTAAACTTATAACCTAAACATAAATCAAAACATATAACCAAAACCAAAACCAAAACCAAAACCTATATCCTAAACCCGAACGCATTCTCAAATCCTATAACCCATAATCTAAGCCTAAACCTAAACCTAAACCTATAACCTATAACCAAAACCAAAACCTATAACCTAAACCAAAGCCAAAACCTATAGCCTAAACCCGAACCCATTCTCAAATCCAAAAACCTATAACCTAAACCGTTAACCTATAACCTAAATCAAAACCTATAACCTAAACCAAACCTAAACCTAAAACCAAAACCTAAAACCTAGGCCTATAATCTATAACCTAAATCAAAACATATAATCAAAACCAAATCCCAAAACCCAAACCTAAACCTAAACCTAAACCTATAACCTAAACTCAAATCCCTAAACTTAAACCTAAACCTAATCCTATAACCTAAACTCAAATCCCTAAACCTTAACTTATAACCTAACCTAAACCTATACTTATAACCTAAAACTATTCTCAAATCTCAAAACCTATAACCTAAACCTAACATTTCCCTAAACCTATAACCTAAACTTAATTCCCTAAACCTAGACCTAGACCTAAACCTAAACCTATAACCTTAACCCGATTTTCTAAACCTAAACCATAACCCATTCTCAAATCCTAAAACCTATAACCTAAATCTAAACTAAAACCAAAATTTATAACCTAAACCCGAACTCATTCTCAAATCCCAAAACCTATAACCTAAACCAAAACCAAAACCTATAACCTAAACCCGAACCCATTCTCAAATCCCAAAACCTATAACCTAAACATAAACCTTAACCTAAACCTATAACCTATAACCAAAACCTATAACCTAAATCCGAATCTATTCTCAAATCCCAAAACCTATAACCTAAACCTAAACCTTAACCTAAACCTATAACCTATAACATAAATCAAAACCTAAACCTAAACCTAAAACCTAAACCTATAACCTATAACCTAAATCAAAACCTATTACCTTTCCCTAAACCTTAACCTAAACCTACAACCTATAACCTAAATCAAAACCAAAACGAAAACCAAACCTAAACCTAAACCTAAACTTATAACCTATAACCTAAACCTAAACCTAAAACCTAATGTATTCTCAAATCCCTAAACCTAAACCTACACCTAATCCTAATCTCAACTCCCTAACCTAAACTTAAACCTAAACTTGAAAACCTAAACTCAAAACCCGATCCTGAACCCGAACCCGATTTTCTAAACCTAAACCTTAACCTATAACCTAACCTAAACCTATTCTCAAATTCCAAAACCTATAACTATAACCTAAACCTTAACCAAAAACATATAACCTAACCTAAACCTAAACATATAACCTTAACCTAAACTTAAACCTATAACCTTAACCTTAACATATAACTTTAACCAAAACCTATAACCTAAACCTATTTTCAAATCCCGAACCCGGTTTCCTAAACCTAAACCTTAACCTATTCTCAATTTGCTAAACCTATAGCTTATAACCTAAACCTATACCTTAACCTAAACTTATAACCTAAAGCCTAAACATAAACCTAAAACCTAAATGTATTCTCAAATCCCTAAACCTAAACCTACACCTAATCCTAATCTCAACTCCTTAACCTAAACCTAAACCTAAACTTAAAAACCCAAACCTAAACCCGATCCTGAACCCGAACCCGATTTCCTAAACCTAAACCTCAACCTATTCTCAATTCCCTAAACCTTAACCTATAACCTAACCTAAACCTAAATCTATAACCTAAACTTAAACCTATAACCTAAGTGTATTCTCAAATCCTTAAACCTAAACTTACACCTAATCTTAACTCAACTCCTTAACCTAAACCTAAACCCGATCCCGAACCCGAACCCGATTTTCTAAACCTAAACATTAACCTATTCTCAATTCCCTAAACCTATATCTTATAACCTAAACCTAAACCTAAACCTATAACCTTAACCTAAACTTAAACCTGTAACCTATAACCTAAAACTAAACCTAAAACCTAAATGTATTCTCAAATCCCTAAACCTAAACCTATACCTAATCCTAATCTCAACTCCCTAACCTAAACCTAAACCTAAACTTGAAAACTCAAACCTAAACTCGATCCCGAACACGAACCCGATTTCCTAAACCTAAACCTTAACCTTAACCTATTCTCAATTCCCTAAATCTATAGCTTATAACTTAAACCGAAACCTAAACCTATACCTAAACCTAAACCTAAACCTATAACCTATAACCTAAACATAAACCTAAAACCTAAATGTATTCTCAAATCCCTAAACTTAAACCTACACCTAATCCTAATCTCAACTCCCTAACCTAAACCTAAACCTAAACTTGATAACCCAAACCTAAACCCGATCCTGAACCCGAACTCGATTTCCTAAACCTAAACCTTAACCTATTCTCAATTCTTTAAACCTTAACCTATAACCTAACCTAAACCTAAACTTAAACCTAAAACCTAAGTGTATTCTCAAATCCTTAAACCTAAACCCACACCTAATCCTAATCTCAACTCTTTAACCTAAACTTAAACCTAAATTTAAAAACCCAAACCTAAACTCGATCCCGAACCTGAACCCGATTTCCTAAACCTAAACATTAACCTATTCTCAATTCTCTAAACCTATATCTTATAACCTTTACCTATACCTAAACCTTAACCTAAACCTATAACCTATAACCTTGACCTAAACCTAAACCTAAAACCTAAATGTAAAATCAAATCCCTAAACCTAAACCTACACTTAATCCTAATTTCAACTCCCTAACCTAAACCTAAACCTAAACCTAAACTTGAAAACCAAAACCTAAACCCGATCCCGAACCCGAACCCGATTTCCTAAACCTAAACATTAACCTATTCTCAATTCCCTAAACCTATATCTTATAACCTAAACCTACACCTAAACCATCGCCTAAACCTAAACCTATAACCTATATCCTTGACCTAAACCTAAAGCTAAACCTGTAACCTATAACCTAAACCTATAACCTATATCCTTGACCTAAACCTAAAGCTAAACCTGTAACCTATAACCTAAACCTAAACCTAAACCTAAAACCTAAATGTATTCTCAAATCCCTAAACCTAAACCTACACCTAATCCTAATCTCAACTCCTTAACCTAAACCTAAACCTAAACTTGAAAACCTAAACCCGATCCCGAACCTGAACCCGATTTCCTAAACCTAAACCTTAACCTGTTTTCAATTCCCTAAACCTATAACTTTTAACCTAAACTGAAACCTAAACCTATACCTAAACCTAAACCTAAACCTATAACCTAAACATAAGCCTAAAACCTAAATGTATTCTCAAATCCCTAAACCTAAACCTACACCTAATCCTAATCTCAACTCCCTAACCTAAACCTAAACCTAAACTTGAAAACCCAAACCTAAACCCGATCCCGAACCTGAACCCGATTTCTTAAAAGTAAACCTAAATGTATTCTCAAATCCCTAAGCCTAAACCAACACCTAATCCTAATCTCAACTCCCTAACCCAAACCTAAACTTAAACTTGAAAACCCAAACCAAAACCCCATCCCGAACCTGAACTCGATTTCTTAATCCTAAACCTTAACCTATTCTCAATTTCCTAAACCTGTAGCTCATAACCTAAACCTAAACCTAAACCTATAACCTATAACCTTAACCTAAACCTAAACCTAAACCTGTAACCTATAACCTAAACCTAAACCTAAAACCTAAATGTATTCTCAAATCCCTAAACCTAAACCTACACCTAATCCTAATCTCAACTCCCTAACCTAAACCTAAACTTGAAAACCCAAACCTAAACCCGATCTCGAACCCGAACCCGATTTCCTAAACCTAAACCTTAACCTATTCTCAATTCCCTAAACCTATAGCTTATAACCTATACCTAAACCTAAACCTAAACCTATAACATATAACCTAAACCTAAACCTAAAACTTAATATATTCTCAAATCCCTAAACCTAAACCTACACCTAATCCTAATCTCAACTCCCTAACCTAAACCTAAACCTAAACCTAAACCTAAACTTGAAAATCCAAACCTAAACCCGATCCCGCACCCGAACCCGATTTCCTAAACCTAAACTTTAACCTATTCTCAATTCCCTAAACCTATAGCTTATAACCTAAACCTAAACCTAAACCTAAACTTAAACTTTAACCTAAACCAATAACCTATAACCTAAACCTAAACCTAAACCTAAAACCTAAATGTATTCTCAAATCCCTAAACCTAAACCTACACCTAATCCTAATCTCAACTCCTTAACCTAAACCTAAACCTAAACTTGAAAACCCAAACCTAAACCCAATCCCGAACCCGTACCCAATTTCCTAAACCTAAACATTAACATATTCTCAATTCCCTAAACATATAGCTTATGACCTAAACCTAAACCTAAACCTATAACCTATAACCTAAACCTAAACCTAGAACCTAAATGTATTCTCAAATCCCTAAACCTAAACCTACACCTAATCCTAATCTCAACTCTCTAACCTAAACCTAAACCTAAACTTGAAAACCCAAACCTAAACCCCATTCCGAACCCGAACCCGATTTCCTAAACCTAAACCTTAACCTATAACCTAACCTAAACCTAAACCTATAACCTAAACCTATAACCTAAACATAAGCCTAAAACCTAAAACCTAAACCTAAACCTAAAATCGAAATGTATTCTCAAATCCCTAAACCTAAACCTACACCTAATCCTAATCTCAACTCCCTAACCTAAACCTAAACCTAAACTTGAAAACCCAAACCTAAACCCAATCCCGAACTCGAACCCGATTTCCTAAACCTAAACCTTAACCTATAACCTAACATAAACCTAAACCTATTACCTGCACTTATAACCTAAACCTATAACCTAAACATAAGCCTAAAACCTAAACCTAAACCTAAAATCAAAATGTATTCTCAAATCCTTGAACCTAAACCTACACCTAATCCTAATCTCAACTTTCTAACTTAAACTTAAACCTAAACTTAAAAACCCAAACCTAAACCTGATCCCGAACTCGGACTTATTCTCAATTCTCTAAAGCTATAACCTATATACTATAACCTATAACTAAAACCTAAACCTTAACTTAAACCAATAACCTAAGCCTAAACCTTAACCTAAACCTAAACCAAAACTTATAACCTAAACCTTAACCCATAACCTATAACCTAAACTTATAACCTAAAACCTAAAACCTAATCCTAAATCTAAACCTAAACCTAAAACCTAAAACCTAAAACCTAAACCTAAACCTATTTTAATGATCAGTTTTATTTTTAAAAAGTGTCCACTTTTTTGGAAGAAGTTTATGCAATTCTTCATGATTCTGAATTATAATGTTTTGTTGGTTTAATATTTTTTTTCAAGTGAAAGATAAAAAAAGAAAATTGTTGCTGATTTTTTTTCTTTTTTTTTTTTATGATGTTAAACCTATATGTATTTATGTGTGGATGAATGTAATGTGAATAAGATTGCTTGTGTTTGGATGGATTTAGTTTATGTTTGGATGAATGTAGTTTATGTTGGATTTACGTAGTTTGGGTTGTTTAGATGGATGTGAATGTGAATATAATGAAATATATTATATAACAAGTGTATATCAGGAAGAATATGATGAAATATATTGTAACAGGTGTATATTGACCCTCTTATTTTAAGGACGGTCCATGACCGTCCTTTTAAAAGACGATCTATGGCCGTCCTTTGAAGGCCCATAAGAGACGGTCCGTGACAGTCCTTTTTAAGGATGGCCCATGACCATCCTTTTAAATGACGGTCTATGGCCGTCCTTTTAAAGGACGGTGAAGGCATATCAGAGACGGTCTATGATAGTCTTTTTTAAGAACGGTCCATGACTGTCCTTTTAAAGGACGGTCGATGGCCGTCCTTTAAAGGCTTATAAGAGACGGTCTGAGACCGTCCTTTTTAAGGACGGTTCACGACCGTCCTTTTTTAAGACGATCCATGACCGTCTTTTTTTCGTCAATAAAAATGACGATTTTCAACCGTCCTTTAAGTAATACGACACGTCAAAATTTGACGGCCCTTACGACGGTCCATGACCATCCTTTTTTCACAGTTTTGGCGTAGTGATCATCATCATATATCCACTAATATAAACATTTGAGTACAATATTGAAAGGTAAATACATATATCAAAATCAAAGCCCCAGAAGTCAGGTACATGCTCCAAGCTTTACACTGCTGCAACCTAACATTTCCTGCACACATCTATCGTGTATAAGCTTATAGAAAGCTTAGAGGGTGGTGTAAGTGTGTGCACAAGGTAAGTGCCAAGTATCTAATATAATTTCATAATCATACAATATCAGAAATATTGGTAAGAACATAAATCGTATGATATCAGATTAAGCGAACATACTGACAAGTCCAGAGGTCAATCAATATCAGAATACGTAATATAGATCAACTATGCAAATAAAGAGTCATGAAGAATTAAATATCAGATGCTGATAATACAATGCAATATGCAATTTGGAAGAGCTAACGAATACCATCAGTCTCATTTAAGTCACATGAATACAGAAGCATAGCAACCTAAAAATGCCCTATGCCGAGGATGTAATGAAATATGCAATATGTGGTACAAATGAAATGACCATGCTGGAGTGTGAAGTTGGGATGATAGTACACAGTATCGCAAGCTATGGGGTCCATCACAAGAGACTTCTATCCAAACCAGTCCCATACTTTAATTTGGATAGTCAGACTCAATGTGGTAAACTCTTGATCTTAGGTTAGTCGTGCGCCCCAACCGAAATCTTGGCCATTGCGAAGACACGTAATAAATAGTTGTGCAGCACCACCCTGAGTGGATAGTGAATGAATGAATGAATGAGTATGCAACTCCTGCCCAATAAGTCTACATATCAGTACTGTTCCTCTCTGGGATCATCACCGGGGCCTAGTACACTCTACACCAGCTTGCTCCCTATTAAGCGCACAACTGGGTAAGTGGAAGAGACCTCACTATCCGCCTGGTTAGTTGTCAGCCAATATCTACCCGGCACGTCGATAGCGGACCCATTCACGAGCTGGTCAAACTCAGCCTAGCTATGCCTACTCCCTCAGGCGGGTAAGGCCACACTTCCTCCCAACCGACCACGACACAGTGGGAGACGCGGCCTACTGATATACGGCCCTCATGCGCTCATATATATCCACTTGGTCTCGACGTTGGGGCATCCTCTGGTACCAAGAGGGTTTAGAAATTTTCACCTAGGGCCATCTATGGCAGCCCGATGCTAATAACATATTTTCAGTGTCCCATCTGGCCATCCACGATATGCCTGTGGAGGCTACGGCCCTGATGTCGTTAGGGCGTACAGTAATCACAATACACAATACCAGATGCATGAGTCATATAATCCAGTCATGCATTAATCCTGAGCATGCCGTGCGCTCATGTGAGACAATCTCTGCCTATTAGGGAGTCTCATAACAACCTGCCCAATGACATATGCAATGGTCAACCACATCTCATAACAAACATGCAGATGATGCGTATGGGCATGAATCATGATGCTATGCTGTCATATACTCATAATCGGTATCAATAACCGGCATCGACAATTGGCCTCGACAATGTGGACATTTAACCAACATTGCATCTAAAGAATGGCCCGAATAGAGCCTAACATATAATGGACCCATGGCCTCACAAAAGGGCCTAATATACAACACAACGGGCTCCATCGCCTGACCCTCAAATGCACCACAACGGGCTTAATCACATAGGCCTCACATACATTACTTAGGACTTAAATGCATCAAGTCAAGCCCGAATGCTCATTAGAATATGCCTCAAATACAGGCCGCCTATACGTCACAATGGGCCTTGACAATCGGCCTCAACAATGTGGACATTCAACCATCATTGGCCTTCAATGTGGACATTTAACCAACATTGCTCCCAAGGAGTGACGCTCATAGGGTCAATCATATAATGGGTCCACAGTCTCTTACAAGGGTCTAATACACATCATCATGGGCCTCGCTTATGGGATATATATGCATCACATTGGGCCTTACTCATGGGCTAATGTATATAACATCGGGCCATATCATCGGATCGAATCAAATGGGCAGAATCAAATGGGCCATATCAATTGGGCCGAGTCAATGGGCCGAATCAAATGGGCCAAGTTAATTGGGCCGATCAAATGGGCTGATACAAATAGGCGGAGTCAAGTGGGCTGATATAAATGGGTCAAATCAAATAGGCCGAATCGAATAGGCCGAGTCGAATAAGTTGAGTCAAATGGCTGAGTCGAATGGGCCGAGTCGAATAGGCCGAGTCAAATGGGCCAAGTCAATTAGGTCAATCAAATGGGCCGATACAAATGGGTCAAGTCAAACGGGCGGATACAAATGGGCCAAATCAAATGTGCCGAATCAAATGGGCCGATTCAAATGTGCCGAATCGAATAGGCCGAGTCAAATAGGTCGAGTCAAATGGGCCGAGTCAAATGGGCCGAGTCGAATAGGCCGATTCGAATAGGCGGAGTCGAATAGGTCGAGTCAAATGGCCGAGTCGAATGGGTCGGGTCGAATGGGCCGAGTCAAATGGGCCGAATCAAATGAGCCGATTCAATGGGCCGAATCAAATGACCCAAATCGAATGGTTTCAAACCAATCACACCATTCATCTATAGCTAGAGATAATTTTAGAGCATTATCACAAAATGAATCATATCCCAAGGATCATCTGGACCATGCCACACCTAATAGTGATGATAAGGGTTCCCACTGTTAAAATCCCAGTGGGCCCCACCATCCAGAAGTTGATTCAAAACTTATGTAATCCCAAAAAGGGGGGTTTCAATGGTAGGTGCTCAAACCACTGTTTGTTGTGATGTGGTCCACCTGATAACTAAATCTATCTTATTTCCATTCTCAAGCTTGAGACAAGCTAGCCAAATGGATGGACAGCTGGATTTGGCACATCCATCACGCGGTGGGTCCCACGTAATAGATGGACAGTAGGGATACAACCCATGCATCAGGATGGGAATCCACCATCCCAAACAGGGACGGTGTGGATGAGACCACACATCACGGTGAGTCCTGGACGGTGAGGACACTCCCCACGTTAGCAGCAGCTGACATTAAAAACGGCCTGCCTAGCTGCTAAAGATAAGGTGGGTCCCACGCACATGGCCCACCTCCAGAGGGTTAGATCTATAAGTACTACAATATAATATATTATAATCTAATATATTACGTTGTAATATATATATATACACACACACGGAAACGCTCACCTGCGAACCAGTTCGTACATGTTACATACGAACTTTTTTGAGAACCCATCATACGTGATGTGGATCCAAAATCTGAACCGTTCATGTGAAGCAGCACCTCGTGAAACCCCCCACGACCAAGTTTTACTTTGATCTAGAACTTTGATGGGCCATGAAAAATTAAAACAGTTTCCTGCCTTGATTTGCATTTCTCTTTGCTATGGCCCACCATAATTTTAGATTAGGGTGAAAATTTCTCACGTGAGGTTTAATGTGATTCCGCATCACATGGACCGTTCAGATTAGACACCCATGACACGTGTGTAAAGGTGCGCACGTGCGTAGGTGCGCAGGAGAGCATGACTCTCTCTCTCTCTCTCTCTCTCTCTCTCTCTATATATATAAACTTAAAGGCCACCGTCCAGACTCCCTGATGTCCTGGACGGTGCATATCTAGTGCCTAAGACGTGGTGGGTCCACACGTGTGGCGCACCTCTTTTATATATATATATATATATATATATATATATATATATATATAATTTTTTTAAAGCCTATGGACGAGCTCGCTAATTGGGCTGGACGGTGTTAAGAAACACTTGCATTAGGAGTGGGTCCCACATTTTCTGGACGTCGATGATACAACACTTTCATCATGTGGCCCCACACCAGATGAACGGTCGTGGGATGAAACATGTACCATGGTGACGTCATGCACACCAGCTATAAAGCTGGTGTGTGGCACTCTAGCCAATCTGTTCCACGTCAGGTGGGTCCCACGTGGGGCCCACCACATATACTATATACTATATAGTATATTGTATATATTATATATGAATATAATATAATATAATATAATACAATATAATATATATTAATATAATACAAGTTAAAGGGGCCCACCGTCCAGACCCCTGCATGTTCTGGACGGTGGCTCTAACGCATATATCATGGTGGGTCCACACGTGTGGCCCACCTCAGCATTGCATGAAGCTGATATTTGTGTTTTCCATCGTCCATGCTGGCCTGGAAATGGACAGCAAGGTGGGCCAGCTGAACATGGCAACGAGATGGGCCCCACTTTGGATAGTGGTGCGGTCCACCATGGCATGGATAAAAAAAATACATCATGGTGGTCCACAAGATGGAAAAGAGAGATAGAGAGAGAGAGAGAGATGAGATTGAGGGACCCCATCACTATGGGCCCCTCTTGATTATAACACACACATCAAAGTGGGTCCCACCACAAGTGGGCCCTTTAATAGAAAATCAACAGTGGATCACCCACCTATTGCACTCCTCCATGATCCCTTAGCCTCCTTAGCTCATTGCCTTCACTTTTGATGGAGGTTGATGGGTATTGGAAGGTTGAGATGAGAGATGAGAAGGTGGGCCACACTTACTATTTGGGAAAAAACTTGGATGTTGGAGCTCTCATGGGATTTTGAGAAATTGCTAGAGAATGAGAGAGAGAGAGAGAGAGAGAGAGAGAGAGAGATACAACTAATGGATGAAGGGATGGGTGGAGTGGTGGTTGTAAGGAAAGGAGATGGGGAAGCATGGTTGTGTTTGAAATTTTGTAAAAAAGGGATGGGTAGAGGAGAGAGAGAGAGTTGACTTGTGTAAAAAGGAGGGATGGAACTTATACTTGAGATATGGGGTGTATTGATTGATTGATTGATGGGACATGTTGTAGAGATTTTATCAAAATTCGCAATGCCCGGCGTTTTCCTCGAAATGAACATGGGCCCACATCTTCTTGCTTGGGCATCGGATCTGTGCACGAGTCGCAGCGTTGGAACCATGGCGACGGTGCGGTCACTAAGGTATAAGTTTCGGGTTGAGCCGACTTCGTCATGCAGGCCTTAGCTTAGGATCGCGTGCAAATGTCAGATATAGGTCGAGGTTACCGAAATTTGACCAGGAGGATCGCGGAAGCCTACAGAATGTCACGGACTAGGATATGGGCCTTACAAAAAATGTCACGTATTGCGAATTCTGAGAGAATCTCTACAATATGTCACATCAATCCATCGTTCAATGTCATGTACTACATCCCATCCTCAAATACAAGCAATTCTTACCCCTCTCTTACACAAGTACCCTAAAGTCAAATCTCTCTATCACCCATCCCTCTCTCTTACATCCCATCCTCTCTCTCTCTCATTTCAAACTCATTCTCCCAAGCAACCATGGGAGGTGGACGTTCAAGCTCTCTATGAGAAAGAGCTAGGTGTGGCCCACCTTCCTACCATCCAATCCCACCCTTCATGATCGATCTTAACTATTGAAGTCCATCCATTGGAGCTCTGGCATGCTTTGGTGGGAGAAGGAAGAGGAGATCTAAGGTGGGTGATCTAGGATTTTTACCGTTGATCTTGATGATTTAAGGGCCCACATTCGATGGGACCTATTTGATGTATCCATTGTAAGATAGGGAGGGCCCATAGTAGCGGGGTCCCTCCCCTCCATCACGTTTCTCCCTCTCTCTTGTTCTAATTCTCTTTCATTTTTATGGTCACAATGAGGTGTGTGGCCCACTAGACGTGTGTTTGTGTGTGTGGCCCATCATGATGAGTTTAATCCACATCGTCTGCTTGTGGGACCCACCTTAACGCATGTATTCTAAGTTCCCACCAACCAGAGATGTCTGGATGGTGCAGTGGGCTCCAACGTGATGTATATGCCTCTAATCCACACTGTCCAGACCTTTGGACGGTGGGCTGATCATGAAGTATGTTTATATCCAAACTGTCCATCAACTCCTTGGCCATTGGGCTAGGGAATGAGATAGATTCAATCCCTTATGGGCCATGCATGTGGACCCACCTCATGATGTGTTGCATATCTAGGCGTGTCCCATGCTGACCGTCCAGATCATAAGATGTACCATGATATATCTGTTTTAATCTCCACAGTCTAGTGATCTGGACGGTGGAAACCACTGTGATGTAAGTGCTTTATTAGCACCGTTTAGACAGTGGGACCCCTTTGACATGTGTTTTATCCCTACCGTCTAGGACGGTGGGGCCTGCTGACATGTATGAGTCTGTTCACACTATCCACACGTGGATAGTGGGACCCACACTAGGCTGGTGTTGTATTTGCACTCTCTATTCATTTGGTCCCCACGTGATGTATGTGTTTGATCCAAGCTATCTATTTTATGAGGCCCATGTGATGTATTTGAGGCCCATGTACAGGGCCCACCTGTTGTGTATTTGAGGCCCGTGTGATGAGGCCCATGTGGTGTATTTGAGGCCCACATGCGAGGCCCTCCTGTTGTGTATGGCCCATTTGGCGAGGTCCATTGTTATGTATTTATGGCCCATATGGTAAGGCCTGACGTGATATATTTGAGGCCCATGGGTTGTGGCCTATTGTGATGTATTGAGGCCCATGGGTTATGGCCATTTAGATGCATTCGAGGACCAGGTGATGCGGCCCGTTGTGATATATTCTCGTCCCATATGATGAGCCCTAACTTGATGTATACAAGGCCTGTTGTGATTGTATGAGGTCCTTGTGTGAGGCCATGAGCCCACTATATGTTCGACCTTATGTGGGCCACTCCTTAGGGGCAATGTTGGTTAAATGTCCACATTGATGGGCAGTGATGGTTAAATGACTACATTGTGACCTTCCTTTAGGCCTTTTTTTAGTCCAATGTCAAGGCTGATTATTGAGGCCAATTCCAATTGCTGAGGTCGATCCCAATTGCCAAGGCAGATTATTAAGGTCGAATATCGAGGCCAATTGTCGAGGCTGATTCCAATTATCGAGGCCGATTCTGATTGTCAAGGCCGATTCTGATTGTCGAGGCCGATTGTCAAGGCCAATTCCGATTGTCGAGGGCAATTAGCTGATTGTCATGGCCGATTGTCAAGGTTAATTGATAAGATTGATTGTCGAGGCTAATTATTGATACCGATTATGAGTATATGACAGCATAACATCATGATACATGCCCATACTGTAAGTGCTATGGTATCTAGCTCCTATGATTGTCAAATTTTATAATGCCAAAACCTCTTGGAATCTGTGTCTTGTGTAGCGCATATATATATTCAAGACAATGCATCGCATGTACAAGGACAAAGGTCTTTACTTCAAGAACTTCTAATACAAGATTACATGTTTAAGTTCAAGTACAACACCAAGTGTGATTTCAATCTTTCAAGCTTCAGAGTTCAAGTTCATTCAAGTTAAGACAAAGTTTCTTTACTTTGAACTCCAAGCTCAAGCTTCAATATTAGTCATATTCAAGCCTCAAAAGTCTCAAGCTCAAGATTCATCATATGACAAGATACCAAGCTTCGTGAACTTCAAAGAATAACTATCAGCTGAAGCAAATGAAGATTCAATGTTTATACATTACTTATAAGGTATGAATGACCCTAGATTGACCATAGGGTAGGTCATTTTGAATACATAATTTAAATTGAGTCACTTTATAAGTGCATTTACTGTTTCTCGACTAGTCTTGGACTAAGTTCGACTAGTCCTAGCACTGGCTCGACTAGTCCAAGAATTCCTCAACCAGTCTTAAGCTTGTTACTGATTTTCAAGAATTTTTGTTAAAGCCTTAACCAGTCCTGGAGACTGCTCGACCGGTCTGTGAACAGTGCTCGACCTATGCTCGACCAGTCCTGCAGGCTCGACTCAAAGTCCAGCAACTAAATTGGGTCCCACACGACTAGTTGTGGACAGGACTCGACTGGTCATGGAGGCCACTCGACCGGTCAAGCAGACCCTATGACCAGTCGTGGAACGGCCTTATCTTATCGCACCCAAAGTTTCAAAAGTTTGTTGATCCTATGACTAGTCGTGCTGACCTTAGGACCAGTCAAGAGTGTAATTTCTGTAACTATAAATAGAGCACAAATTTCAGATTTTGATATTCAACTCAAGCTAAATCAATACGTCACTTTGAGAAATAAGTTAGTGATATTTTAAAGCTATTTAATGCTCATTTTAATATTCTCTTTAATTAGCATTTTTTGCATTTAATTTTGTATTTTGCATTCCAATTTTATTTGAAAGAGAGATTGAAGTATTCCTGTAAGGCCAGTATCCTAGTCTATACTGTTCTGTCGACTCTCGCGATCCTTCCTGATGAATTTCGGCAACTTGTGATCCATAATCAGCAGTTGCGCGTGACCCTGAGTCGTATCCTGTATTCCAGAGTCAGCTCAATCCGAGACTTGTACCATGACGACCACCTTATCGCCGTGGTTCTGACGCTACATATTACGCGTCGAGGCAATACCCAGGCTAGGAGATGTGAGCCTGCGTTCAGTTCGAGGAAATGCTACGCATTTGCAATCCCAAGAGAATCTCTATAACATGTCAAATCAATTCAATCAATCACCTCACATGTCAAGTACATGTTCCATCCCCAAGAGCAACCCCAAAGTCAACTCTCTCACCCTCTCTCTTACACACCCATACATGTCAAGTACACATCACCTATCACTAACCATCCCTCTCTTCCATCACTTCTCTTACATCACACACTCTCTCATCTCTCCCATTCTCCCCAAGCAACTTCAATGTCCAACATTTCCATGAGAGAGAGGAGAGCTAGTGTGGCCCACCTTCCTACCTCCCATCTCCACCATGGAGCTTTAGGATACATCGGTGGGAGAAGAAGTCCAAGAAGATCGATCAGTGGGTGTTTCTATAGGTCTAAATTTTATTCCAATGATAATGGGCGAAGTGGGTCCTACCAATTGATGGTATGGATCTCACTTTGGACCCTAGGTGTGGCCGATGGCCCACCTTAATTCTCATGATCATTCCATGATGGGGCCATTCTTGTAACACCCCGTACTTTCTAGTACTCGAGTGTTACCATGTAATTTAATTTAATATAAATACAAAGAATAATACAACCTAAATATATATACACACTATGAAGTGTATATACTTTATAAAGATTTAAAATTTCATGCTAAAATGATACATATGTATTTAATGTATATAAGACATTATAAAAATAATATTATATTAAATAAACACAATGAAAAATAATTTCACAACATAAAATCAAATTTTAAATAATAATATAGCAGTGAATATTTTTATATCCGTATGTATACAAAAATCATTAGATATTTTAATGAAATTTTATATTTAACAATATTATTAAATACAAATATAGTTTTAATTAAATATAATATTGTATATTAAGAATTATGTATATTAATGAATGTGTGTACAGCAGCATGTAATTAGTGGTGTGTTAATATTAAAATTATTTTTATATATATGTATGAGATTTTAAATATTGTAATTATAGGTAAGATACAAAAATAAAAAAAAATTATATTAATATTAGTATCAGTTAGTAATATATGACAAAAGCCTTACAAATGGCCCATGAAGACCTTTTAACCGTTGACGTCCAACTTCGGGATGATCTGACTGTCAGATCAATGAAAACACCAATTTAGAGGAAAAATCTTCATGTATGGCCCACCTGGGCATTGTACCCACCTGAGTTTAGGTTAAAAACCCATACTTGGGCACATCAAGTGAAATGGACGGAGTGGATTTATCACAAACATCACTGTGGACCCCACTCATATGATGTGTGTGCATAGGGCATGTGCACACGCGGTGCACGGGACCATGGAGCTCGGTCAGGCGGGTCTGACCCGCGTCTTTCCAAAATAGAGAGATTTCCCTCTCTCTTTCTGTTTGAAAATAGCGAACGTACGTTCGTCCGTGTCTTCGATGGTGGCCCACAAACCAGGGTCTAAGTTCGTTATCTGAACCGTCCATCAGCTTCAGAGGGTGGATCTGACCAAAACCCAACTGTCATGGAAGATTTTCCTGCACGTATGGACGCACTATCTTCACTGCAAATCGGCCTTACAAAACCTTATTTCCAAAAATGGCAACTGCCCTCATTACCACGAGGGCGATCCGTGTGCTCGTGCATCTTTCCATCTCAACCGTCCCTTGGAGGGCTATCTCAGCCGTCCATTTTCTTATGGTTTTCCAAGCAAAACCATGTTCGGTTTTGGTTTTGCCCACCGTATTTGGAGGCGGTTTCGGCCAGAAAAGATCCGGGCCACTTGTTGTTGATCCGATGGTCTAGAAAGGTTTAGGGCGAGCATAAGAGGCGTATGGATCGGGGAACAGTAGCTCGCCCTCCATTTTCGCAGCCACAACCATGAAACCAGCCGTTTCCTCCCAAATCCGAATCCACCAGACAAATCCCTCTTAAACTTAGTAAGAGCTCGTCCAGAAGCTTCTCAGGGTCCATATGGACCGTTTGTAAACATTGGATTGGAGAAAGGAGTGGTGTTGTCCAAGATGCCATTAATGGCCGTCTTCCTCTTCTCCGTTCGAGCCGCGCCTCACCGAGTCACTCCAACGTATGAGGAATTCTGGACGGGTCGGAGTTGCGTCTGGCCTGAGAAACAGAAAAGAAGTAGAAGAAAGGAAATGAAAGAAGAAGGAAAAGAGACAGAGAAAGAGGGAGTAGCGAGAGAGAGAATGTGGGGTGGTGCTACACCAGCTCGGCCTAGCCGACTTGAGCTCAACTCAGGCTCGGGTCTGTTCCAAGCGTTGCTGGATATTCCAGCATTGAAGAAAAAAAAATGAGAAGAGGAGAAGAAGGAAATAGAAGGTGAGAGAAAGAGAGAGAGAGTGGTGCGTTGCTGCACCTGCTTGAACCGAGCCGGATCAGCTGGTCGGGTTCTGAGTTACCGGGCCTGTTTCGGTCCGAGTTGGACTGGGTCGAGTCCAGTGGTGTTGCTGGACTTCAAAGAAAGAAGAAGAATGAAGAGAAGGCAACGAGAGAGAGGAGAGAATGAGGGTGTGGGCGTGCATTAGTGCAACGCTGCCAGGTTCACCGTCGAGTCAGCAACCGGTTGGGTCAACTCAGTCAGATTGAGGCTGGCCGTGGGTCGAGCTCAGTCCTTGTTGGATGTTGCAAGTAAGGGAGAAGGGAAGAGAAAGAAAAGAGAAAGAGAAGGAAGGAGGGAAAGAAAAGAGAAAGGAAGGAAGAAGGAGGAGGAGAAGAAAAGCTAGTGAAGGGAGAGTCCGAGTCAACTCGGCTCGAACTGAGTCGACTGGGTGTGCCCACATTTTCTTTTCTAATTTAAATAATCATTTCTGTTATTAATGTCATTTTTAGGATTATTAAAGATAGGTATGATTAACAATTAGTAAGTTACCCATACGGATATTAGTTAGCACATATAAAAATTATCATTAATATCTTGTCGTTCTTAAAATATTGTTATTAATGTTAGAACACACTAATCATTTTCATTAAAATAATTATTAGTGTCATGTTAGCTAATATTATGGATATTGTTAATATTAATAATTGTTTTGGGAATTACTAATATTATTATTCGTAGTGGGATATTTTTAGGTAATTTAATATAATAGTAACCAATATTGATATTCCTAAATTTATAACCAATTCATTTAATTAATCATGTTCATTTATTACTCTCTTTGATAATACCACTAATGGACACCCAAAATAGAGTTCAATTCCATAATCTAAACCTAGAACTAAACCCTAAGACAAAACCCTAAACTCCACATTAAAACCCTAAGATAGATAACTCAATATCCCTAGGTTTAAACCCTAAACCTAAATAGTATGTAGAACTTGGATCTAATTGTGCATCCTAATTTATGGTAGGATTTGATTGTAAGGGAACGCGCATTCCTTAAATAATGCTGGTATGCGATGCAGAGTATAAGGTGATGATTCTTCCCTTTGAGCTTTCCATCTTCTCATTAGTTTAAGTTATAGTTTTTATTAAAAATTATAATTAACATCTCTCTCTTATAATCACATGTATTAGCTGGTGGAAATTGAATTGCTATATTGCCTGCTTAATGTTCATCCTGTATATTTGTTCATGCTTGTGAATTATTTATATATTGCTTATGGACTTTAAACTGGTACATTAGTGGGAAACCCCCACCTATAAATGTACACCCATACTTGGGATGTAACACGACTGGTTGTGATTAAAATGGACCTTCGACTTAGTGGTTATTGAGTAGTGGTCTAAATGGATCATTGATGTGGGCCTATCATCCAGGGTTATTGTGTCCAAATGGTTTTCAAGGATGGTCTTTTATCGCATGGTTTTGACACTCGCCCTATGAGGCCTATTTTGATAATTGCCCTATGTGGCTTGTTTGATATCGCCCTATGTGGCTTTGTTCTGATATTTTTTCTATATGGGTTCGATGTTTTATACTGTGTAACCATGTGATGGTAAGCCCAATATACTGTAATATGATTGGCCACTAGTCGACGGGTTACCATTAAACATCCTAAGATGGTAGCCTCATGAGCCGGGGATGGTGGTAATGGGACACTATGCCCGAGCTGTCAGCCTACGCTGGGCCATGTGCTCCCCGTAGTGACCTTTGAGCTTATCTAAACTGGCTGGTTGTAAATGGACTAATAATGACTTGGCTAATCATGCATGCATGACATACTACGACGGCTTGGATCATTATGCCCATGCGATTACGCTGCGAGTTGCGCTAATGACCAGCCGATCGATTTATGATGATGACTTGGATCACTCATGCCCATACGATTACGCTGCGTGTTGCGCTGATGACCACTCACATCTTTGGGTGACGACCCCATTGCCTGTCTGAATGTTTTTCCTGGGGCTCCGACCGTCTGGATGATTTACCCGGGTCGATGATTGCATTCATGCATCCATGCACCTAATAAGACTGCATTTACTCTATTTTGGTTGTCTGGATGTTTTATACTATCTCTTACCTAATGCGGCGGTGTGTAATCTTAAAGGGAATTCACACTGAGTTGGCCACTCATCCATCAAATATAAAACCGTACAGGTAGTACAGGTGGCTTAAGTGATATGCATGTTCAGACTTGATAAGAAGCAGGGTACGATCACCAGGAATGCTTGACTGTATACTTGGAGGAGCTGTGTGATCTTGCGGCTTATACTTATATGCTTTTTATTATTTCTCATGTATTAGATCATGTAATTCTTGTACTTGTTAAATTCAGAGACATTGGTTTGTATAAGTCATTATGGGCAGCTTCTTGTAAATTTGAATGATAATGAAATTTTCCTTTATGTCGATTTGTCCACACTACGCTCATTTGCTTACTCTGATGATAGTTAAAAAAAAAATATACGCTCGAATTCAACCATCCTTTAAAGCTAACACTCGGGTTTTTGGGACACGGGACATATACTCGGGTCCTAAAAACCGGGGCGTTACAATTCTCCATGGACCCCATCATGATGTTTATTCTCCTTGCATGAATAGGGTCATCTGGACCTTACATTTTGGTGGAGAAAGGATCTCCACTATTGATTTTTGATTTGATGGACCAACGTGTAATGGGACCCGCTTGATGTATGATTGATTACAAGGGAGGGCTCATAGTGGCAGAGCCCTCCATCATCACATTTCTCTCTCTCTCTCTCTCTCTCTCTCTCTCTCTCTCTCTTTTCCCTTGATTGTTGCTCCATGATGTATGCAATGTATCCATGTTGTCCCCCTTCATGGGACCCACTTGATGGATGTGTTGGATCTACACCGTCCAAACCATGTAGGCCCTACCCTTTGGTGATGGAAAACATAAGTATTAGATTTACCCAAATCAAGTGGGCCATGACCATGTGTGACCCACCTTGATATATATTCAGACCGTCCGTCCAGCGTCCCTGGACGCTGGACGTGTTTTTAGTGGAGTGTGAATAGACAATGGGGTGTACTTCCAGCAACATAAAATAATAATATATATATTTATATAAGGTATTTGGGTGGGCCACTCATACAGGCCCCACCTTGATGTATAAGTTTAATCCATGCTGTCCATTCCATTCCCCAGCTCATTTTAGGTGTTGAGCCAAAAAATTATGTTAATCCGATAATCAAGCGGGCCATACCATAGAAAACAATGATATTGACCGTTAAACGCTGTTAGGACCCACTCTGATGTTTCTATGCACCAAAACACATCGAATATTGGGCTCATTTGGACTGTCTTGAGCGGTAGAGTGCAATGGTTAAGCTGGATTCACCCGATGTGGGCCCCACGTACGGAAAACCATGGAAATTCAGTTTTCAAAAAAATATAATAGAGAGTAGCAGTGCCTGCTGCTGCTGCTGACCGTCGATAGGATGTGCACGTCCTCTACTGCTGCGGTGTGAACGGCCAGGGACCGTGGGTTCTAGTGCTGGCCCCACCATGGTGTTTGTTTTTTATACACACCATCCACACCACTGGACGGTGGGACCCACCCACTTGATGTATATGTTTTATCAATGTCGTCCTGCCATTTGGGTTGGGCTGTCCATCCACTGGACGGCCAATGGACCCCACTCTTGATGTATGTGTTACGTCCAAACCGTCCATCTAGTTGGCGAGCTTGCCTTAAGGCTTGAGACAAATGAGGCAGATCTGCCTATCAAGTGGACCACACAGCAAAAATAGTGGGATTGAGCGTCTGCCATTGAAATCCTTTTGAGTTGTCACAGAAGTGTTGGATCATTATGAAATTTATTTTTCCTTTCTATCTAGGTCTATGTGACCTTATTTACAGATTGGATGGAAAATAAACATTATGGTGGGCCCCATGAGGGACCTACTAATATATGTGTAGTAATCCACACCTTCCATTAGTGTGGACCCCACCATGAAGTGTGCACTTTATCTATGCTGTCCATCCCTATGGGACCCACCATGATGCATGGGTTGTATCCATACCTTCCAACCATTTTGGGAGATCGTTTTATGGCATGAGAAAAATGAGATAGATTTATAGTTCAAGTAGACCCCACCATCGAAAATAGTGGGGACAGTGACATTCATCGTTCAAAACTCCTAAGGGCCACAATAGTTTCCAATTAAGCTGATATTTGTTTTCACTTCATCTACCTCTATATTAACTTATGAATAGGTTGATCTCAAAAATACATAAGGGAGTACGTGGGCTCGATTGATATACATGAAGGTCATTTGATCAGCCCAATCGATTCGACCCATTTGTACCGGCCCAACTATTTCAGCCCATTTAATCGGCCCAATTGAGTCGGCCCATTTGTACTGGCCCATTTGATTCGACCCGTTGATATGACCCATTTGATGTATTTGGGGGCCATTTGATGAGGCCCAATGTAATGCATTTGGGGCCCATGGGTTGAGGCCCATTGTAATGTATTAAGGCCCGTGGGTCAAGGCCCATTTTGATATATTTGGAGCTCATGGGTAGAGGCCATTGTGATATATTTGAGGCCCATGAGACATGGCCCATTGTGATATATTTCCAGCTCATTTGGTAAGGCCCTTTGTGATGTATTCCCGGCCTATATGAAGAGGCCCATTGTGATGTGTTCCCGGCCCATATGATGAGGCCCATTGAGATATATTTCCAACCCATTTGGCAAGGCCCATTGTGATGTATTCAAGGCCTATGGTTGAGGCCCAGTGTGATGTATGTATGTCCCGTTAAGTTGTGTATGAATCCCTTGTATGGGCCACTCTTTGGGAGCAATGTTGGTTAAATGGCCACATTATTGGGCAATGATAGTTTAATGTCCACATTGCGACCTTCCCTTAAGCCTTCTTCAGTCGATTTCGATTGTCGAGGTTGATTGTATAGGCGGATTTCGATTTGTCGAGGTTGATTGTATAGGCTAATTCTGATTTATCGAGGCTGATTGTATAGGCCAATTCCGATTTGTCAAGGCCGATTGTATAAGCCGATTTCAATTGTCGAGGCCGAGTATCGAGGCTGATTCCGATTTGTCGAGGCCAATTGTAGTGGCCGATTCCGATTTATCGAGGCTGATTATATAGGCCAATTCTGATTGTCGAGACCGATTGTATAGGCCAATTCCGATTGTCGAGGCCGATTGTATAGGCCGATTCCGATTTGTCGAGGTCAAGTATTGAGGTTAATTCCAATTTGTTAAGGCCGATTGTATAGGCCAATTTCGATTGTCGAGGCTGATTCCGATTTGTCGAGGCCAATTGTATGGCCGATTCCGATTTGTTGAGGCCGATTCTAACTATTGAGGCGAATTGTATAGGTCGATATCGATTTATTGAGGCCGATTGTATAGGCCTATTTCGATTTGTCGAGGCCGATTTATAAGCCAATTTTAATTGTTGAGGCCGAGTATCGAGGCCGATTCCGATTTGTCGAGGCCGATTGTATAGGCCGATTCCAATTATCGAGGCCGAGTGTTGAGGCCAACTATCGAGGCCGATTCTGATTTGTCGAGGCTAATTCTGTGTGTCGATTTCAATTGTTGAGGCCGATTCCGATTATCGAGGCCGATTTCGATTGCCAAAGCTGATTGTCGAGACCTATATGATATATATGCGACCCGTAGTTGAGGCCCATTGTGATGTGTATTCGGCCTGTGTGATGTATATGTAACCGCGTTTAAGGCATAATGTGATGAATAAGAGGTCTATGTGATGAGAGGTCCATGGGCAAGGCCCATTGTGATGTATTCGTGGCCTATGGTATAGGGCTATTGTGATATGTATTAGGCCCATGATGCATGACTCATTTGATGTATTCGAGAATCATGTGTAGGGCCCACATGTGATGTATTTGAGGCTCATGAGCAGGGACCACCTGTTGTGCATATGTGGCCCTTGAGTAAGGCCCATTGTGTTGTATATTAGGCCTTTGTGTAAGGCCGTGGGCCCATTATATGTTTGACTCTATGTGGGCCATTCCTTGGGGGCAATATTAGTTAAATGTCCACATTGACCAGGCCGATTGTTAATGCAGTTATTAATACTGATTATGAGTATATGATAGCATAGCATCATGATTCATGCCCATACACATCATCTGCATGTTTGTTATGAGATGTGATTGACCATTGTATATGTTATTAGGCAGGTTGTTATGAGACTCCCTGATAGGCGGAGATTATCTCACGGCATGCGCAGGATTGATGTATGACTGGTTTGTATGACTCATGCATCACGCATTTTATAATATGACCACTGTACGCCCTAGCGATCCAGGGTAGTAACCTTCACAGGCATATTGTGGATGGCTAGATGGGACATCAAAAATGTTTGGTTTTAGCATATGGGCACCATAGATGTCTCTGGGTGAAAATTTCTGAACCTCCGTAGCCAGGAGACGCCTCAACGTCGAGACTGAGTGGATGTATATGAGAGCATGAGGGCCGTATACCAGTAAGCTGCATCTCTCATTGTGTCGTGGTCGGTTGGGAGGGGGTGTGACCTAACCTGCCTGAGTGAGGGGGCAATATCTAGGTTGAGTCTGACCAGCTTGAGGAATAGGTCTGCTATCGACGAGCTGGGCTTAATATTAGCAGGCGGATAGTGAGGTCTCTTCCACTTACCCAGTTGTGCACTCGAATAGGAGCGGCAAGCTAGCTTATAGTGTAATAGACCCCGGTGATGATCCTAGAGATGAACCGTACTGATATGTGGACTTATTGAGTAGGAGTTGCATACTCATTCATTCATTCATTCACTATCCACTCGGGCTAGTGGTGCGTAATTATTTGTTATGTGTACCTTAGCAATGGTCAGGATTTTGGTTGGGACGTGTGACTAACCTGAGATCAGGATTTTACCATGTTGAGTCTGACTATCTAAATTTAGGTATGAGACTGGTTTGGATAGAAGTCCTTTGTGGTGGACTCCGTAGCCTGCGATACTACGTACTATCATCCCGACTTCACACTCCATCTTGGTCATTTCATTCGCATCGCATATTGCATTGCATCCTCAGCACATAGTATTTGGCTTACTATCTCTGCATTGCATAGCCTAGATAAGGCTGATGGTATTTATGGGCCTATCAACATGTTTTCGCATTATTTTGATATTGTATGATTATGGGCTTGTCAGTATTTCCGCTTACTCTGATTACTTTGATATTGCTTACTTGGCACTTTTCTTGTGCACATACTTTCACCACCCTTTAAGCTTTCTATAAGCTTATGCATGATAGATGCGTGTAGGTGGCGTTAGGTGGCAGTAGCATTGAGCTTGGAGTGTGCAGCTATCTTCTGGAGCTTTAATTTTGATATATGTATTTCCCTTTCAACATTGTATTCAAATGATTATATTAGTGGATATGTGATGATGATGTTGCCTTCGTGATTTGGGTAAACTTGTGGTTATGCTTATTACGAGACAAAAGTACATTGAAAAATCCTCCTTGTAGATTCCCAAGATCGAAATCTGGCGTATGGATGCTGGGAGCTGAGAATGGGGTACTACGGAGGCTGTCGGCAACGGATTCGGTGATCGAAAATTTTGTGAGCTCGATTTCCGAGTTTGGGGCGTGACAGAAGATGGTACCAGAGTATAAATTAGGAATACCTGAAGATAACATCACATATTTGCTGGTAGCTACCCTTCACTCTATGATTTTTTAGAACTTAGAATGGTTAGATCCCCAAGTTTGAATAACTTGGAGATTTTCTGATATAGCTCCCTACCATTGAGATTATGAGGCTACATAGTATTTCAGTTTTGATCATTTTTAATCCGAGATCCGAGGTTCAGTGATGTCATCATAGTGTGGAGAGGCGTCTTGGGAGTGCGAGGCGGAGATTCGAGAGTGCTATTTGTTCATAAATTTATCGTGCTTCCTCTTCCCTTTATTTGTACTACGTGATAGTAAATTTCAAGGATGAAATTTTTATTAGGTGGGGAGATTTTCTAAATAGTTGGTGTACACACAAGCGAACCACTATAATTTCTAATCATGTGGTTGATTGATTATTTCTTTTTATAGATGTTTGTAATTTCGGTTTTTGCGTTTGTGGAGAATGTTGTATTTTCTTTTATGGAAGTGTGGGAATGTTATAATAACTTAGTTATTTCCTTTGCTATTTATTTGTTTATTCCTCTGTATCAGTTTGAGTTTTTGATACACAGACCGTTTTAGGAATCAGGTTATCCTACCATAAACCTTTGGTTTTTGGTGTAAGGTTGTCCTTAGAACAACATCTGTATCAATCTCTCAATACTTGTACTCTTGAGGTTGTTTTACACTTCTGCATTGTGGGATTGTTTATTGCTATCAGTATTTATATTTGTTAAAATTTCGCTGTTGATTTTTTAATTTGGCATAGTCCTATTCACCCCCCCCCCCCCTATGACTTAATAGGTCGGCCTTTTCAAGTGGTATCAAAGCCTAATAGCTCATTTTAATTGTTATTTCTTTTGGATTAATTTCCTAAGCTAATCGATCTGAGCTTTGTAAAATGTCAATTTTTGATAGTCTTTCAGTCACTAGGCCTCAACCATTTGATGGCTCCAACTATGCCTATTGGAAATTCAGAATGAGGATTTTCTTAAAATCTATTGATGAGAGTATGTGGCAAGCCACAGTGACTAATTGGACGCCTCCTACCACTGAAGTAATTGGTATCGACGGATCCAAATCTATGAAAGTCATACCTTATTTTGCTTGGACCACTCTTCAGAAAACTGAGAGTAGTGCCAATGCAAAGGCTTTAAATGTAATCGCTTGCGCACTATCACTAGATGAATTTAAGAGAATTATATCCTATGATACTGCAAAGCAAGCCTGAGATATTTTAGAAATGACATACGAGGGAACAACAATTGTCAAGAAATCTAAAGTCCAAATCCTCACAACCAAATTTGAGAAAATACGTATGGAAGAAAGTGAAACTTTCATCGACTTCTATACAAGATTAAATGACATTGTTAACTCTATATGGGGTCTTGGTGATAGAATCTCAGAAAGCAAAGTCTGTGTAAAGATTTTACGCTCACTACCTGAACGGTTCAATTCAAAAGTGACGGCGATCTAAGAACTTCATGATATGGATAATATAAGGGTAGAAGAATTAGTTGGTTTCTTACAGACCTATGAGTTAAATTTTAATGCTCCTAAAGGTAAATCTATCGCTCTTAAATCTTCTAAAAATATTTCTCAAGAAAATAGTAGTAATTTTAATTTAGAAAATTCTGAAGATGATATGGCTCTTCTAGCTAAAAAGTTTTATAAGATTTTCAAAAGTAAAAAGATGGTTAATTTTTAAAAACCTAATGAAAAGAAAAGATCTAAATTTAAAACTTGAAAATCTTTAAAAGATAGTCAATGTTACAACTGCTATGAATATAGGCATTTAGCTAACAAGTATCCTAAAAAGGACAAACCTAAAAAGAAAGGTATGTTGACTATTTAGGATGAATCTTCTGGCTCTGAAGCATCTTTTGAATCAGAAGATTCTGAAACTGTAATGTCTCAAAAAAATCCGTATAAAGACCCGAATACCACCTTAGGCAGAAATCACTAAGGATCGAATCCTTTAGAAATTAGACGAAAATTGATTAAGTACTAAACAGAATAATTGGCGAATTAGCTTGAATCACTTTCTATACGAACTACAAGACCCGAAACCAGCATAATCGCTAACTCTACATTACCTAAAAACCTATGATCAA
Organism: Magnolia sinica; assembly: GCF_029962835.1. Taxonomy (NCBI): domain Eukaryota; kingdom Viridiplantae; phylum Streptophyta; class Magnoliopsida; order Magnoliales; family Magnoliaceae; genus Magnolia; species Magnolia sinica. Next base: position 15,739,682 of record NC_080581.1, read on the forward strand.
TCTCAAAACCCAGTTGCTCTTGGGAGCATCTTGAAACTCCGTATCAGACCTGAACCGTGCATCGAAAGTCCAATTACCACGAAATTATATGATTATGACCGCCTTACTGGGCTTGACAACCATCTCGGGAATCAAGTCCAAATAGTATCCAGAAACACACAACTTGAGCCCGGAGTGAAGTGTGTGAGAAATGTGAATGTCTTTAGAAAGTGAACGCAAACTTAAGTGAATTGGACTATTCACTTGTAGGCCAAATTTAAGGTTTTAGACTGTCAGATTTCGACCCAACGACACCCTCGGATCAGAGAAATTTCCTGACACATTCAGTGCACTTGTGGCCCTGATCGAGAGACGATGACCATTGAACTGAAACTGGTCCTCCGCAGTCGATCCACTAATCTGATCGGACTAAAAACTTAACCTGATAAAGATCCATTGTTAGAAAACTTTCTTTGGACTGTATGCAGAAAATGGGCCTCCAGATGAGCTGCGTTGGCCCTAAACAGCCTCCCTTTGGATATATCCTAAGTATATCATGGCCCTGGGGGCATTGGCATTGGTTCTAAGCCTATATAAGGGCCTTAACCCACCCCTCTCTCATTCCATACGAATTTTCTAAACCCTAAGAGAGATAAGAGAGAAAAGAGAAGGAGAAAGTGAGGAGAAGAGAGAGAGAGAGAGAGAGAGAGAGAGAGAGTTTCTAGGATTCAATCCCGCCGCTCCACGTATCGAATCGCCTCTCCCTGGTCACTATACTAGCGATTTTGATTCCGTTCTTGGGTAAGAAATCCTAAACCTAATCTGTTTTAAGTATCTAAGTAGATGAATCGACGAAATAGCTAACCTATTTCGTGATTCAGGTAGCCATTGTACTGTAGACAAAGGCATAATGTTCGAACTGAGTTTGATATGAGTTTTTCGATGGAAGGTGCATACTATAAACGTTTAGGTTATGGTTTTCAAGGCTTTCAATGTCAGTTAATGATTTATGACTGACTTGATTGTTATTACATATGCTTAGATACGATATTTTCTATGTATTACATATATATATGAACTATGTTAAAATTAATGCATTCCATGTGTTTGTTGAAATGTTTGTATGAATATGGAATTATGATTTGTGCTTGCCATGATTGTTGTTCGGAAATACATGATTTTTGTACGTGTGGCAACTCCCTTACGAAAGGATTTGCTATAATATACATTATAACTAATTTATTACATGTATGTTGATATGTGTAGTTTAAGTGTTTGATAAAATGCCTGAATGAGAAAATGCCTGTTGAAATGTATTTAATGAGGGTGTTGAGATAGGATTCTCAATTCCCTTATCTATAGTTATTGTTTCCTTCATGTAACTTGTCTTGCTTTTACGTGCTTTATGAATGAAATGCCTATGTATGATAATAGGTGCACTATGTGTTTGTTAAAATGCTCAAGTGAGATTTATAATTGGAGTGGTTGTTACATGCTATTTTTGGCTATCACATATGAATGCCTATTGTATTTGAATGTGATTAGGACTGATATGTAGTCCAGGCAATCGGTAATGGTTTACAATCAGTGGTCGAACTAATTTCACCACAATGGATACGTTTAATGAATTCGAGTCGTACGGTGATCATCGACAGTGGTTAGGACACGAGGAGTGCGTATGCACTCCATGTCAATTGATTTAGCGTGCACTCATACCAGTCAATCTTGTCAAGTAACCCGATTGGCCTAATGTATGTTCACCATGTATGGACGCCACTGCTTGAATCTAAGGTACCACATACTAGTGCAAAGCCCGTTTAACCTTGGTACCACGATCCGCTAAGACTCATGAACCGCATATGGTGGTATGGGACACTGTGGTCGAGCTGTGGGCCTACGTTGGGGTGACGAGCCTCCCCGTAGTGTCCAGTGAGAAACCAAACTCGTGAGCCGAATACGGTGGTATGTGACACTGTATTTGAGCTGTCGGCCTACGATCAGGTGACAAGCCTCTTTTAGTGACTTTGAGTATACACTAGGACTACACTAAGGTGATGAGCCTTTCTGTAGTGACTTTAAGTATAAACTAGGCATGCACTGAGGTGATGAGCCTCTCCATAGTGACCTGGAACTACCATCGTATGCGACTAACTAGGATTGACGACCCTAGTTGGATCATTGTTTGGGTTAATGATATAAAGGGAGGTACCTTAGCTTCCCAAACCGGCTATATGAATAGGTCTAATTAAGAACTTGGTTAATCACGCACATGCACCGCATTGCATGTGCCTTTGGCTTTGGAGTTGAGTACAGCAGGAGTGTTGCATGCGCGATCGTGAGATGATGTTGGAGTGGGAGTGCAGGCGAGGGCATACATCATTAATACATACCATCCTTGCATTAACCAGAGTACTTAGGAATGCTTGTTATATTGCTTTATCATTACTGCTTTACTGAATTGATAACATGTTAACCTTTGCCTTATAACTCCACTGAGTTGATCACTCACTCCCACTCTAGGACGGTGTTTTAAAACACCAACCAGATTCTGTTGTAGTTTCAGGTGATTTCGACGCTTACGAGGCGGAGCCTGACTTCTATGATAATGAGGAGTTCTCCTATCTGTAACTCTCTAGTAGGTCTATGTAGATCTGGAGTTGCGTCACTAGGGCTACAGGGACATGGATTAGATGACATGACACTTTATCAATTTGTATATTTTAGAATTATACATATAATTATTTAACCTAGTGACATTCATACTTTGGGGACTTACAACCATATACTTATATGCTTTATATACTTATCACAGTCTTCCACTTGCGTAATTAAACTATTTCTGGAGTATGATATGCTAATTTGGTACAATCCCACTGATGTTTAATACACTAATATGGACAACATTTAATCATCATTATCTATGTTGCATAGGTGATGTGTTGAAATTCGGGAGTTGAGCTTCTGCTCGACCCCCGATTTTCATGGCGTTACAGAAACCGAGTCGAGTAATGAAGTCAAAGCCCTTATGACTCTAGCCAAGTTCACTTTTTCAGATCATGATGATTCAACTAGTGAAGAAAATTTGAATAGTGATCATGAAAATGAAGAAGATCTACAAGATGCTTATAATGCCCTTTACAAGGAGAGTTGTAAAATTGCTGTTAAACTTAAACTTCAGAAAGAGAAGTTTTCAAAACTTAAAGAAAATTTTGATTCTGTTATTTTAGAAAAATCTCACATTTCATACTATTTTGAAAAAACTAAGGGCGACTTAGATTTCAAAACCTCCTAAGTTGAAAACTTAAAATCTGAAAACGAAAAGCTAAAACTTGAAGTCTCTTCACTCTTGAGTTTAAAGGACACATGGAAGTATGCCCAAGGTGATCCTAGGTTAGAGAAACTATTATCTGGATCCAGAAAATGTGGCGACCGATCTGGATTGGGCTACGATAAAAGAATTCCTTCCAAACATAAGAATACTCCTAAGTTTGTGAAAGGAGAGTCTTCAAACTCAAAAGGGAAAAGTCTAAATCAAAATTATCCTAAAAATGCTAAAACTTGTCAATCCTTAAAACCTAAAAGCAACCATATCAACTATAAAAATCAAAATCGTAATCCTTTAGCTAAGAAAATTGTTAATTTACTTAAGGAGCTGTTAAAATCTAACTCAGTGGGTCAGTCCTATAACAACTAGAAACATAAGAAGACCAACTATACTCCTGAACCCAAGACTATAATGAAATAGGTTCCTAAGGTTACCTGTTTGGTTGCCCACGCCACTTTCAAAGTTTCAAGCCATTCAAAGTGGTACCTAGACAGTGGATGCTCCAGACACATGACTGGTGACAAGAGTCTGTTCACCAATCTTAAAGACATGACTGATGGTTCAGTCACATTCGGTGATGGTAGCAACTGCAGGATTGTTGGCCAAGGTATGGTCCAACTTTTTAACCTTCCATTATTTGAGAATGTTTTATATGTATAAGGGTTAAAACACAACTTATTAAGCATTTCTCAAATATGCAATAATAATCATAACGTAAAATTTACTAACCTAGGGTGTGAAATTTTAAATAGAAATGGTTCTGTAATATTAACTGGTCACGAAACGTCTAAAAATTATACATTGTGAGTGATTCAAGCTCATTTAATCTATCATGTTACACGATCCATACCGATGAGACAGAATTATAGCACAAATGCCTAGGACATGTATACTACTGCAACTTATATATATTAAGCAAAAGAGAGTTAGTAAGAGGCCTACCCAAAATATAGAAAATAGGTAAAATATGTGGCGAATGCCAGATTGGCAAGCAAACAAGGAGTTCTCACAAAAAGGTGGACTCCAACGCCACATCCAAGTCTCGTACGAATGAGAGCACTGTGCAAGCTTTTTATGCCCATATACGAGAGCCTCTATAGTTCTCTATCCCCGTGGGAAGGCGAGAAGCCATTGTCAATATGGACCTGATAGCCCGGATCATGGGGATGCCGCTTGGTGAGGTTCACGCTAGCGAGAAGAACCTCAGGAGTGCACATGAAAAGGATCATCGCACACGATTTCTTTGTGGCCGACTGGTCCACTGGAATTTAGGAAATTGCCTCCTGACATCTAAGATGACTCTTGACTTCTGCCTGTTCCACCACATCTTCACACATAACGTGTATCCCAAGTGGAGCAATCACAATGAATGCACGTATCTGATGGTAGACTTCCTATATTGAGCTAGGCAAGGAGACAAGCTATGCTTGCCTATGTATGTATTACTATAGATAGTTCAGACCGCGCACTCTCCTAGGATAACCATTTCACTCCCATTCGGCCGACTTATATGCAAGCTTGCTTATGAATTCGGCTATAGACTTGGCTTAGAAAGGCTTGCACCGATCTATTTCATCAATGATACCACTCTCAACAACATGAATATTGGGCCACGACAACATCAAGCCCGACTCGATGAGAGTGAGGGTGAGATGGGGAGTGAAGAGGAAGAGAGTGATGAAGATGGTGGAGTTGAGATAGAGGAAGAAAGTGAAGAAGAGGAAGAGCAGGAAGAGGAAGAAGAGGAGGCCTAAAACACTGACGAGGGCTCTCCTACTGCCACACATGAGCACCACCGCGATCGAGTTGCTATAGAAGCCTGCTTGGCTTAGATCGAGGAGGGCCAGGTTGCCTTACAACGGGAGGTCAGTGAGACCTAAGCTAAGCTTAAAGAGGGTCAGGCCTCCATGAAACAGAAATTCAAGAAGGTGTCTCACACCTTGAAAGCTATCCTCTGTTGTCTGTCGGACAAGGGTGCTCCTCCTCCATTATCAGATTCTAATGACTAGTCCTATGCTATAGTCGTCTTTGGGTTTTCTTTGATTTCCTGTTTCCTGTGTTATCGCCTTGATAGGCTTAGTAGTAAGGTAGGTTTGATGGTGTGTTTGGTGTTTAAGGCTTTAATTAGGTTAGCTCACATGCGTTTCCTGTCATGATTCATGTAAAGCTATATCTCATGTATTGTGACAATTTTGTTAAATGAAATGCATGCAACTCCTTTTGCTATGAAATGTGTAGAATGTTTGAGAAATTGAGTGTTGTTATGTAAAATCTTACACGTATTGTACCATATGTTGTATATAGGGAATGCCACATAAGGCCACATGGAGTATGACACATCTTACACTTGGTGACTTGGTTGACGGGGCACCTCCCCTAAGCGATAGCCATATGGACCCCAGTTTGGGCCTGAATCACTAGACTATACCAGATTTTCAATTGGCTACTGACCCCACAAATGGGCCGATACCTTTTACACCACCGGTTCCTGAGAAGAACCGTGCATCCTCGTCGATACCCCACATGCATCAAGGTCCTCCTCCTGATAGGCTAGAGATGATGATGCTCCTTATGCAGCAGCAATAGCAGATTTGGACTACTATTGCTGGGGCCCTTGCCCAAAACATGAGTGTGGTTCTGCCTGCATCATCTATGCACCCTGCTAGGAACATGAGTGTCAGCGGCCTATTTGAGCGATTTCAGCGCTTCTGCCTCTCACATTTGTGGGTACTCATAGACTCGAGGAGGCCGAGTATTGGCTTGACAGCATTTCTACGATACTGAAGCCGCTGCACTGCACTGAGGCAGAATAGGTCGAGTTGATCACTTACATATTCGAGAAGGAAGCCAACCTTTGGTGGGACAGCATCCTTAGGACTGTTGCTGCTGTTTATGTATGGACGTGGGAGGCTTTTGAGACATGCTTCCACGAAAAGTATTTTCCTCTCACCTACCGTAATGAGGAGGGAGAGTTCCTTCACCTCTAATAGGGAGGGATGACAGTGACATAATACAAGAATAGGTTCACGGAGCTAGCCAGATATACTCCTGTGATCCTAGCGAATGAGCCGATGAAGATGCGGTAATTTTTTAAGGGTTTGTGGCCCGAGATCCGCTCGAAGATGTATTGCGCTAGCATTAACAACTATGCTGAGCTAGTGAGTATGTCCCTACGAGCTGAGTAGGATGGAGATAAGTTATCCCACACACGTGTACCTATGGTTCCTAAGCCTCGACCAAATTTGCTGAGCAGGCTATTCCTCGGCAAGAGGCCGTGAGCAGATTCTCCTCCTTGGCTTATGGCTCCACCCATATAGCCGAGGCGACTTGATATATGGTGCACCTACTGTAAGAGGTTGGGCTATGATGATACCTACTGTTTCACCAGGATGAGGGACAATGACTTTATGCCTCCTTAGAGGATCAACCAGCAGATGCCACTAGCTATCTCGACTCTACCTATATGTTCTATACTACCTGCACAGCCTTCTTACAGGCCACCTGCACCTCGATTTAGACCGCCCCAGTGACCTATGATACTGCAGTCGAACCATTCTCAACAGGCTCGTGTGCACTCACTTGCAATTGAGGCATCTGAGATAGCAGTTATAGCACCGATGGCTTTCAAAGTCACGGCACATATTTAAGGTACACTAGTCTTCTTATTAGTGGACACTGAGTCCACTATATCTATAATATCATGCGCAGCAGTCAAGCGACTGGGGTTAGAAACTAGTCCTATGGTTGGGTTGAGACTCCTTACTGTCACGTGGACCTTCTCAGATACTACCAAGATGTGTAAGGGTTGTTCGATAAACCTAGGGAGTAGAACAGTATTTGTCGACCTGATTATGGCCCCGCTATGTCATTACAATGTGATCCTAGGTATGGATTGGCTCACTGAGATGAAGGCAGAGATTGATTGTGATACTAGGGTGGTGACAGCCCTTGGACCTGAGGGTACGACCTTTATATTCCCAGTGCAGGTCAGTTGGTACTACCGCATTAGTTGTTATGCTACCCTGCTAGAGAATATTGATGGTCTGACACTTGGGAACATGCCAGTAGTTCAGAATTTTACGGACGTGTTCAGGAAGATACCTGGATTACCTCCTCAGCTCGAGATCGATTTTACCATTGACCTTGTGCCTGGTGCGACTCCTATTTCACTACCGAATTATCATATGCCTTCATGTGAAATGGAGGAACTGAGGAGACAGATCGATGATCTGTTAGATGCACGTTTCATACGAATAGGTGTATCTCCTTGGGGAGTGCCCGTGTTGTTCGTGAAGAAGGATGGATCTCTGTGATTGTGTATTGATTATTGCAGGCTGAACTAAGTGATGGTGATGAACAAGTATCCTTTGCCCAGGATAAATGATCTGTTCGATCAGTTGAAAGGAGCACAATATTTTTTAAAGATTGACTTACAGTCAAGGTATCACCAATTGCGCTTCAGGGATGAGGATGTGCAGAAGACAGCGTTCAGAACCAGTTTTGGGCACTACGAGTTCCTTGTAATGTCATTTGGACTCACAAATGCACTGGTCGAGTTCATAGATCTGATGAATCGGGTGTATCTATTCGTCATCCTATTCATAGATGACATTTTGATATACTCTAAGAGTCGGGAGGATCACGAGGAATACCTGCGAGCAGTCTTTAATACTCTCAAGAAGAACCAGTTGTTTGCTCAGTACAAGAAGTGTGACTTCTGGAAAGAAGAAGTCAAGTTCCTGAGATATGTGGTATCCAAGGAAGAAATAGCTGTCGACTTTTCTAACGTGACCGCAGTTCAGGATTGGGAGCAGTCCAGTTCGGTTACTGAAGTGAGGAGTTTCCTCGGCCTGGCAAGTTACTCCGTCGATTCATTAGGGACTTTTCCAAGATAGCCAGACCATTGTCTTAGCTAACACAGAAGGACCTTAAGTTTGCCTGGAATGAGAAGGTAGAAGCAGCCTTTCAGGAACTGAAGGACAAGTTGACGTCCGCCCCTGTGCTAGTATTGCCAGAGCAAGGGGTCATGTATACGATATACACCGATGCATCTCGTATTGGTTTGGGTTGTGTTCTAATGCAGAAGGACAGGGTTATTGCCTATGCATTGCGATAGTTGAGGAAATATGAGGAAAATACCCTACACATGACCTAGAGTTGGCAGCCATCATCTTTGCATTGAAGCTCTGGAGACATTACCTCTATGGAGAGGAGTTTGAGTTCTTTTGCGATCACAAGAGCCTCATGTACATATTCACGTAGAGGGACTTGAATATGAGGCAACAATGATGGATGGAAACCTTGAAGTACTTCAAGTTCGAGGTCTCCTACCATCCTGGTAAGGCTAACCTTGTGGCAGATGCATTAAGCTGCAAGAAGACGATAGCGTTTGCGGCTCCACTGATGATCGACGAATGGAACATGGTAGAGTTTGTACGAGACTTTGAGCAGAAGCTTACGATAGAGGAACTGTTTATCGACAACCAGATTATTGCAGCTCAGAAAGACGATGAACTATTGACAAGGATGAGAGATCAAGTGAGTGACAGTGAAGACTCAAAATAGAGAATTAGTATGGATGGGGGTTTACATTATCGTGGCCGCTATGCGTCCCAAATCTTCATAACTTGAAAAGGGAAGTTCTCGAAGTTTCTCACAATTCGAAGATGGCAATGCACACTGGTAATACAAAGATGTACCGAGATATGAAGCGCTCGTACTGGTGGGACAACATGAAAGCCCACATAGCAGACTATGTATCCTGTTATCTCATGTGCCAGCAGGTCAAGACTGAATATCGATGACCTCTTAGACTGCTTTAGCCCATGCCCATAGCTGAATGGAATTGAGATTTCATCTCTATGGATTTCATTTCAGGGTTACCGAAGACAAGGGAGGGGCATGACTCCATTTGGGTGATCGTGAACCGGTTGACAAAATCGGCTCATTTCCTCCCTATTAGAGTCTCAAACTTAGCAGACGATTTGGCCAAGCTGTACATCAAGGAGATAGTGCATCTGTATGGAGTTCCTATGGAGATCGTGTTAGATCGAGACACGCGATTCACATCTATCTTTTGAACTCGTATCTAGGAAGCAATGGGTGTGAAACTGAAGTTCAGTACCACTTTCCACCCACAGACGGATGGGCAGACGGAACGGGTGAATTAGGTGTTGGAAGATATGACGCGAGCTTGTGTGCTTGATTTCAAGGACAGTTGGAATGACTATCTTCCTTATGTTGAGTTTGCTTATAACAACAGTTTTCAGATGAGTATCGGTATGGCCCCCTACGAAGCACTGTATGAGCGTCCGTGTAGAGCACCGCATTGCTAGGCAAAGATTGGTGAGAAGAGTTTGATTGGCCCAAAGTTAGTACAGGCGACCTCAGAGAAGATCGACATTATCAAGAGTCGACTCTTAGTGGCACAGAGTAGATAGAAGAGTTACACTGATACGAGGCAGTGACCGCTAGAGTTTGAAGTTGGGGATCATGTATTCTTGAAGGTTTCTCCAATGAAGGGAGTCCTCCGATTTGGAAAGAAAGGGAAACTCACGCCAAGATTCATAAGCCCATTCCAGATATTCAATCGAGTAGGTGTGGTAGCATACCGCCTTGCTTTGCGCACACCACTCGTAGGCGTGCACAACGTATTTTACGTATCTATGTTGAAGAAATACATTCCTGATCCTTCTCACATTATTAAATGGGAGCAGGTACAATTAAGTGAGAATGTTACTTATATACTGCGACCGACACGTATTCTAGACTGGAAGGAACAGGTGTTGTGTAGTAAGGTTATCCCGCTTATGAAGGTGCTATAGACACACCACACTGAGGAAGAGGTTACTTAAGAAACAAAAGTTGAGGTCCACAAGAACTACCCTCAGATTCTTAAGTAGTACGAAAAGGTACCAATTTCAAGGAAATTTTTATTAAGGGGGGGTAAATTGTAACATCTCAAAAAAATCCATGCAAAGACCCGAGTACCACCTCAGGCAGAAATCACTAAGGACCGAATCCTTTAGAAATTAGATGAAAATTGATTAAGTACTAAACTGAATTAATCGGCGAATTAGCTTGAATCACTTTCTATATGAACCGCAAGACCCAAAACCAACATAATCGCTAACTCTACATTACCTAAAAACCTAGGATCAATCTCAAAACCCAATTGCTCTTGAGAGCATCTTGAAACTCCATATCGGACCTAAACTGTGCGTCGAAAGTCCGATTACCACGAAATTATACGATTATGACCGCCTTACTGGGCTTGACAACCATCTCGAGAATCAAGTCCAAATAGTATCTAGAAATGCACAACTTGAGCCCGGAGTGAAGTGTGTGAGACATGTGAAGATCTTTAGAAAGTGAACTCAAACTCAAGTGAATTGGGCCGTTCGCTTACAGGCCAAATTTAAGGTTTCAGATTCTGACCTAACTACTTCCTCGAATCAAGGAAATTTCCCTACACATGTCAGTGCACTTGTGGCCCTGATCGAGAGATGATGATCGTTGAGCTGAAACTGGTCCTTCGCGGTCGATCCACTAATCTGATCGGACCAAAAACATAACCTGACATAGATCCATTATCAAGGAACTTTTTTTGAACCGTATGCAGAAAATGGGCCTTCAAATGAGCTTCATTGGCCCGAAACAGCCGCCCTTTGGATATATCCTAAGTATACCATGGCACTGGGGCCATTGACATCGGTTCTAGGCCGATATAAGGGCCTTAACCCTCCCCTCTCTCATTCCATACGAATTTTCTAAACCCTAAGAGATAGAAGAGAGAAAAGAGAAAGAGAAAGTGAGGAGAAGAGAGAGAGTGCGAGAGATAGTTGCTAGGATTCGATTCCCCTGCTCCACGTATTGAATCGCCTCTCCCATGTCACTATACCAACAATTCTGATTCTGTTCTTGGGTAAGAAATCCTAACCCTAATATATTTTAACTATCCAAGTAGATGAATCGACAAAATAACTAACCTATTTCGTGATTCAGGTAGTCGTTGTGCCATAGACGAAGGCATAGTGTTCGATATGAGTTTACTGATGGAAGGTGCAGACTATAAACGTTTAGATTATGGTTTTCAAGGCTTTCAATGTCAGTTAATGATTTATGACTGACTTGATTGCGATCACATATGCTTAGATGCGATGTTTTCTGCGTATTACATATATATATGAACTACGTTGAAATTAATGCATTCTATGTGTTTGTTGAAATGTTTGTGTGAATATGGAATTATGATCTGTGCTTGCCATGATTGTTGTTTGGAATACATGATTGTTGTACATGTGGCAACTCCCTTGCGAAAGGATTTGCTATAATATACGTTATAACTAATTTATTACATGTATGTTGATATGTGTAGTCTAAGTGTTTGATAAAATGCCTGAATGAGAAAATGCCTATTGAAAAGTATTTAATGAGGGTGTTGAGATAGGATTCTCAATTCCCTTATCTATAGTTACTATTTCCTTCATGTAACTTGTCTTGCTTTTATGTGCTTTATGAATGAAATGGCTATATATGATAATAGGTGCATTGTGTGTTTGTTAAAATGCTCAACTGAGATTTATAATTGGAGTGGTTGTTACATGCTGTTTTTAGCTATCACATATGAATGCCTATTGTGTTTGAATGTGATTGGGATTGATGCGTAGTCCAGGCAATTGGTAACGGTTTACAATTAGTTGTCGAACTAATTTCACCACAATGAACGTTCGTTGAATCCGAGTCATACGACAATCATCGACAGTAGTTAGGCCATGAGGAGTGCGTATGCACTCCATGTCAATTGATTTAGCGTGCGCTCGTACTAGTCGAGCTCAGTAAGTAACCCGATTGGCCTAATGTATGTTCACCATGTATGGACGTTACTGCTTGAATCTAAGATACCACTTACTAGTGTAAAGCCCGTTTAACCTTGGTACCACGATCTGCTAAGACTCATGAACCGTACATGGTAGTATGGGACACCGTGGTCTAATTGTCAGCCTACGCTGGGGTGATGAGCCTCCCCGTAGTATCCAGTGAGCAAACCAAACTCGTGAGCTGAATATGGTGGTACGGGACACTGTATTCGAGCTATCTGCCTACGATCAGGTGACGAGCCTCTTGTAGTGACCTCGAGTATACACTAGGACTACACTAAGGTGACGAGCCTTTCCGTAGTGACTTCGAGTATAAACCAGGCATGCAATATGGTGATGAGCCTCTCCATAGCGACCTGGAACTGCCATCGTATGTGACTAACTAGGATTGACGACCCTAAATGGATCATTGTTTAAGTCAATGATATAAAGGGAGGTACCCTAGCTTCCCAAACCTGCTATATGAATAGGTTTCATTAAGAACTTGGTTAATCACACACATGCACTGCATTGTATGTGCCTTTGGCATTGGAGTTGAGCACAGTGGGAGTGTTGTATGCATGACTGTGAGATGATGTCACAGAGGGAGTGCAGGCAAGGGCATACATCATTAATACGTACCATCCTTGCATTAACCAGAGTACTTAGGAATGCTTGTTGTATTGCTTTATCATTACTGCTTGACTGAATTGATAACATGTTAACCTTTGCCTTATAGCTCCACTGAGTTGATCACTCACTCTCACTTTGAGACGGTGTTTTAAAATACTAACTAGACTCTGTTGTAGTTTCAGGTGATGTCGAGGCTTACGAGGTGGAGCCTGACTTTTACGATGATGAGGAGGAGTTCTCCTATCTGCAATTCTCTAGCGGGTCTATGTAGATCTGGAGTTGCGTCACCGGGGCTACAGGGACATGGATTAGATGACATGACACTTTATCAATTTGTATAATTTAGAATTATACATGTAATTATTTAACCTGGTGACATTCATACTTTGGGGACTTACAACCACTTATATGCTCTATATACTTATCACAGTCTTCCACTTGCGTAATTAAACTGTCTCTGGAGTATGATATACTGATTTGGTATAATCCCACTCATGTTTAATGCACTAATACAGACAACATTTAATCATTATTATCTATGATGCATAAGTGATGTGTTCGAACTCGGGAGTTGAGCTTCTGCTCGACCCTCAATTTTCATGGCGTTACAGAAACCAAGTCGAGTAATGAAGTCAAAGCCCTTATGACTCTAGCCAAGTTCACTTTTTCAGATCACGATGGTTTAACTAGTGAAGAAAATTTGAATAGTGATTATGAAAATTAAGAAGATCTTCAAGATGCTTATAATGCCCTTTACAAGGAGAGTTGTAAAATTGCTGTTAAACTTAAACTTCAGAAAGAGAAGTTTTTAAAATTTAAAGAAAATTTTAATTATGTTGTTTTAGAAAAATCTCATATTTCATACTGTTTTGAAAAAACTAAGGGGACTTAGATTTCAAAACCTCCTAAGTTGAAAACTAAAAATCTGAAAACAAAAAGCTAAAACTTGAAGTCTCTCCACTCTTGAGTTTAAAGGACACATGGAAGTATGCCCAAGGTGATCCTAAGTTAGAGAAACTATTATCCGGATCCAGAAAATATAGCGACCGATCTGGATTGGGCTACGACAAAAAAATTCCTCCCAAACATAAGAATACTCCTCCTAAGTTTGTGAAAGGAGAGTCTTCAAACTCAAAAGGGAAAAGTCTAAATCAAAATTATCCTAAAAATGCTAAAACTTTTCAATCCTTAAAACCTAAAAGCAACCATATCAACTATAAAAATCAGAATTGTAATCCTTTAGCTAAGAAAATTGTTGATTTACTTAAGGAACTGTTAAAATCTAACGCAGTGGAACGGTCCTATAACAACTACAATCATAAGAAGACCAACTATACTCCTAAATCCAAGATTGTAATGAAATGGGTTCCTAAGGTTACTTGTTTGGTTGCCCACATCGCTTTCAAAGCTTTAAGCCATTCAAAGTGATACCTAGACAGTGGATGCTCTAGACACATGACTGGTGATAAGGGTCTGTTCACCAATCTTAAAGACATGACTGATGGTTCAGTCACATTAAGTGATGGTAGCAACTGTAGGATTATTGGCCAAGGTAAGTCCAACTTTTTAACCTCTCGTTATTTGAGAATGTTTTATATGTATAAGGGTTAAAACATAACTTATTAAGTATTTCTCAAATATGCAATAATCATAGCGTAAAATTTACTAACCTAGGGTGTGAAATTTTAAATAGAAATGGTTCTGTAATATTAACTAGTCATAGAACGTCTGAAAATTGCTACATTGTGAGTGATTCAAGCTCATCTAATCTATCGTGCTACATGATCCATACCGATGAGACAGAATTATGCATAAACGCCTAGGACATGTACACTATCGTAACTTATATAGATTGAGCAAAAGAGAGTTAGTAAGAGGCCTACCCAAAATACAAAAAATAGATAAAATATGTGGCGAATCTAGATTAGCAAGCAAACAAGGAGTTCTCACGAAAAGGTGGAATCCAATGCCACATCTAAATCGCTCAAACTCCTCCATATGGATCTTATTGGACCAACCAGAATGGAGAGTCGAGTTGGCAAGAAGTATATACTGGTAATTGTTGATGACTTTACCAGATATACATGGGTAGTCTTCTTTAAGGGACGAAACAGAAACTCTTAATGAAGTAAAAAGGGTAATTAGACATATCCAAACTGAAAAAGAGTCTCAAGTCTGTAAGATCTGCAGTGATCATGGATCAGAATTTGAGAATGGCGGTTTTGAGAAGTTTTACAGTGATCAGGGAATATTACATGAATTCTCTGCACCCAAAACACCACAATAAAATGGTATAGTAGAAAGAAAAAATAGAGTGCTTCAAGAAATAGCTAATGTAATGTTAAATAGTATGAAGCTCCTTAAAAATCTTTAGGCTGAAGCTGTAAATATTGCTTGTTATGTAATTAACCACCTTTATATTAGAAAATTAAATGGTAAAATGGCTTATGAAATGTGGTTTGATAAGAAGCATACTGTCAAATACTTTTGAGTTTTTGGTAGCAAGTGCTACATTTTATGTGACCAGGAAAATCTAGATAAGTTTAACAACAAAAGTGATGAATGGGTATTTTTAGGGTATGCTCTAAATAGTCGAGCGTATCGGGTTCTTAATAAGAGAACTGGTGTTATCCAAGAGTCCATTTATGTGGTTATTGACGATCATTTGAATTCACATGTCTCATGTTCAGAAAATGATGAAGTACTTCTAATTGATAAACTAGATACTTCATCAAGTTAAAATAACTCTGAACTGAGAACTGTTAAAGACCATCTAACTAATCAGATTTTTAGAAACTCTGTCACTAGTGTGCACACTCATAGACAACTAGAAGATATGTGTAATTATGTATGCTTTATAAGCTTTTACTGACGAAAACTGGATAGTTGCGATGCAAGAAGAGCTCAATCAATTTGTTAGAAATGATGTTTCGTACTTATTTTTAAGACCTAAAGATAAACATATTATTGGAACAAAATGGATTTTCAAAAATAAGTCTGATGAACTTGGTAATATCATTAGAAACAAGGCTAGGCTAGTTGTATAAGGGTACACTCAAAATGAAGGCATCGATTATGATAAGACCTTTGCCCAAGTAGCTCGTCTTGAATCAATTAGACTATTTATATCTATTGCATGTTTTAGAAAGTTTAAAATATACCAAATGGATATAAAGAGTGCTTTTTGAATGGCGATTTGCATGAAGAAGTGTATGTTGAACAACTAACGGGTTTTGAAGACCCTAAGAATGTTGATCGTGTCTATCGCCTAAAAAGGCTCTCTATGGTTTAAAACAAGCTCCTAGGGCATGGTACGAAACATTGACTAAGTTTCTACTAAGTCATAATTTTCTAATGGGAAGTGTTAATAAGACTCTTTTTGTTAAGAAACATAATGATCACATTTTAATAGTGCAAAATTATGTTGATGATATAATTTATGGATCTACCTGTGATAACATGACTGTTGAGTTTGCAGATCTTATGAAATCTAAGTTCGAAATGAGTATGGTTGGAGAATTGAATTATTTTATAGGGTTGCAAGTTAAACAGCAACCTGATGGTTTCTTTATCTCTTAAACAAATATGCTCTGAACTTAGTTAAAAAATTTGAATTTAAGAATGGAAAAAATTTTGATACTCCTATGAGTACTACTTTGAAACTTTCAAAGGAGGTAAGAGTGTAGATCATAAACTATATCGCAGTATGATTGGAGGTTTACTTTATTTAACTACAAGTAGACCTGATATTACATTTGGCGTAGGAATTTGCACTAGATATCAATTTGACCCTAAAGAGTCACATTTAACTGCTATTAAGCAGATTATGCAATATGTCGCAAGTTCAACAAATCTGGGTCTTTGGTATCCACATGATATTAGTGTTCAATTAGCTGGTTACACGGATGCTGATTGGGCTGGTAACGTTGATGATAGGAAATCAACCAGTGGTGGTTGTTTCTATGTTGGGAACTGTTTAGTTTCTTGGTAAAGTAAAAAAACAAAGTTCCGTATCGCTCTCAACTACTGAGGCTGAATACATTGCAGCAGGTAATGCATGTACTGAACTTGTCTGGATGAAAAAAATGCTAAGCGATTACGGAATTACACAGGACTCTATGGTTCTATATTGTGATAATTCCAGTGCTATTAATATATCTAAAAATCCAATTCAGCATTCACAAACCAAGCACGTTGATATTAAATATCACTACATTTGTGAATTAGTGGAAGAAAAGACAATTTCTTTGGAATACATACCGACCGAAACTCAACTTGCAGACATTCACAAAATCGCTCAACAAAAGTAGGTTTGCTAAATTGAAATTTGATCTTAGTATGTGCAATTTGAATTGAAAATTCATGTATTTCTGTATCATATTGTATATATTTGTTAGTTTAAATGTTTAAATTTTAAAATTTTATAAATATTGCATATTTTGGGCTGTGCACGACCAGTCGAGTACATACTCGACCACTCATGGCACGACCAATCGAGCATGTACTCGACCAACTGTGTAGCGTGGGTTGGTACTTTATTTGGGGGGAAATTCTTTTTTCTTCATTTTGGGTTTCTTCTCCAACGGGTCCTAGGTTGACTGGTCGAACCCATCTCCTATTTCTTCAAGGTTAGTGCTTTGTTTTCGTTTTCCTTTTAGATTCAAGTTCTAAGCACTCCTTTTTCATCATTGGTGTGATTTATTTCTTGATTCATATTAGTTTTTAGGGTTTTCTTCTCAAAAATCTGATCTAGTGAAAACCCACTCTACTTCTTTTCCAATCTTCATTTTTCTTGTATTTCTTATTGCAAATGGAAGGTAGAAATAGAAAGAAAAGTTCTCATGGTCCTTTGACTTCTAGGTCAACTCCTATCACTATGCGCCACCTTCGGTCACTCAAAAATGATCCCTCTTATGTGCAGGATATTAGGTTGCGCAATGTTACAGTTGAACAACTTATTCATGTTAAACATGTAACTCCGTTTAATATCCTTCCTCTCCTCCAATCTATAGGATGGGATAACATTCTACATTGGGGGGGGCCGGCATACCGGTCAATTGCGCAAGCTATGTGTTCACTCCCCAAGTATAGGGTTGTGATGTAGTAATAAACTCGATGAGACCGAGGTCGAATCCCAGGGGACTGAACCTTATACGTAATCTGAAAATAACTAGAACTAGAACTAGAAAAAGATGAAATCTAAATCAGGTAGATTTGAGGAATAATGGTGAAATAGTAAACTAAAATATGCAAAATTCAAAGGTAGGAATCTAGTGATTCAGAGGATCTACTTGTAGAGATCAGGGAGATCTACGGTCGATTCATGAACTCAACTGGACTTCGAGTCCCATCTTCATCTAGTTGGAAGATATAACCTGAAAATCAAATCTGAACGTCTTTTGATCTAGTTTTAGAGAGATAAGATTTAAGTAAATAAGAATGGATTCCATCACAAAATCATGCCCATGAGACAAAGCAAACAACAGAATTAAACCAATCTACTTCAATCTGAAAGATGTATGAACGGTAGGAAGGGTGCCGTCATCTAACCATGCCCAGGAGACGATAGTAAACAACAGAGCTTCCTGACTTTATAATCACAAAGAGGAAAAAGAAATATTTAAGCCATCGCAGATCTATTGTAATTTCAGTCACAACAAACCATTAACAATTAAAGGCATTCCTTAATAATCAAACCAGAATCAAATCAGTTCATAACATGAATCAAACTAGTAAAACACTATCCATCACACCACAAGCTTCACCTCTTAGCCCTAGCTAAGAGGTTAGCTAACCACAAGCATGATTAACTAATTCTCAAAAGAAAGAAAGAAGAAACTAAAATAGAAAAACTTAAGAAAAACTCTCTCTTGCTCTCACGTCCACCCAGATCTAGGATGATTTTCTCTCCTTTTCTTTTTCCTTATATAGAGCAAGGAGGTCGGTGCGGAAGCCTGCTTTATGCAAAGAAGAATCGGTGGAGCTTTCACAAGCTCCTTTCGCAGCCGCGTGTGAAATAAGAACGCGACAGCTTCTTGATAAGAATGAATCTCAGCAAAGTAGGGCTTATTGCATGATCTGATCCAGCTAAACTTCTTGGCATCAGTCAAACCCACATTTAGAAGGTTTCGAATGGTCAGGATCGTTGGACCGATCCTGGCCATGCGCACAAAATGGATTGGATCATCTGGGTTTCCGGACGTGCGCAAACAGAGCCCGTGTTTTCATTGGTGTTTGGTGGGGCCCAATACTGACTGAGATGAAGAAATCCACACCGTTCATTAGATTCTAAATGAAAAACCATTTGGGAATGACGAGATTGGATTGATTTCAGTGTGGCCCACAAGGTCTTTTGCTCTGCCATTCATTCTCTGTCAGATGGTTGCGATCATCCCAATGGTTTTGTTCTCAGACTTTTGACACCTAGGATTAGACGAGAGGGCCCTTGGGCTCCTAATGGACGATCCGGATTAGACCTTTGTTGTACGGTGGTGGCCCACAAGAACTGTCCGCAAGCCACAAAAATTCCGTAAAACAGAGCTTCGCATCCAACGCTGTGATGGTTAGTGGGCCCATATTTGATGTCAGTGTGAAAATCGAATCCGTCCATTGCGTTCCTCTCGAAAAACTAGCTGGAAAAGGATATTTTTGTATGTCTTTTGATTTGGCCCATTGAATCTTTTCTTTCACTGTTAATCTTACGTTTTATGAAGATCCACATGAATATACGTGTATGGGGCCAAAAGCCACCTAGTAGTCACACCTAGCCTAGAGACCCAATGATCGGCACTGATCATCCATTGGGATGATATGTGGGACCCACTAGCCAAAACCGGCATCCTCCCATCTGTCACTGGGCGTTTCTTGATTTTTAAGAATAAGAGTCAGTCAGCGCACGCTGACCGACTTTGGGAGATCCAGTGCGTGGCCGGTGAAAGTGTACTATGTACATGCATGTGCACATGTGGGGTCCACTGTGATCTTTTTGAGACATCCGCTCCATCCATTCATTTTTCCATCTCATTTTAACTGTGGGGACCAAATTTGAAGTGTATCCTGATAGCAGGTGGGCCCTAAATCAGTGTTTTAGGGTCTTATGTGTCCATTGGGCCACTTCCACAGGGTTCCAATGGCTGAAATTCTACATGTACGGTTAATTTATGGTCCTTAGGCCATATGTGAAGTTTCGAGCTGAACGGATGGTGGAAACCCTGTGCTCTTGCATTCTAGCTCATTTTCGAGTCACTTAAGCTTTGGTTTCTCACTTTTCTTGGATTTTTGGCGTCGATCTTGGTCCCCTGGAGTCCATCCCATGATTTGGTGAATTTTAAGCTTTAATTTCATGCTTTTAGCACCCTGTTTCGGTTCAAGCTCTTAAACACACCTTGCAGCAAAAACATGGTTAAATTGGGCCGTTAAACAGTATAATGTTCATAAATTCAGGCAGTAACTGGGGTCTGATATGCAATATTTGATCCTCAACACTATGTGTGCATGTATTTCTGATTTTTCTATTAAAAATCTGACGTTCATTATTGCAACTAGAGAAGGTCCTATTAAAATAGACCGGCATCTTATTTCTAGTCTAATGGACATACCTGTCAATGATGAAGGTATTCCCATTAGCACTCTAGTGGTAAAACCATCTGAATCTGAGAAGCGTATGCTTATTAGAGCTTTGTGCAATATAGATGCAGAATGGAGTACCAATGGAAATGCGCTTGCCTCAAAGTATTTGTTGCCCAAATATAGAGTCCTTCATAGGATATTCATTTCCAATGTTTATCCTCGTTCTGGTAACAAAATCGAACTCACTACGTTCATGGTTCGGATTCTTCATTCCATTATCACTGGTACCTCTATATGTCTTCCTTCTTTGATTTATCATTGCATCATTCAATTTCGTCTCCATCCAAGACACAATGACATTCCCTTCACATATCTTATAACTATGTTGGCCTTCTATATTTTAGTTGTTATGCTTGTTGGAGAAGCTCTAATTCAGCCCCTAATATTCAACAATTCCAATATAAACAAAATGAATCTGAGGTTGGCCGTAGGCCAAGTGAATGTGGGTGTTGGTGGAGCTGATGCAATAAATGAAGAAGAAGGTGATTTACCTCCAGATAACATTAACATGGATGATATTTTTGATGAAATCGAATCCGATTCAGCAGATGATCCTGATTATCAGCCATCTGACTTTGATGCGCAATTGCGCTCACTTGAGGAAAAGGAAGAGAATATGAATGTGTCCTATGATTTGTAGTTCAAATATATGTGCAAATATCTTAGGCGCCTTAATAAGGGACTTCATCAACTTGATCCTACCATACCTGCTCCTTCTTTGGGTTCTGAGTAGTATTTTCTCATATGATTTGTAATAGCTTTTATGATACTTAGTTTTCTTTTATTTTATGGGTTTGAACTTGATTGAACCTGGATGAACATGGTTGCTAATGCTTGAACAATACTTGTTTTAATATCTTCATAATTTTTTCCTCATTACTCTTCTTATTCTTCCTTATTTATCTACTTCCTATTCCTTTTGTTAGTTCCTTCCTTTGTCATTTTGTGACAAAAGGGGAGAGAATTTTATCATGCATATGATATGTGGCATGTGGATTGTGGGGATAGGTATACATTTTTTTATGTCAGGGGGAGTAAGTAAGGGGGAGTTTTGTGACACCCATTGATAACTGGTGCATGATTCTTCATTATGCGTTTATTATGTGTATAATGCTTATGTTATGAAGTGTATTTTGTCACAAATTTGACAAAGGGGGAGATTGTAAGTGCTATGGTATCTGGCTCCTATGATTGTCAAATTTTGTAGTGCCAAAACCTCTTAGAATCTGTGCCTTGTGTAGCGCATCTACATATTCAAGACAATGCATCTCATGTACAAGGACAAAAGTCTTTACTTCAAGAACTTCTAATGCAAGATTATATGTTCAAGTTCAAGTACAACACCAAGTGTGATTTCAATCTTTAATGCTTCAGAGTTCAAGTTCGTCCAAGTTAAGACAAAGTTTCTTTACTTTGAACTCCAAGCTCAAGCTTCAATGTTAGTCATATTCAAGCCTCAAAAGTCTCAAGCTCAAGATTCATCATATGACAAGATACCAAGCTTCGTGAACTTCAAAGAACAATTATCAGCTGAAGCAAATGAAGATTCAATGTTCATATATTACTTACAAGATATGAATGACCTTAGATTGACCATATGGTAGGTCATTTTGAATGCATAATTTAAATTGAGTCACTTTATAAGTGTATTGACTGTTTCTCAACTAGTCTTGGACTAAGTTCGACTAGTCCTAGTGCTAGTTCGACCAGTCCAAGAATTCCTCGACCAGTCCTAAGTTTGTTACTGATTTTTGAGAATTTTTGTTAAAGCCTCGACCAGTCCTAGAGACTGCTCGACCGATCGTGTGAACATTGCTCAACATGTGCTCGACCAATCCTACAGGCTCGACTCAAAGTCCAGTAACTAAATTGGGTCCCACACGACCAGTTGTGAACAGGACTTGACCGGTCGTGGAGGCCACTTGACCGGTTGAGGAGACCCTACGACCAGTCGTAGAATGGCCTTATCTTATCATGCCCAAACTTTCAAAAGTTTGTTGGTCCTACGACTAGTCATGCCGACCTCATGACTAGTCAAGAGTGTGATTTCTACAACTATAAATAGAGCACAAATTTCAGAGTTTAATATTCAACTCAAGCTAAATCAATATGCCACTCTGAGAGATAAGCTAGTGATATTCTTAAGCTATTTAGTGCTTATTTTAATATTCTCTTTAATTAGCTTTTTGCATTTGATTTTGTATTCTACATTCCATATTTATTTGAAAGAGGGATTGAAGTATTCCCATTTTTTAGAATCAAAATCAAAGCAATCTAGCCTAAGGTGTTTTAATTTAAAATCTATTTAGAACCTAGAACCATTTCATAAGAGAGTGTGAACATTGAACTTATACGTTGAACTTCTACTCCGTATTGGTTGTTCCAGGCTGCATCAAAAGGAGAATATCCAGGTAAGTATTTTACAGTTTTTTAAATTCATTATTTTGGTTTCATTGAGATTGTGCCAGAAAAATCTCTTTATTTTGGTTTGCCTAAGGTGATCTAAAAAACTCAGAGTGTGGGATTTTTGAATTGTGTAAGCCCACTTGAAAGACATAATTGTGAGGGTTTTAGGTGAACCTTGAAAAACTTATTTTCATAGTGAACGCTAATATCCACTATGTGAGGATATTAGGAGTGGAGTAGTTGTGTGGCTGTTTTTCTAAACAGTTGGTGTACACACAAGTGAACCACTATAATTTTCGGTCTTATAGTTGATTGATTATTTCTTTTTGTGGATGTTTGTAATTTTCCTTTTTGCATTTGTGGAGAATATTGTAATTTCTTTTATGCAAGTGTGGGAATATTGTAATAGCTTAGTTATTTCCTTTGCTATTTATTTGTTTATTCCTCTATATCAGTTTGAGTTTTTGATACACAGACCATTTTAGGAATCAGGTTGTCCTACCATAAACCTTGGGTTTTTGGTGTAAGGTTGTCCTTAGAACAACATCTGTATCAACCTCTTAATACTTGTACTCTTGAGGTTGTTTATATTTCTGCATTGTAGGATTGTTTATTGCTATCTGTATTTATATTTGTTTAAATTCTATTGTTAATTTTTTAATTTGGCATAGTCCTATTCAACACCCCCTCTAAGACTTAATAGCTTGGCCTTTTCATATACGCATCATCTATATGTTTGTTATGAGATGTAGTTGACTATTTCATATGTCATTGAGCAGGTTGTTATGAGACTCCCTGATAGGCGGAGATTGTCTCACATGAGCGCATGTTATGCTCAGGATTGATGTATGATTGATGCATGACTGGATTGTATGACTCATGCATCTTGCATTGTGTGTTGTGATTACTTTACACCCTAACAACATCAGGGCCGTAGCCTCCACAGGTATATCGTGGATGGCCAGATGAGACATCAGAAATCTATTACTAGTATCGGTCCATTGTAGATGGCCCTGGGTGAAACTCTCTAAACCCTCTTGGTACCAAAAGACGCCCCAACGTCTAGACCGAGTGTATATATATGAGCGCATGGGGGCCATATACTAGAAGGGCGCGTTTCTCACTGTGTCGTGGTCGATTAGGAGGGGGTGTGACCTTACCCACCTGAGTGAGGGTGCATTATCTAGGTTGAGTTTGACCAACTTGAGGAAGGGGTCTGCTATAAATGAGCCAAGCCCAATATTGGCAGGTAGATAGTGAGGTCTCTTCCACTTACCCAGTTGTGCACTCGGATAGGGGCGGCAAGCTGGCGTAGAGTGTACTAGACCCCAGTGATTTTTCATAAAGGAACCGTACTGATATGTGGACTTATTGAGCAGGAGTTGCATGCTCATTCATTCATTCATTCACTATCCACTCGGACTGGTGGTGCGTAACTATTTGTTACGTATACCTTCGCAATGGTCAGGATTTCGGTTGGGGTGCGCGGCTATCCTAAGATCAGGAGTTTACCACATTAAGTCTAACTATCCAAATTAGGTATAGGACTAATTTGGATAGAAGTCCCTTATGATGGACCCCATAACCTACAATACTACGTACTATCATCCTGACTTCACACTCCAGCTTGGTCATTTCATTCGCATTGCATATTGCATTACATTCGCGGGCATATGACATTTTGGGTTGCTATGTTTCTGCACTTATATGGCCTAGACGGACTTATCAGGATTTACATATTGCATTATATCCTCGACATTTGATATATTGGCTCTCTATGACTCCTCATTTGTATAGTTGATCTGTATTGTGTACTCTGATATTGTATGATTTATAGACTTGCAATATTTTCGCTTACTCTGATATCGTATGATTCATGATCTTGCCAGTAATTCTGATATGGTATGATTAAGGCATTGTATTGAATACTTGGAACTTATCTTGTGCACACACTTACACTATCCTCTAAGCTTTCTATAAGCTTATGCATGATAGATGCGTGCATGTGGCATTAGGTTGCAGCAGCGTCAAGCTTAAAGCATGCAACTGACTTCTAGAGCTTTGATTTTCGATATATGTATTTCCCTCTCAACATTGTACTCAAACGTTTATATTAGTAGATATGTGATGATGATGTTATCTTTGTGATTTGGGTAAACTTGTGGGTATTCTTCTTATGAGACAAATGTACATTGAAAAATCCTCCTCGTAGGATCCAAGGATTGGAATTTGGCGTATTGGTGCTGGGAGCCGAGAATGGGGTACTATGGAGGCTGTCGGCACCGGATTCAGCGATCGAGAATTTTTTGAGCTTGATTTTTGAGTTTGGGGCGTGACAGAAGTTGGTATCAAAGCATAACTTGGGAATACCTAAGGATAACATCACATATCTGCTGATAGTTACCCTGCACTCTATGGTTGTTGAGAACTTAAATGGTTATATTCCCGAGTTCGAATAACTTAGAAACTTTTGATATAGCTCTCTACTGTTGAGATTGTGAGGCTGCATAATATTCCAGTCTCAATCGTCTCTGATTCGAAGATTAGTAGGGTCACCATAGTGTCGATGAGGCATCTTGGGAGAGCGAGGCTGAGATTAGAGAGCGCTATCTCCATTTGTTTATAGATTGAGTATGCCTTGTATGGTATTAATTATTATGTGACGATGCTTCCTCTTCCCTTGTTTTGTCCTGCGTAATAGTAAATTTTGAGGTCAAAATTTTTATTAGGTGGGGAGAGCTGTGAGACCCGTATCCTAGCCCGTTCCATTCTGTAGGTTTCCACGGTCCTCCTGGTCAAATTTCGGTAACTCGCGACCTGTAATTGGCAGTTGTGTACAACCCTCAGTCGTATCCCGTATTCTAAACTCGGCTCAACTCGAGACTTGTAGCCTTGCAACCGCACCGTCGCCATGTCTCGCACGCTGATGCGATACCCTGGCCAAGAGATGTGGGCCCACATTCAGTTTGAGGAAAAATGCCGCGCGTTGCGAATTCTGAGAGAATCTCTATAACATGTCCCATCAATCCATTAATCAATGTCAAGTAGTACATCTCATCCTCAAATACAAGTAACTCTTACCTCTCTCTTACACAAGTACCCTAAAGTTAACTCTCCCCATCACCCATCACTCACTCACCCATCCCTCTCTCTCTCTCTCTTACATTCCATCCTCTGTCTCTCTCTCATTTCAAACTCATTCTCCTAAGCAACCATGGGAGGTGGACATCTAAGCTCTTCATGAGAAAGAGCTAGGTGTGGCCCACCTTCCTACCATCCAATCCCACCCTCTATGATCGATCTCAACCGTTGAAGTCTATCCATTGGAGCTCTAACATGCTTTGGTGGGAGAAGGAAGAGGAGATCTAAGGTGGGTGATCTAGGATTTCTACCATTGATCTTGATGATTTGAGGGCCCACATTCGATGCAACCCATTTGATATATCCATTATAAGATAGGGAGGGCCCATAGTAGTGGGGTCCCTCCCCTCCATCACGTTTCTCCCTCTCTCTTGTTCTCTTTCTCTTTCATTTTTATGTCATAATGAGGTGTGTGGCCCACCGGACGTGTGTTTGTGTGTGTGGCCCACCATGATGAGTTTGATCCTCATTGTTCGATTATGGGACTCACCTTGATGAATGTATTCTAAGTTCTCGCTATCCAGAGATGTCTGGACGGTGCAATGGGCTCCAACGTGATGTATGTGCCTCTAATCCACACTGTCCAGACCTCAGGACGGTGGGCTGATCATGAGGTATGTTTATATCCAAACCGTCTATCAACTCCCTGACCATTGGGCTAGGGAATGAGATAGATTCAATCCCTGGTGGGCCACGTGCGTGGACCCACCTGATGATGTGTTGTATATCCACGCACGTCCCATGCTGACCATCTAGATCATGGGATGTACCATGATATATGTGTTTTAATCTCGACCGTCCAGTGATCTGGACGGTGGAAACCACCGTGATGTAAGTGCTTTATTAGCACCATCTAAATAGTGGGACCCCTTTGACATGTGTTTTATCCCTGCCGTCAAGGATAGTGGGGCCTGCTGAGATGTATGAGTCTGTCTACGTTGTCCACACATGGATAGTGGGACCCACACTAGACTGGTGTTGTATTTGCACTGTTCATTCATATGGCCCCCACGTAATGTACGTGTTTGATCCTAGTTGTCCATTTTATGAGGCCCATGTGATGTATTTGAGGCCCATGTGCAAGGCCCACCTGTCATGTATTTGAGGCTTGTGTGATGAGGCCCATGTGATGTATTTGAGGCCCATATGTGGGCCCCACCTATTGTGTATGGCCCATTTGGCAAGGCCCATTATTATGTATTTATGGCCCATATAGTAAGGCCTGACGTAATATATTTAAGGCCCATGGGTTGTGGCCTATTGTGAGGTATTGAGGCCCACGGGTTATGGTCATTGAGACGCATTCAAGGACCAGGTGGTGCGGCCCATTGTGATATATTTTCGGCCCATATGATAAGGCCCGACTTGATGTATACAAAGCTCGTTGTGATTGTATGAGGTCTTTGTGTGAGGCCATGGGCCCACTATATGTTTGGCCCTATGTGGGCCACTTCTTGGGAGCAATGTTGGTTAAATGTCCACAATGATGGGCAGTGATGGTTAAATGACTACATTGTGACCTTCTCTTAGGCCCTTTTTTAGTCCGATTGTCGAGGCCGATTCCAATTATCAAGGCCGATTTCAATTACCGAGGCCGATTATCGAGGCCGATTGTTGAGGACGATTGTCGAGGTTGATTATTGAGGCTGATTCCGATTGTCGAGGCTGATTACAATTATCGAGGTCGATTTCGATTGTCGAGGCCAATTACCGAGGCCGATTGTCGAGGTCGATTGACAAGACAGATTGTCGAGGCCGATTATTGATACCGATTATGAGTATATGACAGCATATCATCATGATACATGCCCATACGAATCATCTGCATGTTTGTTATAAGATATGGTTGACCATTGCATATGTCATTGGGCAGGTTGTTATAAGACTCGCTAATAGGCAGAGATTGTCTCACATAAGCGCATGTTATGTGCAGGATTGATGCATGATAGATGCATGACTGACTGTATGAGTCATGCATCTTGTATTGTGTGTTGTGATTACTGTATGCCTTGCGACATCAGGGCCGTAGCCTCCACAGGTATATTGTGGATGGCCAGATGGGACACCAAAAATCTATTACTAGCATCGTGCTGTCATGGATGGCC
Source organism: Magnolia sinica (assembly GCF_029962835.1). NCBI lineage: Eukaryota > Viridiplantae > Streptophyta > Magnoliopsida > Magnoliales > Magnoliaceae > Magnolia > Magnolia sinica. The sequence continues at coordinate 15,767,758 of NC_080581.1, forward strand.
CTCGGTGAAAATTCCTAAACCCTCTTGGTACCAAAGGACGCCCCAACATCTAGACCGAGTGGATATATATGAGCGTATAAGAGTCGTATACTAGTAGGCCGCGTCTCCTACTGTGTCGTGGTCGGTTGGGAAGGGGTACGACCTTACTTACCTGAGTGATGGGGCATTATCTAGGTTGAGTTTGACCAGCTTGAGGAATGGGTCCACTATCGACGAGCCGGGCCCAATATTGGCAGGCGGATAGTGAGGTCTCTTACATGTACCCAGTTGCACACTTGGATAGGGGCAGTAAGCTGGCGTAGAGTGTACTAGACCCCCGTGATTTTTCAGAGAGGAACCGTACTGATATGTGGACTTATTGAGCAAGAGTTGCATTCTCATTCATTCATTCATTCACTATCTACTCGGGCTGGTGATGCACAACTATTTGTTACGTATATCTTCACAATGGCCAGGATTTCAGTTGTGGCATGCGACTAACCTGAGATCAGGAGTTTACTACATTGAGTCTGACTACCAAATTAGGTATGAGACTAGTTTGAATAGAAGTCCCTTGTGATGGACCCCATAACCTGCGATATTACGTACTATCATCCCGACTTCACACTCTAGCTTAGTTATTTCATTCGCATCGTATATTGCATTACATCCGCAAGCATATAACATTTTGGGTTACTATGTTTTTGCACTTATATGGCTTAGACGGACTTAGCAGGGTTTACATATTGAATTATATCCTCGACATCTGATATTTGGCTCTCTATGACTCCTCATTTGCATAGCTGATTTGTATTGCGTACTCTGATATTGTATGATTTATAGACTTAGAGTATTTTCGCTTACTATGATATTGTATGATTCATGATCTTGCCAATAATTTCGATATGGTATGATTAAGGCATTGTATTGAATACTTGGCACTTATTTTGTGCACACACTTACACCACCCTCTAAGCTTTCTATAAGCTTATGCATGATAGATGCATGTAGGTGGCATTAGGTTACAGCAGCGTCGAGCTTGGAGCGTGCATCTGACTTCTGGAGCTTTGATTTTTGATATATGTATTTCCCTTTCAGCATTGTACTCAAACGTTTATATTAGTGGATATGTGATGATGATGTTGCCTTTGTGATTTGGGTAAACTTGTGGTTATGCTTCTTATGAGATAAATGTATGTTAGAAAATCCTCCTCATAGGATCCCAAGAACGGAATCTGGCGTATTGGTGTTGGGAACCGAGAATAGGGTACTACAGAGGTTGTCGATACCGAATTCGGCGATCGAGAATTTTGTGAGCCCGCTTTCCGAGTTAGGGGCGTGACATAAATGGTCGGAGGCCAGAGATTCTGGAGGAGTCAATGTAAGCCGTGATAACAATGGCAGATTTGGAAGTTGTATCCAAAAGGCTCAAAGAGCTGGAGCTCGGCCTGGTTGGAGTAATATCAAATAGAGCAACCTCTATACTGCAGTTGGTTTCTTCCATTAAAAACACCAAATTTGTGGCCTTAGCCATTGATGTTATTAGGTTAACCCCATTTTAGTTCCTAACCCTCCTAAAATAGGAAATAGAAGTAAAAGAGTTCAAAGAAGATACCCTCCTCCATAAGGAGATGGGTCTTAAGTCAGTTACTCCATGGTCCCATGACACTATAGAAAGGAAGGAAGGAACTTAGATTAGAATTTTTGGAATACCGTCACACGCCTGGTTTGGGGCAATAATCCTAGACTTAGGAAATTATTTCGGGAAGGTGACGTAACTAGATTCTAACAGCAGATATAGATCATTTCAGATGTATACTAGGGTAAAGGTCCAGCTTCGCCCAGGGGTAAACATGGGGCAGTCGCTTAATCTACAAGTTTTGAGCTCTAACCTCCCGATGTTTACGGAGATAGAGAACTCATAGGAGGAAGGGAGAGGAAAAATCCAGCATACTGCTCCTGGGATTCACCGGAGAGAAGAGGAAAGCCCAAGAGAATGGTTGAAAAAAACTTCTACAACACAGCAAATGGCATATTAGCATGCTTAGCACCTGTTTTTCTAAATGTCGATGAAGAACTCCCAGCACAGACAAGCCCAGTAGCAGAGTGTCTCCAAGCCTTAAAAATCTTGGACAGTTCAGACCCTGCCATTCCCCCTGAGGTAATCGAAGGCCAGTAGGCTTTAAAGCTTACCTCTCCAATGCACGCTATTGCGACAGATCATCCTACCGAACCAAGAAGGGACTCTAGTAACAAATCAATGACATCCAGATTGCAAACTTCAGCCAGTCAACCTTCTCTTGGGGATGATCTTCACAATCTCATTGTTAGCTCTAGTTTTGCGACATCTGAGGATCCTCCCTCCTGTTTCTGGCCTCTGGACACTACAGGCAAGTTCTCTATTAAATCGGCTTGGCATCTGGGTAGGGAAATAAGGTAGGTTCTCTTGTGGAACAATTGGATATGGCATCCAAAAATCCCCCCAAAATTGTCGCTGCTCGGTTGGAGACTTTTAAAGGGAGCTCTTCCTGTGGACAGTCGGGTTCAGAGCAAAGGAGTCCACCTTGCATCCAGATGTTCATGCTATAAGATTGGCCCCACTTTTAGCCCGCAGGGGGAATCCGTCCCTCATCTGTTCTTGCTTGCTCAGCATGCTAGCAATATCTGGCGCTATTTCTCGGTTCAATGCGGTATCACTTTCTGCAATCACCTTGCTATAGAGGACATGCTTCATCATTAGAGGGGCGCTGATGCACCTAGGGCAACTTCTGCTATTGTCAGGCGCGTCGTTCCGGTTCCGATCTTGTGGGAGCTCTAGACGAGCTAAAATGGGGCTAGATTTAATGAGCATCCTATGGAGGAGAACGCTGCGATCGCCCGCATCAGGTGGTAGGCGTCCCATCTGTTAGAGGGCAATGTAGAAATTCAACAGAGGTTTTATGGGGACAGAGCTGCTGGCATTCCTTCCACCCTCCTCTCATGTGCCTTTCAAGTCATAAAATGGAATAGACCCACTGCAGGATGGGTGAAATTAAATGTTGATGGTTTAGCTTGTGGAAATCTTGGACGTTTAGGGGGAGGGGGTGTCTGTAGAAATGAGGAAGGCAAGTTGTTGTTTGCCTTCACGACGGGCTACGGGGTGGGCACAAACAACAGGGCGGAAGTTAGAGCAATTTACGATGGTCTTGCTCTCTGTTTGGAGAGTCGTCTGAGACATATTGTCGTCGAATTAGATTCTACGGTGGCAGTAAGCCTCATTTCCTCCCTATCGCCTGTTCCCTGGCAATGGCGATCGTGGATCAACAGAATCAAGAGGCTAGGGCAGAACGGGTCCATTGTGTTTTTGACGATCCCTAGAGAGGGGAATGGTCTAGCAGATGGCATGGCTAGGGAGGGCAGTAAGAAGCAGGTTACAAGGGTTATAGAAGATGTCAGGGATCTCACTCCACATGTTTATGGCCTTCCTTTTCTTGACAGAGTTAGCCTTGACTTTGTTAGATCTTCCCAGTCATAGTTTCTGTTGGCCTTTGCTGGTGGTGCTTGGCTATCGTGGGTGGAACTTGTTTTTGGGGGGTAGTGTTGGGGGGGGGGGGGGGGGCACCCAGTCCAGTGTATGCTGGGCTGTCGAGTTTTTTGTAATTAGTATTACACGATAGGTGTGGCCCACCATTTTATTGTCTGGCCACGCCCGAAGGGCTATACAAAATAGGATCTTTGATGAATTGAACTTGTGGAAGGAGTCCACTTTTTTGACTCTGAATTTGCATCCTAGTAGGGAAACATCTCCTATAATCCTTATCCAACTCATTAGAGAGGAGGTAGTAGAACCTTTGGTGCAAACTAGTATTACACAGGAGTGCTAGTCTCTCCAGCCAAGTAAGGAGGTGCCTTCCACTCCCATATCAGCAGCAACAGATAGCCAAACAAGAGGTATTACAAGGGTAGAAACAGAGGTTGAGTTGCAAAATTCGAATGCTCAGTGGAAATGTATAAATTGGAACATGAGAGATATCTCCAAAGGTCGAGCTAAATCGGTTGGTAGCTTCCCATTGAGACCCCTAGATGACATTGCTGAGAGCCATCCTTCCCCAATTAGGAATGGCCTGAGCCCCCTCTCCCCAGCTATAGATCATACAGTTACTTATAACCAAACTCTCTAGGAGAACCCTTCAAATAAGAATCTACACTTAGCTGTAGACCTCTCCCTTCTTTGATCTAGCCTCCCCAGTTCAGGCTTTCTAAGCGCCTCCAATAGTGGCAGTAGAGCCCTTCCCTTCCCTTAGGGAGTTGGTCTACCCAGGCACAAAGGTTCCTTCCCATCCAGTCCCACCTCTAGAGAAGCTAACTGAATCTAGTACTTCATCATCTATCCCAATGGACATCCATAGGAAGGCTAGAGGCAGACCTAGATAGATGAAATGCAGAGAAACAGATAAAATTAGAGAGGGTGAATGGTGTTGTAGGCTTAGAAGACTTAAAAGAAGGGCTGTGAATTCGAGTTGTGTTACGGATGGATAACATCCTAGTGTGGACTACCCTTGGAGTGGGCAACAAATCCACTCAAGCCTCCCTCTTGAAGCTAGTTAGAAAATTTAACCCAATGGCTGTAGCGATTCTGGAGCCAATGCTCAGACATGATAGGAGAGTGGGAATTAGACTTAAACTCGGTTTCCACTCCTCCCTATCAAATGACGTGGACGGTGGAAAATTTTGGGTGTTCTTTCATAACCACTTAAATATATTTGTGGCTTTTATAACAAATCAACTACTTTTGCTTAATATTTGTATGAATAACTGTAAAGAGCTCATCCGCTTTTTTGTTGTGTATGCTCGTTGCTGCAGATTTCAAAGGAAGCCCCTTTAGGACGCTTTGTCATCCATTAGCAGAAATACCCAATGCCCTTGGGCAGCAACTGGTGAGTTCAATGCGATGGTAGCAACAGAGGAAAGGTTGGGAGCTACAAATTCTGATCAGGATAGCACTGAAGACTTCGTTGAAGCTATCCATGAGGCAAGTCTCCTCGATGCTGGTTTTAAGGGAAATCATTTCACCTGGAGCAACAATAGGGCTAGCCTAGCTCGTGTTTGGGCGAGGCTAGACAGGGTGTTGCTGAATGACCGCTGGGCTAAGGCTTTTCCATGCTTCAGGGTGGAGCATTTAACCCGGTCTAACTCAGATCACGCTCCTCTCCTCCTATCCTTCCCGAGGCAAAGCGATATCTTCCCCTAGAACCTTCAGATTCTTAAGAATGTGGACCCTCCATGATTCTTTCTTGTAGGTAACGAAGGAAGCTTAGACAGGTCAATTATCCCCTCAGCCTCTTATTAACGTGCAGCTGAAACTAATTAGAGTAAAGCAGGCCTTAAAAATTTAGAATAGGGAGGTGTTTGGTAACATTTCCAAGCAGGTCCATCTAACTAAAGAAGAGTTGGTCAACATCGAAGTTAGAATGCAGACGGTGAGAAGTGAGGACCTGCTGCAGGAGAGTGCAACACCAAGACAAAAGCTGGCTCAATTGGAGCTTATGGAAGAGGTTTTCTGGAAATAGAAGTCTAGAAACTCTTGGCTCAATGATGGAGATAGGAATACCAAGTATTTTCATGGTTCGGCCATGGAGCGAATCAGGAGATCGGTAATTTTCTCCATTGCTGATTCAAAAGGTTAGATTATTATAAGACAGGACACCATAAAAATAGCAGCGATCTCCTACTTCTCAAATCTTTTTCAAGTAGAGGAGACCTCATCCCCAGGAAATTTACTACTCGACATCCCCTCCCTTTTATCTGCAGAAGACGATAGCAAGCTCCTGGCCCCTCATTCCTAAGATAAAGTTCGAGAAGCAGTCTTTTCCAGCCCAAAGGATGAGGCGTCGGGTCCAGACAGATTCTTAAGTGCATTCTGTGCTCACTGCTGGCAGATTGTGGGTGGGGATCTTCTCAAAACAGCTATAAATTTTCTGGAAGGAGGTCCCCTTCCAAAAGCCTTCACCACCTCCTTGATCTGCCTAGTCCAGAAATCACCAACGGCCGCAACGTTTTCTGACTATCGCCCCATTAGCCAGTGCAACATTATCTATAAGATTTTAACAAAACTGCTAGCTTCCAGGCTTAGTGATTAGCTACCGAAATTAGTCTCTCATGAGCAAGGTGCATTTGTGCGAGGTCGGCCAATGACGGAGAATATTGCCTTCGCCCAAGAGGTCCTTAGGGACTTAAACAGAAAAGTTAGAGGGGGTAACATAGTCCTCAAACTAGACCTCGAAAAAGCCTACGATATGGTCGATTGGGAATTTCTTAAACAAGTGCTTAGGAAATTCAGCTTCTACTACAGATGGATCACTCTCATGGAACGTTGTTGGGGCAACAGCTGGTTCTCAATTCTGATCATTGCTGAAGTTGTGGGATTCTTCAAATCTTCTAGGGGCCTCCACCAGGGAGACCCCCTCTCCCTAGGTTTATTTATTCTAACAGCAGACGCCTTCTCTAGAAGCTTCAAATTTATGATGGTTAGAGGGTGGAGCCAGCTTTTTCAGATCCGTAGGGGCTTCCCTCTAGCCTCTCACCTCCTTTTTATGGATGGCACTCTCTCGTTCCTTAATGGGAGTAGAGCCTCTATTCTAAGGGTCAAGGCCCTCCTGAATGAGTTTCAAGCAGCCTCAGGGCAAAGAATTAATCTTAGTAAGACCTCTTTTATCTGCCTAGACAAATTGCCAGCGGGGAGAATCATATCCATCGAACGGGTTCTCGGGATTAACAGATGTACTGCCAGGATCTGCTATCTAGGAGTCCCTCTCAGCATGGGCAGAATAAAAAGTTCAGACTTCCAGTTCCTTTTGGATAAAGTGGACCATAAGATCAGCAGGTGGAAAGTTGGACACCTTTCCCAAGCGGGCAAGGCAACCCTCATCCACCACATCCTTAGTAGCATCCCACTCCATGTCATGGCTACAGGGATAGTTCCCACGCAGGTGATCTCTAAGCTGGAGAGAAGTTTTGCAAGATTCTTTTGGGGGTGGGCAGATGGTAGGCAAAAACTCCACTAGATTGCTTGGTCTAAGAACGCTAAGCTGATGGAGGAAGGTGGTTTAGATGTCAGAAGGCTAGCTAATGTTATTAAAGCCTCTAGGCTGAAAATGGCATGGGACATGAGGTTTGGATTAGAGAAAGGGCCTTGGGTTTAGCATATGAGGGCTAGGCACCCCTTGCATATTGATCACACCTGCAGAGGATCCTTATCCCACTCATCTTCCCCTTTGTGAGCCAAAATCAGATCGTTGGAGCCCCTAGTGGAGGAGAATGTGCAATGGATGGTGGGACAAGGATTCGCAATTCTTTGGAATGAAAACTGGACAGGGTTGGGACCCCTATTGCATAAGATAATCAGGTCGTTTCCAGACGAGCTCAAATCTATGTCAATTAAGGATTTTCTGGGCCCTTCTAGGCCTCCGCCTCCTTATTTAGTTTTCTCCTTACTGCATTAAGAGGTGGTAAAAGCCATATTTCATAGGGGATTTGCCACATCTGAAGATACTGACCGCTGCATCTGGCCCCACAATCGGTTTGGAAATTTCTCAATGAATCCACTTGGGACTTATGCAGATAGAGGTCCAGCAATAGGAGCTGGTCTAGATGGACTAGGCAACTAAACTTCCCCCAAAGATCTTTGTTTTCCTTTGGAGGTTGTTCCAGAATGTGGTTCCAGTGGATTCCAATATCCAAGTGAAAGGTATCACAATCACTTCCAAGTGTGTCCACTGTGGAGAGGAACATAATTCTAAGCCAAATTCAGAGTCAATCAACCACCTATTTCTAGATGGCGCCCTAGCTAGAAAAATCTAGGATCATTACGGAGGAATCTTTGGGATCCGTTTCCTTCAAGCTCAAAAGGTGGAAGCTAGGATCAGGCAGTGGTGGTTTTCGTCAGCTGCAGGGGGTCATGCTGGCCACACCCGTAGGATAATCCCCAGTCTCATTCTTTGGAAAATTTGGCATGCAAAAGTAACATTGCTACATGTATTATAGAAAAATTAATTAGTGGATTAAGTCCTTAGCTTATAAGCCAGAGTCTTCTGACATGCTGCATTTGGGCAGGGCTCAGTTATGGGAGAATCTGGGCCCCCCCTCCCTCCCTGAGTAGAAAGGAGTGAGTTGAAATCATTCGTTGGATTAGGCCTATGAAAGATTGGGTTAAGCTGAACGTGGATGGCTCTTCCAGAGGAAACCCAGGGTTGTCTGGCGGTGGTGGGATTGTCAGAGGCGAGAAAAGAGATTTCCTGTTTACCTTTGGGGTAGGCTATGGGTATGGGACAAACAATAGAGTGAAGCTAAGGGTGGTGCACGATGGACTCTTGTTGTCCCTGAACAAAGGCTTCTCTAACATCGTCATTGAATCGGACTTGAAGCTAGTGGTAGACAGTATCTTTGGTAGGTTGGCTATTCCTTGAAAGTAGTGTCCCTGGTCTTCCAGGATCTCGATCATCATGCACAGAGGCAGGGTGGTTATCTAGCTCATCTAAAGAGAGGGCAATGGGCTAGCGAATGGCCTAGCCCGATTGGCGAGTGAGAGTCAGGCGTCTCTCCTCTTTCTCAGAGAGCATGATCTCCCCGATCTTGTCCAGGGCAGGTGTTTCTTAGATAAAGTTGGGCTCGATTCTATTAGAGTCATCCCCAAGGGTCTCTAGGTTGGTTTTTTTTTTGTAAAGGGGTGGCCTTTGTGGGCTTTTGTTGATGATAGGAGCCCCCCGTGTTTTTAAGGGCTCCCGAATGTGTGTAGTCTGGTTGTATAGCTTTCTTTGCCATATATGAAAGTTTGCTCTTTAAAAAAAGAAAAGCTCTTCTTGCCCCTAGAGGATGAATGATTTTCCTAGCGGATTTGATAGAGAATTTACCTGATGTTTCTCTTATCCAAATGGGGTGGTCCTCACCAGTCATTGTTGAGATCCCCTCGAAGGAAACATGCTGGAGGACGTTGGAGGGAAGGATGGATGGCCACTGCACATTGGGCAACACTCCTAGACCCAGGACTATAAATGTATCTTATCAACCATCCTCTATATTTACAAGAGCCATCAAACAACTTTTCCCAATCATTTAATAACTTCTCACTAGTTTTCATAGTCATATCAATATGTATACATACAAGTCACTCTCCTTCGGTAGATTAAGAGCATACTTCATTTGAAAAAGATTAATCTTGTACATTGATCTGACAACTTCAAAGCTCAAGAAGTGAAAAAGTAGCTTAAATCCTTAGTTTAAAAATACTTTTGGAGATGCTTCTTGAACTCTAAGATGATAGATTTGTCACTTCTTGTAATGAAAATGTCATCAACATATATGACCAATGGCATCATACCTTTATCATTATGCTTGTTGAAGACTAAATGATCAACCTTATTCCTATAGAAGTTGTAAGTCAACAATACCTTACTGCACTCATCAAATAACACCTTTGGAGACTGCTTTAAGAAATAAATTACTTTTTGAAGGCTACATGCTTGCCTAATCTCCCCCTGAATAACAAATTCAATTATTTCATGTAAGCTTTTGTCACTGCCATATACTCTAATTCCGTTGTGAAAAGAGCCACGACAAACTGAAGCTTCGACATCCAACTGATTGCTCTACCTGCTAGTACAAATGATTAACCTAAAGTTGACTTTTTGGAATCTAAACTGCTTACGTAATCTTAATCCACATACCCAACCAACTTTGCTCTTGTCTTCTCAAAAGTTAAGACGTAGTCTTTTATACCTCAAATGAATCGAAATAGTCATTTCACTGCTTCTCAGTGTTGCTTATCGGGGTTTGATATATATATACTCACAACACTGATTGCCTATGAAATATCCGGTCTTGTACAAACCATGACATACATTAAACTGCCAACCGCATTCGAATAAGACACATGAGACATATCTTGTTTTTCCTCATCTATTTTGGGACATTGTTCTGAGGAAAACATGAAGTGAGTCAGGTGGGGAACGTTTGCGGGCTTTTCCTAGTCCATCCCATACTCAAACAACACCTTCTCAAGGTATTCTACCTGTGATAACCAAAGCATGCTCCTCTTCCTGTTTTTATGAATATTTATGCAAAGAACCCTCTTTGTAGCCCCCAGATCTTTCATCTCAAATGTCCTTGAGAACTGAATCTTCAGTACATCGATTTCGAACATATCATAATAAGTAATCAACATATCATCAACATACAATACTATTATGATGAATTTTATCACCCAGTATCTTGTAATAGACACAATGATCATATTCACTCTGAGTAAATTTCTGACTCAACATGAAAGAATCAAATTTTTTATACCATTGCCTAGGTGACTGTTTCAGGACATACAACGACCTCATTAACATGTAAATCTTGTTCTCTGCCCCTTTAACTTTGAGGCCCTCTGGTTACTTCATGTAGATCTACTCTTCCAACTCCACATGTAGGAATGCAGTCTTGACATCCATATGTTCCAGCTCGAGACCGTATTAGGCAACCAGCGCCAAGACGAATTTGATAGACTCTTGCTTAACCACCGCCCTTCGCTACCAGCCTTGCTTTCTATCTATCATGTTTCCTTTTGAACAACCACTTGCATCCGATCGCTTTTCGGTCCACTAGAAGCTTCACTAGCTCCCATGTGTGGTTCTTGTACAAAGAGTCTATCTCATCGTCCATAGTTTCCTTCCACTTTTTTACATCAGGCTCATCAAGAGCCTTTTGAATAGCAGGTGGGTCCTCCTCATCTATAACGAGGGCATATACGATATTAGAGTTGTCCCTTTATCTTGCCGATAACTGCGATCACGCAGTAGGTTTCTTCTCACAGGTGGTTGCTCTATCTGATCTTATACATATGTTTATGCATCTGTCTCTGCTAGAGAATCATCTGTGTCAATCTGGACGTCTATAATCAACCTTTCTAGTTTCTCTTTCTCCTCTAAATCATTCTTATGGAATATGGAGCTTTCATCGAATCTGACGTCACGGCTAGTGATGACCTTGTGTGTGACCTTATTGAATAACCTATAACCTTTCACACCAACACCATAGCTAACAAAGATGTACTTTTTGGCTCTATGGTTTAGCTTATCTCTCTCAACTAACGGTACATGAGAGTAAGCCTCACAACCAAATATGTGCAAATCTGAGTAGTCCATCTTATGACTATTCCATACTTTCTCTGTGATCTTATATTTAATTGTCATAGAAGGAGACTGGTTCGTCAAATAACAAGCCGTGTTAATGACCTCTATCTATAGGTCTTTGCCCAACCTAGCATTACTTAACATGCATTTGGCCGTGGACAATGAAATACTCACTCAACTGCAAACTTTCTACGAAAACTTCACTCCATCTTAGAGCTTTCCATCTGATGAAAGTAGACTTTCCTATTATTGAGGTGAAAGGGCATGATTTCCTCTCTTATGAGACCATGGCAATTTAAGACTACCCCTAAAAGTTATAAAGTTGTAACGTCTTGGAAAAGTCTGTACTAAGACCCGAGTTCAACCACTGATGAGATCGCCCGAGGGCCATACTCGACTAGGTGTATGCTAATACATAGCATTAGAGAAATTAAGTTTGGGCCACTATTCCTATGAATAAATATAGCTCAAGATCACAAGTGCACTAGCGCACCACCATTCGAAAACCTAAGGAAAATCCCGAGGGCCACCCCTCTCGAGAGTACCCTAAAACTCCATAAAGGACCTAAACCGCACATTGGGGGTCCGCTAGCCTTAAAATTATAGAACAGTGTCCGTCTTACTGGGCTTGACGACCACCACGGGAGTCAAGCCTGAATAGTATCCGGAAACGCTCAAATTGATCCGAGAGACAAGTGCATGAGGAGTGCATATACTCTAAAAGAATGTGCTGAAATTTAAGTAAATTGAGTCGTCCACTCTTATACAATGTTGAAGATTTTAGACCATCAGTTTATGACCAAACTTCATACATAGAGTAAGGAAAATTCTCTACACACATCTATATAACCATGGCCCTGATTGAACATTCATAACTGTTGATCTGACACAGGCTTCCCACGACCGACCTGTTTATCTGATTGCATTGAAATTGTGTCCTAACATTGATCCATTGATAGGGAGCCTACCCCATGGCATAGAGAAGCCCGTGGGCCCTCCTAAGGGCCCCGTTAGTCAGAAATAGTCGCCCATAAGGTATAAGTATCATATAAAGTGGCCCTAGGGCCATTTACACGCCACTTGGAGCTATAAATAGCTCCCAATTCACCCCATTTCCCCAAATACGAATTTGGTAAACTTAAGGTGAGGGAGAGAAGAGAAAAGAGAAAGATAGAGAAGAAGAGAGATTGGAATAGTGCTTGCCACGAAGGGTAATCCTCTTCCATCGACTCACAAGCCTAGCCACCGCCACTCTCGTTACCGGAACTTCTTCGACTATGACTTAGGGTAAAGAATACAAACTCCCTTATAGATGTAGGTCTCCAAATGAGTTTTCTTCAACCCTAACTAACCCGTGTGCTCATTTAGGCGGCCGACGATTCTTCCTTGGAAACATATTCCTAGGAGTGAGTCCGAGTCAGGCTTGCTACCGAAAAGTGCGGACTATAAATGCTTAGGTTGTAATTTATCAATACTTTTATTATAATTAATGATTTATGATTGCTAATGTAGGATTTCTTGTTGTCTTAAGTATACTTATTTCTCTATCTAATGAATTGATGAATTGTAAGTTGTAGTTGACATTGTCTATGTTTTGATGAAATGCCTAAATGAATAGTTTATCAAGATTGCTTGTTGAATGTTAACTCATATGTTATGAATGTCTGTTAACATGATTTGGATAGGAATAGGGCTACGAGTGTAGTCCAGGTAACCGATAAACTTCCACATTTAGGTGGCCGAATTGGATTGGCTACATTGAGTAAATTCGAAAGACACGGGTCAGACATTGACTATCGACAATGATTAGGCCATGAAGGGCGCTCACGCGCTCCATGCCAGTTATGTTGGTGTGTGCCCGTACCAATCAAAATTGCCTAAAGAACCAATTGACTTATTGTATGTTCACCATGTATGAGCACAATTATTTGAATATAAGGTACCCCGCTCACTATTGTAGAGATCCACCTTTAACCATGGTAACTCATGAGCCGAGCATGGTGGTATGGGACACCGTGTTTGTGCTGTTAGCCTACGCTGGGGTAACGAGCCTACCTGTAGTGACCGTGAGCACCACTTCTTACAACTTACCTATCGTATATATTTATCTAGGAGTGACGAACCTAGATGGATCAAGAACACAGGAGTAGGACCGTTGCGGTTGTCCAATGCCTAGTGATTTGATTAGGATCGATGCTTAAAAAGGGAGGTATCCTAACTTTCCCAAATTACTGGATGAATGGGCATAATTAATCACTCAGCTAACATGATCATGCACCGCATTGCATTAGTTAGAATGTGGCGAAAAAGTCATTGGAGTCGCATGTTTGAGGAAGTGTTACCATGTGCAAAACAGGCGGTCGGAGTCACGTATTGAGGGAGCGTCGATGGGTGAGGGCATGCATCATTACATAAACTCCATTCTCGCATTAAAAAGAGTAGATAAGAGGTGATTTCCTTATAATGCTTTATCATTACTGTATTGATTGACTTGATAACATGTGTAACTTTTGCTTCATGGAACCATTGAGTTGATCACTCACTCCCCTTCTGGGATGGTGTTTTAAAACACCAACCAGATGCTAGTGTAGATGCAAGTACTATGGATGACGATACATTGGAGCAAGATTTCTTAGATGAGGAGGAGGAATTCTCTTATTTTCAACTCTCGGATGGTCCGATGTAGGACATGTACCATTGGACAGGGGGCGCTGGGCATATGGGCTTAGTTGGATGTTACATTACCACATTTTGTTCATTTTTTTGGAATTATATATGTATACATTAAACCCAGCCGTGGACCCATATTCTGGAAGGAACATCACGATATATATAGATATATGTGTGTGTGTGTGTGTGTATTTTGATTTACGCATCTGCTTTAATTACATTAAACTTGGAGTATGGTACGTTGTTTAGTATAATTCTATGCATGCTTAAATGCCCAATGTGAAAGAAATCAGGATATTGGCTTCCGCAGAACGTAAGTGATGTTTGGAATCTCAGGAGTCGAGCTTTGCTCGACCCTTGAAATTCAGGGCATTATAGAAGCAATATTAGAGTGATTCTCATAAAGACTATGAAATTGAAGAATAAATAAATGAATAACTAAATTGGCTAATTATGAGTAGCCAATAGCTAAAACTGTCAATAAAACCAATTATATTAGATGAAATTAAAAAAACAAAAACTACAAAATTCTGATGTAATAATTAGAAGCACCACTTGTCACTTAGGAAATGATTCAAGAGTACTTGACCACAAGAAAAATAATTAACTCCTCACACGATTCCAAATCCGGCAAAATGACACAAATCCCTAATTGTTCAACATGAAAATATCATTACAAAATGTAGCACTCCTGGAATTCCATCGTATCAATAATATACTTGATGAATAAAAAATAAAGTAACAAGAATGCATGACTAGCCTTTAGAAAAAACAAAAAAAAAGATAAATCATCTCTACATAGATGCCCCTGCATCAAAGATAAAATAATGATAATCGGAGTTGGTGAGGATGATGATTGGATCATATATAAGGTTTACATACCAAATCATATAGTATATAGCTGAGTCGAATAACCAATGAGTCAGAAAGGCCCATTGTTTGGTTCTCTAGAAACCGATTGAAGGTTTGATTGCCCACATGGTGAGATTTTTGTCCACCAACAACACGACCACCTAATCAATGATCTGGATTACTGAAAAATGGATTAAGGTTCCACATTAGATTTTGGTAGCTGAAAAATCATGAATCCCCAAATTTCCCAAATTCCTTCAATATGAAATTCCCTAATATCCTCAAATTTCTAATATCCCTAATTTCCAAAATCTACAACTCCCCAATTCCTAAGATCCTCAAACCCCCAAATCCTCCATGGGTGAAAGAGAAATAAATAAACAAAGAGAGAGAGAGAGAGAGAGAGAGAGAGAGAGAGAGAGAGAGTGTGTGTGTGTACCAAAGTAAGGAGGGGGGAGGAGGGGGAAGCTTTTTGTTCTTGGGGGGGGTGTGGGGGGTGATTCTGTTCTCTAAGAGAGGGATTGGAGTTGTTGGTTGAGCTTCTATAGATTCTGTTGGCATGAGATTCTTTCTTCATCGCATGGAGAGACCATCTCCTCCTCTTCAGATAACTGTTAGCATAAGATGGAGAGAGAGAGAGGGGGGGAGGGAGAGAGGGGTAGAGAAAGGGAAGAGCCTGTGAGAATGAAAACAAAACCTCGCGGGCACTTTTTGGGTGCAAATTGGGGATTACACCCACTAGGACGATGCTAGAGGCAGGCATTCCTACCAAGGGCTTTGTGGGGCCTAAAATGATGTATGTGGTTTTGTTTAGGACATGATTCTAAAAAGGAGGCAAATTGAAGGCCCAAATGGACCACACTATTACCAAGAAAGTTTTAACGATAGACACTTAATCTCCACTATTTCTTGTGGTGTGGTCCACTTGAGCCTTGATCTGCCTCCTTTATAGGATCATGTCCTAAAACGAGCTGTTAAAATGGATGGATGGCTTAGATAAAGCATATACATTGTGGTGGGCCCATAGAACCCTTACAGGACCGCCAGCCTCTAACTACAACCTGGTAGGGTTAGTAGCTTTTAGCTATAGATTAAAACCGTAGCAATATAGCTACAGTTTATATTTGTAGCCAGAAGTTCCCTTAATCTGTAGCATTTGCTCCTTTTTTTGGTAGTGCATTGGCTCACCGTCAATCATATTTGCATGATTTTACATCAATACAAGGTAGGCTAGCTAGGCCTAATGAGAAGTCCCGACATGGTTTTTCATGTCAAATTAGAATAGAATAGAAACAATCATATACAATATAAGTTCATAAAGAAATTGCAAATGTTATGTAATATGTGAATGCATGAATGCATCAAGTGAGAATCCGTCCACTTGCTTAAGTTGGAAACCTGTCAACTCGCATTTGCCCCTTGACAGACTTCTACCATTTGGTAGGCATAGGCAATGTCCACATCTACTCCTTAAGTAGGCTTCCACTAGTATATAGTGGGTGTCTGATAACAATTCTACTAGGTGTACCATCCAAGGAGGTCTCCTAAGAATTTAACACATATCGTGCATGCAAATCATGGATGCACAAGCATATTAAGTAGTCGTGAATGATATATTATCTGATTATTCTCATTCTCGTATTAGAATCATTTTAGTTTTCATGCTAACTGATAACATCATCACAACCATCAATTTATAGTTATATTCATTCAGTAAATCGGATCACTAATTACAATTATACAGAAAATCAGATCATAAGTTTACCAACATAGTAAAATCATATCATTAGTTATATTAGCATATTGAACAGATCACATCATTAATAATACAACAATCAAAATTATATGTTCCATCAAATCCAATAAGAGATTATAATAATAATGTTAAAATATACATACAATACATCATCAATGAATCTTCTCTCTTTTTTTTTTTGAGTTAATCCACCTCTAAAATTGTATATCATGTTACTTGCAAATCAAGATTAGTTGCGTAATGGTCCACCAAAAACAACTAGTTGACTTGGACTTCCTCAGCACCGTGTTTTGATAGTTGACAAATGTCATCTGTTGCTCAGTCATACATATGCGCATGTATACGAGCTTTGAGAAGCACAGACGCATGTCCTAGGCAGCTAATCCACATGACATATGCAATATAGTAAAGTGATGAAATATCTGAGCCGTCCACCAATGAATCTATTTTAACTTAATGGAGGGGAAACACATTTGAATCACTCACCTTGATATGGTAGAGATGATTCCGTAAACAAATGGTTTCATTTGAATTAGAATTCCCTAAAATAGTGTAAATGAAATTATTTTTTAATCTCACAAGTTCACATGGTGGCGCACACATTTAATTGATCTAAATCCATTTAAATAACAAGATATCTCATTTGAATGGATTCATAAATTATGAAACAATATTGTAAAAATTAAGGTGTTGTTAGAATTTGACCCTTAGAATTTTTGCAGATTTGGACTGTTTTCAGTAACAGTCATGAAAATTGATTTTTCTGAAAGTTCAGGTAGCATTCTATCTTAGCCACAAAATTCTAAATTTTTACGTAGTTTGTGATGATTAACATGAAAATTTTGGGATTTATTGTCACACCCTGTAATTCAGATACTGAGTGTGCACCCTCAGACCCAAGTTACAGTCCATGACTCGTACACTCATTGTACTTAATTCAGTGAGTCACATCATTTTAATAAAGGCATAATATAATATGAAATTAATGTTCTCATTAACATCCAAAAAAACACTCATATTAACCACTAATCCAATCACAAACACTCACCACTACACATCCATAATAATCAAGAATACTAAATAAAATATTTTTAACCTCTTGATCTATCTCACTCCCATATCTTTTATCTCTTGTTCTGTTATTTTTTCTACTTGGAGAGAATGTCCCACCCTTATGAAAAGAAAATGGTTCCTTAGATAAGAAAAGGGTGAGGATGCTATAACTAATTTAATCATTCCTTTAAAATTTTAAATTTGAATTTTCCAAACGAAAAAAATTGGGTTGTTACATCTATCTACATTGATAATTTAATGTTCAAATCACATTTGATTCATAGATCAAGGCCAACTATTAATCGTCACTTGATCAATTTCAAGGGACAACTGATGATCATCTTAATTCAACCATCCATACATTAATTTATTACAATTCCTAATGATCACATTGATTGGTCAATGCATCCTAGTAGATTGTCAGATCAATCAACAAATCTAGATGTTGTCATCATTTGATTTTTGAATTTTGATAGTCGATTCAGATCGAGTTAGATCTCAACCATCCAATGGTTCTACATAATAAATTAACACATGATTCATCATCTATCATTACCTCATATCGATGCGGCCCATCCAATGGTATGATCAATCTAGAATTTAATTAATTTTGTTCTTAAGAATCTAAGGTTATTGTGGATTTAATCACACGTTTCAGAATATGTCATATAGTTCTTTGTGCCAAGTTATAGCTTGTGTAAAGAATAACTCTTCCAGTATTAATTCAATTTCCTTAAATTAAGGAAGAACCTTGGTAAATTTATGATCAGTACGGTCCATTAAGGTGTCAAATATGTTCGATTCTTGAAATCATTACGTGATTGAGTCTTAGAAAACCCGTGAACTATACAAATCATATCGATCATTGTTCATCATGGAAAAATCCCACCTTCTGCACATCAGCCCTAAAGTCATGCACATCAGTGTACCTTTCCACATTGATAATTTAGATATACACAATGGATGCCTGATTGATCCAATCCATCTAATGTGTAAATCAATACTGAATTAAACTACTATATAAAGAAAACAAAGAGGAGATCATTGTACTAACTTAAATAAGTTAATTCCAAAAGCTTCTCTCCCACTTTCTCTCATTTTTCTTTTTACGATTTTCTTTCTTTGGTTCTTTAAGTCTTTGTATGACTCTCTCTCATACGCTCCCTCCTTAAGAGAGAGGGTTTGCTGGGAGACTATGAGATACAATAGAGAGTTGGGATAATAATAGATAAGAGAAGAGATGAAATGAGATCGACGAATATCTCTCACTCACTCAAATTTCAATTTAAAAAATTTAAATTTTATTTTATTTTTAAAAATAACAGGGTGTTGCATGTCTTATATGCCCTATTCGAAAGCAATTAATGGTCTTATATATGGCATGGTCAGTATAAGACTAGATTTTTACATGCAGTTTGTGTTATGAGTAGATGCATGTCAAATCTCGACCAAAAAATATTGCGAAATGGTGAAAAGGTTACTTTGGCATGTACAAGGTATGGTGGACTACATCTTGTATTTCAAAGATTTAAAAGAGAGAATCATATGCTACGTTGATTCAGATTATGCAGGGAATGTAAAGAATAAAAAGTCTACTTCCAATTACTCGTTTATGCTAGCCGGTGGAGCTATTAGTTAGATGTGTAAGCTTTAATACGTGGATACGTGGTTGTACTTTCCACTATAAAAGCTAAATATATAGCAGTAATGGAGGCATTAAAGGAAGTTGTTTGGTTGAAAGGGATGATGAATGAGTTGGGGCTTTAATAGGAAGTCGTGCTTGTGCATTGTGATAGCGAGAGCATGATTAATTTAGCGAAGAACTCAGTATATAACTATCAAACTAAGTACGTTGATGTTCGTCATCACTTTATCTGACAAATGCTAGAAGAATGAGATGTTAATTACTCTTGAAGGTCGTTCTTATAAAGAAGTATAAGTTTTGTTTGACTTCTCTAGGCTTGACAAGAAAGGAATAGAGATGAAGTATATACGAAGCAATGATGGTAATCCTTAGAAAAAGATTAGCAAGGCAATGAAGTAATTTTGCTATCATCTCCTTCTCTCTCTCTCTCTCCCCCTTTGAACATATCTGAGCTATAATTTTTTTTTGAAAAAAAAAAAAGAAGAAAAAAGAAGAAGAAAAAGAAGAAGAAAAAGGGGGGGGGGGGGCGCTCTCCCTCGTTCTAATTCATTCATTTCAGAGAATTTTCCACCTTTGGATTTGAGCTTCAATTCAATGGGAAGAGGACACAGTGGGAATTTTAAGGGGTTTATAAGGTCTTGAATAGTAGAATAGAAGGGGGTATTTGTAATTTCTTGTGAGTGGATTTTTGGCACTCTGTTGAAGAAGGAGAAGGTGAATGCAATGGATGTTGAAAGTTTTGTTTTTTCGAAGGAAGATCGGAAGTAATGCTCGATTTGCTTGGAATGCATGGTTAATGGAGGGGAGAGATCGATCGCGAAGCTCCAATGCGGGCATGAATTCCATTTAGATTGTATTGGTTTTGCATTTAATGCAAAGGGAGCAATGCAATGCCCAAACTGTCGGAAAGTTGAAAAAGGCCAATGCCTGTATGCGAATGGATGCCGCTCTTTTACTGAACTTAATGTTGATGAGTTGGTGAATGAAGACCTCTATATATGATCTGTGAGCTATTCTGAGCTGCCACTTGGACTTCCATGGTGTCCTGTCCGTGGATTTATGCAACTGGCATCATGGTTTGAGGAACGCGAGCCCCAGCTAAATACCTATCCTGATCTTCTTGGAAGCACAGTATTTGGGGACCATCCAAATGCTCCAAGTGGGACACATGTGTGCCCGTATCTTACTCTCCATGGGTTTCCTCATGCTATACATCCCATGCCTTCAAATTCTGCTGATGCCATCCCCGATTCTGCCTTATTTATTCGGCATGCAACTGGATTAGGTGAATCATCATCATGCTCTGCTTTGTCCAATCCGGGTCTAGCGGGTGGAGGTGGTATTTGCAGAGACTCCGAAGCAAATTTTTGTTTCGCCTTTTGCAGGGGTTACGGGAATGCTACCAACAATATGGCCAAGATTTGTGCACTATATGATGGGTTGAAGATGTGTATTTCATCCGGGTTTGACAGGGTGATCATTGAGTCTAATTCAAAGTGGGTAGTGGATTGTTTCATCGGTATTTCCACCGTCTCCTGGCACTGGAGATATTGGGTGGCTAGAATCAGAAGGATTTGTGGGAGGGGTATTTTCAGTTTCTCCCATATTCCAAGGGAATCCAATGGGCCAGCTGATGGGTTAGCTAAAGAGGGCAACTCGTCCCAATCTTCCAAGTCCTTTCGGAGTGTCTCCCTCCTCCCCTGACTAATTAAGGGCCGCTTCCTTTTAGACAAAGCGGGCCTTGGTTCTATTAGGTTTAAAAAATATTCCTTTGTATAGCATATGATAGGTGGGCAGCTGAAGTGTAGATGCTTGCTTGAAACCCCAGGTTGTTTTGTTTTGCTCCATATATGAATTTGATGGGCCTTGCTCATCTTTCTTTCTTTTTTTCTTTTTTTTAAAAAAGGTGGATCATCATCAAGCAATGTATTTAATTCTCATGGTTTTTCTGCATCAGAACCGCATCACCACAATTGGCAGGAGGCTTCTGTTCCTTTTCCAGTGTCTGGTGGTTCAGTAAACAACACAGAGCAGCCTGCATCGCAATTGGGTGCAAGGTTATCAAGGAATGACTCAAGTGGTCCGTAGAGAACAGGCTCATATGTTCAACCCCTTCCTTTTATTCATGGGAACCCACAAGAGAGTGATAGTATCGGACGGCATTTTGATCGGTTTTATGAGTGGGGTCAGAGAAGGCATTGCATCGCTCCCATGGGTCCCAGCTGAAGGCAAGTCTCATCAGTGGTGTAGATTCGATGAGCAGGAGCTATTTCATCCCAACCACAATCCTCAAACAGTAAGTGTAGATTCGATGAGCAGGAGCTATTTCCATCAGAGGGCTATGTTAGCCAAGAGAGCTGTCCAAGGCCGGCTAGATAATAATTATCAACGGGTTCCTCACCCCAGGATGACACATTTCATGTGAAGGGTGCTACCGCTACAATATGGGCCACCTCTATGATATGTGGAGACCTCTGCAAGTTGTTGTAAATTTCCATGGTGGTGGTTTAAGGACTGCTTGTTTGGACAATTAGACGGTATCTGTCTACATTTATCTTGTATGAGATTTGATATTATGGGAGTGTGGTGGTGATGTTGTGATGATATTAAGGCCCTTGGAGGGTCCTAATCCTCGTGGGCAAACATGAATTTATGGCAGTCGGCTTATTGTCTTTTTAAAATAAATAAATAAATAAATGATTTTGCTATTAAAGTGGAGATTGTTAAAATTGTGATACTAAAATCACAATGGGTTTTATTCCTTTTTTTTTTTTTGTAATAATCAAATATTTATTTAGAGAAGAATAAAATATCAATGTTTTGACTATTCAAGATTATCACTAAACTCATGTCATCTCGATACTATCATACTATACTCAATGTTCATTACACTTATTTAAAAAATGCGAAAGAAACAAAATAAATAAAAGCAAATCTCTTTAAGCACCTTTACGAGATCGTGATCTTTCTTAAAGCCCATATGACCCATGTTTCACATGCTAACAAGGCATAAGTGTCAATGGACCTTTGAAGGGGTATTTTTGATCTTTTCATTTTGAAAGGTTGGCTTTTAAGGTAAGTTATGTTAGGGTTAAGAGAGAGTTACAATTTTTTGTTACTTTTTGTTATTGTTTTGAGAGCCTTCAAGGGGAGAGAGCTAGAGTTTTTTGTTATAAGTTCTCTCCATCCTTATAATTTTCTCTGAATAGTAGATTAATCGTCGCTTTATGTCATATTTTTTTAGAAAGATTTTTCATGTAAAATCATGTTTTGTGTATAGTTGTTTGAATTTTTTGTTTTCTCTTGTTTGTTTCAATCCAAATTAAAGGTGTTTTCACCGGAACGGCTCTCCAACACCAATAATTTTCAACTTTCTTTCTTTCTTTCTTTCTTTTTTTTTTTTTTTTTTTGTAATAATCAAATATTTATTTAGAGAAGAATAAAATATCAATGTTTTGACATTCAAGATTATCACCAAACTTATGTCATCTTGATACTATCATACTATACTTAATGTTCATTACACTTATTTAGAAAATGCGAAAGAAACAAAATAAATAAAAGCAAATCTCTTTAAACACCTCTACGAGATCGTGATCTTTCTTAGAGCCCATATGACCCATATTTCACATGCTAACAAGGCATAAGTCTCAGTGGACCTTTGAAGGGGTATTTTTGATATTTTCATTTTGAAAGGTTGGCTTTTAAGGTAAGTTATGTTAGGGTTAAGAGAGAGTTACAATTTTTTGTTACTTTTTGTTATTGTTTTGAGAGCCTTCAAGGGGAGAGAGCTAGAGTTTTTTGTTATAAGTTCTCTCCATCCTTATAATTTTCTCTGAATAGTAGATTAATCGTCGCTTTATGTCATATTTTTTTAGAAAGATTTTTCATGTAAAATCATGTTTTGTGTATAGTTGTTTGAATTTTTTGTTTTCTCTTGTTTGTTTCAATCCAAATTAAAGGTGTTTTCACCGGAACGGCTCTCCAACACCAATAATTTTCAACTTTCTTTCTTTCTTTCTTTCTTTTTTTTTTTTTTTTTTTGTAATAATCAAATATTTATTTAGAGAAGAATAAAATATCAATGTTTTGACATTCAAGATTATCACCAAACTTATGTCATCTTGATACTATCATACTATACTTAATGTTCATTACACTTATTTAGAAAATGCGAAAGAAACAAAATAAATAAAAGCAAATCTCTTTAAACACCTCTACGAGATCGTGATCTTTCTTAGAGCCCATATGACCCATATTTCACATGCTAACAAGGCATAAGTCTCAGTGGACCTTTGAAGGGGTATTTTTGATATTTTCATTTTGAAAGGTTGGCTTTTAAGGTAAGTTATGTTAGGGTTAAGAGAGAGTTACAATTTTTTGTTACTTTTTGTTATTGTTTTGAGAGCCTTCAAGGGGAGAGAGCTAGAGTTTTTTGTTATAAGTTCTCTCCATCCTTATAATTTTCTCTGAATAGTAGATTAATCGTCGCTTTATGTCATATTTTTTTAGAAAGATTTTTCATGTAAAATCATGTTTTGTGTATAGTTGTTTGAATTTTTTGTTTTCTCTTGTTTGTTTCAATCCAAATTAAAGGTGTTTTCACCGGAACGGCTCTCCAACACCAATAATTTTCAACTTTCTTTCTTTCTTTCTTTCTTTTTTTTTTTTTTTTTTTTTGTAATAATCAAATATTTATTTAGAGAAGAATAAAATATCAATGTTTTGACATTCAAGATTATCACCAAACTTATGTCATCTTGATACTATCATACTATACTTAATGTTCATTACACTTATTTAGAAAATGCGAAAGAAACAAAATAAATAAAAGCAAATCTCTTTAAACACCTCTACGAGATCGTGATCTTTCTTAGAGCCCATATGACCCATATTTCACATGCTAACAAGGCATAAGTCTCAGTGGACCTTTGAAGGGGTATTTTTGATATTTTCATTTTGAAAGGTTGGCTTTTAAGGTAAGTTATGTTAGGGTTAAGAGAGAGTTACAATTTTTTGTTACTTTTTGTTATTGTTTTGAGAGCCTTCAAGGGGAGAGAGCTAGAGTTTTTTGTTATAAGTTCTCTCCATCCTTATAATTTTCTCTGAATAGTAGATTAATCGTCGCTTTATGTCATATTTTTTTAGAAAGATTTTTCATGTAAAATCATGTTTTGTGTATAGTTGTTTGAATTTTTTGTTTTCTCTTGTTTGTTTCAATCCAAATTAAAGGTGTTTTCACCGGAACGGCTCTCCAACACCAATAATTTTCAACTTTCTTTCTTTCTTTCTTTCTTTTTTTTTTTTTTTTTTTGTAATAATCAAATATTTATTTAGAGAAGAATAAAATATCAATGTTTTGACATTCAAGATTATCACCAAACTCATGTCATCTCGATACTATCATACCATACTTAATGTTCATTACACTTATTTAGAAAATGCGAAAGGAACAAAATAAATAAAAGCAAATCTCTTTAAACACCTCTACGAGATCGTGATCTTTCTTAGAGCCCATATGACCCATATTTCACATGCTAACAAGGCATAAGTCTCAGTGGACCTTTGAAGGGGTATTTTTGATATTTTCATTTTGAAAGGTTGGCTTTTAAGGTAAGTTATGTTAGGGTTAAGAGAGAGTTACAATTTTTTGTTACTTTTTGTTATTGTTTTGAGAGCCTTCAAGGGGAGAGAGCTAGAGTTTTTTGTTATAAGTTCTCTCCATCCTTATAATTTTCTCTGAATAGTAGATTAATCGTCGCTTTATGTCATATTTTTTTAGAAAGATTTTTCATGTAAAATCATGTTTTGTGTATAGTTGTTTGAATTTTTTGTTTTCTCTTGTTTGTTTCAATCCAAATTAAAGGTGTTTTCACCGGAACGGCTCTCCAACACCAATAATTTTCAACTTTCTTTCTTTCTTTCTTTCTTTCTTTCTTTTTTTTTTTTTTTGTAATAATCAAATATTTATTTAGAGAAGAATAAAATATCAATGTTTTGACATTCAAGATTATCACCAAACTCATGTCATCTCGATACTATCATACCATACTTAATGTTCATTACACTTATTTAGAAAATGCGAAAGGAACAAAATAAATAAAAGCAAATCTCTTTAAACACCTCTATGAGATCGTGATCTTTCTTAGAGCCCATATGACCCATGTTTCACATGCTAACAAGGCATAAGTCTCAGTGGACCTTTGAAGTGGTATTTTTGATATTGTCATTTTGAAAGGTTGGCTTTTAAGGTAAGTTATGTTAGGGTTAAGAGAGAGTTACAATTTTTTGTTACTTTTTGTTATTGTTTTGAGAGCCTTCAAGGGGAGAGAGCTAGAGTTTTTTGTTATAAGTTCTCTCCATCCCTATAATTTTCTTTGAATAGTAGATTAATCGTCGCTTTATGTCATATTTTTTTAGAAAGATTTTTCATGTAAAATCATGTTTTGTGTATAGTTGTTTGAATTTTTTGTTTTCTCTTGTTTGTTTCAATCCAAATTAAAGGTGTTTTCACCGGATCGGCTCTCCAACACCAATAATTTCCAACTTTCTTTCTTTCTTTTTTTTTGTAATAATCAAATATTTATTTAGAGAAGAATAAAATATCAATGTTTTGACATTCAAGATTATCACCAAACTCATGTCAT
Organism: Magnolia sinica; assembly: GCF_029962835.1. Taxonomy (NCBI): domain Eukaryota; kingdom Viridiplantae; phylum Streptophyta; class Magnoliopsida; order Magnoliales; family Magnoliaceae; genus Magnolia; species Magnolia sinica. Next base: position 15,793,510 of record NC_080581.1, read on the forward strand.
CTCGATACTATCATACCATACTTAATGTTCATTACACTTATTTAGAAAATGCGAAAGGAACAAAATAAATAAAAGAAAATCTCTTTAAACACCTCTATGAGATCATGATCTTTCTTAGAGCCCATATGACCCATGTTTCACATGCTAACAAGGCATAAGTCTCAGTGGACCTTTGAAGTAGTATTTTTGATATTGTCATTTTGAAAGGTTGGCTTTTAAGGTAAGTTATGTTAGGGTTAAGAGAGAGTTACAATTTTTTGTTACTTTTTGTTATTGTTTTGAGAGCCTTCAAGGGGAGAGAGCTAGAGTTTTTTGTTATAAGTTCTCTCCATCCTTATAATTTTCTCTGAATAGTAAATTAATCGTCGCTTTATGTCATAATTTTTTTTAGAAAGATTTTTCATGTAAAATCATGTTTTGTGTATAGTTGTCTGAATTTTTTGTTTTCTCTTGTTTGTTTCAATCCAAATTAAAGGTGTTTTTGCCGGATCGGCTCTCCAACACCAATAATTTCCAACTTTCTTTCTTTTTTTTCTTTTTTTCTTTTTTTTCGTAACCATTGCCCATCCATTTCTTGTATGTATCAAACTGTAATGTTCAATTCAATCCAATACCTGCCACCGCATTCACATCTAAAAAGACCCTGCAAAAATCCATTATCTTCATTGGCAAATTATAAGTAAAACTAAAGAGAGAGCACACCTCATAAAACTAACAACATATGTCTATACTCCTAAGTGAAAGCAAACAAAACGAAGTTCTTCCTCATCATCACCATCTGAAACAGATGCCTCCTGCCGCATCAGATCAGAAATCTAATCTTCCTCATCCTCGTTACCATCCCCACCAGATGCCTTCTTGACAGCAGCTTTCTGGTTCCCTCGCTTCACCCCGTCCACCACCAAGTGGGCTTGTAAGTCAATATGCCTCTGGGAGTCCACCCGGACCATAAAGGATGGTATATTGACCACCTGTATGTGTGACATCCACCCCCATTCACTATATTGGCCTTATGGTGAGGATCACATTGTAAAAAGATAAAGATATCTATTTATGGAGTGCACATCACTTCTATATTCCTATTCATTAATGATTAGAAATTATTTTATATAGCAGCGTGGCTTACTTGAAAAGTAAATAGGCATGATTTTCGCATTAGATGATTCTCATCGTGGGACCCACATATTAGAAGGGTTGGATGTCACGTACACTTAATAGATTGGATGTTATCCCCTGGCTGGACTGCACTTTTTGGTCCAACCGGTTGGACTTGACATCTTCTCTCTCTTTTTATATACATATCTTGCTTTTCTTCTCTCTACCTTCTTTCATAATCATATCTTGTTTTTTCCTGTATGCATATTATTTGTGATTTTTTTTCTTTTTTTCGGTTTTGCTTTGAAGAGAGTAGAAAGAGGCTTTTACTGACAGAAGAGAGTGAGCACACACCGAATATTGTATAAGAGTATGCTGTTGCCGGTGCGTGCTCACTTTCTTTCTGTCAGTTTCCGGTGCCGGAATCTGATTTCATCGCCAGTTTTCGCGAGCTTTTTGGGCTTCCCGATATATTTTTTTTTGTTCCTTCCCTCTTCCTAATATTGAATTTAGAAACCAAAATGATAAATGATGCAGCACGAATACCAATAATACGTGCATGCACTGCTAGCCTTATTCTTCGCCTTCACGCATGATTTTTTGGTTTCCTCGGGAAAAGTAGTGGTTTTTTATCTTTTCTTTTGTCTTCGTTTCTTTTGATTTTGTAACTCTTTTTCTTTTTCTTTTTCTTTTTTTTTTTTTTTTGTAATATTTTAATGGAGAGAAGGAGAGAGAGAGAGAGAGGAAAGCGTGATTTTTGATGTGGATCTGTTGGAGAACGGAATGGGGACGAGGGTAGGACACTTATCTCTGCGAGGGTTTAACGGAAAACCGTATTACTTCATTGTTTGGAGACTCCCGGGCCTTCGGTATGTTTTTTTTTTGTTTTTTTATTTTTTTATTTTTTTTTATTTTTATTATTATTTTTATTTCCTTATGTTTTCCAAGTCAATTGCAAAATGGAGTTTTAGTGATTGCAGTTGCATGCGTGCACTCTAACACCACTTTTTCTTTTTTACGTTTTTGTTGGTCTCTTGGGTTTTTGTTTTGGTATCAAGAACATGAATTTGAGTGTTTCTGTGGCGGAGCAACAGTCTCTCTTGAAGAAACTTGCATTATTTTAGGACCCTCTTTTTCTTTTTCTTTTTCCGTTTTTGTTTTTTCTTTCTTTGACTTCGTCTTTTGGGTTTTGTTTTGACTTGGTTTGAGTGGTTTAGGAGTATGATCATATCGTTTTAGGAAATGGCTGTCATCAATATAAAGAGATATTTTCCTTTCTTAAAGAAACTCCCATTGTTCTTTGCCCTTCTGTTTCTCTTTTGGCAACGTGAAGATGGGTTTGAATGGTTTGGAAGAAAATGCCCTTACAAATGTGGAGCATGAATATGAAGATTTTAGAAAAAATTACAAGAACCATCTCTTATTTCAAGAACCCTTCTGTTTTCTTTCGGCTTCGTTTTGACACCATGAACATGGTTTGAACGGTAGGAGTAGACCCTTCTGCAAAATGGCTTGTGATGCAAATGAAAATTCTGCTGTTTAATAAACTTCCATTGTTCTAAATAAGTCATTTTTTCCTCTTTTGGGTTTTGGTTTGGTACCCAAAACACGGTGTTGCCTGGTTTTGCAGGAACAAACCCTTTTAGGAGATGGGTTGTGGTGAAAATTGTGGTTTCTACTTTTCCGTGGGGAAAGTTCTATTTCTCTAAAGCCCCTTTCCTTTTCTCTCTCTCTCTCTCTCTCTCTCTCTCTCTCTCTCTCTTTCGTAACATGAAGAATGGAGTTACAATATTATTAGGTATTCGGGAAGCTATGGAGTTCTTATATTTTTCTCAACCATTCAAAGATCTTTACTACTGATATATTTTCTTCTACCTCATTGCTTAGGTTGTTGCCTTGGTAATTTTGCGAATATGGGAATATTGTTTTACTTTTCTTAAAAAAAAGAAAAATTATTTTATTGTCATTGTTGAATGCTTTATTGGTATCTTTTGTGCATTCATTCATTGAATGGGATCTTATTAATTCATGTTATATGCTCTTTTTTGGTGATTCCGATGCATTAGGACTTCTACAATTATTTGCAAGGAAGTTATATATTCTCTCTGATCTTGTTCACTTAGTGTCTCCATTAAGGTGCTACCCCAATTGGCTTTTTGTGTTGTGTTGTTTTCTTGATCAATGTTCTTTACAAGATCGTCTCATAATGAAACTCTTCTGGTTGCTGCCCATGTCTTTAAGTGCAATGCATATTTTGTTCTAAAGGCTAATGCATCTATACCATGCCTGCATTGCTTTCATGTATGAAGGGTACATATTTTGCTACAAGGAAGTGAAAAAATATAAGGAGAAAATTAAGGTCACTCCCTAGTCAGAGCTTAAAGAAGCAATAATTAAGAAAAATGCTTTATGCAATTTATACTTCATAGCTCCCCATTTACCAGTGACAGTTCCATGCCTATATTTGAGGTTCTATGATTAGTGATCCTCCTTTGATAGATGACACCTCTTTGAAGAGGTAATTAAGTATACTTGATTTGTTTATAGATTGCTTTAGTTTGGTAGTGTGGAGTGCTCTACCTCAGCTACTAAGGCTTCTCATTCTCTTTGCATATATTTATCACAAAGCAGACATTTAAATATTATCTTCGTTGGACACAGTGGTGGATTTGTGCAAATCCAAAATTGTACTAGCTGTGCGTAACATGTAAGATCCATGTGAGCTAGCTGTGCTGTTAGATATTTTCTAAGTTTAAATTATAAGAGTGATGCAAGACATGAAATTAAACATGATGTTTGAGATTTCAGGCTTAAAATCACTCTAGTTCAGAAACAATTACACAAATTCCATATCCTACATGAAAGTCCAAACATTCAAGCTAGGGGAATCAGTGTAGGTCCAGGCCTACACATGTTAGGGTTGAATCTGTTAAAATTATAAACCAAATGATGCTCAAAGAAAAGCAATAATCATCCCCATGAAAGTCCAAACATTCAAGTTAGGGGAATCAGTGTGGGTCCAGGCCTACACATGTTAGGGATGGATTTGTTAAAATTATAAACCATACGATGCTCAAAGATAAGCAATAATCATCCACACATGCACAGCAATCAGTCCCTAATCCAAGGGATTCACCAATTTCAATTTAAGGAACCCTAGGGTGAGAAAATGGGCAAATAAATTAAGGATAATGCAATCTAGGGTTAGGGTTTATGAAAAATTGGTATGAGAGGGTAAAATAAGAAGAAAATTTGAACTTGAAAATAGTTCCCGCACCCGGACAACAACAATGGCGCAAACACACGTACATGTGATCATGGCCGCACATCTGTGGGGCCTATTATTCAGAAAAAGGCCATTTTGGCCCTGCTCGGCAAGGGATAGACTCCAAAACTCTTAAATCTCAGCTCGATCCGATGCATGGTTTGTGCATGGTACTCCGCTGAAGTTTCAGCTCTCTTGCAGAGCCAGATTCTGAAATTCTGCTGTGGGGAGGAGAATTGCTGCAATAGATGATTGATTCGAAGTATAGATGATGGGGTGAGATGAGAAGAAGGGATAGTAGAAGAGGGTAGTAGAGATGGCGATGGATAGGGGCGATCAGGATAGATGTGGCTTCGCATCACGGTAGTTAACCCTTCGATGAAGGGAGGGCTCTGCATCCAATTAGGCTTCATAGATCAAAGAGTAGGAAAACATAGAATTTTTATTAATCTTCAATGAATGAGAAAAGCTACATGGGGTGCCTATTTATAAGAAAACCATATACCCCAAAACTCACGCCATGTGTGTAACTTATTACTTGGCGATAAAGTAAACCAAAATAAAAGCTAATCAAAGAAATCTAAAGTGTCCATGATGTTTTAAATAACATTAATAAGTAAAACCTAAAATATGAAATCAATTCAACTAGTGGGCTACGATCATGAGATCCCATGGTGGGCTTTTCTTGATTGCTGGGCCCACTCTTTTGAATTAAAACTCTGTTTCCTAACTAAAAGGCCCTCCTTGGACGTCGTCATCGATCAAGATCGATAGCGGGGTCCTCCTTCTGGCGTACGTGCGTAGGGGGCAGCGTCCATGCGTGTGTGCGTGTGATGTCCCCATCAATTCTCTCCAGCTGTGAAGATTTCGCTATTGGCAAAATAAAACTCCTGAATCGCTCCAGGATGTCAAGATCAAGTCTCTAAAGCTCCTCCTCAGTGAGCCACGTGCTATCTGAAGATGGGCGTGACTTCCATTTAACTAGGTAATTCTGAAACCTGCTGTCCAATGTTGAAACTATTTGATAGTCCAACATATCCTCTATTTCCTCTCTGGGTACGTAAAGGTTAGGTATGGGAGGTAGTGGCTAGGAAGAAAGGTCAAGAACAGTAGGTATGAGAGGTAGAGGCTAGGAAAATGGGTCAGGATGGGTAGGCAAGGGACTTATAGGCTAGAAAAATGGGTCGGGAGGGGGTCATGGATCAAGGGAAAGGTCTGGGGAATCAAGATGGTTAGGCGAAAGGCTAAACAATGCATCAATGGCCTCTTGAAATGCAACTGGATCCTCCATATCGAATGTGGATCCAATTCCCATGGATAGTGGAAGATTTAACACATATACGTTAAGACTGTTTCATTTTATAATTTTGAATGGTTCAATGCTATACGCGTGTAATTTTCGAATGGCTCCCTGAAGGTACCACTCTGGCCTGATGCGGATCATCACAGAGTGTCTTACATTAAATTCCTTGAAACATTTATGTTGGTCTGCAAAAAGTGAGTAATGTTCATTACTAGTCATGATCTTCTATCTGATTTCTTGATGCCGTGAATGAATGTGATGTGCAAAAGACTCTGCAAACTCTAACAACCTATGGGACAATGACACAGGGATATGATCAATAGGTTTTCTAGGTTTATAACCAATAATGACTTCATAAGGACTTAGACGTGTGGACCTATTAATAGAACTATCAAACGCAAACTCGGATATAAGTAGTACGGTGTCCCATGTTCTGGTGTGCTCTACATCCCTCCTAGGAGGAGACTCATCCGGTAGATCATCAAGAAAGACATCACAAAACTCATCCTCTACTGGAATGGCCTTAGTGGGTAACTATATACTAGCCTCTGGTGCCCCTCTCTAGCCATAAGGCCGTGCATATAGTACCACTCAAAATAGTGGTCTTGATGTCCCTCATGGGGTGGGTGCACGGGTACATGCTCATGACTAATTCCTTGGCCAACTCCATTCATTGGTCTATCCTCCTACCCACCTACCTGAGATTAGACATCTACCCCAATGGTGGAGTTTGTCATGAGGGAGGCCTCTATTTGGTCAAGGCGTTTATCTATGTCTTGTTCCAAGCGCTTACTCCAAGACTCGATCTACTGGGAAGCTTGTTTAGTGACTCTAGCAGTTGTTTTATATTTAGTGTAGGGTGCTAGCCAAAACCATGACCCGTACGTGTAGGCATACAACTTGCAATTCCACGTAAGGACTTTTTATGATGACTATATGGGACTAAATGATCCTATGAGACTCTATATGAGGGAAACTACGCAATGCTACTAAAATCCAGCAATATAGTTATCAAAATAAGGGAAAAACAGAAAGTTACAACAATGTGAATTGCTAACTTCCTGCTAACAGAAATTTCAGCAACTAATATCAGGGACTACGGTCTTCTAACAGCTATATGTGATGAATTGGATGCATGAAGGACTCAAACAAACTAAACCCTAAATATGCGATGTATTCCCTTATAAGAACCCTAAGCTCTAACACCAAATTTGATGCTGGACATGAAATTAAACATGATGTTTGATATTTCAGGCTTAAAATCACTCTAGTTCAGAAATAATTACACAAACTCCATATCCCACATGAAAGTCCAAACATTCAAGCTAGGGGAATCAGTGCAGGTCCAAGCCTACACATGTTAGGGCTGGATCTGTTAAAATTATAAACCAAACGATGCTCAAAGATAAGCAATAATCATCCACACATGAATAACAATCAGTCCCTAATCCAAGGGATTCACCAATTTTAATTCAAGGAACCTTAAGGTAAAAAAAGGGGCAAATAAATTAAGGATAATGCAATTTAGGATTAGGGTTTATAAAATTGAGTATAGTAGGACATCTTTTCACCACCCATCCAACCAGGAGTGTGAAGAGGGAGATATGTCGACCCCAGATCAGAATCAGGAAGGTTTAAATGAACAGGTTACACCCAGGAAAAGAGTAACGGTTTGTCAGAAAACTCTCCCCAGGAAGAAGGGGGCCAGGAGAACTCTCAAAAATCCATCAGGGGTGGTTTCCAAGGATGAGTGGCTATCTTGATTGAGGCAATTGCAAAAAAGGGTTGTGACAAATAACATTTCCCATGATGGATAAGATCTTAGTGTGGAATGCCCATGGGGTGGGTAATCAGCCCACCATTAGAACCCTGAAGAGACTCATCAAAAAACACAACCCGTGGATTGTTGCGCTTCTCGAGCCGATGGCCAGAGAATCCAAGAGAGTTCAGATTGGTCTCAGGATTGGTTTTCATTCTTCATTCTCTAATATGGATACCAGTGGCAAAATTTGGGTTTATTGTAAGTACCAGGCCTATATTCAGGTGATTTCCAAATTGCCTCAGATAATATCCCTGTGCATAGATCTTCAGCAGAGAATGAATCCAGATTACCTGTCAGTAGTATATGCTAGCTGTTCAAGAGTGCTGAGGAGATTGCTGTGGGAGGAAATTTTTGATTTTTCCAGAGCAGTGCAAGGGCCGTGGGCCCTGTGCGGGGACTTTAACGTGGTCAGTGAAGCTGCTAAGCGCCGTAGCAGAGGAAGTTTTGACAGTGGCAACTCGAGAGAGTTTTTGGAGGCCATCAACAATGCGGGCCTTATGGACGCTGGTTTCCTAGGTTGTAGATTCACGTGGTTAAATAATCAAACTGGTCCATGAAGAGTGTGGGCTAGACTTGATCGGGTGCTGATGAACTCTGCATGGAGTAACGCTTTTCCCTCATTCCAGGTACATCAACTTCCTCGATACAACTCTGATCATGCACCCCTTTTGTTGGTTTTTCCTAGGCAACAATTTGCAGGTCCGAAACCATTCAGTTTTCAACAAATGTGGACCCACCATGATGCTTTCATTCCGCTGGTGAAAGAAGCTTGGTCCTTGGCTACAAACCCCAACCCCATGAGAAATCTTATAGTTAAAATGAAGGCTATCAAGGATAAGGTCAGAAGCTGGAACAAGGTAGAATTTGGCAATATTTTCAGCACTATTCAGTAGGTAGCGAAGACGCTAACAGAATTGGAGGATCAGATTCAGCAAGGTGACACCACGGGGGCAATTGACAGCTCTCTCCAAAACAACCTACTTGCTACCAGGGAATCGCTCTCTAAGTTGGAACTTATAGAGGAGACTTTCTGGAAACAGAAAGCCAGGAATAACTGGCTTCAAGAGGGTGACAGAAACACGGGTTTCTTCCATGCATCTGCAACGGAGAGAGCCCGAAAATCAATCATCTCATCCATCCGCCTTGAGTCAGGGGAGACTGTGGGGTCACAGGAAGAAATCAAAGTGGCAGCAGTCAGATTTTTCTACTCCCAATTCTCTGTAGGGATGGTCGAATAGGGGGATCATGTCTTGGAGATCATCCGCCATTGGTTACGAAAGAGGATAACACCCTCCTGCTAAGTAAACTGTCAATCCAGGAGGTCCAGCAGGCGGTTATGTCCATCCCTGGCGACAGTGCAGCTGGCCCGAATGGTTTTTCAGGCGCTTTCTTCTCAGGATGTTGGGAGAGTGTGGGTCATGACCTTTTGAAGGCGATTATTTCTTTCTTTGAAGGTGCATCCTTGCCGAGAGCCTTCACGTCCTCCCTCCTTGTTCTCATTCCTAAGAAGGAAGCTCCAAATTGTTTTGCTGATTATAGACTCATCAGTCTTTGCAATGTGATATACAAGATCTTCGCTAAAGTTATTGCCAACTGGTTGAGCAAGTTGCTTCCCTCTTTGATTGCTCCAGAACAGGGAGCTTTTGTCCAAGGTCATTCTATCTCTGAAAACATCGTCCTTTCACAGGAAATGCTTAGGGAGATAAACAGAAAAGTTAGAGGTGGAAACATTGTGATCAAGCTTGACATAGAAAAGGCATACAACAGAGTGGATTGACTCTTTTTAAAAAGAGTTTTGAGTCATTTTGGCTTCTCTGCCCCGTGGATCCGGCTTGTTGAGCATTGATGGAGCAATTGTTGGTTCTTGGTGCTCGTAAATGGGGAGGTGAGTGGTTTCTTAAGTCCACTCGCGGGCTTCGGTAAGGTGATCCGCTGTCCCCTAGTTTGTTTATCCTGGCCTCTGAGGTACTTGGGAGAGGTTTCAAAATCTGGTGAATACAAGTTCCTGTCTTCCATTTAAAGGAAGGAGAGGTAGTGTGACAGTATCCCATCTTCTTTTCGCTAATAATACGCTTCTCTTCCAAAATGGAGGCATCCATTCCGTCCGATCGGCTAAGTAATTCCTTGACCTTTATCAGCAGGTCTCAGGACAAAAGGTGAACTTCCACAAGAGTGTGTTCATGCACCCAGAAAACATGGCGACTTCCAGGATTGCGACTATCCAAAGGGAATTAGGGTTGACCACTCCAGTGGAGAGCATGATGTATTTAGGGGTCCCAATCTCGACAGGTCGAAGGAGGAAAGACTCTTTTCAGAGACTAGTGGACAGGATGGATGGGCGCATTAAGGGTTGGAAAGCAAGGTTCCTCTCTATGGCAGGTAGAGCCACGTCTTGGCTAGCGTACCATTCCGTACGCTGGTTGCAACACATGTCCCAGTTGACGTCCTCAAATATTTGGAGAGTCATTTTACAGATTTTCTTTAGGGCTGGAAGGATGACAGGGAAAAACTCCATTGGCGGAGTTGGAGGTTCATTGCTCTACCCAGAGAGAAGGGGGACTGGGAATTAGGCAGCTTCAGGATGTCATGACCGCATTTTGACTCAAGATGGCATGGACAGTTTTGAACATAGCGGATATTGGGCTTTCGGCTTCGTTCATGCGGACTAGGTATAGCCAAGATCTGGAGTGTGGCAGTCTGCATAACCTTCCACCTATGGTCTCACCATTGTGGAAGAGAATTAGAGCACATCCCCTCCATCAAGACTGCTACCCAATGGCAGATTGGCGAAGGCAATTTAAGTCTTTGGAAAGACAACTGGTCCGGGGTGGGCCCTTTGCAAGATAGGCTGATGACCACTATAACCCCCACTCTCCTTGAGTTTAGAGTGAAGGATTTTTTGGGGAAGATGGGCTCTTTCCCTCCTTCTACTATATTCTCCGTGCTTTCTCAACATTAGATTGATGCAATTTTCCATGGAGGTTATTGTGTGACCGATGGTGCTGATACCCCTTTCTTACCGTCGAATCCTTCAGGTAAGTTCTCAGTTTCATCGGCATGGGAGATCTTTCGTGCACGCAGTCCCCACAATTTTTAGGGTGGAAAAATCTAGAATGCAAGGATTCCCCCGAAGCTGTCCACTCTTATGTGGTGGATCCTCAGAGGGGCGGTTGCAGTTGATGCGGCCATTTAATCTCGAGGGATGCAGATGGCCTCGAGGTGCAACTGTTGTGAGGAGTCCAGTAGGCAGAGGCCTACAGTCGAAACTGTTGATCATGTCTTTTTGCACAATGCCAAGGCAAGATTGGTCTGGTCCCCATTTTGCCCGTCTTTACAATGTCCACATGGTACACAGTCTTTCGGTCGGCGAGTGGCTTTCCCACTGGTGGGGCTCGCGTATAGCTTATGGACCCGGCGGTCCCTTAAAGAATCAGTTGTCGTGCTTTATATTGTGGGAGCTATGGAAATGCAAGAATGCCTCCAGATTTGACAGGATTTTGGTGAGTACGGGGATCCTAATCTCGTGCATCTCCGGCTGGCTGAAAAGGTTTGTAAACAGTTAGGCTTCACCGGGTTCTCGTGCTGGTAGTCACAGAACTCACAGTAGGGTGCTGATTTCTTTGGGGATTAAATTGCAACCCCAACACGAAGAGTTCCACGTGGTACGGTGGGAGAAACCCCCACGTGGGTGGCTTAAACTCAACATGGATGGTTTGTCTCAGGGTAATCCGGGAGTGGCTAAAGGAGGGGGAGTGTGCAGGGTTGAGGATAGGAATTTTCTTTTTGCTTCTTACACTAGCTACGGCCTCGCTTCTAACACCAGGGCTGAGATTCATGCGGTCCATGATGGACTTGTCCATTGCATCCATCACGGCTTCAAGAATATCATTGTTGAATCCGACTTGTTTCTGGTGGTCTGTTTCCTGTCGGGAAGTGCTTGTCTGGGTTGGAAATAGAAGTGTTGGATTGACAGAATTAGGATCTCAGTTCCTCCTGTAATGTTGAGTTTCAGCATATCTATAGAGAAGATAATGGGCCGGCAGATGGCATGGCTAATTTAGGTAGTGGGAATCCGCCCTTCTCCCCTCCTTCACGGCTCTCCCTCAGGAGGTGAGAGACCTCCTGTTTCTTAGCAAGACGGGCTTAAGGGCTATCAGAAAGCGTTTTAAAAAGTAATGGCTGTTGGTGTCGCTGCAGATACGGTTTTTTTTTGCGGAGTTCTTTTCTTTTTTCTCCTTCTCTTTGTGGCTTCTCCGTCAGTTTTTTCAGGGGAAGTTGTTAGCTTAGATGTGTAGTTTGGATATGATAGGAAGCCTGTCTAGGAGTTTGTGGCCGCCTAAATGTGGATCATTTTTGGGGTGAGGCCCGTGTCTTTTTATGGAGCCCCCCTGTTTTGTATAGCCCCTTTTGTTGAATGAAAGCAGAGGAATTTTTCAAAAAAAAAAGAGAGAGAAAAGGGGCAAATAAATTAAGAATAATGCAATCTAGGGTTAGGGTTTATGAAAAACTATATGAGAGGGTAAAATAAGAAGAAAACCTGAACTGGAAAATAGTTCCTGCATGCGGACAATAATAATGGCCCAAACACACGTGCGTGTGATCACGGCCACACATGTGTAGGGCTTACTATTCAAAAAAAGCCACCTTGGCCCTGGTCGGCCAGGGATGGAATCCAAAGCCCCCAAATCTTAGCACGATCTGATGTATAGTTTGTGCGTGGTGCTTCGCCGAAGTTTCAGCCCTCCTATAGGGCCAGATTCTAAAATTCTGTTGTGGGGAGGAGAATTGCTATAATAAATGATTGATTCGAAGTGTAGATGATGGGGTGAGATGAGAAGAAGGGATGGTAGAAGATGGGTAGTAGAGATGGCGATGGATGGGGGCGAATCGGAATAAATGTGGCTTGGCACCACGGTAGTTAACCCTTCAATAAAGGGAGAGCTTCGCACCTAATTAGGATTCACATCTCAAAGCGTAGGAAAATGTAAAATTTTTATTAATCTTCAATGAATGAAAAAAAAAGCTACAAGGGGTGCCTATTTATAAGAAAACCATATATCCCAAAACTCACGCCATGTGCGCAATCTATTACTTGGCGATGAAGTAAACCAAAATATAAACTAATCAAAGAAATCTAAAGTGTCCATGATGTTCTAAATAACATTAATAAGCAAAACCTAAAATATAAAATCAATCTGACTAGTGGACTACGGTCATGAGATCCCACGGTGGGCTTTTCTTGATTGTCAGGCCCACTCTTTTGAATTAAAACTTCATCTCCTAACTAGAAGGCCCTCCCTGGACGTCGTCATCGATCAAGATTGATAGCAGGGTCCTCCTTCTGGCGTACGTGCGTAGGGGGCGGCGTCTATGCGTGTGTGTGTGTGTGATGTCCCCATCAATTCTCCCCAGATGTGAAGATTTCGCTATTGGGGAAATAAAACTCCTAAATCACTCCAAGATGTTAGGATCAAGTCTCTAAAGCTCCTCCTCAGTGAGCCATGTGTTGTCTGAAGCTGGGCGCGACTTCCATTTAACTAGGTACTTCTGAAACTCACTGTCCAATGTTAAATCTATCTGATGGTCCAGCATATCCTTTATTTCCTCTCTGGGTGTGTGAAGGTTAGGTATGGGAGGCAGAGGCTGGGAAGAAAGGTCAGGAAGAGTAGGTATGGGAGGTAGAGGTTGGGAAAATGGGTCAGGACGGGTAGATATGGGAGGTAGAGGCTAGGAAAATGGGTCGGAACGGGTAGGTATGAGAGGTAGAGGCTGGTAAATAGGTTGGGACTGGTAGGTATGGGACGTAGAGGCTAGGAAAATGGGTAGGGAGGGGACTATGAATCGAGGGAAAGGTTTGGGGAATCAGGATGGTTAGGCAAAAGGCTAGACAATGCATCAATGGCCCCTTGAGAATGTAAATGGATCCTTCATATTGAATGTGGAACTAATTTCCATGGATGGTGGAAGATTTAACACATATGCATTGAGACCATTTCGTTTTATAATTTTGAATGGTCCAGCACTATACGCATGTAATTTTTGAACGGCTCCCTGAGGGTACCACTCTGGCCTGATGTGGATCATCACAAAGTCCCTTACATTGAATTCCTTGAAACATTTATGTTAGTTTGCAGAAAGTGAGTAATGTTTATTACTAGTCATGATCTTCTGCCTGATTTCTTGATGCTGTGAATGAATGTGATGCGCAAAAGACTCTTCAAACTCTGATGGTATATGGGACAATGACATAGGGACAAGTTCAATAGGTTTTCTAGGTTTATAACCAGTAACGACTTCATAAGGACTTAGACGTGTGGACCTATTGACAGAACTATTAAACGCAAACTCAGATATAAGTAGTATGGTGTCCCATGTTCTAGTGTGCTCTACATCCCTCCTAGGGGGAAACTTATCCGGTAGATCATCAAGAAAGACATTACAAGACTCATCCTCTACCAGAATGGCCTTAGTGGGTAACTCTACACTAGCCTCTAGTGCACCCTCTCTAGCCACAAGGTCGTGCATGTTGTACCACTCAAAATAGTAGTCTTGATGTCCCTCACAGGGTAGGTGCACGAGTGCATGCTTATGACTGATTTCTTGGCCAACTCCATTCATTGGTTTATCCTCCTGCCCACCTACCTGAGATTGGACATCTACCCCAATGGTGGGGTTTGTTCTGAGGGAGGCCTCTATTTGGTCAAGGCGTTGATATATGTTTTGTTCTAAGCGCTTACCCCAAGACTTGATCTACTGGGACAACTTGTTTAGTGATTCTAGCAGTTGTTTCATGTTTAGTGTAGGGTACTAGCTAAAACCATGACCCGTACGTGTGGGCATACAACTTGCAACTCCACCTAAGGACTTTCTATGATGACTATATGGGACTAAATGATCCTATGAAACTCTATATGAAGGAAACTACGCAGTGCTACTAACATCCAGCTATATTGTTGTCAAAATATGGGAATAACAAAAAGTTACAGCAATGTGAATTGCTAACTTCCTCCTAACAGAAATTTCAGCAACTAATATCAGGGACTACGATCTTCTAACAGCTATATGTGATGATTTAGATGCATGAAGGACTCAAACAAACTAAATCCTAAATATGCGATGTATTCCCCTATAAGAACCCTAAGCTCTGATACCAAATTTGATGCAAGACATGAAATTAAACATAATGTTTTAGATTTCAGTCTTAAAATCACTCTGGTTTAGAAACAATTACACAAATTCCATATCCCACATGAAAGTCCAAACATTTAAGCTAGGGGAATCAGTGCAAGTAGGGCTGGATCTGTTAAAATTATAAACCAAACGGTGCTCAAAGATAAGTAGTAATCATCCACACATGCACAACAATCAATCCTTAATTCAAGGGTTTCACTAATTTTAATTCAAGGAACCCTGGGGTGAGAAAAGGTGCAAATAAATTAAGGATAATGCAATCTAGGGTTAAGGTTTATGAAAAACTGGTATGAGGGGGTAAAATAAGAAGAAAACCTGAATTGAAAAATAGTTCCCGCGAGCGGACAACAACAATGGCCCAAATGCAAGTGCATGTGATCACGACCGCACATGTGTGGGGCCTATTATTCAGAAAAAGGCCACTGTGGCCCTGGTCGGCCAGGGATGGACTCTCAAACCCCCAATTCTCAGCTCGATTTAATGCTCGTTTTGTGCGTGGTTCTCCGCCGAAGTTTTAGCCCTCCTGTAGGGCTAGATTTTGAAATTCTACTATAGGGAGAAGAATTGTTGTAATAGATGATTGATTTGAAGTGTAGATGATGGGGTAAGATGAAAAGGGATGGTAGAAGATGCGTAGTAAAGATGGCGATGGATGGGGGCGAATCGAGATGGATGTGGCTTCATACCATGGTAGTTAACCCTTCGATGAAGGGAGGGCTTCACACCTAATTAGGCTTCACAACTCTGAGAGTAGGAAAATGTAAAATTTTTATTAATCCTCAATGAATGAAAGAAAACTACAAGGGGTGCCTATTTATAAGAAAACTATATACCCCAAAACTCACGCCATGTACGCAACCTATTACTTGGCGATGAAGTAAACCAAAATAAAAACTAATCAAAGAAATCTAAAGCATCCATGATGATCCAATTAATTTTGATAAACAATATGAAATCAATCTGAATAGTGGGCTACGATCATGAGATCTCATGGTGGGATTTTTTTGATTGTCGGGCCCACTCTTTTGAATTAAAACTTCGTCTCCTAACTAGGAGGTCCTCCCTAGACGCCATTATCAATTTAAATCGATAGCGTGGTCTTCCTTTTTCTAGCGTATGTGCGTAGGGGGCGGCGTGTGTGCGCGTGTGTGCGTGATGTCCCCATCAAATAGATGTGTTAAGATTTCATTAAGATTTTTTTCTTTTTTTAACTGCCCCTAGGAACCATCTAGATAGGGGCATTTTTTGCCATTCCACATGAGGAGAAAGCATATAAAAGGCAGCAGTGTAAAACATTTTTATTCATTCCCAGTACAACAATACAAAGAAGTTTTCTTTATCTTTTTCATTTTCCTGTTTCATGGTGGCTACAGCCACACGTTAGAAGAGTGGGTTTTTAAAACCCAACAAAGTGGTATCAAAGCTACTAATCCTTGGGCCTCATCAGCAAGAAGCAAGTCCTGCACTACCTCTTTTGGGTCTGAAATAGCCAACAAAAAAAATCAACCGTGAGGAGGCTGAATTGCATTTCTTCTTCATCATTTTTTTCTGCTGTCCAGATTTTTGCTTGTAAAATCTTTCACGCTTGCTATCCAGATTTTGTTTGAAACATCTGTCATTTTTCTTCTTCTTTTTAGCATCTCAAGTGGTGGACGGTCTATGAACTATTGCAAATTCTAGCAGCATATATATTGTCCATCACCATCATCAAACTGTCCAGATTTTTTGATTTGTAAAATTTGTCAGTTTTTTTTCTCTTTTTCATCTCAAGTGGTGGACGGTCTTTGAAATCTAGCTACATATATATTGAAATATTTTAATGGCAAGTACAATACAACCTCAAATACCCAAGTTGTCTAAGGACAACTACGAAAACTGGTGTATACAAATGAAAGCCTTGTTTGAATCTCAAGATCTTTGGGAGATCAACATTGACGGGTACGAAGAGTCCACAATGGAGCAAGAAGCTGCCTACACCGCCGAACAAAAGGCATCAAGGATCAAATAAAGAAAGATAAGAAAGCTCATTTTCTCATCTATCAAGGGTTGGATAATTCCACCTTTAAACGGATCATTGAAGCAACATGGGAGACCTTTAGCACCATCTTTAAGGGTGTTAATCGTGTCAAAAGGGTTTGGCTCCAAACCCTTAGAGTAGAGTTCGAAGCGACTCACATGAAGGAAGGTGAGAATATTACTGATTATTTTTCACGATTGCTTATAACTGTCAATAATTTAAAAAGAAATGGTGAGAAGATTGAAGATGTTCGAGTTATTGAAAAGATACTTTGATCCCTCACAACCAAATTTGAGCATGTTCATGTGGCGATTGAAGAATCAAAAGATATTTAGAAACTCTTCATTGAGGAGTTGATGGGATCGTTGCAAGTTCATGAGCAACGAATATAGAAGAATGCTAGTTCCATGCCGATGGAGCAAGCTTTGGAGTCAAGATTGACTCTGAATGATAACAATGGTGGATGTGGAAGTTCACAACGTGGTGGACGTTTTGCTAACAATCGCGCAAGAGGCAAATGATGCAGATACCAACAAAGCCATGGCCAAAACCAGTAGAAAAATACCAATTTTAGTGGAAGAGGAAATGGTAGAGGCAGATCGATGAGTGAACGAGGAAGTACAAAGAACATCTAGTGTTATAATTACAACAAGCTTGGCTAATATGCATCTGATTGTTAGAGCAAGCCGGTGATTCAAGATGAGCGACCCAACTATGCCAAAGCATCAGGACATGAACAAGAAAGCCCCACACTTCTCCTTGCAGAAGAGAAAGGCAGTGATCAATAGGATGTATGGTATCTCGACATGGGTGCAAGCAATCACATGTGCGGCGACAAGAAACTCTTTGTGGAACTCACAGAAAGAGTTCATGGCAATGTAATATTTGAAGACTCATAAAAAATGCTGGTGAAAGTTAAAGGCAAAATCAAAATCTTTCAGAAGAATGGTGTTCCAAACTATATCTGCAATGTGTACTACGTGCCCAACATGAAAAGTAATATACTAAGTCTCAGATAACTCCTCGAAAAAGGGCATGTCATACACATAGAGAACTCTTCTCTACCCATAAGAGATATGCATGGACGTTAGATTGTGAAAGTCCAGATGGGGAAGAATCGTATGTTTCATCTCCATATAAACACAATGCTTGAGAAGTGTTTTTATGGAAAAGCAAAGAATGATTCCTGGATGTGGCATCTTCGCTTTGGCCATCTAAATTTCAGTGGCCTGAAACTTCTATCCTCATCAAGCATGGTGCATGGCTTGCTTGCTATTGAAGCTCCAGAACATGTGTGTGAGGCATGTACACTTGGAAAACAACAAATGAACTCCTTTCCGAGTGGAGTATCCCAAAGAGTAAGAGAACCATTGCAGTTGGTTCACACTGACATCTGTGGACCATTGGAGCCAATCTCTTTTAGAGGTAATAAATACTTTATTACCTTCATTGATGATTTCAGTTGAAAATTATAGGTGTATGTAATCAAAGAGAAGTCTGCTGCTTTTACTATTTTTAAAAATTTTAAGGCCCTTGTTGAAATAGAAAGTGGTATTAAAATCAAAACCCTCAAATCTGACAGAGGTGGGGAGTATACCTCAAATATTTTTTAAGAATATTGCAGGGAACATGGCATTAAGCAACATCACACTGCAGTGTACACGCCACAACAAAATGGAATTGCTGAACGGAAGAACCGCACCATTGTCGATATGACGAGGACCATGCTAAAGGAGAAAAGTCTGACAAAGAATTTTTGGGAAGAGGTAGTTGCATGTACTGCCTATCTTCTTAATAGGTATCTGACCAAGAGTGTCAGATTCAAGACATCGTAGGAAGTATGGAATTGATACAAGCCGAGCGTGGCGAACCTTAAGATCTTTAAGTGTATCGCCTACGATCAAGTTTCAGAAGCGAGAAGAAAAAAGCTTGATGATCGTGGAGAGAAGTACATCTTCATCGGCTACAATGAAGAATCGAAAGCATACAAGCTTTATAACCCACTAACTAATAAGGTGGTAGTAAGTAGAGATGTAGTGTTCTGCGAGGAAGAATCTTAGAAGTGGAACTAGGAAGATTCGGCCAAGGCCGAAGAATATGAAGAAGAGAGGCTTGTGAATTAGAAGCAGACACCCACATCACCCCCTTTAGATCGCAAAAGTCCAGAAGTATGTTCCATCTCCCCTGGAAGTACTTCATCAAATCAGAATTCAGCCAGCACATCTTCATCGAACTGTCCTTCACCCTTGGCTCCTATTAAAATGAGAAGCCTCAACAACATCTATGCAAAAGTTAAGGAAGTGAGTTTTCTCTGCCTATATGCAGACCACAAGCCTCTCACATTTGAAGAAGCTTTGAATGAAGACTGCTAGAGAAAGGACATGAAAGAAGAGATACAAGCCATCGAGAAGAATTGAGCATGGGAGTTGACCTCACTCCCTAAAAGCCAGAAGGCCATTGGTCTCAAATGGGTGTACAAAATCAATTGGAATGCTGATGGTAAGATCGAACGATATAAAGCAAGGCTCGTAACAAAAGGTTACAAACAGAATTATGGGGACTATGATGAATTTTTCGCCCCAGTTGCTTGCCTTGACACTGTAAGAATGATTATCTCCCTTGCAGCTCATCACATTTAGATGATTTACCAACTGGATGTGAAATCTGCATTCCTAAATGGAGTACTCGAAGAAGAAGTCTATGTTGACCAGCCTGAAGGCTTTGCCATGCAAGGGGAGGAACACAAGGTGTATCAGGTAAAGAAAGCCCTATATGGGTTTAATCAAGCTCCCTGAGCTTGGAATGCACGGATCGACGGTTATCTTTAAGAGAATGGTTTCATCAAATGTCCGTTTGAGCATGCCGTCTACACAAAGAAGAATGCCCGTGGTGATATGCTTATAGCTTGTTTATATGTTGATGATCTGTTGTTCACTAGGAACAACCAATCGATGTTTAAAGAATTCAAGCAGGCTATGTTCAAAGAATTCGAGATGATTAATGTTGGATTGATGTCCTTCTTAGGCATTGAAGTGAAGCAACAAGTCGGTGGCATTTACATATCCCAGAAGAAGTACATAAAGGAACTTCTTGAGAAGTTTCAGATGGTCAACTGTAAAGCTGTAAATACACTTGTTACAACAGGCCTGAATCCCAGGTCAGTATTAGCTATGATTATTTCCAAAGAGGTGTTTAGAAATATTTTCGAGCAGATAAAGCTAATGGAGCATCGCACCATCGAGTTGGAGGCCCAAATCCAAGCCTCTTAAGGTTCGCTAGACCAATCTATCAGCTTGCAGCATCAAATTAAATCCAATGCAGCTAGGTTAGCCTCCTTAGAACTTATGCAAGAAATCTTCTGGAAGCAGAAATCAAGGGTGGACTGGCTGTCGGAGGGGGACAGAAATAAGCAGTTTTTTCATGAATGGCTAAGGAAAAATAGAGGAGAGTAAATATCAGTCGGGTAGAACTAGACGCTGGACATATTACAAAAGGTCAGGCAGATTTAAAGGCAGTAGCGGTCGCCCATTTTCAGCAGATATTTTGTCCAAATTCTTGTCAGATAGATCAAGACCTTCTTCGGTGTATTCCGCAGATGGTCTCGCAGGCCCACAACAACATGTTGTTGAAGATCCCGTCGTTGTTGGAAGTTCACTCGGCGGTTCTTTCCATCCCAAGAGATAGCGTGGCTGGGCCTGATGGTTTCTCAGCTAGCTTTTACGCATCTAGCTGGGAGGTGGTGAGTCAGGTATTCATAAGGCAATCTCTTATATCTTTCAAGGAGGTAATATTCCCAGGTCAGTATCGGCTACGATTATTTGCTTCATCCCTAAATCTCCTTCTCCTAAGCGGTTCTTCGATTATCGTCCTATTAGTCTGTGTAACTACCTTTATAAAATTTTCTCTAAGATTGTTGCTTCCAGGCTTAGCCAACTTCTCCCATTATTGATATCGCCAGAATAGGGGGCGTTTGTTCAAGGCGGCTCTATAGCCGAATATGTTGTCTTAACTCAAGAGCTGTTCAGGGAACTGAACAGGCCGATTTGGGGGGTGTGGGACATTATCTTGAAGCTTGACATCGACAAAGCATATAACAAGGTTAATTGAGATTTTCTGAAGCAGGTTTTGAAGTAGTTTGGTTTTAGCATGCCTTGGATTGAGATGGTAGAAAAGTATTGGGTGAATAGTTGGTTTTCGGTTCTTTTAAATGGTGAGATGGTGGGCTTCTTTAAATCCTTTAGGGTTCTCAAGCAAGGGGATCCCATCTCTCCAAGCTTGTTTATTCTTTCAGCTAAGGTCCTGAGCAGAGGGCTCAAAAGCTTGTTATATCTTCGGGATAGCCGGCCATTTGCTTTGTGTAGAGGATGCCCTCCAATCACACACCTGCTATATGCTGACGATACCTTAATTTTCTCTAATGGGAGCAAATCCTCGCTGCTAGTGATCAAGAAATTCCTGGATTCCTTTCAAGCATCCTCTGGCCAAAGAATAAATCTGAGGAAATGTTCCTTTTATTGCGCATCAAAATTGTAAAGTGCTCGAGTTAGCATGATTGAGTCTATCCTCAGCTTTAGAAAATCGTCAACTTCTTTCTCTTATCTGGGTGTTCCTATGGCGGATGGTAGGCTCCAAGCTTTAGCTTTCAATCCAATGGTAGATAGAATTGTGGGGCGCATTAATGGGTGGAAGGCCCACATTTTATCCCAGGCTAGAAGAGCGGTTATGGTGAAGAATGTCTTAGCTGGTATTCCGATTCACTTAATGGCGGCTGTACATATTCCTTCTCAGGTGCTAAAATCAATTGAGAGACATGGCAAATTTTTTCTAGAGCTGGTTAGAAGGGAAACAAAGTGCCATTGGAAGAATTGGAATTTGCTAACCACGCCAAAGGATGAGGGAGGCACTGGCTTTAGGAAACTTGCAGACATTATGAAAGCTTTTCGTATTAAAATAGCCTGGTCGATTCAATTTAGTCAGAAGGACAATGTGTGGAATTCATTCATGATAGCTAAGTATCGCCATGACTTGTCTTCAGGGCTTTTGGCTCGTTCAAGGTGGTTATCATCCCCCCTGTGGAAGAGAATCAAGGAATTCATTCCTATGGTGGAATCCCAGGTTCAATGGCAAATAGGTGCTGGCCTCTGTAATTTTTGAAAATCGAATTGGACTGGGCTAGGGCCGCTCGAGCAGCTGGTTGAAGTCGAGGTGCCAGTTGGATTGCTTGATGATCGGGTGCGTCAAGTGATTGGTCCTTGTGGTCCTCTTCCTCCCTCTGTGGCTTTCCTTCTTCTGCCTGAGAGAGTCATTGACCACGTCTTTCAGGCATGGTATTGCACCACAGAAGGTGTTGACGTGCCATTTTGGCCGCTCTCGGTTTCAGGGGTTTTTTTAGTTAAATCAGCGTGGTCTTTGACTAGAGCTCCTAGGCCAGGTCGGAGTTGGTTAAGATGGGTTTGGCACGCCAAACTGCCACCCAAAATCTCCCTTCTTCTCTGGAAGGTGCTGTAAAATGCGGTCTCGGTGGATAGTGTGGTCCAATCTCGGGGTGTCCATTTAGCTTCCAGATGTGTCTGTTGTTCTTTTCCTGGATCCCAACCTTATGGAATTGAGACTCTGTTACATCTCTTCGTCAACAGCAGTATCGCTTAGGTGGTATGGTAAGCAGTAGGTGGATGGTTTGGAATTAGTGTCATGGCTGCTTCCTCAGTTGAAGTAAGGCTTTCTTAGTGGTGGGCGGTGGTCCATTCTAGGTAGGATAAATCAGTGAACCAAATGATTATCCGTGCATTATTATATGGGAGATATGGAAAGCTCGTAATGCGGCAGTTTTTGATGATGTACCGGTAACTTGTGATCGTGTTCTCTCGAAAATCAGATGGTGGGACACTATTCTTTACAATTCATCTGACCAGGGCTGCAAGTTGGGGTCAGGTTGGTCAGATTCTACAACAGTAGGTGTTGTTTTGTCTAGTGCCACTAGAAAGCATGGTCATGCAGGTTTGATTAGATGGGAGAGGCCATCGCCTAGATGGATCAAAATTAATGTTGATGGGTCAGCTAAAGGCAATCTGGGCCGATCGGGAGGAGGTCGAATTTGCAGAGGGGAGATGGGCAATTTTCTCTTTGCTTTTTCAGGTGGCTATGGAGTTAGCACTAATACCGTTGCAGAATTGAGAGTGGTGCATGACAGTCTTGCTTTGGGTATTCAAAGGGGTTATAGCCAAATCATCTTAGAATCAGACTCTAATCTGGTAGTCGATTTTCTCAATGGAGTGGCAACGCCGGGATGGAAATGGAGGATGTGGTTGCATAGGATTTATCAGTTGCAGTGTAATGGCCGAATCAGGTTTGTGCATGTTCTAAGGGAAGGGAACTCACCGGCAGATTTTTTTTGGCTCGGCTAGGGAGAGCTTCTCAATCTGGTGCTTGGTTGGATCGGCATTCAGAGTTGCCTCATCAAGTGAGAGGTTCCATTTTTCTTGATAAAGTTGGTTTGGGAAATCTTCGGTTGAGGTAACCCCCTGGCTCTGGATATAGCCCCTTGTTGATAGTTCTTTTGTTTTCTGTTTTACAATAGGCCTTCATCGGGGTATCTTTTTGTCTACCTGGCTTAGGCCTGAATGACCTATATATGTTCCCATTGAATATATGAATGAATCCTCTTTTTGTTATAAAAAAAAAGGCCTGAAGCTCATAAAAGATGGAGAAGGAAGAAACGTCGACTCAACCCTATTTAAGAGCCTAATCGAAAGCTTAAGATACCTCACAATCAGTAGGCCAGATATAGTCTACAGTGTTGGGCTTTTAAGCCGATATATGGAAGTGCCAAAAAAGTCACACTGGCTAGCTACAAAACGAATACTGAGGTATATCAAAGGGACTATTGAATTCAGTCTCTTTTATCCATACGATGATGAGGTGATGTTATATGATTACTCTGATAGTGATTGGGGTGGTTACCAAGATGAAAGAAAAAGTACCACAAGCTATACTTTCTTGGGTCGTTAGCATTCACATTTTTTTTTGTCATTAATCAGCAAAATTTACAGGCTTTCGGGATGGTCCCAACAAAAATACTTCGGACATCTCCTATCGTGTCACCCCTCTTTCTATTTTATTTTATTTACAACCAACAACTCAACCATGAATGGACAACCCAGCAATAAAAAGGACGGTCGACGAAAAGACATGAACCCCTGTACATTAGCCTAAGGAGAGGAATCTGCAAGAACTAGAGTATACTAGGGATGTGAGCGGATCGATCCCAGGCTGACCTTATCAAGAAAGATTAATCCCTTAACTTGCCTGGGGAGAGTAGCGAAGTGGTCATGAAGGGTATTCAACTCGATCTCGCTCCCTACCTTCGCCAGTCCATCAGTCAGTCCATTGCCTTCACGAAAAATATGCTTGAAGCAAAAGTTACCCGACCTTCTTAAAATGTTGATCCCGTCAACCCATGGTTTCCATCTCCACGAACATCTAATATCACCCCACAGGATGTCCATTAATAGCTTTGAATCTAGTTCAACAATTGTCTAGAACATCCCTTTTTGTAAGCTTAACAACATTCTGTCATGAATTGCGTGTAATTCCGTGAGGTTATTTGAGCTAACCCCATAACCGGCAGAGAGCGCAAGGAGAAAAGAGCCATCATCCTTTCTACATATGCCTCCTCCACCAAATAGGCCTGGGTTACCCCTAGCTGACCCCTCAACATTTAATTTAAACCAACCCGGGGAGGGATGCTTCCATTTAATCACCATGGACTCGAACCTGAGATGTCTGGGAGGAGGGTGATTCGGGATGTCTCTGTTCTAGACGGATGAACGAGATTGGACCTGAAAATTGGGGATTGTCTGTGAAGCTCACCATTTGATACGACAAATGGAATTTTTGGTGTTCATCGCAACCTCACCGAATGTAGCTTCGTTTCTAGCCCTCCACAATTCCCAAAGAATAAGCAGGGGGAGAGAAAACCTGATCTGCTGAGAGGCGGAACCCGGCGCTTCCGCTCTTCTCCATTGGAGGAGTCTGCCAAGCACAGAGGCATGAGATGTAGGGGAGACACGGCATAGCCCCTGAAAATGTCTCCAGATCTGGACCACCTGCTGTCCTTCAAGGAATAAATGAGAGATCCTCTCCCTGTCGGGCTGAGCATTCCCATCCTGCTGGTAGCAACGGCATTTTGATGCCAGAGCAATACCCTTTGCCTGGACTCTACTATCTACCAGGATGGCATTTTGTAACAACCTCCATGTGAACAGAGATATTTTTAGGGGTGATTATTCCAGATCCATTCCCCCCAGGTGACATTGCTGGTGTTCCCTCTGACAAGCTTCCACCCAGATTTGAGGGTGAACTCGCCTGAAGGATCGAAGGGCCACACACATTTTGACGGTTCCATTGTTATGGCATATCCCCTGTTGAAAATTTCGTCAATAATTTGCTGTGGCAGGTACTCAAACAGACTAGATGGGGGTAGCGGGCCTGCTCTACCTAGGAGATCCTTCACCTACAGATTTCTTAATTCAGGTAGATTTGTCTATCTGCATGCTTCTGCAAAGGGTCGACTCCGCACCAATTAGCAGTCCAAAAGTTTGCCTCACCTCGTCCCACTGTCCATTGAGCGTGTTGGTGAATAGAAGGAAGAAATTTCCTAATTTTCTTCCAAATCGGCTAGCAGTTATACTGCAATGTAACAGGGGTGATGTCCTGTAGGTCTCTACTGTGATTGGCTTGCATCAGCTTAACCCATGGCCCTTGATTTTTACCATATATGATAGCCCAAGAAAGTTTCATGTGAAGAGCATTTAGGACTTCCTTAATATCTCTGATTCCCAGGCCTCCCTCCTCTTTTGGCTTGGTTGCTTTCTTCCAAGCGATCCAATGGAACTTCTTTTTCCCTTCAGCCCAGCCCCAAAAGAAATCAACGAACTTGCTTTCTAATTTTTGAATCACCTGAGTAAGAACGTGTAAGGCTGACATGATGTGGATAGGATAGCTGCCTAATACATGGCGGATTAGAGTCGTTCTTCCAGCTTGAGAGATATGTCTAGCTGCCCAGCTTGATCCTCTATTGCTTATTTTATCCAATATCAACTGGAAATTAGACGATTTAATTCTCCCACTGACCAGCGAGGCCCTCAAGTAATGCATACCGTCCCCTACTCTCCCGAATCCCAGCACTTCACTCACACTTCTGTTTTTGGCTACGAACCACTTCGATGGACCCAGATAGCTGCTCTTGTTGTAATTAATTTTCTGACCGGTCACTGCTTGGAATATGCGAAGGAATTCCTTCATAGCTCTGAGGGAAGATCGGCTAGCATTGAGGAAGACCAGCATGCCATCCGCATAGAAAAGGTGAGATATAGGAGGGCTTCCTTGCAGGAATTTGAAAGGGAGGCAGTGCCCTTCTTCGATCAACTTTTGACAGTTGATTGAGAAAGCTTCCATGGCTAAGATGAAAAGAGCCAGGGATAGAGGATCTCCCTGCCAGAGACCTCTAGATGATTTGAAGAAACTAGTAGCTTCTTCGTTAATGAGAATGGAAAACCAACTGTTGGCCCAACAGGATTCGAAGAGCTGCACACTTTTACCATTGAAACTAAATTTGAGAAGGCCTTGCTTGAGGTAGGACTAGTTCACCCTGTTATATACCTTTTCTAGATCTACCTTGAGGATTAGATTGCCTCCCCTGACTTTCCTGTTTAATTCTCTCATTGCTTCCTGAGCAAGATCGATGTTTTCCGCAATGTATCTCCATTGGACAAAGGCTCCTTGCTCCTGCGAAATTAGCTTAGGCAAAAGAAAGCTTAGTCAGTTAGAAAGAACCTTTGCTAAGATTTTGTAGATGACATTACAAAGGCTGATTGGCCTGAATTCAGAGAATTTGACAGCCGAAGGAGTCTTGGGGATTAAACAGATAAGGGTGGAAGTGAAAGCTCGAGGAAGGGGAGCCCTTAAAAACATAACCACTGCAACTTTATGAACATCTTCACCCACAATATTCCAGCAATCAATGAAAAAGGATGCATAGAAACCATCAAGACCAGCCGCTCCATTCTTTGGGATGGAAATGAGAGTGGAGAAGACTTCCTCCATGGATGGAGGAATCTACAAGGATTCATTGTCTTGTTGATGAACACGTTGCAGCATATGGTGGACAAATTCATCCGTGAATGATATGCCTTCCTTTTAGAAGGGGCTTTGAAAAAAGGAAACAACCGCCAATTTGATGCTCTCTTGATTTGAGATGACCAACCCATCATCTGTGATGATAGAGAGAATTGCGGCTCTTCTAATCTTCTCACTCGCCGACGTGTGGAAAAAGGAAGTGTTTCTATCGCCTTCCTCTAGCCATGAGTTCCTCGATTTTTGTTTCCAAAATACCTCTTCCTTTAGCTCTATCTGCTCTAGTTGTTGTTTGATATGTTGGCTTTTTTGAATGAGGGCATCTGATGATCAGCTTCCAACCTGATATCGATTATTTTGATCTACTCTTCTGCCTTTTGGATCTGGTGGAAAATGTTCCCAAACTGCTCTTTCTTCCACACTTTGAGAAGCTATTTCGCTTTCTTTAATTTAAGAAAGATATTAATCATGGGATCAGCTGCACTCTCGCCTTCCCATGCCTTTTTGATCACCGATTGAAAGCAATCATGTAACATTCACATTATGAGGAATCTTAAAGGCTTGGCCTTAAGTTGGAAAAGGGAAGGGAAGGCCCAAGAGGCGCATGGTTGGACTTGGATCGAGGGAGATGTTCCACTCGGAAGAGAGGAAATTTGTTCGCCTAGCTGCTATTCATAAGAACTCTATCGAGTCGAGCCTACACCCGGGCATTCCCTTCACGATTGTTGAACCAAGTGAAACGAGTACCTTTAAAACTAGCATCTAGCAGACCCGCTGATTGGATTACATCAGCAAAATCTGCCATACTCGAGTTGTTTGTGGGATGTATACCCTCTTTCTCATCCATGTTAACCACCGCGTTGAAATCCCCTGCAATAAGCCAAGGCCCTTTAATGCTTCTATTGAGAGAAGTTAGGTCGCGCCACAGTTCTCTAAGCTGAATTCTGTAGCAACGGCCATAAACTATTGATGGCAAAATTGGGTCAGAATTTAGGGTGATAGTCGCCTTCAGGGTGATCATTTGGATGGTGGATGCCACCACCGAGGCATTCAGTTGATTTTCATAAAAAATCCAGATTTTACCTCCCAAGTCACTGTTGGATACAGAGTGGAAGTTGATCTTCAGCCCAGTTGCCACTCTCCTATCTTCCTTGAGCATCGGTTCAATAATAGCCACTACCCGAGGATTGAACTTCTGAATAATCTTTTTGAGCCCTCGAATCGTAGGAACATTTCCCACCCCATGCGCGTTCCATATAACGGCGTTATCCATCTGTCACACAACCTGTATTCGCTGCCCTTCTCTTCAATTTTCAGAGTCTACTATACCAAACACTTGTAGCATGAATGTCTGCTTTGAATCTGGATGATTTTTTTCCTGGACTTTTGTTTTGTTGAGGTGGGATTCTGCTGTTGTTGAGGAGGTTCTATTTCTGTTGAGTTTGATACAATTGGCCATTCCTTTAACTGATCTTTTCTTCTTTCTAGGTTGAAATAAGGAGACAAGTCAACCAAGATGTCCCCCAGCACCTT
Organism: Magnolia sinica; assembly: GCF_029962835.1. Classification (NCBI taxonomy): domain Eukaryota; kingdom Viridiplantae; phylum Streptophyta; class Magnoliopsida; order Magnoliales; family Magnoliaceae; genus Magnolia; species Magnolia sinica. The sequence goes on from NC_080581.1 coordinate 15,821,870, forward strand.
ATCCGAGAGAGAGTTGAGCTCTTGTCTCCATTGTCTTAGCTCATTCAAAGTGATTTCCCTATGTATAGCCTGGACATCTAAAATGTTACTCGAAGGTTGCTTTTGGAAGAATAGGGGAGAGGCACCTTTTGTTCTAGCGTGTGCATGAAGGGGATCCATTATGGAGAAATGTTGAATCACATTAAGCTTAAGACCAGATCACTGAGGAAGGGGAGTGAACATAACTTGGTCGAGATGCAAGGGAGATTATAATGAGCCAGTCTTCTCCTTATAAGGATTTGTAAAATCTAGATGAGATATAGGCATTTCATGGATATCAGTGGGGGCAAAGGACAAGGAAAGGGGGGGGGGGGTGTCCAATACCACATAACTCTATTGATGGTGAATGAAGAGTTGGGTGGGGAGAAGAAGGATCAGGCGTTTCAAGGGATTGGGTGGGCTGGGGCTGTGGAGGAGGCAGGGGGAGAGGATTGCAAGAAGGAATAGAAATGGACAGCCTGTAGGATCTATAAATAAAATGAAGGGGCTTGGGAGTGGGATCGATTGTAGGGCCAGCTGACGCCTCAGCCTCTGGGTTGAGGAAGTCAGCGATAGGGGTGGGATTTAGGTGGTTGCCATCAGGTTGGGAGTTAACATTCAAGGCCACCACCATAGGCAGGGGAGGGGGAAGGGACAATTGAGGCTGTACAAGGGGGGTCTGGACTGGTGGAGAGGGTGGAATGGGGTTTGGATGCCTAGTGTTAAGGGGAGGGGGAGTGGGGGAGGCTTCTTCACAGACTGGGGACGGTGTGGCATTTTGTCGAATAGGTGGTGGTGTGAAGGGGATATGGCCAGGAGGTTAGAAAGTTTGCAACACCCAGTCTTTAGTGGATAACGGAGGGTGGGGTGAAATTGGAGAAGGGGCTATTTGCCTGGGAGAGAACCTACTATCCTCCAAAATCCTGAAAACTAGGAATGCTCTGTCCTCTACCATCAAATATCTGATTGAATGGAAGTTGAGGTGAGAGGAAAGCCTAACCCTAATTCTAGCGAAGCTCTGGAAGGTGGCGTGCGCAAACATGTTGTTGATTTCTTGGAGATCACTGAAGCTTTTGGCAATGTTTCCTATCACTGATGGATGCCACACATGAGGTGGAATGCCAATCAAAAGGATCTAGATACCTTGAGATAAACCGGCTATTGATGGAGACCAGTCTCGGATGTCAAGCAGCTTCATCTGCTTGCGCAAAATGTGATCAGAGGCCAAAACTTCCATATCTTCTCTCGATTTGAATTTCATCAGAAATTGATTTGGGGAAATCCTTGTGAAATCCATCTGGAGACCACCGATGGTTGATTGCCTGAAAACATCAATAAAGTGAAGAATGGAGATCGACTCACCCTCAGTTGTGATGGAAAGGGCTGTGGGCAGTGCTTGTTTGAGCTGTTTCACTAGCCGTACGTCCGTTTGAATCTTGCAACTATCCGGGATGAGAGGCTCTGTAGCAAGGGTATTGAAAGGGTGCGACGGTAGGTCTTTTATCACCGCAGAGATGCTTCGGGCTACCGTGGAGTAAGATCGTCTTTGGGTGGGATCGTTCGTCCTATGGATTTGGGATTCATGCTACTGCTCTTGTGGGGGTTTCCTTGATTGGCTCTTTGCTTAGGTGACATTTACTATTCTTCCATCGATTCGCCGGTCGTGAAGACATCCAATCGCATTGTATGCATCTTGTTCGTAGCGGAAGAGTATGAAGGTGAAACCCCTTGAATGATTTAGGGCTCGGTTCCAAGGGATGAAAACATCCACCAGCTTCCCAAAATGACTGAAAATTCGGTGCACGTCTTCTACTGTAGTATCGAATGTTAGATTAGCGGTGAAGACGGTGAAGAAGGGGGGTAAGCAGTGAGGTTTTTGGTGATTTACTATTTCCCATGTAGGTTCCAAACGTCACCTTCTCTCTCCTTCCTCCATTGAGAATTTTTTGCCACACCACTAGAGGCTCGTCGACAACATTCACATGAAATTCAAAGAAGCAGAGGTGGTTGCCCTGTCCACATGTGAAGCTGAGTACGTAGTAGCTTCATCCACTGTATGTGAGGCGATTTGGCTAAGGAATTTGCTAAAGGAGTTAAAGCATCCATAAGAGGAATCTACTGTTATATACGTGGACAACAAGTCAGTAATCGAACTTGCTAAACATCCAGTTCAGCATGGAAGGAGTAAGAACATCGACACAAGATATCACTCTCTTAAAGATCACGTAAAGCAGAAATTGGTTAAGCTGGAATACTGTCATGCCACTGAACAAGTGGCAGACATTTTCACCAAAGCACTACTAACTGACACATTCAGGAGACTTAGATCAATGCTTGGAATGAAGTCGGTTTTGGTTTGAAGGGGAGTGTTGGACACGGTGGTGGATTTGTGCAAATCGAAAACTGTGCCAGCTGTGTGTAACATGTAAGATCCATGTGAGCTAGCTGTGCTGTTAGATTTTTTCTAAGTTTATATTATAATAGTTGTGTTAAGATTTCATTAAGATTTTCTCTGTTTTTAACTGCCCCTAGGAACCATTCAAATAGGGGCATTTTCAGTCATTTCACATGAGGAGAAAGCCTATAAAAGGAAGCAGTGTAAAACGTTTTTATTCATTCCTAGTACAACAATACAAAGAAGTTTTCTTTATCTTTTTCATTTTCCTATTTCATGGTGGGTACAGCCACACGTTAGAAGAGTGCATTTTTAAAACCCAACAATCTTCAACCCAATGTAACTATTTAGCAATCCACAATGTGTCAAGGAGCATAGAATATTTCCTTCAAAGATCCTCTGTTTACACCAATATCCTTGGCGATAGATGCACCCTTTGTTTCTATTTTCTTTCATATAAGGTACAATTGGGTGCTATTGTATTAAAAGTTCTAAGAAATCTGTGTATCTATTAATAACAGTGAATATAGATATGAGTTCCCTATCTTCCCAGTGTGTTTGGTTATATTGACAAGAGTATCCTTTTGCAAGCAAAAGAAAGGACTATTGTAAAAAATGATTGAAAAAACCAAGTAAAAATGTACAAGGTTCACAAATTGGAATCAAGTGTATTAAAATTCCAATCCAGCAGAAGGTGGATACTTTACATTTTCTAAGGCCTACATAGGACAAAATTACATTTTTTGAGGACCACTAACATCACTAACCAAAGACTACTTGGCATGTAAAAGGAAAAAGAAAAAAGAAAAGAAGTTGCAAGTACTACTTGCATTTCCTTTGTAGTAAAAAAAATGATCTTATTTTTCGGATATAAATCTATTAATTGTAAAAGCTGAGAATAGAAGGTTGCAAATGGTACATAATAGAAGCTGAATCATATTCATAGTCCCTGATTTAATTGCAAGTTGTTTATTCAATAGTCAAGTGAATCTGTACATTGTTGTTAGAAATATCTACTCAAGGATTGCAATCCCAATAAAATTAAAATCAATATATACATCTTAAAGTGAACCATATATGCCTATGAAGTACCCAAATCAGATACTTGGATGAGGTAACTGTAAAGGATCCACCTTTCCCAAGTATGGGAATCCAGATTGATCAATTACTTGGAACTCGTAGTGAATCACTACAATTGAGAAATAAATTGAACTTGTGCTATTATTTGGGAAGCAGTTTAACATGATTGTGATTTTTGTGAACAGTGATGAATTGGAATCATGGTTGTTTTGTGCATCTACCAACAATGATTTGTGCCAACTCACTACTCATATCCATGCTTAGGTAACATAGATCCACTACAATGAAATCATAACTTCATTCTAAAAGGTAAGCTTGAAATAACATTCCTATATTGAGCCACGGCTTCCTATTTTGTTCTCCTATGACATGAATGAACTTAGGACCATTCTAAAATGTACCACCTTCGCTAGCATTAGTACATGGCTACATTTTCATGAATCGATTACTTTATCTATTAATACCTTCCAATCTTACTTTTCCTAAATATTCTAGGTATAAAAGTACACCTTCAGTGCGGCTAACTCGGTTACGGATGGACTGGCCCGTTTAGGGAGCGATGGGCAACGAAACCAGATCTTCCAGTCTGTGGGAGATCTCCCCTCTCGATTTGTGGCCTACTAGCAGAGTGGGATTCCATTCTTCCTTCTCTAACTCAGATGAAGGGAGAAAGATCTGGGTGTTCTTACAGAATCACCTAAACGTCTCGGTTGTGTCTATCTCTAACTAGATAATTTATTTTAATGTTTCTTTATAGAACCGTAGGGAGCCCATTTTGCTCTTGGTGGTTTACGCCTGCTGCTGCAGATTTTAAAGAAGGTCATTATGGGAAGATATGGCAGCTATCAGCAAATCAATCCAAGGCCCTTGGGCGGTAGGTGGTGATTTCAACGCAGTGACTTCTTCAGACGAAAGACTGGGGTCAAGAATTCCTGACTCAGCTAGCGCTACTAAGTTCGTTGAAGCTATACATGAAGCATGCCTTCTGAATGCGGGATTCACTGGTAATACATTCACCTGGAGCAATAATAGAGCAGGCTTGGCTTGAGTGTGGACGAGGCTTGATAGGGTTTTGCTAAATGACCAATGGGCCTTTGCTTTCCCGAGATTCAGAGTAAAACACCTAACCCGGGTTAGCTCAGATCAAGCGTTGCTCCTGCTCTCTTTCCCAGGGCAAACTCAAACTTTAGCCAGGCCTTTCAGATTTCTCGGGATGTGGATGCTTCATGAAAATTTTCTGTAGGTTATCAAGGAAGCCTGGGCAGGCGAGATGTCTATGTAGCCAATGATAAATATCTAGTTAAAATTAAGATGAGTTAAAATGTCTTTGAAATTTTGGAATAAGGAAGTTTGTGGAAATGTATTTCATCTGGTTAAACAAGCTGAACAGGAATTGGCAGCCATTGAGAGTAGCATGCAGGACTTACTGGAGGAGGACCGGCAGTAGGAATGTGCAGCAACTAGGCAGAAGCTCTCCAAATTACAGCTAATGGAGAAACAAAAGGTAAGGAATTCTTGGCTGTAAGAAGGGGATAAGAATATGAGGTTTTTCATGCTTTAGCCTCAAAAAGAATAAGAAGATAAGAGATTGTCTCTATTTCAGATGAATCAGGGCACGTGTGCACAGGCCAAGAGGCCATAAAATCAGCTACGGTAAGATTTTTTTCGACCCTCTTCAAGGAGGAAGATACAACACCCGGTGCAGATTTTCTGCAGGCCATTCCTTCTCTCATTTATGTCTAGGAAAACGTCGACCTGATGCTACCTCCTTCCAAAGATGAGGTTCATCAGGCAGCTTGTGTGATTCCCCAAGATGGAGTAGCAGGCCCAAACGGTTTCTCGAGTGCTTTCTTTGCTCACTGCTGGCACATTGTAGGCAATGATCTCCACAAGGCAGATATTTTTTCTGTTTGAAGGAGGTGATCTGTCGAGAGACTTCTCCCTCTCTGATTTGTCTGGTTCCTAAGGTGTGAGCAGCAACATCCTTTACAGACTATTGTCTGATCAGTCTTTATAATGTCACTTCTAAGATTCTTGCATCTAGATTAAGCAGGCTTCTCCCTAAATTGGTTTCCCTAGAGCAAGGAGCGTTTGTAAAAGGTCGCCCAATAACGAAAACATTGCTTTCACTTAAGAGGTGATCAGAGAGATTAACAAGAAGATAAGTGGAGGGAACATTTTGTTGAAACTGGATTTGGAAAAGGCCTACGATAGGGTGGATTAGAGTTTCCTAAAGCAGGTGCTAAGTAAATTTGGCTTCAGTGGAAGATGGATCTCCTTGATGGAAAATTGTTGGGGTAACAACTGGTTTTCTGTCTTGATCAATAGAGAGGTGGCTAGTTATTTCAGATCGTCTAGAGGCTTGTGCCAGGGAGAACCTCTGTCTCCGGGTCTTTTCATTCTCGTTGCTGAAGGCTTTTCCAAATGTTTTAGGCAGCAAATGATCACTGGAAGGAGCCAGCCTTTTAGGATCTGTAGAGGATGCACATTACCATCCCATCTCCTCTATGCTAACGATACTCTTCTGTTTCTTAATGGAAGTAGATCTTCGTTGCAAGTGGTAAATGATTTCCTTTCTTCTTTCCAGGATGCTTCAGGGCAAAAGATCAATTGAGGGAAAAGTTGCTCCCTCTACTCAGATAAGCTCTCTAAGAGTAGGAGTAGGTCCATTGAATGTCTTCTAGGTATGGGAAGAGCCAGTTTAGGGGTCTGTTATCTTGGAGTGCCAATTGCAAGGGGTAGATTCAGAGTTGCAGACTTTTAGTTTCTGTTAGACAAAGTTGAGAAGAGAGTTAACGGTTGGAAAGCTAGGCATTTATCCCAAGCAGGCAGAGTTATCCTAATTCGACATGTGATAGGTAGCATTCCTCTCCATGTAATGGCTACGACGGAGGTCCTGAAGTAGGTGTTAGCCAAGTTAGAAAAATGTCTATTGAGATTCTTTTGGGGATGTGCGGATGGGAAAAGGATGTTCCACTGGATAGCTTAGAATAAAATGGCTAGCCCTATAGAGGAGGGTGGATTGGGAATTAGGAAGCTTCAAGAGGTGGTGGATGTTATGAGAATGAAGATGGCATGGGACATGTAATTCGGTGAGTCTATTGGCCCTTAGGTTCAGCTTATGAGAGCCAAACATCTCCCAGATATTCACTCATTGCAATCAGCTCCTACATCTGCTACTGCGTCCTCATTGTGGAGTAAAATCAGGTGGATGCTGCCTAAGATTGATGAAAATGTTCAGTAGAATGTGGGGAATGGTGAGAGAAGTCTTTGGAAAGATAATTGGATCGGGTTGGGTCCTTTGCTGTAGAGAGCAATCAGGTCGGTCCCAGCCGCTCTCTTATCCCAAGCGATTAAAGACTTTCTAGGTCCAGTTGGGCCCTTGCCTCCTTCCTTAGTTTTCTCCTTCCTTCCGTAAGAAGTGCTGGACTATATCTTTTAAGGGGGGTTCGCCATTTCATCAGTTGGAGATGGGTGCTTCTGGCCACACGAACCATCAGCTATGTTCTCATTGAAGTCTCCCTGGGTTAAATGTAGGATATTGTCCCCCACTAGGAGCTAGTCGATGTGGGTGTGGCATGGAAAACTGCCTCCTAAGATAGAGCTATTCTTGTGGAAGTTGCTTATGCAGTGGCTGTGTGTTCATTCCCCAAGTATAGGGTTGTGATGTAGTAATAAACTCGGTAAGACTGAGGTCGAATCCCAAGGGACTGAAACCTGTACGTAGTCTGAAAGTAAGTAGAACTAGAACTAGAAGAAGATGAAATCTAAACCAAGTGAATATGAGGGAATAATGGTGAAAATATTAAGCTAGAAATTATAAAAATCAAAGGTATGGAACGAGGGTGCCGAGGATCCACTCGTAGCAATTGGGAAGATACCTTGCATAATTCAAGGACACAACTGGAATCAGAGTCCTATCTTATCCAGTTGGTAAGAAGACATTTGTCAGATCTCTGAACTTCTCATGGGTCTAATCATTAATAGATCAGAATGGCGAAGATTTGGAAGTGATTTCGTCACCTAACCATGCCCAGGAAACTATGGTAAACAATAGCAATTTACCAATCTCACAGCCAATCATAAGAGAATTGTGAAAGTTAGGAAGAGGTACCATCATCCAACCATGCCCAGGAGACGATGGTGAACAACAGGGCTTCCTAACGTCATAATCAAAATAAGGAAAGGAACATGCTCAAAGCTATCACAGACCCATTGTAATTTTAGTTACAACAGACCATTGAAAACTAAAAACATTCCCTTAATTAAACCAAAATCAACATCAGTTCAGTCTAAACAAAAGGCACAAGCAAAAAGTTCTCTCATCACGCCACAAGCTTCACCTCTTAGCCCTAGCTAAGAGGTTTAGCCTGACCTAAGCATGATTAGGCTAATCTCTTAAAAAAACATAAAACAAAAGTAAAGGAAAGGAAAAGAAAAAGTCTGTTACGAAAACTACTCCTCGTCCAGGCTTGGATTGCCTCCACAGCTGCACCACACATCCCAGCTTGGATCCCCGATTAGATGCCCTAGATCTGTCTCTCTTACTTCCTTTTATAGAGAAGGAATGGGCGGTGGTTATAGTCGGACGAACCAACCTCTTTTCGTAGTCCAAATCGCAGCAGGAATAGACCTCTTACGTTGATTTCCCGGTGGGGCCCATTATTGAGTTCAAATAACAGATCCACTCCATTCACTAGCTTCTCCTCGAAATTTTAGTTGGAATAGGGTACTCCTGGATGTTCTATGCTGCGGCCCATGGAACTTGTATAGCCACCATCCTTCTTCCATTTGGACGATCGAAATTTTATCTCCATGGTTTCTTGAAATTCCCTACCTAGGTTGAGGTGAGAGGGTCCTCGGGCTTCTACTGGACGGTCCGGATCGGACTAATCAATTCAGAGGGTGGCCCACAAGAACGTCCGCACGTCCTTTCCATGAAAAAGAGCATACGCAGTCGACGCTGTGATGGATGGTGGCCCACTGATTGATGGGGACAGAGAAATCCATTACGTCCATTATATTCCCCTCGAAAAACTGTTGGGAATGGACGGTTTTAGAGCAGTTTCAGTGTGGCCCACGAGATTATCTATTCCGCCGTCCATCTTGCGTTTAACGACTGGAAACTTTACGGAAGCTTACATAGGGTCAAAAGGACACATATTCTAGGGGCTTGGCCACCCTCTGGACGCAACGGACGGTTCAGATCGTCCTGAATAGATGATGAGTGGGCCTCACAACTGAAAAATGGATGGACAGCGTAAGGACGCTATCTGTTCTTGCAAAGAGGAAATGGGTTAACGTTTCTTTGACCGACCTCCCTGTCCAGTGCGGCTCGCGTGCGGACGTGTTGTGTACAAGCACGTTCCACGTGGGGTCCACTATGATGCGTATGATCAATCCACTCCACTCATTCCTTTCATCTTGTACATTAAGTGGTTGAGACCAAAATTAAAGAATATCCAGATATCAGGTGGGCCTCAGATCACTATTTTGGTGGCTAATATGTCAGTTGGGCCACTTCCACAGAGATCTAAGATCTGAAATTTGATGTGTACGGTTAATTTATGGTCCTCAGGCAATGCATGAAGTTTCAGGTTGAACAGATGGTGGAAACCCTGTGATCTTGCATTCTGGACAATTTTCGAGTCACTTGAGCTTCAATTTCTCAATTTTCTCAGATCTTTGGCATGTAAATCTGTCGATCTTAGTCCCCTAGAGTCCGTCCCTTGCCTTGGTGAATTCTGAGCATTAAATCCATGCTTTTAGTACCCTTTTCCAGTCCAGGTTCCTAAATACACCTTGAATCAAAAACACGATTAAAGCAGGGCGTTAAACGGTATCATGCTTGTAAATCGAGGCAATAACTGGGGTCTAGTATGCAATATTTGACCCTCAACACAAACCCCAACCAGCATCTTGCTAGTCCCGAGCAAAGTATGTGAAAAATAAGTTGAGACTTACAGGGGAATTTCTCGAGTGATTTTTGAAAAACTATCCAGATCCCAGAATTCTAAAGTTCATGAATGTTGGGCATTACTTTCTTTGGGACTTAAGCGCATGGTAAACTCGATAATTACATTCAATTTATTTTCCCATTAATTAAAGAAAAATCTAAACATTGAGTTCCATGGGTGTATAGTGTAATCTCGGCTTACCATCATTAACATTCACTTCTCTATTTCAGGATATCAATGGTAACCAACAAGAGAATTCATGATAACCAAGACTTAAACCAAAACTTGCCTCACAGATCATCTTTTCATTCTTCCAGCTTTTGATTTTTCCATTAAAAGTAACCCCAAGAAGAGAAATTAAATCTTCACCTATAGGGAGCAAACCTATGATGAAGACTGTACACCCAACCCTTTTCACATATCATCCATGGGGAATTAAATCTACAACTATAGGGAGCAAACCTATGGTGAAGATTATTCGCCCAACCCTTTCCAAGGGTATATCTGTTTTTTATTTTTTTATTTTAAATTTTTTTTTATATAGCTAGGTATGTTCTTTTTCTTTAATTGATCATGACGGCAAATTTTCCAGGCTGGTTCCTTACATGCTTAGTGATTACCAAGTTAACCCTGCAATATCAAACTGAAACCTTAATGTGAAAGCGAGATGTGGCATATGAAATCATGACTCAATCAATGTTTAAAACTTCTAAGCATGGATTAACAATTCAAACTTAACTGTGAAATCTAACAAATAACTGAATCCAATAGTCATAAATTACCAACATCACGTATCTTGAAATTCTAAGTGCCCCAGCTGGCGATCAAAATCACTTCAAATTTACAAGAAATTCTAGAAAAATTTAAAAAATTTCACAATTTTTGCGCAAGACCAAGAGAACACTGATTAGGTAACCTAATCTCCCACCCCCAACCTAAAATCCACATTGTCCTTAATGTAAAAGATATAAGCATGCAAAGCATGTGGGACAACGAAAGTAAAGGAAAAGCAATGGAAGATAGTACCTGGATAACGAATTGAGAGAGACTTTCCAAGAGATCGCAGCATGAAAACCGGTCAGCACGAGAGTGAAGATACGAAAGCAAACTATCCTAAAATAACGCAGGAAGCAACTAACCTAATGGCATAAAACCGTCTTTCCTAGAACAGCATAAAGAAAACTACTCTAGTCCTATGAAAGCAGGGAAAAACCACTCAGTCATGCCGTAAGGTTCCTCTTCCGGCCAATATCTTGATAAGTTTCTCAGTAAGTTCCTCAACAGGATCATCCAAAAGCCCTTTTTACAATAGGCTTGGACGCTCTAGAGCATGAGTTTCCAAAGAAACTTATGTACCTCATAAGAAATTTTTCGTTAAATTGCTTGAGGTATCCAGAGTATATACGATTCACCTGTGACAGAAGCAGTTTCAATGTTAGTATCCCATGGTGAATCAGAGACTATAAGTAAATAAAGTTTAGAAAACTTTTCAGGAAGTGATGTAGTCTCAACACATTTCGAAGTATCAGACTTTGGTTCCATTGTCAGCTCCTCCTCCTTTAATGGTAGACAGTGAGGATATAGGGAGGGAGGGGCTTTAGAATAACGTTTCTCTTGATCAGTGATGACTACCGAGATGTTGTCTTGTGAGGCATCCACTATTTCATGTATCATGGGATCATTTAAATCTGCAAAATGTGCCAAACAATCATCTAAAGAGTCGAAACATTCAGTTGAAAGGAGTTCATTCATCCTATCGAGATCTGTGATGATATGTCTAATAACTCCTTTATCTTCTTCGAGAGTAGAAATGAGCATACTCTCTTGTTTGTTCTCAAGGTGAGATGAAATCACCACTGGGTATGTCTCTTCTTGACCTAAATAAGCATATTTTAAATCAGAGGGTAAAGGTTTTAGGTCAAGCTTCGGTGGCTTAAGGTTAGACAATAGAGGCACGACATCAGTTTGGTGTAATTCTTTAAATTGTGGCCTCCACTAGTTAACTTCAAGTGCCAGTGAAGTATTAAGCAAGGCACACCTCTCCCTAATTATGTCATCATCCAAGTCATAGGAGTATGCTGGGCACGTCTCTAGAGGGTCAGAGGATATGGTCAGAGGTGTTCTATCTTCCACGAAAGAATTAATCATGTTAATCTCATGAAAATTGTCATCATCCTCTGAGTTTCTGCTGTTATTGAAAACGATATTTGACTCCAATGTCATATTCCTGAAGGTCATAGTCATGACACCATTCCTGCAATTGATAATTGTGTTTGAAGTGGCAAGGAATGGGCGACCAAGAACGATGGAAATTTGAGTACTCATGTTATTGATGGGTTCGGTGTCTAGGATGATAAAATCTACAGGGTAGTAAAATCTATCGACCTGAACCAACACATCCTCAATTATCCCTCTTGGTACACGAATAGAGCGATGAGCAAGTTGTAGTGTGGTTAGGGTGGGTTTAATTCACCCAAACCTAACTGTTTGTATACCGAGTAGGGAATCAGATTGATGCTCGCTCCTAAGTCAAGAAGTGCGTGATCAATTCGATAGTCCCTGGTTACACATGATATGGTTGGGCTACCCGGATCTTTAAATTTCTGCGGCACGTCTTGCTTCAAGATGGCACACACTTTCTCAGTCAAGAAAATCTTCTTTTGAATACTTACTGTCGTTTGGTCATGCATAGGTCTTTCAAGAATTTGACATATACAGGTATTTGTTTTACGACATCAAGTAGAGGAATGTTGACTTTCGCTTGTTTCAACACCTCTAGAATATCTTGAGAGTTAGAGAGAGGTTTTGGTGTAACCAACCACTGGGAAAATGGAGCATCTGGCTTCTCTAGAAGTTCCGATTCTAATTTTTGTAGGGCATCACTAGATCCATTATTGTTGTCCTCTTCTGATTCTTGAGGCTTTTCAGGCCTAACCGGAAGGGTTTTATCAATAATCTTCCCACTCCTAAGAGTGGTGATGGATTTAGCATGCTCTGTCTGATTTGAAGAGCTTGGGTTGCCAACTTCATATTGCAGCTTTGGATTGGGAAGAGGTTGAGCTGGAAGGCTCCCCTTGTTCCCAATCGTATATTCAGCTTTAAGTCCTTGTAATGTTTTGTTAAGGTCTTGCAAGGTTTGTAGCATACCCTGATTGAAAAGATCTTTCTTTTCAAAATGTTTTAGAATCGGATCCTCTTGAGGTTTCTCTTGTTGTTGTTATGAAGTTTGATTAAAGAAATCTTGAGGGGTAGCAGTTTGTCCATTCCTCCAACTAAAATTTGGATGAGTTTTTCAACCAGGATTATACGTATTAGAGGTAGGTTTATTGAAAGGTCTTTGATAGTTATTTATGACATTGGCTTGTTCATTCAACACTTCTCGAAAGGCAGGTATTGTAGGACAATTTTCAGTTGTGTGAATGTTGTCATCACAGACACCACAAATAATTTCATTAACCTTATCCTTCTTAATTTCCTTCCATGGCCTCGAATTTTCTTATGAGATTAGTCACTTTATAATTGAGATCATCCTATTCTTTCAAAAGATACAATTCACCTTTCTCCTTAGATTGAGACGGCCTAGACGTGGTGATTGAATTTGGGTACTGGTCCCATGATTGTGTTTTTTCAGCAATGTTATTGAGGTAATTGCATACCTCATCAACATCTTTACTCATGAATTCTCCATTAAACATTATCCCGACCAATTGGCGCATGGAAGATGTCAGTCCATCATGAAAAAATTTTGTAATGCGCCATATTTCAAAGCCATGTTGTGGGCATGAACTGACAAGATCCTTGAACCTTTCCCAACATTGGAAGAATGTTTTATCCTCCTTTTGGGCGAAGTTCATGATTGCTTTTCTAAGGGTAATCGTTTTATTATGTGGAAAAAATTTCTTTATGAATTCCCTCTGCATATCATTCCATGTGCCAATGGATTTAGGACGCAATGAATGTAACCACGTCTTAGCCTTCTCCTTTCAGGAAAGGGGAAAGAGTTTCAGCCTGACTGTATCCTCAGATACATTAGGAAAGTATAAAGTGGCTATGATCTCATCGAACTCTTTTAAATGTAAGTATGGACTTTCTGATCCAAGCCCATGGAATTTAGAAAGGAGTTGGATAACCCCTGGCTTGATGTTCATATGTACTGTATTTTTAGAAAAAATCATGCATGAGGGCGTACTTACCCCCGCCGGTTGTAAATAATCTCGTAAAGTACAAGGCGGTGGTACTTGATGCACCTCATTCTCATCCTGAATGTCATCCATCCTAGGTGGAGGGAGTTGATTTGCGGCCATTACTTCAACTAACTCTAGGGATCTCGAGCGGTGTCTAATCTTACGATGGACAGTCAGCCCCTCAACTAATTCTCCTTCGGTCAAGAGACGTCGAGCATTATCACGAACCTACTTGGGCATAAAACATTCACAGCCCCCAAATTAGATCTTAAACCTAGACCTAAGAGGAAGAATAGAAAGGAAATCTAGAAATAAAGAGGAAAGATGGAAAGAAGTTACTGAATTCGAAGTCCTAAGTGAAGATTCTGCAAACCAAAACAAACCAAGTTAGTTTATAGAAGATAAAACCGAATCTGAAGGCTAGAGAAAGTAAGGAAATAAGGACAAAATTACCAGATTAGAAGATCTATCAAAAATCCTACGATGTAGGAAAACAAGTTAGTTCTAAAAATCAATAAGAAAGAAAAATCTAAAACTAAAGTTAGTAAAATCCTAATCTTAAACTAATTCTAAAACCAATTAATTTCAGAGAATTATAGCCGTCAGTTCCCCGGCAATGGTGCCAAAAACTTGTTCACTCCCCAAGTATAGGGTTGTGATGTAGTAATAAACTCGGTGAGACCGAGGTCAAATCCACAGGGACCGAAACCTGTACGTAATCTGAAACTAGCTATAACTAGAACTAGAATGAGATGAAATCTAAATCGAGTGTAATTTGATGAATAATAATAAAATAATTATCTAAAACTTAAAGAATTCGGCGAAAGGACACTAGGGATTCAGAGGATCCACTTGTAGAGATCAGGGAGATCTTATGCCTGTTTCAAGAATTCAACTGGACTTAAAGTCCTATCTTCATCCAGTTGAAGGGTGTAACCATCAAACTAAACTTCCTTTGATATAATTTTCAAGAGATGAAAGGTATATGAATTAGAATGAATTCTATCACCAAACCATGCTCATGAGATCCAAGAGCTAAAATTCGATGTGTACGATTCATTTATGGTCGTCAGGTCGTGCATGAAGTTTCAGGTTAAACGGATGGTGGAAACCCTGTGATCTTACATTTTGGACAATTTTCAAGCCACTTGAGCTTCAGTTTCTCGATTTTCTCAGATCTCTGGCATGTAAATCTGTCGATCTTGGTCCCCTGGAGTCCGTCTCTTGCCTTGGTGAATTCTGAGCATTAAATCCATGCTTTTAGTACCATTTTCCAGTCCAGGCTCATAAATACACGTTGCATAAAAAACACGATTAAAGCAGGGCGTTAAACGGTATCATGCTCATAAATCCAGGCAATAATTGGGGTTTAGTATGTAATATTTGACCCTTAACACAACCCCTAACCAACATCTTGCTAGTCTCGAGCAAAGTATGCGAAAAATAAGTTGAGACTTACAGGAGAATTTCTCAAGTGATTTTTGAAAAACTATCCAAATCCTAGAATTCTAAGGTTCATGAATGTTGAGCATTACTTTCTCCGGGACTCAAGTGCATGGTAAACTTGATAATTACATTCAATGTATTTTCCTATCAATTAGAGAAAATTCTAAACATTGAGTTCCATGGGTGTATAGTGTAATCTCGGCTTACCATCGTTGACATTCACTTCTTTATTTCAGGATATCATTGGTAACCAACAAGAGAATTCATGATAACCAAGACTTAAACCAAAACTTGCCTCACAGATCATCTTTTTATTCTTCCAACTCTTAATTTTTCCATTAAAAGTAACGCCAAGATGGGGAATCAAATCTTCACCTATAAGGAGCAAACCTATGGTGAAGACTGTACACCCAACCCTTTTCACATATCATCCATGGAGAATTAAATCTTCACCTATAGGGAGCAAACCTATGGTGAAGATTATTCACCCAACCCTTTCCAAGGGTATATCTGTTTTTTATTTTTATTTTTTTAATTTTTTTTATATAGCTAGGTATGTTCTTTTTCTTCAATTGATCATGACGGCAATTTTTCCAGGCTGGTTCCTTACATGCTTAGTGTTTACCAAGTTAACCCTTCAATATCAAACTAAAACCTTAATGTGAAAGCGAGATGTGGCATGTGAAATCATGACTCAATCAATGTTTAAAACTTCTAATCATGGATTAACAATTCAAACTTAACTATGAAATCTAATAAATAACTAAATCTAATAGTCATAAATTACCAACATCACGTATCTTAAAATTCTAAGTGCCGTGGATGGCCATCAAAATCACTTTGAATTTACAAGAAATTTCAGAAAAATTTTCAAAATTTCACAAATTTTGCGCAAGACTAAGAGAACACTGATTAGGTAACCTAATCTCCCACCCCCAACCTAAAATCCACATTGTCCTCAATGTAAAAGATATAAGCATGCAAAGCACGTGGGACAACGAAAGTAAAGGAAAAGTGATGGGAAGATAATACCTGGATAACGCATTGAGAGAGACTTTCTAAGAGATTACAGCATGAAATCCGGTCAGCACGAGAGTGAAGACACGAAAGGAAACTATCCTAAAACAACACAGGAAGTAACTAACCTAATGGCATAAAACCGTCTATCCTAGAACAGCATAAAGCAAACTACTCTTGTCCTATGAAAGCAGGGAAAAGCCACTCAGTCATGCCGTAAGGTTCCTCTTCCGGCCAATATCTTGATAAGTTTCTCAGTAAGTTCCTCAACAGGATCATCGAAAAGCCCGTTTTACAATAGGCTTGGACACCCTGGAGTATGGCTTTCTAGAGAAACTTATGTACCTCATAAGAAATTTTTTGTTGAATTGCTTGAGGTATCCAGAGTATATACGATTCACCTGTGATAGAAGTAGTTTCAATGTTAGTATCCCATGGTGAATCAGAGACTACAAGTAGATAAAGTTTAGAAAACTTTTCAGGAAGTGATGTAGTCTCAACACATTTCGAAGTATCAGACTTTGGTTCCATTGTCAGCTCCTCCTCCTTTAATGGTAGACAGTGAGGATATGGGGAGGGAGGGGCTTCAGAATAAGGGTTCTCTCGGTCAGTGATGACTACCGAGATGTTGTCTTGTGAGGCATCCACTATTTCGTGTATCATGGGATCGTTTGAATCTGCAAAGTGTGCCAAACAATCATCTAAAGAGTCGAAACATTCAGTTGAAAGGAGTTCATTCATCCTATTGAGATCTGTGATGATATGTCTAATAACTCCTTTATCTTCTTCGAGAGTAGAAATGAGCATACTCTCTTGTTTGTTCTTAAGGTGAGATGAAATCACTAGTGGGTATGTCTCTTCTTGACCTAAATGGACATATTCTAAATTAGAGGGTAAAGGTTTTAGGTCAAGCTTCAGTGGTTTGAGGTTAGACGATAGAGGCACGACATCAGTTTGGTGTAATTCTTCAAATTGTGGCCTACACTGGTTAACTTCAAGTACCAGTGCAGTATTAAGTAAGGCAAACCTCTCCCTAATTATGTCATCATCCAAGTCATGGGAGTGTCCTGGGCACATCTCTAGAGGGTCAGAGGATAAGGTTAAAGGCGTTCTATCTTCCACGAAAGAATTAATCATTTTAATGTCATGGAAATCATCATCATCCTCTGAGTTTCTGCCATTATTGAAAAAGATATTTGACTCCAATGTCATATTCCCGAAGGACATAGTCATGACACCATTCCTGCAATTGGTAATTGCATTTGAAGTGGCAAGGAATGGGCGACCAAGAACGACGGGAATCTGAGTGCTTATGTTATTAATGGGTTCGGTGTCCGGGATGATAAAATCTACAGGGTAGTAAAATCTATCGACCTGAACCAATAAATCCTCAATTATTCCTCTTGGTACACGAATAGAGCGATCAGCAAGTTGTAGTGTAGTTAGGGTGGGTTTTAATTCACCCAAACCTAACTGTTTGTATACCGAGTAGGGAATCAGATTGACACTCGCTCCTAAGTCAAGAAGTGTGTGATCAATTCGATAGTCCCTGATTACACATGATATGGTTGGGCTACTCGGATCTTTGAATTTCTGCGGCACGTCTTGCTTCAGGATGACACTCACTTTCTCAGTCAAGAAGATCATCTTTTGAATACTCTACCGTCATTTGGTCATACATAGGTCTTTTAGGAATTTGGCATATAAAGGTATTTGTTTTACGACATCAAGTAGAGGAATGTTGACTTTCACTTGTTTCAACACCTCTAGAATATCTTGAGAGTTAGTGAGAGGTTTTGGTATAACCAATCGTTGGGAAAATGAAGCAACTGGCTTCTCTAGAAGTTCCGGTTCTAATTTTTATAGGGCATCACTAGATCCATCATTGTTGTCCTCTTCTAATTCATAAGGCTTTTCGAGCCTAACTAGAAGGGTTTTATCAATAATCTTCTCACTCATAAGAGTGGTGATGGATTTAGCATGCTCTGTCTGATTTGAAGAGCTTGGGTTGCCAACTTCATATTACAGCTTTGGATTGGGAAGAGGTTGGGTTGGGAGGCTCCCCTTATTCCCAATCGTATTTTCAGCCTTAAGTCTTTGTAATGTTTTGTTAAGGTCTTGCAACGTTTGTAGCATACCCTGATTGAAAAGATCTTTCTTTTCAAAATGTTTTAGAATCAGATCCTCTTGAGGTTTCTCTTGTTGTTGTTGTGAAGTTTGATTAAAGAAATCTTGAGGGGTAGCAGTTTGTCCATTCCTCCAACTAAAATTTTTTCAACCAGGATTATACGTATTAGAGGTAGGTTTATTGAAAGGTCTTTGATAGTTATTTCTGGCATTGGCTTGTTCATTCAACACTTCTCGAAAGGCAGGTATTGTAGGACAATTTTCAGTTGTGTGAAGTTGCCATCACAGATGCCGCAAATAATTTCATTAACCTTATGCTTCTTTCCTTCCATGGCCTCGAATTTTCTTATGAGATTGGTCACTTTATAATTGAGATCATCCTCTTCTTTCAAAAGATACAATCCACCTTTCTCCTTAGATTAAGTCAGCCTAGACGGGGTGTTTGAATTTGGGTACTGGTCCCATGATTGTGTTTTTTCAGCAAGGCTATCGAGGTAATGCTATACCTCATCGACATCTTTACTCATGAATTCTCCATTACACATTGTCGCGACCAATTGGCGCGTGGAAGATGTCAGTCCATCATGGAAAAAGTTTGTAATGCGCCACGTTTCAAAGCCGTGTTGTGGGCATAAACTGACAAGATCCTTGAACCTTTCCTAACATTGGAAGAATGTTTTATCCTCCTTTTGGGTGAAGTTCATGATTGCTTTTCTAAGGGTAATCGTTTTATTATGTGAAAAAAATTTCTTTATGAATTCCCTCTGCATATCATTCCATGTGCTAATGGATCTAGGACGCAATGAATGTAACCACGTCTTAGCCTTCTCCTTCAAGGAAAGGGGAAAGAGTTTCAGCCTGACTATATCCTCAGATACATTAGGAAAGTATAAAGTGGCTATGATCTCATCGAACTCTTTCAAATGTAAGTATGGACTTTCTGATTCAAGCCCATGAAATTTAGAAAGGAGTTGGATAACCCCTGGCTTGATGTTTATATATCCTGTATTTTTAGAAAAAATCATTCATGAGGGCGTACTTACCCCTGCTGGTTGTAAATAATCTCGTAAAGTACAAGGCGGGGGTGCTTGATGCACCTCATTCTCATCCTGAATGTCATCCATCCTAGGTGGAGGGAGTTGATTTGTGGCCATTACTTCAACTAACTCTGGGGATCTCGAGCGGTGTCTAATCCTATAATGGACAGTCAGCCCCTCAACTAATTCTCCTTCGGTCAAGAGACGTCGAGTATTATCACGAACCTACTTGGGCATAAAGCACTTGCAGCCCCCAAATTAGATCCTAAACCTAGACCTAAGAGGAAGAATAGAAAGGAAGTCTAGAAATAAAGAGGAAAGATGGAAAGAAGTTACCGAATTCGAAGTCCTAAGTGAAGATCCTGCAAACCAAAACAAACCAAGTTAGTTTATAGAAGATAAAACCGAATCTGAAGGCTAAAGAAAGTAAGGAAATAAGGACGAAATTACCAGATTAAAGGATCTATCAAAAATCCTACGAGGTAGGAAAACAAGTTAGTTCTAAAAATCAATAAGAAAGAAAAATCTAAAACTAAAGTTAGTAAAATCCTAATCTTAAACTAATTCTAAAACTAATTAATTTCAGAGAATCATAGCCGTCAGTTCCTCGGCAACGGCGCCAAAAACTTGTTCACTTCCCAAGTATAGGGTTGTGATGTAGTAATAAACTCGGTGAAACCGAGGTCAAATCCACAGGGACCGAAACCTGTACGTAATCTGAAACTATAACTAGAACTAGAATGAGATGAAATCTAAATCGAGTGTAATTTGATGAATAATAATGAAATAATTATCTAAAACTTAAAGAATTCGGCGAAAGGACACTAGGGATTCAGAGGATCCACTTGTAGAGATCACGGAGATCTTATGCCTGTTTCAAGAATTTAACTGGACTTAAAGTCCTATCTTCATCCAATTAAAGGGTGTAACCATCAAACTGAACTTCCTTTGATATAATTTTCAAGAGATGAAAGGTATATGAATTAGAATGGATTCCATCACCAAACCATGCCCATGAGATCCAAGAGCTGAAATTCGATGTGTACGGTTCATTTATGGTCGTCAGGTCGTGCATGAAGTTTCAGGTTGAACGGATGGTGGAAACCCTGTGATATTGCATTCTGGACAATTTTCGAGCCATTTGAGCTGCAGTTTCTCAATTTTCTCGGATCTCTGGCATGTAAATTTGTCGATCTTGGTCCCCTGGAGTCCGTCCCTTGCCTTGGTGAATTTTGAGCATTAAATCCATGCTTTTAGTACCCTTTTCCAGTCTAGGCTCATAAATATACCTTGCATCAAAAACATGATTAAAGCAGGGCGTTAAACGGTATCATGCTCGTAAATCCAGGCAATAACTAGGGTCTAGTATGCAATATTTGACCCTCAATACTGTGGATGACAGAATTCAAGAGAAAGGAATTCACATGGTGTCTAGGTGTGTCTGCTGTAGCGAGGGGAGTGATCAGTATCCAAGTACAGAATCGATCAACCATCTCTTCCTTTATGGCCATCTAGCAAAGAAGATTTGGTCCCATTTCAGTGCATTGTTTGGGATCTCCTTCATGTTAAACTAATTTGTGGTGGATAGGCTTAGACAATAGTGGATCGTGTCGTCTACTGGTGGAGTCCCCTCCTCCATTCGTAAATCCCTCTCAGGGCTTGTTTTATGGGAAATCTGGTGAGCTAGAAATGTAGCCAAGTTCGATCAAAAGCATGTTCAGATTGAAGCTTGTTTGTCTCATATCAAGTGGTGGATGAAGGCATTGGTCGATAATGAGAGCAAGGCCAAGGTTTCGTCCTAGGGGCGGCATCAAATCTGGGTTGGCCTGGGTTTGCCTATCCCTCCCCATAGAAAAGAACAGCTGCAAATCATAAGATGGGCTAGGCCAGCCAACAACTGGGTTAAACTTAATATAAATGGCTCTACTAGAGGTAACCTAGGTAAGTCAAGAGGTGGAGGCATTGTGAGAGATGAAAAAGGGGAATTCCTATTCGCCTTTGGGTTAGGCTATGGGATTGGCTCCAACAACAAAGCAGAGTTGAGAGTGGTGTATGACGGTCTTCTATTGTCACTCAGTAGGGGACTATTCCAGATCGAGTTAGAATCGGATTCAAAATTGGTTATTAACCTCCTCTCAGGGAGATCTTCCCCCTCGTGGCAATGGAGACCTTGGGTTGCTAGGATTGGGAAACTCATGGAAAGGGGTAATATATCTCTCAAGTTCATCCATAGAGAAGGTAACGGCCCGGCCGACGGTTTCGCCCGAATGGGAAGTGAGTTGCAAGCATCCCTCGTCTTTGATAAAATTAATGAACTCTTGGCTCCCATTCGAGGATTGATCTTCTTGGATCGTGTGGGCCTTCCCAGAGACTACCTAGAGTGTCAGTAATGTATAGGAGTAGTCGGTTTTTTGTTCATGTTTACGATAGGTACCTTCGGTTTTATGCTGCTGCGAGGTACCCGAATTTGCTTACTTTTGGATGTACAACATAGTTGCCATTGAAATGTAATGTTTCTAATTTAAAAAAAGAAAAAAGAAAAAAGAAAAAAGAGTGGGCCTCGGCAACCCACGGGAAGCCTAATTCAGCTTTCTTTTTAGCTTTTACGATAAGTAGGCCTGCTTCATTTGTCAGTGGGCTTGCCCGAACTAGCCTGTTGTATTGTTTTTCTTCTTGAAATGGAAAGTTCTAAATGAAAAAAAAAGTACCCTTTTTTTTCAAAGGTGGGAGCACACCACTTGTAACTTTGTTGATGTGGAAAATGATTTACATTCATTCGGCTGGGCCCCACAAAAAGAAAGAGGCTTCACCTATCCTATAATCAACAAAAAATAAACAAACACCGAGAAGCCTAGCCATGGAAAGAGCCAAATACATGAATAAACATAGCCATCGCACAACACCTTGGCACTACATGACTCATTTTGAAAAACACAGAAGCAGAAAACCTATACCAAAACTCTGGCCCACGAACCATAGCATAGACCTCTTCCGAGATGACTCAAAACTACTTCGCCACCTATTATAGCAGATCGCACAAAGCAAACCAAACACCTATACAGAAAGTACCTTGTTTTGCTGCTTTTTGCCACATGTGATCGCTTGTTCCTAGCTCATGTCACCTAGTATTTGAGAAGAGACACTATACAAGCTTTACTCTAACAACTAATTTTATGTATGTTTTGACAGTTTAATTTAACTTATTATTATTATTATTTATCTGCACTATGTCAGAGATGCTTAACAATTCATCCAAAATCATTGAAAGAACTAACCATCCACTTAATGAATGTGTTCGTATATCCACATACTGTTATATTTGAAAGCCAACTATTATGATGCTTGGACTCTTTAAGTCATTTATTTTCTTTTAGACTTCATTTCTTAGATATTCAAGCTTCCATAAATTCTTTAATTTAACTCATAATCTAAAAATTAGTTGAATTTCTATAAATCTCAATTTCTCTTGGAGAGGAGTAGATAAAATTCTTTTAGAGTGTGACTCCTGTTTGGTTAGGACCTCTACTAAAATTGATCATTTTTATAAAAAGTATATGCATTATATGAAAGTGGAAGTGTGTAATGATTAGCCTATGAGTTTCAATGGTATAATTGGTTTTTTCAACTTGAATGAATGTGGCCCACAATAAATTTATCCATAATGTTAATGGCTCCATTGTGTAGCTGACCCCTATTAGTTGGCATAAGGCTTAGATGATGTTGTTTATGGTCCAATGTAGATGGCCCAAGCATTGAAAATTCAAAAAACATAAGATGTTAGCCATTTGGTCATTTGCCTTATTCGGATTGAAAGCTGACGATTGATATGCATTTTTGATTAACTATTGATTTCCTAGCCACTAGATAAAGAAGTAGAATTTTCCATCATGGAGAATTTTGCTGCATCAAAATATAAATCTATGTAGGTAGATCATTATATAATACATCTATCTAAAATGTTAAAAAAAAAAATTGCAACAATTGCATCATTATTATGTATGCTTGATATCAATGCATGTCGAGTAGAAGATATATTTATTTTTTGAACAAGGAATGTTATAAAACTCCGAGGGGTGCCATTGTTTTTTATTATTATAATTCCTACTCTCCTAACAACAACAATCATAGCATATAATGGCAATTCATGAGGTGAACACTAATAAAATGGGGTTGATCTCCCATCCCCCCTATCTATTCTAATCTAACATACCCGCCACCTGATCAACACATGACATTAAAGCAATCTCTTTCCATTCATTTCTCATTCTTAGTACACCCAGAGTTTGCAAAAAGAGTAGAGCCGAACTTAGACAGCCCTGATCATTCCTTGTTGCAAGTGAAGCCCAACTGCACCTAATCGTGATTTCCCCTCACAATATGACATAGTAAAATACACAGTCGACGTACTCTCAGGCGACGGAGTGAGGAGAGTGAGATACATATTGTCATGGGTGGAAAATATACTTTTGAGAGGATTTATGGGTTTGCACAAGACTCATGCTCATTGCTTCCATGCATTGTTCTCTCCATCTTCCTATAGTATTCTTATGAAAGAGGGATACAGTGGGTGGGGTGGGGGAGGTCCTTATGAAACTCAATGGCATTCACCTCCCTTCATTTGAAGAGGACAAGGCATCCTATTGTCTTCGTTCTTCCAATCCCCTTTATGTGAATGTTGTAGTTCTTTGGCAATCTATGCATTAATGAAGCATTTTGTTGGACCTCAACAACTAAGGCAATACTCACCAATGATAATCGTCAGAAGCTTACATCGAAATTCCTAACATTTTCTTCATATGTTGTAAGGAGGTATCAACACATAACTTATTTCTTTTCTTTGATTGCTTGAAATAGAGTTATTGAAGTGATAGATTACTATGAAGAATTTTCTTGCATGTGATAATGTGGGGCACATGGAAAGAGTGTTACCGAAGAGTAATTTAAATTCAGATTCATTTAAAAGGAGTTTAGGGTTGTTACAGATTGTTTATGGATGCAGTGATGTTTGAGAACGATAGAAGATGGTGCTTGGTTATAGAAAAATCATGCCTCATACGAAGATGGATGAATGGGAACAATCTCCTTTGGGCTATTGGAAAATGAATGCTGATGGGAATGTCATCGGCTGGTTGATGAAGCTTAAGTCACGTCCTAAGAGGTGAAGGGGCTTAGTCAAACTACTTTTTCTCCTATTAAGATGGGGGATGATGCTTCCAACCGTGTTCACTCTTGATTGTTAAGAAAGGTATTGGTGTTTTTCCAGGCCTTTACGTGAATGTTTGGAGTTCTTCGGCACCTCATGTTGAAGCATTTTGATGGAATTCAATAGTTAATGACATTGTCACTGTATTTGAAAGAGGCATTTGTTTCTTGATGATGAGTGATACTTCTTCTTTGTTTTTCAAATTGTTCAAAATAGAGTTAGTTATTCCTAGCTCAATCATAAACTTAATATAGGGGTGATCTATGACCATGTTCAATCAAATAGGTAGAGAATAATGGAGAATGTTCCTATATGTGATTATGTGGGCAGTAGAAAAGAATTGAATAAAGATTCTTTGAAGGAATGCCTTCCCCCATTGAGTATGGTTAGAGAGAATGTTATTGGGGCCTATTTGTGAGCTTATATATATTTCATATACGTAGATTCTGAATCAAGGTGATTTTGAATACTTCAGTCGTGTTTGACAGCTTGTATTTGGAATTCATTGGAATCTAAAATAGTAATGCATTGAAATTATGTAGTATATTTATAGGATTTTGAATTTGATTACTAATCAAGTTTAACATCCCTAATTAGTGTATATATTGGATGTTTGACACAATGATTGTAATAAGCCTGTTAAAATATATACTTTGGACAAAAAATGATGAAATTCCAAACCTTGGATTGGCCTCAAGCATAGAATCACAACCGAGCGATAACTAAAAAAAAAAAAGAAGAAGAAAAACCAAGCGACTAACCAACATTTTAAAACCCTTTTTTATGTTAAAGGATCATAGCCAGCCGGGAGGCTAGCGCTCATTAACCATGTCCTTAATAGCATACTGATCCACTCTTTGGCAGTTGTTGAAGTCTCGACAAGTGTCTCGAATGATTTTCAAAAAGCTTTCTCTGATTTCCTTTGGGGTTGGGAGGGAGAAAAAAGAGATGCCACTAGGTTAGTTGGAAGAGGATAACGCAGTCCAAGTCGGAGGGTCGACTAGGTGTTGGACATGTAATAGGAGTATGGAAATGCTATAGGATAAAGATGGCGTGGAACCTCAGCCTTGGTAATAACAATTCTATGAGGTCATGCTTCGTGTGGTCAAAGTATGGCTTGGATTATTCCAATATGGCACTGGCTGCCTGAAAGTCTTTTTTCTCCCCCATCTGACAAAATATTAGAAAATTTCTTCCACTTGTGATGCACCACTCAAGTAGGTTGATCGGCTTAGGGGAATGTATCTTTTGGGCTGATGATTGGTCTAGGTCAGGTCCTCTGCAAGATTTAAGATCAGTTCAACCCATCAATTACACCCAGAAGACCCTTATGAAGGAGGTGTTGGGCCCTGGGGGTCTTCTTCAGACTTAACTCCCTTAGCTGGGCTATTGACCATATATTTGACAGAGGCTTTTGTACATCTTTGGTGGAGGACATTTGTGTTTGGACAACATTCGCCTCGGAAGAGTTTATATTGAAATTAGCCGAGGAGCTCTATATATCCAGAGGAGAGCGCAAAGCATGGGCTGTGGGTTTGGCACTTCAAGATGCCATAACAAATAGCCATATTCGGCTGGAAGGTGCAACAAAAAGCTATCCCCATAGACATAAGAGTCCGAGAGAGGCGTTCACTTGGCCTCAAAATGTGTTAGTTGTGGCATTGATCAAAACTCTTTTCCCACGGTTGAATCGATCAATCATTTACTTGCGACAGGAGTGCTAAACTATCAGGTATGGAAAACTTTTAGAATAATCTTTGGGATCCCCTTGTCCACAAGGTGTTCAACGTTGAGGAGGGCTGAACAGTGGTGAAGGGTTGTTTCATTTAGGGACTTCTTTTACATCATGCAAGGTATCCTTCCTTGCATAAACTTTTGGGAGCTGTGGGTTGAGTGGAACGCATCAAGGTTTTAAGGGCTACCTTTCAAAGTGATGAGGGTGATTGTCAGGATTCAAAGGTGGATCCAGAAGATCAACCCTTCACTTCCCACTCCTATGAATCCTAAACTTTCCCATGATTTGGCATTCCAAGCCTTGAGTCTTGTCTTGAGGCCCACTTATACGGGTCACTTGTCGGTGAAGTGGGCGAGCCCTTTAGAGGGGTGGGCAAAGCTTAATGTTGACGGGTCTACTCGGGCATCTGGGGCCTTTAGGAGGGGAGGAGTTTGCAGAAGGCACGATTGGGAACTACCATTCACCTTCTCTAGCTGGTACGGTTACAGTGCCAATATCATGATAGAAGCAAGAGCTGTGGTTGAGGGCCTTTTCCTCTATGCAGCTCGAGGATTCTCTAAGGAGGAATTTGAGTGTGATTCCAAGATATACACCGAACAAGGAGACTCCCCCTAGATGGAGGTTTTGGTATTGGTGGGCTCGTGTTACCACCTTGAGGCATCATATGAAAATTTCAATCTCCCATACCCTGAAAGAAGTGAATTCCATGGCAGACGAATTGGCCAAATGGGGGAGCGAAACTCAGGTAAGATGGATCACCTGCCCCTCTCCATTAGAGGGAGCCTTTTCTTATACTGAGTGGGAGTGGGGAATATTAGAGCAGTGTAATGTTTTTCCTTTTGGGGCATTATGATAAGCAGGTCCATCAAGTTTTATGGTGAGGGCTTGCTCAAATGTATTTTCTCTATTCAACTCTCATGTTTTGTTTTTTTTTTCAAAAGATAGGCTGATTGTATTCATTTGGAGAAAGCCTAAAGTTGTATAAAGAGAGATTCGAGAGAGCCAGCTACAAAAGGGACTAGCCCCCTTATTGTGTACAAAGGAAAGAGGAAACAGAGGTGCTAGGCATCCCGAAGGTAGCCCAATCCCACTTTATCGAGGAAGATCTGTCCTCTGGAGGGGGGAAGAAGAGATCTAAGCGAACTATAGAAGGAAATCGACTGGTTTAAGTTGGCAATTCTTGCTAGCCCATCAGCCACAGCGTTAACCTCCCTAGGAACGTGCGAGATCTTCACTTTCAAACCTTTGCTCAAGGCTTCAATCCTCCTCCTCCAGTACCATGTGGTCTAGGGATCCACAAAAATGCTGGATAGGCTGACACTACTGAGCTAGAGTCGCTAACCACCTCCACTCTCAGGAAACCCAAACGAGCCATTTGTGATATCCCGTCCAGTACAACCCTCATCTCCATCCTAAAGTTAGATCCGGTTTCATACCCGATGGCAAAGGCGAAAAGAAAGTCCCTACGATAGTTTCTTCCCACTCCTCCCCCACCAGATTGGCCCAAATTACATCTCCAAGAACCGTCCACATCTACCTTGATCCAGCCTATCCCGAGTCTCGACCACCTCACTACCAATGGAGTAGGCTACTTGGGAGACGGGGGACTGATTCCTAGCATGCTTAGTGTGAGAAGAAAAGGAAGCTTGACGGACTTGGGCCTTGGGAGGAAGGTGCTCACTAGGTTGATCCAGCTGAGAACCTTAGCGATGACCTCGGAAGCTCGCATCCCCTAGTTATCGAATCTCACCTTGTTCCTAGCCAACCAGAGCTCCCAAAAGATAAATGCAGGAATAAGACCTTTTAGCAGAAGAATGGACTTAGAAGCGGATGTGGTCGCCACCATTAGTTGGCTCTGACCGAGGCTGGGGACCGAGGAACGGGGCGAATGCCAAAGATAGTGCTGAAGTCCTTCCAAACTTGAGTGGCAGTGCCACTGAGGGAGAATAGTTCACAGTGTACTAATGGTTCAAGAGTCGAAGCCACTATACCTGCCTGGATTTATTTTCTTTTGCCGGTTGAATGGTTAGGCTTCTTTAAATCTTTAAGTCGTTGATTTACATGGCCAATGTTTGGACTAGTCAGATCATTTTATTGATGTAAATTTAGTCATGCAACCGATAATCTGACTGTTTTAGGATATCAACAGCGGACCATGTGTATAATGGATTAGTAGCATAGTGATGTCAAACGTGTGACTCTCCTGCCTTTAGGAATGGCTAAAAAAGAGAGAGTATTGGCAATCTCAGCAAAAGGTAGAGATTTTAACACTTGGCAAAACTGACTACTTGAAATCCACATGGAAACCAAATACTCCCCACACTACCAAACGACCCCTGGATTCTGAATCCACTCCAATACCCACCTATCCATTCTACCAAATGACCCCTAAGTTTCTTGCCATAAACTAAGATTCATTTAAAATGATTGTAGGGGTGTAGCAATGTTTGAGAATGATCAAAGTTGGGGCTTGGTAATTCTTTATTTATTTATTTATTTATTTATTTATTTTGAGGAGTGTGGGCTCCTGCCACCTATTCATTAACCATAAAAATTTACAGACTTTCGGGTGGGTCCCAACAAAAAGAGACGGGCCTCACCTATCATGTACCCCTTGTATCCATCAAAGGAGAATGGTTTTACAACCTAAAGCTAAAAGGAAAACCTAGAAAGAAAAGACTGCCAACCTATCACTACGGCAAAACAAAACCACCAAAAGAAACTAGGGACATGGAGGCTAAATAGCGGAGCGAATGGTTCAAGCCCGACCTTATCTAGGAAAATCAGGCCCCTAACCTCCTTAGGAATGCAACCCAAATCCTCATAAATGATTGACACCTGAGAACCGCTCCCTTCTTTTGCCAAACCATCGGCTGGACCATTACCTTCCCGAAAAATGTGGTTGAAGGAAAAGAATCCAGACTTTTTTACCGTGTTAATCCTGTCAACCCAAGGCTTCCATTTTCAGGGCATCTCATTTCTCCCAGCAAAATCCCTTTCGCCAACTTAGAATCCGTCTCAACGATTACCCTGTTCATACCTTTTTCTAAGCATATGACCATGTCATCGAAAATAGCCCACAATTCCGCGAGGTTATTTGATCCAAACCCCTAACCCGCAGAGAAAGCGAAAAGCAATGACCTGCAGATACTGCCACCGCTAGAGTTACCTGGGTTTTCCCTCGCAGACCCATCAACATTTAATTTTACCCAGCCCAGGGTTGGATGCATCCACTTGATCACCGAGGAAGCCGATCTGGGAATACCTGGAGAAGGAGAAATAGGCAGCAGACTGTTTCGAACAGAGGGCTAAGACAGAATCTGAAAGTTTTAGATAGATTGGGAGGCCCACCAATTTATCCGAGCAATAGAGAGCCGAACGTTCATCATCTTTTCGCCGAAGGTTGCTTCATTCCTAGCTCTCCACAGTTACCAGAGAATAATCAAGGGGAGGGTGAATCTGATCTGTTGAGGAGAGGAACCTGGAGCCTCAGCACTTCTCCAATGCAGGATTCTAGCAAATATCGAAATTCTGGAGGAGGCGGATACACCACAAAGCCTTTCGAAATGCGACCAGATTTTGACCGCCTGATGCCCCTCCAGGAAAAGGTGATTGATCGTCTCCCTGCTGTGATGATAAGAAGTATCCTGATGACAGCAATGGCACTTCGAAGCTAGCGCAATACCCTTTGTCTGGACTCTGTTGTCCACCGGAATGACATTTTGAAGCAGCCTCCAAATGAACACAGATATTTTCAGGGGCAAACGGTTTTGCCAAATCCAGTCTCCCCACGAGATAGAGTTGGAGGAACCTCTGAGCAGCTTCCACGCCAATTTCAGAGTAGCAAAGCCCCTTGTGACTAAACACTCTCAGCCGATTCTTCAGAGGTAGCAAAGCCCCTTGAGAAAACTTCATCTATTATATGCTGAGGCAGGAAATGAAATATCTTGGATGGGGGTAAAGGACCTACCCTGCCCAGAAGGTCTTTCACCTATAGATCACGCAGATGGATAGGGATGTGGCCTTCTACATACTGCTCCAGCGCCAAATCAAACCAGCTGTCTCTCCATACATTTGCTTCTCCACGCCCCACTGTCCTATGGGAATATTCTTGGATAATAGGAAGGAACGCCCTAATTTTCTTCCAGATAGGAGAGGCATTGTGCGGGGTAGACGAAGGAAGGATCTCCTGCAAATCCATGGTGTATTTGTGATGCATCAATTTTGCCCACTGCCCCTACAAATTTCCATTTTGACAATCTAAGCAAGCTTTAAATGAAGGGCATGTAAGACCTCCCTCAGATTTCGGATTCCCATACCCCCCTCCTCTTTTGGTCTGGAAGCTTTATGCCACGTAATCCAATGGAACTTCTTCTTTCCTTCGGCCCATCCCCAAAAGAAATCGGCAAACTTACTCTCTAATCGCTGAATTACCTGGGCTGGAATGTGTACCGCTGCCATTATGTGGATTGGGTAGCTTGCTAAGACATGACGGATCAACGTCGCTCAACCAGCCTGAGAAATGTGTCTGGCAGCCCAACCCGCTACCCTATTACTGACCTTGTTCATTAAGCTTTGAAAGTCTGAAGATTTAATTCTACCCCTAAGCAAAGGGGCCCCTAAATAAATCATACCTTCCCTTGCTCTGCCAAAGCCCAGCTCCTCTTTCGTGATCCTGATTTTTAAAGTTGGCCACTTCGAAGAACAAATAAAACTACTCTTATTTACATTGATTTTTTGACCTGTTGCCGCTTGAAAGATGCACAGAAATTACTTCATTGCTCTCAGAGAAGATCTGTTGGTGTTAAAAAAAAGTAACATGTCGTCTGCGTACAGGAGGTGAGTCAAGGTGAGGCTACCTTGCGAGAAATGGAAGGGAGGCAGTGACCTTCCGCAAATAGCTTAGACAAATTAGTTGAGAAAGCCTCCATTGCAATGATGAATAGGGCCGGGGAAAGAGGGTCTCCCTGATGGAGTCCTCTAGACGATATGAAGAAACCTGTAGCTTTGCCATTGATAAGAATGGAAAACCAATTGTTGGTCCAACATTCTTCAAGGTGCTTCACACTTTTGTCGTTGAATCCGAATATGAGGAGAGCTTGCTTGAGATAAGCCCGTTTACCTTGTCATATGCCTTCTTAAGATCCAGTTTCAGGATAAGATTTCCACCCCTAACTTTCCTGTTGAGCGCTTTCATCACTTCCTGGGCCAGCGCAATGTTTTCAGCGATATATCTCCCTTTTATGAAAGCTCCTTGCTCCTGTGAGGGCTTGTAATTTAATGTAACATCATGCTTAGAAAGAAGATGGATAAAAGAGAACAATCTCCTTTTTGGTTGTTGGAAAATAAATGTTGATAGCCCCACTTAATGGGGTGTTAGATTAGGTAGGTGGTGTATTGAGAGACAAAAGAGCTTCTTTAAATTATTTAAAAAAAAAAAATCTTTTCCATTGAAGAAAAACATCTACAACACTAGATCATTCAGGCAGCAACCAGAAAAAAAAGGTTGGCCCGCCTATCATATCTATACAAAAGAAAACGACCCTTAATCTTTCTAAAAGAATCCAAACCCATTTTATCTAGAAGATAACGACCCTTGACTAGTCTGGGGAGATCGGAAACATCCCCGAAGAGCCAATTGGCTTGCGACAGACTTCCTTGCTTAGCCAATCCATCGGTTGGACTGTTGGCCTCTCTAGTGATATGAGAAATCCAAAAATTGCACCTATGATTGAGCCTCCTAATTCTGGATAGCTATTATTTCCATTTCCATGTGCTAGAGGAATTAGCGATGATGCATTCCACCACCCATTTAGAATCAGATTATATGAGAACTTTGTTTAACCCAAGAGATATGCAGCGAGCCATGCCATCATGAATGGCCCGAAGCTCAGTTTTGTTGTTAGAAGCGATCCCATACCTGCTACTGAATGCAAATATCATAAGACCTAGGCTATCTTTACAAATACCTACTCCACCTGCAAGCCCAAGGTTCGACAGTGCAAATCCATCAACATTCAACTTGAACCAGCCCACTTTGGGTTTGATCCACCTGACAATTATAAATCTTGTTGCTTCCAACTATGTGGAACTCTTGTTTGTAAAAAATGGCATCGATATTTTTTTGTGGAATCTTATGATGTTCCCTTTATTGCTAAAAATGACTCTAGAATGCTATTGTTTGGAAATTAGAAAAAGGCAATGCTCCATAAAAACATATCTTCATGTATAGTATTAGAATCGTGGCTCTCATGGGTCACCTTTGGCTTTCTTTTGTCAAGTATTGAGGTTAGATGATTTATTATATGTTGGTTGTTCACACCCCAAGTATAGGGTTGCGATATAGTAATAATCTCAGTAAGACCAAGGTCGAATCCATAGGGACTAAACCTTGTACGTAATCTGAAAGTAACTCGAACTAGAACTAGGAGAAGATGTAATCTAAACTAGGAAAATATAAGAGAATAATGGTGAAATATTAAACTAAAACTTGTAGAATTCAAAAGTGGGAAACTAGGGATTGCAAGGATCCACTTGTAGAGATCAGGGGGATCTATGCTTGATTCATAAACATAACTGGATTTAGAGTCCCATCTTCATCAAGTTGGAAGATAATTCATTAAAATTCATGTCTGAACTTCCTTCGATCCAGTTTTCAAGAGATGAGAGGTATGAGAATTAGAATTGATTCATCACAAAACCATGCCCATGAGACAAAGTAAACAACAAAATTTAGCTAATCTACATCCAATCTAAGGGAGTTATGAACGTTAGGAAGGTTTCCATCATCCAACCATGCCCATGAGATGATGGTGAACAATAGGGCTCCCACGTTCATAATCCCTATAATGAACAGAACATGCTCAGAGCCATCGCAAATCCATTGTAATTTAAGTCACAATAAACCATTAAAGATTAAAAATATTCCATATAATCAAACTATAATCAAAGAGAGTTCATAAACATGAATCAAAACCGTAGAAAACTCCCCATCACGCTACAAGATTCACCTCTTAGCCCTAGCTAAGAGGTTTAACAAGACATGATCATGCTAAATCTCTTAAAAGAAAGCATAAAAGGAAAAGAAGAAAAACTAAGGAGGGAGAAAAACTCCCTAGCCAGCAGCTCTCACTCTCACTCTCTCTCTCTTCTCTTCTCTCCCACGTCTCCAAAGATGTCTCTCCCTCTCACATTCTTCTCCTTTTATAAGGACAAGGGGCAATGGAATGAAGTTGGTTGAGTGGAGTCGGTGGCTGCAGCTTATGCAGCAACTGTGCGAACCGAAGTACTGCGCAGTCGTGAAATGCAACAAGCTGCGTTTGACCGGGTTTTTAGGGAAAACCCCAACTATAATGGGCATTCCGACTTCATGGTGAAGGTCAGACACGTCTTGCACTCCCTCTAGGTGGTTCAGATGGCAGGTCCGATCACGGACAGTGGCCCACAACTGCCCGAAAAAGCTAGGCACGTCCGGATGTGTTTCTTACGCACGTACTACGCTGAGATGCTCGGTGGGCCCCATAGTGATGTTTTCAATGAAATCCACCCCATTCATTGGATTCTTGGCAAAATTTCAGTCGAAAAGGAGTGGTTTTGGTTGAGTTTTGGTGCGGTCCACTATATCAAATCACCTCGCCATTCATCCTGCGTTTTCCGTTGATCCATGTGTGTACATGTGCATGGGACCAAAAAGACTCCATGGCTAGGGTCGTGCCCCCCTCTGGATGCAATGGACGGTTCCGATCTAACATATGAGCCCTGATGGTGGCCCACAACACACATCCGGCGAAGGATGCTCGTCCGCTGAACGATTTTGTGAAAGAAGTCGGGTCAGCCCAGCTTTGACTGGGTGACTGTTCAGTGAGGTGCCGGAGTCACCACTTGTGCACTCCCGCATGTACATGTGGGGTCCACTGTGATGCATGTGAGAAATCCACTCCGTCCATCCATTTTTCCATCTCATTTAAGGGGTTGAGACCAAACTTGAAGCATATCCAAAGATCAGGTGGGCCCCACATTAATGATTTATGGGATGATCTGTCCCTTGAGCCACTTCTATAAGGATTCAAGGGCTAAAATTCGACGTGTACCATTAATTTAGGGTCCTTAGGCTAGATATAAAGTTTCGAGCCAAACGGAGGGTGTGAACCCTGTGATCTTGCATTCAGGATGACTTTCAGGCCTCTTGGACTTCAATTGCTTAATTTCTCAGATCTTTAGCGTGTAAACTCTTTGATCTCGGTCTCCTAGGATCTGTCCCTTACCTTGGTGATTTCTGAGTGTTAAATCCATGCTTTTAGTACCCTTTTCAGTCCAAGCTCTTAAATTCACCTTGCAATAAAAACATGATTAAAATAGAACATTTAAACATTATCATGTTCATAAAATCAAGTAATAATTGGGGTCTAATATGCAATATTTGAGCCTTAACATTGGTTGTCTGATGTTCTAGAAAAGAATGCATTTCTAGGTACAAGGTATGTATAACCCCCTAGTATCTATTGCAAGGGATTTTCTTATGACACTCGAAGCAATTTACACATGCCTTTACATAAGATAAGGGCATTTTATTGGGTAATGCCAAGGTTAATTGTGGAGTTGATATGGGCTTAGCATCAAGGTGGAGTTGGGAAAATATGCAAAGTGTTGTGGAGGTTGCTCATGTTGGGAATCATTTAGGTTATTTGTTGACATCATACTAGAAGGGCATTTCATAATAGAAGTTTTTCTATCTAAAACGTTATCAGGGAGATTAAATGGAATTTTGTTGGTTGGGCTTCTTTAATTTGTTAAAGAAGTAAATTTTGTTAATCTTTTCTCCTTTTTTGAGTTGTAGTTTGCTTGTATTCTTTTGCGTGCTGTTATAGTCAAAATAAAAGATGAGTGCATTTGGTTTGTTCCTCTTATGATATTTTCTCCTAAAGAGTCCAACAATGATTTAATCTACACTATTGATCTTTATACTACTCATTATTATTACTGTTAAAGGGCTTGTATTTTATGTTAAAGCATGTAAAGCATGTATGTGTATGAACTTAGGCATATTAGGAAAGCCATTGGTATATACAAGTGGGATTCAGGACAAATGGAGAACGGGCAAGAGGAAGAACGACCTTGGGAGAGGGTTCCACTGCGGAAAACCTCTTCGCACTGTTTTAGCCTCTTTGTAACCAATCTCACCTTCGACACTATGGAAGAAGACCTCTACCCCATTTTCAGCAGATTCAAGAGGTTGCTGGATGTTTTCCTCCACAAGGATCACACCAGATTTAAGCCCTGGGGCTTCGCATTTGTTTGATTTCGGTATGAACAGGATGCCTTCAATGTAGCCGAATGCCTAAATGAGAGGAGAGTCAACAGTAGGATTATCCCTATTGCCAATGCTAAGAACTAGTCGGACTACCCTAGAACTGAGAAGACCCGTCTAGCCCCTTAGAAGCCCCAAGCTGGCGCAGAAACCCTCCCGGTAAGGGCTCAGATTCAATCTCCCATTCGACCAGGCAATCCCTCGGCACCAGTCGAGAGTTGTGCAGCAGACTCATTCACGGTGGTAGCCAATAGAGGGGAAGTGGAGCATTTGGAGGTTGGGCTTTCTTAAGCCCTCATTGCCACTACATCTAAGGTATCCACCTCGATCTTGTATTTAATTAATGCATTCGGCAAATCCACCTTCTCCTCCCTGTAGGTCAATTTCACCAAGGTTGGCCCCAATCATTTCCTTATTTGATTCCAATCCAGGCAGTAGATGGCTGCATTCGCAACTTCCACCCCTCTGCACTCAGAGATGGGGCTAGTAGAGGTGGCTACCTGGTCGCTCAAATCTACTCCCCTGTATCAAGGGATCTGGATTCGACTATTGGGGATTCCAGCCCATGCATGGTTGCCCTCAGCGATTGAAGCCCTAGCTAGTACTTTTAGAGAGGTAGTGGAGATTGACAACGCAACATTGTGAGAGACATTCCAGGCGTTCACCAGAGTTCGGATCAAGCCCAAACAGGGGGTTGACCTTCACGGCTTGAGGTACTTGTCGGTTAAGGGGAAGTTTTTCTCAATCTGGGTGGTGGTGGAGAGCCACTGCTTGAGTGAGAGAGCAACCCATCTAGGCCCGGCTGTCCAGAGGGAGCAGGAATCCACGAAATCTTGGGTCGAAAGGGCGTTCCACTCGTCTAGGGACACCATCATTTCCCACCTCTCACATGTTCGTATTGATGTCTTTGAAACATCCACAACTTGTATGCCTTTCCTCTCACCCCAATCCCTCCCACTGCTTATGAGTGATGCCCAATCCAGTCCCTATCCCGCATCGGCATTAGAAGTACATTTGTCAGTGATCCTGCTTGTTGGCTATGTTTCAATCATTAGGGGAGAATGGCTAATAAGTAATGGAAAGGTGGTAAGGATAGTTAAATGTAGCTTTTTAAATGAAAGACTATCCACATATGGATCTTTAAACATGACAGTCTTTGCCATGTGTACTTTTGAAGTGTTTCAAAGTGCAATTCCTAGACGACAATAAAGCCCATGGGCCATGGTGAGGTATGTCCATCATAAGGCTAGATCCACTATAATGCTTTGTTCGTTGAGCGTGATCTACACCATAATTATGTGGGCCCCGCTGATGAACTTATAACATCCAATCCAACCATCATGTATGTTGCCCCCTCAGGGTCTCCTTGCCGCCCAAGAATTAGGATGATCAGAACTTAGTTGGGCCACTAAAACCTCAAGACGTGTATCTAACAAGAGTTTTGGAATGGCCTGATTTTAGGGTTCCAATTCATTCTAGTGGGGCAGATCTGGATTGCATGGTGTATACACATGGTGATTACCAATGTGGAAAATTTTTCTTATTAGGCATCCCATAGAAACTTATCCATTTGATGTGGGCCAAATGAGTTTTTGATTGGCATTTTTTTTTGTTGAGTCCCACTTGATGGTCCAACCTGCTTTTGACTCTAGGGAATCATCACAATAAGGCCTGCCATTTGCACCGTCTGGATATTTGACAGATGTCTTACAGATGAGAGTTGGACATCTAGTTGTGTCCCAACATATGGATGTTTGATTGTGTTCCATGTCGCAGAGACGTCTAAAATTTGAGGCATCACACACCACCCATGTTTTAAGGTCTCTCCTTTTGGGATTTACAACTACACCCATCCTCTACGATGCATATAAACTTTATTTTTCTTGTTGTAATTCTATATGTGTGTGTAAGTACACACATGAGCGAATAGATGCCACACACTAGTTGTACAGCTAACTAGTTAGTGTGTGGGAGCTAATCATGGTGTTTGTATGTTGTCCTACATTTTTACCATTGTACCTCACAAGGAAAATGGGATGCCCCAAGAGTCAAGTCAATCTGACTATTAGGTGGGGCGCGCCATAGAAAACAATGAACAACCACCCATAAATTAACTTTAATTGGACTCAATTGAATGTGGAGTTTTTTGGGTTATTGTTCATTGTTTTCTATGGTGTGCCCCACCCGATAGTTGGATTGACCTGATTTTTGGGGCATCCCATTTTCATGGTGGGACTACATACTAGATATGTTAAATGTTATACAAACACCACGTGGGCCTCACACACAACTGGTTTGAGATACAACTAGTCTTGTAGCATTTATATATATAAGTATTGCTGTTGTAATGGTCACAAAAAGGAAATATTGGCATTATAGCCACCATCAGTGGTGTAGGTTTATGATGGCGGTAGATACGAGTCAATAAAGGAGGAATACAATGTTGGTGAGGGAAGTTTTGAGTTTTAACACTAAAAGGTGGGGGAGTGAAGTAGGGAACACACAACTAGTTGACATCCAACTAGTTAGTGTGTGGGACCCAATTGTGGTGTTTGGATGGACCAAAAATTGAGAAGTTGTTCATGAAGACCTTTAAATATTGCCCCCACCATGTCAAAAAAAATGCTCAACATGCATCGCTGAAAAGTGGCGGGGGCATTACATAGCCCGAATGACATCCTTCGGTAAGCAAAGGTGTCATAAGGACATGTAAATGTGGTCTTTTCCTGATCTTCAAGGGCTATCTCGATTTGATTGTAGCCCGAATATCCATCAAGGAAACAGTAATAGGGATGACCAGCTAGCCTTTCCAAAATTTGGTCAATAGGGCAAAGGAAAGTGGTCCTTCCTCATGATGGTATTCAACTTCCTATAGTCAATGCACATTCTCCAACTAGTAGTGATCCGAGTTGGAACAAGTTCATTATTAGCATTGGTTACAATGGTGATTCTAGACTTCTTGGGAACAACCTGAGTTGGACTCACTCATCGGCTATCGGATATTGGGTATATGATACCTACATCCAATAACTTAAGAACCTCGGCTTTAACCACTTCATTCATGTTTGGATTTAGTATATGTTGTGGTTGTCGTGAGGTCTTCGCATTATACTCAAGATGAATGCGGTGAGTACAAATCAAAAGGTCAATTCCCTTGAGGTTCACAATCGACCATCCAAGGGTTCCTTTGTGCTCAATGAGAGTAGAGATAAGCACACTCTCCTGTTTTTGCTCAAGGTGAGAAGAAATCACCACTGGGAATGTTTCATCTTGACCTAAATAGACATATTTTAAATTAGAGGGCAAAGGTTTTAGGTCAAGCTTCGTTGACCTGAGGTTAGACAGTAGAGACACTACATCAGTTTAGGGCAATTCTTCAAATTGTGGCCTCCACTGATTAACTTCAAGTACCGGCATGGTATCCAGCATGGTCCCCATCTCCCTAATCATGTCATCATCAAAATCATGGGAGTGGGCCGATCATGTCTCTAGAGGGTCAGAGGATAAGGTCAGAAGTGTTCTATCTTTCACAAAAGAGTCAATCATGTTAATGTCATGAAAATCATCATCTTCCTCTAAATGTTTGCCTATATTGAAAAAGATATTCAACTCCAATGTTATATTTCCAAAAGACAAACTCACAACTTTATTCCTACAATTAATGATTGCGTTTAATTTAGTAAGGAATGGGCGACCAAGAATGACTAGGATTTGAGTGCTCATGTCTACGATAGGTTGAGTATCTAGGACGATAAAATCTATCGGGTAGTAGAATTTGTCAACATGGACCAACACATCCTCAATTATCCCTCTCAGTACACGAACTGAGCGATCAACAAGTTGTAATGTGGTTCGAGTGGATTTTAATTCACCCAAACCTAGTTGTTCATAGACCGAGTAAGGAATCAGATTTACACTCGCTCCTAAGTCAAGAAGTGTGTGCTCAATTCAGTAGTTCCCAATTATACAAGCAACGGTTGGGCTACCGGGATCTTTGTACTTTTGTGGCACATCTTACTTTAGGATGGCACCCACTTTTCTAGTTAAAAAGATTTTCTTTTGAATATTTTGTCGTCTTTTGGTCGTACATAAGTCTTTCAGAAATTTGGCATATGAAGGTATTTTTTTTACGGCATCAAGTAGATGAATATTGACCTTCACTTGTTTCAACACCTCTAGAATGTCCTGAGAGTTAGAGAGAGGTTTTGGTGCAATCAACCGTTGGAGAATGGTGTAATCAGCTTGCCTTGAAGTTTCGGTTCTAACTCTTGTGGAGTGTTGATAGGTCTATCAGTTTCATCTACTTCCAGGTCCTTAGACTTTTCAGCCCTTACTAGAATAGATTTGTCAATTATCTTCCCACTCCTAAGAGTGGTGATAGACTTAGCTTTCTCCATTTGATTTGAAGAGCTTGGATCACTTATTTCGTATTGCGGTTTAGGATTGGGGAAAGGTTGGGCTAGAAGAATCCCTTTTTCCCCAATTGAATTTTTTGTCTCACGCCCTTGTATGCCCTTTGAAAGGTCTTGAAGGGTTTGCAATATACTCTAAGTGATAAGCGCTTGGTTTTGAATACGTTTTCAAACCGGATCCTCTTGAGGTTTCCCTTGATTCAACAATTGGTTAGGGATTCCTTGAGGAGTAGCAATTTGTCCATTCCTCCAACTAAAATTCGGATGATTTCTCTAACTAGGATTGTATGTGTTAGAGATGGGTCCACTGAAAGGTCTTTGGTAGTTGTTTACGGTATTCGATTGCTCGTTCAGTGCCTCTTGAAAAGAAGGTATCGTTGGGCAATTTTTAGTTGTATGTATGTTGTAAGCACAGATACCACAAACAACTTCCTTAACCTTATCCTTCTTAAGTTCCATGGCCTTAACCTTCCTTGCGAGACTAGCCACTTTAGCATTTATATCATCATCCTCTTTCAACAACTATATCCCACCTCTCTGACTTGCTTGAGTAGGATTAGATGTGGTGCTAGGTTTTGGTGT
This sequence comes from Magnolia sinica, assembly GCF_029962835.1. Lineage (NCBI taxonomy): Eukaryota > Viridiplantae > Streptophyta > Magnoliopsida > Magnoliales > Magnoliaceae > Magnolia > Magnolia sinica. The sequence goes on from NC_080581.1 coordinate 15,862,370, forward strand.
GATGTCCCATAATTGTGCAGTTTTAGTGAGTTTGTCAAAGTAATCCCACACCTCATCGACATTCTTGTTCATGAATTCCCCATTGCACATCGTCTCGACAAATTGGAGAATGGAAGATGTCAGTCCATCATGGAAGAAAGTTGTTATGCACTACATTTCAAAACCATGTTGTGGGCATGAACTGACGAGATCCTTGAATCGCTCCCAACATTAAAAGAATGTTTCATCTTCCTTTTGGGCGAAGTTCATGATCGACTTTTGGATGGTGTTCGTCTTATGCTATGGAAAGAACTTTTTTATGAACTCCTTCATCATGTCATTCCATATGCCAATAGATCGGGAACTTAGTGAGTACAACCACGTCTTAACTTTCTCTTTCAAGGAGAAAGGAAAGAGTTTCAGCCTGACTGTGTCCTCAGACACGTTAGGAAAGGATAAAGTGGCTATCACCTCGTCAAATTCTTACAAATGTAAGTATGGACTTTCAGATTCAAGTCCAAGGCACTTTGGAAGGATTGGATCACTCCAAGCTTGATATCCATGTTTCCTGTGTTTCCTGAAAAAATCATACAATGAGGGGTGCTCAACCCCGCTGGTTGTAAGTAATCTCATAAAGTACGAGGTAGGGGTGCATGGTGCACCTCATCTCATCCTGGACTTTCACAACTCGAGGTTGCAGCTGATTCATCGGTTGATTGGCAACCATAACCTCAATTAACTCTGAGGATCTCAAGTGGTGTCCAACCCTGTGATAGATAGATAACCCCTCAACTAATCCTCCTTCACTCAAAAGACATCGAGTGTTGTCACAGACCCACTTGGGCATAAAACACTCTCAGCCCTTAATTTCATATTCTAAGCTAAACCTAAAAGAAAGAAGGGAAATAGAAATCTAGAAATAGAAAGAGAGAGGGAATTAGAAAGAAGTTACCAAATTAGAATTCTTAAATTAAGATCCTACAAAATAAAACAAAACAAGTCAGTTTTTAAAACAAAATTTCCGAAATTAGAAAGTTTCAAAAAACAAAAATAGAAAGATGAGTTAGTTTCTAAAATTCTGAAAATAGAAAGTTTCTAAAAAGAGGAAAAGTTAGTTTTTAAAATTAAATTAGGAAAATTTCTAAACCTAAAATTAGAAAGTAGTTTCTAAAAATAGAAAAAGAAAATTTCTAAACCTAGAATTAGAAAGCTAAGTTAGTTTCTAAGATAATTCAGAAAAATTCTAACCTAAAAATAGAAAGTGGAAAAACCCTAATATCAACCTAATTCCAAAACTAGCAAATCTTAGAAAAATGCAACCGTTAATCCCTGGCAATAGCGCCAAAAACTTGTTCACAACCCCAAGTGTAGGGTCGCGATGTAGTAATAATCTCGGTGAGACTGAGGTCGAATCCACAGGGATTAATCTCGTACGTTTTTTAAAGTAACTAGAACTAGAACTAGAAGAAGATGTGAATCTAAATCTGAATTAATTGAGAGAGTAATTGTGATTAAAGTGATTAAAACTATTGAAATTAAAGGTGGGAACTGGGGTGCCAAGGATCCACTTGTAGCAATTGAGAAGCTACCTTGCATGATTGAAGGACACAACTGGAATCAAAATCCTATCCTATCCAATTGGTAAGAAGAGATTTGTCAGATCTCTGAACTTCTCATGGATCTAATCATCAATGGATGAGAGTTGTGAGAATTTGGAAGTAATTCCATCACGTAACCATGCCTAGGAGACAAGGCAAACAATAGGATTTACTAATCTCACAACTAATTATAAGAGAATTGTGAAGGTTAGGAAGGATTCCATCATCCTACCATGCCCAAGGGACGATGGTGAACAATAGGATTACCCAATTTCACAATCTCAATTCAGGAAAAGAAGATATTTCAAGTTATCGCAGATCTATTGTAATTTGAGTCACAACAAACCATTAAAAACTGAAAGTATTTCTTAAATATCAAACTAGAATAAAAAATAGTTCAACTTAAACATGAATAAAAGGAATAGAAAATATCCTATCATGCTACAAGCTTCACTCGTTAGCCTTAGCTAAGAGGTTTAGCCAACCATAGACATGATTGAACTAAAATCTCTTAAGAAAAGCATAAAAAAAACTAAGGAAGAGGAAGAAAAACTCTTGTCGACGACTTCTCCACCCTCTTACTCCACTCCTTAAACCTTAGAAGATGCCTAGGAATACCCTGTGACCCCTATTTATAGTTTTGAAACTCCAACTTTCGCACCGAGTTGGCAAAATCTGAAAACCACTTCAAATTTTCGTAATTCGTGTGCTGTCAGCATAACTTCGACTGGTCGAGGATGACGGGGTTTTTGAGAATTTTGTCGCTGGAGTTCGAGTCGAGGAACAGGATCCTTCGACTGGTCGAGAATAGGCTTAGACTAGTCAAAGGATGTTGATTTTTAGGGTTGCTTTTCTTCACTTCAAGTCTTCAATGCTCTTCATTCCTCACTTGGTTTTCTTTGATCTTTGGCATGTGAATTCTTCATTCTTGGTCCCATAAGATTCATCCTTAGCTTTGGTGATTCTTGAGTGTTAAATCCATGCTTTTAGCATCATTTTCAATCCAAACTCTTAAATTCACCTTGCAACACAAACATGATTAAAATAGAACATTAAGCATTATCATATTCATAAAACCAAGTAATAAATGGGGTCCAATATGCAATATTTGACCCTCAACAGATGTCTACTGGCATGCAATGTTTTCGACCAAAAATAATAAGTGTCCTATTTGGCTTCACCAAATCGTTCTCCTAATTATTCTAAGCTCTTTTCATGTTGGGCGCAACTCCTAGAGCCCGATGGATGAAGAGTTATAATGAAACTAAAACTTACTATTTATAGTAAAAACAGAATTAAAATAGGGAAACGATTATCGATCCGGGGGTATTTCAAAAATCCGACTTGCGAAACCCGACGTAGCAGGGTTGGTTGGCTAAAGTAGCTCGTTCTACCCCAAAATCATATATTTTACACCCGATAACTCATTTCGAATTGTGGGATATGCCCGATCTAAGGTCCGACAGTCTGGATTACTTCTGTCGTTAACCGGGCCTTTTCTGATCCATCTTGGCCATGAAACTGTTCGCGACCCACTCTACATCATTTATGCATTATAAGATAAGCGAGCCTAAGGGTCCTTTGTGTCTTGGGTTTGCTCGAATGTAAGATCCCCTTATATAGCCCCATTATTCAATAAAATTATCTTTCCCTTATGTATTGCACAAAGTAAAGAATATTACAACTTAGAGCAGTGGAGCCCTAAATGATTCCCTTATGTATAGGCCCAAGAAGATTTTTCCCTTTACATTTCAGGGTAGGGATTTTGCCAAGTGACATTCATCCAATGATAAGGAATCCTTTAAAATTGTTCTAGATTCTTCAATAAAATACTAGATACCAAAACTTATTAAACTTCAAAACCTTCCAAAGATCCCTACAAAATTTAACCACTGTAAACTCACTCTAGATTACTTTATATCACTCTACATACTACATATTAGCCTCTTATGTACAAAATGAGCCTAAATGGCTAAGTCCTTGCAAGAGACTCCATGTCGTGACGTCAAGCTCTTGAAAGAGCCTTTTAAATGCACATGGGAGCAAATTGTGTGTTTAAAGAACTCTCTCTTTGATAGGCATTGTTTTTTCCATGACAAGATATCATTTTTCCTAAGCTCCAACACATTCTTTTCAACATGTGCACCCTCTCCCTTTTTCGCCTTCTACTTCAGCAAAAGTACTCTTCTACATCTATCCTTAATTGGAGTTAAGGGGATTCCAATGGATCCATGATGTAGAACATGTTAAGAGCCATCCTATGGGGGGCTAACATCATGGGAAATTTTCCATATGGCTTAAGATGGGGAAAAATGACAAAATACGCATTATAGCTTTTGAGGGCCATAACTTTGCAACTATTTATCAGAATTGCATATTTTATATGTCATTGGTAAGTTATCAGTGAGCTCTGCATCATGGTCAATTTCCTTTTAGCCCCTGAATGGTTTTCTAAAATAAGGTTGTTTTGGGAGTTAATTTTGAGGTTAAATTTAATATTTACTACTTTTAATAAGTTACGGGTTTTATTATGTTTAAAGTATTCTTCTAGAGTATTTTACGGTTTGAAGAAGTCCAATTATATTTTTATATATTGTTTGAGTCATCTAAAAGAGTTTTAACTCAATTTAGAAATTACTTACTATTTTGAGTAAGATTATTATGTTGGGGTTTGTCATATAGGAAGAAGTTGGCGATCTCTTCCTTACCCTTTCCACTAGACACATGTTACACAAGGTGGTATCTAAGTGCAGTCTTTCCTTGGATCAATGGTTTCCAATAGTAGGTCAGTGACAATAATCATATGGATGGTGCTTCGAGGAATCGAATATTGATTTTGGAGATGTTTGAGGTCTTTTAAAGGAAGATGTAATTAGTGATTGCTTGGTTAACTGAGGCCATGGAATGCTTACTAAGCCAACATGATGAACGACCCACAACTATTGAATGGACTTACAGTCAATCAGTTTATGGTGAAGTAACCATGCCAGTATATTGGCCACAATCATTTGGAGGAGCTTAGGGACCTAGATGCCTTTTGGAAAAGTAGATATCGAAGTTCGAGGTCTTTCAGAGGAAGATGCAATTGGTGATTGCCTGGTTAACTGAGGCCATGGAATGCTTAGTAGACCAATGCAACGAACGACCCACAACTATTGAATGGACCTGCGGTCAATCAGTTTATGGTGAAGTAACTGTTGGGAAAAAAATGTTTATGGTGAAGTAACCATGACAATACACTGGCCACAATCATTTGGGGGTGCTTACAGACCTAGATGCTTTTTGGGAAAGCAGATATCGAAGAAAAAAGAGATTATCAACATGATGAATGAGAAGAATGAACCTATGCAGATTAAAGAGTGCCTCTTGAGGAATCCATAGTCAGCTTGCTTGATGGAGACACATATGAATTGATTCCTCTAGAAGTGCACCAAAGTCAAACAAGACATGCTAAAAAAGCCAAATCATTACAAAGTGCTACTATCATTCTGACATCAAGTATGGATATTTTTCAAGTGGAGTGGCTAATGTAAGACAAGACAAGGGCAATCATATGGAGCACCAAGATCAAGAGAATAAGCTGTATGGCTTTTGGCAGAGCAAAAACATTAGCATAACATGAGTTATAGCTTCTGACGACCATAACTTGACAACTGTTTATTGGAATTATGCATATTGGTGTCGATGGAAAGTTTTCGGTGAGCTCTTTGTCATGACCAATGCCAAAGACAATTGGTCCATGGATGGGTTTCCAAAATAAGGTTATATTGGTGTCGATGGAAAGTTTTAGGAAAGTTAACTCTTTAGAGAAAATCATGACTTTAAGGTTGTATGATCCATGTCAATTGCATTATAAAGAGACGACATTCATTAATCTTAATAACATTTTATCTTTTAGAGGTTTTTTTACCTTATGGATTTAAGGCTTCCTCGCGGATTCGAGGTTTATCATAGAGGAAGGAGATCGTGATCTCTTGCTCCCCCTTTCCACAACATACCCGCTATGCAAATCCAAGTCATTTCCTCTTCTATATAGAAGATGAGTCTTTCCTTGTGATATTCAAAGTGTGTGATGTTGTCAATGTAAAGGTAAACCAAGAGTAATGTGTCCCTGCCAAGGTAAGTCTTTCCTCTCTCATTGAGAAAAAGGGACCTCTTCCATAGCAAACCAAGAGTAATGTGTCCATGCCAAGGTGAAGGTCCCTTCGATTCTAAACCACAACCAATACTCTTCCTCACATGCAGGAGGTGATAAATCCCTTGATGAATATTGTATCATTTCTCACTTTAGCTCACCATGGTTTCAATAATGAACATTATCCCAACTTCCTTTTGGACAAAATGGCCTTCTAGGATTCTATTAATAGTTTAACAAAGTGCACTACTTGCCTCATCTTCATAGTCTGCTAAGCATGTTTCAAACCCTTACCTTTCGATCATCACCAAGTAATGATCTACATTCTGTATCAAGCTATTACTTGATCTACATTCTTTATCAAGCTATTGAACTCTGGCTGGGCCAATGGTAAATCGAAACTTCACTGGGTAAAATGGCAATCAGTTGCCGCTCCCAAAATGGAAGGAGGTCTGGGAATTAAAAGGCTCAAAGATGTTATGAAAGCTCTTCATATGAAAATGGGCTAGTCTGTTGGATTTTGCAATAACAATAGCCTTTGGGCTTCTTTCATGAGGGCCAAGTATAGGGCCTCCCACCCAGCAAAATCTACGTACTCTGCTTCCTTTCTCTGAAAGAGCATCTAGGCCTTGCTTCCTCTTATTAAGGCCAATGCTCAGTAGCTGATTGGATCAGGGAATCTCAACCTGTGGACAGAAATTTGGATAGGTTTGGGGCCGCTAGAATGGCTCACCATGAAGCCTATTCCGGATAGTTTGAGGTCTTTTAAAGTCAGGGACTTTCTATGGCAACAGGGCCTGCTCCCTCCTTCGGTAATTCCAGAGTTCCTCCTGCAAGAGGTGCTTCTCCATATATTCAAAGGAGGTTTATGCACGTCAGAATGTGAGGAATCCTATTTTTGGCCGCTTGTCCCTTCTAGCTCTCTATCGGCGAAAGCTACATGGGATTTCTATACAGTGAATAGCCCTCGTAGGTTATGGTCTAAGTGAGTGTGGCATTCCAAAATGCCCCCTAAAATCTCAGCATTTATCTAGAGACTGATGCTAGGGGCTATCCCAGTGGAGGAAAGAATCCAGTCTAAGGGGATCTCACTCGCTTCGAGTTGTGTTTGCTACTCGCACAGAGTCTCCCACAGACTTGCAGCAGAATCCTTGGAACACCTATTCATTAACGGGCAGATGGCAATGGTGGTTTGGGATCACTTCAGTATGCTCTTCGACTCAGTTTTTGTCCCGTCAAACTCTATTCCTTAATTTTTGCGGCATTAGTGGTTGGTTAGACCCATAAATTCGTACACTGCTAGGCTGAGAGGAATCACCCCATGCTTCATCATGTGGGATATGCAAAGGGGAATCTTACTCTTCCCCTACCACGTGGAGTGATTGGCTATCGTTAAGGGGTTTGGGGATAGTTTCCCCTCCCACCTCATCTAGAGGATTTTAGGTTGTGAAGTGGCTTAAACCAAGAGAAGGCTAGGTGAAGTTGAATGTTGATGGGTCGGCCAGAAGAAACCCAGGTTTGTCCAACGGCGGAGGTCTTTGTAGAGGTCCTCTTGGTAACTTCATCTTTACTTTTTCTAATGGTTATGGGTTGGGTTCTAATAACATGGCAGAGGTTCGTGCAGTGTTAGATGGAATGCTCCTCTCTTTCAGCTATGGGTTGTGCTTGGTGAAGGTCGAATCAGACTATAAGCTAGTGATCGACTCCCTCATGGGCAGGTCTAAGCCTTCGTGGAGATGGGCCTACTGGATGGCTCGTGTAACTAGCCTTATGAAATCAAGTAACATCTGGTTTGTTCACATTATTCGGGAGGTGAACGGTCCAACAGATGGTCTGTTCCGAGAAGGAAACTCTATCCAAGGGAATAATCTGTACAGGGAGACCGTTGACCTTCCTCATATTCAGGGAATGATTCTATTAGATAAGGTAGGGCTGGGTATGATCAGGGAAATATGATTTTGTATAAGATTTATGATAGGTGTCCCTGGGTGCCTTTTTTCACTCCGTGGGAAACCCGAATGTCCAGATTTTGTGCATCTTTTCTCATGATATGAAGATCCTTTTTTGAAAAAAAAAGGCTATTGAACTCCTCAATCTCATTGTAACTTGGCACTTCTTTTTTTTTTTGTTTTGAAAAAGAACGACCCAAACCTATGGACCGACGCCATCCATATATAACCCAAAGAAATGCTACCTGAACTATTTCGGGTTGGGCGACAATACAAAAAGGAGCGGCCCGCCTATCATATGCTATACAATAGAACAATCAAAGGAGCAGGCACAATAAACATCTAAGGAGGCCTAGGCTGGGAGGCCTTGTGGGCCACTCGGACATACCTAAAGCCTGCTTTGTTAAGGACAATGCAGCCCCGAAGCTAACGAGGAAGATCGCAAAGACGGAGGAAGAAGAAGGGCGTATGGCTCTCACTAGCCATTCGGGCCAGGTCGTTTGCTGGGCCATTGGTCTCACGACAAATATAGGCGAGTTGGACATTACCACGCTGCATGAGAGCTCTGGTCCTACTCACCCAATGAATGAACTGCCAGGCAATTGTAGCTTTTTCGGAAAGCATGTCGACTATAATAGTGGAGTCAGATTCAACCTGAATATTGGAAAACCCCTGTTCAAAGACATCAGCAAACCGTCATGCACTGCTCTCAGTTCTGCTGAATTGTTGGTCCCAACACCATAGGGCGACCCGAAAGCAAGAACGAAAGCTCCTTTATTATTCCGGACGATACCCCCACCCCCCGAGAGTCCTGGGTTACCTCTAGAGGACCCGTCAACATTTAGCTTTACCTAGGTTGCGGGAGTCGTGCTCCATCTGACTAGCTCGACCGAGACAGAAGTAGGGTCACCACCACCACGTTCCCTGGGTAAGGTCGAGGACCTCCTTTCACCAGGCCTAACCGATCCATTGTACATCCAATGGAGCCAACCCTTCACCTTGAAAATACATGTCGTTGCAAGAACAACCCTCTGGTCGAACTTAGCTCTATTTCTAGCTAACCAAATCTCCCACAAGATGCAAGCTGTCATGAAGCGCAAAGAGGAGGGAGAAGCATTCACAGTTGGAATCGCAGATCACCATTGGTTTAGTCGGATAAGAGCTAATTGATTTGGGAGTACATCAATCCCAAAAACGGCACCAAAGTGGGTCCAAACTGCCTTTGCCAAATTAATGTACAGAAAAAGGTAATCAATCGATTCTGAGTGGGGCGATTCTTCACAGTAATTACACCTAGAAACGAAAGGAACTCCTTTATCCTGGATGCGAACGTCGACCAGGACAGCACTTAGGAGTAATTTCTAGAGAAACAGTGCGATCTTGGGGGGCCATTTTTTGTGATTGAAAGGGCCAAGCCAGGTCCCATCAGAGGATCTTTGTCTGCATAGATCCCAAGCTGATTTGATGGATAAGTTACCTGATGGGTCGAGAGGCCAGAAGCAATGGTCATCGTCCTCCGAAGTGGTGAACCCACCTTGGAAGATGGCATCTACATCTTCCTGCGCCAGATAGGAGAAGACCGCCGATGGGGGAAGTTATCCATTCAGGCCTAAGAAATCATGAATTTTCAGATTTAGCAGTTCGGGAGGAACCGGTCTAGTCATTTTCCGAATGAGAGGCCCAAGACCCGACCAATTGTTTCGCCATACACATCTCGTACCCTTACCGATATGCCAGCGAGCATTGTTATTTATGAGGGGGATGAGCACTCTAATTTTGGCCCATAAAGGAGAGGAGAAAGAGGGGGGAGGGGGAGTACACTCGCCGGACAGGTCCAACTGATATTTAGGTCTAATCAGTAGAACCCAAGGCCCAATAGGATCCCCAACCTTCATGTCCTAAGCCAATTTAAGCCTGGAGGCTTTCAAAACCTCCTTGAGTCTCCTAATTCCCAGGCCACCCTCTAAGACGGGCCTAGAAATCCTCTTCCATGAGATCCAATGTAGCTTGTGTTTAACCTCCTAACAGCCCCAAAAGAATCTGGCGAAGAGCGTCTCCAACTTGGAGAGGATCTGGGCCGGGACTACTGAAGCTGCCATAACATGGAGAGGGATACTACTCAAGATGTGTTTGATTAGCGTAGCTCGGCCAGCCTGAGATAAATGTCTTACTTTCCACCCATTGATCCTGGATTTAACTTTTGCAATTAAGAATTGGAAATCAACCACCTTAGGTCTACCTCTAATTAGAGGGACCCCAAGGTACTTCACGCCTGCCCCCGATCTACTAATGCCCAGATGGAGTTCGATGGATCTAACACGACCCTCTAAAAGCTTGTTGGAACAGATGCAACAACTTTTGCTGAGGTTGATCTTTTGGCCTGAATCCCGTTCGAAAAGATCTAAGAAGGACTTAACCGCATGCAAGTAAGGAGGATTTACTACCATTTAGGAAAAGGAGGGTGTCGTCAGAGAAGAGGAGGTGGGAGGCCAACGGACATCCTCTTCATAATTGGAACGGCTTGCACCACCCTCTCTCCAACATGATCCTGTAACTGCGGGAGAAAGCCTCGGCCCCTAGGATGATTAAGCTAGGAGAGAGAGGGTCGCCCTGACGCAACCCTCTGGAGGATTTGAAAAGGCACTTAACCCTATGTAGTTGCAAGCAATGCACCTTTGGACGCATAGATGTTTTTCAATTAAAATCTCTAAGGAGAATGCCGCCTGTTGAAACTTCTGTTAGATCCATCTCTGTAATGTTAATTCCCATGTGTGGTATTATTGTACCATTGGATGGACCTAACTATTAAAGAGAACACCCATGCGTTCTAAAATACTTTGAACTCAATGGTGTTCCAATTCCATTTAGAGGTGTCAATGGGCCAGGCTTGGCCTTGAAAAATTAGAATTTTGAGTAGGGTTGGCCCGACGGCCCAACCCGAAGCAGTTCAAAATCCGGGCCATGATCTACCCTAGGCCGGGCCTGTTAACAACCCTAATTCCATTCTTTGGGCCTAACCCCAACTATTATGCCACCATCACTATAACCATTATGCTGAGGCTTGTGCATTTTAAAACATGATGTTGTTTAGTGGGTGTGTCACCTAGTAATGCCATAGTGCCCTGAAGCATTCTAATGCTTCTTTTGTAAGCTCTAACCAAAGCACTAAATTCTCATGTTATTATTTGATTTCAACATGCTATGTGGACTTTTCTAGAGTGTCTATCATGACACATACACACTGGATTCTAGTTGGTACTTCTTTGAGCAGTGACCTTATCTATGCAATGTCCACCCAAGTGTAATTGTTGTAAGCAAACATGCATGTAATACACATATTAGATACATATCCACGTTTTCTTTTTGAGAAAATGTTTCTTTTGGTGTATGATTCAAGAATTCAATTTACTTCACATAACTTTTATGCCTTGTTGAGGCACAAAAATACTCTATCTTTCTTTCTCTGGAAGTCTCATTGTGTGTCCATTTGCATTAGTAGGAAAATTCCATTACACAGGCCAATTCCCCAGATTGCTCCTGTTATTGCACGAGTTGAGAGCTTCTAGTTGTGCACCTTTGGATGAGCGCCCAGAGGTGAGATCTTCTTGCATGAATCCCAGTGGTGCGTCTTAAACTCTGTCCCAGTTATACACTCATAGCACCGAAGAAGCCCTCCTGCTGAAACCCTCCTATTGTGCACCTTTAGATGAGTGTGCCAGTCTCCATTTCTATTGTGCGCCCCTCCTCATGAAGTTGTTGTGCGCAGATAGCCTCCACACCTATGAGAGGTCTATAAATACCTCTCTCTTATCATCATCTAGGGAGGACGAAAGTTAGGGAGGTTGTTGTGCGTCCAGAGCACTTCAATTTTGTTGTGAGCCACTTTGTATGGAGAAGGTTGCACACCACTTTATATGGAGAAGGTTGTGCACCACTTTGTCTGAAGGAAGGTTGTGCGCCACTTTGTATGGAGAAGGTTGTGCGCCACTTTGTCTGAAGGAAGGTTGTGCGCCACTATTTCTGAAGGAAGGTTGTACGCCACTTTATATGGAGCAGGTTGTGCGCCACTTTGTCTAAAGGAAGGTTGTGCGCCACTTTATATGAAGAAGGTTGTGCGCCACTTTGTCTGAAGGAGGGTTGTGCGCCACTTTATATAGAGAAGGTTGTGCGCCACTTTGTATGGAGAAGGTTGTGTGCCCCTTAGTTGTGCACTCTTTGTTGTGCGGAAATACCCCTCTCCCATCTTCATTTGGTGAGGATAAAAGTGTGAGAGGCTCAAGGAGCTCCCAAAGCAAGAGAAAAGTGGAGCATGATGGAAGACCCGCACAACCCGAGTTTGAGAAGTCTCCACCCTTTCCTCAGTTGTGCACCCGTAAGGAGAGAAGAATTCAGAATAAGAAAGAGAAATAGAAAAAAAGTGGAAGGATGAGTAGAAGGACGATTAATGCGTATCGCGCAACCAAACCAAGGACCTCAAATTTGTACAACCCATCTATCTTTGTGATAAACATCTAAAACACCAAAATACTACTGAAATTGCCATTGAACTGCTTCTTCTCTCCTCAATTGTGTCGATTCACTGTACTCTATTTTTAGAATCAAGGGAAATACGAGGATGTAAATGAATTCAGAATGAATTAACTACTTTGTGATCATTGTTCTCTCATTCTTTCTTTGTTATTATTAAATAATCCCCAAAATCAAATGATTTGTTTCTGGTTGAAACATGCCTCACAAATAAAACATGTATAATATGCATTTTATACTTATTTGTGTGTAAGGTATATTACTGATGCAACTTTTTTTTATATAGTTTATAATGGCATTTCAAATTTCTTGTTAAACATTTAAAATCATCATCCAAAGCTACATTTTTTGTTAAGTTTAAATTTCATATTAAACTCTTTACTGAAATCAAAATTTTGGATAGGCCAGCTTCAATAGTTCAAAATCTAGTTGATACCAACCTCAAGCCCAAAGTGTTGACTGTCCTTCCCATTATAATCACCATTGTTGTCATGTGTGACCGCATATGCACATATGTGACTCACATATGTGCATAACTAGAGCTAGGCATGGGACAACTCGACTCAGCAGACTCGACTCATTCAGACCCAGCTCAACCCAAACAGAGTGGGTGAGTCCATTCGAACCGAGTAGATTTCATCCAATCCGAACTCAAATTAAGTCAAGTTTGAGTCACCCTGTAACTCGACTTGACCCGAAATCCTACTCGATACTGACTTAACTCGATCTGAAACCCAACTCATACATATAAAAAAACCCCAATTTGACGTTTCAAATCTGAGATGTTGTGTAGCTGATGAAGAGGTTGCAATTCCAACAAGTGCACCTGGGTTTTGAGTTGTGATTTTAGGCCATAGATACCGGTTGCACCTAACCCCACTCGGTGCTGACTTGACCCAACTCGGAACATGTAATCGGGTCAGACTCAGTATGGATTAGTTCAAGCCAAATCTGGTCTCAGATCAAGTCAGGCATGCTGGACTCGGTACCAAGTTGTGTTGAGTTCGGGTCAGGTCTATTACAAAACCGAGTTGAGTCGGGTCATCCCCAACTCGATTGACTCAACTCGATGCCTAGCTTTACACATAACCATATGCAAATTGCATATGCGATCGGACATGTGGCATATGTGAAAATATGCGATAGCATATGTGATGTATGCGATCGCATATAGGACAACAGTTGGCACATAAATTTTTTTTTGTAAAAAATTAATTTTTTGTCTATAAAAAGGCTTCTAAACCTCCCCCATTTGCAGTATTCTTGCTCCAAAACTCTCTTTCTCTCTCCTTCTCTTACATTTATGAACTCCAAGTGGACTTAATCTCTCTCTCTTACATTTCCTACTTCCAAGTAGTCTCTCTCTCTCTCTCTCTCTCTCTCTCTCTCTCTCTCTCTCTTACATTCCCTCTCTTGGAAGTTAGAAGATCAAGATTCAAGCACTTGATGTTTAATTCATTATTTAATTAACTTGGGAAATTTACCCTAAATTTCTTATATTTTAAAAAAAGATTCATATTACTATTATTTTTTAATTTTTTTTGAAAAGAATGCAGTCGCATAAGTGATTGTGTGATCGCATATGTGCATAGGCACATGCAATTGCACATGCGTTTCGACAACATTGATAATCACCGATTCTTCCATCCTCTCCTTCTACCCAATTTCTAGAAAACCTCGCCAATAGAAATGTCATCAGTCAATAATCATTCATCAAAGGGTATCCTCCCCCCCACCCCCCCGAGTGTGATTTGGTACTAAGAGGTAAATATGACACCCATGTCAAAGATTGAGGCTAATTAGTTGGTAGCCTCATTAGATTATGCCATGACATAGCAGACATGTTTATAGGAAATGAATGGATTGGAATCACTACAAAATTGTACATATTTAAAACTACTTGTGGCTCAACTAATAAGTGGATATATCAGAACGTGGGCTAGATACCTGGTGGTTTGGTCTGAATTTTTTGTCCCGAACTTCTCAAGAAAAACCAAATTATACCTTCACATACATGTCTCCAATTTTTTAGTATTTTTATTTTATGGACAATTTTTTACGGTATTTTTCAGTGTTCACATTGAATGATTTTTGAACTTATGCTTTAACATAGCATGCTAACCATTTTTTAAAAAAAAAAAATCAAGATGCAATGCTAGACTATTTTTTTAAGAAGAAGGAAATATATTAATAAAAAGAAGCCATAGCCAACATATGCATTAAGCTAAGCATACGGGTAACCCACTACACAAAAATCCCAAGGGCCACCTATAATATGAAAAAACACCCTATTAAGGGGTTATACTAGCTCTTATCTATCCTAAACCAAAATGGTCCATGAATAAGGAGCTTCGGATGGAACGGGGAAGGTCGTCCACCTCTTGAAATGTCCTCCCTAGCTGGGAAGCACTCCCCAACCTAGCTAGCTTGTCCGCTGTAGTATTGACCTCTCAAGGATCATAAATGAATCTCAAGTGGATATCCCTCCTAAGAGAGTCTAAACGAGCTAATCAATACCAAAGGCACCAATTCTGGGGCATATTCAACTTTAATATGTCTAACAGACCTTAAGAGTTACTCTCAACCTCTACGTTGGAAAAACCGTGTTCAACACAAAGGGAGAGGCCTTCAAACATGGCTCACACTTTCACCAACATATATATAGCATTTCATTCATCAAAGGAGTAGCACAAAGTTGTATAGTAGCACCATTTCAGGCAGGACTTGCAACAATAAAAGGCGGCCCCCCTTAAAAGTGCCCTGGTTTGTCAATTAGCGTAAGTGTTGAGTCGGCTAGACAGAGAAGCTCCATAGGAAGATCAATCAACCGTCTGCCTCAACTGGATGTGGGCACGAACTCGCCATAGGTAAATCTAAGCCTCACATCCCATGTCCCAAAACACCAAGTAATTAAAACCCTTAAAACCGATTAGAATATCATAGGGTTTTTGAGTTAGAAAACTTGTTTCAAAATTCAGAAAAATCTGTAAGTTTTCTACCTTTGTCGATTTATCGATAGTATGATCGATATAATCGAGAAATGTTGTCGATGTCCTCGGAACTCACTCGATATTATTGAATGAGGACATATGTTATCCAATGACCGCATATACTTCTGGACGGAATTATCAATGTATTGATAGCAGTATCGATATCATTGATTCTTGAATCTTGAGCCCATCGAAGATGACTCGATAAAATCAACAATAGAGATTTTGTGTCCCTATTTTTCTATGGAAAATCATTAACACCTTCGATATATCAAAGTATCCCTCGATATCCTCGGAATTCAACTTTCGATGATATCGGAAGGCCTTCAATGCTATCGATCTTGGACACAATTTACCAGCAATATTTTCAGGTGGTTTTTATCTTGATCAAGGGTCACTCGATAAAATTGATATTCAAATATCGATGATATCGAGGCAGAGTCAATGGCATCGAGAATGGACATAAATTATCCAGCAAGCTTAACTGGAAAATCCTTTGGATTTATCGATGCATCGACCCGACTACTGATATCATCGACATTCAAATGCCGATGATATCGAGTGTACCTCGATTATGTCCTCGACCTGAAATATTTCTAAGGCAAGTCTCTCTCATTTTCAAGTGTCGAGGAGTCGATCCTTGTATCGATGAAATCGAAGTTTAAAATCCGAGGATATCAATGCGTGTTTCGATTCCCTCGACCAGCTGGTAAAATATTTCAAAAGCGTATAATATTTAAGTAGAGCTTGGTATCGGACCGAGTCGGACCGGATTCGGTCCAACCCGATTCGGTCCGAAATCTACGTGGCCGGATCCAAACTCGATCCGATCTGGCACCGAGTTCAGGCTGTCGGAGTCGAACCGATCCGATGCACGGTTGGTCTAACCCAAACCACCGATTCGAGTCGATCCTAATCATATTTTTTAACGATGAAAATCATTATCCTCGTTGCTATTTTCGGTGTGGTCTATTTGAGCTTTAGATATGATTCATTTTTTTACCAAATGCTTTAAAATGATCATGAAAAATAGATAAATGGTATGGATATAATAAATACATCATTGTGGGGCCCATCTTGAACTCATTTGAGCCGTTCGTATAACTCAGAGCTCGAGGGTCGAGACTTTAAACTTACAGCTGTGAACCGCGTCAATGTCAAGTCCATCCAATTGGCAAGCATGTTTTAAGGTGAGTCTGACCACGGTGAATGTGTTATATCATGGTGCATGTGTTGTATCAAAACCGTCCATCCATTTGGCGAGCATGTTTTAAGGCTTGAGATGAAAAATAAGATAGATCTAACTATTAACTGGGCCACACTGAAAAAAGCAGTGAAGAATGAACGTCTATCATTGAAACCCTTTTTGGGGTCATGGTCTGACGGAAGTTGTGGATGATTTCAAATTTGTTTTTCATCTTAATTGAGGTCTTTATGACCTTATGAACAGATTGGATGGAAAATAAACGTTATGGTGGGCCCTACAAATTGTTTAGAGGTGAAAATCATTCTCAGTTGCTATTTGTTATGTGGTCCAGGTGATCTTTGGATATGATCCATTTTTTTGGATAATGCTGTAAATTGATCTGTAAATATGTATGAACAGTGTAGATATAATAAATAAATCACTATGGGGCCATATAACTTTGATCTCCTTTGAACCGTTCGTACAACTCGCAACTCGAGGAGCATCATCTTGGCACGACACGCACCTATGCTAGCGCGTAAGCTAGCACATAGCTGCTGTGTGTAGTACACTAGCAAATCCTTTTGGTAATGTACACAGTAAACTCTATTGGGGCCCACCTTGAATGCATGTGATTTATCCATGCCGTCCATTCGTTTTTGCAGATCATTTTAGTGGTTGAACCCAAAATTAATATGAATGGATCGGTTTTTGGGTCGGGTCGGGTCAGATCAGGGCCAATTTGAACTCGACCCGAAAAGTTTCAGATCTAGATGGGGCTACCCGATCCGCACTGATCCAGATCATCGGTTCGGTTCTGATCAAGTCCGATCGGGTCTGATCGGATTGGATCCACTAGATCGGGTCTGTTTTTCCCAGCTCTACATTTGAGTTTGTGTCATTGAGCGGTCAGTCGATGCAATCAAGAGTATACGCTTGATGATATTGACCCTGCTCAATGATATCGAACTCTGTCATAAATGTGACCGCTTTATATTTGTTGGAACATTTTACCTATTTATAGAGAGCTTAGCCTTAGCTGCTGGTAGAGAAAGAAGAGAGTGCTTTTGAGTATCTAACCTTAGATCATATCCCCTAAGCCCTTTCTCTCATGGAAGTTCATCCTCCAATCCACCCTCATCATTGACATTCAATAGAGTGGATTGGGGAATGAACTTCCGCATTCAAGGATCCTCCAGCTACCATCTTAATGACAAATCATTGAGCTGGGATCACTACCAGAAAACTGGGCAAAGGCTACGGATAAAAGCCATAGTCATAGACCTATGGCTATGGTTTTAGTCCGTAGCACGACCGTAGTCGTGCATCGGTACATCTTCTGAGTTGCGGTTCAAGGAAACAGAAGATTATTCATTAACAAAAGAGGAAAATCTTCGACAATGTGCTGAAAGGGACTCATCTGCTTATCTGTAAGTTACTAGAGTCCAGAGGACCCTCATGATCGTTCCTTTGTATGATTGGGTCTAAGGTGTTTCTCACCCCTTGCAAGTCCTCTAGGAGGCCTTCGGCGGGAGTATACGTGGTGGGTGCGTTGTGTTGACCCTTACTCTGTGGAGAGCATAAACAATTAGGGCCTAGTAGGAGATCCTTGGCCAGTGTGCCTAAAAGTGGGTGCTTTGTGTTAACCCTTGCTCGTGAGAGCATAAAAGAGAGAGGTTCCTTGTGTGGATCCTTAGCTAGTGTGCCTAAAATCGGGTGCTATGTATTGACCCTTGCTCATGGGAGCATAAACTGTCAGCCTAGGTGTAGGTTATACTGGTTAAAGGTGAACCTGATTTAAAACTTTGGGTTTGAGGTGAACCGTGTGAAACCTCCTTAGTAAAATCTGGTACACTCAAGGGTTGAGTGCGGTTGCCAAGAGTGGAGTAGACAAGTAGTCAAACCACTATAAAAATGACTATGTTTGTGATTGCTATTGTCTTACATTTGCTTATGTGATTTCCTTAAATAGTTTCATATTTGACTATTTGAGATCACACTTCACACACACACAGTCATATCTATCATAAACTAATTTGCATATTGTTCATCTCTCAAATAGTTTGTGATTGGATCCTCTACCGAGCTTGGAAGCCAGTAGAGTTACTCTTGAGTAATCCTAATGTTTGCTTGCTATTAGGATTAGAGTGATATGATTTTAAATTGTTGTAAAATTTTATAAAAGTCCTATTCAACCCCTTCTAGGACATGTCGGCATATTCCTACTTCAACTAAGGCGGTTATTATAGCAATTTCACCCCTATCATAAACGAAAACACAAAAAAACAAAACAAAGGAAAGGAGGTGTTAGTCTTCTTAGAGGTAGCCTAAGCCCACTCTTTCAAGGAATAGCTGGCCCCTGGAGAGCGAAGGGAGAGCAAGATGCGAGTAAAAACAGATTTAGTTGTGATTCAGGCTGCCTGGGCAAGGTAGGCCATCCGCCACAGCATTTTCTTCCCTTGGGGTATGGCTGAATCTGATTTCCATCGTCCTACTGAAGTATTCAATTCTCTTTCTCCAATACCACAAGGCCCAGGGACCTGCAGTTTTTTTGGACAGGGCTGCAATAACCGAGCTTGAGTCGCTAACGATATCCACTCTTAGAAAACCGAAATGGGTTGCTTGGATTAGAACATCCAGAATTGCCCTCATTTCTGCCCTCGTGTTTGAACCAAATCTATACTCGAAGGCGAAGGCGAAGTGGAAATCCCCATTACATGATCTACCCATGCCACCTCCCCCTGATTGGCTCGAGTTTCCTCTAGACGAGCCATCAACATTCACCTTGATCCAACCCATATGAGGTCTGGCCAATTTCACAGCCGAAGCCTTAAGCAGCTTAGGAGGGGGAGCTTCTATTCCAAGAAGGTTAAGCATAAGGAGAATGGGCAGGTTTATCGATTTGAGCCGTGGCAGGTAGGGGTGTAGCAAGTGGATCCAGTTTCTGACTTTGGAAATGATCCCTGACGCATGCGAGCTGGCATTCTCGAACTTGACATTGTTCCCCGCCATCCACAGCTCCTAGAAAATGAAAGGGGGGATGAGAGCTTTAAGCAGAGAGATAGAATAGGAAGCAGACGAGGATGCCCACCATTGAGAAGCTCTGTTTATGGCTAAGGAGGGAGGGGCACTGCGTATGTTAAGAGCAGAGCTGAAGAAATTCCCGACCTGATTGGTTATACCACCGAGGGAGAAGATGTGGTCAATGGTCTCCACGTTCGAGATGAGAGGAGGGGAGTAGCAGGTGCATCTGGAAGCTAATTGGATTCCTTTTTGCTAGAGGCAACCATCCACAGGGATAGCTTTGTGGAAAATCTTCCCTGATAGCAGCGCTACCTTCAGCGGGAGATTAGTATGCTAGACCCATTTTAACCATGGTTTTTCTTCCCTCGTTGGTTTGATGGATTGCCAAGCCAACCCCATCGACATATCACCACTATGGGAACCCTGCCATATCTACCCGTCCTCACCTGAAGAGGTGCAGATTCCTTCATCAGAGATGTCTAGCACCTATTACGGCACTAGATTTCTAGCTTCCGTAGGAGATTTCCATCCCATCAGACTGATCATGTCATGGACCTTAGGAGCTTGCATATTTGTGTGTAGAGTGCCTAACCGCTAGCTTTGCAGAGGGCCCGGGCCCAACCAATTCCTGTCTCAGAAGCTGATGTTGTATTTACCTAGCAACCAGCTGGTGTTCTCTGCCATAACTAGAATAATTGAGCAGATTTGTTTCCAGAAAGGAGAAGCGAAAGAAGCACTGCTAAATCCTTCTATCTAGTGGGCATCCATAGGATACTTGGCCTTCATGAAGTTGCACCATACACTGACTGTTCCACTGAATCTAATCGACCATGCTAGCCTTATCGTGAAAACCTGCATAACTGACTTAAGGTTTCTTATCCCCAACCCACCTTTTGATTTAGGGAGAGACATTTTCTTCCAAGTAGTCCAATGACATCTTCTTTTTTCACCTTCCCACCCCCAAGAGAAATCAAAAAAGGATCTCTCCAAATCTGAAAGAACATTTGCTGGGATGTGCACCGCTGCCAGAGTGTGAATGGGAACGCTCGATAGGACGTGGTTGATCAACATCAATCTGCCCGCATGGGAGAGAATCCTGCTCTTCCAACTGGTGATCCTGTTTTGAATGTTATTGATCAAATTCTAGAAATACACTCTTTTAGGCCGACCTTGGTAAATAGGAATACCAAGGTATGTGAATGACACCGTTGCTTTTCAAAAACTAAGGATATTAGCGGCTGTTCTACTATGGGACTTAGACTGCTTCGAAGGGGGGATGAAAAAGCTCTTCTCTTTGTTTATTTTCTGACCCGAAGCCATCTCATAGTCCTTAAGGAATTTGGAGATTTTCCTTAGGGATCCTCTGATGCCGTTTGCAAATAGGATCGTATCATTTGCAAAGAGGAGGTGGGAGACGAGCGGGCAATTCCTGTGAGTTTTAAAGGGCTGACAAAAGCCACTCGCCATGAGATGGGTGAAGCCCCTATTGAGCACTTCAGCTGCCAAGATAAAGAGCCCGAGAAGTTGGGATCTCCTTGGCAGAGGCCCCCAGAAGACTTGAAGAAACCTGCAGACTCACCATTGATTAGGATCAAGAACTAAGAATTAGACCAACACCTCTCCACTAGGGCAATCCAATTCGAGTCAAAACCGAATGTGGAGAGAACATTCTTCAGGAAATCCCAATTGAGCCTGTCATATGCTTTCTCCATATCTAGCTTCAGCAGTAAGTTTCCTCCTCTCATTTTTTCTATCGATGTCACAAAAGATCTCTTGGGAAAGCGCGCAGCTCTCCACAATGGACCTGTCCTGCACAAATGCACCTTGTTCGGGAGAGATAATGCTTGGAAGAATCCTTCCCAATCTCGTAGTATTTTATACAGGCAATTGCATATACTAATTGGTCTACAATCAGAAAAGGTTTTGGGTGAGCTTATCTTGGGAATAAGGCATAAGAGAGTCCTGGTGAGACTCCTTGGGAGACTTCCACCATTAAAAAAGAATTTTGCTACCCCTAAGATGTTCTAGCCCATAATTTCCAAGCACTCTTGGAAGAATGCACCCGAGACGTCATCTGGACTCGACGGCCCATCTGGTGGGAGGGCTTTGATTGCTTCATGAACCTCGTCCAGCGAGGGGTGCATCACCAGGAATTTGTTATCTTCCATGGTAACTGCCTGGGGGATTGAGCTAAAGAGATCCCTAGCCTGGTCTACTGGAGCTTCCTGTAAGAGGTTTTGAAAGAACTCGATTGCTGCATTTTTTTATCTCACCACAATCTGTCAGGGACACACCCCCTTCATGTTTGATTTCTCTGATTGCTGATCTCCTAGCTGTGGCTGTGGCGTGGAAGAAATTTGTGTTACGGTCCCCCTCCTTAAGCTAGTGGGTTCTTGATTTTTACTTCTAGAAAATCTCTTCACAGAGCTCGAGCTATGTCACCTTGTCCTTGGCTGAATGTAATGCTTGAGTAAGGCAAGGATCTACAGCTCCTTGATCTCTACATTCAGCGACGCCCAAGTCTTCTTCAGCTTTTTTGAGGTTTAGGAAAAGGTTCCCAAAGACCTCCCTGTTCCAGGTTTTCAGAGCGTATTTAACAATTTTTAACTTACTAAGCAGCAATTGGATCAGGTTTCCAGCAAGGTTGGAGGTCCAAGAGTTGCTGACTACTTCCTTGAAGGACTCGTTCATAGTCACATTCTCTGGAACCTAAATGGTTTTGGAGCAACTTGGTGAGGTGGGGGAAAAACCAGGAGCAAAGGAGCATGATCGGAGTTTCTTCTTGGAAGGTGATTCACTTGGAAGGCCAGGAAGGTCTGGAACCACCTATTGTTATAGCAGGTTCTGTCCGGTCTCTCCAAAACCCGAGATTGGTCTCTTTGGCTGTTGCACCAGGTAAAATGATTTCCCGTAAATTGAGTGTCCTGCACCCTCGCATTATTCAGCCCTTCTGCAAACTCCAACGAGCTTTGAACATCGAATGAGGCAGCCCCAAGCCTCTCTGATGGGGATAAGATAACATGAAAATCACCACTGACTACCCACAGGGAGGTAGTTCCCGCTCCTTGAATAACAAGATCTACCCAAAAGCTCCTTTTGTGATTCCTAGAGCATTTTGCATAGACGAATGTAAGCACTACCTTATCTGTATTGCCCTGAAGCCCCGCTACCAGGGATAACATCTGGTCGGAGGATAGGAGAACTTTAATAGAAAGGAGAGGGGCCAAGAAAGCCCATATCTTGCTTCCCAGATCCACGTTCGAGCAGGAGGTGTGAAATCCCACTTTAAGATCGATACGGATACGCTTATCATCTCGCAACATGGGTTCAAGGATGGCAATGATTACTAAGTGATATTGCCTCACAATGCTCTTGAGAGTGCAGATAGTGGGAGCATTTCCCACTCCGCGTGCATTCTAGATGAGGATGCTATCCATGGGAGGATTGGCCTACTCGCTCTCCGCGACGCTTCAGCCTCCTTAATCTCCCATACCAGTTGGCATTGTTCACCCTTTTCTAAGACCCTCTGTGCTTCACTATCTGAAGATTTCTGAGCAGGGACTGATTCCGAGTCGGTTCTACTGCACCTGAAGATGGAAGTTCCTTAGGCGAGATGGCTTTTTCTTGTAACTAAACAGGCACATAGGTTGAGAGAACGTATGCAGGGGTGTCTTGATTAGGGGAGAGATAAGCCCCACTCAAAATGGAAGGAGTGGGCTCCTCTTCTAATCTGAGATGGGTTTTGAGTTGGGATGGGTAGTGGGGAGACTGGTGTTTTTGGGGGGAGAGGAGCTGCATCCTAGGGGACTTCAAACTGCTATCTGCCCACCTTCCCTTGACTGTCTTCTAGTCTCTGATGGATTTTCATAGGAGTTCTAGGTGGCTACCTGGGAATCGTCCACTTCCTCCTTGAAAAAATCCCCAATATGCAGCGGACTACGGCCTTTCAATAGGGCCTTCCTGGAGGGTCTTGGGGAGGTGGGAAGGTTGGGCTTATTGGTGAGTTGCTAAGAGGCAATAGGTTTTGATGGGGTATAGCTACCAGATCAGCTGGTGGTTGTTAGAGGCATTACAAAATGCAAAAATAAAAACACTATTGTTGTCTCTACAAACACCCCCTCCACCTGCGGGCCCTGGATTCCCTCAAGACGAACCGTCAACATTTATCTTGACCCAGCCTTGGTTAGGCATTTTCCATTTCAGGAGAGCGAGTATCCTATGGCTATTAGCATGGGAAGCTAACCCCAAGAAGTCCTCCTCCCTTGAGAGGAGGCTATCTTTGAGCAGAGGGAGAGTCGAGCTGATGGTGCAAAGCCACCATTGAATCCGGTCAATATTTTTACCCCCCCCCCCCCCCCCCCAAAACAGGGACGTCTTCATATTGGTGATAGTTTCTACTCATCCAAATTTCCCAAAGGATAACGTTGGGAGTGAGGCCATGCAGGGACTGTAAATAATCCCTAGCTCGACCGCACTCCACCATTGCATCACTCGAACCATAGTTGATTGGCTCACCAAGAAAGAAACACCTAAAATGCAGTTGAAATGGAACCATACCTTGGTTGCTAGGTCACCTTCAGCGAATAGATGATTCAAGGATTCTGATGCAGCACCGCGTTGAGAGGAACAACAAGAACACATGGATGCCAACTGAATTCCCTTGTCTTAGACTATTTTGTCCACTAGAATTATGCCCTGCAATACTCTCCAGGCGAAAACTGATATTTTGGGTTGTAACTTGGCATGTCATACCTAGTTGGCCCAGCTCTTGCGCTCCACCCCAGATCTTTAAAAAAAAAAAAAAAACAAACACCCAATTTTTTTTAGGTGAATCTGTTTTCATATCATTAAGAATCAGCACCTATACATTCGGGCACCCCTTTGCATAAAATAGGGGGCCTATCATAAAAGAAGTAAAAACTGCACAAGGAGACCAAAAACATCACCACATCTTAATCGAGCCTAGACCAACCTTATCAAGAGAGATAGAAACTCTGACTTGGTGTGGAAGCTCAGATAGGTTGTCGAACCAAGAATAGGACTGGGAGCTGCTTCCTTGCCTAGCCATGAAGTCTGCCGGAGAGTTCCCTTCCCTCAAAATATGCACAAACTTAATTCGACCCCTCATCTTCAGCTAGTTTATCCTGAAAATCCATGCTTTCCATTTCCATCTAGGCTTAGTCACTCCATTGAGCATATCTATCACTTGCCTTGAGTCCGATTCAATGATGATTTGAGACATGCCCCTTTGGAGACCACGCGATAAACCATCGTGAACCGCACGTAACTCAGTAGCAGTGTTAGTCCCTAATCCATAACCAACAGAAAACGTGAAAATAAAGTGACCCTTTGCACCTCGACAAATTCCACCCCCACCTGATCTGTCCGGATTTCCTCTAGCTAAACCATCAACATTTACTTTAAACGAACCTGGCGGAGGCCTATCCCACTTAACCACTAAGGCTCGACCACTACTATCATTAACGAAATTAAAAACAGGTACTTGCGGCCAAGATTGCCTACCCAGATCAGCGTTACCAATGTCCTCAGTTGAGCCATTGACATGAGCAATCCACCTCCTAATTTTAGCAATAACAGTTACGGAGGACACCGCCACCGTATCAAAAATTGCTGCATTTCGAGCTTTCCAAATCTCCCAAATTATAATGCAAGGGGCAAGCATGTGTCCTACCATTTTTGATGGCTTCAACAAGACCACCGTCCACCACTGATTTAACCGAGCCTCAATCGAAGTAGCAGCCATGACAGTAATCTGAAAACATCTACCGATAGTGGTCCACACACGCTGCGCTAAATTACTAGAAACAAACATATGGAGAGCTGATTCCTGTGTGTATCGATGGGGGGCTTGGACGTCTTGAAGTGAGTAACAAACGCATCTGGATGCAAGTTGAACACCATGAGATTGCACTGTGTAATTGACCGGGACCGCCTTTTGTAAGACTTTCTAGACTAGAAGCGAGATTTTGGGCAAAAGTTTAGCATGCCAAGCCCATCGTGACCAACCCCAGATCTAATAAGCTACAAGGCATATTTGATGTTGAAGGCTCCTGACGACTCTCAAGTCTAGATGCATTGATCTACCTGAGACGAGGTACACATATCCCCTTGATGGTTGTGATACAACACCTTTGATGGGAGAGAAGCTAAGGCAGGGCAGTTGGAGATGAAACCTTCTAGACCAAGGACCACTCAAACCTGCAAATCAAGACATTCTTCTGGGAGCTGTCTGTCACACCACTCCCTTAAAGGGCCGAATCCTGTCTAATCCTCTGACCATACATTGCACTCACCCCTCCCAATAAGCCAACGTGTGTGATGATGCAACATGGGGAACAAATGACAAGTTGTTTTCCAAAAAGAAATCCTAATCAATTGCGAAATAGCAGCCACGTTCCATGCAAAATCTTTTTGTATTTTCCCTTCATGAATGCTACCCCCATGTTGTTTTCCTAAGAGAAATGGGCCGACCATGCTAACTTCATCCTAAAGCTCACTATTACTTCTTTAAGCTTTTTAACGCCTAGCTCGCCTTCGGACTTCGGGAACTCGATTTGATTCCAGTTTACCCAATGAAACTACTTTTTTCCCTCTGCCCATCCCCAAAGGAAATTTGCAAATGCACTCTCTAACTTTGATAGGATTTCAGCTGGAACATCAGCAACTGCTAAAGAGTGAATCGACACACTACTCAGCACTGGTGTATTCTGTGCTCTGTAAAGGAATGTATACTTGTACACTCAATGCTTGTGACCTGTGTTCTAATACTATTTGAATGGTGTTGTCAGCATATCATGCTTTCATCCTGCCCTACCTACTTGAATATGTCAATAGTCACCATTCACATTGTCCTAATAGAAAGTCCACAAACAACATTCTAACATGCTTGATAACATGGACTGGGATATCCATAGCTACTAGCTAGAGTAAGAATGGGGAAACTATTGGAATCGTGCCTGAGAAAATTGATGTGAACCATGTCCACTAGTAATGTGGATGTGATATCAATGATATCAGCCATAGATCTTTATGACAAGGGTCCTAGATGGACAAAGAGACTTTAACGTTTTGCCTTGTTCATCATACACGTGACGCATGTGGGGTCTACTTGAGTGGATGGTGCGCATCACCCTTAGCCCTACCCAACAGCTAACGTAATAGCTCTCATTTCTCCCTCAATTGGGATAGACTGGGGAGAGAATTCTTGGTTTGGGAGATTGGCAGCAATAAGATTAATGACATCATACGGGTTTTTTAATTGGGTAAATTCTAATTGTTGATCTTATGTTTTTCTATTAATAGAAATTTTGGGTTATCAAACAGGGGTCGACAGAATTAATTACATGAATCTAATCATTTTCAAAATTTTAATTTCCATTGTATTTAAAAATAATCTAACAAAAACTTGCTAAAACATGTTTAATTGAAGTAAGCTTTCTGGCTTTGGGTGAGGGACTTTGGTTTTTAACCAACAACTTTGTTTGCCATCCGCTAGATAATGGGCTGATAAAGAATTGTCCCCACTCCCTACCTAATCCCTAGCCAATGGGGAATCCTATGAAAAATGTAGGCAGCAAACTTAAGTAGACCCTATCTTTTGAGCAAGAGCAATCCTCTAGATACGGACTCTAGATGTTTTGAAGGAAGCAACAAAGCAACCTTTTGGTGCACTTACTCATTGGCCCGAAGCTAGTTCATATTTGTTTAGTAATTTCTTCATTGCCTTGTTTGATGCCTTGCTGGCATTAACAAAAAAAAGCATTGTACTGCCAATAAACAATAAGTTAGAACCCGAGCGATTTGATCAGTGTTGTCATGTGCGACCGCATATGCGCATATCCATATGCCAATCGCACATGCAATCATGGCACATATGCAATCGCATATGTGGTATATGCGAAAATATGCAATGTATGCAATCGCATACAGCATATGTGATCGCATATTGGTCGTGGCACATTGAATTTTTATTTTTATTTTCATTTTTGTAAAAAAAATAACATTTTTCTATAAAAAGGCTTCCAAATCTCCTCCATTTGCAATATTCTCACTCCAAACTCTCTTACTCTCTTTTCCTCTTACATTTCTTAATTATAAGTGGTCTCTCTCTCTCTCTCTCTCTCTCTCTCTCTCTCTCTCTCTCTCTCTCTCCCTCTCTCTCTCTCTTGTATTTCCTACTACCAAGTGATCTTAATCTCTCTCTCTCTCTCTCTCTCTCTCTCTCTCTCTCTCTCTCCTACATTCCCAGATTCAAGCACTTTCAAGTTTCAAGGAAGATAGCTTGTTGATTTTCTACAATAATAAATAAATAGCTTGTTGATTTTGTTGTTACTTCTTGTTAACTATATTGTTAAATGTCAATGACTTGATGTTTATTTCATTGTTTAATTGATTTTAAATATCTCAAATGTATTTTAAATATGTAAAATTATTATATATTAACTTAGAAAAGTTTTTCTTAGTTTATTATTATTTTTTTTTACATTTTTTTGAATTTTTCCCTATTTCCTCCATAACAAAATTTCACTGAAAAACATAAGGAATTGGGGTCCAATGATGATGGTGCCGGGAAGGGGATCTTCGATCTGAATCGAAGGTATTCCAATCCATGCCTGGAGTGAACACACCATAGGCCAAATTGCTGAAAAGACGGGATCGATTTTAAAGCTGGAGAGATGTTCGCTAGAAGGCCCTAACCGCTGGTACGCCAGGGCCAGGGTTATCGCCCACCCAGATGCTCCTCCATTCATGAAGATAAAACTATTGGTAGAGGGTAAACCTTATCAGATCTCAGTCGTAGTTGAAATGTGCAACAACTTAGTAGCAGATAATTACAATAATGCTGAACCCATCTCTGTTGCCAAGGAGACCACAAAACAATGGGTTGTCAAGTCTTTCCCCAACCAGCAGCAAGAAAATCAAACTGAAAGAGAGAATCAAGGTCCTAATGATAACAGGGGGGGTATTGACCAACAGATACAACCACACCCTATTTGTATCTCAGCCTCACAGGCTCACCAGCCCACAGCAGACACGTTAACCTCATCGACCATCATGTTCCCAGAACAATTTGCTCTGCCCATCCCTTGCTCTGCTTCCACTCGAGATCACCTAAACGGCCTTCTTGAGACAGCTCCATTTGCTCGACAGAATGCCACAATGGCAGTCCATGCAGCAGACGGTATGCTGACCAGCCACATGCCTACGGGCTTGCTAAGTCAACCATCCTCCTCAACCCTCAATCATCAGACCCTTGATTTGCCTCCTCTTTTGGAAGATTTCAGAAGCAAAAATCAGTCAAGCAGCAGCAATGCCCACCAGCCAACAGTCTCTACTCAATTAGCTACTTATCAGGATTTCAAACCCCTACTTGGAAGTAACCCAATCTCCTCAGTTAGTAACATGTCTGACAGTATTTGCAGAGCTTCCCAGCCAATCCATAGCCACCTTTCTACCCATGGATTCAACCCAATAAGGATGTTATGGAAGCCTGGGATAACTAGCTCTTTGGCGTGAAAGACCTCTTTAAAGACAGCCCAGGGAGGCCGATCGCCCCTCCCCTACCCCTCACATATTCAGCAGGCTGTGACGTAGTACACCACAATTCACCAACAACTACAATCCAAACTAATGACCTGCTAGCCCAAGCTGCATTCCCAGATAAAAAAGAAGGGGGACTGAATGAACTAGTTAACAATGTTGTAGATGAGAGTCAAGGTCAGATTCTTAATGTGTCAGGGATCCATACCAGCGTAAAATCAAACACGAAATTGACTCTATGGGTGGACATCCAGGGCAAAACAGGTACTGATGATGCTCCTTCCTCCAATTCAAGCATTGAATCAGATCAGGAGACTACAGACAAGGGGAACGAAAAAAAGGAAAAGGAGAAATCTGTCCAAGCTTAGTATCATTAACAGGAAAAGTTAGAGACTGAAAAGCAAACAAGGACGGGCTGAGAACAGGGGATGGGTTACTGATGAGTAACATCCTTTCCTGGAATGTGCGGGGGGTGGGTAATGCTCAAACTACCCATTTTCTGAAAAGGCTAACCAAGAAACACAATATTGTAATTCTTTTGTTCCAGGAGCCAATGATTAGAGACTCCCGTCGCACTAGGGTGGCTTCAAGGTTGGACTTCTCCAACCACATCGCTGATGAGACTGGGGGCAGCAGGATTTGGATTTTGGGTAAGGATAATGTCCAAATGCAGATAATCAGGGCCAACAATCAAAGTATCACTATTACAATCAATTCGCCGATTTTTCCCCTCCCCATCACCATTACAACTGTCTATGCTAGTTGTAGTAGGGATCACAGAAAACATCTTTGGGATGAGCTAAGAGCAATCTTTAAAATGACTACGGGCCCTTGGCTAATTAGCGGTGACTTCAACACCACAATTAGCCCAAATGATCGTATTGGTGGCACTCCTCAGATGACAGGAGCAATGACAGACTTCCAGGATGCTATCAATGACACAGGGCTGCTCGATGCTGGGTACCATGGTCCTCCATTTACTTGGTGTAACAATAGAGCCAGTAGGAGCCGAAGATGGGCTAGGTTGGACCGTATGCTCGTAAATGCAGATTGGTTGGCGACTCTCCCTAACTTCTAAGTTCATCATTTACAGCGATCCTTTTCTAACCATTCTCCTCTCTTGCTCTCTTTCCATGAAGAGGCTGTTGACTTTCCACGTCCCTTTCACTTCCAACGAATGTGGACGGTCCATGAAAACTTCAGGAACTTAGTAGAGAGCAGTTGGCAAACCGAAATCATAGTAACTCCCATGTACAAGTTCTACATCAAGTTGAAAATTTTGAAGAATAAGCTAAAGAGATGGAACAAGGAGTGATGTTTTCAAGAACGTGTAATGGGCTGAGGCAGAGGTAACGGAGGCAGATTCCATTATGCTACAACACATGCAGGAAAATTTGAAGCGCGCCTACCTCTAAGAGGAGATCTTCTGGAAATAGAAATCTCGTATAGCCCAGCTGTCTAAAGGAGACAGAAACACTCAATTTTTCCACAAATCTGTCCTTGACAGGCACAGAAATATGTCTATTAAAAGTCTGAAGAGGCCCTCTAGGGAGCTTCTTGAGAAGGCTAAAGATATTGGAGACGATGCGATCTGATACTTCCAACATCTGTATACAGCAGAAGGCATCAACTCCAACAGCGAGATCCTCAACTGTATCCCGAAATTGGTGATAGAATAGATGAACATAGGCCTCATGACACCTCTCAGTTTGGAGGAAGTCAAGGGAGCGGCCACCTCCATTCCTTTGGACAGCGCACCTGGGCCGGATGGCTTTAGAGGAGCCTTCTTCTCGTCATGTTGGGATGTTATTGGCACTAATCTTTTTGAGGCAGCTAAAGATTTCCTTCTTGGAGGCCCGATTCCCAGAGCTTTCTAATGTACCCAAATCTGCCTCATTCCCAAAAAAAGAAATCTGGAGTACATCACAGACTATAGACCTATTAGCCTATGCAATTGCATAATGAAGGTATTTTCCAAGATTTTGGCGTCTAAGTTGTCTGGCATTCTTCCATAGCTAATTTCTGAGGAGCAAGGAGCCTTTGTTAAGGATAAATCGATTATGGAGAACAAATCCATTGCAAGGGAGATGGCTCATGAGATTGACAAGAAAGTTTATGGTGGAAATATGATTAGAAAGCTTACCTGGGTGTCCTCTATTGCATCTTACCTGGGTGTCCCGATTGCTAAAGGTAAACTCCCTAGGTATGCCTTTAAGCCGTTGCTGGACAGGATCTTGACCAAGGTGGATGGTTGAAAAGCCCGGATCTTGTCTCAAGCAGGTCGAGCGACGCTCATTAGGCATGTTCTTGGCAGCATTCCTGTCCACGCCATGGCTGCCTCTCCAATTCCAGTCAGATGCCTCTCTGATATGGAGAAATGCTTCACCAATTTCTTCTGGGGATGGATAGACGAAAAGAAAAAGATGCACTGGATCAAGTGGAAGAAGATTGCAGCCCCATTTTCCAAAGGTGGTTTGGGTATCAGAAGTTTGCGCGACATGATGAAGGCGCTGTGTTTGAAGATGGCCTGGGCGATCACCCATGGCAGTGGTAAGAGCGTGTGGGCCACGTACATGGGAGCCAAATATGACATTTCTTCCGAGCTTGAGACTAGTTCCAATCCTTCCAGTCATAATAGACCCGCTGTCTCCCTTATCTGGAATAGCATCCTTAAATTGCTCCCTTTCATGAAAGCCAAGGTTAGATACCTAATTGGGAGAGGTGATTGCAATGTCCGGAGTGTTGACCGTACCAGTTTGGGTCCCTACAGGACGTCGTGATCCAGCCAATACCTCCCGCCCTCCACAGCATGAAGGTCAAAGAGTTTCTCAGTAACCTTGGGCCATTCCCTCCCTCCTCTGTTCCCGAATATCTCTCTCCGGAATCTATCAGTTTCATTTTCCAGAGTGGCCTATACACAACGAACTCAGACGACTCCTTTACTTGGCCTTTTACTCCTTCAGGTTCGTTCTCTGTGAAATCTACATGGCTCAATCTCAGGCAACCGGGGGACAGATGTTCTTGGATGAGATGGATTTGGCACCCTCTTGTCCCTCCCAAGCTGACGATTTTTGTTTGGAGACTTGCGGGAGGGGCGATCCCTGTGGACAAACGTCTTCAAGCTAAAGGCATATCGTTGGCCTCTCTATGTGTCTGCTGTCCATCTGCTGGTCATCAGGAATCTGTACAACATCTTTTCATTTTGAGTCATCTGGCGTCGGTGATTTGGGGGCATTTTAGCGGCATATTTGGGATTTCCCTCGTCCAGCACGTCTCTCCACTGGAAAGGCTAAATTAATGGTGGGGGGCGTCTCCAATTGGCGACCATCTGCATCAGATTAGAGCCCTCACTCCCATTTTCCTACTTTGGGAAATTTGGAAGGCTCGAAATTCCTTCAGATTTGATACTACGAAGATGAGTATTAGGACGGTGATCTCTCATACTAATTGGTGGCTGGGTAGGACTTTCAGTGGGGACTCTCACCAGATTCTCAGTCGTCCTTCCTGGTTGGACCAACTTCAACTCAGGAATCTCCATATTCCTATGGCTCAGCAAGTGACCAAGAAAGCTGTTGTCGTGGTTTGGAATAGGCCGGATCGGGGCTAGGTCAAGTTGAATGTAGATGGCTCCGCCCTGCATAATCCGGGCCCTTCGGGAGGCGGTGGTATTTGTAGGAAAGATAACGGTGACGTGCTTTTTGCCTTCCATCGTGGCTTCGGGGTAGGTTTAAATAACAAGGCGGAACTTATGACGGTCTTTAAGGGTCTTTCTATTTGCGTCAACCTCAGGCTGTGGAACGTGGTGGTCGAGTCAGACTCAAAGCTGGTGATGGATTTGCTCAACAAAATCTCTAGGCCAGGGTAGAAGTGGCATCATTGGGTGGCTCACATTTTCTCCCTCAATGTGAAGGGTTCTTTCCGATTCTCTCACACAGTTCGATAGGGAAACTTGCCAGCAAATGCGCTTGTCTGGTTAGGCAGTACCACCCAAATTAACAAGGTTTTCTTCTCCCCCAGGAGCTTCCTTGTGAGATTCGTGGCCTAGTTGTCCTTGACAAGGCCGGTTTGGGTGCTATTAGACTGATGGCCCTTGTATAGTTTGGTTTTCTTTTCTCTTTCTTTCATGATAGGTGGATCGAGGCTTTATCTTTTTGCTAACCTCGAGTCTTCCCGAAATACATGCCATGTAATTTTCTCCTCATTATATGATACTTCCTTTTTGAAAAAGAAAATATGATTATAAAACTTGACATGAAAAAGGCTTACGAAACAAGTTTTGAAGAAATTCGGGTCATCATGACGAGAAGAAGGCTCCTCTAAAGCCATCCGGCCCACTTCCTTTAGAAGAAGGCTCCTCTAAAGCTTGGGAAATTCGGATGGCTTTAGAGGAGCCTTCTTCTCGTCATGAAAAAGGCTAACCTCGAGTCATCACCCAAGTTTTGAAGAAATTCGGGTTCAATCCCCAATGGGTAGCTCAGATTCAAAGCTGCTGGAGAGATGTTTGGTTCTCTATTCTTATAAATGGCAGAAGTTTGGTTTCTTTCAAGCTAGGAGAGGGCTATGGCAGGGTGACCCGCTCTCCCCATCCATTTTCATCCTAGCAACTGACGTTTTCAGCAGGGTCGTCTCCCATCTATTCTCTTCTGGAAAATGCTAAGCCTACAAGCTCCCTCAACACTACCTTTCAATCTCCCATCTATTTTTTGTTGATGATGCGATTCTTTTTCTAAATGGCAAGCTTTCCAATGTTTGCACTCTCCTCAAATTAATTCGTGAGTACTAAAATGCTTCAGGTTAGAGGGTCAATGCGGGCAAAACCTCATTCATCCTGCCAAAAAAAATGTCCAGAAGTAAGGCCCAGAAGCTAAGCAGCCTCATAGGTTATCGCCAAGCATTTTTTCCCATGTTGTATCTGGGAGTCCCCCTCACTAAAGGTAGAATCAGTAGTCCGCTTTTGCAGCCGACAATTAGCAAGATATCAAATAAGATAGAAGGATGAAAAGCAAAACTGCTCGGCCCAGCTGCGAAACAAGTTCTCATTAAGCACGTTCTATCAAGCATTCCCATCCACCTCTTATCTGCAATCAACATTCCCAAGCTGGTGTGCAAGGTGCTGGAAAAAGCTTTTGCCAACTTTTTCTAGGGCACCTCAGATGAAGGAAATAGGAAACACTGGGTTAGTTGGGCTAAAATCTGTGCTCCACTTCACAAAGGAGGTTTAGGTATCAGAAGCATCAAAGAAGTCATGTTAGCTTTCAAAATTAAGATGGGGAGGAACACGCTGAAAGGAACATCTCTGTGGGCCCATTTCATATCGGCCAAATACTTCAGGAAGCTGATCTTAAACCAAGGGAAGATTGGTTCGATTTCCTCCCCAATTTGGAGAGAGCTACTCAAAGCTCCGCCATTTGCCTTAAAACATTCTAAATGGCTTATTGGGGAGGGCAATGTCAATTTCTGGTATCACAATTGATCGGGTGGTGGAAATTTTGACGGGAGCTTTGGTGAGACAGATTCCTCACCAGCTGCGGGAGGCCAAGGTTTACGACTTCAACCCTTTATCAGGAAGATGAAAATCAGAAGACATTTAGAACATCATCACTCCAGCAACTATGCAGACTATCTCTTTCACAAACATTGGACTATCTAACAGGGAAGATCAGCTCATCGGAACCTAACTCCGAAGGGATCTTTCTCTCTAAAATCCACTTGGAACAACATCAGACAACACTGATTGAAGCCTCCTTGGACCAAGTGGCTATGGAACAAATATCTTCCCACAAAGATCGCGATTTTCTGCTGGAGAACAACCCATGCTGCAGTCCCTATTGACGCAACTCTTCAGAAATGCAGCATCCCTCTAGCCTCTCAGTGTGAGTGCTGGAACGTCATTCAGGCGGTCAGCTCGCTGTCCTCCAACCCACGGGGGATAGTTCTTTCGGCCCCTAATCTGTTTCAACTTCGAGTGAAATCTTCATCGTCCCAGCCAAACAAAGGTCAGCACCGTAGCTATCAAATCCAGCAAGCTCAGGTTGCTATCAAATCTCTGGATCATTTATTGAGCACCAGCGGATCAGCCACTCAGGTCTGGGCTCACTTCAGCAATCTTTTTGACATTCTGATTATCCACAACTCCCCTATTCTTCAGTGGATCTAGCGATGGTCTGCTACAGCCAGTGAAAGATCTGAAATTAAACTGCCAATTGGCTTTCTCCCCTGTTTTGTCATTTGGGAGTTGTGGATAAGCCGCAATGCAGTGTGTTATGAGGACCATAAAATGTCTATAGGAAGCATCATTTTCAATGTCCGCCAATGGCTATGGGAGATCGGCAATCTTATTCAAGCTCCGGACAAAAAATCCATGACAGAGGACATCATCGTTTAGTCGTTAAGGCTCGAACCCGCTACCAATATCCCTACTTCCAAGCCGTTGATAGTGCGATGGACAAAGCCACCCAATAACTGGCTGAAACTGAACACTGATGGATCCTTGAGAGGAAACCCAGGTGAGAGCAGCGGTGGAGGAGTGTGCCGAGATCATTTAGGCTGGCTAGTCTTTGCATTTCACAGACATTATGGAAATTCTTCAAACACCTTCGCAGAAGCTTGGGCCATGCTGGATGGTCTTAATATTTGCTCCAACTTAGGCCTTGTAAACATCATAGTTAAAACTGACTCTAAAGTCATTGCGGATGCTCTGGGTGACTCCGCCCCACCCAACCTCTGGAAATTATGGTACACCTTTAGAATCATTAAGGATAAAATTCGGAGCCTTAACCTGGTGATCAACCACATGTTTAGAGAGGGGAACTTAGTTGCAGATGCGCTAGCAAGAATGACTAGTGAGGGTTGTCCGGATATGATCTACACACGTCGCTCCCAGATGCCAAAGTTGGTCAGAGGAACTCTTCTTTTAGATAACACAGGGATTGGTGCTCTAAGATGTTAGTAATTGGGGCCTGATATCCGTTCGGTCCCCTCAGCTTTTTGTAGATTTCTTTTTTCTCTTTTGAGGGTTATTTTAATCCTCTTATCTAGTTTGTGTCACATGATAGGTGAGGTCGCCACCCTTTTTGTTGGGCCCACCCGAAATACTGTATATTTTGTCAATTAATGAAATCCCTTGGCTTTGCGCCTTCTTCAATATATATATATATATATATATGCGGCCACATATGCGATTGTGTGATCGCATATGCGCATAGGCAATGCGATCACACATGATTGCATATGCGATTTGACAACATTGGATTTGATGCCTTCCTCTGCTGCCAAAATGAAAATGCTCATGGATATGGGGTTCATATATCTAAGGCTTGTTGAGGATTTCAAGTATCGTGATATTCCTCCATTCACCACAATAGAAAACCAATAGTTCTTCTATCATTGCTCATCCATTTTAACCCCTCTTCAAAGCCAAACTTTTTTAAGACTTCTAAAATGAATGACCACTCCATGCGATTATATGCCTTCTCCATATTAAGCTTCAATATTACATTCCCTCCCCTCACCATTTTGTTGATCTTGTTTACCATTTCATTGTCAAATGCTATATTTTCTGAAATATCTGCCTGAAAAAAGTCCCTATATTAATTAGAAACAGTGTTGAATATGAGATTATTGAGTCTTCCTGAGACTATTTTAGCCAAATTTATATATATATATATATATATATATATATACAAATGCAAAGACTAATTGGCCTAAACTCTTTCAGCTTTTCCATGAGTTGTTTTTCTGCTCCAAGCAAATGAGAGGGCTGTCATATGCTCTAGGCACCCCCCTACATCTAAAAAAATATGCAGCTGCTGCCATTATGTTCTCCCACACTATCTCTAGCAAGTAGTGAAAAAAATACTCAAAAACCCATCCCGCCCATGAACACTATTACTTGGAATGATAAATGTTGCTTCTTTAATTTCCTCCTACAATGGTTCTCTAATTAGGCCTTCATAGTCTTGAACCGATACCAAGCAAGGTATACAATCCAGAAAACCCTCCAGTATACCCCTTCCTTTTAATGAAAACAAGCCACCATATTATCTAACTCTCTATGCTTCAATCTCCTCTTGAATAACAATCACAACACATTTTGTTACCAATTTCGAGATAGAAGAATAACGTCTTTATCCACTACTGAATCATGAGAAAAATTACAATATTTCTATCCCCTTCCGCTAGCCATTTGTTCCTTGATTTTTGTTTCCAAAATACTTTTTTTTTTTTCGTAATTGCACCATTGCTACATCTTTCTTTGCTTCTTGCAGGTGTGCCTCACTCTCCCTTGATTTGGATTCTATTAACTCATGATAGGCTTTTATGACTGTATCTTTTTTCTTCCTGGACCATCCGGAACACATTCCCAAATATCTTGTTTTTCCACTTTGAAAGCACATGTTTAGTATTTTTCATTGTTACGAAGACCTTGATCAAAGGACAAGCTGCCACCTCTTTATCCCACCCATTTCTTACAGCTTCTAAGAGTCCCCCATGCATCTCCCACATCCTTTGAAATTTGAAGGATTTGGGGATTTATCCCAATCTTCCAAAATGGACAATAGAAGAGGGAGTGGTCTAAGAATATGCAGGTAATTAGGAGAGTGACCTGGAAGGAAGGAAATGCTCGCATGGTTTCCATATTGGTTAAAACCCCATGAAGGCATGCCCGGACTCTACTCCTTCCTTGCCTATTATCACCCCTGTGAATTTGCTTCCATTAAATCCAGCATTGACTAACCCGGCCCCACTTGTAAGTCTTGACCTCCTTTTTTCTGCCTAGAGTCAGCTATCACATTAAAGTCTCCACATATTATCCACACACAAGGAGCATCCCACTCAACTGATACATCTCTTCCCACAATTCCCTCCTTTCTGTTCCCATATATTATCCATTCACCTCACTCTCATTCACCACCCTTTCAAAACCAATTTTCCTCACAAGTTTCCCAAACTTGGATCCCATCAACATTTGTTCCGAGGTAATAGCCAGACATATGTGATGCTGCCTAATTATCTTTTTCCAATGCACTAATCATCGGATACACATCCTCTCATTACTTACTGGAAGGAACCACCAATATCTGGATCATAATTGTCTGGTAGATCCACCCATAGTATTGGGTCCTTCACTGATGTCACTGTGGTGCCACATTCAACTACTGCTTCCTCTACCACTGCTTCTTGCTACACTATTTGCACTTCCTATTTAAGGTTTCTCCTCTGCCTGCAACCCTATTAAAGGTTCCGTGGTCAGATCGTGCTAGATAGAGTCGGCCTGGGTACCATCAGCCAATGCCCACGTTGACGTCTGGTCGGTTGTCTTGTCCGTCTTTTGTCTATGTAGATTTCTTTTTACGATAGGCTTCTTCCTGGTCCTTTTTTCCGGGAGGTGGCCCGAAAGTGTCCAGGGTGATGTATAGTCAATTTAATATATAAGATCACCAGTTTCTGAAAAAAAATAAAAAACACCCTTTGTGCGTTTATAAATACTGTTTGATCCCCAACGTTCAACTTTTGCATCCTCTTCTCTTTATCAGCTTCCTCGTCCTTACTTTTATCTGGCTTTCTCCTGATTTCTCCACATGCAAATTCCTTACATCTGTGCTACACACTTCCCATGCCTCAATTTTCTTCGTACTAACCTCTTCATAAAATAGAGCATGCTTGGACTAGTAGCATTCCAAACTATTACCCACTGCCTGACCTACTCCCTTACTGCTTCCTTGTTGAAAGTCACCTTCCTTTCCTTCTCCCAAGTGATCAGGCCTATCCAAACTATTTCCTGCTTGTCGAGGGGCCCTGCCCGAAAATGTACCTGTTGTGAAGCCCCTGTGCTTCCCCATTGAATATAATATTTCCTTCCCGAAAAAAATTATTAAAAAAATAAAAACTATTTCCTGCTTGCTATGGAGAATTTCTCATAGAACTTCCTTCAAACAGCTACATAACATCTTCAACACATTCTTCCCATGTCTGTATTTCCCTCTTGTTGGTTTCCTGATAAATCAAAATTCTTTTCCAATGTTTCTGGCTTATACTACCATTCTCTTGTGCTAGACCTTTCCCCACCTTCTCCCTTCTGACTACTTTGCCATTAGTACGGCTTTTCACTGTACCATCTCTTCTGAGATCATGCCCTCTCATAACATCCTATTGCCCCCAGTGCAATCTTTCCTCGAACGCTATTACTGCACTCCCCATTTTAATTTTAGATGGTGTTTGTTAGCTTGAAAACCTGCAAAGGTTTCTCACATTCTTAAATGTCTCAATGTACTCTTTATCTGTTTCTTAAAAGTGCTCTAGCCACACAGCAACTAGTTGGGACTTCTATTATCCTTCTTCCAGCTTGCCTAACCTCTTGGGTGGAAATTGGTTTTAGTCTATCTGGTAGAAACACAGGCTTTGGTTTCAATATCTTGTTCTCCTTCAGCAGAACCACATTGCTCTATAACGATGTTTGTTCCCCCATACAAATCGAACCTTTGATTGACAATGGATAAAGACATCAATGACTTTGGGTGCACTTTCATGTTGATGCTACAAATTTTGCCTTGTTATTCGCTATCACTACAGCAGATACAATTATACATCTCCTTTAAATTGAAGTGGTTGTACTTCTTTTGGGCTATTTGGGTATGTCATGGTTTCCCTATTGGTTTTTGTTGCTATTTTTCATAACAAGTTTTGAGTTTTCTGCTGCAGAATTGTTTGTTATGAGCCATTCCATTACGTGGCCAACATTTGTATCTCTCCCTATTTTGTGGCTTTTTCCCGAAATGTACATCCAAGTTCGGATTTTCTACAACATGGTTCTTATGGTGGCCTTCTGCAAAGTCAGTGTCTAACCTCTAATTTTTTATGCATGATAGGGTGCTGCACTACAACTATGATGCAAGGGTGATGCATCTACCATATATGTGGCTCAAAGCTGAAATCCAAATGACCAATTGCAGGACTCACTGCAGATAAATCGCGACCAAATATTTAGAGTCAAATCCTAAGGGTCTGTTTGTGGAGGAAAAAAAATAATCCAAAGGGCCTGTTTGGATTGTGTGAAAAGATGATAAAAGAAAAATGCAATTCTTTTATCAATGATGGATTCCTGTAGATTAGATAAACATCATTGAAACATGGATTCCCATGGATTTCATTTTCCAATCATGTTTGGATAGTATGTGGAAATCACATACTTCTCTCACAATGGTCACCTTTTATCTTGTGCATGAAGATTTGAATATGGAAAGGCTAATGGTTGCTACTTCCAATCTCACTATTTTCTTTTCAATCCAAACAATGCTGAAGGTCCAAAGAATGGAAAACCCCCTCTAGTTTTCCCACAATCCAAACAGGCCCTAACAGGTATAGTCAGGGGTCTCCTCTTCCTTGACAAAGTGGGTTTGGAGATAGTAAGGGGATAAGGTTTGTTAGTCCCCTTCTCCCCGGTTTTTGTTTTGCCGTTTTCCTTACAGTAGGTTCCCCCTAGTTTTTGTTAGGGGATACCTGAATTTGTTTTTCTCAGCGATGTAAAGCCTTTTGGATGGTAAGGAAAGAGTTGACAAATGTCCATTAATCAGAAGTCAATCTTATTTAGAGTAAGTTCAGGCACAACGGCACGGTTGCACAATCCTTATTAAAATCATTAATGTTTCTCACCTTTTAACTACCATCATTATGCTTTTTGTGACTGTGTGCGCACGCGCCACCATGCACTTCTGTTTATGCAGTACTTAGTCTTCCAACCCTTTTTGTCAAGCTTATGTCTAGAAGCTATGAAGGATATTGCTTTGTCGGGTGTCCGTTGGCAGTGGCTCAAGAAACAGAACAGATTAGGTGCGACCCTGCCATCACCAAAGACGGTGCGGCCCTTACCCTGGGCCCCTCGATGTATGTATAATACATCCACGCCATCCATGCATTTTTTTTAGATAATTTTACGGCATGAGCCAAAAAATGAAGTAGATCCAAATCTTTGGCGGACCATACTATAGGAAACAGTGATTGAACGCTCCACCGTTAAAAATATACTGGGTTCCACCCTTAAAAACTTCCTTGCACCGACCATAATGTTTCTGTAATTTTTATTTGCCATCAAACCTATTGACAAGGTCACACAAACCTGGATGAAGGGAAAAACCATATATTAGTTTTATACAAAACCTATGGCCCACAAGAAGATTTTAATGGTAAATCACCACTGTTTCCTATGGTAAGGTACACCTGACATTTGGATCTGCTTTATTTTTGGGCTCATACCCTAAAATGATATGTCGAAATGGATGGATGGTGTACATCAAGGTGCGACCCACGGTAAGGACCGCACCGTCTGGTGGTTTCAAAGCTCCTGTGTAGATGTGATTGGAAGCGCCTGGTGGTTTTCCTGTCATTAAAGGTTTTACAGTGTAAGAGACAAAATGGGGTGTGAGAAAGGTGCTCTGCATCAACAGTGAACTGCATGTGGCGTGATCGTGGTCGTTGGCTATGTTTTCAATCAGGATGGCCTGATGGAGAATGATGACAGCCATCTCATCTTGATCGTGCTTTTGGTAAACTTAAAATGAAAATGGTCAAGTGAAGCAGGGATGGACGTAATGAGATCGATCAGTCTTCCTCAAGGGGATAATTACTCTTCAACCACGAAGATTATCCGGACACCTGGCACAATATCCCTCAGATCCACAAGGAGAAATAGAAAATAGAAAATAAATTCTAATAAATTCAAAAATAGATTGATCGGTTATAAAACAAAATTACAACCCTTTAAATAGTAATCTCAAACTTAGGAAGGAGTTTTAGAATTAAGCTCAACTCAAACCCCCTAAAAACGTGTCTCACTATAAATAATAAACTTACTATTTATTGACCATCATGATTTCTACTAAATTTCATGCTTTTCGGCCAAAAATAGTAAGGGTTCAATTTGGCCTAACGACTTTATTCTCCTTTTTTTTTTAAAGCCTTTTTTCATGTTGGGCACAACTCTAAAGCTCAAAGGATAAAGAATCATGATTAAATTAAAATTTAATAAAATTAGTAAAAGCGAAATTAAAAGGGATTTTTTACCGTTGTTCTGATTGAATCTCCTAAATTCGGTGTGGCCAACCCGGCATGGCAGGTTGGTTTGCTAAATTAGCTTCTCCTACCCTAAAGTCATATTTGGTACATGGAATAACTCATTTCGGTTTCCAAGATATGCAAACCACGCGGTATGATGGGCACTCAGAGACCTGGAGAATGATGGCCCACCCCACCCAAGAGTGCTTATTTCAGGAACTCATGGCTAGAAGCAATCCTTATGGTTTTCACATCCTGTAGGAATAATAAGAATCAAAGTCCAGGTTCCTATCCCCTACCTTGTTCATCCTTGTCATGGAGGCCGTTAGTAGGGGTCTTCAAACCCTCATATTTTTTTTTTTTTCACCAAATATCATTCATGAAAATAGGAATGTACAGCCATTCGGGCGGGCTTTGACAAAAAGAACTAGGTCTTCAAACCCTCGTTGGAAACAACCTATGCACACCTTTTAAAACTCCGAAGGGAAGTATCTCCATCTCCCATATACTATTTGAAAAGGACACTGTAATCTTAACTAACGGTGGTACAAAATCCCTCTCTAATATGCTCTCCTTCCTCAACAAGTTCCTAGTAGTTTCACGGCTTAAATTCAACGATAGCAAAAGCAGCTTATTGATTCCATCTAAGATGTCTGAAAGTCGAATCAGAAAGATTGAGAGAATATCAGGGATCTCAAGAGCTTCCACTTCTTTAATTACCTCGGGGTGCCCTTGACGAAAGGGACTTCCAAGTCCTCCACCTTCTAGCCTCTGGTTGATAAGATCATGAACCATATTTATGGTTGGAAAGCCCAAATCCTAAATCAGGCAGG
This sequence comes from Magnolia sinica, assembly GCF_029962835.1. Classification (NCBI taxonomy): domain Eukaryota; kingdom Viridiplantae; phylum Streptophyta; class Magnoliopsida; order Magnoliales; family Magnoliaceae; genus Magnolia; species Magnolia sinica. The sequence goes on from NC_080581.1 coordinate 15,905,202, forward strand.
GAGAACAACCCTCATTCAGCCCGTCCTCAGCAATGTGTCGATCCACACGCTAGCAGCTACGAAAAGTCCCAATTCAAACGATTATTTCATTGGAAAAAGGGTTTGCGGACTTCCTTTGGGGTTCGTCGTTAGATAAGAAGAATCTCCATTGAATTAGGTGGAGGAAAACTTCAACGCCAAAGGCAGAGGGAGGGCCGGGAATCAATCCCCTAAGTGAAGTCCTGGAAGCTACGAGGCTTAGGAGGGCCTGTACGATCCGTTTCGGTTACAAGGCTAGCCTATGGGCATGATACATGCGATCCAAGTACATGATCGATAGCCAATCCCCTTTCATCCCAGCCCATCAGGCGTCGAACTCGCCCATATGGAAGAGAATCCGAGAGTGATTCCAATTGATAGAAGACAACTCCTGCATACTCCTGGGGGAGGGTAGATGTAATTTCTGGTCTAGCAACTGGATCAGCATAAGCCCTCTCAGTGAATGGGCTATAGACCATATTCCTCTAGATTAGAGGAACTTGACACTACAAGAAGAAGGCCTTTTAGCGGCGCTCAAAAGCGCCACTAAAATCCCCAAAAAGCGCTGGCGTAGATTTTCGCGGCGCTAGGCAAGCGCCGATAATTGGGGGTGTCGGTAAAAGATTTAGCGGCGCTACTATAATTTTATCGGCGCTTAGCGGCGCTTGTCTCAGCGCCGCAATTGTATAATGGTATTTCTGACAGAAGTGCCGACAAAAGTATAAAAAGCGCCGGTAAATGCACCATTTTAAACACTTTTTCACGAAAAATCTACATAAGCGCCGCTAAAGATCTTTGTGTCATTTTGCTAGGCCCTGGCAGGCTAGTAATATTTTTTTATATAATTCACTTGAAACCTGCATTTTTTAAAACATTTGAAATATGAAAAATGATGCAATACAATTAAAACTGAATATTAAACAAAATTTATATTACTTCACCATAAAAAAAATATAATATTTATTACAATAAATTAAAAATGGTCTCGAATAAATAAATAAAAACAAAACCTAAAGTGCACACCTTCTGGTCACCAAAGCCATTGATTTGGTGGGCCTGGAATGAGCCATGAGACAGTTACAACCAATGGTTCATATTTAATGGAGGCCTTGAACAGTTGTCATTATTCAATAGGGTAGGTGACTAGATTACGATCAAGAAAGTTGTGTTTTATAACGCAGACAACTCACATGCAATGATTCTCTTCTTACAATTGAACTACCCACCCCTTTTGCTATCATCGAACATGTGCGTGAATGTGGTAACATGTAAACAGGGGCCTGCAATAAAGAAACAACGTCCATCATTACATGGCCATACTATACAAGGTCATAAAACTGGGAACTATCAATGCCTGAACTGCTGAGAGGGATAACCAATTTATATCTTATTAACCACAACCATAATAAAGTCACAAACCCAACCAAAATTGCCTGAATAGCTGAGAGTGATAGCCAATTTATATCTTATTAATCAGAACTAAAGTTACAAGTCACAAACTCAACCAAAACTTTGAAATATTCACAATTATTCTTGCATATAAATAATTTCAAATGTGAAACAGTTCAAACCCTTGTCATGGTTTTTTACCTGTTCTGAGGGTCCTTCCATTTCAATCTACCATGGAAGCTTCTGATGGTGAAAGACAGTACTTCGATGAAGTTATAGAGTCCATCTCCAAGGATGAGAGCTATGGAGATAAAGACATGCAAACCCAATCAGCAATTCATGGTAGAATGAGAAAAAGAGAATGGTTGATGACTTAAATGATTCGGAGATAAAGACATGCAACTATCCTCCATGTACAAACATGAAAGGACCTATTACCATCCACCATTTTCCTAACAAGGCTATATACAGAAGGCCTATAGATTTCTAGTAGCTTTAAAATATATCAATGACTCAACAATGTTCTTTTATACACAATTGTAAATGAGAGCGCACCTGTAAGCAGTATTGCACATCAACTATCAACTCTATTATCTCAAACCCCTTGGTTCAACATCAAAGAACACTTATCAGCTTGCCAGCCATCAAGGAGGAATGCCATATTTTCACAATAGCCCTAAGTAAAATGAAATGGGAGCCCAATAAGGATTGTGATGCCTGAATACCTTGATTATATCATTGCACCTTTCACATGTCCAAGTAATTAGTGTTGTTAGATCTGACATGTACAGCTGCAAGATGCAGAAGGAGGTCACCAATCACCATCAAGTGTGATATATGATATGAAAAACTTAAAAATTATTTGGATTTTTCTTTTCCAATCCTCCTCAATCTGAATATGGCTTCAAATCATCTCGAGAAACTCCAAAACTCTGAAATAAACTTCCTAAACTGCAATGGCATATATAATCCAACCTGAACACATCTTTCAAAGCAGTTATTAAAAAACCTAACTATCTGATTTGGACTGAACAGAGCTCACTCTATATTGGCCCTATATCAACTGTCATGAGTTTTGGTGGTGAGTGATACCGTATGTCAAAACCAATTTTTAATCCATTTGCCTATATGTAGGGAAATTGATGCAAGTTGCCTAATTCAGGGCAAAGCTCACTCAACATAACTCACAGGGATTATTTTAAGGAAAAGAATTTAGGCAGCAAAGCCAGGCAATTCATATCAACTGATGCCTAAGTAGATAAGAATCTGATATTTCTAACCAAGCTAGCAGCTCTCCTTCTTCCAACTGAGAGAGAGGAATCAATTGAAATCTCAAATCAAAAATAAAATGAATTTCAAGGCATAGATAGTGAAATCAAAATCGATTCCGATTTTGAATTTCAGTTTTTTTTTTTTTTGGTAAAATCACAATACCTAAGCAGGAAAGCAAATAGATGCTTGAAGCCCTCTAGGCACTGCAACATGATATTCCCCACTCGTTAAAACATTCACACCTGGTAAAATAATCAGCTAGATGACACCTTGGTAGATAGACAAAGACGTAAGCTCAAGGTAGAAAGACAAACTACAACACAAATAGAGCAAAGAGAGGGTAACCAAAACAGAAACCCCCTCAAAACAGAGCACCACTAAACAATACATAAGGATGCTCAAGGATATGGAGAAATTCTCTAATCACAGATGTATGGATTCCTCCTAGAGGTCCACTGATCTTCTTTGTCATTCGCCATAGTAGATTCCTTTAGCACTAGATCTTGATGCTAAACAAGCATCAGACGGTAGACAGAAATATCATCACTTGGAACAGGAAGAAGTGTATAAATCCATTAACAACGGAGGTACAGTTATAAATCCCTCAAGGATTTGAAATACTTCCAGACATAGAAAAATCCCTAATTAGAAAAACATGAAAATTATATTTAGCAATTTTGGTGTAGTGATGACATGGATCAGCCCAGGTGGGCCCTAACACCTCCCTAGTAGGTGAGGCAGTCCACACTTTACTGACAGATCAATCAAGCATAGGTGGATCAGCCCAGGTGGGCCCTGACACCTCTCTTTCTTTTTCTTTTTTTCTTTAAAGATGAGAAAGTTCTTCTCTTTTACTTACCCCTGTGCCTTTGCTAAGGTAAAGTCCACCACCACACACTAATGTGCATTTAGAAGGACCGAATCACATCCACAGAGTTTCCCAGAAATTTGGTCTTTAACTTGGATGTCACGTCATAGGTAAAATGATCATTTTCTGCATGCCCCACGCTCATTGGAGGATGATGACTCACCTGACATTTGGAAGCATGATAAAAGAAAGGAATTGAGCATCGCAAAACAACACCATGGAAATGACAATGAAAAAGCAACCACAACAAATAATGTTAACATGGTTTAGCAATTAACGGGTGGGTCGTTGGGAGAGGCGGTGGGTGTATGCATGAATGTGTTAAAAAAATTAGCTGACAGTGTTCTTGTGAAATATCAGCAGCCAAAAGATGACAAATCAAAATCAAAGTAAACTTATGAACAGTTCACCTGCTCTGCAAGGAATGTAATGCCACCATGATTAACCATTTCATAAGTCTCACCAAGGATGGGATTGAAGGGTTTCCAGGTTCGTTGATAGGCATAGTACACAGATATTGCCCATGATGCTGCAGACAATAGCCAATATTCCATTAAACCAGATAATACATGCACGCAACTCATAAGCACCACAGTAGAGAAGACCACTTACTAGCATAGACCATCCGCATGTAGGGATCCTCACATTCATCAGCCAGGTCTAACAAGTGGGAGTACTCCAACATATGTGAGGATAATGCAATTTATAATGCTCAATATGTGACAAGCAAGGCTGAAGGCATTGCACAAAATCGACAAGCATCAGGTTTAAAGTGCAAATAGCACAGACCTCTGCCACTTTCTGAATCATTGTCATGGGCTCAAATATAAGAACTGGAAGCGTCACCATTGATGTAACATCTGAACCTATATATTTCTGCATCATCTTCCAATAACTATCTCGAACCTGCAAGAGATGCAAAGAAGATTCGAAACACAAAAAACAAAAAGCAAAAAGACATTCATCAAAAATGAAAGAGCAAACAGATCAATGTCATGGTCATGAAAATTATGAGTAGCAAATGTTCTATTCCCTCCCCCCGCTCTCGACTCATATTCTCAACCACATCCACTTAGAAGGTATTTTCACCTACCAAGGTGAAGATAAAGTCGTCTGGATTAAGGATAGTACCGGAACATTCACCCTCATATCAGTAGCGAGACTGAATTCCTCTAGATCAGAGGAACTTGAGGGTGATGGACATGATGGGAGCAGTAGGTATCCGGCCAAATGTTCCCTTCCCTCCCTCGCTCTCAACTCATATTCTCAACCACATCCACTCAGAAGGTATTTCCACCTACCAACATGAAGGTAAAGTCGTCTGGATTAGGGATAGTACTGGAACATTCACCCTCAAATTAGCAGCGAGACTGATTCGTCACCCAACCCCAACTCGTCAGTGGGCCAAGTGGACCTCGAACGTTAAGCTACCTCTCAAACTTTCTATGTTCATGTGGAAATTTCTTAATAATGCAGTGTTGGTTGAGATCCATGTCAAGAGAAGAGGAACTATCAGGGCCTCTTGTTGTGTTTGTTGCACTTCGTTTTCTCCCCATCAGGAGGAATCCCTAGACCACTTTTTTGTGACAAGATCTCGTGCCATTTTCCTATGGCATTTTTTCTCTCACATCCTCTCCATTTCCATCCTAGAAGGCCAATCAGCAGCGGGTAAGATGGCCCAGTGGTGGGAAGAAGCTAACTATAGTTCATACACAGGGATCCTCAGAGGTCTACTTCTAGCGTTCATCATCTCGAAGACTTGGAGAGCTCGGAATATAAGCCAATTTGAAAATACCCATATCAATGTCGACATGGCAGTTCACAACGTCAAAGGTTGGCTGACCCAAGTAGCAACCTGTTTTTCCCTACCCAATAGCTCAGATCAACATAGTCTAGAAGTGGCCCAAGACTTGGGACTCTCCATCAACTTAAAAGCAAGTGCGCTTCTATCCATCGCCAAGTGGACAAGGTCTAAAGAGGGCTGGTTCGAACTCAACATGGATGGGTCTTCTAGGGGCAACCTAGGCCCATTGGGCAACAAAGGTGTTTACAAAAAGAACAGAGTGGATTTAATCTTCGCTTTTTCCAAAGGTTATGGCCAAAGTACCAATTTCTTAGTGGAGACCAAAGCGGTGGTCAACGAGCTTTATCTATGTTGGGATAAAGGCTATGATAGAGTCGAAGTAGAGAGAGACTCCCAGGCAGTGGTGGCCTTATTTTCCATTGAGGGTAGAGCGTCGTGGATTGCCCACTACTGGAAAAATTCTTTCGAAAAGATAAGGGCCGACATTAGCATTGAATGAAGTACACTCCCCGAGAGGTGGACAAAGTAGCGGAGGCCTGGTTCGTATGGGCAGTTCCACTCAAACGGGTAGGATATTCACAGTCACCTCAACCCTTCCACTCCTAATTAGAAGGGAATTAGTTTTAGACTGAACAGGCCTGGGCTTAGTTAGGGTCAATTATAGGTTTTTTTATTTTTCTTTCCTCCCCCCCCCCCCAAACGTGTAGTTCTTTATTTTCTCCATATGAAATATACATCATTAAAAAATGTCCAGGTTGGTTGGTGAGCCTAATGATAGGAGACTACCTAGCTTGGTTTAGAGTGCACTTGTTGGGTTAAAGAGACAACGGAACGGGCATAACAGAACATTCATCAAAAGGCAAAGAGATAGGGATGGTTAACTCTTTTAATCCGATGGTTACTTTTCTTCCTCAACGAGAAGGAACCCACAAAGCTCGCAACTAGACGAGCACGTTGAAAGTACGTGAGATCTCTATGTCATCTAGAAGAGCAACAATGTAAGCATTATCATTATCTTTCAAAGGATCAGTATCAGTCCAATCTTCTTATTATTCAACGTATTGTAGATCCTGGTTGAATATTTCTCCTTGCATAAATGGACCATAGCATAATTGCCCACCTTGAATACTTTTTGCCATCGATGTTTGTTGGCTTTCTCCCTGTACTCGTCGTTCAAAGCATGCAACATTGGCTTGCACATCCACATGAATGCACACGATTCAGTTTGCCATATGTTCTGCTATAATACTCATGCTCAGGAGCTTGGGCAAAAAGGGAATAAGTCAAGTGTGTGGCGAGGCACCCGACCATAAACGATTTGGAATGAGGACTTCTTTGCCGAGTGGTTCACTATGTCACCCGAAATACATCGAAGGAAGTTTTCAAATGTACGATTCATAACTTCAGTCTTCTCATTAATCTGTGGGTAAGGATTACTAAACTGAAATAGTGTACCAAACCTACTCCAAAAGTCCCCCAGAATTGGCTAATAAACTTCGTGTCACAACTAGCAGTAATGGTCTTAGGAACCCCGTGTAGCTGCACAACCTCTCTGAAGAATATGTTCACTATGTGTGTTGTATTGAGGGTCTTCTTAAATGGGATAAAGTGCGCCATTTTTTAGAAACGATCTACCATTATGAACATTGAATCCATGACACGCTATATTCATGGGAGACCAAGCATGAAGTACATAGATAAGTCATCCTAAGGGCCGTTAGGCACAGGTAATTGGGTGTAGAGACTGAAATTCTAAGACTGTCTATTGGAGGTCTAACAAACATGACAGTGCTACACTAATTTACCCACGTCACATACCAATTATGCCCAATAATATCGCTCCTCTATAAGAGCCCGCGTCTTGTCTCACTTAAGGTGTCCACCAAGGTTACATCCATATAACTCTTGAATAATCTACTCACTTAGTGAACTTTGTGGGATGCACAGTCGATTGCCTTTGAAGTGAAAATTGTCTTGTATATGTAGGTCACTGGGATGACCTTCTTACCACCTCATCTATCCATTTAAAAGTCCTCGTCCTCGGCATACAACACCTTGAGACAATCGAAGCCAACTACCTCATTGCTCATTGTAACTAGTATTGAAGCACGACAGCTAAGTGCATCAACCACCTTGTTTTGATGCCCCGACTTGTGCTTTAAAATGAATGTAAATTCTTGCAAAAATGCAACCTACTTGGCATGCACACGATTCACATTAGCTTGACTATTAATGAATTTGAAAGCTTGATTATCTATATAAAGAATGAACTCCCTTAGAATTAAGTAATGTCGACAATGTCGCAGTGCCTGGACCACTGCGTATAATTCGAGCTTGTAGGTCAACCACTTTTTGCATGCATCCTTAAGCTTTTTATTGTAGAAGACTATCCACTTGACTTCTTGAGATGACACTTCCCCAATTCCAACATATAAAGCATCACATTCAACCTCAAACAATTTGTCGACGCTGGGAAGTACAAGAAACGAAGTTGTGGACAATTTGTGCTTGATTTTAGTAAAAATCCTGTCAGCTTCGTCAGTCCACTGAAATGTCTAATTTTTCATGAAATCTGTAATAGGTGACATAATAGTGCTAAAATTTTCACGTATTAATGATTGAATGTCGTTAATCTGTGAAAACTCTATACTTTGGAGATGTTTGTCAAAACTGTCTATTCCCTTATGACTTTCATATTTTCATCATTCACCCGGATGCCCGTGGATATCATGATAAAACACAAAAATAATAGGCTATCGGTAAAAACATACATTTTTTTAGATTTAGATACAACTTATATTCGGTGAGCATTTGAAGAACCCGTTTAAGGTGTTTCATATGGCTTGCTTCATTTTGGCTATATATCAAAATGTCATTGAAGTAGACTACTATGAAATGCCCAATGAATGGATCTAAAACTTGGTTCATCAACCTCATGAATGTACTTGGCATGTTCAAAAGATCAAAGAGCATGACCAACCATTCAAACAACCCTTCCTTGGTCTTAAAAGTTGTTTTCACTTATCACCCGGCCGTATTCAAATTTGATGGTAGTTGCTCCTTAAATCAAATTTAGAAAATAATTTTGCATACTCAAGAATGTCCAAAATATTATCCAATCTTGGTATGGAAAATCTGTATTTTATGGTAATTTAATTAATTGGCCAGCTGTCAACACACATGCATCAACTCCCATTTTTTTTCATTTTTTTTTGAGTTAATAGGGCCGGTACGATGCATGGGGTCATGCATCATACTCCTTCTGACTCATTCGATAGTGATGATGATTAGGTAAACTGGGCTCGGGGACAAGGGTGATATGGTGTTAAATATCTCGCATGGGAGGCAATCCATCGGGAAGGTTCATTTAGCAATGACTTTAAACTTGGAGGAATGTTTAAGGGCATGTCTTACTTTTAATTTATACTAATTGAAATGAAATAGTAAATTGTTCTTTTACCTTGTTATCATTCTCTTTTTTTATCCAGTCAATCGAGTAAGGGGAATGTTGCTTTGTCGTAGGTAGCCGTAACTTATCTACTATCACCTTCAAGACGATGTTCTCTCTACTATCGTTGTCTATGAATATTACATCACAGAGCTTGTCGTTGACGGTACACCGCATATGAAATATGTTGTGCTGCTATAGATGTAACTCTTTCCATGTGGTATACAATAATCGCCTCATAACCAAGGATTATTATGAATAGGCACGCTAGAGAGGATGTGGTTGATCAGCGTGGGCCTACCCGTCTGAGGTAAGATTCTGCACTTCCAACCCATTATCCTCTGGCGGACTTTATCTATTAAGCCCTAAAAGTATGTCCTCCTCGGTTTCCCTTGGAAAGTAGGGATCCCAAGATAGGTGAATGGCGTGAAAGCCTTGTTGAAGCCCAAAATATTTTTCATCACTCTCACACGAGTTTTAGACTGCTTTGTCGAGAGGATAAAGAAGCTCTTAGCTGCATTAATTTTCTGACCTGATGCATGTTCGTATTTCATGAGAAATTTAACAATCTTCTTAAGGGAGTCACCGCTACCATTTGCAAAGAGAATCGTGTTGCTAGCGAAGAGAAGATGAGAAACCATTGGGCAGTTTCTACAAGTCTTAAAAGGCTGACAGAAGCCTCTCACCATCAGTTGGGTGAAGCCCCGACTGAGGACATTCACTGCTAGAATGAAGAGCCCTAGCAAAATAGAGTCGCCCTAACGAAGCCCTCTCGACTATTTGAAGAAGCCCGCCGTGTGCCCCTTAATGAGAATCGAGAACCATGAATTCGACCAGCACTTTTCAACCAGCCCAATCCAACTTTTGTCAAAACCTAAGGTGATGAGAACCTCTTTCAGGAAATCCCAACTAAGTCTGTCATAAGCCTTTTCCATGACTAGCTTTAACAAGATGTTGTCACCTATAACTTTTCTATTGATGTCACGGAAAATCTGCTAAGTAAGAGCATTACTCTCCATTATTGATCTACCCTACATAAAAGCACCTTGTTTGACAAAAATAATTTTGGGGAGAATACTTCCCAACTGGTCAACAATAATCTTGGAGAAAATTTTATATACTTAAAAAATAAATAAATAAAAATAATAAAAATAAAAACACTTGACTTCATTGATGTGTAAAAGGATTACAAAAGGCCTGAATTCGGGGATCCCCAGTAGAAAAGATCCGGGGAAGCCTATCATATCAACAAAGAAAAAATTAACAAAACCCAGCCACTATTTAACCTCTTTAATCACCCTTAGCCCCAATTTATCAAGAAAAAGAAGTCCTCAGATATGTGGAGGAAGCTTCGAGAGTGAAACAGAAAGGGACGAGAGTTGGGAATTGCTCCCTAAACGGGCCAAGGCATCGGCAGGAGCATTCCCTTCCCTGTATATATGCGTAAATTCGATACGGCCTCCCAGAAAATTTTATATACACAATTGCATAAGTTGATGGGCCTGAAATCAAATAATCTAACTGGCGAGCTCTTCTTAGGGATAAGGCATATGAGGGTGGTTGTGAAGGCTCTTACGAGGTCCCCTCCGCTGAAGAAATAGTGGGCAACCTAAAGCCATCTGGGCCAGGTGCACCATCTGGCAGAAGCCCCTTAACTACCACCGCATGCACTTCTTCCAAAGACGGTGCGAATAAGAGGCCCCGATTATCTTCTGCAGTTACAGAGTGGTGAATGGAGTGAACAAGGTCCCCCATAGGCTTAACTAGTTTAGCCTGAAGGAGGTTCTAATAAAACTGTGATGCCACCTCCTTGATGGCATAACTGTCTGTGAGAACAAGTCCCCCATCAAGTCTGATTTCCTGGATTCTAGATCTCCTCGCTCTACCCGTATCCGTGGCGTGGAAGAATTTAGTGTTGCAGTCTCCCTCTTGCAGCCATTGGACCCTTGATTTTTTTTTCTTCGAAAAGGTTTCCTCGCATAGTTCTAGATGGGCAATCCTATCCCTGGCCTGTTGTAAAGATTGCTGCAGGAAGGAATCTAAGGAGTCCTGGGCTACAAACTCAGCCAAGCATAGATCCTTTCAGCATTGTTAAGATTTAGAAAGAGGTCCCCATGATGTGTCTGTTCCAAAACTTCGCATCTGCAGGGATCTGAATATAGATTTTTGTTAGTAAAAAGCATGTCAAGTGGTCGTTGGCTTATTGTGGGCCAACAGTCCACTTGGCACCGTTTCGTCAAAATAGGTTCCTTGACACATGTGGGGGTGAAGAAAACGGAAGTAAGGATAACAACATCATTGTCGGGTTACTGCAAGCCTATGGTTTTATTTTCTCAATTTGGTTTGTTGGTTGCTTTTGAAAGGTGCTGGAGACTTAATATGTAACTTGTTTGGATTTGCGATGATTTACGGGTAAGATAAAGTTAACTTTAAGGTGTTAAACAAGTTTTCTGATGGTTTGAATGCTCATCCAGGATTTGATTTGTTGGGTTGTAGATTTGTCGATCGGTCCATTGGTTGCTCCTAAGATGTGCTAAGGGTCCTATATATGCTTTTGATCGATTAGATTTTCGACAGTTCTTGAGTTTCCTAAGAATGATTTTATCAAAACTCAACCAAAGTCTGAAGAGAAGATTAGTCTCATTTTGGGTGAGGTGTCTATAGTTTGCATGGATTCCGACATAGTAGGCATGTATTTCTTTAAATAATGGTAGTTTATAGGATTTTTTTTTCATTCATTAGCGTTTAGATCTTGTAGGAGATAAGCTCCTCCTTGCAGTGCCATTTTCACGATGAGTGATCTTCAAGATCGATGGGCTCACCGATCTCCTATGCACCAAGTAGGCACAAGTGGGCAACTTCGTGATGTGTATGTAAAATCCACTTCTTGGATATAACATCCCACATTAGGCTTAAGGTTAAATAATATTTTAAAAAAAAGACCTATCTATGATTAGGATGGGCCTCACCATACGTGGTCAGTCCAAAACAAACATATGCTAGTCCTCATTCACTAATTATGTAGCCGGCATTCACTAGCCTTTACCATGATGTGAAGATTGTGGGCCCACCATGATACATGTGTTTTATCTATTTTGTCTATTTGTTTTGTTCTATCATTTTAGGAAAGGAGAATAAAATCCAAGTATATCTAAAGCTCAAATGCACCACACCATTGGAAACAATGGGAATCGAACACCCACAGTAAAAAAAAACAAACTTTTTACATCTCATAAAAATTTTGGTATCCAGGTCTTTGTGACTTTATTAACAAGTTAGATGACAAATAAACATTACTATGGGCTCTAGAAAGGTTCATCAGTAGACATCATTATCCTTGGTTTTATTATGTGGTGTGGCTCACTATTTTCTTTTCTTTTCTTTTTTTAATCTTTTTTTTTAAATGAAGATTTTCATTGAATGAATGGATATACATCCCGATCTACATTCGGGCTACCCCCAAAGAAAAAGAACTGGGGAAAGCCTATCATAAGAAGTGAAAAGGAAGAAAAATAAAAGGAGAAACGGGAACAACAGCCAAACAGGCCCATAACTATACCAATGTTGTTAAAAAAGATGTCTTAAATCTAGAAATCTTCGACTAGTCGAAGGAAAGCAACATCGTATTAGAATTTCCGTGATCCTCGACTCGTCGAAGATCTGCTTCGACTCGTCGAAGTTTATGCAGACAGTACACGGACTGCGTAAATTTGAGGCGGTTTCCGGACTATTCCAAGTTAGTGCGAAAGGGGGGTTTCCTAAACTATAAATAGGACTTCCTAGGGCCTTTTCTAAAGTATTCTAAGGCATTTTAAAGTTATTCCAAGGGTTTCTAAAAGGGTTCTGGGGTTTGCAGAGGGTGTAGCATGGGTGAGATTCGAGGTTGTTCAAATTGGGTAAGTTTTCTCTCTTTGTAATTTTTGCTTTCATAGTGAAGATTTGTCACTTTGTGCCGTGGTTTTTTTTCACAAGGGTTTTCCATGTTAAATCTTTATGTTCTCTTGTGATTGCTTAGTGTTCTTGGATTGCTATCCTAGATTCATATTTGTGTGATTCCGCAGACCAAATCTCAACAAGTGGTATCAAAGCTATCATTGGGGCATAGATCTGAATCTACAGGATTAACAATAATGGGAAACACCAAGTTTGATATTGAGAAGTGCTCAGACAAAATAATTTTGAGTTATAGAAGATTAAGATGATTAGTCTATTAACCAAGCAAGGCGAAGTTAAGGCTTTTAAGGAGTGGAAACCGACTATAAAAGATGAAGAATGGGAGACTTTTGATAGTAATGCTTTAGCCTCCATCCGTTTATGTCTCACGGATGAGGTTCTTTATAATGTTTTGCAGGAGAAAATTCCGGCTAGTTTATGAGCAAAGTTAGAGGATAGCTTGATCGCCCCCAACCCAACTTTGTCCAAAAAGAGAAGCCCTTTAATCTGCACAGGGAGCTAGGAAGGAAGGGAGATTAGTGAGGTGAATTGGAGAGTGCTCCCTTGGCGGGCCATCCAATCAACAGGGGCATTCCCTTCCGAGTGTAGACAAATCTAAAATGGTCATGACATTTTGCTATCTCAATCCTAGAAATCCAATATTTTCACTTCAAGGCTGGAACTGAAACTCCATTAAGCTGGTCCACCATAAGCTTTAAGTTAGATTCAACTAAAGCATTAAAGAACCCCTTGTTGAGACAGTGATAGAGACCATCGTGAATAGCTCTAAGCTCAACACTGAAGTTGGACCCCATCCCATAGGCTGAAGAGAAAGCGAAAAGGAGATCTCTCTTATCATCCCTGCAAATTCCACCACCTCTAGATAAACTTGGATTTGGGCTTGCTTATCCATCAACATTTAATTTGGCGCAGCCTCTATCCGGCCTAGCCCATTTAACTATGTTGACTTCTCCCTAGGATGATTAGGGGCTTTTAAACCCAGCTCAACTGAGAGACAAAAGAAGGGAGTTGGGGAGACTAGAATGGGAGAATAGACTTTTGGCTATCCAGGAGAGGCTCCACTTCACGCGGGCAATTGTAGCTGAGGTAGATATGGGGCTTTCATCGAATTTGGCCTTATTTCTAGACATCCAGATTTCCCAGCAGATTAGACTGGGCAGCAAGCCAATCAACCCTACTTGATTGCAAGAGAGTTGGGCCGAGGACCACCACTGAGTGATTCTACCTTGGATAGAAGGCCCTCTCGAGGAGGATAATCCGAGGATAGCCCTGAAGTAATCCCAGACCTTGGATGCTAACAGACTGTTAAGAAACATATGGCAAACAGTTTCTTCTGATGGTTGCTGGGAGAGGCCTTCATCACAGCAAACACACCTTGAGGGAAGAGGGATCCCGTGAGATTTGACGGCACTATCAACAGGGACAACATTCTTCCCAAGTTTCCACATAAAGATGGAGATCTTAGGCAAAATCATCTAAGGCCATTCCCATCTTGCCCATAATCTGCGCTGGTTCCTTTCACGACAGATATTCCAAGCAAATTTAATAGAGAAGATACCTAAAGGCTCCTTCGGCCAGAAATAAGAGTCTGCTGCTATCGATAAGCAAAAACCTCCTTGGAAAAGGAAATCAATGATCGGTTGATGGAGATGTACAAAAACTGATAAGGGAGGGAGCGGACCATTAAGACCAATAGCATCACAAACTTACAGCGATTGCAGGTTAATCGGGATTGACTTGTCAACTCTGATTTCTAGCGGGCCTAAACCCGACCAGTTGGGCTTCCAGAAATTACACTTCCCTTGGCCGAGGAGCCACTGAGCATTGTTTTTCTAGTGTGGCTCACTTAAGCCTTGGATATGGTTTATTTGAGCTTTGGATATGCTTCAATTTTCGGCTCATGCCCTAAAATGAGTTGGAAAGATGGATGGATGACATGGATGAAACACAAACATCAAGGTGGGCCATGTGGAGTCTTTATGAGCAATGGTAAAGGGTGGTGAGCACCTCACTCCATTCGCAATCAACATCCTATCCATGGGTTTCGTAAAAGTCAAGCAGGAAGGGGATGTCCATCTCCATGGGCCCCACCTTCATGCATCTTAAAAATCCACTCCAGCCATTAGGTTAGTGCCTTATCAGCCCAACAATATTTAGGTGGACCATAAGATTGGAAATAGTGTTACGTGACATTTAGCCTCCAAACTCTCTTGGTATGCCCACCTTTACAATGGATGGGCTTGATTTTTAGATCCTAGGTTTAAATTTAATGCAAAATCTACTATTTGGGTGGATGGCAAATAAACACTTCGCTGGCCTTTAAAAAGATTTTGATCCTGGGCGTTCAACTACTATCATTTCCTTTGGTGTGGTTCACCTGGGATTTGGATCTTCTCTTCTTCTTCTTCTTCTTCTTTTTTTTTTTTTTTTTTTTTTTTTTTTTTTTTTTTTTTGCTATGAGAAAGATGAGCCAAGCGCCATCAAATTCACATATGGAGCAAGCAAAACAACCTGGGGTTTCAGGCAAGCAGCCACACTTCAGCTGCCCACCTATCATATGCTATACAAAGAAAGATTTTTTAACCTAATAAAATAACCTAATAAAATCAAGGCCTGCTTTGCCTAAAAGGAAGCTGCCCTTAATCAGCCCGGGAAGAAGGGAGACACTCCCAAAGGACTTGGAAGATTGGGACAAGCTACCCTCTTTAGCTAACCCATCGGCTAACCTAGGATTTAGATCTGATTCATTTTTGGATCAATGTTCTAAAAGGTACATGCAAAATGGATGAATAGAGTGGATATGTAGCACATACATCAAGGTAGACCTATGGTCACGCCTAGCCACATTACGTTGTTTCAAGGCAGACTTTTTGGACCGGGAGTAATAAAAACCCAGAACTTTAAACCTCCGCCGCAACCACCTGAATGGCCCACCTGAATCCATGATCAGGCTGATGTTTGGACCCTACAGTTAAAGGTATGCAGATTGGTGCGCAGGAAACGAGGACTCTCTCTCTCTCTTTTAAGCCCGGTTGGATTATAAGTTATGGTCCACTCGGTCAATAATTTTCAATTTTTTAAGTGTGAGATCTAATTCATTCCCTACGTTGGCCCGAGGATCCCCATGTGAAAAATTAAAAATATCTTCTCTTAAAATGCACATGCTTCTTTTCTACTATTTATTAATGGGTGGAAATTATTTTAAATGGCGTGGCTTACTTGAAAAGTAAACTCAGATGATTTTTTGCAGTAGATAATCCTCACTGTGGGACCCACCTATTAGAAGGGTTGGATGTCAGATGTACTTAATAGGTGGGATGTTATGTGCGGGTTGCACTCTACTTTGCGGTCCAACCGGTTGGACTTAGACCTAATCTCTCTAAATATATAGTTTTCCTCGTATATATGCTAATTGAGTGTATGTACTTTCATTTATGATTTTTCTTTTCTTTGACGAGAGTGAAAGGAAGCTTCACTGACAGGAGGGTGAGCACACACCGAAAACTGTATAAGACTAAGAGTATACTGTCGCCGGTGCGTGCTCACTCTCTTTTTGTCAATTGCCTACGCCGGAATCTGACTTATCGGCATGTTTTCGTTGGAAAATTTTGCGCTTCCCGGTATTTATTTTCTCCTCTCTTCTTAAATATTGAATTTAGAAGCCAAAAAGATAAATGATGCAGCACGAATAACGATATACGTGCATGCACTGATAACCTTATCCTTCCCCGCCGATTCTTTAACAAATGATGTTACCGTTTCTCGAGAAATGTACTGGGATTTTATTTTATTTTATTTATTTTATTTTTTTGAGTGAGAGATTCAGAGAGAGAGAGAGAGGGGAAAGTGTCGGTTTTGATGTGGGTCTGTTCGAGAACGGAATGGGGACGAGTGGAGGATACTGATCTCTGCGAGGGTTTAACGGAGAACCGTATTACTTCATTGTATGGAGACTCCCGGGCCTTCGGTATTATTTATTTATTTTTTCTTTTACGTGGTGTTTGATTTTTCCATGTAAATTGGAAAATGGAGTTTTAGTGATTGCAGTTGCATTCGTGCACTCTAACACCGCTTTTTCTTTTTTGTTTTTGTTGGTCTCTTGGGCTTTTGCTTTGGTATCAAGAACATGAGTTTGAGTGGTCTTTGGAGGAGGAGAAGCACCCTATCTTGAAGAAAATTGCATTGTTTTAGGACCCTCTTTTTGGTTTTGTTTTTGTTTTCTCTTTCTTTCACTTCGTCTTTTTGGTTTTGTTTTGACTTGGTTTGATTGGTTTAGGAGTATGATCAGATCGTTTCCTTTCTTAAAGAGATCTTTTCCTTTCTTAAAGAAACTCCCGTTGTTCTTTGCCCTTCTGTTTCTATTTTGGCAATGTGAAGATGGGTTTGAATGGTTTGGAAGTAAATTCCTACTAGAAATGCGGAGGATATATATAAACTTACAAGAACTATCTCTTGTTTCAAGGACCCTTCTTTTTTCTTTTGGGTTTGTTTTGACACCATGAACATGGTTTGAGCGGTAGGAGTTGACCATTCTGCAAAATGGGTAGATACAAATGAAAATTCTACCATTTAATAAACTTCCGTAATTCTAAAGAAGTCATTTTTTTTTTTAATTCTTTTAGGTTTCGGTTTGGCACCCAAAACATGGTTTTGCCTGATTTTGGAGGAACTGACCCTCTTAGGAGATGGGTTGTGAAAATTGTGGTTTCTACTTTTCCACAGGGAAAGTTCCATTTCCCCAAAGTCCCTTTGCTTTTTCTTTTTTTTCTTTTTTTTTTTTTTTTTTTTTTTCACTAACAAGAAGAATGGAGTTACAATATGATTGGGTATTTGTAAACTCTATTGGGCCCACCATGAATGTATGTAGTTTATCCACGCGGTCTATCTGTTTCTCCAGCTCATTTTAGGGGTTGAGCCCAAAACGGAAGCATATCAAAAGCTCAAGTGGACCACACCACAGGAAATACTGGGA
Source organism: Magnolia sinica (assembly GCF_029962835.1). NCBI lineage: Eukaryota > Viridiplantae > Streptophyta > Magnoliopsida > Magnoliales > Magnoliaceae > Magnolia > Magnolia sinica. The sequence goes on from NC_080581.1 coordinate 15,922,927, forward strand.
ATAATGATTTCCACCGTTGAAACCCTCCTAATGCCCACGGTGATGTTTATTTATCATCCAACCTGTTCATAAGATCACACAGACATGGACTAAGGGAAAACACAAATGTCATCTTGATCCAAAACTTCTGTGGCCCCCATGAAATTTTCAACGGTGGACGTTCAATTCACACTGTTTCCTGGCCCGAGTGGATAAAATACATAAATCACCGTGGCCCCCACATAGTGTACTCATTATGCAACCCGCACCCCTATTTGGGAAGCGGAGTATTATATTTTTCACAACTATTCAAAGATCTTTACCACCGTCCATATACAATTTCTTCTACCTCATACTGAATTTTTATTTTATTTTATTTTATTGCGGAGTATTATATTTTTCACAACTATTCAAAGATCTTTACCACCGTCCATATACAATTTCTTCTACCTCATACTGAATTTTTATTTTATTTTATTTTATTATTATTATTATTTTAAAAAAAAAAAAAACAAAAACTAAGAGCTTCATTGATATGGCAAAACAAAACTTTTTACAGCTTGGGCTATTCGGGCAGGACCCATAGCTACACAACAGCCCCGCCTATCATATCCTATACATTTGGGTGACTCTTTAGCTCTCTAATGGCGCCTAAAACCGCTTTATCCAAAAGAAAATGGCCCTTGATCAGCCGAGGGAGGGAGGAAACCTCCCGGAAGGTTCTGACGGATTGCAACCTACTTCCCTCATTGTTGAATTTGTTCCCCTGGTCATTTTCGTGAATATGTGAGTAGTGTTTTACTTATTTGTTTAATTATTAGTTTCTTATCATTGTTGAATGCTTTATTGGTATCTTTTGTGCATTCATTCATCGAATAGGATCTTATTAATTCATGTTATATGCTCTTTTAGGGTGATTCCAATGCATTAGGACTTCTATCGTTATTTGCAAGAAAGTTATTCTCTCTTTCTTTATCACTTAGTGTCTCCATTAGGTTCTACCCCAATCAGCTTTTTGTGTTGTGTTGTTTTCTTGTTCAATGTTCTTTACAAGATGATCTCATCAATGAAACTCTTATGCTTGCTGGCCGTGTCTTGAAGGGCAATGCATATTTTTTTAAAAGGAAATGCATCTACACTATAGCTGCATTGCTTTCATGGATGAAGGGTACAGGTTTTGCTACAAGGAAGTGAAAAACTATATATAAGGAGAAATTTAAAAGGCACTACCAAGTTATAGCTGAGAGAAGCAATAATTAAGCAAAATGCTTTCTGCAATTTATACTTTAAACCAGTGACAGTTCCATGCCTCTGTTTGAGGTGATGTGCTGATCCTCCTTTGTTAGATGACACCTTTTTGAAGAGGTGCCTGTACTTTTTTTTAACGAGCACTCACACTACAATGGGTACTCAAACCCAGGACCTCGGGTTGAAACTCTTGTGAGTTTACCACTGAGGCATCTGTAAGGACCCTTTTTGAAGAGGCAAGAAGTAAGTGTACTTCATTTGTTTGAGGCATCTGTAAGGACTCTTTTTGAAGAGGCGAGAAGTAAGTGTACTTCATTTGTTTCTAGATTGCTATGCTCAGCAGACTGGTTGTAGCAATTTTCTAGTTTTCAAGTCTCACATCTTCCACGGGTAAATTCTGATCACTCTCCGCTGCTCCTTTCTTTTTTGCTGGATCTGCCCAGCGGTCGTAAGCTGTTTCGTTTCCAAAGCATGTGGTTCTTGCATGAGTCCTCTAGGAAAGTGGTGGAAGAGGCCTAGGTGTCGAAGGTGGAGGGTCAGCCCTTGTTCATAATGCACAACAAGCTATCCAATGTCAAGAAAGCCCAAAAGAAATGGAATAAGGAAGTCTTTGACAATGTCTTCCAAAAAATCAAGCAAGCTAAGGAAGAAGTGATCAAATTAGATGAAGCCTCCTGAGTTAGAAACGACCCAGATCTCCTTCTGTCGTTGTAGGTGGCAAAGGAATCTTTATCTCATTTTGAGCTTATGGTAGAAGTCTTCTTGCAGTAGAAGGTTCGAAATAGGTGGCTTGAAGAGGGGGACTGAAATACTAGATATTTCCACAGTATTACAAATGAACGGGTGAGGAAAGTGGCCATTCGGGAGATTGTGCCAGATAGTGGGGTGAAGCTTACCAAAGCGGTTGACATCAAGCAGGAAGCCATGAATTTCTTTTAGGCCCTGTTCGAAGCTGAAGCATTGGAGGCCGTGGGTGACTTCCTTGACCCCATCCCATCCTTGTTTTCTATTGAGGATAATGTGGCTCTCCTGGTCGACCCGATGATGGAGGAAGTCAAGAGTGCAGTGGACGAGCTTCTGTCCAATGGTGCACCAGGGCCTGATGGCTTCTTAGGGGCATTTTTTAAGGCTTGTTGGGACATTATAGCCCAAGATTTGCTATCTGTTGTTACATTCATCTTCCGAGGGGGTTAGATACTGCTACCTTTCACCTCTTCTCTCATATGTCTCATTCTAAAAGTGTCATCACCATCAAAATTTTCTGACTTCTGCCCGATCAGTCTTTGTAATTACATTTACAAGGTGTTCTTGAAGGTGATTGTAACCCGTTTGAGCGTAATCCTGCCCAAGTTGATATCGGACGAGCGGTCAGCCTTTGTTCAAGGCTGATCAATTGCGGAGTCCACCACACTTGCCTAGTAGTTATTAAGAGATTTGGGTAGGAAGCTCAATGGGAACAATGTGAACCTGAAACACGACTTTGGAAAAAGCCTTGATAATGTAAATTGAAATTTCTTGAGAGAGGTTCTTCTCAAGTTTGGTTTCAACCTGGACTGGGTGTGGCTTGCTGAAAGATGCTGGGTGAATAGCTAGTTGTCGATGCTTGTCAATGGGGAATTGTGTGGCTATTTCAAATATGCAAGAGGTCTACGGCAAGGAGATCCTATCTTGCCTAGTCTCTTCATCTTTGCAGCGAAAGCTTTTCATCGGGGATTTAAGAGATTGGTTGAAAGGGGTTTCTCCCAATTGTTTAAGGTCGGCGGAGGGTGCCCTTTGGTGTCTCATATGCTATTTGCATATGATGCGCTTATTTAAGAGATTGGTTGAAAGGGGTTTCTCCCATCAGTCTTGGAAAGTTGTTGTTGAATTCCTTTTCAGATTTCAAGCTGTTTCATGGCAGAAAATCAACAAGTTTAAGTATAGTTTTTTAGTCCCCCTTGTCAATGGCAGTGGGGAGAGTCAGGTCTGTTGGGAAACCATGAAAGCACACAAAGATGAATAAAGTGAAGTAATTCAATGACACCAATCAAGCGCAAAGAGAACACAACGATTTTAAAATGGAAACACCCTTGTGGGAAAAAACCACGGCACAAAGTGATAGATAATCACTATGAAAGCAAAAATTACAAGAGAAATCTCCATGGGAGAGCGGGAGCGGGCGACTCTGTGGGAAAGGGGCCCGACAAGGAAATCTCGATCGTCTCCATCCAGTTTCTCCCTCTTTGTGGCGAACCTCACGTTTGATACTACGGAGGAAGATCTTCTTCGCATCTTTGGTCGTTTTGGGAAACTATGGGATGTCTTCATTCCATGGAATCGGCATCTAAATCACTCCCGAGGGTTCGCTTTCATTCGATTTTGCTATGAGCAGGATGTTTTCAATGCGATTTAATGTCAGCATGGATGGAGGATTGATGGGAGGGTTGCTCACATTGACTGGGCGAAAGGGCAACCTCGCAAGGGAACAACAGTGTCGTTGTCACCTCGACTCCAAAACCAGGTGGAAGAGATCCAGATCAATCGTTTCCGGTAGCAGTACGAATGCCAAAGAAGGGAGCGTACAATCTGATGGCAGGGAGCTCCGAAATCACAACCATTGCCGATTCTAGAGCAGTGGAGAACAAGATGTGGATGCCGAGTCTTGCTCTGGTGGGGACTGTGATAGATTTGGACGTTCGGGTTGATAGACTGTCAGGTGCTCTGAAGGCTTTGAGCCTGAAGTCCTCAGATGTGGAAATAGTGAGGATTACAGCCCAAAAATTCTTGCTAACGTTTAAATCGAATGAGGAGATCGAAGCGTTCAGGAGAAATACTAATTTGCACAATGAAATGGGGCTACAGATGGTTGAAAGGTGGACTCCAGCAGAGGTAATCGGGGGTGATTGCATCTGGATTAGACTATTCGGCATTCCAGCCCAGCCCTGGATTGAGTTAGTCATCCTGGATCTGGCAAGTTTCTTCGGTAAGATCATTCAGATAGACTTAACTCCAGATTTGGCTATTTCCAGGCATTTGCTCGAATTAAGGTGATTCCTCGATCGGGTGTAAGCTTCAATCAAGTTTTGGAGTTAAAATTTTTGGGGAAGGCTTATCCCATTTTAGTGGAGATGGAACCATTATTCAAATACGGATGCCATCCATCAACCACGCAACCAATGAGAGCACCAAGGCATGGGTTATCAGAAGGTTTCATGGTCAGTCGGGGCCCCTAGAACCCATTTGTGAAAAGGTTACAATAGGGGTTGATGCCTCTCAGGTTGGTATTTCAAGACATCGGTTAGATGTTTGTTTAAATGTCAATCTGGGGGATAATGTCAATGTAAATTTAGGCGTGGGTGCAAATGAAATTATGGGAGAAATGGTAGGCGGTATTGATCCAAGACCATTAGATGATATGGTTAATATAGTAGTTAATGGTGGTGGAGAGGCCCAATGCCAGCCAGAATTAGGTGGAAGCGTAAGTGCGCTTTCAAAGCAAGTGCCACTGCCCAGCCCGCCTGATCCTCTTCTCCTACTAGACAGACCTGATGACAGTCTAAGTCTACTTTCCAATCGGCTAGAGGAGTATTAGCAGGATGGATCTCAAGCCTATTTGAAATCAAATCTAGCAGAGCATAATAAACTTTAGGTATCTGTGTATCATGGTGAAGATGATATGTTGTGTGGAATGTAGCCATATTCTCAACCCCAACAGATTAGACATCCTATGGTAAGCCACTTGGAAATGTTAAACCCTCATGCAATAGGCACATCGGGACAACAGGTCAGGAAGGCTGGAAGGTTTCCACTGGATACGGGATATCAACTTCAAAACCAGGAGCAACTTTGCGAGGGGATGTCTGCTGGTAGAAAGGAGACCCACTTACTAGAAATCAGGCATGGTTTTGCCGAAAACAGGAATGTGATGAATGTGAATGGTGGTACGACTGTTGAAGCTGGTGCAGTTGGCTATCACCTACAATGCTAGGAACAGATTCTCGAGAGAAGGTCTGCTGGTGGAAAGGAGAACCTCCCACCTGATCTTAGACATGGTTCGGCGAGAAACAGGACCAAGGTGACTGGGAGTGGTGCTAACAGTGGAGAGGTTGGAGCAGTAGTAGAGTGCAGATCTGAGCCTAGATGGTGTACAATTTCAGTCTAAAATATAACATATTAAAGGAGGAAAAAGGTAAAGGATAGAGCTGATATGGAGGTTGATCTATCACCATATTTTTCATCTGTTAACAAATCAATTTGTTGCTCTAACAGAAATCTGGATGGTGATTATGGGAGGCCAGTGGCCAATCAGTTTGAGGAACAGGAATAGGGACAACAGATAGAACTAGGGGGAGTCTTGGAGTGGGATATCCGGAATCAGGAAATGGCTGACCATTGGATACAGGACGAACAGGAGGAGTTTGATGTGGATAAACCCCCGAAGAACATAAGACGTCACAGAATCCTTTATGCTAAAGAAAATTGGGAATCAAGACTTTGCAAGTTAAAGAGAAGGGCCGTAAATACTGGATGTGTATCTGATGGATAAGATCATTGTATGGAATGTGCGTGGAATATGCAATAAAAGGTTGCTACAGACTACGAAAAGGATTCTTAAAAAACATGATCCGTGGATTGTGGCACTACTGGAACCAATGCTTAGTGATGACAAATGAGTGCGAACTAGACTAGCATTGGGTTTTCACTCTTCTTTCTCTAAATGTGATGAGGGTGGCAAGATTTGGCTATTTTATAAGTCCCTAGTTTCTTGCTCAATAGTATTCAAATCTGATCAATGTCTGTCGATAGTGGCTTTTATGCAAAATTGTGACTCTTAGTTATATTTAACTTTTGTTTATGCTAGGTGTACTCAGATTTTAAGGAGAGCTCTCTAGTCGAACCTCGCTCTCCTATCATCCTCGGTGCAAGGCCCGTGGGCTATTTGTGGAGATTTTAATGCCATAGTAGTCGATTCAGAAATAGGAAGTAAAAGGGCTGCAGATTCAGCTTCTTCTTTAGAGTTTGCTAATGCTATCAAATCCACGGGTCTTTTAGACGCGGGTTTTTCAGGTAATCGGTTCACCTGGAGTAATAATCAGTCCGGAAATGCTCGTGTATGGGCAAGGCTAGACTGGGTCCTTTTCAACGCAAGCTGGTCCATTTTATTCCCCCAATTCCAAGTTTCCCATTTGCCTCGTATTCATTCTGACCATGCTCCGCTTTTCCTCACTTTACGTCGGCTGCTGACTGGTGGGCCAAAACTGTTCCGTTTTCAACAAATGTGGACCCAACATGCTGATTTTCTGAACGCGATCAGGTCAGCATGGAACAAGGTGGAGTCTTCTCATCCAGTCTACAATGTGCTCTCTAAGCTCAAACAGGTGAAACGTGATCTGAAAATTTGGAACAAAGAGGTGTTTAGGAATATTTTTTAACAGATAAAGCTAGCAGAGAACCTTGTGGTCGAGCTGGAAGACCGAATCCAAGCTTCATCAGCTTCAAACGATCAAACAATTATCTTGCAGCAACAAATCAATTCAAATTCAGCTAGGTTAGCATCCTTGGAGATTATGCAAGAAATCTTTTGGAAGTAAAAATCAAGGGTGGACTGGCTGACGGAGGGGGACAAAAATATGAGGTTTTTTCATGCCACAGTTATGGAAAGACAAAGGAGAGCAATTATAAGTCGGGTGGAACCGGGTTCTGGACAAATCGCGAAAGGCCAAGCAGAGTTAAAGGCAGCGGCGGAGGCCCATTTCCAGCAGATTTTCTCTATTAATCCTTGTTAGATTGATCAGGACCTACTACTTTGTATTCCCCAGTTGGTTGAGCAGGCCCACAATGAAATGTTGTTGGAGATCCCTTCACTATTGGAAGTCTACTCGCAGTTCACTCCATCCCTAAAGATAGTGCGGCTGGGCCTAATGGCTTCTCAGCCAATTTTTTTCAATCTTACTGGGAGGTGGTGGGTCAGGACATTCATAGGGTAATCTCCTTTTTCTTTCAAGGAGGAAATATCCCCAGGTCAGTCTCGGCTTCTATTATTTTCTTAATCCCGAAATCAACTTCTCCTAAGCAGTTCTTAGATTATCGTCCTATCAGTTTGTGTAACTTTCTGTACAAAATTTTCTCCATGATTGTAGCTTCTAGGCTTAGTCAGATTCTGCCTTTGTTGATATCACCAGAACAAGGGGCTTTTGCTCAAGGACGTTCGATAACGAAAAATATTGCCTTATCTCAAGCATTGTTTAGGGAATTAAATAGGTCGGTTCGCAGGGGAAACATTATCTTAAAGTTAGACATGGACAAAGCATATGACAGGGTAAGCTGGGACTTTCTGAAGCAGGTTTTGAATCGGTTTGGATTCAACAGGTGTTGGATTGAGATGGTAGAAAAATGTTGGGCGAATAGTTGGTTCTCTGTTCTTATAAATGGAGAGATGGCGGGTTTTTTAAATCTTCAAGGGTTCTGAGGCAGGGAGACCCGATTTCTCCAAACCTCTTCATTCTTTCAGCTGAGGTTCTTAGCAGAGGTCTCAAAAGCCTATTTAATCGTCAGGTTATCCAGCCTTTTTCTTTGAGCAGAGGGTGCTCAACGATCTCACATCTGTTATATGCTGACGATACGTTAATTTTCACAAATGGGAGCAAATCCACGCTACTAGACATTAAGAAATTCCTCGACTCCTTCCAAGCGTCCTCGGGCCAAAGCATAAATCTGACGAAAAGTTCCATTTTTTGTTAAAAAAAGTTGTCAAGTGCGCGAGTTCGAACAATCGAGGCTATCCTTAGTTTTCGCAATACATCATCTTCTTTCACTTATCTGGGAGTTCCAATGGCAGACGGAAGGCTCAAAGCAAGTGCATTTAAGCCGTTGGTAGATAGAGTTGTGGGACGCATTAATGGGTGGAAGGCCTGTATTTTATCCCAGGCCAGGAGAGTGGTCCTGGTGAAGAACGTCCTATCAGCTATTCCGATTCACTCTATGGTAGCTGTCCATATTCCTTCTTAGGTGCTGAAATTAATAGAGAGGCACATGGCGAATTTTTTCTGGGCCTGGTCAGAAGGGAAACAAAATTGTCATTGGAAGAATTGGATGGCTACGCTTAAGGATGAGGGAGGCATTGGTTTTAGAAAACTTGAGGACATTATGAAAGCTCTTTGATTTAAAATGGCATGATCAATTAAATTTGGGTAGGAGGACAATGTTTAGAAATCTTTCATGGCGGCTAAGTATCACCATGACTTGTCTCTATGGGCTTTTAATCGATCAAGGTGGTTATCTTCTTCCCTGTGGAAGAGAATTAGGGAGCTCATTCCTATGGTGGAATCTCGAGTTCAATGGCATATAGGAGTTGGTAATTGCAATTTCTGGAAGGTGAATTGGACCGGCCTGGGCCCTCTAGCATAGCTGGCTGAAGCAGAGGTGCCAGACAGCTTGCTGGAAATTCAGGTGCGTCAGGTGCTCGGTCCGAGTGGTCCTCCCCCCCCCCCCGCGTTCCTCCTCCTTCCTCAGAGAGTTATAGATCATGTGTTTCAGGCAGGGTATTGCATCTCAGAGGACGCATGTCCTAATTTGGCCGTTCATGACTTCAGGGGAATTCTCAGTTAAATCAGCGTGGTCATTGAGCAAGGATCCAAGTCCAGGTCGGAGCTAGTCAAGATGGGTTTGCCCAAAATCTCGCTTCTTGTCGGGAAGTTGCTTCAAAACGCGGTCCCGGTTGATAGTGTGGTTCAATCTAGAGGTGTCCAGATTGCATCCAGATGTGTTTGTTGTACCATCCATAAATCCCAACCCCATGCCATTGAGACTCTGCTCCATCTGTTCATCAACAGTAGCATAGCTCAGACAATTTGGCGGACTGTTGGCAGATGGTTAGGAATTAGTGTAATGGTAGCAATAATGGTTGAAGCAAGGTTATTTTAGTGGTGGGCGGCTGTCTCTTCCAAGCGGAACAAATCGGTAAGCTAAATGCTTATTCCGTGCATTGTAATATGGTAGATCTGGAAAGCACGCAATGCTACAATTTTTGATGGGGTGCTGGTTTCATCTGATCGAGTTCTTGCCAAAATCAGGTGGTGGGACGCTCTTCTCAACAGTTCTAACAGCGAAGGATGTGCGCCTGGATCAGGGTGGACCGATAATTCAAGGGTACGTCTTGTCTCCCCTTTTGACATTAGAACTAGCGGTTGAGCAGTTCTGATTAGATGGGAGCGGCCATCGCCTGGTTGGGTTAAAATTAATGTAGATGGGTCGTCTAGAGGTAATCTGGGAAGATTAGGAGGGGGTGGAATTTGCAGAGGGGAGATGGGCAATTTTCTTTTCGCATTTTCAGTAGGTTATGAGGTCGGTTCTAACTTGGTTGCAGAATTGCGTGCGGTGCATGACGGCCTTGCGCTCGGAATACAAAAGGGTTATAGCCAAATCATTTTAGAATCAGATTCTAGACTGGTTGTTGATTTGCTCAACGGAGTGGCAAAGCCGGGTTGGAAATGGAAGATGTGGTTATATAGGATTCAACAGCTATAGCGAAGAGGTCAAATCAGATTTGTGCATGTTCTGAGGGAAGGGAACTCGCCTGCGGATTTTATGGCCCGGTTAGGGAGTGCTTCTCAATCTAATGCTTGGTTCGACCATCAATCAGAGCTTCCTCGTTAGGTTAGAGGCTCTGTCTTCCTTGATAAGGTTGGATTGGGATCAATTAAGATGGTGTGATCACCTTACTGGAATCTTTTTATAATTAATAGGTGCTTTTCATGGATGGACCCCTATTTTATGTAAAGGGGTGCCACAAATGTATAGGTGGTGATTTTTTGAAATGAACAAAGACAATTCCCCCTATATATATATATATATTAAAAAAAATAGAAATTATAAGAGTTTAGAGAATACCCGATCCGAACAACCTCGAATCAATCTCAAGCTATGCCCTTGAAACCCTAGAATGAATTGGAAAGCTTTGGAATTTACACCCCAATCTTGATTACAGCCTTATATATAGCCTTAGGAAGAATCACAATCGAAATCGGAAAGACTTTCCGTAGATTCACAACTCTACGTAACTCTGCGATACGCTCAATGAACCTTCGATGGGACTTCGATGGCATCGAACCCATTTTGATGTCATAAAAAAGACACCAAAATAGTCCAGAGACAAAAACATGGAAATCAAGATTCCTTCGATTGCACTTTGATGGGTCTTTGATGGCATTGAAACTTAGTTCGATGGCATCGAAAAAACACCCAATAAGTCTAGCAACTAACTGGAGAAAATCTGGAAAATCTCGATGGGATTGAGCAATTGTTTGATGGCATCGAACAATGCTCGATGGCATTGAATGGTCTATCAATGGCATCGACAGACCCTGTTTTTGAACAGATTTAAGACATAAAAAACAACAAGGTCAGCAGAAAGGTTTCTGGGAATCTCAAGAGCTGGGGATTTTTTTCAAAATGTGTTTTCATATCAGTGTTCGAAGTATCGGTATCGCTACAAGTTTCATTGGCTAGGGATATAGAAACAATATCGATATCGTCGATAATATTGCTGATAACCGGAAATGCGGGGAAACATTAGAAAAATGGTGGAATTTTTAGTGAAACTTCAGGAGATGTTAAAATGTACATATTTGCATATTTATAAATACAAAAAATTGCAAAAAGAATGCATATATAATAAGTTTCCATTTAATGGGGCCTTAAAAGCGTGCGTTGTTGCAAGAAATCAGTCCAACCATCCCATCCGGCCTATTTAACCATCCAAACATCCATCAATATTGGAAAATACCAACAACACATGATATTTCACCAAGAAATCATCAACAATTGGAAAGGAAACGAAAGATTGTGGTCTCGATATCCCGTATGTTAGGATATCGATAATATCGAGATATTATCAAGATTATCAATGACATACAACCATGTGCCCATAAAAAAATGAAATAAATTTTTTTCTAATAAGCAAAATTTTGATGATATCAATACGTTGGAGATATTATTAAAATATCATTGATACACTTATGATACAAGCATTACTTAGAATTTACATAGTCAAAATATTGGCAATATTGATGCATTGGCAATATAAGCGACACCTAGAATTTACATAGTTGAAAATATTGGTGATTACATTAGCAATATTGATACGTTGGCAATACTTAGTGATACATTGCTAATACTTGAAATTTTTGATAATACCAATGTTATCAGTATCGCTACCAGTGTTATCACTATCGCTGAGTTGGAGATAAAGATAATATCGGAGATATTTCAATAATATCAGAGATAATTCGAAAACTGTTTCATATATAGGAAGAATAGAAGATTTACAATTTTCAAAGATAGGCCTGTTAACAAAAAGGAATAAGCAGGCCCACCCGCCAAGAAAGGGAATACATAAGCATTATGATTCTCTCAAGTATCCCAATCCTACTTTGTCAAGAAAGAGTAGGCCTCTAATGAGAGGAGGTAGCTCGGTCATGGACTGGAAAGAAGAATGGATTTGACCACTACTGCCCATTCGAGCAAGCCCATTTGCCACGACATTGGCTTCCCTTGGAAAGTAGGAGATGGAAACTTCCATTTTTTCCATGAGGGATTTAATTCTGGCCCACTAATACCACATGGCCCACGACGGGGCAGATTCCTTGGCGAGGGCGTCCACCACTGATTTTGAGTCGTTAACGAGTTCCACCTTATTGAGGCCCATAGCCATGCGATGGGATGGGGCCTCCCAAATTATGTACCTTAGTTTCAGCCCAGCCGATTAAACCAATCCCGTAGCCAATATAGAAGGTGAAAATGAACACCCCCGAATTGTCCCTAGCGACTCTGCCACCCCCGGATGGGCCTGGGTTACCCATAGAAGCTCCATCTACATTCATTTTAATCCAGTCCGAGTGGGGGCGAACCCAATAGACCATCCGGGTCTTCGATGTGAGCGTTTTAGACCCATCTAGCCCCAGACTATTGAGGGTAGTAGTAGCGGTGCGATTGGAAGTTTTGGGAAGGGGAAGGGACGTGGCAATACATTTGATCCAGCGAAAGACTTTAGAGATAACTCTTTCTGCACTAAACGAGGAGCCTTCCATGTGAGTTGCGTTTTTGGCAGACCAGATTTCTGAAAAAAAATCAGCAGCGGCGTGAGCTTCACGTATTTGTGGGTGCCAATTTTTAAGAGTTGGGTTAGAAGCCTTTTCTTCTTGCCTTTGATAGCAAAAATTTGAAATATAACCGATGGGTGGAGCAGTGGGAGCCTATCGTAGGCAGGGAGGGAGACTCTCATTAATCACATGTCGGGTGGTATTCCCATCCATTCATTGGCTATAGTGGACGTGCCAAAAAATGTGTTGGATGTGTTAGAAAAAAAGTATTGTGGATTTTTTGTGGGGTTGGCAGGAAGGAAAAAAGAAGCTCCATTATGTAGTTTGGAACTGGGTGGCGTTGCTAAGAGAGGAGGGTGGGTTGGGGGTAGAAAAGTCATCTGAAGTCAGGAAGTCTTTCTAGATGGAACTGGGTGGCGTTGCCAAGAGAGGTTATGTGGTAGTATGCAAAAGAGGAGTTTGGAGGCTAGGTAGTGAATGTTAGTAAGACAGCGACTTCCGCTCCTGGGAGGCCCTTCTGCCCACAATCTGGGGCCTCCTCTTTCTCAACAAAACGGGCTTAGGAAATCTGCTGATGTCCTAGACTTTGTTTTTCTTGGTTTTCTTGTTGTATAGTCATACGATAGGGGGGCCCATTTCTTTTTAATATTGGCCCACCCTGAATTATGAGTTGTAAGCTGCTCGTGGCAACTATTTTGTTGAATATATATATATATATATATATATATATATATATATATATATATATATATATATATATATAAAACTAACTAACTCTGAATTTTCATTGATAAAAGACTCTAATTACATTTGGGCTTCTCTAGGATAAAAAGGACCTGGGGAACACCTGTCATTAACTGATGCAAGAAGAAAACACCAAAAATACCCCCGAGAAAGACGAGATCTGACTCACTAGGACTCCCTGATCGTCCCCAGGCCCACCTTATCAAGGAAAAAGAGACCTCTAACCTGGGGAGGAAGGGCAGAAAAAAAAAGATAAAAAAACAGGGGAGTTTGGGTCGAGCTGCCCAAGCGATCCAAGGCATCTGCTGGAGCATTTCCTTCCCTAACGATGTGGGAGAAAACGATCTGGCCTCTTAACTTTAGCATATCGAACCTCTTTACCCAGTAATTCCATTTCCAGCCCGGCATAGCCTGACCATTCAACATCTTCAAAACCAGCTGTGAGTTAGTCTCGACAACCACATTTGAGAAGCCCCTAGAGAGGAAAAACGAAATCCCATCGAGAACTGCACAGATTTTCGCGTACGTATTAGACCCAACCTCATAACCTGCCAAGAAGGCGAATAGGAAATTACCTGAATAACCTTTGCAAACTCCTCTGCACCTGAGTTCCCCGGGTTTCCCTTAGAAGACCTGTCTACGTTGACTTTTACCCACCCACTCATTGGTTTAATCCATTTCACCACCAATGGTAGCTTTGGCGCACGGCCCCAACCCTTGGGACAGGGGGGCGGGATATGTCGGTGCCAGAAGGAGATGAAAGGATGGAGCCAGTGATGGAGGACATCCTCGTTGAATATATCCCACATTTTACAAAATAAATAAATAAATATGAGTCTGGATTGGCTACTTGGAGGGTTGCACGCCCTGTTTTTCAGTCTCAGTTCTTTCTCATTTTGATTTCTTCAACTTAGCTTATATGATAGGTGAGGCTTGATTTTGTGATGCCCGGCCGAAACTATAGGTTGTATATCATCTATTTCATATTTATCAAAGATTCAGGGGCAAGGCCCTCCTTTTGGTCAAACTACTGGTTTTCTGTCCTAATCAATGGTGAACCTACTGGTTTCTTTCGGTCCTCGAGGGGCCTCCATCAAGGCGACCCCATCTCCCCCGCCCTCTTCATTCTCGTAGCCAAAGCCCTCAGTTGTGGTTTCCACAATTTGATGGAGGGAGGGAACTACCAGTCCTTTAAAGCTCATCCCAACTGCCCAACGGTGTCGCATCTACTCTTCGCGGACGACACGATCCTCTTCACCAACGGAGCCAAAGCCTCGTTGGGAAACATCAAAAAATTTCTGATTGATTATGAGAACATATCAAGCCAACTTATCAACACCAACAAAAGTTTCTTCATTCCCTCAACGAGTATGTCTGAAGATAGGATTAGAATAGCTGGCTCCATCATAGACTTTGGGAAAGCATCAGTTCCTTTCCAATATTAGGGCATCCCTATCTTCCAAGGAAGGCCCAAACGTGCCCTATTCAGCCCCTTTTTAATAAAATCCAATCCAGAATTCTCAACTAGAAGAACAGAATCCTCTCCTAGGTGGGGAGCCTAATTCTCATCAACCACGTTCTATGCAGCATCCCTATTCATACTCTGGCAGCCATAAGACATCCCAGGCTACATTCTGGTAGAGCTTAAGAAGTCACTTGCGAATTTCTTCTGGGGGTGGGATGGCCCCAAAAACAAATGCCACTGGAGGAAATGGGATAGAATTTCCCTCCCTAAATCTGAAGGAGGCCTTGGCTTGAGAAATCCGAAATCTATCATGAAAGCCTATAGGATGAAGCTTGCTTGGGTAGCCCTCTTCAGAGACAAAAGAAGCTGCTAGAAAAAATTCGTTAGAGCCAAGTACGCTGCTGATTTTTTCCCCCCAACCCCCTCAAGGGTTTGTTGTCCCCAATAGGAATGCTATTGCCTCCTCTGTCTCTCCTCTTTGGAGGAACATCAGAAACACATTCCACAAGCTGCACTCTGAATCCCACTGGCTTATTGGAAAAGGGGACATTTGATTCTAGAAGGATGATTAGTCGAACCTGGGCCCTCTACGCAACTGGAGACTGATCCATCCTTTAGCCGCAATCTCCTCCCAATCCTCAACCTTCAGCCGCTGCTTCTTCTCCCAAAGTCAAAGAGCTTATAGGACCTTATGGCTGGATTAAGAGGGCAAACATCTCACGTTCCCTTCCTCGGTTTGTAATCGTTCACATCTCAGTGGAGGGTATCTGCACTTCAGATGTTGAAGATAAATGCATATGGATAAATGGGCCTGATGGTGAGCTGACCGTCACCATGACCTGGCAATCTATCAAGCGATTGGGTGTGGCACCCTAAACTTCTGCCAAAATTATCTCTCTTATCCTGGAAAATCTTTCACAAGGCGATTCCATCAGAGGACAGGCTTCAATCCAAGAGAGTGAGTTTGGCATCTCGCTGCTGTTGCTGCCCTATGCTCCATAGACCTGCTGTGGAGGTCCATTGATCACATTTTTTGCTACTAGTTGGGCTACTAACAAAGCTTGGGAGTTCTTCGACCATCGTTGCGGCATGGTCGATCCTGGTTTGGACTCAGCAGCAGACTAAGCCTCTCATTAGTGGGGCGTGACCCATCTCCACGGCAACGTCTCTTCACTCAGAAGTCTGATTCCAATATTCATCTTTTGAGAACTCTAGAAGGAGAGAAATAACTACAAATTTGAGAACAAAATCCCCAACTCCAATGGGATTATTATTGGGACTTTATTTTGGATAAACTGGGCATGCCATCTCCCCCCAACTCCCAAAAAACTTCATCCTTCCACTATAGCTATGTTGAACTTGATGTGTATCCCATTCTCGGATCCAAGTCCTCAGAAAGTGTCGATAGTCAAATGGGCCAGGCCTCCCATTGGCTAGATAAATCTCAACATGGACGAGTCAGCCAAAGGGAACTCGGGGTCATTGGCGGAGGCAGTGTCGGCAGAGATAGCAATGGTACATTTCTATTCGGCTTCTATCGTGGCTATGACGCTGGCACTAATACAAGAGCTAAGATTAAGGTGTCCTCGATGGTCTAATGCTTCGTGCACTCTTGGGTTTCAATCGAGTCAAGTTATTAGCGACTCTAGAATTGCGGTCCAAGCCCTCTACAGCAGCAAGTGCACCTGGTCCATCTGGTATTGGAAAACGAGAATCAGGCCCATCTCACAAGATATTCAGGCTGATATTTCTTATACCTCTAGAGAGGCTAATTCAGTAGTAGACGGCTTAGCTAGGCTGGGAAGCGAACGTCAGCAAGACCATAACTTCCACTCTTGGGGAGCCCTCCCTCCCACCATTAGAGGGCTTCTCTTTCTCGACAAAGTGGGCCTGGGTAACCTTAGGACCTCTTAACCCTCTGTTTCTTGTTTATTTGTATAGCCACACGATAGGGGGGCCGTTTCCCTTTTTGTCAACAGCCCACCCCGAATCTTTGCCTGTAAGCCGTCCATGACACCCCTTTCTTCAATACAATTTCTCTTTCCAATTTTTTTTTTTAAAAGGCCGGCTTGGTCCGTCAATTTTGAAGGTTCTCCGTCGTTATGGGCTTCCTTCATGAGAGCCAAACACCCCTAGGATTGCATAACTGCTGGAGGAGGTGTCAGTTGGAGAGCCATTTCGCTGCATTGAAAGCAGATCTGTCAAGTCCTTTCATTAGTTGCAGGGAAAGTTCGTTGGGTTGTTGGTAAGGGGGACTGCAGTTTTTGGAATGAAAATTGGTTGGGTCTAGGATCTTTGGAATACTGGAGTGTGGGGCAGATTCCTACATGCATGAGAAGCATTTGGGTGAAAGAGGTGTTTAGTCTGAGTGGTTTGAATTCCTCGAGTCCAAAGGATGTTCTTCTACCCCAACTTGTGAAGGATTTTATCAGAAAGGAAGAATTTTGTGCCACAAATGAAGAGGACCGAGGTGTCTAGCCTTTGGATGCGTCGAGGTGTTTCTTGGTGAGGTCAGCATGGGGGTTGTGCAAGTTAGCAGGGCAGAGGCGTTCTTGGGCCAAGTGGGTATGGCATGGTAAGATGTCAACTGGGGTGTCGTTATTCTTCTTGAAGTTGTTGCTTGGGGTTGTCCCTGTAGATCCCATGGTGCATAAAAAAAAGGGATCCGGATGGCTTCTAAGTGGAACTGTTGCGGAACTGGTAGTGGGAGTGATAAGAAATCGTTGAACCACCTGTTTGTGGACGAAGAATTGGCGAAAAAGGTATGTGTATGCTTTCTTGTTATTTTTGGTATTTCTTTCTTGGAGGGGAAACCAATTGTGGTTCGGGTAGCCCAATGGTGGGTTGTTGCATCATCAAGGCTTACTGTGCCGAGGGGTCTAGCCCTTGGATTTATTTTTGGGAAGTCTAGAAGGTGTGTGATGATGCTAGGTTCGAAGGTGGTCAAGTGGATGTAGGAAGGAACATTACTAGGATCTAAAGGTGGATTTTGCTTGTTTCTCCTTCCCTTCTGCACACAAAGCATATCGATCATCCACTTGCCCTTCGCGAATTAGGGCAGCCTGATGGTGGGCCATTGCGACGCCAAGGCTTCCTGTGCTGAGGGGTCTAGCCCTTGGGTTTTTTTTTTTGGGAAGTCTGAAAGGCACATAATGATGTTAGGTTCAAAGGTGGTTAAATGGATGTAGGAAGGACTATTGCCAGGATCCAGAGGTGAATTTTTCTTATTACTCCTTCCCTTCTGCCCACGAAGCATAGCGATCATCAGGTTGCCCTTCGTGAATTAAGGATTGAAGTTCTTCCTCCTAGGTTGCCGGTTGTGTCTCTTGTTAAGTGGGAATATCTAGAGTAGGGTTGGGTTAAATTAAATGTGGATTGCTCGGCGAGGGGTAACCTGATCGAACCGAAGGGTTGACAACCCCATGTATAGGGTTGTGATGTAGTAATAACTCGGTAAGACCGAGATCGATCCGTAAGGAAATTGGTGAGAATATACTAAGATTTTAATCTAAGAAGAATGGTTGGTCTGGGTTTTTAATCCATCGGAATAGAGTTGTAATAACAATGATAAAAAGGACTAAGGATCCAGAAATCCCCAATCAATAGACTTTGAATTCAATTCATCTTTTCGAGTTAATAACTCAACTATAACTGATTCCAATCCCGATCCAGACTTTGAATGGCAGGCCAAATGTTTGTCTAAAACAGGTAGACTTGTCTTATTTAACCATGTTCTCAATAGCATCCCGATCCACACTCTCGCTGCCACTCACATCCCTACCCAACTTCTGGCTGCTCTCGAAAGGCGTTTTGCTGACTTTCTATGGCGATGGGCTGAAGGTAAAAAAAAACTGCATTAGCGTAGTTGGAAGGGTTTTTCCTACATCAAGATGGAAGGTGGTCTGGGAATTCAGAAGTTATCAGAATCCATGAAAGCTTTCCGCATCAAGATGGCATGGACCATCCATTTCAAAGCTGGGTCATCCAAGTGGGCTGTGTTCATGGCTGCAAAATATAGTGCGAATTTGATGGTGCACTCCAATGTGAGACCCCATAGTGCTTAGTCCCCGATGTGGAAAAAAATAAAGTACCTCTTTCCCCTAGTCGACTCTGTGGTGCAGTGGAACCTCGGTGCGGGTAATTGCAATCTTTGGAGTGTTAATTGGACGGGTCTGGGGCCCTCTTCAGAGCCTGGTTTTAGCCCCAATTCCTACTCAACTACTAAATTTACAGGTCAACAGCCTTCTGGGAACTAACGGCCCTCTTCCTCCCTCAGTGGTCTTTTGCTATTTGCCTCAGAATGTAATTGATTATATTTTTTAGCAGGGATTCTATATTTATGATGACCCTGAAGTTCTGGTTTGGCCTCTCACCCTGTCAGGAAGATTCTTGGTAAGCTCGGCTTGGTCTACTAGTAGAGTCAATAGCATTAGGAAGGTTAGGGCTAGCTGGGTGTGGCATGCTAAGATGCCTCCTAAGATTTCTGTTTTCCTCTGGAGATTGTTAAACAAAGCCATTCTGGTGGATGAGTTAATACAGACTTGGGGAATTCAACTTGTGTCAAGATGCGATTGCTGCTCGCTTCATAGTGATGGTGGTGCGTCGGTGGAGTCCATCCATCATATTTTTCTGGACAGCGAGTTGGCCAAGCTAGCCTAGAACAGCTTGGGGTCTCGGTTTTAGATCAACGTCCAGTCTGCATTGACGGTGGAATCTAGATTGGCTCAATGGGTGGCCGCCATGGCAGGTTCGAGAAGCCCCCAGCTGATCGGTAAGCCCCATCCCTAGTTCTGTTATGGGAGCTCTGGAGAGTGAGAAATGTTGCGCATTTTGAGAGAGAGACGATTTCTCTGAGAGTGTTGATGGGGAAAGTAGTTTGGTGGGAGTCTACCATTCTTAACTCCCTGGACAGTGCCCTCAAGAAGGGTTCAATGTCTAGTGGTGCGCAACTGAGACTGGTCCACGACTCGACCTCCATAGGTGCGGCTAACTTCTCGAAGTACGCTGAGGTAGTCAGGTGGATCAGGCCATGTTTTAACTGGATGAAAATGAACGTTGATGCGTCCTCCAGAGGTAACCCGGGGCTAGCTGGGGGAGGTGGAATCTGCAGGGATGCTAAGGGCCAGTTCATTTATGCTTTTTCTTCAGGTTATGGCATTGGTTCTAACTCCTATGCCGAGTTATGAGCTATGTTCGAGGGCTTACTCCTTGTCTTGTCTAAGGGGTTCCAGCATATCATCCTCGAATCCGACTCCCTGCAAGTGGTGAAGATGCTGAACGGGATCAGCCAAATGAGCTGGAAGTGGAATTATTGCCTAGGGTGGATTATGCTTTTGAAGAGCAGGGGTCGCATTGAATTCACTCACATTTTTAGGGAAGGAAATGCCCCTGCTGACACTTTGGCACACCAGGGCAGCGAGAGTTAGTCCTCTTCCTCGTATGACAGGTTCTCTGATATCCCATCCAGCATTCGCGGTCTCCTCTTCCTCGACAAGGTGAGTCTGGGTTCGATTAGAGTAAGGTAGTTCAGCTTTGGGTATTCCTCTTAGCGTGTTGTTTTGGCACTTCTTAGTTTGTTTTTCCTTTCCTTTCTCATATGATAGGTCTCCCTTGGTCCTTTTTTTCCAGGGGAGCCCCGAAAAGAAAATTGGTTGTAAAGCTTACAGGATTAATGAAAATTCAGTGGCAGGAGCCCACTTTTTGGAAAAAAAAAAAGAGTCGAGTACATGAATCTTATTCTCTTAGAATGTTGTATTGTCAGGATTCATGATGAAAGTTATGGCAGAAGTTTGACAATGGCTGCAGCCTAAAACTACCCTCCTTTATTTGGGCTTGTGACCAGCAATGAGATTACATAGGTTGATTATAGTATAAAAAAAAAAATAATAATAAAAAAAAAAAAAAAAAGAAAGAAAGAAAGAAAGAAAAACTGATTCCAATCCGTTCTAGTCGGAAGTTAGCACATTAATATCAATCGAAAACATCCAACATAGATTAGAATCATGATAAGCGTAATCTCTCATGAAGATCTAGGTAATCACATCGTAGGGAATTGAAAGCATCCAATGTATCTGGAGGCAACAATAGATCAAACAGCTTTACATATTGTTTTCATCCCCACTCTAGGAATTCAATCACATTTAATCATAATTCAACATAAAAAAGCTTAACTTTCATTGAAGTAATGAATTAAATATCAAATATCCATCAAAAGGTTCATCCCTTAGCCCTCGCTAAGAGATTAGCCAATCAAAGACATGATTGAACCAAAAATCAAAGAGAAAAACATAAAAATTATCTAGAACCAAAGATTTGGAGAAGAAGGAAGACTCCTTTTCCTTGCTCTACACCTTATACCCTAATTTGTACCTAGAAAAGCTTAAAACACCTCCTTAAATAGGAAAACTTCGCACCAACCAACTTGAAGCTGACTCCAATTTACACACTTTGGTTATGCTTCAGCTGCAGTCGTCGATATACTTTGGTCGCATTGAATTAACTCTTAGTTGTAGTTGAATTTTCTTAATTCGCATCTGAAGTCTCTATCTTCCTTAGGTCGCGTCAAACCCTCCCTTTGATGGCATTGAACCTGGCTTTAATCGGATCGACTGTCGAGCCGAATTATCTCTGAAAATAACCATTTGTTGCTAGACTGTTTTGTGAACTTTCGGTCAAACCGAACCAACTTTAGGTGACACTGAATAGTCTGTTTTCTTGAATCTTTGCCATGTGAATTCTTCATTAATAACTTCCAAAATCTCCAAGTCTTATTTTGATTATTCTTTTGAGCTTTAATTATTCTTCTTAGGCATGATTTTATCCATATTTCCCGAATTGTCTTGCATGTACAAACTAGATGTTAGTTAATCAATTAAGTACTTTGAATGCATGGAAAGTAGTGTAATTGAGAGGATAAATATGCAATATTTAGATGTTATCATAACCTGGGTCCCTCTAATTGGGTGGGGGAGTGTATGTAAGGGAGAGAGGAGATTTCATTCTATCTTTCGCTACCGGTATGGTCCAGGCTCTAATTTGAGAGCAGAAATGAAAGCCATGGTAGAAAGGCTCACCCTCTATGTGGATCAAAGGGGCCAGGTGAGGGAGTAAGATATATGATAGGCAAGCGCGAGCCATCTTTTTGGGCTTGGGGCTAGCCCAAATCTTCAAGGGGTAGGGTGTATAGCTTTGTTCATTTTGTGTTTAATAAATCTTTCCTTTAAAAAGTGTACTTGATTTGTTTCTTGATTGCTTTAGTTTGCTAGTGTGGAGTGCTCTACCTCGGTTACTAAGGCTTACTTCTCATTCTCCTTTGCATGTGTTTATCACAAAGTAAACAATCAAGTGGTATCTTTAACCCAAAGTAGACTTAGAGGAGCATAGAATGTTTCCTTCAAAGATCCTCTATTTACACCGATCCTTGTCAGTAGATGCACCCTTTGTTTTTACATTTTTTTATATATATAAGGTACAACTAGGTGCTATTTTATTAAAAGGAAGTTCTATGAAATCTGTGTATCTATCAATAACAGTGAGTATAGATATGAGTCCCCCATCTTAGCAATGTATTTGGTTATATTGATGAGAACTTCCTTCGGCAAGTAAAAAAGAAAGGACTTTTGCAAAAACAAAAAAAAAATTGATTGAAAATGCCCAAGTAAAAATGTACAAGGTTTGCAAACTGGAATCCAGTGGATTAAAAATCCAAACCAGTAGAAGGTGGATACTTCACATTTTTCAAGGACCACATAGGACATAATTACATTTTCCAAGGAGGACCACTAATCACTAACCAAAGACTACTTGGCGTTTTCTTTGTAGTCAAAAAAGAAAAATGATCTTCTTATTTTTTGGATATAAATCTATTAATTGGAAAAGCAGAGAATTGAAGGTTTCAAATCATACATGCTAGAAGCTGAATCTTATTCATAGTTCTTAATTTAATTGCAACTTGTTTCTTCAATAGTCAAGTGAAACTGTATGTTGTTGCTACGAATATCTACTAGGCTTAACACAATTCATCTATTTTTTAAATCAATATATATATATATATATATATATATATATATATATATATATATATATATATATATATATATATATATATATATATATATATATAAGTAATCATATATTCCTATCAAGTACCCAAGTTGGATACTTCAATGAGGGTGAGTGTAAAGGATCCACCTTTCCAAGTCTGGGAATCCAGATCTATCAATTATTTGCAACTCGTAGTGAATCATAACAATTGGGAAACAAATTGAACTTATGATATGATTTGGGAAGTAGTTTAACATGATTGTGTTTTTTGTGAACAACGATGATTTGGAATCATCGTTGTTTTGAGCATCTGCCAACAATGGCCTGTGCCATGCTCTCAACTCATACCCATGCTTGGGTATAATAGATACACTACTGCTTTGATATCATTACTTCATTCTAAAAGGAAAGCTCGACATACCATTCCTACATTGAGGCACGGCTTCTTATTTTGTTCTCCTATGACATTAATGAACTTAGGACCATTGTAAAATGTACCATCTTTGTTGTGTTATAATTGAATATGTGCATCTAAACATGTTGGAATCCAGTGTTCGAATTATCTCCAATATTGTCGAAATATCTCTGATATTATCTTTATCTCCAACTCAGCGATACCGATAACACTGGTAGCGATACCAATAACGCTAGTAGTATTAGAAATTTCAAGTATCAGCAATATATCGCTAAGTATTGCCAAGGTATCGATATCGCTAATGTAATCACTAATATTTTCAACTATGTAAATTATAGGTGTCACTTGTATTAGCAATGCAACAATATCACCAATATTTTCAACTATGTAAATTCTAGGTAATGCTTGTATCATAAGTGTATCGACGATATTTCTATAATATCAGCAACAAATTAATATCATCAAAATTTTATTTATTAGAAAAAATTTTACTTTAAAATATTTTTTCATAGGCACATGGTTGTATGTATTGTTCAATTTGTCATTTGATAATATTAATAATATCTCGATGTTATCAATATTGGTAACATCGAGATATTGGGATCACAATCTTCCGTTTCCTTTCCTATTGTTGATGATTTCTTGGTGAAGTATCATGTGTTGTTGATATTTTGCAATATCGATGGATGTTTGGATGGAAGGTTGGATGGTTAAATAAATAGGCCATATGGGATGGTTGGACTGATTTCTTACAACAACACATGCTTTTAAGGCCCCATTAAAGGGAAACTTGTTACGTATGCCTTTTTTTTTGTAATTTTTTAAATATAAATTTCTAAATATGCAAATATGTACATTTTAACATCTCCTGAAGTTTTGATGAAAATTCCACCGTTTTTCCCATGTTTCCCTGCGTTTCCTGTTATCAGTGATATTATCGGCGATATCGATATTGTTTTCGTATCTCTAGCCAGCGAAACTTGCAACGATACCGATACTTCGAACACTGCCTGTGTCAGCCATGTATTCCGATCATAATGCTCGCCGGAGAAGATGATGTACAACGTGCTCACTTCTGCGACTTCTCACTATGATACACGATGGGGCTTTGCACGTAAGAGACGGAGTGAGTGGAGAGGGTACCACCGCATCTCTTTTATAGAATGATCGACAACAGAGAGTCCCTCCCATCGTCGGACTCTTAGTGTCCTTTACTCAACCACCCCTCTTTCTCTCGTAAGGAGAAGAGAGAGTACCTAATTGTGTTTAAACATAACTCCTTATGGTACTCCTTAAGTCATTATAAGACCATACACGATCCAATGGCATGGGCCCCACCCCAAGAATGCCTAGATGATCCAAACCATTCATGGAGTTGTCCATGTGGCTAATTCCATGTGTGGCTCAATAATTTTCCAACATTCTCCCACTTGGGTCACTCATGGCATTAGAATATTGGTAACGGAGCCATGTATATCTCTAATTCATATTTTACGAGCTCAAAATTGTCATAGATATCCTATAATGGATCATGGTTAGTACATTCAATAATTCGGTCCACTAAGACTGTTGCTATGGAACTATGGCAGTCAGCACTACATTTATCACAGTGGGACTGAGCATAATTACACACAAACATTCTGAGCGACATGGATTCTGAATGCTAGGGAGCGTGATATGGAAATCTCATGCCAGGTGTAACCTGCATACAGATTTCCAAGTGGTCATATTATCTCTACCTAAGAGATGTTGGATGCCTCCACAATAGCCAAACCAAACTATTCAGTTCACCTTATGCATGCATAACCAATATACTTAATGAATAGAAATCAAAACTTGAATCGTCGATCAACATTAATTATATCTAGAATGCGTATGCTTTTATGATATTTGTATTCCCACTGACTCTGAGCATCCTTTGAGATAAGATGCAATTATTAGTTGGGGTTTATAAACACTTGACAATTATAGATCATCTTCCTTTCAAGGAACCTTGATGTGTGTCATTTCGTCCTTATTTTAATTTAGATGAGTGCAATACCGCAACATCTAATGCCTAGCTTCGCAACACATGGTGTCACAAGTGCATGCATTGCACCCTGACGAGCAACAACTTTCATGCCATGAAACAAAACCTAAAACTAGACTTCCCACTAATGAGGCACTCGGTGTAATCCAAACTGTCTCAACACTCAAGACCGACTCTCACTGTTCCCTCACTAATCAAATGATTAAATGGCATATATGGTTTTGAGAGAAGATCTCATGTTGCATATATCAATATTCTCTAGAATTTGAGACAAATGTCTGTCATCCTTTCCAGGTCAAACTTTTTTCTTACGGATTTTTGGCTTAATGTCATGAATGTCATTATAAGTACATTTACGTTAGTAATAATACTCCTTTGTCCATACTAGAATTCTTTATGTATATCACTTTTAGATATTGAGCTTATTCATGACTTTTACTTTTATTATTGTCTGTAAACAATTTCATTCACATCCACATTCTATGTACTATTAGAGTATTAAGGCCTAAAACAACATTCGAATTTAAAAGAAAACGAAAGGAATTGTTTTATCTCAAACCCTTGTACCATAAAATAAACGTAAAAGTATTTCAAGAATTCAAATACAAACTTATTTATATATTTAAAAGGAAATACAAAACTATGAGCCTCGATTCTCCTACTAAAAACCCATCTATTGAATACATAGTACTCTGCATCATTGGATTTTTAGTTCCTTAGGTGCCACCGCATCTGATTCAAGATGTGAGTGTCAGCGTGGAATTGATCCACATCATGACAAATGTTTAAAATTTTAAAACTAAAAAAAAATTGTCATACAAGAATCTTTACAATTATTTTTGTTCCTATTCTTCTTGAGTTAAGCAGAAGTAGTAGGGTCCAACCGTTTGGTTTTTATCCTTCGACTCCGCACCATCACTTGAAATTTTTCCTTTACCCTTACCCTTAAAGCCCATCTTCCTTTTCTTTGGGTTATTTCCTTAAGAGGAGTATGCAAGATGAGAACACTTTGATTGTTCTCATCTAGGTCTGTCTTTCTCTTGCACAACGCGATATTAGCTCAGTCAACGTGCATTTTTCCTTTTGGGTGTTATAATTGATCTTGAAAGTACTAAAACTAGAAAGAAGGGAAATCAACACAAAATAAACCACTACGTCTTCTAAAATGTTCAATTGGAGTGCCCTGAACTTAGCTATGAGGTTGGCCATCTTTATGATGTGCTCCTTAATTCCATCACCATTATATTTCAGATACATGAGTTCAGAGAGAACTGTTATAGTCTCTTCCTAATCAGATTTGGTAAACTACTTTCCGATTTCTTCGTTAAATTCTGTCGCGTTTTCTTGCTCTTGTATACCCCCACGAAAAGATTTAGGAATGGAATGTCTAATTATTTTTATACTTAACTTATTCACCCGTTCTCACTTGTTATATTTTGCAATATCATAGGCAGGGATGGATTCAGTTGGTTTTGGAGGTTGATCCTCATTTAAGCATAAGTTTAATTACATACAATCAAGAGTTATTTCTAATGCCTCTTTCCATTCTGAGAAGTTGGTGCCATTAAGTGTATGAATGCCTTTAATTTGGGAAAGAATGGATCCAATGTTTATAACTGCACAAAAGTGCAATAACTCATATTAGAGGAGAAATCCCAGTAAACCTTCAACATCAATAAAAGACACTTTATATCATTAAACTTTATCTAATCAACGGGGAAGTCAACTAGATTGACCAAGATGATGTGCCTAATCATTATATCTTGGTGTGAAACTCAGTATGTCATTACGACTGCTTCCCTCGGGCTGAGATTGCAACATGCAAGTGATCGTCACAACATGAGGCTAGCTAAATGTCAACAACGTTGGCCAAAAGTCAACATACTTGCGTCAACCATGGATTCTAGTCATGATGCTCATTGGAGAAGATGACGTACATCGTGATCTCCTTCTGCTCCTTCTCACTCCAATAGATGATTGGGCTTTGCACGTAAGAGGCAGAATGAGTGAAGAGGGGCCTATTGCGTCTCCTTTATAGAATAATCGACAACAGAGCCCTTCCCATCATCAGACTCTCGGCGTCCTTTACACGCCCACGCCTCTGCCATAAGGAGAAGAGAGAGTACCCTAGTTGTGTTTAAACATAACTCATGGTACTCCTTAAGTCATTGCAAGACCATACCTAACCCAATGCCATGGGCCCGCCCAAAGGATGCCTCGATGATCCAGACCGTTCATAAAGCTGTCCATATGGCTAATACCATGTGTGGCCCACTAATTTTTATACACATTGGCATTAGTACGTAACTACATTTTCATGAATCAATTACTTAATGATCTGTTGAATCCTTCCAATCTTACATTTTCTAAATATTTTGGGTATGGAAGTAGCTTATTTTGCTCCATTTTGACACATTTGATCACATGTTCCTAGCTCATGTCATCTAGTATTTTAGATGAGACACTATGGCGGCTTCACTCATCTCACAACCAATTTTGCATATGTTTTGACAGTTTAATTTCAACTTTTATTTATTTATCTCCATTGTTAGAGATGCTAAATAATTAATCCAAAATCATTGAAATAACTAACCATCACCTTAATGAATGTGTTTGTATATCCACGTACCGTTGTGTTTGAAAGCCAACTCTTGTGATGCTTGGACTCTTTTAAGTTATTTCTCTTCTTTTAGACTTCGTTTCTTAGATATTAGAGCTTCCATAAATTCTTTAATTCAACTCCTTAACCAAAAATCAGCTGAATTCCTATAAACCTTAATTGCTCGAGGAGAGGAGGAGATAAAATGTTGTTAGAGTAGGATGCTTTGCTTATTTGTGGACCTCTACCATGATTGATCATTTCTTCGAAAAGTATATGCATTATATGAAAGTGGTATTATATAATGATCAGCCTTTAAGTTTCAATGGTTTAATTGATTTTTTCATCTTGTAGTAACGTGGCCTACAATAACTTTATCCACAATGTTAATGGCTCCATTGTGTAGCTCACCCCTACTAGTTGGCATAAGACTTGATGATGTTGTTGTTGATGGTCCAGTGTAGATGGCCTAAGCATTGAAAATTCAAAGAATCTCGAGATAGCTATTTGGTCATTTGGCTTCTTTGGATTGAATATTCACTGTTGATGTATATTTTTGATTAAATGTTGATTTCCTAGCCACTAAATAAAGAAGTAGAATTTACTATCATGGAGAATTTTGTTGCATCTATCTAAAATTATTATTTTTTTGTAAAAATTGCATCATTATTATGTATGCTTGATATCTACATGCATGTAGAGTAGAAGATTTATTTAGTTTTTAAATATGGAAGATGATCTTTGGGGTGCCATCAAATTCAATTATTATAATCCCTAATCTCCTAACAACAAAAATCATAGCCATACAATGGAAATTCATGAGATTAACAACAATAAAATGGGGGTGATCTCTCCCTCCCTCTCTCATCTAATCTTTTTTTTTTTTTTAAAGGATAAACTAAGAATTTCATTTAAGTCAACAGGATTTACTACCTTTTTGGGAGGGTCCCTACAAAAAGAAAGAGGACCACGCCTATCGTGTACTAAACACAAAAACAGAAGAAAAAAACCATAATGGATCCCGCAAGAAACATAGCCGGGGACACAGCACGCCTGATAACTCGAGGGGGGGCAGGACGGAAAAGGTTAAGGGGTTCTAAGCCTGCCCAGCCCCGCAATGTTGAGTGCAAGCTCACCTCTAATGTGCCTAGGGAGCGAGGCCTGGCTAGTGAAGGTAGTGTCCGGGCGTGATTCACTAGCCATTCTCGCAAGGGCATCCGCCACTGCATTGCCTTCGCGAAAGATATGAGAGAAAACCAGGTTAAGGCCAAGAATTTTGGACTAGATTTCCCCCAGAATATACTAAATCTTCCAAGGAAAGAAAAAAGAAAAGTCCTCCGCTGCTGCCATGATAATTTTGGAGTCGGACTCCACCACAATGTTGGTAAGACCCATGTGAGAGCAAATGTCCAGCCCGTCAAGCATTACCTGGGCTTCGACCATCGTGTTAGAAGAAGAGCTATAGTACCTGTGAAACGCAAAAATCAATTTACCAGACTGATCACGGTACACTCCACCACCGCTTTCACCTGGGTTGCCTCTTGACGATCCGTCAACGTTTAGCTTTAGCCAATCTTTGGGGGGTTTGGACCATCTGACGATAGTCGGTTTTTTGAAAGGGGCTGGGGATGGGATGCCAATCCGAAGAGCATTGAGGATAAAAAATCTCGATCATGGTATGGCTAGCTGAGATTGGAATAAAAGATCCAATCTCTCGCATCCATCCAATGACATTGCAGATGATGTTGTTGGTAGACATGCTCTTCCCCTCGAATCTAGCAGCATTTCAGCTGATCCAAAGCTCCCAAACTATAAGGCTTGGAAGGAGACCCAGAAGGATAGAAGAGTAGGATTTGAGACTAGCAGATGAAGTCCATAGAGAAAGCCTAGAGAGGAAAGGCTGACTCAGGACAAGAGGAACATCAAACAAACTGCTAAAGAAGTCGCAAACTCGCCTGGTCGTTATCCCATAGCAAAACAGATGGTCCAGGGTTTCAACCGCACCAGGAGGGCTGAGAATCCCTGGGACAGATGGCTGAATGCCGTGTGGCAACGAGGCAGGGGAGACGCTGGACCGGGCATAGTCAACTGGCAGCTGAATGGAGCCATAAACTTGCGCCAAACTGACAGGAGAAGGAGAATGGCAATATTCACATTTCGAGGCAATAGACACCCCAAGCCTCTGGACCACCGCATCGACCAGGACCGCCCTGCAGGAAGTCTTCCAAGCGAAGATAGCTAGCTTGGGGGGAAGGAATTTGTTCCATAACTAAGAGGACCAAGTGATCTTGGGGCGATGTTGTCTGATACCATTCCAAGCAGAAGAAACTGAGAACTTGCCGGAGGGGGTTAAATCCCAAGAGAACTTATCTGAGCAATTAGAGAAAGCAACCTTAGAGGCCAGCAGGGTTTGCATAGCAGGAGAGATCAAGTCCTGAATATCTGCTAGATTCCATCTGCCCAAAATTGGATGAAAGTCGCTGATGGAGGCTTGCAATAATAGAGGAGGGATAGAAGAAACAATGGCACCTGCCAGGATCCCATTTCCTGACCAATTATGAAACCAAAAACTAAGGTTGCCCGATTCGAGGAGCCATCTAGAATGACGAATAGTGAATGGAAGCACCCTGACGATTTCCTTCCAGGTGGGTGACAAGCAGGGACTCCTCCTGCCATGGTGAAACAAGAACTCCCACAAATAAACTGCTGAAAATATTTAGCCCACTGGGACGTACCTCTGATAAGGTTCCAGGCCATCCTGACTCTGAGAGCTTGCATGACGTCATCTAGTCTGCGGATCCCCAATCCTCCCTCTTGCAAAGGGGCACATATACTCTTCCAGATGATCCAGTGCCTCTTATTCCCATGATCTGAAGTACCCTAGAAAAAGCTTACAATGGTGCTGTTAATATATTTGATTACTTGCTTCGATATGTTGTTAGCTGCCATGAGATGAATAGGAATACTCGAGAGAACGTGTCTTATCAGGATTAACTTCGCTACTTGGTTGAGAAGTTTGGCTTTCCACCCTTCTATCATATTGCTAATTTTTTGGATTCAGGGGATGCAACATCAGCTTGGTGATTCTGCCTTTGACAAGAGGAATGCCCAGGTAGGAAATTGGGAAGAAGCCCTGAGCGTAGCCTGATATGGTGTTGAGGCGTTGGGCTTTTCTCCTAGAAGTTTTCTTGGGCGCAATGAAGGTTGTATTGGCGACGTTGACCCTTTGGCCTGAAGAGCTTTCATAATCACGAATGAAGCTGAGGAGAATTTTCACATTAGCAATCCTACCATTTAGGAAAACAATAGCATCATCAGCAAAAAGTAGGTGCGTAATGGAAGGATAAGATCTAGGGAGGTGGAACGGTTGACATCTCCCTGGAGCAAAAAGAAAAGACACGCCTCTACTAAAAGCCTTTGCTGCAAGGATGAAAATGGAAGAGGATAGAGGATCTCCCTGACGAAGACCTCTGGAGCTCTTGAAGAAACCGAATGTCCTCCCGTTGATCAGGATAGAGAAGTTAATATCTTTCCAACAACGTTGAAGCTGAGCTATGCAGGAAGAGCTAAATCCGAATTTGAGTAGCACTTGGGTGATGGAGTCCCATTCCATTCGATCAAATGCCTTCTCCATGTCCAATTTGATGATGAGGTTGCCCCCGTATACCTTGCGATCGATCTCGTGAGCCATCTCACGTGTTAGTGAAATATTATCAGTTATGGACCTAACCTTGACAAAAGCCCCTTGCTCGATGGATATGAGCATGGGCAGGACATGAGCCACTCTGGATGCCGGCAGCTTAGAGAAAATTTTCATAATGCAGTTGCATAAGCTTATCGGTCTGAAATCTTTAATGTTGACTAGGTGTTTTTTCTTTGGAATGAGGCAGAGAAGGGTGCACTGAAACTCTTTGGGGATCGGGCCCCCCTGAAGAAAATCTTTGGCTGCTTGTAGAATGTTGTCCCCTATCACCTCCCAGCAAGAGGAGTAAAACGCCCCTCCAAATCCATCAGGCCCAGGTGCGCTGTCAATGGGGATAGCATTGGTAGTCGCCTTCACTTTGGCCATGGTTGGCAGAGGAGTGAGAAAATCATTCATCTGCTCATCCACTACTCTTGGGATGTTGTTGAGGATGTGGGCCGATAATTGAGTACCCTCCGACGAGAATAGCCCCTCAAAATACTTTACAGCTTCTTCACCTATGTCACTGGCTGAGAAAACAGTTGCCCCAGATGTTTTAATTCAGTCTATAATCATTCGCCTCTGATTAACCATCACCGAATTATGAAAGAACTTTATATTCCTGTCTCCCTCTTCTAGCCAAGAGATCCTAGACTTTTGTTTCCAGAAAATTTCTTCTTGTAATTGGGCCTTCTTTAATTTTTCGTGGGCTAAATTGAGGTGGGTGAGATTGTCTTGACTTTGGTGGTTTAGGAGAAGGAGCTCTGCCCTATTTACCTCATTTTCTACCTGATGAACATTTTTGAAGATGTCGCCAATTACTTCTCTGTTCCACATTTTCAGCCTTGATTTTAGAACTTTTAATTTGATGTGAAGTTTGAACATGGGAGAGGCTGCAGGTTCGATGGTCCAGCTGTCCTTAATCAACTGCATAAAGCCCTCATGAGAAGTCCACATCCTTTGGAATTTGAACGGGCAGGGGAAAATAGTGGAATCACCAATAGTAGTTAGAAGGATTGGGGAGTGATCGGAAAAGGCTCTCGTGAGGTGCTCAACCTTAAAATGGGAAATTGCAGATGCCCACTTTGCATTAATGAACATTCTGTCCAGTCTGGCCCATCGACAGCTATTGCCTGCCCTATTATTGCACCAAGTGAAAGGAGAACCTAAAAATCCCACATCAATCAGGCCGGTGTCGTTGATAGCCTCCTGGAAATATGACACGGATCCCGGCATCTGGATAGGGCCACCAAGACGCTTGCCCTGAGATGTAGTGGTGTTAAAGTCCCCACATACCAGCTAAGGACCCCTAACAGTCTGGAACATATCCCTGAGATCATCCCAGAGCTGATCTCTAATGTTTCTCAAGCAACTAGCATAAACAATGGTGACTGTAGCCGAGAAGGCTGAAATGTCAGATTTGGCTGATATGGTGATGCATTGGGATGAAGAATGAATTGATTGGAGCTTGATGTGGCTCTTTCCCAGTATCTAGATTTTGTTGTGAACTGCTTCCTCAGAAATCTGATTGGCAAAACCCAGCTTAGCGGCTACTGCAACCTTCCTAACATCCCCGATCATTGGTTCCTGCAGAAGGAGGATCTCAATTTGGTGTTTCCTGATAAGACTTTTCAAACAGCGGGTAGTCTGCACATTGCCTACCGCTCTCACATTCCAGGATAGGATGCTAATCATCCATAACCCAGCCCCTGAACACAACCTGATTGTGTTTGCTCTTCAGATGCTGGCTCTTTCTGTTTACAAGGTTCCGAATCGAGAGAGATCTTCTATTCTTTTTTGTTGATTTACCTATTTCATCATGGACAGATCCCTTACTAGAGCCTAAAGTAGTTCTTTCCAGAGAGCATTTTGAGCCTTAGATATCAACCCATAGATTAAGATCCGCATTCAGATTTTGAGCCTCTCTCATCTAATCTAATCTAACCTACTTACTGCCTTTATCAGCACATCACATTGAAATGATCACTTTCCAAATATGGATCTAGGATAGCAATCCAAGAGCACCAAGCAAACACAAGAAACATAGAGATTTAACGTGGAAAACCCTTGCGGGAAAAAACCACGACACAGCGACAGAAAATTCCACTATAAAAGCACAAATTACAAAGATAGAGGACTTACCTGGCTTGAGCAATCCTCAAACCTCTCATTTTCTCTACCCCTTTAAACCCTAAAACCCTTTTAGAAATACTTAGAACCTCTTATAATAATTACAAGTTTCGTATACAACCCTTTATATAGCTTTAGAAAGAAGTAGAACCGGAATAGGAAACAAAAATCGTAAAATTTGCATTTCCGCATAAAATCTACCTAAAACCTTTGATGACATCAAACTAGCTTCAATGTCATCAAAAAATGACAAAATATGTCCAATGAGCAGAGGTGCAAATCCGAAATAAATTCGATGTCATCGAACTGGCTTCGATGACATGGAAGCTAGTTCGATGTCATCGAACCCACACTGTCAGATTTTAGACATCTGTCAACAACAATCTCCACCATATATTCAATCTTCAAATGTGTAGCTTCTTGTCATCTTCTCTTACCTCTGTCTTGTATCATAGCTTCATTAACGCTTCTTGTGCATGCTCCATCCTTGTTTTATGCCATCGCCAAGCCCAGAGAAGTTGCATAGAACTTAAACTACTCAGTAGGAAGGACCTTAGTAAGCATGTCTGCCAAATTCATGTTGTTGTGAATCTACTCCAGAGTAATGCCTCTTTCAAGCACTTGTCGGATAAAGTGGTAATGAACATCAATGTGTTTAGTACATGAATGATAAATAAAACTTTTAGCCTAATTGATAGCTATCACAATTAACAGGCACGTCCTCCTATTGAAGTCCCAACTGATTTATCATGCCTTTGAGCCAAACACCTTCTTTAAACGCTTCTGTCATTGCCATATATTCTTTTTCGGTCGTGAAAAGAGCTACTACAGACTGAAGCTTCGACATCCAATTGATTGCTCGACCCATTAGTACAAACGAGTAACTTGAAGTTAACTTTCTAGAATGTAAACTGCTTGCATAGTTTGAATCCATATGCCCTACCAACTTTGCCCGTCTTTTCAAAAGTTAAGACGTAGTCTTTCGTACCTTGAATGTATCAAAGTAGCCATTTCACCGCTTTTCAATGTTGCTTGCCGGGGTTTTACATGTATCTGCTCACAACACCAACTACCCATGAAATATCTGGTCTCGTACAAACCATGACATACATTAAACTGTCAACCACATTCGAATAAGGTATATAAGACATAACCTGTTTTTCCTCATTTGATTTAGGATATTGTTTTGAGGAAAGCTTGAAGTGAGCTACGTGGGGAACGCTCACTAGCTTTACTTTGCTTATCCCATACTTGATCAGCACCTTTTTAAGGTATTCAGCTTGTGATAACCAAAGCCTACTCTTCTTCCTGTATCTATGAATATCTCTGCCGAGAACTCTCTTTGTAGCCTCCAGATCTTTCATCTCGATTGTCCTTGATAACTGAGTCTTCAGTACGTCGATTTCGGACATATCATGACTGGTGATTAACACATCATCAACATATAATACTAGGATGATGAATTTTCCATCACTTAGTGTCTTGTAATAGACACAGTGATTGAATTCACTTCGAGTAAATTTCTGACTCAACATGAAAGAATCAAATTTTTTATACCACTGCATAGGCGAGTGTTTTAGGTCATACAACGACCTCATTAACCTAGAAACCTTTTTCTTTACCCCTTTAACTTCGTAGCCCTTTAGTCGCTTCATATAAATTTTCTCTTCCAACTCCCTGTGTAGGAATGAGTCTTAACATCCATCTGTTCCATCTCGAGATCGTATTGGGCAACCAGCGCTAACATGAATCTGATAGACGCTTGCTTAACTACTAGTGCGAATATCTTTGTGAAGTCGATTCCTTCTCTCTAAGCATACCCCTTCGCTACTAGTCTAGCATTGTATCTATCATGTTTCCTTTTGAATAACCAATTGCATCCGATCACTTTTCAGCCCACAAGAAGCTCCACCAGCTCCCATGTGTGATTTTTATGCAACAAGTCTGTCTCATCATCCATAGTCGCCTTTCACTTTTCTACATCAGGCTCATCAAGAGCATCCTGAATAGTAGATGGGTCCCCCTCATCTGTAATGAGGGCATGTGCAATATTAGAGTCGTCTCTGTATCTTGCCGGTAACCTACGATCACGCGGTGAGTTTCTTCTCACAGGTGGCTGCTCCACCTGATCCTGTACCTATCTGCGCATCTGTATTTGCCTGAGTATCATCTGTGTCAACGTGGACGTCTACGATCAACATTTCTAGTTCCTCTTGCTCCTCTTGATTGTTCTTGCGGAATAGGGAGCTTTCATCGAATCTGATGTCACAGCTAGTGATGACCTTGTGTGTGACCTTGTCGAATAATCAGTAACCTTTCACACCAATACCATAGCCAACAAAAAATACTTTTTGGCTCTATGATCTAGCTTATCTCTCTCAACTGACGGTACATGATAGGAAGCCTCGCAACCCAATATGCGCAAATCTGAGTAGTCCATCTTATGACCAGTCCATACTTCCTTTGGGATTTTACATTCAATTGTTGTCAAAGGATACTGGTTCACCAAATAGTAAGCCGTGTTAACGGCCTCTGTCCATAGGTCCTTGCCCAATGCAGCATTACTTAACATGCATCTGGCCTTCTCAAAGAGAGCCCGATTCATCCATTTAGCCACACCATTTTGTTCGGGTGTGTGGCGCACTTTGTTGTACCTGATAATCCCTCATCCTTGGAATATTCATTAAACTTGGTGAAAGCAAATTCTCCATCATCATCAGTCCTTAAAACCTTTATTTTTCGCCCTGATTGTTTTTTCACCATTGCCTTCCATTGTTTGAATATGGTGAAAACTTTGGATTTACGTTTCATGAAGTAAACCCAAACTTTTCTGGAGTAGTCATCAATGAATGAAATAAACCATGACGACCCCACAATGGAAACTTCTAGCGATGGGCCCCATACGTTAGAGTGCACATAATCAAGCACTCCCTTACATACATGTTTTCCAGATTTAAAAGATAATTTAGATTGTTTACCATATATGCAATGCTCACATATATGTAAATCAGAATTCCTAAATGCTGGAATCAAACAACGATCAGATAGTACCTTTATGCCTTGCTCGCTCATGTGGCCCAGATGAGCATGCTATATATGTAGGGACGTAGAATCTGCAATAGCTTATGCCACTCCACTTGATGAAGTGCTCCCAATCAACCTATAAAGGTTTTTGTGCCTTTGTGCTCTCATAGCCACAAGTGTCCCCTTTGAAACTTTAATGACACCATTAAGACCGGTGAACTTGCACCCTATAGCCTTGAGTGTAGCAAGAGAAATTAGACTTTTCTTCATATCAGAAACGTGCCTGACATCAGTCAGGGTATGCTCCATCCCATCAAACATCTTGATGCTCAACGTACCAATAGCCATAACATTACAGGCATCGCCATTGCCCATGAAAACTTATTCACCATCGCATTCCTTGTAACTGGCGAACTAACTCCGATGAGGAGTCAATGTGATATGATGCTCCTGTGTCAAGTATCCACTCGTCTTTATGATTATCTTGTAAGTGACCAATCATGAAAATAGATAGAACATTACCACCACTTGTCTCTTCATCAGATGTGACCACATTGGCCTCCTTGGAAGGAGCCGCTGAATTTTTTTTCTTCGCTTTAAAATTTTTATAATCCTCCTTCATGTGTCCAGATATCCTACAGTTCTAACACTTTAATTTTCCTTTGCCCTTGCCCTTGGATTTGGATCTAGGTCTAGAAGATCTTGTACCTCACTCAGAATCTCTGCCCCTAGTAATCAGTGCATCAGAAGATGTCCCCATGTCACTGTTTAACTTTCTCATGACCTTCCCTTGAAGGGCTGAGATGATGGTGTCGACACTCAGGGTTTTATTTGTGGTGCACATCATGTCCTTGAATGACTCATAAGATGCCAGTAGAGAATTCAACAATTTACATGCTTGTTCCTCATCTTTGACCGCTTCCTCCATATCCAGCAATTTACACATCAGTTTATTAAAGTTGTTGATGTGAGCTTCTAGATCTCCACACTCTGCCATCTTGAAAGTGTAGCACTGTAGCTTTAAGTGTAGGCAATTTTCAGAGGACCTTTTCGCATAGATATTCTCTAACTTCGCTCATAAACTAGCTGCAGTTTTCTCTCCTAAAATATTATAGAGAACCTCATTTGTGAGACATAAACAGATGGAGGCTAAAGCATTACTATCAAGGGTTTTCCATTCTTCGTCTTTTATAGTCGATTTTCACTCCTTAAGAGTTTTAATCTCGCCTTGCTTGGTTAATAGGCTAACCATCTTAACCTTCCATAACTTCAAATTATTTTTGCTTGAGTACTTCTCAATATCAAACATGGCGTTACCCATTATTGCTAATCCTTCAGATTTAGATTTGTGCCCCAACGATTTCTCTAATACCACTTGTTGGGATTTGGTCTGCGGAATCACACAGATATGGATCTAAGATAGTAATCCAAGAGCACCAAGAAAACATACGAAGCATAAATATTTAACGTGGAAAATCCTTGCGGGAAAAAATCACGGCATAAAGCGACAGAAAATTCCACTATGAAAGCGCAAATTACAAAGATAAAGGACTTACCCGACTTGAGCAATTTTCAAACCTCTCCTTTTCTCTACCCCTTTAAACCCTAGAACCCTTTTAGAAATACTTACAACCTCTTAGAATACCTCCTAGTTTCATATACAACCCTTTATATAGCTTTAGAAAAAAGTAGAACTGGAATAGGAAACAAAAATCGCAAAATTTGTGTTTCCGCAAAAAATCTGCTTAAAACCTTCGATGACATTGATCTAACTTCGATGTCATCAAAAAATGACAAAATATGACCAGCAAGCAGGGATGAAAATCCAAAATAAATTCGATGGCATCGACTGGCTTCAATGACATCAAAGCTGGTTCGATGTCATTGAACCCACACAGTCAGATTTAAGACATTTGTTAGCAACAAGATTGATTTAGTTTTTTAACACGGAAGATGATCTTTGGGGTGCCAACAATTTTAATTATTATAATCCCTAATCTCCTAACAACAACAATCATAGCCATACAATGGAAATTCATGAGAATAACAATAATAAAATGGGGGTGATCTCTCCTCCTCCCCCTCTCCCTCTCTCTCTCTCGCTCGCTCTCTCTCTCTCTCTCTCTCTCTCTCATCTAATCTAATCTAACCTACTAACTGCCTTTATCAGTACATCACATTGAAATGATCACTTTCCATTCATTTCTTACCACACCCAGAGTTCATAAAAAGAGAACAATCAAACTTAGGCAGGCCCAAAGCACTCCTTGCTACAAGGAAAGCCCAACTCCACCTAATTATGATTTCCCCTACGCATATAAGATGGTAAAATACTCAATTGTTTACTGTCCAACGACAGCATGAGAGGAGTGAAATACATATTGTCATGGGTAGAAAATATGCTTTTAGAAGGATTTATGGGTTTGTACTAGACTCCTGCTCATTGCTTCCATTGTACTCTTTATCTTCTTATAGTATTCTTTTGAAAGAGGGCTAAGGTGGGTGGGGTGGGGGAGATCCATATGAAACTCAATGGCATTTACCTCCCTTCAATTAAAGAGGACCAAGCATTCTTTTGTCTTTGTTCATACAATCCCCTTTATGTGAATGCTGTAGTTCTTCAGCATGTTATGTATTGAAGCACTTTGTTGGACCTCAACAACTAAGGCAATACTTTGCACCTGCCCGAAGCTCTCTCTCTCTCTCTCTCTCTCTCTCTCTCTCTCTCTCTCTCTCTCTCTCTTTTAATGGTAATTGTATTCCAGCTTAGAGGAAAATTGTATAGACAACTACACATTCAGGTTGGCCCACCTTAACAAAAAGGGGAAAGGGGCCAACCTATCATAACGACCTCCACACAACAGAAAAGAAAATGAAATATTAAGATTCCCTAACCAACCCTAGGCCCGCCTAGTCCAAAACTAGCTCCCCTCGAGAAAGGAGCAGAAGATCTGAAACAACTAAGAAGACCCTATCCATTTGAGTGGCGTTGCCCATTCGAGCCAAACCGTCTGCCACTTTATTCGTCTCTCTCGAGATGTGCTTCATCGAGGCGGTGATGCTGGCCCGAATGAGATCTTCCACAGTGCTCGCCCCTCCTTAGAGAATAAGGCCACCACTGCCAACGAGTCACTTTCCACTTCGACCCTATTAAAAACTTTCTCCCAACAAAGGTTGAGCCCCTCTACCACTGCTTCGATTTTAGCTAGGAATTTGGATCATATTCCATAGCCTTTGGATAAGGCAAAAATAAGCTCACCTCTTTCATCTCTATAAACTCCCCCACTGCCCGATGGGCTCGGATTTCCTCGGGATGACCCATCCACGTTCAGCTAAATCCAACCATCCTTAGGCCTTCTCTATTTGACAATAGATAGGGTCAATTTGGGGCCTCGACTAGTGGAGAGGCCTAAATCTCTGACCACCACTAGGCCACGCTGATCTCTGCTGGGAGGGAGCTAAAGTAGCTCGCAATAAGAGCAAGCCAACCTCAAACCTAGAGGATAGACTGGTTCGTCTTGATATGCGATTCTTCAAAGCATTTGGCATTCCTGGCCCTCCAAAGCTCCTAAAAAAATAAAGGCTGGGAATAAACCTCTGAGGATCCTGGAGCTTAACTTATCGTTGGTTGTGGACCACCACTGAGCCGCCCACCCCGTTGTTGTTTGTGTAAGAATTCTATAAGGTGGGCTGTATTAATCAATGGTCTGGATTGTCCCAAGGGTTGGATAATGTGATCGGGTATAGTAGTGGGCCCCACTAAGTTGTGATATGCTACAATTGTGATACACAGTGTTTTAGAGGAACTAGGATTGTCAAATTTGTGTGGAGCCATAAGGAGAGGATTTTTTATGGGTTTCAAATTCCTCTGCCCTCTGTAATTATAAAACTAGGCTGGGCCCCAATCTAACACCATCAACAGAAGCTTGAGCCCCATTATATCTTCTGTAAAGGGTGTTACGAAAGGAAGACCTCAGCATCTCTATCCGCAACAATAGCATCACAGCAAGGTAAGCCATTCACTTCTTTAGATCTCCATATCTAATGCATAGCGAGATCCTTTGGTAATTCCACATTAAGAAACTCTCACAGTTAGTATCAGAGCCACTGTGCATCTGGTGTGGAGGATCAAATCCAGCAGTTAGTGATTCGATTTAGAAATTACAAATCAGTGATTGGGGATTTTTTAATTCCCGAATGTAGCAATTGGAATTTTCAAATTCCCAATCTTGTAATTAGGATTTTTGAAATTCCCGAATCTAAAACTGGGGATTTCGAACTCCAAATCAAGTAATTAAGGATTTTAAATCCCAAATCAGATGTTAAGATTTTGGAATTCCCAATCCAGAAATTGGGGCTTTCAATCCCTAAAATTAAAATTTTGGAATTTCAATTTGAGAAATAAGGAATTACAATACAGAAATCATGTGATTAGGGATTCAAATCCCGAATCCAGATTCAACAATATTGGGATTTTAGATTCAAAACCCTATTCCAAATCGACCATTAGGGGTTTCAAATCCCCAAATCCGGTAGTAATTGGGGATTTCAATCCCATTAGGGCCTTCACCTTATCTGGACCCTTACCTGCAATTGCTGAAGGCCGGCAGCCATTGTCGACCTTCGATTTAGCAGATGAAGGTGATGACATGCAGCCCCTCTTATTTGCCTAATCTGTCATTGATGGCTTCTCGAGCTCCCATCTCAAACGCTAGCAGCGGCAACCATGTATTCTGATGTCATAAGAGGCTTCCCTTCCAGATCCGATGACGTCTGAACTATCGAAAAGTCATGCTAAAGGAGGACGGTGATCTCTACTTCACATGTCAGAAGGACAGCGAGAGAGCTCGAAATCTCTCTATCTCTCTCTCTCTCTCAATCTGTTCTGATGCGACGTAAGGCTGTTGGAAAGTTTTATCGGGTACAGTTTCTAGACTTATGATAGGATAGGGACCATATCTCATAACCTCATGATATTTGATTGATTCTAGTTGTGGGCGCTGCACCTGAACTTACATTTTTATGGGCCTGGATTGCGTGCCCTCAATTTGGGACCCAAATCCCTCGTAGTATTTCTTTTATGGGCCTTATTTGAACCTATTTTATGGTATATTTAGGGCATGTTTTAGGCCCATCTAATCCTGGGATCACAAAGTCTAGTGGGCCCTACATCCATGGCCCCGTTTGGTTCTATAACCACTTAAGATTTGTTTTGGATCTATTTTAGTGTCTTGGGCTGATCCTTATTTTAGGCTTTGGATTAAAATTGGGTTCATGATAAGATACCACCTCATGGACCCACTCTAGTTAATTTTGGGCTCAATTAGGTTTGGTGGTTGACCAGATGAAATTCTTATTCTAGGCCCATACCATTTTAATTAAGCCCAACTTGAGGGCATGATGAATGCATATTTAATGTTCAAACCTTACCTTATAGCCAATGTTAGGATCCGTTGCTTAGATCTGAGTCGTCTGTTTACTTTAAATGAGCGTATAAACTTGATTATTCATTTGATGGACAATAAAGAATATGGACAATTTGTGGAGATTATGAATTGGATCTGATATGTCCATATTATGGACACTAATTTAAGGATCTAATCATCCATCTGAATTGTTCCATGCCAACTCTATATCATGTGAATGTTAAATGATAGACTTGTAATGCTCATTGATTATGACCAGATCATATAGAGTCTTGATTCGGCCCTACTGTGAGCCCATTACCCATCCTTTGGGAATTGATATAGACAGTAAGAATGAGTAAGGTGAAACCTACCCGTCTGTTTCTCTTTAAGGCTCCTCATTTTCCCAATGATCAATATCAACCACCTTGTGGGCCAAATCAGACTGATTTATATTGTTAATCCATTGAGGGTAGGATTAAAATCACAATCCTAAGTCAGAATTTATGGGATTGAATCTGATTGTGTTAGCCACCACAGTGATCTCGATCAGTGAAAATTTTTACAAATCAGGACTTGTGATATTGGAAATTCAAGTAAAGGATGGCATTCAGTTGCGTTCACATTTCATGCGAAGGGTGACGAAAACACAAACGATCATCGTTTGGCAGGAGCATGAACTAGGTGGATAAATGGTGCTTATAATGTAAAACTGAAAGACTCATCCTACCCGCAGGTGTTGAGTGTCTCAAATTTACATATTTAGCATCACTTATCTTCATGTTCAGGAGTGTCACTTACATATTATCGCTACCTCCCACAGGAGGAGTAATAATGATGTAACCGACTCTCGGTAGGATCAAATGTTTAAGCCCATCTTCATCTTAGATAATTCAGTCAAAAGCCCCAATCAATTGAATTGATAAGTTTGCCTGATATTTGGTTTTATTCATAAATTGTTCTAAGTAAAACAATCTATTAATGTGATTATATTTTGCAACCAGTTAAAATTCTAACTCAAACGCATCAAGTTCCCATACTAAACGGGCCTGATTATGTTTAATAGATAGAGGCCATGGAGACAATCCTGGGATGCTTACATTTGAAGATTACTCCAGAAAATTCTGAACCGTCAAAATCCTTTGAAAACGGTTAGAATATTGATAATGTAACCTCAGGACATGTACCTGGACATAATAAGGAAACCGACCTGGGAATGGATCGAGCCACAATTGAGCTAAAGGTAATAGTTGCTTCATTTGCAAGAAGTTGGGCCATCAAAAGAAAGACGGCGTAAAGTATAAGCAATGGCTTGTAAAGAAGAGTTATAATTCTGTTTTTAGTCTATTTTGAATCTAATCTAACTAATGTGTTGGTGAATTCTTGGTGGATAGATTTAGGAACCACTATTCACATATGTACTTCTATGCATGACTTACTACAGACCAGGCCACTAACTGATGCAGAACGTTTTATATACGTAGGCAATGGTGTTAAAGTCGACGTAGAGGAAATTTGAATCTATAGGCTTAGGTTAGAGTCTGGTTATTTATTGGATTTGGTAGATACATTTTGTGTGCCTTCTATAAGGGGCAATCTAGTCTCCATTTCTTGTTTGGATAAATTGGGATTTTTATTCCAATTTGAGAATAAAGGATTCAGTATATACCTTAATTCGATTAAAGTTGGTACCGGCTCTATGGTGAACAACCTATACCACCTAGACTTAATTGCATCACATGTCTATAATGTTAATGACTTGTATGGAAATAAAACATGATCTAAATGTAAACTAGACTGTGAGAATTCCTCCATGTTGTGGCATGGGCAATTGT
Organism: Magnolia sinica; assembly: GCF_029962835.1. Lineage (NCBI taxonomy): Eukaryota > Viridiplantae > Streptophyta > Magnoliopsida > Magnoliales > Magnoliaceae > Magnolia > Magnolia sinica. The sequence goes on from NC_080581.1 coordinate 15,966,603, forward strand.
GTCATATATCTCGTGAGAGATTGGAAAGACTTGTGTGAGAAGGGATTCTTCATTCTCTAGACTTCTCTGACTATAAAGTGTGTATTGGTGAATAAAAGGAAAACAGACCATAACTAGAAAGAAAGGTGCAACGAGGAGTGTAAGACTCTTAGAGGTGATACATACGGACATTTGTGGACCATTCCCTATGGCATCTTGAAGTGGACAAAAATATTTTATTACCTTCATAGATGACTATTCTCGTTTCGAGCACCTTTATCTTATTAGTGAAAAATCAAATGCCCTGTATGCTTTTAAAATCTATAAGGCCGAAGTTGAAAATCAACTCGATAAAAGGATTAAAGTTGTCAGATCTGACCATGGTGGTGAATATTATGGTAGATACGACAATTTAGGTTGCAATCTAGGGCCATTCGTTAGATACCTACAAGATTGTGGCATTGTTGCCCAGTACACTATGCCTGATACTCCAAAGTAGAATGGTGTGGTTGAAAGTTGTAATCACACCCTGATGGATATGGTGCGAAGCATGGTTAGCAATTTGACATTGCCAGAATATCTGTGGTGATGTAATCAAAATCATAGTCCATATCCCTAATAGGGTCCCTAGCAAAGTAGTAAACAAAACCCCTATGGGAGAAAACTAAGTCTCCGATATCTACATGTTTGGGGATGTCCTACTGAGGCTAAAATTTATGACCCGTATGAAAGGAAGCTCGATCCTAGAAAAGTTAAAAGGCTATCGATTCTATTATCCTTCCCACTCTATTAGGATTGTTGACACCAGAAATTGTAGATTTATTGAGGACACTGAAAACAGTGGGAGGACGAACATTAGAAATTTTGTATTTGAGGAAGAAAGGACTGTAACTCCGGTCGTAGTTACTCAAGATCACGTGGATATAAATGCTACAGTCAACCCTGCAGTCACTGCAGAACACCACGTTGAATCTCATGTAGAACCCACCAATGAGGAAAATCAAAATCACACCCAACAAGCTGAACCATTGAGAAGATCTGAAAGAGAGAGAAGACTTATAAATCAAGACAATTACACCATATACTTACAGGAGCATGAATTTGACATTGGGATGGAAAAGGATCTTGAATCCTTTGCACAAGTTAAACAAAGTGTTGATCCTTCTCATTATTTTGATACGATGAAAGATGAGATTAAATACATAAAGGACAATAAAGTGTGGGATCTTGTTGCGTTACCCTCTAGAATAAGGTCGATTGGTTGTGAATGGATATTTAAAACTAAGCGGGACTCCAAACTTGTTGCCAAGGGTTTTAATCAGCGTGAGGGCATTGACTTTAAGGAGACTTTCTCACCAGTATCTAAGAAAGACTCATTCAGGATCATAATGGCTCTTGTAGCTCATATGGAATTAAAGTTACATCAGATAGATGTAAAGATAGCATTTCTCAATGGGAATTTGAATGAGAATGTATATATGTTACAACTTGAAAGTTTTGTAAACATGGCTCAGAACATTTGGCTTGTAAACTAAAGAAATCCATCTATAGGTTGAAAAAGGCATCACGACAGTGGTACCTAAAGTTTCATGAAGTAATTTTCTTATATGACTTTGTAGAAAACATTGCAGATGAATGTTTCTACATTAAAATTAGTTGGAGTATGTTCATTATGATGATTTTGTATGTTGATGACATTTTGTTAGCTAGCAGTGACATCAGGATGTTGAGCGACACCAAAAAATTCTTATCTCAAAGATTTGTAATGAAGGACCTTGGTGACGCCTCTTATGTCCTTAGCAATAAGATTTTTCATGACAGATCTCATGGACCGCTTAACTTGTCATAGAGGGCCTACATTACTAGGATACTCGAAAGGTATGACATGCAAAATTGTGTTCATAGATAGTCGCCCATTGTAAATGGTGATAAATTTGGTTAATTCCAGTGTCCCAAAATGATTTGAAAAATAATCGAATGAAAGAATTTTCGTACACATCAGTAGTAGGAAACATCATGTATGCTCAAGTCTGTACGTGACAGGACATTGCGTTTGTTGTTGGAATGTTGGGCAGATACTTGTCCAATCCAGGAATGCAACGTTGAATAGCTGCAAAGAAAGTGTTACGGTATCTAAAGAGAACAAAGGACTTCAGACTCACATACAGAAGATCTAATCATTTGGAGTTAATTGGATACTCAAACGTAGATTTTACAGGCTGCGTTGATACTAAGAAGTCCACCTCAAGCTATATATTCATAATGGTTAGAGGAGTTGTCTTGGAAAAGCGTGAACCATTCTAGCATAGCCTCGTCCACCATGAAAGCTGAATTCATTGCATGTCATGACGCATCTAATCAGTCATTATGGTTAGAACGCTTCTTCTCTAGTTTGTGGGTACTGTAGCATATCCTGAAACCATCGAGAATATTTTGCGATAACTCAGCTGTGATTTTCTTCTCTAGTAACAACAAGTATTTATCGAGGTCGAGGCACATCGACATCAAGTACCTTGTTGTAAAGGTAAGAGTTTAGAATCCTCAAGTGTTTGTGGAGTTCATCGGTACTAAGTAGATGATTACAGATCTGCTCACTAAAGGACTCTCTATCATGCCATTTCAGGTGCATGTAACATCCATGGGAGTCATTGATCCCCTAGATGTTTTCAGTTAGTAGGAGTTGAGCTTATTTTAATTTCATAGACATTGAAGAGATCTCATTTGACAAAGTTATTTGATGATCCTGATATAAAGTTAATTTCTGCTTCTCTCTAAGTATGCTCAAATTCTTGAGTAAGTAGAACTATAGTTGTGTCGCATTTAAGACATTTGGAAAGCTTCAGGACCTCTTAAGGATAGACAGACATCATCACATTACGTGTGTAATCCTTATACTAAACTTCCCAGTTCCAGATCTATGTCGTTAAGACTATTAGTATTTATGACCATGCTTAGCCTTACTTCGCTTAGATTAAATGTTGTGTTGACTACCGCGATTCAATTCTGATAGTCTTGATGGACTAGATTGTCATGGCACTACCCGTATTATCCAATAATGTAATCGATTAACCATTTGGATGTTTCTTCAAATCAAAAACGTGTTTTTCAAAATTATTTTCAAAAGATTAATCATTGACATTTTGATCAAATGTGGCCTAAGTGGGAAAATGAAAGAATTATATAAGGTGGGCCTTATTGATGAACAGTCTGGATTGTTGTAAGGGTTGGATACTATGATTGGGTATACCAGTGGGCCTCACTATGTTGTGATACATTCAGAAATTTGTGTAAGGGGTGGAGTGCTACAATTGTGATACACACACAGTGTTTTAGAGGAACTAGGATTGTCAAATTCGTGTGGAGCCATAGGGAGAGGAGTTTTGGTGGGTTTCAAACTCATCTGCCCTCTGTAACTATAAAACTAGGTTGGGTCCCCAGTCCAACACCATCGATAGAAGCTTGAGCCCCATCGCATCTTCTCTAAAGGGTGTTAGGAAAAGAAGACCTCAACAACTCTATCCGCAACAATGGCATCACAGCAAGGTAAGTCATTCACTTCTTTAGATCTCCATATCCAATGCACAGTGAAATCCTTCGGTTATTCCACATTAATAAACTCTCACAGTTTGACCTTCCAAGAAGGAAATAGAGAGAATGCAAGAGAAATGAAGCCATAAATTCCTGGCCAGTGAACCTTTCACGAAGAGGTGATCCAAGGATTCCTCCTAGTGGCAATTATTTGGTTCACAGCAAACATAACTTGAGGCCATGGTTGCAGTTTTCCTCTTGATGCTGATGTCTACCGGGACAGCTTTGTTGAGTAGTTTCCACATAAACATCTATACCTTGGGGGGCAACATGACGTGACAAGTCCACTTGGCCCAAGAACGAGTGGGACCAGATGGGCGAATCAGCCTCCTAGCTGAATTAAGTAAGAAATTACCAATCTGTTCCCTACTCTAGATGACAAAGTCTTCCCCTTCGTGAGTAGTGATCCCTGAAAAGAGGACATGATGGAGGACAAATGGGGAGGGGGGGGGGGGATAAGAGTGTTTGGCAGGATGTCGTTGGGGCCTAGAACGTCTTTCACCTTCAAATTGAGTTGGTTGGGAGAGATTTGCCCCAAGATCCAACCAAGGAGGGGGCCCAGACCCATCTAGTTGTGGACCAGAAATTGTAGCTGCCCTCCCCCAGCAGTAGGTGGGAGTTGTCCTCTACCAATTAAAACAATTTACTCACTTCTTTCCAGATTGGGGAGTTAGACGTGCAATGGGAAAGATTGCTCGAGGTTTGGTCGATGATCCCATACTTGCAACGCATAAGATGACCCATTGGCTAGTCTTAAGCCCGTACCAGATTGTCAAGGCCCTTTTCAGCCTCATTGCCTCCAAAACGTCTCTCAACGGCTTAATTCCCAGCCCACCCTCTTCCTTAGGAACTGATATTCTTTTCTAGCTAACCCAATGGAGGTTCTATTTCCCATTTGACCATCCCCAGAGGAAATCAGTGAAGCCCTTCTCTAAAGTAGAAAGCCTCCCTTTCGACACCTCTGTAACAGCTAGCTTATGGATCGGGACACTGCACATGATGTGCTGAATGAGGGTAGCTATGCTCACTTGGTTGAGGTAGCGGCCTTTCCATCTGCAGATACGGTGCATTATTTTGTCTACCATTGGCTGAAAAGAGGAGGACCTGATTTTGCCTTTCATCAAGGGGACCCCGAGGTAAATGAAGGGGGTCGATCCTCTCGTGATCCCTGTTAGTCTCTCCACTACTCTAATTCGTCCTTCAGGCATCTTGGAGGGGAGAAGTAAACTACTTTTGTCTTTGTTGATCTGAAGCCCTGAAACCGTAAGGAATTTGTTAAGGAAGTTCTTCATAGATGAGAGGGATTTTCTGTTACTGTTGGTGAAGATTGTGGTGTCATCCGCAAATAGGATATGGGTGATGGTGTGGCTTCCCCTAGAGGTTTTGAATGGCAAACAGACGTTGCTTTCTACAAGGGTTTGAAGGCCCCTGCTGAGGGCCTCCATGACTAGGATGAACAGGCTCGGGGAGAGAGGGTCCCCTTGGCGTATGCCCCTTTTTGATTGGAAGAAGCCACTAGCATCACCGTTGAAAAGTACCAAGTAACAGACTCTTGACCAACATTTTTCTGCCAAAGTGACCCACTGCTAACTGAAGTCGAAATGGTGAAGCACCGCGTTGAGGAAGGCCCAATTCACCCTATCATAGGATTTCTCTAGGTCGATTTTCATGATTATGTTGCTGTTACTCTCCTTCTTGTCGATATCTCGTAGGAGCTCTTGAGCCAAGGCGATGTTATCCACAAATGACCTCCCTTAGAAGAAAGCCATCTACTCCTTGGAGATCAGTTTGGTCAGGATGGAGTTGAGCTTAGCTACAATCACTTTAGAGAGCACTTTGTATACACAGGTACATTGGCTAATAGGGTGGAAATCTGAGAATGTTTTAGGAGAGTAGTTTTTCAGGATAAGACATAAAAGGGTTGCAGAGAAAGCCTGGGGGATCATACCTCCGTAGAAGAGATGCTTCACAGCATGGAGTAAGTCAGGGCCCACGATATCCCATCAGGTAGCAAAGAAGGCACCCGAGAAGCCATCCGGACCTAGCGTGTCATTAATGGGCAGATCAGAAACTGCTTGCTTGATTTCCTCGGTCGTTGGGTCTGTTAGGAGCATCGCATTATCTTCATAGGACACAGACATTGGAATCAGTAGGAGGAAGTCTCCTATTGGTTCCATGGCTTCTACTAAATATAAACTCGCAAAGAAACATTTAACTTCTTCTTTCCTTTTGGTCTGGTCATTTGATCTTGTTCCATATGGCATATCGATTTCTCTGATGTGGGCCTTTTTTATTCATTCATTCGCTACGGAGTGGAAGAACTTTGTGTTCCTGTCTCCTTCCTAGAGCCATTTGTTGTGAGATTTTTGCTTCCAGTAGATATCTTCCAGATTTTCCAGCCGCACCAACTCATCTTTCACCATCTTAAGGTTTTCTAGATTCTAGGCATTTGGGTTATGCCTAGCCTCATCTTCTAACTGTTCCACATATGCTTTTGAGTTCTTGACCAGGTTGAAGATGTTTCCGAAGACCTCTTTGTTCCAATTCTTGAGGGCGGCTTTAGTGCTCTTCAATATGTAGAGAAGGGAAATCTGACTTCCAAGAGTGGGATACTACCTTGCGGAATCTCTTATGCAGAGTCCACATTCTCTGGAAGAGAAAGGGGAGGGGAGTTGTCGGGGGGCTGGAGGGAAAGACAAGATGAGAGGCGAGTGGTCTGAGTTCACTTAGGATAAGTGTTGCACCTAGAAATGCGGAAACAGCTGCAGCCAGTCCATGAAGCAGAGGGCCCTGTCTAGCCTGGCCCATTTTTGATTCTTATCCACTCGGTTGTTGCACCAAGTAAACACATTCCCAATGAACCTTGCATCTATTAGGCTCACACGGTTAATGGCTTCAATGAAATCATTGGAGCTCTAGGTGGCCAGGTTGTTCCCCTAATTCTCTCGGACTAATCTGTGATCACATTGAAGTCCTCGCACACTACCCAAGGGCTTCGCAACGAGTTGGCCTGAGCCGCTAAGTTTGACCACAACTCTCTTCTTCATCAATAGGAACATTTTGCGTAGACTATGGTGAAATGGAGAATCCTCACTAGGTTTTGCAATTTCACTCTGAAGGAGATAAACTGGTCGGAGGATGACATGGGTTCCACTGAGAGAGAGGAGGAATAGAATACCCAGATTTTCCCTCCCGCCTCCACGTTAGAGAGCAACGACTAGAAACTTAGTTTGAGCCATGTTCTTATTCTTTTAAAATCAGGGAGCATCGGCTCTAGGATTGCCACAATTGTCGGTCTGAATTTGCTGATTGGCTCTTATTCTTATTGTGATTGTCCTGATGGTGGGAGAATTCCCCACCCCCCAGGCATTCCACAAAAGATAGCTATCCATCCAAGTAACTACTTGAGTTCATGGCCCTATGGTATAGTCTTCTCATTTTACCTTTCCAGATATGAGGGAAGCTACTAATATTCTTGTTGGGGAGATTGATGCTCTTGCCATCGATCTTTGTCTATTCGACTTTCTGCAAGGAGCTATATATTATCAAGGGACGAGAGTTGCTCTATCTCGAGCACCCCTTCTCTCTCGTCCCTAGGTATCCTTTGCTCTTGCTCTTGCATTCCCCTGGTAGATGAGCTAAATGCTTGATCTTGGTCCGAAGACTGATAGGGGTTTGAGGCTGGCCAATGGTCCCCTTCCTGAGCAGGGAGATCTTCTTGAAAATACGGAGATAGGTCGATATGGAGATGGACTGCCACCTTGGGGATTTTTGCCTCTCCCACAATGGGCAACTCGGAAGAAGAATTGAACCCCTCAGGGAGGTTATGGGGATTTATTGGAGGGGCTAAGTGTAAATAGAAACCTCTGTTTCTTGGCCTAGCTCCCTCAGATAGGGATAGAAACCTCTTCCTGCAAGAGAAGAAGTAATCTCACTATTGGGTGGCTTAGGGTTGTCCATGCAAGATCGTGGGGTCTCTTGAGGGCGGGGAGCTTGATCGGAGTCCTCCTTGGCTTGCTTGCAGTGGGGTGCTTGCTTGGTGTTCTTTCTGACTGGTGAAGGATTGGCTTCCAAGCCCTAGACTATAATGTTAGTTGAGGTAGATTCCGGGATGTCTTGCATTGCAGGCTGCTGTAAAGGGGTCGGAAGCTTGTCCCCCTCAAATGAGACTGTAGAATACAGTGGAAGTCTGATCTAGTTTTGACTATGTCTTTGTGTCAATTCTAGCTCCTGTTCCCTGGAGCAGTTATTTAGGAGTTCAGGATTGACTACATGATCGGGTGTCACTGAGGCATTTACACAAACATCTCTTATACTTGTTTCTGGATTCCTTCTAGAGTACCTCTCACAATAGAATTTTGTTCAACATTCCCTCGAATATTTCCAGGGTCTCATATCTCCTGTCCTTCTGCCTAGTAAAAGGTGGACTCCACCCAATGCCTTGTAGGGGGTTTCATAATTGGACACTCTGATGGGGCTGTGTGGGCTCGGGTAAGATCACGTAGCTCTGTTGAGGGTTCCTCAATGATGGTGAAGATTGGGTAAGTCTGTCCACCCACAAAGAGGTTTAAGACTTTGAATAAATCTTCCTCAGTCGTAATATGATTTTCAATCTGGCGAACACCTGGAATATGTCATACCTTGAAGCAGTGTCAAGGTCCACGACTCTGCCAAAGTGATAGTTGAGGTCGACAATCTAATCCAGGTGCCTCCGTGTCCCATAACTGAGTTTTGGGTGCCATGCTTCCGCCTTTCTCAAGCCCATAGCTACTTAGAGAACCCGGTCTGAATAGAAGTATAGGAGCTCAACTCTAGATTTGAACACTATCAGGAAGTTGTTTACCGATAGCTTAACGACGTCAATTGCCGATGTAATGAATCTCGATTTTCTAATGGTTTGAATCACCTAAAGGATTGGAGTGTGGGCTCTTTGGGCATAACCCACTAGGGCCATTTCCATGGGACTTCATTTCATTTCGACTGCCACCTCATCAGCTCTAACAGAGAAAGATTCTGTAGTGACTAGTTTGGGCGTAACTAAGGGAGGGGAATCCCGAACTACCAGAGAGAAGGTGGCTTTAGTCTGTGGGTGTGGGTGAAAAAGGCAATGGGTTGGTAGCTCTCCCCTTTCCTTCCCAACTTTCCCATTTCTCTGGATAGAAAGGGACTTAGGTTTAGCTTCTTGGACTGAATTATACCATCGATACGTTTTCCATCTAGCACCCCTCTTACTACCCTAGCTTCATCCCCACATAGAAATCGGACAAGGACATATCCTCTTGGCCTGGTAGTACCAGGGATGGTGGGGATGAATACGTCCTTCACTTTTCCATACTTCCTAAAAATTTCTCTAATGTCCTGTAGAGCAGTTGAAAGGTAGATTTCCCACAAAGAGGTTGTGGTCTGGAAACCTCTGCCCTAACCGTTTGCCCCCAAGGGTGTATTGGCCAATCCACGAACGTTTATGGACCTCTAAGCCAACTGGAATAGATTCAAATGCCTTATCTAATGCTCCTTTGCTTAGTTGGGTCATCCGGTATGTAAAGCTCCTCTGCCGCAGGTGCCTCTTAGTATGTTGTTCCACCCCATTCTCTCCTTGTCAGATAAGATGTACTTGGAGAATGAGGTTTTCGACTAGGGTCTCCCGAATGTCGGGCCACGCTCATCCAACAATGGAAGCTTCCTCTCCCCTTTGGTTCTGGTGGATTGGACCCCGATAAGATTGGCAAAGTTGAATCAATGGGATTTCCAATGGCTTGCACAACAATGTATAACTCCCTCTTGATTTATGAAATGATCCATCTTTGGTAAAATGGAAAAAAAAAAGTAATCCGTTGTTGACTAAAAAAAGTAAGGCAATACTCACCAATGATAATCATCACAAGCTTGAATGGAAATTCCTAATATTTTCTTTATGTCTTGGTAGATTACTATGAAGAAATTTCTTGCATGTGATAATGTGTGGCATATGGAAAGAATGTTGCCAAAGAGTCATCTAAATTCAGATTCATTTGAAAGGATTTTAGCGGTGTTATAGATTGTTTTGGGGTACAGTGATGTTTGAGAATGATAGAATCTAGTGCTTAGTTATTCATAGTAAAATCATGACTCAATAGGAAGATGGATGAATGGAACAATCTCCTTTGGGCTGTTGGAAAATGAATGATGATGGCACCTTTATGGGCTAGTAGATGAAGCTTAAGTGACGTCCTGAGAGGTGAAGGGGCTTAGTCAAACTAGTTTTTTCTCTTATAATTAAGATGGGGGACGATGCTTTGAACTGTGTGCACTCTTGGTTGTTAAGAAAGGTATCAGTGTTCGACCAGGCCCCTTTATGTGAATGTTTAGAGTTCTTTGGCACTTCATGTTGAAGCATTTTGATGAAACTCAGCAACTAACAACAGTCACTGTATCTAAACGAGGCATTTGCTTCAAGAGTATGTGTGAGACTTATTCTTTGCCTATTAAATTAGTGGCAGTAGAAAAGAACTGAGTAAAGAGTATTTGTCTTCGAAGGAATGCCTTCCCCATTGAGTATGGTTAGAGAGAAGATTAGGGGCCCATTTGGGAGCTTGTATTTCAATTATTTGGATTTTGAATCAAGGTGATTTTGAATCTTTCAGTTGTGTTTTGTAGCTTGTACTTAGAATGCATTAGAATCTAAAAATACCAATGCATTGAAATTATGTAGTATATTTATAGGAGTTTGAATTTGATTGCTAAATCAAGTTTAATGTCCCTAATTAATGTACATATGTGAAGTTTGACACAATGATTGTAATAATCCCATTAAAATATATGCTTTGACAAAAAAAAAGAAGATGAAATTTCAAACCTCAGATGGGTTGCAAGCATAGGATCACAACTGTGTGACTAACCAACATTTTTCGCTGTCAATTTTCATGGCCAGTGTTTAGAATTTCTTAAATCAATCTATTGATGCAATTTTAGTCATGCTTCTGATAATATGATTATTTTGGCATATCATTAGTAAGCTATGTGTACAATGGATTAGTAACGTAGTGACACCTGTGTTAAACACGTGACTCTCCTGCATTTAAAAATGACAAAAAAAAAAAAAAGAGGATTGACAATCTCAGCAAAAGGGAGAGATTGCAAAACTCAGCAAAACTACTGAGTATTTTAAATCCACATGGATACCGACTACTTCCTAATCTATGTTGTTAAACTACCCATGAAATCCTGATCCACTCTAATACCCTCCAAAACCCGCTAATCCACACTTCCAAATGACCCCTAAGTTTCTTGTTACAAACAAGGATTCATTTGAAATGAATGTAGGGGTGTAACAATGTATGAGAATGTCATGCCTCAAAATTTGGGACCCGAATTGGCAAGTCCCGACGCCAAATTCTAGGTCATGATCTATAATTTAAGCATTTACAACCACAATATCATGAAATTGCATAATATCAAACCATACATTTAATAAAATACTCAACATTTTTATTACAATAATTCAAACTCTTTTATGAGTTTTCTACTATATATTTTTTTACACAACTGGAAAAGAAACTAAGGCCAAACAGACGACTGGATCTTTGCTCTGCTTCACTCCCTACCTAAACTCTACACCTTGTAAAACTATTTAAATTGGCACTACAAGAAAGCATGCCTTTAGCCTTGGTTTAGAACTATGGCTAAAAGGTTAAAATTTGAGGCTAAAGCCTTTAGCCTCAGTTTTACCTTAGTTACCCAAACCAATGTTGTAACCCCCATTGTTAAAGGCTTTAGCCTCAATTTAGGCAATCGAGGCTAAAATGATCTCTAGCGTCAATTCTTCAACCAAGGCTAAAAGAGCATTTTTAGCTTTGGTTGTCTTAAACCTAGGCTAAATCTAGTTTTTAACCTCGATTCTCAATAACTAAGGTTGAAGCCTTTAACCATAGAGGTTGTAGCATCGTTTTGGGTAATGAAGGCAAAACCAAGGCTAAAGATGGATTTAACCTCTATTTACATCGACCAAGGCTATATCTAGTTTTAACCTCGGTTCTTAATAACCGAGGATAAATCTAAAATTTACACTAGTTCTTAATAATTAGGGTTAAATCTTTTTTTTTTTTTTTTTTTTGCCTTAGTTGATACGAACAGAAGGTAAATCCCTCTTTAACCTTGATCAGTTTATGCCTACTGAGGCTAACAATGTATTGCCTCAGTTACAAATTGTGGCTAAAAGTGTTTAATTTTTATTAAATATTTATTTGAATAAACCTATACATGTTTCACTTGTTCAACCTATATAATCATTCATTCAATCCAATTATTCATTTCAATCCATCATATCATTCATTCGGTCCAATCATTCATCAAGTCATAAAACCATCATAAAATCCCTAATTTACTAAATATAATGTCAAAGTAAACGATCATCTCACGTATGAGTGTCATTATACAATTATCAAAAGAAAATAAAAAGAAAAAAACATCTACTGATTCTTTCCCCTCTTTAATTGGGGTCCCTTGGCCATGGATGTATCCCTATGAGTGGATATTGAGGTGGCCTATGCAAATGGTGTTGTTGTTTCTGAAATTGCACGTGGAGGGCACACGGGCTATGTGCAAAAGCTTGGTAGAGCCAAGGAATAATGGTTGTCCTAGAGACGCCGTGATTAGGACCAAATAATTTTTTTACCTTTTAAACACAATTGCCAACTAGTCTATAAATAGAGGGTCCAATTACATGGACTACAAAAGATGTGGCAATTAAGCAACTAGTCTATAAACACAATAGTGTTCATGTGTGTGTGGGATGTTCTACTTATCAACTCCTAGCATTCATGTAACCATGTATACATATAATTAAACATTTAATCACATAAGCATAATTAAACAAGTACTCAAATAACAATCCCAAACGTAAGCATGTATAGTGGTTCGGTTTCCCTATTCCACTCCCGATAGACGTATCAACCGATGAGTGTACTGGATTTCACTATCGGAGGTTTTATATCAGGTTCACCTCTATCCTTTAAAACTTTACACAAAGACCCTAGTGTACACTCGTGTCGGCGGTTCCCGCAAGAGACTTGAGTTGGTTTTCTATTAGCTAACCAATAACCTCGGTCCTAATCCAATGAGTTACGTTTACTCCCTCGGAGGCTAACACGTACACACCCGTGTCCGATGGCGTACACAAGGACTTTGATTCAAGTCCTACACAAGAACCTAGTCGAGTTTGGCAATTTAAACTCTTATACTCAATCTTATATAATAAAGAGTATACATGGACTCTTACACATGACAACTTAATTTTCGGATTGAGCCCCTTTTGTAGCGCCTTCTTGAGTTACTTAATCGCTATTCTCCTGTACTTCAACCAACTCCCATCTACTCCCACGATCATGATGCTGATGCGTCGTCAATGCTTCAGCTCAAGAATCAAACACCTTGCATGCGATTCTCTGATGTGGTGACTAAGGTGATAGGATGTAGGGTGAATCTCGTACGACTAATGAAAACTTGTAAGGCTTAGGGGATTCACCTAGAAGGGTCTTCTAGAGGATTTAGTTAATGATATACCTATAAAGGTTGGGTCTAAACTCTAAAAAATTGTGAAGATTAAGTTTATCTTCAACATCGAGGTTAAAACCTCATTAGAGTGGTAATGCTCAAGAAGATTAATCAAATCTCATGTAATATGATGCTTAGGATGCGTGATATGACTGGGGATTCCCCCAAGCTTCAATTCCACCAAAACCCTTCTCATATGCCCAAAGACCAGATCTTCTTTATAAATGAATCAAGTTTCAACAGTCATAAAATGAAAAGAAACGGCTAGTCTTCGGTCGCATCGAATTAAGTTTTGGTTGCACCGAATTAGATAAGAAAGCCGTTGGACAGACTTAGGCACTTTTGGTCGCACCGAACATGATCATCGGTGGAACCGAACGTGGCACTTAGCTACAACCGAATTACCTAAAATTTTGCCTCAGCATGATATCCTGTTTTAACCATTTTCAGTAGATTTAGTGAGACCGAAGGTTACTAAAATTGTGTAATTTTTCCTGCAACACTGGACCTCTAAAGCCAATCTAAGGATGGTCAATTTAGGATAATGTCTTAAGGGATGATCAATATATAAAAGGTTTGCCTATTGAGTTTAAGATAATTTAGAGGTTTAGGTTGTCTTGGATCAAGGGTTAGGGTCACCAAGGCACTTCATATACCCATTTTTTGCTCCTTAATGCTCCACCTCCACTTGTGTCTTCAGTCTTCATCGTCTAATAGTTTAATCGACTACATGACACAATGGACTCACGTGATTGGCAAACAAGGTGCATAAATCAATGCACTAACATTTTTATGTACAACAACCTCTACGTTGATGACATAACCCAAAGGTAGGGCTGTCATAAATGAGGTCCTAATGTCTCTTCTCTGCTCCCTCATCCACTCCGTCATCCACTCCTCTAGTCACTACTCCAATTATTTCTCACGCTTCTCCACCAGCTACCCCACCTGCTCGTTCATCTTCCACCGTAATTCCTCAGTCTCCCTCTGTAGTTTGCCAATTGTGGCTCTCGCGCCCCATAACATGGTGAAATTGCAGGTATTGTACTAATACTGCAAAGCTAGGAACTTAGAGATATGGCCAAGTCTTAGGGGGAGGGGGTGAATAGGACCTTTTTAAAATATTTTCCAATTAAACAAATTAATCCACATAGGTAAGGTGTAGTGTGTGTAAGGTCATAGACTATTAAAGGTATGAATTGCATATGAACACAAGTTTATGAAGTGAGATAGTTATATTTATTGAGACAATGATTCAAAGACTTAGCATACCATCTATCTATTCATGTATCTATCGAATAAAAATCAAGATAAAGCATAAGTAGAGAATCATCACACATTGCACAACACAACGAAATATAGTAGTTCGGCGAATTGCCTACTCCACTCTCTAATGACGAACGCAAACTCAAGCTTTTTGGATTTCACTATCTCACATGGTTTTCAATAGGTTTATCATAAACCATTACATCCTACACAAGGACTCACACGTACACACCCGTCAGAGGCCTACACATGGTCTTACGAGTTTGGATCTGAGACTCTCAATTTATCCTACACAAGAACTAATCCATGTGCATACCCGCCGGTGGCCTACACAAGGACTTAACTTGACTTTGGGCTTCAAACTCCAAACACAAATCTTCACAAGAATAAAGTTTCAGAATGGACTGTACAATATACTCTTAATAGTTTGTATAAGTGCTTGTATTTGAAGCACACTTGGAGTTGTCAAATTTCGAAACAAAATGTTAAGTACAATCAGCACCTCATGAAGATCGGCTCAACATCGCGAGAGAAGAAGACTTGGCAAGGTTTCATATAAAGACCAAGTATATGCCAACCACTAGATCGTATGACCTTAGAAAGACCCTAGGTTTGGTGTTTTTCAAATATGACTTTAAATGGCTTTGTGTAGTGTAAATTCATTGAAGTTCGGCCAGCCTAACCTCAAGTTCAATCAACCCAACTTCATTTGGCCAGCCTAACAATATTTGACCAAAAATAAAGCAGCTTAACGGAATTTCATTACTAGTTCGGCCAACCCAACCTTGGGTTCGTCCAACCCGAAGCATTTTCGGGCAAGTTTTTTTTAAAATTTTAAACCACGTATCTATCATTGATAAAGAAGGGGAAATACAAAAGACCTGATTTCGGGTGCCCCCAGGAGAAAAACGACCTAGGGAAACCTATCATATTGCTTTACAACGGAGAAGAAAGGCGAACTAAACTAACACAGAAGCCGAAGGAAACTAATAGAGGCGCGGAGAGCACACTAAGCCTGTCTAATCGCACCAATCCTTGTTTTATCAAGTAAAATCATACCTCGAATCCATGTCGAGAGATCTACCAGACGGTTAAAAGAGACGGTGGACTATGAGTCGCTGCCTAGGCGAGCCAATGAGTCAGTCGGGGCGTTCCCTTCCCAAAAGATGTGGGCAAATTCTAGTCGGCCTCCACTCCTCAAGGAGAAGATCCTTCTTAACCAGCCAAATTTTAGTTTAGGCCTGTCGAATTTTTTATTGTATGACCTTAGAAGCACACTTGAAGTTGTCATTTTCGGACAAGTTTCCAACAATGGAATTCTTTAAAATTTTACGGGATTCGGCTAGCCGAATTTTGGCTCAAGCTAGCCGAATTTTTTATTTATCTTATCCCGCGCAATCTGATAGTCGTTAGAACATAATCGTTGGAATTCGGCCAGCCGAACCTAATCTCAGGCTGATCGAATTTCTAAATCCTTTGGCTATAAATAGAGGCCTTCTCTCATTCATTTTAACGAAAAAATTCAAAGAAAATCCTCCACAAAGTTAGAGAGAAACTCAGGCCCTTCTAAAGTTGTTAGTGTGGTACTTTTAATTTTTGTTTAGCTTATTTTATTATTTTTCTCAAGATTGTTTTAAACGTTTAAAATACTTCAGAACCCTATATTCTTTCTGGTTGTGCAATATACTACTACATTGACACTCAAGAAAGAAGATCGCTGTAAGAAGCCTCGACTTCAATTTGCCATACTGAAGATAAGTACTGTTTTATTATTTGGGTTTTTAAGATAGCTCGAAAATCTCTATGGGTTTTTATTGTGGTGAGCCTGTGAAAATCACAATAGGGGTTTTGTTATGATAGCCCGTGAAAATCACAAGAACTATAAGAGGTTATTAAGGTGAACCTGTGAAAACCTTGATATAGTGTAAGCCAAAATTACAAGGGTGGTAATTTTGGGAGTAGAGTAAGGTGTGATTTAAGCATCGAACAACTATAATTTCTTGTGCATTTGTGGTGATTGTATTATTTGGTTCTCTATTTCCTTTTCATTTTTTAAAGATTGATTCCGAGGACGTCGTGAAATAAGGTTGTCTTGCCTAAATTAATAGGTGAAGGTTGTCCTACGAATTAATTGGAATCAAGGTTTCAATACATTGTAGGATTGAGATTTTTATTTCTGTATTTTACTTGAAATTTGGTACTGTCCTATTCACCCCACATTTATAGCTTGTCCTTTTAGTTTGGATGAATCCCTTAACAACAATTGTCTTGAGATGCTCCTTTAAACTTAAATCGACTTCTCTCATTCATTTTAACAAAAAAATTCAAAGAAAATCCTCCTCAAAGTCAGAGAGAAACTCAAGCCCTCCTAAAGCTATTAGTGTGGTACTTTTAATTTTTGTTTAGCTTATTCTATTATTTTTCTCAAGATTGTTTTAAAAGTGATTAAGAGAGTAATTTGTACTCTGATTGAGAAATTGACAATAAAATCTACGGCAGTTAGGGTTTTCATTCTTTAAAATACTTCAGAACCCTATTATCTTTCTGGTTGTGCAATATATTGCCACATTGACACTCAAGAAAGAAGATCGCTGTAAGAAGCCTCAACTTCAATTCATCATACTGAAGATAAGTACTGTTTTATTATTTGGGTTTTTAAGATAGCTCGAAAATCTCTGTGGGTTTTTATTGTGGTGAGCCCATGAAAATCACAATAGGGGTTTTGTTGTGATAGCCTGTGAAAATCATAAGAACTATAAGAGGTTATTAAGGTGAACCTGTGAAAACCTTGATATAGTGTAAGCCAAAATTACGAGGGTGGTAGTTTTGGGAGTAGAGTAAGGTGTGATTTAAGCATCGAACCACTATAATTCCTTGTGCATTTGTGGCATCGTGAAATAAGGTTGTCTTGCCTAAATTAATAGGTGAAGCTTGTCCTACGAATTAATTGGAATCAAGGTTTCAATACATTGTGGGATTGAGATTTTTATTTCTGTATTTTACTTGAAATTTGGTACTGTCCTATTCACCACCCCCCCCCCCGGACATTTATAGCTCATCCTTTCAGTTTGGATGAATCCCTTGACAACACTGGTCTTGAGATGCTCCTTCCCATGATCATCTACCTTGAAATATGTGTACTCGTAAATGTGCTAAGGTATAGGGAGAAGGGATGGTGCATGAATCTCCTATAACTTGGGTTAGTTGTTTCTAAATAGGGTTTGCATCTAAATGGGCATGCACATCATTAAGTAGAGCTTGGAATGCTCATTCAAGATGATGAATCACATGAGATGTGACATGATATCAAGATATATATAAAGTCTAAAATAGAAGATTAAATGAGGTAAACACTTAGACTCTTACTCTATCAAAGAACCATTAGCTTGCAAATGAGCCAAGAGATCCAATATATAGATGTGTGAAGCAATGAATCAAAAACGGCTAATTGTCGGTCGAACCTATGGCATGTTGGTTCAACTGATTAGGGCTATCGGTTGGACCGACCCGAACCAATAGCCCCGACGGTTCAACTGATATCAAAGAACCATTAACTTGTGAATGGACACTTTTGGTCATTTTTGATTGAACCGATAATGGTCTAACTCCATTGCAAAATGGAGTTTAGTGATTACAGTTGCATGTGTGCATTCTAACACTGCTTCTTTTTTCTTTTCTTTTCTTTTTTGTTTGTCTCTTGGGTTTTTGTTTTGGTATCAAGAACATGAATTTGAGTGGTCTTTGGAGGAGGAGAAGTAGTCTCTCTTGAAGAAACTTGCATCATTTTAGGGCCCTCTTTTTTGTTTTTGTTTTTTCTTACTTTCATTTCATCTTTTGGTTTTTGTTTTGACTTGGTTTGAGTGGTTTAGGAGTATGATCAGATCGTTTTAGGAAATGGATGTGATCAATATAAAGAGATCTTTTCCTTTCATAAAGAAACTTCCATTGTTCTTTTCCCTTCTGTTTCTCTTTTGGCAATGCGAAGATGGGTTTGAATGGTTTGGAAGAAGATTCCCTTACTAGAAATGTGGAGGATGAATATGAAGAGTTTTAAAAAAACCCCTTGAAACAACAATCTCATATTTCTAGTGCCCTTCCATTTTCTTTTGGGTTTGTTTTCACACCATGAACATGGTTTGAAAGATAGGTGTAGACCCTTTTGAAATATGGGTTCTGATACAAATGAAAATTCTGCTATGTTAAACTTCCATTGTTCTAAAGAAGTCATTTTTCCTCTTTAGGATTCCAGTTTAGCACCCAAAACATGGTTTTTCCTTGTTTTGGAGGAAAAGACCCTTTTAGGAGATGGGTCTTGGTGAAAATTGTGGTTTCTACTTTTATATGGGGAAAGGTCCATTTCTCTAAAGCCCCTTTGCTTTGTTTTTTTTTTTTTTTTTCCCAGTAACCTAAGGAATAGAGTTACTATATGATTAGGTTTTTGGGAAGCTATTCTTATATTTTTCTCAACCATTCAAAGATCTTTACTACCCATATATAATTTATTCTACCTCGTTGCTTAGGTTTTTCCCTTGGTAATTCTTGTGAATATGTGAATAGCGTTTTACTTATAAAAAAAAAAATAGTTTCTTATCATTGCTGAATCTTTATTGGTATCTTTTGTGCATTCATTCATTGAATGGGATCTTATTAATTCATGTTATATGCTCTTTTATGGTGATTGCAATACATTAGGACTTCTATCATTATTTGCAAGAAAGTTATTCTCTCTTTTCTTTGTTCACTTAGTGTCTCCACTAGGTGCTACCCCAATCGGCTTTTTGTGTTGTGGTGTTTTCTTGTTCAATGTTCTTTACAAGATTTCATTAATGAAACTCTTATGATTTCTGGCCATGTCTTAATGGGCAATGCATATTTTGTTCTAAAGGGAAATGCATCCATACTATAGCCGCATTGCCTTCATGGATGAAGGGGACCGGTTTTGCTACAAGGATAGGTGAAAGAAATATAAGTAGAAAATTGAAGGGCACTCCCAAGTTAGAGCTTAGAGAAACAATAGTTAAGAAAAATGCTTTCTGCAATTTATTCTTCAAAGCTCCCCATTTACCAGTGACAGTTCCATGACTATGTTTGAGGTTCTGTGGTTAGTGATCCTCCTTTGTTAGCTAGATGACACCTTTTTGAAGAAGTAACTGTACTTTTTTTAACACCCACTCACACCCCCACACACACCAACCAATCACACCACAATGGGTTATTGAACCCATGACCTCTTGTTGAAACTATTGTGAGTCAACCACTAAGGCATGTGTAAGGACCCTTTTTGAAAAAGCAACTGTACTTGATTTGTTTCTAGATTGCTTTAGTTCGGTAGTGTGGAGTGCTCTACCTCAATTACTCAGGCTTACTTCTCATTCTGTTTGCATATATTTATCACAAAGTTGACAGTCAAGTGTTTTTTTTTTCAAAAAGAACTGATCTTCATATATTTCTGCAAAATTTACACAAATCCCCAAGGACCAAAAAAAAAAGGGACTGGCTGAAAAACAAAAACAAAAACAGAAAATCTCTCAGCAGCTACCGAAATGTAGACTAGAAACTAAAGAAAAGAAACATGAAGAGCGGAGAGAAAGCAGCTTATCTACAAGTTCTTGAATAGGTTCGGATGGAACCTAATCCCAACTTGTCCAGAAAAAGAAGACCCCTGACTTCCTGAGGCAAATCGTCGAAACTGGAAAAGAGAGTTGAAGCTTGATTTCCACTCCCCAATCGAGCCATCACATATGTGAGAATACCATTTGTCCATAATTAATCATTAGCCGAATCCTAGATAACCAATATCTCCATTTCCAGCTAGGAGAGGTTTCACATAGCAAAAATCTGATTATGAGTTGGGAATCAGATTCGATTATAATCTTGTTCAGCCCCTTGGCTAGACACCTCTAAATACCATCATAAATGGCTCTAAGCTCCGCATGAATATTAGACCCGAAACCATATCCTTCAGAGAAGGGGAAAAGAAAAATACCTGAATCACCTCTGCAAATACTACCCCTCCTGAGGCTGATCCGTCAACGTTGATTTTGACCCATCCTAAAGGGGGCCATTTCCATTTCACCACCAAGCAATGAGTTGTTGTGGAATGAGTATGGGAAACAGGATGGGCAAAAAAGGAAGAGGTACCAATTTGGTTGGTCTGCCTGTTGGCTAGCAATGGCCCCACCAATGTCTTTGGTACTGACTTAGCTCAATCTTGACTGGAGAAGCAGTAGGAAATCCACCACTCAATTCACACATTTAATTTAAGCTTCGAAGGAACCAACCCGTCAAATACAACTGCATTTCTCGAAATCCTAATTTCCCAGAGGAGAAAATAGGGGGCCAGATTTATGGTCGTTGAATTTGAATGACCTGATGCCGATCCAGACCACCATTGAATTAATATCTACACCAGGGAAACAGAATTCTGAATCAGAATATGGAACTTCCTCCCCAAAAATTCCCAGGCCGAAGACACCATGCTACCAGTAAGAAACAAATGGTCGATTGATTCAATATCATGGCCTGACCGCCCAAAGGCCTGATCTGCCTTGCAACACACACATCTCGAAGCCAGTTGAACACCTCTGTCCTGAATCCAGCCTCAACAGGGATGGCTTTAATTAGGATTTTCCAGACCAGCACGGATATTTTTGGAGGAAGATTTGCATGCCACACCCATCTGGCCCAACTCTTTCGGGTCTGGCCCGATCTATAAATGCCCCAAGCAGACTTGATCAAGAAATTACCGGACGAAGTGAAAGGCCAGAAAGCTTTATCTGGGCCTTGGGACAGGCAGAAGCCTGCTTGAAAAATAAAATTGATGACCATCTGTGTGTTATCTTCAACCCAATGCAACTAAAGCCAATTGACAGTCAAGTGTTATCTTCAACCCAATGCAACTATTTGCTTTTAGTAATCCACTGTGTGTCAAGGAGCATAGAATGTTTCCTCTATTTACACCGATCCTTCCAATAGATACACCCTTTGTTTCTTTCTTTTGTGTGTGTGTGTGTGTGCGGGGTCCTATTGTATTAAAGGAAGTTCTAAGAAATCAGTGTATCTATCAATAACAGTGAGTATCGATATGAGTTCCCTATCTTACCAATGTATTTGTATATATTGATGAGAATTCCCTTTGGCAAGCAGAAAAGAAAGGACTGTTGTAAAAAATGATTGAAAAAGCCAAGTAAAAATGTACAAGGTTCGCAAACTAGAATCAAGTGGATTAAAAATCCAATCTAGTAGAAGATGGATACTCTACATTTTGTAAGGACTACATAAGACAGAATTACATTTTCTGAGGACCACTAATCGCCAAGCAATGACTACTTGGCGTTTCCTTTGTTGTCAAAAAAGAAAAATGATCTGCTTATTTTTCAGATGTCAATCTATTAATTGGAAAATTTGAAATAGAAGGTTGCAAATCGTACATAATAGAAGCTGAAACTGTACACTGTTGTTAGGAATATCTACTCGAGGATGGCATCCCCAATAAAATTTAAACCAATATATGCATATTAAAGTGAACATTATATGCCTATGAAGTTACGGGTGGTGTGCTCCCACCTTACACACAAGCGCACGCACGCACACACCTATTAAGTATCCAAATCGGATACTTAGATGATGGTGAGGGTAATGGATGCACCTTTCCCAAGTCTGGAAATCCAGATCTATCAATTATTTGGAACTCGTAATGAATCATTACAATTGGGAAACAAATTGAGCTTAGTGAATTAATTGGGAAGCAGTTTAACATGATTATGATTTCCGTGAGCAGCGATGAATTGGAATCATGGTTATTTTGACCTTCTACCAACAATGATCTGTGCCATACTTGCTACTCATATATACACATGCTTGGATAACATAGATATGTTGCACTGACATCATAGCTTCATGCTAAAAGGTAAGCTTGGCATACCATTCCTATATTGAGCCACGGCTTCTTATTTTGTTCTCCTACGACATAAATGAACTTAGGATTGAATGAAGTTAGGACCATTGTAAAATGCCACCTTCCAATCTTACATTTCCTAAATACTGTGGGTATGGACTATGGACGTACCTTGTTTTGCTCCCTTTTGCCACATTTGATCTCCTTTTCCTAGCTCATGTCACCTAATATTTGAGATGACACACCATGGAGGCTTTACTCATCTAACAACCAATTTTATGATTGTTTTGACAGTTTTCTTTTTTTTTTTTTTTTATTTAATTTATCTCCACTATGTCAAAGGTGCTAAAAAATTCACAAAAAATCATTGAAATAATTAACCATCACCTTAATGAATGTGTTTGTATATGCACATACTGCTATGTTTGAAACCCAACTCTTGTAATGCTTGGACTCTTTAAGTCATTTATTTTCTTAGATATTCAAGTTTCCATAAATTCTTTTATTCAACTCATCTAAAATCAGTTGACTTTCTATAAACCTCAATTTCTCTTGGTGAGGAGATAAATGTTGTCAAGAGTGGGGCCAGTGTTTTCTTATGTGGACCTCTGCTACAATTGATCATTTCTTCAGAAAGTGTATGCATTATATGAAAGTGGTATTATGTAATGATCAACATATAACTTTCAATGGTATAATTGTATTTTTTTCCAGCTTGTAGGAATGTGCCCCACAATAAATTATCCACAATGTTAATGGCCCCATCGTGTAGCGGACCCCTATTAGTTGGCATAAGGCTTAGATGTTGTTGTTGTTGATGGTCCAATGTAGATGGCCCAAGCATTGAAAATTCAATAAAATCTAAAGATGTTAGCCACTCCAATACCTGCCAATCCATGTTGACAAATGACCCCTAAGTTTCTTGCCGTAAACTATGATTCATTAGAAATGACTGTAGGGGTGTAACAATGTTTGAGAATGATCAAAGTTGGGGCTTGGTAACATCATGCTTAGAAAGAGGATGGATGAAAGAGAACAAACTCCTCTTGTTTTAAAAAAATGGCGTCAATATTTTTTGGAATCTTATAATGTTCCCTTCATTGCTAAAAATGACTCTAGGATGCTATTATTTGGACATTAGAAAAAGTCAATGCTCTATGAAAACATCTGTTCATATAGTAGTAGAATTGAAGCTGTCGTGGGTCACCTTTGGCTTTCTTTTTTCAAGTATTGGGGTTGGATGATTTATTATATGTTGCTCATTTGATGCTCTAGAAAAGAAGGCAATTCTAAGTACAACGTATATATAGCTCCCTTGCATCTATTGCAAAGGGAACTTTCTTATGACACTGAAAGAAATTTGCACATGCCTTTACATATGATGAGTGCATTTGATTGGGTAATGGCAAGGTCGGTTGTGGAGCTGATGTGGGCTTGGCATCATGGGGGGAGTTGGGAAAATAGGCAAAGTGTTGTGGAGGATGCTCATGTTGGGAATCATTTGGGTTATTTGGGGACATTGGAATAGGAGGTCTTTTCATAATAAAAGTTCTTCTATCTAAGATGTTTTCATGGAGATTAAATGGAATTTGGTGGGCTGGGCTTCTTTTGTTAAAGAAGTAAAATCTGTAAATCTTTTCTCCTTTTTTGAGATGTAGCTCGCTTGTAATCTTTTACGCGTTGTTATCACTTAAAAACGAAGAGAATGCATTTGGGTTGTTCCTCTTATGATACTTTCTCCTAAAGAGTCCAACAATGATTTAATCTCCATTGTTGATCTTTAGACTACTCATGGGTTGTATTTTCTATTAGAGCATGCATGTGTATGAAACCTTGGGTTTGTTTATGCAAACCACCCCCTCCCCACCCCCACCCCCCGTCTCTTCTTTCTCCCTCTAATCCGGTAATGTTCAACTCCTGCTTTTACCTTAAGACCAGTAGGATTCCTCACATAACGATTCAAAAAACTACCAAAATCCCCGCCTACACGAGGCTTCCATGGATTCCCTTTTTGTGGGGTCATGTTTGGATAAACAAAACCACTGAAACATTCATATTTCTTTCACAATGTTTACTTGTATCTTGTGCATGAGAATTCAAATATTAATAAGGCTAATGTTTCTTTCCAATCTCACTATTTCCTTTGCAATCCAAATAAGGCTAGAGCTCTAAACAAGGGAAAACCCTCAAAATTTCCTTCCTTATTCTTTTCTTTTCCCCACAATCCAAACAGACCCTAACAGGCAATCTTGTTGGCACATAATGGATGGTAAAAAAGAGGACTTTTAACAAATGTCCACTAATCAGAAGTCAGTTTGATTTGGGATAAGATCAGGCTATTGTAGGTCCTACTTTTTAGGTAGTTACTACTTGAAGTTGGCAAGATGCCTTTAAGTCAATATGTGGCTGGAACGACGCACGAAAACATAATCCTCATTAGGATCAATAACATTTCCCACCTTTTTACCACAAATCCATCATGATGCTTTTTTTTTTTTGTAGGCTTCCATCTATGTAGTACTTTGTCTTCCTACCCTTTTTGTAAGGCTTCATGTCTAGAAACTAAGAAGGATATTGCTTTGTTAGGTGTTCAAATGGACAATGGCTCAAGTAACAAAACAGACATGAAGTAAATGTTAAAATAGTTGCTGCATGGGTAGGTGTAGTTAGTGTTCGAAGTATCGGTATTGCTACAAGTTTTGCTGACCACGGATATAGAAACAATATCGATATCGCCGATAATATCATTGATGACTAGAAATGCGGGGAAAAAATGGGAAAAATGATGGAATTTTCAGAGAAATTTCAGGATATGTTGAAATGTACATGATGCATTGGCAATACAAGCAACACTTAAAATTTGCATAGTTGAAAATATTGACGATTACATTAATGATATTGATACGCTGTTGATACTTAGTGATACATTGCTAATACCTGAAATTTCTGATACTACCAGCATTATCAGTATCGTTGAGCTGGAGATAAAGATAATATTAGAGAGTGACATTTTCATTGAAGCATTTGGAGAGAACCAAAATATAGAGTTAATAATATCTAAATATTACATATTTATCCTCTCAATTGCATTAGTTTACATGCATTCAAAATTCTTAATTGATTAACTAACATTTAATTTGTATATTCGAGGTAATCTGAAAAACAAAGATGAAATCATGCTTAAGGAGGATTAAAGCTCAAGAGATTAATTAAGAGAAAACTTGAAGATTTGAAAGACATTAATGAAGAATTCACATGCCAAAGATCTAAGAAACTAAGTACAAAAGATGAGTGTTCAATAATCCACAAAATAAAAAATCACACAATTCAATAATAGAAATAACCAACTGTTCGGTCTCACCTAAGTTTGCTTCGGTCCAACCGAATGTGCACAGAACAATCCAACAACAAACTATGATTTTTAGATATAATTCAGCTCAACACTTGTTCGACTGAAGCTGAGTTCGTTGACACCAAAGGAGAGTTTGGTGCGGCCTAAGGGAGACAAAGACCTAGAAGAAATTTGAAGAAATTCGGTTGCAACCAAGAAGCTAATTTGGTGTGAACGAAGTGAAGTTCTGTGCAACTAAAGGTTACGATCATTACAAAAGTACAAAAATTGAAGTCGGTTTCAAGTCAGTGCAAACTTTTCCTATTTAAAGGGGTGTTTAAGCATTCCTAAGTATGAATTAGGGTAGAGGAGAAAGACTGAGGAGTTGCGGAGCTTCTTCGAAATCATCACTCCTCAATCCTTCGGTTCTAGTTTGTTTTTCTAGTTTTTCTTTATTTTTTGTTTAAAAAGTTAGTCATGTTTAGTTAATCTCTTAGCTAAGGCTAAGGGATAAACCATTTAATGAATATTTGATATTTAATTGATTTTTTAATGAAAGTTAAGGTTTTTATGTTGAATTGTGATTAGAGGTGAATGAATTCATAGATTGGGGAAGGAATCAACCTGTAAAGTACTTTGATTTATTGTCAACTCTGGGTAAATTAGATGCTTTTAATTCCCTGCGATGTGTTTACCTATATCTTCATGAAAGATTAAGCCTATCATGATTCTAATCTATTTTGGATGTTTTTTTTAAAATATTACTTTTTTATCTTCCAATTAAAATGGATTGGAATCCAGTTCTAGTTGAGTTATCAACTCGAAAAGACGAATTAAATTCAATGTCTATTGATTGGGGATTCTTGAATCCTTAGTCCTTTTAATAATTATTTCTAAAACTCTTCTATTTCGCTGGATTAAAAACCTAGACCAACTCTTTTTCTTATATTAAATTTCTTAGTATATTTTCACCAAATTCTATATAGATCGACCTCTTTCTTACCGAGTTATTACTACATCACAACACTTTACTTGGGGTTGTCAACCCTTGGATTTGATCACATTTTTGGTGCTGTTGCCAGTGAACTTTGCGCTGAGAATACTTAGGTTTAGGTTAAACTTTGATTTCTAGTTCTAACATAGGGTTTTGATTTTAGGATTTAATTCTAGGAAGTTTATTTCTAGTTATGTGTTGTTACAGATTTTTAAAAACTAGCATTGTTTGTTTGGTTTTTATTTTTATAGCATCATTAATCCTACTTCTTTTAAATCGGTAACTCTATTCCCTTATCTTATTCCTTTTTAATTGATTCTAATTGCTATAGGATTTTTAATTTTCGTTGTAGGAATTTCTTTTCTAGGTTTAGGTTTAGAACTTAGTTTCTTGTGCTTGGTTCATACCCAAGTGGGTAATGGACCATACACAATGGCTTCTAAATGAAGGAGTTCTAGTCAACAAGCTTTCCTTCCACCATCGAGTTAGAAAATATCGAACTATGCCTGAATTATCTCAAACCATGGCTGCGAACGCTCCAAACATGCTTGAGTAGGAGCCATACTTTGAGGAGAATATGGATAAAACTGGACAAAATTTCAATGAGATGCCTATGTAGAATGCGACACCAGATAGGACAGTGCATGATGAGAACAAGGCACACTACATTCCCCAGTCAGAACTTTAAGCGATTACGTATAACCAACAAGAACAA
Source organism: Magnolia sinica (assembly GCF_029962835.1). Lineage (NCBI taxonomy): Eukaryota > Viridiplantae > Streptophyta > Magnoliopsida > Magnoliales > Magnoliaceae > Magnolia > Magnolia sinica. The sequence goes on from NC_080581.1 coordinate 15,993,904, forward strand.
CCACAACATCTTGTATGATTTTTCCGGTCAATGTACATAACATGGATTCTATAGAGGGTTAAATATTGCATATTAGACCCCATTTATTACTTGGTTTTATGAACATGATAATGCTTTATGTTCTATTTTTAATCATGTTTGTGTTGTTAGGTGAATTTAAGAGCTTGGATTGAAAAAGATGCTAAAAGCATGAATTTAACGCTCAAGAATCACCAAAGCCAAGGATGGATCTTATGAGACTAAGAATGAAGAATTCACATGCCAAAGATCCAAGAAAACCAAGTGAGGAATGAAGAGCATGGAAGACTTGAAGTAAAGAAAAGGAACCCTAAAAATCTGCCTCATTCTACTGGTCTAAGCCCTCCTTCGACCAGTCGAAGGCTTCTGCTCAACTAGTCGAAGATTCCTCAACTCGAACTCCAGTGACAAAATCCTTTAAATTACCGTCATCCTCGACTAGTCGAAGGTTGTCCTCGACTAGTTTAAGGTTACGTGGATTTTACGCAAACTGTGTAAATTTGTGGCGGTTTCCGGATTTTTGAAACTCGGTGCAAAAGTTAGAGTTGCAAAACTATAAATAGGAGTCCATATGATGTTCCTAGGCATCTTCTAGGGTTTGAGGAGTGGAGCAAAAGCATGGAGAAGCCGTCACAAGAGTTTTTCTTCCTTTTCCTTAGTTGTTTTTATGCTTTTCTTAAGAGATTTTAGTTCAATCATGTCTATGGTTGGCTAAACTTCTTAGCTAGAGCTAAGAGGTGAAGCTTGTAGCATAATGGGATGTTTTCTATTGCTTTGATTCATATTTATGTTGATCTATCTTTGATTCTAGTTTGATATTTAAGAAATACTTTCAGTTCTTAAGGGTTTGTTGTGACTCAAATTACAATAGATTTGTGATAGCTTTGAGTATGTTCTTTTCATGTATTGAGATTGTGAAAGTAGGAAATTCTGTTGTTCAACATCATCTCATGGGCATGGTTGGGTGATGGAATCCTATCTAATCTTCCCAATTCTCTTATGATTGGTTGTGGGATTGGTAAATCCTGTTGTTTGCCTTATCTCTTGGGCATGGTTTTAGGATGGAATCACTTCCAGTTCTCACACTTCTCATCCATTGAGAATTAGGTCAAAGGAAGTTCAAATTTGGTTTTATTGAGATATCTTCCAATTGGATAAGATGGGACTCTGATTCAAGTTGTCCTTGAATCAAGCATACATCTCCCTGATCTCTACTAGTGGATCCTTGAAAACCCTAGTTACCACCTTTGAACTTGTTAGTTTTAATCACTTTAATCATAATTACTCTCTCAATTAATACAGATTTAGATTCACATCTTCTTCTAGTTCTAGTTCTAGTTACTTTCAGAATACACACGAGATTAGTCCTTGTGGATTCGACCTCGGTCTCACCGAGATTATTACTACATCGCAACCCTACACTTGGGGTTGTGAACAAGCTTTTGGTGCCATTGTCAAGGACTAATGATTGCGTTTTTCTGAGAATAACTAGTTTTGGAGTTAGGTTAAGATTAGGGTTTTTCTGTTTTATTTTAGAAACTAACTTAGCTTTCTATTTCTAGGTTTAGAAATTTTCCTAATTTGATTTTAGAAACTAATTTTTTTTCTTTTTAGAAACTTTCTATTTTTTGTTTTTAGAAATTTCCCTTTTTTTTCTTTTTTAGAAACCAGGTTGCTTTTTTTTTCTTCCTTTTTAGAAACTAGTTTACTTTCTTAATCTGTTTTTAAAAACTTTCTAATTTTAGAATTTTTGTTTTTAGAAACTAACTTGTTTTGTTTTGTTCTGCAGGATCTTAATTTAGGAACTTCTAATTTGGTAACTTCTTTCTAATTCCCTCTCCTTCTATTTCTAGATTTCTACTTCCCTTCTTTCTCTTAGGTTTAGGTTAGATTTTGAAATTGAGGGCTGAGAGTGTTTCATACCCAAGTGGGTCCGTGACAACACTCAACGTCTCTTGAGTGAAGGAGGATTGGTTGAGGGGTTATCTATCCATCACAGGACTAGACACCACTCGAGATCCTCAGAGTTAATTAAGGTTATGGCTACAAGTCAACCTGTAAATCAATCGGTGAATTAGCTGCAACCTCGAGTTATGGAAGTCCAGGATGAGAATGAGGTGCACCATGCACCCCCTCCTGGTACTTTACAAGATTACTTACAACCGGCGGGGGTGAGCACCCCTTATTATATGGTTTTTTCAGGAAACACAGGAGACATGATGTCAAGGTTGGAGTGATCCAACTCATTCCAAAGATCCTTCGACTTGAATTTGAAAGTCTATACCTACACTTGTAAGAGTTTGATGAGGTTATAACCACTTTATACTTTCCTAACATGTCTAAGGACACGGTCAGGCTGAAACTCTTTCATTTTTCCTTGAAAGAGAAAGCTAAGACGTGGTTGCACTCACTATGTCCGCGATCTGTTGGCACATGGAATGACATGTTCATAAAAAAATTCTTTCCATACCATAAGACGAACACCATCAAGAAGTCGATCATGAACTTCGCCCAAAAGGAAAATGAAACATTCTTTTAATATTGGGAGCGGTTCAAGGATCTCATCAGTTCATGCCCACAACACGGTTTTGAAACATGGCACATAACAACTTTCTTCCACGATGGACTAACATCTTCCATGCTCCAATTCGTCGAGACGATGTGTAATGGGGAATTCATGAACAAAAATGTCGATGAGGTGTGGGATTACTTTGACAAACTCGTTAAAACCGCACAATCATAGGACATCACCCAAAAACCTTACACCACATCTAAGCCTACTTAAGCAAGGGAGAGAGGTGGGATATACTTGTTGAAAGAGGATGATGATATAAATGCTAAAGTGGCCAGTCTCGTAAGGAATGTCGAGGCCATGGAACTTAAGAAGGATAAGGCTAAGGAAGTTATTTGCGGTATCTGTGCTTCCAACTAGGGGTGTACATCAGGCCGAACCGAGTCGAACTGGGCTCAACCCGGCCCGGCCCGGTCACTAGTCAAACCCAGCCCGAACTCGGCCCCGCCCGATCACCGGGCCAACATGTCCAGCCCGAACTCAGCTCGGTCAGTAATCGGGTGAGTTAGAGCCAGTTTCAGACCTGCTCCATCTACAAAGTGACCCACGATTTGGACGGCCTGGATTGCTGTAAATCTATGACACCTGTGAGGTGGATGAGTCACTGTCACTTTAAAGATGAGCGGTGAACTATCCTAGAAGTCAAGAGAGAGATTGAGAGAGAGGGAGAGAGATTGAGAGAGCGAGAGAGATTAAAGAGGGAGAGACGAGAGGGATGAGAGAGAGAGAGAGAGGAGAAATTAGAGAGGGGGAGAGAGAGAGATTGAGAGAAATAGAGAGTTTTAGGGTTTCGGGTCAGGCGGCGTTCTCGCTTCTCTATCTCAAATGGTTAGGATAAGGATTTAGGATATATATATATATATGTATATATGTATGTATGTATATGTATATGTATATGTATATGTATATGTATATATGTAAATGGCGAGTCGAGATAGGTCGGGCCAGGTCGAGTCGGGTTTCGGACCGAGTCGGGCTGAACTGGGACCTATTCAAACTCGGCCCGAACTCAGTTTCAACCTGAAGAAAATGGCTCGTCCCAGACCGAACTTAGTTCCGGGTTGGGTCGAGTTGAGCGAGTTAACCGAGCTAGCTCAGTTCGTGTACAGCCCTACTTGCAACATACTTACAACTAAAAATTGCCCAACAATACCTGCTTTTTAAGAGGCACTAAACAAGCAATCGAATGCCGTGAACAACTACTTAAAACCTTTCAGTGGACCCATCTCTAATACATACAATCCTAGTTGGAGAAATCATCCAAACTTTAGTTGGAGGAATGGACAAACTGCTACTCCTCAAGGAATCCCTAACCAATTCTTGAATCAAGGGAAACCTTAAGAGGATCCAGTCTAAAAACATATTCAAAACCAAGAGCTTATTACTCAGAGTATATTGCAAACCCTTCAAGACCTTTCAAAGGCCATACAAGGGCGTGAGACAAAATTCAATTGGGGAAAAAGGGATTCTTCCAGCCCAAATTTTCCCCAATCCTAAACCGCAATACGAAATAAGTGATCCAAGCTCTTCAAATCAAATGAAGTAAGCTAAGTCTATCATCACTCTTATGAGTGAGAAGATAATTGACAAATCTATTTCGGTAAGGGCTGAAAAGTCTAAGGACCCGGAAGTAGATAAAACTGTAGACCTAACAACGCAAGCCGATTGCACCATTCCCCCAATGGTTAATTACACCAAAATCTCTCTTTAACTCTTAGGACAGTCTAGAGGTGTTGAAACAAGTGAAGGTCAATATTCCTTTACTGAATACGGTTAAACAAATACCTTCATATGCCAAATTTCTGAAAGACTTATGTACACGACCAAAAGATGGCAAAATATTTAAAAGAAAATCTTTTTAACTGAAAATCTGATTCCTTACTCGGTCTATGAACAACTAGGTTTGGGTGAATTGAAATCCACCTGAACCACGTTACAACTTGTTGATCGCTTAGTTAGTGTAGCGAGATGGATAATTGAGGATGTGTTGGTCTAGGTTGATAAATTCTACTACCCGGTAGATTTTATTGTCTTCGATAATCAACCCATCAATGACATGAGCACTCAAATTCCAGTCATTCTTGGTCGCCCATTCCTTTCTACATCAAATTCAATCATTAATTGCAGGAATGGAGTCATGAGTTTGTCTTTTGAAAATATGATATTGGAGTTAAATATTTTTTTCAATACGGGCAAACAGTTAGAGGATGAAGATGATTTCTGCGACATTAACATGATTGACTCTTTTGTGGAAGATAGAACACTTCTGACCTTATCCTCTAACCCCCTAGAGACGTGCTTGGTCCACTCCCATGATTTAGATGACGATATGATTAGGGAGACGAGTGTCATGCTTGATACTGTGCCAGTACTTGAAGTTAATCGGTGGACGATACAATTCGAAGAATTGCCCCAAACTGATGTAGTGCCTCTACCATCTAACCTCAAGGCACCGAAGCTTGACCTAAAACCTTTGCCCTCTGATTTGAAATATGCCTATTTAGGTCAAGATGAGACATACCCGGTGGTGATTTCTTCCCAACTTGAGCAAGAATAGGAGAGTATGCTCATCTTTACTCTCATTGAGCACAAAGGAGCCCTTGAATGGTCGATTACGGATCTCAAGGGAATTGACCCTTTGATTTGTACTCATCGCACTCATCTAGAGGATAATGTGAAGACTTCATGACAGCCACAATGTATACTAAATTCAAACATGAAGGAAGTGGTTAAGGCCAAGGTTCTTAAGCTATTGTATGTAGGCATCATATACCCAATATTCGATAGCCAATTGGTGAGTCCAACTCAGGTGGTTCCCAAGAAGTCTGGAATCACCATTGTAGCCAATGCCAATAATGAACTCGTGCCAACTAGGATCACTACTAGTTGGAGAATGTGCATTGACTATAGGAAGTTGAATATTGTCATGAGAAAAGACCACTTTCCTTTGCCTTTTATCGATCAACGTTTGGAAAGGCTAGCTGGTCACTCTTACTATTGCTTCCTCGATGGTTATTCAAGCTATAATCAGATCGAGATAGCCCTTGAAAATCAGGAAAAGACCACATGTCCTTACAGCACTTTGCTTACCGAAGGATGCCATTCGGGCTATGTAATGCTCCCACTACTTTTTAGTGATGCATGTTGAGTTTTTTTCTGACATGGTGAGCCAATATTTAGAGGTCTTCATGGACGACTTCTCGGTCTTTGGTCCATCCTTCAGCAAATGTTTGAAAATTTTAAAAAATGTGCTGAAACGATGTGAGGAAAAGAACTTGGTACTGAATTGGGAAAAGTGTCACTTCATGGTTCGTAAGGGAATTGTCCTTGGACACATCATCTCGTCCAAGGGAATTGAAGTAGATAAGGCTAAAATTGATCTTATCTCTAACCTACCTCCACCCAAGAACATACGAGACGTGCGATCCTTCCTAGGACATGCTATGTTTTACAGAAAATTCATAAAGGACTTTAGTCACCTCTCTCGTCCTCTATGTAATCTACTTCAAAAGGATGCACCATACGAGTGGAGTGAGCAATGTCGGGAAGGTTTTACTAAACTCAAGTGCATGTTAACCACTACACCTATCATGCAGCCACCTGATTGGAGTCATCCTTTTGAACTTATGTGCAACGCGTCTGACTATGCTCTTGGGGCAGTTTTAGGCCAGAGAAAAGAAAAGAAGCCCTACGTTATTCATTACATAATTAGAACTCTAAATCCTGCCCAAGTGAAATACTCTACTGCGGAAAAGGAACTCTTCGCCGTAGTGTTCACTTTGGACAAATTTAGGTCTTACTTGATCGGATCCAAGATCATCATTTACACAAATCATGGGGCACTCAAGTATCTTCTTTCTAAGAATGATGCTAAGCCCCACCTAATAAGATGGATCCTCTTACTCCAAGAATTTGATTTGAAAATAAAAGATAAAAAGGTAGTAGAGAATGTAGTGGCTGACCATCTTTCCCGCCTTGATCTCTCTGATTCCTTTGAGACGACACATATAAATGACATGTTCCCTTATGAACAATTGTTCAAAGTCTCCCATTCACCTTGGTTTGCTGATATTGCTAATTATCTTGCCACAGGTTTCACGCTGATACATTGGATTACGTAAGATAAGAAAAAAATTTCGCCAAGGTTCGTGAGTTCTTCTGGGATGATCTGTATTTGTTTAAATATTACTCAAACTAAATCTTAAGGAGATGTGTGCCAAACAATGAACACCAAAGTGTCATCTCCTTCTGTCATTCTCAAGCCTGTGGCGGTCACTTTTCTGCCAAAAAGACCAAGGCTAAAATTCTTCAGTGTGACTTTTACTAGCCCACTATGTTCAAGGGCACTCATGAGTTTTGCAAAGCTTGTGAGCATTGTTAGAAATTGGGAGCATTGTCCTGTTAAAACATGATGCCTTTGAACCCCATTCTGATTATTGAAGCATTTGATTGCTGGGGCATTGATTTCTTGGGACCATTCCCCTGATATTTTGGAAATTTATATATTTTTTGCCGTAGACTATGTCACAAAATGGGTCAAAGTGATCCCGTGCTGGAACAATGATCATCGAACGGTCATTATATTCTTAAAAGAGAACATCCTTTCCCGGTTCGGAACGCCTCGAGCCATCATTAGTGATGGAGGTTCACATTTTTTGCAATAGGCCATTTACAAACTTAATGAAGAAATATGACATCTCCCACAAAGTGAGCACTCCATACCACCTACAAACAAGTGGGCAAGCTAAAATTTCCAATAGGAAAATTAAACACATCTTGGAAAAGACGGTTAACCCCGATCATAAGGATTGGTCAATCCAATTAACCGGTGCCTTGTGGGCTTACCGTACCTCATTTAAGACCCCCATTGGAATGTCTCCCTTTAGACTTATCTATGGGAAGGCTTGTCACTTACCTGTGGAGTTGTAACATAGAAACCTAACATAGAGTTGAAAATTTTGATTTAGAGGACATGTCCATACCTCTGAATGATCCTATTTACCAGGATTGACCTCCTAGTCTGACGGAGGTATAGTTAGGTTTATTGCTTTTATAGAATTTAGGACTATGATAGTTTGCTTCCACTGTTTTAAGATAGTTTGTTTTTCATTTGTTTAGGATAGTTTTCTTTTCAGTTGATTAATTCTTATGCTGACCCACCTTCATGCTGAGATTCTTTGGAAAAAACCTCAAAATTCCTTCATCAGGTATTATGGTTTCATCAATTCTTCTTCAATTATATTATCTCTTTTGCAAATCATGCTTATTTCTTTTACATTGAGGACAATGTAGATTTTAGATTGGAGATGGGAGATTAGGTAAACTAATCAGTGTTTTCTCAGTTTTGAAAACTTTTCAATGTTCATCTGTTTGGAAAGCGATGAGTTGTGTATTTAAGACTGTTTTGAGTATGAAGATAAGATAGGAAGCGAATTTTGAATTATTGGAGTTTGATCAACTAAGTAGGCTATCACTTACGGTCCTTACACTCAATTGATTAAGAGGAAGTTTGAATATTATGTTAATCTAAATCACAAGACACATTCAAATTGTTGTCTATGAATAATGCTAGAATTTTTTATTGTTAGTATGTGAATCGTTGATAGATGGTGAGAATCAAGTCTGGAGAATTTTATGCACCTTAAAAGAAGAAAAGGACCTGTTAAAAAAAATAGGAGATCTACAAAAAGGTCATGTATGGTGAAAAGACTAGAAAAGAATGCAAAAATAATGCAAGGTCTGGAAAATAATGAATAAAAATTGACTATCAATATAAAATTAAAAACTGAAAAAAGAAGGAAAATGGGATAAGTTCGGAATTAGTACTTGAGTTTTCAACTAATCTTGAAGTGATGAGCATGGCTAACATGATGAAAAAGATAGTATTTTCACTGAGCACGTTAAAAGACTTGATATGTGAACTATATTCTGACGTAATGAATAAAGAACTTATCTAATTGATTGCTTATGTGATTCGGCTCTAGGTTTTCAAAATCTCACTTTCTTATCAATGAGTCTACTCATTCATACTTCATTACACAAAAGATCATTTTTTGAAAAAGCTTTGAACATTACGCGTTGAAGTTCATTTTTCGCATACTTTGCTTAGGACTGGCAAAATGCTGGTTGGGGATTGTGTTGAGGGTAGACCCTATTTAATACTTGGTTTTATGAACATGATAATGCTTAATGTTCTATTTTTTATCATGTTTGTGTTGCAAGGTGAATTTAAGAGCTTGGATTGAAAATGATGCTAAAAGTATGGATTTAAAGCTCAAGAATCACCAAAGCCAAGGACAGATCTTATAAGACCAAGAATGAAGAATTCATATGCCAAAAATCTAAGAAAACCAGGTGAGGAATGAAGAGCATTGAAGACTTGAAGTTGAGAAAAGGAACCCTAAAAATTTGCCCCCTTCGACCAGTCGAAGGCTTCTACTCGACTAGTTGAAGATTCCTCACCTCGAACTCCAGTGATAAAATTCTCTAAATTCTCATCATCCTTGACCAGTTGAAGGAGACCCTCGACCAGTCAAAGGTTGTCCTCGACAAGTTTAAGGTTACACAGATTTTGCACGAACTACGTAAATTTGAGGCGGTTTCTGAATTTTTCCAACTGGTGCGAAAGTTGGAGTTGCAAAACTATAAATAGGAGTCCCCAAGATGTTCCTAGGTATCTTCTAGGGTTTAAGGAGTGGAGAAAAAGTATGGAGAAGTCGTCTCTAAGACTTTTTCTTTCTTTTCCTTAGTTGTTTTTATGTTTTTCTTAAGAGATTTTAGTTCAATCATGTCTATGGTTGGCTAAACCTCTTAGTTAGGGCTAAGAGGTGAAGTTTGTAGTATGATGGGATATTTTCTATTGCTTTGATTCATGTTTATGTTGAATTATCTTTGATTCTAGTTTGATATTTAAGAAATACTTTTTTTAATGGTTTGTTGTGACTCGACTTACAATAGATCTGTGATAGCTTTAGTATGTTCTTTTCATGTATTGAGATTGTAAAATTAGGAAACTTTGTTGTTCACCATCGTTCCATGGGCATGGTTGGGTGATGGAATCCTACCTAATCTTTCCAATTCTCTTATGATTGGTTGTGGGATTGGTAAATCCTGTTGTTTGCCTCATCTCCTGGGCATGGTTTTGTGATGATATCACTTCCAGTTCTCACACCTCTCATCCATTGAGAATTAGGTCAAAGGAAGTTCAAATTTGGTTTTATTGAGATATCTTCCAATTGGATAAGATGGGACTCTGATTCAAGTTGTCCTTGAATCAAGCATACATCTCCCTGATCTCTACAAGTGGATCCTTGAAAACCCTAGTTACCACCTTTGAACTTGTTAGTTTTAATCACTTTAATCACAATTACTCTCTCAATTAATTCATATTTAGATTCACATCTTCTTCTAGTTCTAGTTCTAGTTACTTTCATAATACACACGAGATTAGTCCTTGTGGATTTGACCTCGGTATCACTGAGATTATTACTACACCGAGACCCTACACTTGGGGTTGTGAACAGATCCCAAACTAGGAGCGATCCAACTTCTTCCTAAATTTCACGGACTTGACTCAGAAAGACTGCATCTACATCTCAAGGAATTTGATGAGATTATAGCAACCTTACATTACAAGAACGTCTCTCAAGACGTCATTAGTCTCAATCTATTTTCCTTTTCTTTAAAGGAGAGGACCAAGTCATGGCTCCATCCACTGTGACTACACTCAATAGGCACATGGGCTAAGATGAACCGGGGGTTCCTTAAAAAGTTCTTTGCTAAGATGAACCGAGAGTTCCTTAAAAAGCACTTCCCGGTTCATAAAACCAATACCTTGAGGCGCACCATCATGAATTTCTCCCAAAAGGAGGACTAGACATTCTTCCAATGTTGGCAGATATTTAAGGACCCGTTACTCATATGCCGACATCATGGTTATAAAATTTGGTGAGTAATCAATTTCTTCTATGATTGACTAATTTCAAATATGCGTCAATTTGTTGAAATGATGTGCAATGGTGAGTTGATGACAAAAGACCGAGAGGAGGCATGGGATTACCTTGATATGTTGGCTGAAAACAAACAATCATGGGACACCACCAAAAAATCGAGTAATTCCAAGCCAAACCCTAAGGAAAAATAGGGAATATACGTCCTCAAGGAGGATGATGTGAATGTAAAGATTATGGGCCTCACTCGAAAGGTTGAGGCCATGGAACTAAAGAAGGTGGAAATGATCCAATCCACCAATTTGGCTACGGAGAGTGTATGTGGCATATGTGAGAATGATGCACCCTTTAGAAATGATTGTCCTATAATCCCAGCTTTTCAAGATGTGTTGCAAGCTCAAGTGAATGCCATGATTGGCCAGAATGGGCAGTAACAAGCAAGAGTGCTACTGGTTCAGACATGTCTCCGAACTCCCGACTCAGATAAGGGGACAAATGTTTCTGGATAAAGTGGGACTGTGTTACATAATGCATGTTCCGTGGGAAACAGAGCAACAAGATCGTTTCTAGTTTTTCGTTTCTTATGATAGGCTGCCGCTAGGCTAATTTTCTCCCCCAGAGGCAGCCCGAATTATACCTCTAGACTTGTAAATCTTTCGTTATAAATATATAAAGCTCAATTTTCTTTTAAAATTTTTTTTAAAAAAAAAGTGAATGCCATGATTACATACCAACATCCATTCAATGCGCCGAACTCTAACATGTATAGTCCTAACTGGTGAAATTATCCTAACTTTGGTTGAAAAAATGGGCCAACTATTAATGCAAGCACGCCTCCTCAAGGACCTCCCCCTGCACCACAAGTGCTACCACAAAAGAGGACCCTTGAGGACATACTGCAAGCATTTATGCAAGGGAAGATGCAATTCAATCCAACCACCATGCAGGCTATAAATGATATTAAAATGTCCGTTTTGAGGACTGAATCACACGTAACTGTTATGGAGAAAGAGACCTTTCCGGCCCAACCTAAGTGTAACCCAAAAGGGCAATACAAAGTGAGTGATTTGAATCCTACTGACCCGCATGTGGAACAAGTCAAGTCCATCACCACTCTTAAAAGTGGTAAGGAAATAAACAAGACGATACCGATGAAGGCCGGCAAGCCTAAGGATTCAGATAAAGCTAATAGCGATAATAGCCCTACCCCACATAACAAAAGCCAGTGCATGAACACAAGCCTGCAGCTCCATTTCCCTAATGACTAGTCTCATCAAAATGCCTATCAGATAATCAGGACATCTTGGAGATTTTCCAACGAGTCAAAATCAATATTTCCTTGTTGGATGTGATTAAGCAAATTCCCTCTTATACTAAGTTTCTTAAGGACCTTTGGACAGTTAAACGCAAATTAAATGTGGAAAAGAATGGTCCCCTAAAATATAAAGACTTGGGTAGCCCTACGATTTCATATATCATAGAGAATTCTAGATTGAACAACCCTTGCTAAACTCTGGGGAAAGCGTTAACCTCATTCCTTAATCAGTGTACGAATAATTTTTATTTTTTTTAAGGAAATGTTTCATTCCATATCATAAAAAACTATATAGCTCTGATATTACATTTTCAGGTTCCCCAGGAGGAAAATGACCTGGATGGAACCTATCATAAGAAGGAAACTAAAAATAAACGCCTAAAGGACCAAAGAAAGGAAGCCAGGGTGCCGAACACCTAGCTCCTGACTACGCCCAGACCCACTCTGTCAAGGAAGATCTGTCCCATGACATCCTTTGGAAAATCGGCCATGATGTGAAATAGGGTAGAAACTTGATAACCGCTGCCCAATCTAGCCATCCCGTCAGCCGGGCCATTCCCATCCCTGAGAATGTGCTGAAACTTTACATGGCTTTTCAACAAAACGGTCGTTAATCCTAGCCAACCAGTACTTCCACTTCCAACCCGGCCCTGTCAACCCTACAAGAAAACTAACCACCAGCTGGGAATCAGATTCAATGATAACGTTGACGAAGGCCCTACTGAAACAAAGGAACAGGCCATCATGGACCGCCCTGATTTTTGCTCTTATTTTCGACACCATCCCATAACCCGCGTAGAAACCAAAAATGAATTCCCCCTTGTCTCCTCTACATATTCCCCCATCACCTGCCTTACCTGGGTTACCCTTGGCTAACCCATCCACGTTCATCTTAACACGGCCCGAGGGTGGCTTGTGCCACTTAATCACCTGGATCATCTTACCTGGGAGGGGCTGAACTACAATCCCCAATGCCGAGAGGGCCAGACTGTTGACCCTAGATTGGGACCAAGAAGGAATCCATCTATTAGGAATAGCCTTTATCCACCCTCTAACCTGTGAAATCTGGATCTCAACTGATGAGAGCCTCCCTTCAAACTTCTCTTCATTCCTGCCTTTCCAGATCTCCCTGAGGATTACACATGGGATCAGCTTATGCAAGGAACCCGCCCAACCTCCTAGTGAAGGGCCTTGCCACCAATGGACCAACCCGTCCTCAACCGAATGGGCCCCCACTAGCGAACAACCAAAAATACCTGCAAAGTGGGACCAAATGGCTTTCGCCCATTCACTGTGGAGGTAGAGGTGGACTATGGACTCTCCTACTAGCCCTTGACCCAGGTTCCAGTCATAATAGACGCACCGTGAAGCAAGGTGGATAGCTCGGGACAGTATCAACCAGGACTGCACCCTTGAGAATTTTCGAGACGAACATTGAAACCTTTGGAGGCAGGTGAGGGTGCCACACTCTCTTAACCCAGCTGACTCACAGCCAGGGATCTCTGCACGACTCCCAGGAAGATTTAACTGAGAACGATCTAGAGGGATCTGGAGGCCAGAACGGCGAGTCTAGACCCTTCCAGATGCAGAAGCCCCCTTGAAAAATGAAATCTATCGACTCTTGAGGGAGGAAAGTAAAAGCAGCTGGAGGCGGAAGAGGGCTAGCCCAACCTAGGAAGTCCCTGACTTCCAGCCTCATCAGACCCATAGGGATAGGACTCGTCGTCCTACATTCGAGAGGACCCAAGCCTGACCAATTATCTCGCCAAAGGTTGCAATCGCCCCTCCCTATCTACCATTGAATCTTGGAATCCATCAACGGGAATACTTCATGAATTCTCTTCCACAAAGGGGAAGCAGCTGCCGTCAGATGCACCTGCCCATCAGAAACCAAATTGTGGTTATACTTAACTCTCATGAATGAGCCCCATAGGCTCCGGGCTTCCTTGAACTTCGCTCCCCAGGCCATTTTATGGCGGAGGGCCTGCATCACTTCTTGCAGTTTTTTGATTCCTAGGCCCCTCTTAGATTTTGGTGACGCAATGTCCTTCCAACTTCTCCAGTGGAGTTTCCTCTTTCCTTCGGCCCAACCCCAAAAGAAATTAGCAAAAAGGCTTTCCAAGGCCTTTAAAACCGCGGAAGGGATGTGCGCGACTGTCAGAGAGTGGACAAGAATGCTTCTTAAGACGTGTTGCAATAATGTTGCCCTGCCCGCCTGCGTGAGACATCTCGCCTCCCACCCTCTAATGCGGCTGTCAACCTTGTCTATCAGCGGCTGAAAATCTATTATTTTTCTTCTCCTTACTACAACTGGAACCCCAAGATAAGTCAGACTTGCTAAAGCTTTGGCCATCCCCAGCACTCTCTAGATGGAGGAGGCCCTACTGCTAGAACGTAGTCGGAGTAAAGGAAGCTACTCTTATGAAGGATAACTCTCTAACCAGAAGCACGTTGAAAGGAATCGAGGAAGAGTTTTGTCTCCCGGATAGACCCTCTCTTCTCGTCACTGAGTAATCGCGTCCTACTTAGCCAGTCACGACAATTGGGCCATGGTGAATTAAGACCCACCAAGGCCACCCTAAAACTTGTTGATCAATCTATTCGTATGCCGAGAGGGGTAATTGAGGATGTGTTAGTCCAGGTTGATAAGTTCTACTACCAAGTAGACTTTATCATCTTAGACACAGTCAGTTATAAATGCTAGCACTGAGATTTTGATCATCCTAAGACACTCATTCCTAGCCACTTCAAATGCAATCATCAATTACCGGAATGGAGTGATAAGAACATCCTTTGGGAACATGACATTGGAAGTAAACATGTTCACTCTCCGCATACAACCTGGGAATGTAGATGAGGTCTATGAGTTAAACATGATTGACCAACTCGTGGAGGAGGAGCTCATATTGACTACAATTTCCGACTCCTTAGAAGCATGTATTGCTCACTTTATGGATTCTGATGATCACATGATATTATATATAGTGAACACTTTATTAAACTCTGAGACAGTACTTGAAACTTGTTAGATAGGCCACATGCCTTGTATAGCTAATTTCCATAGATAGATGGTGTATATCTAATTTCCATAGATAGATGATTCTATTTTTATTATTTACCTTGTATAGATGATTGTAGATCTCTATATAGTCAACACTTTAGGGTTGTCTCTAATACAATGAAACCAAAGGAGGATTGTCTTCTCTTTGTTTAAATGGTATTAGAGCAATACCGATCTCCAGCAATCCAACCCTGCTCCTGTACGTCCTGATCTGGCAACTCCTTTGTCACCGGTACCACTTCCTGACAGATCTGGCCTCTCCTGCATCAATAAAACCTTGTTTCGGCACCCCTTCTGCACCCTAGTTGCGTCACCTAGCCCTCCTGCGTCAACAAAACCTTATTCTGGCACCACCCTTGCGCAGATCCGACCACCCCTACACCCCTCCGACCACCCCTGCTGCGTCAACCAACCTCGTCCGACCACCCCCAGCCCATCCGCACACCAACCCTAACCCCTTTTTTTTGTTATTGCTGTTGCTGCGACTAGATTGTCTCCCAGCCCTTCTGCTGCAACCAGCTCTTCTGCTGCAAGGTACATCCTTCCTTGGCGTGGTTCACATCACTTCAAATCTATGGACAAAGACTCCTCCCGTACAGAGGCCCCATGATGTTGTTTCGATGGTACCAACCACAATCTATGGGCCATCCACTTTTAGAGTTTCCTCAAGGGTGGTGGTTTGTGGGGACTAATTGATGGATCTGTTACTGTCCCCACTTCCACAGATGTCGACAAAATAGCTGAGTGGGAAATGAAAAATGGACGGATTATTACCTGGATTCTCGATTCAGTCGATCTGTATATTGTTGTCAGCCTCACGCCACATCACACTGCTAAGGCAATGTGGGAGCATCTCCAAACAATTTATCAACAGAGTAATGTGGATCGGTTATACCGCCTGGAACAAGATCTGGTTCACCTTACTCAGGGTGACAAAAGTATTCAAACATTCTACTCTACAATTGCTACAATTTGGACAAAGATGGTTATGATAGATTCTAAATTTCCCCATGACTTTAAGATATTCCAAACAATGTGCGATAGTGCGCAAGTTTGACAGTTTCTTATGAAGTTGCATCCAGAATTTGAGCATTGTAGGGCTGCTCTCCTGAACCGTAGCCCAACTCCTTCATTAAATTCGGTTATTAATGATTTATTAGCTAAGGAACAATAGTTGAAAGTTCTCTCTCCCACGTCCCTAACTCAGGGGCCATCTGATCTGGTACCTGTTTATATCCATGTTTGCACCAAACCGTGGTTCCACTCCTTTAACTTGTCGCAGCTATAACAAAGTGGGACATGTCGTTACTCAGTGCAAAGATTGGTCTGCTTATTGTCGACGGACTGATCATGGTATTCAGGATTGTTGTTCATGTGCCTATGCATCCTCTTTTAGCCATGGATGTGGTGGTTGAGGTTGTGGCCGTAGTCGTGCTCTTTCTGCTACTTCTACCACTATTTCTTCCACACCTTCAGTTAGTGATACTGCATTTACTGTTTCTGCTAAAGGACTTTCCTTACCTTTGACTCCGAAATGCTCCAGCAGATCGTGCAGGCCCTTTCTGCTGGCGGTATGTCAGGTATATCCTCATCTTCTACATGGTTCTTCGATTTGGGTGCTTCCAATCATATGACTGGTGATGTATCACATCTTCGCGACATTCGCCCCTACACTGGCAATCAGGCTATCTCTACTACTGATGGCACTAAACTACCCATTCAGTCCATTGGTTCTTTGATTGTCTCTCCTTCTGCCCATCGCCAGTTCACCCTTCGTGATGTATTTCATGTTCCTAAACTCTCCTCCAATTTAATTTCTATTGGTCAACTTACATCCAATAACTGCTTAGTCATATTTCTTCCAAACTATTGTTTTGTGGAGGATCTGGCAACGGGGAAGGTACTTGGGAGGAGTAGGCGGCATGGTCGTCTATATATACTGGACTTTGACCCATTTGTCACTCCGGCTCGTTGTTTCTTTTCTCCATCTTCCTTAGATATTTGTTCGGCAAATAAAATGTGCAAACTTTGGCAGTTTTGCCGGGGTCATCCACATTCCGATCAGTTGATTTAATTATTTTCTTCTGGCATGTTAGGGAATATTTCTCTTAATAAAAGTAGTTTGGATTATTCTTGTTCTTCCTATTGTCTTTCAAAAACTAAGTGTATTCTCTTTCCTAAGTACTACAAAATCATCGTCTATGTTTGAACTAGTGCATACGAATGTCCGGGGTCCTTCACCAATTATGTCACTCTCTGGGTTACGATACTTTGCCATATTCATTAGTGATTTCACAAGTTATACATGGATTTACTTTCTGTACTAAGTCACAGGTTTTTGAATAATTCAAGATATTTCACTCTATGGTGGACACTCAATTTCAAGTAAAAATTCAAACTCTCCGCTCTGACTCAAGGGGAGAATATCTCTCAACATCTTTTCGTACATATCTTCAGGGTCATGGGATTATTCATTAGACCACCTGTTCTGATACTTCACAATAGAACGAGGTGGCTAAACGAAAAAATTGCCATATTATTGAAACTGCCAACACCCTGATAACAGCTATGAGTGTTCCTTATTCTTTCTGAGTGGAAGCTATATTGCATTTAGTCTACTTGATTAACCGGCTGCCAACCAAAGTTCGGAATAATAAATCTCCATACTTTATTCTCACCAGCTTACTTCCTACATATTCCATAATTCGTATTTTTTGTTGTGTATGTTATGTTCACCTGGCATCACGTGAACATAACAAACTCTTCCCAAAATCAGTCAAATGTATGTACTTGGGATTTGGAGAAACTCAAAAGGGTTTTCGATGTTATGATCAAGTCTCTCGTTGTGTTCGGGTATCACAACATGTTGTTTTTCTTGAGTGTTCACACCCCAAGTGCAGGGTTGTGATGTAGTAATAAACTCGGTAAGACCGAGGTCGAATCCACAGGGACTGAAACCTATACGTTATCTGAAAATAACCAGATCTAGAACTAGACTAAGATGTGATCTGACCCAAAGAAAATTTAAGGAATAATTGTGGAATAATTATCTAAAACTTAAGTAATTCAGAGGAAGGAAACTAGGGATTCAGAGGATCCACTTGTAGGGATCAGGGAGATCTTTTGCTTGCATCAAGAATCACGGAAATCAAACTGAACCTACTTGATCTAGTCTTCACAAGATGAAAGGTATATGAATTAGAATAGATTCCATCATCTAACCATGCCCAAGAGACAAAGCAAACAACAGAATTAAACTAATTACCAACCAATCACAGTGCATGCAAGTTAGAAAGGGTACCATCATCCTACCATGCCCAGGAGACGATGGTGAACAACAGGGCTTCCTGACGTCATATACATCAAAAGGGAAAAGGAGATATTCAAGGTCATTGCAGATCCATTGTAATTTCAGTCACAATAGACCATTAAAGACTAAAAACATTCCTTCCATAATCAACTAAAATCAAATTCAGTTTAGAAATTTAAAAGCATGAAATAGTATCTCCCATCTCGCTACAGGCTTCACCTTTTAGCCCTAGCTAAGAGGTTTAGCCAACCATGATTAGGCTAATGATCTTAAGAATCATAAGGGAAAGAAAGCAAGGAAAAACAATAGCCAAGGAAATAGAAAAGAAAAACTTTCCGTTCTCCTCCCTGTCTCCACGTTCAAACCCAGCCTCTGCCTCCTGTCTTCTCGTTTCAACCAAGCCGAGCTCACCTCTCTTTCCAGCCACAAACCTCCTCCCTGTTTTCTCTGTTTCTTCTCTCAAACCCAATTGCCTCCAGCAAAAAGCCAAGCTCCCCTCCGTTCCTTCACGTTTTTCCTTGAATGCTCCCTCCTTGAATGCTCCTCTCTTCTATATATGCATTAGGTGCATGCTGTGGCTCCTGGAGTCCGTCCGGAAAACTCCTGGAAAGTTTCTTACGCAGCCAGTGATGCAGCAGCGTGCGCAGCAAAATGCAAAAAGGAGTCGTGTTTGGCCTCAATTTGGGAGGCTTGCCGTCCAGTAACCTCAAAACCGACTTCTTGGCTAGAATATTGGCCTCCTTGTGGACACATTGGATGGTATGGATCACTCAAAGTATTGATGACCGTGGCCCACTATCTCCCGCAAATCCCGGCCTCGACCGGACACGGAAACAGGGCCTGCGCACGCGGGCTCGTTGTCGAAGTTAGTGGGGTCCATGATCGATTTCGGTTTCGAAATCCAGTTCGTCCATTCGATTCCCCTGGAAATTTCAGTCAGTCAGGAAGGTGCATTTTTTCCTTCTGTTGATGAGGCCCACTGAATCTTTTTTTCTGCCGTCCATCCTGCGTTTAACGGCTAGAATCTGTGTATGGTTGCAGGAGACAAAAATAGACACCTAGACGAAGGTCACGCACCATATCTGGAGTTAATGGACGGTTTGGATCATGGAGATACATGATAGATGGGCCCCATTGCTGAAAAATGAATGAAAGCTGTCCGTCCGCTGTTCGTCCGTGCTCGAGAAGGAGAGGGAGACGGGTCTCCGTCGCTGACTGGGAGATCCCGGTCCAGTGCACAGCGGGCGTACGCCTACTGTGTGCACAGGCCATGTAAAGTGGGCCCCACCTTGATGTCTTATGCAAAATCCAATCCATCCATCCGTGTTGCCATCTCATTTTAATCGCGGGGACCAAATTTAAAGCGTATCCTGATAGCAGGTGGGCCCCATATCACTGTTTTGGTGGCTGATCTATCCGTTGAGCCACTTTTATTAGGATCTAAGGGTTGAAATTTGATGTGTACGGTTAATTCATGGTCCTCAGGCCACGTATGAAGTTTCAACTTGATCAGATGGTGGGAACCCTATGATCTTGTATTCTGGATGTCTTTTAGGCCTGTTTAAGATGAGTGGCTGGACTTTCTCTGATCTCTGATGTGTAAATCCTCGATCGTGGTCCCATGGAGCCCCGTCCAATGTCTTGGTGATGCCTGAGCTTTAAATCCATGCTTTTAGCATCCTTTCCAGTCCGTGCTCGTGAATATGCCTTGCATCATAAACATGATTAAATCAGGCCGTTAAACAATACTATGTTTGTAAATCCTGGCAATAACTGGGGTCTGATATGCAATATTCGACCCTCAACATTGAGCATATTGCCTTTCATTCATCTGTTCCTCCTCTGCATGCACCAAACTCTCATGGTCTACCACTTTTCCTGACATTCCTTTGCCTCAAGTACACTCCCTCATCCATTGCAGGTTTACACCTAACAACCACGTACAGATCGACCACCTATTACTCTCCCTACTGTACCTGTTGCCAATCCAGAACCCCCCTTGATACGTCATTCCACTCTTGTCCATCGACAACCTGGTCGCTTAACATGCTCTATGTCTGCCATGAATGCTACTATGGATACTGTATTTATTCCTACTTCATACTCTCAGGTAGCCACTCATGATTGTTGGAAGAAGGCTATGGCAGAAAAACTTGCAACATTGGATGATAATCATACGTGAGATATTGTCACTCAACCCACTGACCAATAAATAATTGGTAGTAATTGGATTTATTCTGTAAAGCTCTAAGTTTGACTGATCATTGGATCGATACAAGGCTCGGCTTATCACTCAGGGATACAAATAAGAACACGAAATTGATTATGATGAGACATTTGCTCCTATGGCCAAGATGAAAACTGTTCATACTCTTCTGGCAATATCATTCATTCGTTCTTGGCCACTCGCTCAGATGGATGTGAAAAATGATTTTCTTCATGAAGACCTACAAGAAACAATATATTTGAAACCTCCTCCTGGCTCTTTAATCCTTGACAATAAGATATGTCGCCTAAAGAAAGCTCTATACGGCCTCAAACAGGCACCTCGGGCATGGTTCCAATGCTTTCACGATGTTATTACGGGTGTTAGTTTTACTCAAAGTGGTTATGACCCATCCTTATTTTTGTGCACCACAGATCGCGGAATTGCTATTGTTCTCGTATATGTTGACGACCTACTCCTAACTGGTAGCGATGCTACTGGCATCTCGATATTAAAGGAAGTTCTAAAATCATCCTTCAAGATGGACCTAGGCCATCTAACATACTTTCTTGGGCTTGAATTTTCACGTTCTAAACGTGGGACCCTGGTCAACCAACATAAATATACTAAGGATCTTCTCGCCTTAGCCTCATTGACGGATCAGAAGACAGTTCAGACTCCCTTAGAACTTAACGTTCAATATTGCTGTGACGATGATGATCTCCATGCATAGCCCGCATTATACCACCGTTTGGTTGGGAGTCTAGTTTACTTAACAATGACTAGCCCTGATATTGCCTACATTGTCCAAGTAGTCAGCCAGTTTGTTTCTACTCCTCAGACTCTTCATATGACTTTGGTGTTGTGCATCCTACGATACTTACGTGGAACTCTAGATCGATCACTGTTCTTCTCCTCTATGGTGACTCTAGACTTTCGTGCTTATTTGAATGTTGACTGGGCCGGTTGCACTCTCACATGAAAATATACCACTGGCTACTGTGTTTTTCTCGGCACTTCTCTCATCTCTTGGAAGTGTAAGAAGCAGGCCATTGTTTCCAAATCGAGCACAGAAGGTGAGTATCGGGCGATGTCAGCTGTCTGTAGTGAGCTTGTTTGGTTACGTGGACTTCTTTCCAACTTGGACATCCATCTAGAAAATCCTACTCCACTCTATGTAGATAATCTAAGTGTCATTCAGCTTGCCTCTAACCCTGTTTTCCATGAATGGACAAAGCATATTAAAGTTGACTATAACTTCAAACGAGAGAAGTTTCAGTTTGGGTTCATTTCTCTTCCACATGTCGCATCCCATGATCGATTTCTGCAAGCAATCTGACCCCACTGAAGCCCTCTCATGCCAATATGTTGAAGTTAATCACAAGCTTAACTAGCTCCAGTCCATGGAGGAGGCTTTCTGGAAACAAAAATCCAGAATTTCATGGCTACAAGAGGGAGATAGAAACACTAGATATTTTCATTCATATGCCAATGAAAGAGCCAAATGGTCCACCATCACATCCATCAGAAACACGGCAGGAGAGTTGGTCTCCTCTAGTCGGGAGATAAAAGATGAAGCGTCAAATTCTTCGAGGAGCTTTTTCAAGTAGATCCCATTAGCTTCGATGTTGATTTTCTCCAAGCTATCCCTCAGGTTATCAACCACCTAGATAACGATTCCCTGCTGGCTCCTCCTTCTATGGAGGAGGTCAAAGCAGAGGCACTTTCTTTGCATAAAGACGGGGCCGCAAGTCCTGATGGCTTCTCGGCGGCTTTTTATGCTACCTGTTGGGACATTGTAGGCGACGACATTCTTAAAGTAGCAAAGGACCTCATAGCAGGGATCGTTATGCCAAGAGCTTTCACTTTAAATCTCATTTGCCTTATCCTAAACTCCCCATCAGCTGCATACTTTGCTGATTTTCTTCCCATAAGCTTGTGTAATGTTATTTATTAAATATTTGCTAAGCTACTAGCTAACAGATTAAGCTTACCATTGCCTAAGATGATATCGCAGGAACAGGGTGCATTCATTAAGGGGAGATCAATAGCAGAAAATATAGCGTTAGCCCAAGAGATGATGCGTGATATTAAGAGAAAAGTTCGGGAGGGCAACCTCTTTCTCAAACTAGACCTTGAAAAAGCCTACGATAGGGTGAGTTGGAATTATCTAAAACAAGTTCTCTTCAAGTTTGGGTTCTGCCAGAGATGGGTTCAGATCTTGGAAAGTTGCTGGGGAAACAACTAGTTCTCCATCCTCATCAACGGGGAACTGTCGGGCTTCTTCAAATCTTATAGGGGTTTGAGGTAAGGGGACCCCCTATCCCCAACACTCTTCATCATTGCTATGGAGACTTTCTCAGCAAATGTATACCTTATGATCACCAATGGAGGGTGTCAACAGTTTGCCATTCGTCGGGGATGCCCTAGCTCGTCCCACCTTCTCTTCACCGACGATATTCTTCTCTTCATCAACGGTAAGAGGGAGTCACTCCTTCAACTCAATCAGTTTCTGGCTTTATTTCAGTCAGTTTCAGGACAACAAATCATCCACAGAAAAGAGTAGATTCATATGTTCAAAAGGTCTAACTCCGGCGAGGATCAGATCCACTGAATGCATCCTCGAGTTCCAGAAAGCTAGGGACGATATCATCTACTTGGGTGCCCCTCTCTGCACGGGCAAAATCAGATCTGCGGCCTTTCAGTTTTTGGTGGACAAGGTGGACACTAGAATGTCGGGTTAGGCAGGTAGGCTAATATCACAAGCAGCCAGAGTAAGGTTAATTCATCATGTTCTTAGCAGTCTCCCCATCCATATCATGTCAGCTATGCATATCCCACGCTAGGTGATCGATAAGATGGAAAGAAGCTTTTCAAATTTCTTTTGGGGTTGGGCTGATGGAAACAGGAAACACCACTGGCTGGCTTGGAAAAAGATTACCAGACCAACCGAGGAAGGCGGGTTGGGTATCAAAAGGCTGAAAGATGCCATGGAAGCTCAGCGCCTCAAGTTAGCATGGTCTATCAAGTATGGGGATCCACCCAGCCCTTGGGCAAAGCTTATGAGAAGTAAATATGGCAGGGATATCCACGCCATTGACCTGACACCCTCCTCCTCCAATCCATCGCCCCTGTGGAAGAAAGTTAGATCCTTTTTTCCCACTCTTTCGGAGTCAATTCAGTGGTCAATTAGTAATGGTGAACTAAATTTCTGGTCTGATAACTGGATGGGCAAGGGCCCCCTCCATCACTTGCTAGCATGTCCAGTCCCAACTGAGCTTTTGGAGCTAAAAGTGAGAGATGTCCTGGGTCGTGCTGGTCTCTTCCCTCCATCCTGGGTTTTCTCCCTCCTTCCTCAACACCTTAACGACGAGATTATCTGTGGTGGGTACTCTACTTCTGATGATCCTTCCGAGTGCATCTGGCCACACGAAAAGTCGGGTAGATTCTCTGTTCACTCATCATGGTAGCTGCTACGTTCTCCCTCTCCACCTACCCAGTGGGCTAGATGGATTTGGCTACGCCCTCTCCCTCCAAAGTTCTCCATCTTCAAGTGGAAAATTTTGCAAAATGCGATCCCCATCGATAGCAGAGTTCAAGAAAAAGGCGTCGCCATGGCCTCTAGGTGCAGATGTTGTCTCCAAAGTACGAATGCTTCTCCTCAGCCGGAATCAATTCCCCACTGGCCTCTTTCTTTTTGGCCGTCACGTGCAGGCCCTTTAGGCCTCTTTCGGCTCGATGTGCGGTATCCCTCCGCTGGTCCACAGTTCTATTACAGGCAAGCTGAGCCATTGGAGGAATGTGTCGACTCCTAGATCAACGCATAGCTTGGTCCATTTTCTGCTGCCTATCCTTCTTCTCTAGGAGATATGGAGATCCAGAAATGATGCTGTTTTAAAAAATTCCCCAATGACCATTAGGACATCAGCGGCCCGTATTAGATGGTGGGCAAACATGCTTCTTCGCACAGATTTAATGGATGATGTTAGCTAGAAGCGCGGGATGAGGCCCAAGAATTCGGTACCTATTCAAAGTAGAAATGCCCCTACCCTGGTGAAATGGAAACAGCCATCCCCGAGATGGGTCAAATTAAATGTTGATGGATCAGCGATGGGTAATCTTGGTCCTTCAGGTGGGGGTGGCATCTGCAGGAATGAAAACGGTATTTTCCTTTTACGGTTTCACCGCAGGCTATGGGGTTGGTTCTAATAATTTGGCGGAACTCCGCGCTATTCACAACAGGATGATGCTCTGCGTGGTAAAGGGCTTGGACAGGGTTATTGTTGAGTTTAACTCTAAATTGATGATCCACTGCCTCACTAATCATGCCATGGCCCATTGGAAGTGGAAACCGTGGCTAAATAGAATCAACCACTTACGTCAGTTGGGCACCTTTGCTTTCGCTCACATTCTCAGAGAAGGTAACGGTCCGACAGATGGTTTGGCGTGGGACAGGAGCTGCCTTCAACAATCTACGATCCACTTTCATCCTAGGTCCCTTCCTTCTGCTGTTCATGGTATGATCTTTGTGGATAAGGTTGGTCTTGGTGTGCTCAGATTGACCGTCTAACCCGGTTTCGTTGGGTCCCTTCGTCTTTTTTTGTTGCGAGGGGTCTGTTTCATTTTGTGCAGAGCCTTATATAGCCTATAATTGTCTGAAATGAAATATAGCTTCCAAAAAAAAATGTCGCATCCCATGATCAGATTGTAGACATTCTCATAAAGTCCCTCACTTCTGCACGTCACTCATTTCTAGTTGGCAAATTATTACTTGTCAATGACCAAAATTAGTTTGAGGGGGTGTGTTAGACAGGCCACATGCCTTGCATAGCTAATTTCCATAGATAAATGATGTATATCTAATTTTCATGGATAGGTGATTCTGTTTTTATCATTTACCTTATATAGATGACTGTAGATCTCTATATATTCAACCCTTTAGGGTTGTCTCTAATAAAATGAAACCAAAGGAGGATTGTCTTCTCTTTGTTTACAAAACTAACCGATGGATGGACCCAACTATTATAGGGCAAACCCATATGTTCTTAAATCCTTTAAACTTGATGGTGTTCCAATTCCATTCTTTGGGCCTAACTCGAACTGATATGTCATCATCATTGTAACCACTAGGTTGAGGCTTGTGCATTCTAGAACATGATGTTGTTAAATGGGTGTGTCACATAGCAATGCCATAGTGTCACGCAGTGTTCAAATTATCTCCGATAATATTGCAATATCTCTTATATTATCTTTATCTCTAGCTCAGCAATACTGATACGATTGGTAACGATACCAGTAACGCTGGTAATATAAAAAATTCCAGGTATTAGCAATGTATATCGCTAAGTCTCACCAATGTATCAATATCGCTAATGTAATCACCAAGATTTTCAACTATGTAAATTCTAGTTGTCGCTTGTATTGCCAATGCATTAATATCGCCTATGTATCACCAATATTTTTGATTATGTAAATTCTAGGTAATTCTTATATCATAAGTGTATAGATGATATTTTAATAATATTGCCAACATATTGATATCATCAAAATTTTGTTTATTACCAAAAAAAAAAATTTATTTCAAATTTTTTTCATGGGCACATGGTTGTATGTAGTGTTCAATTTGTCATTGACTCGATATTATCGATATCACAACATGCGCAATATTGAGACCACAATCTTTTGTTTCTTTTCCAATTGTTGATGATTTCTTGGTGAAATATCACGTGTTGTTAATGTTTTGCAATATCGATTGATGTTTGGATGGAAGGTTGGATGGTTAACTAGGCTAAATGTGATGGTTGGACTAATTTCTTACAACAACACATGCTTTTAAGGCCCCATTAAATGGAAACTTGTTATGTATGCATTTTTTTTACAATTTTTTTATTTCTAAATATACAAATATGTACATTTTAACATCTCCTAAAGTGTCGCTAAAAATTCCACCGTTTTTCCCATATTTCCCCTCATTTTTTATTATCAGTGATATTATCAGCGATATCGATATTATTTCCATATCCCTGGCCAGCGAAACTTGTAGCAATACCGATACATCGAACACTATCATGTATTATAAAGCATTCTCATTATTTTGACAAGAAATAAATGTATTGCAATTAGGGATATCTTATTCAATAATAACAAAGGAAAAATAAAAGAACGATCATCATCAAATATTTTATTGATTTTAAATTTCATTTACATCCTCATATTTCCCTTGATTGCAGTATAAAGTATATCAAATGAATATAATAGGAAAATAATTCAAATTGTAATTTTAGCAGTATTTCAGCTTGTAGCACGTCCGTCTAAATAGTGGGAGGATTGTGCAGATTTGGAAATCCTTCAGAATCCTTTATCTCTTTTGATTGGCTCGGAATGATAATCTTGAAGAAGATAGTCAGATTCCATTGAAAGTTAATGCCCTTTATGAAGAATCGGCAACACACACACACACACACACACACACACACACACACACACACACACACATATCCCACTGTACGCGTAATAGAAACTTGTTGCGCGAGTCGGCGCAACAGGTGTTCCTATCCTTCTTTCTTCTCCTTCTCCTTCCTTCTCCCTCACAGAGTACCTGGAAGAGTTCTTGGAGAAATCTCAGATTCCTTAAGAATTCCCTAGAGCTCTGCACTTGCGAATGAATCAAATGAAGGAGGGAAAGGGGTATTTATATGAAACCAAACTTGTGAACCCCATTTCCGCACAACCACACCCCATTGCGCTGGCACATAAGAGACTCATTTCGCGCCATGCAATGGGACATCTATTTCGTCGGTGCAACACACCTGTTGCGAGCACGCAACACATCTATTGCGCAAATGGGGACTTTTCTCCTCTTTTGCCTTTCTACTCAGCCTTGATTTCTATACTTTCATTACTTTTTTTTTTTGATCTTTGTGCTCCAACACTCATGCTTCTTTTGCAAGTTCTAACTAGAGAACCAAACTCTCATGTTCATATATGACTTCTACATGCTCTATGGACTCTTCCAGAATGTCTATTGTGAAACACATGCAATGAATGCTATAGTTGGTTCTTCTCTAAGCATTGACCTTAGCTATGCAACTATTGATTGCCCTACTCTTGTGGCCCAACTAATAAGTGGATATATCAGAATGTGGGCTAAACCCTTGGTGATTTGGTTTGAATTTTTGGTCCCAAACTTCCCAAGAAAAATCATATTATACTCGTACATACCTTGTCTCTAATTTTGTTAGCATTTATATTTTATGGGCGATTTTTTAATGGTATTTTTTAGTGTCCACACTAAATGGTTTTTGAACATCTGCTATATCATATTTTTTCACATGTTGAATGGTTAACACTGGGTGATAGGAAAAGGGGACTGCGAGTTCTTGACAGCCAATTAGACGGGCCTTGTCCCTCTCTTAGGCTGGTGCATCAGCCATGTCCCAGAGAGCTTGCTACACCTCGAGGTCAAGGAGGTGCTAGGTCCTTGCGGGCTTCTCTAAGACTCACCAGTTTCAAATCTTCTTCCCTAAGCAATGATAGATCACATCAACAAGGAAGGACTTTGTATGTCGGATGTGGAAGACAAATGCACCTCGGCTCAAGTTCTTTCGGGAGAATTCTCTTTCAAAGCAACCCAGGAGGTAACCAGAGCTTCCTCAATTTGTAGGGACTGGTTGAAGTGGGTGTGGCACCCCAAAATACCGTTGAAACTCACCATCTTTAATTGAAAATTTTTACGAGTTGTGCAAGGATGCAAGATTACAAACAAAGGATGTTCAGCTTGCTTCAAAATGTGTATGTTGCGAGTCGAAAAAGGGTCCAGAGAAGGAAACCATTGACCACCTATTCACGCCGGGCAAGCTAGCCATAAAGGTTTGGAAGCAATTCAACTTGTTTTATGAATTATCTTTTATACCAGGCTAGTTGGTGTTTGAGAGAGCATCTCAGTGGTGACAAGGTGCCTCCCCTAGGGAATGTTTTTGGGCCTTTCGTGGCTTATTGTCCGGCATCATTGTCTGCGAGATCTTAAAGGAAAGGAATGGAGCTTGGTTCAAAGGTTATACCATTGACGATGTTGGCAATTAGAAGGTGGATCCAACTCCTTAGCCTGGTTCTTCCTCCGCTAAAAGAGAGCTTCTTGTCCAAATGTTAGACCTTACTAGAGTTGGGCTTTAGCCCTAAACCTCAATGCATCAAGGCTGTGTCCTTGTTGAAATAGGAAAGGCCAGCAATGGGCTGGGTTAAATTTAATGTAGACGGATCTTCGCGTGGCAAACTAAGGAAATCTGGAGGTGAGGGTGCCTACAAGTAGAGGTGTAGATGAGTCAAACTGAGTCGAGCTTGGCACAGCTCAACTTGGCTCAGCCACTAGCTGACCTTAGCTCGAACTCATCTCGGCTCGGTCCTTGAGCCTGACTAGGTAGCTCGGCTCAGATCGGTCAACAGCTCGGGCCAGTTTGAGCCAAGATTGAGCCTCTGCGGCATTTTTTCAAACACATGGGAGTGAACCTTCAATTTCTCACAGAATGTAAAGCAACAACATCTGTTTACAGGTATTTCATCAAACACTCAGTAGGCAACATAAAAATCAAGATACAAGGGTATTTGTTTCATATTCATACCTTCCTCACCACCAATCGACACTTTGTTGAGTCATTTCATCAAACACTTACTGAGCAACATCAATATTAAAATAATCGAGTCACCAAACTGGTTCGATCGAAGTTCGATTCGACTTGGGGTTCGATCCGAGTTGAGTCAATCTCGAACTTGGCTCGAAATTTTTTCAAGCTCAAAAAATCAATATAACTCGGCTCGAACTCAATTTCAAACCGAGTCAAATCAAGCTTTTTCGAGTTGAGTCGAGTGAGCTAACCAAGCTAACTCGGTTCATGTACAGCTCTACTAATGGCTATGGACAAGCATCCAATGTCCAAGCAGAGGCGTGAGCAATTTGGAGGGGCTTAGTTTGTGCGTGGATATGGGCTTTGCTAATATCCAGATTAAAAGTGACTTTAAAAATCATTGTAGACATGCTCAGGTCGGAGGGTACTTCCAATTAGAAAAGCGTGGAGGTCAACATCCATTAAGGCCCTAGGGAAGTCAACAAGGTTATAGACGTTTTGGCAAAGCTAGGAAGCTTAACTCAAGAACAAAGGATCTTTAATGGGGAATCTACTCTTCCTCTCCCCATTATAGGTTTAATTTTCTTAGATTGGGTGGGGCTGGAGATAGTTAGGGAAAGATCCGCATTTTCTTAGTTTTTTTTCAATGTACACAGCAGTTACCTTACGATAGGCAGCCCGATGCATTTTTTTTGGGCAATCGGGTTGCCCGAATGATCCCCTCTGTACAACCCCTTTTTGTTGTGAATTAATATTTAGTTTCAAAAAAAAAAGTCAGGTTATTATGTGCTCTTTAAAAGAATGTCAGCTTGTACACTCAATGTTGTGACCTTTGTGTTTTACACTTTTACTACTATTGGAATGGTACTCTCAACACATCCTTCTCTTATCCGCCCTACTGACATGACTGTGTCAATAGCCACCTTTCACATTCTCCATATAGGAAGTCCACAAACAACATTCTATGTGCTTGATAACATGGTTTGGGATATGCATAGCCCCTAAAGTAGGGAATGTGGAAACTATTGGAGTTGTGCCCGAGAAAACCAATGTGAACCATGTCCACTAGTGATGTGGACATGATATCAATGATATCATCCATAGATCATTATGACAAGGGTCCTAGATGGACAGAGAGCATTGGCAATCTTGCCTTGTTCAACACACATGCGATGCATGTGGGGTCTACCTGCATGGATGGCGTGCATCACCCTTGGCCACACCCAAGAGATAATGTCTTAGCTCTCATCCCTTAATTGGGATATACCGGGGAGAGACTTCTTGGTTTGGGAGATTGGCAACAATAAGATTGAGCACATCAAGTGGTTTTTTAATTGGGTAAATTCTAATCGTTGATCATAGAAACTTGGTGTTATCAATTGAGGATCCCCTCTTCAAGCCAAACTTTTATGTAAGACTTCTTAACTGAATGACCAGTCCATGCGATCATATGTTTTCTCCAAATCAAGCTTCAATATTACATTCCCTCCCCTTACTTTTTTGTCGATCTCATTTACGATTCGTTGGCAAATGCTATATTTTTTGGATTATTCCTACCTTAAAAAACCCCTATATTCTTTAGAAACTATGTTCAAAAGGAGACTATGGAGTCTTCCTGAGACTCTTTTATCCAAAATTTTATTTATACAATTACAAAGACTAATTGGCCTGACCTCTTGTAGCTTTCCTAGGAGTTGTTTTTTTGCACCAAACAAATAAGATACCTGCCATATGCTATAGGCATCGCCTTACCTCTAAAAAAATCTGCAACTACTACCATTATGTCCTCCTGCACCATCAGCTCTAGGAACACTATCACTTTGAATGTCAAATATTTCTTCTTTAACTTCCTCTTGCAATGGTTCTCTCCTTAGGCCTTAATTATCTTGAATTGATACCAAGCAAGGTATACGATCTAGAAAACCCTCCAAAATACCTCTTCCTTTTAATGAAAACAAGCCATTATATTATTTAACTCTCCATGCTTCAATCTAGCCTTAAATAACAAGAACAACTCCAGATTTTGTTGCCAATTTCGAGATAGAAGAATAACATTGTTTCTTCTTCTTATTATTATTATTATTATTATCATTATTATTTTATATATATATTGCAGAAATGTGGCAGCACGCTACCTATAACTTTGTTGATGACCGAAAACCATGTACATCCATTCGGGTGGGCTCCACAAAGAAAATTAGGCCTCACCTATCATTTAGACCTCTAAACAACAACTACTCATACAAAAGGGAGGACTAGAAAATTAATAGCAATCTAACTCCCTCTAAAGTCTAGATGTTGGCTACCAAGCACCAAGAGGGTTGGAGAAAAAAACCAATTTGTAACTAGTCAACACTACGACGCATCGCCAAGGATCCAGCTAAAAAAATAGAAGGCAATATGCCACCTTTAAGCCACCATAAACATGCTAAGTAAAGGAGCCCCTCCATCAAAACCCAACCAACATAACATCAACCAACAAGTGCTAGCTACTACATCATCCTCAAAAGATAGCCAATTACTGCCCCAGCCATCAAGCACTTCCAATCTATTTTGCCACTGCCTTCACTTACACAACACTATTTCTTTTCACAACCCTCGGCATGACTAGACGTGATAAGAGGTGCCAACAAAGCATCCAAAGAAGAACACCTGCTACTAAGAACCAAAACAAGAGAGCTGATGCATACCCCACCACAAAAAAAAAAAGGCCCAATCACGAAGCATGAACAAGCAAAAACCCATACTACACTTGTAGCCCAAACAGTAGAACCAAGCCCTTAGCCACCAAAGTGGCTTGCCATCGACAGCCACATTTCCTAGCAAACAAAATACCATAAGAAAAGTAGCAGTCCACCCATAACAACCAAATGCATTTGGCAACCACCCACCCAATCTAAATCAAGACCAACATGGGACGAGACTAGAACAACTTAGCAACTCAGATAAAACCTAGGAACAGTCCCCTAGAGTTTCCTGCACTTCATATGGTTGAGAAATAGGCGATGTTGTTTTTTTATCCAGACCAAATAAACAGTCCTAAGCCAAATGGAGCGAAAAAAAAAAAAATGAAAACTGAAATAGAATCACCAGCAACAGAGATAATAAGAACTTCCCAGTCACTGTCAGCATACCTCAAAGATTCATTTTTTATGCTAGGAAATTGGTCGCAAACATCACCTAAGCCTTGGCCAAACCCTTTTTTTTTAAAAAGAAATTTATATTCATGAGATCTGAAAGTACAGTTGTGAAGGCACATACAAAGTATTTTGGGAGGGTCTACCAAGAAAAGGGAGGTATGCCCACCTATCGTAATGGAAAAACAAAAAAAAAAAAAAAAAAACAAAAAGCGGACCTAACTCTCTCGAATCGAGCCTAGGCCAACTCTGTCTAGGAACAAGAGGCCTCGAATGGAGGGCAGGAGCTCTCCCAACAACAGGAAATCCTGATTACCTTGCATACCACTCCCTAGCCTAATGAGCCCATCCACCATCGAGTTCGCCTCTCTAGGAGTGTGAACAAGGCAGACCTCCATTTTATTCCTGAGGGACTCGATTCTTGCAACCCAATACCACATTGACCAAGCGGAGAATGTTTGTTTGGAGAGGGCAACAATGACCGACTTGGAGTCTCTTTCAACCACCACTTTGGCAATTCCCCTGTCCACGCAACGAGAGAGGCCCTCCTGGATCGCCCTTGTTTCGGCCCTAGAGCTGGAACCGAATCCTAAACCAGCTGAGAACGCAAAGAGGAAAATTCCCGAGCTATCTCTGGCAACTCCGCCTCCCCCTGATGGGCCTGGATTTCCCAGCGCCAACCCATCTACATTGATCTTTGTCCATCCATGGGAGGGGTTTTTTCTAGTTGACCACCTGGAATTTCGGAAGTTTGGGCTGATTGCCGATGATTCCCAGGATCCGCAAAGATATCGCCATGGACAATTTCAAAGCCTTTGGAATTGGCAACATGGGCCCAAATAGGTTGATCCAATGGAGGGTATTTGAAATAGCCACTGAAGGTCAAAGCACGGTGCCATCAAACCAAGCTGCATTTCTAGCCTTCCAAATCTCCCAAAGGATAAAGATGGGCATGAGGCCCTTCAAAATGAAAATTTTGTTTGAGGTCATAGCAGCCGCCCACCAAGTGTTGGACACCCCCCCCCCCCCGGTCGAGGGGAGGGGCCCGTAGATGTTGAAGATTTGACTGAAGTGTCCCCACACTTGCGTAGTCGTGACACCGGAGGAGAAAAGGTGGTCAATCGTCTTAATCTGGGACAAGGAATCGGAGGGGCAACACTCACACTTTGAGGTTATGTGGATCCCTTTGCCTTGAATCCTAGCATCCACTAGAATAGCTTTTTGGATGATCTTCCACACAAAGCTCTCCACAATGTTTGAAGAGGAGATTGAGCATAGAGAATTAGGTGATATATTAGTATCAGTTCAAGATAAAGGTCTAATGAAAGAGCCATTGTAGGAGGAAGTTAAAGAAGCAACATTTAGCATTCGAAGCAATAGTGTTCTTGAGTTGGATGGGTTTTTTAGTATTTTTTTTTTCACTACTAGCAAGAATTAGTGCTAGAGGACATTATGGTAGCAATTGTAGAATTTTTTAGAGGTAGGGGGATGCCTAGAGCATATTGCAACTCTCTCATTTGCTTGGTGCGGATAAACAACTCCTAGAAAAATTGAAAGAGTTTGGGCCGATTAGTCTTTGCAATTGTGTATATAAATTTTTGGCTAAAATAGTCTTAGAAAGACTTAATAGTCTTCTGAAGCTATTTTCTAATTAATATGGGGACTTTATTTCAGGCAAGAATATTTCATAAAATATAGAATTTACTAATGAAATGGTAAATGAGATGAATAGAAAGGTGAGGGGAGGGAATGTTATATTGAAGCTTGATATGGAAGGCATATGATTGCATGGAGTAGTCATTCATTTCAGAAGTATTAGAAAAGTTTGGCTTTGAATGGAAGAATATTAGGATACTTGAAATCATCAAGAAGCCTTAAATAGGGAGATCCCATATCCTTGAGCATTTTTATTTTGGTGGCGGAGGTGTTGAGTAGGGGCATGCATGGGCTTATCTTGAACGAGCTCTGTCAACCCTTTCATCTCCCTCTAGAATGCACCACGGGTTGAAACTTATTGTTTGCTAACAGTACTGTTTTTTTTATTAATGGCAGCAAGGCATCAAACAAGGCAGTGAAGAAATTCCTAAACATATGGGAACCAGCTTTGGGCCAATGAGTAAGTGCATCAAAGAGTTGCTTCATTGCTTCCTCCAAAACATCTAGAGCTCATATCTAGATTATTGCTCTTGCTCAAAAGATAGGGTTTACTCAAGCTTCCTGCCAACATTTTTCCTGGGGTTCTCATTAGCTAAGGATCGGGTGGGGACAATTCTTTATCAGCACATGATCTTGAAGATGGTGAACAAAGTTGTTGGTTGGAAACCAAAGTCCCTCACAAAAGTAGGTAAGCCGACTTCAATTAAACATGTTTTGGCAGGTTTTTATTGGATTATTCTGAAAAGCAATGGAAATTAAAGTTTTGAAAATGATTAGATTCATGTGATTAACCCTACGGATAACTCGGCTTCAGATCTAATCGGATTCCAAATTCGTCATTGACATTCTTTTGGGGAGATCTTCCACTTCTTGGTAATGGAGGCCTTGGATTACCAGAATTGGCAACCTCATGGTTAAAGGTAATATCTCTTTCAAGCTCATCAAGAGAGAGGGGAACAGTCTGACGGACGACTTGGCCTGAATGGGGAGTGAGTCTCAAACTCCTCTCCTTTTTGAAAATGTTAGAGATCTCCTGGCCCATATTCGGGGTTTGGTCTTCCTGGACAAAGCGGGGCTGGGCTCCATTAGGATCTCCTTGGTGGGCCCCTAGCTCGCTCTTCCTTTTTGTAAAGAGTAGTTGTCTCTTGTTTTTTATTTCAGTTTGGAGCCTCGAGTTTTTATGTTGCCGAGGGGTTCCCCCATATGCTCCTGATGGCTATATAGCATATTTGCCATTGAAATGAAATCTTTTCTTTTCAAAAAAAAAAAAAACCCTATGGATCCCCATTTGATAACCCCAAGTTTCTATGATCAACTATTAGAATTTAACCCATAAAAAAACCACTTAATGTGTTTGATCTAATCACTATCAATCTCCCAAACCAAGAAGTCTCTCCTTGGTCTATCCCAATAAAGGGAGAGATGACAACCAAGACATCATCTCTTAAGTAGGGCCAGGGATGATGCACACCATCCATGTAAGTAGACCATAGACCCCACATGTGTCGCATGTGTGATTAATAAGGTAGGACATCCAAGGCTCTTTGTCCATCTAGGACCCTTGTCATAATGATCTATGGCTGAAATCATTGATATCACGTCCACATCACTGGTGAACATGGTTCACATTCATTTTCCCATGCACAACTCTAGTAGTTTTCCCATTTTTGCTTTAGCAGCTATGGATATCCTAGTCCATGTTATCAAGCACATTAGATTGTTGTTTGTGGACTTCCTATAGGGAGAATGTGAAGGTTGAGAGTACCATTCCAATAGTAATAGAACACAAAGGTCACAAACATTGAGTGTGCAAGCTGAGATTCTTTTAAAGATCACAAAATACACCATACTCGAACAAGAACACGACAATGTCCATGTACATGCATTGGTTAGCTTGCTATGTACATCATAGTTGCACCTATATAGTTAGTAATTTAGCATGTGGGAAAAAAAAATGATATAGCAGTGTTCTTAGTAGAGCTTATAGTTGAAGAACATCCAATGGTGCATGGCTTGCAACTACATAGGGCTGAATGCCAAGTCGCAATGATATTAAGGAGTTCAATAGCTTGATCAAGAATGTAGATTAAGTAATGCAGGGGCATTTTCACACCGGGCTCAAGTGAGGTAGCCTATGGGATGTGAGGACACACTCAGGGTGGGTGGCCCGTGTGGAGCGGAACCCATGTGAAGTGGGGCCCACGATGAGGTTTGGCCGAGATCCTAACCCATGCGATGTGGGTCCTGGGCTATGAGATAAATGGATTGATTCGCCATGCTCTATCAATTCGAGCTTTTAGAGTAAGTGGTTAATTGTAATAGCTAAGGATGGTGCATGGGTTCTTGCATAGTAGTAATTGCCAAGTAACATCACTCTGCTTTGTCGACTCGAATCATTTAAAACTATGTGAGAAATCATAGTGGCTCATCCTATGCGAGAATCCATTTCAATGCTTCAGTGTACGAACCATCTTGACTTGTTTGGATTGCCTCTAACAAGTATTTGTTTTATTAATTCTTTGATGATGATGTTTCTTTTTTCCTCAGGTATGAAGGATGGAACTTTTATTGAAGGGAAAAGGAGAAGATGAGATCCATCTAGTTGGGGAATAATAAAAACCGAGGCAAAATCATGATTGAGAAAACCCCTTCTTTGGCAAGTTTATTGGCTGACCTTAGCTTCTTGAGGAAGGATGTTTAAAGCCATTCCCAATGTATCCCTTCTTTGGCAAGAATGGTAGCTACTTGTATGATATCTTTGTTACTTCTGAAATCCTCACAATTTTCCTACTTTGTTATAATATATGGATATGTGTGATATATGTATACTATAAGAATTGAAAGGTTAACAATTTTGTCAAACTTTGCATGCTTGAAAGAATTTTTTATTTTTTATTTTTTTTTAATCTTGTTTACTGAAGCTAAAAATTGTTAGAGTAGGTCAAAATAAATCCAGTAGTCTTGAAATTATATATAAATAACATCTGACGAATGGATACCCTTAACCATATTTGCATCCTGCGTTTTTTGAAAAATGGAGAACTGGAGAACCGTATTCCCCTTTCCCTATCCATGTCCATCTAATTATCCTTTTCTGGTGTCATAGGATAGACTCTGTTTAAAGTCTCCAGTTTTTCAGCACTTGCTCAGTTGCAGGTATCACCAAAGTGGGTGGTTGAAGTTTCAGCAATATTCATTTACAAAGTTATTTTTCAGAATCAGTAGATCAAGGGAAGTTTTGACTGGCAGCTCGAATGTTTAGGCATGCCGCACATACTGAGTACATACTCTCTCTTGCTGCTGATGACTTGTCCCACAGAAGTAATGCATATATTGGAAAGTTGAGGTAAATCTTTGGTAATTCTGCTTCTTCATGTATGCACAAATAAAATAAATAAATAAATAAATAAATAAATAAAATCCCTTTGTTGATTGGTAATACTTTTGTGCATAATTGGAATGTCCAAATTTGTCTCAAGGGTAGCTATTGTCATGTTCTATGCCAGATGTTTAATATTTAGCACAATGAAACTCCCTTTGAGGTTTATATTAGCAACAGGTTTGAAAACTTCTCTTGGGTTATCAGAATAGAAATGCATTTTTTTTTTGAAACGAATAATCTTTGTTATGCACTTCAAAGTCAGTGCATAAGGATTTTTTCCTGAACATAAGTAGTACTGTTACACAAATACTACAGACTGTAGAAAGCACATCTTAGAAATAGGTAAATTTTTTTCAAAATCCCTAACCATTGTGTGCATGAACTTCTGTGACGTGCATCATGTTATCACTTGTGCTTGCTTATGTAATTTCATGTTCAGCAACAGCACCACAAAGACCTACTATACCGCAAATGGATAAGAAAACTTTGAAGCAGAAACATTTCAGTGCAATCAACTATCTTATGATTATCGTTCTCCACATTGGTGCCAGTGAACAGCTTGAATCATCTAATGGAAGTTTGATGGAATCATGGAATTGGAAAACACCACCAGAATTGATAACTATTATTAATTTCAGAAAGCTTTATCATCATCAATTCTTCAAGATGCACCTGATTTTGTATAATTTTTCAATGGCACCCTTTTAGTTGATACCTTTAAGTGTGTTATTAGATAATGAAAGGCCTATTGGAAGGTCAAAATTGACTAGAGAGTATATAACAAGTTCAATCGGTGTTCGGGAGTTATTCACAAATCGCACTTGCCATAGTAGTGGGCAGAAAAGTAAATTCTATCATCTATTTATGTTAATTATTGCATTGCTTTTGAGAGCTGGAGACAATTGCACATTTTCTGCATTGCCAGATCTTGAAATAATATAAAACAAATGCTTAAATTTGATGGTTCAGAATTTCAGCCACTTGTGTTCTTCAATTGTTGTGTAAAGACCCTTGTGTTCTTCAATATCTTGAGGAGCTTTATCATAGATATAAAGACCCTTACGTCGATATGATTATGGCCGATGGCATCACCCTTCTTTGCAATGATCTGCAGGTGGATCTGGCATATGAAGGCTGCTACCATGTGCGAATTCTCTCGTCAGGAGTTTATTACTGGATTGCAGTCAATGGGGATAGATTCCCTTGAGAAGTTCCGCGAGAGAATACAGTTCATGCGCTCAGAGCTAAAAGATGAACAAAATTTTCGTTAGATATACAACTTTGCCTTTGGTTGGGC
This sequence comes from Magnolia sinica, assembly GCF_029962835.1. Taxonomy (NCBI): domain Eukaryota; kingdom Viridiplantae; phylum Streptophyta; class Magnoliopsida; order Magnoliales; family Magnoliaceae; genus Magnolia; species Magnolia sinica. Next base: position 16,032,428 of record NC_080581.1, read on the forward strand.
TAAGGAAAAGGGACAAAAATCTTTGTCACTTGATACAGCTATTGGCATGTGGCAGTTACTGTTTGCTGAAAAGCAGTGGCCTTTGGTTGACCATTGGTGTCAGTTCTTACAGGCCAGGCATAACAAAGCAATCTCGAGGGACACCTGGTCTCAACTTCTGGAATTCGCCAAGATGGTTGACCCTGCATTATCCAACTATGATGCGGAGGGCGCTTGGCCCTATCTGATCGATGAATTCATGGAGTACTTGGTAGAGAACAGCATCGTCCAAAGGAGCAGCTGAATGGGGAGCATAAGGAGTGGTGAACCGTGGGATGTGATGTATACTAGTGAACTATCTTCTTTAGGATTCTCTTTAAACGTGATTTGGAAATTCTCCCAAACTGGTTGCATGAAATCAAGTTGTCCAAGAAACAATCAAACGCAGAACATCATAAGCTTCCATTCTTGTAGCGAATACTCCTATTGTAGTCGTCTCAATTGTGAGCGATGTGTACTTAATACGTCCAAATAAGATTTTGCAAGCACAACTATAGGGAGGTTTTTGTTTCCGATTCTTATGTCCTGTAAAATGCATTCTATATATGTTACAACATTAATTAAAGGAATCAGGCATTTGAAAAAAAAAATTCTGGCAATTCAAGTACAATTTGGACTAGCTCTCAAAATGCACTCAATACCTTAAACGCTTAGACAATATATATATATATATGGAGAGAGAGAGAGAGAGTGTGTGTAGTGGTCTCCTGGGCACCATCCCACAGGAGACTTTCTTATGCACCAAGGTAGGCTTTCTTAGACAGGTGGACTAGGGTGGGCCCATTGTGATGTATTCGTGAAATCCACCCCAACCATTAGATCTATGAGAAAAATTAAGCTGTGAGACTCCAACATCAAGTTGATACTTGACTCATGAGGGCTACACGAAGGGAAACAGTGGGAGAGGGGGACGGCTACTGTTGACTTTGTATAGGGTCCACCGTGATGTTTATCTGGCATTCACTCCAAACATTATCTACCTTATGAAAATTCATGTATGGGGACCAAATTTTATGCCCATAAGTGATTTATGTGAGCTACACCAAGTTAAACAGTTTGGATGGTGGGCATCCCTTGCATTGTTTGTGCATATGTGGTCCAACATAAATTATGAAGGTTTATGTTTGATCCCTATGGCTATGTTTTCCTCATGCACCATATGATTGGAGTTGATTTCACATACTCATCACGATTGGGCCATCTCCGGCCCTCCCACCTTGTTTTCCCACCCATCTCATGCATGTTGACGTGATTCTTGCAAGTGGCAACCTATACCAGACAATGTTGAAACTGCAATATGTGCCCACCATGATACATGCATGATCCAGATTGTCCATCCATTTTTCAATATCATTTAAGGGTATCAGACCAAACTTAAGTAAGATCCAATTCTTAGGTAGGCCTTGTAAAAATCCAATGATATGCATCCTCTCCTATTTTTCCTCGGTGTGGCCCACTTAAATCATGAACCTGCATAGTTTATCAACTTTTGGCTAACTTTTCATTACAGACTTAATCATCAGAATGGATTTTATGAACGCATATATAACAGCCCATGCCCACACTGTATGATATCGTCCGCTCTAAGCATAGCCCGCACGGTTTTGTTCTCGGGGTTGCCCCCAAAAGGCCTCATACAGTATAGGGTGACAACTCCACATATAACCACCACAACTTTGGACAGCACTTCCAATGTGGGACAAGTTCAACCTCTCATTGCGTACATAGTAACCTGCCAGCACAGTAGCCTACCAACCACTGGTAGCTCGCCCAGGCCATTTAGGCCCCGCCCACATGTGCAACAGTGACGGGGCATCACAGCATCACAATGGGACCTGACCCAGCCCAGCGTGTAAGCAAGCCTTCCTTGGTGCATATGAAAGTCTCCTATGGGACGGTGCGCAGGAGACCACTACTATATATATATATATATATATATATATATATATATATATATATATATATATATATATATATATATATATATATATGTAATAAGAACAAGAGGTTTTTCTCGATCAATCCCTTTTCCCCTCATTCTTCAAGAATCAGAAAGATCCTATATATATCCTTTTAGAGTTTGAATTTGTTCATTTGAATCCAAGTTCTTCTGCTTATTAATTTTCTTTATTTAGATTTTATTTCCCTCTTTTTTTTTTCCCCACCTCAATCATTCCTTAAGTCCCATAGGTTTGATCCTAAATAATGTAACCCATTTTCTCATCAAGCGAGATATATATATATATATATATATATATATATATATATATATATATGGATACATTCAGGAACATTTTTCTGAACTTGAAAAGGGCAGATGCAGAGCTGATTTCAGTTGAATCCTTTGCAGAAGGATCAAATCATCCAGATGTCCAGCAGTGACTCCAGCTGGCTAAGGAGAACTTGACCCAATTAGAGCTCTACAAGGAGATTTTCTGGAAGCAAAAATCCAGTAACCAATGGCTCAAGGAAGGTGACAAGAATACAATTTTTTTTCATAGCCAAGCAGCAGATTGAGTTAGAAGATTAGTCATTACTAGTATCAAGCTCGATGGGGGAACGGTGGTGGAAGACCAGGCCTCGATCAAACAAGTTGCCATCGATTTCTATTCCACTCTTATGCAGGCAGAACCACAAGCGAACGTTGAGGAAATCTTAGACGTAATACCTTCCTATATCACAACGAAAGACAACAAGGCCCTCATAGAAGACCCTACATCAGACGAGGTTCTCGAGGCAGTCAAGGGAATCCCACCAGATGGAGCCCCAGGAGCAGATGGCTTGTCGGGGGCCTTCTTCCAAGAATGTTGGGAGATTGTGGGCCAAGACATCCTGGTTGCTACGCGTTATCTTTTCCATGGAGGACCCCTCCCTAGGGCCTTCACTTCAACCCTCATTTGCCTCATCCCAAAGTCGTCAGCCCCAAATAAATTCTCTGACTTCCGCCCCATCAATCTTTGCAATTGTGTTTACAAAATTTTTACTAAATTAATTGCTGATAGACTTGCTAGATTTATTCCCAGAATCATTTCAGCGGAACAAGTGGCATTCTTTAAGGGTAGATCCATAGCGGAAAATTGCGCCGCTGGCTCAAGAGACCTTCCGCGACATCAACCAAAAAGTTAGAGGAGGTAACATCTTCATCAAGCTGCATATGGAAAAAGCCTATGATAGGCTCGATTGGGACTTCCTCAAGGCAGTGATTCGCAAATTTAGATTCAGTGGGCCATGGATCGAAATGGTCCAAAAATGTTCGTCGAACACTTGGTTTTTGGTCCTCAGTAACGGGGAGCCATGTGGTTTCTTCAAATCCTCTAGGGGCTATCGACGAGGGGATCCCATATTGCCAAGTCTCTTCATCATAACGGCAGAGGTTTTAGCAAAGGGTACATAAGGCTGATTGTCAGCAGTTTTTGTCGCCCTTACCAGACTCACAGAAACTGCCCTCTGGTATCACACATGCTATTCACTGATGACACTCTTCTACTTGCAAACGGGAACAACGCCTCCCTTCAATGTATAAAGTCCTTCCTCTCCCAATTCCAGAGATCGTCCGGCCAAAATATAAACGCCCACAAAAGCTTCTTTATCCTCTCATCCAGTCAATCAGTCACGCGAGTTAAAGCTGCCCAACACATCCTAGGTTTCAATAGTGGATATGCCCCCTTCACTTACCTCGAAGTACCTATCTACAGATGCAGACCCCAGCCTATTCTGGAGAAGATATCCCATAGAATTTCAAGATGGAAATGCAAACTGCTGTCACAGGCAGGCCACCTAACTCTCCTAAATCATGTACTCTCGGGCATTTCGATCCACACTATGACAGCTTCTAACATCCTTGTTGGCTTACTAGGAGATCTGGAAAAGGCATTTGCTGCCTTCTTTTGGGGATGGGACGGAAATCGAAACAAATGTCACTAGGTCAGATGGTCGTCGATCACAATGCCTAAATCTGAAGGCGAGTTGGGGGTCAAAGGTTTAAGGTGCGTTATGAAAGCATTCAGATTGAAGATGGAGTGGGCCATCGTGTGCAGGGGCAGTGTCAGCTTCTGGGCAGCGTTCATGAGGGACAAATATCCCAACGATATGCCAATGCCAGGGGGCTCTAGTCACATGAGGACTGTGTCGCCATTGTGGAAGAAAATATGCAGTCTTCTCCCAATCGTCTTTGCCCATACCCACTGGCTCATTTGTCGTGGGAACTGTAGTTTCTAGGAAGATGAGTGGTCTGGTTTAGGCCCCCTAAAGGTTTGGAAGCTTTAAGATCTTCCCCATCAGTCGCTCCAAGTTCATGAGTGGATTGGGCCAAACGGGTGGCATGATCCCTCTCAAGCCAGGTCTTTTCTTCCCCAAGTAGTGCTCGATCACATCTCGGATGAGGGAATCTGCACCTCTTCCTCGGAAGACAAACGTATCTAGGTTTCTTCTTCTTTGGGTGAATTCACCATTCAATCAGCCTAGCTTCTCTCTAAACTGCCAGAATCTAGGAAGGCGTGGTCTAAATGGGTGTGGCACCTAAACCTTCCGCAAAAAGTCTCCCTCCTCTCATGGAAAATCATCCTCAATGCAGTGTCGGTAGATTCCAGAACTCGAGCAAAGGGAGTCGTTGTGGCTTCTAAATGTGACCGCTGCCTCCCTCCCCTCTCGGCCGATATTGAGATGACAGATCATATTTTCTCCTCGAGCACCCTAGTTAGAAATGTGTGGGACCATTTTGAAGCCCTCTTTAAAGCTCCCTGCTTGTCTCACGCGTCAGCGATCAGCAGGGCATCACCATGGTGGGCAGCAGCGTCCTCGTCCGATTGTGTCCGGTCCCTTTGGGGTCTCTAGCCATCCTTCATTTTCTGGAAGCTTTGGCTGGCAAGAAATGCAGCTCAGTGGGAAGGCACGACACCTTGTGCGGTTAGGGTCATCTCCAAGGTCAAGCGCTGGATTAGGCTTCTAGCCTCATATCTTCCTCCTCCAAAAATCTTCAATCGAGCCATGGCTAACACCCTTTCTGCCTTGGGGCTAGATGATGCGGCGTCGTCCTTAAAATTGGTCCAGGTGGTAAGGCGGTACGGCCAACTGTCGACTGGATTAAGGTCAACGTGGACGGCTCAACCCTTGGTAACCCAGGCCCGTTGCGGGGTGGAGGAATTCGTAGGAACCACGCGGGGGATTTCGACTTTGCTTTTTTGACTGGCTACGGCTTCGGCTCAAACAGTAATACCGAAATCAGGGCAATCTGAGAAGGCCTATCCTACTACATGGGTCTCAGTTGCACCAAAGTGAAATTAGCTAGCGACTCCAAATCAGTGGTTGAGTCCCTCAACAACAAGGACACTGCAACATGGTCTATGTGGTACTGGTGGAAAAGGATAAAGTCCCTTATGGATGGCAGGGAAGTGATTATCTCCCACTCCCCAAGGGAGACAAATGCGGTGGCTGACGGTCTCGCTCGTAGAGGCAGTAGTAGCCAGTCCCATAAATTTTTTCCAGTCTACGATTGAGCTACCTCCCATCATCAAAGGCCTGATCTTCCTAGATCTAGTGGGATTAGGATATTTGAGAGAGATTTAGTGGCTCTCTTCTCCTTCTTTTTTTTTTCTTTCTCGGTTTGTTTTGGTGGGCCTGTTTTTCCTTTTTTTTAATTGGCCCATACATGATATGTACAGTCACATCTCCATGAATATAATACTCTTTTCCTAGAAACACACACACACACACACACACACACACACACACACACACACACACACACACATGTAGAGAGACACACACACATATATATAATGGACATCTTGATTAGTGAATTGAATTGCTATCCTTACAATTTGTGTTTCTTCTAAGCTAAAGCATTTTGTTTGCTCAAGTGCTTCTTTTTTTTTCTTTTTTTTTTTTTAAATAATAATAATAAATAAAAAAAAACATTACACTTTGCTAATCTTATGAACATGTATGGTCTGACCCCTAAACAAATCACCACATGTTGAGCTGGCATGTTTGTGAACACCCAAGCATCCATCAAGTGGTCTGCACTATGAAAGTCAGACTGGTCCAGCAGGTGGGCCACAGTTGCCATTTGTTTGTTGCCCCCCTGATGTGTGGGTTAGCTGATTCTTAGACCAGGGCACAACTTGGCTCACCTCATGGATGGCTTGGATCACTTACGTTTTCCTAATGCCCATGGAATTCTCAAACCCCATAAAAGTTTATGCCATTGACATAACACACACGAGGTGATCCTCCTGATAGGGAAAACCTACTTAGACAAGTTGGATCATATGGCACACACATCAAAGGTTGGAAGTTATCCACTGGGTAGACCATAACTTGTAGTTCAACCTATTGGACTTAGACCTCTTATTTAAGAGGTTTAGTCTACTAACCCATGTGTATGGCTCAGCCTCCTCACCCATCTATTTAAGAAACCCCCAATTTGCAAGTTTTCAAGGAAACCCCAATATTGGTCGGATTCTCCATGAGAAAACCACTTGCTAATATCCAAGCAAAACCCTGTATTTCCCAAGTGATTAGATCTATCCTGACCACTTCCTGCATGCTTCGGAGAATTTCTCATCAAACTTTCTTCAAATAGCTACCTAATGTCTTGCACACATTCTTCCCATGCCTGTATTCCCCTCTTGTTGGTTTCCTGATAGATCAAATTTTTTCTCCAATGTTTCCGGCTTATACTAATGTTCTCTTGTGCTAGACCTTTCCCCACCTCCTCCCATATGACCACTCTTTCATTAGTATGCCGTTTCCCTATACCATCTCTGCCTTTCTGAGATCCTGCCCTCTCACATTCTGTCACCCACATGGCAATCTTTCCATGAATGCTATTACTACACTTGTTATTTGAATTTTAGATGGTGCTTGTTAGCTTGAAAACCTGCACAGGTTTCTCACATGCTTAAAGGTCTAGATATAGTCTTATCTGTATCTTAAAAAGTGCTCTAGCCACACAGCAACAAGTTGGGACTTCTATTAATCTTCTTACAGCTTGCCCAATCTTGGGTGGAAATTGGTTTTACTATATCTGGTCACAAACACAGGCTTAGGTTTTATTCTCTCGTTCTCCTTCAGCAGAATTCCACATCAGTCTATAATGATGTTTGTTCCCCCTTACAAATTGTGCGCGCCTTTGATTGACAATGCATAAAGACGTCAATGACTTCTGGTGCACCTTCATCTTCATGCTACAAATTTTGCTTTGTTATTCACTATCACTACAAATGAAGTGGTTGTACTTCTTTTGGGCCATTTGCGATGTGAATCTCATAATTTTTCTATTGGTTTTTGTTGCTATTTGTATCGACATGTTTTTTCTGCTGAAGAATTGTTCACCATGAGCCATGCCATTATGTGACCAATATTTGTATCTCTCTTTATTTTGTGTGTTTATCCCAAAATCTACAACATGGTTCAAATGGTGAAGTTCTGCAAGCTCTGTCCAAGATCTAATTTTGATGTATGATAGAGTGCTGCATGTTCTTCCATAACTATAATGGAAGGGTGTCGCCACTACTGTATATGTGGCTCAAAGCAGAAATCCAACGCTGCCCATCCTCACAAGAGCATCCACAAACCACATTGTCTTCTTGCAGGGTGTGTGATACCTTAAAATTGATGGAATGTCGTTTGTACTGAATAGCTCCTAGATGATACCAGGAATGTCGTTTGTACTGAATAGCTCCTAGATGATACCAGATATTCCATGGGTAGCAGCTTGGGGGTTGGAGACTGCTTCCACATGTACACGAGAGTCGGCTTCCACTATGACATTGGATGGTCCCAATTTGCCACAAATCTCCAATCCATCTACCAGGGCCTGGGCCTCCGCAATTGTGTTAGAAACCCCACCATAGAAGTTGTGTAATGCAAAGATCACATGACCAATTCCATAAACATTATTGAAACAAGGATTCCCATGAATTTCATTTTGGGGGTCATTTTCATATATCAAGTGAAAATTACATATTTTTTTCTTACAATAGCCACCTCTTATCTTGTGCATGAAATTTTGAATATAGAGAAAGCTAATGATTGCTATTTCTAGTGTAATTATTTTCTTTTCAATCCAAACAAGGCTTAAGGTCTAAAGAATGGAAAACCCTCGGGTTTTCTCGCAATCCAAACAAGCCCTAACAGGTAATCTGGTGGGAATGGAAAACCCTCGGGTTTTCTTGCAATCCAAACAAGCCCTAACAGGTAATCTGGTGGGCCATGCAATCGATGGCACATTCCTTATTAAGATCATTAATGTTCTCGCCTTTTTACTTGTCAAGCTTCATGTCTAGTGGATTAAAGGATATATATATATATATATATATATATATATATATATATATATATATATATATATATATATATATATATATATATATAAACATAATCACGTGATGTGCCCATTTTATACAAATGGTTCCCATGAATTATACAACTTGATTTTTTTATTTTTATTTTTTTAAGTAACCATAAAGGATATTGCTTTGTTGGGTGTCTACTGGGAGTGGCTGAAGCATAGGAAAAGAGACATGAAGAAAATGTTAAATAGTGGCCCTGGCTAGTGTGGCCCTTGACGTGGGTCCCACCTCGATGTATGTATTCTACATCTATGCCGTCCATGCATTTTGTTAGTTCATTTTACGGCATGAGCCCAAAAATGAGCAAATCGAAATCTTAGGTGGACCAATAGGAAACAGGAAACGGTGGTGATTGACCACTAAAAACTTGTGGGCCACAAAAGTTTTTGATCAAGCTGATTATTTTTTTTCTTATTCTTTTGTCCCCTTCATCCAGGTTTGTGTGACTTTATCAATGGGTTATTTGCAAATAAAAATTACAGAAATATTGCAATGGGCCCTGAGAAGTTTTTAATAGTGGAGCGTTCAATCACCACTGTTTCCTATAGAATGGTCCACCTAAGATTTGAATCTGCATCATTTTTTAGCTCATGCCTTAAAATGATCTGAAAAAACGGATAGACAGCGTGGAGGAGGTAGAATATATACATCAAGGTGGGACCCACGTTAAGGGCTGCACCTAATCCGCTCCCTTGAAATAACTGCTTCATGGTCAGGTGCAGTTTCTGGTGAGAGCCTGGAGAATTAGAGAGTGATATTTTCTTTGAAAGTTATTTTCCACCTGAACTGCGAATCAGAGGAAATTTTCAATTTCTTCGGAAGTATTTTCCACTCAATACTTTCCAAGCTCGTGTGTAGATGTGGTTGGTAGTGCCTGTTGGTTCTCCTGTTATGGAAGGTTTTACAGTGTCAGTGACAAAATGGGGTGTAGGAAAGGTTCTCTGCATTGACAGTAGATCTGGATTTGGTAGTGATCCAGCTCGTTGGCTATGTTTCAATCAGGATGGCCTGCTGGAGAATGATGATAGCTATCTCATCTTGATCTTTCTCTTGGTAAACTTAAAATGAAAATGGTTAAGCTAGTGGAGAAAGTTAAAGTAATGGTAAGAGTGTTAGGATACCTAAATGTACCTTTTTAAACGAAGGGCCATCCACAAATGGACCCACAAACTTGACGGTCTTGATTTGAAATTACCCCTGCGTTGTACTTTTGCTAGGAAAGATGATTCCTGGATGACAATGAAGCCCATGGGCTAAATAGTGAGGCGTTTCCACTGGGAAGCTGTATCCACTATGATGCTTTGTTCGTTGGGCGTGGCCTACTCCATAAATGTGTGGGCCCCACTAATGTATATATAATATCCAATCCATCCATCATTTGCATGACCTAAAATCTCAAGACGTATCCGACAAGGGTTTTCGAAGGCCTGATTTGGGAGTGTCATTGCATCATAGCGGTGCATTATCTTGCTTGATTGGATGGTCTATTCGAGTTTTTGGTCAGCCCGGTTTTTGGTGTTGTGTCTCACCTGATGGGCCAACCTGTTTTTGTCTATAGGGAATCGTCACAACAAAGGCCACCATTTTCACCCGTGTGGATATTCTACTTATGTTTTACTGGTTAGGGAGGCATCTATTTGTGTTCCACTATATGGATTGGACGGTTTGATTATGCTGTGCCATGTAAACGTGTACATTTTGGAGCATCATGCACTAGCCAGGTGTTACGGATCAGATCCAAACGGTCGGACCACAAAGTACAGTCTAACCAACGGATAACATTGCCCCCCAGCTCCCTCTCCTTGTTAATTTTCCAGCTTCCTCTTGTATAGCTTTGGCTACGGTTTACACATGATAGGCGTGCCCCGGATCTTTTTGTTGGAGCCTGCCCGAATGATTGTTCACCTTAGTTTCTCTTGAATAAAGCTTTATATTTATAAAAATAATAAATAAATAATTTAAAAACAATTAAATTAAAAAAAAAAAAAAACCAACGGATAACATTCAACCTATCAAGTGCATCTGACATCCAACCTTCCAATCATCCTCATCCCCATGCCAGAAGCCCATTGTTTCTTTCTATAAGGTCGACCTCATTGTTTCTTCTTACTGTGTGTGTGTCTATATTTTGGAACTTCCGCTGAGTTTGAGCTGTGTGGGCCCAACCGTGATGTTTGTTGAACATCAACACCGTGCATTTCATGGGTCCCTTTTAGGTTATTGGATATCCCAAAAATCAGAAGTATACAGAACTCACATAGGCCATACCATCTAAAACTATGTGAAGATATGCCTAAACATATAAAAGCACTTAGCTAGGTCCATCTGAGTTTTGGATGTGGCTAAAACTCGGTCTGACATCTCATCCGACACACACAATGGATGGCCTGGATTTTTGAACCATATCTTGGTGGGCCCAATAAATGATTATGAATGTTTTAATGGGAGGGTAACCCCTCTCAACTGTTGTATGTGTTGTGGGCCACCCAAGTCATGGATTGACTTGATTTTTAAATTAATGGCTCACCATGGAATGGTTCATCTGACTGATGGTGTTGATGTTCTACACACATCACAGCAGGGCCTACACATCTCGACCTCATAAGAAGTTCCCATGAGATCGACTTCACAATGCCATTTCCCATATATATACACGGCATGAGTAGCTGACAAAATGTGAATGCAATTAATAGACAACACAATATTACATTTAGGCCCCTTTGGGTGTAATGAGGTATATAGAATTAGCATGTCAGGTGCATTTAATGCTATCAATGGATGGTTGGGTGGTTTGGGTGTAAACGCCAATCCCACACTGAGCAACTGTTCTATTTGGGTGTTGTGGTATTGCAACCATCCCACCAACTAATGTTGTTTGCGTAATCCAGGAATTGCTTCCAAAAACCGTTAGTTCCATTGTTATGATCGCTGTCCCGATCCGACGGAGACAAGGAATCGAGAAGTTCGTAGGTGCGAGGCTTCAACGGTGGGATTTCTTCGGCGTCGAAGCCATCGCTGTCGTTAAGGATCGAAGTGTAGTGAGAAGTACTGGGGCCTGGGATGGAGGAAATGGACGGGGTGAAGCTGAAGTTGGAGAGCCATTGAGGGTCGTGGGATGAGGTGGTTTGGGAATCGGACAGACCGGATGAGAAGGGGAAGATAGGGAATATCGAGGGTTTTTGCTGCGCTCTTGCTTCTTCTTCCTCTATCGTCGTCTTGTTTTCTGCTTCTTCCATTTTCAGTGCTGCTATTGGAATGAAAATGGAGAAAAATACTGGAGTTGCTACTACAAAACAAGATGCATGGGTCGAGGCACACTCGTGCAAGATTTGGACCGTCTGCTAGGTGGACCGCACTATAGGAAAATCCAAGATTCAAGTGGACCGCACTGTAGGAAACAATGGTGGTGATGGTGCTCACCGTTAAAACTTTTCTAAGACCCATGGTAGTGTTTATTTACCATCACCGTTGAAATTTTCTTGATTTTATCTTCCAGAAACCTTACACCAGATAGTGGGCGACAATTCCAAGGAGGGATTTCGCAATCCCTCCATATCTCGCCCGAATCCATCAAAAGACGAAAAACCTCCCATATACATCGCCGCCCAAACAGGCAGAGTGATAGGATAGGAGGAATTTTATAATCCTATCCCTCCTCATCCCTTGTATTCCAGCCAAGGCGGTTTGCCCAAACAGGGCCTTAATTAGATGAATTGAATGACTGCAGCCTGACATGGGACTTTTTCTTCTTTTTTTTTTTTCAGATTACATGTGAATTTCTGGCCATGTTTGAGGGCTTGTTTTGACGATTGATAATAAAAATGTAGGTTAGCACAAAGAGATGGAATCGTCCGTGATCTTTGCAGGTGGACCACTATGGTGGGATCACTTGGGTGAGCCACGTGTCGTGTAGTCAATATCAGAACTGTTGACAATCCAAATCGCATGAATAGCTGCCTCCCTTTTTTCCCATGGCCCTGGTACGAGTGGCCCACCAAAAAGTGCCCAGAAAAAAAAAAAAAAAAAAGATTGCGTACTGAGTTACTCAGTACGATGAGACTAAACTCTGTTGGGCCCACCGTTAATGTATGTAGTTATGCACGCTGTCCATATGTTTTTTCCGGCTCGTTTTAGGGATTGAGCCTGAAATTTAAGCACATCGAAAGTTTAAGTGGACTACACCACAGGAAACAGCAGTAATAATGATTTCCACCATTGAAAATTTCTACAGCTCATGGTGATGTTTATTTGTTATCCAAATTGTTCATGAGATCACAAAGACTTGGATGAAGGTAAAACACAAATATCAGCTTGATCCAAAACTTGTGGCCCTAAGAATTTTCAATGTTAGATGTTCAATTCACACCTTTTCTTATAGTGTGGTCCACTTTAGGTTTTGCATATATTTTATTTTTGGGTTAAAGCCCTAAACTTATCAGCCTGATTGAATGGACAGAGTAGATATACTACATAAATCACGGTGGACCCCACAGAGTTTACTCAGTACGCAATCCGCTTCCCAGAAAAGCTGATGTCCTGCGGATGAGTCCCGGTTGATTAATAAATAATAGCCACTCATCACATGCAACGCGGCACCAACCTTTAGGTGCAAAGGAAGTTAGCAAGGGAGAGGTGGGCCGGGGAGCGGATTAGGTGCGCCCGGCCTCACTCAAGATGGTGCGACCCTTACCATGGGGCCACCTTGATGAGTGTATTCTATATCCACGGCAGTCCATCTAGTTTTTAGGCATGAGCTCGAAAAAGAAGTGGATCAGTCTATCTTTAAGGCATAAGCCCAAAAATAAAGTAGATCCGATTTATTTATTTTTATTTTATTTTTTTCATAAAAATGGCGTTCCATCTCATTAAGAATCTACACAAACACCATAAACAGTCCCATCGCTCTGACATGCATTATACACGTCCAAAAACCCCAACCGCCACACAACACCTCTAACCCGGCGGTTCTCGACTCAAGCTTACATGCCCAAACCTAGCCCCTTCAGTCCTGCTGCTCCTTTACCTCAGCCTGGCAAGAAGGGGCCACTTCCTCGCCGAGCCTGCCGATCGCTTCAGCCTCTTCGTCAATTTATTCTTCCATCGTCTGCTCTTCGTCATCAGTAAGTGCCTCCGCCACTTCTGCCTCACAGAACAATGTCGCTGATGTTTCCACCCCTGGCCCTCGTTCACCACCCTGCTCCTCCTTTACCACCCCAACTAATTCCCCCTCAATCTTCATTTCCTTCTTCCCCCCTTCGGCAGTCCCCGCATCTGCTTTCCGACCCTTGGAAAGGGCCATTTTGGCCGGGGTGGGCCCCCTGCCATCAGCCTCCAGCTCCTGCATCCGGGCAATGTGCTTCTTTCCGCCTAGATGCGCGACCATCATGAGCTCACTGTTGCACTTGATTTGGCAATGCTCACAAAGGAACGTAAACCTTCCCTTCTTCAACACCCCAACGTGGCTTTTCAGCATGGATTGGTCCACCGGCTGATTGACAGCCTGCGGCTTCTGCTTCTTCACATGCTTCAGGATTGGCCCATTAGAGGTAGCCACGCCTTTCTTGGCAGGCTTGGGCTGCTTCGTGACCTTTTTGGGAGGAGGGACAGCTCGGTTCCTGCCTCCAGCTTTGCTCGCTCTCAGTTCCTCCTCCTTGGCCTTGTGCTTCTTCCCTTGAAGGTGGTCGTTGAGACCTTGCTGGCTGGTGGCGCTCACCTGGCAGAGAGCACAGCTCCAGTCCTTGGGTTCGCTGCTTGTCGCTGCTTTCCTCTTTATCCCGACAATACTAGGTGTCGTTGGTGTGGACTTACCCAAGAACACAACTTGCCCCTTGCCAACCTCCGGTATCAACGGTCTGATCTCTCTCTCCCCGGGCAATATTCTCTCGACGACCCCAACTTCACGTCGGCTGGGACCCGGGAACCTCTCGTGGTGGAGCGCGGGGCCCACAACCCTCCGTTCGGAATGGGTAGACGCAGAGGCCAAAGAGAACCTGTCTGCCTGCCTTCGCAGCTCGATCTCCCGCTCCATTGCCAACTCCCTCCTGACCTCTTCTTCCAGTTCCCGTTTCCGCAAGATTTCGCGAGCGATGATCTCTTCACGGATCCGCTCCTTCTCCAGCTCGCGCCGCAGCGCCTCCCGCACTCGGATCATCGGAAGCGGCAGCAGCAGGGGCTCCTGCCTCCGAAGATGAAGATCGCTGCTAATATAACCCGCTTGAAATGCCTGGGCAGTGAGATAGCCATCTGAGGGAGGAGGAAAATGGGAAGAAGGTGGATTTTCACCAGCTCGAAATTTGAATTCCATGAAATTAGGGTTAGGGTTTTTGGGGGTTAGGGTTTTTAGAGGGGGAGTGTGGAGGTGGGCAGCGAGTGATGCTACATGCGTACTTAACAGTGAACATCCATAAAGTAGATCCGATTATCAGGTGGATTATACCGTAGGAAACAGGGATGATTGATCATTAATGGGCCATAAAAATTTTGGATTAAACTACTATTTGATTTTATTTTATTTTTTCCTTTATTGCATCTATGTGACCTTATCAATGGGTTGAATGGAAAATAAACATTATGGAAACATCATGGTGGGCTATGGGAAGTTTTGGATGGTAAGGTGTTCAATCACTAACATTTCCTATGGTTTGTCCACCTTAGAATTGGATATGCATCATTTTTTTTTTGCTCATGCCTTAAAAGACCTAGAAAAATGAATGGATGGCATGGATATAGAATACCTATATCAAGGTAGGCCCCACAATAAGAGCTACACCATCTTGGGAGAGGTGGGCTGCACCTAATTCACTCCCAAAGAAGAGCATGGAAAGAGAGGTCCAACCACTAGGAGTGGATTAGGTGTGGCCCCAGCCTCACCTAACACAGTGCGGCCCTTATCGTGGCCCACCTTGATGTATTTATTGAGCTAGGGTTAGCCCAACACCATGCTAAGTGTCATCTTTGCTAGCCCGGACTTTTTTTTGACAAAGACATAGCGCCGACACCGTCTTTTGCACAAAAAATCAGATTTTGGCTTCTTCTTTTTCGGGTTATGGCCCTCCAACCACTCGCTGACATGTGGCTTGACTGACATGAGGCTCTCACCCATGCCATCATCCATGCTATGGTCCACACCATCATTCAAACACATTTATGACCCATGTGATGACACCGTGATCACACGAGCCTAACATTGAAGCCGAGCATGTGCTCGTACCATCCAAACTAGCCCCAAAACGCCTATAAAAAAGGGTCAGATTGGAGAAAAAGGAATGAAGGCAAATCATCTGCAAGGGCATCGAGCCAGAGAGAGAGCCAATGAAGGGGAGTGCCAAAGAGAGAGCTAACCAGAGACAAAGATTGACTCTGCCTTTTCTTTTCTTTCGATCATTTCTATCAGCGCATTTTTAATCTATCATTTTCCAGTCAGTACATTCCAACCCCCAGCTTTGAATACCTGAGACAGTAAGCTCTGCTTTGGCATCACATAAAGTATGCTCTATAGTTGTCTCTTTTAAGGATCTTTTATATTAGAAAATGTGACTTAAAAGGAGTAACCGAAAACTCTATGTGTTTTTTTTTTTTTTTTTTTTTTTTTTTTTTTTTTTTTTGTATTTCTGTCGAAAAACTTTTTCTCTACTGTTTTCATTTCATTTTCAATTTATCTCCTGCATTTTAGAAATGTAAATATTATTATTTTATTGGAAGTTCTTTGAATCCCCTTTGAAAGTGTACTTCTTGGCAAGGAATCTATAGCATAAATCTGTCCAAGATTCACTTAAGTTGGGAATTATTCAGTTTTCCTAACGTCTAGGCGATTCCATGAATTCTACCCAACCGTGGATTCTAAAACCTTCTCTTTGGCTAGTGGCGACTCTGATCAATACATAAACATGAATAGGTTGCATGAGATATTACGAATGTTAAGAGTATGATTATTAGTTTCTCTTCTCAACCCCTCGGTGAGGTGCAATCATGGAGGTCTTAGCTATGTGTTTCACAGCATTTGGATAGATTTCGTATCTGGGCCTTCATACACTACTACCCTTTTCAACCAAGTATCTAAAATCATTAACCTTCTCTTCTCAACCCCTCTACAAGGTTCAGGTATGGAGGTCTTAGGTACGGATTTTGGCTGAATCTTAATAGACTTCAAATATGCGCCTTCACATGTTATCGCTCGTATCAACTAAGCATACATTCTTCCTATATATCCATCATTTTTTTTTTCAAAAAAATTTCATTGCTGATGAAGATTTTCTTTATAAAGCGTTGCACAAAGGATTCGGGCCTCTCTCAACGAAAATAATTGAGAGGGCCTATCGTAAGGGGGACATAAACGTCCACCTATATATAAGAAAGGCCAGATATGAAGAAAAGGGAGGAAACTTAAAAGCTATCTGAAAGTTCTGATCGACCCTAGCCCGACCCTATCCAAGAAGATCATCCCATGGACTTAAATAGGCAGGGTCTTAGAATTGAGATGAATCACAGTTTGATGGTGAATGCTTCCTTGACGAGTCATACCATCCACAGGGCCGTTACCTTCTCTAGGAGTGTGAGAGAAAGAAAAATGGCTCAGCCAGCGCAAGCTGTTAATTCTAGATATCCAAGGTTTCCACTTCCAAGGACTCTTGGACTGAGTTGTGAGGCTTGCAATCACCAAATGAGAATCAGACTCGACCATAATCCTATCCATACCTTTCTCCAAACAAAGCACCATCCCATCGTGAACAGCACGAAGTTCCGCCATATTATTGGATCCAACCCCGTAGGCCATGGAGAAAGCAAATAAAAAGGCTCCACAGTCATTCCTACAGATGCCACCCCCACCTGAGGGACCAGGATTACTTAAAGCGGAACCATCAACATTTAATTTGACCCAACCAGGGGATGGCTGTCTCCATTTCACCAGGACCGAGGCAGAACACTTTGAAGGAGTAATCGACTTCAAGGGACTAAATCTGCGAGGCCATTCAAGACTGTCCATTATCTCAGCATCGATTACCAAGTTGGCCCACCATCTGACTCGAGCCACAGACCTGCTGATGTTCATAGGGGAGTTGTCCAAGACCGCCTCATTCCTGAAACGCCAGAGCTCCCAAAGGATGAGGATAGGTAACAAGATTCTGACTGAATTTGGCGCAGCTCTGATTACCGCTGCATTTCTCCAATGAGATAGCTTACCTTGAACTGTGTTTTAGAGCAGAGGAGGGACTCCACACAACATTCTGAACATAGTCCAAAGAGCTGAAGCATGACGCCCGAAAAGAAAAAGGTGAGCAATAGATTCCGATTGTGGTCCGGAATTCTCATCTTCAAGGCAGCAGCAACACTTAGAGGCAAGGGCAACTCCTTTAGCTTGGACTCTATTGTCGACCGAGGTTACATTTTGAAGAACTCTCCATAGGAAAGTGGAGAATTTAGGAGGGAGAAGGGCATAACAGATCCATCTGGCCCAACGAGGAGGCCGGGACAAAGTTCTCAACAGACTCCAGGCTGACCGCAGGGAGAATTTACCTAATGTTTCAAGAGGCCAAACGCAAATAGAATTTTCATCGGCTATTGTAAAACCTCCATTAAAGATATCATTAATTATCTGCCGAGGAAGGAAGGAGAATACCCGGGAGGGGGCGAGAGGGCCAGAATATCCAAGGACATGTTTCACTTGAAGATCTTTAAGCTCTGAAGGAATCAAACTATTAACCAGGCGCTGGAGGGGCCCCTACCCATCCAGTTCTCAGACCAAATATTCAGCTCACCATGGCCTACATCCCACTAAACTGTCTCCAACAGAAGGGGAATAAGAATCCTAACTCTTTTCCACAACGGCAACAGGTTTGAGGAAGGAGGCAGGGGATCATTAGAAAGGATATCTCTGTTATATTTACTTCTCATTAATTTTCCCCAAGGACCTGTTGGCGCCCCATACTTCACTGCCCAAGCTAGCTTTAGACGGTGAGCATCCATAACTTCGTTCAATCTTCTAATCCCCAACCCTCCTTCCTCAATGGGTCTGGCGATCTTACTCCATGCCAACCAGTGGAGTTTCCTCTTCCCGTCAACCCAACCCCAAAAGAAGTTAGAAAAGCTTTTTTCTATCTTATCGATCACCTGGAGCGGGATATGCATAGCTGACATAATATGGATGGGAAAGCTTCCCAGAACATGACGAATCAACTTGATCCTTCCTGCTTGCGATATCAATCTACCAACCTATCCAGAAATCCTCCTGTCCACTTTTTCCAACAGAAAATGAAATGCCAAGGATCTGATTCTGCCTTTACAGAGAGGGGCACCCAAATAGTTGATCACATCGCTTGCTTTCCGGAAACCAAGAATTCGCTCCGTGGACCTGATTCTAGCTGGAGATAGAGCATCAGAACATAAGAAAATGCTCTTACGGCTGCTGATTTTTTGACCGGTTGCTACCTGAAATAAGGCCATAAAGTGATTAAGTTAGAGGAGATTCTCCTTCTTACTGTTGGTGAAGAGCAGAATGTCATCAGCGTAAAGTAAATGAGAGGAGATGGGGCTGTCCCGACGCATGGCAAATGGCTCACAACCGCCACTCGCAATCATGAGATTTTTTTGTTTTTTTTTTATTTTATTTTTTTAAAGAGAAGTGGACTGATGCCTCAATTTCATTAATCACAGACAATTACAGCTCTTCGGGTGAGGCCCAACAAAAAGATAGAGACCCCACCTATCGTGAACACCTAAACATGAGCTTCTATTTTATACAGAAGAGGGGGCCGAGAGCATGGACTAATACCAAAGAAAAAGCAAACAGAAAGGAAAAAACCAGGGGAGTGCTACTTGCCCACCCGGGATCTCTTAATGGTAACCAAACTGACCTTATCTAAGAAGAGGAGGCCGCAAACCGCGGCAGGGAGGTTGCCCAGACAGTCAATCATGAGATTTAGATTTGATGAAAACATCTCCATCGCAATGAGAAACAAAGCAGGGGGGAGAGGGTCCCCTTGTCTCAAACCTTGACTCATGCAACCAACATCGGTCCGACCTCATAAACCTAGTGAGGCAGCCAGTAGGGGGAACCTCCCACCAGCGTCCACATAAGGTGACAAAATTTAGATGAATGGCAAAGACAAATATTGTCTTGATCCCCTTCCTTTGGCTATGAAGAAGTGCAATTTTCGCAGTATGGAGAAGTTAAGCTGTATGGAGAAGTGCAATTTTCACAGTCAGATCCCCTTCCTTTGGCTATGGAATTGGGAGGAAAGATGAGGCCTTTTGGTGCCTCGAATGGGGCTAACACCGCAAAAACAACTTAGTCCTCTGACCTGGATAAGTAGTTGGCAGATAGAGCAGCTCAAGCCCCAAAGCAGGTTGGTTTTTCACTGGGTGAAGAGGATTTACTGAGGGGTATGCGACCGTATTTCTGGCCTCACCACTCTAGCATCAGGCCTGGAGAATTGGGCTGCCCTTTGGAGCCTGGTAGGAACGGTCAGCCTCTGAGAACTAGGCGAGCGGTGTTGACTGATATCCCTCCAGATAGTGTAGGGGAGGAAAGGAACAGCCTTCAGCAGACTCTCGAGCCATGGGAGTGCAGGGGTAAGGAGAACCTGACTCCTAACTGGCTATTCAGTCTAGACCATCACAGTGTGGATAGTGGTAAAGCTGCTAGAAGTAGAATTGGAGGTAGCCCTGGTGCAAGTCATGCAGGATCTCGGCAGATTCAAGGTCATGAACGGATAGAGCTAATCTGGAAGTAGATCTTTCCCCATATTTCTTGTCGGTGTCCCAAATAGATACTCGGCTAAAGGCTACCAGGGTAGGGAATGAAAAGGACTCACAAAATTTTGGTTAGCACAAGGAGAACTGCTGCTTTATATAAAGGGTCTCTAGATCGCTACAGACATATAGTATCAGTGAAAGTCTTCAACCTCGAATGTCGAGGAGCTATGAGGGGTTTCATGGCTGAATGTGAAACCGTGGGAAATATTAGGCATCAGAATATTGTTAGGATCTTGACTTGTTGCTCAAGCATTGATTTTAAGGTATCAAGTATACTAAAATCAGTGTTTTACAATTAAATTACGTAATCTCATGAAGGGAAAAATGCAAAGGGCATCCCCAGCGTTCGGAAGAACCCTAGGATTCTCTGTTTTCATCCAAAAACTCCCTTATGATTGTTCCCATGAAGATATTTCCTCCATCTGCAGTAGGAATGGAAAGGTGCTCAAAGTCTCCATACCAACATTCGGAGGGTCGCTGAAACTAAGGGGCTTTGCCTTTGTGCTATTCCATTATGAAGACGAAGCCAGAGCTATCATCGGCGTGCTGGACGGCAAATAGATCGATGGCCGTGACATCAGAGTCCAAGCAGCAACTTCCCAACCCTTCAAACAGAGGCACCCGAAAAACCCCAATCTCCACAACCCTAACCCAGCTCCCCTGAACCCCAACTCCTTCAGAGAAACTCTCAAGAGGAAACCCCCAATCCCGACTCAGAAATGCAAAGCTAGAGAACCACCCACGGTGAAAGCGGGCGATGCGACAGTTGCCTTACGAAGACGTCGACTAGAATCGGCTCTGTAAGATTCCTTACCCACTCCTCCACTCCAATTACCCAGATTATTCGGGCTCTCAGGGATTCACGATTCACGGCTTCGGTAGTGGATGTCGTCAGGTTAGCTCCCTTGGCTTTCCTTCTTCAGTTTAGATCTATAGATGAACTTAGAGATTTTTCCTCAGATTCGGCCCTCCACTCTTCTATGGGTCTAGGGCGATTCGAAAAATGGAAAATAGGCTTAGTGATGGGGCACAATGGGACATGGATTAAGGTGTACGGTATTCCCGCCCACGCCTAGTTTGAATTGGTGATAGTGGATATCGGCCAACATTATGGAAAGGTGGTTCAGATTGACAGTCTAGCTAGATTTGGTATTTTCCAGGTTTTTGCCAAGGTAAAAATCATCCTCACTCCAGGACACGATTTATCCAAGGTGATTAACCTGAAAGTGGATAAAGAATCTTACCCTATTTTCGCCGTTCTAGAAGTGCCAGTAGAAGACCTTAAGTCAGCACCAAAACCTCCTCTCGATCCTCCCGATGAACCCCAGACCAGAGTGTAGGCCACAAGGGACTGGGTCCTTTCAGCATTCCTCTCTAACAGGGGAGCCCCTCCAGGACACCCACCTTCTGTTCGACTAAATGTCCCCCACATCTCCAATGTAGCCGATTCCTCGGCTAGCTTAGATAACCGCTCCTCTCAAGCAGAGACCCCTCAAGATTCTTTCATCCCCACTACTCCATCGTTAGTCGAACCATTGGTTATTGCTTTCTCCTCCAGGGAGGTGGCTCAACTGCCATGGGCAGACTCCCACATGCTAAATGGCCCTTCTCCACTCCCCGGCGAAGCCCCGACTCACTCGACCCATAACACATCATCCCAATTCCCCTAATCCCCCCCTGTTCATCCGACCCTCCAACCCCGCGATGCAACCTCTACCTGCAACGAGGAGAGAAGCAATCGGGTTTCCCCTAAACACACTCAAATCCACCCCGTGGCCAGTCAGGATATCATTGGGGCTGGGAAAATTCCCATGTCCTCCTCTTATGCCCATAACCTCTCCCTCTCCGAGGGGGCCAAACCCAGGAAACTTGTAGCTAATCATCAAGCGGAAGCGGGCTCTCCTTCTCAGAGCTTTTCATCAGAGAGAGGCAATCCTCCCTTCCAAGCTATCGGTCAACTCCACATCGACCTATCGCCTTTCCTTCTAGTTAATGATCAGCAATGTACCAGGACGCCCGGGACCTGTTCTAACACAGCCAGCCAGAGTAGTGCCAAAATAGGACCTGATATCCAAGACAAAAGGGCTGATCACAAGGTCTCGGTAGACCACCCTCACCTAGAGAATGCCAAGGAAAAAACCACTGAAAACGCAGTCAAGGAGGCTTCAGTTTACTTGAACAGTTTCATTAAAACTTGGCGTGGAAAGAAGAGAAGCAACGGCAACAGGGCCATCAACTCAGGGAGTGTTTCTGATGGATAGTATCCTCCTTTGGAATGTAAGGGGAATTGGTAATTCTCCCTCGATCAGACATGTGAAGCGGCTCATTTCCAGCCACAACCCAAATATCCTAATTCTCATTGAACCCATGCTTGTCGATTCCAAGCGAGTATCCGCGGGTCTGAAGCTCAGTTACCATTGCTCCTTTTCCAATGCTGCAGATGAAGGAAAAATATGGATCTTCCACCATGCTCTATATCGATGGACTTCATTTCTTCATCAAACTAATTTCTCTCGTTCAGGACTAAAGTTCCTAACCTAGATCAAGCTCTCTATCTCACCTGGGTGTATGTCAAATGCTCCTACTTGAAGGGAATTGTGGGCTGACTTGGCCAATCAGTCCAACTCTATCACTGACCCTTGGTTGGTATGTGGGGACTTTAATGCTGTCATTTCTAATTCGGAAAGAATCGGCGGCAATTCCTTGGTGGGTCCCAGCTCTAATGAATTTTTGTCGGCTATTAACCAAGCTAATCTTATGGACGCAGGTTTTTCTAGAAATGCATTCACTTGGTGCAATAACCGCACAGGTACGAATAGAAAGTGGGCGAGACTAGACTGGGCTCTTTGCTCTCCCCTTTAGCTACAGTCCTTCCCTTCCTTCAATGTGCAACACCTCCTTCAAGTCAACTCTGACCACTCCCCTCTCCTCCTATCAGTTCCCCCTACAACTTCGGCTTCCACAAGGTCGTTCCGCTTCCAAAGGATGTGGATCACGCACGACAGGTTCCAAGATGTCATCTCATCATCCTGGAAGTCTGATATTTTCATCAACCCGATGATTCACCACCTTTCAAAGTTGAAGAACACGAAACAGGCCCTCGTTACTTGGAACAAGGAGGTGTTTGGCCATATATTCTCACAAATCAAGGTCTCTTCAGGGCAGGTGGAGAAGCTGGAACTGGAAGCTTCTGTCTCCCTTTCTCCTCTCGTCCTGGCTAACTTGGAAAAGGCGAAAGCCAATCTGGCTGGTCTGGAGCTCCGCGAAGAAATCTTCTGGAAACAAAAATCTCGGAATAAGTGGCTCAAAGAGGGCGATAGAAATATCAAGTTCTTCCACGCCTCTACCACTGACCGCATCAGAAGATCCCACATTCATCAAATTCATCTCCCTAATGGGACCATCTCGAAGATCAATCCCAGATGTGTGAAGCAGCGATGGAGTTTTTCAAGACACTTTACCACTTTACACGACAGATTGCTCCGCATCCATGGTTGACTGCACCAACACCATCCCTACCATTCTTACTCAAGCTGATAATGACTTCCTCCTAGCCCCTCCCTTTTTGAAGGAAGTGAAGATGATGGTCAAATCTCAGCCTTTGGATGGGCCCCAGGCCCGGATGAGTTCTCAGGGCGTTCTTCTCAGTGTGTTGGTCGATTGTTGGTGAGGACCTGCTTTGAGCTGTCCGTTTCCTCCACCAGGGAGGTACGATCCCTAAAGCTTTCTCAGCTACTCTCCTTTGTTTAATCCCTAAAGGAGTTGCTCTCAAATCCTTCTCTGATTTTAGGCCAATAAGCCTTTGCAACTGTATATACAAGATCCTGTCTAAGGTCATTGCAGCTAAGTTGAGCTCCATTCTCCCAAAGCTTATCTCAGACGAGCAAATGGCTTTTGTCCAAGGGCGCTCAATAGCGGACAGCATCGCTTTGGCTCAGGAGCCGATCCGTGACATTGACAAGAAGACTAGGGGCAACAATATTATCTTCAAGATCAATCTCGAGAAAGCCTACGACCGATTCAGCTGCCATTCCTGAAGGTGGTGCTCTAAAAGTTCAGTTTCGCCAGGCGTGGATCTCAATGGTGGAAAAATGCAGGGCGGGCAACTGGTTCTCCATTCTTTTCAACGGGGAGACCTCGGGCTTCTTCAAATTGGAAAGATTTCTTCGCCAAGGGGACCGCCTCTCCCCTAATCTATTCATCTTAGCCATGGAGGTCCTTAGCAGGGGCATCAAGAATCTGATTGAATCCAACCAATGTCAGCCTTTTAAGTCGAGAAGAGGCTCTCTGATTATTTCTCACCTCCTATTCGTGGATGACACCACTGTCTTCTCCAACGGCAATATCTCTTCCATTAAGAATTTGAAGGCGTTCCTCAACCAGTTCACCAACGAGTCAAGCCTCAAGATCAACTATGTTAAGAGTTGTTTCATCACGTCCTCTAAGATGGCAGACAATAGGATCCAGGGCATTAAAAGACTATCCGAGATCTCAAGATCGTCGTCCAACCTCCTCTACCTTGGAGTCCCCCTTACTAAAGGCAGACTCAGCTCCTCTTTCCAACCCCTGGTGGACAAGATTTTGTCCCGCATCACAGGATGGAAGGCTCGCTTCTTAACCAAGCTGCCCGGATCGTTCTTATCCTACATGTCCTTTCGAGCATCCCAATACACACCCTTACGACAACTACGATCCCTAAAAAAATGCTAGCTACTCTGGAAAAAGGATTCGCCAACTTCTTATGGGGGTGGTCGGAAGGAAACAAAAATCTCCAGTGGATCTGGTGGAGTAAAATATCTACCCCATTGAAGAAAGGCGGTCTTCGAATAAAGGCTTTAAAAGATGTCTCTGCGGCCCTGATGTTGAAGCGCGCCTAGACTTTATTCTTTGGCCACAAGTCTAGCTTATGGGCTAAGTTCATGCGATCCAAATATAGGATAAATAAAGCCCAAGTCGCCCCAGCCCAACGGCACGCAAATTCTACAACTTGGAAGAAGTCGAGGGAAGTTGTTGATATCCTGGAGAAGAATTCTTTCTTACTTCTAGGGAATGGCACGAGTAATTTTTGGAGTGAAAATTAGTCGGGCCTGGGCCCACTGAAAAGGACTATTTCTGGCAATATCCGTCCCCATTTGCTGAACATGCAGATCAAAGACATAATTGGTCCAGATGGCCCGATTCAGAATGCATCTTTTCCGCTGCCCCTCCCGAATTCGGTCCGTCTCCACGTTATAGCTGAAGGGATCTCAATTGGCTAGAATGAAGATCGTGTCGTTTGGACCAGAGAAAGGTCAGGAAAATTTTCTGTGAGCTCATCTTTGCAGCTCATCTGTGTCCATGGCCAGGTGCGCTCCTGGGCCAAGTGGACCTGCCTCCCCCACCTGCCCCCTAAAATCCAAGTCTTCATGTGGAAAGTTTTCAACAACGCCATCCCAGTCGATGTAAATGTGAAAAGGAAGGGCAACCACTTGGTTTCTGCCTGTTCCTGTTGTAATTCGCCGTGTCATAAGGAGGAGTCTCTTGATCACTTGTTTGCAGAAGGTCTTCTCACATCCTCAGTTTGCACCCGCTTCTCAGCCATTCTCTCCGTCTCTTTTCTCCCTGATCAATTAACGACCACCAGAGCCTTCCAATGGTGGGCATTGGCCAATAACTCGTCCGCTTTGGGAATCATCAGAGGGCTGACTCCAGTGCTGATCCTCTGGGAAATTTAGAAGTCCAGGAATGCCCACCACTTTGAAGGAATCCTTCCCTCTGCCTCGCTCACCATTCGTAAAGTCCGTTCCTGGCTCAAGTGTATCTTCGACACTTTTCCACTTCCCCCTATTAAAAACCAGGCTGAAAAGGAGATTCTATCTGACCTCCAGATCCATCAGGGAGCTCCCCCTCCCTCCTCGGTGTCCTATGTGAAATGGCTCAGACCAAACCCAAGAGCAGTGAAGTTAAACATGGATGGTTCGTCTAGAGGGAATCCAGGGCCCTCGGGCAGGGGGGAGTTTGTCGTGATGAGCAAGGTAAGTTCAGGTACGGTCTGGGCTCCAGCTTTATCACAGAAATCAAAGCAGTGGTAGATGGTCTTATCATTTGCATTAACAAAGGGTTTGAGTCAATCGAGGTGGAAAGCGACTGCCTAGCTGTGGTCGAATTGCTTTCCAGGCCCGCTGATGCTCCCTGGAACGCCTTTTACTGGAAGAAGAAATTCGAAGCCTTAAAATCCTCTAGAACAATTTCCATCAAGCATATCCCAAGAGAAGCAAACAAGGTGGCCAATAGCCTGGCTCGCTGGGGCAACACTACCCAGCGTTCTATGATTTTTGAAGAAATTTCTACCCTTCCCACCCTTTCCCGTGGGGAGGTGGTCCTAGACAGGACTGGTTTAGGTTTTATGTGTCTTTCTTAGGCCTTGTTTTCCTTTTCTCTTTTACGATAGGTGGGCCCGCTCAGGGTCGGGCCCTCCCGAATGTGAATGCCTTGTGTAGTTGGAGCTCGGGCCTTTTTTTGTTGTTCCCGAGCTCCCCTTCAGATTTGTAAAGCTTATCACACAACAATGAGATGCTCTTTTGAAAAAAAAAAAGGGGACTCACAAAAGAACACGGGAGAAGAGTCGGGCTTGGATGATCATTATCAGGATAGGAATTCGACAGGAACCTCAGCGGAGCACAACAAGACTAAATCCCAGATAAGGGTGGGAAAGTTTAGAAGACAAAAATTTTGTATTCTAAAGGAAACTGAGAATCTAGGCTCCGCAAGCTAAAGAGGAGGGCTGTGAATACAGGGTGTGTGACAGATGGATAAAATCTTGGTGTGGAACATCTGAGAGATAGGAAACTAGTGATCTTTACGGACTGCAAGAAGGCTGATAAAGAATCATGACCCTTGGTTGGTGGCTCTGCTTGAACCGATGCTGGGAGAGGAGAATACAGTCCGGACGGGACTTTTGCTAGGATTTCATTCTTCCTGCTCTAATGGTGATGTGGGGGGAAAGATCTGGATTTTCTTCAGGGCTTCGATTTCGTTGTCTGTCATTTTCAAATCTGACCAATGTATTTCAACTATTGTTTCAGTGCATAATTGTCCTTCCCAGTTATATGTTACCTTTATGTATGCTAGGTGTGTGAGGATTTTGAGGAGAGGTCTCTGGTCGGATCTAGCTTCCATCTCAGCCTCAGTATAAGGCCCCTGGGCAGTCTACGGTGATTTTAACACAACCATTGATGAGTATGATAGAAGAAGTAAAAGACCAGCGGACCGAGCCTCGTCCTCAAAATTTGCAGATGCGGTAAATGTGGCGAGTCTACAGGATGCCAGATTTAGAGGCAGCAGATTCACTTGGAGTTGCAACCAGTCTTGAAATTCTTGGGTTTGGGCGAGACTGGACAGGGTCCTCATTAATGTGAACTGGGTGTCGTTATTCCCGCAATTTTACGTCTCCCATCTGCCCCGTATATAGTCGGATCACGCTCCTCTCTTCTAACGTTTCCTGAGCAGCAGATCGGTGGTCCTAAGCCATTCCATTTTCAACGCATGTAGACGCAGGAGGATTCCTTTCTAAGAGTGGTCAAATTGGCTTGGGATAAGGTGGATTCTAATCACCCAATTTTTAATGTTCTGGTGAAGTTAAAGCAAGTGAAAGTGGAGCTCAAGAAATAGAATAAAGAGGTGTTCGATAACATATTTGAGCAGCTAAAGTCGACGAAATTGCAACTGGCAGACCTGGAGGGGCGACTGCAGGACCTGTCTGGCTCGTCGGATCAGGCCGAACAAATTCAGTGGGAACGAAATGCAGTTGCAGCCAAGCTCGAGTCCCTGGAACTAAAACAGGAAATTTTTTGGAAACAAAAATCAAGGGTGGATTGGCTCTCGGAGGGGGACAGAAACACGCATTTTTTTCATGCTACGGCTACAGAAAGGCAGAGGAGAGCTATCATCAGTAAAGTGGAGCTCGAATCAGGACATTCGGTCGATAGTCCAGATGAGTTGAAAGCTGCGGTGGCAGAGTTTTTTGAGCAGCAGTTTTCGGCAACTACCCGCCAATCGGATGAGAACTTGTTAAGCCTAATTCCGCATCTAGCTACGCAGGGGAATAACAAAATGTTAATGGAGCATCTGACTATGGAGGAAGTGCATGCAGCGGTGTCTTCGATCCCAGCAGATAGTGTGGCCGGCCCTGATGGTTTTTCTTCTAGTTTCTTCAGCTCCGGTTGGGAGGTAGTAGGTAATGACATTCACAGGGTGGTGGAATTTTTCTTCCAGGGGGGGGAGTTTACCCAGGTCAATCACGGCGTCTCTTATTTGTTTAATTCCAAAATCCGCCGCACCTAAATGATTCTTCGATTACCGTCCGGTTAGCCTTTATAACTGCTTTTACAAGATTTTTGCTAAGATTGTGGCGGCGAGGCTCAGCCAGGTCCTCCTAATTTTGATATCTCCTGAATAGGGCTCTTTTGTTCGGGGCAGAGCAATTGCCGAAAACATTGCTTTTGCTCAGAAGTTATTCAAGGAGTTAAACAGGAATGTCTGTGGTGGAAATCTAGTGTTGAAGTTGGATATGGATAAAGCTTATGATAAAGTGAAGTAGTTCTTTCTCAAGCAAGTGTTGTATTGTTTCAGTTTCAGCGAATAATGGATAATGCTCGTCAAAAAGTATTGGGTAAACTGTTGGTTTTCAGTGCTTATAAATGGTGAAATGGCAATATTCTTCAAATCAACTAGGGGGCTGCGACAGGGTGATCCACTTTTCCCTAGCTTGTTCATTCTCTCAGCTGAGGTGTTAAGCAGAGGCCTTAAAAATCTAATTAACCAGAAGGTCGCCAGACCTTTTGCAGTCGGAATAGGATGCCCAATCATTACCCAATTGCTATATGCTGATGACACGTTAGTCTTCATGAATGGGTCAAAAGCTTCGCTGCGAGCTACAAAGAGATTTCTTAACAAATTCCAAGCGTCATCGGGCCAGTGTATAAATGTTTGAAAATATTCTTTCTTCTACGTTGAAAAGACGTCGACGGCAAGAGTGAGAGCGACCGAATCAGTCCTCAGTTTTGGAAGATGAGCAGGCCCTTTTACTTATCTTGGCATGCCGCTGGCGGAGGGCAGGTTAAAAGCATGTGATTTTAACCCTCTTGTTGGGAGAGTGATGGGCCGCATTAATGGATGGAAGGCCAGACTTCTATCCCAAGTGGGGAGACTAGTCCTGGTTAAACATATGCTAGCAAGTATTCCAGTCCACTCTATAGCAGCAGTTCACATCCCATTACAGGTGCTAACTGCAATTGAGAGACAAATGGCGAACTTTTTCTGGGGATGGTCAGAAGGGAAGCAGAAGTGTCATTGGAAGAATTAGAAGGCAATGGCTAGGCCTATATCAGAAGGTGGAATTGGAATCAGGAGATTGCATGAAGTTATGAAGGCCTTTAGAATGAAGATGGCGTGACAGATCAGGTTTGCGGATGATGGAAATGTATGGAAATCATATATGAGTGCAAAGCATAGGCGGGAGTTGGCTACAAGCATGATGGCCCAGTCGACCCATCTTTCTTCCCCTTTGTGGAAGCGAATTGGCGATCTGATCCCTCTGGTGGACTCTACAGCCCAGTGGCAGATTGGAGCAGGCAACTAATCCCCGGCAACGGCGCCAAAAACTTGTTCACTCCCAAGTATAGGGTTGTGATGTAGTAATAAACTTAGTGAGACCGAGTTCGAATCCCAAGGGACTGATACCTGTACGTAATCTGAAACTAAGTAGAATTAGAATTATATTAAGATGAAATCTAAATCGAGTGTAAATTGAGAAATAATGATGAAATAATTATCTAAAACTTAAAGAATTCAGGGGAAGGACACTAGGGATTCAGAGGATGCACTTGTAGAGATCAGGGAGATCTTATGCCTGTTTCAAGAACTCAACTGGACTCAGAGTCCCATCTTCATCCAGTTGAAGCGTGTAACCATGAAAATCAATTGAACTTCCTTTGGTATAGTTTTCAAGAGATGAAAGGTATATGAATTAGAATGGATTCCATCACCAAACCATGCCTAGGAGACAAAAGTAAACAACAGAATTAAACTAATTACCAACCAAACAACATGATATGAAGGTTAGGAAGGGTACCGACATCCAACCATGCCCAGGAGACTATGGCGAACAACAGGGCTTCCTGACGTCATAATCAAAATAAGGAAAAAGAAATACTCAAAGTCATCGCAGACCCATTGTAATTTCAGTCACAACAGACCATTAAAAACTAAAAAATATTCCCATAATAAAATTAAATCAAAATCCATTCAATCTAAACAAAAAGGCACATGCATAAATTCTCCCATTACGCTACAAGCTTCACCTCTTAGCCCTAGCTAAGAGGTTTAGCCTAGACTAGGCATAATTAAGCTAAACATTGTAGAAGAAATAAAAATAAACAGTAAAATAAATAATTGTTACTCCCTCTCTGCTCCACACGTTCAGCTTCCTTGATCCCCCTAGCCATGATGGAAGCTCCACGTCCTTCCCTGGAAAAAATTTATCCTCCCCTCTCTCTTTCATCTCTTTATATAATAACAGGGAAGCCGGCTGAGGCTTGCATACAAAGGGGCGGTGAGAAGGTCAGTTGGACGTTCGCAGCAGGGCCTGCGAACGTCGCACGCTGATAGTTTGTGAGGCCCATTATTGGGATTTCCAGAGGAATCCATTCTGTCCATTGGATGCAGCAAGAAGAACCAGTCAGAAATGACGTGATATGGCTTGAATTCGGTGTGGCCCATAGAACGTTTATTTCACCGTCAGTCTTCTATTTGAATGGTTTGAAAACTGATCTTCATGTCTTCTGCAATTTGGTCACGTAGGCTTGGATGAGAGGGCACGTGGGCTCCTGATGGACAGTCCAGATTAGTTCGTTGGTGTACGGTGGTGGCCCACAAGATTCCTCCGCGGGCTCTGTTCTTGCGTAGACAGAGAGAAAAATGGATTTCTTCCGCTGTGCTACTGGTGGGGCCCATGATTAAAATCAGTTGGGAAATCCACACCGTCCATTGAATTCCTGGCGAAAATCCAGTGGGAAGGGGTAGTTTTGGTTGAATTTTGGTGCGGTTCATTGTATCAACTCACTTCACCTTTCATCTTACGTTTTTCATCAATCTACGTCTGTACATATGAATGGGACCAAAAAGGCACCTAGGCGAGGGTCACGCCTACCCTAGAGATTCAATGAACGGTCTGGATCATCCATTTGGATGATGAGTGGGCCCTACTACTGAAAAATGGACGGACAGCGTCCATCCGTTGTTCCTTCGCAAGAAGAAGACGGGTTAGCCCGTCTTTGACCGGGCTGACCGTCCAGTGCGCGTCCAGTGCACGTACGCACTGTGCACACTCAAGTGTAGGTGCGGTCCACTGTGATGTTCGCGAGAAATCCGTACCATCCATCCTTTTCCCCATCCAATTTAAGATGTTGAGTCCAAAATTTAAGCGTATCCAAAGATCAGGTGGGCCTCAAATCACTAATTTATGGGATGATCTGTCCGTTGGGTTGCTTCTACAAGGATCCAACAGACGAATTTCGACGTGTACTGTTAATATATGGTCTTCAGACTCTATATGAAGTTTTGATCCGAACGAATGGTTGGAACCCTGTGATCCTGCATTCTGGACCAATTTCGGCCCACTTGAGCTTCAGTTTCTCGATTATCTCGGATCTCTGGCATGTAAATCCATCGATCTTAGTCCCCTGGGGTCCATCCCTTGCCTTAGTTATTCTAGAGCATCAAATCCATGCATTTAGCATCTTTTTCAGTCCAAGTTCCTAAATTCACCTTGCAGCACAAACACGATTAAAATAGAGCGTTAAACGGTATCATGTTCATAAAATCAGGTAATAAATGGGGTCTGATATGCAATATTTAACCCTCAACAACAATTGCAACTTTTGGAGGGCAAATTGGTCTGGGTTGAGTCCCCTTGAACATCTAGCGGAGGTGGTGGTGCCAGAGGACTTATTGCATCTCCAGGTACGTCATGCTCTGGGTCCGCTGGGTCCTATTCCCATTGCTATGCCATGGCTATTTCTTCCTCAATCCATTTTGGATTTTGTTCTCTAGGCAGGCTTCTGCACCTCGGTTGATTTTGACATGCCTTTCTGGCCGCTTATCCCTTCGGGCGTTTTCTCTGTTAAATTGGCCTGGAAGCTACTTGTCCTGGCTCAGGAAGAAGTTAGGCTCAATGGGTGTGGCACGCTAAAATTCCTCCTAAGATATCCCTATTCATTTAGAGAGTGCTTCATAAGGCGATCCCGGTTGATGAGTTAGTGCAATCCAAAGGGGTTCACCTAGCTTTTAGCTGTGTTTGCTGCACATTTCAAAACACCTAGGAGCACGCGAACGAATTGCTGACTCACCCATTTATTGATAGTAAATTTGCTCGTCAAGTGTGGGGAGCGATTGGTGGTTCTTTCCGCATAAATATTATGGCAGCGGCATCTATAGAAGGAAGACTAAATCAGTGGTGGGCAGTGGCGGGTCCGACTAGAAGGAAATCGGAAGGTATTATGATCATGTCGTGCATTATCATTTGGGAGATGTGGAAAGCTCGAAATGCTGCAGTTTTTTAGGCCAAGCCAGGTAAGACAATTATCAATTCGGCGATGGGCTGCGAGAATAGGGGGTTTGGGGTTACATACTGGCTCTTGGGGAGGGAGGGGGTCGAGCGCTTCTTCCGCCAGAAATGAAGGGAGCTCGAGGGTGATTAAATGGGAAAAACCTCCTGCAGGTTGGGTAAAAATAAATGTCAACGGTTCGGCTAGAGACAACCCCAGAGTTTCGGGAGGCGGAGGTATATGTAAAGGGGAGAAGGGTGATTTTGTCTTTGCATTTTCGGTCAGTTATGGGATCAGTTCGAACACCCTCGCAGAGCTAAGAGCGGTGCATGATGGGATTCTGTTTGGTTTACAAAAGGGCTTCATTCAAATCATTATGGAATCGGATTCGTGTCCGGTTGTAAATATGTTAAATGGGTTGGCAAGCTCGGGCTGGAAGTGGAAGGCGTGGATGCGAAGGATCCATCAATTGAAGCACCGAGGGAAGGGAATTCGGCGGCAGACTTTATGACGCGCTTAGGGAGCGGTTCGTCCACAGCTACATGGTGGAGTACAATGTCTGATCTCCCTCAATAGGTTAGAGGTTACATTTTTCTTGACAGGGTGGGATTGGGTTCGATTAAAATGGGGTGACATGTTTTATGCAGTTTTTTTTCCTTCACGATAGGCCCTTATTTTTCTTGGGGGGGCCCGAATGTACATTTCTTATAGATGAATGAAGTAATTTTTGAAAAAAAAAAATATATATCGTCTTGATCCAAAAATTTTTGTTAATCGCCACTTTTAATCGCCACTTTTTCATGTGGTGGGGTCCACCTAAAATTTAGATCTACTTCATTTTTGGATCATGCAATAAAATGAATTAGAAAAATAAACAAAGATTAAACCACTCAAGTGCCGATAGAATCACTTTAAAACATGCTTTGCATGATCATCTTTGAAACGGTAAGAAGAAACAGTTGAACACAAACACCGAGTATCTTGAAGGTCACAAGCCTTCTACACCACATCCCACGTACAACCTATTTATATTCCTTTTATATTTGTAATTTGTAATTATTTTCAATGCAAGATACTTTAGAGACAAGAAATTAAAAAATAATAATAATAATAGAAAACAATTTTAACTAGAATTTTGAAAACATTAAAAATTTTAAATTGCTTTAACATTACAAGGGTCCATGCGTTGAGCTCCAATGAAGCTAGGAAGTACCCAATAGATCAATCCGTCCCAAATAGGGGTGTACACGAACCGAGTTAGCTCGGTTAGCTTGCTCAACTCAACTCGAAAAAGCTCGATTTGACTCGGTTCGAAGCTGAGTTCGAGCCGAGTCTAGCTGATTTTTTAGCTCGAAAAAATTTCAAACTGAGTTCGAGCTTGCTCGAGCTCGACTCGACTCAGATCGAACCCCAACTCGAATCGAACTCGGATCGAACTAGTTCGGTGACTCGATTACTTTGATATTGATGTTGCTCACCAAGCATTTGATGAAATGACTCAACAAAGTGTAGACTAGAGGTAAGAAAGGTACGGATATGAAAAAAAATACCATTTTTTCTTGATTTTGATGTTGCCTACAAGGTGTTTGATGAAATACTTGTAAACAGTTTATGCCATTTTACATACAATGAGAAATTGAAAGTGCACAACATATGTTTGTGAAAATGCTGCAGAGGCTTGATTTTGGCTTGAACTCAGCTCAAATTAGCCCGAGTTGCTGACCGAATCGAGCTGAGCTGGCCAGTCAACCTTGAGGACCGAGCCAAACTGAGTTTGAGCTGGGGTCAGCTAGTGGCCGAGCTGAGTTGCCAGCTCGACTCGGTTTTCACCCCTAGTCCCAAATTGCCATCCAAGGGACGTGGATTTCTGGTGACAGTCCATTGCATGAAGTTCTACACTTGGATGCTATCCGGAGCCCACCGTGATATTTGTGAGAAATCCGCCTCATTTATACACTTTGCTAACTCATTCTAGGACATGGGACAAAAACATAGATGGATCTAAAACTCAAGTGTGCCACACGAGTGGGAAAAGTGAGGAAAGAAATGCTTGCCATTGAAATCCTCCTAGGGCCCACCTTGGTGTTTATCTTCCATTTGAACCGTTCCTAAGGTCATTCCCATTTGGATGAGCTGACAACACTAAAAAATTAGTAAGATACAAAACTCCTCTAGCCTCACGAATGTTTCAACGGTGGTCATTCAATTACCACTTTTCCCTCATGTTTGGCCCACTTGAGTTTTGGATCCTCTTTATTTTTGGTCCCCTGTCCTAAAATGAACCGTTAAAATGGACGAACGGGTGGATTTCTCACACACATAACGGTGGGCCATAGCTTCCGAAGCAGGAACTTCTTACGACAGGCTGTGGCAGGAAATCCGCATACCCATCAAGGTTGAAGGAACACGGTAGTAACGTGCGGACGCGGATGAGCTACTGCGCCTCCAGTGACGTCACCAAGTTCAGTGGACCCCACCATAATGCATGTGTTGTATCCAAACCGTTCAACCATTTGGAAAGATCATTTTAGGACATGAGATAAAAAATGAGGTTGATCCAAAGCTCAAGTGGACCCACCATAGAAAACAGTGGGAATTGAATGCCACCATTAAAAACTTCGATCTCGGTGCGATAGAAGTTTTCGAGCTGATATTTGTGTTTTCCCTTCGTCGTGTCTGTGTGAACTTATGAATATGTTGGATCTCAAATAAACATCATGGTGGGCCCTAGGTAGATTTCCACAATACTATCATTACTGTTTTCTATAATGGGTTCACCTGAGTTTTGGATCTAGTTGATCTTTGGACTCATGTCATAAAATCATCTCGCCAAATAGATGGACGGTGTGGATACAATACATACATCACGGAGTACCCACAAAACTTTGTGACACCACTTGAGCAGGATAGCTACTGAAGGTGTCAGTAGATTATGCGTCCGTAACACGTTCAGGTGTACAGGGCATAACAGAGGAATGCAGTGTGCTTACCATACCAACCTTTTTTGCATGCACATGTGCAAGATCTAAGCCACTCATCAGCAAGTCCTGTCGTAAATATTGTTGGAAATTTTGTGATATGTAATTCTGTAATGTAGAAAAATTAGAATGGTAAAATGTAAAAAGAAAATTTTGAAGTGCATGAATAATCACTTGGCTTAAAGTTGATTTGCCCTCTCTTAGACATTGTCCGCAATGCGGTAATCAACCTTTAAAATACCCTTAATTGATGTCAACCTTTAAAATACCCTTAATTGATGTCTCGTCACACTGGTATACTCGATGTATGAAGACCCAAACCACCATCGTATATCTAACCCAAATATTCTTAGAGCTTAAAAATAAATGAATGATCAAAATCAGAACCAAAGATTTCTCGCTTCAAAGGTTGATTCGAATGGATGTCTAAGCCCCACTGCCAACAAACATGGTTGTTGAGTTTTCAGAGAAGATGACTTTTGGATTTTTGGTTCTATTAAGAAATTCAATAAGATGAACATTATAGTCAACTGTTGCAAAAAATGGAACTACAAAAAGTAACGAAATGTTTAGGCTTTTAACAAAGTATACTCGTGCGTGCGCACACCATCCCACACCGCACCACACTAAGACCTGGCGCCCACGCATGTGGTTCATGGCATAGGTTGGGGTCATTGGCTTTAGTAGTTATCTCGCTACTAAAGTGACGTCACTAAGTTCTGTGGGCCCCTCCATAATGTATGTGTTGTATTCACACCATCCATCCATTTGGAAAGATCATTTTAGGGCATGAGCTAAAGAATGAGGTAGATCCAAAGGTCAAGTGGACCCCACTATAGAAAATAGTGGGGATTGAATGCCTACAATTAAAATTTTCTTATAAAAAACTTCCTGGTGCCACGAAAGTTTTCAATCAAGTTGATATTTGTGTTTTCACTTTGTCCATGTCTATGTGAACTTATGAATAGGTTGGATCTCAAATAAATATCATGGTAGTTCCTAGGAAGGTTTCAACAATGGGTGTCATTATATCTACTATTTTTTGTAATGAGGTCCACTAGAGCTTTGGATCTACTTCATTCTTAGACTCATGCTCTAAAATCATCTCACCAAATGGATTGACGGTATGGCCACAGTACATACATCATGAAGGACCCATAGAACTTGGTGACGTCACTTTAGTGGCGAGATAGCTACTAAAGCCAACAACCCCAACCTATCCCAGTAGCTAATCCGTGTTCCTAACATGCAAGTTCAAGAGGTGTACAGGGCATAAAGGAGGAATGGTATGTGCTTACTATACTAACCTTTTTTGCATGCACATTTGCAAGCTCTAA
This sequence comes from Magnolia sinica, assembly GCF_029962835.1. Taxonomy (NCBI): domain Eukaryota; kingdom Viridiplantae; phylum Streptophyta; class Magnoliopsida; order Magnoliales; family Magnoliaceae; genus Magnolia; species Magnolia sinica. The sequence goes on from NC_080581.1 coordinate 16,069,471, forward strand.
GCCGCTCATCATGCAAGTCATGTCGTAAATATTGTTGGAAATTTTGTGATATGTAATTTTGTAATGTAGAAAAATCGGAATTATAAAATGTAAGAAGAAAAATTTTAAACTAAAAATGGAAGTTTGAGTAAGATGAAGAATTAGAAAGCTTATTGAATCGAGGTGTGAATAATCACTTGGCTTGAAGTTGATTTGCCCTCTTTTGAACGTTGTCGTAGAGCAACAGAAATATGGACAATCAACATCTAAGATACCCTCAATTGATGTCTCTAACACTAGTGCACTCGATGTACGAAGACCTGACCCACCACCATATGTCTAACCTGAATATAGAACCCAAGACGAACCAAAAAGAAAACAATTTTGTAATTGCAAAAAATTGGAGAGCTAAAAAATAAATGAATCATCAAAATCATAATAAGAGAAATCCCTTTTATAGACATCAAATGTTGCTTCGAATGGGTGTCTTAGCTTCCTTGCCAACAAATATGGTTGTTGGATTTTCAAATAATATGGCTTTTGGGTTTTTGGCTCTGTTTAGAAAATTTAAAAAGATGATTGTTCTAGTCAATCATTGCAAAAAATGGAACTATAAAAAGCAAAGTACACTAGTGCACTTTCCACACTACACTGCACCATGGCCCAACGCACATGCTCATGTGGTTCATGACATAGGTTAGGGTTATTGGCACAGCCACCACCACCACCCCCCAATAATAATAATAATAAATAAATAAAAATTCACATGCTCCTTTTCCACTTGCCTATCCGATGTGGGATTAAACCCACACCACTACAAGATAAAAAGGCTCTCTTTCTTTTTAAAATAAATTTAGAGAGAATTTTTTCAAACCATTTAAAAATAATTTTTTATTATTTTGAAACATAAAAATATTATAATCCCCTATATGTTTCAAAATAAGGATTTTCAATTTAGACATGAATAATTGGATATTATATCAATGTCTAATAAACTTGAATTGATACTTAGAATAGACAATGTAGGTTATAAGAGTCGGGTGACAAACAATTTTGAACCAAACCCCTATTAATGTAAAACAGTTATACATGCCACTCACAAAATTATTCCGATAGAGATGGTTCTGTAGTTTTATGCTTTTTGGCCATACACATTTACATATATTTTACTAGCGCTATAGAGAATTCATCTAAATTCTTATAGGAAGGCCTCACCTCCACGCTTGTATAGGTGAATTCTATCAAATATACGTAACGACTAAATATACCACTAATATATGTGGGATATGGATTCATTAAGAGTTTAAGACTTAACCTTACTAATTGTTACCTGCACTGCCTACACCATAGAAGGGGCTTACTAACTTGCAGTGCTTAAACACCTTTTATTGTCTTGTTGTTTACCCATTTAAAACCTATTGCATGGGATCTCCATTTGTATAGGTTAGATTGCCCTGATAGCTCATGGCATTAGACTCAGCCTCATTCCCTTCGATGCATCGATGACAAGTTATTTACTAAGTCATTTAGTTAGAGGATTTGTTAGGTTCTTCTCTGATCTCACAAAATCAACGGCTATTACTGCATCATGTAGTAAATGTCTTCAAATATGCCTACCTTTGTCATTATAGATCTTACTATTGACCATCGTTATATCAGTTTAACAATCACAATGTAAAGACATAGCTCAAACAGGTTTTGGCTACAAAGGAATATCAATCAATAGATTTTTAATCCATTATGCTTCTATTCCTACCTTTTCCAAAACAAAGAACTCGGATGTTATAGTGGACCAAACAGTACAGGTCTGTTTGGTGGATTTTCAGGAGACAACCCCTCCACCCAAAATAAAAACATATCCACTTATGAATTTAATTTTTTTCATTTGAATTTATAATCCGGTTAGCATCGTTATATCCTTTCAATATGCCGGAAAAATTAATATAATGTATACCATATACAACAATACATTTTAGATACTTTTGTACTCTACATAAAGCATTCTAATGATCACGACTAGGGTTATGAGTATATCTACTCAATCTATTTACTGGATATTTTATATCAAGTCTTATGCAATTCATTAAGTACATCAGGATACCAATGATTCTGGAATATTCAAGTTGTGATATACTTTTACCTATGTTTTTGTTTATATGTATGGAATAGTAATAAGGAGTGCTAACAAGTATGCTATCAAAGTGTGTAGTTAGGCTCATTTGTTGGGTGCGGTCCTCTTGTTTTTGGTGTTTCCTTATTTCGTTGCTTGTGAGTTACCAGTGTGCAGTTAGGCTCATTTGTTGGGTGCGGTCCCCTTCCTTTTTGTAGGGTCTCCCCTGTATGGTTGTTAATCCTTTTCATCAAAAAAAGAAAAAAAAGAAAAAAAAAAGAAGAAAGTATGCTATCAAAGTGATTAAATCTTTTTAATACTTTTTCAATGTAATGAGATTGAGACATAATAAAACCATAATCTTTCCTAATCACCTTTATTCTAAGAATCACATTAACCTTACCTAGATATTTCATATCAAAATGTGATGATAAAAATTTCTTAATAGAGTTAATTAACTTGAGACTAGTTCTAAAAATAAGTATATCATCTACATACAAATAAATAACAACTTCATTATCCGTGAATTTACTATATATGCATCTGTCTATATGATTTATTCTATATCTACTGAATTTCAAAGCATTGTCGAACTTTTCATGCCATTGTTTAGGAGCTTGTTTTAAACTATATAAGAATTGATCAACCTACATACTTTGTTTTCTTAACATTTAATTTTGTAACTCTCAGGTTGATCCATGCATATTTCTTCTTCTAATTGGCCCATTTAATTCGGCCCATTTGATATATATATATATATATATATATATATATATATATATATATATATATATATGTATGTATGTATGTATGTATGTATGTATGTATGTATGTATGTATGTATGTATGTATGTATGTATGTATGCCAAGGTGCCATTGGGTTTTAGCTTTTTCATAAAAACTCATTTACAACCTATTGGCTTATTTTTCAAGTTCTATTGAACATAATCGATTATAATTCATCATTATAGCTTCTTTTCAAAATGATGCATCTTGTGAATTAATAGCTTCTGCGTACGTTAAAGGATCAGCCTTAAGGAGAAAGGTATAGAACTTATCTCCTATGTTAGTCTCTTTTCTAACTCCCATACTCTTCATTGGTTCTATTTCTTATACGTTTTCATTTTCTACAATCTTACTAGTTAAAGCAATATCTGAAACATCATATCTTTAAATTTTTTTAGATGCAACTTTTATTGAAAAATCATTCTCAAATATTTATGCATCTCTTGCCTCAATAATAGTGTTAGGGTTTAGGATATTATCCTTAGATTTCAAAACTAAGGATTTGTATGTTGCACTATTTTTTAATGTATCTTATAAACACAGTCTATTATTGTCGGACCTAATTTCATTTTCTTACTTTCTGATAATCTTACTTTTGCTAAGCACCCCCATACTTTAAGATATTAATAGCTAGTATGTTGTTTCTCGCATAGTTCATATGATGTCTTACTTGTAACCTTATATGTTATCTATTTAGAATGTGATAAACAAAAAATGTGGCTTCTCCCTACATGTTTGAGGGTAAACCAAAGTTGTTCAACATTACATTCATTATTTCTTTCAAAGTTATATTTTTCCATTCTATTATCCCGCTTTGTTCAGCGTATAAGGGCAGTGGTTTCATTTATATTAAATCATTCTTTTTATAGAATTCCTTAAACTGTAAGGATTCATATTCATCTCTCATATCTGTTTTAAGCCTTTTGATTTTCTTATTTAACTAGTTTTTAACTTCTGTCTTATACTTGATAAAGAACTCTATATCTTCATCTTTACTTCTTAATAGGTATATCCTAATATACTTAGAGAATTTTTCCATAAAGGTTATATAATATATATTTTTTTTCATTTTTAGACATATGTTTCTTAAAATCACTCAATTTGCTATGATTCAATTTTAGAATTTCAGATTCTTTAAAAACTGATTTAAAATGTTTCTTATAAAATTTAGATTCTACATACACTTCACATTTGTTTTGTTCTTGATTAAAAATTCAGGTATAAGAGCTAGTTATCTTATTCTTTTTAAAACATTTACATTTACATGTCTTAATATATTGTGCCATAAATTAAATTACTCTATTAAATAAGTAGAACTGAAATTCATCTTATTAATATCAATAGATGATACACTCAAAAAACAATTCAGAACTAACACATAATGTTAGTTTGATTGTGGGACGCAACTTTAAAGAAAAAACTTAAATAAATTAAAAAAAAAGAATCATTTTGTGGGCTTGTGATTGTCCAATTAAAAAGAATAGACCAAATCAACTAAGGATTGAGCTGAATTCCAATTTTTGGTGGGGTTCACATCCCTTTCTCAAAAAAATTTCTAGCTACTTCCGAGATGAGCCCGCCATACAAGTGAAAGCTGTGGCACGGGAACATTTTTGTCTTCAAGAAAATGAAAAAGTGATTTTAAAGTTACAGAACTTTAAATTTAGTCTATACAAGGTCCTGCTATAACCATGTCACAATGCAGGGTCATCTATACCAATAATTGGACCTAATCCGTTTTGGAGGTTGATATCATGGTACACAAAGGTTCTGTGCACACCAGTGCACAGGTGATCTTTACTCTCTTCAAATATATCATTTTTTTCTCTTATGCGTGCTATCTGGATATATGTATTTTTATTTATGATTTTTTTTTTTTGTTTTTATTTTTCCTTTGAAGGGAGTGGAAGGATGCTTTAATTGACAGAAGAGAGTGAGCACACAAAGAAATTGTATAAGAGTATGCAGTTTTCGGTGCGTGCTCACTTTACTTCTGTCAGTCACCGGTGCTTGAATCTAACTGGTCTACGAGTTATCGTGGAGGCGTTTAGCACTTTCCCGATATATATATATATATATATATATATATATATATATATATATATATATATATCTTCTCTCTTTCCAATATTAAATTTAGAAACAAAAGATAAATGATGCATCACGAATAACGATGATACGTGAATGTACTGGTAACCTAATTCCCCTTTCCCACGCGTGATTTTTTGGGTTTCTTGAGAAATGTACTGGGTTTTTTTTCTTTTGATATTTTGAACTTAATTGTAATATTTTAATGGAGAGAGAGCGACAGAGGGGAAAGCGTGACTTTTGATTCCGTTGGGGAAACACAATGGGGACGAGGGTAGGACACTGATCTTTGTGAGGGTTTTAACGGAAAACCGTATTAGTTCATTGTTTGGAGACTCCCGGGCCTTTGGTATTTATTTTTCCTTTTATGTTTTACTTGTCAATTGCAAAATGGAGTTTTAGTGATTGCAGTTGCATGCGTGTATTCTAATACTGCTTATTCTTCTTCTTCTTCTTTTCTTCTTTTATTTATTTATTTATTTATTTTTATTATTATTATTATTATTATTTGTTTTTGTTGGTCTCTTGGGCCTTTGTTTTGGTATCAAGAGCATGAATTTGAGTGGTCTTTGGAGGAGGAGAAGCAGACTCTCTCGAAGAAACTTGCAATGTTTCAGGACCCTCTTTTGTTATTCTTTTTTCCTTCTTTGACTTCATCTTTTGGGTTTTGTTTTGACTTGGTTTGAGTGGTTTAGGAGTATGGTAAGATCGTTTTAGGAAATGGTAGTGATCAATATAAAGAGATCTTTTCCTTCTTAGAGAAACTCCCATTATTCTTTTCACTGCAGTTTCTCTTTTGGCAACGTGGAGATGGGTTTGAATGGTAGGAGTAGACACTTCTACAAAAAGGAAGGGCTTCTTTCTTAAAAAAAAAAAAAGAAGAAGAAGAAGTCATTTTGTTCCTTACATCTGCAAAATGGGTTGGGATACAAATGGAGAATTTTCTATTTAATAAACTTCTTTTGTTCTAAAGAAGTCATTTTTTTTCCTCTTTTGGGTTTCGGTTTAGCACCCAAAACACGGTTTTGCCTGGTTTTGCAGGAACATGGCCTTTTAGGAGATGGGTTGTGGTGAAATTTGTGGTTTCTACTTTTCCATCGGGAAAGTTCCATTTAAAGCCCCTTTGCTTTTGTTTTGTTTTTGTTTTTTCAGTAACATGAAGAATGGAATTACAATATAATTAGGTATTTGGGAAGTTATGGAGTTCATATATTTTTCTCAACCATTCAAAGATCTTTACTACCCATATATAATTTCTTCTACCTCATTGCTTAGGTTGTTCCCTTGGTAATTTTCGTGAATATGTGAATACTGTTTTATTTATTTATTTATTTATTTAATTAGTTTCTTATCATTGTTGAATGCTTTATTGGTATCTTTTGTGCATTCATTCATTGAATGGGATGTTATTGATTCATGTTATATGCTCTTTTATGGTGATTCCAATGCATTAGGACTTCTATCATTATTTGCAAGTTATTCTCTCTGATCTTGTTCACTTAGTGTCTCCATTAAGGTGCTATACCAATTGGCTTTTTGTGTTGTGTTGTTTTCTTGATCAGTGTTCTTTACAAGATCATCTCATTAATGAAACTCTTCTAGTTGCTGGCTATGTCTTAAAGTGCAGTGCATATTTTGTTCTAAAGGGTTATGCATCTATACTATAGCTGCATTGCTTTCATGTATGACGGGTACAGGTTTTGCTACAAGGAAGTGAAAATATGAGGAGAAAAATTAAAGGGCACTCCCAAGTTAGAGCTTAGAGAAGCAATATTTAAGCAAAATGCTTTCTGCAATTTATACTTGAAAGTTCTCAATTTACCAGAGACAATTCCATGCCTATGTTTGAGGTTCTATGGTTAGTGATCCTTCTTTGTTAGATGGCACCTTTTTGAAGAGGTAAGCGTACTTGGTTTGTATCTAGATTGCTTTCGTTTGGTAGTGTGGAGGGCTCTACCTCAGTTACTAAGGCTTACTTCTCATTCTTTTTGCATATATTTATCACAAAGTAGACAGTCAAGTGTTATCTTCAACCCAATGTAACTATTTGCTTTTAGTAATCCGCTGTGTGTCAAGGAGCATAGAATGTTTCCTTCAAAGATCCTCTATTTACTTTGATCCTTGTTGATAGATGCACCCTTTGTTTTTTGTTTTGTTTTGTTTTTTTTTTTTTTTTTCATATAAGGTACAACTGGGTACTATTGTATTGAAAGGAAGTTCTAAGAAATCTGTGTATCTATCAATAACAGTGAATATGGATATGAGTTCCCTATCACTGTGTTTGGATATATCGATGAGAATTTCCTTTGGCAAGCAGAAAAGAAAGGACTTTCGTAAAAGATGATTGAAAAGGCCAAGTAAAAATGTACAAGGTTCACAAACAGGAATCAAGTGGATAAAAAATCCAATCCAATGGAAGGTGGATACTTCACATTTTCTAAGGACTACACACGACAGAATTACATCTTCCAATATAAAGCTTGGTTTAAAAAAATAAACAAAATTACTTTTTCCAAGGAGGACCACTAATCACAAACCAAAGACTACGTGGCGTTTCCTTTGTAGTCAAAAAAGAAAAATGACGTGCTTATTTTTCGGATAAATCTATTAATTGGAAAACTTGAGAAGGTTGCAAATCATACATAATAGAAGCTGAATCTTATTCATAGTCCTTGATTTGATTGCAACTTGTTTCTTCAATAGTCAAGTGAAACTGTACATTGTTGTTAGGAATATTTACTCGAGGATGGCAGCCCCAATAAAATTTAAATCTCTCTCTCTCTCTCTCTCTCTCTCTCTCTCTCTCTGTGTGTGTGTGTGTGTGTGTGTGTGTGTGTGTGTGTGTGTGCGCGCGCGCGCGCGCCTATGAAGTACCCAAATCAGATACTTGGATAAGGTGAGGGTAAAGGATCCACCTTTCCCATGGATGGGAATCCATATCTATCAATAATTTGGAACTCCTAGTGAATCATTACAATTGGGAAACAAATTGAACTTGTGATATTATTTGGGAAGTAGTTTAACATGATTGTGATTTTTGTGAACAGTGATGAATTGGAATTATGGTTGTTTTGAGCATCTGCCAACGATGATCAGTGCCATACTCGCTGCTCATACCCATGCTTGGGTAACATAGATACACTGTACTGAAATCATAACTTTATTCTAATAGGTAAGCTCGAAATGCATTCCTATATCGAGCCACAGCTTCTTATTTTGTTCTCCTACTACATGAATGAACTTAGGACCATTGTAAAATGTACTATCTTCCCTGGCATTAGTACATGGCTACATTTCCATGAATCAATTACTTTTTTTTTTAGTGAATCACATTTATTGCAGATAATTCTCATCATACGTTAGGGTTATAAAGATGCTAATAGTGATCCCCAAACATTATAAAGATGCCAACAGTAATCCCCAAACATGGAAGATTTAATTTCAGGAAATCATTCTTGTGCTCATCCAATCATCTCATTCAAAACCCAAAGAAATGCATGCATCTATAACTCAACCATTAGTCCTTTTGATACAAAAGGAAAGAGAAACAGCAAGCTACTCTTAACCCTAACTCAAAAAAGTTCAGTATCATATCAGAAATGGCTCCCGGAACATTGAGGGAAAGACTCCCGACGTATGGGTTCACCAGTGAAGGGATCAAACTTGTAAGGCTCAGCAGTAAAAGGATCAAACTTCACATGTGGGCACTCTAGGGGACAGTCAGTAGCAGGGCGGCCATGGCCGGACTCAGATCCCATGCTTCCATGACCCAAGGGTTCATCATGAATCAATTACTGCAGGATCAGAGCCCTCATGAGTAGGGGCAATATTTCGATCAGCCTCATCTGTCATGAGGGCAATGGCCCAGCCGATGGCTTGGCCCGTCCTGCCAGTGAGCGTCAATCGTCTTTTGTCTACCGTCATGCGCAATCTCTCGATTCACATAAGGGGTCTAATCTTTCTAGAAAAAGTGGGCCTCGGGTCGATCCGATTGGCTCACGCGGTTCCTTAATGTGGTCGCCCCTTCTTTTTTCCTTTTCTTTTTTCCTTTATAGCTTATGATAAGCGGGCCTTCTTTTGTTGATTGTCGCCCCGCCCGAATTAGATTAGGTTATAATTTTCTCTTTGTTTCTATGAAGCTAGAGGGCCCTATGAGCTGGGCTTTGCCATTTGAGGAAAAAAAAAAAAACTTCATGATCTGTTGACACCTTCCGAATCTTACATTTCCTAAATATTCTGGGTGTGGAAGTACCTTGTTTTGCTCCATTTTTCCACATTTGATCGCCTGTTCCTAGCTCATGCCACCTACTATTTGAGATGCTACACTATGGATGCTTCTTCTTTTTTTTTTTTAATTTTTTTTTAAACTCATCTAACAACCAATTTTACGTATGTTTTGACAGTTTAATTTCAACTTTTTTATTTTTATTTTTCTCAACCATGCCAGAGATGCTAAACAATTCATCCAAAATCATCGAAATAACTAATCATCTCCTTAATGAATGTGTTCATATATCCACATACTGCTATGTTTGAAAGCCAACTCTTGTGATGCTTGGACTCTTTCAAGTCATCTATTTTTTTTTAAGAACATTTCTTAGATATTCAAGCTTCCATAAATTCTTTAATTCAACTCATCATCCAAAAATCAGTTGAATTTCTATAAACCTCAATTGCTTTTGGGAAGGAGGAGATAAAATGTCATTAGAGTGGGATTCCTATTTGCTTATGTGGACATCTACAACTGATCTTTTATTTGAAAAGTATATGCATTATATGAAAGTGGTAGTATGTAATGATCAGACTATAAGTTTCAATGGTATAATTGGTTTTTTTCTGCTTGTAGGAATGTGGCCCACAATAAATTATCCACAACGTTAGTGGCCCCATCGTGTAGCTGATCCCTATTACTTGACATGAAGCTTAGATGATGTTGTTGTTGATGGTCCAATGTTGATGGCCCAAGCATCGAAAATTCAAAAAATCTGAATATGTTAGACATTTGGTCATTAATTTCCCTTCTTTGGATTGAATGCTGACTGTTGATATGTATTTTTGATTAACTAATGATTTCCTAGCCACTAAATAAAGAGGTAGAATTTTCCATCATGGAGAATTTTGCTGCATCAAAATATAGATTTATATAGGCAGAGCATTGTATAATACATCTATCTAAAATGTTTTTTTTTTTTTTTTTGTAACAATTGCATCATTATTATGTATGCTTGATATCTACATGCATGTAGAGTAGAAGTTTTATTTATTTTTTGAACAAGGAAGCTTATAACCCTCTTAGGGGTGCTATTGATTTTAATTATTATAATCCCTAATCTCCTAACAACAACAATCATAGCCATGCAATGAAAATTCATGAGACTAACAACAATAAAATGGGGTTGATCTCTCTCTCTCTCTCATCTAATCTGATCTAACCTACCTATTGCCTGATCAGCACACGACATTGAAGTACTCTCTTTCCATTCATTTCTCAGCACACCTAGAGTTCACAAAAAGAATTGAGTCAAACTCAGGCAGGCCTAAAGCACTCCTTGCTGCAAGTGACACGCAACTTCGCCTAATCATGATTTCCCCTCAGCATATGAGATGGTAAAATACCCAGTTGTCGTACACTCCAGTGATGGCATGATGGGAGTGAGATACATGTTATCACGGGTCAAAAATATGCTTTTGGGAGCATTTATGGGTTTGCACTAGACTCCTGCTCATTGCTTCCTCATTGCTTCCGTACATTGTACTCTCTATCCTCCTATGGTATTCTTATGAAAGAGTGCTATGGTGGTTGGGTGGGTGAGCTCCTTATGGAACTCAATGGCATTTACCTCCCTTTAATTGAAGAGGACAAGGCATTCTATTGTCTTTGTTCTTGCAATCCCTTTTATGTGAATGTTGTAGTTCTTTGGCAAGTTATGTATTGAAGCATTTTGTTGGACCTCAACAACTAAGGGAATGCTTGTAACAACCCTAAATTTTGGTAAATTATAAAAAAATTAAATTAAATATTTAAAGATTTTATTTTTAAATAAAAAATAAAAATAAGTTAATAGTTGAGTGGGTAGTAATAATAAATTTTTTTATTAAATATCATAAAAAAATTCAAATTTAGGATAAGGGAGGATGTGCTCATCCTATTGTATGCGAATTTTCTTTAAAAAGGAATACGGAAGGTTTCTGCATTTAAAAAAAAAAAGGAGATAGAAAACCCTAAAGTAAAAGGAAGAGGAAATTCTAAGAATGCTCGATCAGGTAAGTTCTAATCGTTAGATCTTTTTAACTTTTTATTATCTTGTTAATTTCTTCTTGATCTATACAATGGATGGCGTGGATCATCCACACCATCATTGTATAGGTATGTAGAGTCAATTTTAATAAAGTGATGTTTTTATGATTTTGGTCTAATTAGTAATATTTTAGGAATAAATTAAATGGATGGAATCTGATTGTGCTAAGATAGATCTGTACGGATCATATAATCCTTAAGGCCAAAATATACAAGGGTCATAATTTTTAGATCAATCAAACAATCAGATAGACCACATTAGTCAGATTTAAAAGTGTTTAATAAAGAAATCTTAGATTTTTGCACAAGTGTTAGTATCACTTGGCGTAGAAGGTCGAGATGGGTCATCAGTGTATGTGTGGTTAGATCCACACCATCCATTTAATGTGTAGAGATAAAACATGATAATACCTCAAGAATCTAGATGATCCAATTATCTAGTGGGCCACCTCGATTAATTATTTGACATTCAATTTCAGGATCTTAAAAAGAAAATCTAAATCTTGATAATTAAATTTACATAAACATATAATTTTAATTATTTGAATATTTTATATTTGGCCACTTAGAATGTTAATTAAAGGTGGACCCCACCATGTAATACAAATAAATGAATAATAATATCGTTGATATAATTGATAGGACCCCGAAATTCAAATTAACCTAATTACATTGTAGAGTCAATACTACCAAACTCAGGTGAGTAACCCAACTTGTCTCATAATTCATTAAAATTAAAATAAATCATTGTGATTGTTTGATTGATTTACTGGTTTGAATATTTTGATATGATAATTGTACGATAAATTTATATGTGAATTTAATCGAGGCAATTATGCCAAATATGAAAAATATGCATTTACATATCATCCCTCATTCATTGCATTGCGTAATACATAGTCGATCTTAGGGGCCCTCCCTGGAAGAAATGTCAATCCTGGTATATCGTTACCAGATGCGGGCTATGCCCAAGCCTATCGAAAGGTGGAAGCCTACCTAACAGGTGGATGCGGGTTGACGACCTCCAACCTAAGCAGATGGACGATCATCTCATCTGATGCATTTATACATCATTTTACATTCATATCATTGTACATGTATTTATGTATTATTTTAATTGCTATGATCATGAACCATGCTGGGTTATATCACTAAGCTTGGCCAACTTACATTTTTATTGATGGAAAAATCGTACAGAGGAGCTATTAGCAGATGATGTGACGCAAGAACCAGAAGGATCTACTGTACCTGAACACGAAACATGGGCATACTTATCTGAAGATGAAGTGGCGGCATTAGAAAATTTTTGATTAAATGTTTTGTTTTGTTAGCATAGTTTGATAATGCATGCTAGTATTTATTTTGAGACTTTAAGCAATTATTTAGATTTATTTCTTTGAAATAATGTTAGCATGGAATAATATCATTATAGTATAATGGTATAATAAGTGAATGATTTTAAGGTTCATTTTATTTTAAGGGTCGTCAAGATTTATATATGTTTAGTTAATTGGTGCTAAGTATTATGTATGTATGATTGAGATTATAGTGGACCTTATATTGAATATAATTATCATCTCTGATTAAACCGATTAAGGAATTAAATTAGTACACTTTGTGTACGAGTTACGAACTGAAACTCGGGTTTGAGGGTGCACACTCTGTCTGTACCCAAATTTTGGGGCGTGACAATGCTCACCAATGATAATGATCACAAGCTTACATGGAGGGAGGTATCAGCAGATAATTTGATTCTTTACTATGACATATTTGGTGATTTGGTGTTTCTCAAATTGTTCAAAATAGAGAGTTATCAAAGTGGTAGATTATTATGAAGAATTTTCTTACATATGATATTGTGGGGCATATGGAAAGGATGTTACCAAAGAGTCATCTAAATTCAGATTCATTTGAAAGGAGTTTTGGGGTGTTACAGATTGTTTAGGGGTGCAGTGATGTTTGAGAATGATAGAAGATGGTGCTTGGTTATTCATAGTAAAATCATGCCTCATAGGAAGATGGATGAATGGGAACAATCTCCTTTGGGCTGTTGGTAAATGAATGTTGATGGCAACTTCATGGGCTGGTAGATGAAGCTTAAGTGGCGTCCTTAGAGGCGAAGGAGCTTAGTCAAACTAATTTTCTCCTATTAAGATGGGGGACGATGCTTCCAACCATATGCACACTTTGTTTTTAAGAAAGGTATCAGTGTTCATCCAGGCCCCTTTCCGTGAATGTTTCGAGTTCTTTGGCACCTCGTGTTGAAGCATTTTGATGGAACTCAAACAACTAACGACATAGTCATCGTATCTAAAAGAGGCATCTGCTTCTTGAGTATGAGTGAGACTTGTTCTTTGTTTTTTAGATGTTCAAAATAGAGTTAGTTATTCCTAGCTCAATCATGAATTTGATATAGAGGTGATCTTTGACCATGTTCAATCCAATAGGTAGAGAACAATGGAGAATGTTCCTGCATTTGATAATGTGGAGCAATAGAAAAGAATTGAACAAAGAGTTTTTGAAGGAATGCCTTCCCCATTGAGTATGTTTAGAAGGTTAAGGGCTTGTTTAGGATCTTGTATTTCAAATACCTGGATTACGAATCAAGGTGATTCTGAATCCTTCAGTTGTGTTTGGCAGCTAGTATTTGGAATGCATTGGAATCAAAAAATAGCAATGCATTGAAATTATGTAGTATATTTATAAGAGTTTGAATTTGATTACTCGGTCAACTTTAATATCCCTAAGTAGTGCACATATGTGATGTTTGACACAATGATTGTAATTAGCCCATTAAAACATATACTTCTGCAAAAAATGATGAAATTCCAAACCTCGGATTGGCCGCAAGAATAGGGTCACAATCGAGCAACTAGCCAACATTTTTTAAATCCTGGAATTGGGCTACTTTTGGCAATCTGTATGCTCAGCTCAAGGTTGTGGATCTTGCGGTTCATGAGGTAGAAGATCAGCTTCTCTCTCATCAGGACTCGACAGATGATGGTTCGACTGCCCACTCTCGTCTTACCAGAGCTAAAGCCAAGCTAAACCAACTAGAGCTTCAGGAGGAACTATTTTGGAAACAAAAGGCTCATAATCACTGGTTGTCGGAGGGGGATCGGAACACTAAATTTTTCTATGCGTCAGCCTCCATCAGGATTAGGAGAGTGACGATCGATTCTATCCTACTAGACTCGGGCCAAAAGCTGGAAACTCAGGAGGACATCAAAGCTGAAGCGGTTAGGCACTTTGACAAATTACTTTTAGCTGGCCAGGTCGACCTCGGGACTGACCTGTTTAAGTGCATCCCGCACCTCCTGTTTGCAGAAGACAATGCCAGGCTTATGGCTGCGCCATCCTTGCACGAGATTAAGGCGGTTGTGTCGGGTCTCCCTTTTCCAGGGCTTTTTTTAAAGCCTGCTCAGACATTATTCAGCAGGATCTCCTAAGGGCTGCCACGGCTCTCATCTGTGGCTGCCCTTTGCCCAGGGCGTTCACTACCACCCTGATCTGCTTGATTCCCAAGGGGCCCTCCCCCAAGAGCTTTTCAGATTTCCACCCTATCAATTTATGCAATTGCATTTACAAAATCTTTGCCAGGATCATTTCGGGGAGGCTGGCTATGGTGCTGTCTTCCATCATTTCAATAGAACGCCTTCGTCCAAGGTTGTTGCATGGCTGATAACATCGCTCTCGCCTAGGAGGCGATCAGGGACATTAATAGAAAAGTGTGCGGAGGCAACATTGTCTTAAAGCTCGACATGGAAAAAGCATATGAAAGAGTCGAATGGCCTTTCCTCAAGAAGGTACTCTTGCATTTTGGGTTCTCCGACACCCGGGTGAAGTTGGTGGAGTGGTGTTGGGCCAATTGTTGGTTCTCGATTCTCATCAATGGCGAGGCAGGGGGTTTCTTCAAATCAACTCATGGTCTGCGGCAAGGGGACCCGCTTTCCCCCAGTTTGTTCATCCTAGTAGCAGAGGTATTAAGTAGAGGGTTGAAGACCCAGTTGGATAGAGGGATTTGTCAGCCTTTCAGGATGGCCAGGAATTGCCCGTGTGTATCTCATCTCCTTTTCGCTGATGATATGTTAATATTCCTCAATGGTGACATCAGATCGGTCAGGGCTTTGAAATCTTTTCTAGATTCGTATCAGCGCATCTCTAGTTAGAAGATCAATTTTCACAAGAGCCAATTCCTTTGCTCAAACCTTCTTTCGGCCTCTAGAGCAAAGAGCATCCACAGAGTTTTAGGTGTGTCTAGATGTTCATCCAATCTCGTTTATCTAGGAGTCCCTCTCTCAGCCGACAGATCGAGAATTGTTGACTTCTAATCGTTGGTGGATAAAGTGGAAGCTAAGATTAAAGGATG
Source organism: Magnolia sinica (assembly GCF_029962835.1). Taxonomy (NCBI): domain Eukaryota; kingdom Viridiplantae; phylum Streptophyta; class Magnoliopsida; order Magnoliales; family Magnoliaceae; genus Magnolia; species Magnolia sinica. The sequence continues at coordinate 16,085,101 of NC_080581.1, forward strand.
GAAGGCCTTGTGTCTATCTCAGGCTAGCAGAGCGACGCTAATTCAACACGTCCTTAGCATCATACCCATTCACACCATGGCCACCACGTCCATCCCAACAGCAACCATCAGAGCACTTGAAAGTCGATTCGCAGATTTCTTTTGGGGTTGGAGGGAAGGGAGGAGAAAGTTTTAGTGGGTAAAATGGTCAGAGATTTCAATCCTGTGGGTGGAGGGGGGGCTGGGCATAAGGAGGTTGAAGGAGGTTATGCATGCTTTCCGCCTGAAGATGGCTTGGTCTATCAAGTTTGGCGAGCCTAAAAGTGCGTGGGCGTCTGTCATGGCTCTTAAATACAGTCAGGATCTTGCCTCTGAAGGTCAGTCCTCCAGATCGGGTTCCACATCTCCTCTGTGGAAGAGAATACATGAGCTGCTTCCGATGGTGATTTTGAAGATGCAGTGGAATATTGGCAATCGCACTCTGAGTTTCTGGAGTGAGAACTGGTCTGGGTTCGGACCCTTTTTTTTTTTTTTTGAAGGCACAAGGCCAAGAGAATTCATTGATCAACAAAATGTACAACCTTTCGGGTAAGCCCAACAAAAAGAAAGGAGGCCTCACCTATCATGTGGCATAAACAGGACAAGAGGGTTAAATTAACCCTCCACTAAGCGAGAAAAACTCCACAAAAAAACTGAGGAGATGGGACGAAAAATAGCCCCCAATCACTGACGTCTAAGAGCACCAATCCCTGTGTTATCTAAAAGTAAAGCTCCTCTGGTCCGGGCTCGGACCCTTTTGCGACGTGGTTCCCCAGCCCATTCCTGAGGGGCTTTCCGACCTTGCAGTCAGGGACTGTTTGGGGAAGGCTGGGCCCTTCCCTCCTTCGGCGGTTTTTTCCTTGCTCCCTCAGGATCTCATTGATTTCACCTTCCAGGGAGGGTTTTGCACGTCTGAGGGCCCGGACACACCCTGTTGGCCACTGGAGGCCAATGGAAATTTCTCCATCAAATCGGCTTGGAGCTCCTACAAAAATCTTAGGCCTCGGGTGTGCTGGCATAAACGAGTATGGTCTCCATATCTCTCCCCAAGATCTCTCTTCTGCTCTGGAAAGCAATCAGGGGCGCGGTTTAGGTCAAGGACGCAGTTCAGGGTAAAGGCGTCCATCTGGCATCCTGGTGTGTCTGTTGTGACAGTGTTTCCCCGTAGGGCCCTGTGTCGGAATCTATTTCGCATATCTTCATCCTCTGCCCACGGGCTAAAGCAGTTTAGAACATTTTTGGTGCCATTTTCAGGAAATCCTCGTTGGGGGGATCCTCGGTTCTTCAAAGGCTCATAGATTGGTGGGGCAGTCCCTCTCCTAGGGGCTGGGCTAGGACGGTTTGTAATTTACTCCCAGCTTTTATCATTTGGGAGCTGTGGAGAGGTAGGAACCAAGGAAAATTTGATGGTTCCTACCCTTCTATCCAAACCCAAGTGGCTAGGATCAAAGGATGGGCTCACTTCATTTCTAACAATTGGGCAACTCACTCCTCAACTCATAATACCCATAACAGGGCTTTGGAGCTTTTGGGATTACAGACGATCAATTCGCATGCCACTTCTCAGCGCTCTCGGATTGTCAGGTGGAGAAGCCCACCGTTGGACTGGGTGAAGCTGAATGTTGACGGATCTGCCAAGGGTAACTCGGGCTTAGCAAGTTACGGTGGTATTTGTAGAGGCTCGAAGTGTGAGTTCATCTTCGGTTTCTGCTCCGGGTATGGGATGGCTTCCATCACCCGGGCTAAAATCAGGGCCATATTCGGCGGCCTTCTCCTCTGTTTTGAGAGGGGCTTTTCTAAAGTGATCGTTGAATCTGACTCCAAAATGGCGGTTCCATCCCTAACCAGTGACATCCCCTCCCGCTGGAAGTGGAAATATTGGATCGGCAGGATCCATGGGTTGGCGGCTGGCAGGGAGGTAGTCTTCCAGCACATTCTGCGTGAGGGCAACAAACCGGCTGACAGGTTGGCTAAATGTGGGAGCGCCTCTCACAATCTTCCATGTTTTTCCTCGACATTCATTCCGTTCCCCGTGAGGTGAAGGGCCTCCTTTGTCTGGACAAAATGGGGCTGGGCATGCCCAAGCGGTAGTTTTTGTTTTTTTTTTTTTTTGGATTCTCTCCTTTGTATTGATATGATAGGCGGTCCTGTTCTTTGTTGCAGGGAGCTCGAATGCGGTTTTGTGTAAGGCGCCCCGCTCTTTTAGTGGGGTCCTCCCTCCTTCATGTACAACAATGTTTTTGGCAATGAAATCTAAGGAGGTTTGAAAAAAAAAAGTACAAGGAGATTTATAATGCTCAAACTTATCAAGTAGAAGATGAAAATGATCAAAAAAAAAAAAACCAACATTTTTTAACTGTTGATTTACATGGCCAATATTTGGACTATTCAGATCATTCTATTGATGTAATTTTAGTCATGCAGCCGATAATTTAATTGTTTTAGGATATCATCAGTGGGCCGGGCCATGTGTACAATAGATTAGTAGCCTAGCGAAACTATGTTAAACTACAACTCTCCTGCCTTTAAAAATGACAAAAAGAGGGGGAACATTGGCAATATCAGCATAAGGGAGAGGTTGCAAAATTGAGTATTTGAAATCCACATGGATACCAAATACTTCCCAATCCTTGCTGCCAAATGAACCTTGGATTCCAAATCCACTCCAATACTTGCTAATCCATGCTGACAAATGACCCCCAGGTTTCTTGCCGTAAACTATGATTCATTTAAAATGACTGTAGGGGTGGAACAATTTTTGAGAATGATCATAGTTGGGGCTTGGTAATTCATTGTAACATCATGCTTAGAAAGAGGATGGATGAAAGAGAACAATCTCCTTTCGGTTGTTGGAAAATGAATGTTGATAGTTAATGGGTTGTTAGATCAGGTAGGTGGTGTATTGACAGACAAGAGCTTAATCAAACTAGTTCTATCTAATTATTATGTTGCTTCCAACTGTGTGGAGCTCTTGTTTGTAAAAAGTAGCATCGATATTTTGTGGAATCTTATAATGTTCCCTTCATTGATAAAAATGACTTTGGGATGCTATTGTTTGGACATTAGAAAAAGGCAATGCTCCATGAAAACATATGTCCATGTAATACTAGAATCAGGGTCGTCGTCAGTCACCTTTGGCTTTCTTTTGTCAATTATTGAGGTTGGATGATTCATTATATGTTGGTTGTCTATTCTCTAGAAAAGAAGGCATTCCTAGGCACAAGTCATGTATAGCTCCCTAGTATCTATTGCAAAGGGGATTTTCTTATGACAATCAAGAAATTTGCACACGCCTTTACATAACATGAGTGCATTTGATTGGGTAATGCCAAGGTCGGTTGTGGAGCTGATATGGGCTTGGCATCATGGGGGAGTTGGGAAAATAGGCAAAGTGTTATGTAGGATGCTCATGTTGGGAATCATTTGAGTTATTTGGAGACATCGGAATAGGAGGGCCTTTTAGAACAGATGTTCTTCTATCTAAGATGTTGTCAAGGAGATTAAATGGAATTTGACGGGTTGGGCTTCTTTCGTTAAATAAGAAAAATCTGTAAATCTTTTCTCCTTTTTGAGTTGTAGTTCACTTGTATTCTTTTACATGTTGTTATCTCCTAAACAAAAAGATAAGTGCATTTGGGTTGTTCCTCTTATGATACTTTCTCCTAAAGAATCCAACAATGATTTAATCCCCACTATTGATCTTTAGATTACTCATGATTATTACCGTTCAGTATTTTTTGTTGAAGCATGCATGTGTGTGAACTTATGTATATTGGCCTATAAGCCCCCAGTGGATAACTATAATATTTCAGTATCCTTTAAAAGGGAGTGGAGAACACCTACGGTTTGCTTATGCAAACTGCCTCTCTTTGTCTCACTTTTTCTTCCAATGCCTCCCCCCTCCCTCCTTCCTTTCTTCTATCTTTTTTCTCCCTCTAATCATTCTCTCTCACCATCTTCTCCTCTTTTCCTTTCTCTCTTCAGTTCTCTTCTCTTCGTCCTTAGTAAGGGCATGTAGACAATGGACACTGTCCATGATTGTGGATTGTCGTTGAACGTTGGGCAGATGTTGTCCATGAGTCAAGGACCACCTTTGATTGCTAATTAGGAAGTTCCATTCCACAGGGTATTAGAGCATTTCCCTCCCCCCCCAAAACCATCCAATTTATTGATCAATTTGGACACCAATACATTTCAGGTGGGCGCCACAAAAAAGTGACAACGACCTCACCCATTATATACCCGAATCAAAAATATCTAAAAAAATCCAAGAGAGACTAAGCTAAGATGCTAAAAGGAAAGCCGGCTAGGGCGAAAAATGAAAGAGACACAACTATTGAGATATATTCTAAAACCTCAAGACGTGTGTACCACAAGAGTTTTGGCATGGCCCTATTTTGGGGTACCAATTCATCCTAGTGGGGCATATTTGGGTTGCATGGCATATACACACGGTGATTACCAGAGTCTAGAAAGTTTTTCATGCTCTGCATTCCCATCAAACTTATCCATTTGATGTGGACCATTTGAGTTTTTCATCGGCCTATTTTTTGTTGAGTCCCACCTGATGGTCTGACCTATTTTTGGCTCCAGGGAATCATCACAATAAGGCCTTCTATTTGCACCGTATGGATATTCGACAGTTGTTCCATGCAATCATATGCCTTCTCTATATTAAGCTTCAATATTTTGAAATAGTTGCTTCATGGTCAAGGACCACCTTCGATTGTTGATTAGGAAGTTTCATTCCACAAGGCATTAGAGCTTTTTTCCCCCCAAAAACCATTCAATTTATTGATCAATATGGACACCAATACATTTCAGGTGGGCACCACAAAAAATGGATGGCGACCTCACCTTTTGTATACTCGAATCAAATATATCTCAAAAACCCCAAGAGAGACTCAGTTAAGATGCTAAAAAGAAAGCCGACTAGGGGCGAAAAACGACATCCTAGGCCCAACCGGTCCTCTCCCCAACACCATCCCCCCTTTCCTCAGTTCGTCCTTGAGCACATCCTAGTAGAAGGCATCTCCACTCACCAAGGGCCTGACATGGTGATTTGGATCAGAACCCCGTTGGGTAAGCTCAGCCTCAAATCTGCTAGAGACCTACTCTGCCAGCAGAGCCATCACCTTAGCTGGACAAATTGGGCTTGGTAGCCCTCTCTCCCCCTAAAAATCTCAATGCTCATGTGGAGAATCCTCAACAATGCTATCCCGATTGAGTGCAATGTCAAGTCTAAAGGTGCCTCCCTGGCTTCCTCCTGCGTCTGCTGCGAGCTAGGCTCCTCCCGCCAAGAAGAGAGCCTCGACCGCCTATTCGCCAAAAGCCATCTCGCCAACAAGGTGTGGCGCCACTTCTCCACTCTCCTCTCCATCTCCTTCTTCGTTGGTCAATCTGATGCGTGCTATGATGGCTCATGAGTATCGGGCTCATCTAGCAAATCCCTCCCCCCCCACACCCCCCCCCCCCCCCTCTTAACCAACGTTGCTTGGCTTCTTTTAGTTTCCTGGGGCTCTCGCCAAGGTGCTGCCCTAACCCTCCATCCATTGTCAAATGGCTCAGGCTTAATTCTGGCTGGACTAAGCTCAATGTAGACGGCTCCTCCAGGCGGAACCCAAGCCCTTCGGGTAGTGGGGGAGTCGCCAGGGATGTTAGGGGCGATTTGATTTCTGCCTTTTCCAAAGCCTACGGTATTGGATCTAATTTCCTGGTCGAAACCAAAGCAGTGATAGACAGCCTTTGTCTTTGCTTGGAAAAAGGCTTCAATAGGATCGAAGTTGAGAACGACTCTAGAGAAGCTAACAAAGTAGTCGAATAGGATCTTCACATCTCCAATGGACCTCCCTCTCCTTTCCAGAGGAGAGATGGTTTTGGATCGGGCTGATCTTAGTTCGATTAGGGAATCCTAGGATTTATTTATTTATTATTTTTTTTTAAAGGCGCAAGGCCTTGAATTCATTTCATATACAGGGGACCAACTTACATTCGGGCATGCCCAAGAAAAAGGCCGGGCAAACCTATCGTGAGATCCTAAACAAGAAAGCGAGAAACTACATACAAAGGTTGAGAGGTGTCAAAAACGGCCTCTAATCGCCCCGAGCCCGGTTTTATCAAGAAAGATCAGCCCTTTTACGTGGGGAGGGAGCTCACCTAGCGACGAGAAAATATGGCTGCCTTGAGTTTCACTACCTAGCCGGGCCAGCGCGTTCGTAGGGGAATTCACCTCCCTGAAGGAATCCCAAGGATCCTTTTCCTATTTTATCCTTGTGTAGAATCGGCATATGATCGGCGCGGCCTAGTTCATTTTTGTCGAGGCCCGCCCGAATGGTTGTATAGTCCAATTTCTCATCAATGGAAATCTGGTGGATCTTTCCAACTTTTTAAAATAAAAATAAAAAATAAAAAATAAAAAAGGGCGAAAAACGACAGAGACACAACTCCTAGCCCTTTCTAACTGCCCCCAGGCCAACATTTTCCAGGGTGATGAGGTCTCTAATAGGAGTGGGGAAGTCCGCTCTGTTGAGATATATTCTATTTAGCCATCCACCACTACCGATCCTCGCTAAAGCATCCGCAACCACATTGCCTTCATGCAGGGTATGAGCAATCCTAAAGTTAACTGATTGACAAAGGGTTAAATGACACCTAATCGACATCAAATGTTCCAAGGGACCTCCGATTGGGGATTAGTTGTTGCCTTCGTAATGATTCATGAGTCTGTTTCTACTAACATGTTAGAAAGCCCCATACTCCCGCATATCTCTAGACCATCCACAAGTGCCTATGCTTCTGCAATAGTGTTAGTAACTCTCCCGTAAGAGTTATGAAAGGCGATTCTCCCTTACCGAGCCATCTACATTGAGTTTGAGCCAGCCTCACTTTGTTTTTGCCCATTTAAAGATCATTGATCAATGCTCAAGACCTTCATTTTCTCATATCTACAACAAAAATCATTGCCTGGGTGAAATAAATAGATTTGGTAAGCGTGCTTCTACTTTTGCTCTAGGATAAGTTGGATTCTGCATTGAACTGTCTAATGTAGGATGCCTTTAAAAAAATCATTTTTATTTCCTTGCATAAGGATTTAGAAAATATCGGAATCCATGCCTACACAAGGATTCCATGAACACCCTTGTAACATGGATTTTGTGGATTTCCTTTTTCGGGGGTCATGGTTGGATAAACACAACCAATGGAACTTTCGTATTTCTTTCACAATGTTCACCTTGTATCTTGTGCAAGACAACCAATCTCACTATTTCCTTTGCAAACCAAACAAGACCAGAGCTCCAAACAAGTGAAAACTCTCAAAATTTCCTTTCTTATTCTTTCTTTTCCCCACAATCCAAACAAGCCCTAATAGGAAATTTGCTGGGCACCTAATGGATGGTAAAAAGGAGAGCTTTTAACAAATGTCAATTAATTAGAAGTCAATCTGATTTGGGATAAGATCAGGCTACTGTAGGTCCTACTTTTTAGGTGGTTTCTATTTGAGGCTTGCATGACACTGTTAAGTCAATCTAATTTGGGATAAGATCAGGCTACTGTAGGTTCTACACTTCAGGTGGTTTTATTTATTTATTTTATTATTATTATTATTATTATTTTTTAATGAAGGACTTTGTATATTCATACACTTCAGGTGGTTCTTATTTGAAGTTGGCATGACGCATGATGACTTAATCCTCATTAAGATCGGTAGTGTTTCCCACCTTTTTGCTATCATCATGATGCTTTTTTGTGTGCTTCCATCTATGCCATACCTAGTCTTCCTACCCTTTTGTCAAGCTTCATGTCTAGAAACTATGAAGGATATTGCTTTGTTGGGTGTCCATTGGCAATGGCTCAAGTGACAAAACAAACATGAAGAAAATGTTGAAAAAGTTGCTTCATGGTCAGGTGCAACTTCTGTTGAGAGAATATAAATAAAGGAGAGAGTGACATTTTCTTTGAAATTTATTTTCCAAGAAGCATTTGGAGAGCACGAAAAGGTATGGTGAAGGTTGGGATCAAGATATTCTGTATCGGTAATGGTGGCCATAACGGTCACCACATGATATTCTGTATCGGTAATGGTGGCCATAACGGTCACCACATGATATTCTATATCGGTAATGGTGGCCATAACGATCACCACCATTATTGATACGCGCGCGTATCAGCCATAACAGCCGATACGGGGGTGTAAAGACCATTACGACCCCCATAATTGCTGAAGATTTTCTTTTGCCCAAAAATTTCTGAAAATATATCTAAAAAATCAAGAATAATGTAAATATTCCAAATATGTATTTAATTTAATTTTATTTTTTTGTTTCAAACATATTTATGGTAGTGTAACGATCCACTCTATGGTGGGAGTGTTGTATCGGGCTTTCTAGTGAATTTGTGAACATTATTATGTCTCTAATGTTTACACATCACAATCAAGCATTAAAATTACAAATCAGTAAAGAGGCATAAATACTACTTTTTAATTTTTTGAAAAAATGGCCCTTAAAGCTTCTATTCGCTCAAATCACTTCAATCTACAGTTTTAATCTTAAAAACTATAGTAAGAGTAGTCGAAATTTATTGTAAAATGATCTAAAGAGTTTTTGGAATGAGAAAAGTGAAGAAAAAAAAAACAATGAGGTGGAAAATGGATTTAAATAGAAAAAAGTGGTCATTTTTTTACTATTATGGGTAACAGTCGTTATGCCCTGTAACGGCCTTTACAGTGACCATAACAGTCAATATAGTCCTAAAAAACCAATTGCACTGTTTCACCCCTGTATCGCATGACGGTCATGGTCGTTACCTATACGTATCGGCCTTTTCAGGTATATCATAACGGATACGGAACACCTTAGCTGGGATATTTTTAGGTCTTCTTCTAAGAAAACACATTCTTGGAAAATGTTTTTCCACCTAAAAGTTAGATGTTCACCCCTTAAACAGCTGCAAGATTCAGTAGAAAGGTAGAAGATTTATGGGCAGAATGACATTTCTGCTCTGAGGAAAAGGAGTAGATGGAAAGATATAGGTTCAGAAGAAGTAGCAGAAGGTAGACAGGTGCAGATTATAGTTGATTTATCTCGATATTTTGAGCAGGATCCTCAGACGCTAGTTCTCCGACCATCCAGACATCAGTAGCATATATAAATCAATCAGACAGAATGGACGGCAGGCCTAATTCTCCAGCGTTGGCTCAGCCTCCTATCATTAAGAACAACATGAAAGCAGCTAACAAGGCTCCCCACAACACTATTATCGACAGCGATTGGTACAGCAGGCTTCGCAGACTGAAGCGGCGGGCAGTGAACTCTAGATGTGTTTTGGATAGATAACACCCTTATTGGAATTGGTTAGGAAATACAATCCCTGCCTAATTGTCATTCTGGAACCTATGTTAAGGGAGGATAGAAGGGTTTCCATGGGTCTAAAAATTGGCTTCCACTCATCTCTCTCGAATGGAGATTCGGGGGGTAAAATCTGGATTTTTTATCATCACCAATTACAAGTATCCATCCTTTCCTCTTCTAATCAAATGTTGTCTTTGAGCTTGTTTTTGCAGCCCCCAAATTGTCACGCCCCAAAATTCGGGTACAGAGTGTGCACCCTCAGACCCGAGTTTTGGTTCATAACTTATACACAAAGTATACTAACATAATTCTTTAATCAGTTTAATCGCATGTGATATTTATATTTAATATAAAGTCCACCATAATCTCAATCACGCATACATAATAATAACACCAATCAACTAAGCATTTATAAATCTTGATAATCCTTAAAATAAAATAAACCTTAAAATTATTCATTTATTATACCATTATACTATAATAATATTTATTCCATGCTAATATTGATCCAAAGAAATAGAGCTAAATAATTCCTTAAAGTCTCAAAATAAATACCAGTATGCATTATTCGTTAATTAAGCTGTGCTAACAAAATAAAACATATAATCAAAAATTTTCTAATGCAGCCACTTCATCCTCAGATAAGTATGGCCATGTTTCAAGTGGGTCGTGTTCAGGTACAGTAGATCCTTCCAGTTCTTGCGCCACGTCATCTGCTAATGGCTCCTCTGTATGGTTTTTCCATCAATAAAAAAATATAAGCTGGCCAGGCTTAGTGTTATAACCCAGCATGATTCATAATCATAACAATTAAAATAATGCAAAAATACATGTACAAAGATATGAATGTAAAATGGGGTATGAATGCATCAAATGGGGTGATCGTCCATCTGCTTGGGTTGAAGGTCGTCAACCCGCATCCACCCGTTGGGTAGGCTTCCACCTTTCGGTAGGCTTGGGCATAGCCCGCATCTGGTAACGCTCTACCAGGATCGACATTTCTTCCAGGGAGGGCCCCTAGGATCGACCATACATTATGCAATGCAATGAATGAGGGATGATAAGTAAATGCGTATTTTTTATATTTGGCATAGTTGTCTCAATTAAAATATTCACATATAAATTTATCGTATAATTATCATATCAAAATATTCAAACCAGTAAATAAATCAAACAATCACAATGATTTATTTTAATTTTAATAAATTATGAGACAAGTTGGGTCACTCACCTGAGTTTGGTAGTATTGACTCTGCAATGTAATTAGGTTGATTTGAATATCGGGGTCCTATCAATTATATCAACAGTATTATTATTCATTTATTTGTATTACATGGTGGGGCCCACCTTTGATTAACATCCTAGGTGGCCAGATCCAAAATAATTAAATAATTCAAATTTATATTCTATTTTTTTCTCCTTTATAAGATTTTAAAATTAAATGATAATTACTTGATCAGGGTGGTCCATCGGATGGTCAGATCATTTAGATTCTTGAGGTCTTGTCATATTTTACCTCTATGCATTTGAGGAGTGGTGTGGATCTAACCACACATTCACCAATGGCCCATCTTGACCTTCTACACCAAGTGATAGCAACACTTGCGCAAAATATCCAAGATTCTTTTATCAAACACTTCTAGGTCTAACTAATGTGGCCCATCTGATGGTTAGATTGATCTGAATATTAGGGCCTTTGTATATTTTGGCCGTAGGGATCATATAATCCGTACAGACCAAATTTAATTTGATCAGATGCACACCAATTACAATTACATAATTTTAGGTTCACCTCACCTTTAAAGGGCCTCCACCCATAATCCAATACAATGAACGTGTGACCAATCCACACCGTTCATTGCATTCACCGAATCAATTTATATTAGATATATAAAAATACTAGAATGAGGACGATATACATACCCAATGTAAGCACTCCAAAGTTTTCTTTCTCCCTTTCTCTGTTGTCGCAGGTAGCCTTTTTGTTAATATTTTAGTTTGACTAGAACTCTTTTTATCTTGAGAGATGCAAGGAGTGTTTAGAGGTATATTTAAACTAAAAGAGTTAAAGATTTAGATAGGATAGGAGATAAGGTATATTTAAAATAAATAAATAATAATAAAGATAAGATAAAAATTATATATATTTATTAATATTATTAAATTATTCACGGCCCTTACATTCTAACCCCCTAAAAGAAAATTTTCATCCTCGAAATTTACCTGAAATTACTGCTCCAAGAGATGAGGATATTTTTCACGAATTTCTCTTTACTGCTCCCAAGATGCTTCGTCTACTTTATGATGACTCCATAAAACCTTGACTAAATGCACCGTCTTAGTGCGTAACACGTACTCCTTGCGATCCAGTATTCGAACTAGTTTCTCCACGTAAGATGTATTTTCCTGTAAATTGAGATCTTGCCATTCAATCACATGAGAATCATCCCTCTTGTACTTCCGTAGCATCGATACATGGAAAACATTATGGACATTGGCCAACTGAGGAGGTAATGCAAGTCGATATGCCACTGCTCCAATCCACTCTAATATTTCAAATGGTCCGATAAAACGTGGTGCGAGTTTTCCCGTAGTACCAAATCGCATCAATCCCTTCATGGGAGAAACCTTCAAAAAGAAGAGCCACAATCTCCTCTATTAAAACTGAAGCAAGGATCTCCATTTCCGGCCAAGAAGAACTAAAAGCAGAAGCAGTAGAGTATTTTGAAGCTCTTTACCAGTCTCAGTCAGCCCAGCGGCAACCAGATTTCGTTCGGAACATCCCTTAACGCCTGAACCAACAAGATAATGAGGCTCTTCTTCTCCTGCCCACCCTAGTAGAAGTCTACGCCGCAGTCTCTTCCATTTCGAAAGATGCGGCCCCAAGCCCAGACGGGTTCTCAGCAGCCTTCTTCACTGAATGTTGGCAGATTGTGGGTGGCGACATACATAAGGCAGTGGTAGAGTTGTTTGCTGGGGGAGCCCTTTCGAGAGCTTTTACTACCACGCACATCTGCCTTATCCCAAAAACTTCATCTCCAGTAAAATTTTCAGACTACCGACCTATTAGCCTATGTAATGTTATTTACAAAATCCTATCAAAAATTCTGGCTACTAGACTGAGTAATATCCTATCAAAGCTAATTTCTCATGAACATGGTGCTTTTGTGAATGGCAGATCCATCTTGGAAAATATCGCGTTGGCTCAAGAAGCAATGCGCGAGATTAACAGGAAAGTTAGAGGAGGGAACATCATCCTCAAACCAGATTTGGTGAAAGCCTATGACAGGGTAAATTGGGATTTTTTGAAACTGGTCCTCAGCAAGCTTGGTTTCAGTGACAGATGGATCTCTCTAATGGAAGAGTGTTGGGGAAACAATTGGCTTTCTATCCTTATCAACGGGGAACCAGCGGGGTTCTTCAAGTCGTCGCGTGGCTTGAGACAGGGAGACCCTCTCTCACCAGCCCTGTTCCTTCTGGCAGTGGAAGCTTTCTCTATCTCACTCTCTCATCATATGATTTCAAGTGGTCGCCAGCCTTATAAGTTTCAACGAGGGGCCCCTCTCATCTCTCACCTTTTGTACGCAGATGATATTTTAGTCTTTGTCAATGGTAGCCAGGCGTCACTCGTCTCAGCCAACAATTTCCTCGAAGCTTTTCAGATTGCATCGGGTCAGAAGATCAACAAGCAAAAAAGCTACTTTGTTTGTGCCAAAAACATGTAGCCAGGTAGAATCAGGAAAATTGAGCGCCAGAGAAGGCCTCATTTATCTTGGTGCGCCACTCAAGAGTGGACGATTAAAAATATCTGACTTTCAGTTTCTAATGGACAAAGTGAATAGAAAGATTTGCGGCTGGCAAAGTAGGCAGTTAACGCAGGTAGGCAGAGGACGCTCATCAGACACATATTAAGCAGCCTTCTGATTCACATCATGGCTTCGATGCACGTCCCAGGTCAAGTCACGACTACTCTTGAGCGTAGCTTTGCAAAATTCTTTTGGGTTGGGCTAATGGCAAAAACAAACTCCAATGGATTGCTTGGAAGAAAATCGCCAGACCTATTAAAGAAGGTGGTTTAGGTATTAGAAGATTGAAGGAGGTAATGGCAGCCCTACACTTGAAGCTGGCCTTGGTAGCCAAATTCAGTCTTAACGTCGGGCCTTGGGCATCACTTATGCGGGCTAAATATCACAGGGACCTAGAGAGCGACATCCCAATCCCTTCGCAGAATCAGGCCTCTCCCAACTGGAGAAGAATCAGAGCTTGCCTCCCCTTCCTGTTAGAAAATGCCCAGTGACAGGTAGGGAGGGGAGATCTCAACCTTTGGACTGTCAACTGGTCCGGATTGGGTCCCCTTCAGCAAATAGTTGATAGAGCGATTCTTGAGGCCCTGAAGGACTTACATGTGAGAGATTTCCTTGGATCTGCTGGCCCGCTTCCTCCATCTACAGTGTTCTCTTTCCTCCCTCAAGAGTCCATCGACGCCATCTTTTAGGGAGGCTTCGCTACTTCCGACGATGGAGATGCTTGTATCTGGCCCCATGACTCGTTAGGCTTCTTCACTGTCAAGTTGGCCTGGAAAGTGAACAGAGTTATTACTCTGTCTATTAGGCGGCCTGATTGGGCTTGGCACAACAATCTACCTCCAAAAATCTCTATCTCTATCTGAAGATTGATCCAAGGAGCAACTCCAGTGGACATTAGGATCCGGTCGAAAGGAATTGCGCTTGCATCTAAATGCTATTATTGTAAAACCGGGTCATCCCCAAAGCCGGACATAGAATCCATCCAACATCTTTTCCTTCTCGGGCATCTGGCCACCTCCATCTGGAGCTACTTCTGCGCTCGTTTCGGGGTGCCTCCGATCCTTCATAACTCGGTTAAAGGGAGGCTGATGCAATGGAGAAGAGCATCGACCTCGGGTTGCGCCCCAACTAACATTCGCAATCTCCTCCCTCTCCTTATTCTATGGGAGATTTGGCATGCTAGAAATGAAGCGAAATATGAGAATAGGGTGATGCATATCAGATCTTCCATTGCTCGCATTACTTGGTGGGGCAAAGTTATCTTCGGTGACCTCTTCAACTCCAGCTTGAGTAGTGACCCAATCAGTAGAAGAAGTAGTCTGCACGCTCGGCAAGGGGGTCAGCGCCTACTCAGCTCAGTTATCATCAAGTGGAAGCGCCCCCCCCCCCACCCCCGGATTGGGTTAAACTAAATGTTGACGGATCTACTAGAGGCAATCCTGGCAGTTCGGGTGGTGGTGGTGGTATTTGTCGAAATAATAACAGTGATTTCATGTTTGCCTTTGCTACCGGGTATGGTGTGGGACCTAATATTCTTGCTGAGCTGCGTGCAATTCATGATGGAATGGTGATTTGCTTGGAAAGAGGGCTACATAAAGTAGTTGTGGAATCGGATTCTAGGATTGTGGTGGACCTTCTCTCTAAGAAGATTTCGACCCCATGGCGGTGGGGCCCTTGGCTCACCAGGATAAACCATTTGAAGCAGCTGGGTACGTTCGTATTCAATCATATCCACAGAGAGGGCAACGGCCCGACAGATGGCATGGCCCACGAAGGCAGTGTTAGTCAGTCCCACGCCATTCATCTCCACCCAGCATCTCTTCCAATTCATGTGCGGGGTCTGATCTTCCTAGATCATCTAGGACTAGGAACTCTCAGAACTGAAGTGGCATAGTCGTTCCCCTATTTTTTTTTGGTTCCCTTTTCTTGGTCCATTTGGTATATGATAGGTGCGTCTCTTAATTTTATTGAGACCCACTTGAAGCACTGTAAATTCTGTGATTAATGAAATTGTGGCAAGAGTCCACTTCCTTTTTAAAAAAATTTTAAAAAGAAAAAAAAAAAAGAAAAAAAGAAGGGAAAATGTCAAATTCTTCAGTATTTTCCACCCGATGCTTTCCAAGCTCCTGTATAGATGTGGTTGAGAGTGCCTGATGGTGCTCCTCACCCATCTTATCACTAGGATTTTCCTTTTGGTTGTGGTTGTGATTGAAAAAGTCACCTGCTATGGCACATACCATGGAAGGTTTTGGACTTATGAATTGACAAAATAGGGCATGGGAAAGGTGCTCTATGGTGCCAAAGGAAATGATACCGCATCAACATTAGAACTACGGTTGGCAGTGATTGTGCTCCTTGACTATGTTTCAATCGTTTCTGTCTACATTGTGGCTGCAGTGAGGATACCTGCTGGAGAATGATGACAACCATGTCATCTTGATCGTGCATTGCATGGAACCTTATGAAAAATTAAAATTAATATTGTTAAGCTGGGGAAGAATTGCAAATGAGTAATGGTAAGGTGGTAAGGGTAGTTAAATGTAGTTTTATAAATGAAAAATATCCATATGGACCCACAAACATGACAATCCTGATTTGAAAATACACTTGCCATGTGTACTTTTGAGATGTTTCAAAGTGCAATTCCTAGACGACAATGAAGCCCATGGGCTACATGGTGAGGTATGTCCATCATAAGGCTAGATCCACTATAATGCTTTGTTTGTTGAGCGTGACCTACATCATAATTGTGTGGGACCCACTGATGAATTTATAACATCCAACCCAGCCATCATGTGTGTTGCCTCCTCGTGCTCTCCTTGAAGCCCAAGAATCAAGATTGATTTGAAACTTATTTGGGCCACTAAAACCTCAAGACGTGTGTCCCACAAGAGTTTTGGCATGGCCCGATTTTGGGGTGCCAATTCATCGTAGTGGGGCAGATGCATGGCATATACACATGGTGATTACTAGAGTCTGGAAAGTTTTTCATGCTCTGCATTCCCATTCAAACTTATCCATTTGAGTTTTTGATCGGCCTATTTTTGTTGAGTCCCACCTGATGGTCAAACCTGTTTTTGGATCTACGGAATCATCACAATAAGGCCTGCCATTTGCACCATATGGATATTCGACAGTTGTTCCATACAATCATATGCCTCCTCCATATTAAGCTTCAATGTTACATTCCCTCCCCTTACCTTTCTGTTGATCTTGTTTACCATTCCATTGGCAAATGCTATATTTTCTGAAATATTCCTGCCTGAGATAAAGTCCTGGGGCTATCTTAGCCAAAATTTTATATATACAATTGCAAAGACAAATTGGCCTGAACTTTTTCAGTTTTTCTAGGAGTTGTTTTTCTGCACCAAGCTAATGAGAGAGCGCAACACGCTCTAGGCATCCCCCATAACTCTAAAAAAATATGCAGCTGCTGCCATAATGTCATCCCATACTCTCTCTAGGCCTAGGAACACTATCGCTTGGAATGTGTAATGTTGCTTCTTTAACTTCCTCTTGCAATGGCTCTCTCATTAGGCTTTTGTCTTGAACTGATACCAAGCAAGGTATGCAATCCAGAAAACCCTCCAAAATACCACTTCCTTTTGATGAAAACAAGGCACTACATTACCCAACTCTCTATGCTTCAATCTCCTCTTTAATAACAAGCACTGTGCCAGATTTTGTTAATAACGTTGAGATAGAAGAATCATGTTTTCTCTCCACTACTGAATCATGGAAGAATTTACTACAATTCTATCCCTTCTGCTAGCCATTTGTTCCTTGATTTTTGTTTCCAAAATACTTCTTTTCTTAATTGTGCCATTGCTAGATTATTCTTCTCTTCTTCCAAGCGTGTCTCATTCTCCCTTGATCTGGATTCTATTGACTCGTGATCAGCTCTTAGGACTGTATCTTCCGCTTCCTGGACCATCTGGAACACATTCCCAAATACCACATTGTTCCACTTTCAAAGCACATCTTAAGTATTTTTCAATGTTAGGAAGACCTTGATCATAGTTGAAGCCGCCACCTGTTTATCCCGCCCATTTTTTTACAGTTTCTAAGAATACCTCATGCATGTCCCACATCCTTTGAAAATTGAAAGGTTTGGGGATTTATCTCAATCTTCCAAAATGGACAATAGGAGAGGGGAGTGGTCTGAGAATATGCAGGTAAGGAGAGTGACCTGGAAGGAAGGAAATGCTCTCATCCATTCCATATTGGCTAAAACCCCATGAAGGCATGCCTAGACTCTACTCCTTCCCTATTATTACCTATGTGAATTTGCTTCCATTAAATCTAGCATTGACTAACCCAGCCTCACTTATAAGTCTGGACCTCCTATTTTTTCCCCGTAGAGTCAGCTATCACATTAAACTTTCCTCATATTATATATCCACACACCAAGGCCCATCTCACTCAACTGATACAGCTCTTCCCACAATTCCCTCCTTTTTATTCTGTTGCATTTTGCATAAACTGCCGAAATGATTCCTCCCACATTATTGCATTCAATCTGAATTTTGACCGTCAGAACTGTGCAGACATTCTAATTGCATTGGCTGTTGCTTTTTCCAAATCCAAAAATTTTCTATTTGCCCGTCCCCTTCACCACATTTTCAAAACCAAATTTCCTCGTAAGTTTCCCATTCTTGGATCCCACCAACATTTGTTCCAAGATAAAAGCCAGACATATGTGATGCTGCCTAATTAGCTTTTTTTTTTTTGAAATAAGTTTCTTTTCCATTAAAAGATGGGATCTCCTATACAGGGTAATTCCAATTTCGGGCAGCCCCTTCGGAAGGCGGGGGGACTGACTATTATATCCTGTCTAAAGAAAAACTGGTTTATCTGGATTGCGAAGACTCCCGTACAGCACCCAACCGTGACCAATCAAGGACGAGCTCCCCACGGGACAATAGGGGAAGGTCTGTGACTTCAGAGGAGAGGAAATCTGACTGGGAGGAGCTGTCTGCTAATCTGTTTGCCTCTCTCGGAATGTGAGCAATCAAGATGTTTATAGAGGCCCGAATGACATCGAACCTCATCTTGAAATTGTAGATTTTCCACGGGATTCGGTCGTAGGAGGAGAATAAGTCAACCACTGCTGAAGAGTCGCTTTCCACTTCCACCCTTGTGAATCCTCGGTCCATACAAATGTTCAGCCCATCCACTGTAGCTTTTGCTTCAGCCTAGAAGTTCGAAACAACACTGTATCTTCTGGAATAGGCGAAAATGAGATCGCCTCTCTTGTCTCTACAGGCTCCCCCACCCCCTGAAAGGCCTGGGTTTCTCCGGGAGGAACCGTCCACATTTAGTTTGACCCAACCTGGTCTTGGTCTTTTCCATTTAACAACAGAGTAGGAAGGATAACTGGTGGCAGGGGGAGGAATCCCCAAATCGATGGCCCCTGGCTGATGTGGGAGCAATGCATCCTTACTCCCTTAGCATTCCATGCCAATGCACTAATCATCGGATACACATCCTCTCATCACAATGTGTTGCTTGTTCCTTCTCTTTCTGTAGTGACTTGTTTCTATATGTTGTTTTACTCCCTCCAGGCTTCTTGTCTAATTCGTCCCCCTCTCCCAATTCTTCTCCCTCATCTTCACTTACCGGAGGGAGCCACCAATATCTGGATCATAATTGTCTCCTAGATCCACCCATAGTATCACGTCCTTCACTGGTATCACTGTGGTGCTACATTCAACTACTGCTTCATCTACCATTGCTTCTTGCAACTCTATTTGCTCTGCCTATTTAAGGTTTCTCCTCTGCCTGGAACCCTTTGTGCATTCGTAAACAGTCTTTGATCCCCTAATGTTCCCCTTTTGCGTCTTCTTCTCTTTATCAGCTTCCTCATCCTTACTTCTATGACTATCTTGCTTTCTCCTGCTTCTTTTACCTGATTTCTCCACATGCAAGTTCCTTACATATGTGGTACACTCTTCCCATGCCTCAATTTCCTTCCTACTAACCTCTTGATAAAATTGAGCACACTTGGATGAGTAGCATTCCAAACTGTTACCCACTGCCTGAACTATTCCCTTACTGCTTCCTGGATGAAAGTCTTGTACACCTTTACTAATTTCCTGCTTGCTTCGGAGAATTTCTCATATTACTTTCGTCAAACGTCCACGTAACGTCTTCCACACATTCTTCCCATGCCTGTATTTCCATCTTCTTGGTTTCCTGATAAATCAAAATTCTTATCCAATGTTTCCAGCTAATACTACTGTTCTCTTGTGCTAGACCTTTCCCCACCCCCTCCCATATGACTCCTCTGTAATTAGTACAGCGTTTCGCTATACCATCTCTGCCTTTCTGAGATCCTGCCCTCTCACATTCTGTCCCATCCATAGCGAGCTTTCCTTGAACACTATTATTACATTTGCTATTTGAATTTTAAATGGTGCTTTTTGACTTGAAAACCTGCACAGGTTTCTCACATGCTTAAAGGTCTCGATATAGTCTTCTCTGTATCTTAAAAAGTGCTCTAGCCATGCAGCAACAAGTTGGGATTTCTATTCTTCTTCTTCCAGCTCGCCTAACCTCTAGGGTGGAAATTGGTTTTAGTATTTCCAGTTGCAACATAGGCTTAGGTTTTAATATCTCGTTCTCCTTCAGCAGAATTCCGCATCACTCTATAACGATGTTTCTTCCCCTATCCAAATCAGGCCTTTGATTGATAATGAATAAAGAGGTCAATGACTTTGGGTGCACTTTCATCTTGCTACAAAATTTTCCTTGTTATTCACTATGGCTACAGTAGGTAAAATTATACATCCCCTTTAAATTGAAGTGGTTTTACTTTTGGGCTATCTGGGTATGTCAATCTCATAGTTTTCCTCTTGGTTTTTGTTGCTATTTGTCTCAACTAGTTTCGAGTTTTCTGCTGCAGAATTGTTTGCTATGAGCCATTCCATTACATGACCAACATTTGTCTCTCTCTATTTTATGGCTTTATCCCGAATCTACATCCAAGTTCTGATTTTCTACAACATGGTTCTTATGGTGATGTTCTGCAAAAGCAATGTCCAACCTCTAATTTTGAAGTATGATATGGTGCTGCGTGTTCTTCTACAACTATGATGCAAGGGTGCCACCTTTTAACATACATGTGGCTCGAAGCTGAAATCCAACTGACCAATAGCAGGACTCACTGCAGATGAATCATGACCCAAATTGAAAAGTCAATCCTAAGGGCCTGTTTGGATTGTGGGAAAAGATAATAAAAGGAAAGTGTAATGCTTATATCAGTGATGGATTCCCATAGATTCCATAAACATGGATTCCCATGGATTTCAGTTTCAGGGTCATGTTTGGATGGCAGGTGGTATATACATTTCTCTCACAATGGTCACCTGAACCTCACTATTTAAAAATAAAATAAAATAAATAAATAAATAAACAATCCAAACAAGGCTAAAGGTCCAAACAATGGAAAATCCTCAAAGTTTTCCTTTCGTTCTTTTCTTTGCCTCACAATCTAAACAGGCCCTAACAGGCAATCTGGTGGGCACCTAATGGATGGTAAATAACAGTTTACAAATGTCTATCAATCAGAAGTCAATCAGATATGTGATAAGATCAGGCTACTGCAGGTCCTACATTTCGGGTGGTTCTTATTTGAGGCTGCCACGACGGCACACTGGCATAATCCTCATCAAGACAAGTAACGTTTCTCACTTTTTACAACCATTGAGATGGGTTTTTTTTTTTTTTTTTGCCTGGCGCAGTACTTGGTCTTCCTACCCTTTTCGCCA
This sequence comes from Magnolia sinica, assembly GCF_029962835.1. Classification (NCBI taxonomy): domain Eukaryota; kingdom Viridiplantae; phylum Streptophyta; class Magnoliopsida; order Magnoliales; family Magnoliaceae; genus Magnolia; species Magnolia sinica. Next base: position 16,106,044 of record NC_080581.1, read on the forward strand.
AGCTTCATATCTAGATACTAAGAATGATATTTCTTTGTGGGGTGTCCATTGGAGAACAGACACGAAGAAAATGTTGAAATAGGTGCTTCATGGTGAGCAGCAGTTTTTGTTGAAAGCCTGGAAAATAAGAGTGAGTGACATTTTCTTTGAATATATATATATATATATATATATATATATATATATATATATATATATATATATATATATATATATATATATATTCCAAGAAAGCATTTGGAGAGAACCAAAAGTTGAGGCAAGGCTGGGAAATATTTTTGGGACTTTCTATGAAAACACATTCTTGGAAAATGTTTTTCCACCTGAAGTATGAATCATGGAATAATTTCAATTTCTTGAGAAGTATTTTTCAACTCGATGGTTTTGAAGATCCTGTGTAGATGTGGTTGGGAGTGTTTGGTGGTTCTCCTGTCATGGAAGTTTTTACGGTGAAGTGACAAAATGGGGTGTGGGAAAGGTGCTCTGCATCGACAGTAGAACTGCATTTGGCAGTGATCATTCTCGTTGGCTATGTTTTCAATCAGGATGGCCTGATGGAGAATGATGGGCAGCCATCTCATCTTGATCGTGCTTTTGGTAAACTAAAATAAAAGTGATTAAGCAAGGGGAGAAAAAGAAAGTAATTGCAGGGATAGTTAAATGTACCTTTTTAAACGGACTATCCACAAATGGGCCCACAAACTTGACGGTCTTGATTTGAAATTACCTTTGCCATTGTACTGTTTTGAGGAAATACGATTCCTGGACGACAATGAAGCCCATATGGGCTAAATGGTGAGGCGTTCCCATCGTGAAGGTAGATCCACTATAATGCTTTGTTCGTTGAGCGTGACCCAGTTCATAAATGTGTGGGCTCCACTGATTTTGTTAATAACATCCAATCCATCCATCATTCACTTTGCCCTTTTGTATCCTCCATGGTGCCCACGAATAATTTGGGCCACCATGTCTACCATAAAATCTCAAGACGTATCCAACAAGGGTTTTGGAATGGCCTGATTTGGGGGTGTCAATTCATCCTCGTGGTGCATCTTCTGGCCGGATTGGATGGCCTATTAATTAACAGGGTGATTAGTGATTACCAGTCTGAAAGGTTTTTTTAATCCTTTTATTATTATTTTTTTAATCTTTCATATTTTATTTTTATTTTTATTTTTATTTTTATTTTTTATTTTTTTGTTGTGCACATCCGCAGTCAAATTTATCCATTTGATGTGGGCCATCAGAGTTTTTGATCACCTGTTTTTTTTTTTTGGTGTCCCACCAGATGGGCCAACCTGTTTCTGGCTCTAGGGAATAATCACAATAATGGCCATCATTTGCGCCTTGGATATTCTAATTGACCCATCATTAGGACGGTTTTAACTGATTATAAACTCATATAATTGTGTCCCAATATTTGGACAGTTTGATTGTGTTGTGTCCCACAGATGTGTACAATTTGAAGCATCATGCAGTACGTTGGTTTCTCCTTTTGGGATTTTGTAACTAATCTCTCTCTCTCTCTCTCTCTCTCTCTCTCTCTCTCTCATGTTGGGAGCAGATTTGGTCAAGTACATAGTAACCTCGACAACCTTTTGAAAGTTGGTGGGTCCTCTCTAAACAGAAAATTGTATATCTATCTAGTTGGTTTATAAAACCAATCGTGTGTTGGTATGCCAATTCCACCATGGTACTCACAACGAAAATGGCATATGCCCTAATAATCAGGCCAATCCAACCATTAAATAGGACGCATACAAATATGAAGTTTTTAATATGCCTTTTCATTGTTTTCTATAGTGTGTCCCACTTGATAGTTGAATCAACATGATTTTAAGGGCATCACATTTTCATGGTTTTGCTGTCCATTGGACAACTTGATTGTTATACAAGCATGATGTGGGCCCACACACAACTTGTTAGAGGTACAAGTAAGCTCAAAGAATAAGATTTTTATTTTTATTTTTATTTAACACACTCACCCACACACACCACAGTGGTATTGCAGAAAAAACGCTGCACGTGGTAAACGTAGGCAAAACCAAAACACAAGAAATGGCTAAATTAAAATAATAGACAAGTGACATAAGAATTTACATGGTTCGACAATATGTCTACTCCACTGGTAGCAATACAAAGCTTTATTTTTCTCTAAAAATAAAAGAAACAAAAATACAAAGCTTACAGTTCTTCCACTTGTGCAATGAATACCTCAAAAGATAAACTAATAAAATACTACTAACTATAATTGCCACAACATTCTTCCACTTGAAGACTAGTTTTTCTAACAGTGAGAAAAACACTTAATAATAGCTGCCCAAAAGTTACCAATTGTTAGATAGCAACAAAGTCCAAGAGAAGTCATACATCAATTGTCGTCAATGTTAATCTTCTGCAATGATATCTGATCATCTTTAACCACGTTATGAACAAAGTGATACTAAACATTGATATGCTTAGTTCGAGTATGAAATACTGGATTCTTAGTCAAGTGTAACATGCTTTGACTATCACAATGAATCGCCATCACTTTTTGCTTTAATTTTAATTATTTTACCAATTTCTTCAACCAAATAGTTGCTTGTGTAGCTGACTTGTACTTTGTCTCTAAAAAGGACGAGGCCACCCCTTACTGCAGTCTCAACATTTAACTAACTGCACTGCTAACTAAGGAGAAAATATAACCCGCAGTAGATTTTTTTTTATTTTTTATTTTATCATGATCTCTTATATAATCTGCATCCACAAACTTAACCAAGTCTAAATTTTGACCGATATAACAAATAGCAAACTTAGAATTACCCTTCAAGTAATGAATTATCTACTTCATAGTAGTCTAGTGATCTCTTCCTGGGTTCTCCATCTATTTATTGATTGCTTCCATTTCCTGTGCTTGGAAATATTTGATAGTATGTCACATTGACTCAATTATTATGCTCGGGAGTCACATAGTTGAACTCCTAATAAATGAATTGGTTCTTGTAATTATTTTTTATGCTTTTACATATTAATGCAACTTAACTTAGAATTTGTCAAATTGAAGTAGAGGATGGTAACAATGGAAATCAATACTAGATAGGCTCCTCCAAATCAATGACCACGTCGATGTGGAATTGGGAAGGAGTTTGTCAACCAAAGGGCTAAGATAATTGCTAAAGGTTTGGGTCATCAACATTAGGAACACACTATATGGTATGATTTACGAGCTAAGATGGCTAGACTTAATGATGAACAAGGGACCCACCCATTAGCAATCACCTCCAACTAGGCCCTAAGTGCCCATATCCAATAGCTCATGTTACAGTGTGTATTATTATGTGGATCACAATGTTAGGGACTTATTTTTAGTGCAACCAATCATAGCTTTAGATATGGATGAAAAAGCTGCAACCCAGAACTTCGCTCTTTGTGTGGAAACTGCTCCATGGAGCAGTGCCAGTGCACGACAAGATTCAAGCGAAAGGGATTTCGCTGGCTTCCTATTGTAACTATTGCATAGAATACCTTGCAGACCGCCCTGTCAACGAGTCCATCTCTCACCTCTTTCAGGAGGGCAAGCAGGCCTCCGCCATTTGGCGTCATTTCAGCGCATTGTTCGGCATCCCCTACCTCCCCCATCAATCTTTTGCGCAGCGACTTCTCCAATGGCGTAGAGCAGAAGCCCCCCCCCCCCCCCCGTGTTTGTATCCTAGCTCTTCCCTTTGCTGATTGTCTAGGAGATTTGGAAAGCAAGGAATGCGGCAAGGTTCGAAGGTATTCCCATGAAGACATCCACCATTATTGGCCAAATCACAGGTTCCTTTTTACTTCAGGGCTGCAACAAGCCCCTGCAGGGCCCGCCATTATTTCAGTCCTGGGTTAGCTTCGGGACTTCGAGGCCTGCTACCCGCTCCCCCCATTTTAACATTATCAAATGGACTAAACCAGCTATGGGTTGGGTCAAGCTGAACGTCAATGGCTCTGCGAGAGGTAACCCGGGATGGTCCGGTGGTGTAGGGGTCTGTAGAAGCGACAGTGGCAATCTCCTTTTTGCCTTCTCAACCGGGTATGGGGTGGGGTCCAACAACGAGGTGGAACTTCGGGTGCTCCATGACGGCCTGACTCTATGCCTTGAGAGAGGTCTGCCTAAGATTGAAGTTGAATCAGATTCCAAAGTCATTGTTGACTTGCTCCTGGGGAAGTCTTGTATCGCTTGGCGTTGGAAACCGTGGGGCTCCAGGATTTGACGGATGGCTTGTATGACCTCTATCTCCTTTTCCCTCATTAGGCGAGAAGGGAACGGCCCTGCTAACGGGATGGCCCAAGTTGGGAGCGGAGACCAGTGCTTCTCTCTCCTTTATCAGATGAAAGACCTGCCTATGGACGTGAGAGGCAGAATCTTCCTGGATAAAGTGGGATTGGGAAATTTTAGATACCTTCAATAATATCCTTTGGGTTTTTCCTTCTCCTCCATGAAGTGTGGTCCGATTTTTTTTGGATTTTCTTGTTTCTTTTGTGAATGCTTAGATTCTTGTAGGATAGGGGGCCCCTTGGGGACGGCCCTCCCGAATTTACATGTACAGTCCCCTTTGCTTTGCAATGAAATGGTTTTTCTTCCCAAAAAAAAAAAAAAAAGAGAAGAAAATCATAGCTTTAGATAGTGGTGAAAAATAAAATATGAAATTTCATGTTATGTTACACAAAACAAAATTGTTGAAACACCCACCATCATCCATGTTAATTGCTTAGCCCAACCTAAGATGGTGACCTTCTCACATGAACTTTGTTTTTTAGGAAGATGGGTGGGTGTCACCACGTTGTCTATTAGATCAAAATATAGGGGAGGACATTTACCTATCCTCAAGAATAATTAGGGTTGTCAATGCGCCGAGCTTAAGTCGGGCAGAAGGAAAATTTTAAATAGGCCTGGCCCATCAACAACGAACGACACTAAGATAATAGGCTACTACTATAACATCCCGAATTTTCATGAGTAGAGTTTATACTCATGCCTGAGAAAATTGGGTGTTAATAATGTAAAACTTAGATGCTTTAGAGATCACATCTTATAATTGTTATAGATTAGTTCTGAGTTGTGTAGCAGAATTATAAAGATATAAAACCATAAACTAATTCTTCTAGTCTATTCAGTATAGTCTTTTACCAGGGTCTAGTCATCTGGGTCTAGGACCTGTACATCACCTACAACATCTGTACGGTTGGGAGAGGGTCAACGCCTTACTCATAATGATGGTTATCCATTAAGAGTAACAGTAATTCACGAGAGTTGTAAAAAAATAATGTAAATGTTCTGATACGTCAAGTACTCCACAACTACAAGAGGTATCAATGCACAAGCAATCTATATGAGATGCATGCCTAGCATAGTATATGCGGTGTATCACACGTAATGATTGCCACCATGTGAAATACGATTACAATCATTTAACTCGCCCTGCATTCCATACTAGAGTGACTCGCCGGCATGTCCCACGTTTAACATGAATTTATACGGTAATCCCAAGACGGCCACAACACATGACCAGGTGAATACGCACCCGAGAATTGGAGCGACTATTTGCGACAACCAACCCCCCCAAAAGAAAGGAATTAATGTACTACGTATACATAACGACTCACGTACACCAACTAGTGCAATATCACTCGTGAAACATGGAATTAAGTGTCGCCCCAGGGCCATTACCGAAAATGCATTACATCCACGATATTTATTCGATCGCGAGAGGAGGGATTCCCAACATAGTACTTGCATCAAGAGACAAATCCTTAATATACGGAAGGTTAAGAATATCATGACACCTGCCGAGCTCTTAAGGTAAAAGAGGCGAGTGACAATAACCAGCTCAAATAAGAAGCGAATGACAAAGGTCAACTCAATTATGAGAAGAGTGGTTAAGGTTAACTCGATGATGATTAAAGGCAAGAGCAAAGCTTGTATCCATAGCCTCCCATTAATCCAGGAAGGCTCCCTGCCATGAATATCAGGTAAAAATCTCAAAGGGCCAACAATTGATGATAACAATTTTAAAAGGAAAAAAGAGGAAAAGTAACGAAAATCTGAGAATAGGTAAAGGTACATAAAATGCATCAACTCAATTAAAGTAGGCTTAAGGATAAAGTCATCACATAAATTCTGAAAGGCCATGTATATCTTTCCTATATCCCTATTTCTAAAGGGCAGACTATGGATAGTAGAAATCTTAGTCAGTTGTAAGAAGGTCTTGAAATGGGTGAGGGAATTATCCCAAATCATTGTAAGCTTAAAGGAAAACCCTCACCTGACCTTGATTCGAACTCAGTGAGTCGACTCGGTTTTCTTCCTTTCTTTCTTTCTTCCTTCCTTTCTTCCTTCCTTCCTTCCTTCCTTTCTTTCTTTCTTTCTTCCTCTCTTTCTTTCTTCTTCTCTTTTCCTTTCTTTCTCTTCTCTTTCTTGGCAGCGGCTGGCTATTCCTCCCTTGTTGGACAGCGTCTCTCTCTGCAACAATTGATTCCTCTCTCTCTCTCTCTCTCTCTCTCTCTCTCTCTCTCTCTCCCGTTTCTCTCTCCTTCACTATGCTTCTACGACAGTGGGATAGGTGGATTTATATTGGCGTGTGAGGTTCTTAAACCTTCTGTGCGCAGCTCTTACGCACGGCGTGTCATTTACGCAGCTCCATTTGCAGCGTGAAGAGTCGGTGGCATGACAACACTTCGGCCAGCAATCCTTATGCAAGGTATTTTCGAAAAAGCCTCCATAGATGTGGTCGAAAATCCCTCAGGATGACCTTGAACGGTCTAGATTGTACACGGGATCGATGAATGGGTCAGAGTGCCATAGTTTCATGCGGTCTGTAGATTTTCCTCTGGACAGGCTGTGTACTCAACCGTTTACATGGGTCCTCACCGATCATCTGCTATCAGTCGGATTCGAGATCTTGGATTGATGAACGGTTCGGATCCCTCAGATCAAGCGAGGTGGTGGTTCGTTTGAATCGTTCGATTCGGTTTGCTGCTGCAGATTCCCATACAATGATGTTTTGCAGCTGTTGTTGTGGCTATGCACGTGTGCATGGGTGCATAAGGTTCACATGGTATTGGTCGATTTCACCACCCCGAGACGCTGGACGGCTCAGATTAGCCCCGAGGGCAATGATGGTGGCCCACCAATAACCATGCGGACGATCATCCGTCTCTGTTGTGAACGCAGGAGAGTGATTTTTGAAAGGGAAATTAACCGTACTCGTCTCAAAGTTTGGGCAAATTACCTAGAACGCTATAACACTCAATATATTCCCTGAAGGGCCTTCTGACAGCTTTTGAGTTTGTTTCGAATGAAAATGCCCTTGACCTTGGTTCAGTAATTGCACGGTTTTCTAGGGACTAAGAAGTTAGGTAGTATTTAATGCTAATAAAGTGATGTGTACGGAACCCTTTTTGCGCGTGGGCAAGGACTAAACTCGTGGGACCTATATTGATGTATGTGTATAATCCATGCCGTCCATCCTTTTTACCGTGTCATTTTAGGGCTAGGGCCTAAATATCAGCCTGATCCAGAGCTCGTGTGGGTCACATAATAAAACATAATGGTAACAATGGAACCCGTTGTTGAAACTTTCCAGGCTCACCGTGATGTTTGTTAGAAGTGGACACTGCCCAAGTCAAGACTTTTTGAGCCCATGCCGAGCTGGCCGACAAGATGGACGGAACGAATCTCCCCTTGTTGGCATCAAAATATTGTACCAATAGATATCCTTTCATTTGGTAGTAAAGGAAGTGAACATATAACAACCGCGACCTGGGAAAACTACAACCCATGACAACCATGACCCATATAACATGAGAACTACGACCCTTGCTACATTACAATCACGACCCTTACCACATTACAACCATGACCCAGGTCTGGGTCGTGGTTGCCATGTTATATGGGTCGTGATTTTCATGAGGAAAGGGTTGTGGTTGTCATGAGGTAAGAGTGTGGTTGGCCCATTTTTCTTTCTTTCCCAGTGTAAGTTGCGCGAGAGAGGAAATCAGATTGAGTACTTGGTTGGGCCCACCTTAAATGTATATGGTCTATCCATGTCATCCATCCATTTTTCCATCTAATTTAAGGGATTGAGCCCAAAATTGAAGCATATCCAAAGATCAATTGGAGTATACCATGACCTTATTCTGTAGCCTTCGATCCATTTACACTACCAAAAATGGATCGTGGTTGTCATGGGTCGTAGTTGTCATGTTATATGGGTCGTGGTTGTTATGTTATATAGGTCGTAGTTATCATGGGTCATGGTTGTCATGTTATAGGGATCATGGTTGTCATGTTATATGGGTCGTGGTTGTTATGTGGTAAGGGTCGTAGTTGTCATGGGTCGTGATTGTCATGTTATATAGGTCGTGATTGTCATGTTAAATGGGTCGTAGTTATCATATTATATGGGTCGTGGTTCTCATGTTATATGGGTTGTGGTGGTCATGTTATATGGGTCGTTGTTGTCATGTTATATGTTAGATCTGTCTTATTTTTCATATCAAGCCTTAAAACGAACTCACCAAATGGATGAACGGTTTGGATATAACATATACCTCATGATCAAACACACATAACTTGCAGACTTCAATACAACAAATATATAGCTGGTGTGAGGTACACTAGTCAATCCGCTTCCTCTGATCTACTTCCGTATCGGGGACGGAAACGGATTGGCTACTCCCCGCTGCTAACAGCCTCATGGCTAGTGGTCGGTGCTTTGTAGGCCCACTATGATGTATGTGTTACATCCATTTTTACAAATTATTTTAGAGTTTTATACCAAAAATGCGAGGGATATAAATCTCAAGTGGACCACACCACATGAAAACAATGGTAATTGGATAACCACTACCCATGACAACCACGACCCATATAACAGGATAACTGCGACCCATATAACATACAACTGCGATCTATATAATCGTGACTCATATAATAGGATAACTATGACCCAAATAATCGGACAACTGCGACCACGCCCATATAACAGGATAACTGCAACCCATATAACAGGACAACTGCGATCTATACAACTGCGAACCATATAACAAGACAACCGCGACCCATATAACAGGATAACTACGACCCATATAACAGGACAACTGCAATCCATACAACTGAGACCTATATAACATGAAAACTACGATCCATACAACTACGGCCCATTTGGGTCGTGGTTTGCATGGGTCATAGTTGCCATGTTATATGGGTCGTGGTTGTCATGTTGTATGAATCGTGGTTTTCAACGTGTTCAATTTCTTTTATATCAAACCATTGGTATCATAGCTTAAGGCCCACAATGGGGTGATCCGATCCATCCACCTTGTCGGCCAGCTCAGCGTAGGCCTAAAAAGTCGTAACTTGGGCAATGTCCACTTCTAACAAACATCACAATGAGACTAGAAACTTTTAATAGTCACCATTATTTTTTATTATGTGGGCCACATGAGCACTGGATTAAGCTGATATTTGGGCACTAGTCCTAAAATGGAATGGCAAGAAGGATGGGCGGCATGGATGAAACACATACATGGTGGTGGGTTGTAGTTGTCATGTTGTATGAGTCGTGGTTCTCATGTTATATGAGTCATGATTGTCATATTATATGGTCGTGGTTGTCATGGATCGTGGGTGCCATTGTCACCATTATAACATGGGAATCATGGTTGTCATGTTAAATAGGTTGTGGTGGTCATGTTACATGGGTTGTGGTTGTAATGTGGTGAGGACCAAAATGCCCTTTCCTTATTTCGGTAGTTGTACGGTTTTCTATGGAATAAGAAGTTACATCATATTTAATGCCAATAAAGTGATGTGTACAGAACCTTTTTTTGTGCATGGTGAGGACCAAACTTGTGGGGCCCACATTGATGTATGTGTATAATCCATGCCGCTCATCCTTCTTGTTGTGTCATTTTAGGCCCATAGCGAGTAGGCCGACAAGGTGGACGGAACGGATCACCCCATTGTGGGCCTTAGGCTATTAGACCAATGGCTATCCTTTTATTTGGTAGTAAAGGAAGTGAACATGTAATAACAGCGACCCATATCACATGAGAACCAAGACCCATATAACATGATAACTATGACCCACGACAACCACGACCCATATAACATGACAACCACGACCCATAACAACTACGACCCTTACCACATTACAACCACGACCCATATAACATGACAACCATGACCCATAACAACTACGACCCTTACCACATTACAACCATGACTCATTTAACATGACAACCACGACCTATATAATATAATAATCACGACCTATATAACATGAGAACCATGACCCATATAACATGATAACTACGATCCATGACAACTACGACCCATGAAAACCACGACCCATGACAACGACAATCCATGACAACTACGACCCATATAACATCACAACCACGACTAACTTTCCAAGCTCACTGTGATGTTTGTTAGAAGTGGACACTGTCCAAGTTAGGACTTTTTGGGCACACGTCAAGCAGGCCGACAAGGTAGACGGAACGGATCACCCCATTGTGGGCCTTAGGCTATTGTACTAATGGCTATCCTTTCATTTAGTAGTAAAGGAAGTGAACATGTAACAACCGCGACCCATATTACATTAGAACCACGACCCATATAACATGATAACTACGACCATGACAACCATGACACATTTAACATGACAATCACAACCCATGTAACATGACAACCACGACGGATAACAACTACGACCCTTACCACATTACAACCACGACCCATATAACATAACCACCACGACCTATATAATATGACAAGCACGACCCATGATAACTACGACCCATATAACATGACAACTACGACCCATATAACATGACAACTATGACCCATGACAACCATGATCTATTTTTGATAGTGTAAATGAATCAAAGGCTACAGATTAAGGCTGTGGTATAATCCAATTGATCTTTGGATATGCTTCAATTTTGGGCTCAACCCCTTAAATTAGATTGAAAAATGGATGGATGGCATGGATAAACTACATACATTCAAGGTGGCGCAACCAAGTACTCAATTCGATTTCCTCTCCCGAGTGCAACTTACGTTCGAAAAAAAAAAACGGGCGCAGATTGCTACTTTTAGGTTAAGTATCCTGACTCACTACTCAACCTGAGCGAATCGAAAGGTTGAGTATCTAAACTCGCTACTCAACCTGTTCGTATCTAATCGGGAATGAATTGGCTACTCCCCTTCCACCTTTCCGAGCTATAGTTGAGCCGGGGTAGGACGAAATCCTCCATCCGGGACGGAAGTGGATTGGCTAGTGTACCTTACACCAGCTACATGGTGGCCGCGGATTAGATACATCGCTAGAATTGATGTCACCAAGCTTTGTGGACCCCACCATGATGCATGTGTTGTATCTATACCGTCCATCTATTTGGAGAGAGTTTTATGGCCGTAGAAAAATAATGAGATATATCTAAAGTTCAAGTGGGCCCCACCATAGAAAACAGTGGGAATAGTGACATCCACCGTTCAAAACTTCTTAGGGGCCACAAAAGCTTCCTATCAAGCTTATATTTTGTTTTCACTTTGTCTATCTCTATGTTAACTTATAAATAGGCTGGATCTAAAAAATAAATCATAGTGGGCCCTGTAAATGTTTCAACGGTGGGTGGATTGATCCCATGGTTTTCTGTGGTGTGGTCCATATGATCTTTGGATATGATTCATTTTTTAGATAATGCTCTAAAATGATCTCCAAAAATATATGAACGGTGTAGATATAATAAGTACATCACTGTGGGGCCACATAGCTTTGATCTACTTTGAACCGGTCATACAACTCGGAGCTTGAGGAGTGTCAGTGCATGACACGTACCTACAACAAAAATTAGATTGCCTGCTGAGTTACTTAGTACACTTTTAACATACTGAGTAAACTCAGTTGGGCCCACTGTGAATGTATATGGTTTATCCACACCGTCCATCCTTTTTTCCTGCTAATTTTAGGGTTGATCCCAAAATTAAAGTAAATCCAAAGCTCAAGAGGACCATTCCATAGTAAACAGTGCTGAATAATGATTTCCACCGTTGAAACCTTCCTAGGGCCCACAATAATGTTTATTTGTCATCTAACCTATTCATAAGATAAAAAAAGACATGGATGAAGAGAAACTACAAACATCATCTTGATCCAAAACTTCTGTAGCCAATTTTTTTTTTTCAATGGTAAAGGTTCACTCACACTGTTTCTCGTGGTGTGGTCCACTTGAACTTTGGATATGCTTGCGTTTTGGGATCAAACCCTAATATTTTCTGCTAACATGAATGAATGGAGTGGATAAATTAAATAAATAACGGTGGACCCCACAGAGTTTACTCAGTACGCTAATGGTACTGAGTTACTTAGTATGCAATCTGCTTCCCCTATAGCGGTAGAGACGCTGGGGGTTGCAGATTTCCTGCGAAAGTCTTTCGCGACGTTCCTGCGCTGGGAACCCAGGTGGGGCCCACCGTGATGTTTGTGAGAAATCCACTCTGTCCATCTATTTTGTGAGCTCATTTTAGTATGCCAAAACAAAAGTGAGAAAGATCCACAACTTTAGTGGGTAGTGGTAAAGGAAAAGGTAGTTAGGGAAATTCCTATCGTTGAAATCTCCCTAGAGTTTACAGTAATGTTTACATGCCATCCATACCGTTCATAAAGTCATTCCTACTGGGGTGAACTGTAAACACAAAAATAAACATGATTCAAGACTTCACTGGCCTTATGAATATTTCAACTGTGGGCGTTCAATTCTCACGTTTTCGGCCCACCTGAGCATTCGGTCTGGTTCATTTTTGCCCTAATGTCCTAAAATGAACTCATAAAATGGATGGACAAAGTGGATTTCTCACAAACATCACAGTGGGCCCCACTTGAGTTCCCAGTGCAGGAACTTCTTGCGAAATCCGCGTCCGACGCCGGGTTGGAAGTGCATTGCGTATTGAGTAACTCAGTATCATAAACACACTAACTAAATTCTGTGGGGTCCACCGTGATTTATGTATTTTATCCACTCCATCCATCGATTTTAAAAGATAATTTTACGGCTAGAGCATAAAAATGAAGTATATAAAAACCTCAAGTGGACCACACCACAGGAAACAGTGTGAATTGAACATCTACCTTTAAAAATTTCTCGAGGACTACAGAAGTGTTGGATCAAGCTTATATTTATTTATTTTCACTACATCCATTTCCTTATGATCATATTAAGATGATTGATGAGAAATAAACATCACTGTGGGCCCTAAAAAGTTTTCAACGGTGGAAATCATTATTCCAACCGTTTCCTATGGTAAGGTCCACTTGATCTTTGGGTATGATTGAATTTTGGGTTCAACGGCTAAAATAAGATGGAAAAATGGATGGACGGCGTGGATAGACCAAATACATTCACAGTGGTACACTAGCCAATCCGCTTCCGCTTCCAACGTGGATTGGAAGTTACTCGACTTACGGGTAGTTATAAGAGTCTTTGAGGAGTCCAAATTCCCAAGACCTCGGGAAGGCTATTTTAGTAAGTCACGTTACTCGACTTACGCATCTCAATATATGTAGAGATGAATGGTTATATTGGGCCCATTGTGATGTATATATTTTATCCATGCCATCCATTCATTTCGAAAGATCATTTTAAGGAATGAGCCAAAAAATGAGGCATATTAAAGGCTCATGTGGACCATACCATAGAAAGTGGTGAAATTGAAAACCTACCAATGAAAACCTTTTGGGACATAAATTTTTTGGATGTAACTCCTTTTTTGGCCCATGACATTAAATAAAATTCTAAATCCAATGGACTGATTGGATTCAACACATAAATCACGATAGGACCCATGATCCTTATAACATGACAACATCGAACTTACTACATTATAACCACTAAAAACCACGACCTATATCAACCACAACCACATAACATGACAACCATGACCCATATAACATAATAACTACAACCCGGATGACAACCACGACCCATATAACATGACAACCATGACTTATATCAAACACAACCCACATAACATGACAACCACGACCCATATAACATAATAACTACGACCCGTGACAACTACGACCCGGATGACAACCATGAACCATATAACATGACAACCACGACCTATATCAACCACGACCCATATAACATGATAACTACGACCCATAACAACCACGACCCGGACGACAACCACGACCATAAAACATTACAACCATGACGCATATAACATGATAACCATGACCCATGACAATCACGACCCTATAACATGACAACCACGACCCATATAATTTGGTAACTACGACCCATGACAACCACAACCCATATAATATGACAACCTCAACCCTTACTATATGACAACAACGATCCATTCGAAGGGTCGTGGTTCACATGCACAATGGATCATGGTTTCATCCACAAAGGGTCGCGGTTGATATTTGACCCTACCCCTAAAAGACACAACAAAAAAGATGGGTGGCATGAATTATTCACATACATCAATGTGGGCCCATTTGGGTCGTGGTTTGCATGAGTTGTAGTTGCCATGTTATATGGGTTGTGGTTGTCATGTTGTATGGTTTGTGGTTTGCAACATGTTCACTTCCTTTTCTACCAAACCATTGGTATCATAGCTTAAGGCCCACAATGGGGTGATTCGATCCATCCACCTTGTCGGCTAGCTCGCTGTGGGTCCAAAAAGTCCTGATTTAGGCAATATCCACTTCTAACAAGCATCACAGTGAGCCTGAAAAGTTTCTATAGTCACCATTATTTTCTATTTTATGGCCCACACGAGCATCGGATCAAGCTGATATTTAGGCCCTACCCCGAAAATGACACGACAAAAAGGATGTGCGGCATAAATTATACACATACATCAATGTGGGCCCATATGGGTCGTTGTTTGCATGGGTCGTAGTTGTCATATAACATGACAACCACGACCCATACAACATGACAACCGCGACCCATATAATATGACAATCACAACTCATATCACATGAGAACCACGACCCATATAATATGTTAACTACGACCCATTTAACATGACAACCACAACCCATGACAACTACGACCCTTACCACATAACAACCACGACCCATATAACATGACAATCACGATCCATATAACATGACAACCACGACCCATGATAACTACGACCTATATAACATAACAACCACAACCCATATAACGTGACAACTACGACCCATGACAACCACGATCCATTTTTGGTAGTGTAAATGGATCGAAAGCTACAGATTAAGGTCGTGGTATACTTCAATTGATCTTTGGATATGCTTCAATTTTGGGCTCAACCCCTTAAATTAGATGGAAAAATGGATGGATGGCATGGATAGACCACATACATTTAAAGTGGGCCCAACCGAGTACTTAATTCGATTTCCTCTCGCGCGCAACTTATACTGTGAAAAAAAGAAAAACGGGCCAACCACACTCTTACCTCATGACAACCACGACTCTTTCCTCATGAAAACCATGACCCATATAACATGGCAACCATGACCCATACCTGGGTCGTGGTTGTAACGTGGTAAGGGTCATTATTGTAATGTAGTAAGGGTCGTAGTTCTCATGTTATATGGGTCATGGTTGTCATGGGTCGTAGTTTTTCTAGGTCGCGGTTGTTACATGTTCACTTTCTTTACTACCAAATGAAAGGATTGCCATTGGTACAATAGTCTGAGGCCAACAATGGGGAGATCCGTTCCGTCCATCTTGTCGGCCATCTCGGCGTGGGCCCAAAAAGTCCTGACTTGGGCAGTGTCTACTTCTAACAAACATCACGATGAGCCTAGAAAGTTTCAACAACGGGTTCCATTGTCACCATTATTTTCTATTATGTGACCCACACGAGCTCTGGATTAGGATGATATTTAGGCCCTAGCCCTAAAATAACACGATAAAAAGGATGGACGGCATGGATTATACACATACATCAATATGGGCCCCACGAGTTTAGTCCTTGCCCATGCTCAAAAAGGGTTTCATACACATCACTTTACTAGTATTAAATACTACATAACTTCTTAGTCACTAGAAAACCGTGCAACTATTGAACCAAGGTCAAAGGAATTTTCGTCCGAAACAAACTCCAAAAGCTGTCAGAAGGCCCTTCAGGGAATATATGGAGTGTTGTAGCATTCTAAGTAATTTGTCCAAACTTCGAGGAGAGTACAGTCAATTTCCCTTTTTGAAATCTATTAGGTCAAGGAGTTCTTGACCAGTTTGGGGTTACGGTGTGGTGCGAGTCTGCACCGTTTGTGTGTACGTGCTACACAGGGTGGGGTCCACCCGATTATTCCTGACTGATCTACACCGTCCATTTGTTTCTCCATCTCATTTAAGGTGTTGAGCCAAGAGGGGTGCACCTCCAAAGATCAGATGGGCCCAAAATCAATGATTACCGGTTGTTTGCCAATTTGGGCCACTTGTACCATGATCTAAGGGCTGAGGTTTAATGTGTATGGCTGATTTTGGATTCATAGGTAAGATATATGATTTCACGTTAATCGGATAATGGGAATCTAGTCGTCTAGTACTCAGGGGTTTAGGGTGATGGTGTTGTCGTAATTAGTCATGATATAGGAGTTTTGGGAGGTCCAATGGTTCCACTTGATTGTAGACATGTTTCTAGACTATTGTTATAAAAGAACTCATGTCCAAATAGTTATGAATGGAGAGTTATCTACTAGTTTCTTGAATGGGACGTTTATGTGTCGGGTCATGTGCACATGGTCTTATTTTCGACTCGAGGATTAGATGTCTTGATTCTAGTATCATCCTTAAATACGTTTTACATTGATTCTCATGGTAACTCTCAAGGACTTTCGGTGCTCAAGTATCGAAAAGTTTGGGGCGTTACAACTACAAAGCAAGGAACTACATAATTTCCTCATTGTAAACTAGCCCAATCTTTTCAGTGGCCATTAACCAACGAACCCTATCTTGTTAACTTGTTCTTTCCCTCATGAATCTCATGGGAGCTCACTCACAATCAATTGTGATCACATGTACTCTTCTTCCTAGTGAGGAATCTAACTGCTATAGGTTTTATGTCCACTCCAATTCTAATAAGATATTTGTTGGTTGGAACTTGGTCATTAGTGACCCCTATAATCAAATGCAACTTGGCTATTATGGAATGCTAATTCATGTTTTAAATTGAGAAAGCTATAAGAATTCCTTACGGATTCTTTACTGCGGTTCTATGAGAAAGAATAAAGTGAACGCAACGAAGGCCTTGGTGGCCAGTAATGGGAGAGTTGTGGCACTATGGTTCTTGAATATCCTAAATTCTATAACGACTCTAGCTAGTGTGAGCATCCTGACATTTGTTTATGTAATTATTCTTTGTGATGTTGAAACAACCACAAATTAGGATGGATTAATATCTGTCATCAAGCATCTTGTAGCCCATGGCCTTCATTGCAAAGGAGTGTGAATTCCCTTATATTACAAGTACCACGATGACTTTGATTGGATGTTCTCGTTGAAGCTTTGACTTATCTTTAGATCGAGGGTCATGCCGTGCCTTCATGGTCCTAATTAGGTGGGCTTCAACGTACCTTTGAGGTTACATTGGTGGTTGACATACGCATGATTGGCCACACATATTAAGATGTGGTTGAAGCCTTGCATGAGCCAACATCATGGTGGGAATTTATTCTCCACGATATTTAAGTTCAATTTATAAGTTCAACAGCTATCCAAAAGATTTCAAGGGAGCTTACAATTTGAGTCTCTATATTCACAAAATAACCTGACGCTAAGGGAATTTCATCTAAGGTGAAATCTATAATTTTCAACAACATAACTTTGAGCCATTTGAGTTTGTACAAGTCCATTTCCCCAAGGCCTGGTTTATTTAAACTCACTTTGATACCATTTTGTAATGCCCTAGATTCCATAGCCCGAGTTTTATACTCGTTTTCCGAAATCCCAAGAGTTAATCTATAAGGATAGCCCACAATTCACAGTAATAATTTTTTTTTAAAAAATATAAGTGAGCAATCACAACGGAAGAAAAACAAACCATGTATAGAGGAAGTGCCTAAAATATATCTCAATTTATACAAATGGTTGCCCATAGGGCTTATACAAACTATGACTCAAATATAAAAATAAAATAAAATGATAATGAAAGAAAACTAAAATCTGGAGATGTAAGATCATTCAGCTTTCCATGTCCCACACCAACATCGATTGGTGCATCATCTACATAACTTGCATCAACTGAATACAGTTCGATAGTGTTAATGGCTATCCCAGTGAGGTATACCCTCCAAGATTACCAAGCATAACAATAGTCAAGAATGGAATTCAAATAACTAAAGAGAATATAAAAACATACAATTTATGTTTCATAAGTGATATATGTTGAAAGTCAAATATTACATATTGGACCCCAGTTATTCCTTGGTTTTATGAACATGACAATGCTTAATGTTTTATTTTAATCATGTTTGTGGTGCAAGGTGAATTCAAGAGCTTGGATTAAAAAGAATGTTAAAAGCATGTATTTAATGCTCAAGAATCACCAAGATCGAGAATGAAGAATGTACATACTGAAGATCCAAGAAAATCAAGTCAAGAATGAAGAAAATCGGAGTTTGGAAGTGAATTTGCGTGATCCTCGACTAGTCCTGACTCCGGCTCAACTAGTCTTACGTATGCTCGACCAGTCCTAGCTCGACCAGTCGAGCTGCCTCGACTCGAACTCCAATAACTAAAATCGATAAAATCAGGTCATCCTCAACTAGTCGAAGGAAACCCTCGACCAGTCGAGGGTTGTCCTCAACCAGTCTTTGGTTACGCAGCCAGCACACAAAGTGCAAAATTTTGAAGCGGTTTTTGAAAATTTCCAACTCGGTGCGAAAGTTTAAGGCCTAAAACTATAAATAAGGGTCCTTAGGGCATCCCTAAGCATCATCTAAGATTTGAGGAGTGGAGAAAAAGCGTGGAGAAGCTGTCACCAAGAGTTTTTCATCCCTTAGTTGTTTTTATGCTTTTTATTAAGAGATTCTAGTTCAATCATGTCTATGGTTGACTAAACCTCTTAGCTAGGGCTAAGAGGTGAAGCTTGTAGCATGATGGGATGTTTCTATTGCTTTAATTCACGATTATATTGAACTCTCTTTGATTCTAGTTTGATTATAAGGAATATTTTCAATTTTTAATGGTTTGTTGTGACTCAAATTATAATAGATCTGTGATAGCTTTGTGTATATTCTTTTCATGTATTGAGATTGTGAAATTAGGAAATCTTGTTGTTCACCATCGTCCCTTGGGCATAGTTGGATGATGAAATCATCTCTATCTTTCACAATTCTCCCAGATTGGCTATGGGATTGGTAAATCCTGTTGTTTGCCTTTTCTCATGGGCATGGTTTTGTGATGAAATCACTTCCAATTCTCACGCCTCTCATCCTTTGAGAATTAGGTCAAAGGAAGTTCAGATTTGATTTTACTGAAATATCTTCCAATTGGATAGGATGGGACTCCGATTCCAATCATGTGACTTGAAACAAGCATAGACCTCCCTAATCTTTACAAGTGGATCCTTAGAAACCCAAGTTTCCCACCTTTGAATTTCTTAAGTTTTTCATTAAATTTCTCACAATTACTCTCAAATATTTCAGATTTAGGTTTTCATCTTTTTCTAGTTCTTCTTCTAGTCACTTTCAGAAAACACACGAGATTAGTCCCTGTGGATTCGACCTCGGTCTCACCAAGATTATTACTACAACGCGACCCGATACTTGGGGTTGTAAACAAGTTTTTGGCACCGTTGGCGGGGATTAACGGTTACGTTTTTCTAAGATTAGCTAGTTTTAGAATTAGGTTAAGATTAGGGTTTATTTTCTATTTTTAGAAACTTTTTAATTATAAGATTTCTTTTATTTTTAGAAAATAACTTACTTTTTAATTCTAGGTTTAGAACTTTCCCAATCAATTTTTAGAAACTTTCTATTTTCTGTTTTTTTAGAAACTTTCCTTATTCGTTTTTAGAAACTAGTTTACTTTCTATTTTTATTTTTAGGAACTTTCTAATTTTAGAATTTTTGTTTTTAGAAACTGACTTGTTTTTGTTTTGTTTTGTAGGATTTTAATTAGGAACTTCCAATTTGGTAACTTTTTCCCGATTCTCTCTCTTTCTATTTCTAGATTTCTATTTCCTTTATCTCTTTTAGGTTTAGGTTAGAATCTGAAATTGAGGGTTGAGAGTGTTTCATGCCCAAGTGGGTCCATGGCAACACTCAATGTCTTTTGAGTGAAGGAGGATTGGTTAAAGGGGTTATCTATCCATCACAAGATTAGACACCACTCAAGATCCTTAGAATTAATTGAAGTAATGACTGCAAATCAACCGGGAAGATAACCGAAGTCCAGGATGAGAATGAGGTGCATCAAGCACCCCTGCCTCGTACTTTGTGAGATTATTTAAAGCTGGTGGGGGTGAGCACACTCTCATGCATGGTTTTTTCAGAAAATATAAGACATATAGACATTAAGCCAGGGGTGATCCAACTCCTTCCAAAATTCCATGGACTTGAATATGAAAATCCAGATTTACACTTGATTCCATTTTCTTTGAAAGAGAAAGCTAAGACGTGGTTGTATTCACTACGTCCCAGATCTATTGGCACATGAAATGACATGGTAAGGGAGTTCATAAAGAAATTTTTTCCACATCATAAAACGAACACCCTTAGAAAGTCAATCATGAACTTTGCCCAAAAGGAGGATGAAACATTTTTCCAATGTTTGGAGCGGTTCAAGGATATTGTTAGTTCATGCCCATAGCATGGTTTTGAAACGTGATGCATTATACACATTTTCTATGGTGGACTGACATATTCCATGCGCCAATTGGTTGAGACAATGTGCAATGGGAAGTTCATGAATAAAAATGTCGATGATGTGTGGGACTACTTGGATAGACTTGCTGAAAACGCACAATCATGGGACACGTACCCAAAATCCAGTACCACTTCTAAGCCCACTCAATCAAAGGAGGGGCAGATTATACCTTCTGAAAGAGGATGATGATATTAATGTTAAAGTGTCTAATCTCATAAGGAAATTCGAGGCCATGGAACTAAAGAAGGATAAGGTTAAGGAAACTGTTTGCGGCATTTGTACTTGCAACATTCACACAACTGAAAATTGTCCAACAATACCTGCCTTTCAAGAGGTGTTGAATGAGCAATTCAATGCCGTGAATAATTACCAAAGATCTTTCAATGGACCTACCTCCAATATATACAATCCTAATGAGAGAAATCATCCAAACTTCAATTGGAGGAATGGACAAACTGCTACCCCTCAAGGTTTCTTTAATCAAATTTCAAATCAAGTGAAACCTCAAGAAGAACTGGTTCAAAATTCCACACAAACTGAACAACTTACTTAAGCAATACGAGAACTTACAAAATGTATGCAAAAGATAGATTCACGTGTTACGATTATAGAAAGGGGGATGCTGCCTGCTCAACCTCTCCCCAATCCTAAACTGCAATACAAGATAAGTGATCCAAGCTCTTTAAATCAAATGGAGCAAACTAAATCTATCACCACTCTTAGGAGTGGGAAGACCATTGACAAAACTATTCCGGTTAGGGCTGAAAAGCCTAAGGACCCAGAAGAGGACAATGATGATAGACTTAGCACTACTCCACAAGAATTGGAACCGGAACTTCAAGGCAGGTCGATTGCCTCATTCCCCCAACGGTTGGTTGCACTAAAACCTCTCTCTAACTCTCAGGATATTCTAGATGTGTTGAAAGAAGTGAGGGTCAATATTCCACTACTTAATGCCGTAAAACAAATACCTTCATATGCCAAATTTCTGAAAGACTTGTGTACGACCAAAAGACAATAAAGTATCAAAAAAAATCCTTTTAACTGAAAAGGTGAGTGTCATCATAAAGTAAGATATACTATAAAAGTACAAAGATTTCGGTAGCCCAACCATCGCTTGCATAATTGGGAACTATCGGATTGAGTACGCACTTCTTGACTTAGGAGCAAATGTAAATCTGATTCCTTACTCGGTCTACAAACAGTTAGGTTTGGGTGAATTGAAACCCACCTTAACCATATTACAACTTGCTGCCGCTCAGTTCATGTACCAAGAGGGGTAATTGAGGATGTGTTAGTTCAGGTTGAGAGATTCTACTACCTGGTAGATTTTATCATCCTGGATACGGAACCCATCAGTAACATAAGCACTCAAATTTTCGTCATTCTTAATCGCCCATTCCTTGCCATTTTAAATGCAACCATTAATTATAGGAATGGGGTCATGAGTATGTTTTTCAGGAATATGACATTAGAGTTGAATATCTTTTTTAACACAGGCAAACAGTTAGAGGATGATGACGATTTTCACGACATTAATATGATTGACTCTTTCATGGAAGATAGAACACTTTTGACCTTATCTACTGACCCTCTAAAGACGTGTTTGGCCCACTCCCATGATTTTGACGATGACATGATTAGGGATACGGGTGTCATACTTGATACTGTGCCGGTATTTGAAGTAGACTAGTGGAGGCCACAATTTGAAGAATTGCCCCAAACTGATGTAGTGCCTCTACTGTCTAACCTCAACGCACTGAAGCTTGACATAAAATCTTTGCCCTCTAATTTGAAATATGTCTATTTAGGTCAAGATGAGACATACCCGGTGGTGATTTCTTCCCACCCTGAGCAAGAACAAGAGAGTATGCTCATCTCTACTCTCATTGAGTATAAAGGAGCCCTTGGATAGTCGATTGCGGACCTCGAGGGAATTGACCATTCAATTTTTACTCATCGATTTATCTTGAAGATAATGCGAAGACCTCTCGGCAATCATAACGTAGACTAAATCCAAACATGAAGGAAGTGGTTAAAGCCGATGTTCTTAAACTATTGGATGTAGGTATCATATAGCCAATATCCGATAGCCAATGGGTGCGTCCAACTTAGGTGGTTCCTAAGAAGTATGGAATCACCATCGTAGCCAATGCCAACTAAAGTTACTACTAGTTGGAGAATGTGCATCGACTATAGGAAATTGAATACCGTCACAAGAAAGGACCACTCTGCTTTGCCCTTCATCGATCAAATTTTGAAAAGGCTAACCAGTCATTCCTATTACTATTTCCTTAACGGGTATTCGAGCTACAACTAGATAAAGATAGCCTCTAAAGATCAGGAAAAGACCACATTCACATGTCCCTTTGGTACCTTTGCTTACCGAAGGATGCCATTCGGACTGTGTAATGCCCCCGCCACTTTTCAGCGATGTATGATGAGTATTTTTTCTGACATGGTGGGAAAATATCTAGAGGTCTTCATGAACGACTTCTTTATCTTTGGTCCATCTTTCGACGATTGCTTAGAGAATATTAAACGTGTGCTGAAAAGATGTGAAGAAAATAATTTGGTACTCAATTGGGAGAAGTACCATTTCATGGTTTGTAAGGAAATTATCCTTGGACATATCATCTCGTCCAAGGGAATTGAGGTAGATAAGGCTAAAATTGATCTTATCTCTAACCTACCTCCACCCAAGAATATACGAGACGTGTGATCCTTCTTAGGACACATTGGTTTTTATAGGAGATTCATAAAGGGCTTTAGTCATCTCTCTCATTCTTTATATAATCTACTTCAAAAGGATACACCATTCAAGTGGACTGAGCAATGCTAAGAAGCTTTTGCTAAGCTCAAGGGCATGTTAACCACTGCACCTATCATGCAACCACCCAATTGGAGCCTTCCTTTTAAACGTATGTGTGACGTGTCTGACTATGCTCTTGGGTAGTCCTAGGCCAGAGAAAAGACAAAAAGCCATATGTTATGTACTATGTAAGTAAAACCCTGAATCCTGCCTAAGTGAACTACTCTACTACAGAAAAGGAACTCTTAGCCGTAATATTCGCTTTGGATAAATTTAAGTTCTACTTGATCGGATCCATGATTGTCATTTAACAGATCATCCGACACTCAAGTATCTTCTTTCTAAGAATGATGTTAAGCCTCGCCTAATAAGATGGATCCTCCTACTCCAATAATTTGATTTGGAAATAAAAGATAAAAAAGGAGTAGAAAACGTAGTGGCTAACCATCTTTCCCGCCTTGATCTCTCTGATTCCTTTGAGACAATACATATAAATGACATATTTCCTGACGAATAATTATATAAAGTCTCTCATTCACCTTGGTTTTCTGATATTGCTAATTATCTTGCCACAGGTTTCACGCCGATACATTGGACTACGCAAGATAAGAAAAAATTCTTCGCCGAGGTTCGTAAGTTTTTCTGGGATGATCTGTATTTGTTTAAATATTGCCCAGACCAAATCTTAAGGAGATGTGTGCCAGACAATGAACACCAGAGTGTCATCTCTTTCTCTCATCCTCAAGCCTATGGTGGTCACTTTTCTTTGTAAAGCTTGTGAGCGTTGTCAGAAATTGGGTCGTCAAAATATGATGCCTGTAAATCCCATTTTGATCATTGAAGCATTTGATTGCTGGGGCATTGATTTCAAGGGACCATTCTCCCAATCTTTGGAAATTTATATATTTTGCTCGCCATAGACTATGTCACTAAATGGGTCGAAGCTATTCTGTGCCAGAATAATGATCATCAAATGGTCATTAAATTCTTAAAAGAGAACATTTTTTCCCGGTTCAGAACGCCTCGAGCCATCATTAGTGATAGAGGCTCACATTTTTGTAACAGGCCATTCGCAAATTTAATGAAGAAATATGGCATCTTTCACAAGGTGAGCACTCCATATCACCTATAAACAAGTGGGCAAGCTGAGATTTTCAATAGAAAAATTAAAGACATCTTAGAAACGACGGTTAATCCTGACCGTAAGGATTGGTCAATCCAATTGACCGATGCCTTATGTGCTTACCGTACCGCATTTAAGACCCCTATTAATTTGTCTCCCTTTAGACTTGTCTATAGGAAGGCTTGCCACTTGCCTGTGGAGTTGGAACATAGAGCCTACTGGGCGATCAAAAATTTAAATTTCAATCTAGATAATGCTGGCTTGCTACACAAACTTTAATTGAATGAACTTGAAGAAATTCGGAATGATACATACGAGAACTTGAGAATTTACAAGGACATGATGAAAATGTTTCATAACCAATACAGTTTTCGAAAATCATTCACACCAGGTCAAAAGGTCCTCTTGTACAATTCTCGGTTATATCTCTTTCTGGATAAACTTCAATCTCGTTAGACCGACCCTTTCACTATTACTAATGTTTATCCTCATGGGATTATCGAGATTCGGAATCTAAACAATGGCAATAAGTTTAAAGTAAATGGACATCGATTAAAGCTATTTGTTGAGAAATTAGATTCAGAGGACATGTCCATACCTTTGAATGATCCTGTTTATCAGGATTGATCTCCTAGTCTGACAAATATATACTTGGGTTTATTGCTTTTTGCCATTTTAGGATAGTCGGCTCTATACTGCTTAGGATAGTTTGTTCCGCCGTTTTAGGATAGTTTGTTTTTGGTTGATTAACTCTTATGCTAACCACTTTCACGCTGAGATTCTTTAGAAAAAGCCACAAAATTTCTTTATCGGGTACTATCTTTCCATCACTCCTCTTTCAATTACATTGTTTCTTTTGCAAATCATGATTATTTCTTTTATATTGAGGACAATGTAGATTTTAGGTTGGGGATGGGAGATTAGGTAAACCACTCAGTGTTTTCTCAGTTTCGAGCAAAATTTATAATTTTTTTTTTAATTTTCAATGTTTATCTGTTTAGAAAGCAATAAGTTGTGTAGTAAGACTGTTTTGAGTATGATGATAAGATAGAAATCGAATTTTGAATTGTTGGAGTTGGAGAAACTAAGTGACCTGTCACTTATGTTTCTTACATTCAACTGATTAAGAGTAAGTTCGAATATTATGTTATTCAAATTATTTTTTATGAACAGTACTACATTTTCTGATTGTTAGTATGATGATCATTGAAAGATATTGAGAACAGAGTCTGGAGAATTTTGTCCACCTTAAAAGAAGAAAAAGAATTAGTTAAAAAATAGGAGATTGACAAGGAGGTCATAAAGAATGAAGAATGACAACATCTTTAAGGGGAATGAAAAATGTCTTTGAAGAGGATGTAATGTCTAAAGAAGATGAATAAATACAAATGACCAGTGATATAAAATCAAAAACTAAAAAAAGAAGGAAAATGGGATAAGTCCGGAATTAGTACTTGGGTTTTCGACCAATCTTGAAGTGATAGCATGGCTAACATTATGAAAAGATAGTATTTTCACTGAGCACGTTGAAAAACTTGATATGCGAACTATGCTCTGACCTAATGGATAAATGATTTATTTAATTGGTTGCTTATGTGATTCGGCTCCAGGCTTTTAAAAACTCACTTTCTCATCTTGAGTCTACTCATGCATACTTAATATACAAAAGATCGTTTTTTGAAAAAGGTTTGAACATTGCGCATTAAAGTTTATTTTTCACATACTTTGCTTGGGACTAGCCAAATGCTAGTCGGGGATTGTGTTGAGGGTCAAATATTGCATATTGGATCCCAGTTATTCCTTAGTTTTATGAACATAATAATGCTTAATGTTCTATTTTAATTATGTTTGTGGTGCAAGGTGAATTCAAGAGCTTGGATTAAAAAGGATGTTAAAAGCATGAATTTAATGCTCAAGAATCACCAAGACCAAGAATGAAGAATGCACATACTAAAGATCCAAGAAAATCAAGTCAAGAATGAAGAAAATTGAAATTTTGAAGTGAATTTGCGTGATTCTCGACCAGTCTTGGCTCTGGCTCGACTAATCTTGCGTACGCTCGGCTAGTCCTGGCTCGACCAGTAGAGTTGCCTCGACTTGAACTCCAACAACTAAAATCAGGTCATCCTCGACCAGTCAAAGGTGACCCTCGACTAGTCGAGGGTTGTCCTCGACCAGTCTTGGGTTATGTAGCCAGCACACAAAGTGCGAAAATTTGAAGCGGTTTCTAAAAATGTCCAACTTGGTACGAAAGTCTAAGGTCTAAAACTATAAATAGGAGTCCCTAGGGCATTACTAAGCATCATCTAAGGTTTGAGGAGTGGATCAAAAGCATGGAGAAGCTGTCGCCAAGAGTTTTTCTTCTATTTCTTTAGTTGCTTTTATGCTTTTATTAAAAGATTCTAGTTTAATCATGTCTATGGTTGGCTAAACCTCTTAGATAAGGCTAAAAGGTGAAGTTTGTAGTGTGACGAGATGTTTCTATTGCTTTGATTCATGATTATATTGAACTCTCTTTGATTCTAGTTTGATTATAAGGAATACTTTCAATTTTTAATAGTTTGTTGTGACTCAAATTACAATAGATCTGCGATAGCTTTGAGTATGTTCTTTTCATGTATTGAGACTGTGAAATTAGGAAATCCTATTGTTCATTATCATCCCTTGGGCATGGTTGGATGATGGAATCATCTCTAACTTTCACAATTCTCCCAAATTGGTTATAGGATTGGTAAATCCTATTGTTTGCCTTGTCTCATGGGCATAGTTTTGTGATGGAATCACTTCCAATTATCACACCTCTCATTCTTTGAGAACTAGGTCAAAGGAAGTTCAGATTTGATTTTACTGAGATATCTTCCAATTAGATGGGATGTGACTCCAATTCCAATCGTGTGACTTGAAACAAATATAGATTTCCCTGATATTTGAATTTCTTAAGTTTTTCATTAAATTTCTCACAATTACTTTCAAATATTTCAGATTTAGGTTTTCATCTTTTTCTAGTTCTTCTTCTAGTCACTTTTAAAAAACACACGAGATTAGTCCCTGTGAATTTGACCTCGTTCTCACCGAGATTATTACTACATCACGACCCTATACTTAGGGTTGTGAACAACATATAAGAGGATACCACCTACAATTCAGAAGAAGATACAACTCACATTTTCAAGTAATAATTTAAGAAAATATAATATCTAAATTACAATTCTCCACTCATTAGTACAACACTAAATGCAAATTCTCCAGAATTAAAAGTATAACATGAAGAGATACAATCCATTCCCCACAAATATAACACAAACGGTTAAAACATCCAAACTACAATTTAATGTATAGCAAAAGGAGATACAATCCACTTCGCACTCAATATACAATTACCAACTTAGTCTTGATTAATGAATGAATGCATGAATACAATCAGCCTGGGGATGTATATCCAGCTGAATAAATGAATAGACTTTTCGAACAGTTGGCCTATTCATACCAAATATTAGGTCATTCAAATAGTCGACCCGTTCAAAATGCAAAAAGGGTCGTTCGAACAATACACTGGTCTTTAAAACAGTTGACTAGGTACCTGATAACGCCCACATGCCATGTATGCATGATTAACCTAACTGTTATTAATCGAATTTACAAACAGAATATCAAAGAAGCTCAAAGGTCATTATTGGGGGGAGGGGAGAGCAATACAGCATAGGCCGACAGCTTGGCATAGTGTTTCATTCCACCATCCCCGGCTCATGAGACTTAAACAAGTAAAATTCTAACAGACTCAAATATGATATTCGTAAAATAAAGAATCTAAGACATTCTATTTACAAGAATCTTTAAAACTAGTCGCCACTGATGATTCGACATGTAGACATTACCATCACAAGTCCAGATACACTTCCAACAACAAGAGTCTTTCTAATAAGCCACATTGGCATCAAGTTCTTCAAAGACACAACAAAATAATATAATCCACAAACCACATGAGCAGAAATAATCCATGAGATGGTACGTCTACAACCACGTAACATTTATTTATTTCACAATCGACCACTAGTTAGAGGAATCCCTAATATAATATCCATCAATATATGATATTGGATTTTCAATACAATCCATTAACACGAAACAAATGTCAAACTAAATCACAATCAATTTAATACACATTATCAGACAAATACATATGTAAGTACTCGTTAAAACTAAACTAGAGAAAATAATTCAAATAAATCATAGCTCTATAGGATTTAGATCATTAATCTTTACAAATCAAGAAAAAAAAAGAAATGTACTTACATGCACATGCAAAACAAATCAAGGAATGTGCACATATAAAGGTGAGTCATCTTAAAATGAAGATCAATAATTCATAACTCGATCATATATGTAAGCTAGTCATAAACATTATTAGGTAATTAATTCAAAAGAGGACTAAATTAACAATTATAATGAAAGTAAGCTTGAAGGGTGAATCCTTGCCTTTAAGAATCGGATCATTTTCCAAACACATTATAATACAGGTATGGGCTTTAGGATTAAACCCTCGAATGTTAGCTTGATTCGACTTGAATCAACTCCATAAGGTTCCAATTCAATCTAATCTTTGAATCTAAGGGAGGTGATTGAAAACCACCATTTCCTACATTGAAATAAAGTTTAACATCAATTTAACACAATTCAAATAGTATTAGGATTTTAAGATTCTGAAATCTAATCTCATGTTTGGTGGGTTAACTCGGCTTGACTCAATACAAACTTAAACTGAGTCAATGTCTACAACATTGTGAACCGGGTAAAATGGTGGTTTTCTTAGCTATGCATCAGTCATTCGATTTCCAGTCCCATTAGCAAGTCAGACTTAGCTCTCTTTCAAAGACTTGATATTGTTGCTAAACCTCCCAGAAAAAAGTCTATCCAGATAATAAAATGGCCCAGGCCATGGGATGGTTGGATTAAAGTAAATGTGGATGGTGCAGCTTTGGGAAATCCTGGCCCATGTGGGGGAGATGGGATCGATAGGGACTCCTCTACCTCCCTCCTCTTTGCTTTCTCTTTTGGCTATGGTGTTGCTTCGAACAATTCTGTGGAGCTGAGGTTACTTCACGACGCGATGGTTATCTGTTTCACGCAGGGATTCAATTGGGTTATTCTGGAGTCGGATTCCAGATGTGTGGTAGACGCATTTATAGGAAAATCCTCTCCTGCGTGGAAGTGGCATTATTGGTGGACTAAGATTCGTCGATTGAAGGAATTGGGTACGTTTTTTATTAACTGAATTCCAAGAGAAGGGAACAATCCTGCAGATGGTTTGGCAAAGGCAGCGGCATCTGGGCAACTGCAATCCACTTTCTTTGCTGCCGCTGACCTCCTAGTTGAAGTTAGGGGCCTTTACAAATTAGACAGAATGGGATTGAGTTCTATTAGAGAGACCACTTGTTAGGGGATTACTTGTCGTTTATGCTGTATAGGTTTTTCCTTGGATGTCCCTGCTTATGTTTTTTGTCCCAGGGAGGCCTCTTTTGTTGTAATCCTTCTTTTGATATATAGTAATATGCACACAGTTTTTGCAAAAAAAAAAAAAAAAACTTAAACTGAGTTAACTCGACTAAGCCGACATGCTTTGACTCAACTCGACTTTTATGTGGTCCAAATAAGGGAAAATTAGAATTTCTTGAATTCATTTGGTTATGATTCGAGTCGACACAAACTTGCAAACGAGGTTAAAGCTGAACTTAAGCCAAAATAGGCCCAACTTAGTGAGTTGACTCAATGAGTCAACTCGATGGGCCACCAAGTTTATTAAAGGAACAATCAAAATTCCAATTTCCTTGAAATTACAATTGCATGAAATATTATACATGGGAAAAGTCGCTAACTTGACTGAACTTGACCCGGTTTGTTGCGGACCAGTGGATTGACTCAGTGAGTCAACTCGCTGAATGGATCATCTCCTTCTTCTTCTCTCCTCTTCTTCTTCTTCTTCTTCTTCTTTTCTTTCCCTTTTCTTTTCTTCTTTTCTTCCTCTATTATGGAGTTCCAGCAAGATCTGGACCCGATCAGACTGTGAGTCAGAGACCCGGCTCGATTTTGAGCCATGTCGACTCGGTGACTCGCCCCACTTCCTCTTCTTCTCTTTCTTCTCTCTCTCTCTCTCTCTCTCTCTCTCTCTCTCTCTCTCTCTCTCTCTCTCTTTCTTCCCTCCTTTTGCTCCTAGAATCAGTAGGGAATCTTGGAGCTTCTTGAACCAGCAAAACTCTGGACTCAGTCACGACTCGCCTAGAACTCAGCAGATGCGGCGAAGAAGATGATTCGACCATTAATGGCAGATCCAATCTCCTAGCTTCTTTCTTCGATCTAACTTCTTTGACATGTCCGAATGAACTCCAGGGAGCTTATAGAAGGGATGTTTCGAAGCTCCAAGTCTAAAATCCTGGTGGTTTTGAACTTGGAAGGGTTTCGGGCATTTTCCTTTGGCGCCGCAAGAAATGGAGAAGATATGCTCGAATCCAAGCTTCTAGGGTTTCTTTGCGAAGGAAAGGAATATGAATGGATGGCTAACTTACGCTTGAAATCGATCTCCTACACATATGTCTCCACATGTGGAAATGCTTGAGTTTTGTTGGAAATCTTTCCCTGAATAATATAGATGGTTTGGATCATCAAGATGACAAATGATGGTGGGCCACAACGAACTGAACCGGTCGTCCGTTCGAATGCCCTTGGGGCGGGAAATGTGAAGGAGAGAGGGAAAACCTCTGTTTTGGAAAACATCGGGTCAACACCCGTTTTAACTGAACAGTGGTCCAGTGCACCGCATGTGCACACAATCTGTACACGTGCACAATTTAAAAGTGGGTCCACATTGATATTTAATGGGATTTGCTCCATCCATCTGATTCCATGGCCACAGTAACACCCAAGTAAAATGATGTATGGGGTGTTACAAACAAAGAAGAGGTCAGTACCATTGTCCATTCCAATTTCATCCCAAAACTACATAGGACACTCGCATTCTCCAAATCCTCATGCCCCTTCTAGTATGGGGAGGCAAGTCCTCTTCTAGGAAGTTCATTAATTCTTCTTATCATTTTGTACAATGCACAAAAAAATAAAAAATAAATAAAATATGCAGAGACATTCATAGTTGGCAAAATATGATCAGGATAAATAGACAGCACAACTTTGGAAAAGAAGCTTGCTAATTTTAATCACAGAATTGACTATTGTATAATACTCATTGGAGATTTATATTGTCATACCAATTTCAACCCGAATAAAAGAGAGTTAGGTCATGCTAACAATCATTTTAAAATTTTTACTATAACTTTTATCATGAGTAGTAAATAAAAACGGTTATATAAGAACTTTTATTATGAATTTTAGTTAATATAATATTTTAGATAAGAATTTTTATTTATTTATTTATTTTGTACATATGCATTCATATCCCCTACACATTCATCCTAAGATGAGAACTTGAAACCATGACCTTGTGTCGAAACTCCCCTGAGTCTACCATCAAGAAAAGATCTCTCTACTTATAAGCTTTAATTTTACGGATGGGCAGGCAAGGGTGTACAAAGTACTTGAATGAGATGTCAGTGGCCGGGCGATAGACCTTTTTCAGATTGCGCGTGAATTTCTGATCATTTTGGAGTACCTGTTTTGGCAATTCGACGGTAAATTTGCAGGTTAGCATCCAAGAGATGGATCGCAAGGAGAAATTTATGACGGTAGACCCACCTTTTATCCATTGGATATTCTTGAAGCAATACAAACTTAACTTCCAAACTTAGACCTCCTCGTATGGCCGACAAATTCCAAGACGAAAATACCCCACCTTTTCACGGAAACCGACTGGGTACTCCCCCGCCACCCGCCAATGGTGGATCGTCGGTGGTCTGTGGGCCTCACCATGATGTATGCTTTTCATCCATACCGTCCATATATTTTTCCAGATCATTTTATGGTATGAGACCAAAAATGAGGTGTATCCAAATCTCAATTGTACCACATTACAGGAAACAGTGTTGAATGAGCGTCAACCATTAGAAATCCTCCCCGTCTAAGTTGGGGCCCACTGTGATGTTTGTGAGAAATCCTCCCCATCTAAGTTCATTCATAGGGTCACAAAGACCTGGATGAAGAGGAAAAACAAATTTCATAATGATCCAAAACTGCTATAACCCCTAAAAGGTTTTCAATGGTAGACGTTCAATTCCCTACTGCCTTTTACAGTTTGGTCTACTTGATAGTTAGATTTATCGTATTTTTCATCTCAAGTTGTAATATGAGCTCGCCAAATAGATGGACGGTTTGGATATAACAAAGACCTCATGATGGGACCCACAAAAGCAACGGCAAAAAAAAAAAAAAAAAAACGACTGCCGTGGTACTACCGCCGGTACGGCGGCAGGGCTGCGGCAGTCTGGTAGATTTTATTTTTATTTTTTTACAAGGAAAACTTTTTCCCCCTTACATTTTTCTCTAATACATAATTATGTAAATATGTATATATAAGTGTATAAAAATATTTTTTATCTTTTAATTCATTTTTTTGTCTATTTATTTAAGAAGCATATCTCCTAAACTAGAATGTTTTACTTAACGTACCACATATGATTTTGGGGTAGGAGAAGCTAATTTAGCCAACCAACCTAGTTATTTTCCAAGATTTCATCAGCTCGATGGTCGAAAATCCATTTCATTTAGTTCGTGGTCAATTTCAATCACTTCGCGGTCAAACTGGAAATTTAGCGGAGCAAACATGAAATTGAGCAGAGCAAACATGAAATTGAGTGGGGAAAACATGAAATTGAGTGGGGAAAATTAGAAATTGAGCAGGGCAAACATGAAATTGAGCGGGGTAAACTAAAAATTGAGTGGGGCAAACTAAAAATTTAGCGGGGCAAACTAGAAATTGAGCGGGGCAAACATGAAATTCAGCGAGGTAAACATGAAATTCAGGGAGGCAAACATTAAATTGAGCGGGGCAAACTAGAAATTTAGTGGGGAAAACATGAAATTGAGCGGGGCAAACTAGAAATTCAGCGGGGTAAACATGAATTTCAGCGGGTCAAACATGAAATTGAGCGAGGCAAACATGAAATTGAGCGGGGCAAACTAGAAATTCAGTGGGGCAAACATGAAATTGAGCAGGGCAAACATAAATTTCAGCAGGGCAAACATGAAATTTAGCGGGGTAAACTAGAAATTCAGCGGGGCAAACATGAAATTGAGTAGGACAAACTAGAAATTCAGCGGGCAAACTAGAATTGAGCATTATTTATATAGAAATTGCTCATTTCATATGGAAAAAAGACAATATGCCTAGATAGAAATTGCTCATAAAATGGGTGCCCCTAGAAAGGTGGGGAGGAAAGGGTGCTAGATCGGCATGATTTATGTTTTAGGTAGGTCTTAAAATGTTTTAAATCCTAATTCAAGGTGAAAAGGATGGGAAGATGGTATCCTCCAGAGTGCAATCCATGTTTTCACACAACATCACTTGGAGGAAGGAAGAAATAGTAATCCATTCCACCAGCCCCTTAGGACATGTCCATTAGATAAGAGAGGGATCGGATATCCGGCAACATGAGTATTACAAGGACAGATATGGTATTGGAAGAGATGGAGAATAACCAGATGCTTATAGAGACATGCTGGACACACATTGACATGTCTATTTTAATAAACCTTATCATTTATTCTAGTATTTAGCAGTATTTATATAGTTATAATGTATTACTGGTTATGCACACTATTTCTATACCAATTAGACCTTTTGAAAATCAAAATATGCCCATGAAGGCACTTGAGTTCTCCAAGGTCCCCCATTTTCTGACCTTCATGACCATTTCCAACCCTAAGACACATGGTTTTTGAAACCTAGTTTCGAATTGCAAACCATTTCAGATCGAAATTCAGTCGGTCTCAGATGGGTCAAAGCCTGAAATGGGCAGAAAGCAACCAATGCAATACAATTCAGGATGATACTGACATTGCTCATTGAAAAAAGAAACTGAGCCGAAAGTAACCATTGCAATACAATTCATGACGATACTGACATCGCTCATTCAAAAAAAAAAAATTGAGCCGACTTGGTTTTGTCTAACATTTAAAACCAAGCTGAATCAGATCTGGGACATGTATCTGCATCCAAGTTACAGAGGCATGTAGTTCTTTTTTAATCATCATCATTATGTATTAGGTTCTTTTTTCATTGTAACTGTTACCATACTCGTCTTCAAGAAATGATAATAATAATAACAATAACAATAAGGAAAATAATAATAATAATAATAATAATAATAATAATAAAATAATATCATGTTTACCCCGCTGAAAATCAAGTTTGCCCCGATGATTTTCTAGTTTGCCTTGCTGAATTTCATGTTTCCTATTGAGGGTCAAATATTGCATATTAGACCCCAGTTATTACCTGAATTACGAACATGATACTGTTTTAATGGGCTATTTTAATCGTGTTTGTGATGCAAGGAGAATGGATGAGCATGGATTGAAAAGGATGCTAAAGGTATAGATTTGACGCTCTGGCATCACCAAGGCATTGGACGGGACTCCATGGGACCAAGATTGAGGATTTACACACCAGAGATCAGAGAAATTCTAGTCACTCACTTCAAGCAGGCCTGAAAGACATCCATAATGCAAGATCATGGGGTTCCCACCATCTGATTGGCTTCAGACTTTATATAAGGCCCGATGATCATGAATTAACCGTATACGTCGATTTTCATCCATTGGATCCTTGTGAAAGTGGCTCAACGGACAGATCAGCCCATAAACCATTGATTTTGGTCACACCTGAGATCTGGATATCCTTCAAACTGGACCTACACAGCTTAAATAAGATGAAAAAAGGAATGGACAGATCGGATCTTCCACAAGCATCACACTGAGTCCCACCTTGAATGACATGTGCAAGTGCACATGTGCACTAGCAGTGCACCGAACTAATTCAAGTGGTCATATGACCTTTGACCGATTGAATCCAAGTAGAAAACGGAGATTTTTGTTTTTCCTATTTTCACGCTCTGCGAAACGCTCGAACAGAGCATCGTGGTTGGAGTTTGTGGACCACGATCGTGATCTTCATGATCGATCTGGACCATCCACTGGAATCGGACGAACGTGCTGCCTTAGACCATGAAAATCATGCCAGGGATGAAACCGAAGATCGCTCTCACCATGTTGAACGTCTGATGATCGCCGTATGATCAATCAGGTGGACCATATCAAAATCACTCAAAAACCAGTCATTCCCACCCGAAATCTCGCCAAGAAGCTAATGGATGGAGTGGATTTTCTCGTCGACGCTGAACAGGGACCCACCAATCATCACAGTACAAGTTGTTTGCACAGGCCGTGCGTCCGTGAAAACCGGCGCTGAGGGGCCGTTCTGTGATCAAGAGGACATCCGAATCCATGATCTGGACCGTTCACAGGCTGAAACGAGTATCCATAAGCACAACCAAGAAGTCAGTTTTGATGAAGCTGGACGGGGAGCCTCCTGAACTGAGGCCAAACGCAAGTCCTTTTGCATTTCTTTTGCTGCGCACGCTGCTGCACCGCCTGGCTGCATAAGATGCTTTCTAGGAGCTTTCTGCACGGACTCCAGGGGCCACAGCATGCGCTTAATGCTTCTATAAAGGAGGAGAAAAGAAAAGAAAAAAAGAAAAGATCGTCTTTGGCTTGGACGATTGCAAGGGATTCATGACTCAATCCATGTTTACAACTTCTAATAATGGATTAACAATTTAAACTTAGCTGTGAAATCTAACAGATAACTGAATCCAAGAGTCATAAATCATGAATTTTGCAATTCCAAGTGTCCCAGATGGCCATCAAAATCACTCTGAATTCATACAAAATTCCAGAAAAATTTAAAATTTTCACAATTTTCACAATTTTTCCTTAAGACCAAGAAAACACTGATTAGGAAACCTGATCTTTTCCCTTGCTCAATTTCATGTTTGCCCCGCTCAATATCTAGGTTCCCTCATTGAATTTCTAGCTTACCTCGCTAAACTTCCGTGCCTGTCTTGCTCAATTTTCATGCTCGCCTCATGCAATTCCATGATAGACATCGTCACTGAATTTAGCGAGCACCACATGAAGTCATTCATATCTTTGAAGCCCTAATCCATATAAGCTTAATTCGTTGCTTACTCTTTATTTCCTAAAGAACAATATCATTCTCATCTATTATG
The DNA here is from genome assembly GCF_029962835.1 of Magnolia sinica. Classification (NCBI taxonomy): domain Eukaryota; kingdom Viridiplantae; phylum Streptophyta; class Magnoliopsida; order Magnoliales; family Magnoliaceae; genus Magnolia; species Magnolia sinica. The sequence goes on from NC_080581.1 coordinate 16,143,113, forward strand.
GAACATGAGTACTCGGTCCTCTATTATTTAATTGAGTTCTGTATTATGGCAAGTTTATACATACAGTTTCTAGTTTGTCCTGCTCAATTTCATGTTTGCCCTGCTTAATTTTCAATTTACCTGGCTGAATTTCATATTTGCCCCACTCAATTTTCAGTTTGCCCCGCTGAATTTCATGTTTGCCTCACTAAAATTCATGCTTGCCCCACTCAATTTTCAGTTTGCCCCGCTAAAGTTCATGTTTGCCGCGCTCAATTTCATATTTGCCCCGCTCAACATTCAGTTTACCCTGCTTAATTTCAAGTTTGCCCCGCTCAATTTCTAGTTTGCCTCGCTCAATTTCATGTTTGCCTCGCTCAATTTTCATGCTTCCCTTGCTCCATTTCTAGTTTACCTCATTCAATTTCTAGCTTGTTCCGCTGAAGTTCATGTTTGCCCCACTCAATTTCAGTTTTGGAAAGGAAGTTTAAGAAGATGAGTCGCAACATCAAAGCGATATTCTGTTGTCTCTAAAAGGAGGGAGCACCTCCTCCTTTGCCCAACTCAGATGACCAGTATATGATGTGCAATCCATTGGTGTGAAATCCAGCACTTCAATTGAGCTGAATTCTAATACTTCAATATATGATTGATCCTGCAGTTACCATTTGTTAAATTATGTGGTTCTTTCTTACTGCTTAGTCTTATGAAGTGAGTTTGGTGAAGTGTTGCTCCTTTTGGAATCATGTACTTGAAAATTGAAACCCTAAAATTGAAAAGATTCTCAAAGAGAAAATAACCTGGCTGCCCTCCTAGACTGCCTCTGGTGATGGAATTTGGTTAGTAGAGAAGGATAAACTCTTTATACCAGATGACTTACAACTAAGGAAAATGTTTATGAAAGCTAGTGAAGATGGTATTCTATTTATTTGGTACCCACAGTCTAGCTTACAAACCATTGATTCAAGTAAATTGTATGAGGTTTACAGTAATCTTAGAGTGCAGCAAATTTCCAAGTCTGTGCAATTTAGTCTGAGTTCTTTCTCTAATCACGATAGCCTTGGGAGGGTTGATCAAAGGGATGGGTTGATTACAAAAGGGCTAATTAAAACTATATTGGATTATCTTGCTGGTCCATCTCATGCTAGGCTCGCTCAATTTTCAGTTTTCCTCGCTCCCTCTCATACTAAGCTCACTCTAATTTCAGTTTTCCTTGCTCCCTCTCATGCTAAGCTCGCTTAATTTTCATTTTCCATGTACTGTAAATTCTTTTTATTTAACTTGGCATATCCCTTCTTTCACTTCTAATGAAATTGTTGTCTTTTATTAGATATTGGAGATTGGATTGACAAACACAATAACCACTGTTCAAAACAAATCAACCAAAGCGAACTGTTCTCAAAGGCTAGCTTGAAATGATGTTTACTTGTCACTAACTTGTGCTGGTGTAAGGTATTTGGCTTTTAAGGTCTATTTGGATACCCCGAAATAAGTTACTTTGTATACCTACAGTAGTAGATAAGTAGCTTATTCGAGATAAGTAAGCTCGGTAAGCTTGGTTTAAGATCAATTATAAGTAACTTTTTTACTTAAAGTTACATAATCACTTTAGTTCAGTAAGCTTGGATTAAGATACAAGTATCGACATATATCGAGAGTTTCTCGATAATATTGAGATTCAATCTTCGATCTATCAAGTGTTGCTCGATAATATCGACTTTGTCTTTGAAATGTTCAGCAACCAACACTAAAATTTTAATAATTTCTTGATATATCGAGTATGTCCCGATAAAATTGACGTTCAAATCTCGATGAATCGAGCAATGCTCGATAATATTGAACTATCTCTCAATGTTTGTCCCGCTGAAATTCAAGTTTGCCCGCTCAATTTCATGTTTGCCCCGCTTAATTTCTTGTTTGCCCTGCTCAATTTCGTGTTTGCCCCGCTCAATTTCCAGTTTCCCTCGCTCAATTTCATGTTTGCCCCACTCAATTTCAAGTTTGCCCCGCTCAATTTCTTGTTTGCCCTGCTCAATTGCTAGTTTGCCCCGCTCAATTTCATATTTTGCCCCGCTCAATTTCATGTTTGCCCTACTGAATTTCATGTTTGCCCCGCTCAATTTTCTGTTTGCCTCGCTCAATTTTGTGTTTGTCCTGCTCAATTTCCAGTTTACCCGGCTCAATTTCATGTTTGCCCCGCTTAACTTTCAGTTTGCCTCTCCAATTTGATGTTTGCCCCACTTAATTTCCAGTTTCCCCTGCTGAATTTTATGTCTACCCTGCTCAATTTCCAGTTTCACCCATTGAATTTCATGTTTGCCCCACTTAATTTATAGTTTGCCCCACTCAATTTCTAGTTTGCCCCGCATATGAATCGTCATTTTTGCAAACACAAATTTGCTATTTGCTTGTGTCATATATAATTGCTACACCTGCATATGAATCGCCATGCTAACAGTGTGTAACAATAAAGGTCATTTTCTCTTCTTTTTTAATGCAATACTGACTAAAAAATGATGGGAATTCTTCCACCGTACATGGTATAACTACGTGACAATCCAAGCCATTTAAATTTGATTGGAATTGACCGGAAACTGATTAAAATTGACCGCGAAGTGAATGAAATGGATTTTCAACCATTGACCAGATGAAATCTTGGAAAATAATCAAGTTAGTTGGCTAAAGTTGCTTCTCCTACCCCAAAATCATATATGATACGTCAAGTACATAATTTTGGTTTAGAACATATTCATGTTAAATGAATAAAGAAAGAAATTATAAAAAGAGAATTTTTTTTATATATGCTTATATATACATATTTATATAAATATGTATTAGAGAAAAATGTAGGTAGGTAGAATAAAGTTCTCCGTGTTAAAAAAAAAAAAAAAAAACAAATAAACTAGCGCGGCACTACTGTCAGTATGGTGGTTTTGGTGCAGCAGGCCGAAATAGCTACGGTTATAATCCGTAGCCATAGAGGGTGCACAAACTACATAACCTGCGGTGGCACTTTTGCATACTGCCGCGGCAGGTCTCAATAGCTACAGTTATAGCTACGGTTATAATTCATAGCTATAGAAGTCCGGCAGCACTCTCCTTTACAAAGCGAGGGTATTTTCGTGCTCAAATTCGCTGTCCGTGCGAACAGGTCTGAGTTCGTATGTTAAGTTTGTTTTGCTTCATGAATATCCAATGGATAAAAGGTGGGGCCCACAGTCGTAAATTTCTCGATCGTAAGCGCTCTTTGACAGGTGGTGGACCACTATAGTGGGTCACATGGTGAGCCACGTGTAGTCATCGTCGGAACTGGTGACATGAATAACTACCTTCCTTTTCCACGTGGCACTGGTACGAGTGGGCCCACCAAGAAGTTGCCAGAAAGCTGATGTCCTGTGGGTGGGTCCCAGTTGATTAATAAATAAGACAAATCATTTATGTTCTCTTGCTACCCACATGATTACAATAGCGTGCCGTAGCCACTCATCGCATGCCACCCGACGCCTAACTTTAGGTGCAACGGTTATCATACAGCCACGTTTTAGCCAGAGCGGGGTTGGAGGGACTTCTCTTTCGGTGCTCTCTTTTTCGGGAGCGGATAAGGTGCGGCCCTGACGTGGGGGCCACCTTGATGTATGTATCTTATGTGCCGGCCGTTCATCCGTTTTGTTGGCTCCTTTTATGATGTGTGAGCCTAAAAATAAAGTAGATCTAAATCTCAGGTTGCCCACACCATAGGAAACAGCTGTGATTGAACGCCTAACATTAAAAAATTTCTAGGGTTAATCTTAATGCCCACTGTTACCTCTATTTTCCAATCAAATCGTTGATCATGTCACACAGATGTAGAAGAAAAAACAAATATCAGCTTCGTCCAAAACTTTTCTGGTCCACAAAAAGTTTATCCTTTTCCACGTGGTGTGGTCCAACTAAGAAGCCAACCCAGGAAAAAAAAAAAAAGAAGCTAAGATTTAGATCTCTTCATGTCTGCGATCATGCCATAAAATGAGCTGGAAAAACTGAGGGACTGCATGGATATACAATGCACACATCAAGATAGCCCCACAGCCAAGGCTGCACTGTTGGGTGAGGCCCAAACCTCACTTAAACTGGATTAGGTACTGCCCCTCAGTGCAGAAATGATGTGGTGAGATTTGATAGGGCTGTTATTAAAGATGGGGACACTCGTTGCATACTCGATGGGAGCATTTTTCAAACATGCTAAAGTGTGGCTCCATGTTTAACAGTGGGTCATCGGTAAGATGTGATCAAGCTAAGCTCAGGGACAATATTGTTGCAAAAATATTGATTTTTAATAAAAATATTTTAATAATAAAATATAATATAATGTAAAAGTTGTTTTTGAAAAAACACTTTTCTACGGGTTTTTGGAATAGTCCCACATGGAAAAGAGAAGAGAAAAACCTGTGGTTTATATGAACGAAGTGGAGTATTATAATATTTACTTACCTAGTCTGTGGACTATGGACCTTGCGTGTTCCAGTGCGTAGCGCGCGGGCTCAGGCACGGGCACGGGCACGGGCACGGGCTCGGTGCGAGGGCGTGGGCATGTGAGGCAGTGTGGCTGTAGAGGCGCTAGTGGCGCACTTTGCACTTCCGCAGCATGCAACAGCTTGATGGTCCATGCACAACAGTCAAAAAACGGCCATAAAACGGCTAGTTTTCCAACAGCTAGAAATGGCTTAATGGAATTTAAGTCTCTGGACCATAACCCCCTACCCATCCTAGCCTATAAAAGGAGGACCTGGATGGGTTTCCAATCCATCTCAACTCACTCCAGCAAACCCATACGAACTGAGACAGCCAGCCCCTCTCCACTCAAATATTCTAGTGTTTTCAGCAACATAGCAAGGCTTGAACCTTAGCTTGAAGAACAGACCAGAGGTGTGGTCTAGAACGGTTCAACTGAACCAGTAGCTGAAGATTTAAACTGATCAGTGCAGAAGTTTTTCTCTTCTTTTCTTATTCTTTTGGGAATTTTCCTTTATATTGTAATACTGTCAGAAATTGTGTAATTGAGTTCCATTTGGTGGGCCTTCGTGTTTGCTGAACGCAGACCCACACCAGGCTCGTCGTATCCTAGAAGCTATTTGCCTGTAACCTACCAGCATACTCAATTCACTTGAGTAGGGGCAAATAACGCTTTAAGGACAGCATTTCAGACGTGCTTCAGCCTGTCCTGATTTCTAATTATTTTGCACTTTTCGGTTTCCATATTATACAGAAATACATTAATCTGTATAAAATCCAACAATCTTAAAGCGTTATTTACTGATGGAAGCCGACAGTGTTTCATCCATCAAGTTGATGAATCAGGACTTGATACGTCTTAATCGGTTCGATGGAACCAATTTTACAAGATGGCAAGATAAGCTGAAATTTCTCCTGACGGCGCTGAAGATCTATTACATATTAGATCCAAATTTACAAGTACTACCTGAAGCATCTGACAACGACACACCTGAACAAGTAGCTACCCGCATCAAAAGAGCCGAAGACGAACTTTTATGTCAAGGACACATTCTGAAAGCTCTCTCCGACCGCCTGTACGATCTGTACCAACAGACGTCATCAGCAAAGGAGATTTGAGCCGCTTTGGAATTCAAATACAAGGCTGAAGAAGAAGGCACCAACAAGTTTCTCATCGCCAGGTATTTTGACTTCAGCATGGTAGATAATAAATCGCTGCTGCCCCAAATCCAAGAATTGCAGCTAATAGTAAACAAAATCAAAGTGATAAAAATCGATCTTCTTGAATCATTCCAAGTCGGGGCTATAATCTCCAAATTGCCACCGATGTGGAAAGACTATAGAAAGAAGTTGCTGCATAAAACTGAGGACTATACACTGGAACAAATCCAGAAACACCTCAGGATTGAGGAAGAATCCCGTAACCGCGATAGAAAAAATGATAACGGGAATACCTCGTCCAAGGTACATGCTGTAGAAAACACTAATAACAAACATCCCGAGAAGGACGATTCCCTGAAACCTAATAAAGGAAAATTCAAGAAGAACACCCAAAAGAAGAACGAAAAGTTCAAGGGCCCATGCCATGTCTGTGGAAAAACCAGGCACTATGCTCGAGTATGCCGCTATCGCAAATCCAAAAAGGAGGCAAGTGCAGTAGAAGAAGGCGATATTGTGGCTATGATCACTGAGGTGAATACCATCCAAGGCAAAGTTCCAGGTTGGTGGTATGATACTGCCGCTACTGTACATGTGTGCTACGACAAATCGGCCTTCAAAACCTATGAGGAATTAACCGATGGTCAAGAAGTCTAAATGGGTAATGAAGTCCGATCGAAGGTCGTCGGCAAAGGAACTGTCGAACTGATATTCACCTCTGGAAAGAAAGTGATTCTAACTAATGTACTGCACGTCCCAGACATGAGGCGAAACTTAGTTTCTGGGGATCTTCTGGGAAAACCAGGCATACGGGTGGTGTATGAGTCAGGTAAACTGATTCTGTCCAAAAATGAAAATTTTGTCGGAAAGGGATATGCTTGTAACGGAATGGTTAAGTTTTCTCTGAATGAAAGTAGCACTTCTGCGTATATGGTTGAATCCGCTGGACTGTGGCATGATAGACTAGCTCATATAGGGTATAGTACGTTGAAGTTCATGGCTAAGAATGGTTTAATCTCATACACAGATAATGAAACCGAAAAATGTGAAGTGTGCATAAGATCTAAAATGACAAAGAAACCTTTTCCAAGTGTTGAAAGATCGTCTCTAATATTGGATCTTGTGCACAGTGACATCTGTGAGTTAAACGGCATTCTTACTCGTGGAGGTAAACGGTACTTCATAACCTTTATAGATGATTGCTCTAGGTATGTATATGTGTACCTATTAAAAAGTAAAGATGAAGCATTAAGCATGTTTAAAATATATAAAGCAGAAGTAGAGAATCAACTGAATAAGAAAATAAAAATTCTCCGTAGCGATAGAGGAGGAGAATACTTCTCCAATGAATTCGATAACTTCTGTGAAGAACATGGACTGATACATCAATGTACAACGCCATATACACCTCAAAAAAATGGAATAGCTGAAAGAAAGAATAGAACATTAGTAGAAATGGTCAACTCCATGCTGATAAGAGCAAAGTTGTCACTAAGTCTATGGGGAGAGGCACTGCTTGCAGCATGCCATATAATAAACAGAATTCTGTCTAAAAAATATAAAACATCTCCATATGAAACATGGAGAGGTAGAAAACCTAACCTAGGATATCTAAAAGTGTGGGGGTGTCTTGCATATTACAGAACCCCTGATCCAAAAAGAACTAAGTTAGGACCAAAAGCTATTAAGTGCGCCTTCGTAGGGTATGCACAAAATAGTAAAGCTTATAGACTTCTAGACATAGAGTCTAATACAATAATAGAATCAAGAGATGTTGAGTTCTTTGAGAACTCACTATCCTTGGAGTCAAAGGATAATGAAATCCAAACTCCTAATAGAGAACCAGATAGCACAGCTCCACAGATAGTGAAAGCTCCTATTGAGCCTCGTAGGAGTCAAAGAACAAGAATAGAGAACAATCTTGGAGATGACTATATAGACTCACAACGTGTCATTTTCCATCTTGTAGAAGGAGATAGAGAAAATGTTATAAGAAAAATACCTATAGTAATGACTATAGAAGATGATCCTAAAACATATAAAGAGGCCATATCCTCTAGAGACTCAGCTTTCTGGAAAGAAGCTATAAATGATGAAATGGAATCCATACTATCAAATCAAACATGGGAACTAGTTAACTTACCTCCAGGTTCTAGACCCATAGGTTGTAAATGGGTATTTAGAAAGAAATATCACACAGATGAGACTATCCAAACCTTTAAAGCTCGACTAGTAACTAAGGGTTTTAGACAAAAAGAAGGGATAGATTACTTTGACACCTACTCTCCTGTAGCTAGGATAACATCCATTAGGATATTATTTGCGCTGGCTTCAATACATCATCTTCACATCCACCAAATGGATGTAAAGACTGCATTCCTGTATGGTGACTTCAACGAGGAGGTATACATAGAACAACCTGAAGGATTCGTTCTACCAGGAAATGAAAACAAAGTATGTAGATTAGTCAAATCATTATATGGATTAAAACAAGCACCAAAACAGTGGCATGAGAAGTTTGATTCCAAAATACTTTCTCATGGTTTCATGCATAATGTAGCTGACAAATGCATATATTCTAAAGTAGATGGTAGTTACATTGTTATTATTTGTCTGTATATTGATGACATGTTAATAATAAGTAATAAAATGGAAGGTGTAACTGAAACAAAAAAATTTCTATCTTCCGTATTTAAAATGAAGGATCTTTGACAAGTTGATACCATTCTTGGTATTAAAGTTAAAAAATATTGTGGGGGTTATGCTTTGTGTCAATCTCATTATATTGAGAAGATACTAAACAAGTTTAACCATCTAAATATAAAAGAAGCAAAGACCCCATTTGATCTAAGTATCAAGCTAAAAGAAAATACTGGAAGAATAGTTGCACAATTAGAATATGCGAGTGCTATAGGGAGTCTTATGTATGCTATGCAATGCACTAGACCTGATATCGCATATGCTGTGAGTAAACTTAGTAGGTTTACTAGTAACCCCAGTACTGAACACTGGAATGTAATAAGTAGAGTCCTTGGTTACTTAAAAGCAACCAAAGACTTAGGACTATTCTATTCAGAGTTTCCTGCCGTATTGGAAGGATATACCGATGCGAGCTGGATATCGAGTGCAGGGGACAACAAGTTTACTACAGGGTAGGTATTCACTCTAGGAGGTACAGCTGTATCTTGGGGATCCAAGAAACAGACTTGCATAACGCATTCGACAATGGAGTCTGAATTTATAGCCCTGGCTGCAACAGGCAAAGAAGCTGAGTGGCTAAGGGATCTTCTATTAGAAATTTCTTTCTGTGTAAAGCCTATATCAGCTGTGTCACTACATTGTGATAGTGAAGCCACATTAGCTAGAGCCTATAGCGGGACTTATAATGGTAAGTCTAGACATATTAGTCTTCGACATGATTATGTCAGACAATTGATTCGAGATGGAATCATTGCTATTTCTTATGTGAAATCAAGCAATAACCTAGCAGATCCTTTCACTAAACCTCTAGCTAGAGAGGTAGTAAAAGCTACATCTAGAGGGATGGGGTTGAAACTCTTCAACCAAAGTTCCACCAGTGATGGTAACCCAACCTAAAGTCAAAAAATCTCTGATTTTAAGTTTAATGGGTAAGAACAAGTCATTGATATGTGGAAAGTTTTTCAGCACTAAAATTATAAAACCTCATCCATAATAGATAAGTGCTGAGCGTTACGATAGAGGGTTGAGTTTTAGAACTCTTAATGAAATCCAGTCTATAAGGACAAGTATCTTATAGTAACGGAGATACTGGAAGGATTTCACCTATATGAATGTAGAGATGGTGCCGTCTCTCATGAGAGTTAGGAGTTTTTCTCTCGGGATCGTTCATGAATTAGGATAAGCACATGGCCATTAATTGTGCTGAGCAAGATTGTGGGAACTCTAACAAACACATAGCGAATATGTGTGTGGTATTTCCAATTCTATTATCTAGGAATAACTGGTTCAAAGCTGCGGCTACCAGTCATTTCGACAGAGTTTTGAAATACTTACACTAAGGAAAGATTAAAATCGAAAGATATCTTTCTTTATACAAATGAGCAAATTATTCTGGCAGTATTGTTTAACCGAGAAAATATTTTAATAAAAAATCAAGTGGGGGATTGTTGCAAAAATATTGATTTTTAATAAAAATATTTTAATAATAAAATATAATATAATGTAAAAGTTATTTTTGAAAAAACACTTTTCTACTGGTTTTTGGAATAGTCCCACATGGAAAAGAGAAGAGAAAAACCTGTGGTTTATATGAAGGAAGTGAAGTATTATAATATTTACTTACCTAGTCTGTGGACTATGGACCTTGCGTGTTCCAGTGCTATGCATTGGAACGCCCCCGCGCGCGCTCACGCTCGGGCTCGGGCACGGGTACGGGCATGGGCTCGGTCTCGGTCTCGGTCTCGGTCTCGGTCACGGGCACGGGCTCGAGCTCGGTGCGAGGGCGTGGGCATGTGAGGCAGTGTGGCTATAGAGGCGCTAGTGGCGCACTTTGCACTTCGCACGTCCGCATCGTGTCGCAGAGGGTCGCTCCTTCGCGACCTTGAGCGAACCCGAGCGAGACGTGTGCGAGTCGCGGTGCGACTAAGTGGCTATGGCGGGTGGCTGGTTAGTAGAGAGACTAAAGGACTGAAAGAGAAACTCTCAGTATAAATAGAGGGACTGAAAAGAGCTGTTGCAGCAGAAACTGTAACAGCTGAGCCATTAGTGCAGGGTCCAGCTGTAACTGCTGCATGGCTAGCCCAACAGCTAGAAAACGGCTAGTTGTTGTCTCACAACAGTCAGCATGCAGCAGCTTGATGGTCCATGCACAACAGTAAAAAAATGGCCATAAAACGGCTAGTTTTCCAACAGCTAGAAATGGCTTAATGGAATTTAAGTCTCTGGACCATAACCCCCTAGCCATCCTAGCCTATAAAAGGAGGACCTGGATGGGTTTCCAATCCATCTCAACTCACTCCAGTAAACCCATACGAACTGAGACAGCCAGCCCCTCTCCACTCAAATATTCTAGTGTTTTCAGCAACATAGCAAGGCTTGAACCTTAGATTGAAGAACAGACCAGAGGTGTGGTCTAGAACGGTTCAACTGAACCAGTAGCTGAAGATTTAAACTGATCAGTGCAGAAGTTTTTCTCTTCTTTTCTTATTCTTTTGGGAATTTTCCTTTATATTGTAATACTGTTAGAAATTGTGTAATTGAGTTCCATTTGGTGGACCTTCGTGTTTGCTGAACGCAGACCCACACCAGGCTCGTCGTATCCTAGAAGCTATTTGCCTGTAACCTACCAGCATACTCAATTCACTTGAGTAGGGGCAAATAATGCTTTAAGGACAGCGTTTCAGACGTGCTTCAGCCTGTCCTGATTTCTAATTATTTTGCACTTTTCGGTTTCCATATTATACAGAAATACATTAATCTGTATAAAATCCAACAAATATTGAATAGGAGTCCATACTAAATCACCATCCAAGCCTAAAAGAACACAGTGGGAGCATGCACGTTCGGGAGCCATACTGGGAGGGGATTAAGTGTGCCCCGATGCAACCCAACAAAGTGCGGCTTTAGCTGTGGGTGTATCTATATAGTATTATGACACATGCTAGTCAAAACATGAACACCTGGCTTTATAATTTTGGTGGCCCTCAAGTCAAGTGGGTACACATGGTTAAAATCATCACAGGAAGGTAACCAACGGTTACAATTGAACAAAAATTGGTCCGAACTGCCGACTTTGCTAAAGTGCCGACTTTTTGTGCAAAGTCGGTACTCCCAACGTCGGTTACGGGCTTTTATGAATTTCAACACTGTTTTAGGCTCGGTTGCTCTTATCTCTTCAGCATGTCTTATGCTCGGTTGCTTTCATCTTTTCAGTAATGGTTTGGTTTGCACTGGGCCTAGCATTAATGCCAAAGCCCAAGGTTCGGAAGAACCGAACCTGCTTAATCATATCCATTCAATCATACGTGTACCTCTCTAATTGCCTATAAAAGATACCCTGCACTCACAAATAGGGGGGAGGGCAATCAGACTTAAATAGAGTTTGAAATAGAGTTTGAAAGGGTGAGGCTTTTGTTCTTTGATCTCTTTTATTCTTTCAATCTCTCATAATCTATTTCAACTTTAACGTGAACATTATATTCTTGATCTATCTTTTTTTCAATTTGTATATTCCAACCCACTGCTTCAAACACCTGAGATAGTAGGCTATGATCTGACATCACGTAAAGTATACAATTGCCTCTCTCGAAGACCTTATGTATATGAATATGTGACTTAAAGGATTAACCAAAGACTTTATGTTCTTTTTCCTTTTCATACATCTATGGGAAAACCCTTTTGCTACCGTTCTCATTCTATTTTCAGTTTATTTTTTGTAGTTTAGACATAAATTTTAGTATTTTACTGAAAGCTCCTTGAATCCTCTTTGAAAGCTTACAGTTTAGCAAAGTGGAGACCGCATTTCGTACACGCAATAAAAAGGTGCCTAACCTCAGTATTCTATAACTAGAGCTGGGCATAGGATAAGTCGACTCAACTCGTCTAACTCATTTAGACCCGACTTAATTAGAACCGAGTGGGTGAGTCAATTTGAGCCGAGTAGACTTCGCGCAATCCAAACTCAAACCGCGTCGACTTCGGTTCACCTAGTAACTCAATTAGATTTGACCCAAAATCCGACTCAGTACTAACTCGACTCAATCCGAAACCCGACTTGACTCTGGTTTGGGTTGTGTGTGTGTGTGTGTGTGTGTAATCTAACCTACCTGTCGCACCTGACACAACCTCTCTCCCTTCCTCCTCTCTCGAGCCCGATAGCCACCCACCACCACCAGGCCACCCTCCTCCTCCTCCTCTCTCTACTCCACTCCTTCCCTCATCTCTTACATCCGACGATCCTGACTCGATAACTGCTAGCTCAATAGCTTAGCCGCTCGTCTCGACTGAGCAGCTTGTCCGCACTTACTCGGCCACCCACTCACCGTCGACTCTTAACAACCACCCAACTCTCCAAATCAACCACTTCAAATATTTTGTATTTAGGAAGACTTTTATTTCATAATTTTCATCTATTCTTGTGAAATACATCATTTTAGGGTATTCTAATTTAGGAGTTTTATGAAATTGAAGTCGGGTAGGGTTGAGTGGACAAATTGAAATGTGTCAGGTGCTAATATTTGGTCCGGGCTGCATCTGGACTGGCTCGAGTTAAGCCATTTCTAAATCTTAAACCCTAAAAAATGTCAACTTGACCCGACTCGATCCCCATGACCAGGTCGGACTTGGTCTGGATTAGTCCATGCCAGACCTAGACTCGGATCGGGTCAGGCATGTTGTCAAGTCAAGTCCAAGTCAGGTCTATTTCAAAACCGAGTCAGGTCAGGTAAGCACTAACTCGGTTCGACTTGACTCTTGCTTAACTATATTCATAACTGAGGCCCTTGCCTAAAATCCATGATGTAGATCAAACTGGGATTCACTCGAGTAACGAATTCTTTAGTTTTCCTGATCTCAAGGCAATTTTAGGGTTCCTCCCCTACTGTGGATTCTAGAGCCTTTATTTTGGTTAGTGGTGACTTTAAAACAGTGATTAGTCGAGTCGTTCTATCAATCTTATAAAAGGTAGTGTACCATCCAAAACCTAATTGGGTTTTTGCAAACCAAGTGCATACCCTTCGGGGCTTAGCGTCTAAGGATACAAGCATGTAGCATGAGGGGTTATGAACAATATAAGTATAATTATTAACTTATTTTCTCAACCATTCTGAGAGGTTTGAATATAGAGGTATTAACTATGGGTTCTATTAGATCTCAATAAACTTTGGATTTAGGCCTTCATTTGCAACTGCTTATATCAACCGAGCACATAAAATCATTAAAATCTCTTCTCAAGCCCTCAGCGAGATTTGGTTACGAAAGTCTTAACTATGAGTTCTACGAAATCTAGATAGACTTTAGATATGAGCATTCATATGCTATCACCCATATTAATTGATCATACAATATATATATATATATATATATATATATATATATGTGTGTGTGTGTGTGTGTGTGTGTGTGTGTGACACGAAGTGAAGCAGATACAGCTCTTACGTGGTTAGCCCACCATTAAAAACTTCTAGGGCCCAGCATAATGTTTATTTGCAATCCTACCAGTTCACGAGGTCTCACACACCTGGAGGAAGTGAAAAAACACAAAAGCAAATATCTACGTTATCAATCACTGCTGTGTACCTTTATTGTGGCCCACTTAAGATTTGGATCTGCTTCATTTGTTGTCTTATGCCCTTAAAATGATAAGAAGAAACGGATGGACTGTGTGGATATACTACACATACATGAAGGTGGGCCCCACAGTCAGGGCCGCACCGAATCCGCTCCCATAGATAACGGAGTAAAGATACGTGCAGCTGTACCAACGTTTTTTGCATTTTCGTGTGAAGTGTAAACGAGGTGTACATGTGCAAGATCCAAGCCGCTCATCAGGCAAGTCCCGTTGTAAATATTACTCATATGGGCAAAGCAGAATAATACCATCATCTAGTGGGCCATAGATTCACGTTTGACTATGGACGACCGTTCGTCAGCTTCTTCCAACCAGGCGATCATTTTTGCCTAACATTTAGGATATATACTACATCTACACGTTCCAAAGTGTGTTGCACGTGTACAAAGAAAAGGGCATTAGAAAAATGATAATATATAGTCAACATTCCACGTGGCCTAATTTTTAGGGCACGATGCATGCACTCGACAGAATGTCCGTCAACATTCAGGGTTCCTCCCAACGTGCTGTGTACCACGTTGGTGCATGTATATTTCATGAGTGCAGATCGTCCGTGCTAAAGGTATACTGGAAACTCGAGTGCGTCGCTTTGGGAAGCAGATAGCGTACTGAGTTACTCAGTACTAAACGTTGTGGAGTCCACGGTATCTACTCTGTTAATACATTTTAACAGATAATTTTAAGTCTTAATCCCAAAATGGAATCTTATCCAAACCTCAAGTGGACCACACCACGGGAAACAGTGTGATTGAACCTCTACCATTGAAAATTCATGGAGGCCACAGAAGTTTTGGATCAAGCATGTTTGTATTTTCTCTTCATCCATATTTTTGTGATCTTAATAATGTTCACTCCCCAAGTATAGGGTTGTGATGTAGTAATAAACTCGGTGAGACCGAGGTCAAATCCCAAGGGACTGAAACCTGTACGTTATCTGAAACTAGGTAGAAATAGAAATAGCCTAAGATGAAATCGAAATCAAAAATAAATTGATGAATAATGGTGAAATACTAATCTAAAGCTTAAGGAATTCAGAGAAAGGAAACTAGGGATTCAGAGGATCCACTTGTAGAGATCAGGGAGATCTTATGCCTGCATCAAGAATCATGGAAATCAAACTGAACTTACTTGATCTAGTCTTCACGAGATGAAAGGTATATGAATTAGAATGGATTCTATCATCAAACCATGCCCAGAAGACAAAGTAAACAACAGAATTAAACTAATTACCAACCAATCAACAATGCATGAAAGTTAAGAAGGATACCGTCATTCAACCATGCCCATGAGATGATGGTGAACAACATGGTTTCTTGACGTCATAAACATCAAAAGGAGGAAGAAATACTCAAAGCCATCGCAGATCTATTGTAATTTCAGTCACAACAAACCATTAAATAAAACTGAAAGTATTCCTTTTAATTGAACTAAAATCAACATCAGTCAGTCTAGCTTAAATCAAAGGCATAGAGTCAGTCCCATCACGCTACAAGCTTCATCTCTTAGTCCTAGCTAAGAGGTTTAGCCTAACATAAGCAGACTAAATCTCAACATAATTCATAGGAAAAAGAAGAAAAATAAAGAAAAATATATAAAAATTCTCAACACTTCTCTCTCCGCCTCCCTTTCTCTATCTGACGTCCCCTGTTCAAGCACACCCCCTTCTCCACGTTTTGGAACTCTTTTTATACCTGCTGGAGTGGTGGAAATCGGATTTCCGAAGCTATCGCACACGCAGCGAAAGCCTTTTCGTAGCCAAGTTCGGGGCTTCATAATTCTCGCGTTCCTTGCATTATTTCTTTAAAATCAACGTCGCTTGAAAGTATTTTGGCTGGCTTACACGATGGACGGTTCAGATCTGCCATATGATCAAAGATGGTGGGCCACAACTGCCTGAAAAATCAGATTTCGCGGACGTGCGTAGCCTTTCGCACATCCGGCGCTGACGTGATCGGTGGGCTCCACAGAGGTGTTTTCGAGGAAATCCACCCCGTCCATTTGATTGCCCTCGAAATTTCGGTAAGAAATGGATGGTTTTTAATGTCCATTGACTCAGAATCAGAGAAGAAATCATTCAAAAATCAATTTGAACGCTGCAGGGCAGTCCACTTATGGCCTTTGTATCGCGCACGTGTGCTTGCATGGGTACAAAAATTCAGCATAGGTTCGAAGTATTCATGGCCCTTTACAAGATGGACGGTTTAGATTATCCATATGCTCACTTTGTGGTGCCTACTAACGTCCACAAAACAGACGCCGTCCGTCCGTTACACAGCGCCAAAACGAAAATTTCCGTTTTGGGAAGAAGATGCGGGTCAGCTGTGGCTAACCGGTTTGATGCACCGTGAGTGTACTGTTCACTCCCCAAGTATAGGGTTGTGATGTAGTAATAAGCTCGGTAAGACCGAGGTCGAATCCACATGGACTGAAACTTGTACGTTTCCTGAAACTAGGTAGAAATAGAACTAGTCTAAGATGCGATCTAAATCAAATAAAATTTAGGGAATAATTGTGGAATAATTATCTAAAACTTAAGTAATTCAGAGGAAGGAAAACTAGGGATTCAGAGGATCCACTTGTAGAGATCAGGGAGATTTTATGCCTGCATCAAGGATTATGGAATTCAAACTGAACTTACTTGATCTGGTTTTCAAGAGATGAAAAGTATATGAATTAGAATGGATTCCATCACCAAACCATGCCCAGTAGACAAAGTAAACAACAGAATTAAACTAATTACCAACCAACCAACAATGTATGAAGATCAGGAAGGGTACTGTCATCCTACCATGCCCATGGAACAATGATGAACAACAGGGCTTCCTAACTTCATAAACATAAAAAAAGGGGAAAGAAATACTCAAAGCCATTGCAAACCCATTGTAATTTCAGTCACAACAGACCATTAAAGACTGAGAAAATATTCCTTTAATAATCAACTTAAAATCAAATCTAGTCCATGAATTTACATTGAAAGCACAGAATAGACTCTCCCATCTCGCTACAGGCTTCACCTCTTAGCCCTAGCTAAGAGGTTTAGCCACACATGAATGGCCTGAACAGATCAAATGAAAATAGAAATAAAAAGAGAAAGAAAAGAACAAGAAGGAGAGAAAAGAAGAGCAGCCTTACGTCCAGCAGCCAACCTCCATTCCCACGGCTGCCCTGTACTCAGCCAAGTCTCTCCCTCTCATTCCAGCCAAAACTGTTCCACGTTCAGCCCTCCTACTCCAGCGCTCTCCCTTCATTGTTTTCCTCTTTCCTTTGCAAACATTTCTCGGATTTCCTCCACGGCAGCTCTCAATCCACCCGTCCTTCCAGCACTGACAAGCCCCCTCAAACCGAGCCCTTTTCTCTCTCTTTATAGGCAGCAAAGACCCTGCTGGAGTGCTAGAGGCAGTGGCTAGAGTTTTCGCACTCCGTGCGGAAATTTTACGCAGCAGAAACCGGACGCGCAATCTCTGTTTTTCGCAGCAAAACAGCCTCCGTTTGGTTTGATTTTGCGGCGCGAAATCAACATATTTGTTGATTCTGACACCTTGGCTAGGGCTATGGCCATCTGTTGAAGCATGTGGATGGTCTGGATCATCAATCCGACGGTGATCAGAAGAACACAGGGGCCCACAGCGTCCGATTTTTGCGGTCTGCGAAACAGAGCCAGCGCTTCTCGCGCTGGCTATTGGTGGGACCCAAATCCTTTCATTTTCTCCGAAATCCACTCTGTCCATTGTAATCACATCGAAAAAACAGTAAGAAATGGCTGGCTTCATGTTGGATTCGGTGTGGCCCATGCGATCTTTGTTCCCACCGTCCATACCTGCATGCGGTTAAGATCTTCACCCGTATGCTTGCATGAAGGAGAAAGGAAACCTAGGCGTCGATTTTGGCTAACCCTTAGAACGAATGGACAGATCTGATCATCACTCCGGGCGTCTAGTGGGGCCCACAAGCAGAACCGACGGACGAACAGCGTTAACGCTATTTGTGTTTTCTTGGAAAATTTGAATTCTGTCGGTCAGCGCCTGCTGACCGACTTTGAGTGCATGGGTGCACGGCTGGTGCACTTGCAGACTGTACACATGCAATGCACATGGGGTCCATCCTGGTGTATGTACAAAATCTCCTCCGTCCATCTGGTTCTTCACATGATTTAAGGCGTCGAGACCGAAGATGAGGCATATCCAGAGATCAGGTGGGCCTCAGATCAGTAAATTGTGGGCTGAAATGTCCGTTGGGCCACTTCCACAGCGATCCAATGGATGAAATTTTACGTGTACGGTTCATTTATGGTCCTCAGGCCACGTATGGAGTTTCAAACTGATCAGATGGTGGGAACCCTATGATCTTGCATTCTGGACACTTTTCAGGCCCCTTGAGCTTCAATTTCTCGATTTTCTTGGATCCCTGGCGTGCAAATCTGTTGATCTTAGTCTCCTAGGGTCCGTCCCTTGCCTTGGTGCATTCTGAACGTTAAATCTGTGCTTTTAACATCATTTCCCATTCAAGCTCATAAATACGCCCTGCATCACAAACATGATTAAATCAGGCCGATGAACAGTACTATGATTGTAAATCCTGGTAATAACTGGGGTCTGATATGCAATATTCGACCCTCAACACAACCCCCAACCAACATCTTGCTAGTCCCTAGCAAGGTATGCGAAAAATAAGTTGAGAATTACAGGACAATTTCTACAAACTCATGAGATTTATGAAAACAATTCAGATACTCGAATTCTAAGATTCATGAATGTTGACATTACTTTCTCCTGAAATCAATCTCATGGTAAACTTCATAATCAAGCTCAAATATTAATCCATTAATTAGAACGATTCTAAATATTGAATTCCATGAGTGTATCGTGTAATATCGGCTTAACATTATTAAAATTCACTTCTCTAATTCAGGATATCATTGGTAACCACAAGAGAATTCATGATAACCAACACCTAAACCAAAGCTTGATTCGTTTTTCTAGCTTTTGATGATTTTCACACTATGTCAACTTGCTTAAAAGTATAGCCAAGGAGGAGAATCGAATCTACACCTATAGGGAGCAAACCTATGGTAAAGACCGGTTGCCAAAAAGTTTATGAATGTCAACCTTGGGGAATCAAACCTTCACCTGTAGGGAGCAAACCTATGGTGAAAACCATTCGCCCAATCTTTTCAATTTCTCAAGTTGGTTCCTTTCAAGCTTAGTGATCACCAAATTAATCCTTCAATATCGAATGGAACCTTAATGTGCAAGTGAGATGTGACATGTAAAATTATGATTCAATCAATGTTTAAAACTTCTAATCATGGATTAATAGTTCAAACTCTGAATCCAAGAGTCATAAATTACCAACATCATGTATTTTGTAATTCCAAGTGTCCCAGATGGCCATCAAAATCACTTTGAATTCATACGAAATTCCAGAAAAATTTAAAATTTTCACAATTTTCGCTCAAAACCAAGAAAATACAGATTAGGAAACCTAATCTCCCACCCCCAACCTAAAATCTACATTGTCCTCAATGTAAAAGAAATAGGCATGCAATGCACATGGGACAACGAAAATATAAGAGGAGTGATGGAAAGATAGTACCTGGATGAAAGAATCAAGAGGCTTTCCAAAGATATTTACATAAGAGCGGGTCAGCACAAGAAAGAAACCAATCAGAAGTAAAATACAAAATAACAAAAATAAAACCCTACCTATACTACTTTCGTAGGTGATCTCGATTGCATTTAGCGTATGCAACAAGCCTTTAAACCCCTAGGTTGCCCCTAGTGGACGAGTTGTAGTCTCGTGAGGGTTTGCAGTAATGTTACCCACAAACATTGAACTAACTAATGATAAAAACGAAATGAAATGAAGAGCTGGGTTGCCTCCCAGGAGCGCTAAGTTTACCGTCTTCAGCCAGACAAATAAAGCAACTACCCTAGTCCTATGAAAGCGATAAACTTACCTGTACCTCCATCAGACTAGGAGATCAATCCTGGTAAACAGGAGCAGTCAGGGGCATGGACATGTCCTCTGAATCAAATTTCTCGACAAATGGTTTCAATCGATGTCCATTAACTTTAAACTCTTTGCCATTGTCGGGATCTCTTATCTCAACGGCCCCATGAGGAAAAACAGTAACAACAATGTAAGGGCCGGTCCAACGAGATCGAAGCTTACCCAGAAAGAGATGTAACCGAGAATTGTACAAAAGGACCTTCTGACTAGGCGTGAATGATTTTCTCAAAATGTGTTGGTCATGAAATGCTTTCATCTTGTCCTTGTAAATTCTCGAATTATCATACGCATCATTCCGGATTTCCTCAAGTTCATTCAATTGAAGTTTGCATAGCGAGCCAACGTTGTCCAGATTGAAATTAAGATTTTTGATCACCCAATACACTTTATGTTCCAGCTCCACAGGCAAGTGACAAGCTTTCCCATAGACAAGTCTGAAGGGAGACATTCCAATAGGGGTTTTAAAGGTAGTACGGTATGCCCATAAGGCATCGGTCAATCGGATTAACCAATCCTTACGATCAGGGTTAACCGTTTTCTCCAAAATGTGTTTAATTTCCCTATTAGAAATCTCAGCTTGCCCACTTGTCTGTGCGTGGTACGGGGTGCTCACCTTATGAGAGATACCGTATTTCTTCATTAAGCTCTCGAATGGTCTATTACAAAAGTGTGAGCCCCCATCACTAATGATGGCTCGAGGCGTTCCGAATCGAGAAAGGATGTTTTCTTTTAGGAATTTAATGACCGTGCGATGGTCATTAGTTCGACATGGAATCGCTTCAACCCATTTAGTGACATAATCCACGGTGAGCAAAATATACAGATTTTCAAATGATTGGGGGAATGGTCCCATGAAATCAATGCCCCAGTAATCGAATGCTTTAATGATAAGGATGGGATTCAAAGGCATCATATTTCGACGGGACAATGCTCCCAATTTCTGACAACGCTTGCAAGCTTTGCAAAACTCATGAGTATCCCTAAACATAGTGGGCCAGTAAAAGCCACACTGCAGAATCTTGGCCGTGGTCTTTTTAGCAGAAAAGTGACCACCACAGGCCTGTGAGTGACAGAAGGAGATGACGCTCTGATGCTCATCGTCTGGTACACATCTCCTTAGAATTTGGTCTGGGCAATATTTAAATAAATAAGGATCATCTCAGAAAAAGTTACGCACCTCAGTGAAAAATTTCTTCTTATCTTGCCCAATCCACTGTGTCGGTATGGCACCTGTAGTAAGATAATTAGCAATATCAGCGAACCAAGGTGAATGGGAGACTCGGAACAGTTGTTCATCAGGGAACATGTCGTTGATATAGGTCGTCTCAAGGGGATCAGAGGTATTAAGGCGAGAAAGGTGATCGGCCACAACATTTTCTACTCCCTTTTTATCTTTAATTTTCAAATCAAATTCTTGGAGTAGAAGAATCCATCGTATCAAGCGGGGCTTAGAATCATTCTTAAAAAGAAGATACTTCAGTACCGCATGATCTGTATAGATAATGATCTTGGATCCGATCAGGTAAGACCTAAATTTATCCAAGGCGAACACTACGGCTAAGAGTTTCTTTTCCGTAGTTGAGTAGTTCACTTGGGCAGGATTTAGAGTCCTACTCGCCTAATGAATGACATAGGGCCTCTTATCTTTTCTCTGGCCTAGGACCGCCCCAAGAGCATAATCAGAAGCGTCGCACATAAGCTCAAAAGGAAGGCTCTAGTCGGGTGGCTGCATGATAGGTGCAGTGGTTAAAGTGCCCTTAAGCTTGGTGAAAGCTTCCTGGCATTGCTCAGTCCACTCGTATGGAGCATCCTTTTGAAGAAGACTACATAAAGGACGAGAGAGGAGACGGAAATCCTTTATGAATCGCCTGAAAAATCATGTGTGTCCTAAGAAGGATCGCACGTCTCTGATGTTCTTGGGTGGAGGTAGGTTAGATATAAGATCGATTTTTGCCTTATCTACCTCGATTCCCTTGGACAAGATGATATGCCCAAGGACAATTCCCTTCTGAACCATGAAATGACACTTCTCCCAATTAAGTACCAAATTCTTTTCTTCACATCTTTTCAGCACACATTTAAGACTTTCCAAGCACTTGCTGAAAGATGGACCGTAAACAGAGAAATCATCCATGAAGACCTCTAGATATTGCCCCACCATATCAGAAAAGATACTAAGCATACATCGCTGAAAGGTGGCAGGGGCATTACATAGTCCGAATGGCATCCTTCGATAGGCAAAGGTGCCGTAGGGACATGTAAATGTGGTCTTTTCCTGGTCTTCAGGGGCTATCTCTATCTGATTGTAGCCCGAATACCCGTCAAGGAAACTGTAATAGGAATGACCAGCTAACCTTTCCAGGATCTGATCAATGAATGGTAAGGGAAAGTGGTCTTTCCTCGTGACGGTATTCAACTTCCTGTAGTCAATGCACATTCTCCAACCAGTAGTGACTCTAGTTGGCACGAGTTCATTATTGGCATTGGCTACGATGGTAATTCCGGACTTCTTAGGGACCACTTGAGTTGGACTCACCCATTAACTATCAGATATAGGGTATATGATACCCACGTCTAATAGTTTAAGAACCTCGGCCTTAACCACTTCCTTCATATTTGGATTTAGTCTACGTTGTGGTTGCCACGCGGTTTTTGCATTATCCTCAAGATATATGCGGTGAGTACAAATCGAGGGATCGATTCCCTTGAGGTCCGCTATCGTCCATCCCAGGGCTCCTTTATGCTCAATGAGAGTAGATATGAGCATACTCTCCTGTTCTTTCTCTAGGTGGGCAGAGATCACCACCGGGTATGTCTCATCTTAACCTAAATAGGCATATTTCAAATCGGAGGGCAAAGGTTTTAGATCAAGCTTCGGCGGCTTGAGATTAGACGGTAGAGGCACTACATCGGTTTATGGCAATTCTTCAAATTGTGGCCTCCACCGGTTAACTTCAAGTACCGGTGCAGTATCAAGCAAGGCACACGTCTCCCTAATCATGTCATCATCAAAATCATGGGAGTAGGCTAGGCACGTCTCCAGATGGTCGGAGGATAAGGTCAGCGGTGTCGTATCTTCCACGAAAGAGTCAATCATGTTAATGTCGTGGAAATCGTCATCATCCTCTGAGTTGCTGCCGTTATTGAAAAAAATGTTTGACTCCAATGTCAAATTTCCAAAAGACATAGTCATGACACCATTCCTGTAATTGATAATTGCATTTGACGTGGCAAGGAATGGGCGACCAAGAATGACGGGAATCTGAGTGCTCATGTTATTGATGGGTTCGGTGTCCAGGATGATAAAATCTACAGGGTAGTAAAATCTATCGACCTGGACTAACACATCCTCAATTATCCCTCTTGGTACACGAACAGAGCGATCAGCAAGTTGTAGTGTGGTCAGGGTGGGTTTTATCTCACCCAAATCTAACTGTTTGTATACCGCGTAGGGAATCAGATTGACGCTCGCTCCTAAGTCAAGAAGTGCATGATCAATTCGATGGTCCCCGATTACACATGATATGGTTGGGCTACCGGGATCCTTGAATTTCTGCGGCACTTCTTGCTTCAGGATGGCACTCACTTTCTCAGTCAAAAAGATTTTCTTTTGAATAATTTTTCGTCTTTTGGTCGTGCATAAATCTTTCAGAAATTTGGCATATGAAGGAATCTGTTTCACGACATCAAGTAGAGGAATGTTAATTTTCACTTGTTTCAACACCTCTAGGATATCCTGAGAGTTAGAGAGAGGTTTTGGTGAAACCAACCGTTGGGGGAACGGAGCAACTGGCTTCTCTAGAAGTTCCGGTTCTAATTTTTGTGGGGCATCACTGGATCCATCATTGTTGTCCTCTTCTGGTTCTTGAGGATTTTCGGGCCTAACCGGAAGAGTTTTATCAATGATCTTTCCACTCCTAAGAGTGGTGATGGATTTAGCGTGCCCCATCTGATTTGAAGAGCTGGGATCATTAATCTCGTACTGCGGTTTAGGATTGGGGAGAGGTTGTGCAGGAAGCATCCCCTTTTCTATAACCGTCATATGAGAATCTATCTTTTGTATAAAATCTGTAATTCCCCGCATTGCCTGAGCCAGCTCTTGTATGGAATTTTGAACCGGTTCCTCTTGAGGTTTCACTTGATTTGGATTTTGATTGAAGAAACCTGGAGGAGTAGCCGTTTGTCCGTTCCTCCAACTAAAGTTTGGATGATTTTTCCAACCAGGATTGTACGTATTGGAGTTAGGTCCAGTAAAAGGTCTTTGATAGTTGTTTACGGCATTAGCTTGTTCGTTCAACACTCCTCGAAAGGCGGGTATTGTAGGACAATTTTCAGTTGTATGAATGTTGCAATCACAGATGCCGCAAACAATTTCATTAACCTTATCCTTCTTTCCTTACATGGCCTCAACTTTCCTTATGAGCGTAGTCACTTTACACTTGAGATCATCCTCTTCTTTCAAGAGATATAATCCACCTTTCTCCTTTAATTGAGTCGGCCTAGACGTGGTGTTCGCCATTGGGTAATAGTCCCATGATTGTGTTTTTTCAGCGAGACTATCGAGGTAATCCCATACCTCGTCGACATCTTTATTAATGAACTCTCCATTACACATTGTCTCGACCATTTGGCGCATGGAAGATGTCAGTCCATCGTAGAAAAAATTTGTAATGCACCACGTTTCAAATCTGTATTGTGGGCATGAACTGACCAAATCTTTGAACCTTTCCCAACATTGGAAGAATGTTTCATCTTCCTTTTGGGCAAAGTTCATGATCGCTTTTCTGAGGGTAATCATTTTATGATGTGGGAAGAATTTTTTTATGAATTCCCTCTGCATATCGTTCCATGTGCCAATGGATCTAGGACGCAGTGAATGTAACCACGTCTTAGCTTTCTCTTTTAAGGAAAAAGGAAAGAGTTTCAGCCTAATTGTATCCTCAGATACATTAGGAAAACATAATGTAGCTATAATCTCATCGAACTCTTTCAAATGTAAATATGGGCTTTCTGATTCAAGTCCATGGAATTTGGGAAGGAGTTGGATAACTCCTGACTTGATGTCCATTTGTCCTGTGTTTTCAGGGAAAATCATGCATGAGGGCATACTCACTCCTGCCGGTTGTAGATAATCTCGTAAAGTACGAGGCGGGGGTGCTTGATGCACCTCGTTCTCATCTTGGGTATCCTCCACCCTGGGTGGAAGTAGAGGAGGTTAGTCTTCAACCATAACTTCAGTTAACTCAGGGGATTTCGAGCGGTGTCTAGTCCTGCGATGGATAGTCAACCCCTCAACCAATCCTCCTTCAGTCAAGAGACGTCGAGTGTCGTCACGGGCCCACTTGGGCATGAAACACTCGCAGCCCTCAATCAAATTCAAGGTCTAATCCTAAGAAAGGAAAAGAAAATCTAAAAAGAAAGAGAGGGAGAGTTGGAAAGAAATTACCAAATTGGAGTCCTAAGTTAAAACCTGCAAAATAAAACAAAATAAGTTAGATTTTAAAAAGAGAAGAACGATCCTTTAAAAGAAAAATAGCAGTAAATTAATTTCTAAAAGAAGGAATTCCTAAAAGAAAGTGAAAATTTCTAAAATAAATTAGGAAAGACCTAAACTAAAAAGTAAAATATTAAAAAAGAACTGAAAAAATAGAAAGTAGAGAAGGAGCTTACCGAATTAGAAATTTCTATCTTAAAGGCTTACAAAATAGGAAGGTTAGTTTCTAAACAAAAATTCTAAAAATAAATTAGGAAACAAAATTAGATTCTAAAAGAGTTACAATTAGAAAGTAACAAAAGAGGAAAGTTTCTAAAAATAAACTACTTCCTAAAAATAGAAAAATACTAGAATTAAAAATTTTCAAAAATTAAACCCTAATTCTAAAAAGTAGAAAAAGTAGAGAGATTAGGAAGGAATTACCAATTTAGAAACTTATGTCAGGATCCTATAAAACAGGAAAACAAGTTAGTTCTAATAATTAAATAAAAGTCTATACTAAAGTTAGTCAAATTCTAATCTTAAATTAATTCTAAACCTAATTAATTTTAGAAAATCGCAACCGTCAGTCCCTGGCAACGGCGCCAAAAACTTGTTCACTCCCCAAGTATAGGGTTGTGATGTAGTAATAAACTCGGTAAGACCGAGGTCGAATCCACAGGGACTGAAACTTGTACGTTTCCTGAAACTAGGTAGAAATAGAACTAGTCTAAGATGCGATCTAAATTAAATAAAATTTAGGAAATAATTGTGGAATAATTATCTAAAACGTAAGTAATTCAGAGGAAGGAAAACTAGGGATTAAGAGGATCCACTTGTAGAGATCAGGGAGATTTTATGCCTGCATCAAGGATTATGGAATTCAAACTGAACTTACTTGATCTGGTTTTCAAGAGATGAAAAGTATATGAATTAGAATGGATTCCATCACCAAACCATGCCCAGTAGACAAAGTAAACAATAGAATTAAACTAATTACCAACCAACCAACAATGTATGAAGATCAAGAAGGGTACTGTCATCCTACCATGCCCATGGAACAATGATGAACAACAGGGCTTCCTGACTTCATAAACATAAAAAAGGGGAAAGAAATACTCAAAGCCATTGCAAACCCATTGTAATTTCAGTCACAACAGACCATTAAAGACTGAGAAAATATTCCTTTAATAATCAACTTAAAATCAAATCTAATCCATGAATTTACATTGAAAGTACAAAATAGACTCTCCCATCTCGCTACAGGCTTCACCTCTTAGCCCTAGCTAAGAGGTTTAGCCACACATGAATGGCCTGAACAGATCAAATGAAAATAGAAATAAAAAGAGAAAGAAAAGAACAAGAAGGAGAGAAAAGAAGAGAAGCCTTACGTCCAGCAGCCAACCTCCATTCCCACGGCTGCCCTGTACTCAGCCAAGTCTCTCCCTCTCATTCCAGCCAAAATTGTTCCACGTTCAGCCCTCCTGCTCCAGCGCTCTCCCTTCACTGTTTTCCTCTTTCCTTTGCAAACGTTTCTCGAATTTCCTCCACGGCAGCTCTCAATCCACCCGTCCTTCCAACACTGACAAGCCCCCTCAAACCGAGCCCTTTTCTCTCTCTTTATAGGCAGCAAAGACCCTGCTGGAGTGCTAGAGGCGGTGGCTGGAGTTTCCGCACTCCATGCGGAAATTTTACGCAGCAGAAACCGGACGCGCAATCTCTGTTTTTCGCAGCAAAACAGCCTCCGTTTGGTTTGATTTTGCAGCGCGAAATCAACATATTTGTTGATTCTGACACCTTGGCTAGGGCTATGGCCATCTGTTGAAGCATGTGGATGGTCTGGATCATCAATCTGACGGTGATCAGAAGAACACAGGGGCCCACAGCGTCCGGTTTTTGCGGTCTGCGAAATAGAGCCAGCGCTTCTCGCACTGGCTGTTGGTGGGACCCAAATCCTTTCAGTTTCTCCGAAATCCACTCCGTCCATTGTAATCACATCGAAAAAACAGTAAGAAATGGCTGGCTTCATGTTGGATTCGGTGTGGCCCATGCGATCTTTGTTCCCACCGTCCATACCTGCGTGCGGTTAAGATCTTCACCTGTATGCTTGCATGAAGGAGAAAAGAAACCTAGGCGTCGGTTTTGGCTAACCCTTGGAACGAATGGACGGATCTGATCATCACTCCGGGCGTCTAGTGGGGCCCACAAGCAGAACCGATGGACGAACAGCGTTAACGCTGTTTGCGTTTTCTTGAAAAATTTGAATTCTGTCGGTCAGCACCTGCTGACCAACTTTGAGTGCACGGGTGCACGGCTGGTGCACTTGCAGACTGTACACATGCAATGCACACGGGGTCCATCCTAGTGTGTGTACAAAATCTCCTCCGTCCATCTGGTTCTTCACATGATTTAAGGCATCGAGACCGAAGATGAGGCGTATCCAGAGATCAGGTGGGCCTCAGATCAGTAAATTATGGGCTGAAATGTCCGTTGGGCCACTTTCACAGCGATCCAATGGATGAAATTTTACGTGTATGGTTCATTTATGGTCCTCAGGCCACGTATGGAGTTTCAAACTGATCAGATGGTGGGAACCCTATGATCTTGCATTCTGGACACTTTTCAGGCCCCTTGAGCTTCAATTTCTCGATTTTCTTGGATCCCTGGCGTGCAAATCTGTTGATCTTAGTCTCCTAGGGTTCGTCCCTTGCCTTAGTGCATTCTGAACGTTAAATCTGTGCTTTTAGCATCATTTCCCATTCAAGCTCATAAATACGCCCTGCATCACAAACATGATTAAATCAGGCCGATGAACAGTACTATGATTGTAAATCCTGGCAATAACTGGGGTCTGATATGCAATATTCGACCCTTAACATGTACGTGTGCTATGCACACGCACTCGCGTAAAGTGGGACCCACCTTGCTTCTTTTGGTAAATCCACATCGTCCATCTGGTTTCCCATCTAATTTAATGGGTTGAGACCAAAATTGGAGTATATCCAGATATCAGGCGG
Source organism: Magnolia sinica (assembly GCF_029962835.1). Lineage (NCBI taxonomy): Eukaryota > Viridiplantae > Streptophyta > Magnoliopsida > Magnoliales > Magnoliaceae > Magnolia > Magnolia sinica. The sequence goes on from NC_080581.1 coordinate 16,171,569, forward strand.
GCCCCACATAACGATTTAAGGGGCTGATCTGTCCGTTTGGCCCCTTCCGGGGGGATCTAAGGGTTAAAATTCGACATGTACGGTTAATTTGTGGGTCCTTAGCCATGTATGAAGTTTTGAGCTGAACGGATGGTGGGAACCCCATGATCTTGCATTCTGGCTGACTTTCAGGCTGCTTGAGTTTCATTTTCTCAATTTTCATGGATCCCTGGCGTGTAATTCCGTCGATCTTGGTCCCCTGGAGTTCGTCCCTTGCCTTGGTGCATTCTGAATGTTAAATCCGTGCTTTTAGCATCCCGATCCAGTCTCAGTTCGCAATTCCACCTTGCAACACAAACATGATTAAAATGGGCTATTAAACGGTACCATGTTCATAAATCGAGGTAATAACTGGGTCTGATATGCAATATTTAACCCTCAACACAACCCCCAACTTGCATTTTGCTAGTCCCGAGCAAAATATGCTAAAAGTAAGTTGAGAATTACAGAACAATTTCTATAAACTCGAGTGATTTTTGTAGAATGATCCAGATATGAGAATTCTCAGATTCATGAATGTTGGATATTACTTTCTCCTAGACTCAGGCACACGGTAAACTTCATAATCAAGTTTAAAGTATTATTCCATTAATTAGAAAAATTCTAATCATTGAGTTCCATGAGTGTATAATGTAATCTCCGCTTTATCGTTAAGGTTCACTTCTCTATTTCATGATATCATTGGTAACTCATAAGAGAAATCATGTCCACCAAAACCTAAACCCAAAACCTGCCCCATAGATCAACCTTCCAACTTCTGATTTTTCCATCGATGAGCAGGAAAATCGAATCTGCACCTATAGGGAGCAAACCCATGGTGAAGACTGTACACCCAACTTTTTCACATATCATCCATGGAGAATTAAATCCACACCTATAGGGAGCAAACCTATAGTGTAGACCATTTGTCCAATCCTTTCAATTTCTCAGATTGGTTCCTTTCAAGCTTAGTGATAACCAAGTTAGTCCTTTAATATCGAACTGAGCCCTTAATGTGCAAGCGAGATGTGTTTTGTGACATTATGATGCAATCAATGTTTAACGCTTCTAATCATAGATTAATAGTCCTAACTTAACTGTGAAATCTAACAAATAGTTGAATTCAAGAGTCATAAATTCCAACATCACTTACCTTGTAATTCTAAATCCAAGATGGCCGTCAAAATCGCTTCGAATTCATACGAAATTTTAAAAAAAAATTCACAATTTCTGCTCAAGACTAAGAAAACACTGATTAGGAAACCTAATTTCCCATGGAAAGAAGCTACCGAATTTGAAATTTCTACCTTAGAAGCCTACAAAATAAGAAAGTTAGTTTCTAAACAAAAAAGTCTACAAGTAGAAAATTTCTAAAAATAAATTAGGAAATAAAGTTAGATTCTAAAAGAGTTAGAATTAGAAAGTTACTAAAAGTAAAAATAGAAAGTTAGTTTCTAAAAAAAAGAAAAATTTCTAAAATTAGAAAATAGAAAGTTACTTAAAAGAAGAATCTAAATCTAAAATTAGAAAAGTACAGAAAGTAAGAGGAGAAGAAAGTTGGTACAAATTGAAAAGTTCTTATGTTAAGATCCTGTAAAAGAAAACAAAAGAGATTAGTTTCTAAAAAGGAAAGTTCCAGAATTAGAAAGTTTCTAAAAAAGAAGAATCTAAACCTAAAATTAGAAAGTTTCTAAAAATAAAATAAAGGAAAGATGAGTTAGTTTATAAAATTAGAAAGAATTTCTAAAAAGGAAAATAACTAACCTAGTTTCTAAAAACAAAAGAGGAAAGTTTTTTTTTTTTTTTTTTTAAATAAACTATTTCTTAAAAATAGAAAAATACTAGAATTAGAAAATTTTAAAATTCAAACCCTAATTCTAAAAATAGAAAAATTAGAGGAATTAGAAAGGGATTACCAATTTAGAAGTTTGTGTCAGGATCCTACAAAACAGGAAAACAGGTTAGTTTCTAAAATAGAAAATCTAAACCTAAAGTTAGAAAAAATCCTAATCTTAAATTAATCCTAAAACTAGTTAATTTTAGAAAAACGTAACCATCAATCCCCAGCAACGGCGCCAAAAACTTGTTCACTCCCCAAGTATAGGGTTGTGATGTAGTAATAAACTCGGTGAGACCGAGGTCAAATCCCAAGGGACTGAAACCTATACATTATCTGAAACTAGGTAGAAATAGAAATAGCTTAAGATGAAATCGAAATCAAATATAAATTGATGAATAATGGTGAAATACTAATATAAAACTTAAGAAATTCAGAGGAAGGAAACTAGGGATTCAGAGGATCCACTTGTAGAGATTAGGGAGATCTTATGCCTGCATCAAGAATCATGGAAATCAAACTGAACTTACTTGATCTAGTCTTCACGAGATGAAAGGTATATGAACTAGAATGGATTCCATCATCAAACCATGCCCAGGAGACAAAGCAAACAACAGAATTAAACTAATTACCAACCAATCAACAATGTATGAAAGTTAAGAAGGATACCGTCATCCAACCATGCCCATGAGACGATGGTGAACAACATGGCTTCTTGACGTCATAAACATCAAAAGGAGGAAGAAATACTCAAAGTCATCGCAGATCTATTATAATTTCAGTCACAACAAACCATTAAATAAAACTGAAAGTATTCCTTTTAATTGAACTAAAATCAACATCAGTCAGTCTAGCATAAATTAAAGGCATAGAGTCAGTCCCATCATGCCACAAGCTTCACCTCTTAGCTCTAGCTAAGAGGTTTAGCCTAACATAATTAGACTAAATCTCAACATAATTCATAGGAAAAAGAAGAAAAATAAAGAAAATATATATAAAAATTCTCAACACTTCTCTCTCCGCATCTCTTTCTCTATCTGACGTCTCCTGTTCAAGCACACCCCCTTCTCCACATTTTGGAACTCTTTTTATAGCTGCTGGAGTGGTGGAAATCGGATTTGCGAAGCTATCGCACGCGCAGCGAAAGCCTTTTCGTAGCCAAGTTCGGGCTTCATAACTCTCGCGTTCCTTCCATTATTTCTGTAAAATCAACGTCTCTTAGAAGTATTTTGGCTGGCCTACATGATGGATGGTTCAGATGTGCCATATGATCATAGATGGTGGGCCACAACTGCTTGAAAAATTAGATTTCGCGGACGTGCGTAGCCTTTCACACATCCGGGGCTGACGTGATTGGTGGGCTCCACAGAGGTGTTTTCAAGGAAATCCACCCCGTCCATTTGATTGCCCTCGAAATTTCGGTGAGAAACGGATGGTTTTTAATGTCCATTGACTCAGAATCAGAGAAGAAATCATTCAAAAATCAATTTAAACGTTGCAAGGCAGTCCACTTATGGCCTCTATATCGCGCACGTGTGCTTGCATGGGTACAAAAATTCAGCATAGGTTTGAAGTATTTATGGCCCTCTACAAGATGGACGGTTTAGATTATCCGTATGCTCACTCTGTGGTGCCCACTAGCGTCCGCAAAACAGACGCCGTCCATCAGTTACACAGCGCCAAAACGGAAATTTCTGTTTTGGGAAGAAGATGCGGGTCAGCTGTGGCTGACCGGTTTGACCCGGTTTGATGCACCGTGAGTGTATGTGTGTTGTGCACACGCACTTGCGTAAAGTGGGACCCGCCTTGCTTCTTTTGGTAAATCCACATCGTCCATCTGGTTTCCCATCTAATTTAATGGGCTGAGACCAAAATTGGAGTATATCCAGATATCAGGCGGGCCCCACATAACAATTCAAGGGGCTGATCTATCCGTTTGGCCACTTTCGGGGGGATCTAAGGGTTGAAATTCGACATGTACGGTTAATTTGTGGGCCCCTGGCCATGTATGAAGTTTTGAGCTGAACGGATGGTGGGAACCCCATGATCTTGCATTCTGGTTGACTTTCAGGCCGCTTGATTTCATTTTCTCGATTTTCGCGGATCCCTGGCATATAATTCCGTCGATCTTGGTCCTCTGGAGTTCGTCCCTTGCCTTGGTGCATTTTGAATGTTAAATCCGTGCTTTTAGCATCCCGATCCAGTCCCAGCTCGCAATTCCACCTTGCAACACAAACATGATTAAAATGGGCTATTAAACAGTACCATGTTCATAAATCCAGGCAATAACTGGGTCTGATATGCAATATTTGAAATAACAGGTTGAATGACAAATAAACATCACTATAGGTCCCAGAAAGGTTTCAACGGTGGAAATCATTATTCCACACTATTTCCTGTGATAATGTTACTCTCGAGCTTTGGATTTACCTAAAATTTTGGATCAACCCCTAAAATTTGGGGGAAAAATGGATGAACCGTGTGGATAAACCACATACATTCACAGTGGGCCCAACTGAGTTTACGTAGTACGATAAAAGCATACCGAGTAACTTAGTACGCAATCCAATTTCGCCGCTTTGGTCTATGCATCTCCGATGACTTCGGTTAATAAGATGTGCCGGATTTCTCTCTTAATAGATTACTAACTACACTACACAACTTTTGGAAGCGGATTGCGTACTGAGTAACTCAGTAAGATAAGCGTACTGAGTAAACTCCGTGGGCCCCAGTGTCATTCATACATTATATCCACTCTGTCCATCTCTTTTAACACATAATTTTAGGGCAGTATGCTGAAAATAAAGTATATCCAAACCTCAAATGGACCACACCACCGGAAACAGTGTGAATTGAACATCTGCTGTTGAAATATTTTGGGGACAACAGAAGTTTTAGATCAAGCTGATATTTGTTTTTTCCCTTCATCCAAGTCTTTCTGATATTATTAACAGGTTGGATGAAAAATAAACATCACTGGGGGCCTTAGAAAGTTTTCAACGTTTGAAATCAATTCTTCCACTTTTTCCAGTGGTATGGTCCACTTGTGGTTTTTTATATGCATCAATTTTGGTTTGAACCCATAAAATGATCTGGAAAAACGAATGGACGGTGTGGATAAACCACATGCATTCACGGTGGGCCCAACTGAGTTTACTCAGTACGATAAGAGCGTACTGAGTAACTCAGTACGCAATCCGATTTCACAACTTTTACCTTACAAAACTTTTCTCGGTCTCACTATGATTTTTCTGCTAGATCTACACCGTCCATCAAATTTTTCAGATAATTCTAGAGCATCAGCCAAAAAATGAAGTACATCCAAAGCTTAAATGAATTACACCACTGAAAGCAGTGAGGTTTGAACAAACTATATACCATTGACATTTTCCTGAGGCCAACCCGTGAGGATTATTTTTCATCTGACCTGTTCATAAGATCACACGTACCTGGATGAAGTTAAAATACAAGTATCAGTTTGACCAGAGCCTTCCGTGGCGCTAAGAAGTTTTCAAGGGTAACATCAATTCCTATTGTCTTCAGTTGGTATGGTCCACTTTAGCTTTTGATCTACATTTTTTTGGGTTCATATCCTTATAATAATCTGAAAAATATATAAATGGTATGGATCTAAGAAATACATCACCGTGAGCCACGTAAATTTTACACTTCAAGAAATTCCGATGCCTGCTGCCAGGGAGCGGATTAGGTGAGACCCCGGGCTCACCAAGACGGTGCAGCCCTTAACGTGGGGCCCACCTTGATGTGTGTATTCTGTATTTACTCTGTCCATCTGTTTTTTCAGTTCATTTTATTGCATCATACAGAATTAAGAAGATTCAATTATCAGTTGGACCATACTCCACGATACAGTGGTGATTAAAAACCCTACCATTAAAAACTTCTTATGCTTTACGAGTTTCAGTAGTTTTTATTTACCATCCAATCTGTTGATAAGTTCACATAATCTGGATAGATTATGAATACAAAAAAACAAATATTAGTTTGATCCAAAACTTACGTGACCCATTAATGGTCAATCACTACTGTTTTATGGGGTGTGGTCTGGTATATATGGTCCAACCGATAATTGGATCTGCTTCATTTTTTAGATAATGCCCTAAAACGATGAAAAAACGAATGGACAGGTGAATACAGAATAGACGTAAAGGTAGGCACTATAGCAAGGACCACACCGTCATGCCTGGGTCTAACCTAATCTGCTCCACGTGGTTCAGCACATTCCAGGTTAAGTACAGAAAATCGGCTGTGTTGACATGTGAAACTTCCGTGGGACCTATCATAACTTATGTATCATATCCACATTGTCCATCCATTTTTTCATACCATTTTATAGAAAAAGACCCAAAATTTTATTTTATTTTATTTTATTTTTAAAATGCAGATTCAAGGCTCAAATAGACCACACTGATGAAACAGTGGAAATTGGACGCGTATGGTTGAAAATTTCTTAGAACCATAAAAGGATCCGATCAAGCTAATATTTGTGTACTTTTCCCTTCATTTATGTCGCTGTAACCTTGTAAAGAGGTTAGATGGTATATAAACCTAACAGTGGACCCTAAGAAGGACTCAACGGTAGTCATTCAATCCCCACTGCTTTCTTTCTGTGGTATGGTCCAATTGAGTTTTTTATGTCTCATTTTTGGATTGATGCCCTAAAATGATCTTTAAAAATTTGTGGACGGTCTGGATCTAAAACATAAGTAATTGTGGGATCCAAAGAAATTCCACAAGTTAAAAGTTAAAAGTCAATGTTGTGTAACACGCAATTCATCTGGTAGAGAGAAATCCCGGGTATCTTATTAGCTGGAGTCATCCGCTATGAGCGTCGACCAATGACAAGCAACGGCACTGGATTTTCTTGTGCCTTCAACGGAAACGATCCGCACTCATATTTCATATGTCTAAAACTCGCTAACTCGACTTGAAACTCAAATGAGTCAACTCGTTGCAAAGATTTCGACCTGTGTTGGTAGCTTAATCGACTCCATCCGACACTGTGACAAGAAGCGACTCTCTCTCCCTCTTCCTTGGAAAATCCTTCTTACTTGCTGCTTTTTGTAATCTAATTTCCAGCTATTTTAAATGTTTATTGATATTTATATCATTTTTAATTTATAATTATTAAATGTAGAGACACAGTAAATAAAATGAGAAAACGTCCTGCCACGTAGAGACTATTGCTAGTAGCTTAAAAGCACATACCACCCCCCGATGCCTTTTGAAAATAGTTGAAACCTCTCAATTGTGCAAGGGATTCAGCCACACTATCCTTGAGATTCAGTTAAACTTAACTCGATCCAATCTTCCAATAAGCTTTCACTACTAAGTAAAGACATAGGACTTAGACATTAGTTTCAAATGTCTAAAATAACTAAAAAAGAAGAAAATAAAAGTTTAAATGGTTCAAGCGTTTATCTCAATCAGATTTTATAGAATAAAATTTAATTATGCAATTACTAAAATGCATAAATCTCAGTGATTATTAGATGCTTCTACTTTTAAAAAACCCTTTAAATTACCTAAATAGCTTAATGACTGATGACATTTCATCTACCTCATTAGGCTTGAGGCTCAATGGATAAATCCATTTAGAAAAGAGTTTAGTCATGATGGAGACTTAATGCTTGACCCGGCTCCACCGCAATGTGGTAAATGTCAAGTGCATCACTAAAGCAACACAATGCGTTCAAACAGCCCTAGAATCCACTGTGCCTCGGTATATCATTATTTATTTAGTAAAATCTTAGGTAATAAATATGTATGAATGTTCCTATATAAACCACATTTTAACTAATGTAAGACTTCAAAAAATAAAGTTTTCAAAACAAAGCTTCTATATATATATATATATATATATATATATATATATATATATATATATATATATAAATAAATTAACAAGAGATGACCTGACTATTTGAGTGTACATTTTAAAAACCTGAAAACTGAATTCAACCGATGCCCCAGTAATTCAAGTCTATTCTACAGCATGAAGGATTCCTTACTTGACTCAACTAAATATTTAAAAATCAAATTAATAGGATTAAAAGTTGTCACGCCCCAAACCCTGAAATCGGATTCACAGGAATCCCGATTTCGGAAGTAAATAGATATGTCTAAACGGATTTTGACTTTATTGATTTTGATACCAAATTTGGAGGTTTATATATATATATATATATATATATATATATATATATATATATATATATATATATATATATATATATATATATATATATATATATATATACACATTTAACTCGTAATAAGCATAACCACAAGATTACTCAATTCACAAAGGCAACATCATCATCACATATCCACTAATATAATCATTTGGGTACAATGCTGAAAGGAAATACATAATTAAAAACCAAGCTCCAGAAGACCGCCGCACGCTCCAAGCTCAACACTGTTGCAACCTAACATCACCTGCACGCATCTATCATGCATAAGCTTATAGAAAGCTTAGATGGTGGTGTGAGTGTGTACAAGGTAAGTGCCAAGTATTCAACATAATGACATTATCATATAAGACCAGAAATACCGCTAATTCATAAATCATACAATATCGGAATAAGTAGAAATATTGATAAGATCATGAATTATCAGAGTAAGCGAAAATACAGACAAGTCCATGAGTCAATCAATGTCAGAATATGCAATATAGAACCACTATGTAAATGAGGAATCATAGATAGCTAAATATCAGATGCAGAGGATACAATACAATATACATTCCTGATGAGTAACACGAATAGCGTTAGCCGTACCTAAACCATATAAATGCAGAGACACAATAGCCTAAAAGGCCATATGTCGCGAATGTTCTGCAATATGCGGTGCAAATGGAACGACCATACTGGAGTGTGAAGTCGGGATGATGGTACGTAGTATCGCAGGCTATGGGGTCCATCACAAGGGACTTCTATCCAAACCAGTCCCATACCTAAATTTGGATAGTTAGACTCAATGTGGTAAACTCCTGATCTCAGGTTAGTCGCGCGCCCCAACCGAAATCCTGACCATTGCGAAAGCACTCGTAACAAACAGTTGCGCACCACCAACCCGAGTGGATAGTGAATGAATGAATGCATGAATGAGTATGCAACTCCTACTCACTAAATCCACATATCAGTACAGTTCATCTCTAGGATCATCATCGGGGTTTAGTACACTCCAAATGGCACTGCCGCTCTCCCAGCCGCACAGTCCAAGTGAGTATAAGAAACCTCACTATCCGCCTTGCCAATAGTCTGCCAATACCTATCCGGCACGTCGATAGCGGACCCATTCACGAGCTGGTCAAAATCAGCCTAGTATTGCCCCCTACCCTCAGGCGAGTAAGGCCACACCCCCTCCCAACCGACCACGACACAGTGGGAGACGCGGCCTCCTGGTATTCGGCACTCGGGCGCTCATGTATCCACTCGGTCTCGATGTTGGGGCGTCTCCTGGCCACGGAGGTTTAGGAATTTTCACCCAAGGACATCTATGGCGCCCGTATGCTAGAACCAAACATTTCCGGTGTCCTATTTGGCCATCCACGATATGCCTGTGGAGGCTACGACCCTTATGTCGCTAGGGCATACAGTAATCATAATGCGAGATGCATGAGTCATACAATCCAGTCATGCATCAGTCCCGCACATACCGTGTGCTCATGTGAGATAACCTCCACCTATCAGGGAGTCTCATAACAACATGCTCAATGACATATGCAATGATCAACCACCTCTCATAACAACCATGCAGATGATGCGTATGGGCATGTATCATGATGCTATGCTGTCACATACTCATAACCGGTATCCGCAACCAGCATCGATAATCGACCTCGACCATGTGGACACTTAACCAACATTGCCCCCAAGGAATGGCCTACATAGAGTCAAACATATAATGGGCCCACGGCCTCATACAAGGGCCTAATATACAACACAATGGGTCTTACTCAAGGGCCACATATACACAACAGGTGGACCCTGCTCATGGGTCTAATACATATCACAATGAGCCTTGCCCATAGGCCATGAATACATCACAATGGGCCTTGCCCATGGGCCTCAAATACAGGACATGTGGGCCCTACCCATGGGTCTTGAATACATCAAATGGACCATACATCATAGGCTTAATACATATCACAATGACCCTCAACTATGGGTCACATATACATCATATAGGTCTCGACAATCGGCCTTGGCTATCAAATTCGATACTCAGAATCGGCCTCGACAATCGGAACCGGCCAATACAATCGACCTCGACAAATCGACACCGATAATCTACATCGATAATTAGCACCGACAATCAGCATTGATAATCAACACCGACGACCGGTCACATAGACAAGACTGAGTCCATAGATGAACATCTGATCAACCATAATATAAAGATCAGCCCTCGGCCGTGGTTATATCAAATCTGGTAGCATAGAGCCATCCGTCCATGGTAAATGGGGCCCACTTATTTGGATTAACCCACGAAGAGAATGAACCTAACAAGGCCTAAGGGAAGGTCACAATGTGGACATCTAACCGTCATTGCCCAACAATGTGGACATCTAACCAACATTGCTCTGAACGAGTGACCCACATAAGGCCAAACATATAATGGGCCCACGACCTCAAACAATGAACTCATAAATCAAGCGGGTCGCACCACATGGGCCTAATGCACATTGTCATGGGCCGCCTCACATGGGCTGAAAATACATCTCAATGGTCCTCATCATATGAGCAGGAATATATCACAATGGCCTCACTAAATGGGTCGGAAACACATCACAATGGGCCACAATGTATGGGCCGAGTATACATCTCAATGGGCCATGACTCATGGGCCCCATTACATCATAATGGGCCGCAACCCGTTGGCCTCAAATACAGTAAGTGGACCACATCAATGGGCCTCATACACATCAAGTGGGTTGCATCATATGTGCTGCACTAATGGGCCTCGCCCATTGGCTTCGGATATATTACAGTGGGCCACGTCTCATGGACCTAACAAGACAGACAGATGGCCCGCACGTGAGCCAAACACATCATAGTGGCTACATACGTCACAATGGGCCACACTAATACATCAAGGTGGGCCTCATTTTATGGGCCGCACCAAAAATCATTTCAATAGTTGTGGGTATAACATGTGTATTATTACACCCATGGTCTACATATGATGATCAGCACTGTCCAACATATCCATGTAAATCGGCGCCAACCAAACATTGTCCAACACTATCCCAACATTATGGACGGTGTGGATACAAAATACGTACATCTAGGCAGGCCGCACAAGTGGACGGTATGGTGAAGTACACACAGCATGGTGGGCCTGTACAGTGTAGGCAGGCCCAGCACATGCAGCAAGCGGGCCCTGCGCCATGAAGACGGGTAGACAGTGCGGATATAAAATACATACATCGGGGGGGAGAGTCCCACCATCCAGCGGGCTAAATGGTACGGATATACAATACATTTATCATGGCGGAATCTCACATTGAAATGGGCCTTATATACATCATATTGGGCCTCGACCCATGGGCCCCAAATACATCTAATGGACCACATCACAGGGACCTCATATATAACAGGGTGGGCCTTAATAATGGGCCATAAACATGGTAAGTGGGCCACACCACATGGGCCACATGTATATCAAATGAACCACACTCAAATATAAGTGGTGATAATGATCTCCACTACTAAAATTCCCAAGGCCCGCCATAACATTTATTTCCCGTCCAATCTAATCATAAGATCTCAAGAATTTCAAAGGTAGCCGTTCAATCCTCACCGTGCACTATGGTCCACTTGATAAATAAATCTGTCTTATTTCGTCCCAAACCTTAAAATCATTTCCTATGGTCTCAAAAATCAAGTCAATCCACATACAGAAGTGGGGAGGGGCCGTGCACCATTAAAACATTCATAATCATTTTTTGGGCCCACCGAGATGTGGTTTGAAAATTCAGCCCATCCATTATGTGTGTCGCACTTGGATGAGGGTTCAGACCAAGTTTCAGCAGCATTCAAAACTCAGGTGGGCCCCACCAAGTGCTTTTATATGTTTTAACGGTGTCTTCACATGATTGTAGATGGTATGGCCCACCTGAGTTCCGTATACGGCTGATTTTTGGGATATCCCATAATTTAGAGGGCACCCATCAAATGCATGGTGTTGATGGTCGACACGCATCATGGTGGGGCCCACACAGCTCGACCTCACGGTAGCTTATCTTGAGGTCGAGCGCATAGTACCTTTTCCCATGTGTGTATATGTGTATGTGTATATATATATATATATATATATATATATATAGAGAGAGAGAGAGAGAGAGAGAGAGAGAGAGAGAGAGAGAGCTGATTAGGTTAGCAAGATGATAAGACGAGTGGGGACCAAGTTGCACTCAAAATTATATTTTCACTAACCAAAATTACTTGTCAATTCTGCTAGTCTTAACATTTTATAATTTTATTTGAAGCATATTTGTACAGAGAAAAAACTTTGATAACCTAGTAGACTCTGATGGATAATACACACTGAGAAATTGCATACTTGCAAACATGTAAGCAAGGTAAATAAAAATATCAGAATTATGGTTCCCAAGTTATGCCTTATGAACCAAAAGTTAAGCTTATTAATTTGGTTATTTGACTATAAAATCAGTACACATTTAATGGACGGATTGTTCAAAGTTCAGACAACTTGATTTCCACAATTTAGTGGATGTGGATGGATGATTTCTACAATTTAGTGGATGCGGATGGATAGGGATTGCATACTGACCCTACCAGTACCATCCTTATAGGCCAGTGCTATCTAGGCCCCACCATGATGTATTTATTATATCCATGCCATCCACCCATTTTACTAACTTGCTTTATGGTATTAGGCAAGAAATGAGGTAGATCCAAATCTCAGGAGGAAGGCACCATAGGAAACAATTGTGATTGAATGCCCACCTGTAGACACCCCACCTCAGGCTAATAAGTTGATAGAGTTTGAATGGATGGATAGACAACCACACCCCAATCCTAAACCCTAACCCTGAATGCCTAAACCCTAGGAAATCTGGTCTTAAACCCTGAACTTAACCCATCTAATGAAGTCAATCGAGTTAACCTGGTCAGCCTAACCCTGAACCCTAAGAACCCAAAACCCTATACCCTTAAGTCAACTCACCCGATTAACTCATCACTAAGTCGACTCACCCGGTCAACCTACCCAATTTCGTAATCCAGTCAACTCACCTGCTTAAGCCCAAAACCAAGGCTAAACCCAAGCCCAATCAGAGAAATGGTCAAAACTTCAAAGTACTAACCCTCACAGCAAATCCTCCATATACTTGGAAGATATTGTCTACCAAAGCAGGGAGTCCAACTGGAGACCGACAGTAGCCAAATTGCCGCCAGCCATATGGCACTCTCTCTCTTTTGGGTAGTTTCCCTCAAGCATGTGGGTTGCTCCTTTTTCAAGTCTTGAGTGTGCAGTTGAGGTGCATTTACTCCAATTCTCATCTCCTTATCCAAAATTACTATTTTACCAACTTATTCGACCCATGAGATGATGCCACGTGGCAATCTCCAATCTCAACCATTTAACCATATTTTACCCTTGGAATCATTAGGAATTACCAAAAAAACAGGGTTGGAGAATATAAATAGCCCCCTCCTCGTCTCATTTCAAAGACGACACCAAATACACAAATCCCTTCTCATTTCAAGAGATTAACACCTAAGCATCCCTTAGCCTTAATGTTGATAAGATTGTTTAAATTTAGCTGATTCTTAATGTTGACAAGATTGTTTAAATTTAGACTTTAAATTTTAAGGTTAACACTCAGAATTTCAGAAAATGAGTAGTATACTCGGGTTATGAAATTTTGGGTGTTACAGTATTACTTCTAAGAGTTTTTGAGAATGGGAAAAGTCACATAAATGAAATCTCTTGAGAATGAAAAAAGTTACATAAATGGAATCTCTTAGGAATGCCAGGAGTCATATGGGTCACTAAATATTCCAACAGAAAAACACTGTACATCAGTAGGTCTTTTTTTGGAATCCTGTACATGAAATTTTATATATGAGTGGTAGCTCCTGGATTAATCAATTATAAATGCATATATTATCAATTCAATTAAATTTTAAATAGACAAGAACTTTACTCTTATTCTCTTATTTCTTTCCTTATCTAGATAAGCTTTATATATATATATATATATAGTGCTACTTTTTAACAGACCATTCTTATTGCAAAAGTATTAGTGTTCATCATCTTTACTTTTACGGTTTATTTCCAGACCATCGGCTACTACCTTATGCTTGTCTTTATTCCTGATATTTTATTTTCTTTTCTTAAAATTATTACCATGAGAAGAATATGCAAAATGAGAACTTTCAGGTCAATCTCATTTAAGACTTTCTCTCATTACACACATTGTGGATTAGCTCGATTAGAGTCTATTTTTTCATTTGTAAGTTATAATTGACTTTTAATATGTTAGAGCAATGAAAAAAAAAGAAGAAAAAAGAGAAATATAAGATAGACCACCATGTCACCGTATATGTCTAGATTGAGCACTCTCATCTTAGAGGCGAGGTCGGATATCTTCATAATGTGCTCCCTTATATTCCCATTACCATTGTATTTTATAGAGATGAGCCCACTAAGGTACATTATTGTCTCTGCCTTGTTGAATTTGGTGATTTTTTTTTAAAAAATTGTTTTTTCAAATTTCGCTAGAAATTCTTTTACGTTCTCTTTCTCAGGTATAGCTCTACAAAAAGGTTTAAAAATGAAATGTCTACTCATCATTAAACTCAACCTGTTTGTTCATTCCCACAGTCATTATTGGTCACCTCAACAATCGAGCTTGAATCACTGAGCATAGGAGGTTGGTCCTCTCTTAAAGCCAAGTCCAAATCCATGCACCCTAGCGTGAACTTTAAAGTCTCCTTCCATCTTAGAAGTTAGGGTCGGAATGTGTAAAGGCGATCATATTAGAAGAGAATCCAATTAAGCATGAATAAGGAATTCATCAAGTTAGCCATTTATCTAATCGATGGGGTGGTCAAATTAATTATCCAAGGTGATAACCCTAGTCATCAAACCTCGAGTGAAACCTAGTGCATCATCATGATCCCATCCTTTTAGGCCAAGACCACAATATATAAGTGGGTCTCACATCATGAAGCTGGTTGAATACTAATAATGCAAGCCCAAATGGCTCAACACCTTTCTAACAAGATGAATCATTTTAGCTTATATTGTTAACACTATCTACTCTACATTGTTTATCTCCTAACTAACAGTAAACTCCTATGTGTTGAATGTCACCCATTTGAATATGGACGCTACATTATTAATCCTTAATGCACAATGAGTACATTATGCTCTTTGAATTCAAGAATCGACTAGCATCCCCAGCCATGGCTACTTTAGTGGAACATGCAACTAATTCTACACTCTAATACATAAAAACTAGTATCTCACCCAAATACATTTTTCCAATGGATATACTTAATGCCTTTAGACAAAGACATGGGTAATTGCTATCTAGATCACTATTTGCAATGTGTTTAGCCACTTTAGATGACTACAGACTTCTTAGAACTAGATATTTCTTGGACTAGAATGGGTGTTTAGGCTTAAGTGACCTATATAATATGGCCACCTTAATACACATGATCCAATGGGCCCAAAAAAACTTTAGTGATTGAAGAATAAAACCGTATTAATTAATGCATAAACCATGTGGGCCCAAAACAATTCGCCACCAACATAGATATCATTATCCCATGTGACTTGACCAAAGATATGTACCCATATATGCATAATCCATATACATGTAATGATATACCTTTGCACAATAATGCCATGAATAAGACAACCTTTTATAGTCATCACATGGAATATCATCTAACATGGTTAGCATCAACAGTTATAATTAAAGCCATCATATACTAGTAATCCATAAACAAGCATGTTTAAGTGAAACTATGTATACGTTGGCAATGGGCTAAAGATGCATCTTTGATGGACCTATATTATTCTCCGCATGTGGTCTCCGACATACACATTATAGGGTGAGTTTCTATAACAGGCATGAGTATGTGTATTGGGCATGGCATCCTAGTTTGGGCCCAAATATTTTTATACCCATTACAGCAACAAGAACAAGAGGCATTTTGATGTACAAGTGTTGCAACATTACCATGGTATATTTTAATATGTCACTTAATCATGGACCACTAACCACATTGTAACATATGCAGGGCGGGCCGCTGCTCAAGAGTCATATCAGGAAGATCCCAACTGTCTGACTGTAGAACGCTCACGAATGGTTGGTGGAAAACAGAATGAAACTCGTGTAGAATTTTGTCCATGTGGCACTATCATTTGGCAAAAGAATTATTGATCTAATTTGCAAGAATGGTGGATGAGGGGTGTGCCTTGCACCTTCCAAATTGAACGGATGTTTCCGCTATTGCAATCCTCAAATTGAAAATCATCATTACCAGATGCATGATGGCTCTGATACTGGCACAGGGAGGGACGTGATGGGGTCGATCACTGTAGCTCTCCGAATCCACGGAGCTCTCTAAACCCTTCACAGATCTTCCTCGAATCCACTAGGGATAAAAACATGAATAATTCCTAATAAATTCGAAATGATTTGACTGATGAAAAAAATGAAATTACAACTTTTCAAATAAGGACCTCAAACCTAAGATGGAGTTTTAGACTTAGACTCCAACTCAAACACCCCCAAAACGTGACTTACTATAAATAGTGAACTTACTATTCATGGACAACTTCTATTCCTACTAAACTTTGTAGTTTTTGGCCAAAAATAGTAAGTGTCCAACTTGGCCCAATCACGTTGTTCTCTTAACTTTTCTAAGCCCGTATTATGTTTTGGGCACAGCTTCTATAACTCAAATGATCAAAAGTTATACTCAAAATAAAAATTACCATATATAGTAAAAAAGAAACTAAACGGTACTTTTGACCATGGATCTAATGGAATCTCACAAATTCAGCATATGCAACCCATCATAGTGGGGTTGGTTGGCTTAAGTAGGTACTCTTACTCCAAAACCATATATAATATATTGAAAAACTCATCCCAATTTTATGGTAATTATCAGAAATAGCTCATTATTATTTTTACGTCCATTATAAAGTTGTAGGGGCCTCGAAATCAAACAAGAAAAGGTTGACTTAAATAAGCGGGTCTCACTGTGATGCGCATGACATGTTTGCCCCATCCATCTGTTTTACCATGAGGACAAAGAGGGCATCTTCAAAACTAAAGTAGTTCACACTGGGAGAAAAAGTGGTCATAAAACTTGGCATCTTCAAAACTAAAGTAGTTCACACTGGGAGAAAAAGTGGTCATAAAACTTTAACCATTTGAAGGTTTTTCCTTCTTAGGGCCTATATAATTGTTTATTTGTTATATAACCTATTCATTAGGTAAACACATATCAACTTGATCCAACACTTTTGAGACCCATGGGAAAATTTTAACCATAGACATTTAATTCATTATTTCCTAGGATGTGGTCCACTTGAGCTTTGGATCTATCTTATTTTTAGATCATGCCTTAAAATTAGTTGCAAATGACTGGACGGCATGAATAAGTCATATGCATCAGAGTAGGCCCTACATAAAATTCCACCTCTCCTTGATATTAGCATTAAAATGGTTGGCTATTAATTCCTGCATAAAAAAATGGTTTTAGAAATATATTGGTAAATAATCATAACTTATTTACATGTATTTAGTAATTTGAATTAAAAAAGAAAACACTCTTTTATATTCATCATAAGATTCAAACCATTCGAATCCTCAAGTATTCATATCAGGATTAAATAGTATGAAATTGCATTAGATTAGATTAATACCATCATTGCATAATAATTAACTCTTCAATGAAAAAAAAAAAATTCTTCTTCAAACAAAAACACCATATTAAACAAGACCCTTGTTTAGTGGACTGACGCAGGGATGAACGTGATGAGGATAACTACTCCGAATCCACGGAGCTTCTCTGGACTCCTCATAGAGACTTCTCGAATTCACGAGGAAAGAAAGCAGAAAATAGAAATAAATTCTAATAAATTCGAAATTGATTAATTGATGAATAAAAACGAGTTCACAACCCTTTAAATAGGGGTACCAAGCAATGGGAAAGAAATTAGAATCAAACTACAACTCAAACTCTTAGAATCCGCGACTTACTATAAATAGTAAACTTTCTATTTATAGACGGTCGTGATGTCTACTAGTGCGCAAGGTTTTCGGCCAAAAATAGTAAGTGTCCTATTTGGCTTCACCAAACTGTTCTCCTAATTATTCTAAGCTCTTTTCATGTTGGGCGCAACTCCTAAAGCCCGACGGATGAAGAGTTATAATCAAACTAAAACTTACTATTTATAGTAAAAACGAAATTAAAACGGGAAAACGACCATGGTTTTTCGCAATTCCGGGCTGTGCAACCCGGCATAGCCAGGTTGGTTGGCTTCAGTAGCTCGTTCTACCCCAAAATCATATATTTTACGTCAGATAACTCATTCCGGATTGCAAGATACGCCTGATTTAAGGTTCGATGGTCTGGATCACTTCTGTCGTCAACCGGGCCTTTTCTGATCCATCTTGGCCATGTAACTGTCCGCGATGGACCTAAAATTGTAATCAACATACTATATTTACAATTAGTGTTTTGTTACTTTGGCACGTGTACAACTCAAATGATGCGAGTCAAGTATTCGTATGGATGGACGGCACCGATCAAACACATGCATCCACGCTCCCGCGACCTCCCAGAGACAAGTCCCACGTCCCATCAAAAGTTCCAAAGTCACCTCATGAAGAGTTATTGACATTCCTGTACCATACAACTCCACTCCTTTACACGCCACCATGCGTACCAAAATGTCACACATCTACAAGAATCCAACCCTATCCATCCATCAGGGTCCCACTCCCTAAATTCCCTGCTCCAGAAGTCAGGTCGGTCCACTAATCTAGTGGGCCAGAGTTACTAGACAAATGTTCGGTGGAAGAAGCCTTTGCTGGGTTCTTTAGCCATCCACCTGTTTTAAATGGACCGTAATCGTTTCCAACACCTGTTATTCCGTAGAACACCGAAGCCATATTTAAATCCCCACCATGTAACATATGTAAAATTCAATACCCCCAGCTGCTAAGAAGCATTAATTTCAATTTACATGCGAAAGATCAGCCCCTCACATTAATGAGAATAATCTACGGCTCTCCTTGTTTTTGAGTTTTTATCTGATCCCTTCATCATGATACGTTACACCAAATTACCAGGTTTGATGAAAGATAAATAATGTACGGTGGCCCATACAAAAACCTATAGTCAGCATTTCATAAATATTGTTGTATGTAATGTGGTCCACCTGAGGTGTAAATCTAGCTGATTTTTAGCTCCAGGGCCCTAGCAATGAGGATAGAACGTGATGAACAGAGTGGATTTTAGACATACAACATGATGGGCCCAAAGAGTTGGGTGTTTTAAGTACTGCGTAAAACAGGTGCTGTAGACTATTCCCGTCTCTTTTTAACATTGTGGCCCACGTGATGACTGGACAACCTGATGAAATGACAGAACATCTTTAATATTGGATGGACGGCTTGGATATTTCACCTGACGTTATCCCTTATGCGATAGCGATGGTTCGGTGGGCTACACACAGTACATGCTATTCCGGTGGTTAGAAAATTTTAGTCACTA
The DNA here is from genome assembly GCF_029962835.1 of Magnolia sinica. NCBI lineage: Eukaryota > Viridiplantae > Streptophyta > Magnoliopsida > Magnoliales > Magnoliaceae > Magnolia > Magnolia sinica. Next base: position 16,191,228 of record NC_080581.1, read on the forward strand.
GATTGGTGGTACTAGAGATTTCTTTTTTACACTTGAAAAAAAAAAAAAAAAAAAAAAAAAAAAAAACCGACTAAAGATGAAACACGACGTGTCCTGATCATGTGCCATCAAGCTAGTGGGGTCCACCTCACCAACTTAGCTCCAATTATTATAATTTTGGACAATTTAATAAGCCAATAATTATAATTATAGCTTATATATATATATGAAATGATAGGTGGACGATTGATTCAGGAGAAGTCAGTAGAAAGCATTATTTAATGAGCACTTATGTTAATAAAAAATATTATCATGACACGTGTACCGGAGGCCCACCATACACGCCAAGATATGAAATGGACCCGTTCATGGAATCTAATCACAGCACACCATACAACATCGACAATAAGACAAAAAATTCCATTCGTTTAGGGCTGATATGATACGATGACATACCTACGTTTCCTGATCCTATTAGCTGATGCATCGGTGACTGCCACGTGTGGCCTGATCCTGTGGCACAGGTGAACCATGATGATAATTTAGGTGGGCCCTCTTGTAGTTTGCCTCTAATAAAAGAAATGCTGATTAAGAGTGTTTTGGAGATGATCCGAGGTGCATGGCGTGTTGTGGAGCGTTGGTTGGTCCTGCAGCGGGAGCGTGACATGATGAAAAATGTATAGCAATCCAAACCGTCCAGACCGCGGGCTCCACCTTTGAAGACATATTCCCCGCATCAGTTTGATTGTACAAGCATGAACTTGGATTGAATAACTGTCCCATATCGGACAGCTGAGATCATTCGGTGATTGTGATTTTTAACTGATGGGATGAGATCCAAAATGGATCTTATATTGGATAGGTCATATATATATATATATATATATAGAGAGAGAGAGAGAGAGAGAGAGAGCTATTGGCTACATCACTAAAATCACACCATTTGCTGTTTGTGATCATTACATTTGCTGCCCACCTAAGGCTCCAAATTTTCTCATTTTAATAGGATTATTACAGCCATTTTGTATTTATTATAACCTTTTTGTCAAATATCATGTATGCATGATAATTTAGAATATTAGGTATGTTTTTCTCGGTGTTTTAAAAATTTTCCAATACATTTCAATTTCTCAATATTTAAATTTTAATACTTTTCATATACTTGTATCTAAACACAGCTATGTCATTTTAACTTAACGTGAAAGTAAATGTAAAATGTATTTCATTTAGCTTCATTTAGAGGCTTTCTGATGACCTTAAGCATTTACATGGTCATCCAAACCACTTAGACGGATTAAATCAATTGTACAAGTGCCACTGATTGGGGTGAAAACAAGCTCTCTTCATGTGTGCAGCTACATAGATATGGAAATGGTACCATGAGGTCGACCCCATGGGAACTTCCCATGAGGTTGAGCTGTGTGGGCCCCACCGCAATGTATGTCAAACATCTATCCCATCAGTCAGATGCACCATTCCATGGTGGGCCATGAGCTTAAAAATCAAGTAAATCCATGACTTGGGTAGGCCACACCACATACAATAGTTGAGAGAAGGTTACCTCCCATTAAAACATTCATAATCATTTATTGGGCCACTGAGATGTGGTTCACAAATACAAACCATCGTTTGTGTGTAACCCACTTGGATGAGGGGTTAGACCAAGTTTTATTTGCATCCAAAACTCGGGTGGGCCCCATCAAATACTTTTATATGTTTTAGGGATGATATGGCCCACTTGAGTTCCTTATATGGCTAATTTTTGGGATATCCCATAACCTAAAGGGGACCCATCAAATGTACGGTATTCATGTTTGGCACATCATAGTAGGGCCCACACAACTCAACCTCATGGGAAGTTCCCATGAGGTCAACCTTATGGTACCATTTCCCATATACACACACACACAATACACATGCGCACTTACACTCTGGTTCTCACAAGAAAGTCACGAGCACTTTTCGATACATGATGCGGTACCCCATGAAGCCCATGGGTCTCAACTTTCAGCCTATCCAAAACTCTGGCGAGCCATGGAGAAAGGATACAATTAGCTCCCTTGATTTGCCTTTCTTTGCTATGACCCACTAAAGTTTTAGATAAGCTGAAAGATGGACCCTGGGGGTTTCATGAGATGTCACATCATATGAACTATTCAGATTTTGTGCCCATAACACTTGTTAGCTAGGTAAATAGGATTTGCACATTGGTTTGTGGTGATTTGTATATTAAACATTATTATTTATGTTAAAATTCTTCACACCTCTCCGGCAAATATCAGAAAGTGTTTACATATGTAAATTGCTTTGTTTGGTTTTACTTTTAACACCTCAATATGAATTGTTTATTTTCTAAACCACTATCTAATTAAATCATTATATCATCTAATTAAAGTTTAAATCATTATATCATCTAATTAAAGTGATTTCGAGTAGTGGTCAATCATATATGGGCCATATATGATGGACGGTCCAAATCAATGACTAGACCTCTCTAGCATATCCAATATGGACTCTCTATTTCCTAAACCACTAATTTAATGGTTATGATCATCCAATCGAAGTGACTTAAGATCAGGAATAGGTTACAAAAGGTGAGCCAGGCATGAGGGATGGTTTACATCAATTATTAGTCATCTCTAGCATATTTGATATAGACTGCCCACTTCCCAAGGCACTAATTCGATGGTTAGGCTCATCTAATCAAAGTAATTTGAGAGTGATGGGAAATGAAAGGTGGGTCTTATTGTCAAAACGGATGTCTTAAATCTATCTTGCTCGATCAGTCGAGGGGTTGGCTCAACTGGTCGAAGATTCCTTCGACCAGTTGAAGCTCATTCGACTTGAAGTCCAACAACAATGTATTTGGATTCCTGCATGCTCGACTAGTCAAAGCCCTCTTTCGACTAGTCAAGGGTTACATATACAGCACGCGGTTTGTGTGCGGAGTGCGTAAATTTGAGGCGGTTTCTAGAGATGTGCATAAGTGAGGTTTTCCCATCTATAAATAAGAGTCTCTAGGGCCATTCTAAGGCTTTCTAAAGGTATTCCGAGGGTTTCTAAAAGGGTTCTGGGGTTATCAAAGGGTGCAAGGTTAAGATTCGAGGTTGTTCAAATCGAGTAAGTCTTTTCTCTTTGTAATTTCTATTTTCATAGTAGATTTCTATCATTTTGTGCCGTGGTTTTTTCCCGCAAGAGTTTTTCACATTAAATGTTTGTGTTCTCTTGTAATTGCTTGCCGCTATTAGATTGCTATCATAGATCGATATCTGTGTGATTCCACAACAAAAATCCCAAGAGGTCTCACATGATGGACAATCATATCAAGGCTTAGACCTCTCATTTATGCTCAATATGTAATGTCCATTTCTCAAGCCACTAATGGTTAGGATCGTCTAATCGAAGTGTTTTTAGAGGTATGGGCAATCAAAGGTGGGTCCTCATGATGAAACGCCGCATCGATGCTTAGACCTTTTTATTATAGGCAGGATGTGTTGTCCATTTTCCAAATGGTTAGGATCATGGGATCAAATTGATTTGAGAGGGATGGGCAATCAAAGGTGGTATATATCCACATGGTAGATAGTCCATGTCAAGCTTAGACCACTCTAGCATACTCAATGTGGTTTTTGATTTTCCTAACCACTAATTGGATGGATAAGATTATTTGATCAAAGTGATTTGAGAGGAATTGTTCATCAAAAGTAACCCCACGTGAGGAGCTAGATCAATGCTTCAACCACTCTAGCATACTCAATGTGGATTGTTCATTTCCAAATCACAAATAAGATAGGACCATCGAATCAAAGTTATTTGAGTGAAATGATTAATCAAAGGTAGGCCTCACATGACAGAGGGTCTAGATCAATGCTTCAACTTTTCTAGTATACTCAATTTGAACCATCCATTTCTCAAACCAGTAATTAGATTGATGGTTAAGATCATCCAATTAAAGTGATTTGAGATGGATAACAATCAAAGGTGGACCACACATGATGGGTAGCGAGCCCACATTAATGCCTACATGATGGAGAAGCTTATCCATGTCTGCACAGAAGATTCCACATAACAACCAAAAGATTAGATGACTTTGATCAGTTATATTTAACATTGTCATACATTGCAACAAAAACCTTGTCAGGAAAAGACGTCTAGCACACATGCAAAACTTGCACACAGGTAATTAACTGAATTTTGCAAGGAGAGAGATTGTTTACTATCCGGTAAAAAAAAAAATTTCTTTCTCCTTTAACCCAGCAAGGGAACTTGTAGGGCCCACTTCTTGGTTATCTAAGCTGTTATCTAGTGGACCCAATTATATGATGCTTGGTGCCCCTACATATCCCATATCAGCTGTCCAGTCAAAAAATGGATTATTACAACAAATGGTCTGTTTAATCAAGACCTGAACAGATGGATCAGTTATCTACATCATTAATCTGGTGGGCCCAATTTTCGGTTATGATCTGGTGAGCCTCATTATAGGTTGCACCGTGCCCTTATATAGTATATTTCCCTTACCAGTTAATCCAAGCCATCTGATGAAAATGATCAATTCCATTCCTATGGTACACAATCAGATGCATAGGATCATCTGATGAGGGAGATTTCTGGGGCACCTCCAGGCCATCACAGTCGTCATAGTAAATCTAAATCGCTAAATGGCGGACGCCATGTCTACTGTTTGTTGATCAGGAACCAACATGGATCAAAGAAAATTCCAAAAGACAAGAAAATCTCATCCGTAGATATGATAAGAATCTAGCTTGTGATGTTGTGTCAAGGTAACCACAGAAAGAATCATGATGTGCAAGGACAAATAATCATTATCTTTGTAATCAAGGCAATTAGTTATAATCTAATCTCCTGATCTGCATATAATGACAATCATAATGACCAAAGATTCAAACCTACAGCCGTTGATTTGTCTACACTTGGATCAACCAAATTACATTATTAAATTTCATTATTTTAGAGAGATTAGCAAACATGAGCTTTGCTAAGCCATGTGAATGTACAGGTTAGCCAATGCCACACACTGCCACATCTGCAGGCGTGGCAGAGAGGTGCAATATCTAAGCCATCCATCAGAGGGGTATCACTATTTAGATTACCTATTCTAAGAATCAGGTCGGTCTGCTAGTTGGGTGGGCCACAATTAAGTGAAGAAAAGTACAACTGTGGAATTTTTCTAACTCATGGAGTTATTTCTAATATCATGGCAAGCCTACTGAATGGACCACCTTTATCTTGGGGAAGTAACGTCTACAAGGTGAGGTCCACCTGATGGATGGATTGGATATTTCACCTGTCATCCACGCTGGCATATGTGGGCTTAGCAAAGTTCTATTTTTGAACTATTCCTAATTTGAGCGTTTCTAAGAGGACTACACAAATGTGAAATGATGGGGGCTGGCATCACTAATGCCAGAATGGCACACGTGTACGAGATCCAGGCCATTGATCTGGTGAGCCCCAACGTGAACATGTCCTGGCCAAAAAATCTAGCTAGTCCACAAATCAGGCTGCCCACAAATGCACAAGGAAACTAGATGGGAACAAGAAAACAACTCAAGTGGGGCCCACCAATGAGTGGACGAGCCTGATTTCTTGATCAGCACATGTTCCCAGTGGGGCCCACCTAATGAATTGGCCGGTCTCACACACATGTGCTCCATACCGTTTGTTCCTCTTCCATCTTGATGCAATGCACAAGAGTAGGCATGGGACCCACTTAGTGCAAAATGAAGGGTCCTGCAAGAGAAGTATTATGGTACATGTCATGTCCTTTGTATGTATGCTAAAGAAAACGGTTGACGATTCCACTGAAGAGACGGAGCACTAACATTGAAAAAATAAAAATAAAAAACTATACTATATCCTACAATAATTAAAGCCATGGCTCAATAATTGAATACTTTGAGACCATGGAGGGGACACCACCTTTCTCTGTTCAAAGCATAGATAACATTCAGACAACCCAAGGCAAAAAGAACTTCAGACAACATGAATATTAAAGTGGACGTTTTCTATACTCTGGCTGCCTATGACACTTCATACGCAGGCACTTAGAACTCGTATACGTGGCATATGAAATCAAATTAAACCAACTGAGTTTTAGAACCCACTGTTGCTAATTAAGTCACTGTCCAATATCAGGATCCTAATCTCTGATTTGTGGACACTTGTTTGTTAAAATCAGACGTTTAATATTTGATTCATGATACATCTAAAGTGGGACCCATAATTTGCACAGCTTAATTTGAATTGCTTCTATAGGACGTGATATTTTAAAATAATTTATGAGAATTGATAAATGCCTGTGTATCATCCATCACACTCTGACAGAGTACCAATGTTTTATTTATATGATAATAGAAGGGTACAAATGAGAAAACTGCTTAAATGCAGCTGTAGAGTATTCTATACTTTGTCAAAACAGTGAGCTAAGACTACTACGTGCCATTTTTGAACGGCGGAGACTCATTCGCCGGACATGTAACATACATGTACGTAAATCCAAACTGTGGAAATCATGGGCCCCGTTGTATATGGGCTGTATCGTAAAAATAAGTTGAAATCTTAAACACTGATGTAGAATGTTTGATATTAACTACTTTAAAAAAAGAAAAAAGAAAAAAAAAAAAGAAGTTGATCAGGAAATCTGAACCATTGATGTAGCATGTTTGATGAATTTGATCTACACCCATAATTACCTTCTATTCAACTATCCATCTGGCATCTCCAATTGGATAGTTCGAATAGGTGTATCACTTTGATTTTTTTAGCAATGTTCCATCCAAAATGGAGCCTAAAAATTTGGACGGTTTAGATTTACTTACATGTGCGCCATGTGTACTGTAAATGAGGGGCCAGTATTTAAAATGCGATGAGACAAGTACATACTAGTCCAGGAACCCAATAAATATTCTGAATATGTTGGCTTGTATCGATGGTATTTTAATACTCTGGAAAACTAAGAATCCCATGAACGGCCCGATATCTCTATTATAATAAAAATAAAATATGGTGAGCCGGACCTCCCTAACTTGAGCCTTCCTAACATGAGCCTTGAAAGGGATTGATTAGGTTATTTCCGGTTGTATACCTTTCCCATTGCCTGGAAGAGGACTGATAGAATAGAGATTTCCCAACCCCACATGCATGATTGGATGCCAGATCCAAACTGTCCATCTTGTGGGTCCCACCAGTACACACATGACCAGGAACAGCTTACAACGATTCGTCAAAGAACTGATCCAATTATTCTAACCTGTCTACTTGTTTCTAACCTTGTGATCCATTACATGAGCGGACTGACCTCATTTTTGGGCCAGGTGGGATCCACATGATGGAAAGCTTGGATTCAAAGTCGGTACATGTGGCATGGGCATGACTGTGTGGGCCCACCTTCTGATTGGGTAACTCCTTTTTTTTAATGCATCATTTGAATCTTATTGTGTGGTTGTAAATTTCTTATCAACGGTATAAAGTTGGTCTCTCAAATTCTTCTGTTTCAGATTTAAAAAAAGCTTATATACTCTGGCAGAGTGTGATGGTTGATACTCAGGCACTATAAAATTGTGTATCTGGCATATAAATAAATCAAATAAACCGTCCAAATAGAGGGCACCTATTTAGACAGATCATAACCACCCACCCCCCCCAAAAAAAAAAAAAAAATCTAATTTAACATTCAAATCATAGTACCATTGATGGATTTTTTATTTATTTATTTATTTATTTTTTGTGTTAGCTTGTTAGTGCACCCACTGTCAGTTCACACTTCACTGTTAGCCACCCCCTCTAGGTACCAAGACCTCAGTGGTTACGGTTGCTCAATCAATTTTATTTTTGGGTGTCAGCATATTCATGTTAGCCCCACAACTTGGGCAATTTAATTTGAATTGGTTCATGCCTTGTGAACAATTTCTGAGTGCCCGTGTATTAACTATCATGTGCTGCCGGAGTATCAAATAACTCCAAGTCTAAGTGTCTATCTAAATAAAACCAACATTTTGTACGAAGTGATGTGCTTTTTCCCAGGAGTCTTTTTCATACTCGGTTGCACCCATGTGAGAAGGGCCCATATCGAAATTTTGTTGTAGTCGAATCTTGCCACCTCGTATAGAAGTTGGATGGTGATGGGAAGTGGGGCCCAGTACGAATCGAAATTACCCTCTGGTTAGGATGTGGATCGCCTGCAATGGGGTGAGAGGGAGTTCCCGCAGTAGGAAACTAGGTGGGCCACCATGATGTTTGTGAGAAATCCATCATGTCCATCTATTTTGCCAGCTAATGTGCTAGGATATGAGTCTAGAAATAAGGCTAATCCAAAACTTAAGTGGGCCACACAACAGCAAACAGTGGGGTTTCAATGCCCACCATTGAAACATTCATCCACATTGAATTTGTCACATCTAGGTGGGAAGTCACTACCATTGGAATCTTGGAGGGTCCATGGTGATGTTTAATATGCCATCCATGTTGTTCATAAGTTATTCTCCCTCGATGAACTAAAAAGCACAAACATATTTGCCTGATTCAAAACTTTTGTGGCCTCATGAATGTTTCAATTATGGGCTATCAATCTCTATTGTTTTCTATTATATGGCCTACTTGAGTTTTGGGTCTCCCTCAATTTCAGGCTGATGTCCTTAACATTAGTTAGCAAGACCATGAATGGAGTGGATTTCTCACTAACATTATGGCAGACCCCACCCACCTAGCTTCTGACCGCACGAACTTCCTAGGGTGGGGTAGGTAAACACATGAATATCCATACGTGGGATCCTAGATGCCACATATATGGCATGCATGTACCAAAATTCAAACAGTCCACATGATTAAGATATCTCAAAATTTACACCAGGCAGATATTCCTAATCGCTCAAGGCACAGCTATAAAACAAACGGTATAATATGAGTCACGGCGTTTGATCGAGCTTACCGTGTGCACTTATCACTAAAATTTGATATTTTTCAGTGATTTTCATTTATTCAAATCGTTTGGCAAATTCAATTCGTTCAAGTGTTTAAATTAATTTTTTCCTAAAATATGTATTATTTTCAACTCTTCTTTCTCTATTTAATGTTGAAGGCTGAATACTGAAAATAATTGTGCTTAAAATTTTCTTTTCATTTTTATTTGAAATATTTCTAAAATTATTTTAAAATTACAATTGTGCTTAAATTAAGTTTCAAACCCTATTTTTTAATTTATCAAACCGCATAAACCAACAAATGTCTACTAATTGGAGGTTGTGCTCATCCTACAAATATGCTGTGTAGTTACATGGCCCATCAAAATTAGGGACCACGATTTCGTTGCAACTTTTACGGTGCTCTATGCACATGGTCGGATGGCAGTTACTACAGTACACCATGGTAAAAGGAATGGTGGTCCACCGTACTATCTATATGGCCAGGGCAGATTAGGTGAGAGTAGAGTTGTACACGACCCTAGCCGAGCCAAATTTGACTCAAGCTTGGTTTGATTTGTTTATGTGACACCTCCCCTTAAAGCTTTACATGAGCCAAACTACGAGCCTATTCTTATTATTTGGGCTTAGTTTGGTCTAGATTATATGAACTTGAGCTTGGCTTGGATTGGTCGAAATATCCGATCCAAGCCAACTGAGCCAAGCTCGAAACTTCAGTCCCCTAACAAGTTCGGATCCTATGTTATGGTCTACCAGAGGTTTGCATCTTCGTTATTTTTTTTCTCATACCGTAAAATGAGCTAGAAAATTTTATGTACGATTGGATAAAACACATATATTATGGTGGGGCCCTGATGTAGAGTGGGTCGCGGGCAGTTTCATGGCCAAGATGGATCAGAAAAGGCCCGGTCGACGACAGAAGTGATCCGGACCGTCGAACCTTAGATCGGGCGTATCTCGCAATCCAGAATGAGTTATCTGACGTAAAATATATGATTTTGGGGTAAAATGAGCTACTTTAGCCAACAACCCACTACACTGGGTTGCGCAACCTAGAATTGTGAAAAAACCCTGTATCGACGGTCGTTTTCCTATTTTAATTTCATTTTTACTATAAATAGTTAGTTTTAGTTTGATTATAACTCTTCATCCGTCGGGCTTTAGGCGTTGCGCCCAACGTGAAAAGAGCTTAGAATAATTAGGAGAACAGTTTGGTGAAGCCGAATAAGACACTTACTATTTTTAGCCAAAAACCTTGCGCACTAGTAGACATCACGACCGTCTATAAATAGTAAGTTTACTATTTATAGTAAGTCGTGAATTCTAAGAGTTTTAGTTATAGTTTGATATCCATTGCTTGGTACCCCTATTTAAAGGATTGTGAACTCGTTTTTATTCATTCATTAATCAATTTTGAATTTATTAGAATTTATTTATATTTTCTACTTTCTTTCCTTGTGGATTCGAGAAGTCTCTGTGAGGAGTCCAGAGAAGTTCTGTGGATTCGGAATATTTATCCTCTTGAGGAAGACGGTGCTCAACCTCACGTCCTCCCCTGCGTCAGGTCCATAGAGCTTCGACACCAGCTGTGTTGTAGGTGGTGAAGTCACCAGCCAATTATAATCCCACTTTAGCTTACTAGGTAAGCTTTACGGGCCCACCATCATGTATATGCATTATCCATGCCATCCATCAGTTTTTACATATCATTTTAGGATATGATCCAAAATTGAATCATATCCAAAGCTTAAGTGGACCAAATCATAGGAAAACATTGTGCATTCATGTGTACGTATTATGTATTATCCACATCGTCATGTATATGCATTATCCACACTATCCATTCATTTTTACATATCATTTTAGTATGTGATTCCAAAATTGAATCATATCCAAAGCTCAAGAGAATCACACCACAGGAAATAGTGTCTGTATAATCTAAGAGCCGTATCAAACCAAAGTAAATCAAATCGAGCTTCAAGTTGAACTAGTACTGCCTTGGTTTAAGCTTGATTTGTTTTTGTTTTTTTTAAATGAGCTTGACTATGAGGCTTGGTTTGGTTGGAATTTCTATTTAAACCAATCTAAGCCATGATTTTTCAAACCAATCCAAGCCAAATTTTTGAATTGACTTGGTTTGCGTCCAGCTCTAGGTGAGACCCAATTTCATCTAAGATGGTGCGACCCTTACCATAGGGTTATTATGGGGCCCACCTTTATGTATGTATTTTGTGTCTATGTCATTCATCCATTTTTCCATATCATTTTAGGGCATTATCCTAAAAACAAAGTAAATCCAATTATTAGGCTAGCTATACCATAAGAAATAGTTGTGATTGACCATTAATGGGTTACAAAAGTTTTGGATCAAGCTGATATTTCTTCCCTTTCATCCAAGGTTACATGAACTTATCAATAGATTGGATGGTAAATAAGCACTAACGAAATATTAAGGCACCCCATAAGAAGTTTTAATGGTAGGATTGTCAATGGCCATTGTTTCTTATGGTATGGTCCACCTTATAACCGAATCCGCTTCATTTTTGAAATACTACCCTAAAATGATCTAGAAAAATGAATGAACAACGTGGATATATAATACACACGTCAAGGTGGCCCCCAAAGTAATCCCATGGTAAGGGCCACACCTAGAGCTGTACATGAACCGAGTTAGATCGGTTAGCTCACTCAACTCGACTCGAAAAAGCTTGATTCGACTTGGTTCAAAACTAAGTTTGAGCCGAGTCGAGTTGATTTTTTTAGCTTGAAAATTTTTGAGCCGAGTTCAAGCTTGCCCAAGCTCGACTCGACTCGGATCAAACCCCAACTCGAATTAAACTCGGATCGAACCAGTTCGATGACTTAGTTATTTTGATATTGATGTTGCTCAGCAAGTGTTTGTTGAAATGACTCAACGAAGTGTCGGCTGGTGGCGAGGAAGGTATGGATATGAAACAAATACCCTTGTATCTTGATTTTTATGTTGCTTACTGGGTGTTTGATGAAATACCTATAAACCGATGCTGCTGCTTTACATTCTGTGAGAAATTGAAGGTGCACTCCATGTGTTTGAGAAAATGTCGCAGAGGCTCGAACTCAGCTTGAATTGGCCTGAGCTACTGATCGAACCGAGTCGAGTTGGCTAGTCAGGCTCGAGGACCGAGTCAAGCCAAGTTCGAGTTGGGTCAGCTAGTAGCTAAGTTGAGTCGAGTTGTGCCAAGCTCGACACGGTTCAACACGTGTACACCTCTACCCACGCCATCTTGGGTGAGGCTGGGTCTTAGCTAATCTGCTCTCCCATATGGCATCCAAGGACGTGGATGTGGTGTTGCCACCACCAACCTGTGTGGTGATGTGTTGGGTACCATGGTACTGATCGTAACTAAGGCTAAAAGTTGGGTGGGTTGGGTCGGGTTGGTGCTTAACCCTAGCCCAACCCAAGGTTACTATACCTCAACCCTAACTCAACCCAACCTTGGGTTGGGAATTCTCAACCCAAGCCCAACCCAAGCGAGTTCAATAAGGTTAGTCGGGTTGTTCAGGTAGATACATGCTAATATTTTCATTATTACATTAGTCTATCATATTTTAATACACGTTTTATTTTTTGTATATATAATTTTATTAATTATATACGTAGTTATTTATCATAAAAAACTACATTTTTCCTAAACAAACAAGCTAAAATATAGGAAAACTACTCCTTTAAAAGTCATGTCGTGTAGCACACAATCTATTTAGGAGAGAGAAATCCGGTATATATTGTTAGCTTGAGTCATTAGAAATGATGTGGACCAATGAGACTCGACAGCACTGAAATTTCCTATGCCTTCAACAAAGACTATCCATACTCAATTATAATTTATAAATAACTTATATATTGTTTGGGTTTGGGTAGGGTCGGGCAACCCAAGACCTCAACATGAGCCCGACCCAAGTTTTATCAGGTTAGTGTTTGTATAACCCAAGCCTGTGATCGGACTCGATATATCTTGCCCAAGCCCAACCTAATGTCGGGTCGGCGGGTTGAACCCACCCAACTTTCAGCCCTAACCGTAACCTGTGTTTGATATTCACACCGTCTGTCCATTTTTCCAACTTATTTTAGGGCATTAACCCATAATTGAAGCAGATAGGAAGCTCAAGTGGACCACACCATAGGAAATGGTTGTGATTAAAACCCACCATAAAAAAAAATTCTCCTGGCCTTTAAAATTTTTATATCAAGCTGATATTTGTGTTTTGACTTTGTCCAAGTATATATGTCTAACCTTATCAACAGGGTTGGATGGCAAATAAACTTTCCGGTATACCTTAAGAAGGTTTGGACGGTGGATGTTATTGTCTCCCCTGTTTCCTATGATGTGGTCCACTTGAGCTTAGCATCTGCTTCATTTTTAGATTCATGCCCTAAAATGAGCTGGCAAAATGGATGAACGGCATGGATATAAAGCATATACATCACTGTATGGCACCACAGCACCGAATACATCATCACTGTACCTAATCCACGTCAATGGCATCCAACTAAGAATTAGATGCTAACCCACCAGACACAGATACAGTGGATAGAGGCCTCTATCAAAGATGAAGCTGGCCAAGCTTACTCAACCACATAGCTTTCAGGCATGCTTTTGCCCACATCACATTCATCTCCTACCACATTCTGGTAGGGCTAGTACAAAATACGCATCCCCAGGCATCAGTTGAGACACCAAAACGCTGATCGTTCCAAACCTGTTGGACCACACCGCATAAAATATAGGTTTTAGGAGTACGCATTGCTCCTGAGGTCTGTCCGACTGACCAGAGTATTGGAGGAGGCTGATTCTTTGTATGTACAATGAACCTGAGGAGGAGCAATAGATGTACGGTTTAGATTCCACGTACACAACATGACAAGTGGACCCCACGCAGCTCGAACTGCCTTGTGTTGGCACGCATCTGTTTATTTCCACTTAATTATTGCAATCCCATTCGACATGCCGCCCAAGCGTACCCGAAGTAAATGCATTCGAGTTAAAACTCTACAGCCTTTCTTAACCGTCCATAGTAGAGATGTCTCCAGTTAGAAATGCATGATCAATGCAGTTTTTGCGTAACAATCCATCTACCACTGAACAAATTGTTACTATCGAAATCGGATTGCGAACTGAGTTTGTACAGGGTAAACTCTGCTGGGCCCACCGTGAATGTAGGTGGTTTATAGGCTCCCTCCATCCATATTTCTGGTTAATTTTAGTGATTGAGCCTAAAATTGAAGCATATCCAAAGCTCAAGTAAACCATACCACAGGAAACCATAAGAATAATGATTTCCACCGTTGAAACCTTCCTAGGCATCACAGAGATGTTTATTTGTATCCAACCTATTGATGAGATCTAGAATTGTACATAAGTCAAACCGAGTTTAGCTTGGTACAACTCGGCTAGTAGCTAACCCCATCTCGAACTTGGCTCAACTCGGTCCTCAAGCTTGACTAGCCGGCTCTGCTCAACTCGTTTCAATCAGTAGCTCGGCTAGTCACAGACAAGTTCGAGCATGTGTGATATTTTCTCAAACATATGCAGTAAGTATTCAATTTTTCACAGAATGCAAGATAGTAACAGTAGTTTACAAATATTTCATCAAACACTCGGCGGGCATCATCAAGATTAATTAGATACGAGGCAATTTTATAATATAAAGTTTTTTTGTAGCAATTTATTTCGTATCCATTCCTTTCTCACCATCGGTTGATCCCGCGGAGAGTGTATACACCCAAAACAACACTTCGTTGAGTCATTTCATCAAGCACTCGGCAAGCAACATCAATATCAAAATAATCGAGTCATCCGGCTGATTAATTTGATCCAAATTGATTCAAGTTGAGGTTCGATCTGAATCGAGTCGAGCTCGAGCAAGCTTGAACTCAGCTCAAAATTTTTTCGAATTCCAAAATCCAAATCGGCTTGGTCTGAATCCAGTTTTGAGTCGAGCTTTTCCAAGTTAAGTCAAGCAAGCTAACCGAGCTAACTCAATTCGTGTGCAGCTCTAATGAGATCAGAAAGATGTGAATGAAGGGAAAACACAAATATCAGCTTAATCCAAAACTTTCGTGGCCCCCGAGAATTTTTTAACAGACGTTCAATTCACACTGTTTCATGTGATGTGGTCCACTTGAGCTTTAGATATTCTTTTACTCAAGCCCAAAAATCATCTGGTAAAATAGATCCACGGAGTGGATAAAATACATAAATCACAGTGGCCTAAGTTACTCAGTACTTACTGCCACCGCCAGTGGGGCCATGCATGATCAGCTGATAGCTCGCCTGCTGTTCTGTCCAGGTGCAGTTCATGTGCCAATCAGTTGGCGTGTATCGTTTGATAACATACAGCTTGTTTACGAGCCAAGATATCACATGTATCCGACTTCCAGCCTAACATGCAATCCATCTCATTTCTCACGTGTTACACGCGTGAGAAGTCCAATTCCAATGTCAAAATCAGCCTGTCAGGATAAAAAGTCAGGCTGGTCCACTCATCGAATGGACCGCTGAAGTTTATTGAATGGACCATAGTAGTTTCCATGTAAGATAGCCCTCTGATGAGGCAACTTGATTTTCAGGCCATGTTTTTTTGAATCCCATGCCACCTAATCCTTCCCAATGCCATGAGCCAAACACGCCCTAGGGGTCGCACATGATCTGAAAGTGATTGATAAGCTAACCTTGAATAGGTTGCAGGTGAAAGTTGTTAGTGAATCATTATTTAAGTTTTTCTTCCATGTATATAGATTTTTTTATTTAATTCCTTTGTATATATAGAAGAATTTTTGAATTTATTTCTATACATGTGTTACACATCTTTATAAAAAATTTATTGAGACTAAAACAATATACATAAAAAATTATTGGAGAATTCTTTAATATTTCTCATGTTGGTAGTGTCATTAACAATTATTTTTTATTGCGCAGTTAGAATTTTAACCACAAAAAGAGAACTAATCACTCCTAAGCTTAAACAAAAAATGAGAGTTACATTAGGATAGTTGACTGTAAAATAAGATTTGTGTAGTCGACTTCAATTAATTCAGGTGAGGACAAGATGAGATGACGATGACGACAATTAATCAAACATGAGGCTATGGTAAGATAACTTGACACGCCTGCGAGATCTTTTTCGCTAACATACCACTTGTGTTAAGGATAAATGTACCATGCAAATAGTGGGTCCCACTATGAAAATCACATGTCTAGAAAGTCAATATGGTATACTCATTGGCAAGCCACATGTACATGTTGAGTTAGACCAGCATGTTATTTGATTGGAGCTATGGCAAGATACCTTGACACGCCTGCCATATCTTTTTCGCTAAAATGCCACTTGTGTTAAGGACATATGTACCATGTAAATAGTGGGTCCTACTATGAAAATCACATGTCTAGAAAATCAATATGGTCGACTCATTGGTGAGCCACATGTACATGCTGAGTTAGACCAGCATGTTAATTAGTTGATTGGAGATATGACAAGATTCCTTGACATGCCTGCCATATCTTCTTTTTCGCTAACATGCCACTTGTGTTAAGGATATATGTACCATGCAAATAGTGGGTCTCACTATGAAAATCACATGTCTAGAAAAT
The DNA here is from genome assembly GCF_029962835.1 of Magnolia sinica. Lineage (NCBI taxonomy): Eukaryota > Viridiplantae > Streptophyta > Magnoliopsida > Magnoliales > Magnoliaceae > Magnolia > Magnolia sinica. The sequence continues at coordinate 16,207,777 of NC_080581.1, forward strand.
CAATATGGCCAAATCATTGGTGAGCCACATGTACATGCTGAGTTAGACCAGCATGTTAATTAGTTGATTGGAGCTATGGCAAGATTCCTTCACACGCCTGCCATATCTTCTTTTTCGCTAACATGCCACTTGTGTTAAGGATATATGTACCATGGAAATAGTGGGTCCCACTATGAAAATCACATGTCTAGAAAATCAATATGGTCCACTTATTGGTGAGCCACATGTACATGCTAAGTTAGACTAGCATGTTAATTCGTTGATTGGGGCTATGGCAAGATTCCTTGACACACCTGCCATATCTTCTTTTTCGCTAACGTGCCACTTGTGTTAAGGATATCTGTACCATGCAAATAATGGATCCCACTATGAAAATCACATGTCTAGAAAATCAAATATGGTCCACTTATTGGTGAGCCACATGTACATGCTGAGTTAGACTAGCATGTTAGCTGATTGGAGAGTGTAGCCTAACCTGATGAGCTAACCAACCTGATTCTTATTCTAGTTAGGGCCTGTGATGGGGCCTTTTGTTTCCATGATAGTCACTTCTTGCACAGGAGGAAAGATAAAGGAGGCCCACCTTACTAGGGAGGGAAATGGATTAGATGTTACCCTTACCATGGGGCCCACCTTGATGATGTTTTTCATATATCCATGCCATCCATCTGTTTTCTGACCTCGTTTTATACATGGTCCCAAAAATTAAGTAGATCCAAATTCCAGGTGGACCGCACCACAAGAAACAGTGGTGATCAAATGCCCATCATTAAGAAATTCCTAGGGCCCACTGAGAAGTTTATTTACCATCCAAGCTGTTGATAAGGTCAATTAGACCTCGATGGGAGAGAATAAAAAGGCCTACAAAAAGTTTTTAATAGTCATTCACCACTGTTTCCAATGGTGTGGTCCACCTGAGATTTGGATATGCTTAAGTTTTAGGATCACATTCTAAAACAAGCTAAAAAAGAACAAATGAAGGGCATGGATATACAACACATTCATCAAGGTGAGCCTCACACAGTACGGGTAACATCTAATCCAGTGCCCACATGGAGATAGAAAAGTACATTGTGTAAGTGTTAAGCCAGGAGGGGAAGAGAAGTGACTGTAAAAGGGGAGCGGTTAAATATTCTGACATCATGGATGATGCTCAGGCACTTTGGAATTGTAATTGCATATATTAATTCAATTAAATTGAGTAAGTAGTAGGATCCATCTTCAATAAGTCATCATTCCACGTTAACATTAGCCATTTGTTTGTTGGATTTAGCTCCTTGGATTGCTTTCATTTTGACTGCTCATTAAGCAATCAATCAATTGGTTGAATGAATATACCTTTTTTTAGAACCATCCTCCAAAGTAGTCCGCTTATTTCGAGCTAATTATATCCCATGTTTGCCATTTTTGATGCGTGTGTACCATCCATCATGAAACTTTAGAAAACATTAAGTGGATGTTTGATTTTTATTTCCTTATATAAATACCTGGAAAATAAGTAATAATTATTTGGCACTCCTATGCAGATTTTTTTTAGAACCCCATGACCCAAAAATTGAAACCTTTGAGAAAAAAAGTGTGACCCACCATGACATATGTGGCTTATCCACACCGTCCATTCATTTTGCCAGCAGATTTTAAGGTATTTTCCCAAAATGAGGAAGATCTAATATTCAAGTGGACCACACCACATGTTACAGTGGGAATTGAATGCCTACCATTGAAAACTTTGTTGGGGCATAGAAGTTTTGCATTAAGCTGATATTTGTGCTTTCCCTTTACCCGTGTTTGTGTGACTTTATGAATAGGTTAGCTGGCAAATAAACATAAATGTGGGCCTTGGGAAGGAAATCGTTTTCAAAAGTGGATATTTTAGCATTATTGTTTCTTTTGGTGTGGTCCACTTGAGAGTTATATCTGCCTCATTTTTTAGCTCATGCCCTAAAATAAGTTACATGGATCATGATGGCCCCCACATATTTAAGTCGGTCCTTCTTGGACCCACTTTTAAAGTGGAAATATAGACATAATTCCAAACTAAGCAGCTCAATATCTCCGTACTGTTAGTACTCAAGTTGATAGAGACCCAGCGCCACTAGGGAAATAACCATGCTCCAGCCATAAAGATTCTTACCAACCAATCCATCCGAGCCTTGCCTGGCACAATAGTATGAGATTCAATCCATTCATTAGAGACGTGCCGGTGTGTGAGTACTGCTCTTTGTCGGTAGTCAAGCCGGTTGACTTTTAAAGGGTTAACAATTTATTCCAATACATGTAAAGTAACAAGAACTTGTGTAAATTTTTTTAACCGTCCGACTGCTTCTAAAATCATGGCCCATCTGCTTAATGGACTAGATTCATGAAATTTTCGTGCAATAACAAAATGCAAACCCACCTAATGGATGGCTTGGATATTGCACATGTACATTGCTCCAAGACACATGGTGACATGTGCATGAGCTGCAATGTAGACAGTTTTATCATCCTTAGTGGCAGGTATCACTTGTAAATCACATGAGTTTGGCCCGCTGCAGTATTTTCTGTGGATTTTGATACATTGAAATTTTGGTTTTAAAAAAACAAAATATTTGAAAGTTTCATTTTTTTACTAAAATGATGTCAAATTTTTCAAATAAAAATTTCAGTTTTTCTTTAGTTTCATTTTGAAAATGAGAAAAGATATTTTGTACTTTATATGTGGAGGTATGGGTAGTATTCTTATTTAGAGATTTGGAAGCTGAGATGCTCGGGTTGTACGTGCACTCATGCACCACGTGCGTGAGGGCATGGACAGTGTGGTTGTAGTGGCGTTAGATGGCGCACTTTATACTTTGTGCAATCATTTTGAGAACGGCTAGCATCCTTAAAAGCTAGCTACAATGGTTCAAAAATGGGGCGGGCTTTGATGATCCAACGATCTAAAACGTCCCAAAATTAATATCAATGGTCAGAAACGTTTTATAAACATTCTGAACCATTGATGACGACCACCAAACAACGATCCACTCCTCTGGTGCCTAAATAAACTGGACCATTCCGGTCCAAAAACAAATCAAGTACAACAGATCACATCTAAACTAGCAGATCTCACCAAAAACTTTCGTCTTCCAAGATTATAGTTTGACGACTGCTAATTTAGTCTATCAAGCGATCAGCTGCGTTGAAAAAGTTCCTAAATAAAATATACCATTTGTAATTGATGCACGCAGGATCTAGATATAAGGCTTATCTTATCGTTGAAGCAATTTTCTTATAACCCATCAACAATTGATAAGAGGGAAAATCACACTTTAAGGATGACATATTTATACATGATTCAGCCCGTTGTTAAAGAGAGATAATTTTTTCTTTAATTTTTTATTTTGTGATTTTCCGACATATTTCACAGATGATATCCGTTGCATTTGTGGCCCTCATATTGATGCATGTGTTTTATCCTAGTGGCTCATTTATATTCATCCTTTACACCTAACATTTGAGTTATATCATGTGTACAGGTATTACCTATATCAGCTGTGAATATGATATATTGATTACAATGCCATGGTTGATGTAGAGCGGGTCGCGGACAGTTACATGGCCAAGATGGATCAGAAAAGGCCTGATCGATGACAGAAGTGATCCAGACCATCGAACCTTAAATCGGGCGTATCTTGCAATCCGGAATGAGTTATCTGACGTAAAATATATGATTTTGAGGTAGAACGAGCTACTGAAGCCAACCAACCTGGCTATGCCAGGTTGCGCAGCCCGGAATTGAGAAAAACCCCGGGGTCGACGGTCGTTTCCCTGTTTTAATTTCGTTTTTACTATAAATAATAAGTTTTAGTTTGATTATAACTCTTCATCCACCGGGCTTTAGGAGTTGCGCCCAATGTGAAAAGAGCTTAGAATAATTAGGAGAACGATTTGGTGAAGCCAAATAGGACACTTACTATTTTTGGCCGAAAACCTTGCGCACTAGTAGACATCACGACCGTCTATAAATATTAGTAAGTCGCGGATTCTAAGAGTTTGAGTTGTAGTTTGATTCTATTTTCTTTTTCATTCTTGGTACCCCTATTTAAAGGGTTGTGAACTCGTTTTTATTCATCAATTAATCAATTTCGAATTTATTAAAATTTATTTCTATTTTCTGCTTTCTTTCCTCGTGGATTCGAGAAGTCTCTGTGAGGAGTCCAGACAAGCTCCGTGGATTCGTAGTAGTTATCCTCATCACGTTCATCCCTGCGTCAATGGTTCACCAAACAAGGGCTAAGCTGAACACGGTCTTTTTGCCTAAGGAAGAATATACGGAAAGATTAGATGGTCAAAATACCATGGTATCTACGCACGTGCAATCATTGTGCAATAATAATGATAATCTCATCTAATGCAATTTTATACCATTTAATCCCGGGGCCAAACAGGCCCTAAACACATTGTATTTTCATTTGAAAGCACAAGTACGAAAGGGGTACTACCCGTGGATATGCGCTGCGATAACAAATGCAATAACCATCCATTCTGCAACTTGGGTTGGCTCTAGATAATTTGGATTATGTTCGAGTTGGGTTGAAATTCAGGTTGGGTTAGGTTGCAGTCTGGATCATTTTGAATTCGAATCATGCTTGGATGGAACCTCAACCCATCTCAGTTAGAACCAACCGAACTTGACCTGACCAGACCCACCCAACTGATCCAACTCGGCTCTGACTCGACCTGACCCAACGCACCCAAGTTGCACCCTTAATACAATCGTGTACGCATGTACATGACTTAGTCTAAAACTATTATTCAGTGCATGGTTAGAGCACATGAATTTAGCAATGTTCTACGTTCAGTGTCCCTAGACGTTCTACATACATGAATATGTTAGTCAAGCAAAACACTGCATTTTCATTTATATTACAAAGTCATATGCTGTTGAAGAATATAAAACATGAAGTAATCTTAACTTATCCCAACATGTGTTGAAATATTCATGTTAATATATAGTACTTACTCAACCATATGTATTAGAGTAAAACACTGGGCTTCGATGATCCCACGTGCTAGTGTGGGGCATTATCTAAGCCGTCTATCAGAAGGGCACCGATGCCTCGATGCTTCGATCAATGAATCAACGGCTCTGGTTACATTTAGAGAACAATACGGTGTTGAAATTATTGGCCTCTCATTCATTTTTATATTGTGGCCCACTTGATAAATGGAGGAATCTGATTGTTGGGCTAAGGAATCTATGTATTAAGGCCCACCTGATGGACGGATTGGATGTCAAGTTCATGTTCTACGTTGGAGCATGTGGAGGTGTGTATAGGAGTTGGGCTATACAAGCGCTTTGGATTATCAAGCCTCCCATGTGATGAAGAGGTTTGCTAATCCTACACGGCGCCCCCAACATGCGCTGACGTTCGTGGGATGAACCATCCATATCATGGGTCCCTCATTGTCATGTCACTGTCGAAAGATGCAGAATTCGGCAACTAGAAGAAAATGGGCCAAGACTTTCTTTGCCGTTCATTTCTTTCCAACTGGACGGCCAGATCATCCAAATAACTATGGGACCTATCTCTCTGATATCTTGGATCTTGCACACGTGTTCCACCTCATAACATGAGGTGGCGTGTAGCGGGCTGCCTTAGGCACTGAAGATGAAGTTTACACACGTGCCAATGTTCTGCACGTGTTTGTTCGGGCCACCTTTACTTTCCACTGCCCAAAAATCAGACCACTTCACTCACTGGTCAGGTGGGGCACTTGAACAATAGTCTTTGTTTAGCAACAGAAGGACCAACGGTCAAGAAGCCATCTCAAGCCTCTCCAACCTGATGATGGGAGTTCTGGATCTCACACGGATGCCACGTTGGCACGTGTGCAACGCACTGCATCCCTATCTACCCACTACTCTTCCTCTGTTTTTGAGAGTTCAAACTTATATATCTCTAGCCTATTAGGAAACTAAGCATATTGAGGAGGGCAATTAACCACCTGCTCTAAAAGCTCAAGTTGATAGGAAGAGGTGAATTAATTATTTTATTTCATGGCTCTTGCCACACAGCGCATGGGTTAGGAGCTTGGCCAAACCTCCTCGTGATGCTCCTCACTTTACATGAGTTCTATTTCAAATGGGACACCCACTCCAAGTGTATCCTTGCATCCCATATGCTACTCCACTTGAGTCTAGTGTGAAAATGCTAGTGCATTACATATCTCAAAAATTACACTGAGAAATTAATAATAACAATCTCATTTCACCCCTAGAATTTTGACATTTCACTGTTCTACTTTCAAACATCCATTTGACGCCCACCACTTGGATGGTCAGGAAATTAATATTGCTCTATAACTTTGATTTTATATAAATAATACATAATTGAGATTTGACTGTCCAAATTGAGATGCATTATCCAAAATATATACTAATTTGATTACATACGAAAAAGACAATATTACTACTACTAATCTTGAGTTACAAGATAACCAAAAATCAGAATTTAGGATTGTCCAAATAATACGAGTTTTGGAATGCTACCCTTCTATGGTGGGTCCCACGATTTAGACAGTTAAATTTGAATTAGTGCAACCTACACCTTCATAGGAATATTTAATAATAACAATACTCCTTTGGCAGAAAGTGATTAACATACTCAAACACTAGGAAATTATGAATCATGGACAAGTATTTCAAAGTCGTGTTTGGATGCATCATGAACTAAAAATTAAGCTTGATTATTTAAAATATTGGATTTTGTGGAAATCCATTTGGGAGTAAAAATGAAGAAAAAAGAAATCTTATATTCTTATTTCAATCGAAAAGTACCAATAAAGATGCCTACTATACTTGTTTTGCAAAACATACCTCTAAACAATTTATTTATTAGTTCATTGGCATATGTTAGGATGTGATTGGAAGCTAATTGTGTACTAAGTATGCTTAACGAATCAAGTAAAATATGTGGAGCCCACCATGATGTATATATCTTATCCATGTTGTTCACAAGTTTTTTCAGTTCATCCAGAGCGTCAACCCATAAAAACTTCTTTGATTTTGAGTAAGTTTTGGATGAAATTGATATTTGTGTTTTTGCCTCATTTGCATCTTTGAAACTTCCTAGAAAGGAGAGGGACCCAGGAACATTTTAATGGTGGGGTAGACTGATGATCCTCACTATTTCCTTTGTTGTGGCCTGTTTAATTTTTGGACATATTTTAATTTTAATCTCATATTAAAAACAAACTGAAAATTAAATAAATAAATAGACCATGTGGATAAGAATACACCAATGGTGGCCCACACTTAGATGAGTTGACTTAGTATGCAATTGATATGGATGGGACTCAAGGAAGATTCAAAACCCAAGTGGGCACACCACAAGAAACAATGTGGATGGAGAAGGTCATTATTGAAATTATTGATACCCTATATGGGGCCTTGGAAGTTTTGGATAAGGCCATTATTTGTGTTTTCCTTTCATGATGGTGCAACTCACCTAACGAGTAGGTTGAATGGAATATAAACATTATCTGGAACCCCGGAAAATATCAACGCTAGGCTATGCCTACCATTTCATATGGTGTGGCCCACTTGAGTTTTGGATCTTGCTAATTTTTTTTATCACACCTAACAAGAGCTGGTACAACCGGTGGATGGAACGGATGTCTCACGGCATCCCTGTGGGGCCCACAATGCTTTCTGTTGCATGTGCTCCCAAGGAAATTCGCATTGCGGCGCACTGGAGTCTCAGTTAAACGCAACTGGACCAGGAAAAATCAAAAAATCAAAAAACAAAAGCGATCTTCCATGTGCGTCGCCCACCATTTATTAAGAGGATGGCAAATCATGCACGGTACACCTGCATGCAAGCATGTCCACCCACTGAAAATCCCCGATGATGAGATGATCCTGACCATCTAATTTGGAGGAAAGTTAATGGGACAGGATTCATCAGTTGGACCACACCATCAAGATGTCTTTGTCAGAAAATCGGGAAAGCCCCACCATTTACGTGGTGGTCAGTTGTTACGAGCAGCTGGCATTTTTCTTATCCAACCGCTCCAAATTCTTGTATATCTGTGCTCCTTGTGATGAATGATCTAGCCTTTTTTGGGCCAGGGTATGTTGGATGGGAATATCAGATGTATCGAATCCGTGTGTTCAGCATCTGTAATGTGGGGCACACGTGTGATATTAGGTGCCGTCCCAGCCTCACCCAACACGGTGCGGCCCCGACCATCCGGGGCCCACATTAATGTATGAGTAGTATGTCCTCCCCGTCCATCCCTTTTTACATATTATTTTAGGATAAGTTCTCTTTTCTCAACTGTCTTTCTGTTAGTTAATTTTAATTTGATTTGACTTACAAGCTTGGAATTTTATAATATGGTAGAAATGATAAAATCACTAAAAAGTTAGAGAACTATAAAAATTTCTAACTCACGTAACTCTCACAACTGGTATGCGATCTTAAATTCTAAGTAAGATTCTCGGTTGTGGTAAAAGAAGAAATTAGGCACCCTTTTTTCAACAATACAATATACGGTCATTAGTTTATGGGACTACGGTTTTCAAAGAGAACAAAGGAAACTTTCAATGTCGCAAAATTAAGCCATTTTACATTGGGCTTTGAGGCTTGGGTAGGTAAAATAAAGAAAAGTAAAAAAATAAAAGTAAAATAAAGAGTTAAATTATAATGTTTTAGGTTCCAAAACTATGGACGGGCAAAATAAGGAAAAATAAACAAATAAAATAAAATGTAGGTAATTAAGAGAGAGTATTGGAGAAATAAAATAAAAATATGAATATATGTACTGCCAATGTTTGTATGTGTAGAATGAAATATAACTTGATTTTAAGATGTAAGAAGGAAAATGAAAAATCAAGCACCCTTTCGATTAAAAGAGATGGTTGGATGTCCCAAATCTAAACCCTGCTTATTGATTTTAGTATTTTTCTTTAACTTTGACTTTGACGGAATAGAGCAACAAGCGGGGAGAGAGTTATCACAAATGGTAGAGTGTTGAAGAAAATCCAAGCATGTATATTTAGAAAAGATAAGGACAGCACAGCTAAATCAGCTTTAAGGGATCGGTTGGACAAATCCCTAAAGTGTTGCCGCTCCTCCAACCCTTCTGCTCTTTCTTTTCCTTCCTCTCTCCGATCTTCCTTTGTTGTTTGCAATGAGCTGCCTTAAATGTGCAACGAGCAACGACACGCAAGGGTTACAGTGTAGATCAAATCATGCTGAACCGAGGCCACATCAAGTAAGCAGTAGGTTCGAGTATCCAGAGGTTTGACAGGTTTTGATTAATTAGATCTCTTTTTTTTTTTCTTTTTTTCTTTTTTTTTTTTTATTGACTGGGGACCATTTTCATTTAAAAATGATCTTTGCCGATCCGTTTTGGCTAGAAACGGATTACCCATGTCCATTTTATAGGCTATATAGTATTTTTGAAATTTAGTAACACTCTGTAGGAGTTCTTAGGGATCGTGTCCCTCTTTTGGTGTCCTGGCAATGGCCGATTTGTTCCAATGGTTGTATTTAGGGTCTGCCACATGTTATTAATGTGCTTTGATCGAGACCGAACTGAATTCAATGAGTATGATTTAATCTTGTTTAATGTGAGATATCTACAGAGACAAAAAATGAAGCAAATCCAAATCTCAGCTAAACCACACTATCAAAAGAAGTGGTGATTGACCATTAAAAACTTGTTGCATGGCCACTAAAGTTTTGGATGAAGTTAGGTAGACACCCCACCCCAAGCCAACAAGCTATTCAGATTGGATTGAATCAAATCCAAACTCATCAACCAACACAACCAACTCACCCAATCCTAAACCCTAAACCTAACCTTAAAACCTTAAATCCAAAAACTTGAAAACTCAACCAACTCATCGGATCAACTCATCAAGTCAATCTACCCAGTCAACTACCTAATCGAATCAAGCCATAAACCAAGCCCATATGCCCAAAGCCCAGTCAAAATCCATAGCACTAGTAATGTAGTACTAACAGGGGCAAAGCCCCACACATGCAGAGGATCCCACCTGCCAAAGCAAGGGACTTCATATAGCTTTGGTGGCACCCACGATGTTGTCAACCATGTGGAAATTCCCTTATCTTAGCAGAGGTACATTATGTGTGGGCTCTCTCCTTTTGCAATGCTTAAACGTATAGCAATGCAAATTGACTTCGGCGCCCTTCCCCTTAGCCAAATTTATGATCCATGCCATCCAAACTAACCCTTGAGATTTTACCATGTGACAATATCAAATTTAGGCCATTCAAACCCTTTTTAATCCTAAACTAGCCAGATTTTACTAGAAAATCGGGCTAGGGGCTCTAATAGCCCCATTCCCTTTCTCATCTCAAGCATTCCAGAAAACACATCCATCCTTAACCATTCACTACTCCCATTTTCAAGCCTTCTCCAATTGGTGAAAAATTTTGAAATAAAGAATTTAGATATCTAAAAATAAATTAGAAAATATCGATTCAAACTAAGCTGAAACTCGTATTAAATATGTTGTCCTTAAAGCGTGACCTGCTCCCTCTCCTCTTGGATTAGAGATCCCTGACGGTTCTTGGTGAATTGTTTCTAAGATACAACAAGCTTGTTTGGTCCTACGTGCAGCAATCACGAAGGGACCACCTTAGGAACTCAGCTAACACCACCGTTATCTCTAGTATACTCGGTGAGTAATCGAACTCAGAACTCAGTGAGTGATCGAACTCAGAACTCGGTGTGTTACTAACTTGTTAAAAGAAAGGAAGAGAAATCATGTGTTTTTATAGAGAAGATCAATTAGATTTCTAATGCTCTTGATTTAAAGGGGCCCGATTTATATAAATGGAGTGAATGGACCATTACCCTTGAGGCCATTAAGGATTAGAATGTTGAAAAAATGTTTTAAATCATTGGCTCATTAATGCAGAAATTTCATAGCGTTGAATCCTTAATCAAACTGTTAGGATTAAAGATCTGACCATTTTGATCACTAAATGGTTGGCCGATTTTTTACCGTTGACATTAACCAACGTTAGTTTCTAGCCATTCTCTGTAACGGACAGATCTGACTATTTTAAAAAACTTATATAAACCAGTCTTCTAACATTTTGCACCTCGCGCACTGCTCTCGCACCATCTCATCATGGTTCGCATAAGGTCGCAAGGGAGCAGCTACTCATGATATGATGCGCACTTGTGAAGTACGAAATGTGCCACTAGCGCCTCTACAACTACTCAGCCACACTACCTCACTGCTCATGCCCTCACCCACCCCCTCGCCCTTGCCAACACTAGCGCTAGCACGTGTATGCATTCTAGTGCCATGCACTGGAACACGCAACCCTAAGTTATTTCTCTCTTTATCATTCTTTTCCAAGTAAGTTAATAGGGAGAAGGTTTATAAATCACAAAAAAAAAAAAAGAAAAAAAAAAGAAGAAGAAGAAGAAGATATAATCTCTAAGCAATGTGGGATAAAGACAAAATCCACTTTAATTTTTAAAATTCAAATCTATTTATTAGATTTAACCACCATGAGAGATATTCCCAACATCTCCCTAGAGGGAGAAACCACCTAGCCTAGCGCTCCCATCCCTCCATCAAGAAGAGGATAGAGCAGTAGGAGAGTGCAACTCAGGTCAGCCCAGTTCAGCCCCATATCCTAGCCATCTGAGCAGCCAAAGTCTCAATCCAAGTCACTTGATCCAATCCTTGCAATACAACCATTCACCCTATCATCCAATCCAAGATCAGTTTCATCTCTTTCTTACCTAAGCATAATGCAACACATATTCAACCCATAGCATTACATCACATAACATCGTGCACCTAATTGCTTACAAGCATATGCTCTGCATCTTGCCGATGTAACTGGATCATGCCCATCAGAAACTCTGGTCGATTAGTTTACTCTTTGGAAAGTGGAAGATTTAAGGCGGATTTATCTAGCCAAATTTGTAGCATCTGATAGGTGTTGCATTCAACATTGCATCACACACACATCTATATATTCATGATTACATTACATACGACACCTAATCAGTTTAAATGTATGCTTTGTGTCTCGCTAAGTTAATCTGATCCTTTCCATCAGAAATTTAGACCAGTTGGTTATCGCTTTGGCAAGTGGGAGAGTCCATGCGGATTTATCTAGCTTAGGCTATATATTGTCATAGGCATTGCATCTATCATGACATTGCACACACCTTTCATCATTAGCACGTGAGAACCAATTCCTATTTCTCAATATTTTGTGATATCCTGTGAAATAAAATCTATACATTTGTACACACAAAGTAAGTGCCTAATACTTTTTCTTTTCATAGAGGCGGTCACTTATTTCTTTATAGGATAAGAAATTCTTAAATTCTTTCTCCTCACGCTTCAATGGTATATAATCGATTGTAAATTAGATTAATTAGGTTAGCAGTGACTCCAATCAATTATAACCCTCTCTGATCACTTTTAAACATTAGTCAAAATCTTGACTGAGCGTGATCTACTTTGGTGCCAAATCCAGCGTTCACAAGCTAATATTCCTTTTTTTTCACCCTCATTTAGCTCCGCGTGATCTTATCAACAAGTTGGACGGCGTGGATATACTCTGCATGCATCAAGGTGGACCCCACGGTCAGGGCTGCAACGTTCGGGGGACGCGGATTTCCTGCGAAAGGTTCCTGCACTTGGAACTTAGGTGGAGCCCACCGTGATGTTTGTCAGGAATCCACTCCATACATCTGTTTTGTGAACTAATTTTAAGGATTAGACCAAACTTGAACAGGATCCAAGACTCAAGTGGGTCGCAAAGGAAAAGGTCGCTAGGGAAATTCTTACCATTGAAACTTTCCTGAGTTCGACAGTGATGTTTACATGCCATCCATACCGTTAATAACATCATTCATATGGGGATGAACTGAAAACAAAAATATTAGCCTAATTCAAAACTTCTGTGGTCTCACGAATATTTCAACTATGGACATTTAATTATCACATTTTCCGCCCACTTGAGCTTTATATACAGATCATTTTTGGCCTCATGTCTTAAAATGAACTCACAAAATGTAGGGACGGTGAGGATTTCTCACAAACATCCCAGCGGGCCCCACCTGTGTTCCCAGCGCCGGAACTTCTTGGGAAAGGCTTTCGCAGGAAATCCGCGTCCACGTTCGGGGGCGCATTAGCTACTGACAGGTTGAGTACCGAGACTCCTATGAAATGACGTCTCCAGGTTCCGTGCACCCCACCATGATGCATGTTTTGTATCCACACCTTTCATTCATTTGGAGATATCATTTTAGGGTAATATGCGAAGAATGAGTTAAGTCCAAAGCTCCAGTGGACCCCAGCACATAAAAACAGCGGGACAGTGATGCCCACCATTATAAACTTCTAAAGGCTACAAAATTTTTAGATCAAGCTGATATTTGTGTATTTTTACTTCTGAATAGGTTAGATTTCAAATAAACAGTATGGTCGGCCTTAGGATAGTTTCAACGGTGGAATCACTCTCCCCACTGTTTTCTATGGTGCGGTCCACTACAGATTTTTATCAGTCTCACTCTTTGGCTCATACCCTAAAATGATATCTAAAAATGGATGGACGGTGTGGAGACAACACATACATCATAATGGGGCCCACAGAACTTGGTGACGTCACTTCAGTAGCGGACTCGCGACTCAACCTGCCAGTATCTAATCCGCGTCCGCAGCGTTCTGGGTGAGGCGTGGACGCACCTAAGCCGCTTCCATTGGAAATTCCTCCCGAAAATAAGGCCGCAAAACACAAAGCTAAAATCAAATAATTAGCTGTCGACAACCAATCAACGAAATCAAACGGACGAGATCGATCAATCACCGTGGTTTCTCGTTTATACAAACTGGACGGTCTGGATTGATAGACACATGGCCACGTAACCAAGGGATTAAAATGCTTAAGTAGAAAATGCATGCATTAGTCAGCCTCAGTAATGATTAATCATCATAAGAAGGACGAACCCACGTCACCGTTGCGGTATTAAGAAAGAATTCGTTTTGCCTCCGTCGCGACATGAAATTACTGTTCGTCGCCGTATACTCGAACCGAGATTCTGAGATGGACCTATGTTTTGAACCGTTCATATGCTCCTTACTTATCTTATAATCACTGAAATAGTGCAAATTCTGGCCTTTGATTTTCATATTTAAATGCCAGCCATTGAAAATCTTCTTTTCATTGTTCTAAATTCATCTAATGGTGAAAATCACTATTCCAAGTGAATTTTTTTAAAGTACAGTTTAAATGATGGTTTCGAAAGAATGGACGGTTTCGTTCATCATATCAAAGATCATACGGGACCCATTTGGCTGCAACACATGCTGTTTTCAATTTCACGACAGACGGGAAAGGACTCATTAAGAAATGGAAATTAGGGTTTTAGTGGAGCGACAGGTGCTCTCCCTCTTACATGGATGGTTGCAAAACCGAGGCGAGGTATGTGACGTCATGTATGAAAGGACGAATGTATGGTACGTGACGGTATCATTATAAAATGTACACATGTTTTCAATTTCGTCATGTGGGGCCCATTTTCAGTAATCCAGACCATTGATAGGCTATGTCCACATAGATTGACTACACTTCAAGGCCCCACCAATCAGATGGAGAGGTAATGGGAGAAATACAAACGGTTCAAATTCAACTGCAAAAATCTCAAGATCAATTGTCCAGATCTCCCAGAAGGATTTTGGGGCATCTTTAATATACTAGCGGACTGGATTATACATGGCCCCACATTTCAGAATTGAAGAAAATCATTCATATTCCGAAAGACGCAGGTCGTGTATATTGCATCTCTTGAGAAGACCAGACGTGTGGGGAACTTTTTTCTCCCGCCCTCAGTTTCTAGGGTTCGCAGCAGTTTCTACTCGGTAAAACTGACCGTCTGATGGTGGGCCAGCTCTTCGACAGTGCTTACCTCAGCACATATCAGAATCCAATCGCTGCCCCACCACGCGATTGGCTGCTTCTCACTGCAGTTGTAGCAGTGACTGAGCTGGAAAGCAAAAGACAAAACATTTGATACACTGCCGGTATGTGAAGGTCTGTACACAGGCAAACAGTGAATCTACATATGGTATTAATGGTCCTTAAAATCAACCGTAGAAATATTGGGTCTTATAATATATGGATCAAAATTAAGGAATTTATGTAATTTTATTTAAAAACGGATGATTGTGGACATATAAATGGACAGTTAATATATATTCAAAATAAAAAGTTTAAAATTTAATTAAAGAATAAGAATTATGAAAGTTTGGACCTATATACACAGGCTACAAATTTTGGACGGTTGGTTTTCAAGAAAATATATTCTACTTACAATTTTTGAGTGCACGTGTATGGAGTACAATCATCTTTCAGAGTATCATAAATTTCCTCAAAACAAAATGGCACCGAGCTCGTGACTTGTAAGTCGCAAGTGGAGTGAATTTTGCCTCTTCTGCAGCTCAGGATACAGTATATGTGGCCAAAACTAGGGCCCACCAGATGAGTATTCATATGATCATGACCGTACATATTTTGGAAGATATTCTTTAAGATCTACATTATTAAAATTAATATTAACCATTCATTGTAACTATTACTATCCAGTGAACAATGAAAAGAAGATTTTCTACGGATTGTATTTACCTTTAAAAATCTAAGGATAGGATGATATCTGAAAGTAAATACGAGAAGTTTATTTATTAATATAGTAATATATAATATGAACGGTTCAAATATAGGCTTATCTCATCGTGTGGGCCCTAGCAGGCGACGATACATGCTCTACTGTTAGTCGCAACAGAGGTAAAAGGAACTCTCGGAACTGTTCAGAGTCAATAAAGGTCACAAAAGATCTGAAAGCACACAAGCAAACAGTCAGACGCGTCTGACTGACAAAATAAGTCATATGAGAGCCGCCTACGGTAAGACCCATCTGCAACGCTGATGGCCCACCGTGGGATGATCCGTGTCGTTCATTGGTAAAGCGTCAACGTAGAGAGGTTGAGGGAGAGAATGTCGCTGGCAAAGTTGCATGTTGGCAAAGATCTTCCATCAGTTGACGTGTTACCGTTGTGGCCCATGTAGAGTAGGACATTGAAATTAACGGCAGAGATCACCTACTGCATTTTCTTAGAAGGTGTAAGGTGATCCGCAAGGGCACCCAAAATAGTGACACGCAGCTGTACTCATGGCGAATGTTGTGACACGTGACCTGAAATTCCATTTTCCAAAGCGCAGGGAATCCATCTAAGGCCTGTCCCATTCAATCAACCGATTCAAATTTCGTTTCGGAGGGGACCACCATTCACATTTACCCACTGTTGACAGCAAGCCCGTTGATTTATTGGCACTCTTTTTCCGTTTTTGAGAACTGAAATAGCAAACTATCTGTACACATTCAATTCCCCTATCCTAAATTGGCTGCATGCAAATCAATAATGCTGGCTGCGTTGCGTTGTTTACTTCCTTTGGAAGATACCAAAACTGCGTTTTAAAATAATAAAATTATAACTATTCATCGGACGGTCCAAAATGGTGAGTAGATGGTTAGGATGAAAATGAAGATATTTTTATCCTCTTTCAGCCGCACATTTCTTAACAAACGGTTAGGATGAAAAAATGAAGATATTTTTGGCATATAAAGGATCTCATTGTGTGGACCATCAGATGAAGTGATGGATTGCGCTTTCTCACCGAACGGATTGCTATTTGCTAATGTCGTGTAGGCAGGAAAGGAACTGATATAGTCCGGTCGTCTGATTCAACGGTATCAATGCCTGGTTCTACTATTTGAAACTGTAATTATTCATGCCTCCCACATGATCTTTATTCTCACACATAATCTAAAGGGTTCTGATCGCCTGTGGCCCACTTTACAGCGAAGCTACAGCTAAACTGATTATACAACGTATGGTAGTCCCGCTGACCACCAAATCAGCCGTTTACGCTCTCCAGGAAAGGTCCGGAACGCCGGCCCGAGCCGCCAAACAGGTTCCGTGAGCATTACAAACACCTGAGGAGTGCTCGAAAAATGTATACTCTCGAGGCTCTTTGCGGCATATGCACACATGTATCAAACATGTGTAGAATCAAAGCCATTCATAATTTCATCCGTACCGTATATATAAGATAGGATGAAATACAAGTAATATCTACATATCAGGTGGGCCACAAAATAACGACAGATCTAAGCTGTTGTTCACGTCCATCGTCACGACCGCCTTCGTTGCTGTTACCAACACAATCATTGTAGCAAAATGCGTGATTACATTATACCCCGCAAATGCCCGCTGCTTTGACCATAATTACAACACCAACCAAAACAAAATTCCAAATCAACAAAGGGTAATAAAGTAATTTCACTGACAAAACTTCATATATAAACACAAGCTAGACCCCAACCACCAAAAACTTCAATCCCGGCGAAGCAAAAAAACGATAGAAAAACCCTCCGCCCCTCTTCCCAAAATCTCCTCCTCTTCTAAGGGAATGCAGCAAGATGAGATCTCAGACGTTCGATCCTGATTTCGGTGGAAGGAGAAAGAAAAACAACGGCAGATCTAGAAACTGCCATAGAAAACACGTAGAAGACGGGTAGATCCAGTACCTCCATCTACCCATCCCTCCACCCCCAAATCCCCCTTTCTTTCTTACAGCATCCCATCTCTACCGTCGATCTTTCATCCTAGCCGTCCGATCATGGAAGAGAAGAAAGCGATCTCATCCAACGTCCTCCACGGCAAGTACGAACTGGGCCGGCAGCTGGGCCACGGCACGTTCGCGAAGGTCTACCACGCGCGGAATATCCAATCTGGTAAGAGCGTGGCCATGAAAGTGGTCGGCAAGGATAAGGTGATCAAGGTGGGGATGATGGAGCAGGTGAAGCGTGAGATCTCTGTGATGAAAATGGTCAAGCATCCCAACATCGTCGAGCTCCATGAAGTCATGGCGTCCAAGACCAAGATCTACTTCGCGATGGAGCTCGTCCGCGGCGGCGAGCTCTTCTCCAAGGTCGCCCGTGGCCGTCTCCGTGAGGACGCTGCTAGGGCCTACTTCCAGCAGCTCATCTCCGCCGTCGATTTCTGCCACAGCCGCGGCGTCTACCATCGCGATCTCAAACCGGAGAATCTCCTCCTCGATGACGACGGCAACCTCAAGGTCACCGATTTCGGGCTCTCGGCGCTTTCGGAGCACCTGAAGCAGGACGGGCTGCTGCATACGACGTGCGGGACCCCGGCCTACGTGGCTCCTGAGGTGATCGGGAAGAAGGGCTACGATGGCGCGAAGGCCGATCTGTGGTCCTGCGGCGTGATCCTGTTCGTTCTTCTCGCCGGTTTTCTACCATTTCAGGATGATAACATCGTCGCGATGTACAAGAAGATCTACCGCGGCGATTTCAAGTGCCCGCCGTGGTTCTCTCCGGAATCCCGCCGGCTAATCACGCGGCTCCTCGATCCTAACCCGAGCACGCGGATCACGATCTCGAAGCTGATGGAGACGTCTTGGTTCAAGAAATCGCTCCCGCGGACGATCATAACAGAGGAAGAGTCGCAAGACGATGGCCTGTCGGCGGACAATCTCAAAGGGAAGGAGATGGAGAGCCTGAATGCTTTCCACATCATCTCGCTGTCGGAGGGGTTTGATCTCTCACCGCTTTTCGAGGAGAAGAAGGTGGAGAGGGAGGAGATGAGATTCGCGACGACGGAGCCGGTGAGCAGTGTGATATCGAAGCTGGAGGAGGTGGGCCGCGCGGGGAAGTTCAGCGTCCGGAAGAGCGAGACGAGGGTGAGATTGCAAGGGCAGGAAAGGGGGAGGAAGGGGAAATTGGCGATCGCTGCTGAGATCTTCGCCGTCGGCAAATCGGTCTTTGTAGTCGAAGTAAAGAAGGACGGCGGAGATACGCTGGAATACAATCAGTTCTGTAGTCAGGAGCTGCGGCCGGCTCTCAAAGACATCGTCTGGACTTCGCCGGCGCCGAGCCAGACGCTGGCCTGAAAGAGGAGGTGGAGAAAAGACTGTAATTTATTGTGAGAAATGATCACATACATTAATTTCTTTGAATATCTGACCCGTGCAGATGGTGGGCCACGCTCAAATGAGCGGATTGAGTTGATTTGGCTATCATTTGATGATCATGGCGTGTGGCCTACTTCTAACGGATGAGATTTTCTGTGGAAGGAATGGCTGTATTGGAAGATGATAGCAGCCTGTGTATGTGATCATTTCTCATTTCTGGTCCCTTTCTTTTTTAACCGTTTATTTCTTACTGTGATTAGGGTTTTTTTTATTGATCCAATTATAAATAACGATTTGGGTTTGATGTATGTATGATGGTGTGGTAATGTCATGCTTCCTTTGTTTTTTGTGATTTGTATGATCAGGTCCCACCTTAATCTTTTTTGTGATTTGAATGATCGGGGCCCACCTTGATGGACCTTTATTTGGGCCACAAAGGATCAAGCTGATAATTGTTTCCCTTTATCCTGCTCTGTAGGACCTAATCAACGGGTTAGATGTCAAATAAACATTACAAGGGGGGCCTTGAGGTTTTTAACGGTGGACATTCAATTACTACTGTTTTCCCATGTGTGGTCCACCTGGAATTTAGATCTGCGTCATTTTTGGGATGAAGCCCTAAAATGATCTGGGTAATGGATGGACGGCGTGGATGAAACAGATATATTATGGTGGGGCCAAACAGCGCTGACCAGTTGCAACATGGCTACTGGCAGCGTCAGTAGCCAATCCGCGTCGCTGTTGTTGGGGTGGGCCGCAACATAGATGGGATATATTAACATCGAGTGTACGGTGGATCTGTGTCGGGTCGGCGAGCAGTCAGTACTATGCTTTCCAGCAGAGTTCAACACGTGTGAGAAATCTGGTCGACGTGTGAGAAATCTGTTCGGTTGAGAAGATAGATCATCATGAAGGTAAGCTAATCTAAACATAACGGTGCTACACCCACCAGGACCTAGCTAGGACGGACGGAAGCGGATTGGCTGGTGTACCACACACCAGCTATATAGCTGATGTATTGACTTCAGCAAATTATGTGGGTCGCACCACGAGGTATGTGTTATATCCAAACCGTCCATCCATTTTGCGAGCTCGTGGTAAGGCTTGAGACAAAAAACTAAGACAGATCTACCGATAACGGGACCACACTTAAAAAAGCAGCGGGAGATTGAACGTCTACCATTGAAACTCTTCTGAGGTTCATTTAAGTTTTGGATCAATATGAAATTTGTCAAATTTGTTTTTCCTCTTCATTCAGGTCTTTGTGACCTTACGAATAACGTCTACCATTGAAACTCTTCTAAGGTTCATTTAAGTTTTGGATCAATATGAAATTTGTTTTTCCTTTTCATTCAAATCTTTGTTACCTTACGAATAGATTGGATAGAAACTAAACATTATGGTGGGCCCTATGAACACATGGGATAGAAACTAAACCTTACGGTGAGCCCTACGAAATTTGTAACGCTAAATATCATCATCTCTGCTGCTATTTGTGGTGTGGTCCAGTTGATCTTTGGATATGATTCATTTTTATACAGTAATTTAAATTGATCTCTAAAAATGGATAAATGGTGTGGATATAATAAATACATCATTGTTTGGCCCAGCTATATAGCTGGTGTGTGGTGTGTGGTACACCAGCCAATCCTGACGTGTACTGCTTCCTGTGTTGTTGTCGACTTGAGTCTTATATATGTAATTACGGTGGACCTCATATATCCCCTACATGACCGTCCATGGGTAGGCTTGTGTAACACCCGAACCGGTTCGGTCGGACCGTGAGTACGTGGGGGCGCACGATAAAGTATGTGCCGAAAAAGTTTTGGATAAGTTAGATGCTTGTGTGGGGGCGCACGATAAAGTATGTGCCCAAAAAGTTTTAGATAAATTACATATTTGTGTCTTCTCTTCGTCCACGTCTGTAACCTCATCGATAGCTTGGATGCAAATAAACATTACTGCGGGGCTTAAGAAGCTTTGGGCAAACCTATCAACAGG
Source organism: Magnolia sinica (assembly GCF_029962835.1). Taxonomy (NCBI): domain Eukaryota; kingdom Viridiplantae; phylum Streptophyta; class Magnoliopsida; order Magnoliales; family Magnoliaceae; genus Magnolia; species Magnolia sinica. The sequence continues at coordinate 16,228,812 of NC_080581.1, forward strand.
TTAGATGGCAAATGATCATTATGGTCAGCCTTAAGAAGCTTCTAACCGTGCCATTTTGTCCACCTGTGATTTAGACCTGCCTCATTGTAGTGCTCTTGATAGATGGACAGTGTAGATATACAACACATATATCAAGGTGGGACCTATGTGCCTTACCATATCCACTATCAGGATGGAGATTGCGTAACGTGCAGTGTTTCTTCGATGGAGTGTTGATGTCAACAAGTTCCGTGGGCTCCACCATTATGCATGTATTCTATTCACGCTATCCATTCATTTTGTGAGAGGCATGAACCTAAGAAATCCAAAGCACAAGTGGGCCCACTACAACAAATAGTAGTGATGATGATGACCGTCGGTAAAAGCTTCTTAGGGCCACCATGATGTTTATTTTCTATTTAACTTGTTCATAAAATCTCATAGGCTTTGACGAAGGGAAAGTGTAAATATTAACTTGGCTCAAAATTATTGTATCTCATGAGAAGTTTTCAATGATATGCATTCAATTCCCACTCTCTCTTTTTTTGGTGTGTAGTCAACTTGAGCTTTTTATCTTGCCTTAAAATGATCTCACAAAATGGGTGGACAATGTGTGGGGTGCATGGAACTTGGCGATGTGAACACACCATCCAGGTTGGCGTGCAGTCCTCCACAGCAAGTGAGGTTCTTGAAAATATACAGTGCAGTTTTATGCATGTCATGGCATGAAATGTTCAATGAGGCACAATTAAGGCATTATGCATAAATGATCTCTATAAATGCAATATATGTGATGCTTGAAGATGGGCATAGTAGGAATGGTGCCAAGTACGAGAACTGGCCTTTCAAAGCAACCAATATTATAAACAAAGTTTCCAATTGGCTCCTTGAGATTTGTTCTCAACTTTCAGACATTGATCAATCATTCTGGTCAAAAATTATTCTGCAAGGTTTCCCAACGATAGCGTCGACCTCCCTAATACCAGCTAGGAATATTTCCATCATTCACTGGTTAAAACCACCTGAGAGCTGGAAGAAATTGAATGTGGACGGCTCTGCTCGGGGAAACCCAGGGGCTGGTGGCGGAGGAGGTGTATGCCGAGATCACTTCGGTGATCTTATCTTTGCTTATCATCACTCCTATGGTCAGATCTCGAATATGCTAGCTGAAGCCCGTGCGACGATCGATGGCCTCATTTTATGCAAGGACTTGAGTCTCTCTTCGATCATTGTGGAAACAGACTCCCGAGTTCTTTTTGAAGCAGTATCAAACCAATCTACTTCATGTGGAACTTTGGTATATCCTTGAAGTCATCCATCAACTCAAGCCTCTTCTCAACCTCAAATTCAGCCATACCTTCCGGGAAGGTAATTCTGTAACGGATGGTCTCACCAACATTGCTAGCGGTGGCACCCCAGATAGGGTCTTCCTCAGTCGTCCCGATCTCCCCAAGCTCATTAAAGGATCTTTGGTTTTAGATAGAGCAGGAGTAGGGCAGATCCGCTTTTGCAAAATCAAGAAAGGCATGGGCTAATCCCCCTATCTTGGGCCTCTGTCCTGGCCGTCCCTCTCGCTAGTGTCTTCCACCGGTCCCGCCTGTGGGATGCTCCTTTTGCGCCAGTGGTTTGCTCGTCTGCTACCCCTTTTATGTCATCTGCCCCCCAGCTCCCTCTCCTTGTCATTTTTCCAGCTTCCTCTTGTATAGCTTTAGCTACGATTTCCACATGATAGGCGTGCCCCGGATCTTTTTGTTGGGGCCCGCCCGAAGGATTGTACACCTTAGTTTCTCTTGAATTAAGCTTTTTTTTAAAAAAAATTAAAAAAATTTTAAAAAAAATTTTAAAAAAAGAAGAAGAAGAAGAAGAAGAAGAAGAAGAGGAAGAAGATGGGCGTAGGCATTTATGAAATATTAACATGTGGCACAACTTATATCATAAGAGAATGATTTATGTTATGTAAGGAATTTTAAAAAGTGATTGACAATTTTTTATATTTGTAAAAGATAAGAAAAAAAATTAAATATATGGACTTTCCTTCCACTAAAGTGTCTTTTTCTACCATTTTTACATTTAAAGAGAATGAGACTTTCTTGTCTTTTGATAAAGTTTCATTTTCTCTTTTAAATTTAAAGAGAACGGAACATTTTTCCTTTTTCACTGTTTTACCGTCGTATAACTTTTTCTTTTTCATCCTTTCATTTAGGTTGCCCCATTGTAACTAAGTAATCATGACAAGTTCTTGGTGTTTGATTTAAAGGAGAAATTTCACCTCCAAAATTGAGTAAACCTCAATGGTTGAGCCTCACCATGAGGTATATGCTATATCTACACTAACTATATATTTTTTTTTCGAGTCATTTTAGGGCATAAGCCTAAGTATAAGAGGTAAATCCAAAGCTGACGCGGGGGATGATGTGTTGAGGTCAAGCACCATCTTCCTTATGGGATAATTATTCTGAATCCACGGAACTTCTCTGGACTCCTCATGGAGATACTTGAATCCATGATAAAAATTTAAATAAAAAAAAATAATAATTAGAAATTCGTAATAAATTGATTGATTATGAAAATTGAGCTTACAACCTCTTAAATAATAACATAAACCCTAGTAAGAAGTTTCTGAATTAAACTATAACTAAAACTCCTATAAATAGTAAACTTATTATTTATACAAGATCATGATTCCCACTAGTGCGCATGGTTTTCAGCCAAAAATAGTAAGTGTCCTATTTGGCCGAACTATGATGTTCCCCTAACTATTCCAAGCACTTTTCATGTTGGGCACAACTCCTAAAGCCCAATGGATGAAGAGTTATACGCAAACTAAAATTTACTATAAATAGTAAAAATGAAATTAAAACAGGAATTCAACCGTCGATCTAATGGTATTTCACAAATTTGGCGTGCACAACCCGACATAAGGAGTTGGGTGGCTAAAGTAACTCGTCCTACCCCAAAATCATATATAGCACGTCGGAAAACCCATTCCGATTTGCGAGATACGTTTGTTTTAAGTTCTGACGGTTCAGATCACCTCCATCTCCGATCGGAGCTTTTCTGGTCCATCTTGGCCATGAAATTATCTGCGACCTGCTCTACATCAAAAGCTCTAGTAGACCACATCACAAAAAACAGTGAGGATTGAATTTCTACCAGTTAAAACCCTTGGAGGATTATAAAAGTTTTGAATATATCTCATTCTTTGCTTGTGCCCTAACATGTTCTGACAAAATGAATAGATGGAAATAAATGAAACACATACTTCATGGTGGGGCGGTTTACCCAAGCACAACATGTACCTCTCAACATCATCAATTACAAAATAAGTTATCATTATTTATTTACCACTATTAACAAGCATTTACAGCTAATTAATCAGGCGGGAAAAAAAAACCCAGTAAAATAGTTTTGGATACATTCTCTTACATATCTTATGCATAATTATTAAATAAATTACCATGGATAAAATACTTACCTTATAGATAAAAAAGACAAAACCATAAACAAAATACTTATCTTGCTATCAAGCATTGGATTGTTTGATAGGTCATATATAGTTTAAAATCACATGATATTCCTAATCACTTGGGTGACCATCTGTGTTTAATTGATAATCTTTCTTTGATAAAAATGAAAGGTGGTATTATCATTTACAACATGACAGCGAGACCATAAATAATTGATGGATCTTGATTCAATGAGTGACCCCTCATGTAGGCCACGGATTAGGTGCAACAGGGTAATTGCTTGGTAGGTGAGGCCCTAATCGTGGGGCCCACTTCAATGAATGCTTTGTATACCCTACGATCCAATTATCAATAATGAATTGGGTTTGATCCTAATGTATGTGTCATTGTGTGGTAATATCATGCTTCCTTTGTTTCTGTGATTGGTATGATCAGGCCCCACCTTGATCTTTTTTGTCATTTGGATGATCAGGGCCCACCTGGATGGACCTGTAGTTGGGGTGGACCGTAACATGGATGGGATAGTAAGATCGAGTGTGCAGTGGATTATGTCTAGACGGTCATCCGTCGTTCAGGGGTAACATTGTAGCCGAACATGAAGCATATCCAAATCTAAGGGTGGACCACACCACTGAAAACAGTGATGATTGAATGAATGGTCGTGGACCACAGTCATTTTGGACCGCGATGATATTTGTGTTTTCCCAAATGCTGTTTGGCTGGTGAGCCTAACACCAGCCAGCTAGATGGTGTCAAAGTTCTGTAGGCCCCACCATGATATGTGTTCTATCCATGCAGTGAGGCAGATCCAAAGTTCAAATGGACCATAACACAGGAACCATTGAAAACTTATTGGGATATGGAGGTTTTTGACCAAGCTGTTAGTTGTGTTTTATATAACTTTACCAACAGGTTGGATGGCAAATAAACATTGTAATAGGCTTAAGAAGTTTTCCATTGTAGAAGTTAAATCCCCATTATTTCCTGTGGTGTGGTGCACCTGAGTTGAGCTTTGGATCTGCCTTATTTTTTAGGGTTGTCCTAAAATGACCCGGCAAAATAAATGGAGGACGTGAATAAAACACATACATCATGGTGGGGTTTATAGTGCTTTGACACTGGCTAGCTGGCTGGGGTTACCGTCAGCAGCCAAACCGCATTCGTGTTTTCCCTTCTCCCTTATATGTGTTAGGTCAAAGATAGAGACATAGTACTGGTTACATCTCCAATCTTTGAGAAAATCGGAGTTGCGGCAGAATCAACTAAAGGCCGGGGCATCTTAGCAGACACAATGAGTAAAAAAGGTCCCTTTCACTTCCTCGCTCCAAAAGACTTTGGCAAACTTGAACCTGTATTTGAAACGAGAGACTTAGCTTTAGATATAGTTACAGTACACTCATACTTGCTGGTGTAAAAGCTCTATCGGCCCCACCATGATTTATGTGCTTTATTTATGATATCCATTCATTTTGCCAGTTCATTTGAAGTCATGATCCCAAAAATGAGGTAGATCCAAAGCTCAAGTGGACAACATCACCAGAGATAATAGGGATTGAACACCTACCATTGAAAACTTATTAGGGACTACAGAATTTTTTTACCAAGCTAATTTTATGTTTTTCCTCCATCCAGGATTATGTGACTTTATCAACAGGTTAGATGGCAGATTGACATTGCATTGGACCTCAAGAAGTTTTCAACAGTAAGCATTTAATCCCCACTGTTTCTTGTGGTGTGGCCTACTTGGGATTTAGATTTGGCACATCTTTTAGCTGATGCACTAAAATGAGTCAGCAAAATGGATGGACAGCATGGATATATAAAACACATACATCATAGTAGGGCACACAAAACTTTGAAACCAATTGGCTTGTTGGGGTTGGGGTCACCAGCCAACCGCATCCAATTATATGAAAAATAAACGAATTCGGATCTGCTGCTTGCCACGGGCAGGAAAAAAAAATCCTGCTAATTGCAATCTAATTGAAGCACATCGCATTAAGCTACATTTAATGCAGCAGTGCTAACACCGTCAATGATGAATGATGACGTGGACCAATCACAATACAAGAAAGCAGGATTTTCCTGCTTGTGGCAAGCAAAGGATCTAGATTCAAAATAAACATAAGGGTGGGCCAAGGAAGCTTCTAGAGGTGGGCATTCACACACCATTGTTTCACGTGATGAGGTCCATTCCACTTGAGATTTGGATGGCAGAAGCCCTATAATGAGGCTTGAGCGGCAAAATGGATGGACGGCATGGATATACCACGCATGCATCAGATGGGACAATGTCAATGCTTCACAGAACTCAGTGTTACTGGGCCATACCAAATCCGCTCCCTGGAATGGCTGCCGGCTTCAAGTCTTTACTCTTACGCCAATCACCCTTCATGGTGGTGAAGTGATGCACAGATATTTGATCAGCCAAAACATCTTATAAAAGCTCACATCCATCAAGTACGACCTTACCAATCAAATCTCGCCTTATCATTTCACCACCTAAATTAGCTCATTACTCTTCCCTTGGCTCTTCACATTAAAAACTTGATACATGAGGCAAATGAGGTGCTTAAAAATATATGGTACAGTTCTACACATGTCATGGCATGAAATGTTGAATAAGGCACAACCAAGCTATTATACATGGATGATCTACACAAGCAGTGGCATTTGTAGGATATTTTATAACACACTATATACTTAGTGCTTGAAGATGGATATAAGCATTTATGAAATATTAGTATATATGGCACATAAATACTATAAGAGAATGATTTATTTTATACTAGACATTAAAAAGTAAATTGATAATTTCTCATATTTGAGGGTAATAAGAAAATTAAAAATATAGTCTTTACTTCCATTGAATGTCATTTTCTTTTCCATTGTCCGATTCAAAGAGAAAGGAACTTTTTTCCTTTCTCACAATTTTCATTGAAGTGTCATTGTAAACTATAATTACAGAATTGAAGAGAACTGCCCTATATATCAAATATGGAGATATGGTAACTAGTAAATAAAAGTATACATCCTTAAGAAGTCATAATTTGATCCTTACTCATGACTTGATGGTAAACTCACGCGAGTTTCAACACAAGGTCATGGGTTCGAGTGCCCATTGTGGTGAAATTCCACTGTGGCGTGAGTACATGGGTGTGTGAGGTATAAGTGCGGGTGTTGTATATATAAAAAAGCCATTGCCAAATCGAGTTGTCATGGTAAATTCACAAGAGTTTCAACACAAGATCATGAGTTTGGGTGCCCATTTTGATGAAATCCTATTGTGGTGTGAGTGCATGGGCGTGTGAAGTATGAGTACATTGTGTAAAATAAATTATTAAAAAAAAAAAAAAAGAAGTCATTACTAATAGGGTTGTCAGACTCTTCCGCACCTTACACCCTTTAGAGAAGCAATTAGATGGGGGAGAGAGCTTCCAACGTGTGTAGGTTTGAGGACCTAGCCTTGTTTATATAATTGTAGGATGGAAAAGTTCAGTACCCACCAAACTCATCTTCAAAGGTAGATCCATACCATTAATCAATTACGCCTATGTTATGGTAACTTTTTTGGTTTCACTGATCAAAAAAGGATTACTTTTTATAGGAATGGAAAAACCTAGTAAAATAAATTTGGAAACTCTCTTATGTGTCTTGTACATACTAGACAAATCATGGACAAAATGCTTACCCCATGGATGAAAAATACAAAACCATGAACAAAATACTTATTTTTCTACCAAATGACCCCAAGCTTCCGATTGTTTGATCGGCCCATATGTAGTTTTAAATCACATAATCTGCATCAAACTTAATTTTACCTGTCCGTGATATGACCAATTACTTGGTTGGGAGACCATATGATTTAATTGACAATCTTTCCTTACAAGAAATGAAAGGTGGCATTATCATTTCATAGCATGACAGCGACCTATAAATAATTGAAGGATCTTGATTCGAAGAGCGATCCCTCATGTGGGGCGCAGATTAGTGAGGTGGGGATAGCTGACTTAGTGTGTGTCCCCAACTCTGGGACCCGCTTCAATGTACGGTTTTGTCATATCATTTTAGGGCATGGTCCAAAGAAAAGAGGTAGATCCAAATCACAGGCAGACCACACAGTAAGAATTTAATTCCCACCAAATTAAAAAGGATTTTAAAAAAATGACCTAATTGATATGGGGTTTACATTCCGGTAGCTTTTTCGAAACCATTTTCAAAAAGCTATCGTTGATCCTAATAATCAATAATCAATAATCATTGTTCCACCGCCTACCTTCTGTGACAGCGACTATAAGAGCAAATGGGTGGGTGATTCAGGTGGTCCCTCCGTGATGTTCATGTAAGATCCCCCGACAACCAGTTTTGTCACCCCATGTTAGGTTAAGATTCCAAAAATCGGCTCCATCTCTGATTCATGTGGACCACATGATTGGAAACATTATACATCACAACCCTCACCCTCTAATTTGTTTTCATAAGTGTGTCCAACATTAATCATAGATGGGTATGATTTTTGAACATAAGTTTAAATGTTTGTATGAAATCAAATAATTGGAATAGATTATCACAGTGAGTACTGTAAAAATCAAGGGTGGGTGTCTGCCTCCCAACTGTTTCCTTTGGTGTAGGGCACCAGAATCCCAAATTGGCCTTTTTCTTTTCCTTTAGGCCTCATATACTACTAAATATCTTATGGTTGGAGTGGATCTTACATAAACATTGTGTTTATGATAGGCCCTGAAAAAATCAAGAACGGTTTACCATGCAAGTCGTTTTTTTCTTAATACTCTACAGTTGGAGAGGGATGTAGGGGATTTTCATTTTTTACAGGCTCCATGTCAGTGTTTATGTAACATCTACTCTAACCATTAGATGCCTAATCATAGATTAAGCCCAAATCATCAAGATGGCTTGTGAATCAAGTGAGCCACGACGGAGAAAATAGTTAGGAGAGAGATGTCCACCCTCGATTTTTACAGCCCACCACGGTGATTATATGAAATTCACTTCAACCATTAGATGCCACACAAATATTTAAACCTAGTTGTGTAAAATTCAGGGCTATTTATAATTCAGTTGGGCCATGCCAAGCGAAACAGTTTGAAGGGTGATCATTGCCATGTACACTATTTCTAATCATGTGGTCCAACTGAATCATAGATAGAGGTTATTTTTAGGCCCTTGGCCTAACATGAAGTCATGCACCCGGTGGCCAAGATGAATTTTATGTAAACATCATGGTGGGGCTCACCCAAGCAGCCAGACCATTTCCAGGCATGCATGCCCAACCAGTCATTAAAAAATGTAGCCTAAGGTAGTTGAATGATAATAATACTAATTAATGAGGTGATTGTTTGAAAACCTTCTTGAAAAAAGTGTTGGAATGTAAATTCCATAGTAGTTAGGTAGTTATTTGTAAAATTCTTAATTAAAAACTTCTCGGATCAAGCTCCTGTTTTGTTTCCTTTCACCTAGAACCTTATTATTAGGTTGGATGGTAAATAAACAATATTACAGTAGTCTTAGGAAGTTTTTAATTCTGGGTGTTCAATCACCACTATTTTCCTATTGTGTGGTCCACTTGAGATTTGCATCTACCTCATTTTGGGACCGTGCCCTAAAATGAGCCATAATGGATGGATGATGTGGATACGGTAGGTGTTCAATCACCATTACTTTTCTGTGGTGTGGTCCACCTCAGATTTGGATCTAACTCATTTTTGAGACCATGTGCCCTGCTTATTTTTTAGACCATGTCCTAAAATGAGCCATAAGGGATGGACATCACAGGTACATAACACATACATCAAGGTGGGCCTCACGGTCACCTCACTCATTCAGCTGTTAGCTCTACCTCACCTAATTGAAAGCGGATTAACTACTGACGGCTTTAGTAAATATCTAGCCACTGAAGTGACATCACTATGTCCTGTGGACCTAGCATGATGTATGTGTTGTATCCACACTGTTCATCCATATGGAGAGATCGTTTTAGGGCATGAGACAAATAATGAAGCCTGTCCAAAGCTCAAGTAGACCCACCATAGGAAACAGTAGGAATTGAACATCTACCGTTAAAAACATCCTAACCTTGCAGAAATTATCCATGAAGCCTGTCCAAAGCTCAAGTAGACCCACAATAGAAAACAGTAAGAATTGAACATTTACAATTAAAAACTTCCCAACAGTAAACCTACGATGATATTTGTGTTTTCCATCGTCAATGTCTGTTTGAACTTATGAATACATCATGGTAGGCCCATGGAAGGTTTCATTGATGGGTGTCACTACCCTCAAATAAACATCTTGGTAGGCACCTGAAAAGTTTCAATGATGGGCGTCACTACCCCAACTGTTTTCTAAAGTGGGTTCCACTTGAGCTTTGGACCTAGGTCATTCTTTAGCTCATGACCTAAAATAATCACCAACAGTGCAGATACAACACATACATGGTAGTGGGGCCCACGGAACTTGGTGACATTACATCAGTGGCGAGATAGTTACTGAAGCCGTCAGTAGCTAACCCGTGTCCCACCAAATCCGTGCCCCCTGGACAGGAAAATGCCACGTAGCAATTATCCCATATCTCCGTGTCATTTATTAGATAGGATATATTTTAAACATGACATGGACCAAAATCAATGTTGTTCCTGTGCTGAAAAAAAAAAAAAAAAAAGAGCGGTTAAAAGAAAGGAATGTGGGACATGATAAATTCAATGTGCAGGTGTGTCTCACTTGATGATGACATGTTTCAAATTGTGGACCACCTAATGGATGGCTCGAATCCCATACACATGGGCATAAGCCATTATAAGGCCACCTTCTATAGGAACCTATTATTTTATTGGAATTCTGTTTCTTTTATAATTCTGAAATGGACTTTTGTTGGATGGAGCAGGGACCAATCATGTGTGCATTTTGGTCCAGTGGCTGATTTTAATATTTTTGGGATCTTGTTCAGTTCATGTTGGTCCAATGTTGTTGAGCCGCATAGCTACTCAGCACAGTGATGGGACAGTTGGGAGCGGATTTGGTACGGCAGGGTAATGCCCACTTCGGTTGGGATGTGACCATGGGGCCTACCATGATGTATGTGTTGTATATATTGTTCTTCTCTTTTTTTCCAACTCGTTTTAAGAAATGGACCAAAACATGTAGCAAATCCAAATCCCAGGGAAACTACACAACAAGAAACAGTGGTGGTTGAATGTTGTGGGCCATTAAAGATTTTAATGAAGTGAATATTTGTGTTTTCCCTTCAGTCACCTCTGTGTGATCTTATTAATAGGTTGGACTGCAAATAAACATTGTGACCAGTCTTGGGAAGTTTTTAATGGTTCACGTATAATTACTACTGTTTCATGCAGTGTAGTCTGCCTGAGATTTACATCTGCTTCCTTTTTTAGCACATGCCCTATAATGAGCTGGCCAAGCGAATGAAAGGCATGATTATATAATACATATATCATGGTAGCCCACAGTCATGGCTTGACCCACTGAATCCACTCCCTGCTCTAGGCTCACGGTTGGGTGATGAGGAGCTCGCTAACCACCTTCACGGTGAAATGACATGGTAAGATTTGATTGGTGTGGCTGTACACTGTGAGCTATGTAAGATTATGTACTCAATTAAAAAACCTTTAAAATGCCTACGGAAGGTATGACCCCACCAATCAAATCTCACCATATGTGATAGGCATGGATTAGCTACCGGCCCTATTAGCCCCTGGTTACTTGTCAGTGCTATGTGGCTCCCACCAAGATATATGTATTTTATCCACATTGTCCATACATTTTTCTAGATCATTTTAGGGTTTGTTCCCAAAATAAGGCAAATCTAAATCTAAGGTGAACCACACCACATGACAATAGTAGTGATTGAATGTCCACCACTAAAAGCCTCTTAGGGGCCATTGTAATGTTTATTTGACATCTAACCTGTTGATTAAGTCATACAAACCTAGATGATGAAAAAAAAAAAAACAAATATTAGAATGTGGGCGGTTAAAAGAAAGGAAAGTGGGACATGATAAATTCAATGTGCAAGTGTGTCTCACTTGATGACTACCATGAGTTTTGGTACATGGCATTTTTCAAAGTGTGGACCACCTAATGGATGGCTCGAATCCCGTACACATGGGCATAGGACTTGGGACTACCTTCTATCAGAACCTATTATTATTGGAATTCTGTTTCTTTTATAATTCTGGACTTATGTTAGATGGAGCAGGGACCGGTTCAGTGCTAGCCGATTTTAATGTGTTGGGATCTTGTCCAGTTCAGTGGTCCAAATGTTGCTGAGCCTCATTGCTATACTCAGTACAGTGAAGAGACAGTTGGGAGCGGATTTGGTCCGGCCGGGGTAATGCCCGCTTTGGTTGGGATGTGACCATGGGCCCACCATGATGTATGTGTTGTATATGTTGTCGGTATCTATCCTTTTCTTTTCTTCTTCTTCTTTTTTTTTCCTTTTTTTTTTTTCAGCTCATTTTAAGAAGTGGACCAGACACGGAGCCAGTCTAAATCCCAGGGAAACTACACAACAAGAAACGGTGGTGGTGGAATGTTTGTAGGCGATAAAAGTTTTTGACGAAGTGATGTTTTTTTTTTCTCTCAAAGGTTAGCTTGTTAGTACACCTACTGTCGGTTCACACTTCACTGTTAGCCGCCTCCACCAGGGAATGGATACCAAGACCTCAGTGTTGAACGAAGTATCTTTCACCCGGTCTACTACTTTGAGCTTTGGATCAGGGTTTGGAGCGCAATTAAACAATGCATGTATCAAGGTGGGTCCCATAGTCACGCCTTGACCCAACTTTATCTGATTGAATCTGCTCCCTGCTTTATGCTCAGGATTGGGTGGGGAGCTCACCACCGGCATTAAAGGTGAAGTGACATAGAGATTTGATTGGTGAGGCTGTATATTGTGAGCGATGCACACGAGGATATACTCGATTAAAAAACTTCTAAAATGCCCAGAGAAGATATGACCCCACCGGTCAAATCTCACCATATGTGACCGGCGTGGATTGGCCATTGGTGCTATCAGTCACCTGGCTATTCATTGGTGTTGTGGATCCCACCATGATGTATGTGTTTCATCCACCTGGTCTGTAACACTTTGGTCCTTGTAACCCGAAGTTTAGTAATCGTTCCGAAAACTCAATTGTTAATTTTAAATATAGTTCAAATTTGACACACACACAACTATATATATATATATATATATATATATATATATATATATATATATATATATATATATATATATATATATACACACGGTCGAGCTCATGAGAACTTCCCATGAGGTTGAGCTGTGTATGCCCCACCTTGATGCATGTCGAATATTAACACCGTGCATTTGATCGGTCCCCTTTAAATGATGGGACATCTCAAAAATCAGTTGTATACGAAACTCAGGTGGGCCATACCATTTAAAATCATGTGAAGACATGCCTAAAACATATAAAAGCACTTGGTGGGGCCCATATAAAATTTGGATGCATCTGAAACTTGGTTTGACCCCTCATAAAAGTGGGACACACATAATGGATGGGCTGGATTTGTGAACCACACCTTGGTGGGCCCAACAAATGATTATGAATGTTTTAATAGGAGGGTAACCCCTCTCAACTTTTGTACGTGGTGTGGCCCACGAAAGTCATCGATTAACATGATTTTTGAGCCCGAGGCCCACCATGGAATGGTGCATCTGACTGATGGGGTGGATGTTCGACATGCATCACGATGAGGCCCACATAGCTCGACCTCCCCCCCCCAACATATATATATATTCTTTTATTTTTCAAAGTCAACAGTTTAGCGCAAGAGTAACAAATCAAGTATAAAGGAAAAAAAAGTCTAGCTATACATATCAAAATATTCAAGTGGTTGTCCAAAGGATTATATAAACCAATGTCCTAAGTCTTTACAAATATAGGAAAGTACGAAATCATCGTGAATGAAATCCGAAATCTAAAGTTGTAAGATCATCAAACTCCTCACGCTCCACCTGAGCACCAACATGTGCATCACTTACATTTCCTGCACCAATGAATATGGTTTAATAGCGTCAATGAATATCCCACTAAGGTACACCCCCCTAAGATTTATCGAAACATCAAGATAATTAAGCATAGTTTGTCAGGAACAGTTTATAATAAATATTTCAAAATGACCATCATAGTAATAAGATAGAGTTTGTCAAATACACATACATTGAATAAATTTCATAATGATATTCTTGTTTAAATGCATGAATGCATGCACATGCTCACAGACCTGGTGATGCTCATCCAGCTGTCAAAAAGTTTGCCTAAGGAAAACTAGCCACCCGAAAAAGTACTCAAAGGTACACCCTAAGGAGAACTAGTCACCCGAAAAGGACCATACAATAAGGACATCCAAGAAAATCTATCATCCCGAAAGAGTATTATACGATACCCCCAAGGAGAACTAGGCACTTGAAAAAGTCCATGCGAAAGGGACAATGCATAGTAGTCGAATGCATGCGACAATAACTTACGATCACTCGATAAAATGCTACACAGTACAACCCATAGTGACCCAAGAAAACCTTGTGTCTTATATCGGCCACATGGTAAAGTTTGTATGTTATGAAATGCATTATTAGCCCAACCATTATTATTCTAATTATGACCAGCCATTTTAAGAAAACCCAAAGGTCACTACGATTTTTTAGCCCAACCATTATCACCCAACATAAGCCGACAACTCGAGCATAGTGTTCCATACTACCATCTTCGACTAATGAGACTCTAATACTAGGATGTTTAATGGTAACATTCTTAACTAGTGGCCAATCATAATTTATCAATTGAAAATTGCTATCGCAAGGTTATACTAAAATAATCCATCAACATCACATAGGGTAATTATTCCACCAAAGTCACAAATGGCAAATATTTCATTTAAGGATGTGATAAAAATAGATTACTCCCAAAAGTCACATAAGCACAAATGATCCACTAGATAGTGAGTCCACAACAAAATTCTATTTAATCTATTATACAAAATGGCCACTAGTTCGAGGACATTCAGAAACACCATCAAGTAACCACAAGTAGTAAAATAAGTCATGTACAATATCAATAGCACTTACACATATAAAATATTCATTTTAAACCAGAATATGAATATTTAAGATTCATAGCATGTTCATATACTTGAATATAATTTCAATGATCAATCATTTATTTGTGAATTATCACTCAAATAAAAACTAACATTTATCATCATTTTCACTGAATATTATATTAAGTGATCAATGAAATAAATGAACTAAACAAACTATCAGGATATAGAAAAGCTTGAAGGGTGATCCTCACCTTAGAGTCGAATCCCTCGCTTGCTATTGTTAGATTCATGTATATTCATTCAAGGATTGAATCCTCTTGAGTTGGATCGCCTTTAAGTGTCACTAAAATCATATGATCTCACTTTAGGGTCAAATTCTACTCCCCTCGAATTGGATTTGAATGGATTTAACTTAAATTCTTGACTTTGTGCAAACCTGACTCGAATGCAACTCGATCGAATGGAGTAGATCTTAGATGCTTGACTTGACTTGACTTGATTTCTACTCGATCCTAACCTGAGTTTCCTCAAACACGTTGGGGTCACCGACTTCTTAGTAAAGACCTCAAGGTTACTGAATTGGAACATGCCTGAACCAAGTTAGACCCGACATTGGACTCAGTGAAATCCGCTGAGTCAACACGACAGTGACCCGGTGACTATACAACTTGTAACTCAATTCCAAATCGTTTTCTTCTTAACTCGCATGATCTTCAAATTCTTCCAGCAGGATCTCCTCATGATGTTAGATTGGGTTCAACTCAACCTGGACTGAACTCTCCCCTAGGCTCAGTAGAAGTGGCTCAGACTCAAGTCGCAAGTGAGTCGGTAAAGTCAAACCGAGAGAGATCCTCTCTCCCTCTTCTTCTTTCTTTTCTCCTTTCCATCTTCCTTCCTTCTACCTCTTCTTCCTCCTCAGCTCGGCCGGCAACTCGCTAAGTTGACTCGACCGCTGTCAAGACAACGCATTTGAACACGGGAGCCCCAACTCTCTCTTTATCTCTCTTTCTTCTCCTTTCTTTCCTTCATCTACTTCTCTACTGCCAACGTCCAACAACTAGACTCGATAAAACTGGACTCAACTCGTAGTAACTCGAACCGAGTCAAATGACTCAATGCAGCGAGGAAGAACGACGCCCTCTAACTCTCTTTCAGACTTTCCATTTATGGAAATGGTTGCCTTAAGAGAGCTTATATAGTCTCTCTGGAATGCCTAGAAGGATCGACTCCTAATCAGCTGATTAATTACAGTTTTAGTTGCTTAATTTGTGACGTTTTGTGATGATGTAATTGAATCATACTTGCATGGCTGTGATCAGACTGTATGGATGGACTTCTGGTCACCTGGCCCACCGTATGAACGTTTCTATTAGTGTTTATGACCCATGATCAGATGGTGGGTTGGCTGGCTAGACGAGGAACATAACTCCACAATCAATGAAAGATTCTCATTAGGTGAATGATCTTATGATTTGATGCCTTTGGATGGTTTAGATGGGTCTCAAAGACCTTGTGGGGCCCACCATTTAGACACCAACCCACAAAATCTCAGTGGCTTCCGAGTTTTCTGAGTCGCGACAACTCTAGCTAGGCGATGGAAACCCTAAATTGTGCAAAAAGGAATGGATGGCTAGGATTTTTCCTACACAAAGGGCTAGGATTGAGAGAGGATCCCGCACTTGGATTGCCAGCTGTTATGGAAACAAAGATTCTATTCTCAATAAAAATGGCCGCACACAATGCACTTCGCACTCCTGTTTGTGCATACGCACATGTGCATAAGCTCGTGCGGACACTATAGTCTTAGATGTTCACAACCCCAAGTGTAGGGTCGCTATGTAGTAATAATCTCGGTAAGATCGAGGTCAAATTGTTCACTCCCCAAGTATAGGGTTGTGATGTAGTAATAAACTCGGTAAGACCGAGGTCGAATCCACAGGGACTGATACCTGTACGTTATCTGAAACCAAGTAGAACTAGAACTAGACTAAGATGTGATCTAACCAAATAGAATTTTAAGGAATAATTGTGGAATAATTATCTAAAACTTTAAGGAATTCAGAGGAAGAAACTAGGGATTCAGATGATCCACTTGTAGAGATCAGGGAAAAATTATGCCTGCTTCAGAAATCATGGAATTTAACTAGACTTCCTTTGATATAGTTTTCAAGAGGTGAAAGGTATATGAATTAGAATGGATTCCATCACCAAACCATGCCCAGGAGACAAAGTAAACAATAAAATTAAACTAATTACCAACCAACCAACAATGTATGAGGATCAAGAAGGGTACTGTCATCCTACCATGCCCATGGGACAATGATGAACAACAGAGGTTCCTGACTTCATAAACATAAAAAGGGAAAAGAAATACTCAAAGCCATTGCAAACCCATTGTAATTTCAGTTACAACAGACCATAAAAGACTAAGAAAAATATTCCTTTAATAATCAACTATATCAAATTCAGTTTATGAATTAAAGGCACACAGTAAAATCTCCCATCTCGCTACAGGCTTCACCTCTTAGCCCTAGCTAAGAGGTTTAGCCACACATGAATGGGCTAAATTCAAATAAAAATAGAAATAAAAAGAGAAAGAAAAGAACAAGGAGGAGAGAAAAGAAGAACAGGCTTACGTCCAGCAGCCACCCTTCATTCCCACGGCTGCCCTGTACTCAGCCAAGTCTCTCTCTCTCCGTTCCTCCAAAGCCAAGCCCCACTCCTTTTGCTCACGTTCCAGCCGTAGATTCCAGCCACGTCCAGCCTTCGTGCCACCCAACTGTCTTCACGTTTTCAGCCTCCACCCGCTCCCTGTCTCCTCTTTCTTCAAAGCCAAGACCGCAACCCTGCTCGTCCCCCTTCTCTCCACATCTCTCTCTCTTTAATATCCTAAGATAGGGCGCTCGTTTCAAGAGTTACGCAGCAACAGCTCCGGAGGAAATCATGCGCAGGGCCGACGCACGTTATGCAGTGAATTCTCCAAACCACCTGCGTTTGGATGAATGATCGGGACGCTGACCGTCCCAGATTTTTCAAATGTCTTCATGGCTAAGGTCAATCCTGGCTTAGGCATCATCTGGACGGTTTGGATCAGCATTTTGATCAACACCGAAATCGTACAACAGCACGCAAAAGTCGGCCTGCGCCCGGACGCAAAAATAGGGATTGCGTATTCATTACGCTGTGACGCTGGTGGGGTCCATACTTAGATTCAAATGAAAAATCCAAGCCGTCCACCAGATTGCTTTCGGAATTTCAGTCGGGAACGGAAGGTTTTTGGTCGTCCGTTGATGTGGCCCCCAGAATTATCACCTGACCGTTCGCACCTCGTCCGAATGGTTGAAATCTGCTCCGTACTCCTTCTAGGAAAAATTCCACCTAGGTGTGGGTCACACCCTCCCTCTGGACTCGGTGGACGGTTCAGATGGATGATTTGGATGCTGAATGGGCCCCACTGCACGAAACCGGCGGGTCTCGTGCGTCCGTGCTTGAGAAGGAGAAGGAGACGGGTCTCCCGTGTTGACCGGGAGACCTTGGTCCGGTGCACAGCGGGTGTACGCCTGCTGTGTACACCGGCCATGTAAAATGGGCCTCACCTTGATGTTTTAATGAAATCCACTCCGTCCATCTGACTTCTCATCTAATTTAAGGAGATGAGACCAAAATCAAGGCATATCCAGAGATCAGGTGGGCCCCAAATCGCTGTTCTATGGGCTGATCTAACTGTTGGGCTACTTCCATAGTGATCTGAGGGCTAAAATTTGATATGTACGGTTAATTTATGGCCCTCAGGCCATGCATGCAGTTTTGAGCCAATCAGATGGTGGGAACCCTATGATTTTGCATTCTGGACACTTTTCGGGCCACCTGAGCTTCAATTTCTCGATTTTCTTGGATCCCTGGCGTGCAAATCTGTCGATCTTGGTCTCCTAGGGTCCGTCCCTTGCCTTGGTGACTTCAGACCGTTGAATCCATGCTTTTAGTACCCTTTCCTAGTCCAGGCTCGTGAATACGCCCTGCATCACAAACACGATTAAATCAGGCCATTAAGCGGTATCATGCTTGTAAATCTATGCAGCAACTGGGTCTGATATGCGATATTTGACCCTCAACACAACCCCCAACCAGCATCTTGCTAGTCCTGAGCAAAGTATGCGAAAAATAAGTTGAGAATTACAGAACAATTTCTATAAAATCGAATGATTTTTGAAAATAATCCAGAATTAGAAGTCTACGATTCATGATTGTTGGCATTACTTTCTCCTGAAATCAAGCTCACAGTAAACTTCATAATCAAGTTCAAATATTAATCCCTTAATTAGAACAATTCCAAACACTGAATTCCATGGATGTATAGTCTAATCTCGACTTATCAACATTGAGATTCACCTCTCTATTTAAGGATATTATTGGTAACCAATAAGAGAATTCACGATAACCCAACTTGGCTTACACATTATCTTTTTATTCTTTTAATATTTGATTTTTTTTCATTAAAAGTAATGCCAAGAAGGGGAATTGAGTCCTCACCTATAGGGAGCAAACCTATGGTAAAGACTGTACACCCAACTTTTTCTCATATCATTCATAGGGAATTAAATCTATACCTATAGGGAGCAACCCTATGGTGAAAACCATTCGCCTAATCTTTCCAATTTCTCAGGTTGGTTCCTTTCAAGCTTAGTGATTACCAAATTAATCCTTCAATATCGAATGAAATCTTAATGTGTAAGCGAGATGTGACATGTAAAATTATGATTCAATCAATGTTTAAAACTTCTAATCATGGATTAATAGTTCTAACTTAACTGTGAAATCTAACAGATACTGAATCCAAGCGTCTTAATTTTCCTACATCATGTATCTTGAAATTCCAAGTGCCCTAGATGGCTGTCAAAATTCCTTCGAATTCACAAGAAAGTCCAGAAAAAAATTTTAAAAATTTTCACAATTTTTGCTCAAGACCAAGAAAATGCTGATTAGGTCACCTAATCTCCCACCCCCAACCTAAAATCTACATTGTCCTCAATGTAAAAGATATGAGCATGCAATGTACTTGGGACAACGAAAAGTGAGTATGAAGTGATGGGAAGATAGTACCTGGACGAAAGAATCAAGAGGTTTTCCAAAGATATCTATGTAAGAGCGGGTCAGCACAAGAGAAACCAACAAAAATAAAAATAAAAATAAAAATAACACAAATGAAATCCTACTTACACCACTTTCGCAGGTACTCT
The DNA here is from genome assembly GCF_029962835.1 of Magnolia sinica. Taxonomy (NCBI): domain Eukaryota; kingdom Viridiplantae; phylum Streptophyta; class Magnoliopsida; order Magnoliales; family Magnoliaceae; genus Magnolia; species Magnolia sinica. The sequence continues at coordinate 16,248,598 of NC_080581.1, forward strand.
CGATTACATTTAGCATATGCAACAAGCCTTTAAACCCCTAGGTTGCCCCTAGTGGACGAGTTTGAGTCTCGTGAGGGTTCGCAGTAATGTTACCCACAAACATTGAACTAACTAATGATAAAAACGAAATGAAATGAAGAGCTAGGTTGCCTCCCAGGAGTGCTAAGTTTACCGTCTTCAACCAGACAAATAAAGCAACTACCCTAGTCCTAAGAAAACAGGAAACCTACCTATACCTCCATCAGACTAGGAGATCAATCCTGGTAAACAGGATCAGTCAGAGGCATGGACATGTCCTCTAAATCAAATTTCTCGACAAATGGTTTCAATCGATGTCCATTGACTTTAAACTCCTTGCCATTGTCAAGATCTCTTATCTCAACGGCCCCATACGGAAAAACAGTGACAACAATGTAAGGGCCGGTCTAACGAGATCGAAGCTTACCCGGAAAGAGATGTAATCGAGAATTGTACAAAAGGACCTTCTGACCAGGCATGAATGATTTTCGCAAAATGTGTTGGTCATGAAATGTTTTCATCTTGTCCTTGTAAATTCTCGAATTATCGTACGCATCATTCCGGATTTCCTCCAGTTCATTCAATTGAAGTTTGCGTAGCGAGCCAGTATTGTCCATATTGAAATTAAGATTTTTGATCGCCGAGTACGCTTTATGTTCCAACTCCACAAGTAAGTGACAAGCTTTCCCATAGACAAGTCTAAAGGGAGACATTCCAATAGGGGTTTTAAAGGCAGTACGGTATGCCCATAAGGCATCAGTCAATCGGATTGACCAATCCTTACAATCAGGGTTAACCGTTTTTTTCAAAATGTGTTTAATTTTCCTATTAGAAATCTCAGCTTGTCCACTTGTCTGTGGGTGGTACGGGGTGCTCACCTTATGAGAGATACTGTATTTCTTCATTAAGCTTTCAAATGGTTTATTACAAAAGTGTGAGCCCCCATCACTAATGATGGCTCGAGGCATTCCGAATCGAGAAATGATGTTTTCTTTTAGGAATTTAATAACCGTGCGATGGTCATTAGTTCGACACGAAATCGCTTCAACCTATTTAGTGACATAGTCCACGGCGAGCAAAATATACAGATTTCCAAATGATTGGGGGAATGGTCCCATGAAATCGATGCCCCAGCAATCAAATGCTTCAATGATAAGGATGGGATTCAAAGGCATCATATTTTGACGGGACAATGCTCCCAATTTCTGGCAACGCTCATAAGCTTTGCAAAACTCATGAGTGTACCTAAACATAATGGGCCAGTAAAAGCCACACTGTAGAATCTTGGCCGTGCTCTTTTTAGCAGAAAAGTGACCACCACAGGCCTGTGAGTGACAAAAGGAGATGACGCTCTGATGCTCATCGTCTGGTACACATATCCTTAGAATTTGGTCTGGGCAATATTTAAATAAATAAGGATCATCCCAGAAAAAGTTGCGCACCTCGGTGAAAAATTTCTTCTTATCTTGCGCAGTCCACTGTGTCGGTATGGCACCTGTAGCAAGATAATTAGCAACATCAGCGAACCAAGGTGAATGGGAGACTCTGAACAGTTGTTCATCAGGGAACATGTCGTTGATATGGGGCGTCTCAAGGGAATCAGAGGTATGAAGGCGAGAAAGGTGATCGGCCACAACGTTTTCTACTCCCTTTTTATCTTTAATTTTCAAATCAAATTCTTGGAGTAAAAGGATCCATCGTATCAAGCGGGGCTTAGAATCATTCTTAGAAAGAAGATACTTAAGTGCCGCATGATCTGTGTAGATAATGATCTTGGATCCGATCAAGTAGGACCTAAATTTGTCCAAGGCGAATACTACAGCTAAGAGTTCCTTTTCCGTAGTCGAGTAGTTCACCTGGGCAGAATTTAAAGTTCTACTTGCGTAATGAATGGCGTAGGGCCTCTTATCTTTTCTCTGGCCTAGGACCGCCCCAAGAGCATAATCAGAAGCGTCGCACATAAGATCAAAAGGAAGGCCCCAGTCGGGTGGCTGCATGATAGGTGCAGTGGTTAACGTGCCCTTAAGCTTGGTGAAAGCTTCCTAGCATTGCTCAGTCCACTCGTACGGAGTATCCTTTTGAAGAAGATTACATAAAGGACGAGAGAGGAGACTAAAGTCCTTTATGAATCGCCTGTAAAATCCTGTGTGTCCTAAGAAGGATCGCACGTCTCTGATGTTCTTGGGTGGGGGTAGGTTAGAGATAAGATCGATTTTTGCCTTATCTACCTCGATTCCCTTGGACGAGATGATATGCCCAAGGACAATTTCCTTCTGAACCATGAAATGACACTTCTCCCAATTAAGTACCAAGTTCTTTTCTTCACATCTTTTCAGCACACATTTAAGACTTTCCAAGCACTTGCTGAAAGATGGACCGTAAACAGAGAAATCGTCCATGAAGACCTCTAGATATTGCCCTACCATATCAGAAAAGATACTAAGCATACATCGCTGAAAGGTGGCAGGGGCATTACTGTAATAACCCAAATAAATCTTGACCGTCAAATTTTAACCGTTGACCAATGTACCCAATTAGCCTGATATGACCGTCGATCTACAAGATCAATTGGTTCAATCTCAACCATTAATTTGGACATATCCAATCCAACTGTTCGTTAACTAATAAATCCAACCATATATTTAACCATCCATCCAACAATACAACCATCAAACCGTCCATATGCTGAAATCATCAGAATACTTATCCATCCATCTACCATCCATCTAAACTGACCGTCCATCTCACCAATAATCCACAGGTACATAACAAAGTCCATTCCCTGATCTCATCTAGCCGTACATTTATCCATCCATTTACCCATACATCTATCCGTCCATCTATTATACACTAATCCATCCATCCATCTACACCATCCATGTACCATCAAATACATCCCAACCACACACATGCACCAAACACATCATGCACACATACCTTTCACATGTGGCATACATGCATCATATACATCACATACATGGACCACACACATGTGACACATGTGCCACACACGTGGCATGCATGACACATTACATGATATTAATGGTGCACGTTATTTAAATCTAAAAGAAAAAAAAAACGTGACCAAATGAGATGAAAACCGAAGCAACAACCGTTGCCTTCTCCCCCACGTGTTTAATAGCCAGTGAAATAAATCACTATAAATAGGAGTAGGGTGGTAGGTGGTGAAACGTGAGGTGAGGTGAGGTGCTGTGACGTGAGGAGAGAGAGAGAGAGAGAGAGAGAGAGAGAGAGAGAGAGAGAAGTATTGCTGGACATTCACGTTGGAAAGAGAGGGAGAGAGAGAAGAGAGAGAAAAAGGAAGAAAGAAAAGAGGAGAGAGAAAAAGGAAAAGAGAGGAAGAAAAGAAAAGAAAAAGAAAAGACTTCTTTTTAAGAAAAAGTGAGTTTCTCTCACTTGATATTTTCTTTATATATTTTCTTATATTCCACTTGGTTTCCTTTATTTTTATTATTATGCAAATCAGTCAATAATTGTGCATATTTCTCTTATTGATTTATTTATTTGATTCATATTTTGTTGTGTTTATTTAACATGATTTTTTTATAGTTCTCCTTATTTTAATTAGCAAGCTATGAATCAACTCTAAACTTTTTTACCCATGCATTAATAATTCTTTTATTATTATTTTTATTTTTGTAATTTATAGAAAATCTGAATTTAGAGCATCTAAAAAAATAAAAAATTCAAGTTCAATATACTTTTTCAGACCATCGAATCGGATTTGACGGATTGCATTGCATAAATATATTTTCACATAAGAACTTTAAATCATGTACAAACAATTTACAATGATTAGAAACAATTTGTCCTTAGAAATATTTTGCTCATGAACTATTAAAATTATATTTACTCCGAACAGTTTTTGGAACACCAAAAAATAGGTGCGGCGATCAAGTCCTCTGGGTTGAAAATCCCTAAAGCGTAAATAGGTGGGGCGATCAAGACCCTTGGGTTGAAAGTCCCAGAAACCCAATTGGTACCTTTTGGAACATCTACCGTACCCTTTGAGTGGGTGAGCATGTCAGGATTACAAAAGATTCGGTAGGGTAGTAGTCTGACCAGCTAACGTACAAATGGGTCCCTCACCAAGTGCCCTTTGGATGGGTGAGCATGTCATGCAAGAGGTTCCCATTGTCAGGCTAGGTGTTGTATTAATTGGCATGGGTGTTGGCCAACCGGTGTAAACTGGCCCTGGTGTTAAAAAGAATAAACCACACCTTTTATTATGGAGTATATCATATGTTGATTTCATTCATTCATGTTTCTTTGAATTTACGTTGAAATTTGGTGTTTATTAGATCTCCTCATTTGTTGTTTTACCTAAATAGATATTGTATCTTTTAATACTTTTATTCATGTTATATGAGGTTATTTTGAAACCTGTGTTGAGATTACTCACTAGGCTTTGCAGCTTACCCTGTTGGGATTTTAAAATTTCAGGATCAGGATCACATGGAGGAGCTTAAAGAGATTTTCTTTTATTTATTTTGTTTCTTTACCATTTTCTAAATAAGTGTAATGAACATTTAGTATGACAACATTACGATGATATGTGTTTGATGATAATCTTGAATAGTCGGAACATAGACATTTTTCTTTAAATAAATGTTTAATTATTAAAATTTTGGATTGTTATATTTTATGAATGAGGTTATTTTGTCAATATATGCGTGGAATATGAAGTGTAAACATACAAAACATAAGTCATGCCTGCGGGTACGGAATCGGGGTCAGATATACCCAGGTGCCGAATTTCGGGGCGTGACAGATTGGTATTAGAGCCAAGTTTAGAATCATTGAGGACCTACGGTTTTACTTGAAAACTTAGTCACTTTGAAAATTAGGATATATCCCCTGCGAGTGTTGTTGTGATCAAAACTTAACTTGTAGTATTGTCTTTTAGTGATCCATCCTTATGTGATATCTAAAGCTTATTGTTTGATTTAGAACATTTCTGGGAGCCGGCATGGAAATAGAGGTAGATGTCGAGCTAGTCCTGTGGTAGCCACACCGGGGACCACCGAAAGTGGCCAATCACTGGATGGGGTCTTTCGTGCTTTAGGTGACATGGCAACCATTCTTGGACAACACATTCGTCGTGATAATAGAGGAGCCGCCCAAGTTGTGCAGGATGGCATTGGGGGCTTAATAGAGAAATTTAAGAGATTGAAGCCGCCTACTTTTGAGGGTTTATCGGACCCTATGGAGGCAGAAAAGTGAAAAAAGCAAATAGAGAAGATATTCACTGTTTTAGGATGTGATGAGGAGCAGAAGGTTACACTTGCGGTTTTCATGTTAGAGGGAGAGGCCGATCACTGGTGGGAGCCAATTGCTAGAACAATTGAAGAAGATACTGCATGGACATGGGATATGTTCTGTGAGAAATTCAATGAGAAATACTTTCCTGAGTGTGTACAGGAGCAAAAAGCAGAGGAATTCATAAGCTTAGAACAGGGGGAGATGACTGTAGGCCAGTATGAGTCTAAATTTACTGAATTATCCCGTTTTGCCCCATTTATGATTCAGGATGAAGCTCGCAAAGCTAAGAAGTTTGAACGAGGTCTGAGAGGGTCAATTCGTAACAAGTTGACTCCACTTAAGCTTAGATTGTATGCCGATGTAGTAGAACGGGCTCTAATGATAGAGCGAGACAACGAAGAATTCTGAAAAAGTCGTAACCAAAAGAGAGAAACGAAGAGCAATGCTAAGGCTGCATCGAATACATCTCAAACACAGGGTGATGCTTCTAAGAAACTAAAGACGATGGTAACAAATACCTCAACTCCTGCTCAGCCAATGAACCGATTTACGGGTAAATGTTATAACTGCGGAATGGAGGGTCACTCTGCGCGTTTTTGTAAACAACCACCTCAGCAACCACATTATCAGGCGCTCCCTCAGATGCACCCGAGACCTCAGCCACAGTTTCAAGCACATCAACCGCAGTACCAGAGACCCCCATATCATCAAGTACCGGAACAGTATCAGAGAAATTCGCAACAAAGACCCCCTCAGCAGCAGCAACGCCCACAACAACAACACTATCAGCCGAGGCAGGAAGGTCAGGCTTCTCGACAACCAGCCCAGGGTCGTGTGTTTACTATAGTACCATCAGACGCAAATGCTAATGGAGCAGTGGTGGAAGGTACCATAATTATCTATTCCTCGTCCGCTCAAGTTTTATTTGATTCAGGAGCTACACATTCTTTTATTTCGACTCTTTTCATGCATACATTGGGTTTATCTCCTGAACTCCTAGATAAGAATTTAGTAATTGCTACACCAATAGGAAGCTCCGTAGTGTTAAATCAGATATGTAGATCTTGCCCTGTCATGGTTGGAGATTCCGTATTGTTAGCCAACCTTATCGTATTAGACATGCAAGAGTTCGATGTTATTCTGGGAATGGATTGGTTAGCTTCGTTCCATGCAAATTTGGATTGTTTTGAGAAGACCGTGGCATTCTCTATTCCTGGGCGACCGAGACTCCAGTTTCTTGGAAAGCAAAAGAATGGACCGTTATGCGATTTCTTAGCACTTTTGGAGGAAGAACCACATGAAGTAGGTATCAATCAAATTCCAATCGTATGTGAGTTTTCCAATGTATTTCAAGACATACCAGGGTTGCCTCCAAGAAGGGAGATCGAATTTGGTATAGATCTTATGCCCGGAGTCTCACCAATCTCCATGACACCGTACCGTATGACACCAGTAGAGTTGAAGGAACTGAAGGAGCAGATTCAAAAGTTATTGGAGCAGGGTTTCATTCGGCCGAGTACATCACCGTGGGGTGCACCAGTCTTATTTGTAAGGAAGAAAGATGGCTCGATGAGGTTATGTATTGATTATCGCCAACTAAACAAGGTTACCATTAAAAACAAATACCCACTTCCTAGGATAGATGATCTTTTCGATCAGTTGAAAGAAGCCAAGTTTTTCTCCAAAATAGATTTGCGGTCAGGATATCACCAGCTTAGAATTAAAGAAGTAGACATACCAAAGACGGCCTTTAGGACTCGTTATGGCCACTACGAGTTTCTCGTGATGCCGTTTGGACTAACAAATGCACCAGCAGTATTTATGACCTGATGAACAGAGTATTTAAGCCACACCTAGATTGTTTTGTCATAGTATTCATAGATGATATTCTTATATATTCAAAGACCCAGGAAGAACATGAGCAACATCTTAGAGTCACTCTTCAAACCCTGCAGGAACACCGATTATATGCTAAATTTGAAAAGTGTGACTTTTGGAAGGAGGAAGTGAAATTTTTGGGCCATGTAATTTCGAAGAAGGGTGTATCAGTAGACCCATCAAAGGTAGAAGCAGTATTAAAGTGGGAACAGCCCACGAGTGTGACCGAAATACGTAGTTTTCTTGGTTTAGCAGGGTATTATCGAAGATTTATCAAAGACTTCTCTCGAATTACGGCACCGTTAACTCAATTGACCAGGAAGGGTGTAAAATTCATTTGGGATGATACTTGTGATCGGGCATTTTCAGAGTTAAAGATTAGGTTGACGACAACGCCTGTCCTCACCATTCCTTCGAGTGGTGAAAAGTTTGTAATCTTCAGTGATGCTTCATATAGAGGTTTAGGTTGCGTCCTTATGCAACAAGATAAGGTTGTAGCTTACGCCTCTAGGCAACTGAAAGTGCATGAGCAGAATTACCCTACTCATGACTTGGAGTTGGCAGCCGTGGTTTTCGCTCTCAAAGTATGGAGGCATTATCTATATGGGGAGAAGTTTGAGCTATTTTCAGACCATAAGAGTCTGAAGTATCTTTTCTCTCAGAAAGAATTAAATATGAGGCAGCGTCGGTGGATGGAATTCTTGAAGGACTATGACTTCACCCTTCAATATCATCCAGGTAAAGCCAATGTAGTAGCAGATGCCTTAAGTCGTAAGCCACACGGAGTAATCGCTCACCTCATGATTCAGCGATGGAAAATGTTAGATACAGTGAAGGATTTTGACATCCAGCTGAATCCGCAAACGTCTGTAGCTCGTCTCTTGAACCTAGTCGCTCAACCTTCCCTAATTAGTAAGGTTATAGAAGCTCAACAACAAGATTCATGGATACAAGCTAAGGTAATAGAAGCTGAAAAAGGTGGTAAGTCAGAATGGAAAGTTGGTACTGATGGTGGATTAAGGTTCCAAGGAAGATTATGTATACCAAATGTGGCTGAATTAAAGAAGAAAATTATGGACGAGGCACACCGCACTAAATTCACAATCCACCCTGGAGGTACGAAGATGTATCACGATATGCGTAGGCAATATTGGTGGAATAATATGAAGAGGGAGATCGCTGATTTTGTAGCCAAATGTCTCACATGTCAACAGGTGAAAGCAGAGCATCAGAAGCCGTCGGGGATGTTACAGCCACTACCGATTTCTGAGTGGAAGTGGGAGCACATATCCATGGATTTCATTATGGGATTGCCACGGACACGTAATAATCATGATGCAGTTTGGGTCATCGTCGACCGGTTAACTAAGTCCACACATTTTCTTCCTATACGTGCTACCTATCCCCTAGAAGAATTATGTAAACTATATATTAAAGAAATAGTTAGACTGCACGGAGTGCCTGTATCCATCGTATCGGATCGGGATTCTAGGTTTACATCTCATTTTTGGAGAAGTTTACAGAAGGCACTGGGAACCACTCTTGATTTTAGCACCGCTTTTCACCCTCAGACTGACGGGCAGACTGAAAGAGTGAATCAGATCCTTGAAGACATGCTCCGAGCTTGCGTGCTTGATTTCAAAGGGAGTTGGGATGATCATTTACCATTGATCGAGTTCGCTTATAATAATAGTTACCAGACAAGTATCGGCATGGCGCCATATGAGGCTTTATACGGAAGGCCTTGTAGATCTCCAAATTGTTGGACAGAAGTTGGAGAAGGTAGTTTGCTTGGACCAGAGATTGTGCAAGAGACAACGGAGAAGATTTTCATCATTAGAAACCATTTGCGCGCAACCCAAAGTCGTCAGAAGAGTTATGCAGACAATCGCAGAAGAGATCTAGAGTTTGTAGTTGGAGATCATGTCTTCTTGAAGATTTCTCCTATGAAGGGCGTTATGAGGTTCGATAAAAAGGGAAAGTTGGCGCCAAGGTATATAGGTCCGTTTGAGATTTTAGAGAGGGTTGGTGTTGTCTCATATAGGCTTGCTTTACCGCCTCAATTGTCTAGTATTCATGATGTTTTCCATGTATCGATGTTAAGGAAATATGAGCGGGACGTTTCTCATGTTATAGACTGGCAACCATTAGAGATCTGAGAAGATGCTTCATACATCGAACAACCAGTACGTATTCTTGACCGGAAAGATCAAGTGCTTCGATCTAGAGTTATACCGTTAATCAAGGTTCAGTGGAGTCACCATACCGAGGAAGAGGCTTCTTGGGAACGCGAGGCCGAGATCCAAGAGAAATACCCTCACCTGTTCGTATTATAGGTATGTAAATTTCGAGGACGAAATTTCTTTTAAGGAGGGTAGAATGTAATAACCCAAATAAATCTTGACCGTCAAATTTTAATCGTTGACCAATGTACCCAATTAGCCTGATATGACCGTCGATCTACAAGATCAATTGGTTCAATCTCAACTATTAATTTGGACATATCCAATCCAACTGTTCGTTAACTAATAAATCCAACCATATATTTAACCATCCATCCAACAATACAACCATCAAACCGTCCATATACTAAAATCATCAGAATACTTATCCATCCATCTACCATCCATCTAAACTGACCGTCCATCTCACCAATAATCCACAGGTACATAACAAAGTCCATTCCCCGATCTCATCTAGTCGTACATTTATCCATCCATCTACCCATACATCTATCCGTCCATCTATTATACACTAATCCATCCATCCATCTACATCATCCATGTACCATCAAATACATCCCAACCACACACATGCACCAAACACATCATGCACACATACCTTTCACATGTGGCATACATGCATCATATACATCACATACATGGACCACACACATGTGCCACACACGTGGCATGCATGACACATTACATGATATTAATGGTGCACGTTATTTAAATCCAAAAGAAAAAAAAAACGTGACCAAATGAGATGAAAACCGAAGCAACAACCGTTGCCTTCTCCCCCACGTGTTTAATAGCCAGTGAAATAAATCACTATAAATAGGAGTAGGGTGGTAGGTGGTGAAACGTGAGGTGAGGTGAGGTGCTGTGACGTGAGGAGAGAGAGAGAGAGAGAGAGAGAGAAAAAAAAAAGTATTGCTGGACATTCACGTTGGAAAGAGAGGGAGAGAGAGAAGAGAGAGAAAAAGGAAGAAAGAAAAGAGGAGAGAGAAAAAGGAAGAGAGAGGAAGAAAAGAAAAGAAAAAGAAAAGACTTCTTTTTAAGAAAAAGTGAGTTTCTCTCACTTGATATTTTCTTTATATATTTTCTTATATTCCACTTGGTTTCCTTTATTTTTATTATTATGCAAATCAGTCAATAATTGTGCATATTTCTCTTATTGATTTATTTATTTGATTCATATTTTGTTGTGTTTATTTAACATGATTTTTTTATAGTTCTCCTTATTTTAATTAGCAAGCTATGAATCAACTCTAAACTTTTTTACCCATGCATTAATAATTCTTTTATTATTATTTTTATTTTTGTAATTTATAGAAAATCTGAATTTAGAGCATCTAAAAAAATAAAAAAATAAAAATAAAAAATTCAAGTTCAATATACTTTTTCAGACCATCGAATCGGATTTGATGGATTGCATTGCATAAATATATTTTCACATAAGAACTTTAAATCATGTACAAACAATTTACAATGATTAGAAACAATTTGTCCTTAGAAATATTTTGCTCATGAACTATTAAAATTATATTTACTTCGAACAGTTTTTGGAACACCAGAAAATAGGTGCGGCGATCAAGTCCTCTGGGTTGAAAATCCCTAAAGCGTAAATAGGTGGGGCGATCAAGACCCTTGGGTTGAAAGTCCCAGAAACCCAATTGGTACCTTTTGGAACATCTACCGTACCCTTTGAGTGGGTGAGCATGTCAGGATTGCAAAAGGTTCCCACTGCCAGGTTCGGTAGGGTAGTAGTCTGACCAGCTAACGTACAAATGGGTCCCTCACCAAGTGCCCTTTGGATGGGTGAGCATGTCATGCAAGAGGTTCTCATTGTCAGGCTAGGTGTTGTATTGGCATGGGTGTTGGCCAACCGGTGTAAACTGGCCCTGGTGTTAAAAAGAATAAACCACACCTTTTATTATGGAGTATATCATATGTTGATTTCATTCATTCATGTTTCTTTGAATTTACGTTGAAATTTGGTGTTTATTAGATATCCTCATTTGTTGTTTTACCTAAATAGATATTGTATCTTTTAATACTTTTATTCATGTTATATGAGGTTATTTTGAAACCTGTGTTGAGATTACTCACTAGGCTTCGCAGCTTACCCTGTTGGGATTTTAAAATTTCAGGATCAGGATCACATGGAGGAGCTTAAAGAGATTTTCTTTTATTTATTTTGTTTCTTTACCATTTTCTAAATAAGTGTAATGAACATTTAGTATGACAACATTACGATGATATGTGTTTGATGATAATCTTGAATAGTCGGAACATAGACATTTTTCTTTAAATAAATGTTTAATTATTAAAATTTTGGATTGTTATATTTTATGAATGAGGTTATTTTGTCAATATATGTGTGGAATATGAAGTGTAAACATACAAAACATAAGTCATGCCTGCGGGTACGGAATTGGGGTTGGATATACCCAGGTGCCGGATTTCGGGGCGTGACAATTACATAGTCCGAATGGCATCCTTCGATAGGCAAAGGTGCCATAGGGACATGTAAATGTGGTCTTTTCCTGGTCTTCAGGGGCTATCTCTATCTGGTTGTAGCCCGAATATCCGTCAAGAAAACTGTAATAGGAATGACCAGCTAACCTTTCCAGGATCTGATCAATGAATGGTAAAGGAAAGTGGTCTTTCCTCGTGACGGTATTCAACTTCCTGTAGTCAATGCACATTCTCCAACCAGTAGTGACTCTAGTTGGCACGAGTTCATTATTAGCATTGGCTACGATGGTGATTCCGGACTTCTTAGGGACCACTTGAGTTGGACTACCCATTGACTATCAGATATAGGGTATATGATACCCACGTCCAATAGTTTAAGAACCTCGGCCTTAACCACTTCCTTCATATTTGGATTTAGTCTACGTTGTGGTTGCCGAGCGGTTTTTGCATTATCCTCAAGATATATGCGGTGAGTACAAATCGAGGGATCGATTCCCTTGAGGTCTGCTATCGTCCATCCTAGGGCTCCTTTATGCTCAATGAGAGTAGATATGAGCATACTCTCCTGTTCTTTCTCTAGGTGGGCAGAGATCACCACCGGGTATGTCTCATCTTGACCTAAATAGGCATATTTCAAATCAGAGGGCCAAGGTTTTAGGTCAAGCTTCGGCGGCTTGAGGTTAGATGGTAGAGGCACTACATCGGTTTGTGGTAATTCTTCAAATTGTGGCCTCCACCCGTTAACTTCAAGTAACGGTACAGTATCAAGCAAGGCGCACGTCTCCTTAAGCATGTCATCATCAAAATCATGGGAGTGGGTCAGGCATGTCTCTAGATGGTCGGAGGATAAGGTCAGAGGTGTCGTATCTTCCACGAAAGAGTCAATCATGTTAATGTCGTGGAAATCATCATCATCCTCTGCGTTGCTGCCGTTATTGAAAAAAATGTTTGACTCCAATGTCAAATTTCTAAAAGACATAGTCATGACATCATTCCTGCAATTGATAATTGCATTTGACGTGGTAAGGAATGGGCGACCAAGAATGACAGGAATCTGAGTGCTCATGTTATTGATGGGTTCGGTGTCCAGGATGATAAAATCTACGGGGTAGTAAAATCTATCAACTTGGACCAACACATCCTCAATTATCCCTCTTGGTACACGAACAGAGCGATCAGCAAGTTGTAGTGTGGTTAGGGTGGGTTTTAATTCGCCCAAACCTAACTGTTTATATACCGAGTAGGGAATCAGATTTACCCTCGCTCCTAAGTCAAGAAGTGCGTGATCAATTCGATGGTTCCCGATTACACATGATATGGTTGGGCTACCGGGATCCTTGAATTTCTGCGGTACGTCTTGCTTCAGGATGGCACTCACTTTCTCAGTCAAGAAGATTTTCTTTTGAATAATTTTCCATCTTTTGGTCGTGCATAAGTCTTTCAGAAATTTGGCATATGAAGGAATCTGTTTCACAACATAAAGTAGAGGAATGTTGACTTTCACTTATTTCAACACCTCTAGAATATCCTGAGAGTTAGAGAGAGGTTTTGGTGAAACCAACTGTTGGGGGAATGGAGCAACTGGCTTCTCTAGAAGTTCCGGTTCTAATTTTTGTGGGGCATCACTGGATCCATCATTGTTGTCCTCTTCTGGTTCTTGAGGCTTTTCGGGCCTAACCGGAAGAGTTTTATCAATGATCTTTCCACTCATAAGAGTGGTGATGGATTTAGCGTGCCCCATCTGATTTGAAGAGCTGGGATCATTAATCTCGTATTGCGGTTTAAGATTGGGGAGAGGTTGTGCAGGAAGCATCCCCTTTTCTATAACCGTCATACGAGAATCTATCTTTTGCATAAAATCTGTAATTCCCCGCATTGCCTGAGCCAGCTCTTGTATGGAATTTTGAACCGGTTCCTCTTGAGGTTTCACTTGATTTGGATTTTGATTGAAGAAACATGGAGGGGTAGCCGTTTGTCCATTCCTCCAACTAAAGTTTGGATGATTTTTCCAGCCAGGATTGTATGTATTGGAGTTAGGTCCAGTAAAAGGTCTTTGATAGTTATTTACGGCATTGGCTTGTTCATTCAACACTCCTCGAAAGGCAGGTATTGTAGGACAGTTTTCAGTTGTGTGAATGTTGCAATCACAAATGCCGCAAACAATTTCATTGACCTTATCCTTCTTTCCTTCCATGGCCTCAACTTTCCTTATGAGCGTAGTCACTTTACACTTGAGATCATCCTCTTCTTTCAAGAGATATAATCCACCTTTCTCCTTTAATTGAGTCGGCCTAGACGTGGTGTTCGACTTTGGGTAATAGTCCCAAGATTGTGTTTTTTCAGCCAGACTGTCGAGGTAGTCCCATACCTCGTCAACATCTTTATTAATGAACTCTCCATTACACATTGTCTCGACCATTTGGCGCATGGAAGATGTCAGTCCATCATAGAAAAAATTTGTAATGCGCCACGTTTCAAATCCGTGTTGTGGGCATGAACTGACCAAATCTGTCACGCCCCAAACTCGGAAACCGGGCTCACAAAATTCTCGATCGCCGAATCCGGCGCCGACAGCCTCCATAGAACCCCATTCTCGGCTCCCAGCGCCCATTCGCCAGGTTCCGATCCTGGGATGCTACAAGGAGGATTTTCAACATCAGTTTGATTCGTAATAAGCATAACCAAAGGCATAACCCACAAACAACAACCAAAAACTCCATCACATTTCCACTATAATAAAAAACTTTACAAGTACAATGAGCATAAGGGAAATACAATGAAGATGAACAAAACTCCAAAAATGATCTGCCACGCGCCTAAGCCTCAGCGCTGCTGTGACCAACGCCACTCGCATGCTGCATAAGCTTATAGAAAGCTTAGAGGGTGGTGAAAGTGTATGCTCAAGGTGGTAATGCAGCCATACAGTATCAGAGTAATGCGGAACATGCTGATGAATGCCAAGAATACCATAGCCGTACCAAGGCCATGCGGTGCAAAGAATGATGTCGGCCATAACAAGGCCATGCAATACGAAATGCAACTCAAGCATACAAATCCTCATCTAAGTCCACATATCGATATAGCTCAAAATCTGGAATATCACCGGGGTCTAGTATACTCCAAGCCAGATTGCCGCCCCATCGCGCGTAATAAGGTGAGTGGAAAAGACCTCACTATCCGCCTGCCAAAATCGGGCTCGACTCGTCAATAGCGGACCCATTCCTCGAGTTGGTCAGACTCAGCCTAGCATTGCCCCCTACGCTCCGGCGGGTAAGGCCGCACCCCCTTCCAACCGACCACGACACAGTGGAAAGCGCAACCGTTTGGTAATCGGCACTCAGCGCTCATGCATCCACTCGGTGTAGACGTTGGAGCAACCTCCTGATACCATAAGGGTTTAGGGACTTTTACCCAGGGATCTCTATCGCACCCCATGTAGAACAGTATTTTCGGTATCCAATCCTGCCAACCACGATACGTCTGTGGAGGCTACGGCCCTGATGTCGCTAGGGCGTACAGTAACCATATCACACAATGCGAATGCATGAATCACACTATCCAGTCATGCAGCAATCCTGCGCGTATCGTGCGCTCATGTAGGGCAACACCCCTGTACGGAGCCCCTAGACAATCTGCCCGAAGGCATATGCTATGATCAGTCATTTCTCATATCAAGCATACGTATGATGCATATGATCATGAATCATGGAACTAAACATGTTATATAGGATGGATGATAATCATAACAAAGATGGGCCTAGACGGCCTACACATCAGGCGTACGAGCCTAGCAATGGGCCCTAGGAAAAGTCATAATGCGGACATTTAACCACACTATACTTGCAATGTGGACGTCAAACCACCATTGCTCTCAAGGCATAGCCCTGACGTAAACATCATTACATAAATCATGTTGGGACTGCACATTGCAATGAACCTTAGGTATATCTCATTGGGCCTTCAATACATCAAATGGGCCGTATCATATGGGCCTCATGTTCATCAAGTGAGCCACATCAATGGGCCACACCAATGGGTGGGCCATAACCCGTGGGCCTTAGAGTGCATCAAATGGGCCTGATCTTATGGGCCTTATGTGTAACAAATGGGCCACCCCAATGGGACCCCAAATGTACATCAAATGGGCCTCAACCCATAGGCCCAAAACATTTTTAATGGGCCATAACCTATGGGCCCCTAATACATCAATGGGCCTCAACCCATGGGCCTTACATGCATATCAAATGGGCCTCAATCACAGGCCACAAGCAAACTGAGGTGGGCCTCCCACCAATATTATATTAATATGATATAATATTATATATATATATATATAATACATATGATATTATATATAATATAATATTATATATATATATATATAAATATACACATGCACACACCACTCACGCATGCACACAAGAGACCCACCGTCCCTGGACGGTGGGGATAAAACACTTACATCACTACTGGCCCCCACCGTCAGCCTGGACGGTGGCCATGGTACATATACATCACTGAGGGCTCCACATGGGGCCCACCATAATTTTTATATGTCATCCAACCCCTTGATAAGGCCACGTGGGCCTAGATGAAGGGTAGAAACAAATTGCATGTTGATCCTAAACTTCTGTAGGCCCCAAAAGAGGTTTCAATGGTAGAGGTTCAATCCCACTGTTTCATACGGTGTGGGCCACCTGAGCCTTAGATCAGGATCAGTTTTGGAGTGGGCCCACGTCAGGGGGTGGCCCACCCGATGAATGGGTCAGATGGCAGATAAACTTCAAGGTGGGGCCCACGGCTACAGCCGTGGGTGGCTGTACACTCGGCGTCCGTCCGCTGGGCGCTGGCGCGCAGGCAGCGCTGCTGCCCTCTCTGACACAGCAGCCGACGCTGCTGTGTTGCTTATTTATTTATTTTTTTATTTCTGTTTTTCAATGGTTTTCGCAGGAGGGGTCCACATCTAGGCGATCCACTCTGTCCAATGGCCTTCCACGGCTCCAGACAAACAAAACAAGCCCGATATTGGGCATATTTCGGTGTATAGAAGCAAGATGGGATATTTCAATGGTAAACCCACTGTTTGCCATGTTATGGCCCGCCTGAAAATCTGATCAGTCCCATCTTTTGGCTCAACGCCTAAAACAAGCTTGGAAAGGGAATGGACGGCATGGATTAAATACCTACATCAAGATGGAGCCTACACAAGTGGACCACCCTTCTTGGCTTGGAAACAAGCTATTTGTGTTTTTCCAAAAAAAAACGTCCAGCGTCCAGGGGACGCTGGACTGTCTGCCGAGTCAGGTGGACCTCCTCATGTGGGCCACCACTGATGGATGGTGTGGTACAATACATGCAAAGTGGGCCCCACTTGTAGGTGATTTGGATGGAATACATACCTTGTGGTGGGGTCCATTCAAGTGGGCCACACAACCTTCTTATCATCAAACACAAAAAAAAGAGAAATAGAGAGGGAGAGAGAGAGATAGAGGGTGAGATCCGCGTGATGGAGGGACCCCGGCACTATGGGCCCTCCCTTGCACTAAATCATACATCAAGTGGGTCCATGAAATTGAAATTCAACGGTGGAGATCCCTTCTCCACTAAAATAGACGGTCTAGATGACCCTAAGCATGCAAGGAAATAAACATCATGATGGGGTCCATGGAGAATGGCCCCATCATGGAATGATCATGATGATCCAAGTGGGCCATTGGCCACATCTTAGGGTCCAAAGTGAGATCCAAACCATTAATCGGTTGGCCTCACTTGGCCCATCTTAAAAGCATCAAAAACTACCCTATCAAGACACCCACCACTTGATCTTCTTGCTCCCTTGGCTCCCTTAGCTGCTTGTGCTTCCTTTTGATGGAGGTAGATGAGAAATGGATGGTTGAGATGAGAGATTTAGGGATGGAAAGGTGGGCCACACATGTAGCTTGGGAGGAATGGGAGAGGCTCATACGTAAGGCATTTTTGTTGCTTTGAAAAGTTGAAAATGAGAGAGACTTGTAAGGGAGAGAGAGAGAGAGGGAGTGATGCGTGATAGAGTGATGGATGGGAGAGAGGGATGGGGGTGTAAGAGACTTTATGACTTTTTTGGCAAAAGTTGTAAGAGGAGTTATGGGTTGTAAGAAACTTTTTGACTTTTGGGGCTTGCTTGGGAAAGGGTGAAAGTTGATGTGTACTTGACATGATGGGATTGATGGGATTGATTGATTGATGTGACACCTTGTAGAGATTCTCTCGGGATTCGCATGCGCAGCGTTTCCTCGCACCGAACGCTGGCCCACAACTCCCGACCAGAGCATCGCATCAGCGCGCGAGTCGCGGCATCGGAACCGCGGCGACGATGCGATCGCTAAGGTATAAGTCCTGGGTTGAGTCAACTCAGGTTGACGGCACGAGAATCCAGGTCGCGCGTAAATACCGATTAAGGGTCGAAGGTTGCCGGAATTCGACCGGGAAGACCGCGGAAGCCTATGGAACGGTACGGTCTAGGATAAGGGGCTTACAAAATCTTTGAACATTTCCCAACACTGGAAGAATATTTCATCTTCTTTTTGGGCAAAGTTCATGATTGCTTTTCTGAGGGTAATCGTTTTATGATGTGGGAAGAATTTTTTTATGAATTCCCTCTGCATGTCGTTCCATGTGCCAATGGATCTAGGACGCAGTGAATGTAACCACGTCTTAGCTTTCTCTTTTAAGGAAAGAGGAAAGAGTTTCAGCCTAATTGTATCCTTAGATACATTAGGAAAACATAATGTAGCTATAATCTCATCGAACTCTTTCAAATGTAAATATGGACTTTCAGATTCAAGTCCATGGATTTTGGGAAGGAGTTGGATAACTCCTGGCTTGATGTCCATTTGTCCTGTGTTTTCAAGGAAAATCATGCATGAGGGCATACTCACTCCCGCCGGTTGTAGATAATCTCGTAAAGTACGAGGCGGGGGTGCCTGTTGCACCTCATTCCCATCTTGGGTATCCTCCACCCTGGGTGAAAGTAGAGGAGGTTGGTCTTCAGCCATAACTTCAATTAACTCAGGGGATTTCGAGTGGTATCTAGTCCTGCGATGGATAGTCAACCCCTCAACCAATACTCCTTCAGTCAAGAGACGTCGAGTGTCGTCACGGGCCCACTTGGGCATGAAACACACGTAGCTCTCAATTAAAAACCTAATCCTAAGAAAGGAAAAGAAAATCTAAAAAGAAAGAGAGAGTTGGAAAGAAATTACCAAATTGGAGTCCCAAGTTAAAACCTGCAAAATAAAACAAAATAAGTTAGATTTTAAAAAGAGAAGAACAATCCTTTAAAAGAAAAATAGCAGTAAATTGATTTCTAAAAGAAGGAATTCCTAAAAGAAAGTGGAAATTTCTAAAATAAATTAGGAAAGACCTAAACTAGAAAGTAAATTACTAAAAGAGAACTGAAAAATAGAAAGTAGGGAAGGAGCTTATCGAATTAGAAATTTCTATCTTAAAGGCCTACAAAATAGGAAGGTTAGTTTCTAAACAAAAATTCTAAAAATAAATGAGGAACCAAAATTAGATTCTAAAGGAGTTAAAATTAGAAAGTTACCAAAAATCAAAATAGAAAGTAAATTCCTAAAAAGGGAAATAACTAACCTAGTTCTAAAAACAAAATAGGAAAATTTCCAAAAATAAACTATTTCCTACAAATAGGAGAATACTAGAATTAGAAGATTTCTAAAATTTAAACCCTAATTTTAAAAGTGGAAAAAGTAGAGAAATTAGGAAGGGATTACCAATTTAGGAACTTATGTCAAGATCCTACAAAACATGGAAACAAGTTAGTTTTAGAAATCAATTAAAAACCTAAAACTAAAGTTATTAAACTAATCCTAAACCTAATTAATTTCAGAGAATCGCAACCGTCAGTCCCCGGCAACAGCGCCAAAAACTTGTTCACTCCCCAAGTATAGGGTTGTGATGTAGTAATAAACTCGGTAAGACCGAGGTCGAATCCACAGGGACTGATACCTGTACGTTATCTGAAACCAAGTAGAACTAGAACTAGACTAAGATGTGATCTAACCAAATAGAATTTTAAGGAATAATTGTGGAATAATTATCTAAAACTTTAAGGAATTCAGAGGAAGAAACTAGGGATTCAGAGGATCCACTTGTAGAGATCAGGGAGAAATTATGCCTGCTTCAGAAATCATGGAATTTAACTAGACTTCCTTTGATATAGTTTTCAAGAGGTGAAAGGTATATAAATTAGAATGGATTCCATCACCAAACCATGCCCAGGAGACAAAGTAAACAACAGAATTAAATTAATTACCAACCAACCAACAATGTATGAGGATCAAGAAGGGTACTGTCATCCTACCATGTCCATGGGACAATGATGAACAACAGGGGTTCCTGACTTCATAAACATAAAAAGGGAAAAGAAATACTCAAAGCCATTGCAAATCTATTGTAATTTCAGTCACAATAGATCATAAAAGACTAAGAAAAATATTCCTTTAATAATTAACTATATCAAATTCAGTTTATGAATTAAAGGCATACAGTAAAATCTCCCATCTCGCTACAGGCTTCACCTCTTAGCCCTAGCTAAGAGGTTTAGCCACACATGAATGGGCTAAATTCAAATAAAAAGAGAAAGAAAAGAACAAGGAGGAGAGAAAAGAAGAAGAGGCTTATGTCCAGCAGCCACCCTTCATTCCCATGGCTGCCCTGTACTTAGCCAAGTCTCTCTCTCTCTGTTCCTCCAAAGTCAAGCCCCACTCCTTTTGCTCATGTTCCAGCCGTAGATTCCAGCCACGTCCAGCCTTCGTGAAGCTTCCAGCCACGTCCAGCCTTCGTGCCACCCAACTGTCTTCACGTTTTCAGCCTCCACCAGCTCCCTGTCTCCTCTTTCTTCAAAGCCAAGACCGCAACCCTGCTCGTCCCCCTTCTCTCCACATCTCTCTCTCTTTAATATCCTAAGATAGGGCGCTCGTTTCAAGAGTTACGCAGCAACAGCTCCGGAGGAAATCATGCGCAGGGCCGACGCACGTTATGCAGTGAATTCTCCAAACCACCTGCGTTTGGATGAATGATCGGGACGCTGACCATCCCAGATTTTTTAAACGTCTTCATGGCTAGGGTCAATCCTGGCTTGGGCATCATCTGGACAGTTTGGATCAGCGTTTTGATCAACACCGAAATCGTATAACAGCCCGCAAAAGTCGGCCTGCGCCCGGACGCGAAAACAGGGACTACGTATTCATTACACTGTGACGCTGGTGGGGTCCATACTCAGATTCAAATGAAAAATCCAAGCCATCCACCAGATTGCTCTCGGAATTTCGGTCGAGAACGGAAGGTTTTTGGCCGTCCGTTGATGTGGCCCGCAGAATTATCACCTGACCGTTCGCACCTCGTCCGAACGGTTGAAATCTGCTCCGTACTCCTTCTAGGAAAAATTCCACCTAGGTGTGGGTCACGCCCTCCCTCTGGACTCCGTGGACGGTTCAGATGGATGATTTGGATGCTGAATGGGCCCCACTGCATGAAACCGGCGGGTCTCGTGCGTCCGTGCTTGAGAAGGAGAAGGAGACGGGTCTCCCGTGTTGACCGGGAGACCTTGGTCCGGTGCACAGCGGGCGTACGCCTGCTGTGTACACCGGCCATGTAAAATGGGCCTCACCTTGATGTTTTAATGAAATCCACTCCGTCCATCTGACTTCTTATCTAATTTAAGGAGATGAGACCAAAATCAAGGCATATCCAGAGATCAGGTGGGCCCCAAATCGCTGTTCTATGGGCTGATCTAACTGTTGGGTTACTTTCATAGTGATCTGAGGGCTAAAATTTGATATGTACGGTTAATTTATGGCCCTCAGGCCATACATGCAGTTTTGAGCCAATCAGATGGTGGGAACCCTATGATTTTGCATTCTGGACACTTTTTGGGCCACCTGAGCTTCAATTTCTCGATTTTCTTGGATCCCTGGCGTGCAAATCTGTTGATCTTGGTTTTTTAGGGTCCGTCCCTTGCCTTGGTGACTTCAGACCGTTGAATCCATGCTTTTAGTACCCTTTCCTAGTCCAGGCTCGTGAATACGCCCTGCATCACAAACACGATTAAATCAGGCCATTAAGTAGTATCATGCTTGTAAATCTATGCAGCAACTGGGTCTGATATGTGATATTTGACCCTCAATACAAATCCACAGGGATTAAACCTTGTAAGTAATCTGAAAGTAACCAGAACTAGAACTAGAAGAAGATATAATATAAATCAGGAAAATATAAGAAAATAATGGTGAAATATTAAACTAAAACTTGTGAAATTCAAAGGTGGGAAACTAGGGTGCCAAGGATCCACTTGTAACAATTGAAAAGTTACCTTGCATGATTCAAGGACACAACTGGAATTAGAGTCTTATCTTATCCAATCGGTAAAAAGAGAGTTGTCAAATTTCTAAACTTCTCATGGATCTAATCATCAAAGGATAAAGTGGTGAAGATTTGGAAGTGATTCCGTTACCTAACCATGCTCAGGAGACGATGGCAAATAATAGAAATTTACCAATCTCACAGCTAATCATAAGAGAATTGTGAAAGTTAGGAAGAAATCCATCACCCTACCATACCCATAAGACGATGGTGAACAACGGGACTGCCTAATTTCACAATTTCAAAACATGAAAAGAAGATATTCAAAGCAATCGCAAATCCATTGTAATTTGAGTCACAACAAAAAATTAAAAACTAAAAATATTTCTTCATAATCAAACTAGAATCCAAGAGAGTTCAATAAACATGAATCAAAGCAAAGCAACCATTCTAATCATGCTACAAG
The DNA here is from genome assembly GCF_029962835.1 of Magnolia sinica. Classification (NCBI taxonomy): domain Eukaryota; kingdom Viridiplantae; phylum Streptophyta; class Magnoliopsida; order Magnoliales; family Magnoliaceae; genus Magnolia; species Magnolia sinica. The sequence goes on from NC_080581.1 coordinate 16,271,308, forward strand.
CCTCACCTCTTAGCCCTATCTAAGAGGTTCAGCGAACCATAGACATGATCAACTAAAGTCTCTTAAACATCAAAAGAAGGAAAGAAATTAAAGAAGAAAAGGAAAAGGAAAAATCCACGCTGATGGTCGTCCACCCTCTCTCTCTGTCTCTTTCTTCCCACGTCCAGGCTCCCAAGATACCTCAATGGTTGCCCATGGTCTGATGGATCTCCACGGCTCTCTATCTCTTTATTTTATAGGCAAAGAAGGTCGGCTGGAGGGTCGGTTTGCTGTGGAGAAAGTCGGTGTGTGGATTACGTGCATAGGCCCTTGCGTAGCAAAGAACGCAAGTCATCTTGCGCTCGACTTGAATTTCGGGATGGTGGACGTCCCATCTTCGGTTATGACTGCATGGGCATGGTGGTGACCACCTGTTGGAACATGTGGATAGTCCGGATCAGAAATCCGACCGTGATCAAGCTCACAAAACGGCCCACGGAGGAAACGATGTCCGGACGTGCGTAAGTGGAGGAATCTTACGCTGAGATGCTAGGTGGGCCCCACAGCAATGTTTTCAAAGAAATCCACCCCATCCATTGGATTCTTGGTGAAATTTTGATCGGAAAGGAGTGGTTTTGGTCTCCCGCCGTTCATCCTGCATTTTCCGATGATCTATGTGCGTACACGTGCATGGGACCAAAATCTCAATATGGCTAGGGTCGTGGCCACCCCCTGAGGTGAATGAACGGTTCGGATCATCATTTTTGCTAATGAGTGTGGCCCACTGCAAGTCACAGCTAAGCAACGTGCGGGCACTGTGCATTTTTGGAAGGAGTATCGGGTCAACCTGATATTTGACCGGGCGTGGATCCAGTGCAACATGGGAGTGCACCAATGTGATGCGTATGAGAAATCTGTTCCATCCATCTGTTTTTCCACCCAGTTTAAGGGGTTGAGACCAAAGTTGAAGCATATCCAGATATCAGGTGGGCCCCAAATCGGTGTTTTATGGGTTGATCTGTCCGTTGGGCCACGTTCACAAGGATTCAATAGCTGAAATTCGACGAGTACAGTTAATTTAGGGTCTTCAAACCAGATATAAAGTTTTAACCCAAACGGATGGTGGGAACCCTGTGATCTTGCATTTCGGATGATTTTCAGGCCTCTTTAGCGTGAATTACTTGATTTTCTCGGATCTCTGGCATGCAAATTCTTCGATCTCGGTCTCCTGGGATCCGTTCCTTGCCTTGGTAATTTTTTAGCGTTAAATTCATGCTTTTAGTACCCTTTTTCAGTCCAGACTCCTAAATTCACCTTGCAACAAAAACATGATTAAAATAGGACGTTAAACAGTATCATGTTTACAAAATAAAGCTATAACTGGGGTCTAATATGCAATATTTGACCCTCAACATTGGACAATTTTACTTGCCAAGCACGATGGGCGGTCCAAATTATCCAAGACGATCATGATGGTGAGCCACAAGCCATCGTAGAGGACCTCGTCCATTTAAAACACCCTGCGGCGGGAGAAGCATAAGAGAGAAATATCTCTTTTTAATGATTTATCAGTCAACACGTGTTTGACCCGGGCTAGTAGTTCGGTGCACGGTGGGCATACATCAGTAGTGCACATGCACTTCCCAAAGTGGGGTCCAGTGAAACATGTGATCAAATCCACACCATCCAGTCACTTTGATTGGTTCCATTTTAACCCCACATTAGAGATGAGGTCAATCCACAACTCAGGCAGGCCATACCACTTTCTTTTTGTTTTAATTCACTAATCTCCTTCGATTTGATGGTCGAATTGCTACCTAGACCCATCATCAATGTTCTAAAGGTCTCTTCCTAGTCTACATGAAAATTATTAATAGAATGATCGATCATATGCTTGATTGTAGTGGTCAAGTGGTTGGTTTCTAAATTAAGTAATGTGAACATGATGAACGGTGGATCTGATGAGTTAGATTTCAAAATTGATAATGTATGGATCTGTTGGTCTAGTTAAGTATTATCTAATGTTTCATCGTGATCGTGACCATAGAAATGTGGATTTTAGGATGATGTGATGGTCTATCTTGAAAATTAATGATCGGATAGATTGATCCGTATATAAGGTTACTCTTAAGAGTTAGATTTTGACTAGAGTGTAGGTGACCAGATCAATAAGTTAGGACTTCATGGTAACACCCTTTTTTTTTTTTTTACACACGCACACACACTCATGCGGTAGTGGGATTTTACCACTTATGGGTACTCGAACCCTTGACCAGGTGTTAAAACTCCTAAGAGTCTACCACCGGAGCAAGAGTAAGGACCCAATTCATGGTAACAGCTTGGTGCTAAAAGTACGGGGTTTTACATGGTCGATCCATTTTTCTAGATCATTTTAGAGTTTGATCCCAAAAATGAAGCAAATCTAAATCTCATGTGGAATGATAGTGATTGAATGTCCACCATTAAAAACCTCCCAGGGTAATTCTAATGTTTATTTGACATCCAACCTGTCATACCAACCTAGATGAAGAGAAAAAACAAATATCAAATTGATCCAAAACTTTTGTAGCCACCAAGAAAATTTTTAGTGGTAGGGGTTCAATCAACACCGTTTCTTATGACATAGTCCACCTAATATTTAGATTTTACTCAGTTTTACACTCGTGCATAAAATGATTAGTAAAAATGGATGGACAAAGTGGATGAAACAAATACATTATGGCGGTTCACAGACCAACACCAATAGCCCATTCACTGGACAAAGTAACTTTACACATGGCACATGCAACTTGGCACAATAAAAAAGGCAATTGATAATTTCACATTTTTAACATAGACAGGAAAATTGAGAAAATCAACTCTCCGCTCTAAAAATTGTCATTTTCTTCTCCAGCTTTGGATTTAAAGAGAACAAAACTTTTTCCTTTCCATTCCATCGAATGTCAATTTCTTCTCTATCTTTGGATTAAAAAAACAAAGGTACTTTTTCCTTTTTTTTTATTTTTACCGGGATGTAACTTTTTCTCTTTCATCAATTTTTCTTTTTCGGTGAACCCCATTAATCAAAATAGCATCGCTTTTATAGGAATGAGAAAGCAAATGAATGTTAGATACATTCCCGTAAGAAGCACATTGCTTAAGAAAGCCTTCCACGGGAACTGCTATTGAAAATTATAAGAGGCCCAACATAATGCTTGTGAGAAATTCACCCTGTCAATCGTTTTGTTATATCTTGTTAGGACATAGGCTTAAAAATGAAATAAATCGAAAGAATAAAGGCCATAGGATAAGAAACAATGAGGATTGAACATGCAAATATGAATCATTTGGAGGGCTCTATATATATATATATATATATATATATATATATATATATATATATATATATATATATATATCTATATATATATATTTGTTCAGTTTGGGCCACATAGATGGGATATAAATATCATGGTGGAGTCCTGGGAGGTTTCAACTATAGGCATTTTTCTACCTACCTACCTACCTACCTTTTCCTGTTGTGATTCCTTTTTTTAATTTTGAATCCACCTCAACTTTTTGGCCAATATCTCGACATAATTGGTTAAAACAGATGGATAAAAGTAGATTTCTCACAAACATCATAGTGGGCCCCACTTAGCTTCCTAGGAAAGGCTTCCATAGGCAATCCATGTGCCTTCTCATGTGTATTGTAGATGATTATTGGACAAACCATATATAAAATACTTATTCCATGTATATATATATATATATATATATATATATATATATATATATATATATATATATAAAGACCAATCATGGAGAAGATACTTATCTTTCTACCAAATGACCCTAAGCTTTGGACCTTTTGATCGGCTTAGATATAGTTTAAAATAACATAATTTACAACACTAAAATTTTAGACCCTTTGTCTATCCATGATGTGCCTAATCACTCACTTAGGTTACCATATGGTTTAATTGATAATCTTTCCTAACAAGAAATGAAAGGTGGTATCATCAATTTATAGATATGACAGTGACTGTAAATAATTGATGGACGTTCATTCAAATTCCACCACTCATGTGGGGCATGGATTAGGTGAGGTAGGGTAACAGCTTAGTGGGTGAGACCCTGACCGTAGGGGCCACTTGGACGGTAAATAAACATTACGGTAGAACCTCAGAAGTTTTTAACGGTGGGCGTTGAATCACTACTGTTTTACTGTGACGTCGTTCATCACCTGAGATTTGAATCTGCCTATTTTTTGTACCATCCCCTAAAACGAGCTGGCACAACAGATGGACAGTGTAGATGAATTTAGTTTGCACGTGTGGCTCACTTGATAACTGGTACATGGCATGTTGAAAGTGCGGACCACCTAATGGATGGCTAGGATATCTTACACGTGGCCATAGGACATTGGGAGACATTCTATCAGAACGTATAATTGTTGGAATTCAGTTTCTTTTATAATTCTGAGATGGACGTTGTCGGATGTATCAGGGACCAACCATGTATGCCTTTTGGTGCCATATGTCACGTCCCTTTTATGGTCCCCACTTTCTGACAAAAGTTCGATTGGTGGGCCATGCAGTCACTATTCTTCATGTACTCCCTAGACGCTAGCCATTCGCTCTACGAGGACTGCCAAAAGTGCTTGCGCGACCAGGGTTGGAAGTACACTTGCGGCCCCCTCCTTGCCAGAGAGGCACATGCACGCACGACCCATGTTGCTCATCAAGTGGGCCCACAACAGGTGGGTCATGTGGGTATAAAACAAAGACGTACATTGGTATGCTTTCAACATACGTGAGGCATGGTAACTGATATTTTGGCCATGCATCTATTCTACGAGGCTACTTTTTTTATTTTTTTACACAAGCACACACGCTGCTGGAATTTCACCACCTATGGGTACTCGAACCCCTGACCGGGAGTTGAAACTCCTGAGAGTCTAGCACCCGGGCAAGAGTAAGGACCCAAGTGGATTGGATCTAGCCATCTCTGCGAGGCCACCTAATTAGTGGATTGGATCTACCCATTGTCACCAAGTCACCCAGCTGTGATGTACCATATTTGACGCTGGCCTAGACACGGAAACGGATTGGCTACTCCCCCTGCCACCAGCCAATGGCTGGTGATCGGTGCTATGTGGGCCCCACTATGATGTATGTGTTTCATGCACATGCACTTCCTAAAGTGGGCGCCCAGTGAAACGTGTGATCAAATCCACACCATCCAGTTGCTTTGATTGGTTCCATTTTGATCCCACGTTAGAGATGAGGTCAATCCACAACTCGGGTAGGCCATACCACTTTCTTTTTGTTTTTATTCACTAATCTCCTTCGATTTGACGGGTGAATTGCTACCTAGACCCATCATCAATGTTTTAAAGGTCTCTTCCTAGTCTACATGAAAATTATTAGTAGAATGATCAATCATATGCTTGATTGTAGATTGTAGTGGTCAAGTGGTTGGTTTCTAAATTGGGTAATGTGAACATGATAAACAGTGGATCTGATGAGTTAGATTTCAAAATTGATAATGTATGGATCGGTTGGTCTAGTTTAGCATTGTCTAATGTTTCATCATGATCGTAACCATAGAAATGTGGGTTTCATAATGATGTGATGGTCCATCTTGAAAATCAATGATCGGATAGCTTAATCCGTAGATGAAGGTTACTCTTAAGGATTAAATTTTGACTAGAGTGTAGGTGAACATATCAATAAGTTAGGAATTCATGATAACACCCTTTTTTTTTTTTTTTTTACACACGCACACACACTCATGCGATAGTGGGATTTCACCACCTATGGGTACTCGAACCCTTGACCAGGTGTTGAAACTCCTAAGAGTCTACCACCGGAGCAAGAGTAAGGACCCAATTAATGGTAAAAGATTAGTACTAAAAGTACTAGGTGTTACAGAGTCCATCCATTTTTTTAGATCATTTTAGAATTTGATCCAAAAAATAAAGCAAATTTAAATCTCATGTGGAATAGTAGTGATTGAATGTCCACCATAAAAAACCTCCGAGGACAATTATAATGTTTATTTGACATCTAACCTATCATACGAACCTGGATGAAAAGAAAAAACAAATATCAAATTGATCCAAAACTTTTGTAGCCACCAAGAAAATTTTTAGTGGTAGGGCTTCAATCAACACCGTTTCTTATGACATAGTCCACCTAATATTTAGATTTGACTCAGTTTTACACTCATGCATAAAATGATTTGTAAAAATGGATGGACAGAGTGGATGAAAAAAATACATTATCCACATACCAACACCAATAGCCCAGTCACTGGACAAAGTAACTTTAAACAAGGCACATGCAACTTGGCACAATAAAAAAGGCAAATGATAATTTCACATTTTTAACAAAGACAGGAAAATTGACAAAATCAACTCTCCACTCTAAAAATTGTCATTTTCTTCTCCAACTTTGGATTTAAAGAGAACAAACTTTTTCCTGTCCATTCCATCTAGGGCTGTACACGAACGGGGCTAGCCCGATTAACTCGCTCGACTCAACCCGAAAAAGCTCGACTCGGCCCAACCTGGAACTGAGTTCGGGTCGGGACGGGCCATTTTCTTCGGCCCGAAACTGAGTTCGGGCTGAGTTCGGATAAGTTCCAATTCGGCCCGAAACCCGACTCGACCTGACTAGGCATATATATATATATATTATATATATATATATATATATATATATATATATATATATATATATATATATATATATCCTAAATTCTTACCCAGTTACCCTTACCATTTACAGCAATCCAGGCCGTCCAAATCGTGGGTCCCTTTGTAGATGGACTAAGGTTCCAAAAATCTATGACAAAAGCCCTTCCCAAAAATCAAGGCCGTTCAAGTTACTTGCCAAAGCCCATCCCATGGAGTAGATGGAGCAGAGTCAAAAAATCAAGACCGTCTAAATCGTGGGTCCGAAACTGGCCCGAACTCGCCTGCTTGCTGGCTGGGCCGGGTTCGGGCTGGACAAGTTGACCCGGTGACCGGGCCAGGCCGGGTTCGAGCTGGTTTGGCTAGTGACCGAGATGGGCCAGGTTGAGCCTAGTTCGACTCGATTTGGCCCGATGTACACCCCTAATTCCATCAAATGTCATTTTCTTCTCTATCTTTGGATTAAAAAAGAAAGGCACTTTTTCCTTTTCGCATTTTTATAGAGATGTAACTTTTTCTCTTTCATCATTTTTTTTTTCTTCTCTATCTTTGGATTTAAAGAGAACAAAACTTTTTCCTATCCATTCCATCAAATGTCATTTTCTTCTCTATCTTTAGATTAAAAAACAAAGGTACTTTTTCCTTTTCGCATTTTTACATAGATGTAACTTTTTCTCTTTCATATTTTTATTATTATTTTTTTTTTTGTGGACCCCATTAATCAAAATAGCATAGCTTTTATAGGAATGAGAAAGCAAATGAATGTTAGATACATTCCCATAGGAAGCACATTGCTTAAGAAAACCTTCCACATGAACTTCCTGTTATTGAAAATTATAAGAGGCCTAACACAATGCTTGTGAGAAATTCACCTTGTCCATCGTTTTGTTATAGCTTGTTAGGACATAGGCCTAAAAATGAAATAAATCCAAAGATTAAAGGCCACGGGATAAGAAACAAGAAACAGTGAGGATTGAACATGCAAATATGAATCATTTGGAGGGCTATATATATATATTGTTTCAGCTCATCCCAACATGGATGGGATATAAATATCATGGTGGAATCCTGAGAGGTTTCAACTATAGGCATTTTCCTACCTACCTTTTCCTGTTGTGAATCCCTTTTTCAGTTCTGAATTCACCTTATTTTATATATATATATATATATATATATATATATATATATATATATATATATATATATATATATATATATATATACTAATCATGGAGAAGATACTTATCTTTCTATCAAATGACCCTAAGCTTTGGACCTTTTGATCGGCTTAGATATAATTTAAAATAACATAATTTACAAAACTTAAATTTTAGACCCTTTGTTTATCCATGATGTGTGCCTAATCACTCACTTAGGTGACCATATGGTTTAATTGATAATCTTTCCTAACAAGAAATGAAAGGTGGTATTATCAATTTATAGATATGACAGCGACTGTAAATAATTGATGGACGTTCATTCAAATTCCACCACTCATGTAGGGCATGGATTAGGTGAGGTAGGGTAACAGCTTAGTGGGTGAGACCCTGACCGTAGGGCCCACTTGGACGGTAAATAAACATTACAGTAGAACCTCGGAAGTTTTTGACGGTGGGCGTTGAATCACTACTGTTTTACTATGACGTCGTTCACCTGAGATTTGAATCTGCATATTTTTTGTACCATCCCCTAAAACGAGCTGGCACAACAGATGGACGGCGTAGATGAATTTACTTTGCACGCGTGGCTCACTTGATGAGTGGTACATGGCATGTTGAAAGTGCGGACCACCTAATGGATGGTTCGGATATCTTACACGTGGCCATAGGATATTGGGAGACATTCTATCAGAACCTATAATTGTTGGAATTCAATTTCTTTTATAATTCTGAAATGGACGTCGTCGGATGTATCAGGGACCAACCATGTATGCCTTTTGGTGCCACGTGTCACGTCCCTTTTATGGTCCCCACTTTCTGACGTATGTTCGATTGGTGGGCCATGCAATCACCATTCTTCAGGTACTCTTTAGACGCTAGCCATTCGCTCTGCGAGCACTGCCAAAAGTGCTTGCGCGACCACGGTTGGCAGTACACATGCGGCCCACTCCTTGCCAGAGAAGCACATGCACGCACGACCCATCTTGCTCATCAAGTGGGCCCACAACAGGTGGGCTATGTGGGCATAAAACAAAGACGTCCATTGGTATGCTTTCAACATACGTGTGTTATAGTAGCTGACATTTTGGCCGTGCATCTATTCTGCGAGGCCACCTAATTAGTGGGCTGGATCTAGCCATCCATTCGTGGCCCAGTCACCCACCTGTGATGTACCATATTCGACGCTGGCCTAGACACGGAAACGGATTGGCTACTCCCCGCCGTTGCTCTGTGGGCCCCACTATGATGTATATGTTTCATCCATGCCGTCCATCTATTTTTCTAATTCATTTTAAGATGTGAGACTAAAAATGAGAAATATAACAATCTCAAGTGGACCACATTATACGAAACAGTGTTGAATGAACGTCGACCATTAAAAACTTTTTGGGGCCATAAAAGTTTTGGATCAAGCTGATCTTTGTTTTTTCCTTTCATCTGGGTATGTATGACCTAATCAAAAGATTGGATGTCAAATAAACAGTACATCGGGCCTTAGTAGGATTTTAATGATGGATATCCAATCACTATTATTGTTTTCCTGTGGTGTGGTCCATGTGAAATTTGTATCACTCTCAATTTTAGGATCTAGCCCTAAAATGATCTGTAAAAATGGATGAACGGAACGGATGAAACACATACATCATTGTGGGTCCCACAGAGCACCGACCATCAGCCACCGGGCTGATAGCAGGGGGAGTAGCCAATCCGTTTCCCCTAGACACGTGTGATATCCATCTAAGTCTATCTGGACCATCCGCATTGTGGGGCAGATTTTGGACAGAGTATATATCTAAAATTACACTGGTCAAGCAATCAGAACCATCAATTGGTCTCTTTCAAATCGATGGTTAGAAGTAAAATAATGAGTGGTCCAAAAACAAGGGGGAAAATTCAGATGGTTAATGATCCGCACCAAATTGTGTCAGCGATTTGGACGGTCTGAATCTCTATTCAGCTAGGCCAGCTGTACAGTTGAAGAGTCAACATCACTTTAAAAACGGACGGAGAACAATCATAGAAGTCTACACCGTGGACGTTCCGTTCTACTGGGGAGCGTATTAGGTACCGCCCGGGCCACATCCAACACAGTGCGGCCCTAAAAGTGGAGGCCACCCTGTTAAATTTTTAGTATATCCACGCCGTCCATCCGTTTTACCGGACGATTTTAGCAGACAAGAAAAAAAATTGAGGATATCCAGATCTTGGGTGGACCATACTACATGAAATAGTGGTTATTGAACGCTTACCATTAATAACTTCCTAGGGGCCACCTTAAGGTTTATTTGCCATCCAACCTGTTTATAAGGTTACAAAACCTGGATGAAGAGAGTAAAAAGAAACAAATATCACATTGATCCAAAACTTTTGTGTCCCATGAAGTTTCTAATGGTCAGTCATCACTGCTTTCTGGAATGTGGTCCACCTGATATTTGGATATGCTTTAAATTTTTGTGTGATTACCTAAAATAATCAGTAAAACAGGATGGATTGAGTGGATATAATAATACATAAATGTGGGCCCCACGGTCAGGGACGCACCGGGTTGGGGAAGGCCGGGGCCCGCACTCAACCGTTCCCGTTCTCGGTTTCCAGAGAAAATTATCACTGTAGACGCCATCTTTCATCCAACTTCTTTTCTTAACCGCCCAAAACTTACCTTCCCAACTTAGACCGTTCACGGACGGACAGAGCATTTGAGGACGAACATACACCTGCTTTTCGCGAACGCGGATTTCCTCTGGAAGTTCGTGGAATCCAGATGGGGCCCACTGTGATGTTTCTGAGAAATCCTCCCCTCCCATCCGTTTTGTGAGTTCATTTCAGCATATAATGCCAAAAATGAACCGTATCTAAAGCTCAAGTGGGCCATGCTAAAGGAAAATATGGTTAGGGAAATTCCTACCGTTGAAACCTACCTGGGTTCGACAGTGATGTTTACATACCATCCATACCGTTAATAACTTCATTACTACTGGGATGAACTGAAATCACAAATATTAGCATGATTCAAAACTTCTGTGGCCCACAAATATTTCAACTGTGGACATTCAATTATCACCTTTTCAGCCCATATGAGCTTTGGAAACGTTTCATTTTTGTCATCATGTCTTAAAATAAACTCAAAAAATGGATAGACGGGTAGGATTTCTCAAAACATCACAGTGGGCCTTACTTGGGTTTCCAACGCAAAAGTCTTTTGCAGGAAATCCATGTCCGCTTTTCACGGAAGTGGATTGGCTGGTGTACCTCACACCGAGCATATATAGGTGCTGTATTGAAGCCAACAAGTTCTGTAGTTTTGATCACGAGGTATCTATTATATCCAAACCGTCCATCCATTTGGTGAGCTTATCTTAAGGCTTGAGACTAAAAATAAGACAGATCTAATTATAAATGGACCACTCTGCAAAAAACAGCAGAGGAGTGAACATCTACCATTGAAACCCTTTCTGGGGTAACAGATGTTTTGGATCATTATGAAATTTGTTTATCCTCTTTATTCAGTTATTTGTGACCTTATGAACATATTGGATGGAAAATAAACATTATGGTGGGCCCTATAAATTTTTAACAGTGAATCATTAGCTCCGTAGCTATTTATGGTGTGGTCAAGATGATCTTTGGATATGATTTAATTTTTGGATGATGCTCTAAAATGATTTCTAAAAATAGATGAACAGTGTTGATATAATACATATATCACTGTGGGGCCCATAAAAGTTTGATCTCCTTTGAACCGTTCGTACCACCCGGAGCTCGAGGAGCGTCAGTGCTTGTCTTGGCACGGCACGTACATACAGCAGCTATATAGCTGGTGTGAGGTACACCCGCCAATCCGCTTCCGCTTTTCACCGCCGTTCAGGAGTATTTTCGTTCTCAAATGCTTTGTCCGTAAAGGTCAAAGTTGGGAAGGTAAGTTTTAGACGGTTAAGAAAAGATGCTGGATAAAATGTGGCGTTTACAGTGATAAATTTCTCCGTTCCAGGTTCCACTGATATTTTAAAACCATGTTCTGCGGGACCATGTAAAGGGCGGTACGCTTTTTGTTTTTTTTTTTTTTACGCGCACACACCCCACACACGCACGCCGTAGGATTTCACCACCGTGGGTAGTCGAACCCTTGACTCGGTGTTGACACTACCCGAGTAAGAGTAAGGACCCAAAACGGCCGTACGCTTACATGCGTGCATCGCTTTCTAATTCTTAAAATAGAAATAAAAGTCAAGAAAGAAGACTGACGGCGCTCTTACCTAACAATTTTGGAATGAAAGGGGACGCATCGGGCCCTAAAATGCCTACATCACATGGGAGGAAGTGGAACGGGCCATGGTCCAGGCAGGAGCTCTGTGGGGCCCACCATGATGGATGGATTTTATCCACACCGTCCATATTTTTTCCTAGATTATTTTAGTCTATGAGGTAGATCCCAGGCTCAAGTGGACCACACCCTAGGAAGCAACGATGATAATGATGGCCATCATTGAACGTTTCTAGGGCCCACCATGATGCTTATTTACCATCCAAACTGTTCATAAAGTCATCTAGACATAGATGAAGGGAAAACACAAATATCAACTTGATCAAAACCTCTGTGGCTCCCAAAAAGTTTTTAATGGTGGGCATTCAATTCCCACTGTGTGGTCCGCTTGAACTTTGAATTTACCTCGTTTTTGAATTTATGCTCTAAAATGATCTGTAAAAATGGATGGACCGTTTGGATAAAATCAATACATCAAAGTGGGCCCCACAGAGCCCCTATCTAGACCGAGTCCATCCACGTGGGTGTCGTACGCAGTCCGCTTCGCTTCACATCGTCCACTAATGATGTCCACTTGGGAGCAGATTAGATATTACCGGGATAACACCTTAGTGGGTGTTACCCTTATCGCGTGGGGCCCCACCTCGATGAATGCGTTTCGTATCCACGCTGCCCGTCCATGTTTTCAGCTCATTTATGGACGTTATCCCAAAACTTGAGTAAATCCAAATCTCTAGTGGACGACACCAATGGAGTAATTGGTGAATGACCATCAAAAGCTTTCTGCAGGTCACAAAAGTTTTAGATCAAGCTAATCTTTGTGTGTTCCCTTCATCCAGTTTTAGTTGACCTTATCAACGGGTTGGATTGGAAATAAACATCACGGATATGTTAGGTGGGCCTTGAGAAGTTTCTAATGGTAATCGTTCAATCATCACCGTTTCCTGTGGTGTGGTCCACCTGAGTCTTGGATCTACTTAATATTTGGTACCATGTCCTAAAATGGGCTGGAAAAACGGATGGACAGAGTGGATATACAACATATCATCAAGGTGGGCCCCACGGTAAGGGTAAAATCTACTAAGGTGTTACCCATGTAACACCTAATCCGCCCTGTCCACTTGATGTAGTGGGCCTCACCTAACTTTAAAGTTCTTAATTTTCAAATATGCCTTTGATTAATGCACTTTTTGTCACGCCTCAAAATTCGGGTACCCGTATAGGGTGTATAGGACCCGAATTTCAGATCCAGACCCGTGACCTATAAAAAAATATATAAATATAAATATAAAAATGCATTTCATTTTCTCCCACCATAGCCCACAATTTTAAGATCCACACACATGCTAAGATAACTAATTAGATAATTTGTTTCTATATCGATGCATAATTATTTAACTTAACTTGAAGTAAGAAAATCAATTCAAAACATTACTATATTCAGAGTTCTAAATTAAAATAAAATTGATCATATGTAGGATGACATATCACGTGCATCTAATCACATTCAATGCTTCACTACTAATAGTAGTACCCTACATCTTTAAAATATTCATAACCTGAAATAGTTAAAACATAATGAGTTGACAACTCAATAGGATCACATCAATCCCGAGTTAAAAGCCTCACAAATATTACCAAATTTAACATCGACATATTAATCAAAATAAGGCGAACATTGGATGTAAAATCATAATTAATAATTTGACATTCATGAATATGAAATGAATAAATTGTTTAACATAACTTTTTAAAAAATACTAAGATTTGGAGTGGGCAAAATACTCATGTGTGCTGATCCTTTTAGGAGATGACCCACGGCAGAGCACCGGTGTTGATCCTTTCAGGATATGACCCTCAGTAGAGCACCGGTATAACCTTTTAGGGACAAAAGTCCAGGGCAGTGGAACCGTGTGTACTGATCCTTTTAGGGAATCACCCAGGGCAGAGCACCCGTGCCGATCCTTTTGGGAATGACCCTGGGCATAGCACCCGTGCCGATCCTTTTGGGAATGACTCTGGGCAAAGCACTCATGTCGTGCTGATCATTTCGGGAATGACCCTGGGCAGAGCACCCGTAAGAATCATTGCATTAAAAATAATTCACATAAAATGTATATAACTTATAAGGAAATATGACAGATATAGTGTCTATGTTCACATAATGAATATTCATTATCACCACTAGATAATATTAAATAGAAAAAATATATATATATCTGCATTGGTTCAGTCAAATAAAGAATATCTCAATATCTAGATTATATAAGGCAATTACTTATGAATTTTTCAATAGGGAATAATCACCTACCTGTTGTGATGATAAAACACCCTTATATATATATATATATATATATATATATATATATATATATGAATTTCCGTAGAATTATTCTTTGGATAACCAAGTCTGCTACAAATCGTAATGTTGGTTTACATATCTCAGACGGTGGTGGTGTAGATGAAGAAGACGATCATTCAGAATTTGGATTGATGCATTTTGCAACATTGACAGCTATGGATGGTTCTTACGGACCGTATAAAGCTTGCAAGCTCCATAGATTGAAGCTTCATATTGATTTTGTTGGTTGATTCTGAAGTTGGAAGGTGCAGCTACGTAAGAGAATCTCAATGGTAGGCTTTTCAATGGCTTTGAGTTAATAAGTGCGCAAGTATCTAAAATGAAAATCTCTATGATTATAAGAGAGGAGATTTGTATAAGAATGAGTCTGAGAGAGGAAGGAATGTGAGATCATGACTTCGTGCATAAGTCAGATTTTCGCTTTCGGTTGTGGTAACCGTGAGGAGTGGGTAGTGAGATAGGGTCCACCATAATGGCTGAGAGAAATCAGGCCATTAATCAGGTTCTACAGGTTGTAGTGCTAAAAAAATTTAATTCAAATCAAGCTTCAAGGTGAGCCACGTAAAAAAAAATTTAGCAAAAGATTTCAAGGACTAAGGTTAATCGAGGGTCCGGGTTTAATGGACAATTTAGATTGAGGAGTGGGTCCCACCATGATGATGGCATGCATGGTGGATGGGTTCACATCCACAACCATACCGCGGAGAAGTGGGAAAGAGAGAGAGTCGTGGAGGAGAATTCGTTTCGTGGGGTGACGCACGTCACTTTGTGATTTGATTTTTTTTTTTTTTATTTAAGAGAATGGGCCCCATAGGAATCGCATGATAAATCCATACCGTTCATTAGTTTTGCCCATCAAAGTTAGGGCATGTGCCCAAAAATGAGGGTCATCGACAGCTCAGTGGGTCACACCAAAGGCAACAGTGGAACCCACCATTTTAAAAAAAATGGAGTATTATATTCTACCCACCTTAACAAAATTTCTTCCTCGAAATTTATATACCTAAAAGAGGTTAGGATACTTTTCTCGAATTTCTTCTTCTCGCTCCCACGATGCTTCTTCCTCGCTGTGATGACTGCATTGTACCTTCACAAGTGGTATAACCTTCGTTCGAAGTACTTGTTCCTTACGATCGAGAATGCGCACAGGTTACTCTTCATATGTGACATTTTCTTGAATCTCTAGTGGCTCTCATTCGATGACATGAGAATCGTCCGACTTGTACTTTCGAAGCATGGAGATATGAAATACATTATGGATATTGGATAACTGAGGCGGTAAGGCCAGCTTGTATGCTACAACTCCTACTCTTTGTACGATCTCGAAGGGTCCGATAAAACATGGTGCGAGCTCCCTTTCTTTCCAAAACGCATAACTCTTTTTATTGGGAAAACTTTTATGAACACATGATCTCCCACACAAAACTTTAAGTCTCTGCGTTGATTATCTGCATAGCTCTTCTGGCGACTTTGGGCAGCACGCATACGTTCCCGAATGATATCAATCTTCTTGGAGGTCTCTTGAATAAGTTTTGGTCCCAACAATGTCCTTTCTCCTACTTCGGTT
Source organism: Magnolia sinica (assembly GCF_029962835.1). Taxonomy (NCBI): domain Eukaryota; kingdom Viridiplantae; phylum Streptophyta; class Magnoliopsida; order Magnoliales; family Magnoliaceae; genus Magnolia; species Magnolia sinica. The sequence continues at coordinate 16,287,316 of NC_080581.1, forward strand.
CAGCAAACTTGGTGATCTATAGGGTCTTCCGTATAAAGCTTCAAATGGTGTCATACCAATGCTGGCTTGGTAGTTATTATTATATGCGAATTCCACCAACGGCAGATGATCGTCCCAATTGCCCTTGAAGTCAAGAATGCAGCTGCGTAACATATCTTTTAAAATCTGGTTCATCCTTCTATTTGTCCATCAGTCTGCGGGTGAAATGTTGTGCTACAATCGAGAGTAGTTCCCAAAGCTTCCTGTAGACTTGCCCAAAACTGTGATTTAAACCTGAGATCTCGGTCGAAGACGATGGATACTGGAGTACCATGAAGTGGGACGATCTCTTTAATATAAATTTTACTCAACTCCACTGCAGATGCAGAAATCTTTATCGAGATGAAGTGTGCAGATTTGGTTAACCTGTCCACGATCACCCATACAGTGTCATGGTGTCGACCTGTCTTTGGAAATCTAACTACGAAATCCATGGATATATGCTCCCATTTTCACTTGGGGACCAATAACGGCTGTAAGAGTCCTGGTGGTCTTCGATGGTCTACCTTTACTTGTTGACATGTTGCACATTTAGATACGTACTCGACGATTTTTCGCTTCATGTTGTTCCACCAGTATTAGCACTTAACATCGTGGTACATTTTAGTCTCCCCTGGATGGATGGTGAATCTTGATCTATGAGCCTCGTCCAAAATCTCTTGCCTCAAATCAGGTTCATTTGGAACGCATAGTCTTCCATGAAACCTAATCCCTTCATCAGTGTCAATTTGTCATTCTGCATTCTCCTTCCTTATTCCTTCTGCTCCTTTTTCTTATAGCTAAATGTCTTCCTTCTGAGCTTCTAGAATATACCGAATCTAAGAGAAAAGTTTATCATGATCTAATCTCAATTATAAAAATTATAAAAAAATAAAAAATAAAAATAAAAATAAAAATAAAAACTAAATTTAGCTATTTAACTTAAGAAATAAAAATAAAAATTACACACTAAGGCAGGCTGTGCTACTAGGTTACTTAGATATGCCTGAGGTTCATCAAGCTGGAGTTACAGATCGAAATCCTTGATGACATTTAGCATCTCCCACTCTTTGATCATTAGGCTGGCCACAAGTGTAAGCCCCGTATCCTAGACCGTACCGTTCCATAGGCTTCCGCGGTCTTCCCGGTCGAATTCCGGCAACCTTCGACCCTTAACCGGTATTTGCGCGCCACCTGGATTCTCGTGTCAACAACCCGAGTCGACTCAACTCAGGGCTTATACCTTAGCGACCGCATCGTCGCCGCGGTTCCGATGCCGCGACTCGCGCGCTGATGCAATGCTCTGGTCAGGAGTTGTGGGCCAGCGTTCGGTGTGAGGAAACGCCGCGCGTGTGAATCTCGAGAGAATCTCTACAAGGTGTCACATCAATCCCATCAATCCCATCATGTCAAGTACACATCAACTTTCACCATTTCCCAAGCAAGCCCCAAAAGTCAAAAAGTTTCTTACAACCATAACTCCTCTTACACATTTTGCCAAAAAAGTCAAAAAGAGCTCTTACACCCATCCCTCTCTCCCATCCATCACTCCATCACCCATCATTCTCTCACTCTCTCTCCCTTACAAGTCTCTCTCTCATTTCAACTCTCCCTTAAGCAATTCCATACGTATGAGCCCTTCTCCCATTTCCCCCAAGTTTCAAGTGTGGTCCATTTCCATCCCTAGATCTCTCATCTCAACCATCCATTTTTCATCTTCCTCCATCAAAGAGGAGCACAAGGAGCTAAGGAAGTCAAGGGAGCAAGAAGATCAAGTGGTGGGTGCCTTGATAGGATAGATTTTGATATTTTTAAGATGGGCCAAGTGAGGCCAACCGATCAATGGTTGGATCTCACTTTGGACCCTAAGATATGGCTGATGGCCCACTTGGATCACCATGATCATTCCATGATGGGGCCATTCTCCATGGACCCCATCATGATGTTTGTTTTCTTGCATATTTAAGGTCATCTAGACCGTTTAATTTAGTGGAGATGGGATCTCCACCGTTGGATTTAATTTTTTATGGGCCACATGAAATGGGACCCACTTGATGTATGATTTAGTACAAGAGAGGGCCCATAGTGCTGGGGTCCCTCCATCACGCGGGCCTCACTCTCTATCTCTCTCCCTTTTTCTTTTTTTTTCTTTTTTTTATTTCTATTTTCTTTGTTGTTATGATGATGAAGTTGTGTGGCCCATTGGGTTGGACCCCACCATGAAGTAGGTATTTTATCCGGCCCATTTATAAGTGGGGCCCACCTTATATGTGTAGTACTCGTGCCATCCATCACTTGTGGCCCACCTAAGCAGGCCCACCTCCAGAGAACATGGAAAGTCCAGCGTCCAGGGACGCTGGACGTTGCTGGAAAGACACAAATATCAGCTTTTTCCAAGGCTTTGGGGTGGTCCACTTGTGTAGGCCCCACCTTGATGTATGTATTAAATCCACACCATCCATTCCCGTCTCAAGCCCTTTTTAGGCGTTGACCTGAAAGATGGGATCAATCAGACCTTCGTGCGGGCCATACCATACCAAATGATGATTTTCACCATTGAAACCTTCCCTGATTCCCTATCCGTCAAAATATGTCCAATATTGGACTTGTTTTGCTCGTGGTGAGCCATGGAAGAACACTGGACGGCGTAGATTCACTGGATGTGGACCCCACCTATAAAATCTATGGATTTTCTACAAATCAAAAAATAAAATAAAATATCAACACAGCAGCTACTGCTGCTGTGTCAGAAGGGCAGTAGCGCTGCCAGCGCTCCAGCGTCCGAGCGGACAGCGGTCGGGCAGCCTCTCACGGCTGTAGCCGTGGGCCCCACCTTGATGTTTATATACCATCTAAACCGTTCACAGGGTGGGTCACCCCCTGACATGGGCCCACCCCAAAAATCAGCCTGATCCAAGACTCAGGTGGCCCACACCGTGTGAAATAGTGGGATTGAACATTTACCTTTGAAACCCTTTTTGGGTCCACAGAAGTTTTGGATCAGGGTGAAAAATTTTGTCGCCCTTCATCTAGGTCTGCTTGACCTTATCAATGGTTTGGATGGAATATAAACATTATGGTGGGCCCCACATGGAGTCCATAATGATGTATGTGTTTCACCGTCTGCTGGACAGTGGACGTGGAGCCCACTGTGATATGTGGAGCCCACTGTGTGGGAGTGCGTGCATGTGTGGGTAGGTGCATGCGTGTGTGTGTGCGTGCGTGTGTGGTGTGTGCGTGTGTATATATTTATATATATATATATATATATATATATATATAATATTATATTATATTATATATAATATCATATGTATTATATATATATTATATTATATCATATTTAACATAATATTGGTGGGAGGCCCACCTCAATTACTTGTGGCCCGTGATTGAGGCCCACCTTGATATAAGTAAGGCCCACCTCAATTTGCTTGAGGCCCATGATTGAGGCCCACTTTGATATATAAGTAAGGCCCACCTCAGTTGCTTGTGGCCCATGATTGAGGCCCACTTTGATGAATATGTAAGGTCCATGGGTCGAGGCCCATTTAATGTATTAGGAGCCCATGGGTCGAGGCCCATTAAGTTGTATTGGGGCTAATGGGTTGAGGCCCATTTGATGCACGTATGGGGCCCAACTAGCGAGGCCCATTTGATACATATAAGGCCCATAAGATTAGGCCCATTTGATGCACTCTAAGGCCCACGGGTTATAGCCCATTGCAATGAACATAAGGCCCATTGGTGCGGCCCATTGATGTGTTCCACTCAATGAATATAAGGCCAATGTGATTTGGCCCATTTGATGTATTTAAAGCCCAATGGGATGTACCTAAGGTTCATTGCAATGTGCAGTCCCAACATGATTTATGTAATGATGTTTACGTCAGGGCTATGCCTTGGGAGCAATGGTAGTTTAACGTCCACATTGCAGGTATAGTGTGGTTAAATGTCCGCATTATGACTTTCCCTAAGGCCCATTGTTAGGCTCGTGTGTCTGATGTGTAGGCCGTCTAGGCCCATCTTTGTTATGATTATCATCCATCCTATATAACATGTTTAGTTCCATGATTCATGATCATATGCATCATACGTATGCTTGATATGAGAAATGATTGATCATAGCATATGCCTTCGGGCAGATTGTCTAGGGGCCCCGTACAGGGGTATTGCCCTACATGAGCGCACGATACGCGCAGGATTGCTGTATGACTGGCTAGTGTGATTCATGCATTTGCATTGTGTGATATGGTTACTGTACGCCCTAGCGACATCAGGGTCGTAGCCTCCACAGACGCATCGTGGTTGGCAGGATTGGATACCGAAAATACTGTTCTACATGGGGTGCGATAGATATCCCTGGGTGAAAGTCCCTAAACCCTTATGGTACCAGGAGGTTGCTCCAACGTCTAGACCGAGTGGATGCATGAGCGCTGAGTGCCGATTACCAAACGGTTGCGCTTTCCACTGTGTCGTAGTCGGTTGGAAGGGGGTGCGGCCTTACCCGCCCGAGAGTAGGGGGCAATGCTAGGCTGAGTCTGACCAGCTCGAGGAATGGGTCCGCTATTGACGAGCCGAGCCCGATATTGGCAGGCGGATAGTGAGGTCTTTTCCACTCACCTTATTGCGCGCGATGGGGCGGCAATCTGGCTTGGAGTGTACTAGACCCCGGTGATATTCCAGATTTGAGCCGTATTGACATGTGGACTTAGATGAGGATTTGTATGCTTGACTTGCATTTCGCATTGCATGGCCTTGGTATGGCCGACATCATTCTTTGCACCGCATGGCCTTGGTACGGCTAATGGGATTCTTAGCATTCATCAGCATGTTCCGCATTACTCTGATACTGCATAGCTACATTACCACCTTAAGCATACACTTCCACCACCCTCTAAGCTTTTTATAAGCTTATGCACGACCGTTGCGTGCAGGTGACGTTGGGTCGCAGCAGCGCTGAGGCTTGGACGCGTGGCTGATCTTTTTGGAGCTTTTGGTCTATCATCATTGTATTTCCCTTATGCTCATTGTACTTGTAAAGTTTTTTATTATAGTGGAAATGTGATGGAGTTTTTGGTTGTTGTTGTGGGTTATTCCTTTAGTTATGCTTATTACGAATCAAACTGATGTTGAAAATCCTCCTTTTAGCATCCCAGGATCGGAACCTGGCGAATGGGCGCTGGGGACCGAGAATGGGGTTCTACGGAGGCTGTCGGTGCCGGATTCGGCGATCGGGAATTTTGTGAGCCCGGTTTCCGAGTTTGGGGCGTGACAACAAGTCTTCGTGTCTTTCTGCTTAGGGCATCGGCCACAACTTTTACTTTTCCTGGGTGATATGAAATATCGAAATGGTAATCTTTCAAAAATTTCATTCATCTTCTCTAACGCATATTCAATTCATTCTTATTAAAGAGATACTTTAAGCTCTTATGGTCTGAATATAAGTCGAATTGTTCCCCATACAGGTAGTGCCTCCAAATTTTCAAAGCAAAAACCACTGCTGCTAACTCCAGATCATGCGCCGGGTAATTTCGCTCATGAGTGATGCGAATGCGATAGGTTTACCTCCTTACATAAGAACACATTCTAATCCCTGATATGACGCACCGGTATAAACGACAAATCTTTCTTCTTCGGTCGGAAATGCTAGAACTGGGGCTGATGTCAACCGCTTCTTCAGTTTGGTAAATGCCAGCTCACAATCTTGATCCCACTTAAAGTTCGTATTCTTCTTAGTTAGATTAGTTAGGGGTCTTCATATATTAAAGAAACCTTCTATAAATCTTCGATAGTAACCAGCAAGGCCGAGAAAACTTTGTACTTCTGACACATTCAAGGGTTGCTCTCATTCTAATATTGCTTCAATTTTAGCTGGGTCCACAAATATCCATTTTTCTGACACCACATGCCCCAAGACTTTTACTTCATGCTTCTAGAAGTCACATTTTGACAACTTGGCATACAATTGATTTTCCTTTAACGTTTGTAGAGCAGTCCTGAGATGTTCCTCATACTCCTCATGAGTCTTGGAGTATATAAGAATATCATCGATGAATACAATAACGAATCAATCTAAATAAGGTTTAAATACCCGATTCATAAGATCTATAAATATCGCTGGAGCATTCTTCAATCCAAATGGCATTACCAAGAACTCATAGTGCCTGTAATGAGTCCTAAAAGTCATTTTGTGTACGTCTTCGTCCTTTATTCGCAACTGATGGTAACCTGACCTCAAATCTATTTTAGAAAAGAACCTTGTTCCCTGAAGTTAGTCAAATAAATCATTAATCCTAGGAAGAGGATATTTGTTCTTGATTGTTACTTTATTTAACTGACAATAATCGATACATAATCTCATAGTTCCATCCTTCTTCCTTACAAATAAGACCGGTGCCCCCCATGGCGACGTGTTGGCTCTAATGAAACTCTGATCTAGCAACTATTAGATCTGATCGTTTAATTCTTTTAATTCTACAAGAGCCATGCGGTAAGGTGCTCTAGAGATGGATGCAGTTCCAAGCATTAGATCGATACCGAAGTCCACATCTCTCTTTGGAGGTAACCTTGGAATGTCCTGAAAAACTTTTGAAAACTCTCTAACCATAGGTATTTGTTTAATCCCTTCTTCTGATTTCTCGATTCCCACAACAGTCTACAAACCAATTGGCGCTTTCTTTCTTTGTGTCATACAAAATTTCAGTGGAGATCATCTTTCTATGTTCAACGTAATCGTCTTCTTAAAACAATCTATCTTGGCACGATACTGGGACAAAGAATCCATTCCTAAAATGACATCATATTTCCTCATAGGCATAATTATGAGATTTGCTGGTAGTATTTCATTTTCAATTATGATGGGGCATTCTTCACATATTTGTTCTAAATTCATGGACTTACCGAGAGGGATTACTACGATAATTTTCTTATCTAATCGTACGAGTGATATACCAAATGAGGATACGAAGAAATAAGATATAAATGAATGTGTAGCTCCTGAATCGAATAATGCTCCGGCAAGAGAGGTGTAAGCCAAGATAGTACCTTCTACCACATCATTAGTAACTTCAGCACAATATTGAGGAGTGATATCTGCAGGTTGTGCTGAGTCCTCATAAGCAGAAGCAGTAGTCTCATACATTTGTGCAGCATCATCTTGAGGTGGCGTTGGATCATCATAACTTCGATTTGAATCCTCATACTCCTGAGGTGCATACTCCTGAAGTTGGGCTGGATCATTTGTGAATGATGATAGAGCGTAAATACGTCCTTGAGCTTGAGGTCAGGGTGCCTGACTTTTTGACCTCAGTTGCTGATATTGGGGAGGCTTAAACTATTGTTACGATTGTTGAGGTGGTCTCGGATAAGCTTGAGGGGGTCCAGGCTGCTGGGATTGTGAATGTAGTTGTGCAGACCTCTGAGGATAAGGTTGTGATGGTCTCGCAGCTGGCTAAATCATATGAGAGGGTAGCGGAGGTCGTTGATACAAAGTAGATGGTGCATAATGAAGAGGTGGCCTGTAAAAGATCATGGTGGTCCTTGATTCCCTAGATATTGATGACGAGGTGGTAGAAGACAATGGCGGGAAGGATGACCCACATTTCCGCAGTTATGGCAAGTCCCAATGAATTGTGTTAAAGGTTACGTAGTGGCATGCCTGGGTACTGATGTTGGCATCATCTTCTGCTGCTTAGTTGCTTCATGTTATATGAGAGATGTATGGGGCGTAGTCCTGGCTTCACTCCTCATGTCCTTCCTCGGCTCGCAGTTCTTCGAATGCTCATCAAAGTCCTTTTCTATTGCGTTGGTGCGTTCCAGTGCTTCTGCATAGGTTTTAATAAAAAATGGCGTCAGTCAAGTACGGCTAGAAGGTTTCAATCCTTCAACAAAACTTCTACGATTTACGAAGCTCATTCGATATGAGAAATGTTGCAAATCGTGCCAACTCTATAAACTTTGCATCATATTGACGTGCCGCCATATCTCCTTGTTCTAATTTCATAAATTTTGTAACCTTTTGAGTACGCACATAAACTGGAAAGTATTTATCCTTAAACTTTGTGCAGAATTGGTCCCATGTCCACCTTTCTATTCTCGGGTTCTCCCTGCTCGTAGATTCCCACCAATGATCGGCTTCTCCTTCCAACATATATATTACTAATTCAGCCTTTTGTTGCTCGTTATATCTCATAGCTGAGAAAATTTTCTCCATGCCTTTTCCAACCCTCAGCTTCACTTGGGTCAGGCCCATCTTTAAACGTAGGCGGTCTCTGCGTCTTGAACTTTTCCAACAAGGACCCCGTCCCTTCAGGGGTTACAAGTGTCGCTTGAGTCTGTTCATGAGATTGAGTTATAAGCACTTGTGTTCTCATAAATGAAGCAAATCCTTCTATCGCCTGGAGGATCTTGTCAATAATTGCTTCTTGCCTAGCTACATCGGGTACTTGAGTCTCCGATGCGGCCCTAAGGTTCATACTCTGCTCCGTCATAGCCTAGGATAAATAAAGGAAATTATAAATTTTATTATATAATTTCAAGATTATAAGAAATTAGATGGTTCAATGCAGACATGCATGAAGATCTAAGAGAAGTTAAACTAAGATGTAGTTTAGAACTATGTGCAGAGATTTCTGGTCATAAGGGTGTTATTCTAATTGATATTTTTGATATTTATAGACATTATTTTAACTTGAAAATTTTTACACAGATATATCTATAAGTCTACTGTATTCATATAAAATTTTATAATATTTTGAATTCTATAAAATTTTTAAAAATTCAGAGAGTACATGCTGTCCAGATTTGGTCGATTTCTGGACAGGTTTTTCTCAACCTCAAATACATACATTAAGGGTCAATATTTTTAATTTTTACCTATTTTTTAATAAAATTATACTTATCAAGCTTCAATTAAGTTTTTGAATCACCTCAATCGGAGTTTTACTTAAATAGTTATGATTTTTCAAAGTCATATATTTTATATTGATTATTGCTGCCCAACCTAAGAAATAGTTAGAAAAATTCTTAGAAAATTCCTAACGTCCAGATTTGATTTTGTATGTTAATATATAGCCTAAATGAGATCTAAGTATTATATCACAATAAATTAAAATTTCATACGTATGTATTCTAAATTTCTCATCTCCTAGTTAAGGTCATTTAGGAAGACTTAGAGGTAAATCTCTATTTTAGGTCCAATGTTTAAGATTAACATGTCTCTGATACCAACTTTATCACGCTCCATAATTCAAGTACACGAATAAGGTGTCCAGGACCCGAATTCCAAACCCGTGACTTGTAAAAAAAATATATAAAAATATAAATATAAAGTATGACAATTACATATGCATTTCATTTTCTCCCACCATAGCTCACAATTTTAAGATCCAAACACATGCTAAGATAACTAATTAGATAATCTATTTCTACATCGATGTATAATTATTTAACTTAACTTGAAGTAAGAAAATCAAGTCAAAACATTACTACATTCAGAGATTTAAAATAAAATAAAATTGATCCTATATAGGATGACATGCCACGTGCATCCAACTACATTCAATGCTCCACTACTAATAGTAGTACCCTACATCTTCAAAATATTCATAACCTGAAATGGTTAAAACATAATGAGTTGACAACTCAATAGGATCACATCAATCCCGAGTTAAAAGCCTCACAAATATTACCAAATTTAACCTCGACATATTAATCAAAATAAGGCAAACATTGGATGTAAAATCATAATTAATAATTTGACATTCATGAATATGAAATGAATAAATTGTTTAACATAGATTTTCTAAAAATACTAAGATTTGGAGTGGGCAAAATACTCATGTGTACTAATCCTCTTAGGGAATGACCAACGGCAGAGCACCGGTGTTGATCATTTCAGGGTATGACCCTCGGCAGAGCACCTGTATAACTTTTTAAGGACAAAAGTCCAGAACAGTGCACCCTTGTGTACTGATCCTTTTAGGGAATCACCCAAAACAGAGCACCCGTGCTGATCCTTTTGGAAATGACCCTGGGCAGAGCACCCATAAGAATCATTGCATTAAAATTTTTTTATATATAAAATGCATCTAACTTACAAGGAAATATGATAGATATAGTGTCTATGTTCACATAATGAATATTCATTATCACCACTAAATAATATTAAATGAAAAAAAAATAATATCTGCATTGGTTCAGTCAAATAAAGAATATCTCGATGTCTAGATTATATAAGGCAATTACTTATAAATTTTTCAATAGGGAATGATTACCTACCCGTTATGATGATAAAATACCCTCATATATATATGAATTTCCGTAGCATTATTCTTTGGATAACCAAGTCTACTACAAATCGTAATGCTGGTTTACATATATCAAACGGTGGTGGTGTAGATGAAGAAGACGATCATGTTAGAATTTGGATTGATGCATTTTGCAACATTAACAGCTATGAATGGTTCTTACGGGCCGTATAAAGCTTGTAGGCTCCACAGATTGAAGCATCATATTGATTTTGTTGGTTGATTCTGAAGTTGGAAGGTGCAGCTACATAAGAGAATCTCAATGGTAGGCTTTTCAATGGGTGTGAATTAATGAGTGCGCGAGCTGGTATCAAAGATAAAAATCTCTACAATTGTAAGAGAGAAGATTTGTATAGGAAGGAGTCTGAGAGAGGAAGGAATGTGAGATCGTGACTTCATGCACAAGTCAGATTTCCACTTTTGGTTGTGGTAACCGTGAGGAGTGGGTAGTGAGATAGGGTCTACCATAATGGCTGAGAGAAATCGGGCCATTAATCAGGTTCCACAGGTTGTAGTGCTAAAAACATTTAATTCAAATCAAGCTTCAAGGTGAGCCACGTAAAATATTTTTTTGGTAAAAGATTTCAAGGACTAAGGTTAATCGAGGGTCCAGGCTTAATGGACAGTTTAGATTGAGGAGTGGGTCCCACCATGATAATGGCATGCATGGTGGATGGGTTCACATCCGCAACCGTGGAGAAGTGGGAAAGAGAGAGAGAGTCGTGGAGGAGAATTCGTTTCGTGGGGTGACGTGTGTCGGCACGTCACTTTGTGATTTGATTTTTTTTGTTTAAGAGAATGGGCCCCACAGGAATCACATGATAAATTCACACTATTCATTAGTTTGCCCATCAAAGTTAGGGCATGTGACCAAAAATGAGGGCCATCCACAGCTCAGGTGGGCCACACCAAAGGCAATAGTGGAACCCACCGTTCAAAAGAAACGCAGTATTACACTTTTAGGTGGAGTAAGTGGAGTTTTACTTTAATGGAGGGTATTACATAATGCTCCATCCAAGAATATAATAATATGGACAGCTTGCTCCAAGTGGGGTCCATTGTTCATTAATTCCAACCGTTGATGTGATGGGCTTTACCGTGGATGGACCATGCACGAAAGATATCTTAGGTGGGAAGATCAAAACCTTTTAATTGGCGGCCTTAAATTAGACAGTCAGGAACGAAAATACATCAACGGTCTACTTTCAAAACCAAAAGCCAAAAATTCAAGATATTGGATGATTGAAACTAGAAGATTTTCTGTGCATGGGGCATCCTCAGAGGGACTTGTCGTTTCAACGGTTTAGATCTCTTAACAATGGGCCAAGCTTGTCCGCAGATATCCTTTGGTTGAGTTCTTGTTGCATGCCCCTCCTCTTGCATCACACGTGGCAACATGGGCAGCGTGTGAAACCATTGTTAAAAACTCGACTCGGTGTCAAGCTGAGTCAGAACAGTTGCCGAATGAACAAAACTCATGGAATTGTAGAGATGCTCATGGTCATTCTAAAACTCGGTGACTTGACTCAAAACTTGGCTGAGTCAACTCAACTCGAAGGGATTTAACCACGAAACTCATTGGTGAGTTCGACTTCATTGAGACTCAACAAGACTCGTCTAGTTAGCTCACTAACCCAGTCAACTCACTTGGCACCACTCAACAGTTTTGCCATTGCATTTCATAATAAAGAATCAAGTGACTCTACCAACAAGCCATGCACTTCTACTTTGAAATGTGTCTGTTAACCTTTTATATTCAGGGCCTATTTAAATAGGTGCTATTATTTAAATTTCTTTATTAGTTTAATATCAAGTTTAGGTTGACTTGAATCGTCAAGTCCAGCGGTGTTGGGTTTTTGAACCATGCTCATGGTATCTTGAATGAGTTGTCCATCAACTTATTTATAATTCAAATTTACAAAATAGTTCTAAAACTCATTGAGTTGATTTGAAAACTTCAGCCGAGTCAACTTGACTTGACAAGATTTCAAGCCGCGTCTCTGGAGAGCTTAGTCCTGGGCCTAACTCGATCCCAACTTGGGATGACTCATTGAGTTGATTCGACCACTCATTCGACTCGACACTACTTGGGATGACTCGAACCAGGTTACTCTGGTGAGTTACACCTTAACTAGCTTAATATTGAGTGGTTTAATGGAAACAAGTTTTGTATTTTATATCATTTATACTTATTTTAGCTATATTAAATATAGCTGCCAATATTTAATTATTATTTTTTAAAATTTATAATTGTTATTGAGTCAAGTTGAGTCTTTAAGTCAATGTGGCCCACTAGAACCCATGACCTTAGTGATAAAAGGTACCCATTCGACCACTAAGCTACAGGTAGGACCTATAGCTTTTGTTAAATGGAATAACCATATTAAAGTTGAATTGAGAGATTTTTAAACAGCAATAAAAGTCAAAACCTAGACAGTCAACTAAAATAAGGCCCTTCCTACATATGGTCTATTAAAGTCAGATCTGGAACCAATGAAAATTAACCCAACCCAGTTGGATATCTGTTCTACATGTGGCCCCATGACCAAATGATCTTCTTCGCTTTTCAATCAGTTGACATACATCTGTAGATGATGGGTCCCATGATAACATGATGTCGTTGTTTTTCACTTCTTTTGGGCTGAATATTTTCTCTTACCTGAGAGCTCTTTTGCATTGTCAGCTCTGGAATCAAATCACATGCGAAGCAACAAAACTCAATTAGTCATTTTTGGACTCAGTCAACTCAATCTGACTTAAAGTGACTCTGAGTCACTCACCTGGTTTTCTACAAAGGTCAAAGAGAAAAGCCAAGTTCAGTTTCCTAATAGGCCTTTAGGTGAACTCATGCCAGGATGGGCCCAACCATCATCTTTCCCAAAAACCTAGGGTGGCAAATGGACTGGGTCAGACAATGCAACCCAACCCATTAGTATAACCCTTATTCAACCTGTGTGGGCTTCAACCTTCGCCCTTACCAACCAACAATAAACCAGTAGCTGCCCAAGAAGATGAGATCATGCCTCCACATCTTTCGTTGCACATTTCAAAAGGATTAAACCAAACTTACAATGCATGGGGGATGAAAAAACACCCCATTAATGGGATTAGGCAACCATAAGGCCATGTTTGGATGCATTCTTTATTTGAATTGTAATATATTGTTCAATAAAATGGAAACGACCAGACTGCATTTAATCACAAAATTGAGGGCTACTTCCTCATTGTTACTAGTAAGGTAGTTGCAATTTGGCCACTCTCTCTCTATTGGACTAATAAATACAAATTCAATTGAATGGTGCATCCAAACACGGCCTAAGTTGAAATGTTTTTGAGACGCCACTAAAAGGAACACAAGGAATTGAACTATTAGCACCGTTGAGATGATACAAATATTAGTGGCAAAACAAGAATCAAATCATCCTACTCAATGGCCACCATTCTACTGACAGTGCCAATCAATGCTACATACGGATATCAATTTCCATGATTGTGTGAGGCTGTTAAGGTAAGTTTTTTACTTTCGGTTGACTTTCGACTGGGTAACCCTCTTCTGGTTGCCGTTGCCATAGGTAATGGGCTGCCTCAATCCACCGCGGATGAACAAGGAACTTCCCTTGCTGCACTGCCCATCGTGCCTTTTCTGTTCCACTGTCCGTTGCGACCACGTGCGTTACAGATGGCTCGAGCTCCGTTGAACATGTGGCACCCAACTGCTCTGCCATCTTCCAAAGCTGGTGATTCTCCGCCTGGAACTTGGTTGGGAATACACGGCTGAAAACTAATTTACACCCGCTGAAGATTTCCCTCCTTACCATGCTCAGCAGCTGCAAACATAACCCACGTGGTCAGTTGAGCTTTATTAATAACCTTTGGATATGGCTAAATCCATCTGACTACCAAAAAAAAAAATGGATGCCCTGATGGCAAATGTACAATACAGCCCGCCCCCAACCAACCAAAACAGCTGATTTCACACAGACAGGAATCACTATACCACTTTACACAGTTGCAAATGACAAGGCATCTATTTAGTATTATTTTATATGGCCCAAAAGTCATGTATCATCAGACAGTTTTGACCATACCATTCCCCTGATTTCATCATCTCCCCAGTGCAATATGGTTTGCATGTTTGCCGGTCACTAAATGGAGGCAACTATCAACAGTAGGCATGGCATACAGGTATAGCAATCAAGACCAACCAAATCATCAGAACCATTGTGGACAGATTGTTGCCCAAGAATCACGCTAATCATATGATCATAACCATCCGATCTCACCTCACTGAATTTGGAATGGTGACTGTTTCTTATTGCCCATTTATTTGATGGCCAGCAATCAGACAGCAAGGTACATACGATCAGTATGGATTGAACTGCATGTGTTTCACATGTATTGAAATATGGTAAAAGGATTGCCACAGTTTGATTAGAGTGTGTCCAGTCATAGGGTATTTTTTATGCCTAATGAATTTGTTTTCATTTCTTTTGGTCATGTGTATAGGTTTAGTTCACCTAGAAGGCAACAAACGGTTGTAGGCGCTCAGTTCTCCTTTTTCCGAGGCTTGCCACCCCCATAATCCCCTCCCCACACACCTTTACACACAGCACACAAGCCAACTTAACACGTGTGGGATATCTGTGTCATGCATCGGTGCCCCCCAATGTGAAGGGGGCCTGGCCCAAAATCAGATCAGTTCACTCATCAGGCAGGCCATGCATGTTTGCTGATTGTGGACTATCAGCAATTTCTAAACAGTCCATTTCTTTTAATACAGAGGTCACCCACCCAGACTAATTTTTGCACCCCGCCACCTTCATGTTGGAGACCACCCTGTGCACTGCTCAGACATCCCACACCCAAGTCAGGTGGCACATGTTACCTGAAAAGGCATGTGTATAGAGAGCACTGCAGAGGTGTGTGTATAGAGAGCACTGCAAAGGTGCTAGCAAAACTTCATTTTACACAACAGTGGGGCATGACACAGAAGCCAATGAAGCCAGATCCATGGAAAGTTGAACCGATGACCATGGCATCAACCATTGTGTACCACTGTTTCCCTTCAGCACAATACACAAGCCAGAAAGGTAATGTAGCTGGTTCAAAGTTCCATTGGTTAAAATTACCTTTCTCACATCTCTGCTTGAGACATCCATACCATCATCCTGCAACAAGCCATCTCATAAGTGAGAACCGAGGAATATCAACCAGATTTTCCAATTTGAACAAAGCACAAAAACTAACCGGATCAAAAAACATTTGGTGGACACGCTTGAGAACTTTAAGAACTGCCGCAAGCACACCATCAGCCTCGCTTTCATCCCTCCTCAGCTCTGACAAGGACCTACCATTGAAGCCAAATTGGCGGGAGCTCGAGGCGAAGAAATGATATCTTTCCATCAGAATCAGGTTCTCTTTGTGCTTCTGCCATACCTACAAAACAAACAGTAATGGACGTCTTTTGCATTAATGGTCTGTTTGGATGAGCAAGCAAATTGAATTGTGATAAATAGTTTAGTAAGGAGAGAATGAGAATACTTTTGCTTCTTTGCATTCAAACTGAAGGCCCATCCCTCAAAAAAGAAATGGACTTGAAAGAAATTTATTGACAATTTAGAGTAACTTTTTTTTTTTTTGGGTTAGCTTGTTAGTACACACCCATGTCAGTACACACACTCCATGTTAGCCACCCCTACTACGGATCGATACCAAGACCTCAAGTGTTGAAACGAGGTATCTCCACTCAGTCTGCCAGTTGAGCCATGGATCTGGGTGTTTTCAATCATTAGTTTCTGTGGGTTGGCTTGTTAGTACACACCCATGTCAGTACACACACTCCATGTTAGCCACCCCTGCTACGGATCGATACCAAGACCTCAAGTGTTGAAACGAGGTATCTCCACTCAGTCTGCCAGTTGAGCCATGGATCTGGGTGTTTTCAATCATTAGTTTCTGTCATTTCCAGTAAACATCATTAGTTTCTGTCATTTCCACTTGATTGAAGTGAATTTCATAAGTCTGTTTCAATCATACATCAAAACACAGCCTATGCATGCAATGAAACAGAAGATACTCGCAGAATATTGCAGTATAGCAAAATCATTGACCAGAGTACATAATTCTCCTCTTTTCCTCCAATTTCCTTGGACCCTGGCCTTGAATCATTTCAAGTGTAAGATTCCAAATGAAAAAAAATTCTTCCATACTTATATTTCCCAGCACATTAAAAAGCATCATTATTTCCCAATTGCCATTTCATGAGTCTCACAGCAAGTTGAACAGCATCCTGCACTTCTTCTTCTTTTCTTTTCTTTTCTTTTTTTCTTTTTTGCTAGGGCATCAGTGCCACTACCGCTTCAAATGCTATAGCAAGGAGACTTCATCTCAGGACATGCCTCAGGAGAATGGGTACACCACCAACTCAGGAACCGGATGCACCTCCTACACTTATCTGCCTTTTGTTCTACTAATAGCACATGCACCTGTCTACATGCATAGCACAAGTACCAACACATGCAGCATCAGAATTGATCATTAGGTGGGCCCTACCTTGTAGATGACCTAGCCCCAAAAACAGGCTAACTCTCTCGCCAAAGGGTCCCACATGTACGAAAATAGAGATGTAAAAGACATAATGTCAATAGTCCATATTCAACTTGCCAAGGACAAATAACAGTAGCCCCGACTCTAGAGCAATATGCTGACCTATCCTTACATAACTTACAGGAGAAGTTATGGGTGTATGTTTCTTTACACGATTGAGGAGTAGTTTATGTTCTCTCCAGTATGTATAGCAACTTGCTGACATCAACAACTGTACAATCTGTACTGACAAAGTATCACAAGAATGGTATGATCTGAACAAGCTCGATTTAGATGAATAGTGATGATTTTTGTTGAATTTTTTGGGCTGATTTGAGGTAAGTTTCTAGCCAATCTAATCAATCTCTGCGTCCGAGGAAAATGCCCTAAATCACTTTTTTTTTTAGATTTCTTCGAAATCAGATGATGTTTCGTAGTAAATTCAGCATAGGGTAGGTTGGTTTTACCCTCATAGGTCATGTCTATCCATAGACATGTGTTGCTTCATTTTTACTTTCCTTTGGACTTTCAAATGATTTTGGGGACCAGCTGCACCATTTTTGGGTTTTTAGCCAACTCGAGCTATACACCATCAGGTTGGTGTATATTCAACAGTTGTTTGAGATTATCATAAGCACTATTTCAGTGCTTTGAATGGTTTGTGGAGGTAGTGTTTCCTTGTTGGTGATTTCAGACTGTTTTGAGGTGTAACACTTTACACCATATGTGGTGTATGTGCAGAATTTGCATGGTCTGCTTTTGGGCCTTTCTTTCTTGAGTTGGGTGCTGTGTGCAAGAAGTCTTGAGTTTAGGTGCTAACATGGAAGATAAACTCTCTTCCGAAACTATGGTGGGATCTAGTGATTCCCAGACTTTGTTGATTGCTACTATTAAGTTGAATGACAATAATTATTTGCAACGGCTCAATCAAGTTTGTTTTTGAGAGGTAGAGAAAGGAATACATATATTTACAATGAAGCACCCAACTCTAAAGATGGGAATTTTAAAACCTAGACTAAGGAGAAGTATCAAGTTATGACTTGGTTACTCAACAGTATGGAGCCTTTTGTGAGCAACTCAATCATATTTCTGACATCAGCCAAAAAGATATGTGATACGATTCGTGACATGTATTCAGAGGTTCATAACATATACAGGGTGTATGAGTTGACCTCAGATATTAGTAAATTCCAACAGAACTCTAGACACCTAGAGGAATATTTCACTACACTACAGGATATGTGTGATGAGTTAGATCTTCATCACCCTCTTCCATCCCATTGCACTCAAGATTAGGATTTCATCTAGAAGTGATGAGAAGAGACTCAAATTATGCAGTTTCTTTCTGGGCTGAATTCTGGGTATCAGGGTGTTCATGATCTATTGTTATGGATCAGATTATTGTTATGGACTCCTATAGCTGCTAATAAACTGCTTTCACTGCTAGGAATCGACTTTCTTACAACCCTGGCTCTTCTCCCACCCACTACTGGATCAGTGGGGGCATGTATTGGATGGTGAAGAATAAAAAATATCAAATGGTCCTATTTCAAAAAATAAGTGTCCGTAAATTGATGATTAAAATCATTCAAAGCATTTGATTTTGGGATTGTGACTTAGCAGCAGCAGTCCCATAATTTAATTGGTTAATTTTGAATTAATACATACCTCGTGTACAATTTCTTTTAGGGCCCGAATTAGGTGGGACTCAGATTGCGTAGCGTAGCACATGCCATTGACTTCAATGGTGTGTAAGGCCATTAATGGGCCGAGCTGGCCGGCCTCGGGCCAGGCTTGGGGTGGACTACCAAGCCTGAGGGCTAGGTTCAGCCTTAAATTTTGAGCCCGTTTCCCAAGCAGGCTGAGCTTGGACTTAGCTGTCTAAAAGCCCGTCAACCTGACCTGGCCCATTAGTGCAAAAATTCAAAATTTAAACCTAAGAAGAAATCAGGTGGAGAGAAGACGATCGACAGATCCATAAGCTCTAAACTCTTGTTCTTGGTGCTGTTGATCCTCTAATGCATGAGCGCAACATCCAACATCATACACAACTGCAATGAAGTCTTCAATAACTGGGAGCCGCTCCATTTTCACTTAAAATCTGGATTCCAGAATTGAGAATACAAGTAAACCCACCTTACATCTCTTTCAATTCCATTTCAAAGAGTCCCAAGTTTTCTCATTCCCCAATCGAACATCATAGCATTTCTTTTGTTTTCCCTTTTAGCTTTTTCTTTGTTCTTTTTTTTTTTCTTTTTTGCAGATTTTTACGTTGTTTTTGCATTCACAGAGCTTAAGCTTCTGTTTTGTTATTCTTTACCAAGTTGAGTGTGTTAATTTCAAGCTTGTGCTTGGACCAAGCCCAGTTTAAACAACCTGGTTGGGCTCAGGTTGGACTATTTTGACCCACCATGGGCCTGGGCTGGGTATAGGCCTTGCTTAAAAAATGTGGGTTGGGCCTGGACAGAGCTTGGCCCGGCTTGTTGACACCCCTTGTGGTGGGTTGACATGGCAAAGTTCCATGGGCCCCATAGTGATGTAGGTGCTAGATCCACACCATTCATCAATTTTGCCAAATCATTTTAGGGCATGAGCCCAAAATTGAGGCAAATCCAAAGCTCAAGTGGACCACACCACAGAAAATAGTGGGAACTATAATGCCCACCATTGAAACCTTCCTAGGGCCCCCCATGATGTTTATTTGCCATTCAACCTGTTCATAAGGTCACACAGACCTAGATGAAGGGAATACGCAAATACCAGCTTGATCCAAAACTTGTCACCCCAATAAGTTTTCAATGGTAGGCATTCAATCCTCATTAATTTGTGGTGTGGTCCACTTGAGCATTGGATCTGCCCCATTTTGGGTTCATGCCGATCTGATAAAATTAATGGACAGTGGGATACAACACATAGATCACGGTGGGGCCCACAAAACTTTGCCACATCAACACACCACCGAGGTTGATGGTGTGTGCAACACTATGCAATCCAAATTCGATTGGATGAGGCACTGTAACAGCTAGTGGGTGAAGCTCTAAACATGGGCCCTACCTCAATGTATGTGTTGTATATCCATGTTGTCAATCTATTTTTCCAGCTCATTTTAGGGCATGGTCCTAAAAATGAGGCAAATCTAAATATCAGGTGGACCACACAGTAGAGATTGAATTCCCACCATTTAGAACCTCTTTGGACCACAAGTTTTGGATCAAGCTGCTATTTGTGCTTTCCCTTCATCCAAGTCTATGTGACCTTATCAACAGGTTGGATGGTGAATAAACATTCCAATGTGCCCTAGGAAGTTTTTAATCGTGAGCATTCAATCCCTACTCTGTGGTCCGCTTGAGATTTGGACTTGCTTCATTTTAGGGACCATGCCCTAAAATGAGCTGGAAAAACTGATGGACGGCGTGGATATACAACACATACATCAAGGCGGGCCCCACGGTCAAGGAAATAGTGCAATGCATTTAGCGGCATACGCCACAAGAGTATTTTAAAAAAATTACTGCTTGGCTGTGCAAGGACCAGTCGCCCTCTTGTTTAAACGCCGAGGGAAGAGAGAGAGAGGGGGGGGTAGCACAACCGCACATGGAAAGAATGAAGAAGAAAAAGAAAAACAGATATTTTTTTCATTTTTTGTAAGGGTTCCTGGGATTGTTACGTAGCACAACCACACATGGGAAAAATGAAGAAGAAGAAAAAGAAGGGCAGTAGCAGTTAAAAAAAGAAGAAAACAGATATTTTTTTCATTTTTTATAAGGGTTCCTGGGATTGTTACGGGAACTGTAACGGCCATTACGATTTGAAAATCTTCTCCTGCCCCATTGCAACCCCATATCACATAACAGTTGTTGCCATTACTGAAATGTATCACCCGTTACAGATGAAACGTAACCATTTTGGTATACCTTGAGTGATACCGATAGAGGCAGTCATGACAATCGTACATGTGGTAGTTGTAATTGCGGCCGTGATGGATCTACTTGTGTTTGTGCTCACTATGGTGGCACAAACCATATTGTTGACTGATGTTGGGATGTTGTTAGGCACCCTTCATCGGCAGGAGTGTATCTTACTGGTGGTGCATCGTTTGAATTAGACAAGACTCCATAGGCTGCTTTTGTAATGCCCTAGGTGATGCCTACCTTGGGTGATTCTGTTACTTCATCTCGAGAGGCCTATAATGCCTTGATGCAAGTTCATGTTCAAGACACGGTTACTATTTCCAGGACTACCATAGCCCAATTAGGTATGGCTCTCCATGTGTTTTCCCCCTCTTCCTCCCAAGTCATTGACTTTGGAGCTACTTCTCATATGACTAATAAGTTTCATCTTTTCAAGTTTTACCAGTTTTCAAACCATCCTAATTTTGTTATTGTTGCCGATAGTAACCAATCCCCCATCTCTGGAACTGGTTCCATCACTCTTTCTCCCACCATGCATCACTCTTCTATTCTACATGCTCCTAACTTTCCACTTAACCCATTGTATGTTAACTCTCTTACGAAGTCCTTAAATTGTTTTGTAACATTTATCCCTTCTCATTGTGTATTTCAAGGCCTCAAGATGAAGTAAACGATTGGTAGGGACCATAAGCATAGAGGAATTTATTTTTTGGATGGCGCACCTACTAGGGTTACTTGTGCTCTGTTGTTAGATTAGGAGTCGTTGTCTAGATGGCATTGACGTTTACGACATTCATCTTTATCTAGGGTGAAGCACATGTTTCCTCCTATTTCTGTTACTCGGCCTTTATGTTGTGAATACTTGTGAATTTTCTAAATATTACAGGATGGTGTTTCCTCTTACTTAATCTTAAGAAGAAATCTAGACCTTTATGAGTTAGTTCATTATGATGTTTGGAATCTTGCACCTGTGAACTCTACTTCAGAGATAAATACTCTATTTCTTTTATCGATAATCTAATGCAGGGTGCATTTTCACACCAGGCTTGAGTGGGGTTGCCTGTGGGATTCAGGAGCACACTAGGGGTGGGCAGCCCGTGTGAGGTGGGTGGCTCATGTGAGGCGGAACCCATGTGATTTGGGGCCCACGAGGGGGGTTCGGCCGAGGTCCCAACCCATGAGATGTGGGGTCTAGGCTATGAGATAAAGGGATTGATTTGCCATGCTCTAAATAGTTCAAGCTTTTAGAGCAAGTGGTTAATTGTCTTGTATCAAAGTGGCATTAGAGCAGGAGGTCTCATGTTCGAGACTCCTCACCAGAAGTGATTAATGCAGGGGCATTTTTACACTGAGCTCGAGTGAGGTTGCCTGTGGGATGCAAGGGCGCACTCGGGGTGGGCAGCCTGTGTGAGGCGGTACCCATGTGATTTGGGGCCCACGAGGGGGGTTCAACCAAGGTCCTAATCCATGAGATATGGGGCCTAGGCTATGAGATAAAGGGATTGATTTACCATGCTCTATAAACAGTTTGAGCTTTTAGAGCAAGTGGTTAATTGTCCTGCATCATAATCATTCTAGGATGACTTGGATTTATCTCATGAAATTTAAATATGATGTATATGATATGTTCAAGGCCTTTCATAATGAAGTTACCACTCAATTTCAATGTTTAATTAACATTCTGCATTCTGACAATAGTGGTGAATATATGTTGAAAGCATTTTGATCATTTTTGCAAGACAATGGTATTTTCTCTCAAACTTCATGTCTAAGGACCCCCTAATAAATTGGTGTTGTTGCGACGAAAAATCATATTCTTAAGGTCATGCATGCTCTCCTTCTTTGTATAATCCTAGACATTTTTGGAATGATACATTGCTTACTAGTATCTTCCTCATTAATGGAATACCATCTAGAATATTATTAAATAAGCCCTTGGAAATCTTGCATCCACATGACGAAGCTTTTTCCTAACCTCCTAGGGTTTTTGGGTGTACATGTTTTGTTAATATTCTCGATGGTAACTAATAATGATAATTTGAGTCATTGGCCCGTAATGTGTCTTCTTGGGTTATTCTCATTCCCAAAAGGTTTAAAAATGTTATAACCCTCTTTAACTTGTAAGAGATATATGTAAACCGATATCACCTTCTTTGAGGACATTCCTTATTTCTCTCCTGAAAGGCATTCGGTGCATGATCCTCTAACTAGTCAAGGGGAGCTTCCGCCATATGACTCTACACCTCTTCCAATCCCTTGATGAAGCTCCCACTCCTCCTGGGTCTACCAAGCCCCTTCTTTCGTACCAACACTGATAGAAATCCTCCACAGATCCACCCTCCATTCCTGCTTCCGCTAGTGGTTCAGATACTATCATTTCGTCTCTTGATGATCTTCTCATTGCCTTGCATAAGCCTACTCATTCATGTACTAAGCACCATTTTAATAACTTTGTTTCCTTCCAGTATCTTCCTCCTCCTCTCAAATCCTTTACAGCCTCCATATCCCTCTTGTGTTCCTCATTATCTGAAGGAGTGGACAAGCTATAATGGAAGAGATGCGAGCTCTTGAAACAAAAAATAATACCTGGGAGTTAGTTCCATCACTTAAGGGAAAGCAGATCATTGGATGCCGTTGGATTTACACCATCAAATATCTGTCAAATGGTTCTATTCATAGATAAGACCCAGTTAGTAACCAAGGGTAATACAAAAATATATGGTGTGGATTATTTCAAGACCTTTTCTCCAGTGGCCAAGCTTAACCATGTTCATGTAATCATTTTCTTAACAGGAAATTTATCTTGACTATTATTCAAAATGGATGTGAAGAATGCTTCCTTACAAGGTGATCTTGAGAGGAAGTATACATGGCTCAACCACCGGGGTTTTGTTTGCTTGGTGACTCACATCTTGTGTGTTGCCTGGAAAAAAAAAAACATTATCTATGGCCTTAAGCAATCTCCTTGAGCTTGGTTTGGCAAGTCTAGTCGCGTTCTTTGGATTTTGAATTTGTTTGCAACAATGCCAATCATTCTGTATTTATTTGCCATTGTTCCATTGGAGTTATGACTTTGATTGCTTATGTTGGTAACACTGTGTTGTCTGGTAATGATATTTCAAATATTGTTGATCTCAAATCCTTCCTCCAAAACAGTTTGAGATCAAAGATCTTAATGCTCTTCGTTATTTTCCTTAGAATTGAGGTTGCTCGGTCCATGTTAAGAATTATCCTCTCTCAACGGAGAAATACTCTTGATCTCTCATCAGAGACGAGGATGCTTGGGAGTACACCCGTCGCTACACCAATGGATGCATATTAAGAAGATTGGCATTGATGATGGGGATCTTCTTTCTGATCCGAACATGTATCGTCGTTTCGTTGTCGACTCATCTACTTGACTATTATGTGGCATGATCTTTCTCATGCAGTGGGTGTCGTCAATAAGTTAATGCATGTTCCTTGTACGGCTCATTTTACTACAATGTATCGGATTCTTTGTCATCTGAAATTGGCTCCTAGCAAAAGTTTTATGATTTCAGAGGCATGGTTATCTTCACATTTCTAGTTACTCTGATGTTGATTTTGCTAGTAATCTTCTTGATCGGCAATCCACATCTGGGTAATACACATCTGCAAGTGGTAATCTTGTCACTTGGAAAAGTAAGAAATAGTCAATTGTTGCTCGGTCCATTGTAGAGGCTTAGTATAGGGTGATGGCTCATGCGACTTGTGAGCTCATCTTCCAACCCTATTATAGGAACTCAGCTATCCTTCTTCAGGTCCCATTACATTACAATATGATAATCAAGCTGCCATAAACATTGTAAGCAATCCTGTATTTCATGAGCACACTAAGCACGTTAAGGTTGATTCTCATTTTATACGGGAGACGGATGTTAATAAGGAAATAGAGACCCTTTTCTTGCTCAAGTGTTTTCACTTTTAGTCAAACCCCCTTCATCATATTCTTGACAAGTTGGGCATGATTAATATTTATGCTCGAACTTGCAGGGGAGTATAGGAGAATCAGTGTTTTAAATAGCGGTAGCGTGTTGCGTAGCGTTCAACCCTCCGTAGCGTGTAGCGAAATAGCATAGCGTGTAGCGTTAAGCTACACAATACTTCTATTTTTAAATTTTTAAATATATATATATATATATGATAAATATTATATAGTGGGCCCACCATAGAAAATAATAAAAATCCACCCCTTCACGCACCTCAGTGGGCCCCACGTGGGCCACACCATAGAAAATAATGCACATCCCACCCCTTCACGCACCTCAGTGGGTCCCACGTGTGCCACACCATAGAAATAACCCACATCCCACCCCTTCACGCACCTCAGCGGGGCCCACGTGGGCCATACCACAGAAAAAAAAAGGAAAAAGTATAAAGAACACCAAACCGACAGTAACTAGCATTTTAAAAGGGAAAAAAATGAGGAAAAAATTGAAAATACCAAGTTATTTTCATTGTACATTGAAAAAATTCAAAAAAAAGGAAGGAGCATACCTATTTTTGTCTCAAGATGAGATTGAATCGCTGAAAACTGTAAATATTGAAGCTACACAGCGATCGGTTTGCCTCTAGAAGTAGTTTTTCCAACTCACGATTGAAAAGTGGGGAGACGAGCAACGTCAGCAGCGTCGGTTTGCGCCTGACAGCTGACTTTCGACCACAACATTGAAGGGTGGGGAGAGAAGCAGCGTCGGCAGCGTCGGATTGGCCCTGTGAGAAGATTTTGGGTCTCCAAATGGAAGGGTGGGGAGAGCAGCTACGTCGGCTGCTGCGGTTTGGGGGTGAAAGCCCTTCAGAATTAGGTTTTTTGTTTTTTAACTTAAGTTTGGCTTGTGGTGTGAGTTCACCACTGTTTCCTGCACTGAAAAACAAAAAAATAAAAATTAAACAGGTAGCGTACGCTACCTGCACTACATGCTACATATCCGTAGCGTACGCTACAACCCCTGTAGCGCACGCTATAGGGGAGAAACGCTATTTCGAACGCTGCGTAGCGAAATCGCTACGCTACGCTACGTAGTGTACGCTACGAACGCTATTTGATACACTGAGGAGAATATATGTGATTGTTTTAGGTGTGTGGGTGTATGTTTCTTTATACTCCTAAGGAGTAGTTTACATTTTCTCTCGAGTTAATATATTAGAGTGTGTGTGTGTGTGTGTGTGTGTGTGTGTGTGTGTGTGAGAGAGAGAGAGAGAGAGAGAGAGAGAGATTGCGTGTGTGAATTTGGCATTGTTTACTAAGGCTGAAAAGTCAAGTCTAGCTCAATAGTCCAAAAACTGAGTGATTATGAGATCCTTAACACCCCCAAGCTACACAATTTACTCTGATTTTCAGTTATGAGGAGTGAACCCCATGGCTCAGTAACTAGAACACTAGTCTGTTGCACCCTACCATGGGTAGAACATGCACCAAAGCTCACCAAGGTTAGAAGATCCCAGCCACCAATTCTAGGTCCTTTTCCATTGAATGTGGATGGTTTTTGTATGTTTATTTGACCATCTATCTGTCAGCCACAAAATGAAATTTCAGGATCTTAAGCTATCTAGGGGATTTTCGGGTTATGGTTTATCCATGGTGGGACCCAGCAGACCAATGGCCCAGATATAGAACCATAGGCTCAAGCTATCAGAACTGAAAAAACCTAGTGTGCTGTGCAAAGCCTCAAGTCAAGGATCCTATAACTGGCAAATTGATCCCCTAGAAATAGTGGAAAAAGACATTCGAGAAATAAAATGGTGGCATTTCTGTAAATAAAACCAAAGGATGCAATCTCTCTAGACTTTCCATTGCTCGTCCCAATTCAAGCAAACTCAATTTGAATTTAGGTTTGTGTGGAATTATCAACTAAATCACAAAACAAGATGTTCAATCTAATTTTCAAAAAAGAGTATTAAATAATTTAAATAGAAAGTGTTACATGGGGCGGAGATGAAGTGCATGCTTTATTAGCAGCTACTGACAACAAGTCAAATCTTTCTATAACCAACAACCATTTTGTGGTTCATCAATAAATTCATTAACAACAACAACTGTTTGGGGGTATCAACAACTGTTCTGAAGTTATGTATTTTATACCACAATGATATCAATGAAAGAATACACAAAAAGCAAGAGGAAAAAAGGAAAGAAAGAAAGCAATGTCCTTAAGGGAAAGTATACTTACAATCTCTGTATCATCAAGGATCACCACTGCACTTTCAGCCCCCAGAACTACATCAAGGCCTTTTTGGTGTCTTGTAGTGCAATCAGCTTGTGAAATTATTCTGGAGCTAAAATACATGTGTCCAGGGTCAAGCAGCTTGGCCATTTCCAGAGCATAAGATCGCTCTGCCATGGTGTATACGTACATCTCGAACATGCTACTTGCTTCTTTCAGGAAGGTGTGAACATATGGCCTTAGCTTTGTCAGCATATGCATATGATCCAATTTGAATATGCTGTTTCTCAAACCATCTACACATATTTGAAAATGTAAAATCATGTAAGAAAAATGCATTACATCTTCCAAACAGGGTCTGCAAATAATGTTCAAACTAGGCATCAATTGCATGGACTTAAAACAAAAAACAGTAATTTTATAATACATCTAAGCAGCAAGTGCATATTATGTTGAAATGTTAAGTTTATCACTTCAAGTTTTATGCGTTGGAAAACTTTTAGGAAGGGGATTCAACACAATTCTCTAGAGATACCATTTCGAAAATCAATTAGGCACTCAGTATTTAGTCGCAAGGTTCAAAATAATATAACAAATTAACAATTACCAGTGCCATGGGGCTCAGATTGACCTTGGCAGGACGTGGCCTGCCCATATATGCCATACATATAATAAATAAGTAATGTTCAACGAACAGACATTTGTTTTTGTGATGGCAGTGTGCGGAACCTTGCACGAGGTTCGAATCATAACAATGCAGTTACTTTACAAATGGGTGGGTTGAGCTGGGCATTGGATTAGGAATTTGCTAAATGGCTCAGCCCAGAGCATCTCATCTCCAGTCATGAGTAAAGCTTGAGCCTGGCTTCTGGGCCTGTTTAGTCGTTGGGCAGTCTTGGGCTGAACCCAACCCACTGCCACCCACTGTTATTGTGGATTGGCCACAACCCACTACTCATGCTTCAAATGTGATCCTGATATTGAGTTCTTGGAGTTGAATATGTTAAAATTTTAAATTACCAATGGTCTACTTTCAACTAAGCATTATAATGTTAAGACAAGTTCCATACAGCAAGCAATTTGGAGTGTGATCACCACCCACTATAGCATACAAAAGATTTACAGTTGTGATCATATGACTGTCCCAGTATGTTGGCCCCATAGAGTGAAGCATATTGGTCGTGCATGAGTCACAAGTCTTGTGACATGTACGAACTCATGTGCTTTGATGGAAACGAAAGAGAAGACCCTTTTTCGAAGAGAAACTTCGATGAGGAATCATATGATGCATGCCCCCTGCCAGATTTGCATGGCATAAACAGCTTTTCAATTCTCACAAGTGCGGCACATAATTCAGTTATCCAGACTGTTGGCACATAATTCAGTTATCCAGACTGTTGGCCCGTTATGTCCCACCATGGATGGACTATGCCTAAAAAATCCACTGGTTAGGACAATGTTAACCTTTCTATTATGGACCATAAATATATGGTTAAAAGAAATATAGCAATGGTCCACATTCCATTGAAAAAAGTCCTAACAGTCCTCGTTGGGATATCATAATAGGAGAATGCTCCATAAATAACAGAGCTCAACAGAGCAAAGGTTTGAGTCACCGAACCTTGGACCCTACTTTTAATATTTGTAAACACATGTATACTATGCAAATATGTGGTCCAAATATCATATTATTCCTTGACTTTAATAATCCAGCAACACGTGGTGGGTCTTTTTTGATAATCTAGGAAGGTATGATGGTCCACACTTAGTGCACGTGCCAATATGGAATATGTGCATAAGATCTGTGCTTCCATCAAGTTCTACACTGTTTAGAACGTGTGGCCTGACATTCAATCCTTTTCACACCTCAAATGGGCCACAGCATTAAACAATAAAAAGACAGTAATGTGGAGCCATTTTCACACCGGGCTCGAGTGAGGTGGCCTATGGGATGCGGAGGCACACTCGGGTTGGGCGGCCCACAGAACCCATGGATTTGAGGGTCATGTGAGGTGGGTGGCTCATGTGAGGCAGAACCCATGGATTTGGGGCTCACGAGGAGAGTTCGGCCGAGGACCTAACCATGGATTTGGGGCATGGGCTATGAGATAAAGGGATTAATTCTACATGCTCTATCAGTTCGAGCTTTTAGAGCAAGTGGTTAATTGTCCCTGCATCAAATTAGTATCAAAGTGGGAGGTCTCATGTTCAAGACTCCTTACAGGGGTGATTAATGCGGGGGCATTTTCATACCAGGCTTGAGTGGGGTGGCCTGTGGGATGCGGGGGCACACTCAAGGTGGGCGGCCCACGGAACCCATAGATTTGAGGGCCATGTGAGGCAGGTGGCTCGTATAAGGCAGAACTCATGGATTTGGGGCCCACGAGGAGGGTTCGGCCGAGAACCTAACTCATGGATTTGGAGCCTAGGCTATGAGAAAAAGGGATTAATTCACCATGCTCTATCAGTTTAAGCTTTTAGAGCAAGTGGTTCATTGTCCTGCATCAGACAGCCGAAAATTTGTGTTTTAACAATCAATTTACATACTAATTGCAACCCTCCTGAGAGTGAAATAGCTTGTTTTTTTTTAAGGGCAAAGATCTTAAGCTTGTTTCCGACCAGATGGAAAGCTCAAATCCACTTGTGTTCATACTAGCATTTGTGGCTACACGTGGATGGGCAGGACTCCAAGCACATTGAATTAGCAAACCTCAAATCAAACAAATTTCATCTTCTAGGAAGTTCTTTCATGTTTCAACAAAGTCTCATGCCCTATACAAATGCATACAAAAATTGTTCACGCCGCAATGCCATACCTCAAATTAAACAATACAAATAGTGGGACATACTGTCGACGGAGCATAGCCCATAAATCAAATTGATTATATGATCATGATCCACGACCAGTGTTGTCAAAAGCCTACAATTTATGATATACAATTTGAGTCGAATCTTAAGCAATACGATTTAAATCCCACCTTGAATCCCTTTCTAAATGAATTCTACGATTCTATGATTTGAATCTTACGATTTACAAGTTAAATCCTAATTTACAAATCAAATTATACTCGTTCTCTTCTATCTTAAGCTTCACTTGGCTTCCATTTTATGTTTTTAAATTGGTGGGGGCTTTAAGAATCGTTTAGAAAAGGTAAATTATTTTATTTTTTCCTCTTTATGATCTATATTCTCTTCAACGTTAAATCATGGAGGTTTTTTTTTTATGATTTTGTACCTCTTAACTGGTTGAAACACCAAATTAATATGACTTATTTGGAATGTTTTTATGGATGGTTACAATCATGTTGACTTATATTGTGGAATATATATATATTGTGGAATAATGGTTAGAAATCAAAATATTTTTTTTCTTAGATCTATAGCATCGAATGCCGCTTTTCCAACATGATTCTAGATTCAAGAAAGGTAACAAGAACATTAAAGGATCCTTACAAATTTTTTAAGGGAAATTTCTTGAAAGACTAAATAAATAAAGGAAATATAAGAATTCTTTAACACTATCATGACATGGTATTACTTGGTGCATATCGATGGCAAAAGGATGATTCCTAAGTTCAAAAAAAATTAAATTAAATTAAATTAAAATTAAAATTAAAATTTTTATTAAAAAAATCTGATTTCTTTATATTTTCAATCTTTTAAGAAAATTATCGAAAATCTTATGATTTACGATCCGATTTGTGATTCGATACGATTCAACCCTTGTTACGATTTGCAATACGATAACGATTTTAACAACATTGTCCACAACTAGAGTTGCACAAAGAGTGAAGTGAAGTGGCAGTAGACTCAAGTGCAGGTGCAGGGAAATGTTT
Organism: Magnolia sinica; assembly: GCF_029962835.1. Taxonomy (NCBI): domain Eukaryota; kingdom Viridiplantae; phylum Streptophyta; class Magnoliopsida; order Magnoliales; family Magnoliaceae; genus Magnolia; species Magnolia sinica. The sequence goes on from NC_080581.1 coordinate 16,318,161, forward strand.
GTTTCAAAATGTAAACAAGTATAAATGGGTAGGAAGGAGGAGCAAGAGCAAGAGGCCGAAGTGTGATTCAAAGCAGGAGTGGTACCTAGTTAGAAGGATCCTACAACAAAGCCCACAGCGAATGAGCAATTTTTTTTTTGATAGGCATGTTGGTATCGAACTCGAGACCTCATTGTGGAAACACGCCCTCTCTACCATTCAGATACAAGCTCAAACCTTTGGCATTTGATTTTTAAATTTTGACCATCTATTAGATGTCAAACTCTTAGCCAATTATGACCATTTGTTTGAGTTGATTTTTTGTGTTATGACCTTTCTATAGTGAGACCCATGTACAAGTAGAGGTAAGCTTATGCCACACGTTTTTCAGTCCATGTGTATGGAGAATCACACTCTCTCGGAATAGCAACTTGTACTGTGAAAGGTCATATCTACTAAAATAACACAAAAAAATCTACTAAATACCCCCAAAATCTTCATTCATATCATCCACATCAGCCCCCTATCTTCCAAAAATGGTAAATGTGCTCTCTGACATTTAGGCCCCAAATCTTGCAACAAACAACCCAAAATCAGCACATGTTGGCCCTATGGCAGGCCATCGGCCTACATCAATATGCATTCTCAGATCAATTTCTTTGATCTATCTTTGAAGCCCATCCTTGAGGTAGATATAGGAGAAACTCCCTCTCCACATCAATTTTTCATAAGAAGCCTAACACCCACAAGCTCCAACGTGATCGCATTCATTACCAATTAGAATTTCACTAGGATTTGGTGTCCATTTTTCGAAGGGTCAACAAATTTTTAATAAAAAAGAGACCCAAAGCACATAGAAAAGAGACGATGTGGCATCATCCAATTAATACAAAGGAGGGGACTTACCCTAAGATTCCTAAAGTAAATCTAAAGGCATCTACGAAATCCTTCGACAATCAAGCCAGTTGGCCTTATGAAAGATCACTCAATAACATTAAGAAGTAAATTGAACTCGTACATTCCTAAATCTAGCTTCTCCACTTGGTGAAATAAAATGAACTTGTACATTCCAAAATCCATCGTCTCCACTTGGTGTTGAGACCCACCCAACTAAGCATATAACCAACGAACTTCCAATCAACGAAGTCGTAGGCTTTTTCCATGCCTAACTTAAGGATGATACCAACTTTGCCTGATTTATGTCTCGAGTTAGTGCACTCATGGGCAAACTAGGGCAGTGTGCAGGATTTGCCTTCCATACACAAAAGCACCATGTGCCTTCAAGATAATCACTGATAGGAACTTTAAAGCCCGGAAGCTAGAACTATAGCCAAAATTTTATAGGCCACCTTTTAGACTGATCGGTCAGTGATCTTTCAAACTTCCAATCATCCAAGCCATAGGTTTTTTTTCCATACCTAACTTAAAAATGACACCAACTTTGCCTGATTTATGTCTTGAGTTAGTAGACACAGTACACTCATTGGCAACTAGGGCCATGTGCAAGATCTGCCTACCATGCACAAAAGCACCTTGTGCCTTCAAGATAATCACCCCTAGGGCTTCATGAAAGCCTGAAAGCTAACTTTAGCCAAATATTGAAGGCCACCTATCAGACTGATCAGTCGGTTGTTAGATTGATCAGTTCAATCTCTGCGAACCTTTTTTAGGGACTGGGAAATGAAGAACATGCTGATATCCTCTAATAATCTCCCTCGCTCAAAGAATTCAAAGATGGACAACACGTCTCCCTTAACATCCTCCCAAAAAACTTGGAAAAATCCAATAAGGAAACCATCCAAACTTGGAGCTTTGTCTTTGCTAGGGCTATTCATAGCTTCCAACGCCTCCTCAAAAGGTCTTTCCAGCCAAGCGGCTTCAGTCTTCTATTTTATTAGAAACCATATTCCCAACCTAAGCTGAATCCAACTATCATTAGTTAAGATATCAGAATAATATTAAAGACAATTATCTCATAGATAACATCTTTCTCCTCAATTCTCTGCCCATTAACCAAGCGACTGTGGATGCGGTAACTTCTGGCATTAGCAATGCCATGGAAGAATTTTATATTTTTTTCACCTTCTTTAACTAAACTTTCCTGGGAGAATTTTATATTTTTTCACCTTCTTTAACTAAACTTCCCTGGATCGCTTACACCATTCAATTTCTCATTTCGTGTTCCTTCTAACTCAAGATTCAGGAGATGACTCTCCAAGAAATCCTCTTCGAATAAGGGATCATTTTCTTCTTTTCTGTAAATAATTTGAATGGCCTCTAGTACTCTTGAGCAAACCATGTTAGACAAGAACAAGAAAAGCTTCTTCCCAATGAGTGCATACCACAAACCTACCACCCCTTAACTTGGTAGCTCCTTGTTGATTAGACCATCTCAATTTAACCATGCTGCGCTTTTTTTAGTAATTTGTCTACTCTTTGTATTTTTCATCAACAAATATCTGCCCTTTTTTTATAAAAAAAAAATATATATATTTTAAAAAGACGATGTAAATTTGGCTCCCATGGGAAATCAATGAGATCTTGTCATTCAACCCAATAGGAAAATTCACACATACTTCTTGCGTTGATGGATTCATCCAAATTCTCCTGAGGGAATCTAGTTACATTGAAGTCACCACCTATGCACCATGGCACAAACCATTTGTTGCTAATCCATGCAATTCATCCCAGAGCTGACTGTCGCTAGGATCATTAGAGTTGTAGTTGCAGACATCCGTAAAGGCCCACCTTTGACAAGAGCCAATACTTAAGAACAAAACTGTAACAAAAGAATTACCAAGACACCAATCCTCTTTAACAAGCAAATCAAAGTTCCAAACCACTAGAATAACACTAGAAGCCCCAGTGATATCCAATCATAGCTTTTTCCACCCCATACCAAAGAAACAGAAAGATCCATCTCGTACTTGTCTTTTAGTCTCTTGGAAAGTAGCCAAGTGAACTTTTTGCAACTTCAAAAATTGCCTAAACTGACTTTTTTTATTCAGGCACCCTATCTCTATCACATTCAATGAATCATTTAGCATGGTTGTTAATTCCCTTTCCTTGGTCCAAGCCTTCTGTACCTTTAGTTGGAACTTGGAAGAACCCGTTAAATAACCCTTAGTTACATCACGACCAATATCTCTCGTTAAAACAACATGATTGCCATGGTTGATTGAAGAGGATAGTTTGAGGAGCTCTATTTTACGACACTACGGGGTCACGCTGATGTGTGATGGGTGGATAGGACCGACAAGGATGTTCATCCTAAATTTTATGTCTGCACCATATTCTTAAAGCCGATGAATACAACGAATGAGATTATTAAAATAAAATAAAATAAAGCTCAAGTTATATCTATGCGTTGATGGAGGTTGGGAGGAAGAATGCTGTACAATTTGTCATGGACAATGGGAGAGCATTTGTGAAGGTAATGAAGGAGTTGATGAAAAAGTACAACCTATACTAGAACCCTTATGCAGCCCATTACATTCTTTTTTTTAAAGACAATGCAGCCCATTACATTGATTTGATACTTGAGGCAATAGGTGCAGTCAAGGGGGTGATTGTCAATGCCTATGCAATTACAAATTTCATCTACAAACACACCTATATATTAGCCGAGATGGCGAGAAGTGTGGTGGCGATTTACTGCTGCTTGGGCGACACAGTTTGCCACAAATTCTATCACCCTCAAAAGCCAACTAAAACACAAGTAGGAGCTAAGAGAACTCTTCAACTCTAGGGAGTATTCACAATGGATTCAAAGCAGCAACAAAGCAGCATGGAGGATTAAGGAGATTGTTTTAAGCAGCTCCTTCTGGGAGCGCGTGTGTAATGTGTTGGGTATTCTAGAACCCATATATAGAGTGCTAAGGACAGTGAGAAATGAGACATATCCATCAATATGTTTTATATATAAGCCCATGTGATACATGGAGGTCATTAAGGGTAAAGCCCTAAATTCATATCAATGGTGCATGAAATAATTGATGACCGACAGAAAAGGATTCTCGATCACCCATTTCAAAAGGTTGGTAAATAATTAGCTTTAATTTCTATATGTTTCGATGCTTTACTAGTTGCTTGCATAGCATCAACTTGTAGGGTTCTTTTCCTGATACTAATATGTGAATATGTGCATCATTTTGGGTTTCAGTAAACTTCTTAAACCAGGAGTGTCATTATAGCCATGGCCTTGGTGTGGATAACGACTAAAAGGGCATGTTGCATGAGATCTATGAGAAGTTATTCCCTAATTCTCCAAGGAAAGCCCATTTCGAGAACGAGGCAAACACGTTTTGCATTCAATTCATAGTTAAATTCCTGCAACACTTTATACTAACAATTACAATTAAATGCCATCAACAAGTTGTCACCTTCCAGGATGTAGAGGGAATGGTTGGATGCGAGGCCGCAAGAGAGTCAAGGAAAACAATGATGTCATATAAGTTGTTGCATTAGTTAAAAGTTAGTTCTCACATTTTAAAATTACATGTAGGACTAATGAAAAAAAATGATTAATTTTGCAGCATACTGTGAGACACTGCAACAGCTAGCATTCAGCATACTCACAAAGATGGTATCTTCGTCACCATGTGGGAGAAATTGGAACACATTCTCTCTCATTCACACAAACAGGCAAAACAAATTGGGTTGCGAGAGGTTCCGAAAGCTAGTATTCTGCACTATAATATGAAGATTCAAGAGAGGCTTCGACAGGTTGAAGGTGCAAGAAAAACAGATAAGGACCCATTACATTTAATGATAATCAGTATCATGCATTTTCTATGAAGGAGATGAAGAAGACCCATTTTATGAGTGGGTTAAGTCAAACGACTTTGATCAAGTAAATGGCCAACTAGAACTAAATATAGCAACGAGGCAGCATCAAAGGGCATTGGAATTGATGCAGTTGTAGAGGAGATTAGAGCTCCCCTGAAGCTTTTGACCAATTGACGAGTACAAGAGGCAACCAATAGCAATTACTATCTCATGGGACACGTAGTGGCCACTCCATCTGACAATGACAACGATACAAAGAGAGACGAAGGTGGCGAGCCTAATGGCGATGGTGGTGGTGGTGGTGGTCGCGACAGGGGTGGTGATGGCAACAATGCATATGATGAGAGTGGCGCAGGACAACTAACCACTTGCTCTAAAAGCTCAAACTAATAGAGCATGGTGAATCAATCCATTTATCTCATAGCCCAAGCCCCGCATCCCATGGGTTAGGTCCTCGGCCAAACCCTCCTTGTGGGCCCCACATCACATGTGTTCCGTCTCACACAAGCCACCTGCCTCATACGGGTGGGGGCGTGGGGCCCACCTAACATGAGCCACACGCCTCACATGGACCGCCCACCCCGAGTGTGCCCCTGCATCCCATAGGCCACCCCACTCGAGCCCGGCGTGAAAATTCCCCTGCGTTAGACAGTCAGACTCAACTCAAACTCGGAGTCCAAGTTAAACTCGGAGGCCTCTTGGCATGTTCACTGAGGAAAGGGATTTTGAGCATGGCACCCAGAATTAAGATATATGGTTCTCGTGCTCGTCCTCATATTATCCAGAATAGGGCTTACAATCATCATAAGAAGCAACTAAGTGGCATTGAAGACTCTTCAGCCCGGAGCATGCAGTCCATAGATCCTGATAATGGGCAGGGCAACCCTAGTTTATGCATGGGAATTTTCACACCAGGATCGAGTGGGGTGGCCTGTGAATGCAAGGGGACACTCGGGGTGGGCGACCCGCAGAACCCATAGATTTGGGGCCCACGATGAGGGTTCGGCCAAGGACCTAACCCATGGATGTGGGGCCTAGGCTATGAGATAAAGAGATTAATTTGTCATACTCTATCAGTTCGAACTTTTATAGCAAGTGGTTAATTATCCTACATCAAATTGGTATCAGAGCGAGAGGTCTCGTGTTCGAGACTCCTCACCGGAGGTGCTTAATGCAGGGGCATTTTCACACCGGGCTCGAGTGGGGTGGCCTATGGATGCGGGGACACTCGGGGTGGGCAGCCCGAGGAACCCATGTGATTTGTGGCACGTGTTGGGCGGGTGGCTCGTGTGAGGCGGAACCCATGTGATTTGGGGCCCACGAGGGGGCGAAACCCATGAATTTGGGGGCCATGAGGGTTCGGCCAAGGACCTAACCCATAGATGTGGGGCCTGGGCGGTGAGATAAAGGGATTAATTCGTCATACGCTATCAGTTCGAGTTTTTAGAGCAATTGTCCTGCATCACTAGTTCTGTGCCACAACATTATAGATCTTATGATTATGGACCGTATGGATATGTGCCAAGTGACTCCAATAGTTATGGTACATGACTATTCGACCGTGGATAGGAGTATGCTTCTATGTATGGGAAACAATATCCGGGGGATGGCTATGGGCAACAAATGTATTTAAAACTTCATATATACCTACCCCGTATCCAGCTCCAAATTCACATCAGACACAAATGTTGATAGTTACACAGTAACCATGGATGGGTATACTGATCCAATTTAGAGAGGATGAGTATCAACAATATGTCAAAGAGCATCTTCAATAGTATCATTCTACTATGACTTGGATACAACATTGTCAGTTGATGGAGGAGCTATACTATGGGCAACCCCGTCAAGATGGAGATGATGACTTTGAGCCACCATGCAACTCCATGTGAGTCTAAGGCATAGTTGTACATGCACATTGAGGACACATCATAGGTATATTTATGATTCTTCTTTAGCTTTTGAATGTATTGCTTGTGTTTTCATACGTCTTCTTAGATTTATAAATGATATGAATTGGTTTTGAATATAGTTGCATCGTTTCTGGCAAACAGCACAGTGTGCACTTGTTTTTATGTGATCTTTTGATTTCTAAGTGTGTAATGATGTCTTTTTTAACGTTCCCTGAAGTTTCATTAAAATTTAAAAAAAAAATTAAAAAAAAGACCAATTTCCCAATGTTTCCCAAAAAACAAAGAAACATTACATGATACATCCAATATTTCCTATGTAATACCTGATATGTTTTCATATCCTAAGGGAGCAATACATCCATCAATATTGATATTGAAATGGAGAAGAGCATGACTACCCAATCATGTGATAAATGTAGAAGAAATTCCAATGAAAGAACAAGTATTGAAGAATTTCCAAAGAAATCTCTGAGAAAACATAGCATTGTCAGTGTTGGCAGGATTACTTTCTGAATGAAAGTTGTCCTTGACAATCTTGTGACTTTGCATGAGAGGGGTTTCAAACAGGCTATAGATCAACATATGAAAGAAAACAGGAAAATGAAAAACCAGCAAAAAAGAACACTTGCATTAAGGTGGAATGATCACAAGATCAATGAACAAACAGAAAGGCGATGAGCTCATTAAAAACATGCAAGCTTCTAAGGAAATGGAACTTAGATGATTTTGAAATTCATCAAGTGCAGTCTCAATATCTTATCCGTTTGTAACTCCGACACAATTTTGACTACCTGAAAAGAGAATCCTATAACTTGATGTATCGTTACATATAAATCAAGTTAGACAAAGTTTATGGTTATTTGTTACCAGCTTAATTTCTTCCACTTGCTGAGCCATATCAAAGTTAGGATGCACTTGAAAGTCGTAACTGTTAAAGATAATGAAGAAACAAACTGACAGGTACAACCCACAGCAAACGTTCTCAGGTGAGGCAGCCATCTCACACAGTTCAATGTGATTTTATGACATAACCAACATATCACCTGGACCCAGTATACAAAGGGGCTGCATGCCTGCATTCCATCATTACATTTTGCTCTTCTTTTTTGCAGTTAAAAGAGGAATATAGTTTTATTAAATAAGAGAAAGTTACCGCATTCATGAACAAGCATAAATATCTTGAAGACAGAAGTTTCAATGAGTCTAAACTGTTCACTTCAGAGAAGATACACCTTAATTAGTCATACTGTCCAATGGTGGTTGGCATCTGGGTCAAGTCACAAAAAAGGCCAAGTGTCTTGGAAAAAGTTGCGATACTTTGACGAAGGAGAGAAAGCTGTGCTGAAGCATCTAAATATACAAAATTAATAAATATAATGTCTTCTTTTTGTCAATCAAAGAACATAAATGAGAGCCTAGGAGATAGGTTGATGGCATTTCCAAGAGCCCAAGTTACAACCTTCGTCACTCTAAAACCGCAATCACATCTACGAATGAAATAGACTTGTCCCCGTCAGCGAGAAGACTCATCTGTATTGGCTGACATAAGAATCATGTAAATTAAAGTTTAGGACATTTCAACTTGTATGAGTTGGATTGTTAGCAGCAATAAAACCTGGACTCCAAGAGAACCAAGTCAGGAACTGAAACCGATAATTTATTGATACCAACTCATCTTGGCCAAGTCAACTCAGTATTGGACGATATTTAAAAACATGACGCACACTCACATCCACGTTTTCTCAGGCATATAGAGGCCAACATATCCAAGAAAGATATGATATCTTTGAGAGAGAGAGAGAGAGAGAGAGAGAGAGAGAGTCCTAGTCTTACCACTAACCAGAACCATGGTAAAAGTACAAATGAAAGGCGTACCTTCCACAGGATCTGCTTGATTGATTAAATAATTCTCTTCAGGTAAGGTGTCAATAAGGCGGGTTGAGTTAAGTAGCGTATGGTCCAAATCTAAGACCAAGTAAAGCTTACGATCCCGTAACAAGTTCTTTAAGTCTGCTCCACGTAATCGAGCAATTTCTTCAGCACCAAGCTTCAAATCCTGCAAATACAAATCGTTGTCCAGACATGATCAAAGTTAAATTACATCAAATAAAAAGATAAGTATTTTAAATCAAAGTCACATCTGCTCAAAAGGATATGATAACTGGGGAAATAGAGTTCATTCTCTTACAAACATAATCAGACAAAATGAAACAAGATCCGACGTGCATATATAGCCCAGCCTACCCACACAATAACATGTGCAAGATCAGAGCTGTCCATCAGGTGGGTCCCACTGTATGGATGCCAAAAATAGGCCGCAGCCTCCAGGCAACTCGTCAGGTGGCCTACAATATACAGAACAAATGGATAGCTATCCACTTGTTTTGCATACTGTGGCCAACTAGATCAGACTGAACTGGGCCTGAGTTTTAGGGCAGAGCATCTCGACGTTGGAATCCACCTAGAGGCTTGGATGTTAACCATAGGCAACAACATGGCACATGTTATGCCATGAAAGGTTGAGCAATATAGGCATGTGGGATTAGCAAACCTCATAAACAATACTAACTAATCACATTCTTGGAAGCAGTTTTTTTTTTTTTTTTCCTATAAAGAATACCTTATGAATGTATCCAAATGCAACCCCGGCGTAATCATCTTTCAGCTTCCCACAACGTATGCACATATCTCTGATAAAACCTGGATGAGGGCAGATCTCATCTATAGGCGCCTGCGAAGTAACTGCATATGGTAGATTTTTAGAGAGCCAAACATGACTGCGAATATTTCTATACCCAAAATCCCACATGAGTGAGTTGTGAGAATACATAGGATTATCATTCCACTCATCAGCCATAACAGAAAACTATGTGAGGCTAACTATAACGAGTATCTTATTGGGTTACTGAAGGGCACCTAATTCTTCCTGCATGGCTCCAACCGAAGTTGATCCCTGAGACTCGTCTATAACTTCCGATTCACACACTTTGCGCCTTTTGATCCTGCAAATAGCAATGTCACTAACAACATGAGGGTCACAAATCAACATGATTAATAGCAAGAAACAGTGGCATATATAATTGGAGTTCTGCTAGCCCTCCACACATCTTCTCTATATGGAAGCACAAGTGCTATCAAGTGTCACATGTGTGATACCCAAGATGTTAATCAGGAGGGGCCCGCCATGTTAGATGTCCTGGCCTGGAATCATGTCGTTTCACTCACCAAGTGGATTACACATGTACGATGAGCATGGACAGTTGGCCTTCCTTTCCAACCAACAATTGCTTTCATAGCATGTGGCCAACCTAATGAGTGGACCAGCCTGATGTTTTAGGAGGATATCCACCTTGCAGGACATACCAAATAGACGGCTTGCATCTCATTGTTGTGGAACGCATTGGTTGTGGAAGTTAGAATGGCACTTATGCCCCTAACCTCTATCAATGTTGTCACAATCTACGTCAAGGGAACAAATCAGTAAGTCAATACACCGAGGAGTCCCATACATTCATATCACAGGTAGGGTTTCATGAGCATGTAGACAAAAAAAATTCAAGATATCTTAATGGTCTTAACCCGGACATAAAAAACGAATTGGCTTTCAACAACCTATTTAAGATGTCCAATGTATACACACTTGCATTAAAAGCCGAAGAGATGATTAACTGGAGACCTGGGAGATGATTTGGTGCCCCATGAGGACCATCATCAACGATGGGGCAGCATGCTAACATCCAACGTAAGGCAACCACCAGACCTCCCGTAAGTTAACGGACGATGGTTCAATGTCCAACAATGAAGCCAAACTCCAACCTAGGGGGAGGTGGTTACGGACGAGGAGCTAGTACGCCCGAGATGGGGCAAAACAACACTCCTTTCACATGCTTTACATGTGGACAACCAAGACATTTTTCTTTTCACTGTCTTGAACATCAGTCCACAATTGAAGTAAATTTGCCCGAGGAAGGAGAATTAAGTTGAAGCAACCTTGACCACATACAAATGAAAGATGAAGATGACACAGAATATAAAGGACATGCACACGATGATGAGGTGCATGTTGGGGAAGATGTAGCGGATGTGTATGGCAATAGAGGCAAGTCATTAGTTATCCAACAAACTATGCTATCGACACCTCGGGTGATAGATAAGGGGTGATAGTTGCGGTATAACATCTTTCGTACCACTCACACTTCTGATGGGAAGATATGCACTATTTTGGTAGACAAGGAGAAATTGTGGATAAATTAAAAGTCAAAGAACATAAGCATCCACACCCATAGCAGATTCGTTGGTTCAAGAAGGGGGGAGAAGTTTCGGTTAACTCTGTGTGCTTAGTTACCTTCTCTACTAGATCTAAGTACAAGATTGAGGTGCAGTGCGATGCAGTCCCTACGGACGCATGCCACATTTTGTTGAGGAGATCATGGTTGTGGGACCAAAATATAGTGCATTTGACTCAGGCTAACACCTACTCATTTATTAAGGATGATGTTAACATCACATTGCACCAAATGAAATATCTTCCAACGCCCAAAGATGATAAAAACAAGGGTTAGAAATCGCCTAGTGTAGAAAACATTGAAGGGGAAAGCAAGGAGACCGGCATCATTTATGTCTTGGTTGCTAAAGAATATACAAAACAGTCAAGATGTTCCACCTCTTATACAAGAGCTTCTTTATGAATATAAAGACCTGGTGCCCGAAGAACTCCCAGCTAGACTTCCTCCTATGAGGAACATTCAACACCACATTAATTTAGCATCAAGTTCGAGTCTACCGAATCTTGTGCACTACCAAATAAGTCCAATCGAATATGTTGAGCTCCACAGACAAGCTAATGAGTTGCTACAAAAGAGTGTTTTAATTTGGGAAAGCATATTACTATGTGATGTTTCTTGCATTATTAAACCCTAAGAAAGATGGATCTTGGAGGATGCATGTGGATAGTCGTGCAATCAACTGGATTACTATCAAATATCAATTTCCTATTCCACACTTAGACAATACACTAGACATGCTGCATGGAGCAAGGGTCTTTTCAAAGATAGACTAAAGGAGCAGATATCATCAAATACGCATCAGGGCCGAGGACGAGTAGAAGACTGCATTTAAGACTAGAGATGGGTTGTACGAGTGGCTCATCATGCTTTCAGCCTTTCAAATGCACCAAGCACTTTCATGAGTTGATGACAAAGGTACTCTCCCTTTATGGGAAAGTTCTTAATTGTCTATTCGACAATATTCTTGTTTTTAATCCCGAATCATCTGTTCAGCTTGATCATTTACAACAAATATTGGATGTACTACGGAAGGAGTCAATATTTGTTATCTTGGAAAAGTGCTCATTTCTTGTTAGTAGTGTTGTGTTTTAAGGGTATATGAGATCAAGGTTGACCGAGAGAAAATCAACACCATCGAGGAGTAGCCCACTCCACAAACTCTTTCGAAGGTCTATTCTTTCCACCTTTGGCAACATTTCATCAAAGATATATCCAGAATTTCGGTACAATTATCGCACCTATCATCGATTGCATGTGCAAGCAAGCTCGAATGAACTAAAGCAATGGACCGAAGCTTCAATACCATAAAAAAGATTATGACAGAAGCTCTGGTGCTTGCACTTTTGGACTTCAATAAAGTCTTTGAAGTAGAAAGGACGCTTGAAATGTTGGCGTTGACGCGATGTTGAATCAGGAAGGAAAGTTGATCAATTTCTTTGGTGAGAAGTTTAATAATGCACGAAAGAATATTCCACGTATGATGTATGATCTCGAGTACTATGCAGAGGTCCGGGCACTACGACATTATAGGCATTACTTGATTCATCGGGAATTCATGCTATATATAGACCATAAGGCGTTGAGATATCTCAACTCTTAAAAGAAGCTCGAGTGCCCATCATGCAAAGTGGATGGCTTTCCTACAAGAATTATACTTTTCCTTTGCGTCATTAAACTGGAAGTCATAACAAAGCAACAAATGCTTTGAGTTAGAGGATGGTTCTACTAGGAAGATTCACCGTGGAGACCATGAGATTTGAGGCATTAAAAAAAGAATACAAGGACCCCTTTTTAGCAAAGTGCTTGACAGATGTGTGGATGGTCGAGATCCAAAGTGTGAATACATCTTGTACAATGGATATTTATTCAAGAGATCTCACTTATGCATTCTTAAAGGATTGTTGCACAAGAATGTCCTATCTAAGCTACACGAAGGAGGATACAGAAACAATATCGATATCGCCGATAATATTGCTGATAACCGGAAATGCGGGGAAACATGGGAAAAATGGTGGAATATTCAGTGAAACTTCAGGAGATGTTAAAATGTACATATTTGCATATTTAGAAATTAAAAATTTTGAAAAAAGAATGGATACATAACAAATTTCCATTTAATGGGGCCCCTTACAAGCATGTGTTGTTGTAAGAAATCAATCCAACCATCCCATCCGGCCTATTTAACCATCCGACCTTCCATCCAAACATCCATCAATATTGCAAAATATCAACAACACATGATACTTCACCAAGAAATCATCAACAATTGGAAAGGAAACGAAAGATTGTGGTCTTAATATCGCACATGTTGCGATATTGATAATATTAAGATATTATCAATATTATCGATGATAAATTGAACACTACATACAGCCATGCGCACATGAGAAAAAAAAAAATTTGAAATAATTTTTTTCTAATAAACAAAATTGTGATGATATCAATACGTTGGCGATATTATTGAAATATCGTCGATACATTTATGATACAAGCATTACCTAAAATTTACATAGTCAAAAATATTAGTGATACATTGGCGATATTGATGCATTGGCAATACAAGCGACACCTAGAATTTACATAGTTGAAAATATTGGTGATTACATTAGAGATATTGATATGTTGGTGATACTTAGCACATTACTAATACCTGAAATTTCTAATACTACCAGTGTTATCGGTTTCGCTACCAGTGTTATCGGTATCGCTGAGTTGGAGATAAAGATAATATCGGAGATATTTCGATAATATCGGAGATAATTCAAACACTGGTTGTAACGTTGAACAATTCGTAACACAATGTTTACAATGCTCAGTCTCCAAAGGTCATGTGCATAATCCCAGCCCTTATACACCACATCTCATTCCATTCGGACCATGGGTGTACATTTCTATAAGCTTCATTCTTTGTCTTCTTAAGAATCAAAGGGGGGCAGATTCAATTTTCGTTGTGGACCATTTTTTTAAGATAGCACACTTTATTATATACATAAGGACGATGGATTGATGGGGACATCGAAGGACCTACACAGATGTACCAGAGACGGAGACGACCACCCACATCGATGCAACTCTCTTTGTGAATGGGAGACGAGTTCCAAATGGGGCCCGTCGGGCCACTTTGAAGACCCTGCATGCATTGGACGTGCATCAGGAAGACACCGCTTAGGGATGATGCATGTGGGGTTCTTGGAAGACAGTTTTAGTCATACGATTTTTATTTCGTGTCGATCCAATCGTTGGATCCTATCGATTAAGCCATTAGGCCATTAGATCTTCCAAATCTGGTCCCATTGGACCCTGATCTTGTTTTATTTTTATTTTTATTTTTTTTGTTATTTTTAAGATTTATTTGACAGTTAAGATTGATGGTAAGTGTTTTAGTTTGCTTATTTTGGATGATGGGCCATGTCACTTAAGTGAGTGGCATATTTGTTATTTAAAAAATAAAATAAAATTTAATATAAAAGCAAGGGGGGCATCCAACCCTTTTGGAGCTTGAGAAAAAGAAAAGAAAAAAGGTCTTTATTGTGTTGAAAGGGTGTTTTTCTTCTTTATTTTTAGGGTTTGTGAGAAACCCTCCCTTCCAATCAAATTGCGGAATGGTAGAAGCTTGCTTGGTGGTGGATTCCTCCAAGGTGTTTTATTCCTCTTCCTCTTCTCCAACAAGATACTCCACTTCTTCTCTTATTTCATTTCCTTCCCTTACATCTCTTCTAAACCCATCAAAAACCCAACCCGATCCATCTCCTTTCTCTTTTACCCTAACCATCCATACATGGACATGCACACACGCACATGCGTCCATATGGGCTGCCACGTATGGGCCCCGTTTGGCACCTTTCCTCCTTGATTCCCCTCCAAACCCTACCTAATATCTAGATCCCTAATTCCCAAAAAATCCCAAATCCCAAAACCCTAACGAAAATCTTTTTTTTTTTTTTTAATCCATTCCCCAAACCTGATTTTATTGGCATCATTGTTTTCTTACGTGGTTGTTGCACTACCCATGCTAGATTGGAAGTCCATACTTCCAAGTGGGCCACTCTCGTAATACTTTATATTTCTGTGCACCACGTATGTGATAGCCTAGGCCATTTGCGTTACAAATATAAATTTTCTGAACTTATTATGTGGATGTGTTTGGTTATACATGTTGAATGCTGAAATTGATGCATATTTGATCTCGCATCTTGCATCCTAGGTTTCATGCATTTATCGTCAACGTATTCTTCACAAAAATTGTGCGATTTCATGATGTACCAAAAACAATAACTTCATACTGCGAGTCAAAGTTTATGGGCACTTCTGGCACACTTTATGGAAGCAGTTGGGAACTAAGCTTCCATTCTCTAAAGCATATCATCCTCAAACAAACAAACAACCCGAGGTAGTCAACAATGGACTTGGTAACCTCTTGAAGAGTATGATAGGCAACAATGTATCTCAGTGAGACTTGGATCTACCCTAAGCTAAGTTTGCCTACAATAGCTCTGTAAATCGTACCACTGGAAAAATCCCTATTTTAGATCTGAAATGGGAGAAGTCCACATCATGTACTTGACTTAGTACCATTATCAATACAAGATCAAGTGAGCGAAGATACTGATGCTTTCGCTAAGCACATCCAAGACTTGCAAGCTCGAGTAAAGAAGAAGATTGAAGAGAGCAACACCAGGCACTAAGAAACTACAAATAAACAACGAAAGGATAAAAGTGAAAAAATAAAGAAGGTGACTTGGTTATGGTTTATCTTCACGAAGAAAGATTTTGTAGGGAAACAAGAAGCTCAAGCCTAGGAAGATGGGTCCATGCTGAGCTAAAAGGAAGTTGGGTGACAATGCCTATAAGAAGTATTGTTAATATTCATACGATATTAATCGTACACTTAAATCGTAAATGGGGAATAATCATATGATTTGATTCCGAATCGTATGATTAATCGTGAATAAATATTTTTTTTTCATTTTTCCTAGTCTTTTTCAATTTTTTTTAGGGCTTTTGTTTTTAAAAGCTATTTAGGCCCCACATACATTAGAATATCATATGATTTGATTCCGAATCGTATGATTAATCGTGAATAAATATTTTTTTTCATTTTTCCTAGTCTTTTTCAATTTTTTTTAGGGCTTTTGTTTTTAAAAGCTATTTAGGCCCCACATACATTAGAATATCACTTCTTTTGCTACTTATGAGAGATTTTGGAGACTTTTAGAGATTGTGGGCCATTAAAAACCTAGAAAAAGAAATCGACATATCTTTTCCGTCGCTCAACGGAATGGAATGTCGCTTGTTGCATTTAATTTCTACATTAAAATAAGTAAGAATACATATAAAATATTCATTTAATCTTTTCTATTTCATTTCTGTCATATTTAGGTGAAAATATGCATTTTTCAGAGAAGAAAAAAAAAAATTTTATTTGCATTATTTTGCTGATTTTTGTGAATTTTTTTTAGGGCTTCTGTTTTTAAAACTCATTTAGGGCGCACCTACATTAGAATATCACATCTTTTCTTTCTTATAAGAGAGAGTGCTGAGATTTGGAGTTTGTGGCCCATAAAAAACTTAGAGAAAGAAGTTGTCGTATCTTTTTCGTCGGCTAACGGAATTTAATGCTACTTGTTTCCTTTGATTTCTACATCAAAATAGATATGAAAAAAATTTATATAAAAAAATAAAATTTAAAATTAAAAAAAAAAAAAAAAAACAAGTTATTTAATATTTTCCTTTTCCTTTCTTTCGTTTTTTGTTCTTTCAATTTTTGGGAAAAATGTGTTTTTTACAACTTTTCCATTTTTTTTTTTTTTTTATTTCAAGTGTTTTCTGATTTTCTTAATTATTTATAATCTTCTATGCCTCTGTGGGCCTAAATAGTTTTTTCCCTAATATGTAGGCTTGTGTGTTCATTCTCTTATTGAGCATTGGAGATGGGAAAGAATTTGAAGACCAAGAATAATGATCTTACATGGGAATATTATTCAAAGATGGATGACAACAATAATCTCCACCTAAGATGTAATTTTTGTGGTAAGGCATATTGGGGAAGTGTGTTTCAAATGAAACATCACCTAGCCCGAACGAACAAAAATATAGTGGCATGCCCCCAAGTTAGTGATGATATAGCAGAAAAATTCAAGAATTTGTTGGACAGTAATGTTAGTGAAAAGAAGCAACAAGAAGAAACTACGTACAATGTTGAAAGAGTTCCTATTATTGATAATAGATGAAATGGATGGAGGAAAAAGAAAAAGAACTATGCATGATTTTGTGGGAAGAAAGAGTGGGTCAGAAGAAAAACAACAAGCCACTCTAAACAAAATCTGGAAGAAATGAGATAAAGATAGTGTGTGCCTATATTTAATGACAAAAGCAAGGCTATAACGGTCTATATTTACAAACACTCTTAGATCTTAAATTTAATGAGGAAGCACACAAATGGGGAGTTAACAAGAGTGGTCGTAACACGATTTACTACATGTTACCTGACTTTGAAAAGCATCCACGAAAACATAATTGGCTTAAGGCCGATGTTTACTTCAAAAGAATGGGAAGGTAGCATCTTCTCCAAGACCACAAGGGGAAAGCATGTTCAATATAGTTTTGGCTTATGTAATTTTTTTTGTCATCTATCAAGTTTTGCTTGAAGACCACTCTCCCATTGGTCAAGGTGCTACAGCTAGTTGATTCAGATGAGAGGCCATCCATGGGATATATTTATGAAGCGATAGATCAGGCGAAAGAGGCGATAGCAAAGAACTTGGTAGATGTGAAGAAGCGATATTCAGCCATATAGGAAATCATAAATCAATGGTGAAATCTTCGGTTGCATTGGCCCTTACATGCGGTGGCTTATTTCTTAAATCTTATATTTCAGTATGATGACAATTTCCATCCGAATATAGAGATTAAAATCAGCCTGTATGACTGTATTGAAAGATTGATCCCAAATTCAAGGCAATGGGTCATTCATTGGTGAGCAAATGGAGAAGTTCAAAAGGGGCCAATAGTTTATTTGGAAGAGAGACGGCAAAATTAACTAGAATTGCAAAGCAACCAGGTGATTTTACAATTATTTTGCTTCTTTGAGTTTGATGGTGTGCCTATAGTTTATATAGTTTATGAATTATGATCATGTATTATGTATGTTTTTACTTTTTTGGTTTAGTTTATTTATATAATTATATATGATTGATTTCTAGGTTTATGGTGGGAGTTACAGAGCAAGTGTCCAGAATTGCAAAAGCTGGCTATTCGTATTTTGAGTCAGACATGTAGTGCTAGTGGTTGTGAGAGCAACTGGAGCACTTTTAAGCTAGTGAGACATTATTGAATTTGTTACTCAAACTTATGAATTCACCATGTACCAATAGCCGTATGTAATATTACATTCATTGCAAATTCATTCAAATAAGAGGAATAGACTCGAGCAGCAGAGATTGAATGCGCTCATCTTCGTAAAATATAATCTCCAGCTCGAAGTCCGTCATGCAAAGAGAGAAGGAACAAGAGCTTGATCCTATATACTTATCAGATATAGAATCTGACGATGGATGGATCACAAAGAGAGAGGATCATGCACTTCCTACAGATAACACCTATATGAACATAGGTAAATGCTTTGCCAAAGGATTGGAGAATGTGCAAGGTGTAGGCAAATCCACATCAAAACCGGATGGGCGATGTGGTATGATTACATGTCATATTCTTATTATCTAGTCTTGTAGTCTTATAATTATTAATTAATAGTCTTATTATAATACATTATGCATAAACTATTTTTTTAGTCCTAGAAAACTTGCTATTTGAAGTACAGCGAAGGGAAAAGCAAAGTGGTAGAAGAGGAGGAAGAAGAGTTTATTTCAACATCAAATTCTGAAGATAAAGATGATGTTGATAATATTGACCTCATTGATGAGGAGGATGGCGCTGCCTCGGCCGATGAAGAATAGATTCATTTGGATTTTTTTTTTCCTTTTTAAATTATAGAAACAAGTGAATAGAGAATACATTATATATGGGGAAAATATTATTTTTTTAAATCATACAGAAAACTTACATGTACATGGGATGGGAAGAGGGTTATTTTTTTAACTTGATTGTGACGTGATGATACAATACATTCACAATGAATCAATGATACATTTAATATACAGTTGATCACAATTTTAGAATATATTTTTTCCATATGACAAAATGGATGATTGGTGTGTTTTTTTAAAAAAATTAATTTATTTACAATTTTTATACTTTTTATGACATTTTTTTATGAAAATTTGAAGAAGAAGAAAAAAATCTTACGATACGATTCAGACCCCTTACAATTAACGATATGATAACGATTATGACAACATTGCCTACGAGATCGAATTGCCATAACTCAAATATCTCGTCGACTTTCAACGTGGAGGATTTGTGTGAGGTGTGTGAGAGTGTGATTAAAAAAAAAAAAATTTTTAAAAACATGGAAGATTTGTTCAAGTACCATGGCAAGGTGTCTAACGTGCAAGATAAGTTATTATTGACAAGCATAAACAACCCCCAAAGAAAAAGAAGGAAGAAGTTGAAGAAGTGTTGCGAATAAAGACTACAGGCACTTCACGAGACCAATACAAGCAACACTTGCTGAAATGAAAAAACAAGCTCCATTCTAAATGCACATGGATCACAGGTGATGAATTGAAAAAATTGAATCCGAACATCTACTACTTGTATGAAGCGTCCCAACTCACAAAAGTCAAGTCCTTTCCAACCCAAGAAAAATGATGCAGGCCCACAGTCCATCGTAGAGCCCAACATGTGTTGATTTCAAAATGTTTATTTTAGATTTGGGGCCTAAATATCAAGAGATATAATTTACTATTTGTGGGAGATATGGGAGGATGTGATAGATGATATGGGGTTAAGTTAAAAATGTGATTAAAGATATGATTAAAGATTTTGAGGATTATTTCTTGGATTTCCTTTTACTTTTTTTTTAATACATGCACACACCCCACACACCCACACTCACACACTCAAGCCGTAGTGGGATTTCACCACTTATAGGTACTCAAACCCTTGACCTAGTGTTGAAACTCTTGCGAGTCCGCCACCAGGGCAAGAGTAAGGACCCACCTATGGATTTTCTTTTACTATTATAAGACTTTTACCATCTTAGGTATATTAAATTTATTTGAATCAACAACGATTGATTTGAAATCAATCTCTTAGTTGAGGATCCTTGTTAAAGATTCGTTTAGGGTCTCTAATAAATGGGGGGTAAAGTAGGTGTTAAGCATTCCAAAATTTCCTTAAGTATGAATTTCTGAGGTTTTGTAAGAAAAGTTTGATATCAATAAAATTATTTCTCCCTCTACTCCATTACTCTTGTCCATTTCCTTCAAATTTGGGTGTCGCGATCTCATTGACTAGATAACAAGGTTGCACCATATTTTACTTAAACATTGTTAAGGCCCCGTTTAGAGCCTATACAGAAACTAGACTGTGATAGAAAACACCCTCTAACAAGTGTTATCAGTATAACCACATGAGAACAAGGGGTTCTTGTTTAGAGGTGAAACATGGAGATCTTTTTTTAAAGAGTAAACATGGAGTTATCATAGGGAAAAAAATAATGACCATCATCATCTTCGTCATCATCGTTGCCTTGTAGGGTTGTCAATGGGTACCTAGACCTATAGGTACCTGATGTGATCCAACAAGGGATCCAATGGTTACTGAGGAACATTATTATGGTTGAGATCTGATAGATTAGAACATCCATCATGTGATTTTTCAGCTAGGCCCAACAATCAAAAGGTTTTAAATGGTTTTATAAATGTTTTCAAAAATTGATCTTTTGTTTTAACCATTAAAATGTTTCAATTACACTTGATGGTAATTCTGACAATTAAGATCTTATGGTCCACTACTTGGTTTGCATGGGAATTGGATCAAGGTGGATGGCCATGAACAATGGTGGGACCAGGTCAAATTTAGGTATAAGGTTAAGGCAAGATCACAGGCTTCCAACGTGGTAGGGCATATGGAAGATTGCAGGGTGGTAGAGCACCATACCAATCTCTCCCGATAATCCTAATTCTTCCTTGTATATACTTTATAGATCCTACGCCGAAGGAACTATAGTGGCCCTAGACGTCCCTAGCCGCCTTAGGGCATCACCACTTAAGGGCCCGTTTGGCCGGGTGGATTGGAAGGGATTGAATGGTATTAGGGTGGATGGCATGGATTTCAAGGTAATGATGGTGTTGTCAGTGGATTGTCTTAAGATCCATGGGATTGCTATATCGAGTCTGTTTGGCACGCCTGGCCAATCCCAGGATTAAACCTTCCCATCCCAGCTACTCCCACTTAATGCAGGTGGCCAAACAGATTAGGGTGGATTGGATGGGATTTAAAGGTAATGATGGTGTTGTCAATGGATTGTCTTAAGATCCATGGGATTGCTATATCCCGGGATTAGGTCACCCAGTCTGTTTGGCACGCCTGGCCAATCCTGGGATTTAACTTCCAATCCCTTCCAATACCATCCAATCCCTTCCAATCCGCCCAGCCAAACAGGCCCTAAGAAAGAGAGAGAAGTGAAGAGAGAGAAACCCTTCTCTCTCCTCCCTCCCTCACATGGTCACACATCCACACGTCCGACATGTGGGGTCCACCATCAGACTACTCACGTGTGCCTATCTCAGCATTGCGCTAAGGGTTGGCGAGTTGGCTCTCTTCCCCCCCCATCTACAATAGATCAATGAGAGACCTGCTTTGAAGGATTGGCATTGACGATTTGGCAGTTTCATCAATCAGGTCTACTTCTCAAATTCTCTTATTTTGATTCTCCTAGAAACTTGACAATATCTAAAGATGCAGAGGGCCAAAATCATTAAATATAAATTTTTGAAAAAACTTAAATTCCACAGCATTTCTAAAAATCCTAACAGGGGGCCAACCATGTAAATGCTCTTATTTCTTCCCGAACCCAGCTAGAAACCTAGATTCAAAGACCCGATGGGTACCCATGAGTACCAAACCCAATTGAATATTGTTTCAGATCATCAGTATTCAAGAACGAGATTCGGACCTGAAGGGACCCGAACTTAGCATGATCCAAGACCGGTTAACCGGGTACAGGTACTATAGCACCCGACTCGAACCCAACCCGTTAACAGCCTCATTGCCTTGTCCCAGCTGCAAAATCAACACGACAGCTAGCTGGATATCATAGGGAAAATGATGCCCTATTTGAAACATGTGGACCAACTAAATAGAAAACACTCTCTAACATGTGCCACAAATACAACCACATCAGCAAAAGGGGTTGTCTTTTAGAGGCATGACACAAATATCATAGGGAAAACAGCCATTTTTGTCCCATATCAAATCTAGAACCCTAATTCTTCTCAAAAATTGTGCTACTTTATCCTTTGATTCTTGCTCGAGCGAGATGATGAAAAATTATCATGTCTGGTTCGTTTAGGGGATGGATCCATGAGAACATTGCCACCATCATTATTATAGCCTCTCCTAGATACTTAGGAATCAACACAACACCCTAGCTTGATCCAAAACAGACATTCTCTCACTTGGCGCAAGTTCAACATCCGGTTGCCTACCTAACATCAACTCTCCTTTATTTGTACTAGGGAAGGCAGGCACATTGCTACCAAGCGATGTTAAGATACCCTTATCAATTAGCAATTTTATTGGAAGAAAGGAGGGGGGCTGAAGAAGGGTGATGCGCTAGCCAGTCCCAAGCGCAGATAATGGAGGGTTGATGTCAAGTGGGTAGCTGGTTAGCAAACCTTTGCTAAGAAAATTCATAAAATTGACCCCAGATAGCTAGGAGAAGTGATGCAGGACAATTAACCACTTGCTCTAAAAGCTCGAACTAATAAAGAGTGGTGAATCAATCCCTTTATCTCATAGCCCAGGCCCAACATCGCATGGGTTAGGACCTCGACTGAACCCCCTCGTGGGCCCCACTTCACATGGGTTCCTCTTTACATAAGCCACCTACCCCGAATGTGTCCCTGCATCCCACAGGCTACCCCACTCAAGCCCATTGTGAAAATGCCCCTACATTAATCACCCCCCGTGAGAAGTCTCGAACACGAGACCTACCACTCTGATACCACTTTGATGTAGGACAATTAGTCACTTGCTCTAAAAGCTCGAACTAATAGAGAGTGCCGAATCAATCCCTTTATCTCATAGCCCAGGCCCAACATCGCATGGGTTAGGAACTCGACCAAACCCCCTCATGGGCCTCACTTCACACGGGTTCTGCTTCACACGGGCCACCCACCGCAAGTGTATCCCCGCATCCCACAAGCTAACACACTCGAGCTCGATGTAGAAATGCCCCTGCATTAAGAAGGCTATGATGGTGATGATTACAATGAGATAAAATTAATGGCATGCAGTCCCAAATTGTTAAAGTAATGCACACATCTGCATAGGATTTGTACTCCAACAAATCACCTCTAGCCAATTAGTAAAAGAGGACCTTGCACTTTTCTTTAAAGTTTCTGATGCAGGACATGAAATTAAACATGATGTGTGAGATTTCAGGCTTAAAATCACCTTAGTTCAGAAACATTATACAAATTCCATATCCCACATAAAGTCCAAACATTCAAGTAAAGGGGAATTTATGTAGGTCCAGGCCTACACAGGCTAAGACTAGACTAATAAAAATTATAAACCAAACGATGTTCAAAGGGAAATAGGAATCAACCACACATGCATAGCAAACAGTCCCTAATCCAAGGGATTCCCCAATCTCAATTCAAGGAACCCTAGAGTGAAAAAAATGGACAAATAAATTAAGGCTAATGCAAACTAAGGCTAGGGTTTAGGAAATAGGAATGAAAAGAGGAGAGCTCCTGCGTGCAGATGGTGACCCGGGGCTGACACACCTACGCGGGTGGGCTGGCCGCACGTGTGATAGAAGCCCGCCTCCCCAAAGTGACACCTAAGCCTTGGTCGGCTAGGGGAGACCTCCAATCCCTCCAAGTTTGACGACGATCCCACGTAAGGTCGAGGCGTAGTGCTCCGCCGAAGTTTCAGCCCTTCTACAGGTCCAGATTCTGAAAACTGGCTGTAGGGGGTGAATAGCTGCAAAAGTTGGGAAATTCAAAGTAATAATGATGATAGAAG
Organism: Magnolia sinica; assembly: GCF_029962835.1. Classification (NCBI taxonomy): domain Eukaryota; kingdom Viridiplantae; phylum Streptophyta; class Magnoliopsida; order Magnoliales; family Magnoliaceae; genus Magnolia; species Magnolia sinica. The sequence goes on from NC_080581.1 coordinate 16,342,282, forward strand.
ATGAGATATATGGATGGGAGAGGGTAGGGACGGATGGGGATAGATGTGGCTTCACACCACGTAGTTAGCCCTTCGAAAAAGGAGGGCTTCGCACCCACTTTTAAATTCTTCCACAACTCACTAAGAGAGCAAAAAAATAAAGCAAGAATTTTTATTAAGCTTCAATGAATCAAAAGAACTACAAGGGGTGCCTATTTATAGGGAAAACCTTATACCTCAAAACTCGCGCCATGTGGGCAACCTATTACTTGGCGATGAAGTAAACTAAAATAAAAACCAAACAAAGAAATCTAAAACATTCGTGATGTTCTAAATAATAACAATAAGCAAAAACCTAAAATATGAAATCAATCCGACCAGCGGGCCATGATCATGAGATCTCATGATAGGCCTTTCTTGATTATCGAGCCCACTCTTTTGAACTAAAACTCCGTCTTCTAGCATGGGGGTCATCCCTGGATGTCGTCATCGATCCAGATCGACGGTGGGGCCCTCTTTCTTCGTGCGACGTGCATATGGGGCGGCGTGCGTACACGTGTGCGCGTGATGTCCCCATCAGTTTCACACCTCGAGCTACTTACTGAGAAAGGCCCATCTTTTTTCGCTCTCTAATTCAAAAGTTTAATTATTTAATGCAATAACTAGCAAAAAAAGAGCAAGGAACCTTCGAAGCAATCCTCAATGAAAAAGATACATAGAGCATCCAATTTTCATCAAGGCTATTTTTTGTTTCTGTACTGCTTGTATTAACTACAGTTAACGTCCAAGAAAAGGTCCTTCATGAGGCTAATCTTTACAAAGGGGGCAGAAGTCTTGTCGGCTCACCTCAGCTTTATAAGCAGGTTCAAGCTACGTGCTTTCTCTCAGAGGTTAGGATAATGGAAGGAGCCCGGAGGGCATCAAGAGGCTCAGACAAAGCTTGGAAGTTGCAACACGACTGAAGATGGTCTGGTCCTGAGTGCTCTCTGTTCGACATGTGTCTACCGAGTTGGGACACCGAAGTGGGTGGGAATGCCTCCTCACACATGTTGCTGGAAACCGATCATGTGGCACTCATGCCACTTTCGCCACGAGGGACAAACCTCAGCCGATCTCTGCATGCGTCATACTTTAAAAATCATAAGTGGGATACAACCCGAACTTTGTAGGTATAGGGGGGAGGGGGACTATTTCCTAATGTAACAGGGTCTTTTGCAGCCAGAGTTGTTTCCCCTGTGCATAAGCAGAAGATAATCAAAGCCAGGAGATGGATGAAGAGAGCCTCTCTGTGGGGTCGAGGTCTGAGTAAGTGCAAGTCGGGAGGATGCTTCTCCCCTCTGATGAAAATGCAAGCGACGAGGCTCTTGCGGTAGTAAAGATATTCCTGCCATCAGATGAGATCGCCAATGTAGATCACTTCAACTATGCTCTAGATGTTACCCCTTTATAAGCAGCGAAGGAGGTCCCTGCTGAGACTAAGGTAGCTTCTCATTGTCTTCTCTTGGGTGATATATGCCAATCTATTGATGATGCTTGTTCGATGATAGTGAAGGAGTTGGATTGATATCGGGACATGTAGGAATGCATGTGTAAATTAGTACGACCATTTTTTGGAGCAGGAGATGATGATGTCCAAGCCTTCACCCAATACTTTGAGGAAAGAGGTAACTACAAGCTAAAGGAATTGCAAAGGCAAAAAGCAAGGGTCAAGAACCCTAAGGGCTGGAAAGAATTGCTCGATTTTGAATGTTCAGTCAACAATGACTTTGCCGCTAAGCTTAGTGGGGGGAAGAAGAGACTCGATCAGTTTCCCAATGAAGGTACTCAGTTGGAACATTAAGAGGTTGGGAAGCCAAGAAAAGAGGAATCATGTCAAAGAGATATGTAAGAAATACATGGTTCAGATTTTATCTTTACAAGAAACTAAGATTGAAGCCTTTGACAACAAAATTCTTAATTCCTTGCGGGGTATAAGGAATTAGGGGCAGAATACTTCAAATGTTGAAGGTTCTTTGGGGGGGGGGGGGGGAATGTAGTAGCCTGGAATAAGGATTTTTGGGTTTCAGGAGGGACTTTTTTCAGTTCTTAGTGTATGTGTTGTTCAAGGATACTTCTATAGATTTCAAATGGTGTTTCACAGCAATATATCGACCGTGCTCCAGATCACAGAAGTCTCCTATTAACGTAGTTTAATCTAGCCGGAGCTGGATTTAGCCATCCATGTTGTGTTTAAGGTGACTTCAATGTTATTAAATTTACACATGAGAAGTCAAATGGGAGTAGAATCACTAAAAGCATGAAAGGTTTTGAGGAGTGGGCGAGTCAAAATGAGACGGTTGGCATCCCAATGGGTCGGACTAAGTTTACTTGGACCAATGGGAGGGCTGAACCGATCATGTCCAAATTGGATAGATTTATGCTTTCCGTCGATTGGATCAACAAATTCCCCCTAGTTTCGTCATGTGGTCTCCCTAGGTCCATTTCCGACCATTGTCCTATTTTGCTAAAGGTGGTGGAAGACAGTTGGGAGTCTAAGCCATTTTGCTTCAAACTTTTGTGGTTAGAAGTGGAAGATTTTGCTGATCATTGGTGGCAATCTTCTAATATCACAGGTGCGGCTAGAATTCCACTATCTCAAAAGCTTGAGCTACTTAAGGGCAAATTGAATGAATGGAAGGAGAGGCTTCTAAGCAAAAGGAATGATGATGCAGAATGTGCATTGTGTGAAATACACTGGCTTGATATCAAGGAAGGGGGGAGAACTATCTGAAGAAGACCGCCATAGGCCCATTTCTTTGCTAGTAGATTACTCCAAGTATCTGAAGGAAAAAGAAATCAAATGATGGTAGAGATTGAGGGCACTATGGCCAAAAGAAGGCAACAAAAATACACATTTCTTCCATGGTATTGCACTAATGCTAGCGCATGGAACTAGAGTTGTACACGAACCGAGTTAGCTTGGTTAGCTCGCTCGACTTGGTTCGAAACTGAGTTCGAGCCAAGTCAAGCTGATTTTTTGAGCTCGAAAAATTTCGAGCCAAGTTCGAGATTGCCCGAGCTCAACTCGACTCGATTCGAATCGGATCGAACCAGTTCGGTGACTCGGTTATTTTAATATTGATGTTCCTCAGCAAGTGTTTAATGAAATGACTCAACGAAGTGTCAGCTGGTGGCGAGGAAGGTATGGATATGAAACAAATACCCTTGTATCTTGATTTTTATGTTGCCCACTGAGTGTTTGATGAAATACCTATAAACCGATGCTATTATTTTACATTCTGTGAGAAATTGAAGGTGCACTCCATGTGTTTGAGAAAATGCCGCAGAGGCTCGATCTTGGCTCTATCTCGGCTCGAACTGGCCCGAGCTGCTGACCGAACCAAGCCAAGATACCTAGTCAGGCTCGAGGACCGAGCCAAGATGAGTTCGAGCTGGGGTCAGCTAGTGGCCAAGCCGAGTCGAGTTGTGCCAAGCTCGACTCGTGTACACCTCTACATGAAACAACCAAATAAGCAGTTTAATGGTCAATGATCATGGAATTGAAGAGAATGATCAAGTTTGCTCAGCCATTGGGAGTTTCTACTCAAAGCTATTATCCAGCATGGGGCGGAGAATACCTCTTTTGGATTATCTACCATGCAAATGTCTATCACCCATGGAACTGGACTATCTTGAGAAGCCAACCTCGGAAGAAGAAATCAAATGTGGTATTGATTCCTTGGGTAAAGATAAATCCACGGGTCCTGATAGATTCCCTATGGCATTCTATCAAGCCTTTCGGTAGGTGCTCAGAGGGATGTGGTGGATTTTGTAAAAGAATTCTGTGAAACAGGCCGGCTTGCAAGGGGGGTGGAGGCTTCATTTATAGCCATCATTCCCAAGAAAGGAGTTAAGACACTAAAAGATTATCGCCCAATTAGTTTGATTGGAAGAAGAAATCAAAAGTGATATTGATTCCTTGGGTAAAGATAAATTCCTCATGGCATTCTATCAAGTCTTTTGGGAGGTGCTCAAGAGGGCTGTGGTGGAATTTGTACAAGAATTTTGTGAAACATGCCAGCCTGCAAGGTGGATGGGGGCTTAATTTATAGCAATCATTCCCAATAGAGGAGCTAAGACACTTAAAGATTATCGCCTAATTAGTTTAATTGGAAGTTCCTACAAGATTTTGGCTAAAACCTTCGCATCCAGATTCAAAACGACACTAACAACGGTCATCTTGGAGAAGCAAGGTGCTTTTGTAGCATATAGACAAGTTTTAGATGATGCTTTACTTGCCCGTGAATGTATAGACTTAAGGTACAAGAACGGAGAAGGTTTGGTCTATAAATTAGACATAAAGAAGGCCTATGACCATGTGGATTGGAGGTTTCTTGAGAACATGTTGAAAAGAATAAGATGTGGAAACAGGCAGATTCATTGAATGCATGAATGTTTTTTTATGGTTTGTTTCTTAGTTTCGGCTAATGGCTTTCCAAAGGATTTCTGTAAAGCTTCGAAGGGAATAAGGGAGGGGGGCCTACTTTCTCCTTTTTTGTTCGTGGCCGTAGCAGAAGCTAAGTAAAATGTTATAGAAAGTCAAGAAACTCTTATCTCTGGTTTTAAAGGAGCACAAGTTGGAGTCAAGATTTATCACTTACAATTTGCTAACGATACAATTCTTTTCTGTGATGCAGAATTATCAATGGTGGATAATCTAACAAAAATATTGAGGTGATACAAAGAGGTGTCATGTTTAAAGATTAATGTCAGAAAAAGCGAGATGATGGGCATTAGCCTCTCAAGAGGAAGTATCTGCCTTTGCAGATGTATTTGGGTGTGGAATCAAGTCTTTTCTATCATCCTATTTGGGGCTTCCATTATGCATAGGGAAACCAGCGGAACATTTGTAGAGCAAGGTGATAGAAAGATTCAAAAGAAAGTTATCAAAATGGAAGGGCCGACACTTATCGCTAGCAAGTCATATCACTCTTATCAAAGTCGTGCCTTCCAACCTCTTCCTCTATTTCATGTCTTTATTTAAGTGCCCAAAGATAGTTCTGGGCAAACTACAAAAGTTGAGGCATGATTCCTAAGGGAAGGGGCAAAAGAAAAGCAAAAAATTCCACTTGTTTAAGAGGAAAGAAGTATGTAAATCCTTATCTGAAGGAGGTGCAAGTATTAGTGTTGGAAACTATGAAAATGGGACTTATAGGGAGATAACAGTGGAGATTTGGGTCCGAAGAGGGCAAGTTGTGGAGAGAAGTTATTGTCTCCAAATATAGTGTCCAAGAGGGGTTTGGGAGGTCAAGAAGTCCTCGCATTATCAAGCTTCGAGGATTTGGAGGGCCATTAATTCAGTAGCTTCCTTGTTGAAGCCCGTTGTGGCTTTTTCTCTTGAAAATGGGACCCGCATTCGTTTCTATGACTCTTGGTGTGGAGAGAGGTCCTTGGAGCTGGATTTCCCATCCTTGGCAAGATTAGCCCCCATCAAGAATATACCAGTAGCTGAATGTTTTTCCCACATCGATGAGGGTGGTGTGTAGTGTCCCCCATGCCGAAGAGCTTTATCAGATGAGGAGGCAACAAATTTAGCACAACTATTGGAATGGCTTCATAGCATTCATCATTATCGGCTTTTGAGGACCATTTGGTATGGAAGGCTTCACCATCAGGAAAATTCTATGTCGATCCTCCTACAAGTTGCTTACAAAATCATCAACTACAAGAAGATAGGAATTCTTTCATGCCTTTTGGTTATATGGGGCACCTCCAAAGGTGGCCTCTTTTGCTTGGTTGGTCAAGAGGAAACGATTTTTTTAAGAGTAATAATTTTATTAATAGAACGTTGAGACAAAAAGTCTAAGCGTAAAAGAATACAACAAAAACCTTACAACCTAAGTAAAGATAAAATTTTACAATCTTTCATATTCTTTACCCCGAATACCCAATCAAGCACATCCCGCTTAGCCTTCCAAACCTCTTTCCCACGAACCTTGTTTTATCTGAGAAACGCCTTCTATCCGGCTCACTCCATATGTTCCATAGAACTACTGGTAACATCATGATGTACCAAACAATTGTCTCTTCCTTAGTTCGAAGACCTCCGTGCCACACCCACATGAAAGCTTCTATGGAAGAAGGCATAAGCCACATAATCCAATTCACTACAAATAATGCCAACAATACGGACCACACTTGCCTAGCAAAAGAGCAAGGAATAAATAGTTGGTCTAACGATTCTGCGTCGCTCTATACATGAGACACATGTTGGTTGGAACCATAGAACGTTTTTGAAGATTGTCTATGGTTAAGATTTTCTTCCTTCCTACCAGCCATGTGAATGCCAAAACCTTGGTTCGAGCTCCATCGAACCAAAACCCATAAAAGAAAGCTTGGCTTGCAAGAGAAGATGATTTTCATACTAACTAGTATGAGGAATCAATAGAACAATGCAAAATGGAATCTCGACAATATACACAATCTTCAGAAAAGGTATGTGATCCTTCCTAATATCTATTGTGTAAGAACGATGCAAAATCAACAAATCACCTTTTTATCCATGGCTCTTTTGTGCAACAAAGCTGGTACATTTTTCTAGCAGTCTTTGGGGTTCAATGTGTTATGCCATAATCGGTTGATGAGTTGCTTTGGGCATGGCATGGCAGCACTATTCCTCGGGCTTCATTACCGACATGGCAACTCGTATTGTTAGTAGTTTTGTAGAATAATTGGAGGGAATGCAACAATCGGTGCTTCTATAACAAACAAGGATCACGGGAAGAGGTAGTGTGGCAATCCAAGAGAGATGCAGTAGATTGGGTCTCACGGGTTAAAGGTGTAAATGTTAATGAAATTTCATCTATGTTTGGGTTGTGATTCTCAGTTGTAAATTGGGTTGATTCAGTGGGTTGTATTTTTTGCTGTTTTGATGTTTGCCATTGCAGCCATTTAATAAAAACAGTTACTATGATCCTTCAAAAGAAGAAGAAGAAGAACAAGGTATTCTTCGAGGTATATCAGTGCCAAGTTTGGTGGCACCTCTCACTCATATCCAATTCGCTGATGATACTCTCATTTTCTCAGAGGCCACGGAAGAAAAAATTGAGCATCTTCTCATTGCTATCCGCTGTTTTGAAGCAGTTTCGGGTCTTAGGATCAACTTCAGCAAATCCAAACTGCTAGGAGTAAACGTCCCTTAGCGCACCTTATAGATATATGTGGACACTCTTGGTTGCAGCATAGAGTCTTTTCTAACATACTTTGTTGGGTTGCCCCTTTGCATCGGTCCCCCGCCGAAATATAGGTGGGACAGGGTCATTAGCAAATTTCACAAGTATCTCGCCTCATGGAAATGTCGGTATTTGTCTCTTGGTGGGAGGCTGACCCTGATAAAAGCTGCTCTTTCTAGTCTCCCCCTGTACTTTATGTCGTTGTTCTCGTCTGGGGTCAGTAATTAAGTGCATTGACAAAATCAGAAGGGACTTTTTATGGTTTGGCAAGGAGAATCAGAGAAAGTTCCATTTGCTCGAATGGAAAGAGGTGTGTAAAGTGTTCAGGGAGGGAGGTGCAAACGTCAAGAATCTAAAGCTTATGAATATAGATCTGTTGGGGAAATGGTCCTAGAGATTTGCCTCTAAAAAAGATGCTTTGTGGGGTTCAATAGCTAAGGGCAAATATGGGGTGTCCCAGGGAGGCTGGTGGCCTAAACAATCTTCCTATTACAAGGCTTCCTACATATGGAGGGGTATTCTAAAAGCAAAAGACCTTGTCTGTTCCAACAGCAGTTATGTGTTGGGAGATGGTGCTTCAATTAGATTCTGGGAAGACATTTGGCATGGGGAAAAAGCTCTCAAATTCCTATTCCCTCAAAAATACAAGCTGGCCCCTGATAGAAATATTTTCATTAATAGGTGTTGCTACTCCACGTCCGATCACCCTGTTTGGGACATCAGATGTACTAGAAATCTAAATCAAAGTGAAGCTGACGAATATGTGGAACTTCAAAAGTGCATCTCAAAACTAAAGTCTATCAGTTCTCAGCCTGATGGCATTGTTTGGCCTTTGGAGAAAATGGCCTTCTTTTCTGTCAAATCTCTCTACGCAGCAATTTATCCAACCACGCAAATCAGAAGTGATGTCTCTTCTTTTCTTTGGAAATATCAGGCTCCTCCTAAGTATCTTTGTTTCGGGTAGCTGGCGAGCCGAAATAGAATCTCACCATAGATAATTTGTTAAAGAGAGGCATGCAGCTCGTTAACATTTGTTTATGTTGTATGCGCCACGCCGAATCAGTTAATCATTTACTAGTTCACTGCCCTTTTATCACCTCAATTCTCAACGACTTCTGTCAACAATTTCAGTTGGTGTGCTCCAGAATCTGCGGTGAACATGTTGTCTGACTGGCATGGGTTTAAGCCCTCAGTTAGGGTTGCAGGGAAGAAGGAGGAGGAGGAGGAGGAGAAGAAGAAGAAGAAGAAGATTGATGTAAATGTGAAGAAGATTTGCTACCTTGGCTCTATTATTCAAAAGGATGTAGATGTGAAGAAGATTTGAGATTGATGTAGATGTGAAGAAGATTTGCTACCTTGGCTCTATTATTCAAAAGGATAGAAAGATTGATGTAGATGTTTCCAACAGAATTAGAACTAGTTGTGGTTGGATAACACAGGGTAAGATGTTGCATGAATGCTACATTCCAATAAGACTTATGGGTCTTTTTTTTAGAAGAATAATCCAGCTTTTATTAAAGAAGAAAAGTAGAGTACAACATGGAGCAGGTCCCGCCATATAATGAGCAAGTCAGGACCCACTCTAGGACAACACACGCCACCACTCTACCTGAGGCTACACATTCGTATTATCAAAAACCTTTAACTCTAATCTCAATACTCCTTGTTTAGCATGCACATCAATGTAATCACATGTTCTTCATATACATTGCACATTGACGAATCGGATCAAACAGACAAAACACCTACTCCGGAAATGCAAGCAGTAGGATTGATGGAATGGATTCAAGGTAAGTCTTCGCACAAATACTGAAAGAGTTCAGCTAAGGGAGGTCCCACAAAGAGATTAATGAAATAGTCCCCTGTTCCAACAGCAAATGGCAGTGAACTTAAATGCTTGCCACCTCATTAGCCTCTAACTACATGGGAGAAGGTTATCTATTTGCCTCAACATAGGTCCCACACCTCCTCTACCATGTCCGCCACATTCCATGGACATCTTCCCATAGAAGCCCACCCTATCGTGTTTCTAGACTCACCCTCCACTTCAGAATGAAGATAAAGTAAACTAGGAGTTCCACTGTTTATAATAGAGTTGTTAACTCTGCGTAATTTCAATCTTGCATGCCTACCTGCCCAAAAAATCCATGAGAGCAGTTACGTTATCATTACGAATACATCCTCCAATTCCAGCAAATCCTGTATTTCCAAAACAACACCCATCAAAATTGGCTTTAAAACACCCTATTGGAGGAGACTTCCACAAAATTCAAGGAAATTTTTATAAAATAACCATTTGAAAGGCTGTCTTCGTCGTCGTCTAATCCATATCCCTACTAATTGGGGTCAACTCCACAAATCATGTTCCACCATTCCACCATCACGGATCATATCTTCAAGTTAAACCATACGTCCTCAAGTCTTTTCTGACTACCACCACCTATGTCCTTTTAGGCCTTCCCCTTGCCCTTTAATAGCCTTCAAGTTTAACCCACTCATACCCAATGAGGTTTGGGCGAATGGTCTTCACCATAGGTTTGCTCCCTATAGGTGGGGGTTCGATTCCCCTCCTTGGCTTTACCCAATACACGTGGTTGTGGGTGATTGCGTGTATCCGCAGGAATTAGTCTCACTTCAAAAAAGAGGTGGGGACACCCTGAGTCAGATACACCTCGGAGTTATCTGCAGTGCCCCAGCTCTCGCCTCTTTGGACACACCAGAGAGGTAGTCTAGGGCGACATTAATATGACACAATATCCAAATTTCGATAGAAGCCTATAACAATAAAAAGTTTGGTTAAAGTTACGGACTTCCAGGATGTCTCAAAAAAAAAAGTTTAACCGACTCACTCCTAGCCAATGTCATTCTTGATCACACATGGACAAACCGTCTTAGCCTACTTTCCCTCATATTATTACCTATTAGTGCTACTCCTATGTTCCCTTGAATGCTTTCATTTCTAATCTTATCCTTCCTCATCTTGCCACTCATCCATCTCAACAACCTCATTCTACCTAACCCCATCCTATGAGCATGTTGTTCCTTAACTGCTCAATATTTTGTCCCATAAAGTATGGATGATCTTATAGTTATCCTATAAATTTTCCCTTTAATTTGATTGGTACGTGACGATCACATAAATTTCCAGAGGCACATCTCCAATTTTTCCACCTAGCTTGAATTCTATGAGCAACATCCTTCTAAATCTCTTCACTCTCACGCTCTCACGTATATGGAGCAAAGTGTTGCACAATTATGAGGCAAGACTAGCTGAGGATATGTCAAATACATGAGTAAGTTGAGATGGATGCATAAGAATGCTAGGATAGAATTAAGAATGAGGTGAGGTCATATGAAGTATAAGTTGAGATGGATGCATAGGAATACTATGATAGTATTAAGAATGAGGTGAGATCATATGAAGTGTCATAGAAGTAGTCCTTTGGAAAAAAAAAAATGAAGAAGAGTGGATTAAGATGGTTCTGTCACGTGCAACAATAACCAGAGAGTCAAAGGTAGCTCCATTATGGAAGAGAACTTTGATTAGGATTGAAGGCTGCAAACGGGTTAAGAGAGCCCTAAAAGAACTTGGATCAAGGTGGTGAGATAATGAGAAGGGATGTCAAGGCTTGTTCTCCTGATGAAGATGGGGCCTTAGGAATATTTGGTGAAGTAGGAATGGTAAAGCCAAGGCAATGATGAAGATGATATTGTTTGTATTAATTCACAATAGCATCAATTTGCATTGGCTAATATAAAACAATACATTCAGAGGAGCACCAAAATTTGAAACAAGGTGGTGTGGAAGTGAAAAACATGGAATAAATTTTGTTAATTAAAGAAGCTAAAGGTTAAAAATGAAGAATGGGGGGCAAAAAAAAAAAAGGTTTCAACTTCACACAATTACTAATTACAATTTAATTAGATGGTACATCCAAACACACCCGAAATATACCAATAAAAATACCTTGCTTCTTTGAGATAATCATCGTCATTGTCATCATCATCATTGGAGACATTATCTTGATCCGGCGATGCCTCCTCCTCAGAAGTGGAAGCTGACTTCAATTCTGCATCGAGAAATGCAGCAAAGTCATCACTGCTAGACGAGTGCACCGGTGAGTCCGCCGCCAAGCTCATGACTAGATAGATATCATCTAATCATCCTACACACAGAAAATGTGTTACAATACTCTCTCTCTCTCTCTTTTTCTTTTCTTTTTTCTTTTTTTATGAATGGCAACTAAACAACAAATATTAGTTTGAAATTAATGAGGGATTGATTTAGCAGATATTAATAATTCAAACTAAACCTTCCAAATTATAGATATCAGTTTAGATATATCATGAATCAAAAATTACTTTTGATTATCGAAGTATTAGGGGCCGTTTGGATGCCTGTAACTTATGTAAAATGTAAGAAAGTTACAGGTGACTTTCTTACAGTTTGTGTCTGGAGGAGAAATGTTACAGGTAACAAAGTCTCAACCTGTAACTTTCTATCAAGTAAGATTGAAAGAAATGTAACAGGGGAATTAGGTGTTTTTCTAGTCACAGGTTACTTTGTTACAGGCAACGGCTATCCATTTCGAATTTGGGAGAGGAAGGTGGAAACGCAGCTGCAATGAAAGTGCACCTACCTGCTCTGACGCGTCTCCTTCTCCTTCTCTCAGCGTCTCCTTCCCTCTTCTCTCTCTCAGCGCCTCCTTCCCTCTCCTTCTCCTTCTCCTTCTCTCTCTCTCTCTCTCTCTCTCTCTCTCTCTCTCTCTCAGCGTCTCCTTCTCCCTCTCTCAGCGTCTCCTTCTCTCTCTCTCTCTCTCTCTCTCTCTCTGCTCTAGCAAGGTAAGCCCTGACCCTTACTTGTTTTCAGAGCAAGGTAAGCCCTGACCCTTAATTGTTTTCTTTTTTCTTTGTTCTTTTTTTTTTCCCCTCTTCATCATGTTTTTATTTGATTTGGGGGCAGTGCGGAACGGCCGCTGTTTGCCCAGGGGGCAGTTTCGGATCTCTGTCTGCGGGGCCCACCGTGATGTACTTTCCTTACATCCACGCCGTCCATCCGTATTGAAAGCTCATTTTAGGGTATGGCCCAGGGGTGGGTTTCGGATCCCTGACTGCGGGACCCACCGTGACGTACTTTCCTTGCATCCATGCCGTGCATCCGTGTTGAAAGCTCATTTTAAGGTATGATCCAGAAAATGAAGCTGATCTAAATTTCAAGTAGGCCACACCACAAAAAATAATCTTAACTAAATCCCTACCATTAAAAACTTTACGGGGTTCACTGGAATCTATTTTTCCTTCTGACCTGTCGATAAGGTTACAAAGACATGATGAGGAGACCACACGATTAGCATCTTGATCCAAAACATTTGTGGCCCGCGAGAAGCTTTTAATAACCCATTACTACTGTTTTTTATACCATGGTTCACCTGAGATTGTGATATTTTTATTTTTTGGATCATGTCCTGAAATGGGATGCGATTGCATTCTACAACGTGGCCAGTCTCTAGCCCCCGCGAATGAGCATGCACCGTAATGTATCCTTTTATCCATGATGTCCATCCATTCCTTTGTATTTTTTTAAGACGTGTGCACAAAAATGAGGCAGGTCCAATGCTTAATTGGAACACGCAAAATAATCAGCTTGGGTTGCATTATATGCCAGAGTCGTGCCAAATAATAAGCTTGGGTTGCATTATATGCAAGAGTAACACGTGGTGTGGTCCACTTTAGTGTTTGAGTTGCCTCATTTTTGTGCTCATTCGTTAAATTGACCAAAGGGTAAGGATGGACGGCGTGGATGAACAAATATATCATGGTGGGCCCACCCACAAAACTACCCATTCGAGGCTAGAGATGGACAGGGTAGTACGCAATCCATGTCCCCTAAAATGAGCTTTCAATATGGATGAACGATGTGGATGTGAGGAAAATACATCACAATGGGCTTCACAATCTAGGATCTCACCCACCTTGATAGATCCACTCCAGTTTGGCTGATGACGTTAGCCAATAAATAGATCCCTACAGGTCGGTGTTTTATAGGCCCCACTATATTGCATTTGTTTTATCCATACGGTCCATCCAATTTTTTTCATATCATTTTAGGGCTTGATCCCAAAATGAGGAAATTGAGGTAGATCTCAATCTTAGGTTGACTACACCATAGGAAAATGGTAATGATCGAATGTTCACGATTAAAAACCTCCTAAGGCCCACTGTAATGTTTATATAACGTCCTACCTAATGATTAGGTCTTAAAGACCCGGATGAAGGGAAAAACAAATATTAGTTTGATTTTAAACTTGTGGCCCTCGAGAAGTTTTTAGTTACATATAAGTAAGCCTACTTTTACATGTTTTTTAATACGTGGGCCCACTTTTAGGATCCACCTAATGATTAGTTTAGCTTAAAAATTAATCCAACTATTCATCTAGATGGGCTCAATAAAATTACATACTTTTATGCAAGCTTTTTTATATGTCAATTTGATTTTTAAACAAGATCATACTCTAAACTCAACATGGGGTGAATATACAACATCTTATTTGTAACTAATTTACAAGTTATTCAAACACATAAACTAAGTTACTGTAGTAAGTTATAGCTTACACCCAAACAAGATTACATGTAACTTTCTTTTACCTATTACAACTTAAAAAACTTATAAGCATCCAAACGCAGCCTGTAATTTGAGTTAATATATGTGACGTTTGAGTTAAAAAACTTGTAGGTAGATTGATGGACATTTATTCGACGGTTAAAAACAATAACATCTTATGCTTTTAATTTTTTTAAAAATAGTAAAAAAAAAAAAATGTAAGGTTAACATTGTTCAACCAATCTGACTTTTTGAGTTATTTAGTTGATTTAATTTGAGTTAATATATGCGACATTTACTTTTTTAAGTGCTTGTATATAAAGTGTCATATACACCTAGACTATGAAACATCTTTCCTTTTGAAAGAGAGATTGGAACGGGAGGAAGTATACAATCGCAACTCCGCTTGCGTACATTGCGTGTGTAGCTTTCATTATCCAAAAGCCACATGCATGGAACTTCCATGAGATTTACCCGTACATCAGGTAAGATACCTCTTATACACCCTGAAACCTAATAATCACGACGATCCAAGGCTCAAGTAGGCTACACCACAAAAAAATAATTGGGATGGGTATTGGGGTATCAATGGGCTGAGTTCAGGCATGCCAAAATCAGAATTTTGAATAAGCCTGGCATGATGGGGTGTCAATGGCCCAATCATTAGATGAGCCACACCAAAGGAAATATTAGTTGTGCAATGGACAAACACCCCCAAACCCTTCAAGTTCATGTGGTAGTGTCATGATTTTCAGGATGTTCTATTTTCATTGTTGACCAACTCCATATGACTGGTTGGATGTATATACAAACCATGTGGGGGCATTTCTTTTACCCATATAGCCCTATTCTCTAGAGGATCAACGAGATCTCTGTAACTAAGGATTAATCGGTTGAATCAATATTAATTTGGCCAAAATTTGTCACCTGTAGTCGGCAATAGAAGAATTGGCTACGATGGCTAATCTTACCACCAATATAACTAAGAGGCACTAAATTATGGAGCCCTTGGAGGATAATTTGTCTTAGGACCGAATAGCCTGTGGAGCACCCTCTTGTACCTCTGGTTCTCCTAACTGTTAACCTGGTTCCTTGACTAGAACATCGATCACACGCTCATGTCCCTCAGAAGAGCCATGATGATTTGATAAACTTAATTCAAAAGGTTGTCGGCCATCAACAGGGCCGGCAAAGAAATCGACCAACGTACTTCTTTATTTATAGATCTTATCTTGGAGAAGAAATTCTTAGAGAGACAGATCACCCTAAACATCCCTCCCTTTAGGTGTCATTACAAGAGAGAGAGAGAGAGAGAGAGAGAGAGAGAGAGAGAGAGAGAGAGAGGGATGTGCCCAGTCAGTCTCTCATCTTCCATCCCTTATTCTCTTCTCCATCTTCGATACATGGGATTGTGTGTAGTCCACTATGTGCATCTTCCTCAGCCTCTACCAGAGGATTTGATGATGACTCTCTCACCTCCTCCTCCTGAGATAGAACGAGGATTGACCTCTTAGTATAATAAATATGCATCGACAAGTTTAGGAAAAAAAAACTCCACTCACTATCAAATCGTGTAAGGTATGACTTAGATTGTGTAAGGTATGACTTAGACTGTTCATTAGTAGTTTTAATGTGTAGAAATTTGATATTATCATGATGGGTATCTTGGGTATTAACTAATTAATCTGGATTACAAAAAAAAAAAACTTTAGGTTTCAGAGCATTTTGGCCTAAAAATTCAATATCATTTGTATTGCAGATAGTTCCATTACGACTATTATCAAACTTGATTCTATTTATTCAAATAACTTTTTTGTAGCTAATACTCTTTATATTCCTCAGTTATCCTTCAATATTCATTCATTGGTTAGTTTACTGACCTTTGAGATCATATTATTTTCTTTCTTGTTGGTTGTATTATACAGGATCAACATTTTGGGATGTAGATTAGGACTGGGCATGGATCGGGGGGATTTGCCTTTTGAATAAGCTTCATGTTCCTTTAACATCGCTTTCTACTTTTATAGTTTTTAATAAACACAAGTTTTCTCCCTCTTTGGCATTCTTTGTTTGGACATCTTTCTCATGTTCCAGTGATATATTAGACAATGTTTCTTATATAAAAATTTCTAATTATGTTGGACATAAACTGTCAAAATATATGGCTCTGCCATTCACTAGTGTTTCTATACTTCCTGCACCTTCTGATTTAATACAATGTTATGGGGCCAACACCACAACCTTTTAAGGGAGGATCTGTCAAGGTACTTTATTTCACATGTCTTGTTCTTATACCTTAAAACAAAATAGATTGTTGAAAGAAAACATCATTATGCTTGATAATTTTCGTAATGTCACCTTAATTCTCTTTTCATTCCTATAGTATTTAGGGAAGAAGCCATTTTGATTATTGTTTATATAATTAATACACTCCTTCTAATATCTATAATCAATCTCCTTTTAAATGATTGCACAAAGCTAGACAAAATTATAATAAATTATTTTGTAAGATGTCTTCAGTCTGATAGTTTTTGAGGTCTGTCGATGTCATCGAGAGACCACTCGATCCCATCGAGCATTTGTTGATACCATCGATAGACCACTCAATCATATCGAGAAAATCTCGTTTTTCCCCTATGCTCATTGGATAGTTTTGAAGGCATTCTTGGATCCCATCGACATGCCTTGATGGTTGTCAATCCCATCAAAGGTACTATCGACAGAATTGCATAAATTTGTGAAAGTGTATATTTTGTTTACTAATTTGATTGGAACACTATATAAGCGAGTGTAATTGAGATTAAGGCATTCTAAGACGTTCTTAAGTTGTTCTATAGCAAATCTGGGGTTTTGTAAAGGGATTTTGAAGTTTTTCAGATAAGTAAGTCCATCCATCTTTTGTAAATTCGTTTTCTTAGTGGATTTGTTGTCATTTTGTGCCATGGTTTTTTTAAATTTTTAAGAGGGTTTTCGTGTAAATTTTGTGTGTTCTTTGTGTGCTTTTGTCTGCATTTGATTTTTTCTTGTTTGATTTGAATTCGGGTTTGCTTCTACAATTTCCCAACAAATGGTATTAAAGATAACGTTGGGTTTCGAGTTCGAATCTGAAGCATGTCGTTGAATGGATCAAATATGAAGTACGAAACGGAAAAATTCATTGGTAAAAATAACTTTGAATTATAGAAGGTAAAGATGAGAGACCTTCTAGTTCAACAAGTACTGCAACATGCTCTCCATGGTAAGGTAAAGCATTTTACATATATAAGCGATGAATAGAGTTGGGCATCGAGTTGAGTCGAACCGAGTTAGGGCTAACCCGACTCGACCCAGTTTTGAAATAGACCCGACCTGAATTTAACCCGACTCAGTACCGAGTCCAACATGCTTGACCCGATCCGAGTCCAGGTTTGGCCTGGACTAATCCGAATCGAGTTTGACTCGGTCATAGGTACCGAGTCGGGTCAGGTGCAGCAGGTGTGTTGAAATCACAACTCAGAACTTAGGTGCACCTATCGGAATTATAGCCTCTCCATCAGCTATACGACATCTCGGATCTGAAATGTCAAATATAAGATTTTTCTACATGTACGAGTTAGGTTTTGGATCGATTCGAGTCGGTAAAGAGTCGAATTTTAGGTTGAGTCGAGTCGAGTTACTAGGTAACCTGAACTCAACTCGGTTTGAGTTCAGATTAGATGAAGTCTACTCAGTTCGAATCAACTTACCCACTCAGTTTGGGTCGAGTTAGGTCTGAACGAGTTGGACGAGTCAAGTTTGCCAAGTTGAGTTGTCCTGTGCCCTGCTCTAGCGATGAAGAGTAAGATGAACTTGATGAGAGAGTTATTACATCGATCCAATTGTGTCTAACGGGTAATGTTCTCTATAATGTTCTGTATTTGAAAAAAAAAAAATCGTCGGAGGGGTATGGACGAAATTTAATAGTTTGTACATGAAGAAATCCCCAATCAATCATTTGTATCTTAAGAAATAGTTTTACAATCTTAAGATGACGAAAGGATCTAATATCAATGAACACATTAACACATTCAGCGAATTGCTTTACAAATTGACAAATGCAAAGGTGAAGATCGAAGAGGAAGATCAAGCCTTAATCATGTTGAACTCTTTTCCACCGTCTTACAAGAATCTCATAGATACTATGTGCTACGGTAGAGAGACCATAGACATCAGAACTGTCATCTCAACCCTTTATGCGAAGCAATTTAGAAAGAAGGGCAACAACTAAGGTTCTTATATGGATGCATTGGTCGTTAGGAGAAGGAATTATAATCAGGAAAATGGTAACTCGCAATCAAGATTTAAATCGAAGGGCAAAGGTAAGATAGAGCGTTGGAACTGTGTAATGATGAGACATATGAAGAAGGATTATCAGAATCCTAAAGTTCATAAGAGAGAAATCAAATAACACACCGAAAGAGGCCAACACAACAAAATCAAGGTAGGAAGTTGATGGTGGTAATGTTCTGACCGCATCCAAATATAGATATCTTAGCGATGAGTGTATTTTGGATATGGGGGCCTCATACCACATAACTTTTTAGTGAGATTGGCTCGCCAGTTATAACTAGTGCGATAATGGATAGTTATTTATGGGTAGTGACATTGCCTGTAAGGTTGTTAGTGTCTGATTGGTGCGCATCAAGATGTTTGATGGGGTGAAATGCATACTAATGGATGTAAACACATTCCTAACCTAAAAAAGAATCTACTATCTCCTGGGGCACTTGGGTGCAAATTCACCGATTTTGATCATATCCTAAAAGTTTTAAATGGGGCTTTCATAGTAATGAAAGTACAACAGAGCGGTAACCTTTACAAGTTGATCGAGAATACTGTTTTAGTAGAGCTGCAATGTTTGTAGAGAAGTCCTGTAGACACCCCACCTAGGCTAATATCTTAAGAAGGCTAAGACAGTCCGATAACCATAATCCTATTCGAACCTCGAAACCCTAATCGGCACCCCAAAATCCTAATCCGAACCCAAAACCTTTACCCAAACCTTGAAACCCTAATCCGCACCCCAAAATCCTAATCCTAACCTAAAACCTTAATCCAAACCTTGAAACCCTAATCCACATCCCAAAAACCTGATCCGAACCGAACCCTGATCCGTACTGAACCCTGATCCGAACCGGACCCTGATCCGAACCAAACCCTAATCCGAACCCTAATCCAAACCAAGCCTTGAACCCAACTCTAGCTTAATCCCTAACCGAACCCCAAACCCTACCCAAAACCGCAGCCATTTCCCAAACCTTAACCAAACCCGAGCCATTACGAGCTATCATTTAAGCCAGACCATGCCCAAAATTGATCCATTTCTCGAGCCATTTTTGGGTCATAATCGAGCTAATTTCGAGCCATTTTGAGCTGAATATCTAAAAAGGGGCTTTAGGCCACTATCCGGGCCTAAAATAGGCCCACCGGTCAAACTGCGAGAGAAACTGTACTCGGGCGGTAGTCTGACTACCTCCGGCAGTAATCCGATTACCTCCACTCGTGGGGCGCATGTGTCCTCCGAGCAACAACTGTCTCTGCGCCCAAAAGTCAAGTTTCCTCTGAAACTACCCCTCCAGCCTACCTTATTTACCATTTTACCACCTCCAAGAGCCAATGAGAGCATGCCACATGTCATTCCTCTCTCCTCAACCAATCTCAAGCTGCCATGTCAGCTTTTATCCCTCCCAAACCCAGCAATTACAACAATACCATCAGAAAAGGCTATAAATAGCCCTCTCCTCTTCATATTTAAACAACCACTCCTCATTTCCAAAATCCAAGTGAGAGAGAGAGAGGGTGAGAAGGAGCTCCAAAGCCTCAAAGTTTAATTTTTTTTAACCACCCCTTAGCCTCCTCTCAACCTCCTCAACCCCAAGTTTAGCCCAGATTGATCATGGTGCAACCCATGTCTTAGCCTACACAAGATCATGCTAGAGATCTTTCATTTTACATATAAACATTCATCATGACATCTATTCTCTTCTCAACCCCCCTGCTTCTCTAAATTTCTAGTGAATATATGCTCTGTGACTTGCCGTACATCGGATCTTGTCACGTCAGAAATTTTTAGCGATCTAGTCCACTTTTCTTTACCTTTTTGCATAAGCATCATCACATCTGCCTTTTAGACACATTGTTGAATGTATGCTCTGTGGCTTGACGAAATCTCGGATCTTGCCGCATCAGAAATTCACGTGTGCTTAGTCCTATTTCGACTACATCAATCAACCCTTGAGATTGTCTTACCACACTAAGTAGAGACTGTACATTTGTACGGGTAGAGAGGGTGCCTAACACTTTCCCTCTTTGTAATCGAGGTCCCTTATTCGGAATCCCTCATCGCAGACCAGGAGTCAATTTAAGGTAGGAGAGTCTTCGGATTTCTCCAACCTTACGTATTCCGTGGGTTCTAGCCGACTGCGAGATTTTAAGATTAATTGGCTAATAGCGACTCCAACATCTACAAATCAGCCTAATCACTCTCATCACAAATACAAACAAATAAATCAGCGTGGGCGCCGATTTCTAGTGTTCACAGAATGACGACTCCACGAGGGATATGCTAGAGCACACTAGCTAAGACCCAACTCGAAAGTGTGTGGTATTCCAATCTCAAGGGACATTCATCATTGCATTCATATAAAAAAATATATATAATAGTCATGAGACAAACAAACAAATTAACTAAAAAAACATCAATCTTTAGCTTACACTTGTTTAGGCATCAATCCTAGTTACAACTACTCGAATTCATGCAGCTATGACTATCAATGAAGAAGAGGCGGCAGCTCTGCCAGCTCCTAAAGCATCAGCATCGACGTCGGTACTGGCGCCGACACCTCCAATAGCTCCAACAGACTCACCAATTACTGCAGCCATGAATGAGATGACCCAAAATCTCAAAGCATTGCAAGAGTTATTTCTTCGCCTGGTATCAGGCGCTATACCAAACATGCAAGCAACACAACCTAGTGTGCAAAATAGCTCAATCCCACAAACTCCTTTTACTTTCTCCCTCATTCCTCCAGTAAATCCTATTCTCCCTCTTCCTGTAGAATCAGCCCAACATACAAATGGGAGCAACCCTCCCACACATCTTCCTCCTAATAGGAGATCCAATCAATTCCAAGGGGCAAAACCACTCTCGACCGGTGAAGAGCTCCGAGAGCAATTGCAAGATAAGTAGAGGAAGCTAAGGAAGCAACAGGGGGTGAATCTCCCATCCACCAAGTTCAGGGATCTTTGTCCCTTGATGCAATGGTACCTTAAAACTTTGAGGTACCAAAATTCAAAAGGTATGATGGTACGGGGTGTCTTATGGACTATTTAAGAGAATTCTGTGGAGAGCTTAATACGATAGCAGGTAATGATAGAGCATTGATTGGTTTATTTCAAAAATCCTTGAAAGGCGATGCATTAGATTGGTACATATCATTAAACTACCATCGATTTAAAACTTGGGAACATCTTTCCCAAGCTTTTAATGATCGTTTTGTTTACAATCTTAATGTAGCACCCAAAAGGGCACATTTTGTTGCCTTAAGGCAGAGGAATGATGAGTCATTATCAGCTTACGTTGGATGGTGGCGGGCAATGGCCGCTAGAATGAAAACACCCATTGATGATGAGGAGCAAATCTACATGATCATCCATTCGGTAAACCCGAGTATCTCTGGATACCTCGTCTCGTATCCATATACCAACTTTACCTAACTCATCCATGCCGGAGAACAAGTCGAAACCGGAATAAGGGTTGGGATAATCTCCCCTTGGTGGCCTCATCAAGCCTCCCTAGTATAACGGATAGTAGAAGGAAGGTCTATTGGATACGAGAACAATAACAGAAGTGTTCCTGACCTCCATCCAACAGAAGAAGACAATCTTTTCGCCTCTACCCAAGGCGCTCAATTCGCCCCTTAAGATGGACAATGGTAACAACAACAGCATCAACCTAGGAGAAATGCGCAAAACTCGTACAAGCAGGTAATGTTGGGCAGGAAATTCACTCCTTTGGCACAAACATACAATCAGATCATGACAATGTTAGCGCAAAAACAACTTCTAACGCCACTCCAACTTCGACTTCTGTTAAATCCCATACCCGCAAGCTACAATGAAAACGAGTATTGCGCATATCATCAGTCTCTTGGCCATCTAACCGACCGCTATTTCGCCTTAAAACACGCGGTCCAGGATTTGATCGAAAGCCAGAAGATTGCGATCACCCCACAGGCTAACACTACGGCTCAGGGCAAAATCCTCCAGAATTCTCTACCACCATATCAAGTATGTCTCAGTTCATTAGGAACCCCTACTAACAATATCGTCAAGGAGAGACACCCCCGGTTAATCTAGTCCAATGCATCTATTCAATCACTGCCAGCCCAACAACAATACCCTCAAGTTTACAAGGGGCACACCCTGCCAGTCCAATCTTTTCGCTCTTAAATATGTAAGGGGCATCTCCAGCCGGTTCAGTCTCCATGCCCCCAAGTCTACAAGGGGCACACCCTGCCAGTCCAATCTCTTCACTCTTAAATATGCAAGGGGCATCTTCGTCCAATCCAATCTTCATGCCCCTAAGTTTACAAGAGGCATGCCTAATCAATTCAGTCCCTACATCTTCCGTCTTGCAAGGGACACCACCTACTGACCCACCCCCTACTCCAACTGTCATGCTCCAAGAAAAATCTCTTTCCCTAATCAACATACCATATGCCCTAGCAAAATCAGGGCCCGGCTTCAATCATGCGGTAACATTCCGGGAAGGACATTCTGGTACTCAAAAGGATTTACCTAGCTCTACTCAGTCTTCAATCCTTCAAGAGAAGAGTCTAGGACGAGTGGTTCCCACCTCTAGGAGAAAGGTCGAGGAAGAGATTAACGTCGAGATCTTGATTAGCCCCAAAGCATCAACCATTACTTTTCAGGTCTTTGACATCACAGCTTCATTTCATCTCCTCCCTGATCGGTCTTGGATCCACAGACTCAAGGTTCTCTCTTCAATTCTTCACCAAAAGGCCAAGTACATTTTTAGAGACAAGGCGATGACCATTCTAGATGATCCTGAACAAATCTTTTCGATAGAAGCAGCCAACCGTCAAGAGCTAAATATCCCGATTATAAACATACAATGCTCCGATGAGGATATCCCATACCATAGTCTCGAGTTCGAGACTGTGAATTTCATGCCTCTTGCATGTCCCATCGGATCAAACTATGTCTTCTCTTCAGTTGGGCACTAACATTTTTATTATCAGCTCGAATATCAAGAAAATGCAGGCATGATAGGATTGGGATATCAGCCTCCTATGGATGAGATAGCAAAGCACAAATGTATCAAAGGAAGGCAAGATCGGCAAGAGGAGGATGATCCCTTCATCCACACATCAATCAAATCCATCAGAAAAGGTATCATCTGTCCAGTTGGTAGGCCGAGATCCATAGTGGAGGATCAAATGAGCGAAATGAGTCTAACTGAGCTATTTGAAAATGACTTAGGTAAGGGGCAAGAATTGCCCTTGAATGACTGGATCACAGTCTGGATCCTACCTGAGTTGAAAGAATCCAAAAGCTCACAATGTATCAGGAATGAGCTAAGAAAAGTGACATCCAACACCAAATCAGAGCCTAATCTTGAATTCATTACGATGTTTGGGCACGACAGTGAGGGCCCACCTACTAATCTGTCTAGCCCTGCCTCCTGAGGGGAGGGAGTGCAGGGCGATAGTTGGTTCGTAATCCCCAAGACGGCACAATAAAAGCAAATAGTGTTTCACTCCCCGAGCCAAATCAGGTAATATCTAGTTCACATCACCATCTTTCTCAAAAAAAAAAAAATCAGAAATTTCCCAAAAGCCAAAAACACTAGATATTTTCGAAATGCCAAAAAATTCAAATACTTGTTAAAATCCAAAAAATCAAAAGTTTCTCTAAACACAAAAACAATAGAAAATCTTTCAAAACTCACAATCAATAATGTGCCAAACACGTATGTTACAAAGTTTAAAGTTGACTCATATGATTTTGATTTAGAGTTAGACTTCAAACTCATGGATTTAGACGAAGCCCAGGATGTGGAAAATGAGGATCTGACTCTCGAGCTAGAGGATTCCCTCCGAAAGTTCGAGGCAAATGCCAATGTCATCATGGATGATTTTGAAATTGTGAACTTGGGATCCCTTGAGCTCCCTAGAATAGTACGCATCAAGAAATCCTCGCTTCTTGAGTATAAGTGAGGATGACAGAATTCTTAAGGCCAGGGCTATCCAACCTCGCATTTTCCTATGAAGCCTTACCCAGATCAAATGAAGAATTAATCATACACCATCTGCTATGAAACCTAAAGTCAAGCCCATCAAGCAAAGCTGTCAAGATCATGTCTGAAGTCCACGATGGAGTCCTACTAATGAACGATGAAGATAAGCTATTGTAGCATGTCAGAAAGTGCTTCAAGTATTCGAAGCTTGCATAACTGATCCATGTGCATGCTTCGAGTCTTTATAACCTGGCAACACCATAACCCCTCTTCATTATGGGGTGTAGGCATCATCAAAAGAATGACCCCAAAGGCATCCAATGGTGATGAATACATTCTCGTAGCAGACAAAAGTAGGTGTCGACAACATCCTACATCATCAGTACGAATGAAAAAGAGAAGTCAAGGAAAACGATTGGTGGTAATCTCGATACAACCAACTACATCTTGTAGACATAAAGCACATGACGATCGCTAGGACCAACAGTAAGCAAGTCTGAAAGAAAGGTTAGCAACATGGTAATAATGTCTATCTTACCATTGTGCCTACGAAATCCAGGGGGCAAGTCCAAGCCATCATAGGATGATCCATCGATCGTTTGCGAAGTTCTTCCGGGAAGTACCATTCGTCTCATCATCATTAGGGGCAAAGATCTTTCAGAGCCCACCAACGCCAATAATGTGAACATCTATCACAGGTAAGCCTACCTGACTATGTCAACAACCACAATCGTAAAGCTGAAGTAAAAAAATAAGAGGTTAGCAGCCTGAGATACGTTCCATCATCATTCCTTCCCTCCAATAAGTGTTCTAAAACAATAAAGGGTCCCAAAAAAAAAAGAATAGATGAATAAAGTGGGTAGTCCAAAAAAAGAAACAAAAAAGAATAGACAAATAAAGCGCGTAGTCCAAAAAAAAGAAAAAAAATTCAAACCCAATGAGTGAGAACACAATTCACCAGTTCGTTTTCCCCTTAGGATTGTTTACCCCAATGTCAACAGCTTCACGATCGTGATTGAAGACAAAGTCAGGCAGCTCACCAGTCGGCCGACAATGAATGGAATCTAACCCCTGCTTATGTCACCTGAAAAGAAAAATCAAAAGAAAAGTAAGGTGCCTAAGAAAAACAAGTGAGGTGAAAACCTGAAAGGGCGCCTCGAGTAAAAACAGCGGGCATCTAGCGGACTTGGTGAAAACCTGAAAAGGCACTAAAGGTAAAAAGAGCACAACTGCCAAGGGGTAGACAAGAGCAAAAACCTGAGATATGGTGAAAATTCGAAATGACGCCACAAGCAAAAATGACGGAAAAGCCAACCGTGGTGAAAATCCGAAAGGGCGCTACGAATAAAAATGGCTAGAAAAAAGTGCATTTATAGAAGAAGTCAAGGTAACGAGCAAAGTAAAGAAGCACAAAGAAGAGATAAGTCCTGTATCAGAATTCTGTCAAACTCTACTCAAATCCAAAGGGCATGATCCTAATATGCGCTACTCTCAGGGAACAGAGATCCTTGGTAAACAACTCAAAATACCGGATTCGACATGGGCTGAGTTCAATATGCTAATCCCAATTATCCAAAGCACAAATCCAAACACAAGTAAACACCGACAAATTTGACATAAATAAAAAATTTTATTCCTTTCAAAAAAGTCTTTCTATGCATCGCTTTCCTTTCTTTACAAAAAAAACAAAAGCATTCATACATATTCAGGACAAGCAGCCAACAAAGTCGGGGATCCACAAAGTTAAAGTTAAAGCCCCAGAGGCCCACAGTTCAAAGCCCCAGAGGCCTATATTTTAAAGCCCCAGAGTCCCACATTTCAAAGCCTACAAGGCCCACAAGTTCAAAGCCCCAAAGGCCCACAACTTTAAAACCCCAGAGGCCCACATTTCAAAGCTCACAAGGCCTACATGTCAAAAGCCCACCAAGCCCATTGTCCAAAGGCCCATTTTTCAAGACCATTTCCTAGGCCCACATATCCAAAGAAAGGCCCACTTCACAAGCTTGATTTCAAGGCCCATGGTCCTAGGCCTACATGTCCAAATCAGGCCCATGTTCTCCAATTGCCCCATTAATTCATTCGTGGAGGCCATCTGACTACTCGATCCAGGCCGTATAATAAAAATCGGACGACGACGCCCTCCCGCGAGATCGGATGGATGTTTTAAAAATCCCAAAAATATCTTTAAATAAAAACCGTTAGCCTCATCAACTTATCTGTGGAGGCAATGCAACTGTTAATTTTCGCAAATAAAAATCGAATGATGATGCCTACCCGCGAGATTGAACAGATATTTTTCAAAAATCATCTTCAAATAAAATCTCCAAGGAGTCTAGCTCCAAAAAGGATAGTTTTCAACCAAAAAATTTTCAAAAAACTGCACGCAGCGTGTAGTACACTGAGGAATCTTCTATATTCTCCAGTTGCGGCCAGTGCAAACAGCTAAATAAGATTCGATCTCTTCCGGTTTCCCCAAAGGATGATTTAATCCATACATGATATATGTGCGATTGACCCGATCTCAATATCTGGAGAGTCGTACGAATGCTAGTAAAAATGAATGGATCTATCTCAACTGGGAAGAATAATCAATCTTGAAGTGATAATAATCCATTATAACCAAAGTATCAGAATCAACAGACTGCATGGTAAAAGATTACCTGCACATACCTAGTCCAGGATGTTCAAAAAATTTGATCAAGTCCAAGTCGACGTAATGAGTTCCCCGTAAGGCCGCACAAATGCGCAGGGCAGCTAACCACTTTGACGATCAAATGGAATGAATACTCCTAGGGTGATTAAGTAGCAAAGGAAATGATAGATCAAACAATAATGGAATCCTCGTAAAGCCGCAATGAACGTGCGTAGGCCTTACTTTCAGACTTACCCTGCAATGCTATTAAAAATCTGACGTGAAAGGGTTGTAATTAGTGACTCGTAATACCACATGAACCCGCAGGGACAATCACCACATTTTCCTCAACCCTCATGATATGTGCAAGTCATCTATTTTCTAAACAATCAACTGACAATGATACAATAGAAGACAACAGATTCGAACCACTACCCTTTCTGACCAGAAGGGTGGAGTGTCCACTCGCTTTGGCACTTAGTTGCTCGTAACCTCGGCCAAAGAGGGGCATCTGTATACACCCCACCTAGGCTAATATCTTGAGAAGGCTAAGACAGTCCGAGAAGTATGATCCTATTTAAACCTCAAAACCCTAATCTGCACCCCAAAATCCTAATCCGAACCCAAAACCTTTACCCAAACCTTGAAACCCTAATCCACACCCCAAAATCCTAATCCTAACCTAAAACCTTAATTCAAACCTCGAAACCCTAATCCACATCCCGAAACCCTAATCCGAATCGAACCCTGATCCGTATCGAACCCTAATCCGAACTGAACCCTAATCCGAACCAAACCCTAATCCAAACCAAATCCGAACCAAACCCTAATCCAAACCAAGCCTTGAACCCAGCCTAACTCTAGCTTAATCCCTAATCCAAACCCCAAACCCTACCCAAAACCGCAGCCATTTCCCAAACCTGATCCAAACCCTAACCAAACTTGAGCCATTACGAGCCATCATTCGAGCCAGACCATGCCTAAAATCGATCCATTTTTTAAGCCATTTTTGGGTCACAATCGAGCAAATTTCAAGCCATTTTGAGCCGAATATCTAAAAAGGGGCTTTGGGCCACTATTTGGGCCCGAAATAGGCCCACCGGTCAAACTGCGGGAGAAACTGTACTCGGGCGATAGTCTGACTACCTCCGACTGTAATCTAATTATCTCCACTCGCGGGACACATTTGTCCTTCGAGCAACAGCTATCTCTGCGCCTGAAAGTCAACTTTCCTTTGAAATTATCCCTCCAGATTACCTTATTTACCGTTTTACCACTACCAAGAGCCAATGAGAGCATGCCACATGTCATTCCTCTCTCCTCAACCAATCCCAAGCTGTCATGTCAGCTTTTACCCCTCCCAAACCCAGCAATTACAACAATACCATTAGAAAAGATTATAAATAGCCCTCTCCTCTTCACATTTAAAAAACCATTCCTCATTTCCAAAATCCAAGTGAGGGGGGGAGAGAGAGAGAGAGAGAGAGAGAGAGAGAGAGAGAGAGAGAGAGAGGGTGAGAAGGAGCTCCCAAGCCTCAAAGTTCAAAATTTTCAGCCACCCCTTAGCCTCCTCCCAACCTCCTCAACCTCAAGTGTAGCCCGGATTGATCATGGTGCAACCCATGTTTTAGCCTACTTAAGATCAAGCTAGAGATCTTTTCATTTTACATATAAGCATTCATCATGACATTATTCCCTTTTCAACCCCCCTGATTCTCTAGATCTCTAGTGAACATATGCTCCGTGACTTACCTTACATCGGATCTTATCACATCAGAAATTCCTAGCGATCTAGTCCACTTTTCTTTATCTTTTTGCATAAACATCATCACATCCGCCTTCTAGACACATTGTTGGATGTATGCTCTATGGCTTGTCGAATCTCGGATCTTGCGGCATCAGAAATCCACGTGTACCTAGTCCTACTTCAACTACATCATTCAACCCTTAAGATTGCCTTACCACATTAAGTAGAGACCGTACATTTATATGGGTAAAGAGGGTGCCTAACACTTTCCCTCTTTGTAACCGAGGTCCCTTATTCGGAATCCCGGATCACAGATCAGAAGTCAATCTAAGGTAGGAGAGTCTTTGAATTTCTCCAACCTTACATATTCCGCGGGTTCTAACTGACTGCGGGATTATGAGATTAATTGGCTAGTGACGACTTCAACATCTACAAATCAGTCTAATCATCCCCATCACAAATACAAACAAATAAATCAGCGTAGACGCCGATTTCCGGTGTTCACAAGTCCACATTAATACATTTGCGGCATGCGCGTCTAAGCTACATAAGCGAGCGCAGTATGAAGGTATTTTTTAATCGTTACTTGATTCATATATTTAAAAGTGATTATTTTAATATATGCGAGCATTGTATATATGATAAGCAATCATGACTTTGTTTTAAGTTGGGACAACATGTTAGTAAATGGGTGCTTGATTATGTGCATTCGGATGTATGGGGGCCTTCGCTCATTGTTTTTGCTAGGGGGTCATCATTTTTTGTCTTATTTATAGATGACTACTCCAGAAAAATAAGTTTATTTTTTGAAAAATAAATCTAATGGGTTCGCCACATTCAAAGTGTAGAAGGCAATGGTTAAGAAGCAGACATGATAGAAACTGAAAGTCATAAGGACAAATAATGGTGGTGAATTCACTTCAAAGGAATTTAATTAGTTTTGCAAAGATTAGAGGATTGTGATGCACAACATAATAAGGCACACATCATAGCAGAATAGTATGGTAGAATGGATGAATCAGACTCTCTTGGATAGAGCCCGAAGTATTTTGAGTAATGTTGCATTGGGTAAGGAATTATGGACTGAGGTTGTTAATATGACTCGTTATCTTATGAATCAGTCCTCGTCTATGGCGATAGACTGTAAGATTTCAGAAGTGTAGAGTGGTCATGATATAAACTACTCATAGTTGCACGTATTTAGTTATGATGCTTACTCTTATGTACCATCAATTAAGAGATAAGCTAGACCAAAGGGTGAACAAGTGTACTTTTATGACCTATGGTGATGGTGTGAAGGGATATAAGCTATATGACTGGGTTACACAAGAGATCATGATTAGCCGTGATGTCACGTTTGATAAAGATTCCTTGTTCCACAAGGATAAACACAATGAAATAGAAAAATCAATGATAATTGAAGTTGAAATTGAAAAAAATTTAGAATACGAGCTGAAGATAAGCCACAGGCAGAGGTACGGGAGTAGGTGGAGCAACCACCTCTTATAAGAAATCTGTCGAGAGATCACAGATTATCGGTGAGATACAAAGATAACTCGAATGTTACATTCGCTCTCATTATGAAAGATGGGGATCCATCTACCTTCCAGAAAGCATTAGATGACACTTATGCTGAGAAGTTGATGGTGGTCATGCATAATGAGATGGATTCTTTACACAAGAATGAGACATGGGACCTGGTGGAGCTTTCATTTGGACGTAAAATGATTAGATATAAGTGGATTTATAAGAAGAAGCAAGATAAGTACAAGGTGAGACTGGTGGCGAAGGGGTATACTAAGAAAGAAAGATTTGACTTCATTGAGATATTCATACCAGTTGTCAAGTAGGTATTTATCACATTTGTGTCAGCACTGGTTGCACAATACAACCTAGAATTGGAGCAAATGGATGTGAAAACCGCTTTCCTACATGGAGAGTTGAAAGAACAGATTTACATAAAGTAACTACAAGGGTTCAAAGTAAATGGATCAAAGAATAAGGTTTGCAAGTTAAAAAAAGTCGTTGTATGGCCTGAAAAAGTCGCCTAAGCAGTGATATAAGAAGTTTGATGCTTTCATGATGAGTCAGCGGTTCACTATGAGTGAATATGATCAATGTGTCTACTTTAAGACATTGAGTGATGGAAATTCATTTTACTAGTATTATATGTTGATGACATACTTATCACCAGCCATAACATGTTTGAGATCAATATATTGATGACTCAGTTATCAGGGACATTTTAAATGAAAGATTTAAGGGTTGGAAAGAAGATACTCGGCATAGACATGTATAAAGATGGGGAGAGAAGCAGATTACAGTTATTTCAGGCAAATACATTGAGAAGTATATGGTGAAGTTTTGGATAAACAAGGCTAAGCTAGTTAGCACACCCTATGCTACTCACTTTAGGCTTTCTTTAGAGTAATGACTCATTTCATATAAAGAAAAATAGGTTATATCTCATGTGCCCTATTTAAATGTAGTTGGTAGTTTGATGTATGCTAAGATCTTTACAAGACTGGATATTTCACATGCAGTCGGTGTTGTGGGCAAATAAATGTCAAACCCCGATAAGCAACATTATGAGGCAGTGAAATGACTATTTCGTTATCTACGAGGTATAGCGAACTACGTCCTGACATTTTAGTTGGATATGTGGATTTGGACAATGTAAGAAATGTGGACAACATAATGTTGACTTTCGGTTACTCATTTGTATTGACGGGTGGAGCAATTAATTGGATGTCAAAGCTTCAGTCTATGGTTGCTCTTTCCACAATCGAAGTTAAGTATATGATGGTAACAGAAGCTTTCAAAGAAGGTATTTGGTTGAGAGTAACGATAAATTAGCTCGGGGTTTAATATGAAGCTGGGCCGGTTAATTGTGATAGCAAAAGCTCAATCAATTTGGTGAAAAACTTGGTTTACCATTCTCGTATTAAACATATTGATGTTTGTCATTATTTTATCCAACAGGTGCTTGAGGAAGGCAGTGTGTCTCTTGAGAAGATCCACATGAGCTTTAATCCAATGAACATACTTACGAAGGTGATTTTCCCAGAGAAGTTCAACTTTCGTATGACTTCTCTGAGTTTGGTGAAAGTTTAATGAAGACGGAGTGGGCATGAGAAGCAATGGTGATGGTAAAGCTATAATGGAGGCGATTAGAGATGAAGGTTGAAACTTCAGTTCATGATGATTGAATCCATGGCAGAGATTGTTGTCAGATGTCTTCAATCTAACAGTTTTTAGGATCTGTCGATGCCATTGATAGACCACTCGATCATATTGAGAAAATCTCATTTTCCCTCTACGCTCGTTGGACAATTTTTAAGGCATTCTTCGATCCGATTGACGGTGGCTTCAATCACATTGATAGGCCTTAATGGCTGCCGAACCTTTTGAAGGTCCTATCAACAGAATTGGACGATTTTGTGAAGGTGCGTATTTTGTTTCTGAATTTGATTGTAAGACCATATAAGCAGGTGTAATCAAGATTAAGGTCTTTTAAGACGTTCATAAGGTGTTTTAGAGTAAAGACAGAGTTTTTTAAATAGATTTTGAGGTTTTTCGGATCGGTAAGTCCATCAATCTCTTGTAAATTCATTTTCATAGTAGTTTTGCTTTCGCTTTGTGTCACTGATTTTTTCTGAGAGAGTTTTTTCTGTTGTTAACATATGTCTTAAATCTGGAAAAGTTTGACTAGCCCCTAGAAAGTTTGGTTCGAAGTCCAACAACAATATATTTGGAATTTTCGAGATCTTCGACCATTCGAGGGACATGTTTGACTAGTCAAAGGACATCTTTTAACTAGCCCAAGCTTTGGCTCGACTAGCCGAAGGGCACCCTTAACTAGCCCAAGCTCTGCCTCGACCAGCCTAAGGTTACGCAGACAACATGCGGACTGCTTAAATTTGAGGCGGTTTCCGGACTATTCTACGTCGGTGCGAAAGGAGGGTTTCCTAACCTATAAATAGGAGTTCCTAGGGTCGTTCTAAAACATCTTAAGGCTTTCTAAAATATTCCAAAGGGTTTCTAGAAGGGGTTCTAGGGTTGCAAAGAATATAGTAAGGGTGATTTATTCTAATTTATGCTTTCATGGTGGATTTCTATCGCTTCGTGTCCTGATTTTTTCCCGAAAGGGTGTTCCACGTTAAATCTTTGTGCTCTCTTGTGTTTGCTTGATGCTCTTGGATTGCTATCATAGATCCATCTTTGTGTGATTCCGCGGCCCAATCCCCAACATTTTCTACGTAAATTAATTCACGTGTTCTATGTGTGCTTTGTCTGCTTTTGAGTTTCTCATGTAATTTGAATTCAGATTTGCTTCCGTGATTCCCCAACATTTATATCTTTGCCTATGCATGTTTTGTCTTATTATCAAAACATGAATGTTCTATTCCTAAAGTTTGTTATTTGTGTCTTCTTGAAACACATCCTGTTTTATCTCTTGTTCATACCTTCGGTATCTATTCTAATTTCCTCACCTTTATTGGATCTTCCTTTCCCAATATCTTTTCTTTTGATGATGTGCCTTCTTCCCGCTTTACTTCTTTTGTGCCAGTTTCTTCCAATGGGACTCTTTTAATATTAGCGTATTCAGAATTTGCAATCTCTAAACTTTGTACATGCTCCTCTTGCACCTAACTAATCTCATTCTATCTCAACAATACCCTCTTTACACTTGAAAGCCAATTGAATACCTTAGTCCTTTTAAGTATTAATCAATATTTCTCCTTCAAGTATGGACTTTTCTTATTGCAGTTCATTCTTATCATACACCTTAGTCTTATAAAGAAGCTTCTATTCATTAACAATAGCAATAAACCATGGTTGAAAGAACTTGCCGCACTAGACAAGCCACATAATTGGGATTTTATTTCTCTTCCACTTGAGAAACATACCATTGGTTGTAAGTGGATATATAAATCAAAACCAAATCTGAAGAAACAATTGAGCATTATAGAGCATGTCTAATAGAAAAAGGAAATAAGTTGGAATATGATATAAACTATGAAGAAACGTTTGCTCCTGTAGCAAAAATGATCACTATCCATATTGAAATCTCTATGGCTGCAATTCGTAAATTTCATCTTTTCATATGGACACAAAAAAATGCATTTCTCGATGGTTATCTTTTTGAAGAGATTTATATAACCCTTCCTCTTAGGTCATCTCATCATTTTAAACAAGTCTGTTGTCTCTATTAAGCTTCATATGGTTTCAAACAAGCCCCGCAAGCTTCCTAATCCTACTATATACCATTAAATTGTGTTTATTGTCTAGTCAATTAACCAATTTATCTCTGTGCCAACTACCACTCATAAGACTGATTTTTTGCATTCTTCAAAGCCTTCATGACATCTCTTCTACTACTCTTTTACTCTCATCTCAAAATTCATTGACTGTAGACATCTCATGGAAGTGAGAGAAACAACCCATGGTTTTTCACTTTGACAAAGCTGAACGCAGAACCTTTGCACATTTTGTTTTCGATGTTGTTGGTTTCGATGGCTTTTGCAAGATGGGGAAATTTACATTCGAGAACCAACTCCTAGCTATTGTTATAATTAAAGTGCCATGCAGTCATATATCTTATAGTTATATTTTTCATAAGTCAATGAAACATATTAAAATTGATTGTCACTTTGTCTATCATATCTTCATCAAAGAACTCTTCACTTATGTTCTTCTCTTCTGAACATTAAATCTCAAATCTATCCACCAATTTAAAGAACTTATTAGCATTCTTTCAATGCATCCACGGGAGATCTAGCCTTATACTTTTCCATATTTAGCCTCTAGTAGGTATATATCATTATTTACACCCAGACCATAGCTCAACTGGTAGACTGAGTGGAGATACCTCATTTCAACACTTGAGGTCTTGGTATCGATCCCTAGTGGGGGTGGCTAATATGAGTGTGTGTACTGACATGGGTGTGTACTAACAAGCTAACCCAAAAAAATAAAAAATAAAAAACAAAAAAAAAGAGGTATATATCATTATTTGTACATAAAAGAACATCTTATATATTCATTGATGTGTTCTCTCAAAGAACTCATGATTCCAATTCAACTCATCTTCTCCTTCTATTCAAGCATAGATGTCACCTTTCTTAATGTTGAGGTGGATGGATTAGGTTACCAAATAATCCTCAATCATCAGAACACAATCATGGGTGATGGATAAATCAACCTCACACCATGAGATAAAAAAAGAAGTTAAGAGACCTAATTGGATGGTTGAGATGCTATCAAATCAGGGTGTAGAGGCCCCTAATTTGGATGCATCAATCATTATGAATAAATTCCTAATGCGTTGGTCATGCATGGCTAAATTTATTAAGATTGCAATATTGGTGACAATATCAGTGAGATTTCAAACTATTTTAGAGATCTATTAATACATCGACTACTTTTAATTATAATTATTAAGCACTGAGTTAGGTTAGATCAAGTTTTCAAGTTGGCCCAAATTGGCTAATGTCCAGTCGATCGAGTCGAGTTTTTGGGTTTTTAAAATGGGTTAGACTGGTTTGATTTCTTCCTCTCTTTATTTTTTCCTCACATAAGCATGGATGAATTTAGTGCTGTCAATGGGTACGCCAAGCAAAATCAAAATAGGCCTTGGCCCCGTCAGTTAAGAACCCGGGCTAAAGCCAACCTGCCCAGCCCATTCATGGCTCTGCACAAATTACGTACTAACCAAAATACTTGTAGTGGTTTTCATAATTTAGGTGGACCAATCAACAGGTGCATGGCATGATATGGCTAAGGAAGATTGTCAATGGGCTGGACCCGAGTAACACAAAAGCATGTAATGGCCTTGAGTCACTTGAGTACTGGACCAACCAACAGGTGCATATGCATGATAGAGCTAAGAAAAAAAAAAATTTAAATAGGTTGATCCGACATGTCAAGCCTGACTAATTCAAAATCAGAGCCCAAGACAACTCCAGACCCAACCCATTGACAGGCCCGGCTCATTAATTTTTAATTTTTATTTTTAATATTAGTGGTATATGAGCTTCTCTAAGCAAAGCGTGTTGTAATAAAGCTCATGAAAATGCCACACATGTG
Source organism: Magnolia sinica (assembly GCF_029962835.1). Taxonomy (NCBI): domain Eukaryota; kingdom Viridiplantae; phylum Streptophyta; class Magnoliopsida; order Magnoliales; family Magnoliaceae; genus Magnolia; species Magnolia sinica. The sequence goes on from NC_080581.1 coordinate 16,377,820, forward strand.
CCAACATGGTACATGTGAGAAATCCAACACATGCATCAAGTTGGTCCAACCTTGTACACGTTTTCCTGAAAATAAATCTAGTACTCGTCATGTTGGGCCCACCTGATCAATGGATTAACCTGATTCTTGGTCTCTGATGGATGGATTGGATCTCAGACCTATCATGCTAGTGTATTTGGAATGTCGCCTAGGGCTGTCAATGGGCCAGGCCTGGGTTAGTTTTGGCCCCGATCTTGGATTATTTGGGCTGGCCCTATTTAAAATTTTGATTTTGCTTGACCCAGGCCTGGTCCATTGACAGCCTTAAGTAGGCCGGAATTTATGAAACAAGTGGATAACTTAAGATGGCCATTTTTTTTTTTTCTTCTAAGCTGTCCACCTATTTAATGTGTCCCATTTGATGGGCGGCTTGATTTTTACACCCGAACAAATGAATGGCTTCGACCTTGCACCCATGTGCCACACTTGAACATGTGGTGTAGCATGTAGATGGGCTGCCTTATACAATGAGCCTCTCTCTTGTTATACTCAAGCAATTAGATATTTTTAAGTGTAGAGCTGAAGTAGGGCCCATTTTTTATTAGTGGACCCAAAAATGATATAATATATACCATGTATCCGGCTTGTTCTGATTGGTATCTTTCTAGGTCTGGGTCCATTTGGGTTCGAATGTCATTTGAGAGTGCCTGGATTCAGATCCAATCTCATTTGATAAAATTAACTAGACCTAACTCAATTTTACCGGATCTAAGATTGTGTACCTGATCTCATAGTGACAAATCTGGTTCTAGGCAATTTCATGGCCCAGAAATTTCTACGGAGAATTTAAAAATTTGAGGATTTTCTTAGAATATTATCAGAAAAATCTGGCCAAAAATAAATTTTTTTAAAAATACTAGTAAAATACATGTGCAAGAGGCACGTCCCACTTGATGAGCGACCCTATCTAATTCTATGACAGACGTATGCTAGAAAACATCCTTACATATTACAATCCAAAGTATTTGGATTTCCAGTCATCTTTCAATAGATTTGGGTCTTCTTCTAATAATCTCAACCGTTTACATAATGGGCCTTTCCTAGATTAGGGGTAGCAAAAAAGTAGCGACTCTTAAAGCCTGTTTGGATGCACGCTCAAAAGAAGCTTCCGATACCAAATTATGTTTTGAGCCAAATCTAAGTTTGCATAGTATACTTGAATATACTTTCAAAAACTTAATTATCTTACTAAACGTTAGAAAAAGAAGGCATGAAACCCATCTTGTGAGAAACAAAGCCCTCTCATCTCTTGCTTTCTTCCTTTAGAAGGGTTGGAAATAAAGTCAAGCCAATACACCCATGAGCCGTGTCTCATCCAACATCCATCAATCCTATATGCTTCATTTACAATAGGACCCTTAGTGGAGTTTTGAAAAGTTCCAACATCCACCAATCCAATAGTTAGAATAATTAATATGTTTCATTTACAATAAGACTCTTAATGGAGTTTTGAAAAGTCCAAACATATGAGAAATAGATATAAATATAGAAATTTGTCAAACTAACCATGTTCCTTAGTATACTAGAAAAAGAAGTGATGGTTAACCACCACTGCTTTTGAACTTATGATGGCTAATAAACATGCACTTGTCATACACAGATGGGAATCATGTGCATGAAGCATAACACAAAATGGTAGAGTTCTTATGATCTTAGCCATCTAAATTGGACCACTGCTATTCTATTTTTAACCCTCCATTCAATGGCCTCCAATTGTATGGTTATAATAATCAGCTGGATATGCTCCATTCACAATGGGACACACAATCTGAGCCATCTAAATTGAAGTACATGTGTGACAAATTTCTGTCAATGAGCTATCTGGGGTGGTGAAGTTTCACCGTGTGCTTGGGTTTTCAGGCCGTACAAATGGGTCCAAGGTTAAGAAATCAAAACCATTGATCTGATGATATCCACCATGGATGGACCCTGCCCTGATAATCTCTTCCATTGTATCAGGTTTCCACCTCCCTATTGCATCTTAAATGATGATTTGAACCACTCACGTCCTGGAATATGAACATGGAACATTGGAAAGTATGTTTTAATGACTCATGTTCAAATCCAAAATTTAAAGGTCCAGATTATCAATTAATTATGATTGTAAGATCATAGCTTCTATTAGGCAGTAATGAAAACATGAACGGTTAAGATCAATCTAAAGATGCAGTATGAGTTGGAAATCGTCTACTGTATAGTACCGTGATAAGGGGGTACCGAACCTATCATAACCCGCATTAGAAAGAGTCAAGTCTCTTCTCCCACGTTTATAGAATAAGCTTATTACAGAACTGTGATGTATGAATGGTATCTAATCCGTCCATCATGTGGGCCCTCTCATAATCCCTTTGTAGCCCAAAAATGGAGCTGATTCAAATCTCAGGTGAGACACACCATTTTATACCTAGGCTGGCTCTGAAATGAGCACCATATCCGCTACTCTCCACGTATTAATATACTCATTAGTAACGGTACTGTTGTGTACTCATCATTTAAGATATAAAGAGAAAATAAGAAATATAGATTTTCTTAAAAAACAAAAAAAACAGCCTAAAAGCATGCTATTTTGGATTAAAAAAGAAAAAATATATTTATTTATGTTGTTTTTAATTCATTGTTTGATTGAAAGCTAAAAACTGTCACAGTAAAATTGCAACACGAAGTACAAGTAATTAAAATATAAACAGTCCAAATTATGGGCTCTATACTTAGATATGGAATGAACCAAAAGTGAAAAACAATGGATGGTCCAATTATGGGCTTTAGACTAGATATGGAATGAACCAAATTTAGATTATTCACTGAATCTGATTTTACGTCTAGTACTCAATGACAGTGCTTTCCACAATATACCTGATTTTAATTTGAGATATTGTTTATCATTTGTATGATTTCTAAGCACCGGCATATCAAGCATCATATATAACTCCACTGTCAAATAACTCTCCATTTTTATTGTAACTCTTGATTTGGTACATAAATTTTACCATTTTTTAGTGTATAAATTGCCCATGGATCCTACACGCTGGCACTTTTATCATAATTCATTTTACGCCTTAGGTGGGTGCGTGGCTATTTTAAAATAAATAGTTAATAGATTTCATCTTGACGGTCAACTATTTCAATAGACGGAATACACACACTTCATTTATTATTTATTTTTAATTCAGTGCAGGAGGGATTTGGGTGTGAGTTGGGGAGTACCTCCATTTATTAACCATGATAAAAAAAATCCACAACATATTTCTTGCTTCTAACATCTATAGAGTGCACTCGGCTGTTGACACTTCACGGCTTATGGGAATGCTCCTCTTCTTCGTATGCTGTTGACACTTCACAACTTATATTTTTTTCTTCTCATTTTGTCTTATAATATTGATTATCCTCTTTTGTTTTTAGTGTTATAGTCCTACATTGAAAAGAAAGTGAAATGAGAAAGCCTTTATATTAGATATCTTTACTTTTAATTTGTATTAGAAAGCTAGACTATGCCATGGGAGTAACTTCACACATGTATGTACGAGGAGCGAGGATGTGAATGCAGTGCGGTGATGTGGTGAATGCAGTGCGGTGATGTGGTGTATCTTTCACTCGAGTCATAACCACGATCATGGGTGTGCTGTGGCACAACGTGTGATGTGTCAAGCGCATGCACGTGTGGGCATTGAGATGTCATGGATTGACACAATAATAAATGAGTCGTTATGCACAGGCATACCATTAATGCACCACCACACATGTGCCTCTTGACCAATGACAATCTTCCAGCTCTTTAAAAAAAGGCTTATCAGTTTTTCATTTCATACACAAAACAACTATCTTCTTCTCCTCTCTATTCTAGTTTTTCTCTTTGCATTCTTTTTTTTAGGAAGCCTAGAAAGAGAGTTCGTATGGTTGAGATCATGCATACACTTGATTCAAGTCATCTATCATTTAAGAGAGTTGTTGTATCCTAGAGGCAGAGTTGTTAAGTAAGACCTAGTGCTTTGAGGATCTTTCGAATGAGGGCAAATCTGTCTTGAAGACAATAACTGTAACATGCCTTAGCTTTCCAGATATTCTTTTATTATTTCTTATCCATGATATTTCTATGTTCTGCTATAGCTCTTTTATTAGAATAAATAATTTAAAGATAAATTAATCTATCAAAATCTCAACTTTTATGACAACTATTTCTAAGAATCTTAGAATCGAGATTTTTTATGGAATGAATTTTAGGAAATGGTAGTAGAAAATACAGTTCTATCTCATGACCCTTAAGCTGATTTACATTATCAAATATCCTGCCCCATTGCTTGACACTAATAAAACAACAACATCTTTTAAACAATCCAAATTGAAGAACAATGATTATATGTGCGGAAACTATATTCTTAATGCGATAACAAATGATAACTATGATATATATTGTTATCACTCGTCGCCCAAAGAACTATGGGACTACCTTGAAAAAAAAAAAATCAAAATGTAGGATGTTAGAAGTAAGAAATATGTTGTTTTCTCTATATTAATTTTAAGATAATGAATGATAAATTTGTAGTATATTAGGTGCATGATTTATAGAAGATTGCCCATGAAATCTCATCTGAATGTATGATTATAGATAAGGCCTTCCAAACTATTGTAAAATTTGAAAATTTTCTATCATCTTGAAAGGAATATAAGAACTTTCTTGAACATAAGAGAAAAAATATGAGCTTGGATGACCTTATCCTCTATACGGATTGAGGGAGTGTTCATAACCTTAAGTGTAAGGTCGTGATGTAGTAATACTCTCGGTGAGACCGAGGTCGAATCCACAGGGACTGACTTGTGTGTATCTTCTGAATTTAACTTGAACTAGAACTAGATGAAGAACTAAAACTAAATCTGAATAATTGAAGAGAGTAATTGTGATTTAAGTAATTAAAACTTATAAATTTAAAGGTGGGAACTACGGTGCCAAGGATCCACTTGTAGCAATTGAGATGCTACATTGTTTAATTTAAGAGATCCAACTAGAATTAGATTCCTATCCTCTCTAGTTAGAAGAAGAGACGATTAAATCTCTAAACTTCTCATTGATCTAACCTCAATGAAGGAGAATTGTGGTGAATTGGAAGGGATTCCATCACCCAACCATGCCCAGGAGACAATGACAAACAATGAAATTTACCAAATCCACAATGTCTTAGCCCTAGCTAAGAGGTTTAGCCAACCATAGACATGATTGAACTAAAGTCTCTTAAGAAAATCTTAAAAACAACTAAGAAAAACTCTTGACGGTGGCTCTTTACGCTTTTGCTCCATTCCTCCAACCTTTGATGATGCCTAGGAACGTCGTAGGGACTCCTATTTATAGTTATGCATCCCCCTCTTACGCATCGACTTAAAATTTCTGGAAACCGCTTGTGAAAGGCCTCAATTTATGCAATCCGCCTCGGCCTTGCGCAACAACTCTGCGCGATTTCGGTAGCACCGAAGTTGGTCTCGGTAGGACTGAAGTCGTATTTGAAATTTTTTGCATCTGAAATTGTATGTACAGAGTGCTTAGGTGGTAAAATGTGCTACCGAAGTTGCTACCGAAATTGACTTCGGTGGTACCGAATTAAGCTTAGGTAGCACCGAATTAAGCTGTTTTCTTACTGGACTATTTTATACACTTTAGGTAGCTACCGAAGTTGGCTTAGGTAGCACCAAAATTAGCTATTTTTTTGCTGTTTTACTTGTGCTCTTGCCAATCTTTTCTCCATCATTTGTACTTAGTTTTCCTGGATCTTCGGCATGAGAATTCTCCGTTCTTGGTCTCCTAAGATCCCTCCTTTGCTTTGGTGATTCTTAAGTATTAAATCCATGCTTTTAGCATCCTTTTTAATCTAAGCTCTTAAGTTCACCTTGCAACACAAACATGGTTAAAATAGAACATTAAGCATTATCATGTTCATAAAACCAAGTAATAAATGGGGGATAATATGCAATATTTGACTCTCAACGGGAAGAAGTAGGAAATTATGATAGGTATTTTTTAAAATCGTAATTTGTAACAAAGGCCCATCTTACTAAGAGTAAGCGAAAATATAAAAGAGATTGAAGTATTGGACTACTAAAGAAAAAGCACCTACATGTCCAAAAGAATAAGAAAATAGACAAACACAATAAAAGGAGTGAAGGGTGCTTGTACGTGAAAAAATTGGTCACTTTGACAAGAATATCACTTTTCTCAAATGTGACAAGAATGAGAAAACTCATGTACACATTGCTGAGGAATTTGTGGGGGTCATCACCAAATCATCGTTACTTAGAATATAAATGAGTGGTGGATTGACTCGGGAGTAACTAAGCACTTATGTTACGATTGAAGCATGTTTTTCTCTTACGAGAAGGTATAGGATGAGAGGGACATTTACATAAAAAAATTTGTTCAAAGCAAATGTCGTCGGCAAGGCAAGGGAAATGTGAGCTTGAAGCTTTCATCTAACATGGTGTTGATGTTGGGGAACCACGGAAGCACGCAGAGACGAATCAAGCAAAGTGCTTTAATCACACAACCAAGTTCAAATACAAATTCTGAATTTTACATGGAAAAACCCTTAAAAAAAAAAACCATGGCATAAAGTGACGAGTAATGCACTATAAAAGCAAAAATTACAAGAGAGAAATAACCAATTCAAACAAGCCTTGAATCTCCCTTACAAGCCCAAGCTATACCCTTGAAACCTTAAGAACAAATTAGAAAGCCTTAGAACTCCTCTACTACTTCACAAATCCTGATTACACTGATATATATAGTATCATAATCAAAATAGGAAACAAATCCCGCACTAATGCAATTTTGTGCATGCTGGATAGGGCCTTCGATGGGACTTTGATGGCATCAAACACCTTGATAACATCGAGTAGAAACACCAAAACGTTCCAGCAACAAAACATGGATTTTCTGAACTTTTTTTATGGGACTTCGATGGCATTGACACCTGCTTGATGGCACTTCGATGACATATACAGACCATGTTGTTTACAGATTTAAGACATCAACAACAATCTCTACCATGTCTTCAAGTTTCAATCTTCATAGCTCCTTATCCCTATTTATAATTCTGCCTTGCATTTAACTCCACCATCGTTTCTCGTGCACAATCCGTCCACCATTTACACTTTCACTAAGCCCCGAGAAGTTACACAGAATTGAACTTCTCTATGGGAACCACCTTCATAAGTATGTAGCCGGATTCATGCTCATGTGAATCTTTTCTATAGTCATGCCTCATTCCTCAAGTACCTGTCGGATAAAATGGTGACGCACATTAATATGTTTAGTATGTGAGTGATAAATAATTTTTTTAGCCAAATTGATTGCGCTTTCACTGTTACAATTGACCAGTATGGCCTACTACTTAAGCCCCAACTGATTTATCATCCCTCTTAACCAAACACTTTCCTTGAACGCTTCTGTCACCGCCGTATATTCAGCTTCGGTTGTGAAAAGAGCCACCACAAACTGAAGCTTCGATATCCAACTGATCGCTCCATCCACTAGTATAAATGAGTAATCAGAAGTCAACCTTCTATTATCCACACTGCTCATTTAATCAGAATTCACATAGCCTACTAACTTGGCCCCTTATTTGTCAAATGATAAGAAATAGTCATGTGTACCTTGAATGTATCGAAGTAGCCATTTCACTGCCTCCCAGTGTTGCCTGACAGGGTTAGACATGTATCTACTAACAACACCCATTGCTTGTGAAATATTTAGTCTTGTACAAACCATCACATATATCAAGGTGCCAACTGCACTCGAATAAGGCACGCGAGACATAACCTGCATGCTTTTCTTCATCTATTTTAAGACACTGTTAAGAAGATAGCTTGAAGTGAGCCGCGTGAGGAATACTGACCGGCTTTGCCTTATCCATCCCATACTTCGTCAATACCTTCTCAAGGTATTCTACTTGAACTTATCATAGCCTGCTCCTTTTCCTATCTTTATATATGTCAATGCCGATAACTCTCTTTGCAGCTCCCAGATATTTCATATCAAATGTCCCTAATAACTGACTCTTCAATAAATCGATCTCAGATATTTTGTGACTGGCGATAAGCATGTCATCAATATACAATACTAATAAAATGAATTTTTCATCATTCGATGTCTTATAATAGACATAATAATCATACTCACTCTTAGTAAACCTCTGACTCACAAGAAAATAATCAAATTTCTTGTACTACTGCTTAAGTGATTATTTCAGGCTATACAACGACTTGTTTAATATACAAACCTAGTTCTTTGCCTTTTGTGTTTTGAAACCTTTTGGATGCTTCATGTAAATCCATTTTTCCAATTCTCTATGCAGGAAGGTAATCTTCACATCCATTTGCTCCAGCTCAAGATCGTATTGGGTAACCGGTGCCAATACAAATACGATATATATTTGTTTTACTACATATGTGAATATCTCAGTGAAGTTGATACCTTCTCTCTGAGCATATCCCTTCGCAGATTGTAGCCCGCTTCAAGACTATAACATCCTACATATTACGCTAATAGATGAAGGTGCGGATTAGGTGAGTCTGGGGTAACATATTAATGGGTGAATCCCTGACCGTGGGGCCCACCCTGATGTATGTCCACGCTGTCCATCTATTTCGCTAGCTCATTTTAGGGCATGGGCAAAAAAGAAGAAGAAGCAGACACATATCTTAGGCGGACCACACCACAAGAAACAATGGTCATTAAATCCCATTATAAAAAACTTTGTTAGGTCCAACATGATGTTTATTTTACATCCAACCTGTTGATAAGGTCACACAGACCTAGATCAAGGGAAAACACAAATATCAACTTAATCCAAAACTTTTATGGCTCACAAAGTTTTTAATGGCCAATCATTATTACTAGTGGTGTGGTCCATTTGAGATTTGTATCTACTTCATTTTTTTGGGCCATGCCCTAAAATAAGCTGAAAAAACAGATGGACGGCATGAATATACAACACGTACATCAAGGTAGGCCCACAGTCAGGGACTCACCCACCAAGTTATCCCGAAGCCACCTAATTTACACCCTTCATGTTGGCTCTTGTGATTGCGTGTAGATGGTTAAGGCTCCAAATGCTTGTAGGTTAGAAGGGGTTTGTTGTAATAAATTTTGATTTATAACACTTTAGTCATAGGATATGATGCTTTTTCAATGATCCATGCCATTTATTTATGTGATGACCCTATTGTTGATGAGGATACTCGAAGAGCTTTACTAAGCCCACACACATGTACAAGTCAGCCATACATGGCAATGATCCATGCCATTTATTTATGTGATGGCCCAATTGTGGATGAGGATACTTGAAGAGCTATACTAAGTCCATACACATGTACCAGCTAGACATGAGACATATCCAAGTCATCCATCAAGTGGACCTCACAACCTAGATGTTATTGTACAAAGATAATGTGGTACATTTAATAAGTGTCCAATGATATTGGGGATCATTTGGATGGGAGAAAATGGAGGTAAATTGGAGGAATTCGAAGTAAATAGAGGTAAATGGCTCCGAGGTGCGTTTGGATGGGAGTAAATGTATAAAAATAAAATGATTGGAGAGTAATTAGGCTTGTAAACGAAATCCTTTCTAAGGAGAGATTTGAAAGTAAATGGAAGTGAAATGCCTTATTAGCGCCCTTGGAGAGTCGTAGGAGTAAACAAAGGTGTCGCTACACACGTCCATCGTACACGTGTCATGCTAATGATACACATGTCCACCATACACGTGGCATGCTGATGATACTTCGAAACAATCTAATTATTAGCTACATCACTAAAATCCCATCATTAGAATGATCTAACCTGTCTAAAGGTTAGCCATCTAAATAGATGATTTAAAAACATTGGTAAGTTGCTTGTTTGTGATCCTTACATTTGTAACCCACCTGAGGCTAAAAAATTTCTCCCTTTTTGGCTAAAGTATGCATTTCAATGAGCTTATTCCAATCATTTTGTTAAATATTATATATGTACACTAATTTGAGATATTAAAGCTAATTTGGAAGATTGCATATGTTCCCGTGAATGTATTGAATAAAGTTCAATTACAATCAAATTCCTCCCATTTAGATCCAATCCAAATAAAATATTTGGATTTCTAATACATTTCATTTACTCCCATCCAAACAGCCTCTTCTCATTGGATGATTTACTCCAATTCCATTTCCCATTTACCTTCATTTACAAGCTCTTAAACAGCCCAAGCTAATGGGTTATAAAACTTTAGGTGATTTTTTCACAATCATACATTTATTTGGTTAATTTTGGCTCACTTGGCTGGTATACCTAATATATTCTTAGAATAGTGAAATTTTTATTGCCTTATCCTTCCTCTTCCAACAGACACATGTGGTGACATATTCATTAGCTGACTTATTCAGGCGTATGGGTTTAACAAAGCTCTAAGTATGTATACTGCAAAACCTCTTCTCATTGAAGGGGGGCAATAGACCTGATGAGCCCTTTGAAGCTGTGACTAGGGTTAGACCTACTAGCTAGGTACGTTGTAAGCCCCGTATCCTAGACCGTACCTTTCCTTAGGCTTCCGCGGTCTTCCCGGTCGAATTCCGGCAACCTTCGACCCTTAATCGGTAATTGCGCGCGACCTGGATTCTCATGCCTTCAACCTGAGTCGACTCAACCCAGGACTCGTACCTTAGCGACCGTGTCGTCGCCGCGGTTCTGATGCCGCGACTCGCGCGCTGATGCGATGCTCTGGTTGGGAGATGTGGGCCAGCGTTCGGTGCGAGAAAACGCCGCACGTGCGAATCCCGAGAGAATCTCTACGAGGTGTCACATCAATCAATCAATCCCATCAATCCCATCATGTCAAGTACACATCAACTTTTACCCTTTCCCAAGCAACCCCCAAAGTCAAAAAGCTCTTACACAACCATAACTCCTCTTACACATTTTGCCAAAAAAGTCAAAAAGAGCTCCTACACCCATCCCTCTCTCCCATCCATCACTCCATCACCCATCATTCTCTCTCTCTCTCTCCCTTACAAGTCTCTCTCTCATTTCAACTCTCCCTTAAGCAATTCCATACGTATGAGACCCTCTCCCATTTTCTCCCAAGTTTCAAGTGTGGCCCATTTCCTACCCCTTCATCTCTCATCTCAACCATCCATTTTTCATCTTCCTCCATCAAAGAGGAGCACAAGGAGCTAAGGAAGCCAAGGGAGCAAGAAGATCAAGCGGTGGGTGTTTTTATAGGGTAGATTTTAATGTTTTTAAGATGGGCTAAGTGAGGCCAACCGATCAATGGTTTGGATCTCACTTTGGACCCTAAGGTGTGGCCAATGGCCCACTTGGATCATCATGATCGTTCCATGATGGGGCCATTCTCCATGGACCCCACCATGATGCTTATTTCCTTGTATGCTTAGGGTCATCTAGACCATCTATTTTAGTGGAGAAAGGATCTCCACCGTTGGATTTCAGTTCCATGGACCCCACATGTAATGGGACCAACTTGATGTATGATTTAGTGCAAGGGAGGGCCCATAGTGCCGGGGTCCCTCCATCACACGGTCTCACTCTCTATCCCTCTCCCTTTTTATTTTATTTTTATTTTTTTTGTGGTGATGATAATGAAGTTGTGTGGCCCACTTGAATGGACCCCACCATGAAGTAAGTATTTTACCCAAATTATTTATAAGTGGGGACCCACCTTATATATGTAGTACCATGCCATCCATCACTTGGTGGCCCACCTAAGCAGGGCCCACCTCCAACCAATATACAAAGTCCAGCGTCCAGGGACGCTGGACGTTGCTGGAAAGACACTAATATCAGTTTGTTTCCAAGGCTATGGGGGTGGTCCGTTTGTGTAGGCCCCACCTTGATGTATGTATTAAATCCATGCCGCCCATTCCTTTTTCAAGACTATTTTAGGCGTTGAGCCAGAAGATGGGACCAATCAGACTTTCAGGCTGGCCATAACATGGCAAACAGTGCGCTCACCATTGAAACATCCCCTATTGCTTCTAGACATTGAAATATGCCCAATATTGGGCTTGTTTTGCTTGTCTGGAAGCATGGAGAGCCATTGGACGGAGTGGATTATCGGACGTGGGCCCCACCTGTGAAAAACCACAAGAAATCAATTTTTAAAAAAAATATATAAAATCACAACACAGCAGAAAGTGCAGCAGGCGCTGCCTGCGCGCCAGCGCCAGCCGTGGGCCCCACCTTGATGTTTATACACCATCTAATCCGTTTATAGGGTGGGCCAGTACCTGATGTGGGCCCACCCCAAAAATCAGCCTGATCCAAGACTCAGGTGGCCCACACCGTATGATACAATGGGATTGAACATTTACCTTTGAAACCCTTTTTGGGTCCACAGAAGTCTTGGATCAAGGTGAAATTTGTTGTCACCCTTCATCTAGGTCTGCTTGACCTTATCAATGGTTTGGATGGAATATAAACATTGTGGTGGGCCCCACATGGAGTCCACAATGATATATGTGTTTCACCGTCTGGACAGTGGACGTGGAGCCCACTGTGAATGTGGAGCCCATTGTGTGGGTGGGTGTACGTGTGCGTGTGTGTTGGTGTGTATATATTTATATATATAATATTATATTATATATAATATTATATGTTATATGTATATATACAATATTATATTATATATAATATTATATGTTACATATATATATATATATATATATATATATTATATTATATATAATTTATTGATGGTGGGAGGCCCATTTCAGTTCACTTGTGGGCCATGGTTGAGACCCACTTTGATGTATATGCAAGGCCCACTTTGATATACATAAGGCCCATTTAATGCATTAGGGGCCCATGGGTGGAGGCCCATTAAGACGTAATGGGGCCAATGGGTTGAGGCCCACTTGATGTACATATGGGGCCCAATTGGTGTGGTCCATTTGATACTCATAAGGCCCATGAGATTAGGCCCATTTAATGCATTCTAAGGCCCACGGGTTATGGCCCATTGCAATGCACATAGGGCCCATTGGTGCGGCCCAATGATGTGGCCCACTTGATGAATAGAAGGCCCATATGACATGGCCCATTTGACGTATTTAAGGCACAATGGGATGTACCTAAGGTCCATTGCAATGTACGATCCCAGCATGATTTATGTAATGATGTTTACGTCAGGGCTATGCCTTGGGAGCAATGGTGGTTTGACGTCCACATTGCAAGTATAGTGTGGTTAAATGTCCGCATTATGACTTTCCCTAGGGCCCATTGTTAGGCTCGTACGTCTGATGTGTAGGCCGTCTAGGCCCATCTTTGTCATGATTATCATCCATCCAATATAACATACTTAGTTCCATGATTCATGATCATATGCATCATACGTATGCTTGATATGAGAAATGACTGATCATAGCATATGCCTTCGGGCAGATGGTTTAGGGGCTCCCGTACAGGGGGTGTTGCCCTACATGAGCGCACGATACGCGCAGGATTGCTGCATGACTGGATAGTGTGATTCATGCATTCGCATTGTGTGATATGGTTGCTGTACGCCCTAGCGACATCAGGGCCGTAGCCTCCACAGACGTATCGTGGTTGGCAGGATTGGATACCGGAAATACTGTTCTACATGGGGTGCGATAGATATCCCTGGGTGAAAGTCCCTAAACCCTTATGGTACCAGGAGGTTGCTCCAACGTCTAGACCGAGTGGATGCATGAGCGCTGAGTGCCAATTACCAGACGGTTGCGCTTTCCACTGTGTCGTGGTCGGTTGGGAGGGGGTGCGGCCTTACCCGCCCGAGAGTAGGGGGCAATGCTAGGCTGAGTCTGACCAGCTCGAGGAATGGGTCCGCTATTGACGAGCCGAGCCCGATATTGGCAGGCGGATAGTGAGGTCTTTTCCACTCACCTTATTGCGCGCGATGGGGCGGCAATCTGGCTTGGAGTGTACTAGACCCCGGTGATATTCCAGATTTGAGCCGTATTGACATGTGGACTTAGATGAGGATTTGTATGCTTGACTTGCATTTCGCATTGCATGGCCTTGGTATGGCCGACATCATTCTTTGCACCGCATGGCCTTGGTACGACTAGTGGGATTCTTAGCATTTATCAGCATGTTCCGCATTACTCTGATACTGCATAGCTACATTACCACCTTGAGCATACACTTTCACCACCCTCTAAGCTTTCTATAAGCTTATGCACGACCATTGCGTGCAGGTGACGTTGGATCGCAGCAGCGCTGAGGCTTGGGCGCGTAGCTGATCTTTTTGGAGCTTTTGGTCTATCATCATTGTATTTCCCTTATGCTCATTGTACTTGTAAAGTTTTTTATTATAGTGGAAATGTGATGGAGTTTTTGGTTGTTGTTTGTGGGTTATGCCTTTGGTTATGCTTGTTACGAATCAAACTGATGTTGAAAATCCTCCTTGTAGCATCCCAGGATCGGAACCTGGCGAATGGGCGCTGGGAGCCGAGAATGGGGTTCTACGGAGGCTGTCGGCGCCGGATTCGGCGATCGGGAATTTTGTGAGCCCGGTTTCCGAGTTTGGGGCGTGACATACGTGGTTTGAGCTTAGACTTTCATGCTGACCCAATCAATTTTTGGGCCAGGCTTGGGCTCAAGTCATTTTAGCATGAAGCTGTTACTAAGGTTAGACCTACTGTTGAGGGTCGAATATTGCATATCAGACCCCAGTTATCGCCAGGATTTACAAACATAAGTATTGTTTAACGGCCTGATTTAATCATGTTTGTGATGCAGGGCGTGTTCACGAGCTTGGACTGGGAAAGGGTACTAAAAGCATGGATTTAACGATCTGAAGGCACCAAGGCAAGCGACGGATCCTAGGAGACCAAGATCGACAGATTTGCACGCCAAGGATCCAAGAAAACCTGAGAAATTGAAGCTCAAGTGGCCTGAAAAGTGTCTAGAATGCAAGATCATAGGGTTCCCACCATTTGATCAGTTCAAAACTCCATATGTGGCCTGAGGACCATAAATGAACCATACACGTAACATTTCAGCCATTGGATCCCTCTGAAAGTGGTCCAATGGTCAGATCAGCCCACGAATTACTGATCTGAGGCCCACCTGATATTCAGATATGCTTCAAACTTGGACTCTATCCATTAAATGAGATGAGAAAAGGGACAAGTGGATCCGATTTCCCACAAACATCAAGGTGGACCCCACTTCAAAAGGCGAATGTGCACAGCCAGTGTACACCCGCTGTGCACTGGACCAATAAGAGCGGTCAAAGTCGGTTTTGATCGACCTTATTCAAGAGGAAAACGGAAATCACCGTCTGTTCGCAACAGGAGTTGCGGGTGACTTCAGGTGGGCCATCATCATCGCAGATAAGCCTCATCCGGACCGTCCATTTGTTTCAGAAGGTCAAACCGACCGTACACATGAGGCTTTTTCAAATCGATGCTTGCACACACAGGATAATACCGTTCAAACGCAGGTTGAACGGTGATATGAAAAATCAGGTGGCCGCTTCAGCGTCGATCCAAAACCGACCATATCCGAACGGTTTTGTGAGTAGAATACAGTGGACGTCGTGGATTCCTCGAATCAGCAGTGAAGTGGGCCCCACCAGCAGTACAGCGCTCGGACGTGCGCGCCTCTGTTCACGCGATCCGGGAAATTCGGAACTTTCGGCCGATTGTGGGCCACTGCCTGTGATCGGATTGGTGATCCAAACCGTCCAGATGATGCCCAAGCCAGGATTAACCCTAGCCATGGAGAAAATTTCACTCCAAGGATGATTACGGTCGTGCAATCACATTCCAAACGCAAGTCGGTTTGCGTTTCCACGAACGCGATTTGAGTAGCTGGCTGTGTAAACCGTCCGGATTCCAGCCACGAATGGGACTCTCTTCATACCTCGAAGATAAAGAGAGAATGCGGAGGAGGGCCGGGGAGCTCGTTTTTGGTTTTTTAGGGAAAGGATTCAAGGAAGAGAAATGGAAGCTTAAAGGTAAAGCAGCAGGGGAGGACTGGTGCTCGGTTTTTAGCTGCTGCCAGAACGTGGAGAGAGCACGGGAACAGGAGGCTTTTGCTAGACGTGAGTGGAGGAGGAACGTGAGAGAGGAAGTCAGGCAGAGTGGGAAGCAGCGGCTGGGTTCCTGCACGTCAGGGGGAGAAAACAGAAGAAAAGGAGAAAAAGCTGATGAGATAGGAAGAAAGAGGTTTCCGTTTTCTTTTCCTTTTATTTTATTTCTTTCCTTTAATGTTTTTTTTCTCTCTTTGGTTCTAGCATGATCATGCTAGGCTGAACTTCTTAGCTAGGGCTAAGAGGTGAAGCTTGTATTGAGATGAGAGACTTTATTTAATTATTTCATTGTGAATTAAACTTGATTGTGGTTTGATTATTCAAGGAATATTTTTCTTAGTCTTTTAATGGTCTGTTGTGACTGAAATTACAACGGGTCTGCAATAGCTTTGAATATTTCCTTTTTCCCTTTTTTTTTTTATGCTATGAAGTCAGGAAGCCCTGTTGTTCATCATTGTTCCATGGGCATGGTCGAATGGCGGTATCCTTCCTAACTTTTATGCATTGATGATTGGTTGGTAATTAGTTTAATTCTGTTGTTTGCTCTGTCTCCTGGGCATGGTTTGATGATGGAATCCATTCTAATTCATATACCTTTCATCTCTTGAAAACCAGATCAAGTAAGTTCAGTTTGATTTCCATGATTCCTGATGCAGGCAAAAGATCTCCCTGATCCCTACAAGTGGATCCTTTGAATCCCTAGTTTCCCTTCTCTGAATTCCTTAAGTTTTAGATAATTATTCCACAATTATTCCTTAAATTTATATTTGATTTTGATTAAATCTTAGGCTAGTTCTATTTCTACCTAGTTTCAGGAAACGTACAAGTTTCAGTCCCTGTGGATTCGACCTCAGTCTTACCGAGTTTATTACTACATCACAACCCTATACTTGGGGAGTGAACAAGTTTTTGGCGCCGTTGCCGGGGATTGACGGCTACGATTCTCTGAAATTAATTGGTTTTAGGATTAGTTTAAGATTAGGATTTTACTAACCTTAGTTTTTTTTATTTTTTATTTATTTATTTTTATTTGAGTTCAAAACTAACTTTTTTCCTGTTTTATAGGATCTTGACATAAGTTTCTCAATTGGTAATTCCTTCCTAATCTCTCTACTTGTTCCTATTTTTAGAATTAGGGTTTAAATTTTAGAAAATTTCTAATTCTAGTATCCTCCCTTCTGTAGGAAATAGTTTATTTTTAGAAATTAGGTTATTTCTTTCCCTTTTTAGAAATTAACTTTCTATTTTTAACTCTTTTAAAATCTAAATAGTTTCCTAAATTATTTTTAGAATTTTTGTTTAGAAACTAACCTTCCTATTTTGTAGGCCTTTAAAATAGAAATTTCTAATTCGGTAAGCTCCTTCTCTACTTCCTATTTTTTCAGTCATCTTTTAGTAATTTACTTTCTAGTTTAGGACTTTCCTAATTTATTTTAGAAGTTTCCACTTTCTTTTAGAAATTAGTTTACTGCTACCTTTATTTTAAAGGATTGTTCCTTTTTTTTTTTTTAAATCTAACTTATTTTGTTTTATTTTGCAGGTCCTTAACTTAGGAGCTTCAATTTGGTAATTCCTTTCCAACTCTCCCTCTCTTTCTTTTTAGATTTTCTTTTCCTTTCTTAGGATTAGGCTTTGAATTTAGTTGAGGGCTGTGAGTGTTTCATGCCCAAGTGGGCCCGTGACAATACTCGATGTCTCTTGACTGAAGGAGGATTGGTTGAGGGGTTGACTATCCATCGCAGGACTAGACACCACTCGAAATCCCCTGAGTTAAGTGAAGTTATGGCTGAAGACCAACCTCCTCTACTTTCACCTAGGGTGGAGGATACCCGAGATGAGAATGAGGTGCAACAGGCACCCCCGCCTCGTACTTTACGAGATTATCTACAACCGACGGGAGTGAGTACGCCCTCATGCATGATTTTTCCTGAAAACACAGGATAAATGGACATCAAGCCAGGAGTTATCCAACTCCTTCCCAAATTCCATGGACTTGAATCAGAGAGTCCATATTTACATTTGAAAGAGTTCGATGAGATTATATCTACATTATGTTTTCCTAATGTATCTGAGGATACAATTAGGCTGAAACTCTTTCCCTTTTCCTTAAAAGAGAAAGCTAAGACGTGGTTACATTCACTGCGTCTTAGATCCATTGTCACATGGAACGACATGCAGAGGAAATTCATAAAAAAAATTCTTCCCACATCATAAAACGATTACCCTCAGAAAAGCGATCATGAACTTTGCCCAAAAGGAAGATGAAACATTCTTCCAATGTTGGGAAAGGTTCAAAGATTTGGTTAGTTCATGCCCACAACACGGATTTGAAACGTGGCGCATTACAAATTTTTTCTATGATGGACTGACATCTTCCATGCGCCAAATGGTCGAGACAATGTGTAATGGAAAGTTCATTAATAAAGATGTTGACGAGGTATGGGATTACCTCTATAGTCTCGCTGAAAAAACACAATCATGGGACTATTACCCAATGGCGAAAACCACGTCTAGGCCGACTCAATTAAAGGAGAAAGGTGGATTATATCTCTTGAAAGAAGAGGATGATCTCAAGTGTAAAGTGACTACGCTCATAAGGAAAGTTAAGGCCATGGAAGGAAAGAAGGATAAGGTCAATGAAATTGTTTGCAGCATCTGTGATTGTAACATTCACACAACTGAAAACTGTCCTACAATACCTGCCTTTCGAGGAGTGTTGAATGAACAAGCCAATGCCGTAAATAACTATCAAAGACCTTTTACTGGACTTAACTCTAATACATACAATCCTGGCTGAAAAAATCATCCAAACTTTAGTTGGAGGAATGGACAAACGGCGACTCCTCCAGGTTTCTTCAATCAAAATCCAAATCAAGTGAAACCTCAAGAGGAACCGGTTCAAAATCCCATACAAGAGCTGGCTCAGGCAATGCGGGGAATTACAGATTTTATGCAAAAGATAGATTCTTGTATGACGATTATAGAAAAGGGGATGCTTCCTGCACAACCTCTCCCCAATCCTAAACCGCAGTACGAGATTAATGATCCCAGCTCTTCAAATCAGATGGGGCATGCTAAATCCATCACCACTCTTAGGAGTGGGAAGATCATTGATAAAACTCTTCCGGTTAGGCTCGAAAAGCCTCAAGAACCAGAGGAGGACAATAATGATGGATCCAGTGATGCCCCACAAAAAGTAGAACCGGAACTTCTAGAGAAGCTAGTTGCTCCATTCCCCCAACGGTTGGTTTCACCAAAACCTCTCTCTAACTCTCAGGATATTCTAGAGGTGTTGAAACAAGTGAAAGTCAACATTCCTCTACTTGATGTCGTTAAACAGATACCTTCATATGCCAAATTCCTGAAAGACTTATACACGACCGAGCGATGGAAAATTATTCAAAAGAAAATCTTCTTGACTGAGAAAGTGAGTGTCATCCTGAAGCAAGACGTGCCGCAGAAATTCAAGGATCCCGGTAGCCCAACCATATCATGTGTAATCAGGAACCATCGAATTGATCACGCACTTCTTGACTTAGGAGCGAGCGTCAATCTGATTTCCTACTCGGTATACAAACAGTTAGGTTTGGGTGAATTAAAACCCACCCTAGCCACACTACAACTTGCTGATCGCTCTGTTCGTGTACCAAGAGGAATAATTGAGGATGTGTTAGTCCAGGTTGATAGATTTTACTACCCTGTAGATTTTATCATCCTGGACACCGAACCCATCAATAACATGAGCACTCAGATTTCCGTCATTCTTGGTCGCCCATTCCTTGCCACGTCAAATGCAATTATTAATTGCAGGAATGGTGTTATGACTATGTCTTTTGGAAATTTGACATTGGAGTCAAACATTTTTTTCAATAACGGCAGCAACTCAGAGGATGACGACGATTTCCACGACATTAACATGATTGACTCTTTCGTGGAAGATACGACACCGCTGACCTTATCCTACGACCATTTCGAGACGTGTCTGGCCCACTCCCATGATTTTGATGATGACATGATTAGGGAGACGTGTGCCTTGCTTGATACTGCACCGGTACTTGAAGTTAACTGGTGGAGGCCACAATTTGTAGAATTGCCACAAACCGATGTAGTGCCTCTACCGTCTAACCTCAAGCCGCCGAAGCTTGACCTAAAACCTTTGCCCTCTAATTTGAAATATGCCTATTTAGGTCAAGATGAGACATACCCGGTGGTGATCTCTGCCCACCTGGAGAAAGAACAGGAGAGTATGCTCATATCTACTCTCATTGAGCATAAAGGAGCCCTGGGATGGACGATAGCAGACCTCAAGGGAATCGATCCCTCGATTTGTACTCACCGCATATATCTTGAGGATAATGCAAAAACCGCTCGGCAACCACAACGTAGACTAAATCCAAACATGAAGGAAGTGGTTAAAGCCGAGGTTCTCAAACTATTGGACGTGGGTATTATATATCCTATATCTGATAGTCAATGGGTGAGTCCAACTCAAGTGGTCCCTAAGAAGTCTGGAATCACCATCGTAGCCAATGCTAATAATGAACTCGTGCCAACTAGAGTCACTACTGGTTGGAGAATGTGCATTGACTACAGGAAGTTGAATACCGTCACGAGGAAAGACCACTTTCCTTTACCATTCATTGATCAGATCCTGGAAAGGTTAGCTGGTCATTCCTATTACAATTTCCTTGACGGGTATTCGGGCTACAACCAGATAAAGATAGCCCCTGAAGACCAGGAAAAGACCACATTTACATGTCCCTATGGCACCTTTGCCTATCGAAGGATGCCATTCGGACTATGTAATGCCCCTGCTACTTTTCAGCGATGTATGCTTAGTATTTTTTCTGACATGGTAGGGCAATATCTAAAGGTCTTCATGGACGATTTCTCTGTCTACGGTCCATCTTTCAGCAAGTGCTTGGAAAGTCTTAAATGTGTGCTGAAAAGATGTGAAGAAAAGAACTTAGTACTTAATTGGGAGAAGTGTCATTTCATGGTTCAGAAGGGAATTGTCCTTGGGCATATCATCTCGTCCAAGGGAATCGAGGTAGATAAGGCAAAAATCGATCTTATCTCTAACCTACCTCCACCCAAGAACATCAGAGACGTGCGATCCTTCTTAGGACACGCAGGATTTTACAGGCGATTCATAAAGGACTTTAGTCTCCTCTCTCGTCCTTTATGTAATCTTCTTCAAAAGGATGCTCTGTACGAGTGGACTGAGCAATGCCAGGAAGCTTTCACCAAGCTTAAGGGCACGTTAACCACTGCACCTATCATGCAGCCACCCGACTGGAGCCTTCCTTTTGAGCTTATGTGCGATGCTTCTGATTATGCTCTTGGGGCGGTCCTAGGCCAGAGAAAAGATAAGAGGCCCTACGTCATTCATTACGTAAGTAGAACTTTAAATTCTGCCCAGGTAAACTACTCGA
Source organism: Magnolia sinica (assembly GCF_029962835.1). Classification (NCBI taxonomy): domain Eukaryota; kingdom Viridiplantae; phylum Streptophyta; class Magnoliopsida; order Magnoliales; family Magnoliaceae; genus Magnolia; species Magnolia sinica. Next base: position 16,399,346 of record NC_080581.1, read on the forward strand.
CTACGGAAAAGGAACTCTTAGCTGTAGTGTTCGCCTTGGACAAATTTAGGTCCTACTTGATTGGATCCAAGATCATTATCTACACAGATCATGCGGCACTTAAGTATCTTCTTTCTAAGAATGATTCTAAGCCCCGTTTGATACGATGGATCCTTCTACTCCAAGAATTTGATTTGGAAATTAAAGATAAAAAGGGAGTAGAGAACGTAGTGGCCGATCACCTTTCTCGCCTTAATACCTCTGAGTCCCTTGAGACGCCCCATATCAACGACATGTTCCCTGATGAACAACTATTCAGAGTCTCCCATTCACCTTGGTTCGCTGATATTGCTAATTATCTTGCTACAGGTGCCATACCGACAGAGTGGACTGCGCAAGATAAGAAGAAATTTTTCACCGAGGTGCGTAACTTTTTCTGAGATGATCCTTATTTATTTAAATATTGCCCAGACCAAATCCTAAGGAGATGTGTACCAGACGATGAGCATCAGAGCGTCATCTCCTTCTGTCACTCAGAGGCCTGTGGTGGTCACTTTTCTGCTAAAATGACCACAGCCAAGATTTTGCAGTGTGGCTTTTACTGGCCCACTATGTTTAGGGACACTCATGAGTTTTGCAAAGCTTGTGAGCGTTGTCAGAAATTGGGAGCATTATCCCATCGAAATATGATGCCTTTGAATCCCATCCTTATCATTGAAGCATTTGATTGCTGGGGCATCGATTTCATGGGACCATTCCCCCAATCGTTTGGAAATCTGTACATTTTGCTCGCCGTGGATTATGTCACTAAATGGGTCGAAGCGATTCCGTGTCAAACTAATGACCATCGAACGGTCATTAAATTCCTAAAAGAAAACATCCTTTCTCGATTCGGAACGCCTCGAGTCATCATTAGTGATGGAGGCTCACACTTTTGTAATAAACCATTTGAGAGCTTAATGAAGAAATACGGTATCTCTCATAAGGTGAGCACCCCATACCATCCACAGACAAGTGGACAACCTGAGATTTCCAATAGGGAGATCAAACACATTTTGGAGAAAACGGTTAACCCAGACCGCAAGGATTGGTCAATCCGATTGACCGATGCCTTATGGGCATACCGTACTGCTTTTAAAACTCATATTGGAATGTCTCCCTTTAGACTTGTCTATGGGAAAGCTTGTCACTTGCCTGTGGAGCTGGAACATAAAGCGTACTGGGTGATCAAAAATCTAAATTTCAATCTGGACAACGCTGGCTCACTATGTAAACTTCAATTGAATGAACTTGAGGAAATCTGGAATGATGCATACGATAATTCGAGAATTTATAAGGACAAGATGAAAGCATTTCATGACCAACATATTTTGCGAAAATCATTCACGCCTGGATAAAAGGTCCTTTTGTACAATTCTCGATTACATCTCTTTCCGGGTAAGCTTCGATCTCGTTGGACCGACCCTTACATTGTTGTTACTGTTTTCCCTCATGGGGCCGTTGAGATAAGAGATCCCGACAATGGCAAGGACTTTAAAGTCTATGGACAACGATTGAAACCATTTGTCGAGAAATTTGATTCAGAGGACATGTCCATGCCCCTGACTGCTCCTGTTTACCATGAGTGATCTCCTAGTCTGATGGAGGTACAGGTAAGTTTATCGCTTTCATAGGACTAGGGTAGCTGCTTTATTTGTCTGGCTGAAGACGGTAAACTTAGCGCTCCTGGGAGGCAACCCAGCTCTTCATTTCATTTCATTTTTATCATTAGTTAGTTCAATGTTTGTGGGTAACATTGCTGCAAACCCTCACGAGACTACAACTCGTCCACTAGGGGCAACCTAGGGGTTTAAAGGCTTGTTGCATACGCTAAATGCAATCGAGAGCACCTACGAAAGTGGTGTAGGTAGGATTTCATTTTTATTATTTTTATTTTTGTTGGTTTCTCTCTTGTGCTGACCCGCTCTTACATTGATATCTTTGGAAAGCCTCGTGATTCTTTCATCCAGGTATTATCTTTCCATCACTTCTCATTTACTTATTTTGTCTCATGTGCATCGCATGCTTATTTCTTTTACATTGAGGACAATGTAGATTTTAGGTTGGGGGTGGGAGATTAGGTTTCCTAATCAGTATTTTCTTAGTCTTGAGCAGAAATTGTGAAAAAATTGTGAAAATTGAAAAATTTTAAAATTTTTCTACAATTTCATATGAATTCGAAGCGATTTTGACGGCCATCTTGGATTTAGAATTACAAGATAAGTGATGTTGGAATTGATGACTCTTGGATTCAACTATTTGTTAGATTTCACAGTTAAGTTAGAACTATTAATCTATGGTTAGAAGTTTTAAACATTGAGTGACTCATAATTTTACATGTCACATCTCGCTTACACATTAAGGTTTCATTCGATATTGAAGGATTAATTTGGTGATCACTAAGCTTGAAAGGAACCAACTTGAGAAATTGAAAAGTTTGGGCGAATGGTTTTCACCATAGGCTTGCTCCCTATAGGTGTAGATTTGATTCCCTATGAATGATATATAAAAAAAATAAATAAATAAAAATTTTGGGTGTACAGTCTTCATCATAGGTTTGCTCCCTTTAGGTGAAGATTTGATTCCCCTTCTTGGCATTACTTTTAATGGAAAAATTAAAAATTAAAAAGAATAAAAAGATAATGTGTGAGGCAAGTTTGAGTTATCGTGAATTCTTTTATTGGTTACCAATGATATCCTTAAATAGAGAAGTGAATCTTAATGTTGACAAGTCAAGATTAGACTATACACCCATGGAATTTAATATTTAGAATCGTTCTAATTAATGGATTAATATCTGAGCTTGATTATGAAGTTTACCGGGAGCTTGATTTCAGAAGAAAGTAATGCCAACATCCATGAATCTTAGAATTCGAGTATCTGAATTGTTTTTCATAAATCTCTTGAGTTTGTAGAAATTGTCCTGTAATTCTCAATTTATTTTTCGCATACCTTGCTCGGGACTAGCAAGATGCTGGTTGGGGGTTGTGTTGAGGGTCGAATATTGCATATCAGACCCCAGTTATCGCTAGGATTTACAAACATAAGTATTGTTTAACGGCCTGATTTAATCATGTTTGTGATGCAGGGCGTGTTCACGAGCTTGGACTGGGAAAGGGTACTAAAAGCATGGATTTAACGATCTGAAGGCACCAAGGCAAGCGACGGATCCTAGGAGACCAAGATCGACAGATTTGCACGCCAAGGATCCAAGAAAACCTGAGAAATTGAAGCTCAAGTGGCCTGAAAAGTGTCTAGAATGCAAGATCATAGGGTTCCCACCATCTGATCAGTTCAAAACTCCATATGTGGCTTGAGGACCATAAATGAACCGTACACGTAAAATTTCAGCCATTGGATCCCTCTGGAAGTCGTCCAATGGTCAGATCAGCCCACGAATTACTGATCTGAGGCCCACCTGATATTCAGATATGCTTCAAACTTGGACTCTATCCATTAAATGAGATGAGAAAAGGGACGAGTGGATCCGATTTCCCACAAACATCAAGGTGGACCCCACTTCAAAAGGTGAATGTGCACAGCCAGTGTACACCCGCTGTGCACCGGACCAATAAGAGCGGTCAAAGTCGGTTTTGACCGACCTTATTCAAGAGGAAAACGGAAATCACCGTCTGTTCGCAACAGGAGTTGCGGGTGACTTCAGGTGGGCCATCATCATCGCAGATAAGCCTCATCCGGACCGTCCATTTGTTTCAGAAGGTCAAACCGACCGTACACATGAGGCTTTTTCAAATCGATGCTTGCACACACAGGATAATACCGTTCAAACGCAGGTTGAACGGTGATATGAAAAATCAGGTGGGCCGCTTCAGCGTCGATCCAAAATCGACCATATCCGAACGGTTTTGTGAGTAGAATACAGTGGATGTCGTGGATTCCTCGAATCAGCAGTGAAGTGGGCCCCACCAGCAGTACAGCGCTCGGACGTGCGCGCCTCTGTTCACGCGATCCGGGAAATTCGGAACTTCCGGCCGATTGTGGGCCACTGCCTGTGATCGGATTGGTGATCCAAACCGTCCAGATGATGCCCAAGCCAGGATTAACCCTAGCCATGGAGAAAATTTCACTCCAAGGACGATTACGGTCGTGCAATCACATTCCAAACGCAAGTCGGTTTGCGTTTCCACGAACGCGATTTGAGTAGCTGGCTGTGTAAACCGTCCGGATTCCAGCCACGAATGGGACTCTCTTCATACCTCGAAGATAAAGAGAGAATGCGGAGGAGGGCCGGGGAGCTCGTTTTTGGTTTTTTAGGGAAAGGATTCAAGGAAGAGAAACGGAAGCTTAAAGGTAAAGCAGCAGGGGAGGACTGGTGCTCGGTTTTTAGCTGCTGCCAGAACGTGGAGAAAGCACGGGAACAGGAGGCTTTTGCTAGACGTGAGTGGAGCAGGAACGTGAGAGAGGAAGTCAGGCAGAGTGGGAAGCAGCGGCTGGGTTCCTGCACGTCAGGGGGAGAAAACAGAAGAAAAGGAGAAAAAGCTGATGAGATAGGAAGAAAGAGGTTTCCTTTTTCTTTTCCTTTTATTTTATTTCTTTCCTTTAATGTTTTTTTTTTCTCTTTGGTTCTAGCATGATCATGCTAGGCTGAACTTCTTAGCTAGGGCTAAGAGGTGAAGCTTGTATTGAGATGAGAGATTTTATTTAATTATTTCATTGTGAATTAAACTTGATTGTGGTTTGATTATTCAAGGAATATTTTTCTTAGTCTTTTAATGGTCTGTTGTGACTGAAATTACAACGGGTCTACAATAGCTTTGAATATTTCCTTTTTCCCTTTTTTTTTATGTTATGAAGTCAGGAAGCCCTGTTGTTCATCATTGTTCCATGGGCATGGTCGAATGGCGGTATCCTTCCTAACTTTTATGCATTGATGATTGGTTGGTAATTAGTTTAATTCTGTTGTTTGCTCTGTCTCCTGGGCATGGTTTGATGATGGAATCCATTTTAATTCATATACCTTTCATCTCTTGAAAACCAGATCAAGTAAGTTCAGTTTGATTTCCATGATTCCTAATGCAGGCAAAAGATCTGCCTGATCCCTACAAGTGGATCCTCTGAATCCCTAGTTTCCCTTCTCTGAATTCCTTAAGTTTTAGATAATTATTCCACAATTATTCCTTAAATTTACATTTGATTTTGATTAAATCTTAGGCTAGTTCTATTTCTACCTAGTTTCAGGAAACGTACAAGTTTCAGTCCCTGTGGATTCGACCTCGGTCTTAACGAGTTTATTACTACATCACAACCCTATACTTGGGGAGTGAACACCTACTAGCTAGGCACGTGGTCTGAGCTTAAACTTTCATGCTGACCCAATGAAATTTTGGGCCAGGCTTGGGCTCAAGTCATTTTAGCATGAAGTGTGACTAGGGTTAGACCTACTAGCTAGGCACGTGGTCTGAGCTTAGACCTTCATGTTGACCCAATCAATTTTTGGGCCAGGCTTGGGCTCAAGTCATTTTAGCATGAAGCCGTGACTAGGGTTATACCAACTAGCTAGGCACGTGGTCTGAGCTTAGACTTTCATACTCACCCAATTAAATTTTGGGCCAGGCTTGGGCTCAATTCATTTTAGCATGTAGTGTGACTAGGGTTAGACCTACCAGCTAGGCACGTGGTCTGAGCTTAGACTTTCATGTTGACCCAATCAATTTTGGCTTGGGCTCAAGTCATTTTAGCATGAAGCCGTGACTAGGGTATATACCAACTAGCTAGGCACGTGGTCTGAGCTTAGACTTTAATGCTGTCCCAATCAATTTTTGGGCCCGGCTTGGGCTCAAGTCATTTTAGCCTGACCTGGTCCAACTTTTATATACGCTCTTATATCCTATAGATATATCATTCTAATCCATTTATGTTGGATGTGGACCGTTGATAATTTCATTGCTCTCAAATATTTATATTTTTCATTTGTGGCCCTCTTAATAAATGAATATATATTAAAAATACAAAGGAAAAATAACGATTTTATCAATTTTTGGACCAGGTTGGGTCAGGCCTAGGCCCACCCATTCCCACCCCTATCCGTACCCGACTATAGACGTGATACATCGGTATCATAGCCGTTGAATCCGGATCATGTTTGGTGATCCAAACCGTTGATCTAATGCGATACTACATATAAATGGGGTCGACTTGGAAATTTTCAAGATTATACATCACAGACTCTGAAGTCAAAGGCCGACGGAGCAACAGACAAAGATGTCGTTCACATTCAACGGAAATGAGTTAAATAATCAAACTATGTAAATATTCCAACCTATTTGGTATTCCCCAGCTGGACGCGGATTGGGTACTACCCCAGCCTGCTTTCAGGGTCCATAGTGATGTATGAGTTTATCCACACCGTCCATCTATTTTTCCATATTATTTTAGGTAATAAACCCAAAAAATGAGGCAGATCTAATGCTGAAGTGGATCACACCATAGGAAGCGGCAGTGATAATGATGTCTACCGTTGAAACCTTCCTGGGACCCACCGTGATGTTTATGTGCCATCCAACCTGTTCATACGCTCATATAAACCTGGATGAAGGCAAAATGCACATATCAACTTGATCCAAAACTTATGTGGGATGTATTCTAGCAAGAGGTGCGCTTTTATGGTAGTATCGGGCTGGTGTGGGGTCTACGTCCACTTTATATCCGATCGACTACGTCCATCATGTTCTAACCCTAGTTCTCACCGTAAAAACTATAATTAAGACAAATTAAAAGCTTATATGGGCCACAACGCAAGGAAAAATGTAAACGCTGTCTAACATCTCTTAAATAACTGTGGCTCATTTGGCTCTTTGAATGGCCCAAATGTTTGTTCATATCTTCATGCTAGTTTGATTCATCGGAAGAATGGATTAGATGGAATGCAAAATACACGATAGACCCACAAAGAGTGGGGAAGATTTTATTGATAGGTCTTCCTCTCCTGACTATTCCATATGTTGTGGCCCACCTGAGTTTCTCCTTTTGTATTCCATTAATTAACATCGAATGGCTCATCTAATGGACGGGATGGATCTGATTCAAAATTTACGTGGGCCCCATAACATTCCGGTACGACTATACCATGGGAGCACACCTCTTCAAGCAAACCTTCTTTTCTACCAACCTCGTGCGTGGAGAAATTCGCGACTGTGGACCCCACCTTTTATCCAGCAGTTTTTATGAAGCAATACAAACTTACCTTGGGAACTTAGACCTGCTCGTACGGACATCGAATTTGAGGACGAAAATACCCATCCTTTCACGTAAACGGATGGGGTACTCCCCCTGCCACCAGCCAATGGCGGATGCTCGGTGGTCTGTGGGCCCCACCATGATGTATCTTTTCATCCATGCCATCCATATATTTTTTCACATCATGTTATGGTATGAGACCAAAAAAGAGGTATATCACAAACAACAAGCTCATATTAGGACTTTTAAAGTTTTTATGGTTTATTTAAAATCCTATTGTACTAATCCTAACAACAAGCTCATATTAGGATTACTCAAAAGTAACTTTTGAGTAATCACAAACTATTTAATAAATGAATAATACACAAACTACTTTATGATTGATATGACTGTGTATGTGTGTGAGGTGTGATATTAGATATTCAGATATGAAAATATTAAAACAAATTACACAAACAAAAGAATAACAATCTCAAACACAGTTATTTTTATAGTGATTTGACTACTTGTCTACTCCACTCCCAGTAATCGTACTCAACCCTTGAGTGTATCGGATTTCACTGAGGAGGTTTCACAGCAGTTCACCTCAAACCTAAGGTTTTAAATTAGGTTCACCTTCAACCTTTACAATGTACACTAAGGCTGACTGTTTATGCTCTCACGAGCAAGGGTTAACACAACATACCCACTTTTAGGCACACTGGCTAAGAATCTTCCATAAGACCCGAACTGAGGTTTCACACGGTTCACTTCTAACCTAAGGTTTTAGACAGGTTCACCTTCAACCGGATGTTTATGCTCTCCACATAGCAAGGGTCCACACAATGCACCCACTTTTAGGCACACTGACCAAGGATCTTCCATAAGACCCTGATTGAGGTTTCACACGGTTCACCTCTAACCTAAGGTTTTAGACAGGTTCACCTTTAACCGGATGTTTATGCTCTTCACAGATTAAGGGTCCACACAACGTACTCACCACGTATACTCCCGTCAGAGGCCTCCTATGAGGGCTTGCAAGGGTGAGAAACACCTTAGACCCAATCCTACAGAAGAATGATCAAAGGGCCCTCTGGACTCTAGTTACTTACAGATAAGTGGATGAGTCTCATTCAGCTCATTGATGAAGATCTCCTCATTTGTTGATGAAGAGTCTTCTGCTTCCTTGATCCGCAACTCAAATGATGTACCAATATATGGTGACGGGTTGGGTCAAGGTTATGATGGAATCCTACTCTCTAAATGTTTTCCTATTAGGAAGATAGAGAGATTCCAATTATCTATGTATTCAAGGCATCCCAGCTTAATGATTTGTCATTAAAGTAGTAGCTGGAGGATCCTTGAATGCGGAAGTTCATTCCCCAATCCACTCTATTGAATATCAATGATGAGGATGGATTGGAGGATGAACTCCCTTGAGAGAAAGGGCTTTGGGTATATGATCTAAGGTAAAACACTCAAAAGCACTCTCTTCTTTCTCTACCAGTAACAATAGACAAGTCCTCTTTATATAGGCAAAATGTTCTAACGGATATAAAACGGTCACATTTATGACAGAGTTCAATATCATTAAGTGAGGCCGATATCATCGAGCGTATATCTCGATTGTATCGACTGTCTGCTCGATGACACAAATACAAATGTCATATGCTTTTGAAACCTAATGCCAGCTGGTTGAGGGAATCGAAGCACGTGTAGATGTCATCGGATTTCAAACTATGATATCATCGATGAGAGGTTCGATTCATCGACACTTGAAAATGAGAGACTTGCTATGAAATATTTCAGGTTTACAAGAATGGTCAAGGGACCTTCGAGATCATCAGAATTTAAATGTCGATGATATCGATAGATGTGTCAAGGCATCGATAAATCCAAAGGGTTTTTCATTAAGCTTGCTGGACAGTTTATGTCCATGATTGATGCAATCGATTCAGCGTCGATATCATCGATATTTGAATATCGATTTTTATCGAGGGACCCTTGATCAAAGATAAAACATTCTGAAACATTTGCTGGAAGACAAGGCACCCATGACAGATAACATCGAGAGCCTTCCTATATCATCGGGATTTGAACTTTGATGATATTGAGAAGAGTTTCGATATATTGATGCACACGTGATTTTCTTAAGTAAAACAGGGGCACCGGAGATCTATCTGTTGATATTATCGAGTCACCATCGATGGACTCGAGATTCAAATATCGATGATATCGATAGGTATATCGATACATCAATAAATCCGTCCAGAGATATATGTAATTGCTGGACGTATTTTATTCTCATTTTGATGATATCGTTTAAGTATCGAGGACATCGACAGCACAGGTCGATCATATCGAGATGTGTATCGATAAAATCGACAAAGCAAGAAAACTTAGAGAATTTTCTGAGTTTTGAAAAAGTTTTCTCAACTTTAAAACCTTATGATGTTCTAGTTTGTTTTAAGGGTTTATATACTTGGTGTTTTGGGACATGGGATGTGAGGCTTAGATTTACTTGAGGTGAGCTTGCACACATCCCGGTTGAAGCAGACGCTTGAATTGATCTTCCTATGAGGCTCTGCAGTCTGTCCGACTCAATACTTACGTTAATTGACAAACCAGGGCACTTTCATATAACACAGTCCTCATGATGGGACCCACAAAAGAAATGTGATTTCTGAAACCTGGTGTTCTTGATTATAACCGTAGCCATAACCGTAGCCCCTGCATTTTCGATATATCCTTTGATATATATCGAAGGTATTTCGTTATGTATCGAAGGTATTTCGATATGATCGAAAAAGGTCCAGAACTGTCCAGCGAGTTTGCCTAAAAAATCCTGCAATTTTCGATGCATATCGAAGAGTATTCGATATGTATTGAAGGCGATTTTACCTATAGCTACGGATTATAATCGTAACCATAACTGTAGTTCGTGCCAATCTATGCAATTTTTTTTTTTAATTTTTAATTTTAATTTTTTAGTTTTTATTTTTTTACATGGAGAACTTTATTCTACCTACAATTTTCTCTAATACATATTTATATAAATATGTATATATAAGCATATGAAAATTTTTTTCTCTCTTTTTTTCATTTATTTCTTTATTCATTTAACAAGAATATCTTCTAAACCAAAATTAGTTACTTGACGTACCCTATATGATTTTGGGGGTAGGAGAAGCTACTTTAGCCAACCAACATGTTTATTTTTCAAGATTCCATTAGGTCGATGGTCAAAAATCCATTTCATTCACTTCGCGGTCAATTTCAATCAGTTCGCAGTCAATTTCATTCATTTCATTTACTTCGCGATCAATTCCATGCATTTGACGGTCAATCCCGGCGATTCCCCTTCACTTCATGGTCAATTCCATGCATTTCACCGTCAATTCCCTTCATTTCACGGCTAAACAGAAATTGAGCGGGGCAAATAAGAAATTGAGCGGGGCAAACATGAAATTGAGCAGGGTAAACTAGAAATTGAGGGGGGCAAACATGAAGTTGAGCGGGATAAACTAGAAATTCAGTGTGGCAAACATGAAATTGAGTGGGGCAAACTAGAAATTCAGCAGGGCAAACATGAAATTGAGCGGGGCAAACTAGAAATCAAGCGGGGCAAACTAGAAATTGAGCAGGGCAAACTAGAAATTGAGCGAGGAAAACATGAAATTGAGCAGGGCAAACTACAAATTGAGTGGGGCAAATATGAAATTAAGCGGGGCCAACGAGAAATTCAACGAGGCAAACTAAAAATTGAGCGGGGCAAACTAAAAATTGAGCGGGGCAAACATGAGACAAACATGAAATTGAGCGGGGCAAACTAGAAATTCAGCAGGGTAAACATGAAATTCAGCGGGGCAAACATGAAGGTTGAAAGTTATCAAAGAAATTTAAATTTTTGACAAAAAAAATTAGATAATTTTTGGAGTTTTTGATATATCAAAAACTTTAGTTAACATGTCAACCTGATCAATCAAAGCGTTTCGACTGATTGACTCGATGGATAGATAGTTTACATAGTTTTGAGTGTTTTTATGCAAATTGTTTCTATTTCTAGTTTTGATTATATATACTGGTGTAATCGATATTAGGGTTACTGTTAGACATGCTTAAGGGTTTGAAAGGATTACACCCTCGACCATATCTCAAGTGGTAGACTAAGTGAAGATACCTCGTTTCAACATTGAGGTCTTGGTATCGATTCCCTAATGGGGGTGGCTAATAGTGGAGTGTGCACTGACAGTGGATTGTACTAACAAGCTAACCCCTCCTTCCAAAAAACAAAAGAGAGTTCAAAAGAATTTTTAAAGAAAGAAAAAGATAGGGTTTTTCTCATGGGTCTTCGAATCGGGTGAAAGAATAAGGACTTGAGAAGACGTAAGTAAGTGAAAGAGTTCTACAATGGGTGGACTCTCTCTCATAGCTACTCCCCTATATAAAATGTATTCGGTCCCTAACACAGACCTCATGTTTGCCTCGCTGAATTTCTAGTTTGCCCCGCTCAATTTCTAGTTTGCCCCACTCAATTTCATATTTGCCCCGCTGAAATTCACGTTTGCCCTGCTGAATTTTTAGTTTGCCCCGTTGAATTTCATGTTTGCCCCGCTGAATTTCTAGTTTGCCCTGCTCAATTTCACGTTTACCTTGCTCAATTTCATTTTTGCCCCGTTGAATATCCAGTTTGACCGCGAAGTGATTAAAATTGACCACGCAGTTAATGAAATTGAATTTCGACCATCGACCCGATGGAATCTTGGAAAATAACTAGGTTTTTTGACTAAATTAGCTTCTCCTACCCCAAAATCAGATCTGGTACGTTAAGTAAATCATAAAGTAAATCATTTTAGTTTAGGAGATATGCTTGTTGAATAAATAGACAAAGAAATGAATTAAAAGAGAGAAAAAAAATTTTATATGCTTATATATACATATTTATATAAATATGTATTAGAGAAAAATGTAAGTAGAATAAAGTTCTCCATGCAAAAAAAAAAAAAAAAAGAAATTAAAAATTAAAAAAAATTGCATAGACTGGCACAGACTACAGTTATAATCCATAGCTATAAGTAAAATCACCTTCGATACATATCGAATACTCTTCGATATGTATCAAAAATTGCAGGATTTTTTAGGTAAACTCGCTGGACAGTTCTGGACCTTTTTCGATCATATCGAAAGACCTTCGATACATATCGAAGTACATATCGAAAGACCTTCGATTAGGGCTGAAAGTTGGGCGGATTCAACACGACTGACCTGTGACCGACCCGACATTGGGTTGGGCTCAGGCAAGATATATTGGGTCCGATCTTAAGCTTGGGCTATACAAACACCAACCCAATAAAACTTGGGTTAGGCTCGGGTTTAGGTCTCAGGTTGCCCGACCCAACCCGAACCCGATCAATATATAAGTTACTTATAAATTATAATTGAGTGTGGATCGTTTGTGTCGAAGGCACATTAGTGATGTTAGGTCTCATTTGTCCACGTCATTTCCAAGGACTCAAGCTAATAGGATATGCCATATTTCTCTCTCCCAAATAGATTGCGTGCTGTGTTGCATGACTTTTAAAGGAGTAGTTGTCCTATATTTTAGCTTACTTTTTCAAAGAAAAAAAAATGAAGTTCTTTATGATGAATAATTACATATATAATTAATAAAATCATAGATACAAAAAATAAGTTATATATTGAAATATAATAAACTAATGCAATAACAAAAATATTAGCACGTATACACCCGACCAACCCGATCAACCCGACTGAGCCCGCTTGGGTTAGGCTTGGGTTGAGAATTCCCAACCCGAGGTCGGGTTGGGTTAGGGTTGAGCACCAACCCGACCCAACCCACCCGACTTTTAGCCCTACCTTCGATACATATTAAAGGACATATCGAAAAGTAGGGGCTGAGGCTATGGCTACGGTTATAATCTGTAGCCATAAAAAGCACCGTAGCCACAGGTTCTTTTATATATATATATATATATATATAGAGAGAGAGAGAGAGAGAGAGAGAGAGAGAGAGAGAGAGAGAGAGTCATGCTCTCCTGCGCACCTACGCACGTGCACACCTTTGCACACGTGTCATGGGTGTCTAATCTGAGCGGTCCATGTGATGCGGAATCCCATGAAAACCCTGGTGACAAATTTTCACCCTGATCTAAAATTCTGGTGGGCCATAGCAAAGAGAAATGCAAATCAAGGGAGGAAACTATTTTCATTTTTCATGGCCCATCAAAGTATTAGATCAAAGTAAAACTTGGTCCCGGGGGGTTTTACGAGGTGCTGCTTCACATGAACGGTTCAAAATTTGGATCCACATCACGTATGATGGGTTCTCAAAAAAGTTCGTCTGTAGTACGTAAGAAGCGTTTCCCTATATATATATATATATATATATATATATATATATATAGGAAAAGGTACTATGCGCTCGACCTCATGATAAGCTCCCATGAGGTCAAGCTGTGTGGGCCCCATCGTGATGCGTGTCGACCATCAACACCGTGCATTTGATGGGTCCCCTCTAAATTATGGGATATCCCAAAAATCAGCCGTATACGGAACTCAGGTGGGCCATACCATCTAAAATCATGTGAAGATACCGTTAAAACATATAAAAGCACTTGGTGGGGCTCACCTTAGTTTTGAATGCTGCTGAAACTTGGTCTGAACCCTCGTCCAAGTAGGACACACATAATGGATGGGCTGGATTTGCAAACCACATCTCGGTGGGCCCAAAAAATGATTATAAATGTTTTAATGGTGCACGGCCCCTCCCCACTTCTGTATGTGGTGTGGCCTATAAAAGTCACGGATTTACTTAATTTTTGAGACCTAGGCCCATGATGGAATGGTGCATCTGACTGATGGGGTAGATGTTCGAAACGTATCACGGTGGGGCCCACACAGCTCGACCTCATGGGAAGGACTCGTGAGGCCGAGCACATAGTACCTTTTCCCTATATATATATATATATATTTGCTGTTGTAATCCCCACCGCCAGTCTGTGTTATATCCAAACCGTCCATCTATTTGGAGAGCTCATATTAAGCTTGAAATAAAAAATAAGACAGATCTAACTATCAAGTGGACCACACTATAAAAGGCAGTGGGGAATTGAACGTCTACCATTGAAACCCTTTTAGGGGTTACAGAAGTTTTGGATCATTATGATTTTTTTTCCCTCTTCATCCAACCTTTGTGACCTTATGAATAGATTGGATGGAAAATAAATGTTATGGTGGGCCCCACAAAATTTTCAACGGTGAAAATCAGTTTTCCCGCTGCTCTTTGTGGTGTGGTGTAGTTGATCTTTGGATATGATTTTTTTTTTTGGATAATGATCCGAAATGATATCGAAATATGGATGAACGTTGTGGATATAAGAAATACATAGCTGTGGGGCCATGTAACTTTGATCTCTTTTGAGCCGTTCGTACAACTCTCAGGTGGAGGACCGTCAGCGCTTGTCCTCGAAAGGAAGGGAGGGGTATTTTCGTCCTCAAATTCGCTGTCCGTACGAGAAGGTCTAAGTTCCCAATGAAAGTTTGTCTTACTTCATAAAAACTGCTGGATAAAATTTCTCTCGTGCGCCGAAACGGATTGCGTACTGAGTAAACTCTGTGTGGTCCACCATGATTTATATATTTTATCCGTTCCATCCATCCATTTTACCAGATAATTTTAGGGCTTCAACCGAAAAATGAAACATATAAAATGTTCAAATAGACCACACCACAGGAAACAGTTGAATTGAATGTCTACTGTTGAAAATTTCTTAGGGGCCACAGAAATTTTGGATCAAGTTTATATTTATTTTTTCCCTTCATCCATGTCTGTATGATCTCATGAGCAGGTTGGATGACAAATAAACATCATTGTTGGGCCTAGCAATGTTTCAACGGTGGATATCATTATCCCCGCTGTTCCTTGTGGTATGGTCCATTTGATCTTTGGATATGATTCGATTTTTGGCTCAACCCCCTTAAATTAGATGAAAAAATGAATGGACGGTGTGGATAGATCACATACATTCAAGGTGTGCCCAACTGAGTTTACTCAGTACGATAAGAGCTACTGAGTAAGTCAGTACGCAATCCAATTTCCTCGTGCGTACGTGCGTGGGCCCACACCCGACCATGACACACGCATCCCACTCGTGGAAATCATCAGAAAAAAAAATGGACGAATACCACTCCCACACGGCCCTTACACCTGGCGTGAGGGTCACGGACATCATGACATTGCACGTACAACCGTCGCATGCATCCACGTAACTGCATCATCATGAAATCCGTCCACGGGTGGCATTTGACCTTTGGGTTCTGACTTTGGAATGGACAGCAATTGGAGAAGATTCATTGGACGAGATTCGGTGACATTTGACCAATATTTTATAGATGGACATAATATCTACGCCCACCCCGACTGATAAATCCGCCCTTCTTTTCTACTCATGGTCAAACAAAAATACAACTCTTTTTAACGTGCCCACTATGGGTAGCAAAAAAAATAAAAATAGAGGTATTTATGAGCCGTACACGGGCACACGCAGGCACGTGTGCAAATATAAACAAAATAAATTGAATTTTGTTTTCTTTAGGCATTCATTTGTTTGAATATGATATGGCCCACCTTATTTTTACAATAGTTTGATTTTTTGCTGCAAAGATATAAAAGATGTAACACGCCTGATGGAAGGCTCAGATCTCACAGACGTGTCATTTTATGACAAACGTGCCCGCACGTGTAATTAGTAGCGTGCATAATTCAAACGGTTGGATTCTTTGTACTTTTACGCCATGTGAGTACGGTGAATGAGGAACCGACATTTTAGAAATGGTGGAAAGGCCAGATCCAATGGGCCGACAGAGGTGTGCCAGAGCCATTGTCAAGTGAGGTGTTGACAGAGACCTTGAAATTTGAATCACAGAGACCTTGACTTTGTTATCATTTCTACCAACCGACTTATGCCAAAACGGACCAACACACGTTTGACTTTACAAGGAGATTTGGCAATTCAGAGGCCGCAGGTGAACATGGTTTTGGGGTCTGATTTGGATTCCAAATCCACAAGCCCCATCTCTCACGTTTGGGTTCTTGATTTTACTTTTCTTGCATTTGAATTTTTATTTTTTATTTTAAATTAAATTGGGCATATTTGGTGCCTAGAATTTGAACCTCTTGAATTGCATACGGTTGAATGTAAATTTCATACGGCGGCACCTATATGGATTGATGGTCAGGATTGATTTAGATGGTATTAAACGTTGAAACAACACATTTACTATGTTTGATAGGGAGTTCAAATCGGGGGTCTATCATCCCAGCGAATACATTGACAAATTATGATTGGCATTCGGTGATGCAGTATATCCACCATTGAGATCATCCCGTGGTCCCAGTAAATTCATCTCATAGTCCACTAATTCATTCAACACAGTTTCCTGTTAAATAGATGGACGATGCAGATGGGTCACAGACATCATTGTGGGGGCCCACATAGCATCAACCATCAACCCATCAAAAGGGGGGCATTGGGAACAACCAATCCGTTTCGTCCTTAACATGATCTCATCGTAATGATATGTACACGAACATAGCCTGTATACATCTGATCCAAACAGTGACTACTTGGACGCCTTTGTAGACATGCCCAACATACAATCTAATCCAAACAGTGACTACATGGACGCCTTTGTATACTTGCCCAACATGCGATTCAATCCAAACACTCCCCTGTCCTTGGCGAAAGTGGATGTATATCAATTTTTGTTGGATGTATACTTCAACAATAGAAGGACACAATGCAACACACCACTATACGTAAATCCAAACAGGCCCATAGTGTTTGAAATCCATGATAAAGATTGAAATAATCCTAATATTTGACCTTCCCGTCTCAATAGGATTACAAATATTTTAGGATGAATTTGTTGATTTACGATGGATTTCAAAATCAGCTATATTTGTGGGTTCATGTAGATGTAAGTAATTTATCAATGCTACCCTTTGCATGTGACAATTCACTTATATATGAATATAGCTGATTAACATCATATGTGAAATATGATCTATTGATGACTATTCTGACATCCACTAAATACTAGCTTCACATGTTATGGTATTTTAAAAAAAATGAAAAATTAGATTTCAAATGGGAAATTTGAAGGCCAAAATATCATGGTATTTCTACACAAGTAACGTAGTAGTAATTATTGTGTTAATGTCATCTAATGCAATACATTGTAATACAGTTTCCAAAAACGCTCTAAAGGTGGCTTGTGAATTTTTTTTAGATTTACAATCCTTTATATCAGTAAAATCTAATATAACATTTTTTTTTATTATATTGTTTTTGTAGATTATGAAAAAAAAAGATCTCAAATCTGCCAGATGACGCTGCAAATATGATAATGATGTTATTGTCCAATGATTGTGACAGTGCCGCAAAAATGGTAAGATTATCGGTAACAATGATGGATGAACTAAAAGCCTCGAATTGAGTGCTTTGATATGAAATATTCCTGGGTGGCAAATGAATTTAAGAGAATATATTTTTTGCTTCTCTATATTTTAATCCCTTACAATCTCATAAATGTATAAAATAGAGAGAAAATTAAATCCCTAATCAGGTCCTTAATTTAAGGGACGAAAACATAAAAATTATAGTAGTACTGATTTTTAAGTAGCATTCTCTCCTATCCAAATTTTTCTCTAATTGAGTGATGAGAGGGTGTTGAAAAGGGATAAATTGAAAATGAAATTGAGAGAAGAGAATGAGAGTTAGATTGGAGGTTTTTGTTTTAGAAGAAGGGGATTGCTGAATTTCACCTTAGGAGTTGCCTAATCACTCAATTTAGTCAATATATAAATGAAATTTGAGGTATAACTCTACACCCTATAATGTAATTGAATAACTAAGTTGTAAATTCTATTTCCTTACTTAAATTTCCTTAAAATTAAATTAAAAAATTAGGCTCGTCAATTGAGGCAGAATATAGTCGACTGCCAGTAGTTAGGGCTACACGGGTTGCTTTGCACCCAATGTCGGATTTGTCGGATTTCCATTTGATCCACCGAATAAGTCAAATTCACATTTGATCATTGTGTGTTTGATTGTTATCTAATATTTTACTGAATTTGGGATATCATGACTTCTATTGAATTAAAGTCTCAATTATAACTGTTAGTGTAATTTTATCTTATAAGTAAAGTTTCACAGGCCGACCATGGTGGTATGGGACATTATGTCTGATCTGTCGGCCTATGCTGGGTGACGAACTTCCCATAGTATTCAGTGAGCATCAATGGAGGTGACGAGCCTACCATTCATTTATTGATTTAGTTTTGGGTGACGTGCCCATACCCTTGATTTGAGTATTTGTATTCGATATCGGTGATGGACCTTTACCGTATTGATTGTATCTTTGGACGATGAGCTCTACCCTTGAAATGATTACTCATATTTAATATCAGGTGACAAACCCACATTTGGATAAAGGGACATTGGCGATGAGCCATGTGATCTGGTTAATTCAACTTGTGATATAATTGTAATGTCCTATCTTCCCCAATACGATTGTATGTAAATGGATTAATAGATGTGTAGGTTAAAACATACATATCATGGTATATTTTTGTGAATAATGTTGATGAGCCACATTATTTTTGGTTATTGTTTATTATTTGAATGGGTGATGTTGGTGACGAGCCACATCACTGTTGGTTAATTTTTATTGTTGTGGGTGATTTTTATGACGAATTATATCACTGTAGGTTATTCATGGGACATGCATTTGCATATCATGACAGACATGCATTCAATTAACTAGATTAAGAAAGTTCTTTATATGTTGTACCATCATTATTTGTACTTGATTGTGTTGATATTGTGAGTAACTTAGAAGAAGGGTAACATTGAGTTGATCACTCATTCCCTCTCGAGACAATGTTTTAAAACATCACCCGGATATCATTAATGGAGGTAACATCGAGGCTCCAGTTCTAGATGAGGCCTCTATGGATCTAGTAGAGAAAGTGCCGTACTTCCAGATGGCTGATGAGCATGTGTCATTCAACATTGCTTCTACAATATTATTTTTCATTAGAGTAGTTGTTTAGGTTTATTAGATTTTTAATACATTTAGACATATATATATTGAGTCCCCAGCTGAGTGGACTGTATTGTTAGTTTGAATGACTATGGATATGTGAGTAATTGTATTGCTACCACTTTACTTTTAGATTATATATATAACACTCTAAACTTTCTGTAATTGGGTGTTATCATGGAAATCTAAATTAGTTCACATATGTGTAGGAACACACGTAACTTACATTACACATCATCATCCAGTGATTTAAAATTTGTCAATCTTAACCGTTTGATTTGGACTATGATGACAATTGACCTTTAAGTGTTGGTTTCAATTCGCTGTGGATCCTTAATGACTTGTCAACCGTCTGAACTTGGGCTAGTAAAACCCACAATGTATCTGTAAGGTCTAAAGTCAATCTACTCTGAATTGACTCTTGATTTCTCGTAGTGAGGTTGCGTCATGAACGATCATCCGACCCGCAATCTAAGTTGGCAGTTGAGGCTTCCGGTATCATATCTATACACTCCAAATTTATTTGATCATAAGGATAAACCAAACCTTGATTTTTGTCCTAAGCTACTATGTATAGCCTTTCAATCCAATCATATATTAGGCAATTTATTTGATCGACCATAAGATTAATCCATAGGTAGTAATATTTATCCATAATTAAGTCATCCATCTGTTGATTCTCAAGATGGACCATCACACCATCAGAGAAACCAATTTTTAGGATTCCAATAGCTTTGATGAACAAATCAAACCGTCTATTGTCAATGTCGAACCCCGGATATTTAGATTCATCATTCATCACGTCCTCAATAACTTGATGATCAATCCATACGTAAATCATACAAGTTAATGAATTAACGCTGAATCAAACAATCTAACTTGGGGTTACATATGAATAAAGGTGAAGAACATCATATGTGAAATCTGATCTTTCGATTACTATTCTGACATCCATTAAATGTTAGTTTCACATATTATGATATTTTTCTTGAACGAAGAATTCAATCCCAAACATGAAATTTGATGGTCAAAATGTCATGGTATTTCTATACAAGTAATGCATGACTAATCATTGTGTTAATATCATTAACGCAATGCAATGTAATACAGTTTCCAAAAACACTCTAAAGGTGGCTTGTGAAATATTTTTAGATTTGCAATCCTTTATATTAATAAAAGCTAATATAAAAAAATTTCCTATTATATTACTTTTGTATATTAGGAAAAAAAAATCAATTATAGAAAAATCTTTCTACTGTAATTTTCATGTTTTCGTCCCTTAAATTAAGGACCTGATTAGGGATTTAATTTTCTTCCTATTTTATATATTCATAAGATTGTAAGGGATTAAAATATATGGAAACTAAAAATATATTCTCTTAAATTCGTTTGCCACCTAGGATTTTTTCATATCAAAACACTCGATTTGAAGCTTTTGTTTCGTCCATCATTTTTACCAATGATCTTACCGTTATTGTGACATTATCACAGTCATTGGACAATAACATCATCACCATATTTGCAGTGTCATCTGACAGATCTGAGGCTATTTTTTTTTACTTTGATTGCGATCCATGTCCTTATTTCTGACAACAATCTATGCTGTCCTCACCGTCCCTCCAAAACCTATCTCCGTCTACACCCACATTTAGACCTAAACCTTCTTACGTATAGACCCTTCTTCCACACGCTGCCAAACCATCGCCAAACACAACCAATAGATCCCATCTATATCCGACACCACCTTTAACGCCGACCCCACATACAATTGCTCAACCCCATCGAAACCACTAATGACCATGACCACCCAATCGCTGCACCCACCCAAAACCTTCTATATTATCATCCTTCACTTGCCTAACCGCAAAACTTCATCTACCGGTGACCATTGAAACCTATCTCGACGCGTCCCTGTTGCCCAAAAATCTCACATCCAATCAATATCCATATCAATACCGGTGTCATTCTAAGATGGTGTCCATCGCAGTTATGCACCACGATTGAATTAGCGTGTAAATGCATATCGCACATTCTTCAACATTTCCATATGGTCAAACCAACACCTTTAGTGCACTTCACACCAACATGTTTAGTTTTTCTTGATTTTTTATTTTTTAATTCTTTTCAATACTCCACACGTACACCGGTTCTCATAACACTCCATCCATAAGATGATCTTACACTACTCCTTTTCATGGCTACATCATTTGACATGTCCGACTTGATTAATAATATGGCATCCCCATACTTCTTACACTCTGAACATTTATGACATTCTTGTATCTTCTCCACTCATTGGAAAAAAATTTCTACCTGAAAAAAGACCATGAAAATGGCCTTATATATAAAAAAATGAATTAAGATTTGTTGATGACACGTTGAGTAACCTATCTTCTAACTCATCTGAATTGTAAGCTTGAAAACGCTATAACTGTCACATATCGAAGTTCAGATATTCAGTGTGCACTCTCACACTTGAGTTATGGTTCATGACTCGTACACTTAATACACTTAAATCAATGAGTCACATCATTTTAATAGAAGAATAATATAATATGAATTATATGTTCTCATTAACATCCATTAATAACTCATAATCTACACAATGTAATATCATTCATAAATATTTACCACTACACATCCATAATAATTGAAAACACTAAGTAAAATATTAATGTCTGCCCATTTGAGACTTTTATTAAGTCATTCCTCAGAATCATCAAGTTATTCATATATATATATATATATATATATAAAATCTAAACACGAGCAATTTTGAAATAGAAATGAGAATAATAATAAGAAACACATGTCTTATTTAATCATTCTACTGATCCAGCGAAGTAAGTTTGTTTTTGGTTAAATATGGCCACAGTTTCTTTGGATCATTATTGGTTTAGCTTTATGTTCTTATTCTTGAGTTGTTGTATTTACTTCAATTTTATCATACGATTTTTCTATCAATACACTATCAGTTGGTTAGGCCCAATGAGTGAACCCATTATAGTTCATGCACGATACAATTAAAATAATACACAAGTAAAGCATAATAGTCGAGCATAAAAATTAGAAATACAACATAAATAATGTAATTAATACGAATGTTATTAATGATGTTGATGATGCATCAAGTGGGTATAAATAGAAACCATCTACTTGCTTGCGTTGGATATCCACAACCTGTATCTATACTCGACAGGCTTCTACCATTGGTAGGCATGTGGCAAGGCTCGCATCCCCCATTGAACAGGCTTCCACATATCGTGGGCTTCTAGTAGGTACAATGGGTTGTCCCTTAGGTAATCGTACAAGAGCATTGATGATATAAGGCTTGAATATTTATTACATCAGTAATCATATAAACTGTCATATACATCTCTCTATATGAGAGACCTTTCACATGTCCATAATTTCAAGAATATCTTAGCACTAATTAGTCCATAGTTAATTCAATCTAATCATTCATAATTATAATTATAATACAATCAACTATAGCAATATAACAATTTATTTTAATCACATGGAGATAAAACATGTTGGGATCACTCACCTGATGATTTGGTCAAAAAAGTTAGAGAGAAATCTGATTGAGCAAATCAGGGAATACTTATAATCCATATATAGTACACCACAATATTAAAAATAAATGGATGACAAAAGATCAAGTTCATAGAGCCATTGATTTTTTTTGATCACTTATGCCATAAATGAGTGTGATTCTTAGGTTATATAAGGTAATGTACTTAATGGATATGGTTTATCTTATCTATACCAATAGAAAAGGTGGACTAGATATCTTATAAGATGACCTACCACATAAATGACTTGGATCTTGTTAGAGTATGCTATGATGATATATATTATAGCATGTGGATGTGTTGTCCTAAACATGCTTATGACTTTGATAAGTTTTATCACACATTCACGTATGGTAGAAATATATTATATTATATTATATATCTAACATATTTTTTCAACATGGGTCCTATTATAAGGATTTGAACTAATATATGGTTATCAACATAGTGATGAACCTTGGGAAGAACTTTCAATCAAATCTGAAATTTATGGGAGCTATAATAACTTAGAAGATTATTGTATAACTACAACTGTTTTCCTATTGTCTGATCTACACAAATTTTAGATATGTCATAAATTTACATCCAAGCCCAAAGTGATCTTCCAAACCAAATAAATGGGGCGGATACAACACATATATTACTGTGGGGTCCACAATCTCATGGCCTAAGATGGTTTCTAACATTTGGACTCTGTTTCCAACGTTGGAACCAAAATTTTATTTTTATTTATTTAATTTTTGAATGAGTAATATGATAATCTGAGTCATGGGTTGTGAGGCCCGTATCCTAGCCCGTACTGTTCCGTAGGCTTCCGCGGTCCTCCTGGTCAAATTCCGGTGACCTGTGATACGCAGACTTCATTTGCGCATAACCTTGAGTCACTTTCCGTATTCGAGAGTCGGATCGACCCGAGACTTGCACCATTGTGAAAAGGCCTAGCTATATGTCCTAGAGAGAGGGGGGGAGGGGGGGTGAATATGAATATGCCAAATTTAAAACAATAACAACGGAATAAAACAATAAGATAACCAAGAACAGGAAAGATAATAATTCACAATACAGAATGTAAAACAATCACAAAATTTAGTTGTTCTAAGGACAACCTTTCATCATAAAAACCAAGGGTTTATGGCAGGAAAACCTTACTAGAATAATTAGAGAATTAAAAGCTAAAACTGTAAAGGAACAGAAATGAAATAGCAAGAATTGAAATCTAAACTATTACAACATTCCCCACAGTACTTTAAAATGTAAATATTACAACATTCACATCCACACATACATCTCAAAATTTTGAATGATAAATAATATAGAAATTAAGCAAACATTTAAACCACAATATACAAAGAATTATAGTGGTTCACCTGTGTGTTCACCAACTATTAAACAACAGCCACATAGGTTGTTACTCCACTCCTAATATCCTCACACAAGGGATATTAGCGTTCACTATGAAAATAGGTTTCATAGGTTCACCTAAAACCTTCACAATTGTGTCTTTAAAAGGGCTTACACAATTCAAAAACTCCACTTCTGAGTTTTCCTAACTCTCCTCAGATAACTAATAGATTGAGATTTTTTTGGCTTAATCTCAAACAAAAACCAAAATGAAGGAAATTTACAATACAGTAAAATACCTGCATTTCTCCTTTTCTAGCAGCCTGGAAAAACCAATTGGAGTAGAAGTTCGAATGTGGAAATTCAATGTCCAATACTCACTTTGAAATGGTTCCAAGTTCTAATTGATTTTAAATTAAATCCAATTAGGGCTAGCTCTATTTGATTTTAATTCTAAGAAGTGGAATATCTCAATTCCTCTTTCATATTAGATTGGAATGTAGAAATAAAATCAAATAAGAAAAAGCTAACAAAAGAGAATATTAAATATGCACAATTAGCTTAAGAATGAACACAGACTTATCTCAGAGTGATGCCTTGATTTTACTTGAATTGCCTTATAAAACTCTGAAATTCGTGTTCTATTTATAGTTGTAGAAATCGCATTTACGATTGGTCTTGAGGACACTACGACTGGTCGTAGACCGAACAAATTTTTGAAGTTTTAAGTGCGATCGGATAAAACCATTTTACGACTGGTTGTAGGGTGTCCACGATCGGTCGTGAGCCCTTCACGACTAGTCGTGAGCATCCTACGACTGGTCGTGAGGCACCTGATTTGATCGTTGTAATTTGAGTCAAAGGTGCATGACTGGTCCTAGAACGAGTCGACACTGTTACTACGACCGGTCGAGCAGTCTCCAGGATTGGTCGTAGCTCAACCAAAAAATTTCAAAAAATTGTAACAACTTAGGACTGGTCTAGGAATTTCTTGGACTGGTCGAGCCAGAGTTAGGACTAGTCTTAGAACAGACCAAACATCTATAAAATGATTCAATTTGAATTATATATACAAAATGACCTACCCTAAGGTCAATCTAAGGTCAATCATACCTTGAAAGTGAGGTATGAACATTGAGACTTCATTTCTTTAGATGATAGTTAACTTTTGAAGATTGTGAAGCTTGAGATCTTTTTACTTGATGTAACCTTGAGCTTGAGATCTTTTAGAGCTTGAATTACACTTCATCTTACGTTGTACACTAATTTGAGTCTTTGAACAAGATCACTTCTTTCGTTGTATCTTGTACTTGCATTTCTTGAAATGGTTTGAAGTAGTTCTTCGTTCTTGACTTGAAGCAAAGTGTTTAGAGAGGTGATGTAATGTCTTGAACTTATATACCTATGAGCTACACAAGACATAGATTAAGGTTTTGACACCACAAAATTTGACAACCAAAGGAGCAGGAAACCATAGCACTTACAATCTCCCCCTTTGTCAAATTTGTGACAAAACACACTTTAATAGAAAATAAGAGAAGCACGAATCATGCACCAGTCATATATAAAAGAACTAGTTATAGCCTGGTTAAAGAATCATGTACCAGTTGTCATTAACTAGCACAAATTCTTCCTTACTTATTTACTCCCCCTGAATAGCACACAGATATATATCGTAAAAATTAATGCTACTTCCCCAACATCACAATCCATATGTCCATTTCAATCAATCCAAACTGCCTGAAATCTTCTCCCCCTTTTTGTCACAATATGACAAAGGAAGAAAAAAATATTTGAAAAAGAAGAATTGCCAAGAGAGTAATAAAGAAAATAACTAGGCAAGATAAGAAAGCAATTTAAAAGTGCACATATCAATAACCAGTTCAAATTCCATAAACATAGGTCAGTCAACTAAACTGAAGTAAAAACAAAGTTCACACACCAACAAAGGTAAAATAATATTAAAGTTAATACAAACCTAAGGATAAAATACTTAATTAGATCCAGATGAAGGAGCAAGTATGGTAGGATCAAGTTGATGAAGGCCCTTGTTTAAGTGCCTAAGATAGTTGCGCATATATTTAAATCATAAATCATGGGCCACATTCATATTCTCTACCTTTTCCTCTAGAGCACGAAGACGAGCATCAAAATCAGATGACTTATAGTCAGGATCATTAGCAGAATCAGATTCAATTTCATCAAAAATATCATCTATATTAATATCATCAGGAAGATCGCCAGCTTCATCTTCATTCCCTGCTTCAGCTCCTCCAACATCAACATCCACTTGGCCAGGAGCCAATTTCAACTTCATCTTTTAAAAAATAAGATGATGAATAGGAGCCTCTCCAACCGGCATAACAACTAACATGTGATTAGTTAACACAGTCATAAGATAAGCAAATGGAATATCACTATGACCTGGATGGAGACGAAACTGAATGACGGAATGACATATCAATGAAGGAAGACAAACTTTAGTACCAGATATAACAGAATGCAAAACTCGAACCATAAACGAAGTCAATACAGTTTTGTTACCTGAACGAGGATACATATTAAAAATAAAGATTCTGTGGAGAACTCTGTATCTGGGTAATAAATACTTGGAGGGGAGTGCATTCCCTTTATGACTCCATTGCACATTCATATTACATAAATCTCTAGTGAGCATACATTTTTTCGATTCTGAGGGTTTTCAGCTAAAGTATGGATATGAATACCCTCATCATTGACAGGTATGTCCATAAGACCTGAAATCAGATGGCGGTCTACTTCAAATGGACCTTCTCTAGCATCAATTTTAAATGATAAATTCTCAGTCAAAAAATTAGAGACACATGCAAACATGGACTGCGTAATAGATTGGTATGCAAGCCCACCCCAATGTAAGATGTTAGCCCATCCTACAGCTTGAAGAAGTGGGAGAAAACCAAAAGGAGCAATGTGGTCAAGATTAACAAGTAGCTCAACATTGACATTGCGCAAATGCAAATCTTGCACATATGAGGGATCATCTTCATGTGACCGAAGATGGCGCCGAGTGATAGGGGTTGATTGAGAAGAAGATGGACCATGGGAAGTTTTCTTTTTCCCTTTAGCATCCATTTGCAATAGAATAATTAAAGAAATAAGTAACTTCAAAAGATGTGAAGTGAGGTTTTGATAGTCAGATTTTTCAAGATAAAACTCCAAAATTGCAATGAATGACAAAATAAATTACTCCAAGAGTGAAATGAAGTAATATTGACTAGAATCTACAAGACAAACACAAAAGACGTACTAACCTTGAAGATCTAGGAAGGTGGGTACGACTGGTCGAGCGTCGGCTCGTTGGAGAGGAAATAGGAAATAGGAAATGAGGAAGATGAAGTTTTTCTCAAATTTTAAAAGGTTTAATGCGCTACACGACTGGTCGTGGGTCGTCCTCAACCTGTCGTGCCACAACTGGTCGAGCATGTCCACGACTGGTCGTGTACCATAAAAAAACATGCATTTTTCATAAAAATTTAAAATTTAAATCAATAAATTATCAAATATATATATACACTATGATACAAATGTGCATGAATAATCAATTTAAAATGCACATACCACGATCAAATTTCAAGTCATTAAACCTGCTTTTGTCGAGCGATTTAGTGAAAATGTCAGTAAGTTGAGTCTCGGTAGTAATGTACTCCAAAGATATCAGCTTTTCTTTCACTAATTCACAAATGTAATGATACCTAATGTCAATGTGCTTGGTATATGAATGCTGAATTGGATTTTTTAAAATGTTTATAGCACTGGAATTATCACAATATAATATCATTGATTCCTATGCAATTCCATAATCGCTTAATATACGTTTCATCCAAACAAGCTGAGTACATGCATTTCCAGCTGCGATGTATTCAGCTTCAACAGTAGAGAGTGATATAGAACTTTGCTTCTTGTTAAACCAAGAAACCAAACAATTTTCAATATAGAAATAACCACCATTAGTTGATTTCCTGTCATCAATATTACCAGCCCAATCAGCATCTGAGTACCCAGCCAGTTGAACACTTGTATCATATGGATACCAGAGACCCAATTTAGCAGTACTTGCGACATATCGCATAATCTTCTTAACAGCTGTTAAATGTAACTTTTTAGGATCAGACTAATATCTAACGTAAATACCAACACTTAAAGCAATATCAGGTCTACTAGTAGTTAAATAAAGTAAACTACCAATCATACTACGGTATAATTTAGGATCCACATTTTTACCTGTAGAGTCCTTTGAGAGTCTTAAAGTTGTACTCATAGGAGTATCAAAATTCTCACCGTTCTCAAATTTGAACTTTTTGATTAAATTCAGAGTATATTTGGTTTGAGAAATAAAAATGCCATCAGATTGTTGTTTCACTTGCAATCCTAGAAAATAATTCAATTCCCCAACCTTGCTCATTTCAAACTTAGATTTCATTTTATCTGCGAACTCAACAGCCATGTTAGAACAGGTAGATCCATAAATAATATCATCAACATAGACCTGCACTATTAAGATGTGATCATTAAGTTTCTTAACAAAGAGAGTCTTATTTACACTTCCCATTTGAAAATCATGACTTAGTAAAAACTTAGTCAATTTCTTGTACCATGCCCTGGGAGTTTGTTTTAAACCGTGGAGAGCCTTTTTAAGGCAATAGACATGATCAATGTTCTTAAGGTCTTCAAAACCCATTGGTTGTTCAACATATACTTCTTCATGCAGATCACCATTTAAGAAGGCACTCTTCACATCCATTTAATAAATTTTAAATTTTCTAAAGCAAGCAATGGATATAAATAGTCTGATTGACTCAAGACGAGATACTGAGGCAAAAGTTTCATCATAATCAATACCCTCTATTTAAGTGTACCCTTGTATAACCAGTCTAGCCTTATTTCGAATTATATTACCAAGTTCGTCAGACTTATTTTTAAAAATCCACTTAGTTCCTATAATATGTTTATCTTTAGGTCTAGGAACAAGATACCAAACATCATTTCTCACAAATTGATTAAGCTCTTCTTGCATCGCAACAATCTAGTTATCGTCAGTAAGAGCTTCTTTTACATTTGCCGGTTCAATCTGAGATGTAAAACATACGTAATTACATATGTCTTCTAGTTGTCTACAAGTGCGTACACCAGTGAGAGTGTTTTCAAGAATCTGAGTGGTTGGATGATCTTTAATAGTCCTCAGTTCAGAGTCAGTTTGATTTGATGAAGTATTTGGTTTGTCAATTAAAAGAACTTTATCATTATCTGAACTTAGGGCAGGTGTATTTAAGTGATCGTCTATGACCACATTAATAGATTCTTGAATAACACCGGTCCTTTTGTTCAGTACACGATAGGTGCGACTATTTAAAGAATATCCTAAAAAGATCCCTTCATAACTTTTAGTGTTAAACTTTTCCAGATTTTCACGGTAACGTAAAATATAGCACTTGCTGCCAAAAACTCGAAAGTTTTTGATAGTAGGCTTCTTATCGAACCACAGTTCATAAGCAGATTTATTATTTGACTTACTTATATAAACTCGGTTGATAGTATAGTATGTAGTATTTATGGCTTCAGCCCAAAGATTTTTAGAGAGCTTCACACCATTTAACATTACATTAGCCATTTCTTGATGCATTATATTTTTTCTTTCTACAATTTCATTTTGTTGTGGAGTTTTAGGTGCAGAGAATTCATGTAATATCCTCTGATCGCTACAGAATTTCTCAAAACTGCTATTCTTGAACTTAGATCCATGATCAATACGGATTTTACTGACTTGAGAATCTTTTTCAGTTTAGATCCATTTGATAATCCTTTTTACTTCATCAAGGGTTTCTGACTTATTCCTTAGGAAGGCTATCCAAGTGAATCTGGTAAAATCATCCACGATTACCAATATGTATTTTTTGCCACCTCGACTCTCCGTCCTGATTGGTCCTACAAGATCCATGTGGAGAAGTTCGAGAGGTTTAAATGTGGCATTAGAGTCCACCTTTTTGTGAGCACTCTTAGTTTGTTTACCAATCTGGCATTCGTCACATATTTTGTCTACTTTTTATAATTTAGGTAGACCTTTTATTAGTTTTCTTTTACTCAATTTATAGAGATTGCGGTAGTGTACATGTCCAAGGCGTTTATGCCATAACTCGGTCTCATCGGTATGGACCATATAACACAGTTGATTAGATGAGCTAGAATCACTTATGATGTAGCAGTTTTCAGACGTTCTACGACCAGTTAATATTACTGAACCATTTTTGTTTAAAATTTACACCCTAGGTTAGAAAATTTAACACTATGATTTTTATCACATATTTGAGAAATGCTTACCAAGTTATGTTTTAACCCTTCAACGTACAAAACATTCTCAAATAAGGAGATGTTAGAAAGTTGAACCGTACCTTAGCCAATAATCCTGCAGTTGCTGCCATCACTGAATGTGACTGAACCATTAGTCATGTCTTTGAGATCAGTAAATAGACCTTTATTACCAGTCATATGCCTTGAACATCTACAGTTTAAGTACTACTTTGAATGATTTGAAGCTTTGAAAGCCGTGTGAGCAACCAAGTAAGTAACCTTAGGAACCCATTTCATAACTGTTTTGGGTTTAAGAGTATAGTTGGTCTTTTTGTATTTATAATTATTGTAGGAATGACCTACTGAGTTAGATTTTAAGAGCTCCTTAAGCAAATCAACTATCTTTTTAGCCAAAGGGTTTTGATTTTGATTTTTATAGTTGATATAATTACTTTTAGGTTTGAAAGATTGAAAAATTTTAACATTTTTAGAAAACTTTTGATTTGAACTATTTCCTTTTGAGTTTGAAGATTCTCCTTTCACAAACTTAGGAAAAGTATTCTTCTGTTTAGGAAGAACACTTTTATCATGGCCCAAACCAGATCGATCGTCATATTTTCTTGATCCAGACAAAAGTTTTTCTAACTTTGGATCACCTTGGGCATATCTCCATGTATCCTTTAAACTTAAAAGAGAAGAGACTTCAAGTTTAAGTTTTTCATTTTCAGATTTTAGGTTTTCAATTAGGGAAGTTTTGAACTCTAAATCACATTTTGATTTTTCAAAACAATCTTAAATGTGGGATTTTTCTAAAACAAGTGATTGAAAATTTTCTTTAAGTTTTAAAAACTTTTCTTTTTGAAGTTTTAGTTTTACGACAATTTTACAATTTTCCTTGTATAGGGCATTGTAAGCATCTTGAAGATTTTTTTCATTTTCACAACCACTGTTCAGATTTTCTTCAGTTGTTGAATCATCGTTATCTGAAAAAGTGAATTTGGCTAGAGTCATAAGAGCTTTGACTTCACTACCTGACTCGGTTTCAGAATCTTCTGATTCAGAAGAGGCTTTAGAATCAGAGAATTCATCCCAAGTAACCAACATACTCTTCTTTTTGGGTTTGTCCTTTTTAGGACACTTGTTTGCTAAATGCCCATATTCTTGGCAGTTGTAACATTGACTATCTTTTAAAGATTTTCAAGTTCTGGTTTTAGATCTTTTCTTATCATTTGCTTTTTGAAAGTCAACCCTTTTTTACTTTTGAAAATCTTGTAAATCTTTTTCGCTAAAAGAGCCATATCATCTTCAGAATTTTCTAAATCAGAATTTTCTTGAGAAATACATTTAGAAGATTTAAGAGCGATAGATTTACCTTTAAGAGCTTTAAAGTTTAACTTATAGGTTTGTAAAGAATCAACTAGTTCTTCTACCCTCATATTGTCTGTATCACGAAGTTCCTGGATCGTGGTTACTTTAGAATTGAACTGTTCAGGAAGTGAGCATAGTATTTTTGCACACTTTACTTTTCGGGATTTTATCGCCATGACCCCACATAGAGTTTACAATGTCATTTAATCTTGTATAAAACTGCATAAACATTTCATTTTCTTCCATATAAATTTCCTCAAATTTGGTTGTGAGGAGTTAGACTTTAAATTTCTTGATAATTGAAGTACCCTCGTGTGTCATTTCTAAAATATCTCAAGCTTTCCTTGCAGTATCACAGGATATAGTTCTTTTGAATTCATCCGGTGATAGTGCGCAAGTGATTACATTTAGTGCTTTTGCATTGGCACTATTCTCACTTTTCTGAACTATGGTCCAAGTGAAATATGGTGAAACTTTTATTGATTTTGAACCATTGATACTAGTTACTTCAGTGGTAGGGGGTTCCATTCAGTCATTGTGGCTTGCCACACGCTCCCATTCATGGATTTAAGGAAAATCCTCATCCTGGCTTTCCAATAGGCATAATTGGAGTTATTAAATGGTGGAGGCCTAGTGGCTGAAAGGCTATCAAAATTTGACATCTTATAAATAGCTTAGATCGATTAGCTTAAGAAATAAATCCAAATATAAAGAATTAGAACGAGCTATTAGGCTCTGATACCACTTAAAAAGGCCTAGCTATATGTTCTAGAGAGGGGGGGGGGGGGGGGGGCGGGAATAGGACTATGACAAATTTAAAATAATAACAGCAGAATAAAACAATAAGATAGCCAAGAACAGGAAAGATAATAATTCACAATACAGAATGTAAAGCAATCACAAAATCTAGTTGTTCTAAGGATAACTTTTCACCATAAAAACCAAGGGCTTATGGTAGGATAACCTTACTAGAACAATTAGAGAATTAAGAGCTAAAACTGTAAAGGAATAGAAAGAAAATAACAAGAATTGAAATCTAAACTATTACAACATTCCCCACAGTGCTTTGAAATGTAAATATTACAACATTCACATCCACACATACATCCCACAATTTTGAATGATAAATGATATAGAAATTAAGCAAACATTCAAACCACAATACACAAAGAATTATAGTGGTTCACCTGTGTGTTCACCAACTATTAAACAACAGCCACACAGATTGCTACTCCACTCCTAATATCCTCACACAGGGGATATCAGCATTCACTATAAAAATAGGTTTCACAGGTTCACTTAAAACCTTCACAATTGTGTCTTTCAAAGGGCTTACACAATTCAAAAACCCCACTTCTGAGTTTTTCTGGCTCTCCTCAGATAACCAATAGATTGAGATTTTTCTGGCTTAATCTCAAACAAAAACCAAAATGAAAGAAATGTATAATATAGTAAAATACCTAAATTTCTCCTTTTGTAGCAGCCCGGAAGAACCAATCGGAGTAGAAGTTCGAATGTGGAAGTTCAATGTCCAATACTCACTTTGAAAAGGTTCTAAGTTCTAATTGAATTTAAATTAAATCCAATTAGGGCTAGCTCTATTTGATTTTGATTCCAAGAAGTGGAATATCCCAATTCCTCTTTCAAATTAGATTGGAATGTATAAACAAAATCAAATAAGAAAAAGCTAATAAAATAGAATATTAAATATGCACAATTAGCTTAAGAATGAACACAGACTTATCTCAGAGTGATGCCTTGATTTTACTTGAATTTCCTTGTAAAACTCTGAAATTCATGTTCTATTGATAGTTGCAGAAATCGCATCTACGACTGGTCTTGAGGACACAACGACTGGTCGTAGACCGAACGGATTTTTAAAATTTTAAGTGCGATCGGATAAAATCGTTTCACAACTGGTCGTAGGGTGTCCACGACCAGTTGTGAGCCCTCCACGACTGGTCGTGAGACACTTGATTTGATCGCTGTAGTTTGAGTCGAAGGTGCACGACTGGTCCTAAAACGAGTCGACACTGTTCCTATGACCAGTCGAGCAGTCTCTAGGACTGGTCATAGCTCAACCAAAAAATTTTGAAAAATTGCAACAACTTAGGACTAGTCTATGAATTTCTTGGACTGGTCGAGCCAAAGCTAGGACTAGTCGAATAGAGTTCAGGACTAGTCTTAGAATAGACCAAACATCTATAAAATGATTCAATTTAAATTATATATACAAAATGACCTACCCTAAGGTCAATCTAAGGTCAATCATATCTTGAAAGTGAGGTATGAACATCGAGACTTCATTTCTTCAGATGATAGTTGACCTTTGAAGATTGTGAAGCGTGAGATCTTTCTACTTGATGTAACCTTAAGCTTGAGATCTTCTAGAGCTTGAATTACACTTCATCTTGCGTTGTACACTAACTTGAGTCTTTGAACAAGATCACTTCTTTCGTTGTATCTTGTGCTTGCGTTTCTTGAAATGGTTTGAAGTAGTTCTTCGTTCTTGACTTGAAGCAAAGTGTTTAGAGAGGTGATGTAATGTCTTGAACATATATACATATGAGCTACACAAGACATAGATTGAGGTTTTGACACCACAAAATTTGACAACCAAAGGAGTAGGAAACCATAACACTTACACATTGCGACCGCACCGTCGCCGCGATTCCGATACCGTGTCTTGCACATCGATTCGATACCCTGGTCAGGAGATGTGAGCCCGCGTTCAGTTTGAAGAAAACACCGCGCGTTTGTAATCCCAAGAGAATCTCTACAACATGTACCATTAATCAATCACTCAATCAATTAATCAATCACCTCATGTCAAGTACAAGAGCAACCCCAAAGTCAACTCTCTCCCTTACACACCCATACATGTCAAGTACAACTATCACCTCACATCCATCACTCACACCCATCACCTCTCTTATAACTACCCCCCCTTCTCTCTCTCTCTCTCTCTCTCTCTTTCTCTACACATTTTCCAAGCAACAAAAAATGGTGGACGTATAAGCTCTTCTAATGAGAGAAAAGTGTGTGTGTGTAGCCCACTTCCCATCCTAAGATCTATCATCCTAGCCCTTTATTTCTCATCATCTTCCATCAAAGTGAGACATAAGAAGATTGGCGTTCCATCGGATCAAGAAGATCGAACGGTGGGTGTTTTATAGGTCTAGATTTAATGCTTTGATGATGGGTCAAGTGAGGCCTATCGATTGATGGTATGGATCTCACTTTATACCCTAGGTGTGGCCAATGACCCACCTTGATTCTCATGATCATTCCATGATGGGGCCATTTTTCATGGAACCCATCATGATGTTTATTTTCCTTGCATAAATAGGATCATCTAAACCTTGCATTTTGGTGGAGAAAGGATCTCCACCGTTGATTTTGATCAGTGGGCCCACGTATAATGGGACCCACTTGATGTATGTTGTGATGTATGGAAGGGAGGGCCCGTAGTGCCGGGGTCCCTCCACCACTCGACCTTACTCTTTTTTTTTTCTCTCTCTCTCACCCTTTTTCTTTTATGTGATGATGTAGTTGTGTGGCCCACTCGGATGGACCTCACCTTGATGTATGTCTTATCCACACCATCCAACCATTGGGTGGCCCACCTAGGCAGCATGTCTATAGGTGGGGCCCACCCTAGATATGTGTTGTAACCAAACCATCCAGCGTCTAGGGATGTTGGATGTGGCCACGCAGTGAGGTGTGGACTGACGGAGTGGTTTGATGACCGAAAACAAAAATATTAGCTTGTTTCAACAAGCTTTTGGGTGGGCTGCTCATGCAGGCCCACCTTGATGTATGAGTTTAATCCACGCTGTCCATCCCATTCTCTAGCTCATTTTAGGCGTTGAACCAAAATATGGGGCTAATCCGATTTTCTGGTGGGCCATAGCTTAGAAAATAGTGATTTTTACCGTTGCAATTCGTTAAGAGCCACTTTAAATTTTCTACACACCAAAACATATCATATATTGGGCTGGTTTGGTCTGTCTTGAGCCATAAGATCCAATGGGTGGACTGGATTCACCTGATGCGGACCCCACCTAGGAAAAACCTCAAAAAAAATAACATGCAGCGCCTACTGCTGCTAGACGTCTAGAGGATGCTGTAGCAGGACGCTGCTTTGTTTAACGCTGGAGGAAGGGGGTCCCAACTATGGGCCCCACCGTGATGTGTGAGAATATTAACACTGTGCATCTTGTGGGCCCCTTCTAGTTGTGGGCCACCCCAAAAATCATCCATGCAAGGAACTCAGGTGGCCCACACTACAAGGAACAGTGAGGGATTGAATGTCTACCGTTGAAACCTCCTAGTCCAGAGGTTTTGGAATAAACTAATTTTTATTTATTTATTTAATTATTTTATTTGGTCCATGTGACCTTATCAACAGATCAGATGGGAAATAAACCTCATGGTGGGCCCTATGTGGGATCCACCTCTGTTGTTTTTAAGCAGCAGCCGCTGCCATCTGTTGCTACACTTGCAGCAGCAACACGTGATGCACGTGCCATCCACGGTGTACATGCACACCGTCCATTTAGTTGGTGGGCCACATGTGTGGACACTACCATGATGCATGTGTTGTATCCATACCTTCCAACCATTTTGAGAGATCATTTTATGGCATGATAAAAGAATGAGTCGGTTCTAAAGTTTAAGTGGACCCCACCATCTAAATTGTGGACAGTGACATTCCACCGTTCAAACTTCTAAGGGCTACAGTAGTTTCCAATTAAGCTGATGTTTTGTCTTCACTTCATCTATCACTATGTTAACTTATGAATTGGTTGGATCTCAAATACATTATGGCCGGCCACACCGTGATGTGTCCATCCATTGATCAGGTGGACCACACCGCAAGATAGTGGAGGATTGAGCATCTATCATTGAAACCCATTTAGGTCACAGAAGTTCTGGATCAATAAGGAATTTATTTTCCCTCTTAATCCAGGTCTTTAAGACCTTATGATTAGATTGGGTGGAAAATAAACTTAACAGTGGGCCCTGTGATTTGTTTAACAGTGAGAATTATTATCTCCCCTACTATTTGTGATATGGTCCAAATGATCCTTCAATATGACTCATTTTTGGGAATTTATGAGGTCCATTATTGAGGCCATCCTGATGTATTTGTGGTCCGTCCGTTGAGGCCCACCTTGGTATATATATGAGGCCCATATGATTAGGCCCATCTTAATGTATTTATGGCCCATCCATTGAGGCCCACCTTGATGTGTATGAGGCCCATGTGATGTGGCCCATTTGAAGTATTTGATGGCCCATGGGTTGAAGCCCAATGGGATTTACATAAGGCCCATTGCAATGTGTGATTCCACCATAGTTTGTGTAATGATGTTTATGACGGGCCGTGCCTTGGGAGCAATGATTGTTTGACGTCCACATTATGAGGATAATGATGGTTAAATGTCTGCATTGTAACTCTCCTTAGGGCCCATTGATAGGCCCATACTTGTTGTGGGTAGGCCGTCTAGGCCCATCTTTGTTGTGTGGATAGTTCATCACCATATAACATGCTTAATATAATTTCATGACTCATGCCATACGCATCATATGTATGCTTGATATGAGTAGTGACTGATCATAACATATGCCATTGGGCAGATTATTTATGGGACTCTATAACATCCTGAATTTTCACTGTTTTGGATTTCCAAACAAATCCATCAATTTTTATTTTTTATTTTTTAATTTTATTTAATTAACCTAAATATTACTTAATAACCATTAGCACTCAATGTCAGTGTATACAGGGGTGGTACCAGTAAAGAACCGCACCAGTCCGGTTAATCAGCTATAGGAAGCCAATGAATCTGCCCACAAAATCTGGGTCTCGATCGTGGCACGGTGACCGTTGATCGCGAATCAAACCCCATATCCGATCATCCCCAAATTTTGCATGGCCCTTCATTAGGACATGCAGCACCTATCCTATAAGTTTCATGGCCAGAGGGCCACCAGAACTGTCCCGATTCTCCAAACAAGCTCTAGATCGCTCGTTGGTGGATCATTAGTTCCAAAACTATAGAATAATGTCCATCTTACTGGGCTTGATGCCCATCGCGGGAGTCGGATCAGGGTATTGTGCAGAACCGCTTAACTTGAGCTGAAGGATGAGTGCATGAGAAGCGCAAATACCGTAAAGGAAGGAGTTGGAACTTAAGTGAATTAAGTCGTCCACTCTTATGCAAAGTTGAGGATTTCGGATCGTCGGTTTGCGACCAAACTTTACCCATGGAGTAAGGATATTTTCCTGCTCATATCCGTATAGCCGTGGCTCTGATTGACTATCGGTGACCGTTGAACAGACTTTTAAATTATATCTGTCGATCGGCGCATCCAAATGGCAGGCCGATCATATACCTACGTAGATCATCATTAGGACTAATTATCCGACGGTGGGTGTTGACTCCTACGCCCCATAGTAGGCCCTAGAGCTTAGAAAGACCCTCTCATAGGTCTAGTATAGTAAAAACTTAGCACTTAGGGCCATTTGCACCAAATCTGGCATTATAAAAGGGCCTCATTTGGGGCGCCCCTCTCCCCATACGAATTTGCCCTAGGGAAGGAAAGAGAGAAGAGAGAAAAGGGAGAAAGAAGAGAGGAAGAAGAGAGGAAGGGAGAATGAAGGAGAGTGAAGGTGGGCCATAGATCAAAGTGGGGCCCAAAGGAGTCCCATCTTGCAAAACCCTACCTCTCCCTCAAGGAAATCCATTAACCACAACCGGGAGAAGCCCTCTCCGCCTATTGGATAGGTAAATCTCTCATCTTTTTGGAAACCCCTCATGTTGAGGGAGGTTTTGCATGAGATTCTAACATGCATGTGCAATGTCTTAGGATTCCGGTCGATCGGCACCGGGTTCGGCGATTCTAGGTCATTTTCCGAGACTTCAACAATCCATAAGTGCGGACTATTATCCTTAGGTGGCCTAGCACCGATTATAGTAGGAGTTTAATGATTTTATTTATTAGGTATGATGTATTGAAGAATTTAGAGGAAACCTGGGGATGATATGTTGTTGGAATTGTATAAATTGTATGTTTATTTCTCTTTGATGTTAATCTTACCTCTCTCATGATCTAGTGTATGGATGATTACATGCTCATATTTGTTGATTTCTTTTTCTCATATGTGTTGCTTCATATTGTGTATGATTCATTTGCTCTTATGTATTTGATCCCTTGAGGTGTAGGAAGTGCTTAACTTCCTCACCAACCCACACCACACACATACACCTTATTCATGATATTAATAGTTTACTTGCTAAAGAAATTTGAATTGTATGTTGAGCAATATGAGAACATGGTGTTGAATATGCTTGATGTTACATTGGTAGTTGGCATGCTATGAGTCACTATTCCTACCCTTGGGTTGGTCAGGAACACGAGGAGAGCGAAGGTGGTTCTGTTGGTAGGACCACCTTGAGGTTAAACCCATGGGTTTGGGCGAGTACGTGTGGGCGGCAGTAGTTAGGCTACATGGGTCGCTTATACCCGATGTCGTTCCGCCACATACTTGCCTGGGCTCGTGCGGTTTTGTCCACTAGCTGACCCACCTGGTTTGTTAATCTTGTTTGCTCACATATATATGGAAACTAGAACACTCTACCACCATTGTATCCCATCGATACCGGATAGAATATTGATCCATAGTCTCGTGAGCTGGGCATAATGGAATGGGACACTGTGTTCGAGCTGTCGGCCTACGCTGAGGTTAGGAATAAAACTTGATTTGAGGTTGTTAGATTGGGCCTAGGGCCTGCAATCGAGGATGAAGGTCCAACAATTGCTAGTCCAATGTTCACTCCCCAAGTGTAGGGTTGTGATGTAGTAATAAACTCGGTAAGACCGAGGTCGAATCCACAGGGACTGATACCTGTACGTTATCTGAAACCAAGTAGAACTAGAACTAGACTAAGATGCGATCTAAACAAAATAGAATTTAAGAAATAATTGTGGAATAATTATCTAAAACTTTAAGGAATTCAGAGGAAGGAAACTAGGGATTCAGAGGATCCACTTGTAGAGATCAGGGAGATCTTATGCCTGCATCAAGGATTCAAACTGAACTTACTTGATCTGGTTTTCAAGAGATGAAAGGTATATGAATTAGAATGGATTCCATCATCCTACCATGCCCAGGAGACAAAGTAAATAACGGGATTAAACTAATTGCCAACCAATCGAAAGTACATGAAAGTTAGGAAGAGTACTATCATCCAACCATGCCTAGGAGACGATGGTGAACAACAGGGCCTCCTGACGTCATAAACATCAAAAGAGAAAAAGAGATATTCAAAGCCATTGCAAACCCATTGTAATTTCAGTCACAACAGACCATTAAAGACTGAGTAAATATTCTTTTAATAATCAACTCAAAACCAAGTTCAGTTCATGAAAAGCAGGAAATAGTGTCTCCCATCTCGCTACAGGCTTCACCTCTTAGCCCTAGCTAAGAGGATTAGCTACACATGATATGGGCTAAATTCTAATTAAAAGAAAGAAGAAGAAGAAGAAAAAGAAGAGGAAGAAGGAGAACCGTTTCAGCCGCTGTTCCTCTCTCTCTCACACGTCCACCTGCCTCCAGCCACACACGCTCCAGCAGAAAACGCACCAGCAGAAAACGCACCAGCGCTCACGTCCAGCCTTCCTCCGTTTTTATTCCCCTTACACTTTCTCTCTCTCTTTTTTTTATAGCACTCTCGTCGGCATCCAATTTTCGACCTCCATGCGGAAGTTTTTCGCATAAGAGACTGTGTTGGAGTCGGAATAGAAGAGCTTTTCGCAGCAACTGAGTTCGTCTGCGCACTAAAAATGCAAAACGACTTGCGTTTGGAGTGTCTTTGCGGCGTGATATCGACCTACCTGACAATTCTGACATCTTAGCTAGGGTATTGGACTCCCTGTGGACACATTGGACGGTCTGGATCACTCAAAGTATTGATGACCGTGGCCCACTATCTCCCGCAAATTCTGGTTTTTCCGAACGCGCGTAAGGCGTACGCAGAGGCGCTGACGTGTTCGGTGGGCCCCACAGAGGTGTTTTCGAAGAAATCCACCCCGTCCATTGGATTCAGGACGAAATTTCGGTCAAGAATGGGTAGTTTTGAACGTCCATTGACGCGGAATCAGAGAAGAAATCACCCAATCATCAATTTGAACGTTGCAGGGCAGTCCACTTATGGCCTCTGTATCGTGCACGTGTGCTTGCATGGGTCCAAAAGTTTAGCATGGGTTTGAAGAACTCATGGCCCTCTACAAGATGGACGGCTTGGATCATTCACTAGGACAATGTGTGGGGCCCACTGGCGTCCGCAAAACGGCCAGCGTCGTCCGTGTTGCCGCGTGAAACGGCGGTTGCCGTGTTTGGGAAGGAGATGCGGGTCAGCGCTGCTGACCCGCGTAACGTGGTTCGGTGCACGGCCAGTGCCGTGTACATGGTGTACGCGCACTGGCCATGTGGGGTCCATCGTGATGTATATGTAACATCCAATCCGTCCATCATCTTTAGCACTTCCATTAAAGGGGTGAGACCAAAAGTGAAGCATATCAAGATGTCAGGTGGGCCCCATTTCATTATTTTGGTAGCTGATCTGTCCGTTGGGCTGCTCCCGCGATGATCTGACGGATGAATTTCTACATGTACGGTTCATTTAGAGTCCTCAGGCCCTATATAGAGTTTTGAGCCGGTCAGATGGTGAGAACCATGTGATCTTGCATTCTAGCTTATTTCCAGGCCACTTGAACTTCAATTTCTCGGTTTTCTTGGATCTCTGGCGTTGATCTTGGTCCCCTGGGGTCTGGCCCTTGTCATGGTGATTCCTGAATGTTAAATCCATATTTTTAGCCTTCTATTTCAATCTATGCTTGTAAATGCGTCCTGTATTACAAATACAATTAAAACATGCCGTCAAACAGTATCATATTCGTAAAATCGGGTAATTACTGGGGTCTGATATGCAGTATTTGACCCTCAACACAACCCCCAACCAACATTTTGCTAGTCCCGAGCAAAATATGCGAAAAATAAGTTGAGAATTACATGACAATTTTTAGAGACTCAAGTGATTTTTTTATTTTTTGAAAAACAATCCAGATCCTAGAATTTTAAGATTCATGAATGTTGGGTATTTCTTTCTCCTAGACTCATGCGCACAGTAAAGTTCATAGTCAAGATCAAGGTATTAATCCATCAATTAGAAAAATTCCAAACATTGAGTTCCATGGGTGTATAGTGTAATATTGGCTTATCGATCATTAAGAGATCAAATTGTCGATTTCTTGACATCATTGGAAATCAATCAAAAAAATCATAACTACCATCACTTAAGCTAGAACTTTGGCTCACAGATCATTCTTTCATTTTTCTAGTTTTTTTTTTTTTTAATTTCAAGATGGGAATCAAATTTTCACTTATAAGGAGCAAACCTATGGTGAAACTAGTCGCCCATCTCTTTCCAACTGTTAATCATGGAAAATCGAATCCTCACCTATAGGGAGCAAACCCATGGTGTAATTCTTTTTTTATACCCTGATGGCCAAATCTTTTAGGCTGGTTTTTTGTCATGCTCAGTGATTACCAAATTAACCCTTCAGTTTCAAACTGAAATCTTAATGTGTAAGCGAGATGTGACATGTGAAATCATGACTCAATCAATGTTTACAACTTCTAATCATGGATTAATAATTCAAACTTAACTGTGAAATCTAATGAGCAACTAAATCCAAGAGTAGTAAATCACCAACATTCACTTATCTTGTAATTCTAAATCCAAGATGGCCATCAAAATCACTTCAAATTCACAAGAATGTTCAGAAAAAATTTTAAAAATTTTCACAATTTTTGCTCAAGATGAAGAAAACACTGATTAGGTAACCTAATCTCCCACCCCCAACCTAAAATCTACATTGTCCTCAATGTAAAAGAAATAAGCATGCAATGCACATGGGACAAAAATAAGTAAATGAGAAGTGATGGGATGATAATACCTGAAAGAATTAAGAGGCTTTCCATAGCTATGTACGTAAAAAGGGGGTCAGTACAAGAGAGAAACCAACAAAAGTAAAGACAAAATCCTACCTATACCACTTTCGTAGGTGCTCTCGATTGCATTTAGCGTATGCAACAAGCCTTTAAACCCCTAGGTTACCCCTAGTGGACGAGTTGTAGTCTCGTGAGGGTTTGTAGTAATGTTACCCACAAACATTGAACTAACTAATGATATAAACGAAATGAAATGAAGAGCTGGGTTGCCTCCCAGGAGCGCTAAGTTTACCGTCTTCAGCCAGACAAATAAAGCAACTACCCTAGTCCTAAGAAAACAGGAAACCTACCTATACCTCCATCAGACTAGGAGATCAATCCTGGTAAACAGGATCAGTCAGAGGCATGGACATGTCCTCTGAATCAAATTTCTCGACAAATGGTTTCAATCGATGTCCATTAACTTTAAACTCCTTGCCATTGTCGGGATCTCTTATCTCAACGGCCCCATATGGAAAAACAGTGACAACAATGTAAGGGCCGGTCCAACGAGATCGAAGCTTACCCGGAAAGAGATGTAATCGAGAATTGTACAAAAGGACCTTCTGACCAGGCGTGAATGATTTTCGTAAAATTTGTTGGTCATGAAATGCTTTCATCTTGTCCTTGTAAATTCTCGAATTATCGTATGCATCATTCCGGATTTCTTCAAGTTCATTTAATTGAAGTTTGCGTAGCGAGCCAGCGTTGTCTAGATTGAAATTAAGATTTTTGATCGCCCAGTACGCTTTATGTTCCAGCTCCACAGGCAAGTGACAAGCTTTCCCATAGACAAGTCTAAAGGGAGACATTCCAATAGGGGTTTTAAAGGCAGTACGGTATGCCCATAAGGCATCGGTCAATCGGATTGACCAATCCTTATGATCTAGGTTAACCGTTTTCTCCAAAATGTGTTTGATCTC
Source organism: Magnolia sinica (assembly GCF_029962835.1). NCBI lineage: Eukaryota > Viridiplantae > Streptophyta > Magnoliopsida > Magnoliales > Magnoliaceae > Magnolia > Magnolia sinica. Next base: position 16,443,262 of record NC_080581.1, read on the forward strand.
CCTATTGGAAATCTCAGCTTGTCCACTTGTCTGTGGATGGTATGGGGTGCTCACCTTATGAGAGATACCGTATTTCTTCATTAAGCTCTCAAATGGTTTATTACAAAAGTGTGAGCCCCCATCACTAATGATGGCTCGAGGCGTTCCGAATCGAGAAAGGATGTTTTCTTTTAGGAATTTAATGACCATACGATGGTCATTCTTTCGACACGGAATCGCTTCGACCCATTTAGTGACATAATCCACGGTGAGCAAAATATACAGATTCCCAAACGATTGGGGGAATGGTCCCATGAAATCGATGCCCCAGCAATCAAATGCTTCAATGATAAGGATGGGATTCAAAGGCATCATATTTCGACGGGACAATGCTCCCAATTTCTGACAACACTCACAAGCTTTGCAAAACTCATGAGTGTCCCTAAATATAGTGGGCCAGTAAAAGCCACACTGTAGAATCTTGGCCGTGGTCTTTTTAGCAAAAAAGTGACCACCACAGGCCTGTGAGTGACAGAAGGAGATGACGCTTTGATGCTCATCGTCTGGTACACATCTCCTTAGGATTTGGTCTGGGCAATATTTAAATAAGTAAGGATCATCCCAGAAAAAGTTGCGCACCTCGGTGAAGAATTTCTTCTTATCTTGCGCAGTCCACCATGTCGGTATGGCACCTGTAGCAAGATAATTGGCAATATCAGTGAACCAAGGTGAATGGGAGATTCTGAATAATTGTTCATCAGGGAACATATCATTTATATGGGTCGCCTCAAGGGAATCAGAGGTATTAAGGCGAGAAAGGTGATCGGCCACTACGTTCTCTACTCCCTTTTTGTCTTTAATTTCCAAATCAAATTCTTGGAGTAGAAGGATCCATCGTATCAAACGAGGCTTAGAATCATTCTTAGAAAGAAGATACTTAAGTGCCGTATGATCTGTGTAGATAATGATCTTAGATCCGATCAAGTAGGACCTAAATTTGTCCAAGGCGAACACTACAGCTAAGAGTTCCTTTTTCGTAGTCGAGTAGTTTACCTGAGCAGAATTTAAAGTTCTACTTGCGTAATGAATGACGTAGGGCCGCTTATCTTTTCTCTAGCCTAGGACCGCTCCAAGAGCATAATCAGAAGCGTTACACATAAGCTCAAAAGGAAGGCTCCAGTCGGGTGGCTGCATGATAGGTGCAGTGGTTAACGTGCCCTTAAGCTTGGTGAAAGCTTCCTGGCATTGCTCAGTCCACTCGTACGGAGCATCCTTTTGAAGAAGATTACATAAAGGAGGAGAGAGGAGACTAAAGTCTTTTATGAATCGCCTGTAAAATCCTGCGTGTCCTAAGAAGGATCGCACGTCTCTGATGTTCTTGGGTGGGGGTAGGTTAGAGATAAGATCGATTTTTTCCTTATCTACCTCGATTCCCTTGGACGAGATGATATGCCCAAGGACTATTCCCTTCTGAACCATGAAATGACACTTCTCCCAATTAAGTACCAAGTTCTTTTCTTCACATCTTTTCAGCACACATTTAAGACTTTCCAAGCACTTGCTGAAAGATGGACCGTAAACAGAGAAGTCGTCCATGAAGACCTCTAGGTATTGCCCCACCATATTAGAAAAGATACTAAGCATACATCGCTGAAAGGTGGCAGGAGCATTATATAGTCCGAATGGCATCCTTCGATAGGCAAAGGTGCCGTAAGGACATGTAAATGTAGTCTTTTCCTGGTCTTCAGGGGCTATCTCTACCTGGTTGTAGCCCGAATACCCGTCAAGAAAACTGTAATAGGAATGACCAGCTAACCTTTCCAGGATCTGATCAATGAATGGTAAAGGAAAGTGGTCTTTCCTCGTGACGGTATTCAATTTCCTGTAGTCAATGCACATTCTCCAACCAGTAGTGACTCTAGTTGGCACGAGTTCATTATTAGCATTGGCTACGATGGTGATTCTGGACTTCTTAGGGACCACTTGAGTTGGACTCACCCATTAACTATCAGATATAGGGTATATAATACCCACATCCAATAGTTTAAGAACCTCGGCCTTAACCACTTCCTTCATGTTTGGATTTAGTCTACGTTGTGGTTGCCGAGCGGTTTTTGCATTATCCTCAAGATATATGCGGTGAGTACAAATCGAGGGATCGATTCCTTTGAGGTCCGCTATCGTCCATCCCAGGGCTCCTTTATGCTCAATGAGAGTAGATATGAGCATACTCTCCTGTTCTTTCTCCAGGTGGGCAGAGATCACCACCGGGTATGTCTCATCTTGACCTAAATAGGCATATTTCAAATCAGAGGGCAAAGGTTTTAGGTCAAGCTTCGGCGGCTTGAGATTAGACGGTAGAGGCACTACATCGGTTTGTGGTAACTCTTCAAATTGTGGCCTCCACCGGTTAACTTCAAGTACCGGTGCAGTATCAAGTAAGGCACACGTCTCCCTAATCATGTCATCATCAAAATCATGGGAGTGGGCCAGGCACGTCTCCAGATGGTCGGAGGATAAGGTCAGCGGTGTCGTATCTTCCACAAAAGAGTCAATCATGTTAATGTCGTGGAAATCGTCACCATCCTCTGAGTTGCTACCGTTATTGAAAAAAATGTTTGACTCCAATGTCAAATTTTCAAAAGACATAGTCATGATACCATTCCTGCAATTGATAATTGCATTTGACGTGGCAAGGAATGGGCGACCAAGAATGACGGGTATCTGAGTGCTCATGTTATTGATGGGTTCGGTGTCCAGGATGATAAAATCTACAGGGTAGTAAAATCTATCGACCTGGACTAACACATCCTCAATTATCCCTCTTGGTACACGAACAGAGCGATCAGCAAGTTGTAGTGTGGTTAGGGTGGATTTTAATTCACCCAAACCTAACTGTTTGTATACCGAGTAGGGAATCAGATTGACGCTTGCTCCTAAGTTAAGAAGTGCGTGATCAATTCGATGGTTCCCGATTACACATGATATGGTTAGGCTACCGAGATCCTTGAATTTCTGTGGCACGTCTTGCTTTAGGATGGCACTCACTTTCTCTGTCAAGAAGATTTTCTTTTGAATAATTTTCCGTCTTTTGGTCGTGCATAAGTCTTTCAGGAATTTGGCATATGAAGGTATCTGTTTAATGACATCAAGTAGAGGAATGTTGACTTTCACTTGTTTCAACACCTCTAGGATATCCTGAGAGTTAGAAAGAGGTTTTGGTGAAACCAACCGTTGGGGGAATGGAGCAACTGGCTTCTCTAGAAGTTCCGGTTCTACTTTTTGTGGGGCATCACTGGATCCATCATTGTTGTCCTCTTTTGGTTCTTGAGGCTTTTCGGGCCTAACCGGAAGAGTTTTATCAATGATCTTCCCACTCCTAAGAGTGGTGATGGATTTAGCATGCCCCATCTGATTTGAAGAGCTGAGATCATTATTCTCGTACTGCGGTTTAGGATTGGGGAGAGGTTGTGCAGGAAGCATCCCCTTTTCTATAACCATCATACGAGAATCTATCTTTTGCATAAAATCTGTGATTCCCAGCATTGCCTGAGCCAGCTCTTATATGGGATTTTGAACCGGTTCCTCTTGAGGTTTCACTTGATTTGGATTTTGATTGAAGAAACCTGGAGGAGTCGCCGTTTGTCCATTCCTCCAACTAAAGTTTGGATGATTTTTTCAGCCAGGATTGTATGTGTTGGAGTTAGGTCCAGTAAAAGGTCTTTGATAGTTGTTTACGGCATTGGCTTGTTCATTCAACACTCCTCGAAAGGCGGGTATTGTAGGACAGTTTTCAGTTGTGTGAATGTTGCAATCACAGATGCCGCAAACAATTTCATTGACCTTATCCTTCTTTCCTTCCATGGCCTCAACTTTCCTTATGAGCGTAGTCACTTTACACTTGGGATCATCCTCTTCTTTCAAGAGATATAATCCACCTTTCTCCTTTAATTGAGTCGGCCTAGACGTGGTGTTCGCCATTGGGTAATAGTCCCATGATTGTGTTTTTTCAGCGAGACTATCGAGGTAATCCCATACCTCGTCAACATCTTTGTTGATGAACTCTCCATTACACATTGTCTCGACCATTTGGCGCATGGAAGATGTCAATCCATCATAGAAAAAATTTGTAATGCGCCACGTTTCAAATCCGTGTTGTGGGCATGAACTGACCAAATCTTTGAACCTTTCCCAACATTGGAAGAATGTTTCATCTTCCTTTTGGGCAAAGTTCATGATCGCTTTTCTGAGGGTAATCGTTTTATGATGTGGGAAGAATTTTTTTATAATTCCCTCTGCATGTCGTTCCATGTGCCAATGGATCTAGGACGCAGTGAATGTAACCACGTCTTAGCTTTCTCTTTTAAGGAAAAAGGAAAGAGTTTCAGCCTAATTGTATCCTCAGATACATTAGGAAAACATAATGTAGCTATAATCTCATCGAACTCTTTCAAATGTAAATATGGACTTTCTGATTCAAGTCCATGGAATTTGGGAAGGAGTTGGATAACTCCTGGCTTGATGTCCGTTTGTCCTGTGTTTTCAGGAAAAATCATGCATGAGGGCATACTCACTCCCGCCGGTTGTAGATAATCTCGTAAAGTACGAGGCGGGGGTGCCTGTTGCACCTCATTCTCATCTTGGGTATCCTCCACCCTGGGTGGAAGTGGAGGAGGTTGGTCTTCAGCCATAACCTCAGTTAACTCAGGGGATTTCGAGCGGTGTCTAGTCCTGCGATGGATAGTCAACCCATCAACCAATCCTCCTTCAGTCAAGAGATGTCGAGTGTCGTCACGGGCCCACTTGGGCATGAAAACACTCGCAGCCCTCAATAAAAAACCTAATCCTAAGAAAGGAAAAGAAAATCTAGAAAGAAAGAGAGAGTTGGAAAGAAATTACCAAATTGGAGTCCTAAGTTAAAAACCTGCAAAATAAAACAAAAATAAGTTAGATTCTAAAAAGAGAAGAATGATCCTTTAAAAGAAAAATAACAGTAAATTAATTTCTAAAAGAAGGTATTCTTAAAAGAAAGTGGAAATTTCTAAAGTAAATTAGGGAAGATCTAAGCTAGAAAGTAAATTATTAAAAGAGAACTGAAAAATAGAAAGTAGGGAAGGAGCTTACCGAATTAGAAATTTCTATCTTAAAGGCCTACAAAATAGGAAGGTTAGTTTCTAAACAAAAATTCTAAAAATAAATTAGGAAACAAATTGGATTCTAAGATTAGAAAGTTACTAAAAATAAAAGTAGAAAGTTAATTAAGAAATAACCTAGTTTCTATTTCCTACAGATGAGAGGATACTAGAATTAGAAAATTTCTAAGATTTAAACCTTAATTCTAAAAACAGAAAAAGTAGAGAATTTAGGAAAGAATTACCAATTTAGAAATTTATGTCAGGATCCTACAAAACAGGAAACAAGTTAGTTCTAAAAATCAAATAGAAATAAAAATCTAAAACTAAAGTTAATAACATCCTAATCTCAAACTAATTCTAAAACTAATTAATTTCAAAGAATCGTAACCGTCAGTCCCCGGCAACGGCGCCAAAAACTTGTTCACTCCCCAAGTGTAGGGTTGTGATGTAGTAATAAACTCGGTAAGACCGAGGTCGAATCCACAGGGACTGATACCTGTACGTTATCTGAAACCAAGTAGAACTAGAACTAGACTAAGATGCGATCTAAACGAAATAGAATTTAAGAAATAATTGTGGAATAATTATCTAAAACTTTAAGGAATTCAGAGGAAGGAAACTAGGGATTCAGAGGATCCACTTGTAGAGATCAGGGAGATCTTATGCCTGCATCAAGGATTCAAACTGAACTTACTTGATCTGGTTTTCAAGAGATGAAAGGTATATGAATTAGAATGGATTCCATCATCCTACCATGCCCAGGAGACAAAGTAAATAACGGGATTAAACTAATTGCCAACCAATCGAAAGTACATGAAAGTTAGGAAGAGTACTATCATCCAACCATGCCCAGGAGACGATGGTGAACAACAGGGCCTCCTGACGTCATAAACATCAAAAGAGAAAAAGAGATATTCAAAGCCATTGCAAACCCATTGTAATTTCAGTCACAACAGACCATTAAAGACTGAGTAAATATTCTTTTAATAATCAACTCAAAACCAAGTTCAGTTCATGAAAAGCAGGAAATAGTGTCTCCCATCTCGCTACAGGCTTCACCTCTTAGCCCTAGCTAAGAGGATTAGCTACACATGATATGGGCTAAATTCTAATTAAAAGAAAGAAGAAGAAGAAGAAAAAGAAGAGGAAGAAGGAGAACCGTTTCAGCCGCTGTTCCTCTCTCTCTCACACGTCCACCTGCCTCCAGCCACACACGCTCCAGCAGAAAACGCACCAGCAGAAAACGCACCCGCGCTCACGTCCAGCCTTCCTCCGTTTTTATTCCCCTTACACTTTCTCTCTCTCTTTTTTTTATAGCACTCTCGTCGGCATCCAATTTTCGACCTCCATGCGGAAGTTTTTCGCATAAGAGACTGTGTTGGAGTCGGAATAGAAGAGCTTTTCGCAGCAACTGAGTTCGTCTGCGCACTAAAAACGCAAAACGACTTGCGTTTGGAGTGTCTTTGCGGCGTGATATCGACCTACCTGACAATTCTGACATCTTGGCTAGGGTATTGGACTCCCTGTGGACACATTGGACGGTCTGGATCACTCAAAGTATTGATGACCGTGGCCCACTATCTCCCACAAATTTCGGTTTTCCTGAACGCGCGTAAGGCGTACGCAGAGGCGCTGACGTGTTCGGTGGGCCCCACAGAGGTGTTTTTGAAGAAATCCACCCCGTCCATTGGATTCAGGATGAAATTTCGGTCAAGAATGGGTAGTTTTAAACGTCCATTGACGCGGAATCAAAGAAGAAATCACCCAATCATCAATTTGAACGTTGCAGGGCAGTCCACTTATGGCCTCTGTATCGTGCACGTGTGCTTGCATGGGTCCAAAAGTTTAGCATGGGTTTGAAGAACTCATGGCCCTCTACAAGATGGACGGCTTGGATCATTCACTAGGACAATGTGTGGGGCCCACTGGCGTCCGCAAAAAGGCCAGCGTCGTCCGTGTTGCCGCGTGAAACGGTGGTTTCCGTGTTTGGGAAGGAGATGCGGGTCAGCGCTGCTGACCCGCGTAACGTGGTTCGGTGCACGGCCAGTGCCGTGTACATGGTGTACGCGCACTGGCCATGTGGGGTCCATCGTGATGTATATGTAACATCCAATCCGTCCATCATCTTTAGCACTTCCATTAAAGGGGTGAGACCAAAAGTGAAGCATATCAAGATGTCAGGTGGGCCCCATATCATTATTTTGGTAGCTGATCTGTCCATTGGGCTGCTCCCGCGATGATCCGACGGATGAATTTCGACATGTACGGTTCATTTAGAGTCCTCAGGCCCTGTATAGAGTTTTGAGCCGGTCAGATGGTGAGAACCCTGTGATCTTGCATTCTAGCTTATTTCCAGGCCACTTGAACTTCAATTTCTCGGTTTTCTTGGATCTCTGGCGTTGATCTTGGTCCCCTGGGGTCTGGCCCTTGTCATGGTGATTCCTGAATGTTAAATCCATATTTTTAGCCTTCTATTTCAATCCATGCTTGTAAATGCGTCCTGTATTACAAATACAATTAAAACATGCCGTCAAACAGTATCATATTCGTAAAATCGGGTAATTACTGGGGTCTGATATGCAATATTTGACCCTCAACAGTCAAGGATCGCGGGGTCTCGGCCTCACACATTGGGGGGCCTTGGCCTCGCAACTAGTTCAGGGCATTTGATATGTGAGGTGTATCAGATTTCCAAATCTTCTGGATAAATGGACTTAACTAAGAACCCGGTTAACATCATCATTGCACGACATTAGCTAGGTTGGCGAATCGACAGTCGAGGTCGCTCTGAGGGAGTATTGACATATGCGATCGTTAGACGGAGTCGCTCGAGGGAGAGTTGTGGTGAGGGCATACATCATATCATCCACCATGCATGTGCATTAATAAGATTAGTTAGGTATTTGTGAATGATTGCTTTTCATTAAATTCCTATTATAACTGATGCTTGTTGCAACTTAAGACTAATAGCACCCACTAAGTTGATCACTCACTCCCACTCTGGGATGGTGTTTTAAAACACCAACCAGACCCGCTCGTAGATACAGGAGATACAGATTACGTGGAGCCTGGTGATGCGAGTCTCGAGGAGGAGGACGAGTTCCCTTACTTCCAGTTGATGAGCGGGACCCTGTCGGATTAGTAGATGGGTTGTTGGATTGCCGAGCAGCGGCTCAGCTTTATTCTTTTGGACATGCCATTATTTTTGTGATTTGTTTGGGCGTCACCTTATGCGCCCGTTTGTATTCTTTTGGACATGTATATATAGGTATAGTTGATTTTCTTCCATTTCAGTAGACTTGTGTGGTTGTGCTTCATGTTTCACGAAATTCCAGAATACGCATTTAGGCTGGATTAATCACATATTAATGAAAACTGGTTATAAGTGACCTCGGGAACTCGGGAGTCGAGCGTATGCACGACCCTCGATTTCCAGGGCGTTACAAGATAGTATCAGAGCAATAGTTTGGAATCCCTTAGGCCATGGGTCATAAACTCACTAACGCGTCCATTGACTTGAGAGGATACGCATTTGAAAACACAACTGGGACTTAGAACGCTAGGAACCATCCCAGGCCCTGAACCAACAATTGTAAATGGAGGGTAGGACTTCTAAGGAGTTAGGAATGGGTAGCGAGAAAGGGAATAGTAATGCTAGAGAGGGGGATCCGAGAGTCTTACAATGCCACGGCCCATTCCCGGGCAAGAAATTGGAAACTTGATGGCAAGACTCGATTTGATTGATTAGGAGATTTAGCTAGTTTAGTCCACCAAATTCCTAGGGCCTGTTGGGCCAACTGAAATAGGTGGGATTAGGGTGAAATGAATTTTAGAGTAACGATAAATGCACGTGTAAGGTATTGTCCCTGGGATGAGTGCATGCCATGTTCTGTAATGCCCCGTTGGAATGTATTCAATTAAGGGTAAACCCCGAGTCTTCCTTCCCAACTATACTTAGAAATTCATCATCCTGGGAGTTGAAAATCCCACATTACACCTTCCAACGTATGACTCATTTAGCAAAGCCTGTGAAATAAATTTGAGTCTCATCCCACACTTGTTCCAGGCGTGCCATTCCCATTCTTGAGCTGGGATTGGCCTTGTAACCTCAGTTAGTACAGCTTAATATCACAGGTTAAACTGGCCTAAGTCCAAATTCCTCTCCCCAACCTATCCCCTTAAAAATCTTCACCTACCATCACTTTGTCCTTTAGTTTTTTCGGGACATTGATAGAAACGAGCCAGAGACTCAACGATTTGACGGTCGAAGCCATCATCCTACACTAAATGAGCGAATATCGAGCCAAATTTGATAGTTTCGACCTATTTGGGGGTAAAGAGTTAGGGGTGAATGAAAATTCATCGAAAATAGTAAAACTGAAGAAAAATAGGATTTTAGCCCCTAAATAAGAAAAATTTCATGAAATAAATAGGCTCATTGTGTATATCAGATCCTCCTACCCCAAATTCATATATGGCACGTTGTGTAACTCATTCTGGTTTGCGAGATATGCCCGTCGCAAAGTACCCCCGCCGTAGCCACTTATGACCGCGTGCGCCCCACCGAATCGGCGTGCTCCCCACCGCCGGTCCACGTGCTCCCCACCGCACACTCGCGGGCTCCCCGCTGACCTTCCAGCGAGCCACGGGCTCCCCGCCGCCAGTCCGTGTTGCCACCGCCGAAAATTCCTACGAATTTGGGTCAAATTTAAAAAATCATATCTCCTTCGTTACAACTCCGATTTAGGTGATTCAAAGCCAGATTGAAGCTTGATGAGTCTAGTTTTATATAAAAATAAGAAAAAAATAAAATAAAAATTATAATATAATTAAAATTAAGATGTTTTACCAACTATCCAAGAATTATTAATTTCAGACAGCTATTGCTCCTGGAATTTTAATAATTTATTTACAACTCCAAATGATGTGAAATTTTGTGAAATGACTTTAAACTTAGTGGTGAAATATTATAAAAATTTTAAAAATAATTCAGTTACCGAAAGTATAAGATACCTTACAAGAAATAGAGACATTTTTGCAATCATACAAAAAAAATTGTTAGTTTCAGACAAATGTCAATTCTAAGGTCTTAATAATTTTTCTATAACTCAAAATGAGATGAAATTTTATAATATGAGAGAAAAATTACTGATAACTTACTATAAAAATTTAAAAGCTAGTTTAGTTACTGTAAATATGAAAGACATTACCAGAAATAGAGATATTTTAGAAACAAATAGAAAATCATTGGTATTGGATGACCGATATATACTTCTAGAATTTTCATGATTTTTATGAAGCTTGAAATAAAATAAAATTTTGTAGAATAAAATTTAAATTATTAATGAATCATTAATATATATATATAATTTAGTAGCTAAAGTGGCAAGGATTTACTTTCAAATAGCACTTGAATTGAACTAGATGAAGCAAAAATCCATCATCCATGGGATTGGTAATCCCATCTCACACTTTCTAACACAAGGCTCATTTTCCACAGCCTAGAAAGTTAATTTTAATCTCATCTCAAACTCCTTCCAAACATGTCATTTCCAATTTTAAAGTGAGATTAGTAACGCAATCCCATTTGATACTACTTAATACCATGTCCAAACATATTGGGAGAATCCTGGGGGTTCTAAATCCAGGGGGCTCTAATTCCACTTACCAAACAGGCACTTAAGGGATGTTTAGCACATGGTATTTGATAGATTAGGTGGGATGGAATTGCATTTAATTCCATGAAATTGCATTTGATCCCATGCATGAATTCCATGGAATTTGAAATCTACTACACATGTAAGCCCTACATTGAGGCATGCGTTAAACCATGCCATCCATCCATATGCACCATTTACATGTGACATTCTGATTATATACGTGTACAAATGAACAACATCCATTGTAAATTTGGTTTGCTGATTACAAAATTTCATGGTCCACCAAACATGATTTAGCTTAATCCGGTGTTTTTCGTGGCAATTTTTTTTTATCCCAAACATGGGATTAGATGGCTGCAATACCATGGTATTTCCAGACATACAATCATCGTGAAATAATGATGTTAATCCCATCTAATACAATTCAACACCATTCAATTCCACTAACCAAACAAGCCCTTAGGCTTCCAAATCCCAACCCATTTCCTCCCTATTTTACTCACCTCTCTCAAATCCAAGGGCTTCATGGGGCCAATGTCATATATGGATTGTATCCATGCCGTTCATTCAGTTTTCCTGAATTATTGTAGGGTATGAGCCAAACAAATAGATGGTTGAAGTGAACCACAAAGTGAGGACTGAACTCCCACCACTAAAAACATTTTTAAGGTATATTGGAAAATGGCATGTCAAAGAATGCACTCTACATGTTCCATAATATGGGAAGGTGTGGATGAGGCCTATTTTGAGATCCTGTAACAGTCTCTTCAATAATTTGGTTAGGAGCCGTGAAGCCCGTGTAGTGATTCATGTGTATGATCAGATAATTTGAGTTGGGATCATGCCTGATCTTTTCACTTTTACAATGATGGTGAATGTTTGCTTTAAGAATGAGATGATGCATAGGCTAGCTGAGTTTGTTGAAGGTGTAGAAGATAAGGGGTTTGAGCCAAAATATGGTTACTTGTAATTCATTAATTGATGGATGGTGTGAGTTGGGTAAGACAAAAGTTGACATTTTGTTGTTAATGGGTGAGAAAGGTATTTTGCCAAATGGGGTTAATTATACTTCATTGATTAAAGCCTATTGTAAAGAAAGTGAGGTTTGAAATATATATTTGTATATACATGATATAGCTCGTTTGACTCTATCGCCTAATTTGCTTACTCGGCTTTACCATTTGAGGTGTGCATGTAATAGTCGTGTTGGGTTTGGTACTAGATGAGACCATGTCAAGATGCGAGGGTAGTCAATGTGAGGCTCCGCCATGGCCGGTTCGTGGATCCTAGTGTGTTATATCTCAAGTACTTCCCTAAGTGCAAACTATGAAGCATTCGCACACACCCTCGTTGCGAATGAGTCAGCCTACCACCATAGTATAGTCACGCTATTTTGGAGAGGAGAGTAACATAAGAGAGCCTTCAAGGTAAGCGAATTTGTTATACTAGAACCGAAGAATGAGGTTTATTTGGTTAGTTACAAATGAGGACCCATCTTCCTTATGTAGACCTAAGATCCTTTTAGCTACCTTACATGGATAGTTAAGATAAGGCTTACGATGTCATCCTTCGGCTGAGAAAACTTTAGAAACCATTTAGATAATCCTACGTAGTCTCTACAATACATTCTTTTACCACTCTAGAATTTTCTATACATGTAGGAACCTCTTAACCTACAAAATGTGCCAAAATGCCTAGTTTCATGGAATAACCTCTTTGAAATTTCTGGTATATCCATAACATCAGTTAACAAATGAAGATTGATGCCCTGTGGGTTGCCAATCAACCAAGTATTTTTTTTTCCATATTTGAGTTTTAGTATTTTGTTTCTTTTTAGAAATTACTTCTAACCATGATAGAAATCGTTTTGTATAATTAAATTAGATTATTTTTAGTATATTTTTCTACTTCAAATAGTTTCTAGTACTATTGAACTTTGACTCTTGAATAGGGTTGAGTTTGATTGTTTAATTCTTTCTAAGTTCATATTCGATGCAGACTTCACTAAAATATTGTAAGTTTTCTTATTTTCTTATGTAATCAAGATTCACACCACATTGAGGAGATGATGTTTTTCCTCTTTTCATTCTCGCGGCCTTTCTAGGGTCACCATCCCTTCTAAACCCTAGAGAGAAGTCTCCCATTCTAGATCTACTTCAAACCCATCTCCAAAAACCCATCTCAAACCCCATTCACAAATCCAACACTAAACCCATTTCATTTTTCCAAAAAAAATATTCTCATCAACAATTCATTTTCTTGCCGAGGAAAGTGAAATTCCTAGCAACTGTTACCTCCTTCTTTTCCATTCCGGTGATTCTTTCCCTCATGGGGAAGAAGCACCCCCACCCTCGTCTGACTCAAAAGAATAGAAGCTTAACACACGGATAATTAGTAGTTTGTTTTGAGTCAGTTAGGACTATTTCCATGTATTGAAGGATAATTGGAACTTTTGCTTGACTAGGTTGTATTTCCCTTGCGTTTGGAATATCTATGCTGAAATCCATGCTGTAGGATGTAACTGGCCATACTAATGGCACTTTGAATCTAATATGAATGTATGGATTGCCTTGAAATTTTCTTGTTGCCTTGTGAATGCTTATATGTATGATTGCCTTGCTCCGTCCTTATTAACGTTATTAGCACTTCAAACCACTTGAATACTTTAAAACTTTCGACTCTTTCTTCATTCTTGAAATTTATGAAACTAAAGTTCAGTCTGCTCCTAACCCACTAGACATAAGATCGAATTGGTGATATACATCTAAGATTTTATACTACTAGAAACCTTTTTAGGATAATCATTTGACCATAAGCACTGTGAGAGATTTAAATCACTAAGTTAGACAAGAATTAAAATGAGAACTCTCTCGGACCAAGACCAAATGACAACCTTATAAATAAGAGATTTAAACTTTCAAATAATGGTCATTCTCTAAACATTTAGATTGATTGGACTACAGAATTATGGAAGTATACACATGTGAAGCATTCGCGGCTTGACTCAATTCTCAATCCTGGGCGACTACCAATGGACTCACTGCTTTGGCCGAGCAGAAGACTAGGATCCACCAGGACGAAGAAGGGATATGATGAGCCTTCTACCCTGGTTAGGTAGATGATCGACGTATCGGGTTCAAGCCTACTACAACCGTCTCTCCGTATTGGTCTACCATTGAAAATAAATATTTTTACTTTAGATAGAGGAAAACCGTCGCCATGAATCTAAATCTTTATAAATAAATTTTAGTAAATCATCAGGGTGAAAAAGTTTTAAAGGGGGTAGACTAAAATGAGCTAGCCTAGCATAGATAGTATACACCCTACCATGCATATAAACTTGAAATCAACAAACCTGGGCAAATGAAATAATGAAGCCTTTACTTACTACCCTTAGGCAATTTCGGGGACGAAATTATTTTTAAGGGGGGTAGATTGTAACATCCTAAATTTTCACTGTTTTGGATTTCCAAAAAAATCCATTAATTTTTATTTTTTTTAATTTTATTTAATTAACCTAAATATTACTTAATAACCATTAGCACTTAATGTCAGTGTATACAGGGGTGGTACCAGTAAAGAGCCGCACCAATCCGATTAATCAGCCGTAGGAAGCCAATGAATCCGCCTACAAAATCTGGGTCCGGATCGTGGCACGGTGATCGTTGATCGCGAATCAGACCCGTGCGACCAAACCCCATATCCGATCATCCCCAAATTTGCATGACCCTTTATCGGGACATGGAGTACCTATCGTATAAGTTTCATGGCCAGAAGGCCACCAGAACTGTCCCGATTCTCCAAACAAGCTCTAGACCGCTCGTTGGTGGACCACTAGTTCCAAAACTATAGAATAATGTCCATCTTACTGGGCTTGATGCCCATCGCGGGAGTCAGACCAGGGTACTGTACAGAACCGCTTAACTTGAGTCGAAGGACGAGTGCATGAGAAGTGCAAATACCCTAAAGGAAGGAGTTGAAACTTAAGTGAATTAAGTCGTCCACTCTTATGCAAAGTTGAGGATTTCGGACCATCGGTTTGCGACCAAACTTTACCCATGGAGTAAGGATATTTTTCTTCTCATATCTGTATAGTCGCGGCCCTGACCGACTATCGGTGACCGTTGAACAGACTTTTAAATTATATCTGTCGATCGGCGCGTCCAAATGGCAGGCTGATCATATACCTACATAGATCATCATTAGGACTAATTATCCAACGGTGGGTGTCGACTCCTACGCCCCATAGTGGGCCCTAGAGCTTAGAAAGACCCTCTCATAGGTCTAGTATAGTAAAAACCTAGCACTTGGGGCCATTTGCACCAAATCTGGCATTATAAAAGGGCCTCATTTGGGGCACCCCTCTCCCCATACGAATTTGCCCTAGGGAAGGAAAGAGAGAAGAGAGAAAAGGGAGAAAGAAGAGAGGAAGAAGAGAGGAAGGGAGAATGAAGGAGAGTGAAGGTGGGCCATAGATCAAAGTGGGGCCCAAGGGAGTCCCATCTTACAAAACCCTACCTCTCCCTCAAGGAAATCCATCATCCATAACCAAGAGAAGCCCTCTCTGCCGATTGGGTAGGTAAATCTCTCATCTTTTTGGAAACCCCTCATGTTGAGGGAGATTTTGCATGAGATTCTAACATGCAAGTGCAATGTCTTAGGATTCCAGCCGATTGGCATCGGGTTCGGCGATTCTAGGTCATTTTTCGAGACTTCAACAATCCATAGGTGCAGACTATTATCCTTAGGTGGCCTAGCACCGATTATAGTAGGAGTTGAATGATTTTGTTTGTTAGGTATGATGTATTGAAGAATCTAGAGGAAACCTGTGGATGATATGTTGTTGGAATTGTATGAATTATATGTTTATTTCTCTTTGATGTTAATCTTGCCTCTCTCATGATCTAGTGTATGGATGATTACATGCTAATGTTTGTTGATTTCTTTTTCTCATATGTGTTGCTTCATATTGTGTATGATTTATTTGCTCTTATGTATTTGATCCCTTGAGGTGTAGGAAGTGCTTAACTTCCTCACCAACCCACACCACACACATACACCTTATTCATGATATTAATAGTTTGCTTGTTAAAGAAATTTGAATTGAATGTTCACAACATGAGAACATGATGTTGAATATGCTTGATGTTACATTGGTAGTTGGCATGCTATGAGTCACTATTCCTACCCTTGGGTTGGTCAGGAACATGAGGAGAGCGAAGGTGGTTTTGTTGGTAGGACCACCTTGAGGCTAAACCCATGGATTTGGGCGAGTACGTGTGGACGACAGTAGTTAGGCTACATGGATCGCTTGTATCCAATGTCGTTCCGCCACATACTTGTTTGGGCTCATGCGGTTTAGTCCACTGGCTGACCCACTTGGTTTGTTAACCTTGTTTGCTCACATATGTATGGAAACTGGAATACCCTACTACCGTTGTAACCCAACTACACCAGATGGAATATTGATCCATAGTCTCGTGAGGCGGGCCTGGTGGAATGGGACACTGTGTTCGAGTTGTCGGCCTACGCTGGGGTGACGCGCCTCCCCGTAGTGACCGCGAGTGATCTCACATTCAGCACCCCCCATGTGCTTGAAGTCGGGGATGGGGAAAACCCGACGGGGTCAAGGATCGCGGGGTCTCGGCCTCACATTGGGAGGCCTTAGCCTCGCAACTAGTTTAGGACATTTGATATGTGGGGTGTATCAGATTTCCAAATCTGCTGGATGAATGGACTTAAATAAGAACCCAGTTAACATCATCATTGCACGGCATTAGCTAGGTTGTTGACTCGGCAGTTGAGGTCGCTCTGAGGGAGTATTGACATATGCGATCGTTAGACGGAGTCACTCGAGGGAGAATTGTGGTGAGGGCATACATCATATCATCCACCATGCATGTGCATTAATAAGATTAGTTAGGTATTTGTGAATGATTGCTTTTCATTAAATTCCTATTATAACTGATGCTTGTTGCAACTTAAGACTAATAGCACCCACTGAGTTGATCACTCATTCCCACTCTGGGACGGTGTTTTAAAACACTAACCAGATTCGCTCGTGGATGCAAGAGATACAGATTACATGGAGTTTGATGATGCGAGTCTCGAGGAGGAGGACGAGTTCCCTTACTTTCAGTTGATGAGTGGGACCCTTTCGGATCAGTAGATGGGTCGTTAGATCGCCGAACAGCGGCTCAGCTTTATTCTTTTGGACATGCCATTCTTTTTGTGATTTGTTTGGGCGTCACCTTGTGCGCCCGTTTGTATTCTTTTGGACATGTATATATAGGTATAGTTGATTTTCTTCCATTTCAGTAGACTTGTGTGGTTATACTTCATGTTCCAAGAAATTTTAGAATGTGCATTTAGACTAGATTAATCGCATATTAATGAAAATTGGTTATAAGTGACCTCAGGAACTCGGGAGTCAAGCGTATGCACGACTCTCGATTTTCAGGGCGTTACAGACTCACTGTTAGGAGTTACCCACATGAGTACGCGGTACACGCAGGATTGCTGCATGACTGAACGGTTTGACTCATGCATCTCGAATATGTGTGACATGATCATTGTATGCTCTAGTGACATCAGGGCCATAACCTCCACAGGCATATCGTGGATGACCAGATAGGATACCGAAAATGTTTGGTTCGAGCATCTGGGTACTTTGAATGTTTGTGGGTGAAAGTCCCTAAACCTCCGAGGCCAGGAGACGCCCCAACGTCTAGACCGAGTGGATACATGAGTGTCCGAGTATCGAATACTAGTAGGCCATGTCTCCCACTGTGTCGTGGTCAGTTGGGAGGGAGAGTGGCCTTATCCACCCGAGTGAGGGGGCTGTAAGATAGGCTGAGTTTGATCAGCTCGCAAATGGGTCCGTTATTGACAAGCCGGGTAGGTATTGGCAGACTACTGATCAGGCGGATAGTGTGGTCTATTTTGCTCGCTGAACTGTACGGCAAGGGAGGTGGTAGTCAGTGTGGAGTGTAGTAGACCCCGATGATGATCCCAGAGAGGAACCGTACTGATATGTGGACTTATTGAGAAGGAATTGCATACTTATTTATTCATTCATTCACTATCTACTTGGGCTAGTGGTGCACAACTATTTGTTACGTGTACATTCGTATGACTAGGGTTTCGGTTGGGCACGCGACTAACCTGAGATTAGGAGTTTACCATATTGAGTCTAACTATTCAAATTTAGGTATGAGACTGGTTTGGATAGAAGTCCCTTGTAATGGACCCCGTAGCCTGTGATACTACGTACTGTCATCCCGACCTCACACTCCAGCTTGGTCATTTCATTCGCATCGCATATTGCATCCGCAGGCATATGACATTTTGGGTTATTATGTTTTCTGTACTTATATGACCTAGACAGACTTAGTAAGATTTACATATTGCATTGTACCCTCGACATCTGATATTTGGCTCTCTATGACTCCTCATTTGCATAGCTGATATGTATTGCGTACTCTGATATTGTATGACTCATGGACTTGTCAGTATTTTCGCTTACTTTGTTATCGTATGATTCATGATCTTGCCAATATTTCTGACATTGTATTGCATTGAATACTTGACACTTATCTTGTGCACACACTTTCACCACCCTCTAAGCTTTCTATAAGATTATGCATGATAGATGCGTGCAGGTGGCGTAAGGTTGCAGCAACATTAAGCATGGAGTGTGCAGCGGTCTTCTGGAGTTTTGATTTCGATATATGTATTCCCCTTTCAGCACTGTATTCAAATGTTTATATTAGTGGATATGTGATGATGATGTTGCATTTGTGATTTGGGTAAACTTGTGGTTATGCTTATTACGAGACAAATGTACGTTGAAAAATCCTCATTGTAGGATCCAGGATCAGAATCTAGCGTATGCGTGCTGGGAGCCGAGAATGGGGTACTACGGAGGCTGTCGGCACCAAAATTTGGCGATTAGGAATTTTGTGAGCCCGATTTTCGGATTTGGGGCATGACATGGGTGAGATGGGTAATCTCCATATAAGGGGTGAGCCAAAAAATCTCATCGAAACAATACTGTTGTGACCCACAAGAATTCTCAATAGTAACCATTCAATTTTCAGTATTTAAGGAACTGTAGTCCACCTGAGTTTTCTTTCGAGTAAAATTTTCAACCCCTAGTCACTTATTCAGTGACAAGATCAATAGACAGTATGGATTTATCATTTGCATCAAGACAACCCCATATAGATGACCCACAGATCTGGATCAATACTGGTTCCGTAAATACATAAATTTTTCTTTTGCACACTAAAGATCTTTTAACTTTATATATATTATAAAAATTTTTCTGATGGTCCAAACATAATGTGCGTGCATTAAATCTATTCCATTCACCAATTTACCAACAACATTTTAGGATACCAGTAAAAAAAATAAGCCACATTCGGGATTCTGGTGGACCATACCATCATGAATAGCACTAAACATTCTTCCACCATCAAAACATATACATTCCTTATCTCGGGCCCTCCTAACTGTCTATATGAGATCTAAGAATTTCATTGGTTCACCCAATTATTTTTGAAGGGTCAAAAGAATTATTAAATTCATTGGAATTCATTATGACTCTGATAGATCTTCCAAATGTGAATGTATCATGAATTATATTTTGGATAGTATGGCCTATCCAAATGTTGATTTGGCTTAATTTTTGGAGGTTTGCCGTATTTTGATCATTAGAATCTAATGGACCAAATTGATCGGGCTCCACATGCACTGATAAGTTCAACACGTAATTCAAGTACAAGCAAAACAAGTACATGTTTACGTGTTTTGCTTTTCTTCCTTTTTTTTTTAACATACATGAGGTATTCCAAGGTGCACTGTGCATAAACACACTTGTTGATATATGTGCATATGGGTTGTGCTCATGGTAAATCCGCACCGTCCATCATGCAAGCCTAAAACATAATAAAAAAAGAAGATAATATTAAATAAAATAATGACCTTACAAGACCTTCTTCCTCTTTATCTATCTCTATTCCTTATATTTTCTCTCTTATTTTTTTTCCTTTATGCTTGGAGAGAATGTCCCACCCTTATAAAGAGAGAATGGTTCCTCTGATAAGAAAAGTGTGAGGATTGTTACAACCAATTTGATCATTTTTCTAAAATTTTAAAATTTTAAAATTTAGCCTCCATAAAATTTTAGGGTTTTACATTCTACTCCCATAAAAGAAATTTTTCGTCCTAAAAAATTACTTGAATTATTCTTCAAATAGGTAAGGATATTTCTCACGCATTTCAGCTTCTTGCTCTTACGATGCTTCATCGACTCCATGATTATTCCGTAACACCTTGACTAGTGATACTGTCTTGGTTCTTAAGACACGCTGCTTATAGTTTAAAGTACAATCTGACTTTTCCATCGAAGATGTATATTCTTGAAGCTCAAGATCTTGCCAATCGATGATATGTGAGGCATCTCTTTCGTACTTCCGTAACATTGACACATGGAAGACATTGTGAACACTCGACAGTTGTGGTGGCAACACGAGTCTGTATGCTATAACTCCCACTGGATCTAACACCTCAAAAGGTCCAAAAAATCGAGGAGAAAGCTTTTCTTTTGTATCGAATAACATCAGACCCTCGATTGGCGAGACTTCGTTAATGCATGATCCCTCACTAGAAATTTCAAATCGCGTATTCGGTTATCCGCGTAACTCTTTTATCAACTTTAAGCAGCTTGAAGCATTTTCCAAATAAGCTTCACCTTCTTAAAAGCCTCTTGGACAATATCTAGCCCAATGAAACCTCTCTCCTACTTTAATCCAACAACTAGGATCACAACAAGGGCGTCCATACAATGTTTCATAAGAAGTGCTTGATAGTTGTTGTTATAAGTGAATTTAGTAAGATGTAAGTTATTGTCCCAACTACATTTGAAATCAAGAGCGCATGCACATAACAAATCTTCAAGTATTTGGTTCACACACTCAATATGGCCATTAGACTGTGGATGATAAGATGTGTTGTAGTAAAAAATTGTGCCCATGACTTCCTGTAAACTGGTCTAGAATCACAAAGTAAAACGAAGGTCGCGATCTGATATAATGAAACTAGGTATTCCGTGCAATCGCATTGCTTCTTTGATGTACAGTTTGACAAGAACGTCCATTTAATAAGTAATACGAATGGAAATAAAATCGCTGACTTTGTTAATCGGTCAACGATCACCCATATCGAATCATGCTTTCTCTGTGTCATAGGAAGTCCAACTATGAAGTACATAGAAATGCAATTGCACTTCCATTTTAAAGGTTGAAATAGTCCTAACGGGTTTTGATGATCGACCTTCACTTGTTGACAGGTGTAACATCGAAAAACATAATTTGTGATATCTTTCTTCATGTTCTACCACCAAAACCAAAGCTTCATGTTCTAGTACGTCATAATACCTCTCGGATGACTTTAAAACCTTATTTTAATTAGAAATTATCCGAAATAGTAAAATCTCTTAAAAGAATAATTTTGTCAAAAATTAAAATGCCCATAAGATCTTACCGAAACATTCATGACATTATTACAAGAAATTTCTAAAAAAAGGAAAAAAATTCTAAAACTCTAAAAATAAAGAAATACGACGATAGTACAAATTATAAAAAATAATAAAAATTTTCTAAAATTTTGATTTTAACTATTAGGCCCCAAAATCTGGGTACAGAGTGTGCACCCTCATACTTGAGTTTTGGTTTATAGCTCGTATACAAAATGTATTAAATTCATTTTTTAATCAGTTTAATAAGAGGTGAAAATTACATTCATTTTAAGTTCCTCCTATTTTTGTCGAATTCCAATTACGAATACATAACACTTAGCACCAATCAACTATGTATATATAAATATTCACGACCATTTAAATATCACAAATCTCAAACATCATTCATTTATTATAGCATCCTATTATAAATGTCTTTATCAAATAAATCTAAACAATTGCTTAAAACCTTACAATTAATGCCAATATGCATTATATGCCAATCAAATTATCCTAACAAATAAATCAGATATTCAGTAAGGGTCTAATGCTGCCAATTTGTCCTTAGACAAGTATGTCTACGTTTCACGTGGATTGTGTTTAGGTTTAGTGGCTCCTTCCGGTTCCTGCACCACATCATCTACCAATGGCTCATCTGTATGGTTTTTTTCATCAATAAAAATGCAAGCTGGTCAGGCTTAGTGAAATAACCCAGTATGATCTATAAACATAGTAATTAAAATATTACAAAGCACTGAATGTAAACAGGTATGCACATGATGTATGAATTATCCAGATGAGGTGATTGTCCATCTGCTTAGGTTGGAGATCATTAACCCGCATCCACTCATTGAGTAGGTTTCCACCTTTTGGTAGGCATGGGCATGACCTGCATTTGGTAACACTCTACAAGGATGATGTGTTGATTTATTTATACGTAGAGTCTTTTGATTAATATTTGAGTTGGAGTAGAACTACTCTTACAACACATTCCTTAAAAGAAAAGGCTCGTTGGGAGGTTAAGAGATACGAGAAGAGATTTAGAGAGAAAAAAGGGAAATAGATTAGCGATAGAGATAAGATAGGAGATTAAGGATTAGGTTTGGATAAGAGAGATGAGATACGGAATCTGTATCTCAAATTCATTTTTTTATGGGCATTATATTTGTTATTAGAAGATGTCTTCTATCTTCTGGGACGCTTGACCAGTTGAGCGGGTCGCTCGACCAGTCAAGGGTCCACTCGATCAGTCGAGCTCGCTCGACTCAAAGTCCAGCGAGCACATGTTTTGGATGTCCGGGATGCTCGATGTTGAGGGTCAAATATTGCATATTAGACCCCATCGATTGCATGGATTTACAATTATGATATTGTTTAATGGCCTGAATTAATCGTGTTTGTAATGCAGGGTGTGTTTAAGAACCTGGACTGAAAAATGATGCTAAAATGTATGGATTGATGCTCTGAATTCACCAAAACATGAGACAAATCCCAGGGGACTAAGACTGAAGGATTTACACACCAGAGATCCGAGAAAATAAAGCCGTTCATGTTAAAGAGGCCCGAAACTGGCACAGAATGCAAGATCACGGGGTTATCGCCATCTGATTGGCTCGAAACTTCATACATGGGATTGGGACCATAAATTAACCGTACACATCAAATTTTATCTATTATATCCTTGTGGAAGTGGCCCAATGGACAGATCAGCTTCTAAAACTCTGATTTTGGGCCCACCTGCTATCTGGATATGCTTCAAAATTGGTATCAACACGTTAAATGAAAAGAGAATACAAATGGACGGAGCTGATTTCTCATAAACATCTTCAAAGGGGCCTAATGTATATCATGTGTGCACGGTAGACAAGTGCACTAGCCGTGCACTAAAAGTCTCAAAGTCAATCAGCACACGCTGACCGACTCCATCCTCTCCGAATCAAAGAAGGACACAACGTCCTCACGCATTCCGCCGGTTCCGTGTAGTGGGGCCCAGCTCTCATCAAAATCATCAATCTGGACCGTCCATTGTGCACAGAGGGTTATTAACCTCACCTATGTGATATTTTGACATCATGCAATCCATGGTAAAATCCTAACCATTGAACGCAGGATGGACGGCTGAGTTACAATTCAATGGGCCACACCCAACTCGATCCAAAATCACCCATCTCTAAACAATTTTTCATGGGAAATCGAATGGACGGACTGGATTTTGAAACCGAACTCGATCATGGACTCCACCGACCTTCACAACGCCCGACTGCGTATGCTCTGTTCCGCAACAGAGCTGCGGTTGATCCAGGTGGGCCACTATCATACGTCAGGTGCTTGATCCGGACCGTCTATTGTGTAGAGGGGCCAAAATCGTCCGTAGGGACATCTTCATTTGCGTCGGTTGTGGATATCGCAAGTACCAGCAAAGGGGCAGAAATTTCGGGCCCTCACGTGTAGCTGCGCACGTTCTGTGAAAGGAGTGCGTAACTTCTTCCGCAATGGCCAACCTCAGGAAGGTGACTCCGGCCAGCGTTTCTGGAGGGACTTCCACAGCTACAAAAGAAAAAAAGAAGTGAGGAGAGGAGCAGTTTTTTTTGGGGACTTTGGCAGGGGAAGACTTGGGTAGGGGAAGACTTTGGCAGGTGTGGACGTAGGGCTGGCTTGGGCTGGACCTAGTTTTTCTTTCTCTTTTCTTCTTCTTTTGTTTATTTTGAACTTAGCCTAATCATGCCCGTGATTGGCTAAACCTCTTAGCTAGGGCTAAGAGGTGAAGCCTGTAGCGAGATGGGAGACTCTATTGTATGCTTTTAATTTAAATTTATGAACTGAATTTGATTGATTATTAAAGGAATGTTTTTTTTTTTTTGTCTTTAATGGTCCGTTGTGACTGAAATTACAATGGATCTGCAATGGCTTTGAATATCTCATTTTCCCTTTTGATGTTTATGACGTCAGGAAGTCCTGTTGTTCACCATCGTCTCCTGGGCATGGTCGGATGATGATACCCTTCCTAACTTTCATGCATTATTGATTGGTTGGTAATTAGTTTAATTCTGTTGTTTGTTTTGTCTCCTGGGCATGGTTTGATGATGGAATCCATTCTAATTCATACACCTTTCATCTCTTGAAAACCAAATCAAGTAAGTTCAGTTAAATGTCCATGATTCTTGATGCAGGCATAAGATATCCCTGATCTCTAAAAGTGGATCCTCTGAATCCCTAGTTTCTTTCCTCTGAATTACTTAAGTTTTAGATTAGTATTTCACTCTTATTCCTCAAATTACAACTCGAATTAGATTTCATCTCATTCTAGTTTTAGTTCTAGTTAGTTTCAGATAACGTATGGATATCAGTCTCTTGGGATTCGACCTCGGTCTTAACGAGTTTATTACTACATCACAACCCTATATTTGGGGAGTGAACACTCGACTAGTCGAGGGGATGGCTTGACCGGTTGAGTGGGTTGCTCGACCAGTTGAGGCCCTCCTTCGACTAGTCGAGGTTACCTAGATCCTGAGCGGATTGCATAAATTTGAGGCGGTTTTCGGACTTTTCCAAAGGAAGTACATAAGTGTAGTTTCCTAAGCTATAAATAGGGGTCCCTGGGGCTATTCTAAAGTATTCTAAGACTTTTTAAAAGTTTTTCAAGGGTTCCTAAAATGGTTTTAGGGTTATCAAAGGGTGTAGCAAGGGTAAGATTCAAGGTTGTTCAAACCGGGTAAGTCCTCTCTCTTGTAATTTCTATTTCATAGTGGATTTCTGTCGCTTTGTGCCGTAGTTCTTTTCCGTAAGGGTTTTCCATGTTAAATCTTTGTATTCTGTTGTGATTGCTTGACGTTATTAGATTGTTATCCTAGATCTAGATCTGTGTGATTTCACAGCACAAATCCACAACAATATTAACCTGCAAGCCATGCATTTTCTTGTGAAACAATTGTCACCCTATATGCATTGTTATGTAAAGATTGATAGGTCTTGGATTTCACGACGATGCTACTCATATTAAAAGTTACAACTCTTTTATGATTAAAACTTCAAACGATAATTTCTCTACATCTAGAATTAATTTCTTTAGACCGACATACCTAGGGCACAATTACGTCATGCCCTATATAGAAGTGCACCTGATTCTAATTACAGGTGGGGCATTAAGTTGAGTCGGACCGAGTTAGGTCCAACCTGACTCGATCCAGTTTTGAAAAATGCCTGACTCAAACTCGATCCAACTCGGTACCTAGTCCAGCATGCTTGACTCGATCCGAGCCCGAGTCTAGGCTGAGCTGATCCGAACCGAGTTCGACTCGGTCAGAAATACCAAGTTAGATTGAGTTGGCACCGATTCGGATCGGGTCATTAGGCTAGACGGATGGGATAAAATGGATGGACGGAGGGGATAAAATACATAGATCATAGTGAACCTCTTAGAGTTTACTCAGTCCGCAACCCGCTTCCTTCCATCTCCACCATTTCTTGTGTGGTCCATTCTCTTAACATTTTTTTTTTTTAAAACTTAAAAAAAAAAAACCAGACACGCACCTGATGGGCCGCTGGTTGTCGCTTGCCAGATGAGAGAGAGAGAGAGAGAGAGAGAGAGAGAGAGAGGCTGTAGGGTTGAGCCGATGAGTGCCGAATGGGAATGGATTTTGTTTTTCGGATCAAGGTATGCAGCTAGGTAGGGTAGAGTGGATTAGAAATTAGGTTTACATACATACACACCATACTTGAGTTGAGTTGAGTTTCGGATCGGGTCGAGTCTAACGGATTGAGTTTCGGGTAGAGTCAGGTCAAGTTATTAGGTAACTCGAACTCGACTCGAGTTGAGCTCAGATTGGGTGGAGCTTACTCGGTTTGGATCAATTCAACCATTCAATTCAGGTCGAGCCAGGTCCGAATGAGTCGGACCAGTACAGTTGTTCGGGTCAAGACGTTTCGTGCCCAGCTCTGATTCTAAAATACCACTTCTACTTTTATTCCAGCATCTTTTTGTCCCGCTGTGTTCACTGCTGCACATCTGTCAGGCAATAAATAGACAAGATAGGCTGAGGTAAACCGGACTCAGGGACATAAATGCGTTGGGTCTGGATCCTCTATCCAACCGGCGGTAAATTAATCTAATTTGACTCATATTTTAATAAGTTGAGTCTTGGACCAAAATAAGAAACCCTAACACAAGACAAGTCTTGTGGGAGACTCATTTTCACCTAACCCAACCTGACCGGCGAAAATTAACCTCAAATAAGGAAATCCGTCGGCACCAATTGACTTCCTGCATTTGGAATGAAAGTGAGGAGGACGCAGCTTTGGTGGTTCAGGGCAACCACTGAGCTCGGTGTTTCCAGGAGTGTGGGACCCACTGTGATTTATATGTTTTATATCAGCATCGTGCACCCATTTTGACAGCTTATTTTAGGGCATGAGCTCAAAAAATGAAGCAGATTCAAATCTTATGTGGACCACACAGAAAACAGTGGTGATTGAACCCCTACCATTAAAAACTTTCCGAGAGCCCTGAAAGTTTTGGATCAATCAGATACTTGTGTTTTCAATTCATCCAGGTCTGTGTGGCCTTATCAACAGGTTGGATGGAAAATAAACATCACGGCGGAACCTATGAAGGTTTCAACTGTGGATGTTATTATCCCCACTGTTTCCTGTGGTGTGACCCACCTGAGAATTGGATCTGCTTCATTTTTTGGCTCAATCCCTAAAACGAGATGAAAAAATGGATGGACGGCGTAGATATAAAACATATACATCAACGTAGGCCCCACAGTTCCTAAAGCACCGAGCTCGGTAGTTCCCCGGGACCACCGAAGCTACATTCGGGTTTTCCTGAGCTAGGCTTGGACTGTCCTTCTCAGCAGCCACATGATTTTCCATCTCAGCGTCGGGCTTTGCAAGTGCGTGTATCTGTCAACGTGGCCAATGCGTCTATGCACGAGCGTTGAACAGTACGCGCACATTCTCATGCATGCGACATGCACGAGGGCTGACGAGTATACATGAGATGCATGCACGTCTAAATTGGGTCAATTCTCAAACTTTGATACTCTGGTAAGTGTGATGGATGATACGCAGCCACTTAGAAATTACAGTAGTGACATGGAATAGATGAAACCGTCCAAATTACGTTACCCATCGCAAATGTCTCTTGGACAAAAATTAAGATTATTCGATCATGTGACCCTCGTAGTGTTGTATACATATTTGACCATTAAAATGGAAAAATAAAATCCAATGGTCCTATTTCTCAAACAGGTGTCCACTAATCAGAAATTGGAATTGTTCAGCTAATCTGTTCTTAGGATTGTGACTTGGTGAGAGTGGAATGCACCACCAAGTTGGTTTTACATGAATTAATACAAATCACGTGTACAATTTTCGACTGATGCGTGGAAATTAAGTCATAATTACTTACGCATGTAATTACGGCAGCAACCACGAAACCCCAAAAGTGACGTTGACAACTAAGGTGGTTGGTGCATATTAGATCCGGCACAAAATTTGTGGGGCCCACTGTGATATATATGCCATATTCATGCCGTCCATCCATTCCATTAGCTCATTTTAAGGCATGAGTTAAAAAATATGAGGCAGATTCAAGGCTCAAGTGAACCACAATATAATAAATAGTGAGAATCGAACGCTTACCATTGATAACTGCTTGGAGGCAACGGAAGCTTTGGATCAAGCTGATATTTGTGTTTTACTTATATCCATGCCTGCATGATCTTATTAAGGGGTTGGATGACAAACAAACATCACCATAAGCCCCGGAAAGATTTTAGCTTTCAATAGTCCACCTTGAATGGTTTTATTTGCGTAATTCACTTGAGCTTTGGGTGTGCCTTATTTTTTAAATCACCGCCTTATTTTTTTAATCACCTCATGAAATGAGGTGACAGAGTATATAAATGGCATGAATATGACATATGCGTTGAGGTGTACCTTATGATTTTTATCACTATCGTAATAGGTAGGATTCAATGTTTCAGGAAAGAGGAAAAATACAGTTTTTAGGTGGCATTTTCTGTCACCAAACTATTTTAAAATAATTTAAAAGACAACATTTTCTTCCTCAAACAAAAGTGAGAAATAAAGGTGGGCCATCTATAAGTATCTACATTGTACTTGAGAAAATTAAACAGGCCTTGGTGCCATTTGAGGGTGAGATAGGTTGAGCACACATGATCGAAAGGCTCACCACGTGATCCTCACTCTTAGGTTACAAGCATCTTAGATAAGGGAAAAATGATACACATGTGTAGACGACAGGATAAGGGGGCTGCACGTGGTTCGAATATTTAGTTTGTTTGCATTCCTCCATTGGATCTCTAATGGATCTCTGATCGGTTGACAACACTGACCTAAATCAATGTGCATTGCATAGATGAGGTTTGTGCCCGAGGTGTACCGCATAGGGTATTAGATGTGATAGAATTGTATTTGGTCTCGTGGAATTCCATTCAGCATTTGGAGAGGATGGGAAAGGTTGAGATTAGGTGAGATGGCATTGCATTTGGTCCCATGTAAATTTTTATGGATTTTGAGATCCACTACACGTGGACCTCACATTGATGCTTGTGTTTATCTATGCCATCCATCTATATACACCATTTACTTGACATTCTTGTTATACATGTGTACAAGTGAACAACATTTGTTGTGAATTTGGTCCATTGATTACAACTCCATGGTCCTTCGAACATGATTTTGCTTAATTTGGTGTTTTCCCGCAGCAAAATTTTTATCCCAAATGGATGGCTACAATTAGGGTTGAAAGTCAGGTGGGTTCAACCCGACCAGCTCGTGATCGACTCGACATTGGGTTGGGCTTGGGCACGATGTATTGGGTTCAATCTTGGGCTTGGGCTATACAAACACCAACCCTATGAAACTTGGGTCAGACTTGGGTTGAGGCCTCGGGTTGCTCAAGTCAACCTGAACTCGATCAATAAATAAGTTCCTTATAAAATATAATTGAGTGTAAATCGTTTGTGTAGAAGGCATGTCGTCAGATTTCATTGGTCCACGTCATTTCCAGTGACTCAAGCTCACATTATATGTCAGAGTTCTCTCTCCCAAATAGATTGTATCCTACACAACACGACTTTTAAAGGAATAGTTGTGTCATATTTTATTTTGTTTATTTAGAAAAAATGAACTCCTTTACAATAAATACCAGCATATGTATAATAAAATCATAAGTACAAAAAATAAGATGTATATTAAAAATATAATAAAATAATGTAATAACAAAAATATCATCATATATCCTTCTAATCAACCTGGCCGAGCCTGCATGAGTTGGGCTTGGTTCGAGTTCCCAATCAGAGGTTAGGTTAGGTTGGATTGGGTTTGGGTTGATGCATAGGAAGCCTAGGTTGATATAGGTTGACCACCAACCCCGCCCAACCCGCCCCACTTTCAGCCCCGAGCTACAATATTTCCGACATGCCATCAATGTGCAATACGATTCAATACCATTCAATTACACGGACCAAACACGCTTAGGTAGTCGGTGGGTTCTAATTGGATATTTGGTGGGCCCCACCTATTTACAGTATTGGGTCGACGGTGGTACGCTGTCACTTAGGTGTGGGTCTTTTCACTCAAATGTGGGGGCCAAGCGTACCACGTGCCGACTCCTATGCTATGCGCCCGAGGCGCACTTTCTTTTAAAAAGAAAAAAGAATTGCTCTTGCGGAAAACGTGGCACACGTGTAAGAAATCCAACCCGCTCATCAGGCTGGCCCACCAAGTAGATGTCTGTTCACAGAAACTAGGCCAAGTGATAGTGAGGTAGACAGTATGAATATCTAATGCTAATGTACGTTAATTAATCTTTCTCAACCATCCATTTCTTTATACAATTTTGTCTATCAGATGATCAGATTGTCTGGTTTTTAATGCATGGACACAATTGGATCAGTCTGACGGTCGGTTCGGGTTTCTCACACACGTGCGATTTCGCCTCGTGTGTGGGGGCAAGTGTCAGAAAGTGCACCCGCTCCAGCGCACTAGGAGTGCAACGGGATGATAGCAACCCCATACGGTCCACGTCGGTGCACGTGACGCGCTTTCTGGTTGGAGAATCAATGGTCTTGAAAGTCTCCGGTCTCAACCGGCCCACGAGGAATGATACGACCCACCACTCGAGGATGTAGACAATATACTCGAGTTTTCAGTCTTTACAAGTGGTGAGAAATCCAGACCGTTGGTCTGTTGGGACCACAGTCGTTCACAGATCGGAAGATCCAAGCCATTTTTTTACTGTTTTTCTCTTCTTAACCGTCTAATTGTGGGCTGAGAAACGGAATATTAAGATGGGGGGAGATTTTCACGCAGTGGTCCAACAATGGTGGGGCCTACAAGGCCAATGGTCTGGATAAATAAACCATGGACCCCACATCTACAACTTGACTATCGTACCTTTGACTCGTGTATCATATTATTCCACTCTGCATCCTCTCCTTCTCAGGTTCTTCCATTTTTGACACGTTTTCGGTGCACCTTATCTCCGACATATGCTCTGACTATGCAATCATGTGCGTATATCATGCAATTTCTTCAAATGATTATTATAAGGTTTGCTGAGCTGTACACGAGACAGTTCATGTGCACCACACATGTGTGCCGGCACATGATATTGATATAAGATCTAATCCATTCATCTGATGCATACCACTATATCGATGCTCTGTTATAAGAATCCGGTCAGTCCACTCGTTAGGTGGGGCACAATCTACAAAAACAAATGTACGGCTAAAAAACTAGACTGAAACTTTCTTGACCATTCAATTGTTTCCAGCATTGTGGAACAGTGATAGATGGATCAGATTGATTCATGGAATACATCCATATAGCCAGTCAGACCCACCTGACGAACGGATTGGAGATTTACCCAGTTAGTCATTTTAGCACGTGGGAGGGCTTAGCCAAGAGGATTGCGTCAATCCAGGCCAATGAACAAACGTCATCGTGCGCTGGGACGGCGCGGACGCACGCGGATTAGCTACTTACGGGTTGAGGAGTCGCTAATGAAGTGACGTCACGAAGCGCTATGGGCTCCACCATGATGTATGTGCTGTATCCACACCGTCCATCCATTTGCAGACATCATTTTAGTTGATGAACAAAAGAACGAGAAAAATTTAAATCTGAAATGGACCCCACCACATAAAACAGTGGGGAGAGTAACCCCGACCGTTGAAACCTTCCTAGGTCCACCATGATGTTCATTTGAGATCCAACCTGTTCACAAGTTAACACAGACATGAACGAAGGGAAAACAATCATCTTAACCCAAAACTACTGTGGACCCTAGAATTTTTTAATAGTAGGTGTTTAATCTCCATTGTTTTCTAAGGTGGGGTCCACTAGAGCTTTGGATCTGACTCATTCTTTGGATAATGCTATAAAATGATCTCTCCAAATGGATGGACGGTGTGGATACACCACACACATCATGTCGGGCCCGCAAACTTGGTGATAACAGTTCAGTGGAGAGTCTCGCTGCTCAACCTGTAAGTAGGTAATCGGCGTCCGCTAACCAGGTGAGTAGACTACATCACAGGAAAAAGTAGTCATCGCCCATTTAAAACTTGTTGTGGGCCAACCACAGAAGTTTTGGATCAAGCCGATATCTGTGTTTTCCTTTTACACAGGTCAGTGTTACCTTATCAACAAGTTGGATGGCAAATAAATATTACGGTGGGCCCTAATTTTTTTAATGGTGGGCATTTAATAATCACTTATTGCTATTGTGTGGTCCACTTGAAATTTGGGTCTGCTTCATTTTTTGTACCATGCCGTAAAATGAGCCAAAAAAACTGATGCACGGTACGGATATATAAAACATATAGATTAAAGTAGGCCCCACCGTCAGTGACTCACCCAATAAGCTATTACACTATACTCACCTAATCCTTGCCCCACGAGAATAAACGTGGAATCTCCGCGTGATGGTTGCAATCTGCGTCAGAATCAAGTTAGAGTATTTTAACCACGTTGAAATATAATAATATCTCACATGTGAATGATAAAAGCACGTGTTTGTTAAGTTCAGGTTGTCCAGCTCACCTGCAACCTACTGTACTTACCGTTATACACGCCACACATGTGCCGACCAGCAAGTGGGGTGGGCCATATATGTGAGCATTGCATGTGGTCTCTGCCAACAATCCACTAAAAAAAACAGGTAACATGTGTGTATTGAAAAATCAGAAATTCATTTCATGTATGCATACATGATTCGCATGATGAGTAGTCCTGTTGTAAGAAAACTGAGATGTGCAGCGCACAATCAATCTCATGCATCCAAGCAGTGAGTATTTGGACTTCTAATCATATATTTGATTCAGGAGCCATTTTAGAAAATCTAGAAAATTATAACCATCCAAGCAATGGAGGCTCTTATGATTACCGGTTGATAGAAGAGGAGAGAAGAGAGCTTGACAATTTTTATACAATAGGATTGGTGGGGGAGAAAACCTCATGTTCCTTTTGCCATGCCTTTCTAATGAAAAAAACCCACCTCTTTCATACCTCTTTAAACAAAATGAGTTTCAGTCACCGTGTGAATCATACTCTTGCTGGCCCAACCTAAAATTCATTGTGATAATCTAAATTGTTGAAGTCATTGT
The DNA here is from genome assembly GCF_029962835.1 of Magnolia sinica. NCBI lineage: Eukaryota > Viridiplantae > Streptophyta > Magnoliopsida > Magnoliales > Magnoliaceae > Magnolia > Magnolia sinica. The sequence goes on from NC_080581.1 coordinate 16,476,194, forward strand.
CTATGTTGTTGACTGGTGTCTTAAATTTGTAAATTAACATGTTTATCAATAACAATTTAATGCCACTGAGTAGGTTTTGATGTCATTGAAGTCGGCTCAATGCCATTGGTAAAATTTGAAATTTATCAAGTTGGCTATTGGATATTTTAGGTGTCCTGTTCGATGACATTAAAGGCATGTTTGATGCCATCGGTAAAATTTAGAAAATTCTTGTTTAGTCGCTAGAATGTTTTGGTGTTTAATTCGATGCTATTGAAGTGGGTTCGATACCATCGATGATCTATCAATGATATCGAAGTTTCATTGAAGGTGCCATCGAATGATCGTATATGAAATACATTGAATTGCATAAGTGTAGGATTTGTTTCCTATTTCGATTGTGATTCACCTAGAGGTTATATATATGGGTGTAATTGAAATTAAGGGGTATCTCAAAGCTTTCTAATTCATTCCTAGAGTTTTTAAGAACTTGTAAGGAAATATTTAGAGTTTGTTTGAATCGGGTATTTTCTCTATATCTTGTAATTTTTTGACTTTCATAGTAATATCTGTCACTTTGTGTTATGATTTTTTCTCGTAAAAGTTTTTCCACATTAAATTTGGAAACTTTATAATTGGGCTTATTTGTGTGATTGGAATATTTTGCTTGATTCATTTCCATGTGCTTTTACAAGCCCCCAACAATCTAAATAATCAATGCCATGTATAGCTCATTATTCTAACACTAGCTTGATTTTCAAATATGTTCATCCTAAAATCCAACATATAAATTTCAGTGTATACAAATGATAATTGCAATGATCATATCATTGTTAATTTAATTTTATACCATTGAAATCTCCAGTTCAATCAGGCCCTGGGGATTAATTGCAGCCCTCTCTTCACACATGAAAATCATACACAACTCCATCAAATACAAAAGCTTTAAATAGCATGGGGCCTACCATGGTGAAGTTATGGTCAATAATCAGATGGGCCACATCATAAAAAGCAAAAAACAACTACCCAAAACCTCGATGACGCTGTTCATTTGATGCACCAATATTATAATTTCTCTCCATTTATAACTCTCTCATAGCCTAACTAGCTAAACTCCCACCATTTGCCAAACAAGAGATGTGTTGATCCATGGATTGGACTGTCCTAGGGAAGTCAATGTCCATGGACATGGACTTTAATGAAGGTTGACGTCTTGTTCTTAGAAGCACATGACAAATTTCATTCTTGACAATTTCTTAGCATGGGTGTTCTTTGACATTTTTCTTGCAAGATTATTAAGAAATTTCTCTAGACAATTTTTAAAATTTAAAATATGCATAAGATTAATTAATTGAACTTTTATACATATAGTTATTTTTTTTACAATAAAGATAATTTCACAATAAAAATGTGAAAAATTAGATCACTCCATGATTTTAAAAACCTAGTGATATTCTCATAATAATATTGTTTTTTAATAAAAATATTGTGTGACTTTTAAAATATATTTTTATAATCATGGCCGTTGAATGGAAGATGAAGTAAAGTATGGCATGTGCATGTAAGATCCGATACTTTAATGAGTTGGTTCTAAAATGTGAACACGACCTTTTTTAAAATAAGGTTTGTGGGCGATGCTACTGAAATCAATGAAAGTCTGGAGATACAATCCATCTGATAGGTCCAGTAGCGGATTAGCCGGTTCCCAACAATCTCCCTGATAGAACAGTTCTAACCTTTCTATTGCAGGCACCAGTCCACATTCGGCCTATAAAATGCTAAAGATTAGGTTCCTATGATCTACAGATGCAAATTAATATTTAATCCTCGGTCCATCCATGTTTCTCCCAATTAGACCAATGGTCCAGATGACTGAACAGCGGCCCCATCATGCATTGCTCCGTCCACTGCAATTATCCCTCAAATGGACTGCCCCAAATTCCTGACATGAACTTAGGGCCTGTTTGGGAGCGTGGATTTGGAACCCCTGATTTTAAATCCTCCTATTATATATGTTTGACACCCAGAATTGGGAATCAGCTTTAATCCAAAAGTAGCTATGCATGACATATTTAGAGTTTTGAATTTAATTACTAGATCAACTTTAATATCTCTAATTAGCAAGGTATGTAATGTTTGACACAAGGGATATGATAAATCCGTTGAAATATATGCTTTGCCCAAAAATGATGAAATTCCAAGTCTCAAATGAGCCATAAGCACAAGATCATGTTTGAGTGACTAACCAACGATTTTTAGCCATTGATTTACATGGGCAATGTTTGGACGGTGCTGATTATCATATTAAACTAATTATAGTAATGTAATTGGTAATTAATCTAATTATTTTTGGATATTAGGCCACATGCCTAATAAAATAGTGCTATTGTGACACACATGTTACACATGTAACCATTGAAAGAATTTTAGGTGCAATCCAAGCTCTCACATGGAATACCAAACCCCCTCTTTGAGGAGATTTTATGGCCCTGGATTTGAAACCCAAATCTGGACGCGGATTAGATACTCTCAGGTTGAGTAGCTAGAATAGCTGCTGAAGTAACGTCACCCAAGTTATGTGCGCCCCACCATGATGTATGTGTTGTATCCATACTGTCTATTCATTTGGAGAGATCATTTTAGGGCATGAACTAAAGAATGAGTTAGATCCAAAGCTCGAGTGAACTCGCCCACAAAAAATAGTGAGGAGAGTGACACCCACCTATGGTCCACGGTGATGTTTATTTGAGATCCAACCTGTTCATGAGTTAAAACATACATTAAAGTAGGGACAACAGAAATATCAGCTTGATCGAAAACTTTTGTTGCCCTTAGAAGTTTTTAATCGTGGTCGTCATTGTCTCCACTGTTTACTGTAGTGGGGTCCACTCGAGCTTTGGATCTCACTCATTCTTTGTATCATGACCTAAAATGATCTCAAAAATGGATGGACGGTGTGGATATAAAACATACATCATGGTGGGACCCACATAACTAAGTGACGTCACTTCAGTAGTGAGTCTCGCTACTGAACCTGTCGGTAGCTAATCCGCGTCCCCCCACATCCATTGTGCTAAATCCATGTTGCATGAGCCGTGAAAAAAAAATTGTGGGGCCCTTGTGATGTTTGGTGACATTCACTTTGTACGGAAGAGGCTAATTACACTTGCCCGACTTGCTATATCGACTGTATTGTTGCAACCGTTCATATTAAGACGTGTCTTCAAATAAAAAGATTCAAAACTTAAGTGGGCCACACCACGCAAAACAACCACCATTAAAACTTTTTTTTGGGATGTACGTTATGTTTATTTGCCATTTCCCCTTTCAAAGGAAGAGCCCACAGGATGAATAAAAGCACAAAAATCAACCTTATCCAAAACGCTGCTGAGCCACAAGACGGTTTCAATAATGGCCGTCCCCATCCCCACAGTTTCCTCTGGTCCACCTGACTTCCGTCTCTGCCTCATTTCTAATCCACTACCCCCGACGAGCTGGCGCAATTAACGGAACGGATGTAACACATACATCCCAGTGGGCCCTTCAACGCTTTTACTTGCATAGTCTCCCTACAACAACTTAAATAAACCTCCCCAACTCGCCATTGGTGCAAAAAGGTGGGCCCCACGTTTACCCCTCCGACACCCAATTAGACAAAAGTGGGCCCCACCAAATACAAGAATACGTCTGTAGTGGGTCAACATAAGACGACCATTGATTTTTTTATTTTTTTTAATTTTTAAATTTTTTAAATTTTTTTATTTTTAAAATTTTTTTTATAGAAAGACCCTACAAAATAAAATAAAGGCAGAAAGGTTGACAACGTGATAATAGAATGAAATGATTTTTTAAAGATGGATTTGGTCAAGATAGACTTCAAAGTTCATACAACTTGATTGTGGCGGGCTTGACTCCAAGAGAATGACCGACATCTCCCTTTATCAAGCTCTATACACTGAACCTTCCATCTATATCTCTATCGCTACTTTCCGTCCACATACACCCACGTTTTTATATATATATACAACCTTTCCTTTCTTCTCCTCAATTCCAATTTTTCGACTGGTGTGAGCTACAACCATAGTTGAATCTTTCGTTATATTACTAAGTCCTTGCATTCTATGGAGATGGACGCGGAGTTTTCCAATACTTGCCTTAGTTTAGATCTTAATGCGAAGCCATTTCGACTCTCGGATGAAGCTCGTGTGAGCACGGAAAGTAGTTTTGTCGATTTGGGGCGGAAAATCTCAACGGAAGATGAGGTGGGTAGATGAGAAATTTTCAATTTTTAAGGTGTTTGGCTTTTGTTTTCGCATTGGATTATGAATGATTGTGTATACCAACAATTCCTATCCGTAGTTTGGAATCTCTATGCATATTCATGATAATGAGAGACTTCGAGTCCCCATATGTGGAGTTTCCGGCATCGTGCCGGACATCGAAGTCCCTCCTAATCAATTCAGAGTTGGGGTTTTATTACAAATAGAGATTCCCACCTTTGGTTGATATAGGGCTATCTGGAAACGTTTGAATGCTTTGGAAATGAAAATGTTTTCTATGGAAATCTATCTTTCCTTGTTTGAGGAAAGATGTATAGCTACTTGGAATCATTTTCCATTTCCATTTCATGTTTGATTTTCCTCTATCCAAACATAGTACATGTACTTTTTAAGCAAGATTTTGATCACATGCCCTAGTTTTGGCATGTTGCTCACTTCTTACTTATTTATCTTGGTATTGCACTTTTCCTAAGTATGTTTTACTGCGGAGTTCTGAATTCTAACTGGGTTTGGCCTGCAGTTTCAGACCCGTGTATTGGAAGCTGAGTTGACTCGAGTGAGTGAGGAAAACGAAAGGCTGAACAAGATGCTAAGAACGATGTGCGATAAATTCGTTAGCCTGCAAAATCAGGTGATTGATATGATGAATCAGATGCCGGAGGAGCAGCCCGCCTCAAAGAAGAGGAAGGCCGAGAGCCATGATAATCAAAACCAGATTAATGGCAGCATTAGTTATGGTACTCACATGGAGAGCAGCTCTAGTGAAGATTCAAGCAAGAAGCAACATGGGCCACCCAAAGCAAAGATCTCGAAGCTCCATGTTCGGACCGATCCATCTGATCCAACGCTGGTGAGTTTATTGAAGCTAAATTGCGATAGTATAATTCCGGTGTGGGCGAATATTACCATATGATTAGATGATGATGGGAAGCGTGGTCCACTTTCCATCAGTGCTGTTGAGTGTGCTTGATTCACCCATGAATAAAACTCTTTGTGGGTGCTTCGCAATGGATCTTATTCTATTGGATTAGGATGTTGGTCCACATATGATTGGCCCCGCGTTCCTGATCGTTCGTTCATGATCAGGCTGTAAATGACGAATTGTCCTTTGGTGTTACAGGTAGTTAAAGATGGATACCAATGGAGAAAATATGGTCAGAAGGTCACGAAAGACAATCCATGTCCAAGAGCCTATTTCAAGTGCTCCTTTGCCCCAGCTTGCCCAGTTAAAAAGAAGGTATGGTCCAACACATATCAAATCTCCAACGTTCATCTACTCTTCTAAACTGATCCACTCTATTCAATTCGATCCTAACATGATCTTGCAACTTTCTATCACTTCAGGTCCAAAGAAGTATCAAAGATCAATCGATTTTGGTGGCCACATACGAAGGTGAACACACCCATCCACACCCTTCTCAAGCAGATGCACCAAAGGATCTGAACCCTGGCAGCACCTGTGGCTCGGTGCCTTGCTCACTCTCTGTCAACTCAATGGGCCCCACCATTACACTGGACCTGACCCAACCTGGATCCGGTCAGGACACCTCAAAACATCAAGGAGACGGCAATTCGACGACAGGATTCCAACAGTTTTTTGTCGAACAAATGGCTTCATCTTTGTCGAAAGATCCCAGTTTTAAGGCGGCACTTGCGGCTGCGATTTCCGGTCGGTTTCTACCCTGAAAAAAATGGTGAAATGAATGTAATCTCTCTCTTTTCCCTCTACCAAAGGGTGGAAACCCATGTACATAGAAATTTGAAAGAAGGGAATGGAAGTCTAGTGTGGAAATTTGAACTGTTGTAAGTGGGCCCAATTTTAAAATTGTGGGCCCCACCATGGATGGGCAGAATTGAGTGTTGTTAGGCCGTGCCAATGCTTGTCCATCTCCAGTCGAAGGGTCCACTAGATAATCTAGTACCAGTAAGAGCCCAGCCTGCTCGAAACATAGAAAGTCCGATATCATCTATAAGCTGGGTCGAGTCCGGATGCTACTTGGGTCCGCCCATCCAAACCCATATTCAGGCCAAGCCATTTTGAACTGCGGGCCTTAAGCTCGAGTCCAGATCCAGCCCAAACCAGTTGGGACAGGGCCCATATAAATCACTACTGTCAACCATAAAGCAGGATTGTTGACATTATTACAAGATTGCCAACGTGGAAGCAAGTCCAGAGCTAGGGATTAGGTCTCCGATGCCGAACGGAAAACTTCCGAGTCACCCATTTGGAAGAATAAGTCCCGATGCATGACTTCTTGAAGTGGTCACAGATCTGAGTAGGCCTAGCAACGGCCGGCCTAGGGTTGGTTCAGGCGTAGATTTTGAACTGGCCAGGCCGAGCCTACCAAGTCAGGCCTGTTCAAAATATTGGTTTTGCCTGGCCGAGCCCAGACCTAGTCATTTGACCGCATCCAACCCTTGGAAGAAGACCAGACTAATGCAAGAATTTTTGGTGTGTCGAAACTTGGAAGAATGGTCTACCTACAACTTGCGTGACATCATACACCCAGTGATCTTCCTAGTGTGGCTCACCTTTTAGACGGCTGGGATGTCGTACACACTTACCATGTTGGCACGTGTTTGTGATCCTTTTCAGCCTAAGCTAACCTACGACCAGGCGTAGGTGGTCATTTCTCATGTTGTGAGTTAATCCGCTCTATATCACACCACAATGATGTAAATTTAAGTTAACAATAAATCCGGATAAAATCCCAGGTGTTAGAAATTCAGATCTAATAATACCACCGTTAATTGGTGCACTCTGCAGAAACATGATAAACGAAGAGAGAACAATATAATAATACAAAATAACCAAACCAAAAGCAAACAATTCACAAACACACGATATTTTATGTGAAAAACTCTTGTGAAAAAAAATCACAACACAAAGCGATGAATGATCCACTCGATCTGTCACGCCCCGAACTTGGAAACCGGGCTCACAAAATTCCCGATCGCTGAATCTGGCGCTAACAGCCTCCGTGTAACCCCATTCTCGGCTCCCAGCACCCATTTACCAGGTTCCGATCCTGGGATCCTAGAAGGAGGATTTCTAATATCAATTTAATTCGTAATGAGCATAACGAAAAGCATAACCCACGAACAATAACCACAAGAACACTATCACAAAATTCACTATAATAAAAAACTTTTGAGTACAATGCGTATGAAAGGGAAATACAATATAGTGAAAGTAACAAAACTCCAGAAGCTCGGCTGCACGCTCCAACTGCGGTGAGACTATGGCTGCGACTACGTCCTGGCGTCACCTGTACGCATCGATCGTGCATAAGCTTATAGAAAGCTTAGAGGGTGGTGTAAGTGTATGCGCAATATAAGTATGCTCAGAATGCAAGGTCAGAGTAATGCGTAATCATAGTGATGAGTACATGAATGCAATTAACCGTACCAAGGCTATGCGGTGCAAAATATGAATGCTATCGGCCATAACACGACCATGTGATGCGAGATACAACTCAAGCATGCCAATCCTCACATGTATCAGTACAGTTCTCATTCTGAATAATCATCGGGGTTCAGTATACTCCAAATGGCACTGCCGCTCTCCTAGCCGCACAATCCAAGTGAGCGTAAGAAACCTCACTATCCGCTTAGCCAATAGTCTACCAATACCTATCCGACACGTCGATAGCGGACCCATTCACGAGCTGGTCAAACTCAGCCTAGTATTACTCCCTACCCTCGGGCGAGTAAGGCCACACTCCTTTCCAATCGACCACGACACAGTGGGAGACCGGCCTCCTGGTATTCGGCCCTCGTGCGCTCATATATCCACTCGGTTTTGATGTTGGAGTCATCCTCTGGTACCATTGGGTTTAGGGATTTTCACCTAGGGACATCTATGATGCCCCGATACTTAGTAACAATATTTCTGATATCCAATCCAGCCACCCACGATGTGTCTGTGGAGGCTATGACCCTGATGTCATTAGAGCATATAGTAATCACAATCACACTAATGCAAGTGCATGAATAATACTATCAAACATGCAACAATCTTGCACGTACCGAGCGCTCATGTGGGGCAGCTTCGCCTGTCAGGGAGCCCATAAACGATCTGCCCAAAGGCATATGCTATGATCAGTCACTTTTCATATCAGGCATACATATGATGCGTATGATCATGAATCATGGATCTATACTATACATGTTATGTGGTGATGGGCTCTGATCAAAACGAAGATGGGCTTAAATGGCTTATATGCTACAGGTGTGGGGCTATTAATGGGCCCTAGGGAGAGAGTGACAATGCGGATATTTAACCAACATCATCCTTACAATGTGGACATCAAACCATCATTGCTCCCAAGGTATAGCCCGCTATAAAATCAACACATATACCATGGTGGAATCACACTACAATCGGCCTTATGTACGTCCTATTGGGCCTTGACCCATGGGCCTCAGTACATCAAATGGGCCTCATACATGGGTCTCATATATATATATATATATATATATATCAAGGTGGGCCTCAACGACGGGCCACAAATGCATCAAGATGGGCCTAGTCACATGGGCCTTGCATACATCACAATGGGCCTCATAATATGGGCCTTATACAAATCAAGTGGGCCTTGTATGTATCAAGGTGGGCCTCGACGGACGACCCACAAACACACCAAGATGGGCCTTATCACATGGCCTTAAAATATCCTCCAAAATGGTTGGAAGGTTAGGATGAAACATATGCATTATGGTAGGTCCCATGGGGATGGAAGGCATAAATAAATCACATACTTCATGGTGGAGGTCCACACTGATGAAAGGTGTGGACACAATTCATACACAAGTGGGTCCCAAGTAGGACCCACCATAATGTTTATTTCCCACCTAACCTGGGGCCCACCGAAATGTTTATTTTCCACCCAATCTAGGGCCCAACATAATGTTTATTTTCCAACCAACCTAGGGCCCAACATAATGTTTATTTTCCAACCAACCTAGGGCCCAACATAATGTTTATTTTGCAATCCAACTATTCGTAAGGTCATATGGACCAGGGTAGGGCCCACTGTAATATTTATTTATCATCCAATCTATTCATAAGGTCACGTGGACCAGGGTAGGGCCCACTGTATTGTTTATTTACATCCGATCTGTTCACAAGGTCACGTGGACCTCAGGGCCCACTGTGATATTTATCTGCCATCCAACAGTTCATAAGGTCACGTGGACCTGGGTGGGACTGGGGCCCACCGTAACGTTTATTTACCATACAACCTGTTGATAGGGTCACACGGTCAGGGAGCCCACCGTGATATTTTATTATATATATATATATATATATATATTTATCACGTGGACAGGGAGTCCACCTTGATGTGGTTCACAAATCCAGCCCACCCATTATGTGTGTCTCACTTGGCTGAGGGTTTAGACCAAGTTTCAGCCGCATCCAAATTTTAGGTTGGCCCCACCAAGTGATTTTACATGTTTTAGGCACGTCTTTACATGATTTTAGATGGTGTGGTCCACCTGAGTTCCGTATACGGTTGATTTTTGGGGTGGCCTCCTGGCCTGAGGGAACCCATCAAATGCATGGTGTTGATGTTCGAAACGCATCACGGTGGGGCCCACAGCTGGAGCCATGAACCACAGCCCGTCCGTCCGTCCAGACGCCGCAAGCGCTGCCTACTGGTGTGTTAGAGGTAGCAGCGCTACCTCTTGGCTGTTTTTTTTTGAAAAGCAGAAATTCCACAGTTTTTCCCCTGTGGGGCCCACATCAGCTGGATCCTCTCCAGCCATTAGATTCCATGGTCCAAGACCAACCAAATGAGACCAATATGCAACGTGTTTTTGGCGAATAAAATGATCAAAGTGGGTTTCAATGGTAATACCGCTATTTCCTATGGTATGACCCGCCAGAAAATGGGATCAACTTCATTTTTTGGCTTAACGCCTAAAATAGGCTGAGCAATGAAATGGACGGCGTGGATTATATACATACATCAAGGTGGGGCCTGCATGAGTGGCCCACCCCAAAAGTACATTTTCTTCTTTCTTTTTTTTTTGTAAGTACACACCCTGTCAGTACACACCCTGTCAGTACACGTTCATGTGCGACATAGATAAACACATCATTGTGGTGGGTCCCACCTGTACGTGGCCCACACATTAAGGTGGATCCCACATGAACGTGGCCCACTTGATCAATCCGATGATTGTGTTTTCCTTTGATCAGGCACGTCCAAATGGACGACCATGTGGGCCACTCGGTGGATGGCCTAAATAGAATGCATACTTCATGGTGGGCCACACACACACACATATTAGGTGGGCCATCAACAAGTAAAAGGGAAGAGAGAGATAAATAGAGAGAAGGAGAGAGAGGTCGGCATAGTGGAGGGGCCCTGCCATTATGGGCCCCTCATATGACTACAACACATACATTAGATTGGGTCCCATCACACGTCGGCCATCAAATTGAAAATCAACAGTAAATCACCCACCTCTAGTCGTCCTTCTTGCTCCCTTAGCCTCCTTAGCTCCTTGCCTTCTCTTTTGATGGTGGTAGATGATGGATCAATGGTTGAGATGGAAGATAAGAGAGTAGGCAAAGTGGGCCACACTTGGCATTTGGGAGGGAGAGAGCTTGGACGTATGGAGTTTGGGTTGCTTGAGAGATTGAGAAATGAGAGAGAGAGAGAGAGAGAGAGAGAGAGAGAGTGAGGTGATGGAAATGATAAGAGGTGATGGAGTGATGGGTTGAGTGATGGATGAAGTGATGTGAGGGTTGACTTTAGGTAGCTTGTGTAAGAGAGAAGTAGGGATAGGGTATAGGTTGTTTATACTTGACTTGATGTGTGTTGTGTACTTGATTGATGGGATTAATTGATTGATTGATGGGATAAGTCGTAGAAATTCTCTCGGAATTCGTACGCGCGGCGTTTTCTTCGAATTGAACGTGGGCCTACATCTTTTATCCTGGGTATCGGTTTGGTGCGCGAGTCACGACGTTGGAACCGCGACGACGGCACAGTCGTCAAGGTACAGGTTTCAGTTCGAGCCGACTTCGGTAAGTGGGACTCGGCTTAGGATCACGTGCAATCGTCAGATACGATGCGAAGGTTGTCGGAATTCAGCCGGAAGGACCGCGGAGGCTAACGGAACGGTATAGACTAGGATACGGGTCTTACATGATCCGATCAAAGAAATAGTTCAACAACCAAACAGATAAATTTTTGAATTTTTTATGAGATTGACGGACAGTTTGATCCTATCAAAGGATCTTTGATCCCATCGAAGGGCCTTTCGATCATATCGATAGAGTCGTTAATTAGCCATTTTATAGCCATTGAAACATGAATTCTATAAAATGAGCTTTCGGTTGTTGGGCATTTAGATGGGGTTTTGGTGCATATAAAGCATAGGTGATTCCACGCTCATATCCCTCATCCTATGATTTTATTATCATGATATTCAAGTCATCTTCCTTGAGATTACCACTTCTAACTCTATTATGAAGATGCTGTTGATCTCAACAATTTTCTAGAGATTATACATTAAGTCTATTGGTATATCCTTGTCTAAATTCTCTAAGAGACCCATCTAGATGAATTCCCTAGGAAATCAACTATCCATTAGTTGTGGGAGATTCCACCACCTCCCTTACCTTAGTTACCTTATTGGCATATCAAATGCAAGGCGAATGCTCGTAGGAGCTGAGGCATCAACATTAATGATCGGGGGAGCAATTGGGAAGTCGATTCATGTATGAGAAAACATTGGAGAAGCATATCAAGATGACACATCAAAATAGGCTCAATTCAACAAGTAAATTGTCATTTGTAAGAGTCCACATATACTTATTCATTGTGTAAGATTGAGTAGAGTTTGCAACTCAAACTTGAATATATTCTTGTGCAGGACTTAGGCTCTTGTGTAAGCTCGAATTCATTGACAAGGGTGTGTACATGGTCCACCGGGCACATGCATACGTATTTGTCTTCGTGGGATCATTTGGTGGGAGTGTACATACGATTTTTGATTAGACCACTAGTGGTTATTGGTTAGTCGATAGAAACTTAGTCTTCGCGAGAGCTACCGACACATGTGAGTACATGGGTACGTCCTTGTGTAGGCCTCCAACAGGAGTGTATGCTTGTAAAGGTTAGATGTGAACCTGATCTAAAACCTTCGATAGTGAATACGGATATACTCGAGGAGAGTGCATCCACCGGGAGTGGAATAGGAAAACCGAACCACTATACATGCATATGTTTACGATTGTGAATGTTTGTTATTCTAATTCATGCTTGTGTGTTTGATTAGTTAAATCATATGAATGCTTGAATTGAGTTGTACGCTAGACACTTAACTTGTAAGTACATACAAACTCACTCTCTATATAGGTTAATGCTTAAATTGGCTTATCTCTTGTAGTTTATATGATTGGACCCACTTTGGCTTGGAAACCTTAGTGTTATTTTGCCTTCTTGTTTAAATTGTCATATTAGTTAAGTAGGTAATTATTTTTAATTATAGAATTTTAAATTGATCCTAATCACCCCTAGGACATAGCCATAATTCTATAGCTCTGCTAAGCTTCCGTACGCGCCGTGATAAACTATCCCCCCATGCAATTTCAATTGGTATAAGAGCGGGTCTTAAAGGGTGTAACTGCCTAGAGTTGATCCAATGGAGCTTGGAATCATATCTAGGAATAGAGGGAGCTGTGACATGGATGATACATCTTTTGACTCTATGCATATAGGTAGATCTTTCTTAAATTTAAAAGAAACCCGTTGTCATATTTGTAAGTGTTATGGTCATACTGCCTCCCATGTCCAAATGTATTGAAAATAAAAGAAAATGATATGACAAAAAAAAGGGATAAGTCCGAGAATTTAAAATCAAAATCTAGAAAATCTCATACTGATGGAGACCTTAGATTAATGGACACTTTAATGGTCTCAAATAAATCTACTCTTCGTATATCTAAAGACATGGGAGAAGTATCTGACCATAACACCTCAGATGAAGAAGAGACATCCTCCTCCAACAGGATGATGAGGATAAAGATATCAAATTACAAGAGGCCGACGACCAACTTTTCAAGAAAAGTATGAAAATTATGAAGATGTTGGGGTTGGTAAACACTGAAAAAATTTAATTGGCTAACCAATTATAACAAGTGGAATATGAAAATTCATCCCTCACCAAAAAAAAAAAGAAGAAAAATCTCAAGTCTAAGTTTAATGAGACTTTAGGGAGGTGTTCGAGTCTTGAATTAAAACTTAATACAATTAAATATGAAAATCAATATTTAAAATTTCAAGTTTGCCAACTTTAATCTTATCTTTCCAAAGCTTCCAATGAAATAAACTAGTTAGTAAATCTTTTGGTATGGGTAAACGTTTGGGGGACTTTAGAGGAATTGAACTCAATACGAATACTATTGCCTCTACCCCTTCGGTAATCCAAAATAGCTCATTTGTTTTAGGAAGTAGACCGAGAGCCTCTCCTGTGTGTCATCCCTGTGAAGATATTTGACACCTCAAATTTAAATGTTTCATCTTAAGAAGGTTCCAATGCACCTCGGCCACAAACCAAACTGGTAAACATGTCACGACTGAGAAATTGGTACACCAATGGAGAAGTATTCCTAGATGATTGTAGGAAAAGAAGAAAGAGTTTCCACCCATTCCTAAAATGACCGACCGAATAAAGGTGTTGCTGAAACTAATTGCCCACCTTAATGAAAATGTGAAGAATATGCTAATGAAGGGCAATAATAATTAGGGTAGGATTGGCATAATGATACCGAACATAAATCTCAAACTAGGAATTCACCTAGGGGAGATGAATTCAGAAAAATCATTCTCCCTCCATGCAATAATCCGAGTCGTAGGAAATCCACACCTAAGTGGGCTGTGAAAAAGGATAGGTGACCTTAGAAGGTGTATGAGGGCTTAGTAGTTAAATCAGAAGAATTAAGCGTTATTGTTGACCTTAGAAGGTCTATGAGGGTAACAACAAGAGACGGAGCAAGAGTGTGATGGATGAAGATCTTGACGAGCTTAAGGCCTACATAGAGCTGGGGTTTGGGTTCGATTCGCCCATGAAGGATCAGAAGCTATCTGATACGTTACTGGATCTGGACCTCTACTACAAGGTGAACAAACACTATAATGATACCATCTCCAAATCCTCCGTTTCGTCTAAGTGCGACGCGTCGGACGTTGGGAGCCCTCAGAGCATATTCAGTTTAGGTGATAATCAACAGCTGATGAAGACAAGGTTAAGGCAGTGGGCCCAGGTCGTTGCTTGTTCGGTGCGGCAATCTTGTTGAGTTTTTCAGAAAGATGCGATGGAATTCCTGTCAATCTTGTGATACAATTCCTGTCAGACTTGTCTGAATGAAAGAAGAAACCCCTACTTGTTTTGATTTGACGATAGTTTCTTTAGATGATAAGATTCTTTTTCTTCACTTAAAAAAAAAAGCTTTATGTTGAGCTAAATTGGAAAATCCGAGGATGTTAACCTAATCTTGTGCTAAATAGGTAAATTCGAGGATTTATAGCCTCATTCTTTATAATAGTTTACCCTTAAAGCTATTTAATTGTAAGTATCATTTGTTTAATGCTAGACTATCATTGATCATGGTTATTTTAAATAATATATCTTTTCAAATGATGATTTATTCATGCTTAATATTTTTAATGATATATGCACCATATTCCCTTATTAGTATGTGGTTAATGGTAGCTCTATGATTTATAGAGCTTTCCATTTCTTTTGTGCTTTTGTAATGTCCTAGATTTTCACTGTTTTGGATTTCCAAAAACCCTTGAAAATTTTTAATATAATTAACCTACATTGTCACTTACTGATCCTTGATGCTCAAGGTGAGCCTACACGCAGGTGGTACTAGTAAAAAACTGCATAAATTCGATTAATTAACCGTAGGAAGCCAATGAATCCGCTGATCACTTAAACATCAGACTTAGCCTTGTGATTTGTTCACATGAGGCATATTTCTAACCGACCTATCACTGACTAATCAAGACAACCGTAACTAAGTAAAGACACACCGAAAGCCGAGACAAGTAGGGGTCCGATCTTAATTAACAAACCAAATGAATCCAGTTACTCCTTTAGCCTAATAACCAATGGTTTAGGATTATTAGGATCAAAATCACCATTTTCGCTAATTATAAATTAGCTACATTATAAAATTAACTAATCCAAACCCTAGTCATTGCACATAAGAAATATCATTACCCAATTTATTCAAAAAATGCCTTGATTATCCAAACGAGCTCTAAACACCTCGTTAGTGAGCCACTAGTTCTGAAATTATATAATAATGTCCATCTTACTACATTTGACACTCATCGCGAGTGAAAAATCAAGATAGTACCCAGAACTATGCAACTTAGGCCAGATGTTGAGTGCTTGAAATGCGTAAATACCCAAGGCTGAAACCTAAAACTTAAGTGAAATAAACATTCCAGTGTTTCGTGAAGTTATGGCTTTCAGACCGTTAGATCACAACCAAAGTTAGCGTACCGACTAAAGATATTTTTTCGCACATATCCATATAGTCGTGGCCTCAATTGACCATTAGTTACCGTTGAATAGACTTCTGATCATACCCGTCGATCGGCGCATCCAAATGGTGGGCCGATCATATCCCTACGTAGATTATCATTAGGGTTAATTATCCTACGGTGTATATCAACTTTTACACCCCATGGTAGGCCCCAAATTTTAAAAACACCCTCCAATAGGGCTATTATAATGAAAACCTAGCCCTCAGGGCCATTTGCATAATTTATGAAACTATATAGGACCTTCATTTGGGCACCTCCTTCTCCCATACGAATTTCATGCCCTAGCTTAGGTGAAATAGGAGAGAAAGAGAAAGAGAGAGATGGAAAGAAAAGTAAGAGAAAGAGAAGGGAGTATGTGTGTGGAAAATCTCAATGCTTGTGGGGTTGATATTTCTTCAACTAAACCTTTGGCTACTACCAAACCTCTATCAAATCCACCCATGCCAATAACCGGAGGTAAGCATTATGTATTCATAATTACCCTTCAATTAAGCAACCTAGTGTAGATTCCTAGGCATTCATGATGTTTTTCTTGATTTTGATTTAGGAATTGATGATTTTTCCCAAATCCCTAACCATAGGAGTTCAAAATCAAAGATTTCTTCTTAAAAATGCGGACCATTATGCCTAGGTTTCCATTTATTGATCCTTAAGAGTCGTAGGTAATGATTTCTTATTGTGAATGATTTGTAAATAGCTAGCATGTTCATATTTTGTGTTTGATTATAATATGTGTGATTGCTTGGTTATGTATGCTCACATGTTTGATGAAATGCCTAAGTGATTGAATGTGTTGTTCTTTTAATGCTCACATGTTTGATGAAATGCCTAAGTGAATGTATTTCCTTATTGATGCTCATATGTTTGATGAAATGCCTAAGTAGATGTGTCGTTAAATTCATGCTTCATATGAATCTCGTTATGACTACAAAACGAATTGGTAAGTCCATGGTGCTATTTAGGATTGCTTATAATGATGGGACAGTTAACTAATCGCCTGAACTAAGGGGTGGCATGAGTTAGGTCAGCCACCCTAGGATTATTCGATCGACCTGGGTCTAACATGGACAATAGATAGTAGTTGGACTACACGGAATGCTCGCACCTAATACCGGTTGCATCGGAGTTCTACAAGTCAATCGAATTAGCCTAATAGTCGACTGACCATGTGTGTTCACAATGTATGACAACACCAATAGAATCTAGGATACATCGTTTCCATGAATGAGTCTACTTTTAAATGTTAGTGGTACGATTCATAAGACTCATGGGCCAGATATGGTGGTATGGGACACCGTGTCCGAGCTGTCGGCCTACGTTGGGGTGATGAGCCTCCCCGCAGTGACCAATGAGCAATCAAGAAGGCTATGAGCCCGGTGCATCCAACTGTAATGATGCCATGACCACTCCACATTTTTGTTTGTGTGATGACTCTTATATCATTTGTGGGTCCCCTCCACCTGTCGATGGGCCTCTTAACCTTGTGCGTCTGGACTATGTCATCTGGGTCCTTAGTGATTGGTCGAGCCAGTATTAACCTCACATTGGTTGGGGAGTTGTCGTTTGGGTGGTAAACTCGAATATGGATCAAGGGACACATGTGGGGAGCCGCTTCGGCAGACTTGAGCCTAGTGATTCAGTTAAGACCATGATAAAATGAGGGTACCCTAGCTTCCCCAATATGTTGGATGAATGAAACTTAATAATTACTTGGATAACATGAACATTCATCGCATTAGTTTAGGTTCACGACTCGGCAGTCAAGGTCGCATTGAGGGAGTGTTGGTCATATGCGAACGTATAAATGGAGTCGCTTGAGGGAGTATTATTTGGAAAGAACATATATCATGTCATATCTTCATATGCGTATTTAATAAGAGGATTTAGAAAATATTTGTTTGATTGTTTATCATTAATTACGCTTTTTGGGTTGATATCATGTGTAACTTATAACTAATGGAACCACTGAGTTAGCTACTCACTCCCACCTGGGACGGTGTTTTAAAACACCAACCAGACATATCATTGATGCAGGTACTAGTGAGACCTCAGACAGGTAAGCTTATTTTGGGTTGTGCCAATGCCATTATGTTTTGAAGAATTAGGCATAAATTGAAAGCTTTACACTTTAGCCGTCTTGGGTATGCATATTGTAGCTTGTATAATCCCCATTTTGGGCAATCATCACCATTGAAATTGTATTTTTGACTGTTAGCCTTATTATTTTGAATCTTTTGTTATCTCTATTGCGCTTTAGATCCACTAAGTGAGTTGCGTTACTCTGATTATCTGTGCGCGGAATAAATTTGAATCTGAATGAGGACATGAAATGACCAAGCTATATGTCTTAGAGGGGGAGGGGGGGAGGGTGAATAGGACTATGCCAAATTTAAGATTAACACTGCGGAATATGAAACAAAGATATACACCAACCACAGAATAGGAATGGAAAGCAATCTAAAATAGAGAAATAGAAACACAAATTGTTCTAAGGATAACCTTACACCAAAAACCAAAGTTTATGGTAGGATAACCTATTTTCTAGAACAAATAAAGAAACAGAAGCTCAATGTAATAAATATATATCAAAAAATATAATGCTGAAATGTAACTCTAAATTATTACAACATTCCGAACTGAGCTTGAAATGTAAAATTTACAACATTCTCATCCACATATACATTTCACAATTCTGAATGATAAAAGATAGGAAATATAAATCACACATCCACAACACAAAGAATTATAGTGGTTCGCCTATGTGTTCACCAACTGTTAAATAACAACCACACAGAATGCTACTCCACTCCTAATATCCTCACACAGGGGATATTAGTGTTTACTATCAAATAGGTTTTCACAGGTTCACCCAAAACCTTCACAATTGTGTCTTTTTTCAAAGGGCTTACATAATTCAAAAACCCTCACTTTTGAGTTTTCTGGCTCTCCTCAGATAACCAACAACTTTGAGATTTTTCTGGCTTAACGTCAAACAAAACTAAACAATGTAAATTACACAAATTGTAAAATGCCTGATTTTCTCCTTCGTTGTAGTAGCCTAGAAGAACCAAGTCGGAGTAGAGATTTGAATGTCCAAGTTCAATGTCCAATACTCACTTTATAATGGTTCTAGATTCTAATAGATTTTAAATTAAAACAAAACGGCTAGCTCTAATTGATTTGGATTCTAGAAAAGGGAAAACAACAATTCCTCTTTTCAGATTAGATTGGAATACAAGAAATAAAATCAATTAATAAAGATAAAGAAAGAGAATATTAAATATGCACACTTAGCTTAAATGGAGCACCGACTTATTTCTCAGAAGATCGAATTAAATTAACTTGAATTGCCTTTTTATTCTGAGATTCGTGCTCTATATATAGGTGATCAAATCACGTCTTCGACTGGTCTAAGGACCTCTACAACTAGTCGTAGAACCAACAGATATTTGAAAATTCGGGCGCGATAAGATTTGGCAGTTTTGCGACTGGTCGTAGGTCTCATTCGACTGGTCATAGGATCCCTTCGACTGGTCGTAGGTTGTCTAATTTTAACGCTGTTCTTTGAGTCGTAGGTCTACGACTGGTCGAAGATGTAGTCGACACTGTTCCTATGACTAGTCGAATAGTCCCCAAGACTAGTCGAAGCCTAACAGAAAATTTTCATTTTTTATAACAAACTTACGACTGATCCATGAATTTCTTAGACAGGTCGAAGCAGTGCTAGGACTAGTCGAACAAAGTCCAGGACTAGTCTTAGAACAGACCAAACTCACTTATAGAAAACATATGAATTATGTATCTAGAATGACCTACTCTAAAGGTCAACCTAAGGTCAGTCATACCTCAGGAGTGAAGTAAGGACATTGAACATAGGAGACAAGTGACCTTTGAAAGTAGTGAAGCTTGAAATCTTGATGGAGCTCAAACTTGAAAGCTTCTTGAGATCTTGAGGTAGAACTTGAAAGCTTCTTGAGATTCTTGACTAGTGAACAGTGCTTGTCAACCTAAGTTGATCTTGAGTAAAACATTGTTATTCACAGATGTAAGCTTCATAACAGTGTCTTTGGCACTACAAATTTGACAACATAAAAGGCTATAAACTATGGCACTTACAATCTCCCCCTTTGTCAAATTAGTGACAAAACACACTTTCAAGATATGTTTCATAACACAGAATATTTGATTAAAGAATCATGCACCAGTTGTTATCAACCAGCATCCTGCAGACTTGTAAATCAATCAACTAGCATCCTATAGACTTGTAAATCAATATTCAGTCCACCTCTGCACATACTCCCCCTGAGTAACATACTCATAAAACACCATACAATACAATGCTACTCCCTCCTCATGACAACATCTACATACATATACATATCCAAAACATATCCATACTCTCCCTTTTTGTCACAATAGGATAAAGGAAGCACAAAACAGATGACTGAGGAGAAATAATTAATGAGAAATATGAGAGGTAACCAGTCAAGATATGAGAACTTACATAATTAATAGACTAAGCTAAGTTAAAGAGAGTGACAAACTCAAAAACTAGTTAGGAGTAATAAAGTTAATACAGACCAGTAATTTAAAAAAAATACTAATCTGACTCAGATGAAGGAGCAGGAATGGAATGATCAAGTTGATGCATGCCTTTGTTCAAGCGCCTAAGATATTTGTGCATATATTTGAACTGTAAATCATAGGTAACAGACATGTTTTACATTTTAACATTTAGACCCTCAACTTTATCTTCCAATGCATTCAGACGTGCATCAAATGAAGAAGGCTCATAATTTGGATTATTTGTAGAATCGGACTCAAGTTCTTCAAAAATATCATCCATGTTAATATCATCAGGAGGAAGATCACTAGCTTCTTCCTCATGTACAGCTTCAGCACCGCCAACACCATCACTTTGGCCAGGAAGGTAATCCAATTTCATCTTATTGATATTAGAATTATTAAATATCAGATGATGGATAGGGACCTCTCCAACCGGCATATCGACTGACATATGTGTAACCAATACAGTCATCAAATATCCAAAAAGAATGTCACTATGACCAGGATGGAGATGAAACTGAATGATGAAGTGACAAATCAATGATCGTAGACAAATGTTAACACTTCTAACAACAGAATGAAGAATACGAACCATGAAGGACGTCAATTCAGATTTATTATCCGACAGATGATACAAATTAGACATAAAGATTTTGTGAAGAATTCTGTATTTGGGTAACAAATACCTTGAGGGAGGCGCATTCCCTTTATGCGTCCATTGTACATCTAAATTACATAAGTTATTAGTCAGCATATGTTTTTCAGCGACAGAGGGTTTATTATATAAAGTATGGATAGGAATACCCTCATCATTCACTAGAATATCCATAAGGGATGAAATCAAATGTCGATCAACTTCAAATGGCCATTCTCTTGTGGAGATTGAAAAAGTTAAATTTTTCGGTGAGAAAGCACATATGCATGCAAACATGGATTGGGCAATGGATCGGTATGCTGGCCCACCCCAAAGCAATAAGTTATTCCAACTTACAGATTGAAGCATAGGAATAATATCAAAAGGAGCAACATAATTAATATCAACTGGATGCTCAACAATAACATTACGCAATCGGATGTCCTGAACATAAGATAGATCGTCCTCAGGAGCCCTAAGAGAACGCTTAGTGATAGGGGCTGATTTGGAAGAAGAAGACGGACCATGGGACGTTGATTTTCTTCCTCTAGTAGCCATATACAATAATGATTTCAAGAATATAAAGAGTTGTAATGGATTGAGAAATGAGTTTTCTAAAATTAGATTTTTCAAAAGAAAATCCCCAAATCTCAACTAAATTCGAAATAGACAACTTCAAGAGAGAAATAGAAGCAATCTAGACACAAATCTACAAGCAAAATGCAAATGGAACACTAACCTTGAAGATTTTGGAAGATGGGTTTGACTAGTCGTGTGTTGGCTCGTTGGAGAGAGAAGTTGAAATGAAGAAGAAGATGACTTTCCCAAATTTTAAGTGAATCTGCGCGATTCATGACTGGTCGTGGATATACACGACCGGTCATAGCACAACTGGTCGTGGATACTAACGACTAGTCGAGTACAGGCCAAAAAATCTGATTTTTGCATATTTTTTAAAATTTGAAGATTAAACTAGCAAATATATACAATATGATACAAATAGGCATAATTAATAATTTTAAAATGCACATGTTGAGATCAAATTTCATTTTGTTAAACCTGCTTTTGTCGAGCGGTTTAGTGAAAATATCAGCATGTTGATTCTCGGTAAGAATATATTCCAGAGATATAACCTTTTCTTCAATTAATTCTCGAATATAATGAAATCTAATATCAATGTGCTTAGTACGAGAATGCTGAATTGAATTTTTTGAAATATTTATGGCACTGAAATTATCACAATATAATAATATAGAATCCTTTTTAATTCCATAATCACTTAGCATACGTTTCATCCAAACAAGCTGTGTACACGCATTACCAGCTGCGATATATTTAGCTTCAGCTGTTGAAAGTGATATAGAACTTTATTTCTTGCTAAACCAAGAAACTAATCAGTTTCTGATATAAAAACAACCACCACTGGTTGATTTTCGATCATCAAGATTACCAGCCCAGTCAGCATCCGAGTACCCAGCTAATTGAATACTAGTCTCATATGGATACCAGAGACTGGGATTAACAGTACTTGCGACATATCTTATAATCCACTTGACAGCAGTCAAGTGCGACTCTTTAGGATCAGACTGATATCTAGCGCAAATACTAACACTTAGAGCGATATCAGGTCTACTAGCAGTTAAATATAATAGACTACCAATCATACTCCGATATAATTTCAGATCCATATTTTTACCTGCAGAATCTTTTGAGAGTTTCAAGGTTGTACTCATAGGAGTATCAAAGTTCTTACCATTCTCAAATCCAAATCTCTTAATCAAGTTCATAGCATATTTAGATTGAGAAATGAACATTCCATCAGGTTTTTGATTTACTTGTAACTCGAGGAAATAATTCAATTCCCCAACCAAGCTCATTTCAAACTGAGATTTCATCAAATCTGCAAACTCAATAGTCATGTCAGTACAGGTGATCCATAAATGATATCATCAACATAGATTTGCACTAATAACATGTGATCCTTATATTTTTTAATAAATAGAGTTTTATCAACACATCCCATTTGAAAATTATGGCTTAATAGAAACTTTGTTAGTTTCTCATACTATGCCCTAGGAGCCTGTTTAAACCGTAAAGTGCCTTTTTAAGACGATACACATGATCAACATTTTTGGGGTCTTCAAAACCCATTGTTTGTTCAACATAAACTTCCTCATGTAGATCGCCATTTAAAAATGCACTTTTCACATCCATTTGGTAAATTTTAAACTTTCTAAAACACGCAATGGATATAAAGAGTCCAATTGATTTAAGATGTGCTACTGGTGCAAAGGTTTCATCATAGTCAATACCTTTAATTTGAGTGTAACCTTGTACCATTAGTCTAGCCTTATTTTTAATTATATTGCCAAGTTCGTCAGACTTATTTTTGAAAATCCATTTGGTTCTAATGATATGTTTATTTTTAGGTCTAGGTACGAGATATCAAACATCATTTCTCACAAATTGGTTAAGTTCTTCTTGCATCGCAACAATCCAGTTTTCATCAGCAAGAGCTTCTTTTACGTTAGATGGTTCTATCTGGGATGTAAAACATACGTAATTGCATATATCTTCAAGTTGTCTACGGGTACGAACACCAGTGAGAGAGTTTCCAAGAATTTATGTGGTTGGATGATCTTTAACAGTCCTTAGTTCAGAACCAGTCTGATTAGATGAAGTATTAGGTTTATCAATTATAAGAACTTCATCATTATCTGAACTTGAGACAGATGTGTTTAAGTGATCATCAATGACTAGGCTGATGGACTCTTGAATCACACCGGTCCTTTTGTTTAGAACCCTATAAGCTCGATTGTTTAAAGAGTATCCTAAAAAGATCCCTTCATCACTCTTCGTATCAAACTTTCCCAGATGTTCACGATCTCGTAAAATATAGCACTTGCTGGCAAAAACTCGAAAGTATTTGACAGTAGGCTTTTTATCGAACCACATTTCATAAGCCGTTTTATTATTACCTTTACTAGTGTAAACCTGGTTAATAATATAGCAAGCTGTATTGACTGCTTCAGGCCAAAGGTTCTTAAAGAGCTTCATACTATTCAACATGACATTACGCATTTCTTGAAGCATTCTATTTTTCCTTTCAACTATACCATTTTTTTGTGGAGTTTTGGGCGCTGAGAATTCATGTAATATTCTCTGGTCGTTACAGAACTTCTCAAAACCGCTATTCTCATATTCAGATTCATGATCACTACGAATCTTACTGACTTGAGAACCTTTTTCAGTTTGAATCCTTTTGAGAACCTTTTTAACTTCTTCAAGGGTTTCTGATTTGTCCCTTAAGAAAAAAATCCATGTATATCTGGTAAAGTCATCTACTATTACCAAGATATATCTTTTGCCACCTTGACTTTCCGTCCTGGTAGGTCCTACTAGATCCATATGGAGAAGCTCAAGTGGTCTTAATGTGGTATTAGAATTCACCTTTTGTGTGAGTTCCATGTTTGTTTGCCAATCTGGCATTCAACACATATTTTATCTAATTTTTGTAATTTGGGTAGACCTCTTATAAATTTCCATTTACTCAATCTATATAGATTTCGATAGTGTACATATCCAAAACGTTTGTGCCACAAATTAATCTCGTCTGTTTGGACAATGTAGCATGATTGATTAGATGAGCTGGATTCGCTAACAGTATACAGTTTTCAAACATTCTACGTCCAGTTAGTATTACTGAACCCTTGTTGTTTAGAATCTCACAGCTTTGATTAGAAAACCATACACTATGGTTATTATGACAAATCTGAGATATGCTTAATAGATCATGTTTTAGTCCTTCAACATGCAATACATTTTTAATCAAAGGAAGGTTATAAAGTTAAACTGTACCTTGGCCCATAATCTTGCAATTGCTGCCATTTCCAAATGTGACTGAACCGTTAGTCATGTCTTTAAGATCGATGAATAAAGCCTTGTCGCCTGTCATATACCTGGAGCATCCACTATCTAGGTACCACTTAGAATAGCTTGTTGCTTTGAAAGCGGTGTGGGCAACCAAGCAAGTGACCTTTGGAACCCATTTCATAACCATTTTGGGTTTAGGAGGATAGTAGGTCTTCTTTCGATTGTAAGAGTTATAAGTATGACCTAGTGAGTTAGACTTTAGAAGCTCTTTAAGTAGATCAACTATCTTTTCTGCCAAAGGACTTTGGTTTTGCTTTTTATAGTTGATATGTCTTTTAGATTTTTGAAAAGATTTAAAGTTTTTAGAAAACATTTGATCTTTTTCTTTTGAGTTTAAGATCCCTCCTTTTACAAACGTGGGAGAAGTATTCTTCGGTTTAGGAGGAACACTTTTGTCATAGCCCAGACTGGATCGATCGCTACATTTTCTCGATCCAAATAAGAGTTTTTCAAATTTAGGATCACCTTGGGCATATTTCCAGGTTTCCTTTAAACTCAAGAGAGAAGAGACTTCATGTTTTAGTTGTTCGTTTTCAGATTTAAGATTTTCAAATTGGGAGGTTTTAAAATCTAAATCGCATTTTGTCTTTTCAAAACAGTCTGAAATATGGGACTTTTCTAAAACAATTTAGAAAATTTCTCTTTTTGTAGTTTTAATTTCACAGCAATTTTACAACTTTCCTTGTATAGGGCATTGTAAGCATCTTGAAGATCATCTTCATTTTCATATTCATTATTCAGATTTTCTTCATTAGTCGAGTCATCATTATTTGAAAAAGTGAATTTGGCTAGAGTCATAAGGGCCTTAACATCACACCCTGACTCAGTTTCAGAATCTTCTGATTTAGAAGAGACTTCAGAATCAGAGGACTCATCCCAAGTAGCCATCATGCTTTTCTTTTTTGACTTGCCCTTATTAGGACATTTGTTAGCCAAATGCCCATACTCTTGGCAGTTGTAACATTGACTGTCTTTTAAAGATTTTCTAGTTTTAGATTTAGGTTTCTTTTTATCAAATGCTTTTTGAAAATCAACTCTCTTTTTACTTTTAAAATTTTTATAAAATCTCTTTGCCAAAAGAGCTATATCATTCTCAGAGTTTTCTAAATTCGAGTTTACATCATTTTCAGAAGTTTTTAAAGCAATAAATTTACCTTTTGGAGTTTAAAGGTTAACCCATAAGTTTGTAATGAGCCAACTAATTCCTCAACCTTCATATTGTTCGTATTACGAAGTTCCTGGATTGCGGTTACTTTAGAATTGAACCGTTCAAGAAGTGAGCGTAGCATTTTAGCATATATCTTGGTTTTAGGAATTTTATCGCCTAGACCCCACATAGAGTTTACAATGTCATTTAATCTGGTATAAAAGTTCGTGAACATTTCATTTTCTTCCATACGTATTTTCTCAAATTTAGTTGTGAGGATTTGTATCTTAGATTTCTTGACAATTGAAGTACCCTCGTGTGTTATTTCCAATATATACCAAGCATGTTTTATAGAATCATAAGATATAATTCTTTTGAATTCATCCAGTGATAGTGCACAAGTAATTACATTTAGTGCTTTAGCATTTGCACTACTCTCAGTTTTCTGAAGTGTGGTCTAAGAGAAATATGGTATAATTTTCATAGATTTTGAACCATCAATCCCGGTTACTTCAGTGGTAGGAGGGGTCCATTCATTTACTATGGAAAGCCACACACTTTCATCCATGGATTTGAGGAAGATCCTCATACTGGCTTTCTAATAGGCATATTTGGAGCCATCAAAGGGTGGAGGCCTAGTGACTGATAGGCTATCAAAATTTGACATCTTTTATATAGCTGAGATCGTTAGCTTAGGAATTAAATCCAAATAAAAAGCAATAAGAGTGAGCTATTAGGCTTTGATACCACTTGAAATGGCCAAGCTATATGTCTTAGAGGGGGGGTGAATAGGACTATGCCAAATTTAAGACTTAATATTGCGGAATATAAAACAAAGATATACACCAACCACAGAATAGGAATGAAAAGCAACCTAAAATAGAGAAATAGAAACACAAATTGTTTTAAGGACAACCTTATACCAAAAACCAAAATTTATGGTAGGACAACCTTATTTCTAGAATAAATAGAGAAACAGAAGCTCAACGTAACAAATAGATAGCAAAAATTATAATGCTAAAATGTAACTCTAAATTATTACAACATTCCCAACTGAGCTTGAAATGTAAAATTTTCAACATTCTCATCCACACATACATTTTATAATTCTGAATGATAAAAGATCGAAAATATAAATCACACATCCACAACACAAAATTATAGTGGTTCGCCTGTGTGTTCACCAACTGTTAAATAACAGCCACACAGAATGCTACTCCACTCCTAATATCCTCACACAGGGAATATTAGCGTTCACTATCAAATAGGTTTTCACAGGTTCACCTAAAACCTTCACAATTGTGTTTTTTTTCAAAGGGCTTACACAATTTAAAAACCCTCACTTCTGAGTTTTCTGGCTCTCCTCAGATAACCAACAACTTTGAGATTTTTTCTGGCTTAACCTTAAACAAAACCAAACAATGTAAATTACACAAATTGTAAAATACCTGATTTTCTTCTTCGTTGTAGTAGCCCAGAAGAACCAAGTCGGAGTAGAGATTTGAATGTCCAAGTTCAATGTCCAATGCTCACTTTATAATGGTTCTAGGTTCTAATAGATTTTAAATTAAAACAAAAGGGCTAGCTCTAATTGATTTTGATTCCAGAAAAAGGAAAATAATAATTCCTCTTTTCAGATTAGATTGGAATACAAGAAACAAAATCAATTAACAAAGCTAAAGAAAGAGAATATAAAATATGCACACTTAGCTTAAATGGAGCACCGACTTATTTCTCAGAAGACCGAATTAAATTAACTTGAATTGCCTTTTTATTCTGAGATTCATGCTCTATATATAGGTGATCAAATCACGTCTTCGACTGGTCTAAGGACCTCTACGACTGATCGTAGAACCAACAGATATTTGAAAATTTGAGCGCGATAAGATTTGACAGTTTCACGACTGGTCGTAGGTCTCCTTCGATTGGTCGTAGGATCCCTTCGACTGGTCATAGGTTGTCTAATTTCAATGTTGTTCTTTGAGTCGTAGGTCTACGACTGGTCAAAGATGCAGTCGACACTGTTCCTACGACTGGTTGAATAGTCCCCAGGACTAGTCGAAGTCTAACAGAAAATTTTCATTTTTTGTAACAAACTTACGATTGATCCATGAATTTCTTAGACAGGTCGAAGTAGTGCTAGCACTAGTCGAATAAAGTCCAGGACTAGTCTTAGAACAGACCAAACTCACTTATAGAAAACATATGGATTATGTGTCCAGAATGACCTACTCTAAAGGTCAACCTAAGGTCAGTCATACCTCAAGAGTGAAGTAAGGACATTGAACATAGGAGAGAAGTGACCTTTTAAAGTAGTAAAGCTTGAAGTTTTGATGGAGCTCAAACTTGAAAGCTTCTTGAGATCTTGAGGTAGAACTTGAAAGCTTCTTGAGATTCTTGACTTATGAACAGTGCTTATCAACCTAAGTTGATCTTGAGTAGAGCATTGTTCTTCATAGATGTAAGCTTCATAACAGTGTCTTTGGCACCATAAATTTGACAACACAAAGGGTTATAAACTATGACATTTACAGGACACACGTGCGTTTTCATTTGGTTAACACTTGAGAACTCAGGACCGAAGTCTATGTAATCGGGTGCCAATTTTTGGGGCATTATAACTTAATTGGCATATCTATGGAATTAACTCATTGTCAAATACTAACAAAAATGAGGAGAAAGATAAAGTCCCACAAAAATAAGTTAAAATTTGTTTTGCAGGATTTGTTTGTTGCTATAGAAAATTGATGAAGATAGGGGGCGCAATGCAGTATTACATCTCTTTTATGTTTATTCAAGTTGTAAATTTTGTATTGAACATGTAATATTTTGAATTGTTTTGGTTTGTCATTGGTATGGACCATGACAAGGTTTAGGTTAGTTTTTGTCACATAATTGACAAATGATGAAATTATTAGTGTACTTATTTGTGCACATATTTTGTCAATTACGTGAATTTATATGTCATGTAGCCAGTTAACCCATTGAAAGTTGAATACTGAAGACACAAGAGAACATGAAACATCGATGAGTGAAGAACAAGTAAATGAGGTGCTTTAGAGACCCTAACCTTATACCCAAAACAACCTTAACCTTTAAATGATCATAACCTTAATAAGTAAATCTCAAATTCATCATCCTTTAGCCTTTGGAGACAAATTGGAACATGATAAGTGAGGTTAAAAAAGGTATATAATTGCCGTAAATATACTTGTTCTAAAATAATAATATTTGAGTGGTCCTTGATCCAATCAAAGAAACATTCCAGCGAACAAACAGATAAATTCTTAAATTTTCTTGATGTGATCGATAGATAATTTGATCTTATCAAAGAACATTTGATTCCATCGAAGGGCCTTTCGATCTTATTGATAGATCTGTTAATTAACCATTTTATAACTATTAGAATATGAATTTTATAAAATATTTATTTGGTTCTTGGGTATTTGGATGAGTTTTTGGTGTATTTAGAGCTCAGGTGATTCCATACTCATATCCATAATCTTATGACTCTGATCCGATGAGATTCAAGTTATCTTCCTCGATATTATCACTCTAATGAGGATTCCAACCTTCATTATTAAGATGCCCTTGATATCCATCATTTTCTAGAGATTAAACACTAAGCCCATTGTTATGTCCTTATATAAATCCTTTAGGAGACCCATCTAGATGAATTCCCTAGGAAATCAACTTCCATTAGTTATAGGAGATTCCACTACCTCCATTGCATTGGTCAGCTCATTGACACATCAAATGCAAAAAGAATGTTCATATGATCTGAAGCATTAACATTAATGATCGGGGGATCAATTGAGAAGTTAATTCATGCACGAGAGATCATTAAAGAAGCATATCAAGACGATACATCAAAATGAGCTCAATTCAAGAAGTTCTCATTTGTAAGAGTCCACATACATTCATTCCTTATGTATGATTGAGTGAAAGAGTTTGTGACTCAAACTTGAATAAGTTCTTGTGTAGGACCTAGGCTCTTGTGTAGGGTCGAATTCACCGACACGAGTGTGTATATGGTTTACTAGTACTACCAGAAAAATGGGCAAAGGCTATGAATTTAATCCGTAACCATAAACCTATAGTTACGGATTAAATCCGTAGCACCTCCGTGGCACGATCATTGTCGTAGGTCCTGAAACAATAGGTCTGAAACCTATGGCTACGGATCTAATCTGTAGTAATAGGTTAAAATAGCTATGGATATAATCCGTAGCAAATTCTTCTGTAGCCAAAAAAACCTACAGCTATGGATATTATTGGTAGCTAAAAGTAGTGTTGGATCCGTAGCAATATCCCGAATTTTATAACAGCTACGATTAATATCCGTAGCTATAGCCTACATTAAATTTTTTTTATAATCATTCATTCATTCATTTACCACCTGCATAATCATTCATTCATTCAATTACCACCTTCATAATCATTCATTCATTCAATTACAATTATTCATTCATTCAATTACCACCTGTATAATCATTCATTCATTCAATTACTATCATTCATTCATTCAATTATCAATTGCATAATCATTCATTCATTCAATTACAATCACATATGAGCTGCCTCAGATTGAAGCAATTACTAATGGTGAAGAGTTACAAGACCATTCGGCAATGGTGAACCAAGAACCATTCTTTGGCCTCATATGATCTGCCTCAGATTGAAGCAAGGTAAGAGAAACACTTTCATTTCAGTTGCGGATGACTTCCATGGCCAGCTGGTGAGCAGTCTTGTTTTGCAACTTTGCAAGTTCATCTATGGCTTCATACCTGTCTTTGTCAGCAAAAAGCTTTAGATTAAATCATGCCGGTGCCTTTGTTATGCCATCCCACTTCTTAATTATCTCTTTCAGTTTGTCAAAGCCCTGTATAGGATAGGAAGAAACTTAATGTATGCCTACTTTGCAGGGAAAGAACCGTTCGAATTTTCTATTAGTTGCCCCAGGAATAATATGTAGATGAAAATGGGGCAAAACCAAGCATTAAGACACTGCTGATATAGAATTTTTTTGTGGTAGTGTTCTTTTAAAAATGGTTAGACATTTGCTAAATTTCAGATCCCAAAACCCATGAAATAATTCAAGTTGCAAGTATGGCTGGAAGAAATTTAGATGTTGTAAATAACATGACCCAAATACAAACTTAGGTACTCACCAGGCGGGTTGTGAAATCACCGAAAGATTCTCCTTGTTGGCGTTTGCGACTCCAGTTGTAGGTTTAGGGATTTGAGAATACATTTACGTTTTAGGTTTAGGTTTAGGTTTTACACTTTAGGATTAGGTTTAGGTTTTACGTTTAGGTTTAGGTTTAGGTTTAGGTTTAGGTTATAGGTTTAGGTTTAGGTTAGGTTATAGGATAAGGTTTAGGGAATTGAGTTTAGGTTATAGGTTATAGGTTAAGGTTTAGGCTATAGGTTAAGGTTTAGGTTTAGGAAATCGGGTTCGGGTTCGAGATTGTGTTTATGTTTGGGTTTTCAAGTTTAGGTTTAGGTTTAGGTTAGGGAGTTGAGATTAAGATTAGGTGTAGGTTTAGGTTTAGTGATTTGAGAATACATTTAGATTTTAGGTTTAGGTTTAGGTTTTAGGTTTTAGGTTAAGGTTATAGGTTTAGGTTAAGGTTTAGGTTTAGGTTTAGGTTTAGGTTAAGGTTATAGGTTTAGGTTTAGGTTAAGGTTTAGGTTTAGGTTTAGGTTATAAGCTATAGGTTTAGGGAGTTAAGAATAGGTTAAGGTTTAAGTTTAGGAAATCGGGTTCGGCTTCGAGATCGGGTTTAGGTTTGGGTTTTCATGTTTAGGTTTAGGTTTAGGTTTAGGTTAGAGAGTTGAGATTATGATTAGATGTAGGTTTAGGTTTAGGGATTTGAGAATACGTTTAGGTTTTAGATTTAGGTTTAGGTTTTAGGTTTTAGGTTAAGGTTTAGGTTTAGGTTTAGGTTAAGGTTGAGGTTTAGGTTATAGGTTAAGGTTTTAGGTCATAGGTTTTGGTTAGGTTAAGGTTATAGGTTTAGGGTTAGGTTTAGGTTAAGGTTTTAGGTCATAGGTTTTGGTTTAGGTTAAAGTTATAGGTATAGGTTAAGGTTTAGCTTTAGGTTTAGGTTAAGGTTTAGGTTTAGGTTATAAGCTATAGGTTTAGGGAATTGAGAATAGGTTAAGATTTAGGTTTAGGAAATCGGGTTCAGGTTCAGGATCGGGTTTAGGTTTGGGTTTTCAAGTTTAGGTTTAGGTTTAGGTTAGAGAGTTGAGATTAGGATTAGATGTAGGTTTAGGTTTACGGATTTGAGAATACATTTAGGTTTTAGGTTTAGGTTTAGGTTTTAGGTTTTAGGTTAAGGTTATAGTTTTAGGTTAAGGTTTAGGTTTAGGTTTAGGTTAAGGTTGAGGTTTAGGTTATAGGTTAAGGTTTTAGGTCATAGGTTTTGGTTTAGGTTAAGGTTATAGGCTTAGGTTTAGGTTTAGGTTAGGGTTTAGGTTTAGGTTTAGGTTAAGGTTTTAGGTCATAGGTTTTGGTTTAGGTTACGGTTATACGTTTAGGTTTAGGTTTAGGTTAGGGTGTAGGTTTAGGTTTAGGTTAAGGTTTTAGGTCATAGGATTTGGTTTAGGTTAAGGTTATACGTTTAGGTTTAGGTTTAGGTTAAGGTTTAGGTTTAGGTTTAGGTTATAAGATATAGGTTTAGGGAATTGAGAATAGGTTAAGGTTTAGGTTTAGAAAATCGGGTTTGGATTCGGGATCGGGTTTATGTTTGGGTTTTCAAGTTTAGGTATGGGTTTAGGTTAGGGAGTTGAGATTAGGATTAGGTGTAGGTTTAGGTTTAGGGATTTGAGAATACATTTAGGTTTTAGGTTTAGGTTTAGGTTTTAGGTTATTGGTTTAGGTTAAGGTTTAGGTTTAGGTTAAGGTTTAGGTTTAGGTTTAGATTTAGGTTATAGGTTAAGGTTTTAGGTCATAGGTTTTGGTTTAGGTTAAGGTTAAATGTTTACGTTTAGGTTAAGGTTTAGGTTTAGGTTATAAGCTATTGGTTTAGGGAATTGAGAATAGGTTAAGATTTAGGTTTAGGAAATCGGGTTCGGGTTCGGGATCGGGTTTATGTTTGGGTTTTCAAGTTTAAGTTTAGGTTTAAGTTAGGGAGTTGAGATTAGGATT
Source organism: Magnolia sinica (assembly GCF_029962835.1). NCBI lineage: Eukaryota > Viridiplantae > Streptophyta > Magnoliopsida > Magnoliales > Magnoliaceae > Magnolia > Magnolia sinica. Next base: position 16,509,468 of record NC_080581.1, read on the forward strand.
AGGTGTAGGTTTAGGTTTAGGGATTTGAGAATACATTTAGGTTTTAGGTTTAGGTTTATGTTTTAGGTTTAAGTTTAAGTTATAGGTTTAGGTTAAGGTTAAGGTTTAGGTTTAGGTTTAGGTTATAGGTTAAGGTTTTAGGTCATAGGTTTTGGTTTAGGTTAATGTTATAGGTATAGGTTAAGGTTTAGGTTTAGGTTTAGGTTAAGGTTTAGGTTTAGGTTATAAGCTATAGGTTTAGGGAATTGAGAATAGGTTAAGGTTTAGGTTTAGGAACTCAGGTTCGGGTTTGGGATTGGGTTTAGGTTTGGGTTTTCAAGTTTAGGTTTAGGTTTAGGTTAGAGGGTTGAGATTAGGATTAGATGTAGGTTTAGTTTTAGGGATTTGAGAATACATTTAGGTTTTAGGTTTAGGTTTAGGTCATAGGTTTTAGGTTAAGGTTTAAGTAGGTTTAGGTTGAGGTTAGGTTATAGGTTATAAGTTTGGGTTATAGGTTATATGTTAAGGTTTTAGGTCATAGGTTTTGGTTTAGGTTTAGGTTTAGGTTAAGGTTTATATCTAGGTTTAGTTTATAAGAGATAGGTTTAGGGAATTGAGAATAGGTTAAGGTTTAGGTTTAGGAAATTGGGTTCGGGTTCGGGTTCGGGATCAGGTTTATGTTTGGGTTTTCAAGTTTAGGTATGGGTTTAAGTTAGGGAGTTGAGATTTGGATTAGGTGTAGGTTTAGGTTTAGGGATTTGAGAATACATTTAGGTTTTAGGATTAGTTTTAGGTTTAGGTTATAGGTTAAGGTTTAGGTTTTAGGTTTAGGTTAAGGTTAGGTTATAGGTTATAAGTTTGGGTTGTAGGTTATAGGTTAAGGTTTTAGGTCATACGTTTTGGTTTAGGTTAATGTTATAGGTTTAGGTTAAGGTTTAGATTTAGGTTTAGGTTAAGGTTTATGTTTAGATTATAAGCCATAGGTATAGGGAATTGAGAATAGGTTAAGGTTTAGGTTTAGGAAATCGGGTTCGGGTTCGGGATCGGGTTTGTGTTTGGGTTTTCAAGTTTAGGTTTAGGTTTAGGTTATGGAGTTGAGATTAGGATTAGGTGTAGGTTTAGGTTTAGGGATTTGAGAATACATTTAGGTTTAGGTTATAAGTTTAGGTTTAGGTTTAGGTTTAGGTTAGGTTATGGGTTAAGGTTTTGGGAATTGCATTTAGGTTATAGGTTAAGGTTTAGGGAATTGAGTTTAGGTTATAGGTTATAGGTTATAAGTTAAGTTTTGGGTTTAATTATAGGTTTTGGGATTTGAGAATAGGTTTAGGTTAAGGTTAGAAGTTTAGGTTAAGGTTATAAGTATAGGTTTAGGTTATAGGTTATAGGTTAAGGTTATAAGTTTAGGTTTAGGTTTATGTTATAAGTATAGGTTTTGGGATTTTAGAATAGGTTTAGGTTATGGTTAGAATTTTAGGTTTAGGTTATATGTATAGGTTTAGGTTATAGGTTAAGGTTAATGTTATAGGTTATAGGTTTAGCTTATAAGTATAGGTTTAGGTTATAAGTATAGGTTTAAGTTAGGTTATAGGTTAAGGTTTAGGGAATTGGGTTTAGGTTATAGGTTCATGTTATAGGTTATAGGTTATAGGTATAGGTTATAGGTTTTGGGATTTGAGAATAGGTTTAGGTTATAAGTATAGGTCTAGGTTAGGTTGTGGGTTAAAGTTTAGGGAATTAAGTTTATGTTATAGGTTATAGGTTAAAGGTTTAGGTTAAAGTTTAGGTTGTAGTTATAGGTTTTGGGATTTGAGAATAGGTTTAGGTTATAGAATAAGGGTGTGGTCTCTGCAAATACAGATATAAACACGGCCCGCTCCAATTGGCCAAGCCCTTCCAATGTTGTCCATAGGAAATTGACAGTTTTATCATGGTCATAACAGCGGTTCACATCTTCCAGGGACCCCCGCTCATCCGGAAGCTCCGACGCACATCCGGGTCTACTTCATTAATGGCAACCAAATACAAAAACACGGCCTGTCCAAATGCCCAGGCCACTCCAATGCTATCCATAGGAAATGGACAGCTTTATCATGGTCATAATAGTGGTTCCCACCTTCCAGGGACCTCCGCTCAATATACGGATAGCTCCGACGCACATCCGGGTCTGCTCCATTAATTTTTATGGAATTATGCATGTCCTGCTCATAAGCATGCCTAATATTGCCAATGCATGGGATTCAGCACAAATACCTTTTCATGATTCAAAGAAGGGAACTCGAGGATTTTCCTTACCTTCTATTGTATGCTTCCAAGGTGCAGATGACCCCTGAAACACACATACATCCTGAGAATCGCTTCTCAAAATCGCAGACTGTTTTGTTTTGAAACTCGATCATCTCACCTGAAAACCTATCACATAATGAATAACTGTAACCATAATGATAACTATTGTGAATGCATTATAATGAACAAATTATTATTATTATAGATAACTGTAATTACAACATAGATATCATGCACACGATATCACATAATATATTATTTGATGAACTACACATGTGCATTCTTGACAAGAGACGTACGTTATAAGTTTTGGGATTTGAGAATAGGTTTAGGTTGGGTTATAGGTTAATGTTTAGGTTTAGGTTATAAGTTTTGGGATTTGAGAATAGGTTTAGGTTGGGTTATAAGTTAAGGTTTAGGTTTAGGTTATAGGTTTTGGGATTTGAGAATAGGTTTAGGTTATAAGTTTAGGTTTAGGTTTAGGTTATAGGTTTAGGTTAAGGTTATAGGGTTTAGGTTTAGGTTTAAGTTATAAGTTTAGGTTTAGGTTTAGGTTAGGATTAGGTGTAGGTTTAGGTTTAGGGATTTGAGAATACGTTAAGGTTTAGGTTTAGGAAATCGGGTTCGGGTTATAGGTTTAGGTTTAGGTTAAGTTATAGGTTAAGGTTTAGGAAATTGAGTTTAAGTTATAGGTTAAGGTTATAGGTTAAGGTTTAGGTTTAGGTTAAGGTTTAAGTTTAGGTTTAGGTTATAGGTTTTGGAATTTGATAATAGGTTTCGGTTAAGGTTATGAGAATAGGTCTAGGAAATCGGGTTCGGGTTCAGGATCGGGTTTAGGTTTGGGTTTTCAAGTTTAGGTTTAGGTTTAGGTTAGGGAGTTGAGATTAGGATTATGTTTAGGTTTAGGAAATCGAGTTCGGGTTATAGGTTTAGGTTTAGGTTAGCTTATAGGTTAAGGTTTAGGAAATTGAGTTTAGGTTATAGGTTTAGGTTATAAGTTAAGGTTATAGGTTAAGGTTTTAGGTTATAGGTTTATGTTTAACCTTCTATAATTAAATAAAATGTAAAAACCTTAATAATATTCCCAATTTTCTATTTTTCAAAAGAATGAGTTCGGACTCTGAAAGTTTCGGCTCCAGCACTCGTACTTTCAGCCCAAACCCTAACCAAGGACTCCAAGGAACCTCACGAGCCTCCCCACACCTCAGATTGCATATGGTCATGGTTCAAATGTAAAAGTTGTTTGATGAACTATATATGTGCATTCTTGGATGTAAAAGTTGAATGCCAATTTGCAACACAGAAGGGAAAAAATCCAAGTGAAAAAGAACAATACACCATTCCAAATTCCATCTTCTGTAAAAAGAATAGCAAGTGAACAAACACACGATACGAATTGCAAGTATTTTTTTTTTCCCTGTTAGAGAAATATCAAGAAACCCACCAATCAAAATGCAATCTTTTGACTTCTACAAGAAGAGAATGAAGTGAACAACACCACCTACAACAAAAATGCAATATTTCCAGTTCTGTAAGAGAAAACTCAAGAAAGCAAACACAACCCACCATTCAAAAAGTGTAGTCTTATGGATCGCATAAGTGCAAAAAATGTAAGAAAACAAGCACAACCCACCAATCAAAAATGCAATCTTTTCACCCTTCTAACCAAAATCCACAAAAAAAAAAAAAACCCACTTAAGAAGCAAAACCCAAGAAGGAAATCAGCACCCACTCCATAAAACCAAAGAAAGATGCAATCTTGAATGAGTATTTGAAGAGACTCACCTACAAGCAATGAAATTCCTGAGTTGGGTATTGAATTTCAGCCCTTTTTCAAGAGACTTATGGCTTGCTAGAGCTCTAATCTCATTGCCCATCTGGCAAATCTTAGCAACAATATCTCTTCAGCAGCAACAGGAATGACCAGCTTGCATGAATAACAGTGAGGGTCTGTTACAGTGTAGGAAAACCTATGAACGAACCTACATAAATGATAGAGTGAAATGAATGGGAGCTACTAGTCACCTCTACCTTTTGATTGAATACACCATTTTGTGCGGCAGTAATGACAAACCAAGTACTAACCTATATTGTCTTCCTAAAGTTCCTGGGCTCCTCAGGGTCCTCAAAAGGGTATGCACCCACTAGCATGACATAGAGGGTTACTCCACATGACCGCACATCCACAATCTGAATTGCAGTATTAAAAATAGCTAGTAAGCAGAGTAGATTTGAAATCATGACCATAAAAATAAGAGACAAAAATACTTTTCCTTCGAGGTTTACAAGTGCTCATCTATCAAAATCATACCAATAGGAAAATAACGGGTGTGTATAACAATGAAAATTCTTGGATTTCATGTAATGACAACAGTCAATACCTATTACAATTTCATAAAGAATAGGAAAGAAAAGGAATTGATATTTGCATCCACATTTTGATATGCCCAATCATTTGAAGCAGTTTATGTTCAAAATCCATGTTGTACATCCAAATACCTATTTTGGGCATGTTGAATAGGAACCGTCGGCATAAAATCTTTTGATTTGGGCAGAGAGACCTCACTAAACCACTCATGGTTCAGAGCATTTTTTGTTGTTATTCACTGAATTAAAAAGTTAAATAAATAAATAAATGAACAAAAAAAAAAAGAAGAAGCATTAATCCTCAAGTACATATGCAAATGAACAAGAGCCCATGCTTACAGTAACAAAAATCCTTAGATAAACAAAGGACAGTTATGAGCATGGAAAGATGACCCACAACGTGTCAAAAGATGAGATGATACAACTGTCAGCCAAAGATTTGCAGATAAAGGCTAAACAAATGTTACCTTCAAAGCCAACTCTTGGACAAACATTTGAGCGAGTTCTTGCGCCGAACTTTCTGGGATTATTTAAAGACAACCATCATTACAATCCATTCAATTCAATACTAGTAGGAATGATCACCTACAACCAGTTGCATGTGAACTTCAGATGAAACCCCGTTCACGTCATGTGTATGACACATCAGGTTATGCATAAGATGAAGGCCACCTAGTATAGAAATCAGAAAAATCCTCTGATCAAGCAGGACAGACATGCACGTTGAATCAGATAGTTAACAGTTTCAATTAAAAATGCTCATTGTTTTCATATAGGGTGGCTTCCTGATGAGCGGGCTGACGTGTTTTTTACAGCAAGTGATTGTCATAGTGAATCCCACCTTATGCATCACTCAAATGTCCTACACATGACACTTGGGCGTATGAGCAAGCTTTTCACGTGCAACTGATTATTTGTGATGATTCCTCATAAAAGTGATATTGAACATCTATTTACTTCAATTGCTATTTTTTCTATTGTATTTAATTTGTTAGGAGTCTTAGACTATTTCCAATATAAATACCTTTGTAAGAAAATAGTTTTCCAGAACTATAAAAAAATCTAGCAATCTGATCACAATTCCCTGCATTCGAATTTAAATTCCAGCATCTGTAAACTTTTTTCCAGTTACAGCCAGTCTGTGTCTGATTTATCTAGACATAAACAACCATTTAGTCAATAAAAGGATTTTAATAAGTAAGGTATAACAATTTCAGGTTTCAATTTGTACAAGTGGGTCCCATGGTGAACAAGTTTAGTAAATCAATACTACAAACTTCACAAAATGACTAACAGAGTAAACAAAGTTAGTAAATCAATACTATAAACTGAACAAACCGATGGTGAACCAAGCTCAGTAAATTGGATTCATTAAGCACCTCAAGAATCCAAACTGCAAACTGAACCTAAACTGAACTGAACCATGACTATGAAAACTGTGTGACATGACATCCCAGCCATCTTTCATATGGGCTCACCACGTAGATGACTTGGTCCTGGAGTCAGGTCATTTTACTCATCGAAAGATTAATTCATCCAGTGGCATCAAATTGATAAGATAATTGGAATAGTCCAATCGTAGTCAACTACTAAACAGAGGCAGGTGAATGCCAGTTAATTATCATATAATTGAATGATGCATGTGCCAATGCTTACATGCTAAGGCAATGTAACTGTCTCCCTTTCACCAGGAAGCACCAACAAGCATGCATATATTTTATCCATATGTTCACAAATTTCAACTAACTGATTTAATCCTTTCTCACTTTTCTTTTCCTTTTTTCATAGAAGAACAAGGAAAAGATCAAAGGCAATCTCAAATAGCTGGTGGAAAGTTATGACAATGGCAATGATGTTGGCCAACAAGGAAAATGCCTGGGCCAAGAGCTTGTCTAGTGAGCTTGGGTTTTCAGCATGAATAGGTGAGGCCCATGCATCAGTGATCCAATTATATAATGCTGGGTCTCAACATGGATGATCCATGCGCTGAAAATCCTGAATGTGCATCTGCCCATGCATATACTGCAGGTGGGCCCCACATTTTCAACATATTGGTTGGCTCCACTATGAGCATGCTTTGGCCCAAGCTTAGGCCAGATGTGGCTGAGAGAAATGGATGATAGGACAAATATGACCAATGTTCTGCAGTCAACATACATGAAGAACGAGGGGTGAACCTCATAATTATCATGCTGAAGCTGATTTACTAGTTCATATAAGATCATTTCCACTTATAATAGAAAAATAACAAAGTACATTATTTTGAAGTATTTTATTTATTCATTGATCCACAAAAGCATAGCTTATCAATAAAAATATAGTTACCATTCAAATACGTACTGAGAAATTAAGTATTGCACAAATAGTCTTTAATAGAATAGTACATGTACCTTCTTTTGGATCCTCCTGTCTATTGTATCAACATCAACATAATAACCTGCTTGATAATCTGATCCCATACCTGTGGAAATGTAGGAATAACATCAAAATCCATTCAACTTCTACATCATGCAGATAGAAAGAGGTAAAACTCTTAGTTGATATTAAAGTTCTCAAAAGCATTGTGTCCTAGATCCTTGACCTTTTTTTTTTTTTTTTAATAAAGAAATTACTATCTCAACTCCAAGGAGCATTTTCTGGAAGGCTACTCAACTTATATTATTATTATTTTTTTGAAAGATCTCATATTAAAGAAAAAGAAGAAGACGAATAGAAGATGATGAGAAGGCCTCCATTGCAAGTACAAGAAAAAAGCCAAAACATGATCAAAAAGCTAGGCGGATCAACTTGCATAAAAGGACTCCAAGGTGGAATGGATTCAAGGAAAGAGACATCCTAAAAGTAAGGGAAGACATTGCCCATCCTGTAGCCTTGAAAAGGATTCTCCAACACAGCATGTCAATCTGCCAAGACTTGCTTGCAAAGATTCTACAACATCTTTCATTCCAGATTCACCAAAATACAATAAAAGAAAGCATCTTCCAAGACCACATCTCCATGATAAAAAAAAAGCGCTGCACGTCCATACCACATGCAATTCAGCAATCAAGTGATAAGAGAACCAAACAAAATAGAAGAGCCTTAAAAAAGGAATTTCCACACACCTTCAGATGCCACACAATGGATATTTGTCAATTCTTCTGCCTCCCATAAAGCACATGTCAATTGTTCTGCCTCCCATAATTGAAAATTTTTAATCTACACAATAGGTTGGGCCCCGCCGTGATGCATGCCAAAGCTCAGCGTATAGATAATCATTTTCATATGAAATCAGAGAACTATAATAATTTCATACATCTATAAATCTTGTGAAATACAAGAAGATGAAATTGGTGTTGAAAAAGAGGCCTCTCTAAAAGAAGATCCATGATTCTTCAGACTGATCTAAATTAAGGACAACCCTCTGTGAAAGAGCATACAAAATGCCTTTCCCAAGGTAGAAATAACCCAAAAATATTCTAGATTAGAACACCATTGTATGAAAAAGCGAAAGATACCAATACAAACATACATACATACAGGCTGGCTGAATGCATTTACTTCAGTCATTCAAGGGAGAAAGAACCCAAAATATCCTACATTAGGACATCACTATATGAAAAGGAAAAAGAATACAATGCCACAACTATACATGCATACATGACACATGCATGCATGTATGCAACAAAAAGGGATTGGTTGAGTCTTTGAAGGGAGAAATAACTCAAATGTGTCCAACACCACCTAAAGTGCCAAATCCATAGATTCATACATACATACATACAAGCAATGGATGCAAGCAAATGGATATTTTAGTTCAGTCTTTGAAGAGGAAAATAACCCAAATGTGTCCTACATTAATACACCATTTCATGAAAAAACAACAACAAAATACAATACCATCAGCGTATATGACTGAATGTGTCAAGCAGGAAAATGGGTATTCTTGTTTATTTTTCAAAGAAATGAAAAATCCCATTATATATATATATATATATATATATATATATATATATATATATATATATATATATATATATATAAAGCCAAAAATGTCTAATCCCCAAGTGATCTTTTAATGTGGTAGATAAAATTCCATAAATTTCAAAAAAAAAAAATCATATATAAATGTAACCTTCCTTACTAAACAAACAGAGGAAAACAAAAATTCATAAAAAAGCAAACAAAACTCAAAATATAAAATAATAAAAAAGCCCCTATGACCACAAACACTAGGTTTTTTTTTTTTTAAAGAGAGAGATAACTCAAAAACCAAATGGTATAGTTCATAACTAGCAATAACAAAATCCCAGTAAATGCACTAATCATATATAATAATAATAAAAAGGGCAAAATGGGAAACAACAATGGGCAATCCAATATTTTCAAGGATGAAGGAAACTGAATACAACTCACACTGTCAAAGACAAAGATTCAACTAAAAGCACGAATCATGCATTCAAGCAGCAAAATTAAATCACTAACCCACTTGTCATCATGATCTCAGCTGAAATTAAAAAAAAAAGGTTGAAAGTGGAGATGATACCTTGTTTCTGCAGTGGAGCGGGATGCGTAATAAGAAAGGAGGAGGGATGGGGAAACTCCTCGTATATTGGCCGGAACAACCTCTGTAGTGGTTGATGCGTCAGAGATCGACACCGAGAGGGATGGCTGGAAAAATCTGGCAGCTGCGTATTCCAGCGAGAGACAGATACGGAGGGATGACACGTCTGCGTATTTCAGCAAGAGACAAATTTGGAGGGATGACTGGAAAACCCTAACGGCAACACGAGAGAGAGAGAGAGAGAGAGAGGGGGGGGGGGGGGGGGGGGTTTGGGTTTTGGGAGAGGGGCAGGCGCGCGAGAGAAATTTGAGGGATTTGGGTCGCACGCGGGATTGTGTTTTGGGGGCGGTGACGGACGCCACTTTTAAGTGCTTAGTTTTAGGTCATGTGGGGCCCACCATGATGTATGTTATTTATCTAATCCGTCCATTCATTTTAAAAAATCATTTTAAGGGTTGATCCAAAAAATGAGTTATGTCGAAGCTGTAAGCGGACCACATAAAATATTAACAATAGAAATTTAGTTATTTTTTTATTTCTTATGATGTGGTCTAATTAGACCTTCAATCTACCTACTTTTTGGGCTCATCCACTGAAATTATATATTAAAATTTATGAGCGGCTTAGATAAAACACATATATTCCAATGAGCCCCTTAAGCACCATCCATCTCTAATAATATCCCGGTGGAAGCTAGGCTTTAGCTACAGATTAAGTAGGTTTTAGCTACGGATTAAATCCGTAGCATTTTAGCTTCGGTTTATATCTGTAGCTAAAAACTTCTAAAGTCCGTAGCCTTTGCTTGATTTTTTGGTAATGTAGGCATGGGTGCATACATGTTAGTCGCCTTGGCAGCTTCCGGTGGGAGTGTATGTAAGGCCTTGGATTAGGACCGCTAGTGCTTGTTGGTTAGCCGATAGAAAACCAACTTAGTCTCCACGGGAGCCACCAATACGGGTGAGTATGTAAGTCCTTATGCAGGCCTCTGACAGGATGTATGTTTGTAAAGGTTAGAGGTGAACCTGATTTAAAACCTCTGATAGTGAATACTAGTACACTTGAGGAGAGTGCGTCCGATGAGAGTGAAGTAGGGAAACCGATCCACTGTACATGTTTGCGTTTGCGACTGTGAATATTTGTAATTCTAATTTATGCTTATGTGTTTGATTAATTAAATCATATGAATGCTTGAATTGAGTTGTATGCTAGACACTTAATTTATAAATACACACAAGCTCACTATCTATATATACTAGAGCTTAAATTGGCACATCTCTTATAGTTTATATGATTGGACCCACTTTGGCTTAGAAGCTTTAGTGTTATTTTACCTTCTTGTTTAAATTGATACATTGGTTAAGTACGCATTTAATTTTAAAATTTATAATTTTAAATTAATCCTAGTCATTCCCTCTAGGACTTAGCCATACTTCTATAGTTCCGCAAAGCTTCGATATGCACCATGGTAGACTATCCCATCACGCAATTTCAAGTTAGAACTAGTTTGAACTGAGCTTTCATTATTTTGTATCCAACATAGGAGAAGGTAGCAAAATCTAGTTCTTCTTCAACTCTTCGTTGGTTGTTAATATTTTATCAGTATCAAACTAAATGATCTCTGTGAGAGTTGAGCTATAAAGAAGATAGGAAAGGGTGACAGTTTTAGTACTGTATGCTAAGTGCTCCTTGATCTTTTGTAGGTCCTTTTGGCTACTATTAGAGGTCATGGCCGGATCTACACCTTGGGCGTGGGTTGTTGGTGGGGATTTCAATGCCGTGATTGGTCCTTCGGAAAGATTAAGTGCTCGTGAAGCAGACTCTACCAGCTCTTCAGGATTCGCTGATGTCATAAACTCAACGTGTTTGGTTGATGTGGGTTCATTGGCAATAGGTTTATGACGTAGGGAAGGATGTGAGGTCAAGCAACATCTTCTTTAGGGGAATAACTATTCCAAATCCACGAAACTTCTCTAGACTCCTTACAGAGAAACCTCAAATCCACAATGAAAAGAAAATATAAATAATTTTAAAATATTCGAAATAATTTTATTGATGATGAAGAATGAGTTTACAACTCTTTAAATAAGGCTATGAATCCTAGGGAGAAGTTTCAGAATCACACTATAACTAAAACTCCTAGAAATCGTGACTTACTATAAATAGTAAACTTACTATTTATAGATGGCCATGATTTCCACTAGACCTCATGGTTTTCAGCCAAAAATAGTAAGTGCCGTATTTGGCTCAAGCATGATATTCTCCTAATTATTCTAAGAACTTTTCATGTTGGGCGCAACTCCTAAAGCCCAACTTATGAAGAGTTAAATTAAAACTTACTATAAATAGTAAAAAGGAAATTAAAACAAGAATTCAACCATTGTTCCGTTGCTATCTCGCAGATTTGGCGTGCGCGTTGGGTGGCTAAGGTAGGTAGGATAGCTCATTCCAGTCTACAAGATATGTCTATTTTAAGTTCTAACGTTCCGGATCACTTTTGTCGTCGACTAGGTCTTTTCTGATCCATCTTAGCCATGAAAGTGCCCAGCCGCTCTACATCAGTTTACTTGGAGCAATAACCATGCGGGGCCATCTTAAGTGTGGGACAAGTTGATCAGGTTCTTGTGCAACGTTCAGTGTATTGACTTTACCCATTTCAAGGTGTTGCATTTGCCTCGAATGGATCTGATTATGCTCCTTTTCTGTTTTCCTTTCCGTCTAGATGTAATTTATGTGGTTTATCATATTGAATAGTTTTCCAATTTTCCTTTTTTCATATTCTCGTTAACAAAAGGTAATGGTGGGTAGACACTCCATTCAAGATAAGAGAAACTATTTATAATCTGAACCGGTCTTCAAAATTAAATGCCCGTTGACTCCAAATTCACTCCAAACCCTAATCCAATCAGTTGTAGAACTCTAAGCCGGATGCAAAATCAAAGGACATAGCATATATTGGCCGGAATCGGATACCCACCGGCCACCATCTACCAATCAAGGCTCAACAGCTGGCATCTTAGATTTCAATGTGATAAATGGACTTCTAAATAGAGTTTGCACAGTGGGCCTGAGCCCGGTCCAAGATGTTTTTGATGGGGCCAAGCCTAATTATAACATCTAGATAGTTCTTTACGTGTACCATGCTTAGATAGGAGCTCAAAAGCTAGTAAACCCATCAGCCTTTTAAGAAGTCAAAGCTGGTGAGTCCCATTAATCATCACCATCCGATTGTCCCACCAGCTAATGCAGAAAACTTTCAAATCTAGTGGGCCAGACTGGATCATTTTCCTATGAGTGAATTCCATCTGTACGATCCAGTTGGCTGATCACCGAGACCAAACTCAATGACGGAGGAGATAGGTAGGCAAGAAAAGAGAATGGGCTTGCATCCGGGGTGGCCCGAGCTAGCCCTTATACACAGCCTAAAATTTAGGCATGGACCTGGCCCTCAGGCATGACACTTCATCTAAGGCCCGGCCTGAAGTGGGCCGGGCCAGAAACACGTCGAGCACATCCAGCATCCAACGAGGACCAATTGTGGAGCATCTGAGCCATTCATCAGGTTAGGCCACTGATCATGTGGTCGCGTGCAAATAAGTTTGGTACACTCATTAATCGAGCCACTCGTGTGAGTCATTCAGTAGGTGAGTCACTTGTGCGGGTTTGATTTTTTATTTTTTTATTCTAACCATCCATTTTCCTCGTACTTTGGTGGCCCATCTGATGAGTGGACTGGCCTGATTTTGGGTTAAGGGCATGTTATGGTTCCACCTGATGAATGCGTGGATGCTACAAGGCCGCTCCTCGACAAAAGCTAGACTGGTGATAGTTAAAAATGGTGGTGACTCATCCACCATACCGTGGTGGATATGTTTGGAAGTATGGACCGTCTAAATCTCAAGATATTCGTGGATAGAGCATAACCCAAAAAGTGCACGGAAGATCCAACCATCCACCTGACAACTATCAAATGGACGGTTAAAAATACGACGATTAGCAGTCCAAACTCAATGGAAGAGATTGTGTGGTTAAGATCGTCTGTTCAGTAGGATTTACCTGTTATAATCTATGTGCAATGGGACCCAAGATTTGGACGGCATAGATTTTCATACACTTCATCCACATTTACAGTGACTGAGTCACCACCATTTTGAAACTATCAACATATTTTAGCCCCTCAAACCCCTTCCCCTCTCTCCAATTCATTTTTAAAACATTTGATATAACTTGGTCCAAGTGATCAGCCAATTAACAGTAGATGAAAATACTGTCATCTCAGTTACTTTGATCACACGTGTATGAAATCTGGACTCTCCATCTCTTGGCTCGTCTAATTATCAAATGGGCCGCCTTTATAGAAAGAATGAACGGTTTGAAAATACCTGTTAAATTTCCAATTAATTTAAGTAAGGTTTAAAGACAGTTGTTAGCAGTTACTGTTCTATGCATGCATGGTAATAATAAAACATTAGTCTGACTTGAATTTAAGGTCACTACCTTTAAAGCGATATTTGAACCCTACCTGTAGCTAAATAGACTCTTGTATCAGAGTCTAGTAGTGCTTGTTCCAGTCAAATAATGTGATGTTCTGCCAGTTTTGAATTCAAAGTTCATTGCACCTGTGTGTTATCTAACGGTCCAAATTGCACCCTATTTTATCCAACTAATCCAATGGTTCAGATGGCCTTGCGAGGATGTGCACGTGCCTGGACCACACATCTTGCCTGTGTATGATAGTGAACCTTGGACAAATGAGGATCTTATTCCCTTCTTTTTAACTTTCGACAATTTGAAAAGCTACCCTCTACTTTTATCAAAACAAGCCAAAGCATTTGTTTAATTGGAAAAATCACAATCAAAGACCAATTTTTATGGTATAATTACGGTTATTCACTTATTATTTATCTAATTATGCTTATATTATAAAATTTTTACAACATTTTATTTATTACTACTTGGTTAAATAGTCAGCAAAGACTTCATCAAGTGGGCCACCCTTGTCAAGTGGACGGAGTGGATGTCCTACGCTTGGGTGCTGTACCTGTGTAAAATCGTTGTGGTAGAGGACTCTGGTCCCTTAAAGGCAAGGAATGCGGCCTCTTTTTTTTTTTTTTCAAAAAGGAGCCCCTGAGGAATGCGGCCGAAACAGGGCCGATTCCTCCTTAACACCTTTTAATCTAGCCAATGCCGCAGGCACCTAATGCATTGGGGCCGACAACGTTGTGATGTTATTATATTCTAATTCCTTGCCAGGGAAAATAAAATCCCAAATTAAATTCTAAATTGATGGGTTGGTGTGATCTTATCCATGTGGTTATGCACTCTTTGAATTGGAATCTATTTTCAAAAAGATCCTGACTTTTGTGCTTTGGTGATCCGCTACTCTATTAGAGGTGTGCTCTTTGATGCTAAGGCCCAGGGCAAAACATTAGCCAAATCTAAGACTTATATGGGTAGTACCGTGGGGAATAATGGGGATGGGACATCAGCCATAGGTTTGTGTATGGGGCATCATGGTGCCTATATTTCACTAAATCAGTCTAGTCTAAAAATCCTGCCGGCCACGGCACATGAACTTGTGTTTAAATCACACTTCTACATCGTTTCCTTATGTTGTGCGGATGCCTTGGATTTTGCTCAGGGAGATGGAACATGGCTCTGTTAGTCCAATCGAACTAGGTGTCAGTCCAATCGACATAGTACATGTTTTCTCAGTAGTAGAGCAGGTTTTGTTGGTCCAACCGAGGACCCTGCCGGTCCAACGAACAGTCACTGACGGCTCGACAATCATCGCCGGTCTGATGGTCGGACCAACACAGTTACGCGGTTTTGTGCAAATCGGGATATTTAAGCCCTATTTTGATTATGGCTCGTTCAAGATAAGTATTTTTTATCATAGGGCAAGGGTTTTGCAGATTGAGAGAGTTTTCTGCACTTGTTAGGACTTAGAAATGGATTTTTCTAAAGGGCTAGGGTTTCTCCTAGGGTGCACATTGTAAGGGGAGATCGGGTTGCTTGTGTAATCGGAGAAGGTGAATGGTATAATTCTGAGGTTTTGATTATAATAAAGATATTTGTCGCTTTGTGCTTTTTTTTTTTGCAAAAGTTTTTCATGTAAAATCATGTGTTTGTGTTTGCTTGATTGGTTGTTTCGAGTTTTGATTATTCTATCTTCGTTGAACATGCTTCCTTAAAGTGCAAGATTAACAATAGTATTAGATCCAAGTTTCTAATATCTAGGGTTAATATAGGTTTGTTGTGGCTTGGAATTTCAGCAAAGTGGTATCAGAGCGTTAGGTTAAGAATGTTCGGGGATTCAACGAAGATGTCAAGGTCAAAATTATTCGATATCTAGAGGTTCGACATGAAGGGCAATTTTAGTTTATTGCAACGGAATGTTAAAGATATTTCAGTGTCACGAGGGTTGAGCAAGGCGTTGTTGGAGATTAAATGTCGAAAGATGACTGGAGCGAACTCAGGGAGAAGAGGGCTATGAGCGCCATTCGTTTCTGTCTATCAAATGAAGTAATGTACAACATTTTGAACTAGAAATCAATAATGGATATGTGGAAGAAAATAAAAGATCTATACATGGCGAAGTCTCTCACTACCAAATTGTTTGTAAATAAATAACTTTACGGGCTATGGATGAAGGAATGATCCGATCTTTTGGGGCATATGAACTCATTTACAAAAATATGTAGCAAGTTATAAAGGCTCAAAAAGATGATTAAGGATGAAGATAAAGCGTTGCTACTTCTAGTATTGCTTCCCTCATCATACGACCATCTCGTTACTACTCTGCTATATGGGAAGAGTATTATGAAAATAGAGGAAGTTACTGCAACTCTTGTGTTTAACGAGTTGATAAACAAAACAAACGATGATGATTGTCAAATGCAGGGGTTAGTTATGAAAGGGGGTCAGGGATGTGGGAGATCCGTGAAGTAATCTCAATTTGATAGGAAGAAAAAGTCTAGATCGAAATTGAAGGCTTAGGACAAATGCTTTTACTGTAATGCCTCAGATTTTTGCTATTTTGGATTGCCAAAAATCCTTTATTTTTTTTTTAAAATTTATTATTATAATATCCACATCATCACTTACTGACCCTTAACGCTCGAGGTGAGCCTAGCTATACACGGATGGTACCGATAAAGAACTGTACAAATAAGATTGATCAACCGTAAAAAATCAATGAATCCAACCGATCACTTAAACATTGAGTTTAGCCCCATGAATTGTTCTCATAGGGCCCAAATCTAACCAACCTACCACTGACAAATCAAGACAATTGTAACTAAATTAAAGATCTTTCCAAAGCCGAGTCAGCTATGGTCCGGATCCTAACTAATGGACCAAATCAACCCAGTCACTCCTTTAGCCTAAAACCTATGGTTTAGAGTGATCATGACCGAATCACTATTTTCGCTAATTTCGAATAAGCCATATTGTGAACTTAGTTAATCCAGACCGTAAAGACTGTGCTCAAGCAATCTCCTTACCAAATTTATTTCAGAAATGCCCCGATTACTTGAATAAGCTCTAAACCGCTCGTTAGTGGGCCACTAGTTTTGAAATTATAGAGTAATGTCCATCTCACTGGGCTTGTGGTCCATTGTGGACAACAAGCTTAGACGACGCCCAAAAATAGGCGATTCACGCTATCAAGTTGGCACTTGTAAAGTGCAACTTGTCCTAGCACAAGCCTAAAATTTAGAATTTTAAAACAATTAGCTATGCCACTTAGGATAATAAATTATGACATTCCAACCATTAGATTTCATCCAAATTTGCACCAAAGGTTAAAGATATTTTCCTGCACTCGTCTGTCAAATCTAACCCTTAATCGAGGAACGGTGACCGTTAATCGCAAATCGGACCCTTGCGATAAATTCCCGCATCCGTTTGCCGTCAAACCTTGGACAACCCCTCATCGGGCCATGGGGCACCTATCCCATAATTCAATAGGCCAGGGGGCCACTAAGGCAGCCCCGAAAATCATAAGTGGGCCCCCAAGGGTCACTTAAGGAAGTTATTAGCATCCAGGGCCAATTGGACAAAAGTCTAGCATATATAAAGCCTTCAAACCCCTCTCTCCCTCATTCCCACAATAATTTCCAGCAAAGGGAGATACAGAGAGGGGAGAGAAGAGAGAGAGAGAGAAAGTGAGAGAGAAAGGAGGTTGTGAGAGGGAAGGGAGCTAGGAAATTGGAATTTTTACACTCCTACCTCCATCATTCGTCGTGAACCACGGTCCTACCACTGTAGAGACAAAGTGTGGCTGATCTAATGTAACAAATTCGAGCCTCCTCCGTTTTTCTTAAGCTAGGGTCGCATGCATGCGCCTTAACACAAAGTTCATGTGACATAGGGCCCCGACATGTCAAGTTTGCGGACCCGACACTGTTAGAATGACTGCAAGAGCTTCCGGTCGATAATAGGTGTGGACCATTACCTCTAGGTGACTGATTATCATGCCTAGCATAAATCATAGTGATTTTGTGTGAAGCATGTGTGTGCATATTGCTGAATTTACATATTGTTTGGTTTAGGACCTATGCGTAAAATTTTCCTAAAATTAGGAGAGGGATTTAGATCCTGATGATTTCCTAATATGTAGATTGTTGAATTATTGGTCAATTTAGGGAATTGCATGTGCAATTCCCTAATGTTGCTGATTTTGTACCGTAAATTTCATCACATGCAATTGATAAATGTAAATTGGGTGAATTGTTGTCCACTTGTTGAATTGCTGAATTATGTTGCACTTGACTTTCCCTATTTTGCTGATTATGTATGTTATATGTTGACACATGCAATTGAAATAGTGCAAGTTGGGTGTGTGGCTGTCCACTTTTTGAACTGTTAAAATATATTGAACCTGATCTCCACTGTTGCTGATCTTTTAAGATTGACTTTGTCGCATGTGAATGGTTTGTGGGAATCGAGTGTGTTGCTATCCATATTGTTAAAATTCTGAAATATACTAGTTTCTTACTGGAATTGTTGAGTATATGCTATATACCTGCGCAAATGCCCATTTTGTGGATTGGCTAGCCAATTGGAACTCTTTTCGAGCAATCTTTCCGTTAGGTCAGCCCACGGGCAAGTTTGGCCCGACTAGCCAAACCATGAGTTGTCGGCTGTAGTTGGACTACATGAGATGTTGTTCTCAGGTCGTACAGTCCGTGGTTTGTCTTGTGGGGGCAGATTGGTCCATTGGTTGGCTATCCTTATATGTTAACCATATTTGTACATGCTTGCTGGAACTTAAGGCACCCTGTGACTCTTGCACCCACAGATAATCTTAAATTGTGGCCTATAAGACTCGTGAGCTGAGGATGGTGGTATGAGACACTATGCCCGAGTTGTTGGCCTACGCTGGGGTGACGAGCCTCCCTGTAGTGAGTAGTGGGCACCAAAGACTCGTGAGCCGGGGATGGTGGTATGAGACACTATGCCCGAGCTGTCGGCCTATGTTGGGGTGACGACCTCCCTGTAGTGACCGCAAGTTAGACTCTAATGTCTTAAATGTTTCATATGAGCTTAAAAGCTATGGGAATGACGAACCCACAAGGGCCAAGGATCGCGAGAGTCATACGACCACGGCCATTAGAGCCGCGCGATCGGATTAAGGCAACGATCCATCAGGGTATCTCAGTTTCCCCAACCTGCTGGATGAATGGACTTAACTAATCAACTCGGCTAACATGTGCATTACATGCATTGATTACTTTTATGATTTGACAGTCGTGGTTGCTTGTGGGAGTGTTGGTTCGCGAACGTTAGATGGTGTCACAAGAGGGAGTGTTATGGTGAGAGGCATGCATCATATCATTAATCCATGCATTTGCATTAACTAAAGTATATAGGGTTCTGTGAATGTATGCTTTTCACTAAATTTACTCTCGTGCATGATAATTTCTGTAACTTATTGTTAATGGTACCATTGAGTTAGATACTTACTCCCAGACGGTGTTTTAAAACACCAACCAGAACCTGTCATAGATGTAGGGATGATGGAGCTGGATGTTCTGGAGGATGCCGGCGTGGACGACGAGGAGCGAGCGTACTTCCAGACTTTGGTGGGTCTTTCTAGTTCGGGTAGGCGATCACGGGATTGGGCCAGGGCCCTAGTCATTTTGGGACATTTGTATGGTTGGGACTAGTTCCTTGTTTTGGATATTTTGGGATTTGTATTTTAGATATTTTATATGGTTAGTGGCATCTGATACGGTTTTATAATTTATTGTTGTTCTATGTCTTGCTTAATTCTCCATTACCCATAGGATACTCTAAATGTAATTGCATCTAAGGCCCATTAGGGCACACGTGGCACTTAGGAATTTAGGAGACGAGTTCCTACTCGGCCCTTGAATTCGGAGCATTACATATACTGTGGCATGAATGGGTACTTCAAGAAGATATCAGAAGATATAGAAAGCAAGGAAAAAAACACTGCCAGATCGGCTACCATAGCACAAGAGAGCTCAAAAGGAGATCTTCTCTCGATTTCCTCATGTACGAATCATCTTACAGATACGTGGATCCTCAATTCAGGATATTCCTATCATATGTGTCCGAATAACACTTTGTTCGATACCTATAAGTCTTATGATGGTGGGAGTGTTCTAATGGAGAATGACGTTGCATGTAAGATCATCGGAATATATACCATCAAGATAAGGATGTTCAATGGAGTCGTATGGACTCTAGGTGATGTTAGGTATGTCCTAGATCTGAAGAAGAACTTGATATCTTTGAGCATTCTAAACACGAACGGGTGCATATTCATTGCATATAGCGATATAATCAAGGTCACTAGAGGTGCAATGATGTTAATGGATGGACATAAGATGATAAATCTGCACAAGTTAGTTAGGAGCATGGCTATAGATGAGGATACTACTACCCCACCTACAAAGTCAGGTAAAGATGACACAAATCTGTGGCATATGCAGCTAGGGCATATGAGCGAGAGGGGCATGATGAAAATCCATAAACGAAAACTATTGAAGGGAGTTAGGGCGTGCAAGGTGGATTTTCCTAAGCATTGTATACATGGGAAGTGGTGTAGGGTACAGTTCCAATCTTCAACACATACTAGCAGTGGGGTGCATGATTACATACATTCCAATGTCTAGGGGCTAGTGACATTACCATCTAAGGGACGAGCATGATACTTCATGAGCTTTAGAGATGATTACTCGAGTAAGGTTTGGGTCTATTTCTTAAAGCAAAAGTCTGAGGTGTTTGTCAAAGTTCAAGGAATGGAAGTCGGAAGTAGAGAAGAAAACTAGGAGACATATTAAGTATCTTAAGTAAGATAAAGATATCAAGTGCAAAGAGGTGGAATTCATGGAAATTTGTAAGGAACAAGGCATCGCAAGGCACTTCTCAACTCCAGAGACCCCACATCAAAATGGGTCATAAAGATGATGAACAAAACTCTATTAGAGAGAGTGAGAAGTATGCGGTTACATGTAGAGCTACCTAAAAGTTTGTAGGTAGAAGCAGTTAACATGGCATGCTTCATTGTGAATTGGTGACCATTTACAACATTGGATTCCAAGGTTACAAAGAAGTTCTGGGCAGGCAAGGATGTTGATTACCCAGGGTTGAGGATCTTCGGGTGTCCAATATACGTCCATATGCATAGTGAAGAAATCATAAAGTTGGTCCCAAATGTAGAAAATGCATTTTTGTCAGGTGTGGGAAAGGTGTTAACGATTATAAGTTTTGTTATGCAATTTCTCAAAAGGTGGTCATTAGCAGAGATGTCATCTTTAATGAGGTATTTATGTTGAAGGGCAATATGGATGCTGAAGAGAAATCAGAAACACATGATGAGACAGAAAGATTATTTGTGCGGGTAGAGCCGGTTAAGCCAATTACTGATGGTGAAATTCAATATGAGCAATAAATTGACTAAAACAATCGACAGTATACCCAGGAGAATATCCCTTGAATAGGTAAAGGGGAACCATTAGAGCCTCTATTCTATGATACAATTTCTTTCGCATTGTTCATAGGAAGTGAAGATCCCTCCACCTTCCTAGAGGCTAAGTTTGGAAAGGATGGTAACAAGTGAATGTCAGCTATAGCGGAGGAGATGGAATCTCTACACATGAATCAAATATGGGAGTCGGTATAACTTCTAAAAGGTTAGAGGATTATAGGGTGTAAGTGGGTATTCAGAAAGAAGGAAGCGCTAATAGAAAAAAAGGATGAAAAGTTCAAGGTACAATGTGTCGCAAAAGGGTACTTGCAGAGGAAATGAGAAGATTACAATGAGGTTTTCTCTTTGGTTGTGGAACATATGTCAATCAGGGCACTATTGGCTATGGTAGTAAAATCCAATTTGAAAATGGAGTAGCTTGATGTGAAGACAACATTCTTTCATCAAAATTTGGAGGAAGTTATTTACATATTTAAGCAACCAAAATGATTTGAGGAACTTGGAAAGGAAGATCATATGTGTAGGTTGAAGAAGTCAATGTATGGATTGAAGTAGTCTCCAAAGTAGTGGTATAAGAGGTTCGATTCCTATATGGTAAAGATTGTCTATATCAGATGTGAGTATGATTTCTACATATACTATAGGGTGCTTGAGGATAGGTCCTACATTATACTGATGCTATATGTTGATGATATGTTGAATGTTATGAAGGATAAGAAGGAGATACTCTTGCTTAAATTTTTTATTAAGAAATAAGTTTGATATTAAGAATGTGGGTACTGTGAAGAATATCCTAGGCATGAGGATTTACAGAGACAGAGTTTGGGAAGTTATGGCTGTTTCAGATGGGATATATTTAGAAGGTGCTAGATAGGTTCCACATGCAAGGTGCTAAGCTAGTTAGCACACCTCCAACAAGTCACTTTAAGTTATCAGCCAACTCATGTCCATGCATAGAAAAAGAGATTTCAGACATGTCATAGGCGCTGTTTGTGAGTGCAGTTGAGAGTCTCATAATGTGATGGTTTGTATGAGGCAAGATATCTCATAAGTAGTTAGCGTGGTCAATAGATATATGGCGAATCAAGGAAAAGAGCATTGGAATGCATTTAAGTGAATTGTCAAGTATCTTAGGGGCATAATCGACAACAAAATCACGTTCGGGGGAATGAAGCTTTAAGTGGAGTTATAGGCTACGTGGATGCAGATTATACATGAGATCTGGATAACAGGAGGTCCACTATGGGATCTGTTTTCACATTGGCGGGTGGATCGATATGTTGGATATCTATGTTATAGTTTATGATAGCGTTGTCTACAACCAAGGTGAAATATATGGCTATGAAGGAGGCGCCAAATGAGGCATTATGGTTGAATGGTTTAATTGGAGAATTCGAGTTGAAGCAGGAGGTGATTTGGTTATACTACGATAGTTAAGCGCTATTCATCTAGTGTTGAATCAAGTGTATCATGTGAGAATTAAACACATCACGTGATGTTCCAGAAGATATGATAACTTATTACTATAAGAGAGATTCAATTTCAAAAGGTTTATACAAACGAGAATGCTGCAGATATGTTGACAAATCTAGTAACCACATACAAGTTCAAGTACTGCTTGGGCTTGATTACTCACCATCCATTGTTGAGGTCGGGCACCATTGAATAGAGATGTGGATGGAGTTGTGTTCCGGATGGAAAATGCAAGGAGTGGTCTATGCTTAAGGTGGAGGTCTGCATAGGAGATCTTTAGGGTAACTTGACAAAATACAAGTCAAGGTGTAGATTGTTGTGCAAATGCCTTAAATTATGCTCAATCAGGGAGATGCAGTAGGGCTTTGTCAGTCCGATCAGCATAGTGCAAGTTTTTTTTAGGACCAGAGCAGGCTCTGTCGGTCCAACTGAGGAGCTTGTCGGTCTGACCAACAATTGCTGATGGCCTGATTGACGGACTGACAATTGCCATCAGTCTGACTGTTGTACCGATGTAGTGACACAATTTTATGCAAATTGGGGTATTTAAGCCCTGTTTTGATTAGGGCTCGTTTAAGACAAGTGTTTTTTTCTTAGAGGACACAGGTTTTGCAGGTTGAGAGAGTTACACACACACACACACATACATATACACTTGTAAGGGCTTGGGAAGGGATTTTTCTCAAGGGCTAAGGTTTTTTAACTAGAGTACACATTGTAATGGGAGATCGAGTTGCTTTTGTAATTAGAGAAGGTGAGTAGTGTAATTCTAAGGTTTTAATTATAGTGGAGATTTCTGTCGCTTTGTGCCATATTTTTTCCCACAAGGGTTTTCCACATAAAATTGTATGTTTGTGTTTACTTAATTGGTTGTTTCTAGTTTTGATTGTTCTATTTTCGTTGATTGTACTTCCATAAAGTGCATGATTAATAGTGATATTAGATATGGGTCTCTAACATCTAGGGTTAATTCGGGTTTGTTGTGGCTTGGAATTTCAACACCATAAGTGTCAGCTAATTGACAGAGTGGATTTCATTTATTCAACATATTAGCCCAAAGAGCTTGGACGTCATTCTATGTACGACTTAAAAATAGTTGTTGTAAATGATCTCAATCTCTCTAAACAAAACAATGAACCATCGTTGGCTTGACTATGGGTTGTTAAAAGTGGTCTGCCTACACAAACGGGAGAACATGCATGCCATCTATCATGTTTGTTGCCACACTTTTACCTTAGAAACCAAAAGTTGAGTTAGACCAAAACTCATGTAGATGGGAAACTTGCCATTAGTTGTGTATGCAGCCCATTCTTGTTTATATATGCCACCAAATCCATTATATGACTTTTCTCATCAAACCGAAACTACTCTCCAAAAATCACACTATTGTGAAAATTAGGTGGATCGTAGTGAATATAAAGTTTTAGGTAGATTTTACATTATTTCCTATGGTAAGGCTCACATGAGTATTGCATTAGAAAGATGGGGTGGCTTTATGAACACCGTCCGCAGGGCTCAACCCCTTCTAGTCCTATTAGCACAATCCGTTGTGAGTAGAGAGAAAGGATGGAGATTCGCCCGCTTGCCACTCAATTCGATCAAGATCGGGGAGTATCTGTTTAGTTGGATTGATTTGATTTTCTTGGTTGTGCAATACTTTTATAAGGTGACTGAAATGGTGCGTTTTGAATATTTGGAGTTTCCGCTAGCCGATTAATCTTGCTTTGGTCCACAGTCGACTAGGGTCGTTGGACTCACCTTATGGTTGGGGAATTATGAATTCCTCGACTTGAATGACTCTTGTAGTTGGCTTGCAATTAAAAAAAGATTTGGGTAAGGGTTGCGGTTACAAGAGAGGAAGGGGTTAGGCGCTCTCTCTTGCTCGTATTATTTGAGGTCTCTAGTTTAAGAGACATATGTCTTTCGATTTTTTTTTTATTTTTATATATTTGCAAGTGTATCTAGGCCATGCTGTCAAGCCCCGAACTCGGAAACCGGGCTTACAAAATTTCCGATCACCAAATCCGGCGCCGACAGCCTCCGTAGAATCCCATTCTCGGCTCCCGGCACCCATTTACCAGGTTCCGATCCTGAGATACTACAAGGAGGATTTATAATCATCAGTCTGATTCATAATGAGCATAACCAAAAGTATAACCCACGAACAATAACCACAAGAACACCATCACAAAATCCACTATGATAAAAAACTTTTAAGTACAATGCATCTGAAGGGAATACAAGATAATGCAAAAGATAGAAACTCCAAAGCTCGTCTGCACGCTCCTGTTGCTATTATGCTACGACTGCATCCTGGCGTCACCTGCACGCATTAATCGTGCATAAGCTTATAGAAATCTTAGAGGGTGGTGTAAGGGTGTACACAATATAAACGTGCTTAGAATGCAAGGTCAGAGTAATGTGGAATCATGGTGATGAGTACATGAATGCAATCAGCCGTACCAAGGCTATGCGGTGCAAGATATGAATGCTATCGGCCATAACACGGCCATGCGATGCGAGATGTAACTCAAGTATGCCAATCCTCATCATATATCAGTACAGTTTCATTCTGGATAACCACCGGGGTTTAGTACACTCTAAGTGGCACTACCGCTCTCCTAGCTGCACAGTCCAAGTGAGCGTAAGAAACCTCACTATCCGCCTGGCCAATAGTTTGTCAATGCCTATCCGGCATGTTAATAGCAGACCCATTCACGAGCTGGTCAAACTCAGCCTAGTATTGCCTCCTACCCTCGGGCGAGTAAGGCTACACCCCTTTCCAACCGACCACGACACAGTGGAGACGCGGCCTCCTGGTATTCGGCCCTCGTGCGCTCATATATCCACTCAGTCTCGACGTTGGATTCATCCTCTAGTATCATCGGGTTTATGAATTTTCACCCAGGGACATCTATGCCGCCCCGATGCTTAGTAACAATATTTTCGGTGTCCAATCCAGCCACCCACGATGTGTCTGTGGAGGCTATGGCCCTGATGTCGCTAGGGCATACAATAATCACAATCACACAAATGCAAGTGTATGAATCATATTATCAGACATGCAACAATCCTACGCGTACTGAGCGCTTATGTGGGGCAACTCCGCCTATCAGGAAGCCCATAAACAATCTGCCCGAAGGCATATGCTGTGATCAGTCACTTCTCATACCAGGCATACATATGATGCGCATGATCATGAATCATGGATCTATGCTATACATGTTATGTGGTGATGGGCTCTGATCAAAACGAAGATGGGCCTAGATGGACTATATGCTACAGGTATGGGCCTATTAATGGGCCCTAGGGAGAGAGTGACAATGCGGACATTTAACCAACATCATCCTTACAATGTGGACATCAAACCATCATTGCTCCCAAGGTGTAGCCTGCTATAAAATCAACACATATACCATGGTGGAATCATACTACAATGGGCCTTATGTACATCCTATAGGGCTTTGACCCATAGGTCTCCAGTACATCAAATGGGCCTCATACATGGGTCTCGTATATATATATCAAGGTGGGCCTCAATGATAGGCCACAAATGCATCAACATGAGCCTAGTCACATGGGCCTTGCATACATCACAATGGGCTTATACAATTTAAGGTGGGCCTCGATAATGGGCCTTAAAATAATTTTCAAAATGATTGGATGATTTGGATGGATCGCACGCATCATGGTGGGGTCCACACTAATGGAGGGTATGGATTACAATACATACATAAGTGGGTCCCATGTGGGGCCTACCATAATGTTTATTTTCCATCCAACCTGTTGATGAGGTCACAAGGACCTAGGGCCCGCTAAAATGTTTATTTTCTATCCAACCTGGGCCCACCATAATGGTTATGCGCCATCCAAACTGTTCATAAGGTCACTTGGACCTTGGGCCCATTGTACTGTTTATTTACGTCCAATCTGTTCATAAGGTCTATTGGACCTGAGGCCCACTATACTCTTTATTTGCCATCCAACTGTTCATAAGGTCACGTGGACCAGGATAGGGCCCACTGGACTGGGGCCCACTGGAATGTTTATTTTCCACCCAAACTATTTATAAGGTCACACGGACCGTGGGTAGGGCCCACCATAATGTTTATTTACATCTAATCTGTCACACGGTCAGGGAGCCCACCGTGATGATTTTTATTCTTATATATATATATATTTATCACGTGGACAGGGAGCCCACCGTGATGTGGTCCACAAATCTAGCCTGCTCATTATGTGTGTCCCACTTGGCTGAGGGTACAGACCAAGTTTCAGCCGCATCCAAATTTCAGGTAGGCCCCACTAAGTATTTTTATATGTTTAGGCATGTCTTCACATGATTTTAGATGGTGTGGCCCACTTGAGTTTCGTATACAGTTGATTTTTGGATGGTCCACAGACAGGGAGGGGGGCCAAAAAAAATGGACGGCGTGGATGTATAAAACACACATCATGGTGGGACCCACGACTGGACCGTGGGTCCAGCCCGTCCGCCTGTCCGTCAGGCGCAGGCGCTGCCTGCATCTGCAGTAGCACCGTCAGCGCTGCCCTCTTCTTCTTTTTTTTTTTTTTAAATTTCTGTTTTTCTAAGGAATTTCCTAGGTGGGGCCCTCATCAGGAAAATCCACCCTGGCCATTACATCCCATGGCTCAATATTGGCCAAACAAGCCCAATATTGGGTATGTTTCAGCATGTAGAATCATCGGGTGGGTTTTCAATGGTAAAAATTACTATTTCCTATGGTATGGTCCGCTTGATTATCAGATTGGTCCCAAATTTTGGCTCAACGCCTAAATTGATCTGGGCAACGGGATAGACGGATTGGATTATATGCATACATCAAGGTGGGGCCTGCATGAGTGGCCTACCACTTCTTTCTCTTTTGGCTAGCTCGTTAGTACACTCCCATGTCAGTTTACACTTCACTATTCGCCAACAACACGTCCAGCATCCCGGGACGCTGGACGGCATAGGAAAGCACATCATTGTGGTGGGTCCCATGTGGATGTGGCCCACCAACACCTATATACATATATAATATATATATATATCTTATATATCATATATAATATATATTATATTATATATCATATATATATTATGTAAAATATAACATATAATAAGAAGGGCATTGGGTCCATTTTAACAGTGGATGGTGTGGATCATCACCTGCAATAAGGTGGGCTACACCGTCTGATGTAGATGGATGGGGTAGATATAACATATATTGGTGGGATCCACACCTTCACAAAGAAAGAGAGAGAGAGAGAAATATACGGTGAGATAGAGGGACCCTGCCACTATGGGCCCCTCTTGATTAAATCACATACATCAAAATGGGTCCCACCTACAAGTGGGCCCTAAAATCGAAAATAATGGTAAATCACCCACCTTACTAGCCTCTTTCTTGGTCACTTAGCCTCCTTAGCTCCAATGTTCAACGTTTAACGGTGGATGATGGAACTTTGATGGTGGGAATGAAAGATGAGAGGGTGGGCCACACTTGGCATTTGAAAAAACTTAGAAATGCTTGGACGTGTGAGGCTTTAAGTTGCTTGGGAGATTTGAGAAATGAGAGAGAGAGAGAGAGTGAGATGATGGGAGTGATATGGATGGGTGAGGTGTGATGGGTTGGGTTGAAAATTTTATAAAAGGGGTATGGTTGTGGTTGAAATTTGGAAAAAGAGAAATGGTGAGTGGAGAGAGCGGACTTTTGAAAAAGTAGGGATGGGTTGTTATACATTGGGTAAGGCTTGTACTTGACATTGATTGATGGGACATATCGTAGAGATTCCCTCGAAATTTACAACGCGCGGCGTTTCTTTGAAATGAACGCAGGTCCACATCTCTTAGCCTGAGTATCGGTTTGGTGCGCATGTCACGGCGTTGGAACCGCGGCGACGGCGCGGTCGCTATGATACAAGTTTCGGATCGAGCCGACTTTAGTGTGCAGGACCTGGCTTAGGATCGCGTGCAAATGTCAGATACAGTACGAAGGTTGGCAGAATTAGACCGGAAGGGCCACGGAAGCCAACGGAACGGTACGGACTAGGACACGGGTCTTACACATGCTTTGCATAATCTTATGTGGGGATTGGGTAGGCAAGTAGCAAAAAAGAAAATAAATAAACAAAAGTATAGGTGGCTAAAATAATACGAAATAGCAGTTGATATGTTGGAATGTGCAGAACGGACTGTGTTTTTTGTTTGATAGAGATGTAAGAAAGAATAAAGGGAAATCAAACACTCTTTGTTTTTTGTTAGAGGAGATGATTAAATGTCTTAAATTTGACTCTACTCTTCGACTGACTGGCTTTCTAACTAATTGACTTTTTTGCTATTGGTTTTGAGCAAGGCCTAGGCATGGGATGGTAGTCTTGGGCTTCCTAGGTGGCATAATCTCCCGGTTGTATGGACGTTGGATCTCATTTAAGAGAAAGGGACCAATCACGAGGTCTCTGCTATTGCCTACTGTTGTTGAACTAAGCAGTGGACACTTGGCATAGATTTATCATGCAAAATATGTTAGTACGTATTAATATCTTTGGTTGGCAGGATAATGCCAAGTGTCCATTGGCTTGCAAGGAGCCGATGGTATGCCTTTCTTCATTTTTGGTCAAACATCCACCATTTTCCTTCTTCTTTGATTATTAGTGGCTGATTTTGAGTCATGGGGGGTTAGCGAATGGGTGATTTGACCCATTCATTTTGTTTGGAAAGGGGTTTGGACATAATACTTCCTTTTTGGTTGGCTTACAATGGTTCCTTTGGCAGATAAGCATGGGTTTATCAAAATATTGTCATGATAGTGAATTTTAACTAAGGTTGCTTAAAGGCCCTTGTCGCGGGACTGAGAGTTGGAAATCTTTTAATCGGGTTTGACAACCTTATTGAGGACAAGCCAGGGGTTCTGCTTCTAACTTTGGTAGGGTGGTCAACGGTGATTGAAAGTTTTTGGTGCTGTTTTATCAAGGTCTAGCCAGTTGGATGAAGAGTAGTGCTCTTGTGATTTAGGTTGGATGTACGGTCTCTCCTAATAAACTAGATGCATCTTATTGACAGAAAGTCATCCATCCATATTAACGAATAGTATGCCACTCTACTATAATGCGAAGTAATGCAATTGCTTTGGCAACTTGGGCTCAATGAAAATGGATTTTTTTTGGTCTTTTAAATGAATTATCTTTGTTTATCTTTGACCAGTGGTATAAAAGAAAGTGATGTAAAATTCTTCTAGTATAAGTCATGTAATTAGATAATCAATAGGTAGATAATTGTTATTAAATATAAACATAGGTGTTTGACTGTATCTTCTATTTTTTTTTTTTAAAACATAACAGTTAAATCTGGGTTATGTTTCAATGATGCAAACATATACTATTGGACATTGCCATTGACGGAGGACGTCCAATTTTTTGTATTTTTATTGGACTGTATATTAATTTTTTGAATCAAAACTGGTCAAGGGAGGTTTTCCTTGCTTCCTTAGGGTCATGGCCTATCCCTGCTCATCTTAGGGAGGCCACGGTCAGTGATTTCTTCGTTGCCACTGGTAGATTCCGCTGGCAAGACTTACAGAACATCCTCCCATCGCCCATCGTTCAGCATTTGAAGGATTGCCCCATTCAGCTGTCTAGCAGAGATGACCAGTTGGCATGGGACCTGACCCCTTCTGGCAAGTTCTTGCTGAAGTCGGCATGGCATGGTATCTGTCATCAGCCACAAAAGGCTCCTTGGGCTCGGTGGGCCTGGAACGAAGCCCTCCCTCCGAAAATTGGCATCTTTTTATGGAAAATCATGCATAACGCCATTCTAGTGGATGCCACAGTTTAAAATTCAGGTGTCTGTCTTGCTTTTAGATGTGAGTGCTGTAGTGGGGAGTTTGGCTCCCCGCTAGAAAGTGGTCCCCTAACTCGTGACATGGATCGGGGATATCAGAACACTCATCACCTCGATCCCCTGCAGCAGACTCGTCAGCAGTCCACCTCCTCAGCCGCGACCTGCACAGTTCAACTAAACCGAGCTCAGGTTCTGTTGAGTAGAGCTGACCATCAGCCTGTCCTTGTCTCGAATCATGTTGAGGCCAGCAATGTCCCTCCTGTTCAATCCCCCTCCCCTCATCCCAGCTCATCTGACCTCTCTCCCAGGCAGCAGTCGTTGAGAAGTTCCTCCCATACACAGGCCCCAGTTATCCAGCCTCAACGTATTATCTCCTCCCCGGCCTACGAACAGGAGATGCTGGACCATCTCCTCCATTCTGGGAATGCTGCTTCAACTGTTTGGTCTCACTTTCATAGATTTTTGATGTTCCGATCATCCCAAACCAGTACACTTAGCAGAAAATCGGGCTTTGGTCGGCAAGGGCCTCAAATTCCTCTCGCATCAAGCGGCTTCTAAGCCTGGCTCCTACACTAATTTCCTGGGAGTTATGGCTAAGCCATAACACCTTGCGTTTCGAGGGAGTCCCGATCTCCTGGCCCAAGATCATTGCTCGGGTCACTAGATGGCTCCAGGAAATAGGCAACCCTTTGCCTAAAAACAATCACCAGTCCCTTAGGACCGAGGCCACCCTTCAGGCCCTTCATCTTGTTAATGGCAGAGAGAGTTCTATTGCCATTCCGTCTATTGTCAAATGGGCGAGACCTCCTCCGGGCTGGATTAAGCTTAACGTCGATAAATCCTCTCATGGGAATTCAGGTGATAGTGGCGGTGGAGGAGCTGCAAGGGATTCCCAGGGTGGGGTTATCTTCGCCTTTCATAGGAACTACGGCCATGCCTCCAATCCGATTGGAGAGGCCCAGGCTATGCTTGATGGAATTACTCTTTGCAGTAAATTGGGCCTCTCTAATATCGTTGTTGAATTAGATTCCAAACTGGTGGTCGAAGCTACCGTGGATCCATTCACCCATTGCCTTTGGAACGTCTGGTACAGATTGAGAGCCATTCATCGTCTTGACAATCGCCTCAACCTCTGCTTTAGGCATATCTTCCGTGAGGGCAATTTTGTGGCTGACACGCTTACCAGGCTGGCTAGTGAAGGATGTGCGAACTCCCTCTTTCTTTCTCGTTCGGATTTGCCAAGTTACATTAGGGGCCTATCGGTCCTTGATAAAGTCAGGCTGGGTTATTTGAGAGCTTGATTCCGATGTGGTTTTTTCTTTTTTTTTGGGAGCTCTGGTCGAGCCTTGTTGCTGCTTGGCCCTCCCAGGCTCGCCCCTAGGTTCTGTTGTTCATAGTGGTGTGGGTGAGCTTGCATATGATAGGCGATGCTACTTTCCTTTTTGTTGGAGCCTGCCTGAAGGGTTGTACATCTGGCCTCTTGGTTTTAATAAATTTGGTAGTGCATGCCCAACTTTTTTCAAAAAAAAAAACTTATTGCATAACATTCCAACTTAGCAATTGGTGGGCCCCACCATGAGATTGCCTGGGGTGAAATTCAAGATGGTCAAAATAGGAAGGCACATCGATAAAATCAATTCGCAGTTGATTGTCTAACTCAAGGTACACATATGGGCTACCTAATAAATGGACCTAACTGAGTTTTGCAGTAAGCAAATCTTCATGATATGCCCATCTTAGGCACATCTCACAAATCTTCCACGCACAAGTAATTTGCAGGGAAGATGATATATGTGAAAGTGATCATTCAAAAACAAATCACTAACACAGCCTTGTTGTTCTGTCATCATGTCTTGTGTATAGATCCAAGCTGTGCAAGAGATGGCCCACACCATTAATATCATCTAGGCTCAAAATAAGCAGGTCCACTCATTGGTTGGCCATGCTATCGAAATTAATGGATAGTCTCCCAGTACAAGAAAGAAACAATACAAATTGACATGTCAATTTTAAAGGGGTGATGATCACATGTTCGAGCTATGTGGGTCCACCCATGATGTGTATGTGGAATCAATACTATAAATCTGATGCATTTCCTCTTGTTCGCAAAGCATCCTAAGATTCATCCTCATGGACAAACTAGAGAAAGTAATGTACAATATTCAATCTCACCTGAGTTTACAAGTTTGCCTTCATCCTAGTATGACTCACCTAATGAATGGATTGGATGGCACATATACCATGTATTTGACCCCACATTCAATTGTATGGCATATTCACTACACAGTGGAAGTTTCTCTTGGGGCATGCATCACACGTTACCCTCCCACTGTCTTCCCCCTTTTTCCTTTTTTCTTTTTATAACTCAATAGAAGAGGAACCACTTCTGATGTAGTCCAATGTGGTTGCAATGAACTATACATTCGATAGTTTAAATACACTAATTTCAAAAAAGTACACAAACAATTTCATTTTTTTAACTGCCTTTTTCTTTTTCTTTTTTTGTTTGTTTGTTTTGTTTTGTTTTGTTTTTTTGTTTTTTTGTTTTTTTGTTTTTTTTAAGGCACGAAATTTTCATTCCTCTCAGAAATTTACAGACATTCAGGAGGGTCCCAATAAAAAGGGCGGATTACTCCCATCATATAGCTCTATCTGCACAAGAACCAATGAAAAGAAACAAAACAAAAAAACTAAACGAACACGCCCCATCTCCCACAAGCAGGAGCAGCAAAAAGCTCCTCTTACTCGCTTCTAATGGCCCCAATGCTGGTATTATCCAAAGCAAGAGCACCCTGTACTTGCCTTGAAAAATTAGGGCGAGAGCCAAACATTCTATTAGGGCATCCATCGCGGGCAATTCTTGCAAGGGCGTCTGCCATTGAGTTGCCTTCACGCATAACGTGGCAAAATGAGAGGTTAATGGTTCGACAAAGATGCTGGATCGCTCCCAGCTTGTACCAGATGTTCCAGGAGTTGAGTGTGTGCGAGTCCTCAACTGCTTTAGCAATGGTTATCGAGTTAGTTTCCACAAGAATGTTGGAGAGGCCAAGCTTGGAACATAGCGTAATGTCATCTAACATGGCTTGGGCCTCTGCAATAGTATTCGTTAAGTGCCTGTAGTGTTGGTGGAATGCAAAAATGAACTTGCCATTATGATCCCTGCAAACTCTGCCTCCTCCGCTCGCTCCTGGGTTCCCCTTCGAGGAGCCATCAACGTTTAACTTCAGCCAGCCCCGAGGAGGTTTGGACCCTTTCACTATGGTGGGTTTACCAACAGAGGGGGACTTCACTTTGGGAATCCGAAGGGCCTGGAGGGTTATGGAGTCCGACAGTGAGTTCCTATATGGAACGTTGATAGATGAACCAATCTCGTGTAACCAGCGGGAGACATGGAAAATAATATGCTTTTTTGACATCGCTTGACCTTCAAAACGAGCCCTATTTCTGCTGAGCCAAATCTCCAAGATTATGAAGCAAGGGGCAAGGCTAATGAGATAAGCGATCCTAGTTTTCTTGTTCCCTTTGGAAGTCAAGAGTTGAAAACATTGCAAAACCGTCTGAAGGGGAGGTAAGACCGAAAAGTTGACAGAAATATTCCCAGACCGTGACAGCAATTTTACCTAAGCTAAATAGGTGGTCCTGATCCTCCACTTCGCTAGTCGATGAAGCAGGAAATGGGAATACCTGCTGGCCCCTGTTTGACAAACTCTGCTGCTGGTCGATGAGGGAGACACCTACCCCCTGTTGATCCCTAGTCAGCGGAGGCTGATGTAGTTTGCTAGGAGGCAACCTGGGATCTTGCTGAGAATGAACTTGCCCTATTGAGAAATTCTGGTGACGAGAAGACTTCAGCTTACAACACTCGCAACGAGAAGCCATGGAAATGCCACATATTTGCACTACCTGGTCCACTGGAGCTGCAGCACAGAAGGTTTTCCAGATGAAGATGCTAATCTTCAGGGGAAGGTCCTTGTTCCAGATCCACTTGGACCACGCAAAGGTTGGCTGGTGATGTCGGATTCCATTCCAAGCCGATTTGATCGTGAACTTCCCGGATGTTGAAAGATCCCAAATTAGCCTATCAGTCCTGTTAGAAATACTGATAGGATAAGCAAATACAATCTGCATAACTGATGGGGATATGAGAGGCTGTATATCTGAGAGGTTTCTTGCACCAAGATTGACGAAAAAATCCCCGATCGATGCTTCATTGAGATGCAACGGAATGGGCCTTGTAGCCGCGCCAACGAGTAGACCTTTACCCGTCCAATTTTGAGACTAGAAGTTAATCTTACCTTCCCCTATTAGCCATCTGGGATGAAGAAGGGGGAAATGCAAAATTCTGAAAATCTCTTTCCAAGAGGGAGATGAGACCGAACCCTTTAAGCCTTTGGATGCTATGAACTTCTGGAAATACTTTGCCGATATGAGTTTAGCCCATAGGGACTTACCCTGAAGAAGTTGTCAGCCCATCTTAGTCCTGAATGCATGAGTAGTATCTTCAAAGGTTCTGATGCCAAGCCCTCCCTCGTGGAGAGGGGTACACACAGCTGACCATTTGACCTAATGCCTCTTTGAACCTTTGTTCGAGGAACCCTAGAAAAAGTTGGTGATCGTCTTTTCGATGGATTTCATGTCTGATTTTGGGATGTTAACGGCCGATAGCATGTGGATGGGAATGCTAGTGAGGACGTGTTTAATTAACACCAATTTTGCTGCCTGGTTGAGAAGTTTGACCTTCCAACCATCAATTTTGCTGACAATATTATGGACAAGGTTTTGAAGAAGCGGAGCTGGGATTCAACCTTTTGAGAGGGGGACTCCGAGATACATAGTAGGAAGAGACGTTTGCTTGAAACCCGTAACTTTGCTTAGATTTTGAGCCTTACTTCTGGAAGAATTTTTCGGCACTATGAAGGAGGTCTTAGAAGTATTCACCTTTTACCTTAAAGCATTTTCATATTGTGAGATAAATTTGAGCAGAGTTCGCATGTTGGATAACCTGCCATTAAGAAATAAGATAGCGTCGTCAGTAAAAAACAGATGGGTGATCGTGGGGCAATTCTTGGGCAACTTGAAGGGCTAGCAATATCCCGAGGAGAAGAGCTTGGATATGCCCCTACTGAATACTTTTGCTGCTAGGATGAATATGGATGGAGAGAGGGGATCTCACTGTCTCAATCCTCGGTAGGACCTGAAGAAACCATAGCTTTTCCCATTAATGAGAATGGAGAACCAAATGTCTTCCTAGCAACGCTGAATTGTAGCTATCCATTGGCTGGAAAACCCAAATTTCTGGAGGACCTGTATGATGAATCCCCATTCAAGACAATCATAAGCCTTTTCCATGTCCACTTTGATGATCAGATTGCCGCCGAAAACCTTGCTATCTAGCTCGTAAGCCATCTCTCTAGCGATAGAAATATTCTCAACTATAGATCGTCCCTTAACAAATGCACCTTGTTCTTTTGAAATTAGATTTGGGAGGATTTGGACCAGCCTAGTCGCCATGATTTTGGAGAAAATCTTCATGATACAGTTGCACAGACTGATGGGCCTGAAGTCTGTAATGAACTTTGGATTCTTCTTCTTGGGGATGAAGCATATTTGAGTGCATTGGAAAGCTCTGGGAATCAGTCCTCCCTGAAAGAAGTCCTTGGCCGCGTTAAAAAGATCATTGCCAATGACATCCCAGCATGAAGAATAGAAGGCGCCACCAAATCTGTCTGGACCAGGGGCGCTGTCAATCGGAATGGAAAACACGGTTGCCTTAACTTCATCAATCGTTAAAGGCTTTGTAAGATCTACATTCATTTGGTTTGTTACGATGTGGGGGATGTAGTTAACGATATCACCTATATGATAGTTAGCATTGGATGAGAAAAGTTCCTTGAAGAAAGTAACTGCTTCATCCCCAATGTCCTCAATCTTCTCTAAAAGATCACCAGAGGCCCTTTTCATCTTTGTGATAGCCAGTCTCCTTTGATTATCTAACACTGAGTCGTGGAAAAATCTTGTGTTCATGTCTCCTTCAGCAAGCCAGGTGATCCTGGATTTTTGCTTCCAGAAAATTTCCTCTTGGAGGTAGGCCCTTTTCAGATTGACATTTCCAATTGAGATGATTAAAAGTTCAAAATAAACCTTAATGAATTTTGTTTCAGAGAAAAATATGGAAAATAAAACCCAAACTTAAATGACAATGATTTTAAGATTTTTAGAAACTGTTTAGAAAATCCTTAATTTTAGGTAGTTGATATTTAAAGAATTTTAATAGTTTTATGAAAAATGAAATGGATAAAATTTTGTATAATGAAAATAGGCTTGATGATGAATTATCAGAAAAATTATAAAAATTAATTATTAACTAAAAGTGCCCAAAACATTAGAAGCAAGAGATCTATTAAAATTGCAAACTTCTAT
This sequence comes from Magnolia sinica, assembly GCF_029962835.1. Classification (NCBI taxonomy): domain Eukaryota; kingdom Viridiplantae; phylum Streptophyta; class Magnoliopsida; order Magnoliales; family Magnoliaceae; genus Magnolia; species Magnolia sinica. Next base: position 16,546,335 of record NC_080581.1, read on the forward strand.
AATCACAAAGTAGTGCTGAAGAAATGGAAATCACTTAGCCAATATGAATTGAATTCACTCACAACCAAAGAGAAATCACTCACCTATTTCTTTTGTTGAAAATTTATCTGAAATAATATTTTTTAATAACTCAAAATTGAATTTAGTTCTCATTACAAATGGGCTAGCTATTGTATAGACTAATAACAACAAACTCATATTAATACACTAATAACAACCATGAGTTCCCCATACGTACAATATCTTTTTAAGATAAAATACAAGCTTCCACACCATGCAAAATAGTCCCATCACATAGGTAAGAATCCCAAAACCATCATCATAAACACCTTTAAATGCAATTGCCGGGGAAATTATGGGTGGAATACTAATGCTTGAGCTTGGTTCATTAGCTACATTCATTTCTTAAATTATGCTAGTGGAAGGTGCATCATTTTTCTTGGGATCTAAGCCTAATATTGAGGGCCACATTTGAAGGACTGGTTCGATGTTACTCACTCATCACGGTGGGCCCATAAAATCATGACCACGGTTAACACCATCTCAATCATACACACAAATACCTCTCTAGGCCGGATTAGGATGGCTGATGATAGAGCGTGCAACTACAATTGCTAATGCTGCAATGAAGTTGGGGTCCCTAGTCAAGGAAGCCACATATTCTTCCATACTACTATCATTAAAGTTTTGATGGATGGTTGTGATTTTTGGATTGGTGTCACTTAGATCAACAGTGACGGATGGACAAAGAGGATTAACTGAAGCTGAACAGGGTGAACTGGCCTTGTAGTCATGGGTCCCACCAAGTAGACTATGGTTGTGCTCTCCTTCATATGTGACCATGATGACTGACTTATCTTCCGCGCATCTTTGCACCTGAAATTCAAATGAGAAATAAAGAATAGGGAGTCAAACACCACTGGTGGGCCACAACATCCAAACAGATGGACAATTAGAAATGATCGTTTTTATCTGTTAATTGTGAGTTTGCAAGACATTTCAAGCCGTGTGATGATTTTGATTTTAGCCAGAAAATATTTAAGATGCGCCTCACATTATAGACGGCTAGGATCATCATTACATCTCTACAACATGGCCCCACAGGTGCAGCATGTTGTATTAGTTGTGAGTCACCATAAAGGTGACACAAACATGTAGAATAATATTGCAGAATTGGAAAAACTGAAATATGGTAGTATCTTAAAATTACACGTGAAACAGTAAAGAACCAAGGTAGTGTACCTCAAAATAATTTTTTTAAAAATAAAAATAATAATCCAACCATATGATCTGTCTGTCTTATATGGTAGAATCAGGAAAAGTGGACGTTTAGCCAATGGTTGAAACAGGAAATAATCCACCGTTCAAATTCGGGAAATAAAGATCCACAAATCATTTTCCACTTGTTGTTCATATATATATGTGTGTGTGTGTGTGTGTGAATTTGGGAATACAATCTATGTACAGCCGGTCACAATTTGGATGTTTTATTTTAATTTAGGGGAATTTCTCATATCAACGCCTTTTTTTTTTTTTTAAAAAAAATTATTTAAAGAAACTTGTTTCACTGCATATTTCTCGAAAAGAGGAATTTACATTATCTTCGGGTGGGCATCACAAAGGCCGATGCCACACCTATCGTGTAGCAAGAAAAATAGGGAATCTAAGCTTCCCTCAAGTAACCTAAGCCTACTCTATCCAAAAAAACAGTAGGCCCCTAGTAATGTCAGGGAGATTGGCCTGAGAAATGAAAAGGGAACTTGCTTGAGATGCGCTACCTCTCCTAGCTAGATCGTCTGCAACCGCATTCGCTTCGCTGTGGGTGTGGGTGAAGGAAATATCTAACACATCTCACGTTGCCTTGACCCTCGCACAGCACAATGACCAAGCTGGATTTGAATTATTCGCAAAGATCCCCACAATAGATTTGGAGTTACTTGCCACTTCAACTTTAGAAAAATCCAAATCAGCACATCTCATGAGGACCTCCCAAATAACACGAAACTTGGCTCGGGAGCTTGAGCCTATGCCATATCTTGGCGAGAAGTTAAAAACAAAATTACTGTCCCAACTTCTACTAACACCCCCTCCGCCCCTCGTAACGCCTCTCCATTAGTGCATCTTCTAAAACCCACCCACATTTTAAGTGGGTAGTAAAGTAAATATGTGGGACTTAATCTATATGCGGAATAGGCCCACGGATCTATTTGTGCATGAAACATGGCGATCAGGGGTCGGATAACTTACCTAGCTGAGACGCCGCCATGGGAGTCGGATAAGAATACCAGAATACCTGTAGAGCTTAGAATCTTCCTCTCCTTCACACCCTTTCTGCAAATCAGTAAATGGCCACAATAGATTTGGAGTTACTTGCCACTTCAACTTTAGAAAAATCCAAATCAGCACATCTCATGAGGACCTCCCAAATAGCACAAAACTTGGCTCGGGAGCTTGAGCCTATGCCATATCCTGGCGAGAAGTTAAAAGCAAAATTACTGTCCCAACTTCTACTAACACCCCCTCCGCCCCTCGTATCAACGCCTCTCCATTAGTGCATCTTCTAAAACCCACCCACATTTTAAGCGGGTAGTAAAGTAAATATTGACGGTCTATATAGTATACAATGTCTTCTAAAGGACAAGAAATTAAACTTATAACTAAAACGCTTTTAACTAACTCACCTACCCAGCTATTGGAGACCCATCGATGTCCTTGTGACATCCACTGCATCTATCAGTTTTGTCAGGTTATGGTAGTCCATGAGCTGATAAAAAAACTAGGTGGATAATAAAACCTAAGTGGGCCACATCACATTGAATATTAGAAGAGGATGGAAATACCATCAATAAGACCTTCATAGAGCCCACCATTATGTTTATGTTCCATCCAACTAGTTCATCACGTGACGTCCACAAGGATGAAGAGAAAACACAAATATCAACCTTGTCTTAAACTTTTGTGAGCCTCAATAAAGTCTCAATGGTAAGTGTCCAATTACTATTATTTCTTTCAGTGTGGCCCACCTGAGTTTGGGTTTTCCTAGTTGGGCTCACATCTTATCACGAGCTGGCAAAACTAATGAACAAAGTGGATGTGACAACAACATTGCAATAGGCCCCACTAAACTTTAGATTACACCAGCTTAAAATACAAGAATAACATTGAAAACAGTATTCAAAAGGGGGCAAAACTATCTTTTTTGCTGATAGCACTTCTAATTTTCAGTTAGCCTTCAGTGGGAGTCATATATTTTTTTAATTTTTAATTTTTAATTTTTAATTTGTATAAGCTATCTCATTCCAATAAACAGAATTTACAACTCAGTTGGCATTTGGACTTGCCCAGAAGAAAAAGGACCTGGGTGACGCCTATCGTAAACTAACCACAAAAGGAAACGACATACGATCTAAAAACACAACCAAGAAAATGTGGATTACAGGACGGGACCCCTAGGAGACTTTCTAATGGTCCCCAACCCCACTCTATCCAAGAAAAGAGGCCTCTAGCTTGCAGCGGAAGATCCGATCGCCCAGTGAAAGTTATACATACTGCTCTTGTTTTTTTTTTTTTTTTTTTTAAATAACCCTATGACTAAAAGGTATGCATTTATTTGCAAAAAATTTAAGGTGATGTTTAGATTGATAATTATCATAGTAATATAATAAAAAAGTGTCATTATTTTGATTTTACAATTGCAAAATAAAACACAAGAATCAATGATTAAATGCAAATATTTTTAAGAGACAATAAACAAATTTATAGTCATTGAAAATCTTGAATCCAAGAGGTCAAATCAATATATAAATTCGTTGTTTTAACATTAAAGTAATAAAAATAAGTGCAATTATTTTTATTTTATCGCCATAAACTAAACCTAACAATTCTCGGTCAAATGTAGATCCCTTCGAAAGATGGGTAAAGAAAATTGTAATCAGTGGACTTTTCTATTTCATTGTTGTGCTAATCCTCAATCCAAATTGACCTTACAAGAAATTGATTGCCGGGAGATGCACTAAATGACAAGCAGCTATGTGAAAAAAAATCCACTGCCTATCTTTTAGCCTACGTGTAGCAATCATCCAATACTACTAAAACACCAAATGCCGTTTTTTTCCCACCCTCCCCACACAAACCGCCTCCACCTATTTTCCCTCCCTCTCTCATCCATACTCTACCTTTAAAGAAGTGATGACTCAACCTTCTCACACGTGGCACATATGTATTGCTATTCATGCCATCCAAATTATGGGGTATATTATGGTTTAAGATTTAAAACGCAGTTTAAAATCAATACATATCACTGCATGTGTACTTGTATTATCCATGAATGATATGGATGTATCATCCTCAAGTAGTCCAGTATACAAGGCCATATGGGTTTTATTAGTGGTGAACGAGGATACGTGGCACACTATTTTAAACCTTTAGTAAAGGTCGGAGTTTGAAGCACACACAAACAGAACTGACTGGACGTTTAAAGACCAACCCTTACACTTAAGTGGGCTGACGTAGACAGCATTCAGGTCATGTCAATATTCAGTGTTGATCTGCATATGGCTTACTATCAAACCATTCAATGCCTAAATTTTCAAAGAATCATGTGTCGATCATCATTTTTATCCGGAAGATTATGATTGTGATAATAAGAAGAGTATGTCATCGTCCATAGCCTCACATGAAGAGTCTTTTTTTGTTTGAGTTACTTTTATCTCGTACTAACTTCTTTTAAAGAGATTTTTTTTTTCTTCTTATTTTCTTATTTAAATATAATTTTTTAAAGATGTTCGACACTTCTATATTAGAGCACACTTTTGGAGTATCAAACAAAAAAGAAATAATGTGAAATTAGTCTTGTCTAAAATTCTATTTAAGTTAGCTTTCTTACGAGCCCAAGTTCATATAATTTTGACATCCATCATATGATTAAGTTATGGCAAATTTTTAAAAGAAATATATGATTGTGATAGACTGTAGTAGTTTTTTCATTTTTCATTTTTTAAATTTAATTAGATGGTTACAATTAATAGTTGATTGATTTTATAAAATTTCATTTTTATCCACTTTGAAAAAGGAAAAAGAGAAAGGACTTGATATTGCTTGGATTTCACAGGTTTTTTAGTTTTCCGTTGCCAAGTTGCTCATAGAGTCAATAAAGGCTGTCCTTGTGGGTACAATACAAAGTTGAAGCTTTGCATAGAACTAATCTTTAATAAGAAACTAATAAAAAGTTGAAGCTTTGCAAAGAACTAATCTTTGAACTTGATCAGAAGAAAGGATAGAACCTTTTTATTATTATTATTATTATTAAAAAAAAAAAAAAAAACTGCAGCTTTCATTCAACAACATAGAGCTATATAAAACAGGGGGCACCACACAAAGGCTGGGCCTAACCCCAACAGACCACATTCGGGCAGCCACAAAGGCCTATACATGCCGCCTATCATATCGAAAAAGCACGTCTAAGCTAAGAAAAGAAACAGAGAAAACTCCCCCTGAGAAGGGATAGGGGGGAGAAACAGGACTGCGCAAATCAAAAACCGATTGAGAAGCGATTATCGCAGCCTGAACTGATTGGTACGCTTCCTGATAGCCCCTAAGCCTGTCCTATTAAGAACCAGGAGGCCTCTCACCTCCTAAGGGAGGGCCGCAGAAGAGGAGATAATGGCAGATTCTTGTGTGCTGCACCCTAAATTTGCCATGCCATCCGCCGAACCATTACCTTCTCTGTAGATATGCTGAAAATGAACATTACAGGAGGAACTAAGAAGCCTAATTCTGTCCATCCAACTCTTCCATTTCCAACTCGGACAAGCGCTTCCAGGCAGGAAGCTGACCACCAAAAACGAGTCGGATTCACCGATTATATTCTTGAAGCCGAGATTGATACAGTGGACTAGGCCATCATGGATCGCACGAATCTCAGCCCTGGTGTTGGAGGCGAGGCCATAGCCCGCGTAGAACGCAAAAAGAAGCTTTCCGTCCTCAGCTCTACATACTCCTCCCCCTCCTGCCACCCCCGGATTACGCCGAGATGCACCATCCACGTAAAGTTTAACTTACCCAAATGGGGGTTTCATCTACCTCACAACCTGTAATTCTTTGAATAGGGGTTGCACATCAATTCCACAGACAGGAAGACCCTGTTAAGAGTTCTATGGCTATCGACGTGCAAACCTGGTAATACCCGGCCTTGAACCACTCTTTTCAACCAACCAGAGATGCGAGCAATGAGGCTCTCCGTGTTCAACATTTTCCCTTCAAACCTGGAGGCATTCCTGCAAACCCATAATTCCGATAAGATGAAATACGGTAGCTGGTTCTTTAAGGGCCCATTGGGTCCAAAAACTGAATGCGAATCCCACCAGTGGGAGAGCCACTCGCCAGGTGACTGCCCACGAACCATAGGGATACCGTAAAGGTGGGCAACATGCGATCAAACCAGTCTCGCCCTAGTGCTGAGAAGAAAAACGTGATTAGCAGGTTCAACTGAGGGACTCTGCCTGCAGGACTCATTACAACAGCTGCACCTCGAGGCCAGCTGCACCCCGTGGGATTGAACGGCCTCATCCACTGCAAGCGCCCCTTTGAGGACCCTCCAAACAAGAGTGGACAGCTTTGGGGGAATGATTGAATCCCAGATTTTTCCTCCCCAAAACGTCTGGGGACTACGAGCATGACAGATCTCCCAAGCTGACGAAACTGAGAACTTACCAGCAGGATTTGACAACCAGAAAGGGGTGTCCGCTCCATCAATCACACAATAACCACCTTGGAAAATCACATCAATTTGATGTTAAGGATGCATGGAGAAGACAGCTGAAGGAGGGAAAGGGCCCATCTTCCCCAAAAATTCCTTCACTCTAAACTCTTGAATGGCAGGGGGAATAGTGTTCATCAGCCTCTCTTGCAAAGTGCCCAGCCTGGACTAGTTATCTTTCCAAAGGCTCAAATTGCCTTCCCTAATATGCCAAGGATAGACTTAAGGAACTGGATTGGCTGATGTGCCACACATCACTGATAGTATGTGTTGTACGAAGATGAGCACAAGCACTGACCCTCCATACTAAGGGTTCAAAGGATATCAAAGTTATATGGCCCCACAATGATGTATTTATTATAACCACACCATTCATCCATTTAGCCAGATCATCTTAGAGCATGACCCAAAAAAGAATCATATCCAAAGCCCAAGTGGACCACAAATAGCAGTGGGGACAATAATTCTCATAGTTAAATATTTGTAGGCCCATCATAACATTTATTTTCCATCTAATCTATTCATAAAGTCATACGGACCAGGATGAAGAGGAAAAATAAATATCATATTGATCTAAAACTTCTATGACCCTTAGAGGGTTTCAACGGTAGACGTTATACCCACTGCTTTTTGCAGTGTGGTCTACTTAATCTTTGGATATGTCTTATTTTTCTTCTCAAGCCTTTTGGCGAGCTCGCCAAGTGGACAGAGTTTGGATATAACACATACCTCAGGATGGACCCACAAAACTTAATGACGTCAACACACCAGCAAGACCGGTGGTGTGTGGTACACCAGCCAATCCACTTGTAGACCCATCACAACCAATCACCGCCACGATGACATTATCAACATCAACGTCTATTTAATCCTTAGCCATCAGAGTAGGCACAGATCCTTTGCTACCATTGATGCATTATCTAATCCAATGACTACCCCAACTACATCACCAATGTCATTAATGAAGATTCCAAGGAGAAGTCATATCCGTATTGTTCAATTGACTTCATGTGTTTGGGGTGAGTCATATTTCATTGAAGAAGTCTCGAGAAAACAAAACTCAAGGACAGGATTTCTCCCCTTCGAGGAATTTGATATATCTAATACAAGTCCATTCTTACCATTGATTTTCATATGATCAATTGTCAAACCTCTTAACAATTCAAACTTTCAAGTTATTACGTGTGGATTATCATTTTCAATCGAATGATTGTGATCATAATCATGTTGAGATTTGATGGGATTTGTCACTTAATCATAATCATGATTATCATTACAATGTCACCTCTTTTTTAATGGGATTTGTCACTTAATCATGCTCATCAAATCATAGTATCGTTTATCTATCGCAGTCCATCTTTCACCGTTATTGAAGATGACGATGCATGTCATTTTGAACGGTATGAACAACTCTCATCATAGGCCATAACTTCATTCATTCCGTTATATGCAACAGTGACTTTGGCACGGGGCTATTCTGTATCACTGTGTAAATCATTACTTAGAAAAGATCCCCAAAAATGTTGTTTTTGATGTCTTAAATCAATTCAGAAAAAAGGGTCTATCGATGTCACCATTCGATGCTATTGAGCACTATTGGATGGCATCAAGAATTATTCGATGCCATCGAATAGGTGCTCGATTCCATCGAGAATTTCAGAATTTTTTGAGTTGGTTGTAGGACTATTTGGATACCTATTCGATGTCATTGAACTTAGTTTCGATATTATCAAAACTTAAGTTAGATGTCATCGAATAGGTACCCAAATAGTCAAGTAATCAACTGGAGAAATTCTGAAATTCTTGATGGGATCCATTGAAACTTAAGTTTGATGGCATCGAGACCCATCAAAGTGCAATTAAGAAAATCCGATATTTTTTCGTGTTTTGCCTCTGGACTATTTTAGTATTATTTTGATGCCATCGAAGTGGTTTCGATGCCATCAATGATCTGTCAATGCATCAAAACCCATCGAAGGTGTCATCGAGCACATCGTATAGTTGCGGATATGAGGGATTTGTTTCTGATTTCGATTGTGATTATTCTTAAGGCTATATATAGGGGTGTAATCGGGATTGGGGAGTATTTAAGAGCTTTTCTAATTCGTTCCTAGGGTTTCAAGGGTGTACCTTGAGGTGATTCGAGGCTTGTTCGAATTAGGTATTCTTTAAACTTTTATAATTTCTGCTTTCGAAGTGATTATCTGTTGCTTGTAGCGTGGTTTTTTTTTTTTGAAAGGAGTTTTCCACGTTAAAATCATTGTGTTTTCATTGTGCTTGATTGGTGCGATTGAATTACTTCACTTGATTCATCTTTGTGTGCTTCCGCGGTCCCTTAATAAGTGGTATCAAAGCCAACGTTGGGGCGCATGCTTAAATCCAAAAGTGAGTATCAATGGTTGCCAATTCTAAGTTTGATGTTGAGAAGTATTCTAGCAAAAACAATTTTGAATTATGGAAGGTAAAGATGATTGACTTATTTGTTCAGCAAGGATTTGATGAGGTTCTTGAAAAGTGACCAGAATCTATGGAAGACGATGAATGAAACAAAATGGATAAGAAAGCAAAAAACCTATATCTAATTGTGCTTAATGGATGAGGTTCTCTGTAATGTCATGAGGGAGAAAACTATAATAAGTTTGTGGGCGAAGTTAGAGGACATCTATGCGAAGAAGTCCTTTGAAAATCGCCTACACTTGAAGTTACAGTTGTTTAACTTTACGATGACAGATGGAGGAGATGTTGAGGTCCATATTAACAACTTTAACAAGATGATCTGCAAATTGTTAGATGTGGAGGAAGTGATCATCAATGAAGATCAGGCATGTATCTTGTTGAATTCTCTCTCAGCTTTGTATGAATCTTTTAAAGACATATTGTGCACAAAAAATTTGTCCCTTAGTGTCAATACCTTCATCTCAGTCTTTCAAGGAAAGACGATGAGAAAGAAAAATGATAACATGGGGGCCTCTACTGATGCAATATTTATAATAGGGCAGAATTCTAAGCTAGACACTGGATCTTCTTGATCAAGATCTAAATCCAATGACACGGGCAAGGAAAAATTAAAGTGTTGGAATTATGGGATGTCAGGGCACACGAAGAAGGATTGTACAAATCCTAAAGTAAAGAAAGAGAACTCATAGGCTTCTTCCAGCGAGGCCAACACTATCACATCTAATGAAGGTACAAGTGGAAGTGATGTGTTGTTAGTGTCTATGATCAGACACATATACGATTATCGTAGGGACGAGTGGATTTTGGACACTGGAGCTTCATATCACATGACTCCTCATCGGAGTTGGTTCTCCTGTTACAGAGAGTGCGATGGTGGCCGTGTTTTATGGGCAATGATAATGCCTGTAATGTTGTGGGTGTTGGTATGGTGCGCATCATGATGTTGATAGGATGGAGCGTACTTTGACTGAGGTGAGGCATATTCCTAATATGAAGAAGAGTTTAATATCGTGCACTCGAGGCAATTGAGTGCAGATTCACCATTTTCAATGGTGTCCTTAAGGTTTCAAAAGGGGCACTCATATTTATGAAAGCACAGAGGTACAGAAATCTATACATGATGATTGAGAGTATTTCAATAGGTGCAGCTGCAGTGGCTATAGCAGATTCCACGTCTACACATATGTGACACACACGTCTGGGCCACATGAGCGAGCGGGGCATGAAGGTACTTTTTAATCGTTGTTTAATTCGAAGTTTTAAAAATTTTGATTTAAATATATATGAGCATTATATATATAGTAAACAATTTAAGTTATCTATTAAATTTGAAAAACATATGTGTAAGGGTGTGCTTGACTATGTGCATTTTGATGTATTGGGGCTGTCGCTTGTAGTTTCTACTGGATGGTTATCATGGTTTGTCACATTCATTGACGACTACTTTAGGAAAGTATGTGCTTATTTCATAAAGCATAAATCCGATGTTTTCACCAATTTTAAGTAATGGAAAGTGATAGTGGAAAAATAGTTATGACGAAAGGCAAAGGTTTTAAGGACATATAATAGCGATGAATTTACTTCAACTGAATTTAATCAATATTGTAAGGATAAATGGATTATAAGACACAACATAGTGTGCTACACATCTGAGCAAAACGGTGTGGCTGAGCAGATGAATTAGACTCTCCTGGAGAGGGCCTGATGCATGATTATTAATGCTGGGTTAGGTAAGGACTTATGGATTAAAGCCGTTAACATGTCTTTCTATTCGGTGAATTGGTTTCCTTCTATGACAATTGATTGCAAAATTTCAGAGGAAGTATGAAGTGGTCAGAAGATAGACTACTTAGGATTGCGTGTGTTTGGTTAAAAAGCTTACTTTCATATACTGTCAGTTGAGAGAGATAAGCTAGACCAAAGAGCTAAAAAGCACATCTTTGTTGGCTATGGTGGTGATGTGAAAGGATATAAGCTGTATGACCAGGTCACACAGAAGATAATCATTAGTAGGGATGTTAAATTTGACGAAGGGTCCTTATTCTGTAAGAATGAGAAGAATGAACTAGAGGAATCTGAAAAGTTGGTTATAAATGTTTAGGTTGACACACATATGACTCAGGCAAAGATAGATGCGCAAACAAAGGTATATGAGCAGGTGGAGCAGCCACATGTGAGAAGGAATCCGTCGAAAGATCGTAGAGTACCGGCGATATACAAAGATGACTCTAATGTCGCATATGCCCTATTATAGATGAGGGAGATCCATCTACTCTTCAAGAGGCTCTTGAAGAGTAGGATGTAGATAAGTGGAAAGCAACGATGGATAGTGAGATGAACTCCTTATACAAGAATGAGACTTCGGAGCTAGTAGAGCTTCTAGTTACCCAAAAAACGATCGGGTGCAAGTGGATCTTTAAGAAGAAATAGGATAAATATAAGATAAGGTTGTAGCAAAGGGTTACGCTTAGAGAGAAGGAATCGACTTTACAGAGATATTCACATCGGTTGTAAAATAAGTATCTATCAGATTCATGTTGGTGCTGGTTGCCTAATATGATATCGAGCAGGAACATGATGGACATGAAGACTACATTCCTGCATAGGGAATTAGAAGAACAGATTTACATGTAGCGACCATAAGGCTATGAAGAACAAGAGACAAAAAACAAGGTTTGTAGGTTAAAGAGGTCGTTGTATGGCCTGAAATACTCATTTAGGCAGTGGCATAAAAAGTTTGGTTATTCACTAGGAGTGAATATGACCATTATGTCTATTAAAAGACATTGAATGATGGAAGGTTTATTATCTTGGTATTGTATGTTGATAAAATGTTAATCGCCAGTCATAACAAGTCTGAAATCAATTTATTTAAGACTCAGTTATCAGGGACACTCGAGATGAAAGATTTGGGGGCTGCAAAGAAGGTTCTCGGTATATATATTCATAGAGATAGAAAGAAGAGTAAACTTTGGCTATCTCAGGTAGAATACCTTGAAAATGTGTTGATCAAGTATGTGATAGACAAGGCAAAGCCGGATATCATTCCCCACGTGGCTCACTTCAAGCTATCTTTAGAACAATGTCTTAAAACCCATGAAGAAAAGCAAGATGTCTTGTGGCTTTATTCAAATGCAGATGGTAGTTTGATGTATGCCACTGTCTATACTAGACCAGATATTTCATAGGTGGTCGGTGTCGTTAGCAATATATGTTTAACCTCAGAAAACAATATTGAAAAGCAGTGAAATGATTACTTTGATATATTTGAGGTACAAAGGACTACGTCTTAACTTTTAAGAAAACAGAGGCTAAGTTAATTGGGTATATGGATTCAGATTATGTAGGCAGTGTGGGTATGTGAATTCGTTTGTACTAGCGGGTGGAGCAATCAGTTGGATGTTGAAGTTTCAGTTTGTGATGACTCTTTCTACAACCAAAGCGGAGTATATGACAATGTCAGAGGCGTTCAAGGAAGTTGTTTGGTTGAGAGGAATGATAAATTAGTTGGGGCTTCAGTAGAAAGTTGTGCCGGTTAATTGTGATGGCAAGAACACTATCAATTTGGCTAAAAACTTGGTTTATCACTTACGTACTAATCATATTGATATTCATCACCATTTTATCCGATGGGTGCTTTAGAAAGGAGGCATGACTTTAGAGAAGATTCACACCAGTGTGAATCCAATGAACATGCTCACCAAGGTGGTTCCTTTAGAGAAGTTCAAGTTCTATGCAACTTCTCTGAGCTGGACAAAAGCATAAAAGGATGATGGAATGTGCATGAGAAGCAATGATGGAGTTATGGTGAAAGGCATAGATGAACGAAGAAAATAAGAAGTTAAATGATTGAAGATTGAAGACATGTTGTAGATTGTTGTTTTTGATATCTTAAATCAATTCAGAAACAGGCTCTATCGATGCCATCTATAGACCATTCAATGCCATCGAGAATTTTAGAATTTCTCCAGTTGGTTGCTGGACTATTTGGGTTTATGTTCGATGCCATCGAACTTATTTTCCATGCCATCGAAACTTAAGTTTGATGCCATCGAAGTGCAATTGAGAAAATCCAATTTTCCATCTTTTGTCTTTGGACTATTTTAGTGTTATTTTGATGCCATCGAAGTGGGTTAGATGCCATCGATGATCTGTCGATGACATCGAAGTCCCATCAAAGGTGTCATCGAGTGTATAGCAAAGTTGCAAATCTGCGGGATTTGTTTCCAATTTCAATTGTGATTCTTAATAAGGCTATATATATAGGGGTGTAATCGGGATTGGAGAGTATTCAAGATCTTTTCCAATTTGTTCCTAGGGTTTCAAGGGTTTAGCTTGGGGTGATTCGAGGCTTGTTCGAATTGGGTATTCTCTGAACTTTTGTAATTTTTGCTTTCTTAGTGATTATTTGTTGCTTTATGCTGTAGTTTTTTTTCATAGGGATTTTTTCACGTTAAAATCGTTGTGTTCTTGTTATGCTTGATTGGTGCGATTGGATTACTTCACTTGATTCATCTCTGTGTGCTTCCGCGGTCCCCCAATAATAAATACCGGTTTAAGAAGAGAAATATAACAATCAACTGAAAAAAAAAAAATGAAGATTATCCTGCATGGGAGAGATCTAGGGGCATAGTCCACCCACCATGGTATGCAACGACCCAGCGATCTAGATTACCTAAACAGTGGGCTCCACTTGTGGAGAATCTTATAATTCCTTGAGAATTATTTAGTAAATCACCTTCCTCTTGACGGGGCATGAAGGATCTGTAGCACATCTAAAATAAGCTCGGGGTGATGGATTGTATTTCGTGATCTTCTGTCCGTATTTCTTCCATTGGTACCCATCCTTCACTGTCTGAAAAGAAAAATTAGAAGTAGATCAATCATTCTGGAGTTTAAGTTTAGAGCACACTTTATGGGCCACCATGGAACATTTACACTGATCAGATTATCATATCCTTCCAAAAGTTGCCTTATGTTTTATAGCTTTCCATATTCCAAAATCCAAACTATGGACGGAATTAATGGTCAGGCACATCTGATCAAAGTGATCCTTTGGGACCACAAGCAATCCATGGTGGACCACATAAATGGTTATCAGAAATCCTGTCCATCATGTTTTTTAAATGACCATTTAACCCACTAGGCTACTTACCAAACCAGCATCACGTGCATCAGTTCTAACAAAGACATGTCCCACCTTTGGTCGCAAAGGTGGTGCAATGGGTCCAGTCATCTGTCTTTGGCTTGACTCATGGCTTGGGACCATGGCAATACTTCCCACTTCATGGGCTCTCTTCCTCTTCAAATAAGCCTCAAGAATTTCGCAGTTACTGTACATGGTGGAAAGCATACAGTTTAGCCGTTCATTCTCTTTGCTTAAACGTTCTGACTCAACTTTTAGATTGTGCACCTGAATATATCAGAAAAATGTAAATTTCCAATTAATTTCTATTATTTTGGAATGAGAACTGATCACCTACAAGCAACTGTACCACAACTTGAGGTACCATACCATCTTTGCCACCAACATATCACTTAGTGTACGACACTAGTACCATAAAAAGATGTCCCATGCTGCCCCCCCTCCCCGCCCCTTCCTCTTTTTTTCACACGCGATGGCGGGATTTCACCACCTATGGCCCACCTTGATGAAGATCACCCTTCTTGAAAATCACAAGGTGGGCCATATATACCTGTTTTAGAATAGGATCATCGTGCTGATTCCAACAGGGTGGTCCACCTATGAGGGACTAGAGTAATTTTTGTGCCGTGTGATTTTCATGGTGGAGCCTACCATTTTCATGGTATTGATGTCCTGCAAAGATTGCATGTTGGCGGGAAAGATGGTATACACAACTTGTGACACTTCAGAAATTTGCAGTTCAATTCACATCCGAACACAGCCTTGGAGGTGTATCAGCTATACACACTGAAAATTCCAGAGCCGAGGCATGCAAAATTCAAACTCAGCACAATAGTTTTAGAACAATGTTAGGTTAAGTCTACCATATGCAAGAAGCATAATTTTTGTGGAGAAATTTGAAAAAAATAAAAAATCCAAACTATGGATGATATGGTTAGGGACGTCTGATCAAAGTAATCCTTGGGGACCACAAGAAATCCATGATGAACCACACAAATGGATGGTTCAAACGGTCATTGTAACCCTATCGCCACCAGCCAGAAGGTTAAAATCATAGATTCAGCTGTCATGAGGTATGGACGGTCCAGATTAATTAATTGGACTACCCACATGCCCCTGTAGCCTGTGCACCTGAAGCACGTCTAGGACTTAAGAGGGCTTTAGGAGCCAGTCGATGGTCCGAAACCCCTCCATCCAAAATTTTCCACCTCCAGCACATGATCATCCAACAGGCCTGCTTTTAAGCCATGGTCCGTACATCACTGGGCTCATCAGTGTCATAACGATCATGGGCTCCACTTCATGACTCCGTCAGAAATCCCGTCCATCAATTACTTCTTTAAAATGACCATTTAACTCGCTAAGCTACTTACCAAGTCAGCGTCGCCATCATCAGTTACCGTTGGTGGTGCAATGGGTCCGGTCATCTGTCTTTGTCTCGAGTCGTGGCTCGGCACCATGGAAGTACTTCCCTCCTTGTGGGTTCTCTTCCTCTTCAAGTGGGCCTCAAGAATTTCGTAGTCACTGTACATGGCGGAAAGCATATGGTTCAGCCGTTCATTCTCTTTGCTTAAACGTTCTAACTCGCCTTTTAGATTGCGCACCTGAATATATATCAGAAAAACGTAAATCTAAGGTTAATTTCTAACACTTTGGATTGAGAAACTGATCACCTGCAAGCAACTCAACCACAACTTGAGGTACTATTCTATCTTTGACTCCAACACGTCACTTGAGTAGGACACAAGCACCATTAAAAGATATCTCCCTCGTGAAGATCGCCCTTCTTGAAAATCAGGTGGGCCCCACCTGTATTTAGAATAGGACCATTATGCTGATTCCAACAGTGTGGCCCACCTCTGAGGGACTAGACTGATTTTTGTGCGAGGTGAAGTTTGTGGTGGGGCCTACTATTTTCATGGTACTAATGTCCTACACAACTGGTGTGTTGGCCGGAAAGATGGTATGATACACTAGTTGTGGCACTTCCAGTTCAATTCACATCCGAACGCTGCCTCGGTGGGATATTTTAATCTAGAGCCGAGGCTCGTACACTTCATACTCAGCAAAATAGTTTTTAGAACAATGTTAGGTTTAAGTCTACAATGTTCAGGAAGCATAATTTTTGTGGAGAATTTTGAAAAGAAAAAACCCTAAAAAGAATTTTTTCTATAATTACTGGCTGTGAACAAAGATTTTAAAATTTTAACTCTTGTATACAGTGTGTTTGACTCCTGCAGCGAGAAAAATAATTTGTGACTTTTTGGGACTTCCATCCCTAGTAGAAATTTTGAACATTTGGCAGATAGGAAAGAGAGTTCTTTCCAATTAATACAACGCACAAAAGAGCCTCATTTTATGATTTTTTGGAAATTCTGCTAAGAGTTGAAATTACGAAAGTCACAGGTTATTTTTCTCCGATCATGAAATAACAATATGCTAGACACAGCCTAAAGGAATAAAGAAAACCATTTAAAGATCTTTTCATATAATGAACTTTAAACTAGCTTTTGACAAGAAATCATTTTAATATAATTTCAAGATCTTTCCATTAAAAGAGTGTGTTTGGATGGAGTAAAATTAAGACATGGGCATAGAAAATAACAAGAGTTTCTATGGAAATGGAAAACTAATCCCAACAATCTTTCTATTGTTTGTTGGCGACTTTTTATGGAATAGCTTGGAGAAGAGTTCCCAGCCTTGAATGGAATAACCAAACACATACCTTATTTCTGTGGGAGATGTATTCTTTAGATCCGATGATTTCGAGAATGATAGAAAGAGAGAAAGGTTTCTTTCTTATAGTGACATGTATTTCTTCCTTTTCTTGGAATAAGAAAAGACACGGTCTTTGTATAGATCTTCAAATCCATGCCGTTGAAAAAATGGTATATGGACTTTTAAGAACGGGACCAGTTCTTCTGCAAGACCTTGTAGAAGAACTTGTTCTACAGCGTAAAAGTCGTTCACATGCCTACTCACCTTCTATATACATTGTTGCCGGTGTAGGGCCCACCATGCTGTGTGTATTAATTGAGAACCCCCATGTTTGATTGATGGGAGGTCCTACAAATTACCAGGCCCATCCAATCTTTATTACGCCTCAAAAATGTCCAAATTCATGTGGTGGCCCACTCGATGGTTTTTTCAGCTTGATTTTTGAGCAGTCTAACTTTTGCATTGGGCGACCCTGTTGGGTAGAGTGGATTCCATGCAAACACTACAGTGTATTTCACGTGCAAACGTTGTAGAGTACGCTTATGCTAGCAGGACTTGTAGAAAACCGTGCATTGTGACTGGAACTTTGCATCCGAGAATTCCAATATCGTAACACTTCGGTCTCCTTTTATGATTTGATTTCAGCTGCTTTTTATGACACCACAGTTGAAGTTGGAATTCATAATGCCTCGTGCCATTAATAAGAGCACAGAGAACTATAATTCATGAGCTTTCGACTTCCATAAGTCTAAAATATCAAATTTTCTGCCTTTGTACTCTACAAGTGGCTACTTGAGATAGTGGTTTAGTTCTATTTGAATTGTTTGCGTTTGAGTCTCAACCTGTGTCATGAAAGATATGAAATCATCAATCGTATTATGTTGTGCTTCAACAGTATATCTAGAACCCACTTCAGGAGTCTGACTTGTGGTTGTAATATTATCTTTTATGGCATCCAAAGTTTGTATATAAAAATTATACAAATCTTCAACTGCATCACAACTCTTATCAACCTCAGTGGCACTCTTCTCAGCATAAAACTTATTAAAAATGACATAACATGAACATCTTGTATCGAGAATCGAGAATGATTGCAATAACAATTACCAGATTGGACTCAGACCAATACTTATCAAACTTTAACTACATACCCATAGTTATTAATTATAAAAAGTCTATTCTATTACAATTTATGTACAAAATAACTTTTACTCTCCAAAGTTCTGATAGAAATATATTTGTTATTGGATACTTACATTCTGAAAATTTCTTTGTTGTGTCATAAAAAACTGAAAGGAACTTGCGAACTGTTTCAGCTCTTGTCCAATCATCATCAGAAGACAACCACTGATACACACTATCACACTCCTCATAGTGAGAGAATGCATCTTTGAAATCTATCGCTAAATCTAACTTTCATAAGTTGAATTCTAACATGTCATGACATTCAACTTTATCGGTATCTAAGATAACAAATTCAGCAGTTTCATGATCATGTTCAATGTATTTAATTGTGAAGGTGACCTCCGCATGTACTTCAGACTCTCTCTTACGTTGTTGATCATTGGCTCAATTATTTTATACCCATCTTATATAATTAATTTTAGGATATGGCTACAATACCTAACAAGAAATATTTTTGCACCAAAATACAAGCCACTGATGGCCTTAAACTGGTTTCGCAAATTTGTTATCATGCTATCGTTTTCAGATACATTGTTTAAAGTTATTGAAGAGATTTTCTTCTTAATGTACTACTCCATAAGACATCTATAAATGCAGTCTGAAATCATCAATCTAGTGTGAGGAGGCGCAAGATAACGACAGTTTATAACTCTTTTGTAGAGCCTTCATTCGACATCAACGTAGTGGGTAGTTAGTGACATATACCTATTTCGTTGATTGGATGCCATTCATAAATCTAATGTTAGGTTGATTCAGAAAACCAATTCCAATTGTCCTTTTAACTTGACCTTCTCGCTTGCGTACATCTTTATGCACACTCTTTTTATTGTTGTACAGGAGACCTCGTATCTGGGATTAAGGCCTCTGGCTAATTCGACAAAAGAATGACTATCTACCATTTGAAATGGTCTTTCATCGGCAATAATAAATCAGGCCGTCAACTTATTTACATGGTCCGACTCGCCTTAGCCTTTTCATTTGGCCCAACTTTTTGCCCTCATCCTGGTTACTTTTTCTCTAGTTTGGTTAGGGGTCTTTAGCCTATTAGCATTTTTTTTTTTTGGTGGTCGAATTCAACCTCTACTACCTTTTCCTTTTATAGTTTTTCTACATATGATAGGTGTGGCCTGTCTTCCTATGGGGCTCACCCAAATTCCCAAGATGTACATTCTCCCTTATCAATACATATCAGGTGGTATCACACCTTTCTTTAAAAAAGAAAAAATTATTTACATGGTATCTGTTATACATATAGTTGGACAAGGTTCCTTACGACAGACCCGCCAAAGATTAGGTAAATGAAAGTGTCTATTGGCCTAAGGTATGACTTCTCACATTTTTATGACACTTCGAAAGGTATTTTTTATAGAGTTGTGGTCGACCCATTTACTTGTTTAGCATATTGAGCCTTGTAGTACTTGTATTGTATCTTCACCATGCCATTTTTCAGGGTTACTTCTTTAAAATCTTCCAATACTACATATTTTTTTTCTTTTACTAAAATTTGTGATTGTGAGGTACTAATATCAATGGGTACCTCTTTATCTTCTAAACTTAATCTTTCATCCAAGATCATTGGTGAAGTAATTGACAAACTGCCTGGGGTATTGAAAATTTATTTACTAGTCATCTACTAATTGAAAGATACTAAATCAGATTAGCACTATAATGCCTTAAAAGTTTATATTAAATCCTAAATTAGTTACCTATCTAAGGTTCACCTATCTAAGGTTGGATAGATTGTAATACTTTCATATTCTCATTTAAATGCCCACGTCGAAATTCCGGCAACATCGATCTCCCTATGTGAAAAGGCCAAGCTATATGTCCTAGAGGGGGTGAATAGGACAATGCCAAATAAAACTAATAACAGCGGAAATAAAAGGAAATGATAGCCAAAGTAAATCACAATGCAGTAAATTAAAATAACCTTAAAATTCAGATCTTGAGAGGTTGATACAAACGTTGTTCTAAGGACAACCTTACACCAAAAACAGAGTTTATGGTAGGACAACCTTATTTCTAGAAAGGCCTTTGTATCAAGTCTCAAATCGAAGAGGAATACAGAATTAAATATAAACTGAATTGAAATAACTTGTAATTAAAGATGTATTGTTCTAGGGACAGCCATACACCATAAAAATGGCAGGGCAACCTTGCTGGAACAACTTTCAAATGAAATTGAAAATCAAGCTTATAAAGGAATAGCAGAAAGTAAATTCTAAGCTATTACAACATTCTCACAAAGCTTGAAATAATTACAACATTCACCACCATACATACATCCCACAAAAAGAATAAAAATTAGAAGAATAAAACAATCAACCACAACTCAAGGGATTATAGTGGTTCGCCTGTGTGTTCACCAACTGTTATACAACAACCACACAAAATGCTACTCCACTCCTAATATCCTCACACAGGGGATATTAGCGTTCACTAAAAATAGGTTTTCCCAGGTTCACCCAAAACCCTTACAATTGTGTCTTTGTATGTGGGCTTACACAATTAAAAAAACCCCACTTCTGAGTTTTCCTGGCTTTCCTCAGATAACCAAAATAACAAGATTTTTCTAGCAAATCTTGAAAGAAACCAAAATAATAGAAAGGAATTTACAATATGTAAAATACCTGAAAATCTCCTTCGTTGTAGCAGCCCGGTAGAACCAAATTAAAGTAGATGATTGAATGTCCAAGTTCAATGTCCAGTACTCGATTACAATGGTTCTAATTCTAATAGATTTTAAATTAAACCAAATAGGGCTTGCCTTAATTGATTTTGATTCCAAAGAAAGGGAATAATAATTCCTCTTTATCAAATCAGATTGGAATATAAGAAACAAAATCAATTAAATAAAGCTAAGGAAAGAGAATATTAAATAAGCACACTTAGCTTAGATGGAGCACAGAATTATCTCTCAGAAGTTCGATGAAGATTGGCTTGAATTCTTTAATTAAATCGATGATTTCTTCTGAGATTCGTGCACTATTATAGGTGAGAAGATTGGGTCTTCGACTGGTCTAGAGTGCTCTTCGACTAGTCGAAGCTCTAACAGATATTTGAAAAATCCGGCGGGATTTGCTTTGACCGTTCTACGACTGGTCGTAGCTCTCCTACGACTGGTCGTAGGTTTCCTTCGACTGGTCGTAGGACCTGAATATCTTCGCTGGACTTCGAGTCGAAGAATGTACGACTGGTCGAAGATCAGTCGACACTGTTCCTACGACTGGTCGAACAGATTCCAGGACTAGTCGAAGGCTAACAGATTTTATCCGGAATTTGTAACAAACTTACGACTGGTCGAGGAATTTCTTAGACTGGTCGAAGCAAGTCTAGGACTAGTCGAAGAAGGCCTAGGACTAGTTGAAGAACAGACCAATCACATGTAAAATAAACATTCGACTTATGTATCCGAAATGACCTACTTCTAAGGTCATCCTATGGTCAAACAAACCTCAATCATGAAGTATGGACATTGAAACAAGAGACCATGAAGAATGAGCCTTGAAGTCTTGATGTAGATTAAACCTTGAAGTAGCTCAATCTTGAAAGTGGCTTGAGTTTCAGCTTGAGTCTTGAGTTCAGCTTGAGTTTCAACTTGAGTCTTGAGATCAACTTGAGTCTTGCCTTGTACTTTCTTTTCAGCTTGAGTCTTGTTTTGTGAGCAGTGCTTGTATTCAAGATCTTGAGTCTTATCTTGTGAGCAGTGCTTGTTGTGAGCTTAGCTTATTCATGAATGTTGATCCTTGAGAGAGCTTCACTTATGCAAGTTATATATAATAGTGATTTTGGCACCACAAATTTGACAACAAACAGGGATAGAAACTATAACACTTACAATCTCCCCCTTTGTCAAATTAGTGACAAAACACATAACCATGATAAACAAAAGTAAAACAACTGGTTAATACCTGCAAATCAATATTCATTATTCAACATTCAACCAGTTTCAACATTCAACCATTATCATTCAACAAGATCAAACATATATTCTCCTTGACACCCCACTCCCCCTGAGTAACATAACCAATGCTACTCCTCTCACAATCACATTAACAACAAACCATTCTCCCCCTTTTTGTCACAATATGACAAAGGAGAACTAAATAAAGGAATGAGAGTAAACATGAGGAGGAAATAGAGTATAGCAAAAGAGTCATAAAGATACTCAAGATAGCATCACATATATCCAGCATAAATATTACATTAAGAACAAATATCCAGCATAAAATCCAACTCAAACTCTAGCAAACAAGAGCTAAGTAATAAAGTTATTACATACAAAAAGTCTCATAGAAACTAGTCAGAACTAGAACTTGAAGATGGAGCAGGAATAGAAGGATCAAGTTGGTACATGCCTTTGTTCAAGCGCCTAAGATATTTGCGCATGTACTTGAATTGCAAATCAAGAGCAACAGACATGTTTTCCAACTTAACATTTATATCCTCAACTCTACCTTCTAATGCACTCAGACGTGCATCAACATCAGATGGTACAAAATCTAGATCATTAGGAGTCGAATCCAGTTCCTCAAAAATGTCATCCATATTAATATCAACACCACCTTGATCAGACCACCACCACCACCACCACCTTGTTCAGAAGCGATCCAACTTCATCTTATTAATATTTGTATTGTTGAAGATCAGATGATGGATTGATGCTTCATCAACAGGCATATCGACTAACATATGAGTAGCTAATACAGTCATAAAGTATGCAAATGGAATGTCACTATGACCAGGATGGAGTCGAAACTGAAGAATGAAATGACAGATTAAGGAAGGCAAACAAATCTGAGTACCATTAGAAATAGCATGGATAACACGAACCATAAATGAAGTCAGGTCAGATTTATTACCCGAACGAGGATACAAATTAGACACAAAGATTCTGTGAAGAATTCTGTATTTGGGTAACAAATACCTTGCGGGGAGCGCATTCCCTTTTTGAGTCCATTGAACATCCATATTGCACAAGTCTTTAGTTAGCATACGTTTTTCAGCCATTGAGGGTTTATCAGTTAAGTTATGAAATGGAATACCCTCATCATTCACAGGAATTTCCATAAGGGCTGAAATTAAATGACGATCAACGTCAAATGGCCCTTCTCTAGTAGAAATTTGGAAAGTTAAATTATCCTGTGAAAATGCACTAATACATGAAAACATGGATTGGGCAATGGACCGGTATGCAGGCCCACCCCAATGCAATAAGTTAGTCCAACCTACAGCTTCAAGCATAGGAAGGATGTCAAATGGAGCAATATGATTGACATCAACAGGATGTTCAACGATAACATTACATGATCTAATGTCCCTAACATATGATGGATCATCATTGGGAATAAGAAGATGACGTTTATAGATAGGGGTTGATCTGGAGGAAGAAGAAGGACCACGTGAAGTAGTTTTTCTTCCTCTAGAAGCCATTTGCAACAAGGAATTAAAGGAATAAAGAAGTTGTAAAGGATTGAGAAGAGGGTTTGCTCAAAACAGATTTTTCACAACCCAAACCCCAAATCTCAATGATTTTCAAGATAGAAAGCTTCAAGAGAGAAAATGAAGCAATCTTGACACAAATATGCAAGAAAAACGGATTTGGAACACTAACCTTGAAGAACTTGAAGGATGGGTTCGACGAGTCGAAGTTCGGCTCCAAGGAGAAGAAAGAAGAAATGAGGAAGAGAGTGAAAAAATCCGTAATTTGAAGTGAAACCCGTGCTCCACGACTGGTCGTGGGTATCTACGACCGGTCGTAGTATGACTGGTCGTATAAACCCCAAAAGTTCAATATACTTGCAAATTTTACAAAAATTGAAATACAATCTAGCAAATATATACAATATTATATAAGAAGGCATAAATTATCAATTTAAAATGCACATGCCAAGATCAAATTTCATCTTTTTGAACCTACTTTTATCAAGAGGTTTTGTGAAAATATCAGCACGTTGATCTTCAGTAGGAATATATTCTAGAGATATAACATTTTCTTCTACTAATTCCCTTATATAATGAAATCTAATGTCAATATGCTTAGTACGAGAATGCTGAATAGGATTTTTTGAAATATTTATCGCACTGGAATTATCACAATGTAATAACATAGAATCCTGTTTAATTCCATTATCACTTAGCATTCGTTGCATCCAAACAAGCTGTGTACATGCATTATCAGCTGCAATATACTCAGCTTCAGCTGTTGAAAGTGATATAGAATTTTGTTTCTTACTAAACCAGGAAACTAAACAATTTCCAATGAAAAAACAACCACCACTGGTTGATTTTCTATCATCTAGATTACCAGCCCAGTCAGCATCCGAGTACCCAGCTAATTGGACATTGGTTTCATGAGGATACCAGAGACCAAGATTAACAGTACTTGCGACATATCTAATAATTCGTTTGACAGCAATCAAGTGAGATTCTTTTGGATCAGATTGATATCTTGCGCAAATACCAACACTTAGAGAAATATCAGGTCTACTAGCAGTTAAATATAACAAACTACCAATCATACTCCGATAAAGTTTTGAATCAACATTTTTACCATTAGAGTTTTTTGATAGTTTCAGAGTAGTACTCATAGGAGTATCAAAATTTTTACCATTTTCAAATCCAAATCTCTTAATTAGGTTCAAGGCATACTTAGATTGAGAAATGAATATTCCTTCAGGTTGTTGCTTTACTTGCAATCCAAGGAAATAAGTCAATTCCCCAACCATGCTCATTTCGAACTGTGATTTCATCAAATCTGCAAACTCAGTAGTTAAGTCAGTACAAGTTAATCCATAAATGATATCATCAACATAAATCTGTACCATTAAGATATGATCATTATGTTTCTTAACAAACAGAGTTTTATCAACAGATCCCATTTGAAAATTATGAGTTAAAAGAAATTTTGTTAGTTTCTCATACCATGCCCTAGGTGCTTGTTTTAATCCATAAAGTGCCTTTTTAAGCCGATATACATGATCAATATTTTTGGAATCTTCAAATCCCATTGGTTGTGCAACATAGACTTCTTCATGTAAATCGCCATTTAGAAAAGCACTTTTCACATCCATCTGATAGATCTTTATCTTTCTAAAACATGCAATGGATATAAATAGTCTGATAGATTCAAGACGTGCTACTGGTGCAAAGGTTTCATCGAAATTAATCCCTTCAATTTGAGTATAACCTTGTACCAACAGTCTAGCCTTGTTTCTAATTATATTTCCATATTTATCAAACTTATTTTTAAAAATCCATTTTGTTCCAATGATGTGTTTATCTTTAGGTCTTGGTACGAGATACCAAACATCATTTTTTACGAATTGGTTGAGTTCATCTTGCATCGCAACAATCCAGTTTTCATCAGCCAGAGCTCCTTTTACGTTAGATGGTTCAATTTGGGATGTAAAACATACATAATTACATATATCCTCAAGTTGTCTACGGGTACGAACACCGATGAGAGGGTTTCCAAGAATTTGTGTTGTTGGATGATCTTTAACAGTCCTTAACTCAGAATCAGCCTGATTCGATGAAGTATCGGGTTTATCAATGATTAGTACTTCATCATTATCTGAATTAGAGATTGGTGTGTTTAAGTGATCATCAATGACAACATTAATGGATTCTTGAATCACACCAGTCCTTTTGTTCAGAACTCTATAAGCTCGACTGTTTAAAGAGTATCCTAGAAAAATACCTTCATCACTCTTCGTATCGAACTTTCCCAAATTTTCACGATCACGTAAAATATAGCACTTGGTGCTAAAAACTCGAAAGTATTTAACAGTAGGCTTTTTATTGAACCACAATTCGTAAGCCATTTTATTATTATCTTTTCTAGTGTAGACTCGGTTAATAATATAGCAAGCTGTGTTGACTGCTTCAGCCCAAAGATTTTTAGAGAGCTTCATGCTATTCAACATGACGTTAGCCATTTCTTGAAGCACCCTATTCTTTCTTTCTACAATTCCATTTTGTTGTGGAGTTTTGGGAGCAGAGAATTCATGTAATATTCCTTGGTCGGTACAGAACTTCTCAAAATTGCTATTCTTAAATTCAGATCCATGATCACTACGAATTTTATTGATTTGAGAAGATTTTTCAGTTTGAATCCTTTTGAGAACTTTTCTTACTTCTTCAAGGGTTTCAGATTTATCCCTTAAGAAGACTACCCAAGTGAATCTGGTAAAGTCATCAACTATTACCAAGATATACTTTTTACCACCACGACTTTCCGTTCTGGTAGGTCCTATCAGGTCCATGTGGAGAAGTTCGAGTGGTCTTGATGTGGTATTTGAATTCACCTTTTTGTGTGAGTTCTTTGTTTGTTTGCCTATCTGGCACTCACCACATATTTTATCTAATTTCTAAAGTTTGGGTAAACCTCTTACAAGTTCTCGTTTTCTCAATCGATATAGATTTCGACAATGTACATGTCCAAGACGTTTGTGTCATAAGTCGGTCTCGTCTGTATGGACCATGTAACATGTTTGATTAGATGAGCAGGATTCACTAATAATATAGCAATTTTCAGACGTTCTATGTCCAGTTAATATTACAGAACCCTTATTGTTTAGTATTTCACAGCTTTGATTAGAAAACCGAACATTATGGTTATTATCACATATTTGTGATATACTAAGCAAGTTATGTTTTAAACCTTCAACGTATAAAACATTTTTAAACACCGGAAGATTAAAAAGTTGAACCGTACCTTGGCCTATAATCTTGCAGCTGCTACCATCACCAAATGTGACTGAACCATCAGTCATATCTTTCAGATCGGTGAATAAGGCTTTGTCACCTGTCATATGCCTGGAGCATCCACTGTCTAGGTACCACTTTGAATGACTTGTTGCTTTGAAAGTAGTGTGAGTAACTAAGCAGGTGACTTTAGGAACCCATTTCATAACTGTTTTGGGTTTAGGAACATAGTTGGTCTTATTTTGTGTATACTTGTAGGAATGACCTATAGAGTTAGATTTTAATAGCTCCTTGAGTAAATCAACTATCTTTTCAGCTAGTGGATTTCGATTCTGATTAAAGTTGACATGGCTGTTTCTAGGTTTTTGAAAAGTTTTTAAATTTTTAGAAAAATCTTGATAAGTACTTTTCCCTTTTGAGTTTGAAGACTCTCCTTTAACAAACATAGGAGGAGTATACTTTTGTTTAGGAGGTAGATTTTTATCATAGCCCAACCCGGATCGATCGCCACATTTTCTTGATCCGGATAAAAGCTTTTCTAACTTTGGATCATCTTGGGCATATTTCCATGTGTCCTTTAAACTTAGAAGAGAAGATACTTCAGTTTTAAGATTCTCAATTTCAGATTTTAAATCAACAATTAGTGAGTTTTTGAATTCCAAATCACATTTTGATTTTTCAAAACTATCTGAAATTTGTGATTTTTCTAAGACAAGTGAATCAAAACAATTTTTGAGTTTAGAAAACTTTTCTTTTTGAAGTTTAAGTTGACAGCAATTTTACAACTTTCCTTATATAGGGCATTGTAAGCGTCTTGAAGATCATCTTCATTTTCACATTTACTATTCAGATTTTCTTCACTTGTAGAGTCATTATCTGAAAATGTGAATTTGGCTAGAGTCATAAGAGCTTTAATCTCATTGCCCGACTCAGTTTCAGAATCTTCTGATTCAGAAGAACCTTCAGAATCAGATGATTCATCCCATGTAGCCAACATACCATTCTTCTTGGGTTTGTCCCTTTTAGGACATCTATTTGCTAAGTGCCCATATTCTTGACAGTTGTAACATTGACTATCTTTCAAAGATTTTCTAAATTTGGGTCTAAACTTCTTTTTATCATTTGATTTTTGAAAATCAACTATTTTCTTGCTTTTGAAAATTTTGTAAAATTTTTTAGCTAAAAGAGCCATAATCAGAATTTTCTTCTGAATTACATTTAGATGATTTTAGAGCGATAGATTTACCTTTAGGAGCTTTAAAGTTTAACTCGTAGGTTTGTAGAGAACCAACTAGTTCTTCAACCCTCATATTATCCGTATCACGAAGTTCCTGGATTGCGGTTACTTTAGAATTGAACTGTTCAGGAAGTGAGTGTGGTATTTTTGCACACACTTTACTTTCTGGGATTTTATCGCCAAGACCCCACATTGAGTTTACAATGTCATTCAATCTAGTGTAGAAGTCCATAAACATTTCATTTTCCTCCATATGAATTTCTTCAAATCTGGTTATGAGGAGTTGGACTTTAGATTTTTTGACAATTGTAGTACCCTCGTGTGTCATTTCTAATACATCCCAAGCTTGCTTTGCAGTATCACAAGAGATGATTCTTTTGAACTCATCTGGTGATAGTGCGTAAGTAATTGCATTTAGTGCTTTAGCATTTGCACTACTCTCACTTTTCTGAAGGGTGGTCCATTGGTAATATGGTGTGGTTTTCATAGATTTTGAACCATCAACCCCAGTAACTTCCATGATAGGAGGATTCCATTCAGTCACTGTGGCTTGCCACACATTTTCATCCATTGATTTGAGGAAGATCCTCATTCTAGCTTTCCAATAAGCATAGTTGGAGCCATTAAAGGGTGGAGGCCTAGTGACTGAAAGGCTATCAAAATTTGACATCTTAAATAGCTTAAATCGTTAGCTCAGGAATTAAATCCAAAAAAAAAAAACGAGCTATTAGGCTCTGATACCACTTGAAAAGGCCAAGCTATATGTCCTGAGGGGAGGGGGGGGAAATAGGACAATGCCAAATAAAACTAATAACAACGGAAATAAAAGGAAATGATAGCCAAAGTAAATCACAATGCAGTAAATTAAAATAACCTCAAAATTCAGATCTTGAGAGGTTGATACAAACGTTGTTCTAAGGACAACCTTACACCAAAAACAGAGTTTATGGTAGGACAACCTTATTTCTAGAAAGGTCTTTGTATCAAGTCTCAAATCGAAGAGGAATACAAAATTAAATATAAACTGAATTGAAATAACTTGTAATTAAAAATGTATTGTTCTAGGGACAGCCATACACCATAAAAATGGCAGGGCAACCTTGCTGGAACAACTTTCAAATGAAATTGAAAATCAAGCTTATAAAGGAATAGCAGAAAGTAAATTCTAAGCTATTACAACATTCTCACAAAGCTTGAAATAATTATAACAGTCACCACCATACATACATCCCACAAAAAGAATAAAAAATTAGAAGAATAAAACAATCAACCACAACTCAAGGGATTATAGTGGTTCGCCTGTGTGTTCACCAACTGTTATACAACAGCCACACAAAATACTACTCCACTCCTAATATCCTCACACAGGGGATATTAGCGTTCACTAAAAATAGGTTTTCCCAGGTTCACCCAAAACCCTTACAATTGTGTCTTTGTATATGGGCTTACACAATTAAAAAAAACCCCACTTCTGAGTTTTTCTGGCTCTTCTCAGATAACCAATATAGCAAGATTTTTCTGGCAAATCTTGAAAGAAACCAAAATAATAGAAAGGAATTTACAATATGTAAAATACCTGAAAATCTCCTTCCTTGTAGCAGCCCGGTAGAACCAAATCAAAGTAGATGATTGAATGTCCCAAGTTCAATGTCCAGTACTCGATTACAATGGTTCTAATTCTAATAGATTTTAAATTAAACCAAATAGGGCTTGCCTTAATTGATTTTGATTTCAAAGAAAGGGAATAATAATTCCTCTTTATCAAATCAGATTGGAATATAAGAAACAAAATCAATTAAATAAATCTAAGGAAAGAGAATATTAAATAAGCACACTTAGCTTAGATGGAGCACAGAATTATCTCTCAGAAGTTCGACGAAGATTGGCTTGAATTCTTTAATTAAATCGATGATTTCTTCTGAGATTCGTGCACTATTTATAGGTGAGAAGATCGGGTCTTCAACTGGTCTAGAGTGCTCTTCGACTAGTCGAAGCTCTAACAGATATTTGAAAAATCCGGCGGGATTTTCTTTGACCGTTCTACGACTGGTCGTAGGTCACCTACGACTGGTCGTAGGTCACCTACGACTGGTCGTAGGTTTCCTTCGACTGGTTGTAAGACCTGAATATCTTCCCTGGACTTCGAGTCGAAGAATGTACGACTGGTCGAAGATCAGTCGACACTGTTCCTACGACTGGTCGAACAGATTCCAGGACTAGTCGAAGGCTAACAGATTTTATCCGAAATTTGTAACAAACTTACGACTGGTCGAGGAATTTCTTAGACTGGTCGAAGCAAGTCTAGGACTAGTCGAAGAAGGCATAGGACTAGTCGAAGAACAGACCAATCACATGTAAAATAAACATTCAACTTATGTATCCGAAATGACCTACTTCTAAGGTCATCCTATGGTCAAACAAACCTCAATCATGAAGTATGGACATTGAAACAAGAGACCATGAAGAATGAGCATTGAAGTCTTGATGTAGATTAAACCTTGAAGTAGCTCAATCTTGAAAGTGGCTTGAGTTTCAGCTTGAGTCTTGAGTTCAGCTTGAGTTTCAACTTGAGTCTTGAGATCAGCTTGAGTCTTGCCTTGTACTTTCTTTTCAGCTTGAGTCTTGTTTTGTGAGCAGTGCTAGTATTCAAGATCTTAAGTCTTGTCTTGTGAGAAGTGCTTGTTGTGAGCTTAGCTTATTCATGAATGTTGATCCTTGAGAGAGCTTCACTTATGCAAGTTATATATAACAGAGTATAATAGTGATTTTGGCACCACAAATTTGACAACAAACAGGGATAGAAACTATAGCACTTACACTATGTCTCTCCAAATAAGTTAATCTTTTATTTCATTCTAATGCTAATATATGTAAGCAATGCGAAGATATTTGACATGAGAAATGAAAAGGAAGAAACATATCTATAAAAAAATAGAGAGATGGAGAGCAAATCAGGCATAGGCATTTAAATAGGTTATATGAAAGAATAACATATATCTAACATTGAACTATCCAAAATGGGATAATTTAAAATTTGAACGATTTCTATGCCACTAAAAAAATACTATATCTATGTTTAGGCACATAAAAATCTCCAAATGGGCAACTAATTATCTAACTTACAATAATAAGCTAAGAAATAAGCAATGTAATCAATACATATTAAGCTAACTATCTAATGCACAACAATAAGCTAAGCAATAAGTAATGTAATCCATAATTCACAAAAATATATCATTAATTGTTTAATTCAAATAAATAAAACACATTAGCTGTTTAGTATTTAGGGTATATGGATTGGGTTTAGCCATTTAGGTCTTAGGGTTTAGGGTTTGGATTTATGGTTTAAGGTTTAGGACTTTAGGATTTAGGGATTAGGTTTAAGGTTTAGGGTTTAGGGTTAGGGTTAGGATTTAGGGTGTACCTTT
The DNA here is from genome assembly GCF_029962835.1 of Magnolia sinica. Classification (NCBI taxonomy): domain Eukaryota; kingdom Viridiplantae; phylum Streptophyta; class Magnoliopsida; order Magnoliales; family Magnoliaceae; genus Magnolia; species Magnolia sinica. Next base: position 16,577,972 of record NC_080581.1, read on the forward strand.
AGGGATTAGGGTCTAGGGTTTAGGGTTAGGGTTTAGGTTTAGGGATTAGGGTTTGGGGTTAGGGTTTAGATTTTAGGTGTTAAGTTTTATGGTTTAGGGTTAGGTTTTAAGGTTTAGGGTTTAGGTTTAGGAATTAGGGTTAAGGTTAGGGTTTGGGTTTAGGTTTACGGTTAAGGTTTGGATTTTAGGAATTAGGTTTTAGGGTTTAGGTTTAGGAATTAGGATTTAGGGTTAGGGTTTAGATTTTAAGGTTAAGGATTAGCCCTGCTGCACCATCAGCATCCCGACCACACCCAAGCCAGCCTAAATGCACCACAGCGAGCCCGGTCGCACCATAGCGAGCCCAAGTTTACCTGAGCCAGCCCAGACAGACCATAGCGAGGGCAGGCCACACCTGAGCTAGCACGGCTAAATTAGAATTTTAAAATAATGCATTAAAAATTACCTTTAAAAGACAATAAAGAATAAATTGATGAGCTTTTGTGGCCTAATGGGTTCGAACTGGTGATCGAGCGGCTTCGGCTGAGTGGCTAGGTTAGTGCAGACTGTTGATCGAGTGACTGCCGGGGCCCGGGCTCGAAAGATGAGGGAGGGAGGGAGTATGTTTAAATGAAGACTAGGTTGTTCGGGTTGTTCATATGCATAATCTTTATATATCATCCAAGTTGTTCATAAGGTTATTTTCACCTACATGTAGGGAAAACACAAACATTATCCTGATCTTTATACACCATCCAACCTGTTCATAAGTTATCTCGACATACATGTAGGGAAAACACTAATATCATCCAGATCCAAAGCTTCCATAGGCCTTAATAAGGTTTCAATGATTGGAATTCAATCCCCACTGTATCTTGTGGTGTGGCCCACCCAAGTTTTATATCTACTTCATTTTTAGGCTTTATAGACACCCCACCGTGAATGAATAACTTGACTAATTCAATGCTTGTTACATGAACAATTTCAATTCTAGTGCCCACCTAAACCAAATCCAACCTCTCGTAAATCCCATCTAAGCCCTTGAACCATACCCAAACCTTGGTTTAACTTAAACTCAAAGCCAAAGCCAAATCCAAATCGAACCAAGCTCAAAACCAAAGTCAAGCCCATAACCTAAGTCAAATACAAGTCAAATTTGGGCTAAATGCAAGCCAAAATCCAGATTAAATTCAAGCCTAAATTTAGGCCCAAGTCTAAGCGCAGAACTAATAAAACCCTATTCAGACCAAAACCTAGAAGCTTAAAGGAATTTCAAGGTCCATTGAAGCTCCTATAGAAATTTAGGAGTCAGGCACAAGGTGAGCAACACACTATGTGCCACCTATCATGTGTCTCATTTTTAAAATCGAGGTGAGCCACAGTGGAGGAGAGATAAATCCACTTCCACCTCTTTAGCTTCACTAGGATTCCGAAGTTTTATAAGTATCGTTGTTCCACTCCCTTTTTATCATCCATACTACACCGATTGGCCAATATAAGATTTTTATGTAGCACTTCCATCTCCCTAGCCAATTATAGCATCCATGTTGTCTTCCACCCCTTAAACTTCATAAAAGTAACCCAAATGTCATCCCCTTTACATATAAATAACCATACTCTATTCTCATGTCACATGCATCCCTCATTATAAGGGAAGAAGTGGGGAATATGGAGATATCATATGTATTCCATTCATTCACCATGGAGAGAGAGAGAGAGAGAGAGAGAGAGAGAGAGAGAGAGAGAGAGATGATTCACCCTGTTTGTGCAGTCCAATCAAACACGAAACCACACGTGTTAGTAAGGGCTTGTATTTAGTTAATGTGTACAATTAGGATGGTGTGGGCATGGCATAGTCATACTTGACTCAAATTTTGATTGAAAGCTCATGCTCCCCGTGCTGAGATAGACCATTTAAGACTAAATTCAAAGAGTCAGTTACCCTCTTAACCACTGGTTGTAACAACGATTAGGCAATTTGTAGAAGGGTAGGGGTTAGTCATTTCGAATGGATTCCTTTTGCCTTATATATTAAGGACTTGTTCTTTTACCTATAATTGAAACCTATGTATTTCTCAATAGAATGAAGATGTATAGATTCAAAATAGAATATGCTAGAAACAATGATAATTTAATTGATATGTAATTAATGCTCAATACAATTGACTTAGTGACAAATAAACTTGAGAGGAAAAATAAAAATGAGAGATAAACATCTGAATCGCCCGTGTGGACAAACGATCTAGGTGAATGGTCAGTAGGACATGACCAGGGTTTGATCTTCTAAGTAAGGACTCAGTTGATCGGAATCCGACAATGGAAGGTTACGAATAATTATGTTACTCCTAAGCATACTGCAGTAATGTAGTTAAACAGTAGTGATGTAAAATAACCTAAACCTCAAGTGTTTTGCAACATGGCTGGATAGGGGACTAAAACTAAGCTAAGATAAAACAAATACAGTGTTGCTCTGTATAGACTAATTGCATTTGGCATGGGCCTAAACCTCTTCATTGCATTCTCCTTTTATAGCTTTGGGAGGTGGCGAAACCCTAACTGGGTTTCCTTGTTAATCCAAGATTCTTCGCAGCCACAACGTTTAATTGTTCTCTTATCATCCTAACTGGCTTAGAGATTTTTAGATGTTAGAAACCGTTTTTAGATCTCTTGCCAGCGTGGTTGTCGAGATCCATATATCTTATAAAATGGGTCTCATTGTATCTAGATCGAGACCTAATCCATTGATTCTCATCCGCTCTAATGTTGGTCTAATTCTCAAATCTTCATAATCATCGTGAAGGCTTTGATCGTCACTGGGAAGATCTTCCATTTTGGAAGGATTGTACAAGACGACCTTACCGAGCATATACGAATCTATGATAAAATCTTTGCCTTAGTGGGTCTTTTATAGATGTGTTAAGCATGCTGCCTCGATCATACATGCCATAAGAATTACGGCTATGTGTCATTCGTCATTTTTTCTTTCCTAGAGACATGCGTATAGTTCTGCGCCTCTTTACTTTTGATGAGTGATGTGTCATTGAAGGAGACGGGGCAAAAGATATCCTCAAGTGTGAGTACGATTTTATTAGTATTATACGTGTAGTGCCAACACATGGTGACATCTTATTAGTCCATGAGGGTTTGCCAAAAATGGGTGTAAGCAATGTTCCCCATATCCCTCTTTACATTGAAAGATGAGACCGAACTTTTGATGTTTGGAATTCGAAAGTCACTTCGATGTGTAACATGTGGCGGCATGGGGTTTGACTCATCCGTCGTGTAATTTAATGGCTACATCGGAAATCACCTGTCATGATTTCCAACTTTTAATGCAGATGTGAAACCTGACGACTTATTTCATTTTTAAATGATTTTGCTTCCGTGCTTATTATCTATTTGCCATTTCCACCGCCTTTCATTCTTTTACTCCTCCAGTAATTTGTTTCATGGTTTCTTCTTCATCTAACAATTCTGAAGAATCCAGATCAACTGCCATGGAAATCTTGGCGCTTGACATGCTTGGTTTAGTCGTGTCTTAGAGACTTTGTTCTCCCTAACACTCTCCTTACGAGTCCCTACCCGTTAATGGGCTTATACTTGGCCCATCATTCAATCCAGCCATAGCTAATTACCTGGGCTCTCATTCTTTTTTCTTCCCTCTATACATTGAGGAACGAGATTTTAGAGCCTCGATTCTTTTGAGTCTTTTCTGATCATGTGCATTGACTGTTCGACTCGATTAGTGGACAATAGACCTTGATCACATAATATAGGCTTTCAGACTGTCGAAGCCCGTTGGACCCGAATAATCCCATTATAATGATCGTGTCGCCGCCCCGATCGCGGTGGTGCCACCTGTGTGTTAATTTGATTCACTGATTGCACACTATGATGCAAAGAATCCTCCTGAATACACTTGTATTCGAAGTAACCCTTAGTGGGCTTAGGCCTAAGCCCATATGCTAGGATTCATGGTGATAAAAGACAAACAACAAGGTGTACCATGCATTAGAAGACAAATTTTCCTCTAGCACAAACACTCCCCTATGCCTCTTACAACCCATCATTGCCCATGGTCATGCTTCTTGCACCAAATCATGACATGCCCCATGCCTCTTATCACCTCAACAAGCCATTTAACCAATACATGCCCTGTTGTGTGTATACATCATCACCTACAACCAACTACCACACATTCTTCTTCCACCTCACATCCACTGCCTACACCACCTCCATAGCCACCAATGCATGCTAAGGAACCAACCAACTTGGCTAATGCATGTGTTAGGCCATTCCACCTCACTCATCCATCACCTTTTCCATGTAACAACACCTAGTACCAATGGAAATTCAAGGAATTGCTAAGTAGACAATATTCCCTTAGCTAGCCACCTTATTCTTTTTTCTGTTTCTATTACTAATATTGTATTATCACTAAGTGCCACATCAACCCCTCTTTTCTATAAAAGAGAGCGAGCTCTCTCACACTCTTCTTTTCCAACACTTAGCCAAAAAATCTAGATTTTTTCAAGAGATAGAGAGAGAGGAGGGGGGCCAAGGTGTGGCCCACTGATTAGTCTAGAATGAGTGGCAAGCCCATCAAGCTAAGGAAGGTGTGGACCACCCCAAATTGTTCAACCAAACCCAAAAACCATAGGTAGGTCATACTTGTCAGTGCACTTATTTATGTACCTTATTTATCAATCACATGCGTTTGTGTGTCAGGGAGTCAGTTAAGGCCTTTGAAGTTGAAGACCAAAAAGACATGAAGACTTGGAGTATCAAAGAGTGAAGAACAGGTAAATGAGGTGCCTTGGTGACCCTAACCCTTAGACCTAAAATAACCTTAGCCTCTAAATGATCCTAACCTTTATAGGTAAACCTTGATTGATCATCACATATCCTTATGAGTCAAATTGAAATATGACAAGTAAGGCTAAAAGATGTTCTAAACTATTGTAAATTTAACTGCCCAAAATAACAATTTTCGAGTGGTCCTCAATCCCATCGATAAGCAAACGGCTAACTACCTTCTCTTTACTGCTTATTGCCTTTGCTAACGTCGTTTCTGAGCACGAGTCATCTCTTCTAGTATAACTAGAAAATTTGGATGACTCGACCTTTTCCAAATGCCCTCTCGGTCAGACAGAGGTTTAACTAGCCTTGGCCTTATGCAGACTAATGGTGATCGTTGGCGTGTTTTCCCACGGTAAAAGACATTTCCTTCCTCATATATAGTTATGATTAACCGATTGTCTTGCTAGATATTTCGACCGATAAGATCTCTCATTTGATCAAGTCGTCCTCGCACATTTCTTATAAAGATGCAGATAATTTGATATTATTACCCCTGGATGTCTTTTAGTCTGATCGACCACAAGCTTAGGCCTCATGCTCCTCTTACCATTTTTTCTCCTTTGGTTGACCCATCTGAACTCCAAGATCAATCTTTTGTCGTGGTCGAACTAGCCTTTGAGGATTAATGGTGGCCATATTGATTTCCATATTGGATAAAAATTGATCAATATTAATTAGCATTGCTTTTTTTTCTTCTTCAAGGAACTTTAACAACCCTTTATCGACGTTATCCTAAATAACATTCCTAAAAATAATATATTTGTTAGTGGAATGCGACCAAGTTCCATGCCATCTGCAGTAATTAATTTTCTTCAGTTCTTCAACTGTCAAAATTTTATGATTAACTAGAATCTCGATAAAATTTTCAGCTAACATAATGTCAAAGATTACACCAGAATGAGAAATATTAAATTAGGTGTATGTTCTTTAAACTTTCTGATTAGAAGATGTCGCTTTCTCTGCTTTAACTAAGGCTGGGCATGTGAATAGTTGTTTATCCACTATTGCATCCACTACAACATCATAATTAAGATCATAATAATATGTTCCTACTAACAAATTCTTTTGCCTTATTAACTCTTGAAGCAAGCCTCCTATCGAGACAGCTTCCTTGTCAAATCATAAAGATTTGTGAATTTTATTCCAATAAACTTCATTCAAAACTTGAATTCCAACCCACCTTGAGCTAATTAGAAAAATTCTGCTTTGGTCTTGACTAACTTGCATCAGCTTTTTTGCTCTGTTAAACTGAGCAATATAATTTTTGACCGATTCCCTTGTAAATTGCCGAAAACAAGTAAGATTAGCTATGAAAATTTCTTTGTGCCTATAAAAAGATTGAGCATAAAAATTTTCTTGCATTTCTTCCTAATTTTGTATGGAATTTAATAGCGAATTGGAATACTGAGTAAAATATACTCTAATTAATGAATGACCAAATAATTGTAATTTATAATACTCATTATTGGCCAATTCTCCATACTGTATGGTAAATTGACTTATGTGTTTTACGGTCAATTGACCCGTATCACTTGTAAATAGCATAAAGTTAAGCTGATAGTTCCTCAGAAATGGCTATTGTCGGTCAATCCAGTCAGGGTATGACTTATGATGAACTGGAGTAGTTGTTTGATCGAGAAATTGAGCTGCTACTTCCTGAACTAGTTGAAAATTTTGGTTACACTCCCAGTATTGCTGTGGAGCAACTAAAGGTACTTTAGGACCATCCAAATACTAATCTGCACTATATAGTTGATTTTTATGCAAAGGTTTCTCTCCAGGCATCCCTTGATTCCTGACTTCATGAATCATGTTTTTATTCTCATGTTCAAGACGCGTGAATCTACCGGTGGTGGTGAATTTCACATGTTATGTTCAGGAATACATTCAGGACATCTAAAATCTATTGGTATCGGTGAATTTCAAACATCCTAAATTAGACTCAGGATAAGAATAGGTGGTGTATTTCATTGCAAGTTTTTGTAGCACTGACCGGACTATGGTATAAGTGCTTGATTCTTAATAGAACTTGCATTAGCCTGTTGATGAGGTGCAATTCGAGGGGATCATTCCGCTTCACCCACACTCTTAGAGAAGGGAACAGTGTAGCCGATGCTTTGGCCCATCTAGGCAGCACGACCCAGAGCAACATAGATTTCCTTACCTCCAAGGACCTTTCCCGTGAGATCCGTGGATTGGTGGTGTTAGACAAAGTAGGTTTAGGTGTCATTAGAATGGTGGATCATGTATAACTCCCTTTCTTTTCTTGATAGGTGGCCCCAAGGTATTTTTTGGTGCCCTCATGTCTTCTCAAAGTACAGTCCATGTATTTATCTCACATGAAATGAAATTATCATTTTGAAAAAAAAAAAAAAAGGTGCAACAAGTGCTTTATTAGCAAAAAAAGGCACCAACCGATTCATGCTCTCGGTGTGGGCGACCATCCACTTATTAAAGGCCTTGACTTACGTGTATTCAACCTGAACTTAGGATAATTCTGCGATGTGTTGAATCTCTCTTTGCGTATCAACCATCCTGGCTAACATAATCTCAAGAAGTTCAACTCGAGATGTCGATGGTTTATTTGGATTTGGAGGAACAGGCACTGGACTAGGTGGTGTATTTCCTTACTCAGACACTTGTTGAATTTGCAACTTCTCATGAGCAGGAGGTTTGTTGGCCATTACAGCCACTGAAAGTAATATGACCACCTCTTCGACTCATATTTATGAGAGATTACTACACTGGTAATTATATTTGTGTCGACTAAGTAATTTATTAGGTACCACCGATTGTGCCAAAAACTATTAGTTGGCCAATGTACAATAAATTTTATGGCAGTTAAGTAGTTTGTAGTCCCACAACACTTGGTTTGTTTTCTGTTGCACGGGCATGCTAGAATCACTATGGCGGCTTGATCCAAACCGATCAACTTTGAGCCCATTCGCAAAAATAAGTAGATATTTCCAATATGAACGTATATGACTAGATTCTAAGAAGATCGATTGCTTACTCAGCCATTTATAGAATTTTATAATGATTAGGTGATAATCGGAAGGTGAGGTTCTTCTTCGGAAGATGGGTTACTTTAAGTCTTCCACAAGAAAGGACTTTCAAAATAGCAATGCAAATCAAACAAAAGGAAAAACTCACAATTAGTCACTAGGAGTAACTGCAAGAATGCGTCTCTTGAAAGAATTGCTTGATGTTGGATAAGGAACAAATCAAATATATGAGCATAAACTTTGGATTACAACTAAATATTATGGTTAAGAATTACCGCCACTCCTAGGATAAACTGATATAAAAGATAAATTGATAGATTTGACTAATTGTTTCGTTGTGTTGCTTGTGGTAAGGTTCTTCTTTATTCGTTGATTTCCTCTAATACTTATAAATTTCTATTATAACTTATATATTCTTCGAAATCCTTCGTCTATTACTACAATGGTTACCGCAGTCCAAAAGCCTTTTTAGATCCTTCATTTGGTATGATTCTCTTCATCATGGTACCTCTTCCGTCAGGCGAGACTTTGTTCCTCTCAGTTGCATTTCGTATCTTGAACAGTTTGACCACGTTTCTCTCTTCACTTGTAAATCAACCATAACACTTCATTGGTCGTTCACTAACTAGATTTAGGGTAACTACAATCCCACAGCAAGCGCTCTAAATATCTTGAAAGTCTTTTTATCTACTTGTTATTCCTCATGTAATGCCACATGCTTGTTAGCTTTCCCAGCATGGCCATAAATAGGGTACAACATCAATTTCCTATGGTTAAGATAGTATAATAAGTGTGCCTTTTAAGATATGCTCCATCGATATGGACCCATAATTTGGGCCATCTGAATTGACGTACTAGATGGTGGAGAATTATGCCCTACGGAATAGATCAGCACTGAGCACACCATTCGAATCAGTGTACCTACCAAAATCCCAACAACATGTTGATTAGCACCATTGATCAAATGGGCCCTCCCAGATTTCGTGACACTCCTAAAAATCACAAGAAAGGACGAACCCGTGCAAAGAACTCCGCTCAATGTGAACCGTGCGGTTACTTGTTTGATCGGTCAATCCATAGTGGGCATGGAGTGATGAACGGTCCAGATCACGGTACATGTGTGTATCGTGGATGCATAGACTAACGACCATTTTGGGTGGTGCTATCTTTCCGAGAAGTCAGTCTTGATTATGGTTAGTGAACAAGTCAAGCACTACGGGACAGAATCCGGCCCACAATCATAACTCCAGCATAGCCACTGGATTGGGTTTATCTGTGTCCGGAAGCTTCTTCAACGAGGGCGGACCGGAACGGACGTGGACTGGGTACTACCCCACTGTGGGGGCTGTCAGGGTTCTATGGGGCCCACGGAACGGACGTGGACTGGGTACTACCCCACCATCAGGGTTCTGTGGGGCCCACCATGATGTGTATGTTTTATCCACGCGGATCATTCATTTTGACATCCATTCATTTTGACCGATCATTTTAGAGCATAAGCCTAAAAATGGGGAAGATTAAAGGCTCAGGTGGACCACACTACAGGAGACTAGGTGGATTGAAAGCCTATCATTGAAAATTTTTCGAGGCCCATAAGTTTTGGATCAAGTGATATTTCAACATGTTGGATAGAAAAAAAACATCTTGGTGGAATCCATTAAGTTTTTACGGTGATGATTAAATCATGATTGTTTCCTGTGATGTGGTCCGCCTAAAATTTATCTCGGCTTTATTTTTGAGATAATGCTGTAAAATGAACTTTCGAAATGATTGGATGGTGCGTATTTAAGGTACACACATCACTGTGAGCCCCAGAGTCAGGGTCCCACCTAGGTCGGTGGATCAGGGTCTCACCGGGGACGCAGATTTTCTGCAACAACCTTTTACATGAACGTTCTGTGTTGGATGTTAGGTGGAGCTCATCGTGAGATGTTTGTGAGAAATCCATCCCGTTCATACATTTTGTGAGCTCATTATAGACCATGATACAAAAAAAGAAGGGGATCCAAAACTCAACTGAGCCACACAGGAGGAAGGTTTTTTGTCCACAAAAGTTTTCTGGAATGGATCCAAAATACTGACCACCCTTGAAACATTAATATAGACACCAAAGTTTTATATCAGCCCAAGTTTTTCAAGAATAACTTCATTCAAGTGATAATGACCTCATAAACAGTTCGGATGACATATAAACATCAAGGTGGAGCCCACGAAGGCTTCAATGGTAGACATTTCTTTATCTAATTTGCCTTATCTGTGGCCCACTTGAGTTTTGGATCCGGCTCATTTTTTGTGTTGTGTCCTAAAATGAGCTCACAATATGAATGGGCGGGTGGATTTTTCACTACCATCATGATAGGCCCCACTTAGCATCATAGCACTGGAACTTCTCGTGAAACCTTTAGCTGGTGCATCCCACCGATACATGCTGTCCATTCTTTATTGAAAGTTCATTCTTAGACATGATTTTAAGCAAATCCAAATATCAGATGGACCATGGTATAAGAAACATTGGTAAATGACCATTATTATTATTATTATTATTATTTATTTTATTTTTTCGGCTACAAAAGCTATCCATAACTCAACTGGCAGACTGAATAGAGATAACTCGTTTCAACACTTGAGGTCCGTTTCAACACTTGAGGTCCTGGTATCGATCCTAGCGGGGGTGGCTAACGTGGAGTGTATGTACTAACAAGCTAACCCTAGGTTAAAAAAAAAATGATATTTGTGTCGTGTCATAAACATTAATCCGGTGGAATCCATAAAGTTTTTAATGATGGGGATTTATAGGGAAAATGTGTCAAATTAACATATTTTAAATAATTTAGATGTTTGTTAACAAATAGGTTGCCCTAGATTCACGGCTAACTTTCTGGCTTCAGATTCTAACTTTAAATTCAAAATTCAGATTCAGACTTAGGAAGTCAGATTTAGCAAACATGCATCTCACATTGCTACAATATTACCTTTTTTATTTTCTTAGGCACCTCATTAATGTGTGCATTTTTGTTAATTTAGAACAACTAAAAAAAAAAAAAAACAAAAACAAAAACAAACTAGAGGAGGAATCCATTAGACAATAACTTAATTAATGAGGTATCTTAATAAAAAGATAATTTAAAAAGTAATAAAATGTAAACACCGTATTAAAGAGATACTATTTTATAAAAATCTTAAAAAATAAAAATTAGTGGACTTGAATTTTGTTGCTGCTCACTAGCTTTAAAGTGATATTTGAGTAGAGTCCAGTGCCGGTTGAGTCAATTGAATAGTCATGTGACGTAACTGCCAGTTTTGAATTCAAAGTACATGTGCGTGCCGTCTAACGGTCATAATTGCACCCTATCTGATCCAACCAATCCAATCCTTCAGATGTCCTTGCGATGATGTGCACGTCCACGGACCACCCTTCTTGACTGTGTATGATAGTGGACCTTGGACAAATGAGAATATTATTCTATTTCACTTTTGCGAAAATAGTCCTGCCACCAAATATTAAACTACTGTCTTCAAAATTAACTCTTGACGATTTGAAAAGCTAGCCTCTTGCTTTATGAAAACAAACCAAAACAATTTTTTAATTGGAAAAATCACAGTCGAATACCTATTTTTATGGTATAATTACAGTTATATACTTATCATTTATCTAATTGTACTTATTTTTTTATACTTGGTTAACTAGTCAGTAAAAGACTTCATTTAAATGATCAAAATGCCCTTTTAATTAAAACCTAAATTATCTCATGATAAGCCTCATCTCTCTAGAGCCTGAATATTCCACATGCAATATGTTCCTCATCTGATAACCCTTATCTCCACCGTTTATCCAAAAGATCGGCCCAGTAAAAACTTAAATGGGCTACACCACTGGGAATCATGTAAAATTGTACCTAAAACCTCTAAATTCATGGGTGTGGCCTGTTTGAGGGTCAGGTTAGGTTAGGTTGCTCTTTGTATTTTTCTTTATCCTCCTGATTAGTCACACCTGATGAATGGGTTTGATGAGATATAGACTCCATGGTAGCCCCATATGCAAGCCTTTGGCTGGCATCCCTTACATATTATTCATTGTTGTGTGGCCCACCTTAGCTATGGTTCCGGATGGTTTTCTCCGCATGGCTGAACTTTAAGGGGCACACTTTATGGATGGAGTGGATGTTCTACGGACAATCGTGGACCCATGAAGCTTGGGTAATATATTCCTGTGTAAAATCATTGTACATGTCCTAGAGGATTCCAATCCCATGAAGGCATGGAATGTTGAAAATTTTGGTTTTTGAAAAAATAATTTCAAATTTCAAATTTTCAGGAATTTGCCGCAAAAATGATTTTTGGGAATTTCAAATGGAAAAGTATGATGTATTCTCTTGTCCCACATCAGAAATGATAGGAGACGTTTGGAGTTTATATGTGGATGTTTGTGTAGTATTCTTACTTGAAGCTTTGAAGATTGAGACGCTCGGTTGCGTGTTCCAGTGCATAGCACTGGGGGTGTGGGCAGTGTGGTTGTAGTTGGCACACTTCGCACATGCATATCGTGTCACAGAGTGGTCACTTCCTCGCGACCTTACACGAACCGTCGTGAAACGGTGCGATCACGGTGCAAGTGGTCTAATAGGAGTTTATGTGCGATGGATCTAAAATGAATCAGGGCTTTATAGGCGACTGAGAACGATCGTATCTTTAATCCGAAACGGTCAACCGTTTCTGAAAACAGTTAGCTGCCTTGAAAGCCACAACGGTCCGAAAACGGATGAGCCATGATAATCCAACGGTCAGATCTTCCAATCCGACGACCGAAAATAGTTGGAATTAATGATCAATTGTCAGAAACATTTTTCAAAGATTCTGAACTATTAATGGCCACCTAGCAACGGTCCACTCCTTGGCGCCTATTGTAACACCCTGAACTTTTAAATACCTGAGTATTGAAAGTTCTCGAGTGTTATCATAAAATTTAACTTAGTATGTACAGGTGTACGATAACGATTTAGTCAATCCTAACCTTATATCTATTATCCAACATGAATCTGACCATTGAAAATGATCTTTATCCATAGATCAAGCCATCCGACCATTGATTTTAACCAACTATTCTGTCAACTATCCACCGATAGGTAAAGATATTTGACCATCCACTTTGAGTTTGGACCACCAGATCATAGTAAACTAACTACTTGATATATGCATCCGCTCGTACACATATTAAATTGAGATTTTGATTCATTCATCTTGTTCACCACTTTTTAAAATTTTTTTTTTTTTAAAGAGGAGGATATGAATCTATTAAATCTGAAAGAGTATTATAGAATTTCGGGTGGCCCCATGACAAAAAGAAAAAAAATCCTGGGCCACCTATCATATCCCTATACAAAAAAGAGAAAAAATACCCCTATCAGAGACATGATCAAACATTGGCTTCTCTAATAGCGCCCAAACCAACCTTATCTAAAATATACAGATCTCTAATACAATGAGGTAAATCATTAACAAACCTGAATAAATCGTTGCCTTGATTCGCCGCCCTGTCTCTAGCTAGGCTGTTTGTCGGCCCGTTTCCCTCTCTAGGAATCAAGGAGATAGAAAAGCAACTTCTTTTCTTTAGCCCCTCGATCCTTGCCAACCAATATTTCCATTTCCACGCGGGGTTGAAAGTGCCCATAGATACATCCACGACAAATTTAGCATCTGATTCTATCATTACCTACATGAACCATTAAAGTCACATAAAAGCATAACGTCGTGAATTGCACGAAGCTCCACCCTGCTGTTTGTCCCAATACTATAACCCAAGGAGAATGCAAAAATGAAGCTGCTGTTAGAATCTCTACAGATGCTTCCTCCTTCAGACGGCCCTAGGTTGCCTGCAGCTGCACTGTCGACGTTAATCTTAACCCAACTCGGACTAGGCTTGACCCATCTCACTAGCCAAAAGGATTTAAAATGGGCAGGAGGGGCCGGGATCCCCATATTTTGATATGTGAGGCATTGAAGGAAACTGAAAGGATTCAGATTAGGAAGACAGTTGCTGATCCTTGCTAATAGCCATTTGATGTGGCCTACAACAACCCCCACACTTAGATTAGAGCCGTTGAACCCAGTTGCATTTTTGGCTTTCCAAATTTCCCAAACAATCAAACATGGAATGATGCGACGAAGCTTGGAAGATCACCCTTCAGGAAGTAAAGGTTGCCACCAAGCTGCAGGCCTATCAACTATAGAAGCTGAGGAGGGGAAGTGAATATTGAAAATCTCACCAACGGTCTTCCACACTATAGTGGCCAACGCCCTACTGATGAAGAGGTGAGTTAATGACTCAGATTTTGGAGTGAAATTCTGCTGGCCATCGCAGCAGACACACCTAGAGGCCATGTTTATGCCTTTTTTCCTGATATTCTCATCCACTGGGATTGCCCCCTACATTAGCTTCCACAAGAAGATCGAAATTGTGAATGGGATATTTGAATCCCATATCCACTTGGCCCAAGGATTACACTGCCCTCTCGTTCTACATACTTCCCAGCCCGATTTAACTGAGAAAAGGCCAGAATGGTCATAAGGCCAGAATTGCTGGTCCGGCTCAGATGAGGTGTAAAAACCACTTTTGATGATGTGCTGCACGACCTCCTCTTGGAGAAAGGCCACCACAGGTGAATCTTGGATGAGACCGTTTGAATTAACCACATCCTGTACTATAGCCTGGAGAAATTCTGATGGGATATGGCTGGTTGCTCTGTCAGCCAGTGGGCTTAGACCAGACCAGTTACAATCCCAGAAGCTAATCCAACCTTGACCCACCTGCCACTGCAAGTTGTCAAGGAAAAGAGGGGTGAGCTTCATTAGGCGATTCCAGATGGGAGACAAGTTAGAAGGCGGGGAGAAACATGGAGTCATGGGTAGCAAAGGCCCATACTTGGATGTAACGAAATTAGCCCAAATACTACTACCGATATCAAAGATTTCCGACTACGCCATCTTAAGTTGAAGAGCATGCATGACATCCTTCAACTTCCTTATACCGAGCCCCCCCTCCTCTTTAGGCATCAAGATCTTATTCCAATTCAACCAGTGATGTTTTTTTTCTTACCTTCATGCTAACCTCATAAAAATAGTCAAAACTAGCTTCCATTTTAACCAGAGTTTGCGCCAGAATTAAGGCAACAACCATAGCGTGGACAGGGATACCATATAGAACATGGTTGATCAGGGTAACTCTGTCAGCCTAGGAAAGATGTCTGGCCTTTTAACCTTGAATTCTAACCTCTATCTTGTCGATCATCGGTTGAAAAACTACACTCCTGACCCTACCTTTAATCAAAGGAACTCCCAGGTAATTGAACGTAGATGTTGCTCTAGGAATTCCAAGTATCCTCTCGATTTGACGCACCCTATTAGAAGGGAGTTTGGAGGAGAAATGGAATCAACTTTTCCTTTGATTAACTTTCTGACCTAAGGCTTCTTGATAATTGGCCAAGCAATTTGTAGCAGCTCTAATAGAGGCTTGACCTCCATTGAGGAAGAGGACCGTGTCTTCAACGTACAGGAGATGTGACACTTGTTTGCAGCCCTATTTGAGCTTAAAGGGCTTACACGTGCTACTGGTCACCAGGTTCAAGAATCCTCTGCTGAGAACTTCTGCTGCAATAATGAAGAGGCTAGGGGAAAGAGGATCCCATGACATAATCCTTTAGAAGACTTGAAGAATCCCGCTCCCTCATGGTATATGAGGACTGTGAACCAGTTGTTATTCTAACATTTCTCTACCATTGATAATCAGGAGGAGCAAAAACCAAAACGAGCCAACACCTGTTTGAGGAAGACCCATTCCAATCAATCATATACGCCTTTTGTTGAGGGTTAAATATTGTATATTAGACCCCATTTATTACTTGGTTTTATGAACATGATAATGCTTAATGTCCTATTTTAATCATGTCTGTGATGCAAGGTGAATTTAAGAGCTTGGATTGAAAAGGATGCTAAAAGCATAGATTTAACGCTCAAGAATCACCAAGCTAAAGGTTGAATCTTAGAAGATTGAAAATGAAGAATTCACATGCCAAAGATCTGACAAAACCAAGTGAGGAATGAAGAGAATTGAAGACTTGAAGTGAAGAAAAGGAACCCTAAAAATCTCTTAAGGGGGAACTCCACTTTACATTTTCCATAGGATATGGCATCGCTTCAAACACTAGGGCCAAGCTATGTGCCATCCATGATGACCTTGTTCACTGCCTCCAGCACGACTTGAAGAATATCATTGTTAAATCAGACTCACTTTTGGTGGTGCACTTCTTGTCGGGCATCACTTAACCGGGGTGGAAATGGAGGTATTGGCTTGATAGAATTCGGAATCTTAGTCGTAACTGCCATGTAAAGTTTATTCATGTTTGTAGAGAAGGCAATGGGCCGGCGGATGGGATGGCCAATTTGGGCAGCAAAAATCAAGGTTCGGCCTTATTTTCTTCCCTAGCTGACCTCCCTCAGGCGGTTAGGGGCCTCTTGTTCCTCGTAAGAGTGGGGTTAGGGGCAACCAGGAAGAGATTTCAGAGGTAGCTCTCTTCCTGCGGTTTCTGGTTGAAGGCTCGTGTTTGTTGACTTGGGTTTTCCTTCCTCCCCTGGGGGTGCTTGGGGGTCCTTTTTTGTTTGGACCCTTGGAGTGTTTCCTTTTCCTTAGTTCTAGCTACTGTTTGTTGCACATGATAGGTGTGGCTTGCCCCTTTTTGTTGGGCCCCACATGAAGAGATGTAAATATTTTGTGATTAATGAAATCGAGGCATATGACCTCTAAAAAAAAAAGGATCCCTAAAAATCTGCTTGCTTCGATTAGTCTAAGCCCTCCTTCGACCAGTCTAACGCTCCAGCTCGACTAGTCGAAGAATCCTCAACTTGAACTTCAGCAACAAAATCCTCTAATTTCCCATCATCCTCGACTAGTGAAAGGTTTTCCTCAACTCGTCTAAGGTTACGCAGACAGCACACGGACTGCGTAAATTTGAGGCAGTTTTTAGATTTTTCCAACTCGGTGTGAAAGTTGGAGTTGGAAAACTATAAATAGAATTCCCTAGGATGTTCCTAGGCATCTTTTAGGGTTTGAGGAGTGGAGAAAAAGCATGGAGAAGCCGTTGCCAAAAGTTTCTTTTTTCCTTTTCCTTAGTTGTTTTTATGCTTTTCTTAAGCGATTTTAGTTCAATCATGTTTATGGTTGGCTAAACCTCTTACCTAGGGCTAAGAGGTGAAGCTTATAGCGTGATGGAATGTTTCTTTTATTTTGATTCATGTTGAACCTTCTTTGATTATAGTTTGATTTTAAAGGAATACTTTCAGTTCTTAATGGTTTATTGTGACTCAAATTATAGTAGATTGCAATAGCTTTGAGTATTTTCTTTTCTTGATTTTGGGATTATGGGATTAGTAAATCCTATTGTTAGTCATCGTCTCATGGGCATGGTTCGGTGATAGAATGTCTTCCAATTATCACAATTCTCCTCCATTGAGAATTAAGTCAAGAAAAGTTTAGATTGAACGTAATTATATATCTTCCAATTGGATAGGATAGGACTTTAATTCTAATCGTGTGACTTGAATCAAGTAAGAGGGCTCCCTGATCTCTATAAGTGGATCCTTGGAAACCCTAGTTACCACCTTTGAATTTGTTAGTTTTAATCACTTTAATCACAATTACTCTCTCAATTAATTCAGATTTAGATTCACATCTTCATCTAGTTCTAGTTCTAGTTCTAGTTAAATTCAGAATACACACGAGATTAGTCCCTATAGATTCGACCTCGGTCTCACCAAGATTATTACTACATTGCAACCTTACACTTGGGGTTGTGAACAAGTTTTTGACGCTGTTGACAGGGACTAACAGTTATGTTTTTCTAAGATTAACTAGTGTTAGAATTAGGCTAAGATTGAGATTTGTTTACTTTCTATTTTTAGGTTAGGATCTTTCTGATTTATGTTTAGAAACTATTTTACTTTTTAATTCTAGGTTTAGAACTTTCCTAATAAGTTTTTAAGAACTAGGTTGTTTTTTTTATAGAAACTTTCCTTTCTAGTTTTAGAAACTAACTCATCTTTCTAATTCTATGTTTAGAAACTTTCTTATTTCTTTTTAGAAACTAATTCACTTTCATTTTTCTTTTGTAGGATCTTAACATAGAACTTTTTAATTTGGTAACTTCTTTCTAATTCTTTCTCTTTCTATTATAGATTTCTATTTCCTTTTTTTTTCTTTCTAGGTTTAGGTTAGATTTTGAAATTAAGGGCTGAGAGTGTTTCATGCACAAGTGGGTCCGTGACAACACTTAAAGTTTTTTGAGTGAAGGAGGATTAGTTGATGGGTTGTTTATCCATCAAAGGGTTAGACACCACTCAAGTTCCTCAGAGTTAATTGAGGTTATGGCTACAAATCAACCTATAAATCAGCTGCAACTTCGACTTATGGAAGTTCAGGATGAGAATGAGGTGCACCATGCACCCTCGCATTGTACTTTACGAGATTACTTACAACAGGCGGGGGGTGAACACCCCTTATTGTATGGTTTTTCTAGGAAACATAGGAAACATGAATATCATGCCTGGAGTGATCCAACTCCTTCCAAAGTTCCTTAGACTTGAATCTGAAAGTCCATACCTGCACTTGCAAGAGTTTGAAAAGGTTATAGCCACTTTATACTTTCATAACGTGTCAGAGGACACGGTCATGCTGAAACTCTTTCCTTTCTCCTTAAAAGAGAAAGCTAAGATGAGGTTGCACTCACTACGTCCGCGATCTATTGGCACATGGAATTACATGATGAAGGATTTCATAAAAAAATTCTTTCCATACCATAAGACAAACACCATCAGGAAGTCGATCATGAACTTTGCTCAAAAGGAAGATGAAACATTCTT
The DNA here is from genome assembly GCF_029962835.1 of Magnolia sinica. Lineage (NCBI taxonomy): Eukaryota > Viridiplantae > Streptophyta > Magnoliopsida > Magnoliales > Magnoliaceae > Magnolia > Magnolia sinica. The sequence continues at coordinate 16,596,724 of NC_080581.1, forward strand.
CAAATGTTGGGAGCGGTTCAAGGATCTCGTCAGTTCATGCCCACAACACGGTTTTGAAACATGGCCTATAATAACTTTCTTCCATGATGGACTGACATCTTCCATGCGCCAATTCGTTGAGACGATGTGCAATAGGGAATTCATGAACAAGAATGTCGATGAGGTGTGAGATTACTTTGACAACTCGTTAAAACTGCACAATCATGGGACATCATCCCAAAACCTAGCACCACATCTAAGCCTACTTAAGCAAGGGAGAGAGGTGGGATGTACTTGCTGAAAGAGGATGATGACATAAATGTTAAAGTGGCCAGTCTCATAAGGAAGGTCGAAGCCATGGAAGTTAATAAGGATAAGGCTAAGTTGTTTGTGGTCTATGCTTGCAACATACTTACAACTGAAAATTTCCAAATGATACCTACTTTTCAAGAGGCACTGAATGAGCAATCGAATACCGTAAACAACTACTAAAGACCTTTTAATGGACTCATCTCTAGCACATACAATCCTAGTTGGAGAAATCATCCGAACTTTATAGTTGGAGGAATGAACAAACTGCTACTCCTCAAGGAATCCCTAACCAATTCTTGAATCAAGGGAAACCTGAAGAGGATCTGGTCTGGAAACATATTCAAAACCAAGAGCTTATCACTCAGAGTATATTGCAAACCCTTCAAGACCTTTCAAAGGCCATACAAGGGTGTGAGACAAACAATTCAATTGGAAAAAAAATGATTCTTCCAGCCCAACCTTTCCCTAATCCTAAATCGCAATACCAAATAAGAGATTCAAGCTCTTCAAATCAAATGGAGCAAGTTAAGTCTATCACCACTCTTGGAAGTGGTAAGATAATTGACAAATCTATTCTGGTAAGGGTTGAAAAGTCTAAGGACTCGAAAGTAGATGAAACTGATTGACCTAACAACACTCCACAAGAGTTAGAACCGGAACTCCAAAGCAAGCCGATTACACCATTCCCCCAATGGTTGATTGCACCAAAATCTCTCTCTAACTCTCAGGACATTTTAGAGGTATTGAAACAAGTGAAGGTCAATATTCCTTTATTGGATGCGGTTAAACAAATACCTTCATATGCCAAAATTTTGAAAGACTTATGTACGACCAAAAGACGGCAAAATATTCAAAAAAAATCTTTTTAATTGAAAAAGTGAGTGTCATCTTAAAGAAAGATGTGCCATAGAAATACAAAGATCCTGGTAGCCCAATCATTACTTGTGTAATTGAAAATTACCACATTGAGCATGCGCTTCTAGATTTAGGAGCAAGCGTAAATCTGATTCCTTACTCGATTTACGAATAACTAGGGTTGGTTAAATTGAAACTCACCTGAACCATATTACAACTGGCTGATTGCTTAGTTTGTGTACTAAGAGGGATAATTAAAGATGTGTTGGTCCAGGTTGACAAATTCTACTACCCAGTAGATTTTATCATCCTGGATACTTAACCTACATGAGCATTCAAATTCCAGTCATTCTTGGTTGCCCATTTCTTACCACATTAAATGCAATCATTAATTGTAGCAATAGAGTCATGAGTTTATCTTTTAAAAATATGACATTGGAGTTGAATATCTTTTTCAATATAGGTAAATAGTTAAAGGATGATGACGATGTCCACGATGTTAACTTAATTGATTCTTTTGTGGAGGATAGAACTCTGATGACCTTGTCCTTTGACCCTTTAGAGACGTGCTTGTCCAACTCCCATGATTTTGAGGATGATCTGATCAGGGAGATGAGGACCATGTTGGATACTGTGCTGGTACTTGAAGTTAACCGGTGGAGGCCACAATTTGAAAAATTACCCCAAATTGTGTAGGACCCGTATCCTAGACCATACCGTTCATTAGGCTTCCGCGGTCTTTCCGGTTGAATTTCGTCAACCTTCAACCCTTAATCGGCATTTGCACGTGACCCTGCGTCACACGCCATCAACCTAAATTGACTCAAACCGAGATTTGTACCCTTGCGACCGCGCCGTCGCCGCGGTTTCGATGCCGCATCTCGCGCGTCGATCCGATACTCTGGTCAGGAGATGTGGGCCAGTGTTCGGTGCGAGGAAATCGCCGTGCTTGCAAATTCTGAGAGAATCTCTATAATATGTCACATCAATCAATCAATCAATCAATCCCATCATGTCAAGTACATGTCAAGTACACATCACCTTTGACTCTTTCCTAAGCAACCCCAAAGTCAAAAAGTTATTACACAAGCCCATACTTTTCTTACACCAAGCAACCCCAAAGTCAAAAAGCTTATTACATATCCATCACCCACCACATCCATCACCCATCTCCCACTTTCTCTCTTTACAACCCTCTCTCTCTCTCATTTTCATTTCTCAAACTCTCTTTCCCAAGTAAGAAAACACCACACGTCCAAGTTCTTTCTCCTCTAAGAGAGCTTTGTGTATGGCCCACTTCCTACCCTCTCATCTCCCATCCCAACCATCCAAACTCCATCTCCTCCGTTGGAATCGAAGCTAAGGAGCAAAGGAAGCATAGGGAGCAAGAAGGAATGGTGGGTGATCTTGGATCTCCATTACTTTGTCTTTTTGTGATGTAAGGGCCCACTTATGGTGGGACCCACCTTGATGTAGGCTTTGTATCAAAGAGGGGCCCATAGTGGCAGTGCCCCTCCATCTTCACTGATCTCTCTCTCTCTCTCTCTCTCTCTCTCTCTCTCTCTCTCTCTCTCCCTCTCTTTCTATGATTATGGACCACCTATAATGTGTGTATTTTATCCATGCCATCTAAATAGTGGGTCACCTTGATTCCCTTTAGGGGCTTGCATGACCGGGTGATCACATAGGCCCAGGTGAAAGGGAAACACAAATATTAGCCTGATCCAAGACAGGTGATCCATGTGGGACCCACCTTGATGGGGCATGCCACACCGTCTGTCAGTGGAGGTGGCTAACAGTGAAGTGTTAACTAACAGTGGGTGTGGACTGATGTGGGTGTGCTAACAGTGGAGGTGTGCATTGATAGTGGGAGTGCTAGCAAGGGAAGTGTGGACTGACATGGGACCATGGGACCCATCCACGCCGTCCATCCTTTTAGATGGGCCACACTACGGTGTATGTACCTTATCCAGACCGTCCACCACCCCTGGATCGTGGGACCCACGTCTGTGTGGGGCCCTCCCTGACACACCCAGACTTATAGCTCCAGTGGTAGACTAAGTGAAAGATACCTCCTTTCAACGCTGAGGTCTTGGTATGGATTCCCTAGTAGGGTGGCTGACGGTGAAGTGTGATGGTCAGTGGGCCCGTGGGACCCATCCACACCGTCCATTCATTTGGAGTGGGCCACACCATCCTGTGCGTGTGGGACCTCCACCGTCCCTAGACGGTGGGACCCACCCCACATGTGGGGCCTCCCTTAAATGCATGTGACCGTCCAGGCCGTCCAGGGCCTGGACGTTGTCGATTGTTTATATATATATATATATATATAATATTAATATATTATACTATATTGATATAATATATAATATAATATATTATATAGTATATTATAATATAAATAACATTATATTACATGTTGTGGTGGGCCTTACGTGCGACCCACAATTGCAGCAGCTATAGTGTATATGTATTATATATATATATATATATATATATATATATATATATATATATATATATATATATATATATTATATCATCTCATATAATATAATATAATATATATCTCTACGCGGCTGAAATAATATTTTTAATATTATATATATATATATATATATATATATATATATATATATATATATATATATATATATATATATATATATATATATATATATCTTATATATTACATGATGGTGGGGTCCGTGAGACCCACCTCTCCTTTATTTTAGGCAGCAGTGCTGCACGTGCTGTAGCTATACAGCTGCTCTCTGGACATCAGCAGCCCGCAGGCCACCTTTGATGTATATTTTGTATCCCACGTCATCCATCTGACGGTGGGACCCACTCCGTATGTATGTGCTCCACCCCTGTGGTGTGGCCCCCAATGATGTATGTGCTCTATCTACACCGTCCACTGTTTGGACGGTGGGGCCCACCATGATGCATGTGTTGTATCCATGCCATCCAACCATTTGTGAGTCATTTTACAGCATGGGAAAATGGGTGAGTCTGAGCTAAAGTTCAAGTGGACCCCACCATTTGCAATAGTAATGGGGTACAATGGCATCCACCATTTAAAACTTCTTAGGAGCCACTGTGGTTCCCACTCAAGTTGATATCTGTTTTCATTTCACCTATCTTTATGTTAACTTATGAATAGTTCGGATCTCTCAAATATACATAAGGGTGGGCCCGATTTGATATACATGAAGCCCATTGGTGTGACCTATTTGATGTACGTGAAGCCCGTTGGTGTGGCCCATATAGTGTGCCATATGTGATGTGGCCTACTTGACATAAGAGGCCTATTGAGATGTATTCGAGGTCCTGGTGTGAGGCCCACCTATTGTGTGTATTCGAGGCCCGATGTGATGTATGTTGGCCTGTATGACGAGGCCTATCTGACATAAATGAGGCCCATCATGATTGTACGTGAGGCCATGGGCCCACTATATGTTTAGCCGTATGTAGGCCACCCCCTTGGGAGCAATGTTGGTTTGACATCCACATTGATGGGCAATGATGGTTAGATGTCCTCATTGTGACCTTCCCTTAGGCCTTGTTAGGCCCATTCTTTTTATGAGTTAACCCAAATAAGTGGGGGCCACTCGCTGTAGATGGATGACTTCGTGCTATCGGATTTGATATAACCACGGTCGGGTGTCGACCCTTATACTATGGTTGATCGGCTGATTATCTATGAACCTCGCTTTGTTTATCTGCTTATTATCGATACTAATTTTGAGTATGTGACAACATAACATCATAATATATGCCCATACGCATCATCTGCATGCTTGTGATAAGATGAGTGATTGATCATAGCACATGCCATTGGGCATATTGTTATGGGACTCCCTGAAAAAGGGAGATGCCCACATGAGCATGTGGTACACGCATGATTACTGTATGACTAGATATCATGATTCATGCATCTCGCATTGTGTGACATGTATTCTGTATATCCTAACGACATCAGGGCCATAGCTGCCACAAGCATATCGTGGTTTGTAGGATTAAATACCGGTAGTCTTGTTCTACATGGGGTGCTATAGATATTCCTGAGTGAAAGTCCATAAACCCTTATGGTACAAGGAGGTTGCTCCAACGTCTAGACCGAGTGGGTGCATAAGCATCGAGTGCCGATTACCAGGAGGCTGCACTTTTCATTGTGTCATGGTCGGTTGGAAGTGGGTGCGGCCTTACCCGCCCGAGAGGAGGGGGCAAAGCTAGGCTGAGTTTGACCAGCTCAAGGAATGGGTCCATTATCGACGAGCCGAGCCCGATATGAGCCCGATATTGGCAGGCGGATAGTGAGGTCTCTTCCACTCGCCTTATTGTGCGCGATGGGGCAGCAATCTGGTTTGGAGTGTACTAGACCCCTGTGATATTCCATATTTGAACTATATTGATATGTGGACTCAGATGAGGGTTTGTATGCTTGAGTTGCATCTTGCATCGCATGGCCTTGGTATGGCCGACATCATTCATGCCTTGCATCACATGGCCTTGGTATGGCCGACATCATTCATGCCTTGCATCGCATAGCCTTGGTACGGCTAATGGTATTCATGGATTCATTAGCATATTCTACATTACTCTGATACCGCATAATTGTATTACTACCTTGTGCACACACTTACACCACCCTCTAAGCTTTCCATAAGCTTATGCATGACCATTACGTGCAGGTGACGTTGGATCGCAGCAGCGCTGAGGCAGGAGCGCATAGCAGATCATCTTGGAGCTTTTTGTCCATTATCATTGTATTTCCATTTATGCTCATTGTACTTGTAAAGTTTTTGATCATAGTGAAAATGTGAAGTAATTGGTTGTTGTTTGTGGGTTATGCCTTTGGTTATGCTTATTACGAATCAAACTGATGTTGAAATCCTCCTCATAACATCCCAGGATCGGAAACTGGCAAATGGGCACTGGGAGCCGAGAATGGCTTTCTATGGAGGCATCGGTGCCGGATTCAGTGATTGAGAAGTTTATGAGCCCAGTTTCTGAGTTTGGGGCGTGATAAATTGATGTAATGCCTCTACTGTTTAACCTTGAGGCATTGAAGCTTGACCTAAAACGTTTGCCCTCTGATTTGAAATATGTCCATTTAGGTCAAGATGAGACATACTCGACAGTGATTTCATCCCAACTTGAGCAAGAACAAGAGAGTATGTCATATCTACTCTCATTGAGCATAATGGAGCCCTTAGATGGTCGATTGCAGACCTCAAGGGAATTGACCCTTCGATTTGTATTCAGCGCATTTATAATGCGAAGATCTCTCGGCAACCACAACGTAGATTAAATCCAAATATGAAGGAAGTGGTTAAGGTCGAGGTTCTTAAGCTTTTGGATGTAAGTATCATATACCCGATATCCGATAGTCAATGGGTGAGTCCAACTCAGGTGGTTCCTAAGAAGTCCGGAATCACCATCATAGTCAATGCCAATTATGAACTTATGCCAATTAGAGTTACTACTAGTTGGAGAATGTGCATTGATGACAAGAAGTTAAATATTGTCATGAGGAAGGACTACTTCTCTTTGCCCTTCATTAATTAAATCTTGGAAAGGCTAGCTGGTCACTCGTACCATTATTTCCTTGACGGGTATTCGAGCTACAACTAGATAGAGATAGCCCCCGAAGATCAAGAAAAAGACAACATTCACATGTCCCTTTGGCACCTTTGCTTACCAAAGGATGTCATTAGGACGATGTAATGCCCTCGCCACTTTTTAGTGATGCATGATGAATATTTTTTTGACATGGTGGGGCAATATTTAGAAGTCTTCATGAACGACTTTTCTGTCTTTGGTCCATCCTTCAGCGATTGTTTGAAGAATCTTAAATGTGTGCTGAAGCGATGTGAGGAAAAAATTTTGGTACTAAATTGGGAGAAGTACCATTTAATGGTTTGTAAGGGAATTGTCCTTGGACAAATCATCTTGTCTAAGGAAATTGAGGTAGATAAGGCTAAGATTGATTTTATCTCTAACTTACCTCCACCTAAGAACATGCGAGACGTGCGAGCCTTCTTAGGACACGTCGGTTTTTACAGGAGATTCATAAAAGACTTTAGTCACCTCTCTCGTCCTTTATGCAATCTACTTCAAAAGGATGCACCATACGAGTGGACTAAGCAATGCCAGGAAGCTTTTACTAAGCTCAAGGGCATGTTAACTACTACACCTATCATGCAGCCACCTGACTAAAGCCTTCCTTATAAACTAATGTGCGACGCATCTGATTATGCTCTTAGGGCTGTTTTAGGCTAGAGAAAAGAAAAGAAACCCTACATTATTCATTACCTAAGTAGAACTCTAAATCCTGCCCAAGTGAACATTCTACTACGGAAAATGAACTCTTAGCCATAGTGTTCGCTTTGGACAAATTTGGGTCCTACTTGATCGGATTCATGATCATCATTTACACAGATCATGCGGCGCTCAAGTATCTTTTTTCTAAGAATGATGTTAAGCCCCACCTGATAAGATGGATCCTCCTATTCCAAGAATTTAAATTAGAAATAAAGGATAAAGAGAGAGTAAAAAATGTAGTGGTTGACTATCTTTCCTGCCTTAATCTCTCTGATTCTCTTGAGATGACACATATAAATGGCATGTTCCTTGACGAACAATTGTTCAAAGTCTCACATTCACCTTGGTTTACAGATATCGCTAATTATCTTGCTACAGGTTTCACGCTGAAACATTGGACTGCGCAAGATAAAAAAAATTCTTCACCGAGGTACGTAAATTCTTCTGGGATAATCCATATTTATTTAAATATTCCTCAGACCAAATCTTGAGGAGATGTGTGCCAAACAATGAATACCAAAGTGTTATCTCCTTCTGTAATTCTCAGGCTGTGGCGGTCACTTTTTTGCCAAAAAGACTATAGCCAAAATTTTACAGTGCAGATTTTACTGGCCCACTATGTTCAAGGACAAATTAAGAGCTTTGTCCCATTGAAACATGATGCCTTTGAACCCCATTTTGATCATTGAAGCATTTGATTACTGGGGCATCGATTTCATGGGACCATTCCCTCAATCTTTCAGAAATTTATATATTTTGCCCATCGTATACTATGTCACTAAATGGGTTAAAGTGATTCCGTGCCGGAACAATAACCATCAAACGGTCATTAAATTCTTAAAAGAAAACATCCTTTCCCGGTTCGGAACGCCTTGAGCCATCATTAGTGATGGGGGCTCACATTTTTATGATAGGCCATTTGCAAACTTAATCAAGAAATATGGCATCTCTCACAAGGTGAGCACTCCATACCACCCACAAACAAGTGGGAAAGCTGAGATTTTCAATATGGAGATCAAACACATTTTGGAGAAAATGATTAACCTTGATCGAAAGGATTGGTCAATCCAATTGATCAATACTTTATGGGTTTACCGTACTGTATTTAAAACCCCTATTGGAATGTCTCCCTTTAAACTTGTCGATAAGAAGGCTTGCCACTTACCTGTAGAGTTAAAAAATAGGGCTTACTGGGTAATTAAAAATCTGAACTTCAATTTAGACAATGCTGGCTCGCTGTGCAAACTCCAGTTAAATGAACTTGAATAAATCCAAAATGACGCATACAAGAATTCAAGAATTTATAAGGAAGAATAAAGGTGTTTCATGACCAACACATTCTCAGAAAATCATTCACACTAGGTTAGAAGGTCCCTTTGTACAATTCTTGGTTATATCTTGTAAGACCCGTATCCTAGTCCGTACTGTTCCGTCGAATCCCGCGATCCTTCTTGTCGAATTTCGGCAACCTGTGACGTATTATTGACGTTGCGATCGACCCTAAGTCGTATGTTGTAGATTTGAGTCGGCTTAATTCAAGACTTGTACCTTTGCGACCGCACCGTCGCCGCGGTTCCAATGCCGCGACTCGTGCACCAATCCGATACCCTGGCAGGAAGATGTGAGCCGGCGTTTATTTCAAAGAAAACGCCGCGCGTTCGCAATCCCAAGAGAATCTCTACAATATGTCAAATCAATCCCATCCATCACCTCATGTCAAGTACAAGCAACCCATGCTTTCTCTCTCCAAAGTCAACCCTTTCTCACCCTCTCTCTTACACACCCATGCTAGTCAAGTACACATCACCTCACCCATCACTCACACCCATCACTCTCTCTCTTTACATCCCATCTCTCTCTCTCTCTCTCTCTCTCTCTCATTTCTCAAATCAATTCCAAGCAACCAAAGAGAGAGCTCACGTCCAAGCTTCTCCATGTGAGAGAGTGCATGTGTGTGGCCCACTTTCCCATCCCTAAATCCTCCATCCTAACCATTCATTTCCCATCTTCCACCGTTAAAGTGAAGCTTAAGGAGATCGGCATTCCAACGGACCGAGAAGATCGACCGGTGGGTGCTTATTAGACTAGATTTTTTTCATGTTTTGATGATGGACCAAGTGAGGCCTACCGATCAATGGTATGGATCTCACTTGGGACCTTAAGATGTGGCCGATGGCCCATCTTGATCTTCATGATCATTCCATGATGGGGCCATTCTCCATGGACCCCATCATGATGTTTATTTTCTAACTTGGAAAGAGGTCATCTGGACCGTCCATTTGAGTGGAGAAGGGATCCCCACCGTTGATCCTTGATTTGGTGGGCCCACATGCAATGGGACCCACTCGATGTATGATTGCTTGTAAGGGAGGGCTCATAGTGGCGGAGCCCTCCATCATGCGTGTCCCATTTCTCTCTCTATCTCTCCTTCTCCCTCTCTTTTATTTATTCATTTATTTATCTTTGTGTGTGATGGGGTGGCCATGTGACCCACTTGGATGGGCCCCACCTTAATGTATGTTTTATCCTTACCATTCATCCATTTGGTGGCCCACAGGAGCAAGGCCCACCTTGTGCATGCCCTGTGCATAGGCCGTTCGGACTGAAATGAAAATACAAATATGAGCTTGGTTCATGAGTTTTGGAGGGGGTTTGCCCATGTAGGCCCCACCTTGATGTATGGGGCTAATCCACACCGTCCATTCCATTTTCCAAACCATTTTAAGCGTTGAGCCAGAAGATGAAGCTGATCCAAGCATCTGGTGGGCCATACCTTTCAAAACGGTGGTTTTCACCGTCTAAATTCACTTGAATCCTTTTTTCATGCCAAAAATATCCAATATTGGACTCTACAGATTTGTTATGGTCTGTAGAGACCAATGGCTGGGGTAGATCTACCTGATGCGGGCCCCACGTATGAAAAACCCTTGAAAAATGGGTTTTCAAAAAAAAAAAAAATTTTTTAGAGAGAGAGGCAGCACGGTTCCAGCCGTGGGCCCCACAGTGATGTATACTTTCCATCCAATCCGTCCATTAGGTGGGACCCTGCTCGAAGTAGCCCCCCTCCAAAAATCAGCCAGATCCAAGACTCAGTTGGCCCACACCAAAGGAAACAGTGGGATTGACTCTCTACCATTGAAACCATTTTTGGGCCCACAGAAGTTTAGGATCAATATGAAATTTGTTTTTCCACTTCAACCCAGGTCTGCGTGACCTCCTCAACCGGTTGGATGGAAAGCAACGTTATGGTGGGCCCCACGTGGGACCCACGGGATGTACGTGCTTCCTTCTACAGACGGTGGAACCCACCCTGTGTATCCGCCGTCCACGGCAGTGGACTCCACCATGATTCATGTATTTATCCACACTGTCCACTGTCTGGACAGTGGACCCACCATGATGCTTGTGTTGCATCCCCAACCGTCGATTTATTTTGCAAGCTCATTTTAACGCATGATTCAAGTGGTTCAAGTGGGTCAGATATGTGGTTCAAGTGGGTCCTACCACTATTATTTGAAGTGAGGATCGATTGATCCTTTGGCATGAATTATATATATATATATATATATATATATATATATATGTATATATGTATTTGTGGCCATTTTTAAGGCCCACCTTGACATTTATAAGTTCCGTGTTATAAGACCGATTTGATCTACATATGGGGCCCAATTAGTGTGGTCCATTTGAGATACGTAAGGCCCATATGATTAGGCCCATTTGGCATGCATAAGGACCATGTTACAAGGCCCATTGTGATGTTTTCAAAGGCCCGTAGGATATGGCCCATTGCAATGTACATAAGGCCCGTTGGTAAGGCCCATTAATGTGGCTCATTTGATGAATGTAAAACCCATGTGATTAGGCCCATTCTGATATATTCTAAGGCACATGGGTTATAGCTCCTTGCAATGTACATAAGGCCCGTTGGTAAGGCCCATTAATGCGGCCCATTTGATGAATGTAAGGCCCATGTGATACGGCCCATTTGATGGGTCTAAGGCCCATGGGTCAAGGCCCAATGGGATGTCCTTAGGGTCCATTGCAATGTGTGATTCCATATGGTTTGTGTAATGGTATTTTATGGCGAGCCATGCCTTGGGAGCGATGTTGGTTTGACGTCCACATTGTAAATACAATGTTGGTTAAATGTCCGCATTGTAACTCTCCTTAAGGCCCATTGATAGGCCCATACTTGTTGATAGTTCCTTACTTTATAACATGCTTAGTATAGCTCCATGATATATGCCCATATGCATCATATGTATGCTTGATATGAGGAATGCTTGATCATAGCATAAGCCGTTGGGCTGAGGCATTTACGGGACTCCTTTTGAGACGGAGTGCCCCACATGATTACGTGGTACGCGTGAGATTGCTGCATGATTGTACGGTGTGACTCATGCATCTCGCATATGTGTGACTTGATCACTGCACGCCCTAGCGACATCGGGGTCGGCCTCCACGGCATATCGTGGATGGCCGTATCGGATCCGTTAGCACAGTGGGCACTTAGGATGTCCTTGGGTGAAAGTCCAAAAACCTTTTGGTACTGGGAGATGCTCCAACGTTTAGACCGAGTGGATACACGAGCGCCCAGTGCCGAATACCAGGAGGCCGTCTCACTATTTTGTGGTCGGTTGGAAGGGGGTGTGGCCGTACCCGCCCGAGTGAGGGGGCTATAAGCTAGGCTGAGTTTGACCAGCTCGTAAATGAGTCCGCTATCGACGAGCCGGGTAGGTATTGGCAGACTACTGGTCAGGCGGATAGTGTGGTCTCTTCCACTTGCTTGACTGTGCAGCTAGGGAGGAGGCAGTCAGTGTGAGGTGTATTAGACCCCGGTGATATCCAGAGAGGAACTGTACTGATATGTGTACTTGAGGAGGGCTGACATGCTTGCTTCGCATCTCGCATATGACATTTGGCCACATAGGCCTCGCATCGCATGGCCTTGGTATGGCCGATAGCATACATGTCTTGCATCATATAGCGTTGGTACAGCTGATAGCATTCATGGACTTATCGTATATTTCCACATTACTCTGATATTGTACACTTGGCGCCTTGCACACACACTTTCACGACCAGCTTTTGTAAGCTTATGCACGACCGTTGCGTGCAGGTAGTGTTGGACAGCAGCAGCGCTGAGGCAGGAGTGCACATCAGTTTATTTTGAAGCTTTTGATCACCCTGTATTTTCCCTTTCTGCATTGTACTTAAAAGTTTTCGTTATAGTGGATATGTGGTGATGTTGTTTTGTGACTTGGTCATGCTTATGGTTATGCTCTATTACAAAAAAAAAATTTCTACTGAAAATCCTCCTTGTAGGATCCCAGGATCGGAATCTGGCATGAGAGTGCCGGAATCCGAGAATGGGACACTACGGAGGCTGTCGGCACTAGATTCGGCGATCGGGAATTTTGTGAGCCCGTTTTCCGAGTTTGGGACGTGACATATCTCTTTCCAGAAAAACTCCAATCTCGTTAGACTGGCCCTTTCACTGTTACTAATGTCTATCCTCATGGGGCCGTCGAGATTTGAAATCCAAACAATGACAATAACTTTAAAGTAAATGGACATCGTTTAAAGCCATTTATTGAAAATTTTGATTCAGAGGACATGTCCATACTTCTGAATGATCTTGTTTACCAGGATTGACATCCTAGTCTGATAAAGGTGTAGTCAGGTTTACTGATTTCTGCTGTTTAGGATAGTTTGCATCCACTGTCTTAGGAAGTTTGCTTATCGTCTGTTTGAGTCTTTTCTACTAACCTATTTTCACTCTGAGATCATTG